>NC_047039.1:34081832-36890582 GCF_011762595.2 Tursiops truncatus
TCTCACATGCATTACTGATGTGATTTGCTCTGGATGAGCATTTCCTGAACTGCGGGCCACGAGACACTCTCCTTTGGTCAGAAAAGGAGTTCTTTGCAGAATTAAGTTTGCGAAAGGCTGCCTATTTTAAGTCCCACCTTGAGTCTTCTCTGAAGTTGGCAGTGCACATTAGTATAGCAATGGCTCTGAGAAGTTGGGCAAGCCCAGAAACTAGCTGAACATTGTTTAACCCAGTGTTGGTATACTTATTTGCCCATGGAACAGTACTGGTGCATTACACGTATTAACATCTGGGTGTCGAAATCCAGTTCTTCCAGGTGGCCTCCCTGAGAGCAGCAGAGTCCCCTCAATGAATGAGCACATGAATGTTTATAAGGCCCCTGCTCTGTGCTGTCACGGTGCACGGGAATTTACCTGTATTCTTGCATTCAAACCTCAGAACACCCCTCCGAAGTGCATCTAAGGAAACTGAAGCTCAGGTGAGTTGGGACACCTGTCTAAAGTGACATGGTTAGGAAGTGACAGGTCCAGATCAACCCAAGTCCCGAGTGGGACACCTTTGCTAGCAATCTGGAGAGTTGTGAGTTCTCTCAATAAAACAGCAGCTATTTCATCACAGAGGTTTCATGCTTCACCACTTAAACAAGTACAAATATCTCTGTTGGTAAATAGACATCCCACGTATTATCAGAGGTGGTCTATTTCGTCGTGGTCAGAAAAGAAGTTTTGAGCCAGGTGAATCTGTAACGGCTCCTTTTCAGCCCTTTCCTGTGGGAGAGGACCTGAGTACAAGTACCCACTCACTGACTCCCCTCTTCCTTTGCACTGAGCAGTGTGGACTCTTGAGGACCCGTCCATTCAGCCCTCACTGTCCTGCTCTCATCCTCTGGGAGCTGGTGCCCCACCTATCCTCACTGATCCACCATTGTGTCCTCAGGCCCTTCCCTGTGAGTGATGGTTCAGAACGGTGAGAGGAAGACAGTCACCTCCCGACCGTCATAGCATAAGGCCAGACATTGACGTAAGACAATGGAACAGGGATGTGCAGATTATAACCTGTTTTTCCAGTTGCTTGAGGGGTTGCAGGATTCTCTGATGGGCCTAGGAATTTCTGGCTTGCTCAGAATGTTTCAGTTTCTTTTTCCTGCTTCTTCTTTTCAGTAGTGGTCTCTGCTTGGCTAGGAGGGCAGGCGGCCAGAGCAGCTCCCTGTCGAGTCTGTGCTGTGTGTAACTTACAGAGCGATTGCTTGTTTGTTCACCTTTTCTTCTCAATTTCCTCTCACCTGTCAAGAAGTGGAAGGACGTCACCTTGCTCCCCTAAAACTGGAGCTTTATAGAATAGAGTTAGGTGTGAGCAGTTTTCCTCTAGCAGTTAAGCAGCGCCATTAAATTGCTCTTTAAGCTGTTCACTTCTATGTTCTGTTAGTAACAATTAATTAGTTTTAAAGACTTAACAGCTAAAAAGTTTTAAAGACTTAACAATTAAAAAGATGAGAGGAAATGTTCCAGCTTGTTTAAGACTTGATCTTCAGTCAGTTTTATTGAAAGCGAGGGAAAAGGAGAATCACCCCCAAAATGAAATTCACAGGTTATCTCCAAACCTTCTTTGAGTCATCCAGCCCTCAAATATTCATTTATTCCTCATTGGCAACATGCAGGGCACTCTGTGAGATCTTGGACACCAAAACTCATTGCATCAAATCCTACCAGATCAATCTGTGTGTTCTATGCGTGAATGTGGACCCTCCTGGGATGTCAAAAGTTAGCCCCTTCCTTGGGGCGAGGTGTGCACTGGTGTCAGACTTGGAGAGCTGGGTTGTCACAGGCAAAAGGATTTGAGGCCGAGAACCCATTCCCTCAAAGGAATGAACGATTATTAGGCCCCTGCTCTGTGCAGTCACCATGCAATGTGATTTACATATATCTCATACTTAAATCTCAAAACAATCCTCTGTGGCAGATCTGAGGAAATTGAGGCTCAGAAGAGTTAGGGAACTTGTCTGAAGTTATATGGGACATGGTGGTGTCTGAATGGGAGCCCAGATCAACCCTGAGTCCACTGTGGGATCCCATCACTCCTTTTCGGGTGTGGTGGGGTTGGATCCAGAACCTTCCCTGGGCTTTTCTAGATGTGCTCTTGTGGAGGAAGAACTTCTATTTGAGCTTCAGGGCAGCTGGAATCAGGGGCTGTGGGTAGTAACATCCTTTCCTTCATTAAAAAAAATCTTTTAAATTTGCTGCAGCAATTTTTCCTGGAAAACTGGAGGTGGTTATGAGCTCATAGCTCCTCTTAGCCAGATTCAATGGTTTCAACACTCTGGACCAGCTGCATTTTACAAAGTACAGATGCCCAGTGCTATCCCCAGAGGCCCCTGTCCTGGGAATCTCTGCTTTTACAAAGCTCTAGGGGATTCCAACGTGCATCTGAAGTTTGAGAACGGGTAGACCCGAGTGACTCATTCTGGCCCTTCTAACTCATTACTGCTCATCCAGGCTTCCTCCCCACCTCCATCCTAGTTTTCTGAGACATCCCATGGGTGAGGAGGCACTGGCCACATGAGTTTTAATTATGTATGACCACGGAGCCTTCACCTGACAACTGCTGGTTTCTAATTTCCATCTCAGCTTTGAATTCAGTCATCTCTCTGTCCCCCAATTTAATGCTCTTTTTTTAAAAAGGATGTTCTTGCTCTTATATAATTCCATGCATTTAGTGAGGTGTTTTACGCATTTTTATCTTTATCGATGACTTTGAGACGGTGCAATTATCAGGTTTTAAGTTTCTCCTCCACAAGTGATAGGCTCATGAATAAGACATGACTCCTTTCTCTCACCAGGCACTTCTGTACTGCCCTTGTAATCTCTAACCTGCCTTTGCGATTTTGGCCCGTGAAAATTCATATTCCCCATGGCAGGTGTGAAATCCTTAAGCCCCTTGACCTGTAGCTCTACTGTCTCGTGATCGTCCAAGGAACATGCCGACTTCCTCAGAGCTGGCGTTACCAGGGCGAAGTTGTGATTGAATCTCTACTGGATTGATTTTGCCTGAGTTGAGCTCTTTTAGAGCGACCCGAATAGCACTTAACCCTTGGCAGTGAACTGCTCTTCACCAGCTGTGGAGATGAGATTCCATCCCCGACTTGCTTTGGGTAAACCGGAGTTTTAATTTTTGTCTGTGTCCCTCTCTGACTTGGGTGGCTTTTATTCACTTGGCGATGGACTGTCTGTAGCCAGTGTAATTCCTCATCCCTGCTGACATCCGTATCTTGTCCCATTTTAGTTGAACCTCCTTTGAGGGCTTTCTACGCACTTGGATATTTGTGGAACATTTTGGGGTGGCCTGCCTGAGTTAGCTATAGTGAGGGGCTGCAGGTCAAAGCCACAGCTGTCATTCAGCTGCTTGGCTGCTGTCATGGGCTGGGCCCTAAAGAGGAGCTTCCCTGTCCCTCTCCGCTCACCTCCCAGGCCCTATGTTGCCTGGGTGCCTATTCCTCCCCTGGCCCTAAAGTTGGGGCAAAGGTCAGGAGGTGAGCAATCGCTGTGTTTATCCTTTGTTAATGGCCAAAAGGTTTCTGCAAGCAAGTTTACTAATCCTGCTGTCAGACTAGGGTGGGAGCAGTTTACCAAGCCGCAGATTTTCTGAGGAATCAGGGACAGTAGGGATTTGTGGAGTTCCCATGTGCTGGGAACTAGATCCAGCAGGACTTGACTTGTCCGGGCCCCAAGTCTAAATCGTTTCTCATGGTTAATAAAAAGAACAAACAAGCTTTCTCAGACCCGACGCTTCATCTCACTGCACTCTGTGTGGCCTGTGCTTCTAGAGTCATTTGGTTCTGAACTCTGCTACCTGAAATTCCTGGTTGAGTTACTTCTCTCTGTAAAGCAAGGATTCATTGAATGTAATTTGAGAATGTAGCTTCAGGTGGTTGTTACGGTTGTTGGTGGACGATATTCCTGGAAAAGACACATAAATAGAAATGACTTAAGTCAAGTATATTTTCTCATGGAAATAAAGTTTATCAAGAGGCTATCTTGAATCTCTCTTTTAACTTCTTCTACAAATAATTTCAAATGATTACAAAGTTTATATTTAACTTCCTTATGGAAATGATCACAAAACTACATTTAATCAGATGGCCTTAGCTCTCCGCAATGTCATCTTAACATGATGTCTAACAAGATGTATTACTGACAGTGAGCTCAGAAGTAGATTCTTTTGGGCTGATGTCTTCTTTGGCCAATTAAAAAAAATTTTTTTTTTCTAACGGTAGCTGGGACTGAGATCCCATGCCCGTCTGATGTTGTATGTTGGAGAAACAGTTCAACTTTGCATCTTAACATCCAGCAGGCAGGCCCTTGGATGATTAAAAGCATCTCATGTTTGTCAATCCTTCAAAAAAATCACAATGTTCATTGTGACAGAAATCAGTAAGTAGGATTTTGGTGGCAGGGAGATCTCTGTGAGTAAACAACGCAGTATTCAAACTGATGAAAGCTTCGGGTGGAGCCCATGCACTCTCTGGAGACAGAAGTCAAGATGGCGGTACTCTGTAGAGTGCTGGCCAATCATGGCATAACCACTCCATCCTGTCTTGGTGAGGCGAAAGGAGGTTTGCTTGTGCAGCTTTCAAGAGTATGTGTTGGTCGGGACTTCCCTGGCGGTCCAGTGGTTAAGACTCTGCGCTTCCACTGCAGGGGGTTTGATCCCTGGTCGGGGATCTAAGTATGTGTAGGTCAATTAAGATGTAATCGATTCAGGTGTACCTGTGTTTAACATGGTGCATGCTGCCTTGGACTACTATGCAATGTCCTGCGTTATTTTTACTGAGGCAAATGAGAAGGAGGTGTGAAATTCAGGAGGGTCTCTTTTGGTGAGCTTGTGACAGGTACCTTGGAGGAATCGTTTAGTTCTGTTTGCTTAATGGTCTTTTGAGAAATCAAGTCAGAGCTCTCTGTTTGATTATTATTTTTCACTCAGAGCAAATTTCTCCAAATCCCTGTGGTAGTAATAGCTCTGAAGGTGTTTTGTTTCCTGACCAAGCACAGGTAACAGGGACTCAACTACAGGGCTTCCTGTTGAGGTCAGGATTGGGATATAATTCTTTAAAATTGGCCAGGCAACATCTTTTGCTTTGGGTGACACCTGCCCATCTCCTCACAATTTGTGAAAGACATCTTTCTATCATTAATGCTTTATTTTCAGATATCTTTGTGGCAAATAGTTTGGTGTTTTCCCAAAGGATTAACAAATTGTAAATTTTTTTTACTTGTTTTAAGAACCTGCTGGATATTAAGATGCAAGTCTTACAGTGTCTCTATTAGACCTAGGTCTCTATTAAACCTAGGTACAGTTACTGATTAGCTGGGAGGGGGAAAAGGTAGGTGGAACCTTGCCTCTCAGCAATGGGAATGTGATTTTTCCAGGCCCTTTTGTTTATTTCAGTAGTGCTAGCATCTTTTGGGGTGGTCCGGATTAGATTCTTCCATTTCGAACATTCTCACGGACACTCACCACCTCTGTCTTATTTACTGAACAGTTGGGCATTTTGTAGTTAACCTCCCATATATGCCTGTACACATGCACACCTGTGTATGTAGCAAGTGTTAGAATTATTCTGAATTGCTCACAGGGAATCCTAGTTGAAGTTCAGTACAACACAGGTCTGTTTTGAAATGACACATCTCTAGACACTGTTTCAAGCTCACCATATTTGCTCGTACCAACTGGTGCCCATTTCCTTTGCAGTCTTTCTATGAACTGGGTTACCTAGAAAGGTTTGGCTCTCAGAGTGGCCTGGTGGGGTGCAACAGCTGTTTAGGTAAATACTCAGCACAGAGTGTGTAAACCTGCTATTTTCCCTGACGAACAAACTGAGATTCCTTTCTCAGAAACATGTAGCAAACAAATGTGCAGCAGAGGCCCAGTATTTTGGGCCCAGCAGGATTGAAGAACTCAGCTTCATAGCCTTACTGTGTAGGGCAAGAATTTGAAGCAGGAGTTTTACCACCTTGTTACGGGCTGAATTGTGTCCTAAAATTCACGTGTTGAAGCCCCAATCCCCTCAGAATATGACTATATTTGGAGACAGGACCTTGAAAGAGGTGAATAAGGTAAAATAAGGTCATGTGGTGAGCTCTAATCCAGTAGACTGGTGTCCTTATAAGAAATGGAGATTAAGACACAGATACATACAGAGGAAAGACTATGTGAAAACACAGGGAGAAGGTGGCCGTCTACAAGCCAAGGAGAGAGGCCTCAGAAGAAACCAACCCTGCCAACACCTTGATCTCAGACTTCCAGGCTCCAGAACTATGAGACAGCAAATGTCTGCTGTTTAAGCCACCCAGCCTGTGGCATTTTGTTATGGCGGCCCTGGCAACCCAGTACACACCCTGATAGGCAGTCTTTGTTGCCAGAAGAAGAGCATATTGTCTTTTGGAGATATTTGCCTCAAACCAAACTACAAATTCTTAAAGAAATAAAATGCAGAAAGATCAAACCTACCTCTGCTGGTAGTGATAGCTTCATAGACAGGACCTCTGGTCCTGTTTTTTAATTTTTTTAATGAGTTGAACACTGGTTTAATTGACTAGCTAGTTTCTAGAACTTAGTTTCTAGAACTTTCTTTTCTACCATCTGCTGGACTTTAAAGCTGAGAGGGAGAATTTCAGTTTGGTTGAGGTAGGCAGCTGCCAGGGGGAGATCATAGACAGTTTCCACCGTTAGGTCTTTTTTTATTTTTTAACATCTTTATTGGAGTATAATTGCTCTACAGTGGTGCGTTAGCTTTTGCTGTATAACAAAGTGAATCAGCCATACGTATACACATATCCCCATATCCCCTCCCTCTTGTGTCTCCCTCCGGGTCTTTTCTTATCTTAATGTTACCCTTATTTCTGTGACTTATGTGCAGATTTCCCCTTTCCAAGGAGTTTAGGCACACAGAGAACTGTTTTTATAAACACTGGAAAAATGAAAAACAAAAGAAAAAGTCAAGAAAAAAGGCCTGGAATTTTTCTATAATCTGGAGGAGGATTTGTGTGGTGTCTGCATTAGGGAAGGAGGAAGGAAGGAAGGAACAGAGGGAGGAGGGAGGAAGGAAGGAAGGAAGGAATGGAGGAAGGAAGGAAGGGAAGGAAGGGAGGAGGGAGGGAGGGAAGGAAGGAAGGGAGGGAGGGAGGAAGGAAGGAAGGAAGGAAGGAGGGGAGCAAGGCAGGAAGGGAGGAGGGAAGGAAGGAACAGAGGGAGGGAGGGAGGAAGGAAGGAAGGAGGGGAGGAAGGAAGGAAGGAGGGGAGGAAGGAACAGGGGAAGGGAGGGAGGGAGGAAGGAAGGAACAGAGGGAGGGAGGAAGGAAGGAAGGGAGGAAGGAAGGAAGGAAGGAGGGGAGGAAGGAGGGGAGGAAGGATGGAAGGGAGGGAGGAAGGAAGGGAGGGAGGAAGGAAGGAAGGAAGGAGGGGAGGAAGGACGGAAGGGAGGGAGGAAGGAAGGAAGGGAGGGAGGGAGGAAGGAAGGAAGGGAGGGCGGGAGGCAGGGTGGGAGGGAGGGGAGACTGGAGTTTGGGGAAGAACCTGGAACAGGACCCAGGATGCTCAATTGTCATGAACTTGCTGTGCGCTCTTGGGCACGTTTATTACCATATCCTCATGTGTCAAGTCTTCATCATCCCCTATCAACATCACAAGGTTGTTGGTGGGTTTGAAAGGAAAGTGTGTGAAAATGAAGAATGAAGTGCCGGTTGAGCTTACTAGAGTCCCCAGGAACCAACGATCCTGTTCTAAAGAACCTTGTCAAGCTTTGATCAATTTTAATGTCCAGGTGGGAGAGGGCTTCTCAGAGGGATGAAAACCCATGACGCGGGAACAGAGTGTCAGTCGGAAAGAGCTGTTCGTCATTAAATTGCCTCTCCGATACAGATCAGTCCCATGAGTTTTAGTCAGGCCTCGGTGTGTCAGGGAAGCTTGAGCCCGCTTTCTGAAAGCTTTTTCTCCAGGAAATGCTGACCATGAAGATCCCAGACCTCTTGAGGGAGTGAGTGGATTTGATCTCAGAGTAGGGAGGCGTGACAGTGACCCGTGAGATCGTCTACCCTTTACCATCTAATGTGACAGAGCGCCACACCTAACGGGCCCCACTTGGGAGAAACGGCTGGTTCCTGAACCAGCAGGCAGGGCCGAGGATTTGGGCTTGGATCTGAAGGCCACTGCCTGGTCCTTTGAGAATCCAGAAAATGATGGCTGGATAATACTACAGTCTCTGATCAGAACAGCTGTTCTTTACGAGCCCCGATGAAGAAGCTGTTGAACAATTCATGAGGATTGCCTTCAGCAATAACAGTGGGCATGGCCCAATCTGAAGTTCAAAGGGTGCTGGCTACTCCTGGCAAGTGTCACGATGGGGGAAAATTTGATGGCCTTGGTTGCCGGTGAATAATGATAAGTCGTGCATTGGGTGTGTGCAATTAGAGTCGGACCCTTGGACAGATGTGCTGAGGGTGAGAGGAGCTGCTCAGGATTCCTGAGACGGGAGGGATGCAGGGAGGCTGGGAGGAGTAGCAGCAAGAGACTAAATAGGTCCTCATGGGACCTGGTGGCTAGGCAGAAGTGACTACACATCTGAGGATGTGTCCTCCCCTTGCCCTGCTTGGCAGAGAACAAAAATTCAGATGGGTGCCTTGGCCCAGTTTCTCTGTGAGGTGGGTGACAGGTGGGTGTTCCACCAAATGTGAAGTGTTTTGTAAATAATGTTACCGGGATTCAGAAAGGGTCTTCCCTGGGGTGGGGGTGGGGGCAGAGGATTTTCTTTCTAGACTGGAATGAATTTCATTCATTCATTCATTCCTTCAGGGAGCAACCACCCTATTGTCTATTGTTACCAATAGGGACTCTTGAATATTTCAGTGTTTAAGATTAACACCTTCTGGAACAGAATAGATATTCTGAGCGTGATGCTTGTGGACCAACTTCCGAGTCCCTATTTTGATCTTAAGTGCTTTCATTTCCTTCGCTGTCAGCGAGTACTCAGAACAGTGTGGTGTCATGTTTTCTTTTAATTTTTATTCAGTTATAATTTACATACCATACAATTCACTTGCCTTACTTGCACAATTCAGTGATTTTTTGGTATATTTACAGAGTTGTGTAACTATCACCACAGGCATAGAGGGTTTTTTTGTTTTTTTTTTGGTTGTGCGACATGTGGGATGTTAGTTCTCCGAACAGGGATCGAACCCACACCCCGTGCACTGGAAGCGTGGAGTCTCAACAGCTGGACTGCCGGGGAAGTCCCTGTGGTGTCATTTTTACACACTCTAACAAGTATAGAATATTTATGTGACCCTGCCAGCCACCAAGCAAGTGGGACCATGTGTTTGGACTATATCAGGGGTTCCCCAGTCCCTGGGCCCCGGACTGGTGCCCGTCTGTGGCCTGTTAGGAACCGGGTTGCACAGCAGGAGGTGAGTGGCGGGTGGGCGAGTGAAGCTTCATGTGCCGCCTGAACCATGCCCCGCCCCCCGCCCCCGCTGTCCGTGGAAAAACTGTCTTCCACGAAACCAGTCCGTGGTGCCAAAAATGTTGGGGACTGCTGGACTATATGATACTGAGAGACTATTGTTATTTTGGAGGGAATACTTGTTAATAAAGACAACTTTATAGTCATGAGTGCTCAAGTAGTTTTTTCCCCTATGGACTTATATATTAACAAAAATTTATGATCACCTTTTCTAAAACATAGGTGTGCCAGGATAGTTCATTGAGATATTAATTAGTAAACATGTGGTCTCACTCTATAGACTACTCTCTTCTGTGATCTAATTAGAGAGGAAGCTGAAACTACTGGAAGATTGCAGTTTTTCCTTTTTTTGTAAAAGGTAAAGCTCTAGAGAGAGGTATCTGTTCCTGATGGATAGAGATGAGGGAGTGGGTCTTTGAGATTAATAAGGAAGTGAGAATAGGGACATTCCCCAAGCCTGGGAAGCGGTTACTATGGGAACAAGTTTCAAGGGAGGTAGAATACCATGGAGGAGGCGGCATCATGGTGATCCCACTGAGGGTGGACCTGGGGACACGGACTCACAACATTGCCAAAGAAACATTGAAACAATTGGACCTGAGTTGCTGGCTGGGATGCCTGACCTCATCTGCTTAGTAGTCATAGATAGGCGTATGGTTCACCTAATCTAACTTGCTAAATTCACAAATGAAGACAGTGAAACTCAGAACTGTGTAACTTTTTGAGGTACCTCAACCTCTCGAGGTCTCTTATTCACTGATCTGTAAAATAGAGGGACTTGACTAATGAAAAATGCCTAAGCAAGTGTTTGAAAAATTGCTGGAAAAATATTGGCAATTCAGCTAACAACATCTATAATCCTGTCATTTAAAATGCCTTGAAATTACCTGAATAGACACCACGGGGCCTTTGCATATGCTACTTCCACTCCTTGGAGCTCCCACCCTTAAACCTTGTTCATCCTTTAGGACTCAGCTAAATGTCATCTTCTCTTGGAAGCTTTCCTTGAGACCTCTTATCTCCCAAGATCTGAGTTGGGTATCTCTCCTGACATCCTGGGTTTAACTTATGTGTTAATTTTTTATTGCTGCTGTAACAAGTTACCACAAACGTAGTGACTTGAAGCAAATTTATTATTTTATAGTTCTGGAGCTCAGAAATCTGAAGTGGGTCTCACTAGGCTAAAAATCAAGGTATCAATAGGGCTATGTTTCTTCTGGAGGCTCTAGGGGATAATCCATTTCCGTGCCTTTTCCAGCTTCTAGAGGTCTCCTTCATTCCTTGGCTTGTGGCTCCTTACACCGTCTTCAAAGCCAACATCTTCAAATCTTTCTCTGGCTCTGAATATCTTTGCCTCCTTCCACATCTATGGACCCTGTGATAATGTTGGGTCCACCTGGATAATCCAGGATAATCTCCCCCTCTCAAGGTTAGCTGATTTAACAACCTTACTTCCACCTGCAACTTTAATTCTCCTTTGTCCTGTAACCTAACATATCCATGAGTTCTGAGGAAAAGGACATAGACATCTTTGGGGAGCCATTACTCTGCCTACCACACCCCATCAGCACTCTTGCCACCCTGTATGGTAATTGCCCCTCACTTTGGCTGTCTCCTTCTCTTGACTCCTAGAGCTCAGAGTCTGTGTTTGTTTCCTGCTGCCTTTCCAGCAATTTGTACAGACATTTCAAACTGGAAGCTTTGAGATGATGGTGTGATCTGTGCAGTGTTATGAATAGATATAAATTCGTTAGCAACATTTAAAAATTAGGAGACTTTGCATAAAAACTGTGAGTCCGTTTTTAGGAAAAGCATGAAACTTGGCAGCGCTGGACACGTGGCACAAGGGGATGTCTTGGTAGCCTCTGTGATCTTGGGGAAGCCATGGGGCAGAAGTGAGGATGTGAGATGCTGTCAGAATAGAAATGAGCTGGAGCCTACATGGAACTAGGCTGAAATGAGGGGTGAGGCTGAGAGCATGTGAGTCAGGGCACCAGATGCATCTGCTTGTAGAAACTTGGAAATGTTCCAGGCTGGGGATCAGGGTTCAGGGGTCCCAGGGTTAGGAGATATAGGGAGTGAACAAGCAGACAGGCTGAACTCACTGATGGGAAGTCAAAGGCCAGGGTCAAGTGGCCAGAGCTCTGAGGAGTGTGTGGGTTAATAGCCAAGCAGACTTTTTTTTTTTAAAGATTTTTAGAAATTTCATGTAATGTCTGAAACATTTATATTAACATACTTCCATACAAATAACCCAAAGAAAATTTAGTGTTAGTTGTTTTTTTTGTTTGTTTGTTTTTATACCGCAGGTTCTTATTAGTCATCAATTTTATACACGTCAGTGCAAGCAGACTCTTAAAATGATGACTGAATTGAATCTGTAGATTCTCCATGAGACTCAACTTCAATTCCTGTCCCAACCTCTTGGATTACATCACACAGCCTTTACTATTCCTATTTACCTGAGTAAGGTCAACTGCCTGGAGTTTAATTTTTCCCTCTGTTCACACTCCGTTGGGTGGGGGCCAGCTAATGAACAGTCAGCTTACTTGATGGCAGGTGGCAGAAAGGTAGCTGAGTATAACAAAACGTCTATAATGATAAACATTTACTAAATGAAAGAATAATTACTTCATAAGTGGAAACTGGTGCTTGGCCAACTGACCATATTTCTTCCTATTGTAGGTCTAGTTTTGTTTGTTGAGATTTTTTTCCCCCACCAAGTTCCTGGTTTCGTGTAGCTTTTTTTTTTTTTTTTTTTTTGCCTGTGGAATTTCTGTATTTGATAAAGCTGGCCATTATGACTGCATCATTTTTTTCCAGCTTTATTAAGATATAATTGACGAGTAATACTGTGAAAATTTAAGGTGTACAGCATGATGGTTTGATACACGTATATATTGTGAAATGTTTACCACGATAAGATTAGTTAACGCCTCTATCACCTCACAAAATTACCCTTTTGTTGTTTTTATTATGGAGAGAGCATTAAAGCTCTACTCTCACAGTAACTTTCAAGTGTACAATGTAGTATTGTTAACTGTACTCACCATGCTGTACATCAGATCCCCGGAACTTACTCTTTTTTTTTTTTTTTTTTTTTTTTTTTGCGGTACGCGGGCCTCTCACTGTTGTGGCCTCTCCCGTTGCGGAGCACAGGCTCCGGACGCGCAGGCTCAGCGGCCATGGATCACGGGCCCAGCCGCTCCGCGGCATGTGGGATCTTCCCGGACCGGGGCACGAACCCGTGTTCCCTTCATCGGCAGGTGGACTCCCAACCACTGCGGCACCAGGGAGGCCCAGCCCCTTACTCTTCTTATCACTGAAAGTTTATACCCTTTACCGACATCTCCCCATTGCCCCTCTCCCAGCCCCTGGCAACCCCCATTCTACTTTATGTTTCTGAGTTTGATGCTTTTAGGTTCCACATATAAGTGAGATCATATAGTATTTGTCTTTCTCTGTCTGACTTATTTCACTCAGCATAATGCCCTCAAGGTCATGACTGCATCTTGATTTTGGATATTTTCTGCTAACTTTTCCATGTCGCTGGATTTTAAGTTATTTTGATGTAGTCTTCTTGTTGCTTTAATCCCCTTGCTTTTCATTTCTGTGGACAGCACCCCTTCTGGAAGTCCTCAGGACCCATCATTCCATCACAGGCTTTGTAGCTGATGACTTGGGAGTCCATTTAGTAGAATCTGTCTCTTTGGCTTTACGGCAGGTGTGTGTCCAGATGTGATATAACCAGTACCATTGCAAGGGTCTTGAGCTGAGTGAGTCCCATGTCCCACTGGTTTTAATCCTCATTGAACTTACTGATTCCAGATTTCAGAATGTATTTGCTCATTCCCCTTAGGCATGGTATGTGATAGAACAGGTGCTCCTGTCGGTCAACTCCTTGGACAGGTCCTGGGGTTATAATACCCTTATTTAATGCACATAAAAATCTCTGTCCTTTGGTTTCAGAGGCTACTGACCACCCCCAAGCTATAGCCATGCATCCAGCAAATGCATGTTAAAACGAAGGGGAGTAAAGACCTCTGTACCTATTCCTTCTTAGAAAAACCGCTAGTCATCCCTTGATCAGTAGCATCAGGGGTATCTTTCAGCTGGGAGGGACCTCAAGGAAAAATCCACTTCAGTGTTTTTAGTTTAATAGATGAGGAGCTGGAGGCCACAGGGGTCAAGTGACTGGACTGGGTTCACTCAGTGGACCAGTAGCCAAGCCCTGTCTGGTTCAGAACCCAGTGGTCTAACTCCAAGTCTGTTGTTGATCTGAAGGATGGGACATTCATGGGGTCAGTGAGAGTGTATGTGACGTTGGGAAGAACCAATTTCTTTTACCCTCAATTTGTCTTTCATCTATGTTTTTCGCTAGTTAAGTGCAGGAAAGTCAAATAGCATAATGTAGACTCTCATGTATAGTACTGATATTTCTGAGTAGTTGAACTTTAGGCAACTGCTGGGTGGTTCTCTATGAGTTTTTATGAAGCTTGTACCTGTGCCAACATTATGAATTAGTTTATTAGAAGAGATTGGGCAATATTATAATTAGATATTTGTCTTTATTACTCATGTGAAACTAATATACGCCTTTATAGAGTAGTGCCATACCTTGAGTTTTGCAGCTTGTATTTCCTCTTAACAAATTCAAAGTGGTTCATTTATTAGGCTTGTCATATCCCTTAGCTTGCATTGTTTACTTATTATTCTTGAAACAGAATTTTAAAAATGTTTAAAACATTCATAAATTACTATTTCAATGAGGTACCATTTATCACTTAGCTCAATGAACAGAACACACAATGCACACATATTGGCAAAGCGCAGGGAGAAAAGATGCTTTTTCACCTGTCTGGTGGGAATTAAAGTGTATAACTTCTAAGGAGGACACTTTTGTAACATCCATCAAAATATTGCATACACACACACACACACACACACACACACACACACACACATGTATGTATATAATACCCACTCTTTTGTTCAACAGTTCCACTTCTAGAAATGTGTTTTGGATATTCTTGAACATTCTGAAATTCCACGTGTATGGGAGTATTCAGAGCAGTACTGTTTCTTTCAAAGGATTTGAAACTACCTCTCAATCTATGGGAGAGAGGCTAAATCAAACATGGTGCATCTATACAATGGATGCAGTGATTAAAAATAATGAGGTAGTATATACAAATATCGAATTGTTTGTTGTACACCTGAGAGCAATATAATGTTCTGTGTCAACTTTGCCTCAATTAACAAAAAAAAAGAATGAGGCAGCTCTATACACACTAATATGAAAATATCTCCAAGATATACCTTTAAATGAAAACAGCAAGTTGTTACCATTTGTGTTAAAAGAGGGGAAGAACATATACACGATTGCTCGTTTATGCATGGAATCTCTGGACATATGCATAAGGAATAATATTGGTTATGCATGGGGACGGTCACTGGGTGGCTGGGGACAAGGGCAGGAAGAGGCTTACTTTTCACAGTAACTCTTTTGTATATTTTGTACCATTCAAAAAATTCTAATTTAAAGTTTATTTTAGGAAGGAAAACAAAACGTATGTAAGTAATTTCCAATCTGCCCGTTAAATTTTTAATGATTATGGAATATACTGAACTCTTTCTACTATTTTTACTGTGAACTGTATGCTGTGTGTATGAACATATATAGTCATATGTAATATTTAAATTTATACCCCTTTATGTGTGACTTGTGTGGTGACTGAAAAGAAAAATTTATTTTTCTACCTGAAAACTTGATAAACTTCTGAAATTTCTAGTGTGATCAGATAGTTACTTATCTCCAGTTTATGTACATTTTAAAAAACATCTTTTTAAAATACACTTATGTATATACAATTCTAAAACATGTCGAGCCACTTATTGCTTAAGGAGATATGAATGTATAGTAAAAGTATGAAGAGATGTACACACATCATAGACACTAATTCTGTGAGATCAATGGTGAGGGAAAATATGGGATAGAATTTAGGAGGGATGGGTGCATGGTTGTTCATTGCCTTTAAAAAAGTATATTCTTGTATATTTCAAACATTGCATAATAATTTAAAAAGTAATATGTGTTTCTAACTTACTGCTGAGAAATTATAGTCAGACTTCTGTGAAATCATAAGATGCAGAAACGGTGTGGCCTTTATTTTCCTTGCTCTCTGTTGTATCACACCAGTACCTAGAATAGAGCCTGGCAGAGGGTAGGCCCTAAAAATGTTTGTAAAAATGAATAAACAGGCATAAAAGCCCTGTGAGCTGCTGAAGTGGTGGGTGATGGGTTGTGTGATCTTCCAGTGTATGATCTTGTGTCATGGGACCCCGGGAAAAAAGGTGGATGGAACTGACAATGCCTACAACCTTTCAGATGGGCAGGAAGAAAAGAACACTGGGAATTTCTCACTAACTGGAACTAAAGGTGAATATAGAGAGGTGACTGGGTGTATAATAAAATTCAGTTGCCACCTGTACTCCAGAGCACATTGCTTGAAAAAGACCTCTTTATGGTTCTTAGTAAGACTGTACGTTTTCTTTCTGTGTCACACTCAATGACCCTCTTTATCAATGTTTGGTTAAGATGGCTAATGTGGGTGTAACTCGTGAGTTCCTCTTAGCAATTTCGTGACTGTCTGTCATGTATCTTTGCCCAGCCCAGGAGCCAGGTCGTATGGGAGTGACTGGAATGACTAGCATTTACTGCTGCCCACTGTCAGTGGTAGAATAACCTTTGCTTCTTTGGGTAGCAGTCAGTCATTTAGTTCATATATTTGTTTAATATTAAGAGATAGGATGAAAAAAGTATGGGAAGATAATAAACATTACAATAATAAATTATTATTAATAATAATACAGTAATTACAAAAGTGTTAATATGTGGAGACAATAAAGGAATAACATGCTACTGTTGCTAGTTACCCCACCATATGTAGTTAGCTAGAGCAGTGATGTCCAATAAAAGGATAACATGAGCCACATATTTAATTTAAAATTTTCTGGTAGCCACATTAAACAAATAAAAAGAAACAGATGAAATTAATTTTAATCCTGTATTTCATATAACCCAATATAAAATATTTTCATTTCAATACGTAATCAATGTTAAAAATTATTAATGAGATTTTATATTCTCTTTCTTTGTAGCAGTCTTGGAAATCCTATGTGTATTTTACATCTCCAGTCGGGTGCTAAATTTTCATCAGAAATACCTGATCTGCATTTAGCGTTTACAGAATTTACAGTTGAAAAGGTAGATTCACATACCTAAGTTGTTCCATAAATACTTAAATTTTTTTTCCTGTAACTGCATCAGACATCCATTTTTTAATTAATTAAAATTAAATAAAATGAAATATTTAGTTCCTCAGTCTCACTAGTCACATTTCAAGTGCTCAATACAGTGTAGAGGTAGAGTTTATTCATAATTTTCTACAGTAGATTTTTTTCCCCTGATTCCAAGAATCTGTTTAAAACACATATTTATTTATTTATTTTTAACATCTTTATTGGAGTATAATTGCTTTACAATGGTTAGTTTCTGCTGTATAACAAATTGAATCAGCTATACATATACTTATATCCCCATATCTTCTCCCTCTTGTGTCTCCCTCCCACCCTCCCTATCCCACCCCTCTAGGTGGATGCAAAGCACTAAGCTGATCTCCCTGTGCTATGTGGCTGCTTCCCACTAGCTATCTATTTCACATTTGATAGTGTAATATGTCCATGCCACTCTCTCACTTCGTCCCAGCTTACCCTTCTCCACCCCCCGCCGTGTCCTCAAGTCCATTCTCAATGTCTGCATCTTTATTCCTGTCCTGCCCCTAGGTTCTTCAGAACCCTTTTTTTTTTTTAGATTCCATATACATGTGTTAGCATATGGTATTTGTTTTTTTTTTTTCTGACTTACTTCACTCTGTATGACAGGCTCTAGGTCCATCCACCTCACTACAAATAACTCAATTCCGTTTCTTTTTATGGCTGAGTAATATTCCATTGTATATATGTGCCACATCTTCTTTATCCATTCATCTGTCGATGGACACTTAGGTGTTTCCATGTCCTGGATATTGTAAATAGAGCTGCAACAAACATTGTGGTCCATGACTCTTTTTGAATTATGGTTTTCTCAGGGTATATGCCCAGTAATGGGATTGCTGGGTCATATGGTAGCTCTATTTTTAGTTTTTTAAGGAACCTCCATATTGTTCTCCATAGTGGCTGTATCAATTTACATTCCCACCAACAGTGCAGGCGGGTTCCCTTTTCTCCACACCCTCTCTAGCATTTATCGTTTGTAGATTTTTTGATGGCCATTCTGACCCGTGTGAGGTGATACCTCATTGTAGTTTTGATTTGCATTTCTCTAATGATTAGTGATGTTGAACATCCTTTCACGTGTTTGTTGGCAGTCTGTATATCTTCTTTGGAGAAATGTCTATTTAGGTCTTCTGCCTATTTTTGGATTGGGTTGTTTGTTTTTTTCATATTGAGCTGCATGAGCTGCTGGTAAATTTTGGAGATTAATCCTTTGTCAGTTTTTACATTTGCAAATATTTTCTCCCATTCTGAGGGTTGTCTTTTCATCTTATGTTTTCCTTCGTTGTGCAAAAGCTTTTAAGTTTCATTAGGTCCCCTTTATTTATTTTTGTTTTTATTTCCATTACTCTAGGAGGTGGGTCCAAAAGGATCTTACTATGATTTATGTCATAGAGCATCCTGCCTATGTTTTCCTCTAAGAGTTTGATAATGTCTGCCCTTACATTTAGGTCTTTAATCCATTTTGAGTTTATTTTTGTGAATAAAACTAGGGAGTGTTAGTGAGTGTTCTAATTTCATTCCTTTACATGTAGCTCTCCAGTTTTCCCAGCACCACTTACTGAAGAGGCTCTCTTTTCTCCATTGTATATTCCTGCCTCCTTTCAAAGATAAGGTGACCATAGGTGCATGCGTTTATCTCTGGGCTTTCTATCCTGTTCCATTGATCTATATTTCTGTTTTTGTGCCAGTACCAAACTCTCTTGATTACTGTAGCTTTGTAGTATAGTCTGAAGTCAGGGAGCCTGATTCCTCCAGCTCCGTTTTTCTTTCTCAAGATTGCTTTCGCTATTCGGGGTCTTTTGTGTTTCCATACAAATTGTGAAATTTTTTGTTCTAGTTCTGTGAAAAATGCTAGTTGTAGTTTGATAGGGATTGCATTGAATCTGTAGATTGCTTTGGGTAGTATAGTCATTTTCACAATGTTGATTCTTCGAATCCAAGAACATGGTATATCTCTCCATCTGTTTGTATCATCTTTAATTTCTTTCATCAGTGTCTTATAATTTACTGCATACATCTCTTTTGTCTCCTTAGGTAGGTTTATTCCTAGGTATTTTATTCTTTTTGTTCCAGTGGTAAATGGGATTGTCTTCTTAATTTCTCTTTAGATTTTTCATCATTAGTGTATAGGAATGCAAGAGATTTCTGTGCATTAATTTTGTATCCTGCTACTTTACCAAATTCATTGATTAGCTCTGTTAGTTTTCTGGTAGCATCTTTAGGATTTTCTGTGTATAGCATCATGTCATCTGCAAACAGTGACAGCTTTACTTCTTTTTTTCTGATTTGGATCCCTTTTATTTCTTTTTCTTCTCTGATTGCTGTGGCGAAAACGTCCAAAACTATGTTGAATAATAGTGGTGAGAGTGGGCAACCTTGTCTTGTTCCTGATGTTAGTGGAAATGGTATTCACTTTATCACCATTGAGAACGATGCTACCTGTGGGATTGTCATATATGGCCTTTATTATGTTGAGGTAAGTTCCTTCTATGCCTACTTTCTGGTGGGTTTTTAACATAAATCGGTGTTGAATTTTGTCAAAAGTGTTTTCTGCATCTGTTGAGATGATCATATGGTTTTTATCCTTCAGTTTGTTAATATGGTGTATCACATTGATTGATTTGCGTATATTGAAGAATCCTTGCATTCCTGGGATAAACCCCACTCGATCATGGTGTATGATCCTTTTAATGTGCTGTTGGATTCTGTTTGCTAGTATTTTGTTGAGGATTTTTGATCTATGTTCATCAGTGATATTGGCCTGTAGTTTTCTTTCTTTGTGACATCCTTGTCTGGTTTTGGTATCAGGGTGATGGTGGCCTCGTAGAATGATTTTGGGAGTGTTCCTCCCTCTGCTATATTTTGGAACAGTTTGAGAAGGATAGGTGTTAGCTCTTCTCTAAATGTTTGATAGAATTCTCCTGTGAAGCCATCTGGTCCTGGACTTCTGTTTGTTGGGAGATTTTTAATCACAGTTTCAATTTCAGTGCTTGTGATTGGTCTGTTTATATTTTCTTTTTCTTCCTGGTTGAGTCTCAGAAGGTGTGCTTTTCTGAAAATTTGTCCATTTCTTCCAGATTGTCCATTTTATTGGCATATAGTTGCTTGTAGTAATCTCTCATGATCCTTTGTATTTCTGCAGTGTCAGTTGTTTCTTCTCCTTTTTCATTTCTAATCCTATGGATTTGAGTCTTCTCCCTTTTTTTCTTGATGAGTCTGGCTAATGGTTTATCAATTTTGTTTATCTTCTCAAAGAACCAGCTTTTAGTTTTATTGATCTTTGCTATCATTGCCTTCATTTCTTTTTTCATATATTTCTTATCTGATCTTTATGATTTCTTTCCTTCTGCTAACTTTGGGGGTTTTTTTGTTCTTCTTTCTCTAATTGCTTTGGGTGTAATGTTAGGTTGTTTATTTGAGATATTTCTTTTTTCTTCAGGTAGAATGTATTGCTATAAACTTATCTCTTATAACTACTTTTTCTGCATCCCATAAGTTTGGGTCCTCGTGTTTTCATTGTCGTTTGTTTCTAGATATTTTTTGATTTCCTCTTTAATTTCTTCAGTGATCTCTTGTTTTTTTAGTAGCGTATTGCTTAGCCTCCATGTGTTTGTATTTTTTACAGATTGTTTCCTGTAATTGATATCTAGTCTCATAGTATTCTGTTTGGAAAAGATGCTTGATACAATTTAAATGTTCTTAAATTTTCTGAGACTTGATTTGTGACACAAGATATGGTCTATCCTGAAGAATGTTCTATGAGCACTTGAGAAGAAAGTGTATTCTGTTGTTTTTGGATGGAATGTCCTATAAATATCAATTAAGTCCATCTTGTTTAATGTATCATTTAAAGCTTGTATTTACTTATTTATTTTCATTTTGGATGATCTGTTCATTGGTGAAAGTGGGGTGTTAAAGTCCCCTACTATTATTGTGTTCCTGTCAATTTCCCCTTTTATGGCTGTTAGCATTTGCCTTATGTATTGAGGTGCTCCTAGGTTGGGTGCATAAATATTTACAATTGTTATATCTTCCTCTTGGATCGATCCCTTGATCATTATGTAGTGTCCTTCTTTGTCTCTTGTAATAGTCTTCATTTTAAAGTCAAATTTTTTTTTTTTTCGGTACGTGGGCCCCTCTCTCGCTGTGGAGCACAGGCTCCGGACACGCAGGCTCAGCGGCCACGGCTCACGGGCCCAGCCGCTCCGCGGCACGCGGGATCCTCCCAGACCAGGGCACGAACCTGCGTCCCCTGCATTGGCAGGCGGACTCTCAACCACTGCACCACCAGGGAAGCCCTAAAGTCTATTTTGTCTGATATGAGAATTGCTACTCCAGCTTTCTTTTGATTTCCATTTGCATGGAATATCTTTTTCCATCCCCTCACTTTCAGTCTGTATATGTCCCTAGGTGTGAAGTGGGTCTCTTATAGGCAGCATATGTATGGGTCTTGTTTTTGTATCTATTCAGCCAGTCTATGTCCTTTGGTTAGAGCATTTAATCCATTTACATTTAAGGTTATTATCGATATGTATGTTCCTTTTACCATTTTCTTACTTGTTTTGGGTTTGTTGTTGTAGGTCTTTTCCTTCTTTTATGTTTACTGCCTAGAGAAGTTTCTTTAGCATTTGTTGTAAAGCTGGTTTGGTGGTGCTGAATTCTCTTAGCTTTTTCTTGTCTGTAAAGGTTTTAATTTCTCCGTGGAATCTGAATGAGATCCTTTCTGGGTAGAGTAATCTTGTTTGTAGGTGTTTCCCTTTCATCACTTTAAATATGTCCTGCGGCCTTCTTCTGGCTTGCAGAGTTTCTGCTGAAAGAGCAGCTGTTAACCTTATGGGGATTCCCTTGTGTGTTATTTGTTGCTTTTCCCTTGCTGTTTTTAATATGTTTTCTTTGCATTTAATTTTTGATAGTTTGATTAATATGTGTCATGGCATGTTTCCCTTGCATTTATCCTGTATGGGACTCTCTTCCTTCCTGGACTGGATTGACTATTTCCTTTCCCATATTAGGGAAGTTTTCAGATATAATCTCTTCAAGTATTTTCTCAGTCCCTTTTTTTTCTCTTCTTCTTCTGGACCCCTATAATTCTAATGTTGGTACATTTAATGTTGTCCCAGAGGTCTCTGGGACTGTCCTCAATTGTTTTTCATTCTTTTTTCTTTATTCTGCTCTATGGTAGTTATTTCTACTCTTTTATCTTCCAGGTCAGTTATCCGTTCTTCTGCCTCAGTTATTCTGCTATTGATCCCTTCTAGAGAATTTTTAA
Source organism: Tursiops truncatus (assembly GCF_011762595.2). Classification (NCBI taxonomy): domain Eukaryota; kingdom Metazoa; phylum Chordata; class Mammalia; order Artiodactyla; family Delphinidae; genus Tursiops; species Tursiops truncatus. Next base: position 34,103,952 of record NC_047039.1, read on the forward strand.
TTTCATTTGTTGTGTTGTTCATCACTGTTTGTTTGCTCTTTAGTTCTTCTAGGTCCGTGTTAAACGTTTCTTGTATTTTCTCCATTCTATTTCCAAGATTTTGGATCATCTTTACTATCATTGCTCTGAATTCTTTCAGGTAGACTGCCTACTTCCTCTTCATTTGTGTGGTCTGGTGGGTTTTTACCTTGCTCCTTCGCCTGCTGTGTATTTCTCTGTCTTCTCATTTTGATTAACTTACTGTGTTTGGGGTCTCCTTTCACAGGCTGTGGATTTGTAGTTCCTGCTTTTTCTCGTGTCTGCCCTCAGTGGGTAAGGTTGGTTCAGTGGGTTGTGTAGGCTTCCTGGTGGAGTGGACTGGTGCCTGTGTTCTGGTGCATGAGGCTGGATCCTGTCTTGCTAGTGGGCAGGACCACATCTGGTGGTGTGTTTTGGGTTGTCTGTGAACTTATTATGATTTTAGACACCTTCTCTGTTAATGGGTGGGATTGTGTTCCTGTCTTGCTAGTTGTTTGGCATGGGGTGTCCAGCACTGTAGCTTGCCGGTCATTGAGTGGAGCTGGGTCTTAGCGTTGGGATGGAGATTTCTGCGATAGCTTTGGCCATTTGATATTATGTGGGGCCGGGAGGTCTCTGGTGGACCGATTTCCCTAACTCGGCTCTCCCACCTCAGAGACTCAGGACTGACAGCTGGCAGGAGCACCAAGATCTTGTCAGCCACACGGCTTTTGGGAAGTCTGAGGTCTTCTGCCACCGTTCAGTAGGTGTTCTGTAGGAGTTGTTCCACATGTAGATGTATTTTTGATGTATTTGTTGGGACGAAGGTGATCTCCACATCTTACTCCTCCGCCATCTTGAAGGTCCTCCCCATCAGTGTGTTTGTGAGCATATAATAAAGGTTAGACACATTCTTACTCTTGAATGGATCATAAACTAATAAAACAGATGTAATATATCGCTTTGGGTCAAGTTAGTTTTCTGAGTGAGTCTTGCAGCTGTTTTGACGAACCTCATTCTGAGAACTCAGATCTAAGATCTGAGATTTAAGGTGAAAAAAATCCTGGATGATAATTCTTTTACAAATATGCTTAAGCTGAGGTCAAAAGATCCAAGTAGCTCTTACCCCTCTTCCAGTTTTTAGAGAAAAAGATGATACATTTGGGAAAACAGAAAGATCTATCCAAAAATCATGAAACTGAACTTCAAAAAATATGGAAAATATAAATTCATTGTTTAAATGAATCTCAAGAATTAGCTAACAAGAGGATGAGTAATTTAGCTACTAGAAGAATAAACTAGTAGAATTGAAACCGAGCAGGAGTCTGTGGGGCCTTCCGAGGGACAGACCCTCCCTGCAACCCATGTCCCCCGTCTCGTTTGAAAAAAAAGCTTTAGCGTCCTAGGCTTTCCCGAAGTTCCAAAGAGCAGATTTAATCAGAGGAGTGAGAAAATGCAGAAACAAAGAAAAACAGTCAAGCACGACAGAATAATATTAGCTTAGCTATAAAACAAAACAAGGACCTTTAGTTCCTCCTCAAGGGCTATAGATAATATCCTGAGCCATATCCTTGAGTTGTTCTGCAGATATTAAAACCCCCACTGGGTGAACAAGTTAACTGAATGCTGACCACAGGCATGTAGACCCCAGACTGGTTGTAACCTAAAGGTTGATGTTGAGATTCCGGAAACGTCACCCTGTTACCTCCCCACCAGCCAGTCAGAGAACCATGCACGAGCTGATGACAGACCCTGTGACCCTCTCCTGCATACTAAGTTTGGGTCTTTTGAGTATGAGCTGTCTGTTCTCCTTGCTTGGCCCCATCTTGGATGCCTTGAAGTAAACACTGTACTTTACTTCACTACAACCCAGTGTCAGTAAATTGGCTTTGCTGTGCATTGGGTGAATGGACCCAAGTTTGGTTCAGTGACAGAATTTGAAATTGCGCACATCTATTTTGAGTATAGATTTTATTACAGACTTTTGATACCTCCCATATCAGGTAGGAGGATATTGATATAGAGATGGACAGTCTATCACCATCAAAGATGCAGTTACTAGGAGAGACTGTTGGAGGAAGGTCACAGTTACTTGTTCCCCTGTCAGCAGAGCTGCTGGAAAGTTCTAAGCCCAGAGGAAGGGGGCCTAAGGTCTTTAGTGCTCCTGTCTCCCTGCTGATTTCTTATCTTGAATTAAGTCCTGGCACTTGCACCTTTCATAGAAAATAGAATTAGTTCTTCTTCGTAAACTCACAAACCACCAAGAATTCACTGGGGATCCCTGAAGTAGTTATTAATAATATACAGGCACCCTGACAGGCACTTCTATCTGTCAAAGTGAGGGGCAGGGCAGGGACCAAATCTGATTTGAGTGCTATTGCGTGGGATGGATCCTGTGGACGACTCATTTTCAGGATGGAAATGGCTCTCTCTTCTCACCTCATCCCTGCCACCTCCCACTTCACTCTCATGCCTGGTTAAACCTTCAACCTGGTTTCCCAGCATATCCAGTAAGAAGCTAGCATGGGTGTTTCCTCAAAAAGTCAGCATCCCTGTCAGGCACTGGCTCGGACTAGCTGGCAGCTGTCCACACGGCACTGTGGCTCTGTCTCCCTGCAGCGTGTCAGAGACAGTCACCGCGTAGGTAATCACTGTTCTCCATTAAAATAGGCACACAGCAGTGGTGCTCAGTACTCACACGTGTGCGTGTGTATGTGCGCATTGGGGCAGTTGAACATTTCCTTCTATTGCTCTTAAAAGAAGTTTAAAAAGTACCTTTTTGGGCTTCCCTGGTGGCGCAGTGGTTAAGAATCCGCCTGCCAATGCAGGGGACATGGCTTCAAGCCCTGGTCCAGGAAGATCCCACATGCCGTGGAGCAGCTAAGCCCGTGCACCACAACTATTGAGCCTGCGCTCTAGAGTCCGCAAGCCACAACTACTGAAGCCCGTGCGCCTAGAGCCCGTGCTCCACAACAGGAGAAGCCACCGCAATGAGAAACCCACACACCGCAACGAAGAGTAGCCCCCGCTTGCCGCAACTAGAGAAAGTACGCTCGCAGCAACAAAGACCCAATGCAGCCAAAAATAAAAATAATAAATTTAATTTAAAAAACCCCCAAAACTACCTTTCCTGGTAAATACATGCATATTCTGGAAAGTATGGAAACCCACAAAGAACAATATAACCTCTCCTAATTCCCTACCTCAAGATCATCACTTGAAGTAGCTTTTCTTCCTTCAGTGTTTAAAAACAATCCTTTACAAAAAATTCCACTGACTTTGTTTAAAAGGATAAAGTGCATTTTTTTCATCATAACAACAAGCAGACAAATTGCTTATAGCCTATGGGACCCGTGCTCTCGGGTTGAGGATAATTTTGCAACGGACTGCTTAGGCCTCAGGGCTTCTGTACAGACCATATTTCATATGTGGGCATTCCTTAAAGTCTCATTTCCTACACTTTATCCCTGTGGAAAGATCACCCTCCCCCCTCCTCCAATTTGAAATTGTGTCTTTTTTACACTGCTTCGACTTTGAATCGTCTTGCCGGTGCAAGCATTCATGTGTCCAGGTTGCTGGCTCTGGTGCTTGAGTTCCATTGTGGTATTTTTCTAGAGACACAGTTTCTTAACAATTTTGTTTCTCCTGCTCGGGATGATGGGTAGGCAGTCCCTGCAGCAGCAGCCACAGATCAATATCCAGTCCGGTGGCCACGGAGACCCCGGCTCTGCCATGTCCCTAGAGTCCCAGCCCCCCCCCCCCTTCCCAGGGAGCTAAGGGTCTTGGTTCCAGACTGCCACATGAGGACCTTGCTATTCCGAAAAGGAGGAGAAGGAATGCTGATGAGATGCGTTTTGCCCATAACTGCCTTTTGGGCAGTGGTCTTGGAGGAAAACACAAAAAACAAATGTAAAAACTGAGAGTGACAGTTGGGATCTCATTAGCTTAGTGGCTGTCACAATATATCCAGGAAAGAGGCAGTGGGCATGTGGCTGACTGTGTCTGAGGAACCGAAACAGCATGTCTGTGTGCACGCACGTGCATGTGTGTGTGTGTGTGTGTGTGTGTTTATGTGGTTGTGTGTGCGTACTTGGGCACCTGGAGGTGGCTCAGGCTTTGCCATGTGATTACTTGCTTCAGCTTAAAAAAAGTTGTCAGTTGCATTGCATCAGGCTTGGCTATTTTTCTTTATGGGTGCGTCTGTGAATATCTTTAAATTTCAGCTTAAGCTTTTTAGAGGGGCATTCACTGTGAAAAATTAAACATATTATGGCTTTGCTTTTTTTTTTTTTAACCTGTGACACAAAATGCAGACAGCAAATGCCTCAAGTACAGTATCTTAAGCCAACAGCCTAGATCAAGATGAGGGTATTTCCGAACTCTGGAGGTGCGGGGTCCTCATCTGATCATTTTAAGAATAAATTGTTTCCCGTCTCAGTGGACCACCGCTGTCCTTCCTTACCCCCTCCAGCGCAGTTCCCAATTTCCGAATCTTCCTATAAAGCTGCTGAGATGAAGCCTGTCACTTGATTGTAATTTCCAACCAAGCAAAGTGATTCTAGTGCTGAGATATACCTGCACCTGTTTTCCCCGGACGAGGCTGAGGTTGGTAAACAACGCGCAGGGCCTTGGAGGTCAGACGGACACAAATGGAGGGAATTTGTTGCCTGAAGATTCCTGGAGTGGGAGCCAGAGTCCTGTGTTCTGGCTTCAGCTCTTTCGTAGCTGGCAGGGACCCTCACTGTGTTTGGGCTTGATTTCTGGAGTCCTACTCTACAATTTGATGGCAGTATGATTCCAGTGGAAATACGGCCTTTCATGCAAAAAAAATAAACTCCATAACCCCAGAATTCAGCCAAGAAACTTCTGTGATCCGGGGATGAGACCAGATGTCCCCCTTCTAAAAGACATGTTACAGCTGTTCACTGGTCTCATTCTGTCTTCCCAGAGGCAGTGGCCAGGCCTCTCAGCAGGCTGAATGGAAGTCTATAGAGCCATTCACTAGTTCTGTGCTTGGCTTTTTAGTTTTTAAGTTTTAAAATATTTGTGCTAGCTTTTCAAAACTGCAAAATGTGGGCTAATAATATTACTTTCTCCAATGGTCTGTTGGCTGGTGGGACACTCGTTCTGATTTGGTAGTGCTGCCTTGCTGGTCCCTGTTGTTAAATATTTTGAATATGGCCCGTAACCCCTGAGAACATCCGATCAGACCCTGAGCACATCCCTTCAATAAATGCAGTTTTCCCCCTGATTTCCCTGCTGCCAGCGGGAGCTCAGAAAGCTTTCCACTTGTGAACACAGTCATGTTTCATGTGAATAAGATCCCCCAAAGCCTGTTTGGCTACATCACTGCTGTGAGCTGAGCAAGCCCACAGGCCGCAGGAGACTCAGGAGTCTCTCATGAAGGCTGGATCTGCTGTTTGGATGTTTTCTGCCTTTGCTTCTCCCAGCTGTGCCGATAGAGCTACAAGAAATCCCCCAAACAAACTATTGGTCACTGCTCACTCCACTATCGCCAAGATAACCGGGAATTTGTGGAGACTAGGTGCTTTCGACTAGCATAAGTCATCTTAGCCAAAGCAAAGCAGAAGCTTGAAAATCAGATCCCATTTCAAGCATCAACCCCCACCCCCCGAGGAAAGGATTTTTTTCCCTAAGGAAAGGATTGGAGAGTGGCTCATGCACCTTCATTTACCTGGGTAATTGTTTCTGTTCTGAGGTTCAGTGGAGCTTTGGAAAGTGAGCTGATGCTGACTTACTGCTTGCACTAGCCGTCCCCAAAGGTTGTTGAGGCACCTCGTTTTCTCCTGTCCCTTGCCAGGGCTGCCATTTGCCTGGTACCACCTGAGGACCTAGGGCTGCTCTGCTGGGTTTGGCTCTGCTGCCAGGGAACGTAGGGTGGTCTTTGTGGAATCATGGTTGTCTATGACAGGTTTGGGATGGGCTAGATGAGCTGTGGCTCTTCACCTCTTATAGACCTGGACCTGCCTGCTGCTTTCTCTGATGCTTGGCTTAAGGGCAGGGGTCACAAACTCAGATGCCTACAGGGCCCAGCAGGTAGCATAAGTGTGCACATTGGGCCGGGGGCAAGACAATAGGGAGTAGAGGAGACTGTGGCAGAGATGGGCATGCGTCTCATCAAAGATGTTTATTTTTAGGTAAGTGGTTTAATGTCTTTTACTGAACTGTAGTTAGGCATACCTATTGGAAGATGAGGAAGGTATGAAGGCTGTAGGGGAAGTAACATTGAAACTGGACTGTTACACATATTCAATAACCAACTTCGAGGTATTCAAACTTTAAACACCCTCTCCCCAAAAAAACCCCAACTTACATCTGCAGCTATTTAACTTGGGCACTAATTTGCTACTTCCAGTGGAATCTTAAAAAGAAGCATTTATTCAGCACCTACTATGCACTAGATAATGCACTGGCATTTTAATAAACATCATCTCATCTGATGCTCACAGAAATCCTGTGAAGTAGGTCTCTTATATCCAATTTTTAGCTGAAGAAACTTGGGCACAGTGAGGACAAGTCATTGGTTTGGGGTTGCTCAGCCAGAACGGGGCAGCGTTAGGATTTGACACCCTGACCTCCATCATCCAGTCCAGAGGCTCTTGCTCTGACCCACAGTGTTGTGGGTTTGTGGCCTCTGTGGCCCTCTGGTCTCCATCGCTGTTGGGTGTCCTTTGCCTTCCCCGAGGGCTGTCTGCCTGCTCTGGGCTGACCCTCTGACTCCCTGAGGTCCGGGCTCTCATCCGCAGCCCATGTCCCTGCTGAAGCTGACAGGAGATCCCCGTCTGCTCCCGTGGTGGACCTCGCCTCAGCCATCGTGGCACCTTGGGCCTGTGGCTCGTGTTCATCCAGCCTGGCTCGGTCCTGTGGTCTCATTGCCAGTTGGGTCTCCTTGGGTCTGGATCCCTCTCTGCTTGGTTTGGGTGTTAGCTATGCCTGGGCATGGACTTCAGCCCATAGACCATGGCCATGACCTCAGGCCCACCAGGCCCACACCGCAGGGCCCCCACAGGAGGGGAGGGAAGCTGTTCCGCTCTCATTTTGTTAGAAACATGATGTGCCGGCTGTGAGGAGGGATTGGGAGTGATTGAGTGTGTGGAGAAGGGGCAATTCGCCGTTCAGGTTGTCTTCTCCTTCCCTTTCACATATTCTCAATTATAAATAAATGAGAACATTTGGAATCCAGTAAATTTAACACCTCTTCCTCAAGTGCCCCAGAAACGCTTTCCTGTACATGGGGTAAATGAAGAACAATCAGTGGAAAGTACAAGAAAAGGACTTTCCTACTTGGCGTGTGTTTTCTTGGGTGTGGACGTTGGCTGCGGCAGACGGAGATTTTTATTTTCAAGTGTGGGTTATAGTTTTGTTCAGAGATCTGTACTTCAGGTTACCTAACTGAGAGAGAGGAGCCATCGGGCTCCCGGGGGAGTCACGTGAGAGCAGATCTCACACCCTGGGGTGTCCTGCTCAGGGGTCCCTGCTCTCTGCTCCAATGGCGCCATGTGGCTATGTCCCATGGGCGTCTTCTGGTGGAAGCGACCTATATTCTTATCTCCCCTCTAACGTAAATGAGTTGTGTGCCCTTGGACAAGTTACTAACCTCTCTGAGCCACAGTTCTCATATTTACATAACGGGAATAATGGAAAATTACAGGGTCGTTTTGAAGATTAGATGAGATTAAATCTATAAGGTGTTCCTCGTGAACGCTGACATGCTCTGAAGTACTAGTTACTATAAGCATCAAGCCCTTCAAACTTTTAGGCTTGTGTTTGGACATCTGTACCAAGTCGTGAAGTAGGTAAGTGAGTCTTAGCTCCTTCCCACTCCCTCTGTTATATCAAGAAGCCCTGTAGTCTGTGAGCTTGCCTGTCCCAGAAAAGTAATTCCCCACCATGTAAAATATTCCTGATCCCCAAACATTCCTTAAATCTCATCAAACTCAATTATCCTTCTTCTTCCATTTTCTCTTTTCTTAAATCCACACCTGTGCTGAGCTACGTATGATTAGACGGGATCAGAATAAACTTCTTTTCAAGGATAAATAGTGAGGCGTCCTTCCCAAGTATATTTGCCTTATCACCACCCGAGAATAGAAGAAAGTAATTTTGCTAAATGAATGAATTTCAAATGGTGAAGCAATGTAAGTCTGAGACAAGGTTTTGGTGGCAAAAGGAGAGGCCCAGTCTGGTGCCTTGGGGGCCTACCCTCTGGATGGAACCTCTTTGACATGGTTGGTGTGGTGTCATGTTAATTTATATTGAATGTATTTTATGTAGGATTTGAGTTGGCTAAAAAGTGGTACTAGAATAAAAGTACTAAGAAATAGTACAAAGGAAGAATTAGGATAAATGGAATGTCAAGCCCATGGGGAGACGCTGAATGCAAGTTTGTGGGCTGTGTGACTGTGCAGTTGCTGTGAGCAGGGCATGTGTTTGGTTGTGAGCTTCCTGGAAGGCAAGTTGAAAAGGAAATAACAATCCAGCCATGAGAGAAAAAAATTCATCAGTTACTAAGGAAGGCAAAGATTTCTCGGTGCTTAACTCCACCCTAGGGCTGCACGGACAATAGGAGAAGTAGTCAACAGAAGCCTCTACAACATCTCACAGTGAAATCAGAAGTGGGTTTCTAGCCTCTTGTTTCTTGGAATATGACTTCCAGAACCTGGTGTTAATGGTAGCCTGCCACCTTGGATCAATGTGGTCCAAATACACAGCTTTCTGTGGCTGTACTGACTTTGGTTTGGGACAGTGAGAACTGACGTTACTTATGCTGAGCCAAAGGACACATGATTTTTGAAGGAAGCTCCAAAGATAGCCCACAGTGCTTCCTATTGTAGATTTGAAGAAGACAGGCTGTATCTTGCTCCCGGCTTGAATTTTCCCAGGCAGCCCAGGCAGCCCTGACTGGGAGAATCATCAGTCATTGCACGAGTGACATGGAGGCTAAGCCAGATCTAAGCTTGGTTTTATGTGTAAAAATGGTCATTTTGGGAAAGGTTGGGAGAAGGTCATTGGCATGTCAGGAGGAGCTTGGGAGAGCCTGGCTCTCTGACTGAGGTCCAGCCCCTTGCCTCGTGTGAGCAGGTCCGATGGGCATGCTTGTATGTCTCCCCACATCCCTCTGGAGTAAATGCTTGTTCTCAGATCCACTGTGGTTAATTAAGGCAGCCTGTTCACAATGTTGAAGGAACATCAGGCTAATCAGCTCTAAGTGCAGACTAGATTTTTTCCTGTGCATTAATTGCAGCATTTGAACCTTTTTTTAAATAAGCAAAAATGAAGAAATATATTTTTAGTGACTGAAATACCCTTGTTTATTTTGGAAACAATAAATGTTAAAAAAATTAAAAAGAGGTCCTTAATCTCCTTCCATTTCTTTGAAAACAACTTAATTTTTTCCTGCTTCCCCAAGAAATGCATTCTCATTAGACACAAAAAAACTTAAGGATATTTAAAAAAACCCATGATTCCACCACCTACAGATAATCATTGTTAACATTTCCTTCCATTTTTTTCTGTCTTTATATCTGTATATACATATCTAAAGCTATATATATCTTTATGTTGATACCTATATCTTTATAGGTTAATGGGAAGATTACTGTGAACATCAAACTATGTTCCAGAAGTCTTTTTAAGACTACTGAAGATTCCAGATTCAGAAGTAATATTCCAGATACACCGTTGGGAAAAAAGGTGGAAAGGTAAAGAGCTGGTGGATAAAATGAGATGGATATCCCACCTCTCTAGGTGGTCACAAAGCACCGAGCTGATCTCCCTGTGCTATGTGGCTGCAAACATAAAATTAAAAAACAACAACAACAACAAAACCCAAAACACTGGCTGAGGTCCACTCTGGGTCGGGGCAGCACTGTGATTTCTATTAACCCCAAGAGGTAGGCTTATGGAGTCCGTGTTCTCAGGATTAAGAGCTCAGGCTTAGGAGGCAAACAGGTCTGAATTTGCATCTTGGCTTTACTTCCTAGTTTGGAGCCTCATTTTTCCTATTTGTGAGATCCATGTAAATCCTTCCTTCATATGGTTACTGTAAGAACTTAAGGGTGTAATGCACATGAAACACTTATGCCCGGCATACAGCAGGCACTTACAAGTGGTAGCTCTTATTGTTAGTATTATTCTAAATATGAATAAACTGAGTCTCAGAGAGGATCTTGTGCCTGAGGTCACCCAGCTAGTAAGTGAGAAAGATGGGATTTGAACTCACGTCTGTCTGGCTTTGGAGCTCACGTTTTTATATTGCACTAGGTCAATGGCTAAGAAGAAAAGATTACATTTATTTAATAATACAACATATTCCATTTCTTCTTCACCAAATGTCTGTAAGGAGTGATTGCCAGCACTTGGGAGTTCATGTTGGCCTTTTCTGGCAACTACAAGGAAAGTGAAGCGTTCTGCTGTCTGTTTAGATGTAAAGTTCCTCTTCTGTAGTGGCAACTACAGCTGATGGCATCTGCAGATGACAAGGGAGGAAGGGTTAATGTGTGTGTTTGTTTTTCCCCAGGAAAATGGCAATGAATTTCATGATTGGGGTCCTGACTACTATTTAGCAATGAAGCTTTTTTCCCACTAGATTAGGAAACAGATGTTTTCTGGTTTATTGAGGAACTTTAAAGGCTGGAAGTACTTGAGACTTATTTTTCAGGGCTATTGACCTCGATTCTTGGATTATGATCATTCTGGCTGGGGCCCAGTGCGTTGGAGCTTTTAATTTGCAGAAACTCTTTTGTGTATTTATCCTACTCTGTTCAATGTAACCTTTTAAATCTGTAATTCTTGGAAACATAGTTCAGATTTAGGAACTGAGATTATTTATTTTCACTTCTTTTAAGTCGAAATAACTAATGTATGAGGTTCCTTGCCTGGTGAACTGCCTTGAGATCAGTCTTTACTTAGTTCAGTTGGAATCTTTGACTTTCTGACATTCCCACCTCCCTTTTGAAGGCAGCGCTTTGAAATAATAAAAGCAGAATCACATTAGCTAGAACTCATTGTGGTTTTTTTTTTTTTTGTGGTACGCGGGCCTCTCACTGTTGTGGCCTCTCCCGTTGTGGAGCACAGGCTCCGGACGTGCAGGGTCAGCGGCCAAGGCTCACAGGCCCAGCCGCTCCGCGGCATGTGGGATCCTCCCAGACCAGGGCATGAACCCGTGTCCCCTGCATTGGCAGGCGGACTCTCAACCACTGCGCCACCAGGGAAGCCTGAACTCATTGAGTTTTATTCTCTTAGTATGGGATAAGTCATGCTGCAGTAACAAAAACACTCCCAAATGTCAGTGGCTTCATACAAAATTTCTTTTCTGGCTCATGCTATTTACTTCTGTAGGGGATTTCTACTCACCATGGCCACACAGTGACCTAGAAAGACAGAGGCTTCACCTGGGATACTTCCATGACCAACATAGTAGTGGGAAGAGAGTGTGCGAAGGGAGTGAATATCTCACTGGCTCTTTAAGCTTCATAGGCCAACACAAGTCACGTGGCCAAGACCCACTTCAAGTGGAGCTGGAAAGTACAGTTCGATCATGTGCCTGGAAGGAGAGCAGAACCAGAATACATGGAACCTCCTGAATGACTACCACACCTCCTGGGTACCAGACTGTGTTAGGTGCCTCACATATGTTATCTGTAATCTTCACTCCAATTCTGCAAGGTACAGGTCCTATTTCCATTTCATAGATGAGAAAACAGACTCAGAGAGGTAAGGTGAGTTGCCCATGGGCACACAGGGTTGGGATTAAAAGCCAGTCTGTCTGATACTAAAATTTATGCACTTATATGTTTCACTCCCTTTGATAGCTTATCCTTGCACCATTTCCCCCAGCTGGACACTTCCCACCTGGATAATAATGGTGCTAGTTAATCGTCCTCCTGTGATCAATTTTTGTGTGCACTATGATTGTCAAAAACTGCCCTGGGAGGCTGGAAATTGCTAATGGCCCTATGATAGTGGTCCAGCTGGGAGCTGGTCCATTGAATCATGTCTGTAGGGATAAGGAGAGTACAGTGGTCACTAGCACAGAAACAGGGGTCTTTAGGGTCAGTCAGAAGCTGGACAAATACTCTCCTTCGTCATTGGAATCTGGGGACCACTACATGACTATTACACCAGCTGACACACTGATTAAGTTTACCTTTACAAGGGGAGCTTTGTGTTTTATTTATCTAAATGATAATTCGGTCAAAAAATGCCCTTGGGCATGACCTGAATTGCAGAATTAGAGTAACAAGTGAAGTGCTGTCTTTGAAATGATCCAGACCTCTGGTCAGTGGCTAGAAAGGGGTCTCAGTCTGGTCTTTTCTGCTGACAGAGAGAAGAGCATTCTGTTGGGCAGCCAGTCTATGCCAACAAACTTACTGATGCCCAAGATCACTTTCCCTGGTTCTCATAATGACTAATGCCAGGCAAATAGTGCCACTAAGGTGGAAGTGGGTGTGTTTTGGGATCTTGAGATAGATCTTGAAAAACAATTCCTTGCTTGAAAAAATATTCTGAATTATAATTAAATGGATTAGAAATAGTAGATTAGTGTCTCCTCTCTGGTCCCCTACAAGCTCCTCCTTATTTTATACATATTACTGCTTGTGTTACCTTTGTTAACTTACAGATAACTAATTGTTATAACTTGCTGACGGAACAACTTCTGTTGGCTTCTCATTGCCTACAGGGTAAAGGTCAAACACTTTAGCAAGGAATATGTAGCTCTCCATGATCCTCCTCCACCAACTGATCAAATATTCATAATATGTATGTAATGTCACTGTTCAGGAAGTTTCTATATGACAGAGGACCCATTTTCAACTTCCCACCAAACAGAGAGAATTCCTGCTAAGAGGGTGTAAAGAAAAACTCAGTCCTCCTCCCATGTTTTTCCTTTACTCTCACACTACTCACACTCATACTTCTGACACCAAATGTGTGGGAGTTTTTATTTTTGTTTTCTTCCAGTTTTATTGAGACCTAATTGACATATAGCACTGTATAGGTTTCAGGTGTACAGTGTAATGACTTGACTTATGTACATCATGAAATGATTACCATGATAAGTTTAGTAAGCATCCATCATCTCATATTGATATAAAATAAAAGAAAAAGAAAAAACATTTGTTTTCCTTGCCATGAGAACTCTTAGGATTTACTCTCTTAACAACTTTTATATGTAACACACAGCAGGGTCAAATGTGTGGGAGTTTTTCCTCACAACAAGTAATTCTCAGACACCAGACGGGCGTCCTACAATTGAACACAATTCCAACACTGTCTACCTGGAGACAGTATCAGACCCCACAAGTTAAGGGCTCAGTCCCATGACGTTGCTGCCGACTTCAGATGCCAATCACAAGTAGTGGGTCCCTAGGTTGCCCACAACTTCTGTCTGACTTAACTATGAATTGGAGGTTCCCATGACCTCCTCCTCCTTGGATTCAATTATTTGCTAGAATAACTTACAGAACTCAGGGGAGCACAAACTTATAAAAGATGATAAATGATACGATGTAAAGTCATGTGAACAGACACGTAGCGCAGGGTTTGGGAGGGTCCTAAGTGCAGGAGCTTCTGTTCCAGCGGAGTTGGGGTACGTCACCCTCCTGGTACGTGTTCACCAACCTAGAAGCTCTCTGAACTCTGTATTTTTGGGATTTTTAGGGAGGCTTCATCACGTAGGCATGATTAGTCATTAACTCCATTTCTAGCTCCTCTCTTCTCTCTGGAGAATGAGGGGTGGGGCTGAAAATTCTAAGCTTCTAATCAGAGCTTGGTCTTTCTGATGACCAACCCCCATCCAGAAGCCTGCCAAGAGTCACCTCATTGGAACAAAGGGCATCGCTATCACCCAGAATTCCAAGGGATTTAGGAACTCTGTGTCAGGAACCTGGGCCAACGACAAAATATTAGAACAGAAGATGCTCCTAGGCTCTTATCACTTAGGAAGTTACTGTGGTTTTGGGAGCTCTGTGCCAGGCACTGGAGGCAGAGAGCCACGTATATATTTCTGTTACCTTGCAGAGGGGTTCTATCTTTCCTACCCACTCAGCACCATGCTGATCCTGCAGAGAGAAGCTGCAAAAAAGATGGGGGACTTGGAGTGGTCACATTAGAGAGACAGATGCTTCAATGTTTTATAACCAGTGAAGACTGAGGGTCCTCTCTGGTCCATAATAAGCCAGAAGTAGGCTGCTCAGAGCAGTCCAGACCCGAGGAAGAAATATTCCCTGTGTTCGCCAAGAAAAGAGCAGCTAGACCCAGTTATTACAGGGACCTTCCCTTGGTTAATTATGGGTTGCTATCATGTCCTTAAGGAAGAGGAATTGGAAAGTAATATCGTAACTCACTCTGGAGCCTAATGGACACTATCTATTTATGGACATTAAACGTTTATGGCTCTTGTGGCCTAAGTAACATTTTACCGTAGTCATCAAATCTTAAGTCAAACATAAATGATTATATGTAGTTTCTTAGACTGCCTCTGACCCCCATTTACTCGTGAGCATCAAGATTCTGGGGCTCAGAACGGGCAGGTCCGGTGAGCAGTGGTCACTCACGGACGTCTTTCTAAAAGTTCACGTGTGTCTGGAGGTGCAGCTCGCACAAAGGTTAGGATTTGAAGGCGTCTCCTCTTTCTTCATCCAGAAGAGTTTCCTTTCTCTGGACAGTGACCTTTTGCAGCTATTCCTTGTGTAGGAGGGAGGCTAGGCCGAGGCAACGCCCAGAGGCAGGAGCAGCTCCTGATGGCCTGTGAACTGTGGGACACACAGAACGCACAGAACAAGGAGGGCTGTTTCTAAATCTTGCCTCCAGTAAGGTCGTTTGGCTTAATTCAGATGCTGTGCCCTTGGTCAGGCCTGATTGTACAAGCCTGTGTTCGTGCGGAGAAAGCATTCACTCTTTCTGAGACACATAGACTGGGCAGAGGGAAACTACCCGTGACTCCTTCTCAGTGCCCACGTTCAAGACCCATTTAGGACATCTTCTGTTAGTAACCATCATGATTTTCCCCAAATAGCCAGTAAGTATTTATTTCAGCAATTTGAGAAATGGATTTCGTAGGTTTTATCCCTTTGGAGTAATGCTCTATATGCTTAGCCACCCTGTACTTTGTGGCTTGATTTGGAAAATACATTTTCTTTGCTTCTTTTTTTTTTTTAAAAAATCCAGTAAGGTGTTTCCTTGAGTCAGATCTTTTCTTGGTATGCTTAATAGTAATTGAGCAGAAATTTTTAGCCTTGCGCTAGCACTTCCAGCCTCACTGGGAGTCTGCTTATAGCTCCAGAACAGCCAGTGTGTGGGAGGTGAGGCTGAGAGTGGAGGATGATTCTGCAAAAGTAAGTGTGTTTCCCACATGTGCCCTCACATGCTCTCGTTCTCTCTCTTCCCTGGCTTCCTTTTATTCCACTCGCTTTTGTGCTCTTGAGGATAACCCCTGCTTCATTAATTTAGCTTTGCTCTGTCACTTCCCATGACATCCACGTTCTTCTAGAATGCTAGGTCTGATACAAACTTCATGCCCTGGAGCAAAAAGGAGATAGGGTACTGGACTTAAAAAGATACAAGTGTGTCTTGGCTCTCTCTTCTTTGCATTTTGTTCTGCTTCCATGGAAGACCCAGATCTGTGCACCTTGGTTAAATGCTGAGTCTGAACCTGGTCCAAGGACGGTAGGTCCGGTAGAAAAGACTGTTTGGTGTTGGCTGGAGGAGGAGCCACTGAGAACTTGAGCAGTGGTGATGGGCCAGTGACAGCTGTGGAGCTAGATGGAAACTTCCTAGGCTTCATGGCATTTTCGAAATAATTTTCAAGCTCAGACTTCAGTGAGAAAGAACAGAGGAGGCATTTGTTTCCAGGGCAGGAAAATGGGTGGACCAAATGATAGAGTCTCAGTGTATATAGTTTTCGATAAGTTAAAATAAATAGGGTTTTCTGAGACACAACTGAGATATGTAATGTTATATAAAGTGATAAAACCATAATCTTTGGCTTATTTCTTCTGTGGGACAGAAATAATTTGTAGCTTATCAATCACCTACAAGTTAACATCTAACTTTACGGTTTCTGGAGTCTACAGTTTAGTAAATGTTAAGTTAAGCCAACTTATCTTCCATAAAGCATCAGGTGCCCTGTGTAGCTTTGTGAGACAGTGTTCTGTGGGACCTTGAAAGGACACCTAGTCATATTTTTGCCTTATCTCCAAATTTCAGATAATATTTCTTGACAGTACCTATGGAACCATTGAACAGTCTTATGATTTCTTGTTTGACATCCATTCTAAATGGTTAGCTATGATAGGGGTACCCATGGTTTGAACATTGTCTCAGTTGCTCCATCCTTCTTTCTTTCCAGTGTGGTATGTTGTGACTGTCTTCAGGGCCGATGGCCTCTAGGGAAACCACCTGGATCAATATTCTTTCGTTGTCCAGATCTCTTGTTTTTTTCCCTTGGTCCAGATGGGAAAACTTCCATCATGGGGTAAAAATGGGGAGGGCATGATTTAGAAATAAAACTGTATTTTTATCTAGATTCAGAACAGAGTTTTAAACAAATCTTGTGAAATAACTAGTTTCAATATAGGTAAAATGGCTATTTTATCTTGAAGTTTATAAGCAAGAGCATTTCTTATTTTTTAATTGAAAACTTTAAAATTGTCTCTTTATTGCCTGAAGCAAGGTTTTCTTTGCTAATGGGTTGATCCCTTGTGCATGTACAGGCACACAACACACAGACATACACACAATAAATCTTATTAATTTAGACTTCACCAAAGAAAAATGCTTGATAAATTCAGACACACTAGATTCTTATTTAAGAAAAAGTTAAATATTGTCCTTTGTAATGCCTGCTGTGCAGACCGTTTTATGTGTCAATTATTTTCTTTAATTATGTTTCGGGAGCTATGATTTGACCCCCAGAGTGACAGAACAACAAATGGTTCTAATGTATTTCCATAGTCATTTATTTCTTTTGGAGCCACTTAACCGCAAGGAAAATGCTGCAGAGTCAGAGTCCAAGATCAGAACCTCCTGAGAGGGATTGAGGGGAATAGGAGCAGGGTGAGCTGGAGTCAGCGTGAAGCTAGGAGCCATGAGTCAAAAACAAGACCCAAGTCTATGTCAGCAACAAGATACCCTCTTCAAATATAAAGACAAATATAGGTTAAAATTAAGGGGATGGAGAAAGATATACCACGATAACACGAATCAAAAGAAAGTGTGACTAGCTATTCAATATATTAATTTCAGACAGAGCAGATTTCAGAGCAAGGAAAGTGATCAGGGCTAAGGAGGGGCATTACATAATGATAAAGGGGTCAGTTCTCGAAGAAGATATAATAATCCTTAACATGTATGCACCTAACAATACAACATCAAACTACATGAGGCAAAACTGACAAAACTTCAGGGAGGAATAGGTGATCCGCTATCATAGTTGGAGACATCAATACCCCTCTCTCAGAAATGGAACTGTGGGTGAACAGAGTTGGCGTGGTGCAGGGCTGCCAGGGAGGCCTTGGCGCTCCAAGAATTCCCAGACGTGCATATTTTTTTAATTTTAATATTTAACCCAATATAGCTAAAGTACTGTCATCTCAATATAAAAACGAGTTCAACACTGTCATGATCAATATAAAATTATTAAGAAATTTATATAAGTATATATTTTACACTTAGCACACATCTCAATTCAGACTAACCACATTTTAAAAACTCAGTAGGACGTGGACAGCACAACTATAGGGATTGAGTTAGGTTAAGGTTGGAAATAAAGATTTGATGGTTAAATTCGGGTTAGAGAATATAGAGAGAAGGGAGGTGTCTCCATGTACTTAAAGAATAGTAAAGAAAATCAGAATGAACATGCCCCTTTAGCCTCCTCTTATCTCAGTCTGACGAAGCGTCAGATGTAATGAATAGCATTCTCCATCTGATTGAACCTTTCTCCATTGGGACTGGTTTTCATCTGCCTTCGGTAAAGCATTTCAAACTGTGTGTTAGTTGGCCCTCAGTTCAGACCCAGGTGTCGCTCACCCATTTTGCAGACTCATGTTGGGCCGAATCCCTTGCTTGGACCTGCTTTACAGTGGAGCTGGATCCTCCTACCCACAGATTAGTCTGAGATCCAGCACGCCATCAGGGCGGAAGGAAAGACTTTGTAAAACCCTGAGGATGGAAGGTATGGAAGGAAAGTTGGTGCTGGAGATATGGAGCTGTGGGAATTTGGGGAGTGGAGGAGAGAGGGGAACGGAACGGCAAACCAGAATGACGTGCGTATTTCGGGTTCTCTTTTCCTAATAATTAGTTCGTGGGGATTTTACTTCTGTAGCAAGCCAGGTTCTGAGGTTCTAGGTTATTTATTTTTTTTTTGGCGCAGACCTCTCACTGTTGTGGCCTCGCCCGTTGCGGAGCACAGGCTCCGGACGCGCAGGCTCAGCGGCCATGGCTCACGGGCCCAGCTGCTCCGCGGCATGTGGGATCTTCCCGGACCGGGGCATGAACCCGTGTCCCCTGCATCGGCAGGCGGACACTCAACCACTGCGCCACCAGGGAAGCCCGGTTCTAGGTGTTTTTGAATGGTACAGCCTGGCCAGTTTCTCCATATTGTGGTCTGAAGACCGTATCAGGGTCACAGGGACAGGGGGTTGTTAAAAACGTGTAGATTCATGGTTTCCACCTCAGATTTACCAAATCAGAATCTGGGGTGGGGCGGGGGACCTCCATTTTCAACAAGCCCCCCAGGTGACTCTCAAAAATTTCAGGAAACAAATTGAGGGCGCACTGCATGGTGACTAAGAGGAAACGAAATGGAAGTCTGTGTGTGTAGAACTGCTGTTCCACGTGGGCATCCACAGAGCTGGAGAAACACTGAACAACGAGCACTAAATAAAGGTTTCAGGCGTTAGCATCATATGTTAGAGTTTCTTTTTTGTAGGAAAGGTCATGGTGCAACACTTTCCCCCTTGCTCTACTCTGGAAACCACAAGAATCCCCAAGCAAGCTCTAAGTCTGAGACACTGGGAGAGAATTGTTCATAAACATGGCTTGGGTCTGCATTGGTATGAACTAGTTTGCTTTTAAAAGCTTGTTAAAATGACTTAATGATCCAGAAACCCTAGTGGTCTACTGTGGTTACGTTGTGGTTGAGGGATAGTTGAGTTGAGGTTTACTGGGCTCCTGCCATCTGTTGGGTAGGGTGCCAAGTGCTTCACATGTACCATCTCATTTAATGAGGGACACTTGTCCTAATTCACAGTTGAGGAAACTGAGGCTCAGAGAGCCAAGTGCTGTGTCCTAGGTGACACAGCCAGGGATGGCCAAGGCCAGGATGTGAACTGAAGTCACTTTCTCTCTAACATCATTGCTTGGACAACAGTCTAAATTATTTTTTTCTGACCTGTGGAGACCAGTGGCACAACATCCTAAAAGTGACCTTGAACTCCACCTGGGACTCAGGTGGCCAAAATCCAGTAATCAAGGCAAACAACAAGCCAGGAGTAGCATTCATTTTTTAGTTTGTGGAGAATTTGATATTTGTGAAGGCAAATTGTTCAGTCTGTAGCCTTGAGGAAAGAAGTCTATGAAGAAGCCTTCTGCCTCCCTTCAATCTCAAACAGTGTACCCTCTGCTGCTCTAAAGAAGAGTTGGTAAAGGGGGAATTTGCAGAGCTGAGCAAGATGGCGCTCTTGACACATCCCTCTAAGGATTGCTGCCTGTGAGGAAGACAGGACAGGGACAAGGCATGGTTCTGGGAGGAGGCCTAATCCTTCTTCCCCTTATCTTACCTTCTATCCTAACCTCTTGTTTCCACCATTATTGCTGAGCATGCAGAATTTTGCGATGTGGTTTACATGTCACTTCCACCCATGTCCTTCGTTAATACAATGCAGGAAGCCTGCTCTGATAGGCTTCCTTACTGTCCCTAGATTTTCTTTTTCATAAAGAAACATTTTAAGAATGAAAATGATTCAAGCGCTTTTATATTGCACTTGAACTTATGTTGTACATCAACTTATATCCCTTTGATATTATACCTGCAAACAGATATTTCTGCAGGTTTTGTGTGAGTGACCTGTAACCTTTGTTTAAAAAGTTTAACCTCCTGGGCTGGACAGCCTTGCAAGTTCCAGAGGGCTTGGGGCTGTGGGTGGCATTTCTATGGTGTGGTCATGGGGTTATGGGGTTAACTGTGATAAGACCTTGGAATGTGAGTGGGCCATCGGCAAGCGTGGGCCTGGCCAGGCTGTGGGAGGACAGCCGCACAAAGGGCACACAGTCACATTCCTCTGGGGTCACCGGGCAAGCATGGTGGCTGCTTGCCATTTGGCAGTGTTCTCTGGTATTTGCCTGGGAGTGGATTCCTGGATTCCTTGGTGCAGGGAAGCGCAGTGCCCCAGGCAGAACACTGCTCTTGGCTCAGCGACAAGCCCAGAGCTGTAGAAGCAGTTTATGGAGGAGGTTGCAGGGCTTATAAAGGATCATCATAATGGGAAGAGACTAGACACCCAGAGGGTAGGAGCATGGGGAAGACCCTTTAATTTCAGTGTTTTGATTCTGGCCCTGCCAGGTATATGGCATGGTCCCCTCCAGCCTCCAGATTTGGGAGTGCATTAGGGGAGGGGAATTGGGTGAAAGCTTCAAGTAATAAATGGGATGTTCAGTGCCTAGTGAGGATTGTCTCTGTCTAGAGCTGCCACGGGTTCCTTCTGAAGAGTCCCAGGGTTTCTCTGGATAAGGCAAAGCTTCACATTTAACTAAGTGTCCCCTCTCTATACAACGGCGTGCTAGCAGCTGGCAAGCAAACATGTTTATGACTCGGTGATCTTTTGATAAGAGCTCATTCCTGAAAGGCAAATGGAAACTTCCAATTAGAATTCATGTCAGGTCATAGGGTGAGAGTACGGAAAAATATGAACAAATGCAGGCACAAAACTGGGAAAGCCAAAATAATAAGGGAGCTGCAAGATTGTAGAAATGAAAAAGGGCATTAAAATCAACAGATCAGAGGAAAGGGAAGGCCAAGGCAAGTGACACTTATGACGCCTTTCTATGTTCAGGAAAAGCTGATACTCCTGGGAACTAAAATAGCAGAGATGTCAAATGTTTAACCTCAGCGTTAAAAGAAAAAGAAACAAAAATGGAACCACAAAGGTTTTTAAGATTATAACCTGTGAAATACAAAGTAAAAGGTTAAAATAGAATAGAAAAAAACAATAGAATAAGGAAGAAAAGGATTGAAAACAAACTAAGATAAATTCCAACTTTGGAATTTAATTGTTTGTCCTAGAGTTTTTAAGAAAACAAAGATGATCTTGAAGGGCAGAACATGTCATCCTAACTCATATTCCTGAAACTGTACTAGAATAAATTATTCACAGGGGAATAATAAACATTTGGATGCACACGTGCTAGTTTCATTTTGCAAAACAAGAAATATATTACACCAATGTAATTCATTTATGGCTGGAAGGCTTGTTGGATGAAAGAAGTAGTACATCTAAAGTGGCTGATGTTCTGAAACCATGCTATTGGACAGTCTCAACAAGCTAGAACTGCGCAGTCTGAAACACACGTGCTCCTTAAATGGGTTCAATAGACCCCATCTACAAGGTATGCTAATTAGTGTTGGCTTGAAACCAGTATATACGTATATACTAGACATACTTTGTGTGTCAAAGGGCTCCAATGTCATTTTATATAAATTACAATAAAACCTCATTGTTTAAACTAGGGACCAAAGAATACAATTCCTAATGGGTCAGATATGTGATCTCAATGAACTCATGGGAGGTGAGTGGGTGGCCTGGCCAATGGGTGGCCATTGTTATGCTCCCTGCCATGGGCATGCTGAGCCTGTGTTACTGGATCAGGTGAGTTTTTAAGGGAGGGTAGTTTTTCAGATTTTAGGGGAAATCTTCTAATTTTTAAACATTGGCATTTAGACCTCAAAGATATGGCTGTTCAAGCCCCCAGTGTGCTAACTCTGGCTTTAAACTTCAGAGTAAATGAGATGACAGGTGACTGTTTTCTGGCTCCTTGGCGTGAAATGAAAGAATTAAAAAAAACAAAAAAAAACAAAGCAAGCTTGTGAAAGTAAAACGGGTTTTCTTTTATCAAGGTCATAACTGTGTAATTTTAACAACTTGAAGAACGGATATGTGAAGAGATTGATGGTGTGTCAGCTTACTTATTACTCTTTTCTACTCTGAGCCTTAGTCAGATCTTTGTGATCTGTGTGTACCTAGACACGTATGATATATATTTATATACTTATGCACACGTCCATAGGTAAAAATTCCTTCCGCACGGCTCTTGGTACTGATTACTCACTTTCTTCCAAACTGAGCTGATCCTTGGTTTTTATTTGGCGGACGCAGTGGGCTGCAGAAGGAGGGGTAGTGGCAGAAACAGGGCTGTTCTCTCTGAAGTGCTTTGTAGGATAAGAGGAGGATGAGATGGGGGAGCAGGGAGATTAGTTAGGTAGGAGTCTCTTGAAGTTGTCGCCACTAGAGTTGTTGAGACCAAGAGTTAAGGATAAAGTAGCTTCAGTGTGATGAGGAAGGGCTTGAAAAGAGCATTATGGGTTGTATAAAATAAGACTGGATTTAGTAAGTGATTAGTGATGGGGAGACAAAGGAGTTCATGATGGTTACCAAGGCTGAAATCAAAGAAACTGGCAAATGATGGTGAGGAGAAGCCGATGGTGAGTACTGGGGATCAGAGTGATCAGCGGTGGTGAGTCTGGCTCGGGACCTGTTGATTCAGGTGAGACTTCAAGTCTGGATATAGAGCTTAAGCGCCGTCTGCTTCTCTGCATAGAGGTAACAGTTGGATCTAGGGTACCGATGAGATCCCTCAGCAAATGACAGACAGAGGTAAGAGACAAAGACCCAGGTCCAGGAAAAAGAATAGGGAGCTAAGGGGAATCCAAGCAAGAAAAGAGTTTGAGGAAGTGGCAGACTGTTGATGTGGCACATATATACAATGGAATATTACTCAGCCATAAAAAGAAACGAAATCGAGCTATTTGTAGTGAGGTGGATGGACCTAGAGACTGTCATACAGAGTGAAGTAAGTCAGAAAGAGAAAAACAAATACCGTATGCTAACGCATATATATATGGAATCTAAAAAAAAAAAAGAAAAGGTTCTGATGAACCTAGGGGTGGGACAGGAATAAAGATGCAGACGTAGAGAGTGGACTTGAGGACACGGTGAGGGGGAAGGGTAAGCTGGGACAGAGTGAGAGAGTGGCATGGACATATATACACTACCAAATGTAAAATAGATAGCTAGTGGGAAGCAGCTGCATAGCACAGGGAGATCAGCTCAGTGCTTTGTGAGGGGTGGGATAGGGAGGGTGGGAGGGAGACGCAAGAGGGAGGAGTTATGGGGATATATGTATATGTATAGCTGATTCACTTTGTTAAACAGCAGAAACTAACACACCATTGTAAAGCAATTATACTCCAATAAAGATGTTTAGAAAAAAAAATTGGAGGACTAATGAGCTCCCACTTGATACCTGGCATCATATACACACTCTCACTGAAGCCTCTTGAGGGCTTAGGAAGAGCCATGGTTGCCCGATTGTTATAAATAAGCAGACAGTTAAGCCAGGAGAGGCTGGCAAGGAAGTGGGATCGTGGGACAGACTGGGATCCTTCAAGAAGGTGGGTGGTGAAAGGAGTGAGAGGGAGCTTGGTGGGGACAGTACATCTGAGAGAAAGAAAAGGGCATTTCTGAGGATGTCCCGAGGAGCATATTTGTCATCTAAGGGAAAGGATCAAAGGGAGAGGGAGACAGAGAAGATGAAAGCTGGAGATGGAAAACATAATTGATGGGGCTGAGTCAAAAAGCAGGGGGTGAGAGATGGGGTCAAGAGAGATCTTCAGAGTGACAGGAACCTGAAAGGAAGCTGTCTATGGACAGAGTACCTGAGCCCCAAGCAATGGTGAAACATCACAGCAGGAGAGCCACAGGTTTGAAAGGAGTGACCAGTTCTGGAAGCCGATGGCCAATTTCACATTACCTTGAGGAGCACTATTAGCTGTTTATTTTCTTTTTATCAAAACATTTTCTATGGATCGTTCATGTTAATTTGCATGAATTATAGATTTTTCTAATTTGCATGAATTATAGATTCTTCAACACAAATTAATCCGGCCTAGATGAGGTAGAGATGACTTCAGTTACCTTTCATTTTCTCCCAAGGAGACTATGCTATTGCTAGTTGCTGTCACATGAGTTGGTTCTGTTTTTTGTTTTTAGCTTCAGTGAAGAATAGGGCTTACACATCAAGAGCAATATTAGAGGAATTAATTTGTTATTGTGATTACATCCTTATCAAGATAACGGGTTTAACACATACTGTTGTGACTGAGATCTTTCTGGAAAAAGCTACCTGTTATATGGTTAGAAGGAACTTGGATTTTGGAGTTATTTGGTACATATATGACTATAGTATTTCCCAGTGGTGTGATCTTAGGCTAAAGGAATTGCTTTATATTCTCCAACTATAAGGTCGTAATTATACCTTACAACATTCTAATGATAATTAAGAATCTACAAAAACACCTAGCACGTGCCTTAATAAATGGTGGAAATAATGATAATAATCACTAAATGAACTGAGGACTAAATTTATAAAAGCTATCAAACATAAAAGCATAATATATACAATATGTGTGTGTAGTTTGTGTGTATACGTTCATATGTGCAGATGAATGGTATTTTCCCATTCTCTTGTTGGCTATTTGAATTGTTTCCAGTTTTATTCTATTACAAAGCATGCTATTGTAAACATTCTTATACATATCTTCTGGTACACATGTGCTATACTTTTTCTAGTCTTTCTCCCTGAGAATGGAAGTACTCTTGTGCTCACCTTCACCTCTGCTAGGTGTTGCCAAATCATTTTCTAAATTGGTTGTGCTCATTTGCATGCCCACCAGCCAAACTTTAAAACGTTTGCCAATCTCATGGGTATGAAATGGTATCTTGTTTTTTAATTAGTATTTCCCTGGTTACAGATCAGTTGAGCATCTTTTCATGCTTTCTGGCCTTACAGGTTTTCCCTTCTGTGAAATGCTATTTATGCTTTTTGCCCATCTTTTTTCTAGACTCATTTTTTAAAAAAGTATAAGGCACGGAGTCAGGCATCTATCTATCTACCATCTGTCAAAGTTCAAGAGTCAATTCATACTAACATTAACTGACACTTTATCTGGCAGAAGGATCAAGCTGATTGCCTGTACTTGCTAGATGCCTGTACGCAACAGTGCTGAATGATGAGTATTGGATGAATCAAATATGGGGAGAAAAACAAGCCTGCCATTAAAGATGTTCAGTGAGCACGTCAAGTGTGATACCTTTCCACAGGGTGTGACCATAGGGCCTGGGAATCTGAATTTCGAGCCAATTCCCCAGGTAATTCCTATTTCTAGATATCTTTGAGAAATCCTGCTCAAGTCCCATTCCTGAGACTGACTTACAGTGGGGGAAGGTCGTTTGAGTGCTTTTCTTTTTTTTTCCTTTTTGGCCACACCACGCGGCTTGTGGGATCTTAGCTCCTCAACCAGGGATTGAACCCAGGCCCTTGGCAGTGAAAGCACTGAGTCCTAACCACTGGACTGCCAGGGAGGTCCGAGTGCTTTTCTTATGACTTCTTTGGCACAGATCTACCTGGGAAGCAATATAATTGGGGGAAAACAAGTGGCTCCAGAAAGAAGTTTTGTTGGTTTCACATAACCAGCTAAGCTCCCCTCCCCAAGTGCTTAAGCCTGTGCCAGATGATTCTCGGCTCCTGCCAACCCACTGCTGGCCGTGGGCCACCTGACCTCTTTAGTGTCCCCACTGCCAGGTACAATGATGTGTCTTGTATTGTCTCCATGGCCCCCAAACCTGCTTCTTCCCCACTGCTGCCAGGGCAGTCCTTCTAAATGTCCCCTGCATAAGACATTTCAAGGGATTCGAGGGCTCTTGCAAAAGACCTAGCTGCATCCTGTCCCTTTTCAGAAGCACTTTCGTTTACCACTTCTTGCCTCTCACTTATTCTGTGCTTTGGGCATGTTGATCTCTGCACGTTGGGAATGTGGGACCATCTCTGTCACGCCAGTCATTTTGCTTCTGCTCTTTCCTCTGTCTTAGATCTCCCCTCCCATTTCTCTTCCTCTGGCCAACTCGTCCTTATACTTTAAGACAGTGTTTCTTAGACCTTAACATGCATACAGATAACCTGGGGATCTTGTTAAAATACAGATTCTGATTCAGTTGGTCTGGGGTGGGGCCTGAGATTCAGCTTTCCTAGCAAGCTCCCAGATCCTGCAGGATGCTGCTAAGTCTGGGGACGACACTTGAAGACTCAGCTTGGCATTCCCTGCGCCTCCCTGAGTTGTAAATGCCCCTCCTTTGTGTTCCTAACACCTGGGCCGACCTCTGCTGTGCTTCTCACGCTGTATGATGACAACTGCCTTGTCTGTCAGTAAGTTTCTTGAGGCAGGAATTGTGCCTTGTTTATCTTTATTTATATTTGCAGTGCCTGGCATAGAGGAAACACTCAACAAATATTTGTTGAACAAATAAATGATTCCAACACTCCAGACAGACTTTTGTCTGGCTGCATTTTGCTGTTTGTGGCTGTTTCCCTGTTGAGGCAAATGACTCATTGCTTTTCCAGATGGCGCCCTGTGGCCTGAAGGGTTGGCTCCACTTTCTACAAAGCAGCAGATCTTGCCAGGGTAGGAGCAGAGGAGTGGGCGGTTAGCTTTGGCATTGGAAGAATCCAACTTCTTTGTGCCTAATTTAGGTCAAGTTTAGTGGGTTTAAAATTAGCCCTGAATTCTGTATTTTCTTTGCATGGTTTCCTCATGCTTGTGAACACACAGGCACACATCTCTTCTGGAGTAAGTTTCTGAGGTTGAATAGCCTCTTCCTCTTCTGACCCTGTTCTCCACACACGTGCCGGAATGAGTTTTGCCAAATGGAAATTTGGGTTATGCCACTCTGGGTGGCCCCCTTTCTTTCCGGGGAAAACTCCAGATCTCCCTTCCTGGCTCATGGACAGGGTGCCTGCGATGATGCTCGCTTAGTCCTGTTGTCCCCGAATACCCCCTTTCCCTCTCAAAGCAGTCCCAATTAGGATGATGAATACTGTGACTGCCCTATTCCTAAGGCCTCTCCACACACCTCATGCTTTACCTTTTTAGCCAAGTCACTTGGTTGTGAGGACATTTGCACCACTGGTCCCGTCCCAAGCTTCCAGCTCTGGCTGCAAATTCTCGTGAAGGGGACCCTGCTACCAGCTCCCTCTTGCATTTGCTCTGGACAGCTGTTCTGTAAACTGGAATATATATCTATTTTAACCTATAATTAACTGTACATTCTCTAAAACCCAGCAAGATCAAATAATGAACACAGTGGTTTATGTTCTCCCTCAGCACTTTTAGCAGAAATCTCTTAATGATGGCATTAATCCTTGAATGGACTAATGGGTGAGACATTCTACTTGTGGGCGAGTTAAATAGTAGCTAGATGGGAGAAGAGGTTGCAGGTATGTAGTAGTTATTTTGCTTAAAGTGTGTAAACTTCCTCCTCTTCATAAACTTGTTTTTCAGTGCTGATTGGACCATGGAAAGCGTATTAGGTGGAAAGCCAGAGAGACCTAGGTGGGGCCCAGGCAGTTTCTCAGGCAGTGAGAGTTAGTATCCACACCTGTAAAAATGAAAATAATAAGACCTACTTTATGTGGATAGTTTTGTTGATTAATTGAGGTAATGTGAAAATGTTGAGTTATATACAATGTAGGTAAGACTTTCTCCTTGTTTTCAAGGACTAAACCAACTGAATGATTTCTGTTTGGAAACAGTGGCAGTGCTACAAATATATTATTTGGTCTTGACTTGTGGCACTATGCTTTTCTGCTGTGATGCCATGTTCTGTTTTTAAGCCAGGAAAGTGTCTTTCTTCCCCTCTGTTCCTCTATGTATTTCACCGATGCAGCCACGTTGAATCCCTTCACGTGCCTGACTGTTCCTCTCTGAGGTACCACTGTGTCTGGGATATAAAAGAACTGCTCTTATCTTCTGAAAACACAGCTGCTTCAATTACATCACGCCAGGCTTTCTGTTAAGGAAATCGCCATTGCAGATAGTGGAAACGCAGCAAAGATAGAGGTTCAGTGCTCTGCACATTCTTTCTGTGAATCTTGGAATTTTTTAGAACCAGAAAATGCCAAGTGAAGAGGTAGGCAAGGGAGAAGGATTTAGGAATTTCTATATTGTCGAATGTTTGTTGTTTTGAAGAACTGCGATGTGAACATAAAAAGCACTCTTTGTGTTAGAGCAGGAGAAACATTTACCATTCAGCCCAAGGGCAGCCTTTAACAGGGTCGCTGTGAACTTGCCCAGCCTCTCAGTGGTCCATGGGCCAGGACCGTGAGCATCACCGGGAGCTTGTTAGAGATGCAGTCACAGGCCCCTCCCCAGACCGCCTCAATCAGAAGCTGCATTTTAACAAGATCTTCAAGTGATTCAAATGCACATAAAAGTTTAAAGAAGCTTTGCTCTTGGCCAGCGCTGTCCAGTGGAACTTTGTGAGGTGATGGTGATGTTCTATATTTGTGCTACCTCGTACGGTAGACACTAGCCATATGTGGCTGAGAACTTGAAACAGGGCTAGTGCGACCAAGGACTAAAGTTTAAATTATATTTAATTTTAACAGTTATAATGTAAATGTAATTAGTCACATGTGGTGTGTGGCTACCAAATTGAGCAGTGCCGCATGAAATTCTACCAGGTTTTGCTTGCGGGATTCTTCGTGAGGGTAATGCTGGCTCCCCATCACTGCCAGGGGGGTAGTCAATTCTCCCTGCATGGCCGAGCAGTATCACTGCATATTCCAAGGTCCTTGTCCATCACTGTGGCCCATGCATCGTCCCTGGAATGAGTCCAGGAGCCTTGGCACTCCTGACACCCTTCCTTTCTCCTCTGGAGGCTCAGAATGGTTAGCTGGTCAGTCTTGGAATCGGATAGGAAAAAAAAAAAAACTTGACCTGCCCGAAGCCAACACAAGACACTGAAAACTATTCTTTTTTTTTAAATAACTTTATTTATTTATTTTTGGCTGCATTGGGTCTTTGTCGCTGCGCACAGGCTTTCTCTAGTTGCGGCTAGCGGGGGCTACTCTTCGTTGTGGTGCATGGGCTTCTCATTGTGGTGGCTTCTCTTGTGGAGCACGGGCTCTAAGCACATGGGCTTCAGTAGTTGTGGTGCACGGGCTTAGTTGCTCCGTGGCGTGTGGGA
This sequence comes from Tursiops truncatus, assembly GCF_011762595.2. Taxonomy (NCBI): domain Eukaryota; kingdom Metazoa; phylum Chordata; class Mammalia; order Artiodactyla; family Delphinidae; genus Tursiops; species Tursiops truncatus. Next base: position 34,133,270 of record NC_047039.1, read on the forward strand.
TCTTCCCGGACCAGGGCTCGAACCCGTGTCCCCTGCATTGGCAGAGAGATTCTTATCCACTGCATCTCCAGGGAAGCCCACTATTCTTTTCTAACTGTGTTATTTCTATTATTTCACAAATCCCTGAAGATCAGAAGACGTATTTCTCTACTTTGCTTCATCTGCAATGTATCTGACTTATAAAATATAAATTGATGCTTTTTATTGTCTGTCTTTCTCCTTTAATATTTCACTTCCTCCATAGGGAACTCTAGTTCAAATTATTTTCTTTATTCCCTGAAGGGGTCTTGAGAAACTTTCCTTTCTACATCTTTTCTCAGCCATTCCTTCTCTGTCCTCTTGGCCTAAGCCACGCCCGAGTCGGGGCAACTACTCTGTAAACATCACCTCTGCTATTGTGCTGACTTCAGCAGACTCTGTAACTTCAAGACATCTCTTGTTTTTCCTACCTTCTCCATGCTGATTATCTCCAATCATTGTTTCAAACGTGAATTTTTTTTATCAAATTTGGCAACACCAAACACTTCCCAGCTGTTCACTGGGTACACATGGCCAAGCAATGATGCAAACATCTGTTCTGGCTGGAATAACCCTCATTATTTCAGCAAATGGCGTTCTGGGACCATCTGTCTCCCCCTCCTTCCACGTGACCCCAGAGTTGTGTTGAGGTGAGGGAAATCAAAGAGCCTTTTGGTGAATGGAAATGAAGTTTAGTGTGATAGCAAATAGCTTTTTATTCTATTTTATCTTATTCAGTAGTTTTATTGAAACATGTATTGACAAATGTACATTTGATTACACCTTGGAGATGTTTTATCATCAGGTATAGGGGAACTTGTCATCTCTTTATATTAACGTTTGTCCTTAAATATCACCTGATTAGGAGGCGCCCGCACTTAGACCCTGAGAGTGGGGAGGGGCTGGAGTGATCATCTCATGGTACGGAGGAGTAAATCGTCTTCCACAGAGCTTCCCTGGGCATGGCCAAAGAGCCAGCTTAGAAGCCTGGGTCTGTTGACTTACAGGTCTGTAAGTGGGCTTCAGGGAGTCCATGAACCCCTAAAATTGTAGCGAGGTTTTGTGTGTGTGTGTGCAGTGCTGGGGTAGAGAATCCAAAGCATTTATTAGAGTCTCAACATTGCATCATGCTATTCTTGTCCTTTTGAATTCTCCTGGTTTGGTGATTAGTTTGACCTCCAATTTCTCAGATATAGGATGAGGCATATTTAGGATATGGGCAGATTTAGGATGAGGCATTTGCTAGAAAATGATGATATGCAGAGAAGTTAGCTATACTGAGGGAGAACTTTGTTACACACCATTCTGCCGTTGGTGACTGCTGGCTTCAAGGAAGAGAGGGCAAGAATATTTAGCCTGTTCAGAGGAAAGTCATCACTGTGATAAGGAAAAATAATGCTCAGCCACTACCTCATTGATCAAGGGAGAGCAGGGCCATCCTCTTATGTGAAATATAGCTTTTTGCATGGTTTGTACAGATGTTGGAGCCAAATGACCTGAGCTTGGAGCTCTGCTCTGCTACTCCCTGGCTGTGTGGTCTTAAGCAAGTGATTTATTTTTGAACCTTGGTTCTCTCATATTAAAAATATAGGGATAATGATACCTGCTTTGCAGGGCTGTGATGAAGAGTCAATGCAGAAATGTACAGAGTCCCGAGCATACAATAGACCCTCCACAAATGATCACCATTTCCATTATTCTCTGGTGACCATTTCAGAGCTGCTGAGGACTTGTGTCTTTCTAGATCAAAAGGCATCTTTTAGATTTACTGTTGCCATAAGCAGAGGAGTGGGCTGCTGAGGAAACCCAATTCCTGGGATAGCCTACCTTTGAGCTGCTCTGAGAATGATTGTGGAATATGTATATTTGTTAATTTGGAGACTGCAGGAGGTATAACTGTTTGCTCATATTGTCCGATTCCTTACAATGTAAGTGCTCAGTGCCTGCATCTGTGAAGCCAACTGGTCCACTTTCTGCTGTTCAGCCTTTTGAGGGAGTTCAGGACGATGTGGTCGATTATTCTTTTCTTTGCTAGCTCTTCCACTCTCTTTCTGTCACCATCCACGAGACGTTCCCATCTATCTGCTGGAATTCCATTTCCTGCAGTGGAGTTTACAGGTTAGCAGAGCACGTGAGCTTACAGGAAGCTAAGTGTTGGCTGGACACATCATTCGGGGAACAGAGCCATTAAGACACTTCTAGCCAATGCGATCTGCTTTATAGGGAGAAATAGGAGAAGGATATGACTTTCTATTCTAAGCCACAAATGAATCTTCATGTGTAGGGAGCATGCAGAGTTTCTAGTCCGTGGTCCACCTTAGGTTGTTTTGTGGCCTGGGTCAACTCATTTCCCTTATCTGTGGAAAAGAAGTGCCTCCAAGAGCTGGTGTAAAGGATGAACATTTGTTTTATAATAATAATAATTGAGGGCTTCCCTGGTGGCGCAGTGGTTGAGAGTCCGCCTGCCGATGCAGGGGACACGGGCTCGTGCCCCGGTCCTGGAAGATCCCACATGCCGCGGAGCAGCTAGGCCCGTGAGCCATGGCCGCTGAGCCTGCGCATCCGGAGCCTGTGCTCCGCAACGGGAGAGGCCACAACAGTGAGAGGCCCGCGTACCGCAAAAAAAAAAAAATTATAATAACAATAATTGGGTATTTGGGATTAGCAGACACAAACCCTTATATGTAGGATGGGTAAACAACAAGATACTATGGTATAGCACAGGGAACTATATTCAATATCCTGTGACAAATCATAATGGAAAAGAATATGAAAGAGAATATATATGTATAACTGAGTCACTTTGCTGTGCAGCAGAAATTAACACTGTAAATCAATTATACTTGAATAAAATTTAAAAACAATAATAAAACAAATTCAGATGAGACAGTTACTTAACTCTCTCAGTTGGCTGATGTAAGTGCTTCTTAGAATAAGGTGAACACAGAATGTGAACCATGCCTCCCAGGTCTTTCGTGTCTTGCTTCCCACAGTTCCCACCATCTCCAACACACAAACACACACACACACACACACACACACCCACCCACCCACCCATGATCATGAATCCTGTGATGAATTCTCTTGTAATATGCTTGTGAGGCTGGGGACCCATCATAATGCCTGTTAAAACTACTATGAACACATATTTTCTTTTAAGGCTTCTCTTCCCAAATTAAAAGAAAAGTTACAGTAAAAACAAACTCAGCTGTAGACTTTATTTAAATGCAACATATACTTCACTAGTCAAGTTCTCTAGGAATGGAAAACTGCAATTCAGGATAAAAATTAGCGCTGGCTTATGTGTCTTGCCACCAACAGAAATCTTATTGCACCTCCAAATATATAACTAATGCATGCCATAGAAGGTAGTTGTATTTTTAGGTTTAGGTGTTTTTAGTTAGTATTCAGTGCATTCTCTTGAGAGAGCAGCACTGGTGAAAAGAATGATTCTGACAGGTGCTATTTCATTCTCACCTGGGAAGAGTTTCTTTCTTAATCACCACCCCTGTGGTTGTGCTTCTTCCTCTTTGTGTGAGATCTGGTGACTCACTCTAATGACTGAATGGGTAGCCTTTCTCTGGTCTATGGCCCCATCTCTCTCTATTATCTTGGTTCCCACTGCAGCTCACTCCTCTGTGTTTCTTTGCTTTACCCACTCTTCCTTCCCTGGCCTTCCTGGAGCCTGTGGCCTTGAAGCCAGTATCACACTACCAGTGTTCTCAAAGTGTGGCCCCAGACCAGCAGCCTCAGCATCGTCCAGTGTGGTAGGCAGGATGATGACCTTCCAAAGAGGTCTATATCCTAATCCCTGGAATCTGTAGGTATGTTAAATTACAAGGCAATGGGGAATTAAGGTAGCACATGTCATTAAGGTGGCTTAGCAGTTGACCTCAAGATAGGGAGAATACGCTGGATTACCCAGGTGGGTCCAATTGTAATCATGGAGTCTTTAAATGTGGAGGAGGGAGGCAGTGTCACAGTGACGTGATGCAGCAAAGACTTGCCCAGCCATTGCTGGCTTTGAAGATGAGGGATTGTGGCCATGAGCCAAGGAATGCAGGTCACCTCTAGAAACTGGAAGAAGCAAGAAAATGGATTCTCCCCTAGAGCCTCCAGAAAGAAATTCAGCCCTGCAGACACCTTGATTTTAGGCCAGTGAGACCCATTTTGGACGTAATGTTTTGAATTCCAGAACTATAAAGTAATACTTTTAACTTGTGTTGTTTTAAGACACTAAATTTGTGGAATTTCTTATAGCAGCTACACCTTGAACTTCTTAGAAATGAAAATTCTAGGACGCCCCCCACTCCAGACCTATTGTATCAGAAACTCTGGGGGTAGGGCCAGGAATCTGCATTTTAACAAGCCCTCTGGGGGAATCTGATGCATGTAAAGTTTGAGAATCTCTAGGGCATCTGTTTCCAAGTGGAAGGAGAAAGGAGTCGTGTTTGGTGAACGTGGTTGGGAAGATGCTGTGAGCTAGACGATATGGCGTGGCCAGGTGACTGTGTGTGGGCTCACCATTGAGCTGACTGGCTTTGCATGACATTGTTGTCCCTAGAAAGGGACAGTGTATAATTTGTGATGTGAAACAACATAGCAAACTGCTCCTGCAGCTGGTCAGCCAGCTTTTCAGAGAGATGTTTTGGGGACATCGTTTGAGTCTCTTTAAATTATCACAGGTGGACTTGTTTATGACAAAGGTAGCTGAGTTAGAGTGGGTGGCAGACTTAAGGCCAGGTGCTGCCAAAGGAGAAGTTAAAGAAAGGATGTCACATCCAGTTACTTGTTTATTTAGCATACATTTAGCCTACCAGGTGCCAAGCACTGTGTGAGGCTCTGACGATAGAGGTTGAACAAGGCAGAGAAGATCCCTGCTCACAAGGACCTTTGTTCTAGTGGGAGGAGACAGCAGACATATACTTTGATAAATTATACGATTTTTTTTCAAGTTCAGAGAAACCTCCTGCCCAGATCCGCTTGGTTTTGCTTTGTGCCATAATACAGGGAAGTTTAGAATGGGAAGTAACTGAACTATGTTTCAGATCACCTTCAGATCACTGAGGCTGGTGAAACAGAAGTATGCATCCGCGTGCTTCCTGATGGACACTTTGAAAGCCTTTCAAGAAAAGAGATGTAGACAACATCTTGGATCCTGTACCAATGGAAACTGTGGTTGAGAACTGTGGTGAGCGATGAAGAGAGTGGGCTTGTGGGAGCAGGTTGGGACCGCTGAGAAAGTATGTTGTGATGGAGGGGAGATGAGAGGAGAGGCTGGAAGGTCCCTTTCAGGCTGTTCAAACGAAAAAGTCCCTGTTGAAGAGGAGATTCACTTTATATCTCTGGGATAATAACCTTCCCCAAGTGCCCAGATGCTGGGCTCTGAAGTGGGTCTAAGGAAGAACAACCCCCTCTGAGAAGGTGTATATTGTTTATTCCTGAGGATGTGTATTTCACTTTTGGACAGGAGTCAGCTCTATGTCTGATCGATAAGAAATAAATTATGCAGGGCATTATCTTGGTTGGGTATATACTAACGAACTGCTATTCCTTTCCCCTCTTTCTTCTTCTCCTTCCATATGAAAAGCTTATGAATCCCCTTTTCGGTGAATCCCCTTTTCGTCTCCCAGGAGCATAGTTTTACTGGTTGTGGCCTTTGTTCATGATTTATTCCTTGCATGTTTAAAATGAGATGCCAGACAGCTTGCAATGGAGTGCCAGATCCCTTCCATTTGTCCTTCCAGAGCCACTCTGCCTTCTCTGCCACAGAAGGCTGATCTGATCAATGACATTAGTACAAGAGCTGCCTTGTCCTTTGGCTTCCAGTTGGGTTTGACCAATAGGGGCCCCAGCCAGGAGGCTGCCTGGATGAGTGAGGTCTGGGTATTCTAATTGAGTGTGCCACCTGCTTCCTGTTGGGATTTTGGAAGATATCAAAATATATAACAAGGAGATAAACACCATTAAACAAATCAAAAGGCATAGGGATACAGAACTAGGAATTGAGGTAGCCATGACATTTGTGTGCCTTTTCGTGTGTATTGGACAATCAGATATCTATTTTTTGTGAGCTACCTCTTCAAGTCTATTGCCCATCTTAAAATTGGTTGTTAGTCTTTTTGTTTATTTGTAGGAATGTCTTAAAAATATATTCTGGGGCTTCCCTGGTGGCGCAGTGGTTGAGAGTCCGCCTGCCGATGCAGGGGACACGGGTTCGTGCCCCGGTCCGGGAAGATCCCACAAGCCGCGGAGCGGCTGGGCCCTTGAGCCACGGCCGCTGAGCCTGCGCGTCTGGAGCCTGTGCTCCGCAACGGGAGAGGCCACGACAGGGAGAGGCCCGCGTACTGGAAAAAAAAAAAAAAAAAAAATATATATATATATTCTGGACATCAGTCTTTTGTCAGATATAAGTATTGCAAATATCTCTCCCCAGCCTGTGACTTGCCTATTCACTATCCTAATGATGTCTTTGTCTAACAGATATTCTTTTTTTTTTTAAGTTTTTTTTTTTTTTTTTGCGGTATGTGGGCCTCTCACTGCTGTGGTCTCTCCTGTTGCGGAGCACAGGCTCCGGACACGCAGGCTCAGCGGTCATGGCCCACGGGCCCAGCCGCTCCACGGCATGTGGGATCCTCCCGGACCAGGGCACGAACCCGTGTCCCCTGCATTGGCAGGCAGACTCCCAACCACTGTGCCACCAGGGAAGCCCCTAACAGATATTCTTAATTCTAATGAAGTCCATTTTATCATTGTTTTTATTATATGGTTAGTGCTTTTAGTGTTCTGTTTAAGAAATCTCTGCTTACTCTAAGCTCGTGACAATTATATTTTCTTCCAGAAGCTTTATCGTTTTACCTTTCACATTTATGTCTATGATCCATCTCAGATTGATTTTTTAAAAAACAGCTTTATTGAGGTATAATTTACATACCATTAAGTTTACTCATTATTTAAAAATTTATTTATTTGTTTTTATATATTTATTTTTGGCTGTGTTGGGTCTTCGTTGCTGTGCGTGGACTTTTCTCTAGTTGCAGTGAGCGGGGACTACTCTTCATTGCGGTGCACAGACTTCTCATTGTGGTGACTTCTCTCATTGTGGAGCACAGGTGCTAGGTGCGCGGGCTTCAGTAGTTGTCTCACTCAGGCTCAGTAGTTGTGGCACATGGGCTTAGTTGCTCCATGGCATGTGGGATCTCCCCGGACCAGGGCTCGAAGCCGTGTCCCCTGCATTGGCAGGTGGATTGTTAACCACTGCGCCACCAGGGAAGTCCCAAGTTTACTCATTTTAAGAGTTCCATTCAATGATTTTTTTAAAAGTTAATTTACAGAGCTGTGCAACTATCTCCACAACCTAGTTTGAGAATAGTTTCATCACTGAGGAAAAAAAACTTGTGCCCATTTGCAGACATTTCCCTTTCCCACCCTCAGCCCCAGGCAACTACTCATCTACTTTCTCTCTCTATAGATTTGCCTTTCAAATTCGTGTGAGTGTGTGTGTGTGTTTATGTGTGTCTGTGTGTATATGTATGATGTGTAGTTATTATGCACAGACCTTAACTCCAAGCTTCTTGGAAGCCAGAGCAAAAAGGGCATCCCAGTGTTTTTCATGGTCTTCCTGGCTGGTCCCTGCTAGGACTACAATTCCATCATTTCAGGAAGAGTTATTTGTATCAAGTCTTATAACAGGCATTGGGTAATATAATGGGCAATGTCTTTGGCTACATTTTGGCATGAGATAGAGAAATCCCAAACAGTTATTTCTTCGGTTGGCACTCTCTCAGAGTTCAAGAATTATCTATCACCCAGTTGAGACTAGAGAAGGCAATTCTGTGAGAAGCTACAATAATAAGGATTATGCTCCTGGATTTCTGATGATCTAAATGAATACACTGGGGGAACTTAAGGCAGCTAAGGCACAAGCAGGCAGTATGGTTCTGTTAAATACACGAGTCTGAAGCAGGCTTTTGGTGAGGACAGATCAGTCTTTTTCACAGTTGGGTGAGTGTCTGAAGTGCCCCAAAGCTGTATTGTTTGTTTATTTTTTTTCTAAAATTTTCCCCCAGCTTTACTGAAGTATGATTAACAAATAAAAAGTTACTATTTTGTGTATGTGTGTGGGTGTGTGTGGCGAGAACACTTAAGATCTGTTCTCTGTTCTCATAGCAAATTTCAAGTATACATGCAGCATTAACTATAGTCACCATGCCATACACTAGGCCTCCAGAGCTCATTTATCTTATAATTGGAAGTTTGTACCCTGTGACCTATATCTTCTCTCCCCAGCACACCACGCCCCCGCCCCAACCCCTGGTAATCACCATTCTCTTCTTTGTTTTTCTGAGTGCAATTTTTACTAACGTAGGATCCATGTGCTGTGTCTAACCACCAGACATTCAGGTAGCAGAGTTGACATATTGTGAACATTTAAGGGCCTGGTGTGTCCTTGTATTTCTGCTTATCAGTGGCTGGCACACTTATCCCTTGTGCATGGATGCCAGGGGACCTGTGAGTGGGGCCAGCATTCCCCACTGAAAGGACCTTCCATTCTTCTCTCACACCTGGAAAAATAGATGGCTGGTTCCCTAGCTTTCTGCAACATAAAGTATGAGAGAAAATGGTTTGGAGCCTACATAATTTTAAGAGTTCTTACCACTTCACCACCTCAAAATATATACTTTTGATATACCCAACAGGATTGGTTAATTTTAAAATATAGCCTTACATAGCTGTTTGAATTGACCTGTTGGATAGAGTTACTTGTAGGCCATCAAATATTGAATATCTTCCAAATGCAATGATTTATTTGGACCATATTTTAATGTTGAAATGTTTTCAAGTCGTCATTTAGCCAACACGTTCAGCTGCTCACAAAGGCTACCCTTCTAGCTGGTCATGGCAAAAGCCATATCACTGGCACAGAGAAGGTTGCTTTTCTGTTTGTCTTAACAGTAGTAGGATATGTATCCACTTTACCCAAAAGCTATATTAGTTAAACACGTTAAAAAGGGATACTCTTGCACTGCCAGTGAGAATATAAATTGGTACAACAATTTTAGAAAGCTCTCTGGCAGCATCTACTATAAGTAAACATATACATACTGTATGTCTTAGCAGTTCCACTTCTAAGTATATACCCAATAGAAACGATTTTATATATGTTCACCAAATATATGTACAAGGATGTTTGTAGCAGCTTTATTCGTAATAAGCCCAAACTGGAAACTACCCAAATGCCCATCATTACACAACTGTAGAATGGATTAATGAATTGTGTATTCGTACAATAGAAATACTCTAGAGCAATAAAGTGAATGACTTCACACAACAACATGTATGAATATCACATATTATGTTGAACTAAAGAGCAGGAACAAAGAATAATGTTATAGGATTCCATTCACTTAAAGTTCAGAAATAGGCAAAACTGATGATAGAAATCAGTAGTGGCTGCCTTCAGGGAGGTGATTAACTGAAGGGTATGAAGGGGTTTTTGAAGCATGAGTGGTGTTTTAATGTTTGATCTGGGTGGTGGTTATATAGATTTGTTCACTTTGTAAAAATTCATTGAGCTGTATACTTCTGGTTTGAGTCTTTTACTGTATATATGTTATATCAATAAAAATTACTTAAAAACAAGGAGGGCAGTTAGAACAGTCCTGCCTTATGTGTTGAAGATTATCTGATAAAAGTCCATTTCTGTAGATACACTGATCCCGGAAATGGTGCAGATTTTGAAGAGTCATGAATAACCTGAGATAAAATATGAATGAAGCTTGGCTCAGAGAGAGAGTTTCTGTATTTAGACTCAAAGTTTGACAGGGATTAATGCAGGAAGTGAGAAATTGCATATTTTTTTCCATGTTCACCTCTCTTTGAGGTGAAATAATGTATACTAGTGAGTCTTGGTGAAATAGTTGTGTCTAAGATGGCTGACTTCTCACCTAAGATATTAAACTAAGAAACTCAGATTCGTGCTCTCCACCGCCCGCCCCCCCACAACCTCTCCACTTACTTAGACTAAATGACAGTCCATCTTTACAAAGGATATCTGGCAGAATAATGGTCTATACTTTTGAGGACTTTTTACCTCCATCCCTCCTTGAGGAACTGGGACAAAATACTTCATGTCTTTGTTAGAGCAAATTGGGAGTTGAGTAGTCTGGTGTGGGTTGGGACCTACTTTCTCCTTGGTCTTACAGGATCTGGCCACCTTCTCTTCTCTACCCTCATCTACTCCTGTCCCCTTTGTTCACCCTGCTCCGGCCTTACTCCAGCCTCCCTGACACTCCTCAGACCCACCCTGACACTCCTGCCTTTGCACCTTTGCCCTATCTGTCCTTGGAGACACCTTGGATGTGTGCCCTCATTCATCTCTACCCCTAAGGCCTTCATGCCCTTTCAAGTCTTTGCTCAAAGGTCATCCACCCAATGAGGTCTAATCTGACCATCCTATGGAATACTGCAGTCTTCCTCCTCGACCCCTTCACTGGACTGTTGAGAAATTTCTGGACACACGTAGGAGACAGCGTGAAGGGATGGAAGAAACACGGGCTTTGGAACAAAACCGAACTGGAGTTTGGAATTTGGGAGTTGCCTAGTATTTCTCTGGGTCTAGTGTCCTCAAACATAAAATGAGGCCACCTCACAGGGTTGTTGCCAGGTAGGATACTGTAGGTAAAGCAGCAAGGCAAGAGCTTGTACGTGGCAGTTCACAATAAATAAAATCTCTCATCCCCTCCTCTCTGGCCATTTCCCCCCTGCCTCAGTAGGGTCTGATTTACACAGTAAGATATTCCAGGAAGTCAGTTCCAGATGAGGATGAACACATTTTCACAGGATGAACAAACTAGCATGGAAAAGTGGAACCTCTAATATATTAACTGAAATTATTATGGTTTGCCTCATCTTACGTACTCAAAACTGACTTCGTTAAAAGCCTGGGAGAGGAAATGGCCTGAAGCCTTCGACACAGATGGGAACTGACTGTTTAAGAAGCCAAGTCTCTGACAGGCGGTGATGTTACAGCCCTAGAGGAAGGTGAGAAGATAAAGATCTTCACTCCTGCCCCAGACATTCTGAGGCATTCCAGGGAGGAGCTGTGTCATTAACAACCGTGTTCTGAAACACTCTGAGGGTCAAAAAAAGGTACCATTTGCCTTTGGGGCACAGGGATGTGTGTTCTAGTTACTAAGCAACTCGCCCTTCTGAGCTGGCCTGGCCTCATTATTCTGCCTATGGTGGTGGGAAGTAAATCTGTTGTTTTTGGAAAGAGAAGCTAAGGTTTTCTGGTCCTTCCATTTATTAAAGGAAATATCCTGATGAAAAATGAGTAAGACCCAGGGAGGATTCTGTCCCTTATGTGGTGAGAACAAGATTAGGAGGGGTCTTGACCTGGAGGGAAGGCTGTAGAAAATGGAAAGGCAGGTATCTGTCCATAACTTTTACACTTAGTCCAGTGAAAAATCAGGAAAACTGTGTGAAAGCCTGGTTGGTTGAGTAATGGAAGAGCTTACAGAGAAAGAAGTATTCTCAAAGTGTGCACACCAGCATCTGAGAACCTGTGACTTGGTGGGAAATGTCAATGGCTTAGCACAGTGCCAGGCACACTGTACGTGCTAAAAATGTTCGCTTTTATTGAAAAGTTTGAGTGGTTGTAATTGTCTGCAAGAGTGTGTTGTGGCCACTCTGAAGAGTCTCACGTTTTGTTACAGAAGTTCTTGTCCATATTTTTCTGAACCAGCTTGGGAAGAAGCTGATAGAGATTTTCCCTGTGCCGATGGAGTGTTTTTTGTTTTTTTCCTTGGGGAAGGGCAGAAGTTGGATGACAAGGCAGAGTGCCACAGTCAGAGAGCAATTAGGAGCTTAATAAATGAGCGTCCGGTTGGGTGGAGGGAAATGCTAGAAAGGGAGATGTAAGCTACGGGCAGCATGAGTCAGGCAGCCGATCCCATTTGCAAGTCGGTAACTTGCAAAACCAGGAGTGTGCATTCAATTCCATTGGTCTGGCTTCTTGTCCTGGGTTGGATATCATGTACTTTTAAAGCACTCTGTGCCACCATCTTCATGACCTTTCTGCTCAGCATCCCACCTCTATCGGGGCTACTCTCTGGGATCCTGGCAGAGAAGGAGTGAACCTTCATGTCTGCAGACCCACGACTTTTGCACTCCCAAGTGTGCTGCTGATGTGCACAGAACTGATTATTTTGGGGAAGTGGAGTAGAGCATATAATTCATTGAAACATTCTTGGAGCTGCCTAGGGAGAATTTGGGGACAATAGATTGGGTGTTATGTTGGTTTTAGCCGAGTAGCATTCCTCTTCCTTCTCTCCTTTTTCCCAGCATGGGGTGGAGACTCCATCTCCAAATTGAGCTCTGGATTAGTCTCTCCACCATCTTCTCTACACTCGAATGGTTGATTTTTCAATTCATGTGCTGCTGTGTGCCTGTGGTGGCTTAACTCTGCTCTGGTAATTGTAATGAAAGGAGATAACCAGAGGGCTTAGCTTTGAGAGATAGAATCACTCTTTACTGAAGACTCATATTGGAAGGAATAAAATTTAAGGTCTGATACTCTGTGTTATAATATTGTCAGTCCCCATCCCAAGGTGGAAGAGATATCGAAACTCTGTTTTCCATAAGTCAACCTAATTTTGATGCCAATCTCCCACCCTGCTAGTTTGGTTGGAAGTTCCTCATCTGTCTTTACAGAACTTTTCCCCACTTGGGCATGTTCGTCATTGGCTGTATGTCCATATCAGCTCATCCCTTGAACTTGGTGGATATTCTTGGGACATGGCAACCTAGTGAGGCCAGAAAGCCCAGTGCTTGTGGTTGTGTTTCTCTGGATATACCACATCTTTCCTCCCTAACATCTTTCTGCCAACACAGAGCATAGCAAGGGAGCAAGCCCAGGTCTATAGAGCATGTCCCCTTCCTTCTTTTTAATCTGGAAGAAGTTTTTTTCCCTGTGATAAGTTAAAGATAGGCATAAATTCATTGCTACTCCTCCCATTGAGAGGGAAAGTCAAATTGATCTTACCTTGAATCTGGGCTGGCCTTAAGGACTCACTTGTAACCAATAGAATGCAGTGGAATGGACATTGCATGAAAGGTAACTTCTGCTGGAGCCCTTTGGGAATGCTCATCATGGAGGAAGCAAGCTGCCAGTTAAGAAGTCTGGCTTGAGATTGCCATGCTGTGAGGAAGCTCAAGCTAGCAGCACAGAGTGGCTACATGAAAAGAAAGACAAAAGGGAGAAGGAGAGAGGGGGGAAACTCCATTAGCCCCCATCTGTTCCAACTAGCCCAACTCAGCCAGGCCTGTGAGTAAAGACATCTTCAGATGCTTCCAGCTGTAGCTACCATCTGACTGCAACAAGGGAAGGGACCCCCATCAAGAACCATCCAGGTGATCAATCGGTACACAGGATCATGAGAGAGAATATTGTTTTAAGCCCCTGTGTTTTCAGAAGTTTGTTACACAGCAGTAGATAACCGGAACACTCCTCATACTGTTCTCCTCAGTGGGTTTAGATGTTTGAAAACAAAATCCAGCTATTAATTTTCACTCTGCCACAGGCATCCTTTGAGGTTAGGAATCACAGAGCTTGCTACCTCTTAATGGGGGAAGAAATCTGGGTAAAGGGAGAGAAAATAGGGATTAAAAAATTCCATAAATTAACATCTAAAAAATTTCACCCATGCCCAGTTTAATTTTGACTTCCATTAGGATGTAATTCCATTGTTGCACTCTCTATGGGGTTGGCTATTTTGAGACATTTTTGGCTTTGTGAAATTGCTAGGTAAAAAGTATATTTCATTATGGCTTAATTACTACTTTTAATCATTTACTATGTACAAAGTATTTTGTGAATTCCTATGAAGAATTCGAAGAAGACATTTACTTGAGAAAAAAAAGCTTGAGAGAAGTGATAAACCCCGAGTTATGCCATTATGCATGACAGCGATGAGAGGACCAAGGCAGTATTTCATCAATTTCCAAATGAGATCGGGGACAGAGGCGTCACTGAGGGTGTGGGTAGTCTGTGAGGATTCTAGTGTAGGGACAGCTCCTGCAGTGAATTCTGTAGCATGAGCAGGTGAACACATCAATAACAGAATTTTGGTAGGTAGAGCAGGGAAGAGCTTTGTTCACGTGGGGGAATGGCATGAGTGAAACCATTTTGCAGAGTATTTGAGTGATAAAATGAACTGGAGGAAAATAAAAAACAAACAATAATAACAAAAAATAAAACTCAGCTCTACCATATGACCCAGTAATCCCAGTGCTAGGCATATATCCGGAGAAAACCATAATTCAAAAGGATGCATGCACCCTGATGTTCATTGCAGCACTATTTACGATAGCCAGGACATGGAAGCAACCTAAGTGTCCATTGACAGATGAATGGATAAAGAAAATGTGGTACATATATATGATGAAATTTTACTCAGCCATAGAAAGGAATGAAATAGTGCCATCTGCAGAGACGTGGATGGACCTAGAGATTGTCATACAGAGTGAAGTAAGTCAGAAAAAGAAAACCAAATATTGTATAATATTGCTTACATATGGAGTCTAGAAAAATGGTACAGGAGAACTTATCTGCAAAGCAGAAATAGAGTCATAGATGTAAAGAAAAAACTTACAGTTACCAACGTGGGGTGTGGGGAGGGATGAACTGGGATTGACATGTACACACTACTATGTGTAAAATAGATAACTAACGAGTACCTACTGTATAGCACAGGGAACTCTACTCAATGCTCTGTGGTGACCTAAATGGAAAGGAAATCTAAAAAAGAGTGGATATATGTATATGTATAACTGATTCACTTTGCTGCACAGCAGAAACTAACACAACATTGTAAAGCAACTATACTCCAATAAAAATTAATAATGAAAAATCAACTCAGCTGCCTGAACCACAGATAATACAGTTTACGTTTCTGAATTTGTCTGTTCTCTTCACTGGTGTGCGTCCTCGCTGACATTGGCTAACAGCTACTGACCACCAAGTGAGGACCCTTTGGCATCCTGTTCATTGTCCAATGCCCAAGGAAGTAACTTTCTGAGGTGCAGCTTATAACTTGGGGGAGCAGCATTCGTGGTTGGAAGGTGTGTTCTGATCTGGGAGGGTTATCCCCTGGACCTTTCCTTGACTCGGCAGGAGAAAAGCCACCTCATCTTCCTTTCTCGAGATCTTTGTAATTAACCAGTGATAGTTAGCTGTAGGGGCTTTCATCCCTCCCAGGGGGCCTGGCTAGAATCTTTGGGGGCTGGTTCTCCTTGTGGGCACAAAGCATGTGTCTGTAGACTCTGCAGTGGAGTACTCGACTCAGAACCATTCTTCCGGACTGGTTCTCCAAGGCACTTCAGGTCATCATAAAGAATTCTTTGGCTCTGGTGGCCTCTTGACTTGTGTCCTCATCTTCCAACTTTTGGCTGTGTAGATGGTGGGGAAAGATTCGGAGGCCTTCATAGAAAGAGACAGGAGCTAGCATGTGTGGGTGGAGGGCAGTAGAGGAAGCAGGGAAACTTAGTGTCCCGTGGCTGGAGGCGGAAGCAGCAGAGAAGGGCTATGCCCTAGGAAGTCTGAAGACGCAGGAGGTTGCTAAGCAGTACTCTTTATCGGATTCCCTAAACCTGGCTGCCTTGCATAAATATCACAACCAACTTTTCAGAGTGTGTGTGTGAGGGGGATGGGGGTGAGTGTGGAGATAGGGAATGGAATTTGATAGAATTGCTGCAAAAGATAAGAAATTGGCTATGTAATATAAAACGTAAGTTACTTTTTTTCTGGCTTATAGTTTACCTATGGATATTAGAGATTAGCCCTGGTATTTTTCTATTTCTTACCCTCTTTCCAGCTTTATTGAGGTATAGTTGACATGTAACATTGGGTAAGGTTAAGGCATACAGCGTAATGATTTGATTTATGTATATGAAATATACAAAATGATTACTACATCTATCACCTCAAGTAGTTGTAATTTTTTTGTGTGTGGTGAGAACGTTAAAAGTCTTCTCTTACCAACTTTCAAATGCACAATACAGTATTAACTGTAATTACCATGCTGTGGATTACATCCCCAGAACTTATTAATCTTATAACTCGAAGTGTGTACCCTTTGACCATTTTCATACATTCCCCCCACCCCATAAGTTACTATTTGATTTAATCTGTGACTGAGTAAAACTGGCAGACTTTCCATCAGGACCGAAAGCAAGAGACGATCATGCAGCCCTGCCGTGTTCCCAACAAACTTTTCAAGCTATAAACCTCTGTCAGCTCTGGTCCCACCCTCACTGCAGGCTTGGAAGAGGGGTGATGGACACGTTCAACATCATCTTTCATTATCCCAGAGCTGTTCCCTCCTTGTCTCATGCTGTAAATAAATTTCAGGGACGCCCCCACTAGTTGTGTTTGGATGGAAATGAATCAACGTGAGCACTAGACAAAGTGGGGCAGCCCTCTGCTGAGGAGCCAGTGTGGAAACCCAGAACTGCCAGAGCTCGGGTCTGGGACGGAACCTCACCGGCATCAGGGCCAGCCTGCTGTTGCATACCTGGGCACCTGGAGGCCCCAAAAGGCTGGTTGGTGGCTTGCCCAGGGCCATTGGTTGGCAGAAGCAGGGAACTCTAGGTCTGTACTGGCCTTCAAGTTCAGAAACATCTTCACCACCCGCAGCCTCTTGTCTCTTGCTTCTTTTTCTTCCTGGATGAAAGGGAGGTGGGACTTTCAGATAATATGATGCTAACTGGAACTCTGGTCTGTGAGCCTTAAGGATACTTCAGGCCATTGGTGTGAGGGAGGATAGTCTGTATGCTCCTTTCAGAGAGTAAACCAGTGATTAAACCTTAGTGATTAAAGAGTGATTAGAAAGAAACACATTATACTGACAACCAGCCTAATGCTTGTTATTTGTAGAAAAGCTGGAAAATGCAAATAGGCACAAAGAGAAACTAAAAATAACAAGCTCTCATCTCCCACAGATATCATCATCAACATGTAGCCTTTTAGCCTTTAAACCTTTATTCTTCGTGTCTAGATGTACATATCAATGCATGCATATAGATATGCACATATATGTAAAAATGGGAATTTTACCAAAAATGTTCATTCCATCTTATAATCTTTTTTTTTTCATTTTATCTTGTGTCTTAAATATCTTCTCATGTATTCTTAAGAGTGAATCCCTGAAGGGGTTCTCACTTTTATTCTTGTTTTTGGGCAAGAGTCTCTGTGCATTCTTATGTGTTTATGCAGTGCCATCAGGCTCTGTGTTGTGCATTGCTAAACGATGGGCCCAAATTCCTTGGTATAAGGAGCTGGTAGACTGCATCGGATATTTTCCTTCCTTCAGGAAGCTCCTGTCTGCTGCAAAGAGTAAAACAAGCAGTGGAGAGTTAAAGAAGAAGGCTGGTTTGTAATAGCTGATAATGGCTGTTAAAATTAACATCAATCATTCTCTATATTTTTAGTTTCATAAGGAAAAAACAAAACAAAACACAGCACCACCCTTGGCTTGGGTTGCTGTGTAGTTAGAAGAGATGTAAATATAGCCAAGATGTTCCTCCTTTGTGACTAATCACTTGAAGAAAGGGGGAGTGTGACAGCCAGGGAACCCAGCCTACGCCTTTCAGTCTTTAAATATTTGTGATAAATCGTTTATGTTCGTGTGTGTGTGTGTGCGCGCGCACGCGTGTGCCCCGGGAATCCCCACAGCACACAGAAGGTTGTTTCAGGGGCTATGTGGACTACAGGCCAGCTAATCACCTGACTAGTGATGTGAGAATCTTCTAGAATGATACTCTTGAAGTGAGGCGTCAGGCCTTCACAGAGTGGAAATTATGGACCATGCTGGCTTAGTCCTTTGCCAGAAGAAAGAGTAGTGTCTGAGAGAAAAAAAAAAAAATGCAGCTTGGAAGAATTAGGAATGGAGGTGGGAGGCAATCATACATTTCTAGAAGGTCATCCAGCCAAATAAGGCTGGTGCTAGGGTTGTTGGAAGGAGTGAATAATGTAATCTCTGTGCAGCTCTTAGCATGGGCCCTAGTTTGTAGTTAGTACTCAGTAATTTGTAGCTATTATTCCCACTATGGTTATGACCATTGTCATATTACTTATGAGACTGAATTAAATTCCGCGTGGGACAGCCATGTCTAGACTTGTGTATGCTGGGGTAGTGAAATACATTCTGGGACTAACCTATCGTCCAGTGGGATCGCCTCTTTCATTCCCGGCCCATCCCATCCGCAGTCTTAGCAACTTTGGCAGGATGCTTCTTGGGCAGGCTAGACCGGATATGCGGTGATGTGTCCTGGGCCATTGCAGAGTGCCCTTTAAAGCCACATCACCTCTGTAGTTCTAAGCATGTGTGAGCTTTCAAGCCACCCTCTGGCCCAGTTTCTCCCTCCTCCTTTCTCCTGGAGAGGAAAGATGATTTCTTGCTGCAAATAAAGCTACCAACCTACATCTTAATAGGGGAGAGGGAGGGGGTGGGGAGATAAAAGATGAAGCCATTAGTTTGGCAATGGGGAGGGAACTTGGGGGTAAGAGTCTTCACAGCACCTGGAGGGGACGAGACAATTTGGAGAGGCTAAAAGGGGTTAGGGAAATGTTGTGGGTTAGACCTTGGGTTCTCTTAAATGTTCCTTGAAAACAAATACTGGAGAGTTGGATTTCTTTTCAGTACTTTAAATGTGTCTGGGTGGGGTGCAAAGACTGAGCCATGTCGACTCCCATTGATGTAGTAGGGCTACAGGTATACAATCTTCTTGCTAATTTCTGCCTCGGTGGAAGAAAGTTTTTCCACCAACCTGAGCAAAGCCTCACTAACCATGTAAGTGGTTTTGAATTTATCCATAAACCATTCAACAATTCTTGTTCCAGCTGCTTTACGTCATCACCTTGGATGGGCCAAGATCTGCCCTGTCAGATTAGCTTCAGAAAATGGAGGATCCCTCTGCCCAAGGCTCTTGACAGATAGACAGGACTGTGAAGGGGATCCATGCTTAATTGGTCCCCAGTTCTTTTTTAAACTATTGAGCTCAGTGTAGACATCTGTATGCAATTTCAGGAGGAATTCTATCTTCCCTATTAAGCTCCTGGGTGTATTACGAATTCCATAAACAGAAATGACCTCTTTGCTCTCCCTGTATATGAGTGGCAGCTCCTAACTATGTTTTTCTTGGAGGCCTATATTCGCATATAATTGTTAGAATAATATGATCGGCAGGTGATTCCAGCTATTTCATAGACTCCAAACTCACTGAATTCCTTAAGTTGTTACAGAGAGGCCTAAGGTAAAATGTGAAGATTGTGAAATGGGTGGCAATACTGTTGTTCTAGGTGAATATTTAAAAAATACTCTTGTGGAGGGCAAATCTGGCATATTATGCTAATTAAGTTCAGTGTTAGACCAACCTTAGTGTGATAGGTATTAGGATTCTTTTTATTATTATTATTTTGAATTTTATTTTATTTATTTTTTTGTACAGCAGGTTCTTATTTGTTATCTGTTTCATACATATTAGTGTATATATGTCAATCCCAATCCCCCAATTCATCCCACCACCACCGCCTCCACCCAACCCCTCACTTTCCCCCCTTTGTGTCCATACCTTTGTTCTCTACATCTGTGTCTCTATTTCTGCCTTGCAAACCAGTTCATCTGTACCATTTTTCTAGATTCCACATGTATGCATTAATATACGATATTATTTATTGTTTTTCTCTTTCTGATTTACTTCACTCTGTATGACAGTCTCTAGGTCCATCCACGTCTCTACAAATGACTCAATTTTGTTCCTTTTTATGGCTGAGTGATATTCCATTGTATATGTTTGCCACATTTTTTTTAACATCTTTATTGGAGTATAATTGCTTTACAATGGTATGTTAGTTTCTGCTTTATAACAAAGTGAATCAGTTATACATATATCCCCATATGTCTTCCCTCTTGTGTCTCCCTCCCTCTCACCCTCCCTATCCCACCCCTCTAGGTGGTCACAAACCACCTAGCTGATCTCCCAGTGCTATGCGGCTGCTTCCCACTAGCTATCTATTTTACGTTTGGTAGTGTATATATGTCGATGCCACTCTTTCACCTTGTCCCAGCTTACCCTTCCCCCTCCCCATATCCTCAAGTCCATGCTCTAGTAGGTCTGTGTCTTTATTCCCATCCTACCCCTAGGTGCTTCATGACCTTTTTTTTCTTAGATTCCATATATATGTGTTAGCATATTTGTTTTTCTCTTTCTGACTTACTTCACTCTGTATGACAGACTCTAGGTCCATCCACCTCACTACAAATAACTCAATTTTGTTTCTTTCTAGGGCTGAGTAATATTCCATTGTATATATGTGCCGCATCTTCTTTATCCATTCGTCTGTTGATGGGCATTTAGGTGGCTTCCATGACCTGGCTATTGTAAATAGTGCTGCAATGAACATTGGGGTGCACTTGTCTTTTTGAAATATGGTTTTCTCTGGGTATATGCCCAGTAGTGGGGATTGCTGGGTCATATGGTAATTCTATGTTTAGTTTCTTAAGGAACCTCCATACTGTTCTCCATAGTGGCTGTATCAATTTACATTCTCACCGACAGTGCAAGATGGTTCCCTTTTCTCCATACCCTCTCCAGCATTTGTTGTTTGTAGATTTTCTGATGATGCCCATTCTAACTGGTGTGAGGTGATACCTCATTGCAGTTTTGAATTGCATTTCTCTAATAATTAGTGATGTTGAGCAGCTTTTCATGTGCCTCTTGGCCATCTGTATGTCTTCTTTGGAGAAATGTCTATTTAGGTCTTCTGCCCATTTGTGGATTGGGTTGTTTGTTTTTTTAATATTGAATCTCATGAGCTGTTTATATATTTTGGAGATTAATCCTTTGTCTGTTGATTCATTTGTAAATATTTTCTCCCATTCTGATGGTTGTATTTTTGTCCTGTTTATAGTTTCCCTTGCTGTGCAAAAGCTTTTAAGTTTCATTAGGTCCCATGTGTTTATTTTTGTTTTTATTTGCATTACTCTAGGAGGTGGGTCAAAAAAGATCTTGCTGTGATTTATGTCACAGGGTGTTCTTCTTATGTTTTCCTCTAAAAGTTTTATAGTGTCCGGTCTTACATTTAGCTCTTAGACTCATTTTGAGTTTATTTTTGTGTATGGTGTCAGGGAGTGCTCTAATTTCATTCTTTTACATGTAGCTGTCTAGTTTTCCCAGAATCACTTATTGAAGAGACTGTCTTTTCTCCATTTTATATGCTTGCCTCCTTTGTCATAGATTAGTTGACCATAGGTGCATGTGTTTATCTCTGGGCTTTCTGTCCTGTTCCACTGATCTGTGTTTCTGTTTTTGTGCCGGTACCATATTGCCTTGATTACTGTAGCTTTGCAGTATAGTCTGAAGTCAGGGAGTCTGATTCCTCCAGCTCCATTTTTTTCCCCTCGAGCTTGCTTTGGCTATTCAGGGTCTCCATACACATTTTAAGATTTTTTATTCTAGTTCTGTAAAAAAATGCCATTGGTAATTTGATAGGGATTGCATTGAATCTGTAGATTGCTTTGGGTAGTATAGTCATTTTCACAATATTGATTCTTCCAATGCAAGAACATGGTATATCTCTCCATCTGTTTGTATTGCCTTTAATTTCTTTCATTAGTGTCTTATAGTTTTCTGAGTACAGGTCTTTTGCCTCCATAGGTAGGTTTATTCCTAGGTATTTTATTCTTTTTGTTGCAGTGGTGTTTGGGATTGTCTCCTTAATTTATCTTTCTGATCTTTCATTGTTAGTATATAGGAATGCAAGAGATTTCTGTGCATTAATTTTGTATACTGCTACTTTACCAAATTCATTGATTAGCTCTAGCAGTTTCCTGGTGGCATCTTTAGGATTATCTATGGATAGTATCATGTCATCTGCAAACAGTGACAGTTTTACTTTTTCTTTTCCAATTTTTATTCCTTTAACTTCTTTTTCTTCTCTGATTACCATGGCTAGGACTTCCAGAACTATGTTGAATAATAGTGGTGAGAGTGGACATCCTTGTCTTCTTCCTGATCTTAGAGGAAATGCTTTCAGTTTTTCACCATTGAGAATGATGTTTGCTGTGGGTTTTTTGTATGTGGCCTTTATTATGTTCAGGTAGCTTCCCTCTATGCCCACTTTCTGGAGTGTTATTGTCATAAATCGGTGTTGAATTTTGTCAGAAGCTTTTTCTGCATCAATTGAGATGATCATATGGTTTTTATTCTTCAATTTGTTAATATGGTGTATCACATTGATTGATTTGTGTATACTGAAGAATCCTTGCATCCCTGAGATAAATGCCACTTGATCATGGTGTATGATCCTTTTAATGTGCTGTTGGATTCTGTTTGCTAGTATTTTGTTGAGGATTTTTGCGTGTATGTTCATCAGTGATATTGGTCTGTAGTTTTGTTTATTTGTGATATCTTTGTCTGGTTTTGCTATCAGGGTGATGGTGGCCTTCTGGAATGAGCTTGGGAGTGTTTCTTCCTCTGCAATATTTTGGAAGAGTTTGAGAAAGATGGATGTTAGCTCTTCTCTAAATGTTTGATAGAATTCACCTGTGAAGCCCATCTGGTCCTGGACTTTTGTTTGTTGGAAGATTTTTAATCAAAGTTTCAATCTCATTACTTTGGATTGGTCTGTTCGTATTTTCTATTTCTTCCTGGTTCAGTCTTGGAAGGTTATACCTTTCTAAGAATTTGTCCATTTCTTCCAGGTTGTCCATTTTATTGGCATAGATTTGCTTGTAGTAGTCTCTTATGATGCTTTGTATTTCTATGGTGTCTGTTGTAATGTCTCCTTTTTCATTTCTAATTTTATTGATTTGAGTCCTCTCCATTTTTTTCTGGATGAGTCTGTCTGTTGTAATGTCTCCTTTTTCATTTCTAATTTTATAGATTTGAGTCCTCTCCATTTTTTCCTGGATGAGTCTGGCTAAAGGTTTATCAATTTTGTTTATCTTCTCAAAGAACCAGCTTTTATTTTTATTGATCTTTGCTATTGTTTTCTTTGTTTCTATTTCATTTAGTTCTGCTCTGATCTTTATGATTTCTTTCCTTTTACTAACTTTGGGTTTTGTTTTTTCTTCTTTCTCTAGTTGCTTTAGTTGTAAGGTTAGATTGTTTACTAGAGATTTTTCTTGTTTCTTGAAATAGGATTGTATCGCTATAAACTTCCCTCTTAAAACTGCTTTTGCTGCATCCCATAGGTTTTGGATCATCATGTTTTCATTGTCATTTGTCTCTAGGTATTTTTAAATTTCCTCTTTGATCTCTTCAGTGATCTCTTGGTTATTTAGTAACGTATAGTTTAGCCTCCATGTGTTTGTGTGTTTTATGTTTTTTTTTCATCTTCACTCTCATTATTCTGAATTTTTTTTCTGGAAGGTTGCCTATCTCCACTTCATTTAGTTGTTTTTCTGGGGTTTTATCTTGTTCCTTCATCTGGTACATAGTCCTCTGCCTTTTCATTTTGTCTATCTTTCTGTGAATGTGGTTTTTGTTCCACAGGCTACAGGATTGTAGTTATTCTTGCTTCTGCTGTCTGCCCTCTGGTGGATGAGGCTATCTAAGGGGCTTGTTTGGTATTAGGATTCTTCACAAGCATTCCATTTCTCATCCTTGTGGGCACATGATGGAATTTCATTTCCCTCTCCTCGTAAAGTTAGGCAAGATTTTTAACTTGCTTTGGCTGATGAGGTGAAGTGACTTTTTTTTTATTGAAGTATAGTTGATTTACAATATTGTGTTAGTTTCTGCTGTACAGCAAAGTGAGTCAGCTATATATATATATTTTTTCAGATTCTTTTCCATTATAGTTCATTACAAGATATTGAATATAGTTCCTTGTGCTATACAGTAGGACCTTGTTTATCTATCTTATATATAGTAGTTTGTATCTGCTAGTCCCAAACTCCTAATTTAACTCTTCCTGCCCCTTCCCCTTTGGTAACCATAAATTTGTTTTCTATGTCTGTGAGCCTGTTTCTGTTTTTTAAACAAGATCATTTGTATAACTTTTTAAGAGTCCACTTACAAGTAATATCATATGATATTTGTCTTTCTCTGTCTGACTTACTTGGTATGATAATCTCTAGGTCCACCCATGTTGTTGCAAATGGCATTATTTTATTCTGTTTTATGGCTGAGTAATATTCCATTGTGTGTGTGTGTTTGTGTGTATGTGTGTGTATATATATATATACCCCATATGGAAGTGACATGTTGCCAAGCATGTATGGGACTCACCACATTCCCTTCCCACTACTCTGGTGATCATTGAAGCTGTTGTCAAGAAGAATTCATCATTTGGAGTCCTTAAGTTATGATGAGAAAAGTCCTCCCCTACCAATCAACATTGGCTGTGTATTATAGGTGAGAAGTAAACCTTTGTGCTATTAGCCCACTGACATGTTGTAACTGTTTGTTACTGCAGCTTAACCTAGCCTATCCTGACTGATACATCTTGGCTCCAACTCTTGATTTTAAGTCTCAGTTCACCAGTAATTCATGTTATTTCATTTTAACCTCTCTGAGCCTCAGTTCCCCCATTTCTGAAATGAAGTGTTTGGATCAGATTCTCTCTACAGTACCTTCCAACTCCAACATTCTCTAATTCTTCCCCTTTTAAATGAAAGTATTACTCCTTTTAATAATTTTGGTCTTTTTTCTTTTGGACTGAGAGGCTGGAGTTAAAACCTGAATTTTGCCATTTACTTGCTGTGTGTCTTTGGGCAAGTTACTCAGTCACTCTAAGCTTTATCTTCCTTTCCTAGAAAATGGAAAAGCAGCTAGCTCCTGGAACTCATGTGGATTAAACCGGATGACTAGTTGAGGTAATTTATAGAGCATGGCCCAAAGTGCCAGGCACTCAGGGGTTTCTAAGCAAATACCTGCTGATTCCAATCTCAGAAGAGGAGGTGTTGCTAGCATCTCCTCTCCTGATGATGGGGCTCAGGGAGACCAAGAGGCACAGAGGGGTTGGCCTGTCTATTTCACAACACTTGTTAGAGAAACAAATGTTGCAGGTCATAGGATAGACTAAGGGAAAAAACAGGTGTTAAGTGAAGATGCACTTAAATTCTGGAAGTATTGATTAATGAAGACAGCTTGAAAGCCCTTTGCTTAAAATCTTGCCTCAGCTGCTGGAGTGGAGTTTGCTTAAAACGGTACTTTTCCCCTTTGGAACTTTAAATAATGAAAGAGAAGATCTTTATGTTCACTTTGATTTTGAATAATTACAAGATTATTTTGTTGAATTTATTTCCTTGGTCTGTCTCCTGAGTTGCAGTTTTTATGTTCATGTCCCCTGAGGTGCTCTGCTGGTTTCCTTCTTCCCTCCCTTCTCCCTCCCCAACCTTTTTCTTCTTCCTTTTTAAATTAATAGACTTTATGTTTTAGAGTAGTTTTAGGTTTACAGAAAATTTGAGCAGAAAGTAGAGTTTCTGTATAATCATCACCCCCACCCCCAGTTTCCCCTGTTACTAACATCTTGCATGAATTAGTGTGGTACATTTGTTAAATTGATGGACCAATAGTGATACATTATCGTTATCAACTAAATTCCGTAGTTTATATTAGGGTTCCACTTTGTGTTATACAGTTCTACGGATTTTGACAAATATATTATGTCATATATCCACCGTTAAAGTTTCATACAGAATAGTTTCACTGCCCTAAAATTGTGTGTTTCACCTCTTCATTCCCCTTCCCACTGCAGTAGCCACTGACCTTTTTTACTGTCTATATAGTTTTGCCTTTTCCAGAATGTCATTTGTGTGCAATATAATAGGTAGCCTTTTCACACTAGCTTCTTTCACTTAACCATTTGCATTTAAGATTCCTTCATTTTTCATGGCGTAAAAGCTAATTTCTTTTTATCACTGAATAATATCCTATTATATGGATGTACCAGTTTGTTTATCCGTTTACCTATTGAAGGATATCTTGGTTGCTTCCAATTTTTGGCAGTTATGAATAAAGCTGCTATAAACACTTGTGTACACGTTTTTGTGTGGACATAAGTGTTTGACTCATTTGGGTAAACACCTAGGAGCAAAATTACCGGATTGCGCTTACATTTAACTCTGTAAGAAATAGCCAAACTGTCTTTAGAAGTGGCTGTACCATTTTAGATTTCCACCAGGAGTGAATGAGAGTTCCTGTTGCTGCACGTTCTTGTCAGCATTCGGTGTTGTCAGTGTTTTGGATTTTAGCCATCTGATAGGTGTGTGGTGGTATCGCATTGTTGTTTTAATTTGCAAGTCCCTAATGACATACGATGTGGAGCATATTTTCATGTGTTATTTGCCATCTGTATATCTTCTTTGGTGAAGTGTCTGTTAAGATCTTTTGCCCACTTTTAAACTGAGTTGTTTGTATCATATTGCTGAATTATAAGAGTGCTTTGTATATTTTTGGATACAAGTCCTTTGTCAGATACGTGTTTTGCAAACACTTTCTCCAAGTCTGTGGCTTATTTTTTCATTCTCTTAACAGTTTCTTTTGCATAGCAGATGTTTTAAATTTTAATGAAGGCCAACTTATCAATTTTTTCTGTCACAGATCATGCTTTTTGGATTGTATCTAAAAAGCCATTACAAACTCAGGTCACCTAGATTTTGTCCTGTGTTTCCTTCTAGAGGTTTTATAGTTTTGTCGTTTACATTTACGTCTATAATCCATTTTGAGTTAATTTTTGTGAAGGATGTAAGGTCTGTGTCCAGATTCTTTTTTTTTTTTTTTTGCATGTGTATTTCTAGTTGTTCAGCACCGATTGTTGAAAAGACTGTCCTTTCTCAATTGAATTGTCTTTGCTCCTTTGTCAAAGATTAGTTGACTTTATTTGTGTGGGTCTATTTCTGGCCTCTATTGGTGTGGGCTCTCAATTCTGGTTTTTGCTTTATTTGTCAATTCTCCTGCCAGTACCACACTGTCTTGATCACTGAAACTTTGTAGTTAGTCTTGGAGTTGGGTAGTGTCAGTCCTCTGACTTTGTTCTTCACCAATATTGTGCTGGCTATTCTGGATCTTTTCCTCTTTCTGTAATAATATTAGAATCAGATTGTTGATATACACAAAGTAACTGCTGAGATTTTGATTGGGCTTGCTTTGAATTTGTAGATCAAGTTGGGAGGAACTGACATCTTGACAACATTGAGTCTTATCTACATTAACATGGAATATCTCTCCATTTAGTTAGATCTTCTTTTGTTTCTTTCATCTGAATTTTGTAGTTTTCCTCACATAGATTTTGTACACATTTGTACCTAAGTATTTAACGGTTTTGGTGCTAATGTAAGTGGTTTTAATTTCAACTTCCAATTGTTCTTTGCTAATATATAGGAAAACAATTCACTTTTGTATATTTAGCTTTGTATCCTGCAACCTTGCTATAATCACTTATTAGTTCCAGGAAATTTTTTTTTTTGTCTGTTCTTTTGGATTTTCTACATAGATGATCACTTAATCTTCAAATAAAGACAGTTTTATTCCTTCCTTCCCAATCTTTTATTTCCTTCTTATCTTACTGCATTAACTACAACTGTCAGCATGTTGTCAAATAGAAGTAGTGAGAGGGGACATCCTTGCCTTGTTCTCGATCTTAGTGAAGAAACATCTGGTTTCTCACCATTGAGTACGATGTTAGCTGTAGGTTTAAAGCATCTAGTTTTTCTCCATTAAGTATGATGTTAGCTATAAGATGTTCTTTATCAAGTTAAGGATCTTATTTCTTTTTAATCATTGGCTATAATAACCAAATCAAGCAGACCTGGGTTTAAATACTGACTCTGCTACTTTCTAGTTGTGTTGACCTTGAATAAGTTAATTAGGCTGTCTGAGTCTTTGAGTCCTCAGCGTGAGATTTTTTTTAAAAGAACACTTTTCGAAATTGTGGAAAGGTTTGGAGTTGGAAAACCCTAAAATTATTCAGAGGTGAGTGCCTTCAAGAATTGGGCTTGGCAATGGCACTACACCCTGATATAGGAAGAAGAATAAAAGATGTGGAAGGAAGAACCTTTTGAGTACTGAGCAGTGGCAGAAATTGCTAAGAACAGCTGACACGTCAAATATGATTCCCCAAACATTGGGATGGATCTGTGTGCCAGTTAGAATAGAAACGGCCCTCTGATTGAGCACAGACACACAAGCCATCCTTTAGGATGAAAGCTGTGGAACACGGGAGAGGTAACCGAGGTGGAAAACACCCAGAAGAAAAACAAAGAGATGGAAGCATTACTGATTCCAAACCACTCTGCCTGCTCAGCCATATGACACTCCTTCAGAAGACACCCGTCAGGACTTGGGCAATGGATTGGCCAACCCATTCTGGCTGCTTTACCTTCTGTAGATGCACTGTTTCTTTGTCTTTCTTCCATAGGGCCCCTTTATCTTCCCCAGCCTTGATACTACTAAGCCTCTAGCTGTGAGGATGGCAGGCTATTTCTGTCTCCTCAGAGTGTGTACAGGCTGCCATAGAACTGAGATAGGCAGTTGGTTTTGACTTTCTACCAAAGACCCTGGTGGGTCTAGGTGACCACTTGTGTCTTGCCTGTATTTTTTTAGCCAGATACTTTCAGGCAATTATTGGTTTTTTCCCCCCCAGTAAATGTCTGGCTTTGGTAGTTGTTTTGCTGTTTTCTAGCTTTTCAGTCACTGCTACAGTCATAACCATGCCTTCCCTTCCCCCACCTTATGAATATGTATGGTCCACAAAAATGCCTTTAATTGATCTAGCCTATGTTTTCCTAATTATCTTAGCCGTAATATACTGATTATTACTATAAAGCAGATGTGTATTCGGAATTAGGTGCTCTAGCTTCTGGAAGCCTTGGTTTTACCTTTCCTACATCTGAAAATATTTGAATAACACAAATCAAAACAACTTTTAATTTCTGTGTGAGAACCACAGATGGAACCATGAGAGATCCCGCTATTCTTTTTTTCCTTTACATTTCTCCCCATTTTAAAAGCTTTAATATTACTTCTTTCCTCACTGTCTGAGGATGATGCAATTTTCTGAATATATGTCACAGCCAGTTATTAAATACCAGTTACTGGCTTCAATGGGAAGGAACAATTAACAAAGTGAAATATCACTTGCTATTTAAATTCCAATTATAAAAGCTAATTTCTTTCTACAGAGTTGCTCTGTTTTGGTTAAAGCTGTGGTGCCCACCATAACAAAAAGTATGAATTTACATAAATATGCTGGAATTTTTAAAGCACAGATATAAACAGAGCATTTTTATGTTATTCAATCAAGCCATAATCTTTCTTAAATTAACAAATGCTTATTCTTCACAAGAGAAGCAGAACTACTTAGTTTGCCAGTTTCTCATTAGTATTCTTTGTTCATCTGTCAGTGAAGGTGAATGGATTGAGGCCCTTAATTCATGCAAGAAGTGCAACCACCTGTCCCTAGAAGACACGCTTCTGGCAGCAAAATGAGTGTTCAGTTGCTGTTTCAGGCCTTATAATTGTCTAGAGGCCCCACTTGGAGTTTCTAGGTATCCAGATGGGAATTAGATTCTTCCTTCCCAGGAAGAAGACTTAGCAGAGACTGACAAGTCTGCTCTTCCTTAGATGTGCATCCACGGGGGCTGCCCCTTTTCAAGAGCAACTCCTGCAAGCATAGAGTGCCGAACAAAAGGGCCCTTTGAACAAGAACCTCACAACTTTTATTACTAGAAAGCTAGGTCTGGCAGCCCCAGTTCTGTTTGTCAGAGAGGGTTCCTGGGGGCACAGTACCAGCCCCAAAATGAACTGTTTCCAGCATCCTGGTCGATGCCCTCATTCTTCAGACCACTGGCTTGCTCCCCTCATCTCAGTGATCCTCCCTGAAGTCTGGTCCATGTTGGACCCTTCTTCCCTCAAAGGTCCTAG
Source organism: Tursiops truncatus (assembly GCF_011762595.2). Taxonomy (NCBI): domain Eukaryota; kingdom Metazoa; phylum Chordata; class Mammalia; order Artiodactyla; family Delphinidae; genus Tursiops; species Tursiops truncatus. The sequence continues at coordinate 34,163,219 of NC_047039.1, forward strand.
GATTTCAGTGGCTGGATGGCCTCAGAGGGCAACTCAAAGCTGTGTCCACTGAGGACTTTTTCTGGCTGTGAGGGTGCTTCTGAGCAGTTCCAAGGAAAACTCTTTCAAGGAACCCTTTCGAAAGCCTCTAGTTTGCCTCAGGTCAGGGTTGTAGACTCAAATTCCTCTGGGGATCAGGGAAGTAAGGGAAGTGGAAGATGTGGAAGATGATAGAACGGATGCAAGACCCCCAACTCCCCCCACCCCTGCCGCCAGAAGGGGCAGCCATTCCCGAGCTCAGCAGACCTTCATGGCCTAGTTTCCAGACCCTCCACCTTTTCACGAGCAGCCAGCATCCAGATTTCATGTGCAGTCTCCCAATTTAAAGGTACAGAAACACTGTGCTGGCCAAATAGAACCTGTCGGTAGATGGACTTAGCTCTCCGGTTCATTAGTCAATAACCTCTAATTGTGTTTCACACCAGCACTATTGTCCTTTCTGTGCTCTCCTACTTGGCCTGAGGCACTGGTTTACCTTCTCTCCAGAGTCAACACTTTGGGTGCAACAAGCAGAAAAATCAACTTGTACTGGCTGAAAAAACGAGGAATTTTGTTGGCATCCTTGGAAGTTCACACTTAGCGTGAGCTTCATGATTGATCATCTGGAAACACAAGCTCCACTTTCCTTGTAAATATTTTGGCTCCACCCAGGGTTACCTTCATCCCCAAGCTGGTTTCAGAATGGCTGCAGCAGTTCAAGGCCTCACGCCTTTATGTCACATCATCCAGAGAGAACGGAAAGTCTCTTCCATAAGCTCTTTCAGAAGAGTAAACAAGAGCCGTCCCAGAAAACATGGTCAATTGCTCCTCATGTCTCATTGGCCTAAACTAGGTCCTGTGTCCTTTCCTGAGCCAATCAGACAAGAGGGATGAGATTACCCTTCTACCAGCTGAGCTTGAGCCCCGGAGGTAAGGGTGGGTTATAGTTTCCTGAGGCTTGTGGGCTTTGCGTCTACCTGTGTGTGTATGTATGTATTAGGTGTGTGCACACATATGTGCATACCTGCACAAAATCTGGGTTCTATTAAGAAAGGCAAAGGGGTGAATGGATGCCGGGCAATTAACCAATGACGTCTATGATAATGTGGTTTGTATTTTATAAAACTGCGTCTCTCTAGGTCTGGTGTGGTGGTTGATAACCCAGTGCTTCTTGCTGCCAATGTCCAAATTCTAGTAATTGGGGCACTTGATACGGTTCCCAAATCCTCATGTTGTTGTTTTTCTTCTGTCTCCGCATAGAGAATAGGGGTCAGACGGGCAAATTGAGTTCCTACAACTGCTTGGGCACTGTGTTGGACCTGGGTTTGACACACTTACAAACAAACTTAACTTTTCTGAGTCCCTTTAAAAAACCTGTAACACGGGGAGGACATGAATTACCTCAGTGTGTTATCCAGAGATTAAATGCAAGTATGTAACACGGTTCTTGGTGTACAGTGTTTAATATAAAGTAATTATCATTATTATGTTGAAACCTTCATTCCTGAAGTTACCTTTTCAAACTTTAAGTGTTGGTTTATAGCAACACATTAATTATTTTGGGGGTTGGTACTCTTTTCCTCATTTAACCAATATCTAAAAGGTATGAAAATGTCTTGAATATATATATATGTATATGTATATATGTATGTATAACTGAATCACTTTGCTGTACACCTGAAATTAACACAACACTATAAATCAACTATATTTCAATACAAGTTTTTAAAATTTTTACATAAAAAAGGAATACTTCCAGCCAAACAAACAAACATCTTGACCTAGTGTTTTAGGAATTAAGGATTAAAATCTGCCATACTTTTTCAATGAAGACAAGCCATGGCTGACTTAGCCAGTTGACTTCGCTTGTTCTTTTTCTTTAAGCACAAATTTATTGTTATTTTAGCTTTGCCATTGAACCAGGGAGTTGAAGTAAATGAATCACCAGCGATTGGCTGCCAGAGGAGTTAAGCAAAAATAATGAGCTCTTTGTCTCTTTGTTCACTTTCTCACCCACACAGGCCAGTTCTGGGAGGTCAACGCTATTCCTCTTAACTTCTTTATATCTTGATCTATGAAACTGGAGACAAAGACTTAAGATGACGATAATTCTTAGTAGTATTAATAATGGCATCTTACATTGGTATCGTGCTTTGCAGTTTGCAAAAATGCCTTCACATTTTACAAACCACAGGGTTTTAAGGTCTGTGAGATTATAAATTGTGTTTTGCTCACTCTTTTTTTCTAATTCCTATCCCAATGCCTGCTGTATAATAGAAGCTTAACAAATATGTGAATCAGCCTCAAAATAATCTGGTGGGGTAGATTTGGATGTTATCAGTGTTATTCCCCTTTCATACAAGAAGCAGCTAAGCCTCAGAGATTTCATGACTTGCTTAAGGCTTTCTAATACATGCTTTGGGGTGGGGAGGAGAGATGGGATTTTCTGAAAAATAGTCTGGTTTGTGATTACAAAAATTAGGTTCCTTTCCAGTCTGTGGGAGAGAACGCTGAGAGAATGTGGGATTATTGCAAGGAGTTCAGGGATCCACATGCATACCAAGAATTTGTCCACAAAAACTGGACAAAGACGATGGAGAGAGGGCCTAGCCCCCTTCATACTTTGAGGTTTCTGGGGTAAAGAAATCCCAAACCAAACCCTCATACATGGCAGCCCAGTTTATATCAGCACATCAAACTGTCCGTGGTGAGAAACTAGAACTAGATCTTGTTCCCCCAATCTGATTTGGGCTAATACTTGTAGAAAACACAATAAAATAAATTACTCTTAATTTCTCCACTTATGAAAGACTGGTAACAAAGATTTTACATTCCAGCACTGTCCACAGACCACACCTTGGCTAGATTGGTTTAGATTTTTAACACATTAAAAATATTACAACTATATTTACAATATTTTAGTATAGTCTTTATAAAAATGTCAATTCACTGTGCACTATAGGTGGTGAGAGCCAGTATTGGGACACCAGTTTAACTATGTATGGTGAACAAATTATTCTTTCAGCCCTGAGATTGTATAACCTCATTTAGAGATGGCATCAAAAGTCTATATTTCTGGAGTCTAAAAAAAAAAAAAAGTTTATGAAGAACCTAGGGGCAGGATGGGAATACAGAGGCAGACCTACTAGAGAATGGACTTGAGGACATGGGGAGGTGGAAGGGTAAGCTGGGACAAAGTGAGAGAGTGGCATGGACATATATACACTACCAAATGTAAAATAGATAGCTAGTGGGAAGCAGCCACATAGCACAGGGAGATCAGCTAGGTGCTTTATGAACACCTAGAGTGGTGGGATAAGGAGGGTGGGAGGGAGGGAGACGCAAAAGGGAAGAGATATGGGATATATGTGTATGTATAACTGATTCACTTTGTTAAACAGCAGAAACTAACACACCATTGTAAAGCAATTATACTGCAATAAAGATGTTTAAAAGAAGAAGTCTATACTTCAGGCACTTTCTTGAGGCATAACATCCAGCTGGCCCCTGTAGGAGGCCCTGCTCACACATTTGTGACCTATTGTTTTCCACATGTGTGAAATGCTGTTGTGATTAATAAAACACAACTTGGGTAACAGCTCTAAGGAAGTTATATTAGCTATTTGATTTTTCTTCCCTCTTCAGTTGGTACTGGAAATATAACTAATATCTTGTCGGAGAATCAACAAAATTTTGACATTAAAAAGAAGTCCTTATACTTGAAATCTTTGGTTAGCACTTCTCCGTGTAGACCTTGATGGATTAGGGTGAAGTCTGGCTAATTGTACTAAGTTTGAGGAGTCTCTAACATGAGGACTGTGTTGTCTTACCTGAGGCTCACTGTTAGTTTCCAGAACCCAAGTTTTTCATGAGAGAAAGCAGTGCCCCATTTATTCATTCGATCACACTCAGTGTGCCAGGTACTGGCTTAGGTAGCAGGATAGGGTGTGAACAATGGCCTCTCCCCTCAGAAACACCAGGAGGAAGTGAGTGGAGGCTTTGGGTTAGTTCAACAGAGTTCCAGCAGTGGGAGGTAGGGGGAAGAACCACTGCTCACCCCCAAGCTGAAGTGAGATGTGTGAGGCTGGCAGCTGGCTTCTGCACCCTCACATAACATACCTGAACAAACTCTTTCAAGTCTTGGTACTGGGCCTGGGTGGCCTTTTGTTTAGTGCAAGAGCTGGGCTTAATGCACAGAAATGATAATGATAGGTACTTACATGACTTAAGAACATTGTCCAGCTCTCCAGGCAGGAGTGGAACAGAGCAGAACGTGAGGCTGTAAACTGGCTTCCTTGGCACGAAGCAGCGACATAGAGCATCTCGAGATGATGAGGTTGGCTGGCAGCCTGCAGATTCAGGGGCAGTTTGTGTTCTCTAGACTGGAAAAACCTTTGATTTTTCTGAGTTGAGGAATGGACAGTTCTCACGGGAAAATGGGCATTTTTCCTAGTGGGCTCTGGAGACAGGTACAATTTTTGCACTTTTCCCATGTTGGGAAAATTCCTCTAGACCAATGCTTCTCAAACTTGCATGAGCATATGAATAACTGAGGGAAATGCAGGTTAGGTTAGGTTGGTCTGGGACAGTGCCTGAAATTCTGTGTTTCCAACAAGCTCCCTCCCGGGTGATGCTGAATTTGCTACAGTATTGCTGGACTGAGGGTGGTGCTCTGAGGAGCAGAGACCTGGAACCCACCTGGTGGCCTGGACCCATGGGAACTGGCCTCACCTGCTTTTGCGGAAGGCATTGACCCCGGTTTCAGACGCAGTTGTATTATCCAGTCATTACATTGTCTGCTGTGGTATTTCCTTCTCTCAAGGATCTTAGGTAGTCTGAGATATTGCTGTAGAGTATATATTGGTTGCTGTGTTTAATCATTAAAAAAAATAATCTTTGTTGTGCATCGGAGTACTACATCTTCTTCAGGGCACAGTAGCTGTCATACACAATCAAGATCCCACGTCATTACAAGGCATTGCCTTAACCCCACATGTCTTGTGTGTCTCGCATATGTTGGGGGTAGTCCACCATAGTAAATTCTGCTTTGGAGAACTTGGCAATCCAATCATAAAATGATGAACTCACATGTTATGTTCAGTGATTTGATCCTGCAGCAACCTCTCAGATGGATGGGTTGCAGAATAAATCTGTGAAAGGAACTATATCCATTGATTATATTCTGGGCATTGAATTTCGCTGTCATCAGATATAGCTTGTCGTTTGAGCCTTCTGGGTTAAAAACAATTACAGAAATCTAAAAACAATTTCCATTTTGATGTTTTGTTCCCTGTGAGCTACGTCAAATCGGTTCTTTTATAAAGAAAGTAAAGGTTCGAAGCTCATCCAAAATTATACTCAAAAGTGATTTCAGGAAAATGGAGGCTTCATATCACAGTATCACTGTGATATGAAGCCTTCTTTAATTTGCTCTCCTCCTTACCAGTGTCTCTGGTCATCTTGCTGTCCCCTTTTCCCCTCCTCACAACCCCACCTGGTTCTTGGTTTTGTATTTACTGACTAATACAATGAGGGAGAGACTCACAGAGTGTATTTTTGTAAAGGAGGAGGATGTTGAAGGAATAGATTAATCTTCTGAAACATGGAGAATCTTACAAAAGCCCCAGTCCTTTGTTCAGTGTGGTGCATCCCAGGCCAGCGTCAACTCCCCAAGCTGGTGGTAGTGGTTTCTAAAGAAAAGATAATCAGGTAGCATAGACCAAACTGATCTTCCAAAATTATTTTTAGTGGATTGGAAGAGTGGCTTCACTTAATGTCTCTGATTTCTTCATTTATTTTTGTAGGTCACATTCCATCCCTAAAACATTCCGTGGGTCTGTCAGCAACTTTGATTGAAGCAGAAAGTTATCAAATGTCCTGATGAGGGCTTGGAAGGGTCTTTGCTCTTAAGGAGTTTTGTTGTAATGGTATTTTCCTTAATCAGATTTGGCTAATACTTCTCTTACTCACAGAGTTTTAGAAGGAAAAATAATCTAGCCAACTTAGAAATCTAGTCCAACCAACTCATTTTACCGATGTGGAAACAGCTGGGGAGTTTGCTCAAGGTCACCCAGACCTGTCTCTGAATCCCAGTCCTGGACTCCCCGCTCCAGTCTACCTCAGTGCCTTTCTATGTTGATTTATGGGTGTGATATGGAGGCTGTGAGGCCTGAGGCAGCAAGTTTTCCACCTTTCCTGGTGGGAGTTGGGGTGTTCTGTCTGATACATTCATTGCATTTCCATACCATCCAGACCCTGTGTTCTAGCAGGGTCACAGTACATTAACCAATGTTCCAGAGAGGCAAAGTGGCATGGAGCCTGGATTCTGTAGCGTGGTGACCTGGGTCAGATCCTGCTTTGCTCCATACATGTTGTGTGACTTTGGGTAAGCCACTGAGCCTCTCTTCAGATATAAAATGGGACCTTCCTTGCAGGATTGTTGTGAGGACTGAATGAGCAGTTAAAGCAAGCAGCCAGGTGCATTGTATTTGGAATCGTGTGTGGTTTTACAAACTGTGGATCTCTACTAGGTATTGAGTTGTGAAATCAGTGTTCTGAATCATAAATAGCATTAGAAAAATTAAATGGCATACGCTAGGATAAAATAGAACATAGTAGAGTGTGTTGCACCTAGGCAGGGTATTGTTTGGTATCCTTTTGGTTCCCCTTTTTGGTGTTCCTTTCGTTTTGTGTGTGTGTGTGTGTGTGTGTGTGTGTGTGTGTGTGTGTGTGTAATGGCTTACAGTATAAAATGAATTTCTCACTGTGGATTGCAGTTAAGAGTTTGGAAGCTCCTGCTCCAGAGAGCAGGGTGAGTGAATTCATCTGTCTTAGCACAGACGTATTAGAGTGAATGAGGCACATTTTAGACATCAATGTACAAGGCAAACTCTGGCTGAAACATAAATGTGCTTCTTTTGCAGAGGGAGACCAAAGGGCAGTTTCTTATTGACCACATCTGCAACTACTACAGCTTGCTGGAGAAGGACTACTTCGGCATTCGTTTTGTGGACCCAGAGAAGCAGCGGGTAAGAGCTGACCACTATCTGGACCCATTTTGGGGGGTCACTCAGGCTTTGGGGTGCTGAATAGGTTCTTCTCAGAGCAGTTGTGGTGCACTTGTTCTCATGGTTATTGACCACATGAAACTTACCAGCCTGGGTATGTGTTTGCGCACGCACGTGTGTGTGTGTGTGTGTGTGTGTGTGTGTGTGTAGTTGTGTATAAGAATCTGGCACTGTTCCCACTGGACTGAATGAGATGGGGGAAGGGAAACTTAACATTAGGGCTTTCCAGAAAGCTGCTCCCACCTGGTTGAAGAGAGAATGTTCTTGTGCCCTTTGAACCCAGAGTTTGCCAAAGCTTCTCAAACAGTGGCTACATAAAATCTCATTATAGAGAAAATCCACCCCTCACTATAAAAAATTATTGGTAGAGAGAGGAACAAACGGGTGACTGTTTTAATGGCATGAGGTTTTCTTTTGGGGATGATGAAAATGTTTGAAACGATATAGGTGATAGATATACAACATTGTGAGTGTACTAAATGCCACTGAAGTGAACGCTTTAAAATGGTTAATTTTTTTTTTTAATTTATTTATTTATTTAGGCTGTGTTGGGTCTTCATTTCTGTGTGAGGGCTTTCTCTAGTTGCGGCGAGCAGGGACCACTCTTCATCGCGGTGCGCGGGCCTCTCATTGTCGCGGCCTCTCGTGTTGCGGAGCACAAGCTTCAGCTGCGCAGGCTCAGTAGCTGTGGCTCACGGGCCGAGTTGCTCCACGGCGTGTAGGATCTTCCCAGACCAGGGCTCGAACCCATGTCCCCTGCATTGGCAGGCAGATTCTCAACCACTGCGCCACCAGGGAAGCCCTAAAATGGTTAATTTTATGTTAATTTTACGTCATTTTTTTAAAAAGCTTTGGCAGATGATGGGTTAAGATAGTTTGCAAGCTGCTCCTTGGGCACCACTAAAGTTGACAGCCTCCATTGTATTCCTGCTCCTGGACACACCTATCCTTCCTGGTCTCTGTTGATGCGTAAGAGTGAGCAGCAGAGTCTTGGCTTTTGAGCCAGTGTACCAGCCTACGAGTGTTCGGGTACGGCATGTGCTGAACTCACAGTGATGTGTGTCCCTCACATCAAAAGACCCCAGGAATCTCCATCCCAGCTCCTACCACCTAGGGTTTCTCATTCCTCAACCCTACTGTGGGTCCCAGCTATGGGTTAAAAGGCCCTGTACCTGCTCCAGCCTGTGTTTCTTACCCTGCCCTACTGACAAGCAGGGCAAAGTGTGAAGGGGTTAGCTGGGGATGACTGCCTTCTTTAATTTGCTCTCCTCCTTACCAGTGTCTCTGGTCATCTTGCTGTCCCCTTTCCCCCTCCTCACAACCCCACCTGGTTCTTGGTTTTGTATTTACTGACTAATACAATGAGGGAGAGACTCACAGAGTGTATTTTTGTAAAGGAGGAGGATGTTGAAGGAATAGATTAATCTTCTGAAACATGGAGAATCTTATTGACCTCTCAGTAGGACCTAATCCTCTATAAAGGGATATAATGCAGTGGCTCAGAAGAAGGAGATTTGGGTTTCCTGCAGCACTCGAGGAAGCCTTGAATGGGCCAAGCATTTATCTGAATGAGAGGAAGGTAGCAGGACACCATGAGGATGTAGAGCTGACATGAGATCATGGAGGGAATTTGCGTGGTGTTTACTACTGAGTAACAGTGATTCCCAGACCTGAACCTGCAACTAAGTCAGTTTAGATATTTGCTAAAAATGCTTAGTGTGGACCTTATTCTAGACCTCCTGAATCAGAATTCCTGCGGCTAGGGTCAGGAAGATGTATTTTAAGACATCTTGATTCTAATTTTGATGCATTCATCCCAGCTTTGTCTCCTGACTGGTTTGGGGGACCATGGCATAAAGATGTTTATAGACATAATTTCTTATGGCTTATGAATATCTTACCCTTGTATGGAGGGAGAAACAGGCTCAAAAACATTGTTACTTGCCCAAGGTCCCACAGGTAGTAAGTGATGCAGTGAGTATTTGAATTTAGAATTATGGTTCAGAGTCCCCATGGTCAAACAGGCTCTGTGAACTATATTAGTCATCTAAGCACGACTGAAAATAGATATTTTTGTGCAAAATTCTAAAAAGCCACCTGCGGAAGTAACTCTGGCTACCATTAGTTGAGCATTTATTATATGCCAGGGATTTTATCATATGATCTTTAGTGTTCCCCAAAACACTTCAAGGAAGGGGAAACTGAGGCACAGAGAGGGTCAGTGGCTTGCCTATGGCTAGTAATTATAAGAGGAAGGATGGACTCTGAACCCATACTCTTTCCATTTCATCTCTCAGGTGAAAATTTGAAACATAGCCTAGACTAGGGATCTGTAAACCCTTTCCGTAAAGGGCTAGATAGAAAATATTTGCAGCTTTGCAACTCAAAAAACTTCTGTTGTAATTACTCAATTATTAATTTCTAGTGGAAAATGGCCATAGACAATACCTAAATTAACGGATGTGTCTGTGTTCCAATAAAACTTTTTTCCAGGGCTTCCCTGGTGGCGCAGTGGTTGAGAGTCCGCTTGCCGATGCAGGGGACATGGGTTCGTGCCCCAGTCCGGGAAGATCCCACATGCCGCGGGGCGGCTAGGCCCGTGAGCCATGGCCGCTGAGCCTGTGCGTCCAGAGCCTGTGCTCAGCAATGGGAGAGGCCACAACAGTGAGAGGCCCGCGTACCGCAAAACAAACAAACAAACAAACAAAAAACAAAACTTTTTCCCAGTGAAAGTATTTCACAAAAATAGGCAGTCGGCCATGGTTTGCTGACCCTTAGTCTACACAATAGCTGGACACCATTTAAATGCATAAGCCTTTTTCATTCCTCTTGACCCTCTCGTTAGGGAGATACTGGATAAAATATTAAGCAAAGTCTTTAGAATTAGAATCAGGGGTATCAATATGAACCCATGTTTTTTAATATACATAGATAAATATAGAAATAAATATAAGGGGTGTGTGTGTGTGAGTGTGTGTGTATTAGGGTGGGGGGTTAGTAAGTATACATATATTTCCAAGTCCCACCTGCTGAGATGACTTAGAGGCAATGACACCACTGTAGTAATAAGTACACCTAGCCTTCAGATCTTGGTTTCAAATACCATGCTCTAATAAAAGGAAGAAGGGCTCCTTGCAGAAAAGGCTGATTCTTGGGCTGGAGTAGTGGAATCACAGGGTGAGCTTGGAGCATCTTGTGGCACCAGGAAGTAAAAAATTACTCAAAAAACAAAACGTAGGGCACTAGGAAAGGCACAGAGCCAATGTGAAAGAACTGCCAATGACCAAAACTGGAACAACTGGAGTTCAAAAACAAGTGGCAGGGGGCTTCCCTGGTGGCATAGTGGATAAGAATCCTCCTGCCAATTCAGGGGACATGGGTTCTAGCCCTGGTCCGGGAAATTCCCAAATGCCACGGAGCAACTAAGCCCATGCCCCACAACTACTAAGCCTGCGCTCTAGAGCCTGTGAGCCACAACTACTGAGCCCGTGTGCCACAACTACTGAAGCCTGTGTGCCTAGAGCCTGTGCTCTGCAACAAGAGAAGCCACTGCAACGAGAAGCCCACGCACTGCAACGAAGAGTAGCCTCCACTCGTTGCAAATAGAGAAAGCCCACGCACAGCAACGAAGACCCAATGCAGCCAAAATTAATTAATTAATTAAAAAAAATAACAATAGCATTGGATTATAATCCATAGAATGAAATAAATATCAATGAGACTATATTGATATAAATAAATAACTGCATAAATAAATAAAAGGGGGAGAAGAGGCAGCTCTTCCTTACAGAAGAATTCCAATTAATTACTGTAGGGGGAATGAGAGAAATAGAAATCTCTATTTCTAGAGATTAGAGCGCCAAATAATTAGAGCGCCAAAATAATAATTGTTGTGGGCAAGATCGATCAGTGAATGCTAAAATTAATGGGCAACAGTTTGAGGAGAAGCAGGATATTTGCACAGTCTCAGGGAATCCTCTTCCCTCCTGCCCTGAGCCCGGTATTTTTTTTTTTTAATGTTTTTTGTTTGTTTTATTTTTGGCTGCATTGGGTCTTTGTTGCTGCGTGCGGGCTTTCTCTAGTTGCGGGGAGCAGGGGCTACTCTTTGTTGTGGTGTGCGGGCTTCTCGTTTCAGTGGCTTCTCTTGTTGCAGAGCACAGGCTCTAGGCACATGGGCTTCAGTAGTTGTGGCACATGGGCTTCAGTAGTTGTGGCACACGGGCTTAGTTGCTCCGCAGCATTTGGGATCTTCCCGGACCAGGGCTCGAACCCGTGTCCCCTGCATTGGCAGGTGGATTCTTAACCACTGCACCACGAGGGAAGCCCGAGCCTTGTATTTTTAAATTATTGAAACAAGGGGAAAAAGAATAACTTTATAGTGGAAAGACTTGGCAGACACCACTTTAACCAAGCGATCAGGGTTAATATCAGCAATAAAAAGAAATACCAATGTCATGGACTCCCCCATACCATGCACTGAGAAGGCACTCTGTCTCTGTGGTATCCTTCACAACAATGTATAACCTCATTCAAATCTGGAGGGAACATCAGACAAACTAAAGGGAGAGACATTCTCCAAAACAACTTACCAATACTCTTCAAAGCTGTTCAGGTCATGAAGGACAAGAAAAGATTGGGGAACTCTCACAGATTAGAGAGATGCATCAACTAAGACAATATGGAATCCTGGATTGGATGCTCGAACAGAGAAAAGTGTAGTAGTTGGGAAAACTGGTGAATTCCAGATGAAGTCTGTAGTTTAGTTAATAGTATTGGGTTAATATTAGTTTCTTAATTTTGATAATTGCTCATGGCTATATAAGATGCTAATACTAAGGTAGATGAGTTGTTATGCTATTTTTGCAACTTTTCTGTATGTCTAAAATTATTTTTTTAACTTAAGTCTCTGGGTTGATATGCTTCATTGTTCTTTATATTTTGACTTGATTTACCTTAATTTTTAGTGTCCAGACTCAGGTAGTAGATTAGTGGAAAAAGTAAGGGCCGCTCCAAAACAAAACCATCTTCTCTGATGTATTCACTAAATTGCATAGAGGGCTGCCTGAATAGTTCTGTTTTCCCCTGCAATATAGCCGTTATAGCCTTTTGATTTTGAAGATACAGTGTGAGTGTAACTTCCATATGGATTGCAAAGTAGTTGCTGTACAAAACTGTACGGACTTTGTACTCAGAAAGAGGCTTAGACTTTGTACTCATAAAGATGCTTGGACTTTGGACTCATAATGATGCTTGGACTTTGTACTCAGAAGGATGCAAATTAAATCCCATCTCTGCTGGTTAGAAAGCTATGTGATCTTGACCAAGTTAGTGAGCTTCTCTGAGTCTTTGTCCTGATTGTTAATATTGATAACAGTACCTACATGTAAGGTTGATATGGGAGTTAGAGATAAGCTATGTAAATGCTTAACAATGGTATACATGGAGTAGATGTCATGTGTTATTTTTATTATTAATTGTTATTATTACTTTTACTATGTATTAGCTAGGTCTAGGTGAGACAGTTGCAGGAGGAAATACAGCCATGACTGGCAAGTCTAAAACCTAGAAATGTTCACAATAACTTCTTTTAAAGGCCATTATTATGATCTTTGGGGAGAGAAGAGGGAGGAGGTGAACCTTGGATAATTATTGGGTTGGCCAAAAAGTTCATTTGGGTTTTTCTGTGGAAAACCCAAAAAAAACCTGAACCCGATTTAAAAAAAGGTCTCAAAGACACAACAATATGCTGACATGAGAGTTTTAAGCAGAGATTAATTGACAAGCATTGGTTTGTTTTTTGTTTTTGTTTTGTTTTGTTTTACCAGCTTGTGTACTTTTAATCAATGGAAAATAAAACAATGAATTATTTGGACAGAAAGCTAATCAAGAAAAAAAGTCAAGTTAGTTAGAAAGCCTGAAGTGGAACTTACCTCTGCTGTGGGAGTTGGTGGTTTGCCTACAACTCTTCACAATTTGATTTATGGTACACCATTGTGGAATATTAAATATTTAACACTGTTACATTTGGAATGCCATATGTTTGACAAGATGTCTCATGCCCCATATGCTGTGAGAGTGGTGAGGACTGAGTCAGTAAATGATGACTATCTTTTGCTATTTTAATAGCAAGGGCCCAGAATTTCCATTATTTTAAAAATTTGATGTAGGATGGGACAGATTGAATACTGGTCAATAAAAGTCCTCTTGAATTTCCACCACATTTATCTTCTGAAGAACTCATATAATCTTAGTTGCCTAAGATTAGGGAAAAGGTGGGTAGTATCCTCCTCATTTTATTGGGAGAGAAGCTGGGACTACAAGTTTAGAAGACTTGGAAGAAATAATTCCAGAAGAAAAAGATCTTACTTGGCTTGTCCAGATATTTTTTCTTAAATGTAGCATAATCTTTCTACCACTTCTGCTCAGGTGCTAGGGTAACTTCCCTTTGGAAAGATGAAGTTTTGAAATAATTAGTTGGGTTTCATAATTCTACTTTCTATGGCTACGGTTTGAGATGTCCACTGCCCTGGTTTCCCTTCTTATTCTTCCACATTTCCCTCTTTCCCAAACCAAGCTAGGGAAGTCACCCCCAGTGCCTTAGAACTGAGGAAGTACCCCAACCCTAGCCAGCCAGTGGAGGAATTATACCAGGACTTGGTTTATAGACTTCAGGGAGATTGAACCCAGTGCTTTTGATTTTTAACTTCCCTATCTCTAAGCATCTGTTTAACCCACTTACATGACTGTCATTGACTTTTCTAACTTAAGGGCTATTCTGACTCATACCCAAAGACAACAAATTTAGTTTGGAAATCCACACCCCTGGGGCAATCTCTGTAAGCACCCTTGTTTTAGGGCGTTCTGTGTCATGTGACTGCCAGACGTCCTTTCTGATAGGATGACCTGGGAAATCATGGATGCAAGGACATGCTGAACACTAATGCCTCCTCCCTTCAAATACAATTACAGCCCTGAGGTTTTTATGTTGGCAGCCAGAAAGAACAAGTGAGCCTATCAGTGAGTCTTGTTAATAATGGGAAAAGACCTTGCCTATGTTAGAGCAATTTGCTTTTTCTGGAAGCAGCTTTGGGGAGGACATGGAATGGAAAAAAACAGGCCCAGTGATTTGAAGTTTCACTCTGGGGATGGTGCCAGGAAGCTAGACAGCATTATGTCCCACCAGCTGCTCCTGCTTTGAAAGGCTACTTCCTGGGGAAATTGCTTCATAGATGCTTGAAACTAGGAATGAGAGTGGTATCTGAGATCTAGGGCAACCCTGCACTAAAGAGGAGGGCTGTATTGCTGCCTCAAGTCACTGGTCATGAATTTGCTTAATGAGTCCTCTTTTACTTTTGAGTCTCAGGGGTATTAAATATTAAGAGTACTTGGATGTCTGTTTTGGGAGGGGTATGGACAAGTAACTTGGCTTTCCAGGAAAAGACTTTGGGTACTCAAGTTACAAGGAACACAGCACTATCATAACAGCTTGAAAATTGGATATATTGTGTAGTGGTTCAATTGTGGTCCAAGGTATTAACACTGACAGATTTGGGGAAATTGTCATATTCTTTCAGAAGAAAGCAGAACTTGGTGTTTAACTAAAATTATTGCTCATCATTGACTCTATCTACACCTGATGCCCTCTCCTAGGAAGGAATGGGATGCCTGATAAAGACAGATTGCAATCTGGAAGTCACTTAGCCAATTGAGATGTTATAATTTTAGTGGTGGGGAGGAGCAAACTCATGAATTGGTTATCTTGTTCAGGTCAAAAGGCAAACATAAGGGAGAACTTCTGGGAATATGGCAGAGTAGGAAGACCCTGAGCTCACCTTCTTCCATGGGCATACCAAAATTACAACTGTTTACAGGGCAGCTATCTATGAAAACAACCTGAGGACTAGGAGAAAAGATCTTCCACAGCTAAAGATACAAAGAAAGAACCATAACATGACAGGTAGGAGGGGTGGAGACACAGTATGGTCACACACCTGGAAAGTGACCCACAAACAGGAGGATAGTCACAATTTAAGAGGTTTTCTCCATGAAGTGAGGAGCCTGAGGCCCACATCAGGCTGCCCAGCCTGGGGGTCCTGCACCAGGAAGATGGGCCCCCAGAACATCTGTCTTTGAAGACAAGCAGGGCTTGCATATGGGAGAGCCAGAGGGATGTAGGAAACAGATTCTGCTCTTAAAGGGTGCACACAAAATCTCATACACTCCAAGTCCCAGTGAAGAGGCAGTCATTTGAAAGGATCCTTGGTCAGACCCCCTTCGTGATATTGGAGAGCCTCCTGGAGAGGCAGGAGGCAATTGGGACTCCTGCTAGGGACATAGACACTGGCAGCAGCGATTTTGGAGAACTCATTCTATCACAAGGACACTGATAGAATGGTGAGAAATGTAACCAACCTTAGGCAAAATGGAGACAGAGGAATATGTTCCAAATGAAGGGATAAGACAAAACCCCAGAAGAAGAACTAAGCAAAGTAGAGATAAACAATCTACCTGAAAAAGAGTTCAAGTTAATGATCACAAAGATGATCATAAAGATGCTCAACAAACTTGAGAGAAGAAAATATAAACACAGTGAGAAACTTAACAGAGTTAGAAAATATAAAGAACCACAAAAAATCTAAAGAACACAATAGCTAAAAAAATAAACTAGAAGGAATTGACAGTAGATTAGATGATACAGGGGAACAGATCAGTGAGCTGTAAGATAAAGTAGTGGAAATCACCCAAGCTGAACAGAAAAAAAAAAAAGAAAAAGAATTTTAAAAAATGAGGATAGTTTAAGAGATCTCTGGGACAGCATCAAGCATATTAATATTTGTATTTTAGGGGTCCCAGATGGATGAGAGAGAAAGGGTCAGAAAATTTATTTGAAGAAAAAATAGCTGAAAATTTCCCTAATGTGGGAAAGAAAAAAGACATTTCGGTCCAGGAATCACGAAGAGCCCCCCAAAAGAAACCCAAAGAATTCCACACCAATACACATTATCTTTAACTTTTGCCATTTTAATTATAAAAAGGGAATCTTAAAAGCAGCAAGAGAAAAGCAACTAGTTGTGTACAAGGCAACTCCCATAAGACTATGAGCTGACGTTTTGGCAGAAATTTTGCAGGCCAAAAGGGAGTGGCGTGATATATTCAAAGTGCTGAAAGAAAAAACCTACAGCCAAGAATGGTCTACCCAGCAAGGTTCTTATTCTGTTTTACAGACAGGCAAAAACTAAGAGTTCAGCAACACTAAACTGGCATTATGAGAAATGTTAAAGGGACTTTTCTAAGCAGATAAGACCACAACTAGAAATATGAAAGGAGAAATCTCATAAGTAAAGACAAACATGTAGTATAGGTAGTAGATCAATCGCTTTTAAAGCTAGGAGGAAGGTTAAAAGACAAAAGTAGTAAAATCATTTATATCCACAATAAGTAGTTAAGGGATACACAAAACAAAAAGATGTAAAATATGATGTCAAAAACAGTAAACATGGAGGGAGGAGTAAAAATGCAGCGTTGTTAGAATGCATTCAAACTTTGGAGAGTAGCAACTTTAAAAAATTGTGTGTGTGTGTGTGTGTGTGTGTGTCCTCATGGTAACCACAAACCAAAAATCTTTAACAGATACATATGCAAAAAAGAGAAAGGAATCCAAATATCACACTAAATATAGTCCAGCAGTCCCCAACCTTTTTGATAATAGGGACCAGTTTCATGGAAGACAATTTTTCCACTGACGGGGACGTGGGGATGGTTCATGTGGTAATGCGAGCAATGGGGAGCGGCAGATGAAGCTCTGCTCGTTTGCCCACCACTCACCTCCTGCTGTGTGGCCCGGTTCCTAACGAGCTGTGGACTGGTACCAGTCCATGTCCCGTGGGTTGGGGACCCTGGATACAGTCAACAAATCACAAAAGAGCAAAAGAAGAAAGGAACAAAAGATAACTACAAAGACAGACCCAAAACAATTAACAAAATGGTAATAAGTACATACCTATCAATAATTACTTTAAATGTAAGTGGACTAAATGCTCCAATCGAAGGACACAGTGTGGCTGAATGGATGCAAAAATAAGACCAATATATATGCTATCTACAAGAGACTCACGTTAGATCTAAAGACACACACACAGACTGAAAGTAAGGGTGTGGAAACAAGTATTCCATGAAAATGAAAAGAAAGCTGGAGTAGCAAGACTTATATCAGACAAAATCGACTTTAAAACAAAGACTGTAAGAAGAGACAAAGACAGATGTTACATAATGATCAAGGGATCAATCCAAGAAGAAGATGTAAGAATGGTAAATATATATGTACCCAACAGAGGAGCACCTAAATGCATAAAGCAAATATTAACAGACATAAAGGGAGAAATTGACAGTAACAAAATAATAGTAGAGGACTTTAAAACCCCACTTACATCAATGGACAGATCATCCAGACAGAAAATCAATAAGGAAACACTGGCTACACTGAGGTATCACCTCACACTGGTCAGAATGGCCATCATCAAAAAATCTACAAACAATAAATGTTGGAGAGGGTATGGAGAAAAGGGGATCCTCTTGCACTGCTGATGGGAATGTAAATTGATACAGCCACTATGGAAAACAGTATGGAGATTCCTTAAAAAACTAAAACTAGAACTACTATATAACCCAGAAATCCCACTACTGGGCATATACCCTGAGAAAACCATAATTCAAAAAGACACATGCATCCCAGTGTTCATTGCAGCACTATTTACAATAGCAAGGACATGGAAGCAACTTAAATGTTCATTGACAGATGAACAGATAAAGAAGATGTGGCACATATATACAATGGAATATTAGTGAGCCATAAAAAGGAACAAACTTGGGTCATTTGTAGAGATGTGGATGGACATAGAGTGTCATACAGAGTGAAGTAAGTCAGAAAGAAAAACAAATATCATATATTAATGCATATATGTGGAATCTAGAAAAATGGTACAGATGCACCTATTTGCAGGGCAGGAGTAGAGATGCAGATGTAGAGAACAGACGTGTGGACATGGTGGGGAGGGGGGTGGGATGAACTGGGAGATTGGCATTGACATATGTACACTACCATGTGTAAAACAGATAGCTAGTGGGAACCTGCTGTATAGCACAGGGAGCTCAACTTGGTGCTCTGTGGTGACCTAGATAGGGTGGGATGGGGGATTGGGAGGGAGGTCCAAGAGGGAAGGGATATATGTATACATATGGCTGATTCACTTCATTGTACAGCAGAAACTAACACAACATTGTAAAACAGCTATACCCCAATTTTTAAAAAATAAGGAAACACTGGCCTTAAACAAGACTCGAGACCAATGGACTTAATAGATATATATAGAACATTCCATCCAAAAGCAACTGCATACGCATTTTTTCAAGTGCACATGCAACATTCTCAAGGAAAGATCATATGCTAGGCCACAAAACAAGTCTCAATAAACTTAAGAAGATGGAAATCATATCAGACACCTTTTCTGACCACAGTGCTATAAGACTAGAAATCAACTACAGGAGAAAAACTGAAAACAACCAAAAAACACAAAACACGAACACATGGAGGCTAAACAATATGCCACTAAACAACCAATGGGGCAGTGAAGAAATTAAAAAGGAAATTTAAAAAATGAGAGAAATGAAAATGGAAAGACAATGATCTAAAATCTGTGGGACGCAGGAAAAGCAGTTCTAAGAGGGAATTTTATAGTGATATTAACCTGCCTCAGGAAACAGGAAAAATCTCAAACAATCTAAACTTACATCTAAAGGAACTAGAAAAAGAAAAACAAACAAAACCCAAAGTTAGGAGAAGGAAAGAAATTATAAAGATCAGAGCAAAGGTAAATGAAATAGAGACTAGAAAGACAATGAAAAAGATCAATTATACTAAGAGCTGATTCTTTGAAAAGATACACATAATTGATAAACCTTTAGCCAGACTCATCAAGAAAAAAAGAGAAAGGGCCTAAATAAATAAAATCAGAAATAAAGGAAGAGAAGTTACAACTGACATCACAGAAATACAAAGGATCATAAGAGATTTCTAAGAACAATTATATGCCAACAAAATGGATAACTTAGAAGAAATGGAAAAATTCCTAGAAATGTACAATTTTCCAAGACTGAATCAGGAAGAAATAGAAAATATGAACAGACCAATTACCAGTAATGAAATTGAATCGGTAATTTAAAAAAAACCTCCCAACAAATAGAAGTCCAGGACCAGATGGCTTCAGAGGTGAATCCTACCAAACATTTAACATCGATCCGTCTCAAACTATTCCAAGAAATTGAGGAGGAAGGAATGCTTCTGAACTTATTCTATGAGGCCAGCATCACCCTGATACCAAAACCAGACAAAGACACCACAAAAAAAGAAAATTACAGGCCAGTATCACTGATGAACATAGATGCAAAAATCCTCAACAAACTACTAGCAAACAGAATCCAACAACACATTAAAAGGATCATACACCATGATCAAGTGGAGTATACCCCAGGAATGCAAGGATTCTTCAATATATGCAAATCAATCAATGTGATACACCATATTAACAAATTGAAGGAGAAAAACCATATGATCATCTCAATAGATGCACAAAAAGCTTTCAACAAAATTCAACACCCATTTATGATAAAAACTCTCCAGAAAATAGGCATAGAGGGAACCTACCTCACATAATAAAGGCTATATATGACACATCCAGAGCCAACATCATTCTCAATGGTGAAAAACTGAAACAGTTTTCTCCCAGATCAGGAACAAGACAAGGTTGCCCATTCTCACCACTATTATTCAACATAGTTTTGGAAGTTTTAGCCACAGCAAAGAGAGAAGAAAAAGAAATAAAAGGAATCCAAATCAGAAAAGAAGTAGTAAAACTGTCACTGTTTGCAGATGACATGATACTGTGCAGATGACATGATACTATACATAGAGAAACCTAAAGATGCTACCAGAAAACTAATAGAGCTAATCAATGAATTTGGTAAAGTAGCAGGATACAAAATTAATGCACAGAAATCTCTTGCATTCCTATACACCAATGATGAAAAATCTGAAAGAGAAATTAAGGAAACGCTCACATTTACCACTGCAACAAAAAGAATAAAATATCTAGGAATAAACCTACCTAAGGAGACAAAAGAGCTGTATGCAGAAAACTATAAGACATTGATGACAGAAATTAAAGATGATACAAACAGATGGAGATAGACCATGTTCTTGGATTGGAAGAATCGACGTTGTGAAAATGACTATACTACCCAAAGCAATTTGCAGATTCAATGCAATCCCAACAAACTACCAATGGCATTTTTCACAGAACTATAAAAATTTTTTTCACAATTTGTATGGAAACACAAAAGACCTCGAATAGCCAAAGCAATCTTGAGGGGAAAAAATGGAGCTGGAGGAATCAGAATCCCTGACTTCAGGCTATACTACAAAGCTACAGTAATCAAGACAGTATGGTACTGGCATAAAAACAGAAATATAGATCAATGGAACAGGATAGAAAGCCCAGAGATAAACCCACGCACATATGGTCTCCTTGTCTTTGATAAAGGAGACAAGATTCTACAGTGGAGAAAAGGCAGCCTCTTCAATAAGTGGTTCTGGGAAAACTGGACAGCTACATGTAAAGGAATGAAATTAGAACACTTCCTAACACCATACACAAAAATAAGCTCAAAATGGATTAAAGACCTAAATGTAAGGCCAGACACTATAAAACTGTTAGAGGAAAACATAGGCAGAACACTCTTTGACATAAATCACAGCAAGATCCTTTTTGACCCACCTCCTAGAGAAATGAAAATAAAAACAAAAATAAACAAATGGGAGCTAATGAAACTTAAAAGCTTTTGCACAGCAAATGAAACCATAAACAAGACAAAAAGACAACCCTCAGAATGGGAGAAAATATTTGCAAATGAAGCAACTGACAAAGGAATAATCTCCAAAATATACAAGCAGCTCATGTACCTCAATATCAAAAACACAAACAGGGCTTCCCTGGTGGCGCAGTGGTTGGGAGTCCGCCTGTTGATGCAGGGAACGTGGGTTAGTGCCCTGGTCCGGGAAGATCCCACATGCCGCGGAGCGGCTGGGCCCGTGAGCCATGGCCACTGAGCCTGCACGGCCGGAGCCTGTGCTCTGCAATGGAAGAGGCCACAACAGAGAGAGGCCCGCGTACCGCAACAAAAACCCAAACAAACATTTTATTAATTTTTTGTGTTTGTTTTTTGTGTGTTATTTGTGTGAAAAGTATTACAAACCTATTGCAGTACAGTACTATATAGCCGATTGTGCTGGTTGGGAACCTAGGCTAACTTTGTTGGACTTATGAACAAATTGGACTTATGAACATGCTTGGAGTGGAACTCGTTCATATGTAGGGGACTTACTGTACATAGAAAATCCCAAATTCACCACCAAAAAACTATTAGAACTAATAAATGAATTCCATAAAGTTGAAGGATACAAAATTAACATACAGAAATCTGTTGTGTTACTATATACTAACAACAAACTATCAGAAAGAGAAATTAAGAAAACAACCCCATTTACAATTGTATCAAAAAGAATAAAATACCCAGGAATAAATCTAACTAAGGAGGTAAAAAACCTGTACTCAGAAAACTATAAGACATTGATAAAAGAAATTGAAGACAACACAAACAAATGGAAAGTTATACTGTTCTCATGGATTGGAAGAATTAACCTTGTTAAAATGATCATTCTGCCCAAGGCAATCTACAGATTCAATGCAATCCCTATCAAAATACCAATTACATTTTACACAGAACTAGAACAAATAATTCTGAAATTTGTATGGAATCAAAAGACCCTGAATAGCCAAAACAATCTTGAGAAAGAACAACACTGGAGGTATCATGCTTCCTGATTTCAAACTATATTATAAACCTATAATAATCAAAACAGTATGGTACTGGCATGGAAACAGACACAAAGTTCAATGGAACAGAATAGAGATCCCAGAAATAAACCCACACTTAGATGGTCAATTAATCTATAACAAAGGAGGCAAGGATACACAATGGGGAAAAGACAGCCTCTTCAATAAATGGTGATGAGAAAATTGGACAGCTACACAAAAGAATCAAACTGTCCTACTTTCTCACACCATACACAAAAATAAACTCAAAATGGATTAAAGACTTAAATGTAAGACCTGAAACCATAAAACTCCTAGAAGAAAAAACAGGCAGTATGCACTTTGGCATCAATCTTAGTAATATCTTTTGGATAAGTCTCCTCAGGCAAGGGAAACAAAAACAAAAATGCACAAATGGGATTGTTAAACTAAAAAACTTTTGCACAGTGAAGTATACTCTCAACAAAATGAAAAGGCAGCCTACTGAATTGGAGAAGTTTGCAAAGATATATCAGATAAGGGGATAATATCCAAGATATACAAAGAACTCATACAACTCAACATCAGAAAAACAAACCAGATTAAAACATGGGCAGAGGACCTGAGTAGACATTTTTCCAAGGGAGACATACAGATGGCCAACAGACACATGAAAAGCTGCTCAACATCATTAATCATCAGGGAAATGCAAATTGAAACCAGAATGAAGCATCACCTCACATCTGTCAAAATAACAGTAACCAAAAAGACAACAAATACGAAGTGTCGGTGAGAAAATGGAGAAAAAGGAACGCTTGTGCACTGTTATGGGAATGTATATTGGTGCAGCCACTATGGAAAACCCTATAGAGGTTCCTCAAAAAGTTAAAAGTGAGACTGCCATATGATTCAGCAATTTCACTTGTGGGTATTTACCCAGAGAAAACAAAAACACTAATTTGAAAAGATATATACATTCCAGTGTTCATTTCAGCACTGTTTACAATAGCCAAGATATGAAATCAACCTAAGTGTCCATTGATAGATGAATGGATAAAGAAGATGTGATTATATGTATAAATATAAAAAAATATTAAAAAATGAAATCTTGCCATTTGCAACGATATGGATGGGTCTAGAAGGTATTATGCTAAGTGAAATTAGTCAGAGGAAGACAAATAGTACTTGATCTCACTTATTTGTAGAGTCTAAAAAGCAAAACAAAACAAAAACAGACTCACAGATACAGAGAATAAACTAGTGGTCGCCAGAGGGGAGAAGGGTGGGGGAATGAGTGAAATAAGTGAGGGAGATTAAGAAGTACAAACTTCTAATTATAAAATAAATAAATTATGGGGATATAATGTACATCATGGGGAATATAGTCAATAATGTTGTCATAAGTTTGTATGGTGACGGTAACCAGACTTATCATGGTGATATTTTTTTAATGTATAAAATTATTGAACCACTATGTTGTACACTTGAAACTTTAAAAAAAAATTTTTGGCCATACCCTGTGACATGTGGGTCCTTAGTTCCCTGACCAGGGATCAAACCCACACCCCCTGCATTGGAAGGCGGAGTCTTAACCGCTGGACCTCTGGGGAAGTCCCAAAACTTTTTTAAAAAGGCAGACAAAAGAATAAGTAAGTCTGGGAAATGCCATTTTATCTCTGTTTGAGTTAGAAAAAATGGGAAGATATCCAATGTAGGACAATCTTTCTCCTTTGTGGTGGGAACCTCCTGGGTTTGGTTCAGATGAAGGTAGAAATTAATTAGAGAGGTAAGGTTTAAGTGCCATCATTATAAAGAGAAGCACTCACTGGAGGCTTCCAGCAGGGAAGAACATCAGAGCTGAATGGAGACGAGCAGGTTTGGAAGTTTCAATATAACTTTAAAGACAGTTTTTAAGTCCAGCTGGGAAGAGGCTGGAATGTAAGTATGAGTATAGTGTATCACTTGGAGAAACAAAAACAGTAGAGATTAGGAAATGACAGTATGAAGCAGACCTATTTCTTTTTCATTCATGCTCCAGCAGATATCTTTCAGAGTTCACTTGTAATTGTGTGTTATGGAGGTAATGATGAGTGTCTTAGGCAGCTTGGGCTGCTACAAGAAAACATCGTAGACTAGGTGCTTAAACAGGACATTTATTTCTCACAGTTCTAGAGGCTGGACGGTCCAAGAGCAAGGTGCTGATGGATTTGGTTCCTGGCAAAAATTGTCTTTTAGGCTTGCAGATGGCTGCCTCCTCCCTGTGTCCTCACGTGGTGGGGTGGTGGGTGGGAGGAGCTCAAGAGAGAGTTCTGGTCTTTCTTTGTCATCTTACGAGGACACTAATCCCATCGTGTGGGTCATACTCTCGTGACTTCTTTTTAAACCTTATTACTTCCCAAAGGCCTTACCTTCAGGGCTATCACATTGGGGATAGGGCTTCAGCATGTGGATTTGTGGTACAGGGGCACATTCAGTCCGTAACAAGGAGGAAGAGTTATAGTTATCTATTGCTGTGTAACAAGTCTCCCCAAAACTTAGTGGCTTCAAGCAACACAATTTTATTATATTTCAGGATTTTGTGGGTCAGGAATTTGAGCAGGGCTCAGCTGCATGATTCTTCAGCTCTGCATGGGATTGACTGGGCTCACTCAGTGGGTGGCTGGTCTGGTCTGAGGTTGTCCAAGACATCTTTATTCATATGCCTGGTACCTCGATGGGGATGACTGGAAGGTGGGGCTTGGGGCCCCTTCCCTCTGCATGTGTTTTTGGGGCCTCTCCACATGACCTTTCCAGCAGAGTGTCTGGACTTCTTACATGGGTTCCAAGCACAAGTAGAACCATTTACCAGATAAACTGTACAAAGAGAGTGGGTTGATAAGTTTTGGACATGTTGAGTTGGGATGACTGTGAGATGTTGAGGTAGAGAGGTTTAGGGTATAGTTGAAAGTATTGATCTGAAGCTTACTGAAAAAGTTTTAGGGCACGGATGGAGATTTTTGGAGCCCATGGGGTCCTTACTACTTTAAAGCCCTGAGAAATAGATTGCAGTGCTGAGGGAGAGAGTATAAACGGAGAGGAGAATCTGAAAGCTGAAGAACATCTATATTTTAAAGGATGGTCCAGAAGGGGAAACCTGCAGTGGAGACTGACCAGGAACATACAGAGCAGAAAGAACAGAACGAGGAGTGAGAGACATTCTGGAAGCATATGGGTAGTTACAGAATTAATGAAAAGGAATGAGCTGCAGTTTCAAATATCAAGAGGGAAGATCAGAGGACATTACTGCTCAAGTGCTAAGAGCACTGACACCAGGAAGATGGGGTCAAATCCTATCCCTGCCATTTGCTGTTTGTATGGCTTTGACCTTAACCTGTGCCTCAATTTCTTTATCTGTAAAATGGGGATACTAAAAGTATCTACGCCATAGGTGGTTGTTTAAATGCATTACTCCATATTATCAACATATATAACTTATCTTTTTACTATTCCATGCTTTAAACAGTTTGAAAAGATCCATGGGTCTGGCGAGTAGGAAAACTTAGACTTTAGAAAAATTTGGCTGGTAGTGTTGTTAAATTTATATGACATGACAGCAAATGTTATACAGTGGTAAATTCCATTGTAACAAGCATGAAGGAATCCCGTAATTTCCCTTATGATTGCATTTGGTATTTTACTATACTTTAAGATGCACAGCAACAAATACTTTTTACAAACTCTATTGTATTTCAGACCACTACTAGCTTTTTCTTTAAGTGTGCATTATGGATTTCTTGGATGTAGAGCAAAGGTTGGCACACAAGGGTCAGGATGGCCCTCATCTGTTTTTCTAAATAAAGTTTTTTTGGAACACAGCTACTTCTATTCATTTCTGTGTTTGTGGCTGCTTTTATGTTCCAATGGCAGAGCTGAGTAGTCCTGACAGAGACCATATGGATCACAAAGCTTAAAATAATTACAATCTGGTCCTTTATGGGAAAAAAAGGTGCTTATGCTTTCCTGTTCCCTGCAGTGTTTCTTCTCTTAGCAGTTACTTCTATTTTGCTCATCCTTAAGAACCTAGAAAGCAAAAGCAGTTACGGCTGAAGGAGTAAAAAACACCGTAACAAAGCCATGGAGGTTTTCTTACGTAGATTGACTTACAAACGGACAATAACTTTGAGTATACCTGATCTGCAGATATTTTTGTTGCCGTAGATTTTATTGAAACTGGAGTGGAAACCATTGTTCCTGGGAGTGAAATAACTAGGGCCTAGGCTAACTTTATTATCCAGAACACTGTTAAGACTGCATTCATTTCGATGGCGTTGTTTTCTCCCCAGCAAAGGCTGAAGGGCCTAGAAATGGCATAAATTGGCTAGCTAATGCAGGGACTGAGTTACTTTGGGGCTTTGTCCAGGTGAGATGTGAGAATCAGGCCATCTTTTCAGGGCTACGATGGGAATTGGTCAGATTTTGGATCTGGTTACTATTGAGGGGAAAAACAATCTCCTGTTTGGGAAGGTACATTCATTCTTGTTTAAAGCCCCATTGGCTATTTAACACATTTCTTTAGTCTACCGATTACTTTGGTGTAGGGAACCAAGGGTTTTGAGAAAGATAACAGAGGGGTGTGTAATTTATTCTGTAATCATAGACTGGATCAATTTCAACAGAAGCCCAGCATTGAGGATAACTGTTATATTGTTTACTTTGGGGAGCTTTTTTTTTTTTTTTTTAATCTCAGCAGCTACCAAATAGAAAATCAATCTACTTAGTCATAAATCACTAACTCACACCCACACTCTTTTTCCCCAGACAAGCCAAAATTAGAAAGTATGAAAGAAGTGCATCATTTCTGTGATGGGGTAGAGAAAAATGATCTCTTAGGGCTAAATGCAGCAGCAAAATTAAAAAGAAAGAAATATTTGTCGGCAATGTTCTCATCCTTCACTTCATAGTATGTGGAATGTGAGAGCTAAAGAAATCTTAGGGGCTTTGGAATCTGCTAACCCCAACCCACAAGATCACAGAGAAGGAAATCAGGGCCTAGAGGATTTAGGCACCTGTCAACTTTTCACCTCTTTTGTGTAGCTATCTTCTACTCTTCCTCTTTTTCTTCAAGCTACTGTCAATCAAAATATATTTGTTCTAAGAAATAACTTGAATTGTAGTCAGGCTAGGTGGTCAATACTGAAAACAGTACTAAATTGGGACCCCTTACAGGGAATGTGCAAGTTACCAGGGCTCAAGCCTAAGGTGAAAGGAATAAATGTTGAATAGAAGAATTTTAAATACCATGGAGGGCAGTTTTTGGTGGAGAGTTAGGAAGACTGTCTTAGGTTCAGTTCCTAGAAAGCAGAACCTGACATAAAAATTCCAGTTTTATTAGGAAATGCTCCCAAGAGAAGATTTTAGGAGAGTGGGGGATTGGACATGGAAGAGAAGGAGGGTGTGCAAGTGTGCGAAGCTGGGCAGAGTCAAGTAGAAAGTAACTTAGGCCCAGTCCCACAGAGGAGCTCAGGAAGAGTGTAGGTCATGCCTTAGAGATGTCCCAGCTAAGGGAGCAGAGGTATTTATCCTCCCACATCTGTCAGTTATTAGTTAAGAGCTGACTTCCTGTGGGATTGGGGTGGGGGTAGGTGGCAAGGTTCATTCTCTACCTCGAAATGGATTCCAGTAACCTGAGAGCAGCCTTCTAAAAAAAAAGTCAGACAAAAGGGAAAGGGGATCTGGGCTGAGCCTTCACACACCCTCCTGCAGACACCTTCCTGATACTTTCAAATCATGCTAAGGATGCGTCCTCTGGTTCATCTTTCTCCCGAAGCTCAGTAAGTAGAATCAATGATTGGGTATTAGCTTCCTTAGTCTTTGCAATTTTTATGCTAAATAAGAGTTGAGGAAAGGAAAGTTTCAGCCTCAAATTCAGATATTTGGTTGGCAGGTTTTCCTTTCTTCCTCTCTCTGGGAATATCAGTTTTCAGCAAGGAAACAGACTTAAAAAGATATCATATATTCCAAGTAGCAATTGAAGGGGAAAATAGCAATGTGATAGATGTTCTAAGCCTTATATCTAATTACCAAGCACACCACACCATGGTTGTTATTTTCTCATGAGCGTGTAATCCATCTGTACAGACACTCTCAGCAGGGAGTTGTTGGTGTAGTCCAGACTCAACTTCATTGCCCAGCTCTTAACTCTAAAAGGAAGAATGAAAGAAGGAAGGAGAATTATATGTTCATGTAGAGCAGAAGGCAGGTGGGGTGGGGAGGGAGAGAGGAAGAGAGTGACAAATGTGGGCTCACCACCCTGGCACCAACTTAGGAGTCTCAGTGAACGGGAGGAAGATGGGAGCAGCTGGTGTTTATTGAGCCTTCACTACGATCCAAGCTCTGTTCTAAATGAATTAACCCATTTAAACCTCACGATGATGCTGTGAGGAAACAGAGGAACTTGATGGAGGTCACACCACTCACTAGTAAGTGGCAGAGCTGGCATCTGAGTCCAGGGCTGGCTGGCTCCCGAGTCAGATGGCACTGTCAACCCTGGGTGCGTGGCTGCCTTTGGCATCTGCCTGTTATATATGAAATTCTTCCTCTTGAGTCTAAATTACATGAAATCCGCTTTTATTCTCTGGATAGAGCTTAGGTTTTTCTTTTCAATTGATTTTTAAATATTTATGTAATGCATGAATACATGTGAAAATTTAAGTTAAAATATCACAGATAAAATGGAAGTCATGGTTTTCTTTGACCAACACCACTAAATTCCTGTTCTCTCCCAGTTACCCACCTCACTGGATCAATTTAGTAGCATTTTAGATGTTTGAAAGTACATTTAGATGCTTGTTATGTATTCTTTGAAAATATATGGTAGTGTTTTGTACTTTCTACTTTTTAAAAGAAAACACATTAAGGGACTTCCCTGGTGGTCCGGTGGGTAAGTCACTGTGCTGCCAATGCAGAGGGCCCAGGTTCCATCCCTGGTCAGGGAACTAGATCCCGCATGCATGCTGCAACTCAGAGTCTGCATGCCACAACTATGAAGCCCACATGCCACAACTATGAAGTCTGCATGCTGCAACTAAAGATCCCGCATGCCGCAACTAAGACCCGGCACAGCCAAAATTAATTAAATAATTAATTAATTTTTAAAAAATAAATAAAACAATAAGATGCTATTAAAAAAAAGAGAAGACACATTAATTGTATGATACCATAGTTCAGAGGTTCTCAAACTTTCTTGGTTTATGGCTCTTTCAGTATCTTAGTAATTATTTCATGGTGCCCTAGGTCAAAAGGATATTTAACAGTTCCATCTAAATAAGAGTTAGATCCAAACAACTTAGTATTTATGTCCTAACATAGCCATTATGGCCTTAGTAGACATTTAAAACATTACACACGTGAAAAGAGTATTTTCAGTTTATTCTTAACCATAATTACTTACTCACAGGCAGTATGTGCTTATTGGACACTCCATGGCTCTCAAATCCTGGGATCAGATCAGATGCTACCACACTCATTGCCTGTTCCACACCTATTTTTGCACGGTACTCGTTTTCAATCACAGCAACCACTGGAAACCCAACTTTGCAAAACGAATGACATCAAAAGGATTATAATATGTTCTAATATTGGAACTGTGGACCTCCTTGAGCTCATAGGTTGCACGGTGTCCAGCAGATGTCTAGTATGGCTGCACTTCCCTGGGATGCTTCAGTGCACAATTTGGGAACTAACTCTGGCCACAGTTATTAATTTTGCAGTTCACTTTTTTCATCCCAAACTGTGCCTTAGGGATTCAACCATGTTACATATAAAGATTTACCTCCTATAAAACACTGCTGCAGAATTACCCAGAATTTATTTACCCATTTTGTTTACCCATCTTCCTGATTATGGCCATTAATGTTATTTCTAATATTTTGTAATTTTATATAATACTGCAGTGAAAATTCTGGTTTTTTCCTCTTTGTTCACATGGCCAAATTAGAGAATAAAGGAATTGCTAGGCCATAGGCCAGTCAGGTTTTTAAATTTTAGTACATACTAATAAATTGAGCTCTTTGAAGAAATGATTTTCTGTAATCCCTTGAAACATGATTACTGCTGGCTTATTTTTGTTAGGACTCTATACCCTGTGACTATCCCATTGGGGAAGAATAGCTGTCTTGGAAATGTATATAGTGAGTGATTATATTGTAGGCAAAGGTAATTGAGAGGCAAGGGCAGAATATGAATAGGCTGAGAGGAAGAGGAAGGTTGGAGCCGATCAGAAACTGCAGGGCGTATTTTGTAGGACAATGAGAAGACCAGTTCATTTAAAGTAAATAATTTATGTAGGGCACAGATGGCAAATACCTTGCGGCATGTCTTAAATGTTTCCTCCCCCTCGGTGGGAGACATACTCAATCCATCATGGCACAGCAGACGTAACCAATCCATCACCGCACTCATTGTCCCTAAGCCTTCACACAGTCTTGGAGTTTTCCTCACAGCTCTGGGAGATTACCACCAACTAACTAGTAATTTAGTTTGTGGGCACACAAAATGAAACCTACCTGTCATTCCCGGAGGCAGTGAGAAGGTGGGGAGGTAGGCCGAAGTTAGGCAGAGAAGGGCTAAGGAATTTAAAGAATGCCAAACAAGGAGAATTTGGAAAACTTATTTATATTTCAGACTTTATTAGCAAAATGACTGGTGATCCTCCTTTGTGAAACAGTAGCAATAGTTATTGATCTCAGGCTGCTGTTATTTGTTTTCATGCCTTAGTTCTAAATTATACTATTTATTTATTTCTAGAAAAGTAATTTAATCACCAGAGTCCCGTCTTATTATTCTCTTCCATGTGTCCCATATATTGAAAGACGTGGTCTACCAATTAAACTGTACTTATTAAGTAACAACAACAGCAACAGCAAACAAGCATTCGTTGAGTATTTTTCACGTGCCAGGCGCTGTTTAAGCAACCTTACGTTTATTAACTTTTTATTAACTTTTAAAATCATCACAACAACCTTACAAGGTAGGTACTGTTACTATTCCCACTTTATAGTTGTGAAATTGAGACAGAAATTAAACATTCTGCACAAGGTTATATAGCTAGTAAGTGGTATAATCAATATGCCTTTCTCACTGTTCAATTTTAACTGTGTAAAGTCCAAGCATAATTTCTGATTAGAAGGAGATAACCAAAAGTACAATGGTACCAAGGGCCAAGAGGATGGGGGGAATGGGAGTTATTGTTTAATAGGTATAGAGTTTAAATATTACAAGATGAAAAGAGTTCTGGAGATGGATGGTGGTGATGGTAGCACACCATTATGAATGTTTTTAATATCACTGAACTATACACTTAAAAATGGTTAGAATGGTGAATTTTATGTATATTTTACCACAGTAAAAAAATCAGGGGAAAAAGGAGATAATCAGGGTTCCCAACATGAGTTGGTATAATTTTGGCCAGAAGCAAAGAAATTTGCTATATTAGTTTGCTTGTGCAACATGTCAAGGGTAAATGCATGGTTTTCTGGCAGATTCTTCATTTAGAAGAGTTAGATTTATTTTAAATAGCTAAAAGACCCCCATTCTTGTTTAAAGACTTGCAAAGATCTGAAACCCAAGATTGGAGACTACTGATTGGAACACTCAATTCTCCAGCTCCTGGGGAGGTAGGGAGTGTTCAGCAAGGAGAATGATACATTTTAGAGTGAACCGATCTGTTGGGAGGCCACGTGCCTGAGGTTAAGGGCCTGTGCTCTGGAATCCCACTGAGCGCTAGCTTCACCCTTTCTTCCCTTTGCCATTTCCTTGGGAAGTTCTTTAACATCCTGAGCCCAAGATTTCTCATCTGTAAACAGGGTGGTAGTGATAGCTCATGGAAAGTCTGGCACTCACTGAGCGCTCAACAGTGCTATAGCTCCTGTTAAACTTTATGGCTACGCCTTTACATCAAACAATAGGGATAATACAGAACCTTGAGGCTTACTGGATGCCACAAATGAGATAGAGTGAGGTGTAAGTGCTCAACTGATGGTAAGTTTCCTCCTCTTCTTTCGTCTCCAGTAATCAGCAGGGAGTGGGTGCTCCATAAGTGAGGGGTCCCTGACATCTGGATGGATACCCATTGGCACCCCTCTTATCATCTTTATAAACTTCTGGTGTATAAAGTGATGCTTCCTGACGTTCCTTCAGCAGCTTCAGGGGCATCATGGTTAGTGATATCAGAGGCTGCCCTGATCTCGGCATGTCAAAGCGACCTTTACTCGTGGTGTGGAGAGAGCTAGGCTCTGGGGCCAGCATTGTGTCTGCTTCAGATACCTGTCAGTAACACGATTCTGAGCTATTCAGGACTTTGGGCTTCTTTGTTTTGTGTTGGAGCTGATTTTGCTTCTTGATGACCTCAGGCCTCTGAAATAAGATATTTAAAATAATATATTCCTCCCTACTGTGAAGGAAGAATTGCCTCTGTGTGTGACAGAGCTAATGCTGGCTTGGCCCACTGTTAACCTGAAAGGATGCTGCTGGACTGTGACTCGTAGAGGTCACGGATGTCAAAGTCTTTAGCCATCTGTGGTTTGCCCAGAGCAGTGGAGCTCAAAGAATCACCTAGGAGCCAACTAGAGCCACTGGAATATCCAATTTAAGTGCATGTTTTCTCCCTTGTCCTTCTTTCCTAGCAACTGTATGACTCAAATACTACTTAGAAAGTATTAATTCTCTGTAATTTATACCCTTGCCTGTGGTATTATTATTGCCTACTGTTCATGTTGATCTTTAGAGGGTGGAACCCTGAGGAATATCTATGGGGAACGGAGGCTGTACTTTGGGAAAAGAATATCTTTATTAAATTTGTTTTAGTTATTAAGTATGCATCATATGGTCCAGCCATTTGACCCACAATCTCTCTCTTTTTTTCTCCCCAGCACTGGCTTGAACCTAACAAGTCCATTTCCAAGCAAATGAAATGTAAGTGTCAATCTGTGCATTCACTTTTGCTATGAAATGTCCAAAGATAGACTCTACTTCTTTACAAAGTTTCTCCTGCCAGGGAGGAAATGGATGGAGTTGAAGATCTGCGGGTTGGGGGCTTCTGCCTCCCAGGGAGAGCTGTGTAACTTCTCTCTTATTTGATGGCCTCGGTCCTCCCTGCAGTCACTATTCCTATAGCTGCCTGTGTCTCTCACCCACCCCACCATCTTACCCTCATATTTCATATTCGAACAGGGGTATTGGTGCCTGGTTCCCTTTGATTGTTGGGGTTGCTAGTAAATGGTTCAGGGTGGGAGGTCAGTCTTGGGGGGGCAATGAGAGGCAGGTGTATTTTGAAACTATGATCTTGCTGCTAACTTTACTGAAGATTGTAGTATTCTATTCCACCCCTCAACCTCCCCAATATATTTTTCTGGGTAATAGCTTTCAAGCTCTGGTGTTCTGAACTGCCTTCCCCCCCCCGCCCCGCCGATGAGCTCTTGGAAGAGTCAGCTAGGGAAACATCTCTCTAGAATATAGAATATCTGGTCATGCACCTGGGGCATTGTGAGGAGGGTGTTGACTGATGGTCCTGGGTGGCATGACGTTTTGTCCTAGTCACCCTTGCCAGGCTGTAGTCAACCTGTTTTTATTTATGGTTTAGAGGAGAGCTTCTGAAATGCACCTCAGAAATTCACTGCCTGCCCTGAAATCCATTTATCCCTTCATGTCACCGTTCCCAGGGCTCTGAAATATAGGCGATAAATCAGTTTCTCATCAGAGATCAGGTTAGCGCATATTATGTCACTTGTCATCATTCAAGGGATTCTTTTCTTTTTCAAATATGAAGAAATTATTCGGGGCAAGGTTTTTAAGTGGGAGAAGGAAGAAACTGAACATGGATGGCAAACTAGTAACCAACATACCTATTCCTTAACTCTCTTCTTTTTCCCTCCCTCCCTCTCCCTTTTTCTCTCTTTGTCCTCCCTCATACCTCTCTCTGTCTGCCCCTTCCCATTCTTCACCCATCTCTCTCCCATCTCTCAAGAGCAAACTGGCCAGTTCAGGACACACAGCCAGCCAGGTTGTTCAGGCTAACACCCAGGGCTGCTGTGGGCGATGGGTGCTGCAGAGAGAGGGCAGGAAAGATGTGTGAGATGCAGACAGGGGCAGCAGTGCACATGCAAAGTTCAGAGAGGTCAGGCTCTTGGGGTGAAGCTGGAATAGAGTTGGGACAGACACCCCAGAAGAAGTAGCAGAACAGAATTATCAGGAAGCTTTGTATAGAATGATATGCAGGATAGTGAGAATGAACTAACTTGTTTGCGAAAAAAAATAGCTCATGCCTGGCTTTTATCCCTTAACTACAAAGTTTTGATATTTTTGTTAATATATTTTAAAATATTTAGATAATTTTCCAGTACACTTATTTATAGTAAATAGTTCTTTGACTTTTGTTCTTAAATGTCATGAAATATTTTCCTTAGGGCACACATTTTTGAAATATAACTTGTCTCTAAAGTAGGATGTATTTCAACACTTAATAGAAGAGAAAATTTTATATTTGTGAAGAAGTTTCTGCTTACGAGCTTTGTGTCTACACATACTAAATCTGAACAACCAACTCAAGATATATAATGTTTGGGGAAATGTGGTTTCAAAATTGATGTATGACTATTGGCCAGTTTCAATCTAATGACAAATAGAATCTGAATCTGGAAAAAAGAATTGTGTAAAATTCAATTTCTAAACCAGACACGGTGGCTCAATGATTCTAGGAACCAGCAAGGGTCCTTCCTGTCACCTAGTCCTCTGTTGTATTGTAAAGAACATTAGTGATCAAACAATTATGTAATTTTTCTCAAGATCACAAACCTCGTTTTGTTGTTGTTCTTGATGTCTTTTAGTATCAAGAATTTCTTGTGTTCTTGTGCATATGTCCTGGAAATATTCACTATAATGTAAATTAGAAAAAATTTAAGCTAGGGCTTATAGACTGTTAATGCAGAAAAACTGGGTCCAACCCTTGGGACTCATCCATGAGTTTATCAACAGGATCTGGTTGCAGAACCCCAGGCAGCTTCCTCTTTGGTTGTGGGTATGCTGTTTATATTCTGACTACCTTTGAGTAGGCAGTGAGACCGTAATTCCTTGGAGGAAGAGTTTGCTCCATTCCCATCTCACTCACCAGTGATGACCAACTTTCAGGTCCTTTGCCCTGACCCCATTAAGATCCCTCTGACTATGGACGTTCCCAGGGTTGGCAGAAGGCCAGCTATCCTGGTTAATAAACTTTGTACAAAGCCATTATTATGTCTTACTAACATTTTTGAAAATAGTTTTTTAATAGTATCATGTTTGTGGTTTTTCTAGCAGTTCAGAAAAGTTTAAACTATTTCCTTTCTCTTCCTGCTCATATCTCCATGCTTACTCCAAAGAGATAACTGTTGTTAACAGTATTTTATAGATCCTTCTGGGAATTTTTATGTATGTATAAGCTCCCCCAACATATATAAGGCCTTTCCTAAACAAAAATGAGATCAGTCGCTATATATTATTCTTCACCTTGTTATTTTTCTTAATAATTTTAGAGACTTTTTTCCGAAATCAGTGATTGATGATTAGCCTCATTTTTAAAATGGTTTTCTGGTAGATAATTGTATGCATCTGTGTAATTTACTTATTACTGGCCATCCACATTGTTTATAGGCTCTTCCTAGTACAAATTATGCTGTCATAGACATGCTTATATGTATATTCTTGATCTTGTACACCTGTCCTAGAAATTCCTAGAGGTTGAGTTGTTGGATCAAAAAGTATTCACATTTTATATTTCCTTGGAGATAAATACCCATCCAAAGATCTTACAGTAATTTACAGTAATTTACTGTAACATTTACTAATGTTACATGAGAGACCTTGTTTCCCCCAAATCTTGTTGAAGATAGGTATATCAAACTTGTTTTTATGATGACCTCATGTTTATTAAGGAAGAGAAATATGTAATTGAAAAACTAATTAACTGGGCAGTTATTAACTATCAGTTTTAAAACTGAGAAACTTCTTAAACCAGTCTTATTTCTCCTCTGACCTTAGGAGTTACTTTCAATTTTATTTTTTAAATGAACATATGGTAAAATTGCCTTTATTTTGTTCTACAGCGCTATGAATTTTTAGCCCACAGATAGATTTGTGTCCTCCACGGTCAGGATACAGAACACATCACTCTAAACACCTGTCTTGTGCTGACCCTGTGTCGTCACACCCACCTCCCCTAACAACTAACGACCACTGATCTGTTCTCTGTCAATATAGTTTGTATCTTTTGAGAGTGTCTTATAAATTGAGCCATACAGCTTGTAATCTTTTGAAACTGGTTTCTTTCACTCAGCATTAATAACTCTGAGATTCATCCAAGTTCTTATGTTTCAATACATGATGCAGAAAATTAATGAGAATAGTTGGTCTTTGAAAAGGCCAAGAAAAGTTGATAAACCTCTAGCAAGACTGATGAAGAAAAAGACAGAAGACACAAACTACCAATATCAGGATCAAAAGAGGATCTGTCACTGCAGACCCCAAAGAACAACTCTAGTTATGAAGTTCGACAGCTTAGATGAAATGGACCAATTCCAAAAAAACCACAAATTACCAAAACTCACCCAATAAGAAATACATAACATAAGTAGTTTTACAATTATTTAAGATACTAAGTTTAAAATCTTCCAGAAAGGAAATCTTCCACCTACTTGCTGCCATTGCTGTTGCTGCCAGAACCCCTTTTCTTGCTCTTCAGGCCTTAACTAGGAGCTTCTAAGTCTGTGCTGATGCCCAGGTATCTCTGAGTTCTGTCCAGGGGACACAAAGGGGAAAATGTGGTGAACTCAACACTGGTTCACTGATTCTTTGAATGCTTGTCTTTGTTTCCAATCTGCCTGCTACTGTTTACTTTCCAGAGACCTTAAATGGCTGCTGCACATATTCTGTCCAGGTTTTTTTTTTTTTTTTCCAGTACGCGGGCCTCTCACCGTTGTGGCCCCTCCCGTTGCGGAGCACAGGCTCCGGACGCGCAGGCTCAGCGGCCATGGCTCACGGGCCCAGCCGCTCCACGGCATGCGGGATCCTCCCGGACCGGGGCACGAACCCGTGTCCCCTGCATCGGCAGGCAGACTCTCAACCACTGCGCCACCAGGGAAGCCCTGTCCAGGTTTTATAGGCGCATTCAAGGCGAGAGACAGAGTGGGGTGCAAGTAGTCCATCCTGCCCAGAACTGAAACTTTAAAGTCAACTTTTAATAATTCCTTGTCTACTGGGTAAAAATGCAGATAGGCTACATAATTTACTTGGGAAACATTGAGGGAGTATCTTTCTCATTTCCGTGTTCCATCACTGTATATCCCTAAGTACAAATGTGGACTGAGCTGGTGATTTGTTTTTCTTTCAAAAGTACTCAGGTAATAGACTGCCTGCAAACAAAGTGTCAGATGAAATGCATATATTTTTTAACATCTTTTTTGGAGTATAATTGCTTTACAATGGTGTGTTAGTTTCTGCTTTATAACAAGGTGAATCAGCTATATATATGCTTATATCCCCATATCTCCTCCCTCTTTCATCTCCCTCCCACCCTCCCTACCGCACCCCTCTAGGTGGTCACAAAGCACCGATCTGAGCTGATCTCCCTGTGCTATGCTGCTGCTTCCCACTAGCTATCTATTTTACATTTGGTAGTGTATATATGTCCATGCCACTCTCTCACTTCATCCCAGCTTACCCATCCCTGTCCCTGTGTCCTCAAGTCCATTCTCTATGTCTGCGTCTTTATTCCTGTCCTGCCCCTAGGTTCTTCAGAACCTTTTTTTTTTTTTTAAGATTCCATATATATGTGTTAGCATATGGTATTTGTTTTTCTCTTTCTGACTTACTTCACTCTGTATGACAGATTCTGGGTCCATCCACCTCACTACAAATAACTCAATTTCGTTTCTTTTTATGGCTGAGTAATATTCCCTTGTATACGTGTGCCACATCTTCTTTATCCATTCATCTGTTGATGGGCACTTAGGTTGCATCCATGTCCTGGCTATTGTAAATAGAGCTGCAATGATGAAGTGCATATTTTGAATGTTTGGTTTTCAGAGTCCTAGCTTTCCGTGCAGGAATGCTGCTATGTAATACATACTGACTCTTCTCACTTCAAACCTATAGCTTTTTTTTTTTTTTTTTGCGGTACGCGGGCCTCTCACTGTTGTGTCCTCTCCTGTTGCGGAGCACAGGCTCCGGACGAGCAGGCTCAGCAGCCGTGGCTCACGGGCCCAGCCGCTCCGCGGCATGTGGGATCCTCCCAGACCGGGGCACGAACCTGTGTCCCCTGCATCGGCAGGCAGACTCTCAACCACTGCACCACCAGGGAAGCCCCAAACCTATAGCTCTTTTAGCCTTGTCCCCATGACCATGGACTGTAGCCCAATGTGTATACATGCAGAGACACACATCAAGAGGACAAAAATTACATGTCCTATAGGATCTATATAACCACACAAATTATACTAGCATATAAAGGTTTTAAAAAGTTATACACTATGATTCAGAGGTATGGAAATCTAACATTATTTCCCCATGACTGAATTCCACTTGCTGTGAGCCCCTGTCTCCTCTGGGGGTGAAAAGTTAATCTTGCCACTTCAGGGTAATTCAGCATCTGCCTGTTCAGTATTTGATCTCTTTCAGCAAATTACTCAGTGAATTCATAATTTAAACATACTCACTTGAAAGTGCATACCCTCTGTTGGAGTATTTCTTTTCCTCCTTCTCCAAAATGGCATCATGAGGTAGGGGAAGCTTACTTACCATCCACCATGGCCACGAGGGTGACATCTCTGTCATGCACAGTCCTGAGTCCTGAAGGACTCGTGTGTCTCATGTGATTTGGCCACTGGTTGCTGGCATCTTTCCCTACTGCGTCCTCTCTGGATGTAATTGGTCCCACTTGGCCTTTGTGTGTTGGCATGTGCTGCTACGACCTGTGGCTCCTGCCATGGTCTTGACCTTCAAGGCTATAAACTCTGCCCTCTTGTGGTCCCCACTCCATCCATGTCTCTTTCACTGGTTGCATCTCAGCCCTTCTGTATTCGCCACTGGGACAGGTAGAAACTGCTTAGTCTCTTCCGTGCCATGCTTCAGCCTCAGGGAAACTCGGTACAGTATCTAGAGGTTCACCCTCTGCTTGAACACACCGTGCTGCCATTTCTTCAGTGTGCTCCAAAGTTCCAAACAGAACACATCCCCTAAACTCTGGGGTTTCCTTGTCTTGCCTCCACACCTCACTCTGTTCGGCCAAGCCTAGTGTGCTGAGGGGTGCTGAATTCCTTCTCATAGCTCCAGAAAGCATCTTAGCCTCCATTATGTCCTCTCTGGATCTCTCCAAGCTCTCCACCTGCCACCCCTTCCCCACAACTAATATGGCTTTTGCCCTTGGTTATAAGATTAATGTCCTAATGCAATAGCTTTTTTATACACAAGCTACTGCTGTCTCTCAAATGTAATGAAAAAAAGTACTATTATTTACAATAGCACTAACAAGTAAAAACATAAATTTCTTATAAATAAATGTGTAAGATCTATATAAATAAAACTATGAAATTTTACAGTGGAGTTACTGTAGAGTAGATAGCTCAATAAATGGAGACTTCTCAAGTTTCTGGTTGATATTAATGAAATCAATTTGTCACAAATTAATATAGACATTCAATAATGTTTCAAATCACAATTTCAGTGAGGTTCTCGATGGCATTTAACAAGCCAATTCTAAGGCTCA
This sequence comes from Tursiops truncatus, assembly GCF_011762595.2. Lineage (NCBI taxonomy): Eukaryota > Metazoa > Chordata > Mammalia > Artiodactyla > Delphinidae > Tursiops > Tursiops truncatus. The sequence goes on from NC_047039.1 coordinate 34,202,980, forward strand.
TTTGCAAAATAAAATGCTCAAAAGTAGCCAATAAATATGCAAAAAAGAACAATGAACAATGATGGGGTTTTTGTTCTATTAGCAAATCAAGGCCTATGAGCTATAGTAATTACAAAAGCCCTCATGATTAATCTGTTAAAATAGAGAAGGATAATTTTTTAAATTGTGATATTTCAAAAGCTGATCTTGTGCTCAATGGAAGAAGTGTAGAATGGAAGTTATCATTTTGTCTCAGTATGCTTAACTTTATGTTTATTCAAAATGAGCTATATACATTATGATAAAAATGCTAGGTTAAAAATACTAAGTAATACTTATAAAATGAAAATTGAATGAGTATAGTCAATTCTGTATTCTTGTTTTTCTTATAAGAGATGATTCAGAGTGCAGTTCAGCCAACATATTCATTCATTCAACAGAAATTTTTTATAACCTTTTGATCTGTTCAGCCATTTCTCCCATCCCCCATCTCTAGCAATCACCAATCAGTTCTCTATCTATTCTGTATGTTTTTGTTTTTGGTTTTTTTTTTAATTCCACATTTAAGAGAGATCGTATGTCTTTCTCTGATTTTTTTCACTTAACATAATGGACCTTGAGGTCCTTCCATGTTGTCACAAGTGACAAGATTTCATTCTTTTTTAATGGCCAAATAATATTCCATTGTGTATATATATACACCACACTTTCTTTATCCATGCATCCATTGATGAACACTTAGGTTGTTTCCATATCTTGGCAGTTGTGAATAGTGTTTCAGTGAACATGGGGGTGCATATATCTTTTTGAGTTAGTGTTTTTGTTTTCTTTGGATATATACCCAGAAGTGGAATTGCTGGATCATATGGTAGTTCTATTGTTAATTTTTTGAGGAATCTCCATACTGTTTTCCATAGTGGCTGCATCAGTTAACATTCTCACCAGCAGTGCATAAGGGTTCCCTTTTCTCCACATCCTTGGCAACACTTTCTTGTCTTTTTGATAATAGTCATTCTAACAAGTGTGAGGTGATATCTCATTTTGGTTTTGATTTGCATTTCCCTGATGATTAGTGATGTTGAGCATCCTTTCATGTGCCTGTTGACCATCTATATGTCTTCACTGGAAAAATGTCTGTTCAGATCTTCTGCCCATTTTTAAGTGGATTGTTTGGTTTTGTGCTATTGAGTTGTATGAATTTGTTATATATTTTGGGCATTAACCCCCAAGATATATGATTTTCAAATATTTTCTCTCATTAAGTAGGTTGCCTTTTATTTTGTTGATGGTTTACTTTGCTGTGCAGAATCTTTTTAGTTTGATATAGTCCCATTTGTTTGTTTTTGCTTTTACTTTTGGTGTCAGGTTCAAAAATTATTACCAAGACTTATATCAAAGAGCTTACATCCTATGCTTTCTTCTAGGAGTTTTAAGGTTCTATATTCAAGTCTTTAATCAATTTTGAGTTGATTTTTGTGTGAGGTGTAAAATAGTGGTCCAGTTTCATTGTTTTGCATGTGGCAAGAGAATTCCCAACAACATTTGTTGAAGAGACTAACACCATTTATTGAAGAGACTGTCCTTTCCCCATTGTATATTTTCGGGTCCTTTGTTGTAAATTAATTTACCATATATGGGTGGATTTATTTCTGGGCTGTCTCTTCTGTTCCATTGATCTATGTGTCTGTGTTTATGCCAATACCATATTGTTTTAATTATTATAGCTTTGTAATAGAGTTTTAAATCAGGGAGCATGATGCCTCCAGCTTTGTTCTTCTTTCTCAAGATTTTTTTGGCTATTTGGGGTCTGTTGTGGCATGATACAAATTTTAGGATTAAACATTTTCTGTGAAAAACACCATTGGAATTTTGATAGGGATTTTATTGAATCTGTAGATTGCTTTGGGTAATATGAACATTTTAATAATATTAATTTTTCCAATCCATGAGCATGGAATATCTTTCCATTTATTTGTATCACCTTCAGTTTCTTTCCTTAATGTCATATAGTTTACAGCATACAAGTCTTTCACCTCCTTGGTTAAATTTATTCCTAGGTATTTTACTCTTTTTGATGCAATTGTAAATGGGATTGTTTTCTTAATATCTATTTCTTTTTTTTTTTAAGGGAACGCTACTTATTTATTGATTGATTGATTTTTTGGCTGTGTTGGGTCTTCGTTTCTGTGCAAGAGCTTTCTCTAGTTGTGGCAAGTGAGGGCCACTCTTCATCGCAGTGCGTGGGCCTCTCACTGTCGTGGCCTCTCTCGTTGCGGAGTGCAAGCTCCAGACGTGCAGGCTCAGTAGTTGTGGCTCATGGGCCTAGTTGCTCCACGGCCTGTGGGATCTTCCCAGACCAGGGCTCGAACCCATGTCCCCTGCATTGGCAGGCAGATTCTCAACCACTGCGCCACCAGGGAAGCCCTTAATATCTATTTCTGATAGTTTGTTATTAGTGTATAGAAACACAGCGGCTTTTCACTGTTGAGTATGTTAGCTGTGGCTTGTCATAAATGGCCTTTATTATGTTGAAGTACGTTCTCTCTATACCCACTTTGTTGAGAGTTTTTATTATAAATGGATGGTGAATTTTGTCAGATCCTTTTTGTGCAACTATTGAGATGATCATATTATTTTTATCTTTTATTTTGTAAATGTGGTGTGTCACATCAGAAGTATTTTTTATAATTATGGAGTCGAACACGGTTTCCTAAAAGCAAAATGCTAACAAATTTGTACAACATTTAAATGTTTGTACTAGAATATCTGGTTTGTTCACTGAGCAGAGTAGATTCTCAGTAAATATTTGTTGGATGAATGAGTATAAAAATGAATTATAAACAAATTAAAATATAAGCAAAATAATGGGAAGAACATTTGTCAAATATATAAAAAGTAGTAATACGCAAAATATATAAAGTATGATGCTACAAACCCAAAGATAAACAACTCAATAGAAAAATGTAAAAAAAACACGTAGAAGGAATAAAAATAAATGGCCAATAAACTCATAAACAGATGCTCAACATCATTAGTAACAAGAAAAATGCAAATTAAAACAAGATATTTTTGTTTATTATTCTGAGAAAATTCTAAATATTGATAATATCCAGTTGCTGTGGATGAGGGTAACACTTCTGGTGGGAATGTATAAAACTGGTAACACCATTTGGGAGGGAAATTTGGCCGTACCTTTCAAGATTAAAAATGCCTATCTCTTTTGATCCAATGTCACTTCTGTGAATCTATTGAAAGCAAAGTTGATTCTGTAATAGGTATATGTGCAAGGATGTCCACTGCAGTATTGCTTGTAAAACTGAGAATTGGAGCAATAAAAAGCCTAGAAACTTTGGTAAGGCTAAATAAATTATGTGGAGTACATGTAGTCATTTAAAGGAATGAAACAGACATATATTATTGACATCAAAATAGTTTTTAGGTATATAGTAGAGTTTAAAAAGCAAGTAAAATTCCACATATAAAATGATCCATTTATATGAAAATAAAAAGGTTATTATATGAATATGTAAGTGCATGGAAGAAGGACTAAAAAGATATATACTGACTGTGGTTACCACTGGGGAAGAGAAGGAGGTAGAGAGAAGTGAGGTCCTCATATTTTATTACATATAGTTATATTTTACTCAGATCTCTTACAGTGAGAATATATTCATGTATCACTTGGTAATAAAAAAGAGAAAATAAGAGGAAGCTTTATGCAAAAGTCAAGAAAGGAATAAAGGTAGAGAGGAAGAAAAGGAATCAAAGTGCATTAAGCATGTACAATAGAAGTAGAGACCTAGATGAAAGAAAGCCCATTTAGTCTTCTGAAGAGGCTCTCTGCTTAATCCTGGCTGGTGCCTGATTAGCCCACCAGAGTAGTTAAGATCTTATTCTTGCTCTATTTATCAGGTACTATGCTGCTGCCAAGCTCTGTGAAGGGACAGGGGTTCTTGGAAATGGCTTCTGCAGGCAAATCAAGGTGGGGAAGACCCCCATCCTCTGTGTAACACATGGATTTGATTCAGCCCTAAGAGCAATCTTGAGTCAAGTTGCTGGCTGTTGTCTTTTGTGCTCCCTCCCCTAAGTTACAGTGGTCTTTCATGGAAGCCTGAGACGGCATGTAATTTGTGTCTCTGGGAATATTTATGAAAATTCACGTTTATGTAACATTCCTTAGCTTTTCCGTAGTCCTGGGGGCTAACCTAATGAATAGGTCCCTAGCTGCTGAATGATTTTGTCAATAGGGAGCATATATTCCTCTGTAACACAGGCAGAGAATACCAGGAGCATAGACTTTGCTCTGGTGTCAGGAACAGGAGAACAGCCACAGGTCCATACCCATTCATGAGGACAGTTGATGCCTGACTCCCAGTTCTGTCCTTCCAGTTATTCCCTGTGCTGAGTATTATTAGTTCCGAAGGCTGCCGTAACAAACTACCATACACTGGCTGGCTTGAAACAATAGAAATTTATTCTCCCACAGTTCTGGAGGCTTAGAAGTCGAAATCAAGATGTCAACAGGGCCCTGCTCCCTCTGAAGGCTCTTCTAGCTCTTGCTGGTTGCTGGGCAGTCTTGGCATTCCTTCCTCAGCTTGTAGCTGCATCACCCCAGTGTCTGCCTCCACTTTCACATTGCCTTCTCCCTGTGTTTCTCTGTGTCTGTGTCCAAGTTTCCCTCTCCTTTCTCTTCTAAAGGTATCAGTCATTGGATTTAGGGCTCACCCTGATGCAGTATGACCTCATCTTAATTAATTACATCTTCAAAGACCTTGTTTCCAAACAGTGTCACATTCGGAGATTTCAGGTGGATATGAAATGTGGGGGGACACTACCCAGCTCACTGCACGGAGCACCCCAATTTAGATTTCCCACACCTTTCAGCATTCTTATTTACTCTTTGGGTGACCTTCATGCTTTTGTTTTGTGGCTCATTTTTCCTCCTTTGTGTATGTGTTCTTTTTTTTTTTTTTTTTTTTTTTTGCGGTACGCGGGCCTCTCACTGTTGTGGCCTCTCCCGTTGCAGAGCACAGGCTCTGGACGCACAGGCTCAGCGGCCATGGCTCACGGGCCCCACTGCTCCACGACATGTGGGATCTTCCCGGACCGGGGCACGAACCTGTGTCCCCTGCATCGGCAGGCGGACTCTCAACCACTGCACCACCAGGGAAGCCCTGGGTATGTGTTCTTCTTTGCTGAACTTGACCATATGCTTCTGACAGTAAAGCTTCATACATTTTACTTCTCCAAACACCCATAGTCTCAGTAACCCCAGCTCTAGACCTATTGGGGCAGCCTGTCCCATTGCCCTCATGTGTATATACATGCTCATCTAATCAGTTCCCCAGTATTTAGTTTGGAAGATTTCTTTACTTGGTCCATGGCTTACTACAAGGCTAGGCATGTGATCAGTTCATAATAATTGCTTGTTGACTAGAAGCAAAATACTTCTCTTAGGGAGCAGGCAGAAGAATTTAAACTGCTATGTTCTTTAAAACAAAGCAAAACACACACATCTGAACAAAACGCATTGCATAATCAAGTACGTGACACTAAGTTCCCAGTCGCTGTGGAATAGTCTTGGCTGGTTTTGCTCTTTCCAGTTTTCTTCTTTCCAGCTTTGGGAGCAGGTTTCTTTTATTCTAGTCACAGCTCAGTACGGTTGGCCAACTTTCTCTTTTTCTCCCGGGTTCAACTATTTCATCCAAAATTTCCATTTTTAATCCTTCTTTCAAAAAGTCTGTGCAGGGCTTCCCTCGTGGCGCAGTGGTTGAGAGTCCGCCTGCCGATGCAGGGGACACGGGTTCATGTCCCGGTCCGGGAAGATCCCACATGCCGCGGAGCGGCTGGGCCCGTGAGCCATGGCCGCTGAGCCTGCGCGTCCAGAGCCTGTGCTCCGCAACGGGAGAGGCCACAACAGTGAGAGGCCCGCATACCGCAAAAAAAAAAAAAGTCCGTGCAGTTTGGGCCTATAAATAATTTCCACATTGTGCTCTTTATTTTCCAACATGGTTAGAAATAATGATAACAAAAGTAATGACAAAAACTCTTAATTTTATAATGTGCAATTCTAAATGATGTGTACATTTAATAAGCCACAGATTTCTAATTTTTAACCTTATCCTTATGATGTGGTTGGTGATGGCATTGATTTCATTTTTTTTGGGTACAATGGTGGGCTTCGGGGAGGACTCAACAGTCCTTGTGGGGAGGAGGGAATGTGGCAGGAGTGGTGGAAAAAGCAGAGGAAAAGGAACGTCCTCCAGCAGAAGCCCTTATGTCACCGGGGAGATACTTTCAGGGCTTCCTTCTTCCTTCAGGAGTGCCCATGTTGTTTCATAACGGACCACGTGATTCAAAACTACAAGTGTGTTGGCAGCATAAAAGTCTGAGTGATAACCATGATGGGCCAAGAGATTCCATGCTTGGTATGTCAGTACTAGAGGTGGTTCAAATGCGGGTCAACCAGGTTAGGAAAGCTCTATTCATATCTGTCTCCCTTTGTTTGGAAATACTTTATAATGCCTCATTTCTAGATGCAGTTTTGTAGTAAAAAATCTCAGTACCAAGTTACATAAGTAATTGCATTTGGCTGTTATTATTATTATTATTATTATTACAAGTTGATTTATGCCAACCAGCATAACTCCTGAGGGACCAGTTAGTTACACAACATCTGTAGCAAGCAGGCACCTGGATCTCTTGCCTTAAGTTATTTCATGTACTTTTGCTAACTTTTTTTTGGCTGAAACTCTCAGGTCACTGCACCCTAGTCCCAGGCAGCAAAGCTCTTCTTTAGAAGCAGGACTGCCAAATATCTCTTCATATGTGCACCTATTTCATGTGTATTCCATCTCCACTCCTTCCTGAAGAATGACAGTCCCCCTCTCACCCTTTGAACCAACATATAGGACTTAGGTCAAGTTGAAGGGCTCTACCTCATCCATGTCGGTTTGTTCTTCAACCTCTAGAGTAGTAATAACTCCTATGGGTTTAGCGTGAAGGTCTCAGGCAGCCTGCTGAGTGTTCAACGTTATTAACTCGTGCCATTCTCATAGTGGTCTCTGTAACAGGGCCCCTGGGTCAGACCCAACCTGCTGTCTGGTTTTGTATGGCCAGAGGCTGGGAATAGGTTCCATATTTTTAAGTGGTTGGAAGAAAAAAAGAAAAGATGATATTTTGTGCCATATGAGGAGTACATGAAATTCAGATTTCCGTGTTTTATTGGAACACATCACGCCATTTGTTTACATCTTGTCTGAGGTTGCTTTCACGCTACAACTGAGGGGAGTAGTTGAGATAGCGACCTTGAGGCCTGCAAAGTGAAAAATATTTACTGTCTTACCCCTTATAGAGAAATTTTGCAGATCCCTACTTTAGGTGGCTGGTTGCATTATTATCCCCATCTTACAGATGAAGAAATGTAAGCTGAGAGTTTTAAGTTTGTCTGTAGCCATTTGTCCACATGGTGAACTTGAGATTAAACATGTTGGATATCAAAGCTTCTCTGGAGCAGCTGAGACAGTCAGAGAATTCCAAGAACAAGTATTTGTGAGGGAGCGTCTCAGCACTCCAGTATCCTCTAACAGAGTTCTTAGAGTGTGACTTCCTTCTGTGCACGTGTGTGTGTATGTGGGCATGCCCATGTGTATGATTAAAGCATAAGAGAGAGCTATACCAGGAGGAGGATGAATTAAATAAATTTTTTTAAAAATCCCTGCTTTAGAAGTAGAGGAGATGCGGTACCAGTAACATCTAGGAGGCTGCTGCTTGTCATTTCAGTAGAAGAGGGATGGAGGGATTATCCCTGCTGTTGATGATGATAGTAACAGTTGTTGCTGAATGATAATAATCACTTCCAACTAGAAGAGAGCAGTCGTTAAGAGAGCAGTTCTCTGTGGCTGGCTTATTTGATCATATCCCAAGAGTTATAGTTCGGTAAACGAGTGAGTGAGTAATGCTTTGCCCTTTCGGCGCTGTCGTTTTGCACATGCGCAGAAAGAGTGTGTGCTCCTGGGCTGTTTCATCGCGGAGCGCCGCTCATTAGCATCCCTGTGAGTGCTGCTGCCCAACGGAGAGGTGGGGTGTGGTCCTCAGCTCTCACTCTAAAAGCCCTGGAAGGAGCTGCGAGGGACAGTGGTTGGGAATAAAAAGGTGTCAGTTGTTCTGAACGGGCCAGGAACCCCTGACGCCTACTTGGAGTCCTTTGGAATGTAAGCCTTTTATGTGTGGGGTGTTAGGGGTCCTTTCTGCAACCAAACCCTTTGAAATATTTCTCCAGAGTCTGAAAGAGTCTGACAATTGGTCACATTTTTTTTTTTTTTGCCCAATAGAGTCCCAGAGGAGGGAGTCGTAAGAGAGACACATTCCAGGTGTGGGTATTGCCCTAACATCTGCCTGCCAGAGCCATGGGCTCTATGCCTTAACTACTGTTTGAAGGAGTTTGTGAAGGTTTTTCATAGCTGTCAACCAGAATGTGTATGAGAAAGATCATGAGTTTATGTGTATATTCCCAAAGTTACGTTTTTTGTTTTTCTATTGTTCTTTATGGTGATTGGAGAAAGACCACTGCATTTTAAGGAAAGCTGCTAAGGGATGTTTCACTAGCAAAAACAAACACACAAAAAAATGAGATTTGTTTTTACAAACGTTTGAGGATGGTTGTCGATTAAAAATAGAAAGTCATTTTTTTTCATTTTCACCAGGGAGCCTGCTTACCTAATCATTTCTTATCCCCATCCCCATTTCTGGGCAAGGTTTCAAAGTGGAGATGAGGAAGTCTGTTTCTGCTTTATAAACGGCTATTCCTCTCCCTGTGTTCTCAATGTTACATGCATGGCTGAGTAATGCTTTTTTAGCTGTTGACTTAAGTACAATTCAGTCTTCTCCATCTCTTCCCTCCCATTTCCAACCTCCCGTTTCCTTCTCTTCTTCTAGTAGGAGTGTTTACCTAAATGTGAACTTTTGTTTGTTGGGATATTGTGCCGTGTGCATGTACCAAGAGCCCACTGGATCTGTCCGAACACCTCTGGGGAGGTCGACGAGAACCCCGGTGCTGTACCCTCTTCCAAAGCAGGAAACAGAGAAGTTAAGTGTCTTGCTCAAGGTCACTGTCTGAAGTGCCTTTTGAAGTTTGGGCACTCATACCCTGGGGGATTTGGGGTTCCCACCTCCCCGTGTGCTTCTATCACTGATGCCAAAGCCTTAGTACTACAGGAGAAATGAACTATGGTGTTGCCTCCCCGTGGGGTGACCATGCTGCCCAATCTAGTAAAGCCACATAGTGGCTCTTCATGATGACACCGTCAGGGAAGGGCCCTGAGCAGAGCGTGGGCTTTATTGCCTGCGTGTTACCTCCATGCCAGGTGTTTCCTGCTCTGCAGATAGCTCCTTCATCAGACATTTCCAACTCTGATTCTGCGCCAAATATTTGGCACAGGTGAGAGGCATCCTTTGCTTCCTTCCCCTTTCCCTGTAGCTTAAGAATAAAAAGCATGGGAGCTGGAATGGTAGAGACATTGAGCTGCTAGGAGAAGGGGTAGGCTCATCTCCAAAAGAGGATTTCGACCTCAGACTCATACCGGGGAGCACATGCCGGCTGTCACCTGGAGCCTGGGAAAGCTCCTTTTCCAGAATTTACACAGCTGGTGTTTTGACCCCAAACCACTGCCAACACACATGGTGGGGGGGGGGGGGTGTTTAATGATTAAAATTTTTAAATAGTTGTATTTCTCCCCTTGTTTATTTTTCTAGAAGGTAGTAAGGAGAATTTCACTTACATTTGTGGCTTTGGTTGCGTGGAGATGAGAAAAAGGGAATGGGTGGGGGTGGTCTTCCCTCATCCCTTAAATCCTTTATTCTCCTCCATAGCATTTATGACCTTCAACATCCTATATATTTTGCTTATTTATTTTGATTTTATACCTGTTTACCCCACTAGAATGTGTCCTCCCTGAAGACAGAATTGCTTATATTTATATCTAAACCTGGGCCTGATACCTAGTAGGTACTCAAAATTTTTGTTGATTGAATTAATTAATCCTTCCACTAGATGTAGCTATTCGAACCAACTCCAGAGTCCCTGAATTTGTTCCACGTGTTGAAGGGCAGAGGCTGAATTGTAGGACCTGAGATTTTCAAAATATAAATCCTAGAAAGTGCTATAGTGATTCAGATGGTAGACCTTCTAGACTAGTATTTTGATGGGATGAATGTTATGGCAATGCCTGGCTGTTTGCCTTGACATCTGCCTCAGAGGTTGGACATCATCATTCATTCATTCAGCCAGACAGGCAGAGAGTCGATCTTTTATCAATAATTAGCTCTGGGGATAGAAAGCTGAACAGGATATATAGGCTCATTCCCTCATAAATCTTGTCATCTATAACTAGATCAACATTTTGGGGGGAACTTATTTATCTTTTCAGCCTCTTCCAATCCTGTGAAGAAGCATTCCTTAGTGTCAGTGATGCTGGATCAATATGAGACAACAGTAGGGGTATATATGATGGTGGAAGAAAATGGGTAGAAAATTTCAGACTTGAAAAGTGCTGCCTCCTGATTTTTCTGCTACCTGCTCGCATCCCCTCTCTGATAAGGGGTCTGTTGGTGAGCATATCATTAGTACCTTGTATTGGTTTCTTCCATGATCACATCCTAGCAAATGGCAAGATGCTTAGTGACTTTTTTCTGTATGGCTTAGCAATAGCATATATGAAAAGAATTCCAGCTGTTGGTCTTTTGTAGATTCAGAGTGAGTCCACATTGAGATGAGGCTGTTGAGGGTGAGCAACAGTTATGTCCAAAGCAAGGCCGGGGATGGTCCCCTCACCCGAGCAGCTCTGGCAACCCCTGGCGCCCTGTGCTTGAGGAAACACAGAGGAGGGAAGAATACACCCAGGGTGAGGGCACTCAAAACTGTTTCATATGAGGAACAGTTAAAAGAACTGGGGATTTTTATTTTAGAGAAGACTCAGAAACACCGTAAGCTCTGTCTTCAAATGGTGGAAGGGCTCTCCATGTGGGAGAAGCATTAGATCATCCTGGAGCCTCAGGTCTTGGAACAAGGATGGCTGGGTGATAGGACTTCCTACAGTCAGGGTATTCAAAGGTGGCCGCCTGGGGAGCCACCTCTGAGCCTTACTGCTTGATCCCTTAGGAGGAATGCAAGTCCTAATTTGTATCCTATCCGATGAGCCCAGATTCCTATTGAAGCCAGCCTAGGGCATGGCGAGCAGATATGCTGACCAGGTAGAAGAGAAAATGACAGCTCTCATTTGGGTCTGCTTCTGTGATCCTCCTTTCCTCTGTTTGCCTTCGGTCAGATGATTTTATTCCCCCAAATTCAAATATTTGGAGTCTCTATTAAAATATATATATTTAATAATATATGAAATAGTTAACAATACATGGAATAAAAATACATGCATTTAATGATATATATAATATACATTATTATTATATATAATATATATATTATATACATGATAGAATTGCTTGTATTGTCATGTGGGAACAACCTGAATGATGATTAAAAAAGAATAGTTGAGTAAATTCTAATGTATTATATGAACCATTATGCAGTCATTATGGACAATGAGTTAGATCTGTATCTACTGCCCTAGATGAATGGGCAGGCTAGAGAGTTAAATGAGAAAAGCAAGAGAAACATATTCCATACATAGTATGATCTTGTTTTATGAGAATAAATTATATTTTAAACATTACGTATGTAATCATGTTGGCATATAGTTTGTGTGAGGATGGCAAAAGTGGGGACGCATAGAGATGAAGTGGTTGTTAACAGTAGTTGGAGAGTTTTGGGTGAGGTGGGGACCTGAGGGACAGAAGTGGCAGGAATAGAGACAAAGTGAAGGAAAGTGAGGGGACAGCTCATCCATCTGTCTGTCTATCAATATCCATCTATCTACCTATCATCTATCTATTATTGTCTATCTAGCTTCATTGGTTGTGCTTAAACAAGTCTTAATTTTGAGGACTTTAATAAAAGAAAGAAGAAAGAAAGAAGAAAGAAAGAAAGAAAGAAAGGAAGAAAGAAAGAAAGGAAGGAAGGAAGAAAGAAAGAAGAAAATGTCTTTCACTTTTATGCTATTTTCCTTTTTTTTACTCTGTTGCTCTTATAAAAACTGTCTCAACGTTTCTATTAAGGACACTCAAGAGGTTTTATAATAAAAAAAAAACTATTAGTTTTCATTCTTTTGAGATGATGATTTAAACAGTTGAAAGAAATCTGGGGAATGTATAAAGATAAAATATTTTGAATCAAAATTGAGTTTCTAGATATCGTGAAAGATGAATGACTTAAGAATCATTTGTATTTTTCTTCATTGTTTCTTTACTGTATAAGAGGTGTCCATTTTCTCCTAGTGCTCCAGAAAAATGTTCCCTTTCTTAAATCTAGGGAACACAGGGTCAGGTTAGGAGCACCCAACTCAGTTAAAAAATTTGCTAGTTTCTGGTGGGGAAGTGAAGCATTGAGTGGAGGGTTCTGACATGTGTGTGTGTGTGTGTGTGTGTGTGTGTGTGTGTGTGTGTGTGTGTGTGTGTTTTTGTTTTTTTTTTTTGCGGTACGCGGGCCTCCCACTGCTGTGGCCTCTCCCGTTGCGGAGCACAGGCTCCGGACGCGCAGGCTCAGCGGCCATGGCCCACGGGTCCAGCCGCTCTGCAGCATGTGGGATCTTCCCGGACCGGGGCACGAACCCTTGTCCCCTGCATCAGCAGGCGGACTCTCAACCACTGCACCACCAGGGAAGCCCCTGTATGGGTATTTTTAATCAGTTTTTCCCTGCTGAAATATCCAGTAAGATGCTGCTATGTTTTTCTGGGATTTGGATACTTTCTTTCAAACTATTTTAGATAATTGTTTTCCATATTAAATTATCCTCATTATACATTCATTTTTGATGCCAGTAGTTCTTTCTACATAAAGGATTTGTTTGTATCCAGAATAGCCCCAGATGTTGTAGAATTGGCTGGTGATTTAACCCCTGCTGATTATGAAAGAAGATTTGAGACAGAATAGGGTGCTGTTTCATATTCACATTTGGATGTAGTCTCAGAGCTGATCCCAAGCAGCATACTGATACAGAGACGAATAATGAGTGGGTGTGTCAGATCGATAGAAATAATAATACTAACCATTCGTATTTCTTTGATTTTAAGATGCTCGTTTTATATACTAACTGAAATCTGAATGCATCTTACTGCACTTGTGTGCATTTATTAGGTTAATATTGCAAGTCAACAGTGGTCTTATAATTAAAAGAAATCCTGTAGAATCCCCTTGGCTGGCTATTGAGTTCTGGAAGTTTTAATGCAATTAGAACATTCCAGAATCAATGAACCTCAACCAGAATTTCAGCCTGCATAATGCTATCCTGATTTAGACAAAGCAGGAAGTTATAAAAGTGTTTCTTTTCATGCAAGCAACTGCCTCATTGATAGATAACACTAAAATGATCCTAAAATTATACGAAGTAGGATCGGTGCATGGCGACTCCATTTTTAAAATCCTGATTTTAGGTCAACGGCACCATCACTTTGGGAAAACTAGTCAAGTGCAGTGACATTTTTCCACCTCACAGGCTAAAAAAATATTTCACTAGGCCAAAAACCTGAGTGGTACTTACGAACAGTTTATCTGTCAGAAGAGAGTGGGAAGAATGGAAGAGAAAATGTTATTTGAACCTGTGACCTGGAGAGAAGGAAAGAGCCATGACATGGGAAGCCGTGCTGACTGACTAGATTGCCTGTATCCTGAGTTTGCTTTAGGTGTCTTGTCAAGCATTTCCATTGAGTTTTGTTGTCACTGTTGCTTCGTTTTCTTGGGCGTAATATCTGTTCTTTCAGAAAATCCCCCTGCCCCTCCCCCCAGGCTAGGCTGGAAGGCTTCATGGCTGACTCTCCTGTGTGTGTTTGAGTCCATGGTCTTTTGCTGCTTTTCTCATGCTTTTTCTTTATGACGTTTCAGCTCATCCACCATACACCATGTGCTTTAGAGTGAAATTCTACCCACACGAACCCTTGAAGATTAAAGAAGAGCTCACCAGGTATTTTTTTGTTTGTTTGTATGTTTAACGTGCCCCTTGAAACAGCCAGGGCCTCTGAGTTTTACTCTTGTCTAGAGCGGAGTGTCTCCACCAAGCAGGCGCTCAGCTCAGCATTTGGCTTGGAATGTTTCTCTTACACTTAATTGTCTTGGGACTTTTCAAACCGTTGTCATTGGGAGTGTAATTAACTGCACAAAAAAGCAGTGGGTTTAAGGAGGAGGTGCTCTCTGAAAACACCTGACAGTGGGATGCTAAAAATAAATAGATGACTGCGTTTAGGATATGGGCAAATTCATAGCTAGTGCAGCCCCTGGGACCTGTCCTTTGGATCTAAGCTTTTCTGAAGGGAAAAGATCCCTTGACAGAATGATGAACTGTTTTGTCATCCCACATTCCGCTTGCTAAATGACCGACCGCGGAGCCGGCTTCCTTCTCCTTGTAGACTCTTCTCAGCCCAACTCTCTGCATTTTCTGGTTCTCGGGCCAGGGCCACGTGCAAATAGTCCACCTTCTGGGTGTTTGGCTTCCGTGATCAGCCTTGGCCAATGCCACTGAGCAGGGTCCCAAGAGGGCCAACTCAGTGGATGGAGACGAGCCCATGTGTGCTTAGCTCTTAATGAGCCTCTGATCTGGTGACCGAAAAAAGTCATTGTGTCTAGTCATCTCTCAGCATAATCTGCGTGGGTCCGAAGGCAGCAGAGAAGCCAAGGCAGTTGACTCTGATCATCATGTGCAGAGTCACGTGCTGGGTTCTAGGGTACTGTGCTCTCTCGTTATCCACGAGGGTCTGGTAAAGCTCCACCAGGGTGACACAAGGTGATGTTGGAAGGGAGCCATTCTCTGTTAGTAATTTGTGCACGGCTGTTGGCGGAGGTTTGTGCTTGGGGGCGGGGCAGGGTATGCGTGGGAAAGGAGATGATGGACATTGTAAGTAGTGGTTGGTGTTTTGCAATCTGGCCTGCTTTTAAATTAAGGTAAAATTCACGTAACATAAATTTTTTTTCACCGTTTCAAAGTGTACAGTTCTGGAGCATTAAGTACATTGACAATGTAAGGCAACCATCACCATTATCTAGTTCCAGAACATTTCTTATCACCCCAAAACGAAAGCCTGTACCCATTAGCAGTCACTACCCACTCTCCCATCCCCCAGACCCTGGAAACCACTCATCTACTTTCTATCTCTATGGATTTACCCGTTTTGGACATTTCATATAAATGGAATCAAAGGGTATGTGGCTTCGGCCTGCTTTGGGCTTGAAAAATTTATTCATTTATTTGTTAAGTACTTCCTCAGTTCCTGCTGTCTGCAAGGGCTATATGAACCACCTAAATAAATAAATAAAGATATTTGTCCTACCCTCTGGGTGCTAACACTGTAATTAGGAAGATCAAATCAGATACTAATGCCAGGCATTATTTCATCAGGGGCCAATATAGCTCACTTTTGTCACTTGTTTTCTTTAAGACCTGGACCAGAGGATAAAAATTGAATATGTGTCACAATATAAATTAAGGATGGGTCTTTTGTTGGTGATGTTGAGAAAAGTCCCATTTGAAAGTAAAAGGGTACAAAGTTTTAGTTAAATCCCTCTCAATTAAATTTGCTAGCCCTTCCCTGCATTTGTCTGAATAACTAAGGTATGAATTGTGCGACATTGCAAACAGTTTTATGTCTCCAAAGGAAATTAAGGCAATACAGGTAGAAATGGGTTTTTCTGAGTCAACACAGTCCTTAGAATTCAAAAGGGATCTACAAACTGTGGAATGACTCAGGTACTTATGATTTAAACCCTATCTTGAAAGAATTTAGTTTTTATTGTTTGATGTTATTTTATCATAAGATTAATCTGAAATTTAAGAATTTAATAAATGAGAAGCTAAGATCACATTCATGACCAGGCTAAGGGGTAAAGAAACATTGAGAAAAAAGCGGTTTTAAAAGAGCAAAACAACAAAAATACTCACCAAAAAGGATATTTTTTTAATCCTTCTTTTATCTCTCCATTTACACAGTCACCTTACAATCCTTTAGATTTCTGAGGCATTTGTAAATGCCATATACAATTGAATGTAATAAAAGCATGTTGGTTTTAAATTTTTTAGTAAGAACCGCCTTTCAATTCATGTTAGATAGAGAAGCGTATCACTAATGGGGGCATAATAATGTATGCCCCAGATCCTCCTGTGTTTTTGTTGCTTAATTCTTTCATGCAGGGAGGGGTGAGACTGAAGGAAAATGCATTATTCTTATTATTTTGGTGGCTATTATATTAAAAAATGAGTATCTGAACCTGCAGCCATTTGCAAGGCTCAGTGGATTATGTGGAATCCGTAATAATCCATGATTATCTCTAGAGTTCACTAATGTGAGCAAGGACCCAAACTCAGCTGTTCTGAAAGCGGATTTTCTTTTCTCAGGAAGCTTTTGTCAAGCTCAATTTCTGAGTTATGGGATCAGAACCCAAACATCTCATTCGTCAGTAAATATTTATTTGAAACGATTTTCCACTACTAAACTCACCAAAACGTGGACAGGAGTGCCTTTTGTTCAATGCATACATGCAGCACGTAGAAAAGAAACTTGATGGCATTTAGCCAGGTAGTTTACATTCTTTAAGAAAGGAAAGATTTCATCATCTCAAGTATTTGTGTGACCTTGGTATTGTGAATGATCTAGGGCCATGGTCCTCAAAGTCACATCCCTGGATTAACAGCAACAGCATCACTTGGGAACTTGGCCCCTGCCCCAGACCTGGGATGGGGCCCTGCAATCTGTATTTTCACAAGCCCTCCAGGTAATTTTAAAGCATGTCAAATTTTAAGAACCATTACTCTAAGGCAATTGGATTTTCAAAAGTATTACTCTAAGGCAATTGGATTTTCAAAAGTATTAGTTTCTTTAGGCAGATATTAGAGTGTACAATTCAGTGGGTTTCGTATGTTCTTTCGTATGCCACCATCACCGTGATCTCCTTCCAGAACATTTTCATCACTGCAGTAGGAAACCTAGTACGCAAGCAGTCTCTCCCCATTCCCCACTCCCCCCAGCCCCTGGCAGCTACTAAGCTATGTTTTTGTCTCTGTAGGTTTGTCTATTCTGAAATTGTATACAAATGGAATCATATAATAGGTGGCCTTTCATATCTGACTTTTCACTTAGCTTAATCTTTTCAAGGTTCTTCCATGTTGTAGCAGGAATCAGTAGGTACTTCCTTCCTTTTATGGCTGAATCATATTCCATTGTATGGATAGACCACTTTCTTTTATCCTTTTATCAGTTGATGGGCATTTGTTTTAGCTATTATGAAGAATGCTGCTATGAGCATTCCTGTACACATTTTTGTGAGGACCTAGATTCTGATTTAATTGGGTCTAGGGTAGGGTCCATGTTGGTATTGTTTAAAAGCTCCCCCAGGTGATTCTAACATGCAGTCCCTCTGAGAACCTCTGGTTTAGAACCTTATTACTCAAGTGTGGTCCATGGGCCTGCAGCTCAGCTTTACTGGGGCGCTTATTAGAAATATGGACTCTTGAGCCCCACCCAGACCTACTGAACCAGAATCCATATTCTAACAGCATCTCTGGGTAATTCACGAGCTCACTAAAGTGTGAGAGACACCAGTTTAGGGAGATACTCTGGGTCCTTGATGGCCAGTGTAATACTGGTCCCTTGACAAAATGTACACTAACTCCAGATGAGAAATTTATTAGGGACTACCTTTATGTCCTGCACACAATTCCATACAAAGTTGGGGACAGAGAGTGTCATTTGAACCTCCATCGTGTGTCCAGTGCCTAGCACTGTCATAGCATAAAGCGGGTGTGAGATAAAGATCCATCAAGTGGAAGCACCAGGGAGCCACTGAACCCTTCAGTGCATCTGTGTGTCCGGGGATGGCGAGCTCCAGCGCTCGGGGAGGCGGGCGGGCGCTGCCGGCACCTGAGTGATCTGAGTACCTCAGTTACGCTCTCTGAGCGGGGTTGTGCATGAGGCTGCTCACAGGCTGAGTAAAGATCAGATTATTTGAGCCCTGGAGGTAGTGACTGGGGCCGATTGGGTGGTACTCCTCACCTGGCCTCAAGAACCTGGAAAGAAGAAAAAAAGGTTGGTCTCTGCGACTTAAACTTCAAAATAAACAGAAAGAATCTTCACACACCTATAAAGTTAGTCAGAAACAATAGACCCCAGGCCTGAGCCTTCAGTGAAAGAATCAGTCAGGCAAAGACATAGGAGGAGATCTGAAGAGGGCGTGATCAGCGTAGAGGAACAGAGGGGACAGTGACAAGATGAGCCTGAGCCAGGGGTGGTAAACTGACACCGCCCCCCCCCACCGCCCCCGCCCCGCCATCCCCAGCTGAATCAGGCCCAGGCGTATTTTTCATTTGACACTCCAGTGTTTTCAAAAACAGAGTTTGCTGCAACATTTAAAATTCAAAGGATTTCACTTCTAAACCGGTCGCCAGCAACCCATCAGCACAGCGGCTGACCCCTTCGCGGGAGCCAGCACCCTCTGTTCTGCTTCCCGACCCCCTCACCCCAGCCTGTTTCACTCAGTAACAGGTTTGTCTGGCCCTGAGGCCATCTGTTTGCCATCCCTGGAGAAGCGGAGAGGACACTAAACAGATGACCGTTTGTGCTGTGAATAAGTTGGCTTTCTGGCCTCGTAACCAAGTCTTTTTGAGATTGATTAACATGAGTCTGTCTGTGCCCCGGACTAGTCTCTGTAGACTGAGTCCGATTCCTGAGTCCTCATTCCACAGAGAGCTCGGGCAGCCTGTAGCTGAGGTGCTGGTGGTGGTAACAGTGGCTGTGGTTGTCCTTGTGTGGGACTTTCTGCCAGGGACGGTGGCTGCTGGGCCCTGTGGCTCTCCTCCATCCTTCCTGTATCTCTTTGGAAAGGGCCAGCCACACAGCTCTGGAAGCTGCCGCAGACACTTCAGGTTTTCTGAACTCTGAGGGCTCCTCCCAGTTTTCCTTTGCTTGCCCTCTGAGGGGCTTGGGTAGGGCTCTGGTGACCCAGGTGCATGAAGCATGAGCAATCCTTCCACTTCTTCCAGGCCTCAGCCAAAACTTAGGGCGACTCTTTCTCCTTTTGCATTGCAGGTATCTTTTGTACCTGCAAGTTAAAAGAGATATTTTCCACGGTCGACTGCTCTGCTCCTTTTCAGATGCTGCCTACCTGGGTGCCTGTATCGTCCAAGGTAAGTGTGGCCACGGCTGCCCATCCCCACCATTGTACTGGACAGTAGAGCTTTGGCTGTTCAGAGACTCCCTCCTCCCCAGCCTCTGCCCATCCAGCCCGTGTCATGGTTTGAGGCCAGGCAGGGCTTGGGTACTTAACAATGGACCCCCGCCTCCCCTTCCCTCCCAAGCCTCTGGGGTCCTGGTGGAAGGCTGGGCTGCAGTGGTCACAGGGGCCTCTGCAAGAACGGAGGTCCTCAAGGCCCCGAGGTAGAGCTCAGACTCTCTGTTTCAAAGGGGCTGGAATGCTTGACTTTGTAAGAAGCTTTGAAGGGATATGGGGTGTTCTGTGCTCTGAGCTCCAACCACCAGGTGTGGTGCATGATGGGTATATTGAGCGGGGAATCTATGTCCAGGAAGGTAGGTGTCAAAGGGGTGTCCTTTCAAACCTTTGGAGTGAAATATCAAAGCATTTATACATATGTATTCACACGAGTAGTACGTGTATATACGTGCACTGTAGCTAATGCTTCAGCTTTTCTCGTCACGCAGTGTGGCGAGGAGAGCGTCAGGCTCACAGCCTGTCATTCTACAGTTTGAGCCTGAATTCCCATTTCCTGGTTGTTTCACCATAGATAAATGACTTAAACTCTTTAAGCTTCGGTGTCTTTATATATTGAATGATGTGGTCCTACTTGTGTGACAATTTCATGAGACTTATTCTCAGGGTTGAACAAGCCCCAGAGGGTGGGGCATTGGGAAGCAGTAAGCATATAGGACCCAGGGTAAGCTTCTGGATGTTTCGACCTGTAAAAAAAAAGTGTTTGAGAGAAGGCTGTCTCCAGAGCCCAAGGCAGAGCATCGTCATGGGGACGGGCCCAGGACCCAAGTGAAGAACGACTCAGAAGTTCTGTTCCCCTGGGTCAGCTGGGAGGCAGCTGGCAGCAGGGCCTGCTTGGAGGGACTCAGGTGTTCCAGCCATTTGTAGCATGGATGCTGATGACATGTTTATGAGAGAAGGGGAGGGTGGAGAGGGGAACTAGGAGAAGAGAGGAGGGATGGAGGGGAGAAGGAAGGAAGCAGGTGAGGACAACGCGAGAGAGAGAGAGAGGCTACCAAGTGAGCATGTCACCCTTATAAAGGATCTGAAATAAGGAAGGAGCTTATGATGGGGTCATAAGCGGATCATGACAATCGTCTGTCTGATCACAATTCCAACCTTCATTCACAGCTTAAGAGAGACACCCATCATTCTCCTGGGGGTTTCACTGTCACTCACCACTGTCCCCATGGGATGCTCTGTGCTGTGAAATCGTTCCTAGGACCCTGTTTCCAGGTGTGTGTGCCCTCTGAGAATTCTGAAGTCTATCTGTGTTGCTTTTCCCCATCCTCTGGGAGCGACCTAGTGCCACTCAGCAGATTTTAGCAGTGGTGTTAAAAAAACCCTTGGAGATACTCAAGTGTAAAGTTAGAATGACAGTGATAGCCTGATGGGAAATAGTCCTTCCATCTGCCCCAAGGTGGAGTGCGTGCTTCTGAAAGCTGCCTCTCTTATATAGAGCTAAGGAATGTTCAAACCCCAAAGTTCTTCTTCCCTGTGAAGACTGCACGTTCCTAGTTAGGGTGCACTGTCTTCCATGAGGGAAAAGCAAATCGATACTAATCCAAGCAACAGACTGGCATATGAGGATTTCAGGACGCATTTAGGCATTAGTGAATCGTGGTCAGTTGTCCAAGGACAAGCTCAATATGGATCTGTAATGGGAAAACTCTCCATCCTGTTTTATGTTTGAAATAAAGCCACAAAGCCTCCATCCAGATGATCAGGGCCCTATTTTATCCCTCGTTGCTATTATCACTGACCATACTCATAGATGCTGTCGAGAGAGTAGAGTTGGAAGTGAACTGACAGACCTCAAGAAAACCTTTCAGCTCTAAAACGCAGCAGTGTCCATGGACCATTTGTAGCAAATCCAGTAAAAGCTGGATTCGTCAAGTTCTCTGATGCTCGGGGTGGTATTACAGCAGCTCTAGGGATCATTACAAATGCAGATAAACATCTGCTTTGTCAGAACTGCTTATGCTTACAGAGAGCGATAGGGAATGTGAAGTAAATGATTAGAAAGCGGAGGACATGTGACTTTTTACTGGCCTCTTGTTTGCTAACACTCTTTGAAGGAGCATGTTTTAAGCTTCAGAATATTCTGAGTGTATAAAACAGGCAGCCACCCAGAGTTTTGCCACCGTACACACTGAATACAATGAGCATATTCAATACACGCTTTGCATTGTCTTCATAATACCAATTGCAAAACAAACACACGAAGCCCTAGGAATCTATTTATGTTCTTTCTTGATACAAATATCTTTCCTGTTCCTTCTACAAAACAGCAATATGGCAGGATTACTGTTCTTATCTCCTCTGCCTGGTGTGTCCAATCCCTGTGGGTCTGTGGCTCCGTCTTGATATTCAGAACTCCGTTCAGATGTCACTTCCTCTGAGAAGTCTTCCTGGACTACTAAAGTAGCCTCTCTCTGCACATCATTCTTTCTCATGCCCCTGTTCCGTTGTCTTTTTTTTTTTTTTCCCTTTTTTTTTGCGGTACACGGGCCTCTCACTGTTGTGGCCTCTCCCGTTGCGGAGCACAGGCTCCGGACGCCCGGGCTCAGCGGCCATGGCTCAGGGCCCAGCCGCTCCGCGGCATGTGGGATCTTCCTGGACCGGGGCACGAACCCATGTCCCCTGCATCGGCAGGCAGACTCTCAACCACTGCGCCACCAGGGAAGCCCTGTTCTGTTGTCTTTTAAGCACTTATATTTAAAATTATCTTGTTGAGTTGTTTGGGGGCTTATTATGCATTGCCCCTTATGTAGGATCTAAATTCCATGGAAGTGGAACTCTGGGGGCCTTTTTCTCTGTAGTACCCCCATGTCTGGCACACAGTAAGTTCTCCACTAAATATGTTAAGTGAACTAGGGCACTTGCCTAAATCGCACCAATGTATGCTTTATTTCTATACTTGGGAAAGAGTGGTTGTTTCACTACCTCATCCATGTATTTGTCATGTGTTCTCTCAACATTTATTGAAGAGCTCCTAGGTGGCAGGCCACTGCAATGTGAAGTCCCTGTGGGGGGAAGGGGACAGACAAGTAAACAGGAAGCTGTGATGATGTGTTAATGTCTAAACAGAGGGACACACAGGGTCCCTGCTCTGACCCCAGGAGGGCCCCCCACTCAGCAAGGGTAGTCAGGGAATGTTCCCAAAGGAGTTGACCCTGGGGCT
The DNA here is from genome assembly GCF_011762595.2 of Tursiops truncatus. NCBI lineage: Eukaryota > Metazoa > Chordata > Mammalia > Artiodactyla > Delphinidae > Tursiops > Tursiops truncatus. The sequence continues at coordinate 34,225,497 of NC_047039.1, forward strand.
GTCACGTCCTGTATCTCAAGTTCTTTTGGAGTGAGTCCTCTCCAAACCAGGGGAAATGCCATTGTCATACTTGCCCTTTGTACTTACCATCACCTGATCACACTCATCCTTTTGCTTCAACTCTTTGGATTTTGCTGACAATTAAATTCTCTTTAATTTTAATTTAATATCATCTTAATTTAAATTCTCGCAAGCCATCCCATGTACTGTATGTTATTTGTTGTAACTTTACCCTCATCGTCACATGTGGGAGAGAGAACCACAGGCTCCTTACCCAACTCCTCTATGGAAAACAAAATTTGAAGTTAGAAGTCCTTAATCATTTATAAACGGCCTTTTGCTTCAGGTAAAGTCAGAGTTAAAGACAAGCTTTAAGGAACAAGAAAGCTGGGCGTGTGATGGGGGAAACGTCGACATTTACCTTGTCAGCAACCCTGTGCAGTTTCCATGGCATTTCTTCTCTAGTTCGCTGGCATTTGCCAGGCTACTTATTTGCTATGTTTAGCAGTCCAAGGCCATTGTACTTCACAAGTTTTCCTGGAAAGAGAAATGCCCACCCAAAACGAGACAAGCACAAACAACACCACCCATCAACTGTGCAAGGTGACATTGCATTGGACATGGCCTAGTTTAATATCAGTGGTCCATGCCCTGCGGAAAAGCAGGCACTGGGTTATACTGTCCCCTAAATTTTGGGGTCCATAGCCAGCTCACAGGGGCATGTGTATGTGTGTGTGTTTGCGTGTATGTGTAGGTGTGTTATGTGTGTTTCTTTTGAAACTTAGATTGAGTTAATCATCAGTTCGTGGCTCACTTTTCATCACTGGTCCCATCTATTGATTGATTGATTTCCCTTTTTTCATTATTCTCCATTTCTGTTCCTAAAGGCAGCAACTGGGTTCATGTATATCTTTGACTTGGAATACATCCTTATAAAATGATTAATATTGTCTTGTGTGTATATACTCTTAAGTTTCATAAATTAAATGGGGCTATAGAACACATTTAATCCTTCCTTTATATGCTCAGAACACTGAGGAATCTATTCACATTTCTGGGTATACATCTATTTTGTTGCTTTTAATTGCTACAGAGTATCCAGTCGGGTGCATTGCCCATGTGCTAGTTACTGCTCCCAGCAATAATGAACACCCGAGTTGCCCCACATCTTTTTTCACACCTAGAGTTTTTTAGAATATACACCCAGAAATGGATTGCTGGGTAATAATATTAGGCTAAATACTCCCAGCTTGTGCTCTAGAAGAGCTACGTGCACCAAGAATCTTCAGACGTGTACAAGTACTTCTATTTCTTCATGTCCCTGCCAACACATAGAATCATCCGGCTTCCTAAACTTTTTGTTAATCTCATAGGTGTAAAGTGACATCTTCTAGTTTGGGTTTGCACAGCTCTCATTACTGATGAGTTTGGGCAGCTCTCCATACTTGAGGCCTTTGGGTTTCCCCTTCTATGAATTGGCTGTTGATATTCCTTGACCATTTTCCTATTGGAATTCCTGCCCATGTACTTATAGATTTGTAGGGGTTCTTTCTTTATTCTAGATATTAGCCTTTGTCAGATTTAGATTTTGCAAATATGTTATTTCAACTTATCTATTATTTTGACTATGTCCTTTAATGAACAGAAATATTTTTATTTTGATATGATCAAATTAATCAGTTTCCCATCTATGGCTGATGGCATTTTGGGTCTTATTTGGGTCTTCCTCCTGTGGTATATATTTTAAGTTGTTTTCAGAACTCTGTAATTTGAGCTCTATTAAGAAGCTTTAAAGAGCTTTGCTTTCCTCCCAGTTTTATCCTTTTACAGTCATTACAGATTCAACAACGAAGAGACAGTAGATACAAATTACTGAGTTGGATGTGATTTTGCAGATGTGCTTAAGGCATATTGATTTCTATCTACTTCAAAGTCATGTTGGTGATCAAGTTTCTCAGTACCATTTTCCCACCATCTTTAATCTACTTTCCTGGGCCATTTCTGCCTGAAATACTTGCCCCTTCTGGCTCATTTTCCTTAGCAAGCTTGTGGAATCAGGACAAAGTATTCCCACTGCAAGAGCATCACCTTTGCTGCTTCAGGCTCTGCTCGATGCATATTCTAGGTCCATCTTCTCATAGACCCTCTGGGTGCTCAGAGATGTGCAGGCATTTCTTTTTACCCTTAAAGACCCTCTGGACGTACCCTATATTAGAACCTGGCAACAACTTTAATCTGGGATGCTCAACCGTACTTTGATACACACTCTTTAATTTGAAGAGCAGTCCATTTATTTTAATGTACAATCCTCTTGGGTACCTTTATGTTGTGATATTTCATTGACTGAGCCACACCTGCACAAATCTCAGAGGTAGCAGCTCCAGCCAGGGAATTCCTCGACTCAGAAAATTAACTGTGAAAGGAAACTTGAGGAACACCCAGTGGTTTCCAGCTAGAGGTGGTAACACCTCCTATTGTGGGGAGCATTTGGAACATTGGGAGGCATTTTTGGTGGTCATAATATCTGGATGTGCCACCAGCATTTAGTACCTGAAAGGTAGGGGTGCTAAATGTCTTACCATGCCTTGGAAGGTCTGAAACAATAAAAAATTGTTTATTTGCCCAAATGCCAATAGTGCCCCTTTGAGAAACAATGATTTAAACTCCTTTATTGTGTAGATGAAGAAAATGAGACCCAGAGAGTTCAGCAAGTGCCCAAGCACACACAGCTAAATCTGAACTAGAATATGACCTTCTAGACACTCAGGCTGTGGTCTTTCCATGGATACAAACACATTTCGTTGGGTGAGCTTGTTCCATGATCTTCTTTTGGGTGGTGGGAGCCACTCCGTGTACACCCTGCTCTTGTTTTTTGTTTTTTTTTTAACATCTTTATTGGAGTATAATTGCTTTACAATGTTGTGTTAGTTTCTGCTGTATAACAAAGTGAATCAGCTATACGTACACATATATCCCCATATCCCCTCCCTCTTGCATCTCCCTCCCACCCTCCCTATCCCACCCCTCTAGGTGGTCACAAAGCACCGAGCTGTGCTATGCAGCTGCTTCCCACTAGCTATCTATTTTACATTTGGTAGTGTATATATGTCAGTGATACTCTCTCACTTCGTCCCAGCTTACCCTTCCCCCTCCCCGTGTCCTCAAGTCCATTCTCTACATCTGCGTCTTTATTCTTGTCCTGTCTCTAGACTCTTCAGAACCCTTTTTTTTTTTTAACTTCCATATATATGTGTTAGCATACGGTATTTGTTTTTCTTCTTCTGACTTACATTCTCTATGACAGACTCAAGGTCCATCCACCTCACTAAAAATAACTCAATTTTGTTTCTTTTTATAGCTCAGTAATATTCCATTGTATATATGTGCCACATCTTCTTTATCCATTCATCTGTCGATGGACACTTAGGTTGCTTCCATCTCCTGGCTATTGTAAATAGAGCTTCAATGAACATTTTGGTACATGACTCTTTTTGAATTATGGTTTTCTCAGGGTTTATGCCCAGTAGTGTGATTGCTGGGTCGTACGGTAGTTCTATTTTTAGTTTTTTAAGGAATCTCCATACTGTTCTCCATAGTGTCTGTATCAATTTACATTCCCAAAACAGTGCAAGAGGGTTCCCTTTCTCCACACCCTCTCCAGCATTTACTGTTTGTAGATTTTTTGATGATCGCCATTCTGACCAGTGTGAGGTGACACCTCGTTGTAGTTTTGATTTACATTTCACTAATGATTAGTGATATTGAGCATCCTTTCGTGTGTTTGTTGGCAATCTGTATATCTTCTTTGGAGAAATGTCTAATTAAGTCTTTTGCCCATTTTTGGATTGGTTTGTTTGCTTTTTTGATATTGAGTTTCATGAGCTGCTTGTATATTAGGAGATTAATCCTTTGTCAGTTGCTTTGTTTGCAAATATTTTCTCCCATTCTGAGGGTTGTCTTTTTGTCTTGTTTATGGTTTCCTTTGCTGTGCAAAAACTTTGAAGTTTCATTAGGTCCCATTTGTTTATTTTTGTTTTTATTTCCATTTCTGTAGGAGGTGGGTCAAGAAGGATCTTGCTGTGATTTATGTCGAAGAGTCTTCTGCCTATGTTTTCCTCTAAGAGTTTTTTTTTTTTTAATTTAATTTTATTTATTTTTTTATACAGCAGGTTCTTATTAGTCATCAGTTTTATACACATTAGTGTATACCTCTAAGATTTTATAGTGTCTGGCCTTACATTTAGCTCTTTAATTCATTTTGAGCTTATTTTTGTGTATGCTGTTAGGAAGTGTTCTAATTTCATTCTTGTACATGAAGCTGTCCAGTTTTCCCAGCACCACTTATTGTAGAGGCTGTTTGTTCTCCATTGTATATTCTTGTCTCCTTTGTCAGAGATAAGGTGACCATATGTGCGTGGGTTTATCTCTGGGCTTTCTATCCTGTTCCATTGATCTATATTTCTGTTTTTGTACCAGTACCATACTTTCTTGATTACTGTAACTTTGTAGTATAGCCTGTATTCAGGGAGTCTGATTCCTCAGCTCCAATTTTTCCCCTCAAGATTGCTTTGGCTATTTGGGGTCTTTTGTGTTTCCATACAAATTGTGAAAAATTTTTATCTAGTTCTGTGAAAAATGCCATTGGTAGTTTGATAGGGATTGCACTGAATCTGCAGATTGCTTTGGGTAGTATAGTCATTTTCACAGTGTTGATTCTTCCAATCCAAGAACATGGTCTATCTCTCCATCTGTTTGTATCATCTTTAATTTCTTTCATCACTGTCTTACAGTTTTCTGCATACAGCTCTTTTGTCTCCTTAGGTAGGTTTATTCCTAGATATTTTATTCTTTTTGTTGCAATGGTAAATGGGAGTGTTTCTTTAATTTCTCTTTCATATTTTTCATCATTAATGTATAGGAATGCAAGAGATTTCTGTGCATTAATTTTGTATCCTGCTACTTTACCAAATTCATTGATTAGCTCTAGTAGTTTTCTGGTAGCATCTTTAGGATTCTCTATGTATAGTATCATGTCATCTGCAAACAGTGACGGTTTTATGTCTTCTTTTCTGATTTGGATTCCTTTTATTTGTTTTCTTCTCTGATTGCTGTGACTAAAACTTCCAAAACAATGTTGAATAATAGTGGTGAGAGTGAGCAACCTTGTCTTGTTCCTGATCTTAGTGGAAATGGTTTCAGTTTCACCATTGAGAATGATGTTTGCTGTGGGTTTATCACATATGGCCTTTATTATGTTGAGGTTAGTTCCCTGTGTGCCTACTTTCTGGAGAGTTTTATCATAAATAGGTGTTGAATTCTGTCGATAGCTTTTCCTGCATGTATTGAGATTATCATATGGTTTTTATCCTTCAACTTCTTAATATGGTGTATCACATTGATTGATTTGTGTATATTGAAGAATCCTTGCATTCATGGGATAAACCCCACTTGATCATGCTGTATGATCCTTTTAATTTGCTGTTGGATTCTGTTTGCTAGTATTTTGTTGAGGATTTTTGCATCTGTGTTCATCAGTGATATTGGCCTGGAGTTTTCTTTCTTTGTGACATCTTTGTCTGGTTTTGGTATCAGGGTGATGGTGGCCTCATAGAATGAGTTTGGGAGTGTTCCTCCCTCTGCTATATTTTGGAAGAGTTAGAGAAGGATAGGTGTTAGCTCTTCTCTAAATATCTGATAGAATTCGCCTGTGAAGATATCTGGTCCTGGGCTTTTGTCTGTTGGAAGATTTTTAATCACAGTTTCAATTTCAGTGCTTGTGATTGGTCTGTTTATATTTTATATTTCTTCCTGGTTCAGTCTCAGAAGGTTGTGCTTTTCAAAGGATTTGTCCATTTCTTACAGGTTGTCCATTTTATTGGCTTGTAGTAATGTCTCATGATCCTTTGTAGTTCTGCAGAATCAGTTGTCACTTCTCCTTTTTCATTTCTAATTCTGTTGATTTGCGTCTTCTCCCTTTTTTTCTTGATGAGTCTGGCTGATGATTTATCAATTTTGTTTATCTTCTCAAAGAACCAGCTTTTAGTTTTATTGATCTTTGCTATTGTTTCCTTCATTTCTTTTTCATTTATTTCTGATCTGATCTTTATGATTTCTTTCCTTCTGCTCACTTTGGGGTTTTTTTTGTTCTTCTTTCTGTAATTGCTTTATGTGTAAGGCTAGGTTGTTTATTTGAGATGTTTCTTGAGGTAGGATTGTATTGGTATAAACTTCCCTCTTAGAACTGCTTTTGCTGCATCACATAGGTTTTGGGCCATCGTGTTTTCATTGTCATTTGTTTCTAGGTATTTTTTCATTTCCTATTTGACTTCTTCAGTGATTTCTTGGTTATTTAGTATTTAGTGCTTACGCTCCATGTGTTTGTATTTTTTACAGTTTTTTTTCCTGTAATTGATATCTAGTCTCATAGTGTTGTGGTTGGAAAAGATACTTGATACGATTTCAATTTTCTTAAATTTACCAAGGCTTGATTTGTGACCCAAGATATGATCTATCCTGGAGAATATGCCATGAACACTTGAGAAGAAAGTGTATTCTGTTGTTTTTGGATGGAATGTCCTATAAATATCAAGTAAGTCCATCTAGTTTAATGTATCATTTAAAGCCTGTGTTTCCTTCTTTATTTTCATTTTGGATGATCTGTTCATTGGTGAAAGTGGGGTGTTAAAGTCCCCTACTATGATTGTGTTATTGTCTGTTTCCCCTTTTATGGCTGTTAGCATTTGCCTTATGTATTGATGTGCTCCTATGTTGAGTACATAAATATTTACAATTGTTATATCTTCTTCTTGGATTGATCCCTTGACCATTATGTAGTGTCCTTCTTTGTCTCTTGTAATAGTCTTTATTTTAAAGTCTATTTTGTCTAATATGAGAATTGCTACTCCAGCTTTCTTTTGATTTCCGTTTGCATCGAATATCTATTTCCATCCCCTCACTTTCAGTCTTTATGTGTCCCTAGGTCTGAAGTGGGTGTCTTGTAGACAGCATATATACGGGTCTTGTTTTTGTATCCATTCAGACAGACATAGGTCTTTTGGTTGGAACATTTAATCCATTTATATTTAAGGTAATTATCAATATGTATGTTCCTATTACCATTTTCTTAATTGTTTTTGGTTTGTTATTGTAGGTCTTTTCCTTCTCTTGTAGGTCTTTCCTTCTCTTCTTCTAGAGAAGTTCCTTTAGCATTTGTTGTAAAGCTGGTTTGGTGGTGCTGAATTCTCTTAGCTTTTTCTTGTCTTTAAAGGTTTTAATTTCTCCATCAAATCTGAATGAGATCCTTGCTTCGTAGAGTAATCTTGGTTGTAGGTTTTTCCCTTTCATCACTTTCAATACATCCTGCCAGTCGCTTCTGGCTTGCAGAGTTTCTGCTGAAAGATCAGCTGTTAACCTTATGCGGATTCCCTTGTATGTTATTTGTTGTTTTTCCCTTTTAATATTTTTATATTAAAAATATAATATAATTTATATTATATAAATTATATAATATTTAATTTTATAATATAAATAGTATAAAAGCTGATTTTAATATTTTTTCTTTGTATTCAGTTTTTGATAGTTTGATTAATATGTGTCTTGGCATGTTTCTCCTTAGATTTATCCTGTATGGAGCTCTCTGTGTTTCCTGGACTTGACTATTTCCTTTCCCATATTAGGGAAGTTTTCAACTATAATCTCTTCAAATACTTTCTCAGTCCCTTTCTTTTTCTCTTCTTCTTCTGGGACACCTATAATTCGAATTTTTGTGCATTTAATGTTGTCCCAGGGGTCTCTGAGACTGTCCTCAATTCTTTTCATTCTTTATTCTGCTCTTTGGTAGTTATTTCCACTATTTTATTTTCCAGATCACTTATCCATCCTTCTGCCTCAGTTTTTCTGCTATTGATTCCTTCTAGACAATTTTAAATTTCATTTATTGTGCTGTTCGTCATTGTTTATTTGCTCTTTAGTTCTTCTAGATCCTTGTTAAACATTTCTTGTATTTTCTCTATTCTGTTTCCAAGATTTTGGATCATCGTTACTATCATTACTCTGAATTCTTTTTCAGGTAGACTACCTATTACCTCTTCATTTGTTTGGTCTGGTGGGTTTTTACTTTGCTTCTTCATCTGCTGTGTATTTCTCTGTGTTCTCTTGCTTAACTTACTGTGCTTGGGGTCTCCTTTTCACAGACTGCAGGTTCGTAGTTCCCGTTGTTTTTGGTGTGTGCCCCCAGTGGGTAAGGTTGGTTCAGTGGGTTGTGTAGGCTTCCTGGTGGAGGGGACTAGTGCCTGTGTTCTGGTGGGTGAGGCTGGATCTTGTCTTTCTGGTGGGCAGGACCATTTCCGGTGGTGTGTTTTGGGGTGTCTGTGAACTTAGTATGATTTTAGGCAGCCTCTCTGCTAATGGGTGGGGTTGTGTTCCTGTCTTGCTAGTTGTCTGGCATGTCCAGCACTGGAGCTTGCTGTTCGTGAGTGGAGCTGGGACTTAGTGTTGAGATGGAGGTCTCTAGGAGAGTTCTTGCCGATTGATGTTATGGGTAGCTGGGAGGTCTCTGGTGAACCAATGTCCTGAACTCGGCTCTCCCACCTCAGAGGCTCAGGACTGACACCCAGACACAGCACGAAGACCCTGTTAGCCACACAGCCAAAGCAACCCAAACGTTTATCTTTCTGGCTTGACAGAAGTTGCCATATTGCTTCTAGTGTTGGAAGGTCTCCAGAAGAGGCAGGGGTGGGCTGTGGTTCAGTGCGGGAACAAGGACACTGCTCTTGTTGTTTTTAACCTTGCTTTTTCTCTTTATTTTTTCTGGTTACAGCTGAGCTCGGTGACTATGATCCTGACGAGCATCCTGAGAATTACATCAGTGAGTTTGAGATTTTCCCCAAGCAGTCACAGAAGCTGGAAAGAAAAATAGTGGAAATTCATAAAAATGAACTCAGGTAATAGGGGTAGACATTTGTAGAAATGATAGAGGTGAGACAGTGTTCTTATTGCAGGGAATGTGCAAATCATGTTGTGAAGAATATTTGTAATGTATGGGTAGACTCTTTCAGGTGGCAGGTCAGTATTTCTGGGCACTGTCAAGGTCCTCCATCAGTGACAATCTCAATAATGTGGGGTCCCCTGTGTGGCTGTTTATGAACCATCAGCAGTTATTAGAGCCATATATTTTCTTCTGGGTTTTAACAACCCTGGGTTTCTGGACATGAAATCTAGGATAAATAAGTAATCCTTTCTATTTTGAATTTTGCATTGCCTCTTCCCTTCCTGTGGCCATTGTTGAAAGCTTTGACTCCAAGTAGAGTAGAATCCATTGACAAGGTTTCCTTTGCTGAGCTGCTTTCAAGATGACAGATTCAGCATCTGCTTCTCTTTTCCTTGTCTGTGATGCTCCAGGACGATTGATAACTACAGAGGAGTACGAGTAGCGAAATCACATACAGTATTTATTCACTGTGGACCAGACACTGTTCTCAGTACTTGTGCATACTGACTCATTTAATCTTCGCAACAACTTAGGAGATAGGTGCCATGGTTGTTCCCATTTTACAGATGAGGGAACTGAGGCACAGAGTGATTAAGCATTTTACCCAGGATCACACAGCTAGCAAGTGGCAGAGGCTGGATTTGAATCTAGGCAGCCTGGCTCTAGAGTCTGTGCCCTGGAGCATTGTGATGCTTCTGTTCTGCATAGGCTACCAGGAAGGAAATGAAGCATGAACAGGAATCATCACCAATTTGGAATCCAGGGAACTCAGGTATCCTAATCTGTAGCTAGAATATAGATCCCTGCAAATCACAGAAAATTCATTTTGATAATCATAGCAAGCCTGGGCTGTGCTGTGACAAGTATGGATGAAGAACTGTGCATGCTGAGATGCTTCCGTCTTCTGCGCTTCTGGTAATTATAAAAAAAAAACCAAGAAACCCCCCATAGTGTCACTGGATTATGAATCCTGGAACAAATGACTGTCCCCTTGAGAGGGAGTGCTGAGATCCCTGCTTTATGCCGGCACTCCCCCTGCTGGTAATTCTGAGAAGAGTGTACATGTGGGCATTAAAGGTGGCAGCATAGTTCAGCTTTAAAAAGATGACCTTTGGGGCTTCCCTGGTGGCGCAGTGGCTGAGAGTCCGCCTGCTGATGCAGGGGACACGGGTTCGTACCCCGGTCTGGGAAGATCCCACACGCCGCGGAGCGGCTAGGCCCGTGAGCCATGGTCCCTGAGCCTGCACGTCCAGAGCCTGTGCTCCGCAACGGAAGAGGCCACAACAGTGAGAGGCCTGCGTACCGCAAAAAATTAAAAAAGATGACCCTTGTCCTTAAGAGGTAAAGATGATTAGACATCAAAAATTGCACGGATTTCAGAAAGCAACATACCATCTCTATGGGTAATTTTAGGGTATTGTCTCCCAATGAAAGCTTTGTTGAAAATATGACAGTCTGCCTACTTTTTTTACAATTTGGGAACAAACATGCTAGAGGTAAAAGTAAAGTTCAGTGCTTCAGTTGAGGGCTTGTGGACCAGCAGTGTCTGAGCAGCACAGGGTGAGACCCTCTGGATGAAGCAGTCACAGCCACTGTGCAGATTGGTAGGGAAAGGGGATTGAACGGTCTGCTGTGACCAGAATTTGCAGGGTCTCAAATGCTCAGAACATATGACAATAGACATTTTATATATATATATATATATAAATTTATTCATTTATTTAATTTTTGGCTGCATTGGGTCTTTGTTTCTGTGCGCCGGCTTTCTCTAGTTGTGGCGAGCGGGGGCTACTCTTTGTTGCGGTACATGGGCTTCTCATTGCGGTGACTTCTCTTGTTGCGGAGCACAGGCTCTAGGTGCGCAGGCTTCAGTAGTTGTGGCACACGGGCTTCAGTAGTTGCAGCTCGTGGGCTCTAGAGCACAGGCTCAGTAGTTGTGGCTCACAGGCTTAGTTGCTCTGCGGCATGTGGGATCTTCCCGGACCAGGGCTTGAACCCGTGTCCCCTGCATTGGCAGGTGGATTCTTAACCACTGCGCCACCAGAGAAGCCCGATAATAAACGTTTATTGAGCTCTTACTGGATGCCAAGCACTGTGCTAAGAGCCTTACATGCATCGCCCCACTCAGTCCTGCCAAACTCTACGAGGTTTGTGCTATTGTTGTTGTTCCCTGTCTGAGGTGAAGAAAGCACAGCCTGGAGTGGCTGAAAGACTTCCACTGTTAGTAGCAGAGTCAGGACTTGAACCTTGCTCTTACCTGACACTCATACCCATGCTCTTATCCCCTGTGCTGAGCAGCCATAAGGCAACCTGGTAGTCACATTGATGTTCCACAGTGATCGTGATGGCGATGGCCCAGAGGGTGGAGACTGTGGCAGGAGGATCAGTTAGAGCTGTCATCCAGGCAAGACATGCTGGGGACCTGAACAAGAAAACTGAAAGAAGAGGATTTTGAGAGACGTTGCAGGAAGACTTGGTGACCCACTGGATTTCATGAGCAAATGAGTGGAGCCAAGAAGATTCCAGATTGTTTTTTATAATAAGAAAGCTGTAGATTGGACCTTGTGCCAGCATCTGAATCTGTTGACAACCCTGAAAGTAGTCTTCATGCATCTAGAGAATAGACAGGGTCAACAGTCAGCTATGGTTTGTAGACCTTGGAAGTAAACTCCATGGCTTGGCCAAAGCTGCTTTCCTGTTGCCCAATACATTTGTAACACCCAGAAAGCCCTTGTGAAGAAGTCAAAGTTGTATGTCTGGAGGATGAAACAGCCAGATATCCTGTGATATTGAAAAGAGACATTCAGAGGGTATTTTCCTATGTGTTTTTGCTCCTTTTTCTCCTTAAGTAGTCATGTGTTTCCTTCTGCATCAATGCAGCAGAGAGAGAGTTCAGGTTTGGATGGAACGATAAGAAGAGCAGGCAAGCTGACAGTGCAGAAGAGAAGGGGCTTTCTATCAATAGAATCGGTTGGAGACCTGCTACAGAGACTGAGGTTGCCCTGGGGGATCAGCGAGCCCTTTGCACACAGGTCATGAAAGTATCAATCTTCTTGTGTGGGAATTGGACCTCTGGTTGGATTGCTCTGCAAACCTGACAGTTCCAGGAAGGAGTCATAGGTGGAAGAGACCCATATAGGCTGCACCAAGGTGTTACCATCTTACTCTCCAAGGTTATCACAGCACTCATGACCCTCCCACACAGCAAAGGGACAATGCGTGATCAATGATCTGTTGTTATGGAAACTTCCTGAATGGTTTCCAGTTGGCCTTTGTTGGGGTTTGAGCCTGCTCCCCCCTCCCCCGCCCAAATAACCTCTTGCTCCCTACCCGGTTTCTGACCCAGTCAAGGAAGAAAACAAAAGAGATGCCAATAGAGACACTCAGACATTAGCAGACATGACCATGATTTGCCTGATAAACAGGATTAGCTCTGTGGGTTCACAATCTTCTCCAGCCTTTTTACTTGATTAGGATCCTTTTTCTCCTGTGCTCTCTGTGGAAGGTACTAAAGCTGTGATTCTTGGGAGAAAATGAATCAGGGCGGAAGAACTTCCCTCCTTAGGAGGCTACACAGTGCTTGAAGGTGGACCCAAGATGGATTGATAGACAGGCATTAATAAGGGAGTTCTTTAGGGGGGAGAGAGAGAGAGAGACTCTGGAATTTTGAGGTGCTTGAAAATATAAGGCCAAGGTTTTAGTAAGAGTTTGCATGGACTAAGTGCTTAGACTCCTTTAGATGTTGAAGAGATTTGTGAGTGAAGATTGAAGTTCGTGGCTAGGGCAGCTTTGCTTCTTCAGATGTGCCACGTCATTGACTGACAGTGGGGGAGAAGACATAGTTTTGCAAATATAATATAGTTATTGATCATCTCTGTACCAGTCAAGGTAACTAGATTTTCCTGAGGAAACAACTCCAAAAGCTCACAAGAAAGGTTTGTTTGTTTGTTCACTTATTTATTTACTTCTTGCTCTGCTGTATACTCACCAGAGGTCAGCTGGGGGCTGTGCTAGTCATTGTCACTTGAGTCAGTCACAGACCCGAGTTTGCCAGGAAAAAGAGAGCTGTGAAAGGTCCTGCTTCAGCTTGGAAGTGATACATATCGCTTCTGCTTTACCACTGTGGCCAGAACTAGCCACATGGTCCCACCCAACCGCAAGGAAGTGCAGTTCTATCAGGTGTCCAGAAGGTGCAGACTGGAAACAGCTGGCAGACAGCTCTTAATGGCCTTCACAATCTCATTGACTAATAGAGTTTTTGTTTTCATAGACTTTATTTCTTAGAAGAGTTTTAGGTTCACACCAGAATTGAGTGGAAGGTATATAGATTTCCCCTATAGTCTCTGCCCCAACACATGTACAACCTTCCCCAAATCATCATCCATCCCCCACCAGCGTGGAACATTTATTATAATTGATGAACCTACATCGATACCTTAGGGTTCGCTCTTGATGTTGTATATTCTATGGGTTTAGACAATAGTATAATGATATGTATATCCACCATTATAGTATCATACAGAATACTTTCACTGCCCTAAACACCTTCTGTGCTCTGCCTTATTCATCCCTCCCTCCTCCCTAACCTCTGGCAATTGCTGATCTGTTACCTGTCTCCATAGTTTTGCCTTTTCCAGAATGTCATACAGTTGGGACCATACAGTATGTAGCCTTTTCAAATTAGCTTTTTTCACTAAGCAATATGCATTTAAGATTCTTGCTCGTCTTTTATTGATAGCTCATTTCTTCCTATTGCTGAATAATATATTCCGTTGTATGTACCACAGTTTATTTATCCATTCACCTACCGAAGGACGTATGGTTGCTTTCAAGTCTTGGCAGTTATGAGTAAAATTGGTATAATCATCCATGGACAGGCTTTTGTGTGGACGTAAATTTTCATCTCCTTTGGGTAAATATCAAGGAGCATCATTGCTGGATTGTATGGCAAGAGTATATTCAATTGTGTAAGAAACTGACAAACTGTCTTCCAAAGTGGCTGTACCATTTTGCATTCCCGCCAGCAATGGATGAGAGTTCCTGTTGCTCCACATCTTTACCAGCATGTGGTGTTTTCAGTGTTCTGGATTCCGGCCATTCCAATAGGTATATAGCTAATAGAATTTTATTTAGAAAGATTTTATAAAGGCATCTTTGGGCCTCTTAACACCCTGTGAACTGGAGAATGTAGATATGTATCTATATGATTCACAGTTTTGAATACATGTCTATGCTAAAACTCACTGAGGCTGAGTAATTCTTCTAGATCAGGTGTAGTTAATAAATTTGTTTGGCTTTCTGGGCTGTATGGTCTCTATTGCAGCCACTCAGCTCTGCTTTTGTAGGTGACATAGACAATACATAAATGAGTGGGCTGTGATTCACTAAAACTTTATTGACAAAACAGATGGTGGACTGGATTTGATTCATGGGTTCTAGTTTGCTGACCTTTGTTTTAAACATCTAGTAGAGCAGGTCTAGAATCAATTTCTGCTTCACTATCCTGACTCCACAGATAATTTTAAGACAAAAGATCCATATTTGTTTTTAAAACTATGTATAAGAAATAATCTCATAATTTATAGATTTTATTTGAGTTTGGTATGCAGAAATGAGATCCTAGCAATGGGACTGCTTAGTAATAGGTTATTCCTCCTTCTAGAGCCCTCTGGTGGCTGGAGGAAGCCATTGCAACAACCCCCAGGGGACGTGACAGTTGTTATTTTTGACTCTTGGTTTCTGTTTTCCACAGCTTTAATCATGACCATCTGGGTTAAGAGGGAATACCCATACCATTAGTCCTGGGGGGTCCTCAGAGGGGGTTGAAGATCAAGAATAAGATTGATTTCACTATCAGGAACCATGATAGGTTTCTCTGGAGGTTTTCCTGGAGTTTCTACTCAGCTAGTTCATCAGGTTTCTCATTAGAAGCAAAGACCTTTGGATTAGCTTCAGTAACAGGTCATCAGCTTTTAAATATTCAGAAAACTCAACTGGCGGTGAAGCAGTTTGATGAAGTATATTCCTTGCCCTTAAAGAGCAGAAAAATTATCGGATTAGCCACCCCCATAATGATCTAATGCAGTGTGGTTTGTGCTGGAAGTAATAATGACACTGAGTGTATTTTAAAGAGTCAGCATCTCTTTTTATTTCTCAAAGCTCACAATCTCTGTAAATCATGTGCCATGGCTTCCTGGCAAGGATTTATAGTTTCAAAAATGTCTAGCTTTCTAGGACTTCCCTGGTGGTGCAGAGGTTAAGAATCCGCCTGCCAGTGCAGGGGACACAGGTTCGACCCTGGTCTGGAAGATCCCACATGCCGCAGAGCAACTGAGCCCGTGTACCACAGCTACTGAGCCTATGCTCTAGAGCTCACGAGCCACAACTACTGAGCCCGCGAGCCACAATTACTAAGCCTGCACACCTAGAGCCCGTGCTCCACAACAAGAGAAGCCACCGCAATGAGAGGCCCGCGCACCGCAACAAACAGTAGCCCCTGCTCACCGCAACTAGAGAAAGCCTGCGTGCAGCAGTGAAGACCCAACGCTGCCAAAAATAAATAAATAAAAATTAATTAATTAATTAAAAAAAATAACAGTCCTTGGACTACACTCTCACCCAGATGTAGGTTCTTTGGCCAAATAATAGTTTTGGAAAATGGAATCAGCTCCCATAAAGTTCTAGCTTACTTGCAACTGGGGGATTTGGTAACATGCCTGTCACCTACATGACAGCAGCAGCACTCTTTAAAAGAATCATTTGTTCTCTGAGTCGCCACCATCCCTGCTCAGTCAGTTCACCTCAGTCCTCCATTGGATTGTTTGAAACCACCTTCTTTTGCCAATAAGGAAACGGAGGCCTGAGAAATTAACTTATTCAAGGCTACACAGTTGTGAAGCAATAGAACTTGACCTGAAACCTAAGTGTTCCTGTAAAGCACTCTGATGTCTTTCTAAGTGGCTGTTCTTCTATGTGTCTTGCCCCTGTCCCAGAGCATCACCATATGTCTCCCCCATATCATGGCAGTCACCCAAATTTGTAGTGTTCTATCTAATGCTCTGCACAGATGCAGTCCCTAATGTTCCCCAAGGAGCTTAGGAGAGATAATGTCCCTAAGTAAAGAATTAGAAGTGACAGACTAGGGACTCTCACTTCCAGTGAGGATGTGGAAAGCACGAGAGAGGGATCTCCCCCTAACACCAAGACACCACCAGCAAGCTAGATAAACTACAAAGTCTTTTTTTTTTTTTTTTGCGGTACGCAGGCCTCTCACTGTTGTGGCCTCTCCCGTTGCGGAGCACAGGCTCCGGACGTTCAGGCCCAGCGGCCACGGCTCACGGGCCCAGCTGCTCCGCGACACGTGGGACCCTCCCGGACCGGGGCACGAACCCGTGTCCCCTGCATCGGCAGGCGGACCCCCAACCACTGTGCCACCAGGGAAGCCCCAAAGTCATATTTTTTAAACCCATCTGAGAGCTGAGGATACAAAGAAACCTAAAGGTACTGAAATCCAGAATGCCTTTCCTGGGACGGCAGAGACCTGCTGTTGCTTTTACCTCTGGTGGTAGGAGGAGGAGGAATATGCCAGAGGTGGGGGGCAAGGGGAACGAGCCAAACCTTTAACAAGCATTTAGTGACTACGAGTGGGCTGACCTGACTGATTGGGACCCCAAAGACTCCAGCTACAGAGTGAGTTGCACTTTCCCACCACCATTGGACCCCAGGCCTTCACTGAGTGAAGAGGGGCAGTATGCCAATGTCAGACAGGGCAGGAGAGCTGAGTGAAACCCCTCGGAGGCACTGCAGACCTTCAGCCAGGGCGGGACATCCCTTGCCAAGGGCGGAGGACATGACCACAGGAAGGAAAATGGTCATCTGAGGTGCAGAGAGCCGTGGGTGGGACTGGAGAGCAGAGGAGATTTCCTGCAGCTCAGAAAGTTGGCAGCCAAGCCATAAAGAATGGAGAACTCTCCAGAGTCTCGTGGATGCTAAGATCCCAAGCCCTGATGAAAGGCAAGTTCTGAGCGCACTTTCAAGCTTTGGAGCCAGTGGTAAACAAACTCTAAAGTTGCAACCAAGTTGCAGCAAAATCTAACCTAACTCAAATTGAGAATTCTACTTTGCGGCAGCAGACCATTCTATTGGTCTTTTACCCAAGAGTTTAATTCTGGAGCTCACAGACCCAAATGGTTCAGGTGGATCCAAACCCACCCCCTTCCCTGTCCACCTGTGCTCCAAGCAGCCCAAGTCATTGCCGTCAAGACCCACACCTCACTCCACAATTAACGTCCATTAATAATTTGCATTCATCCTTGGGATGCTGTACGATTTTGTACTCTATGTAATGGTATGCTAAAGGAGGATCAATAAGAGAGAGAGTGTTTCTCTTGGCAAAAAAAGTTTTCAAGACAGGCAGAAGGGAGATACATAGTTAAGTACATAATTACTTGACCTCACCTAGTTTATTAGAAAAGTATATCTTTAGAGAATTGTTAGTTCTTGAAAAAGAATTCAACTAAATACTGGTCTTTATCTCTAAATGACTCATTAGAGACACTATTAATCTTAGCAGAACAATTCCTGGTTCCAGATTTAAAGGATAGAAAATCATTATTTTCCATTACCAAACAGAGTTTTGGCCAGAAACAAATGTCCATTGGGAGATATGAAAGGAAAACAAATTTCTATTTAATTGATCTTAATGTCTTCCTGAAAACCTGACTATTCAATGATTTCCTCCTCAGTGAGTCAGGGGGACTCAGGAGTATCTTAGTGCTATCAGGGTCTCTACCTTTTCTCCATTGGTTTTGAACCCTTTTCCTTCTCTGAACATTTGTAGCTTTTCTCTGTGTATGAATTTTTAGATTAAGTCTTTGAAATGCTTAGGCATTGGAGATCTGAGTCAAACCCAACGCAAATGATACTAATTCGAGGACTTTTATTTTGAAGAGAGGACTTCGCTCTACTGTAAATATCTTGGCACGCTTCCTGACACTTCCAATTGAAGTCATATTTCTGATTTCAGTCATGTGCAGGGCTAGGAAGGGAACAAATGCTATTCTGAGGGCGAGGAGAGAGCATGCTCTGTGTCAGGCACTAGTCTAATGGCTTTACATCTGTTAACTGCTTATTCTTTACACCAAATCTTGGAGATAGGTACTATTTTTAATCTCCATTGTATGGAATCAAACAGACACAGCTTCAGTTGTTTTCTAGTCCTGTGTTCAGTTCCTAAATCAGGGTTCAGCAAACTTTTCCTATCCTAGGCCATTTAGTAAATATCTTAGGCTTTGCACAACATATGGTCTCTGTCACAACCTCTCATTTTTGCCATCGTAGCATGACAGTGTCCACAGATGGTACCCAAACAAATGGGTGTGTCTTTGTTCCAATAAAACTTTATTTATGGAGACTGATATTTGAATGTCATGTAATTTTCACAGGGCATGAAATATTATTCTGTGATTGTTTCAAGCCATTTAAAAATGGAAAAAACATTTCTAGTTCCAGGGCTGTACAAAACCAGGTGGCGATCCGGATTTAGCCCGCAGACTCTAGTCTGGGGATCTCTGACCCAGATTAAAAGAAGATATCACTGCTCTCTATTCAGATCTAAATATCTGTCGTCTGGGATGGAGTGTCTCAATACCGATAACATGAAATGTTTAGAATTTGAAAAATGCTTTCAAAAACCAATAGAAACCATGTCACTTGGAAATGCTCAGCCTGGCATCCAGGAGAGCAGGCAAATGGCCCTGGACCATATCATGTTGGTCGTGATGGTAGCGCAGGTCCCGAGAAGCCCTTTGGAATCAGGCTGCCTTGGGTTTGCATTCACTCCTCCACCTAATACTTGAGTAACCTTGAGCAAGTTACTTTTCCTCTTTGAGTGTCAAAATCCTCATCTATAAAATGGGCATAAGAATTCCTCCTTGATGAATAGTAAGTGAAAAAAATATATATATACTGCTTCACAATATAAACAGTTATATATTGCTCAGAACAGGAGAGTTTGGTAAAAGGTTGCTCTGCGTGGGTATCTCTTATATTCCTGACTAGTCTGTTGAGTTTAATGGTGCTTTTAGATTGCATAATACTTCACCCAATAATTCTTTTACTAAAAAGGCAGGAATTGTTTGTCTTTTGATCATTGAAAATGTATGATATATAAAAGAGTATATTCAATATATGTATCATTTAAAGATTGGTTGAAAAACCACCCATGACCCCCTAACTCTGCTTATGAATTAGAACATCACCAGATGATCTCAAGTCTCCTAACGTGACCCTTCCAGATTACCTCCCTCCCTTCTCTATGCTATTCTGAATTTTAGGTTATTCATTCTCTTATTTTGCTTTTATAAATGTACTCCATACATCAACAAGTAATGTATGCTTAGTTTTTTCCTACTTAGGTTCTTCACATTGATCCATACAGCCATAGGTCTTCATTTTTGCTTCTGTGTAATTAATTTTCTATTATATGAACATGTCACATTTTATGTATCCATTCTCCTGTTGACACTGGGGTTGTTTCTAGGTTTTTGCTGTTACTATGGCTTCTTGAATACTTCTCATAGGGGTGTATGTAAAAGAGTCCCTAAGTGTAGGTACAAACCTAGGTGTAGAAACCAGGTACAAGCTTGTGCCATAGAGTTTGCACAAGTTCAGCTTTTCTAGGAAATTGTGGCTTGTTTGCTGAAGGGGTTGCTCCATTCACACCAATAATTTATGAGGGTTCCCAGTGCTTCACGGCCTCTTTTCTTTCTTTTCCTTTTTCCTTAAACTCTTAAAAATGGAAGCATAACACAAATTCAGAAAAGCCAACAAAACATAGATGTCAAGCTCAATGAGTTATTACAAAGCGAGTATGTATGTAACCACCACCCAGGTCAAAGTGAGAATCTGTGACATCTCAGAAGCCCCTGTTATGCCCCTTCCCAATATTTATCTTCTCCCTTCCCCCCACCAAAGGTAATCATATCTCTGACTTTAAATACTTTAGTTTTGTTTTGCTCATTTAAAAAAGCCATATAAATGGAATTCATTCAATGTGTATTCATTTCTATCTGGCCTGTTTTGTTCAGTTTTATTTTTGTAATAGTCACCCATCTTGTTGTGTGTGGCTTGAATTCATTTATTTTCACAGCTGTATAGTGTTCCGTTGTATATCCATTCTACTGTTAGTAGGCATTTGTTTCCTATTCTTTTGCTGTTACAAATGGCACTCCTGTGAAAATTCTATGTATTTCTTGATGCAGCAGGCACTCATCCCTGTTGTATGTATAACTATGAATGGAATTGCTGTGTTATAGGGTAAACATGTTTAACTTCTGGAGATAACGTCAGTTTTCCAGATAGTTCTACTAAATTAGTCTTCTACCAACAGTATATGAGAGTTGCTCTTGCTGCACATGCTCATGAGTGCTTGGTATTTTTTTTTAATTTTGGCTGTCAGATGGATGTGTAAGTGACTTCTTAAGAGTTTTTCATTTTCCTGATCTTAGAGAGGTTGAGCACATTGTCATGTGGTTGTTGGCTATTTGGATATCTTATTTTGTGAAGTGTCTATTCAAGTCTTTTGCCATGTTTCCTTCTGAGTTATCTTTAAAAATTCTTTTATTGTTGTTTGTTGATTTATTGGAGGTTTTTAAAAAAATATTCTACATAGGAGTTCTTTTTTTTTTTTTTTTTTTTTTGCGGTACACGGGCCTCTCACTGCTGTGGCCTCTCCCACTGTGGAGCACAGGCTCCGGACGCGCAGGCTCAGCGGCCATGGCTCACGGGCCCAGCCGCTCCGCAGCACGTGGGATCTTCCCGGACCGGGGCACGAACCCGCGTCCCCTGCATCGGCAGGCAGACTCTCAACCACTGCGCCACCAGGGAAGCCCAGGAGTCCTTTTTTGATTGTACATGTTGCCAAAATCTTTTCCCAGACAGGGACTTACCTTTTCACGCCTGGATGATAGCTCCTGATGAGCAGAGGTCTCTGCGTTTAATGGTGTGTCCTCTGGAGCTGTGTAGCACGGCACCCTGCTGCCATCTGGGGTTGAGTGTTTGCAATTAGATGCTCATCAGATTTACAAAGGACAGGGAAGTGGTCAGAAAGAGACCACCTAGGCAAGCAAAAAGTCCTGACTTTCCAATAGGAACTTCCAAACTATAGCCTTTCAAAATTAACTTGTTCCCAGACTGAATGGCAAAGAAGGGTGTGCTGCAAAACCCAAGTCGAATTTCAAGAATAAACAGTCTGTAGCTGTTTCGACAAAGAGGTTGACGGTTTACCACAAAGGGGAACGGCCAGCTCTCTAGAGGCAGAGTGAGGGCCTTTCATGTGAAGCGGCAGGATTATCCTGGAGCAGAGCTGGTGGCCTGTGGCGTGGGAGGTGCTGGGCTGCTTTAGCTCTAGTCCTGTTTCTCTTTGGCCTCAATCTGGGTCATTAGGCTGAAGTTTTGCCTTGAGGGCCACCAGAGTGGGGTACTGCTTAGCAACATGCTGGACAGCTCAGCTTTGTGCTTTGTCCCCAGCCAGGGGGATGAGGGAGTGTATGAACGAGTGAGTGAGAGAGAAAAGAGAGAGTGTGTATGTGGGGGCAGGAAGCCCCCAGTATTCAGATTCAATAATTATCTTTATCTGCTGGTGAAAGGTAAGCTTTTACTTCAGGAACTTATGAGAGAGCTATGAAGGGAGAAATACCTGTATGTATTGCAAAAACTTGCAGAAAGTCCCCTTTCCCTTCTCCATCAAAATACTTGGTGATTTTCTTGAATCTCTTGTTCCTTTATCAAAAAGAGAAACAATTATAATGACTAGGGCTTCAAAAAAAAAAAAGAATCAAAGAAATGGTCAAAGAAAGATAGGATTTGTTAGATTGAAAGGATCGTAAAGTGCTGATCGGGGTGAATAAATAAGGAGGCTCCCTTTATGTATGTCCCAGTGAAACTTCAGAACATCAAAACTAAAGAGGAAATTCGGAAAGCTTTAGAAAGACCTTACTTTCCTAAAGAAGGTGTTTGAGTTAATCCCTCGGTAATACATTGTGTAAAGGATGGATTTAAAAATTACCTCTTCTATTAAAAGAAAAACGTAGCATGTGTGGCTCCCTTCCCTTCCCTCTCCAAGTCCCTGTGGATAATAGAAAATGTATTAGAAAGCAGATGCAAGAAAGAACACCATCTTTGGATCAGAAGTCCTGCGGTATCTCTGGAAGATAGGAAATAGATGGAAGGAATCCAGGTCAAAGACATATAGAATAGGAATGGTTCTGGGTGCTTCAGGCAACAGGTAACAGGGCAGCCATCATGGTGGTTGGGCAACTGCATCTGGAACAGTTGGGCAGCTTTGACCTCTTCCTCTGGTTCCCTTATGCTGAGTCATGGGCAGCAGCAGGCTTGAGCTGGAGGTACCTTATGTGGACAATGTCCAGAAGGAACTACAACCTTCAGCCTGAAATCAAGTTACTAACTCACACTCTTCCCATGTGGCCTGTCTTGTCCTTCCCTACAACCTCTGGAGGCCACTGTATTAAACAAATAACATAAAATACAAAGATGAGCATCCAACCATGATCACCAAACACTTTAGGAAACATCAATTCATTGAATAAGACACTGATTCAGCAAACCAAAGGGCTGTCACCACGAAAACAGCATTAATGGAGTAACAGGGATTGGACTTTAAAAGAAACAAAGTGGATATCCTCAGAGGAGTAAGAAGAGTTTATTCCATAAAATAAGAGCAGGCATCTGTTTCAAGAGCCAAATAGACATTACATTAGAAATGAAATATTTAATTGATATTTTAAAACAACTCCTCAGTGGGATGGAAAGCAGGATGCACACAGCTGGAGAAGAAATTAATGAGCTGGAGGTTTGAATAAAGAAAGAATTCAGAATGTAATACAAAAAGCCTTAGATTTAAGAGAATGAAACAAAGGTTAAAAAGACATGGAGGATAGACCTAGGAGTTTCAAAATCCATTTGCTTGGGTCTCTCAAAGGAGAGAAGAGAGAGAGTGGTTGAGGTGAGGAAGAGTCCGGGAAGGGAAGAAAAGAATCAAAGAAATGGTCAGAAATGAGTTATTGGATTACAAGGGTCCCCACAGTGCTGATCTTGATGAATAAATAAAGATGCTCCTTAGACATATTAGAGTGAACATTCAGGGTAAAGAGAAGATCTTGAAAGGCTTTACAGAGAAGGAAGATGGGATACTGTTTTCATTAGAGACATGAGGACTCTTCGCTGTCTTGAGGGGGTGGGGAGGGAATCCATCTTTGAGGAGAGGCTTGGGTGGAAATAGAGTTAATATTGCAATACAGTTTTACATTGTGAACATAAAACTGCATTCCTGTTGTTAGCAAACTCTTCTTGGTTGTTTAGGTTACATATTATCCTTGGAGAATGGTTCGGATTCTCTAAGATACCTGTGAGATATTGTTAGTCAAAGCAGAGTCTTTGAAATGCTGCACAACCCTGGTTTGGAAGTTAGCCCTGAAAGGGCTTCATAGCCATCTGTATTTGCAGCCCCCTTTTTCTGCCTGGGGCCAAGACCTTGTTTACCACCCTGGAGGACACAGCTAGGACTAGAAGTGGCTGAGGTTTTCTTTCCAAATCCAGGGCTTTCCAATGGAATGGTTGACAGCTCTTCTTACCCGGATGGCTCTGTTTAGGCTGTTGATGGGGTAACAGGCTTGCCCACTTCCTACCCTGAGCAAAAAGAAATGCCATTTATCCTGGATAATCTTTTAAAGTAAGTAGGAAAGAACAGATGCTGAGTTTTAGTTCATATTAAGATTGAATTTGCGAGGGCCCCTGCTTATTGGTAACTTGATAACCTTGATTAACTGTCCGGGTCACTGGAGTCCTCACAGTACGTGTGGGTTTATAATGGAACAGTTAGCCCTGGAACATGAGCTCAGATTTCTTAGCAAAGGGCTCCTCGTGGAGAGGAATAATGACCAGTCTTACTATTTATGGGATTTCTCTCTTTATTTAGTTAAGAATAGCACATTTTATTGAATGAAGGAACTCCATGTTTCTATTATCTTTCATAGTAACTCCCTAAACTTCTCTTGTGTGATTTTAGAGGCCAGAGCCCACCAGTTGCTGAATTTAACTTACTCCTGAGAGCTCACACTTTGGAAACCTATGGGGTGGATCCCCACCCATGCAAGGTAATGCCCCTCACTGCAGGTCGACATATAATGATTGTTTTGCCCAGAGAAGAGTTAATTGGTATGCAGGTCTGGAGGATCCCTTCTAGGATATTTCCACAGCCTGACCCATCGCCCCTAATCATAAGGGACAACAGTGGGCTGCAGTCACATGTTTGGGTAGTAGATGTTCTCTCTTGGCCTCTTCTAATTGCTTGCTAATTCATTCATCCATCAAGTGGATGGTTTTCCTCCTGAGAAGTTATAGGATCCTAACAGGTTTATTTTCAAAGGCCATTGCCAGTGAGAATGCAGTTTTTAAAAATGGGTAAGTGGAAGGAAAAAAGAAAGATTTAAAATTCACATTAGGAGCACGTATTTGTTTTTCTTTTTTCCTTTTTCTCGAATTAATACTTGACAGCATTTTTCTCAAGTGGGAAACCCAGACCACCTGTGTCAGAATCACCTGGGCCCCACCCCAGGGCCACTGAATCAGAATCACTGGGGGTGCAGCTGGGGAATCTGCCTTTTAAACAAGCTCCCAAAGTGAGACTCAAGCGCATGTTTTCCAGAAATGTTTTATGAAAACAGTGTCCTTTCCATATCCTAAACTATGCAGCAGTCAGACTCTAACCTGAATGCTAAACTAAGCGTTTATATCAGCCAGGCTCTTAAAGGTATGTTTTTGAGTCATACTAGAACATTTTTTTACCCAGATGGGACCAGCTAATAGTATTTGGTGAAGTCCTCCTGCTAGAGATGTAGCTCAGGCTGCTTATTAGAAGGACCTGGGAAGCTTCATAAACGCCTGTTGCCCAGTGCCGTCAGGATCTGTGAGGGTGCAGCCCGGGCAGAGCACCAGTGGGGCCTATTTACAGTGGCATGTGCCTCTGCTGGCTCTGCCCACACAGTTATTTTAGAATAGTTGCCAGATGTCTCTTCCTGCTAATGGTATAAATCAGATTATTCCATTTAGTGAATTAGATTTTATCGACAGATTTGAGCCTCTCGTCTGTTTTATTTATTACTTGGAGACTGACTTGGTTTTTGTTGTTGTTCCTTTGCCTTCCCTTCTCAATGCTTAGTTTTCCTGGTAGAGGCTGGAATCAAAGTAGGCATTTCCAGACATGTCTTTGTATTTACATTGCCAGATATCCTGTGTGGGATTGAGTCAGGTTAGATTAGACGCTCAGGGATTTGGTTTCAGGGCTATGAAAACCAAGAACAGTTTTCCCACATTGTAGGGCAGATCTGAGAACTCAGGCAGCACCCGAATGCACTTGGAAGTAGACTAGTGGTTTGGGACTAATCTGTATTTTCCCAGGAGGTTCCTGGTGAGGCAGAAGGTCCATTCCTCAGACGGGAAAGCTATACATTCCTGGCCCTCGCCCAAATGTTAGGTGTACTACGGTTGGAAGTCCCATCTCAGAAGCTTAGTTTATTTCTACAGTCATTGTAATTAACCTGAAATTAACCCAGCGTGAGGATGAATAAGCATATCATTTATCCTTTATTTTATATTCCTTAATCCAAATACGTTTTTATGTCTTTTTTTTTTTTTCAGGATTCAACAGGCACAACAACGTTTTTAGGATTCACTGCTGCAGGCTTTGTGGTATTTCAGGGAAATAAGAGAATCCATTTGATAAAATGGTGAGTAGTGAGTACTTCTTCGGAAAAAAATTGTTTAATCTTGTTTTTTTTTTATTAATCTCGTTTTTCTTTCCCAGCCTTTGACTTTTTGCTTGGAAATGTCAGGTAGAATGCCTAGGATCCAATTCTCTGCCCTGGAACTTCTTATAAAGAGATTATTCATCTAAAAATGGAACCCAGTCTCAGTTGTCTCAGACCTTGGGTGTCCTGGGCTCGGGGGGCTCTGCCTTTGAAGAAAAGGTGTCCAGGATTGCTGGTGAGGAAACACTGGCCAGAGGGGTGACCACGGGCTAGGTCAGGGCAGGATAAATGTGCAAGTTCCCTTGAATGACTCAGGACCCCCCTCTCTTCCACTCACTTCTTTCCATTCTCTTCTGTTGAATCCTCGCTCTAGACTCCCCCTTTGTAATCCAGTGTATCAGTGACGATGCTTTTTGCTTAAAGGAACAGGAATGTCTGCTCACAGTGGCTTACAAATGAGAGGACTGATTATCTCAAACAGCAAAAGTTCCAGGGGTCGGGCAGCCCCATGGTCCTCTCACTGAACTGCCTGACAACACCGTGAAGGACTTGGACCCCTCCATTCTCTTCTCTGCCATCCCAGGGTGGTGGGTTTATCCCCAGGCTTGTGCTCATAAAATGGCCATGTGCGCAACTCTGGCCCTTACATCTTCACACAGCAACACTCCCTGAAGGAGAGCAGCCCCTTCCATGTGTCTCCTATTAAAACAAGGGTAACTTTTTCAGAAGCTCTGTAGGAGACTTCCTGTGTATCTCATTGGGCAGGATAGGATCATATGCGCCCCCTTAAACTAATCCTTCCAAGAAGAAGAATTCCATGATGAGGTTGGTCAAATCAAGGTCCATCCTTTTGGGGCTGGGAAGAGCATCATCTGCATGAACAGTTGATCTAGAGGAAGAATAAAGTCTGGGTTGTGTCTGGAAGGACATAGGAGGATGGACCGGCAGTGCCCACTATGTCCAATCAAGGAACAAAGTAGCTTTAGTAAAGAGTGAAGAGGGCTGAACATTTTATGTGCATTGGAATATTGTAAGGGCTTAGTCTGGTTCATAGCTTCAGCGTGATTTGGTTCCCTCCCTGATGGTCCCTGACAGATTTGTCACCCAGTGTCTCCCTGAGTGGTGGGCTCACTCTTTTGGCCTGAGCCCTTGGGTCTGCAGTTCTTGATGGGCCAGTGGGCATCCATCCTCAGTCCTGGGTTTGAAATGCTCTTTTGCACTTACCTGAACCTCTGTTTCATGGTTCTGTTAGCTTCAGGATTTCTCTCAGCACTCTTTATCAAGTCCCCCCACCACTGCTTCTTGGCACTCTCCTCTTAGCACCTGCCTTCCCTTCAACCCTTCTCTACTAGATTAGCATAGTCAGCTCATGTCCACTTTGCTCCCTACACCTTCTGCTCTTTTCTATGATCAGCCCTCTCTTTCTAAGAATGCTAATTTATCTAAGTATCTTCTCTTCCCACTCTATCACTGCCTTTATTCATGTCATACTTTCACTTCCCATCTGTGCCCACTTATTCTCTTCCCCCACAATTATCATTCTCGAACTCTCATGTGCCCCTAATAAATCACTTAACTCTCTGTGTCTCAATGTACTCGTCCATAAAATGGGCATCAGTTATATCCGACTGCTTCATAGGAAAGAAAGGAGATGGGGGAGAAGCAGGTAGAATAGTGTGTGTGAGAGTGATTTGATTTGTGAACAAGGATGTTTTATGAATGTGTAACATGGTGGAGCTACCAGTTTTCTTCCCCGTGTTTTCAGTACCTGTAAAGAAGCTCCAATGTTAACCACACTTCAGTCCATTCCAGAATAAGTTCCCTGGCGATTTCTGCTGACTTTGGGGAGCATGGGCAATGCGGGCAGGGACTTCCCCGTCCTCTCCTAGGACTACAAAAGGCTTGAGGATGCTGAAGGGTGTTTGATTCTCAGGTACTAGTCAACTTTGGAGTAGCTGGGTTAGAACCTGACATGTCTCACGTGCAGATTAATTGCAAGTCTCTCCCATTTGGGGCTTTAGTTTCTTCTTGGCTACCCTGAAGAGTTGAGATGGACTGTCACCAGACCGTTAGTTTCTGGATTCTACCTCTTGGTGTTCCTGGTGGGCTGCTGACGTCATCCCCATCCCTTCCAGCCACGGCTTAGGCACATACTTGTAGCAGCCATGTACATGTTACTAAAATAAATTTTCTTCCCACGTTAAACCTAGTTTTGTTCTGTTTTGTTTCTGACATCCATTGAGCTTTGTCACTCTTGCAAATCCTCTCCACAGCTTAATATGACCTCACAATTCCTTTTCCCCCAGGAAAAGCACAGGGGCACACCTCACTGTCCTAGGAATTAGATCAAAGGAATAAAAATAGAATTCCCTCCTCTCTTTACACGTGTCTCCTCACCAAGGAGTTGACCTTAGGTCTACATTTCAGTCAGATTTTAACTGAGCAGCTCCTTAAGATGAAGCCTCAAGTCTTTTGACTACAGTTCATCAAGTTGTCCTTAACAGTTTTGAGCATCTCAGTATCTAATACAATTATTCATTTATCAACAGGGAGAGCAGAAATGAAAATTTTGCATTGTGGTGTGTGTTTCTTGGAGATGGATGTGAAAGGTTACAGATACTGTGAATCCATACTGTTTCATTAACCGAATATGAAATAACTACATTCTTCCTATCTTGCAAAATGGACTGACCAATTAACATTGTTCTGGTCATTAATGTTCATGAAACCCCTAGAGCTCCTTGGAGGAAAGGTGCAGCTTCACGGTAAAAACAATGGAATAAATAATTCTGAGCTGCCCACGGAGCCTCTCTTGGGAAGAAAATTGCTGTATCATTCACTTGGGGGCTCTTCGCCGCTCATTAGACCTTCAGCCATGATAACATCTCGTTTCATTGCAGTCTGCTTGGCATTTGTGAGTCAGGCGGATTCCATTGGGATAGCCAGGTACCTTGGTTAGCTGCTACTTTTTTTCTTCTCACCCAAAGAGATTTTCTTTTCTTAGGTCGGATGTCTGCAAATTGAAGTTTGAAGGGAAGACGTTTTATGTGATTGGCACCCAGAAGGAGGTCAGAAACTGTTTTTCTAGCTGTCTGTTGTTGTGTGTGCATGCGTGTGTGTGCAGGCGTGTATGCGCAGGAGAAAGAGTCAAGTGTAAAATGTGCCTTTAGTCATGTAGCCCCCAGAAGACCACGATGTTAATGTCTGTGATGATACTGGAAGTTTGGAGTTAAATAAACACCGACTTTGCACATTTAAGAATAAATTCAGTGAGCAATGCTGTCCATATACCCCTGTGTAAAAATTAGACGGTGATAAACTTGAGAAATAGAAAATTGAACTTCCTCCTACCTCTGTAATTTGCCAGAATGATAAAACAAATGAATAATACTTAAAGATAGCTATCAGCCAGTGCTGGTTAGAGTTTTATAAACAGAGTCTGTAAGTCCAGGGAATCTTAAAATGTTAGTTGGTTTCATCATTTGGGAGGAGGCCATTACCGAAACGTTGAGCCTCAGAGCTAGGTCTGGAAGTTTCTGGATTTTCTTGATCCTAGTTTTTGGTTTAAGCACTAGATAGTCAAGAATGGCAAATAAGTTTTTAAACTCATCCAACTCTGATTGAGAGTCAGGCAATGCTTGGAGTGTTGAGAAGGATTGTGAAGCTGTTCTTTATCAGAAACAGGGCCTGGATGGGTTCGTAATATCTGCAAAGGGTGAGGGAGGGGGGAGTACCATTTCAGGAACACTTCTAAGAACACAGTAATGCATCAGTTACTTCAGATCTGTTTGGTAAGTGGCAGGATGCAAATAGGTAACTTCTTGAAGGAAAAACATGAAAAACATACACTGTATTTAACATGCCCTTTCTTGTTTTGTTGTTGTTTTATTAGAAAAAAGCCATGTTGGCGTTCCATACTTCAACACCAGCTGCCTGCAAACATCTTTGGAAGTGTGGGGTGGAGAACCAGGCCTTTTATAAGTAAGTAGCTTTTATTCATTTAATCATAGGTTTTAAAAGCACCCCTGGAACCCTTTATGTTTTGCAAACAGCTGCATATTCATTTTTTTAATATAGTCCTTTTCAGTATATTTAAGTGAATTATAAATGGGGTGCATTTTTCAGGGTGACTCCCAGCCACTGTTGGCCTGATCAAGTCCTGAACTTTATTTTACGTTGGGTGTTTCCCATAGAGTTGCTGTGGGATTTTTTTTTTTTTTCTTTTGATATTGCTATTTCCATCCAGCCTGTCATGGGGTCTTTTTTCGGTTCGTGTCTCCTCAGAAGCAGACCTTGCGAAGAGTTTTGTGCAAGTAGTTTCTTTGGGATGTGGTTACTGAACATACCAATAGGGGAGTGGAGGAGGGAGAAATAAGCAATTTAGGACACGTTCTTGAGCAGTCACTACTGAGAGCAGCTGGGCTCAGCTCTGCTGGGGAACTCTTGTCAGACTGTAGAACGGGCCTCAAAGTTCTCCCACTGACCAGCAAAGAGGTTGGGCTGTTTATCTACTAATTCCCCATTCATTTTGGCTTAGAGACACTTACGAGGGCAGAGTTAATACTCTCTGAGCATGGGTTGAATGTGCTCTCAACACTAGAAAAGAAACCTTGGGCAGGGAGTCACACATGTTCATAGTAAGAAGGCCTCAGTATATAGAGATGAGAGCCAAAGGTTTGTGGGTGGGATGCCATCAGAGTCTAGGATTGTAGAAAATCAGTGCTGGACAGGACTTCAGAAACCATCCATAAAGCTCTCAGCTTTCAAAAGAGGTTAAAATTTAGGATTTTTCCATGAGTTCTAGCTTCTCCTCTTTGAGACACTTGCTGACTGGAAGAACAGTGGTGATGGATGCAGTCAGGAACCTAGCCAGCCCCGCCTGGAGTATCAGCGCCGCTCATCCCTGGAGCTCATCCAGGCGGCTTTTGCTCTATTTCCCGACTCCCTCCCCACTGAAATACTGTCTTTCTTATTAGACTTACCTGAAAATGCTGAATCTCTGAACGTCCTGGGCTTTGGCTGACAAGGACCATCAAGAGAATGAAGGCTGGAACAGTGTTTTTCAAACCCCTTTTCAGCCACAGAACTCTTTCCCTTAAACAGAAAGTGTAGGCAAAGCCTAATATGTAAAAAAGATAAAAATAGAGAAGCTGTGTTGTTGGTGGGGACCAGAGCTGGGATTGGGGACTGGAGACCCTTCACTCATTGCTCACTGCTCCCCAGGAGGTTGGCTGACCAGTTGTGTGAGTTTGCCTGGGACTTTCCCAGGTTTAGAATGAGAGTCTGGTGTCCCAGGAAACCCCTACATCCTGGGCAGATCCTGTCAGGAGCATGAGATGATTCACAAAATGCTGTGCTTCTTGGAAGGATGATATGTATCAATGAGACCTCAAGGCATCTGTGAGTCCCCTGCAGTGTTTGAGAACTGGTACACAAAGAACACCTGATGGCCTCTGAAAAATCAGCATGTCTAGACCTCTCCATCCACATGAGAGTGGAGAAAAGGAAAGGCAGGCAGTCTGGTGCTCTTAGTCTTTACTTGGAGCCTGCACATTTTTTTTGTTTTTGTTTTTAATCATTTTAAAAATTTAGATAGGGCTTCCCTGGTGGCGCAGTGGTTGACAGTCCGCCTGCCGATGCAGGGGACACGGGTTCGTGCCCCGGTCCGGGAAGATCCCACGTGCCGCGGAGCAGCTGGGCCCTTGAGCCATGGCCACTGAGCCTGTGCGTCCGGAGCCTGTGCTCTGCAACGGGAGAGGCCACAACAGTGAGAGGCCCACGTACAGCCAAAAAATAAAAATAAATAAAAAGTAAAAAAATTTAGATAATACTCATATACCATAAAATTAACCCTTTAAAGTATGCATTCAGTGGTTTTTAGTATAATTCACAAAGTTATGCATCCATCGCCACTATCTAATCACTTAGGACATTGAGTAGTTTTTTTTTTTTTTGCACACATATTGTTTTATCACGTGTGAGCAAGTCAGTTGGTATATGGAGTCAAATAAAGGTGAAAACAGAATTGAAAAGAGGGGGAAGAAGGGAAAAAAACCCACAATCAAAGGAATCCGTTTTGGACATTTGGGGATACACTCATTATCTGGCAGCTAACAAAGTGGTCTGATAATTCTGTCATTGAATGGGCCAACTAGGCATATCAAAGAAACCACTTCCAATCATCTGTAGATGCTTCAGAACCCAGGGAGTGTAGCTGTGAGCACAGGTGGCACCCTATAGAGTTGGCCGAGTCCTTGCATCAACACCTCTGCTTTGGTTGGGACAGGCTACCCCATCTCTCCCATTAGGACTTCTAATCACTAATATTTGTACTCATCTGAGTTTTGCCCAAACCCTGTGTTCCTCCACTGTCCCATAACCCTCCCTGTTCCTTAGGAAAGAGGAGAGAGATAGCTCATCCTGACCCAGCTGTGTGACCTCGGACCAGTGGCCGACCTCAGCCTTCTCATATGTACAATGGAGGGAACTGGGGCTCAGGCATGGTTTGCTTGCATCTCTGTGGCCTAGTGTTAAGGACCGTGGGCTTTAGAAGCCAAGAGGCTTGGGTTTGAATCTTGACTGTCGCTTACTAGCCGTGTGGCCTGGAACAAAACACTGAACACTTCGAGCCTCATATTTATTTTTCATCTGTAAAATGTGATTGGCAATCCCTGCCCTGCAGTGTTTAGTTCCGCCAGGCACACGGACCATCCATAAGTGGTAGCTGCTGCTATGACTCTGACAACTACCCCCTCCAGTAACAGTGAAAGTCTTCTGAGTGCCAGTTGGTTGCTGAGCCCGGTCACTTCTGAAGGGCTCTGATCCTGTGAAGCTCAGGAGTGGGCTCCTGCTTCCTCTCCTGCTCCGTCCCTTTCCCAGGCAGTGGTTTTGGCCCTGCTTCCAGCTGACCGGCACTGCGCCTTCATGGTTTCGGCTGGCAGAGCAAGGGCCCTGATCTTGTTTCCTGGGTTGGGGGTGGTTTGCTCCCTCCTTTGCACTTCACCTGCCATGACAACAGGGAGGCCCAGTGGCCAAGAATTCCCTAGTGTGCTTTTAACATATGACTATGGTGCTAGTTGTCAGCTGGCCCGGGGCCACTGATCAGGTTTGAAAGCTCTGACTCTGAGATTTGCTGCCTGGGAACAGAGCCCAGAAGCAGAAACTCTGATTCTCCCTCCTGCTCTAACCCCCAGAGGATCCCCAACACAGACTTAGATAGTCACCATCTCAGAGCTTCCTCTGTGCCGTGTGTTTTTAGGTGCTACCACCTAAAATGAGCACTGGGACATGCCATTTCTGGGCGCTGATTCCCTGAAAGCACACTGGATTCCCTGAAGGGTTCAGTGGCTCCCTGGTGCTTCCATTTGATGAATCTTTATCTCACACTAGCTTTATGCCATGTCAGCGCGAGGCACTGAGGACACAGTGGAGCCTCAGATGAAACTCTCTGTTCCCAACTTTGTATGGAATTGTGTGCAGGACATAAAGGCAGTCCCTAATAAATTCCTTATCTGGAGTTAGTGTACATTTTGTCAAAGGAACAGTATTATACTTGGTTGTCAAGGACCCAGAGTATCTCCCTAAACGGACACCTCTCACACTTTAGTGAGCACGTGAATTACCCAGAGATGCTGTTAGAATGTGGATTCTGGTTCAGTAGGTCTGGGTGGGGCCCAAGAGTCCGTATTTCTAATAAGCTCCCCAGTGATGCTGAGCTGCAGGCCCATGGACCACACTTGAGTAATAAGGTTCTAAACCAGAGGTTCTCAGCCTGACTGCATGTTAGAATCAGCTGGGGGAGCTTTTAAACAATACGAACGTGGACCCTACCCCTGACCCAATTAAATTGGAATCTGGGTCCTCACAAAACTGTGTACACAAGTGTTCATAGCAGCATTCTTCATAATAGCTAAACCAAATGCCCATCAACTGATAAAAGGATAAAGGAAAGTGGTCTATCCATACAATGGAATATGATTCAGCCATAAAAGGAAGGAAGTACCTACTGATTCCTGCTACAACATGGAAGAACCTTGAAAACATGATGCTAAGGAGTAGAGGGGATAAGGAGTGGAAGAAGGAAGGGACTGCCAGTGGGTACAGGGGGCTTCCTTTTGGGGTGATGAAAATGTTTTTTTGATGAATTTTTAACTTCGTGCATTATACTGAAAAACACTGAAACATAAAATCTAAAAGGGTGAACTTTATGTTATGTGAATTATATTTCAATAAAGCTGATATTTTAAAAATTCAGAATCTGGGATGAGGGGACTAGATGTTGGTAGTAATACACCTTTCCCAGGAAGTGTGAACCTGCAGCCTAGGGTTCAATGCTCTAATCCATTGATTCGCCAAGTTAGGGTCCCTGGACCAGCTTCAGCATCCCCTGGGAACTTGTTAGAAAGGCAGATTCTTGGGCTCCAGCCCAGGCTTACTGAATCAGAACCTTGTGTTTTCAAAAGCCTGCCAGGTGATCCTGATGCTTTCTGAAGTCTAAGAACCTGCATGGCTAAAGCACTATTTTAAAATACAGACAAGCCTGGGTTTGCAGCCTGGTTCCTCCAGCTTCTATGATGTGACCATTGTTAAGTGACTTCACCGTTCTCTATCTCAATTTCCTCATGTAAAAATGTGGATTGCTTCCTCCTAGGAGAGAGCTGTGAGGATGAAATGAATTAGTGTATTTAAGATGCTTTGGATGGTGAATGGCCCCTAGTAGGGACTCAATAATAACATATGTTGTTATTGCTCTGATTACTCCAGAAGCTGTAAACCATGGGAAAAAGGGAAGTAGTATTGTTAGTTCTAGAGGCGGCCTTTAGAGCACCACCCAGTGTGCTGACTTCCATCCCCAGCCCCTGTAGTAGCAGGTACCAGAGGAGAGAAGCTAGAGGCAGGGGTGAGTGGAGGCGTGTTCCTGCAGAGCTGTGCTGTGTGTGCATCGGATGATACTGACACTCAGAGAACACTTTGCCTGTTCCAGGCACTGTCCGCATGTGTGCACACCTCACATATATTACCCCATTTAAAACACACCTTCAACGTCAGGAGTGGGCACAACTTCCTAGTGCCATGGAAGGGTACAGTGGTCTCTGGGTACAGTGGCTCTGCCCTGGCAGTTCTGGGGTGGGGGTGGTGGAGAGCTGTGACAGCAGAAAGGAAAGCAGTGATGAAGCCACCATGTGAATACACAGGTGTTGCCAAGTCATGTGCTGGTCAACTGGGGACTGGATTTCTCTGTGAGGTCAGATGTTTGAGAATAGTCAGTGCTTCTGTGCTGGAAGTTTGATGGGGAGTTGGAGGTGGAAGCGGGGAGAGGGCAGGCCTGGAAGAAGGTCAGAGGAGAGAGAATTGCTGTTTTCACTAGGTTGTGCCTTGATTGCCTTCGTTGGGAGGAAGACTTTTGTTCTGGGCTCGTTGATGGGAGAGCCTGGGAACAGAGAGCTGGAACAGGTCAGCTAGAGCTAGAGTTTAAAGGCTCTTTTATTGGCCTTCAGAGCGTTTGACACGGTTCCCGGGATTGGTCGTGGCTTAGAGGATTAGCTTTGATAGCTCAATAGTGAGAAGGCAATACAGAGGTCTGGAGAGTGATAATGGGGGTGGGGGAAAGGGAGAGGGAGGGAAAGTATTATATAATGAGCAGGTAGTACTCTAGGTGTTTTCAAATCATTTAATCTCATTTAACCCTCCTTAGAACACTATGAATTAGGTATTATAATACCCTTACCCTTTAAAAAATTTATAGAGAAACTAAGGCTCAGAGAAGCAACATGACTTGACCAAGGTCACAGGATC
The DNA here is from genome assembly GCF_011762595.2 of Tursiops truncatus. Lineage (NCBI taxonomy): Eukaryota > Metazoa > Chordata > Mammalia > Artiodactyla > Delphinidae > Tursiops > Tursiops truncatus. The sequence continues at coordinate 34,261,107 of NC_047039.1, forward strand.
AAAAGCAGGAAAGAACCTGGCCCCTTGTTTCTTCAGGTAAAATGCCACCTGGGGGTCATTCAAGGAGAATATGGGGACTCAGTTTCTCCAGTGCAAGTAGGCTGCCTTGGAATGACCTTGGAGTGTTTGATAAAAACACAAACTCCCAGACCCCTCTCCAGACCTGCCTTATGAGAATCTGTAGTGATGCAACCTGAGAGCCGGTATTCTTAACCCCTACTCCAGGGGCAGCCGATGCACAGCCAGGTTTGGAAGGACGGCTAGGTGCATGTCCTGTGACCCAGCCGCCTTCCTCTTGCCCCCGTGTATTTCCTTCCATCCTACTCTCTGTTTCTCAATTCCCAGGGGGTTTGTGGGGTTCAAGCTCTCAGAATAAATTCCCCTGTTAAAATTCCATTAAATATCTCAGCCCAAACATTATCGGGCATCTCCCTGGACATTTGGGAGGGTGTGGGTTTGGTGGTAATGCTCTCGGTAGAGTGTCTATGAGCAAATGAAATCATGCAAATAATCATCAAGGGCACTCAGCTGCCAGGAAGAAGCCAATGCTTTTATCAGTCCTCTCGTCCTGAGCAGACAGCTATTCACTTTCTCTGCACAGCATGCCTTCTGACCTGTTTTTCTTGAGCCACTCTGGGTTTGTGTGGATGTAGCGGAGTACTGAGACCACCCGCCAAGGGGCTGTTCTGGGTGTAAGGAGAAGACAGTGGCCTCCACACGGGACTTGGAAGGGCAGGAGCTGAGGCTGAACGGGTGAGAGATAGAGCCGCCCACTGCTCCCCAGAAGAGCCCCCCTGTCACCGGAATTGCTTTGCTGTCCACACCCCTTTGAGCTTCTGGCATCTTCCATAAAATGGGCACAGAGTTGAGTCTGAATTTCAAAAACTGTAATTAAGACTCTTCCGGTGTGATGAATTGGGAGATTGGGATTGACATGTATACACTGATGTGTATAAAATGGATGACTAATAAGAAAAAAAATAAGAAAGACAAAAACAAACAAACAAAAAGACTCTTAGTAAACTTTTTAGCAGACTTCCTTGCCCCGAGGATCCTTAGGAACCTGGAACAATAACAGCAAAACAATAAGAAAAGCAGAAGCTGCTTTAGAATGTTTCTCCACCCTCCATCTCTGAGTACGTGGGAGCAACAGCCCTGCTGAGAAGATGGGGAGAGGCATCCGGTGACGGAACATGTGTCAGGCCCATGGCTGTCTAGGGCTAAGGTTGGAGGTGCGGGGAGCAGACAGGCCCAGAGCAGGCACATCCTCAGAGGACGAGTGGGTCCTCTGCCCCACATTAGCCAGGCTTGCTGGGCCATTTTCTCCTCTTCACTGGGTATGGTCTGTAACCTGGCTTTGGCCAGCAGCCTGTCCTAGGTGTCCAGACCCCCTCCGGGGTGTGGATCTCATGTGCTCTGCTTGTCCTTAGGGCTCCCACATTGTCTTCTCTGGGGCCTGCCTTGACAGGAATCCCCTTCCCTGGGCTTGCGCCCTTCTTCCCCTGCCCATCTTGCTCTCTAGATGTATCCTTTGTAGCCAGGGCCCTTCTCTGTGGGTTCAGGCAGTTGGCAAGAGTGTTTCTGTGGCTTTCCATTGTTCTGACGACAAAGACCAAATCTTTAACAAGGTCAAGTCCTGCTACATTAGGGGGGAAAACGTGTGAGCCACTGTGTGTAAAACAACCGTAATAACAATACCGGGAAATGCATGTCAGATCATCTTAGTTCTCCAGTGCTCAGGCTCAGAGCTTTTGCCTGCTGGGCTTTCTGCCTAGAACACTGCCACCACCCGCCCTGTTAACACCTTCCCTCCCTGGGTCTCGGCTCAAAGGTCCCTTCCTCAGGGCACCTTCTGTGGCCCCCACACCAGATTGGCACCACGTTCACCCCAACACTTTCGTTGCATCTTTTCCTTCAAACGTGCACCACAGCATGTAATTTACATCTGTTCACTAATTTATGGGGGTTTCTAGATGAATATCTAGGCCCTCTGGGCCTTACATTCCACAAATGCCAAGTCTGTGTCTTCCTGAGCTTAGCACAGGAATTAAGTGCTCTGTGCTCAGCTTCTGGGAAGTCCACGTTCTAGATTTTTTTTCAGAGTGTTTTTGTTTTGTTCTTATTTACGGGAAGGGCTCAGAGGTGCTGAATCAGTGCTTGGCTGGGCCTCTGTTCCTTGTGTTTCTTAGTCATCGACCAACACGGGTTCTTTTTCTTTTTGGCCTCGCGGCACAGCATACGGGATCTAGTTCCCTGATCAGGGATCAAACCCACGCCCCCTGCAGTGGAAGCGCGGAGTCTTAACCACTGGACCACCAGGGAAGTCCCAGCGAGGGTTCTTTTAAAGGGCACTAGGTCGTGGTGACTTAACCCTTTTTTTTTTTTTTTTTTTTTTTTTTTTTTTGCGGTATGCGGGCCTCTCACTGTTGTGGCCTCTCCCGTTGCGGAGCACAGGCTCCGGACGCGCAGGCTCAGCGGCCATGGCTCACGGGCCCAGCCGCTCCGCGGCATGTGGGATCTTCCCGGACCAGGGCACGAACCCGTGTCCCCTGCATCGGCAGGTGGACTCTCAACCACTGCGCCACCAGGGAAGCCCCTAACCCTTCTTAATACTCAGAAGCCAGTGACCGTTTCCATGGTGACATGGGCCCCTGGTGCCATCTCCTAGAAAATACACAATAGGTGGGTTCTGTGTGACACGGTGAGTGGCCTGCGTCACCAGGAAGCTGTTTCCTGCTGCAGTTGGTACAGGTACAGGCAAGAAGGTCCGTGCAGCAAGGAATTTAACGGTGCCCTGTGACCCAGCCCACCCTCTCTGTATCGCTCAAGCAGAAACTGGCAAAGAATTCCTCTGACCATCAATATTACCTGGTCCTTTTTGCAGGTCGTGACCCAGTAATAGATTACGAGACCAAATGTGTGGGTCATCAGCAGCATATAAAAGAAGGAGAAAAGATCGCATAGAAAAAATCAGATTGCAATACACATGATGAAAGTAACTTTTCTTTCAGGCGTGTGTGTGTGTGTACGCACGCGCGCTGAGTCATACAGTAAAATGTATTTCTTTCTTGGTGGTCAAAATATCCGATTACCACGCTCTATGGCATGTTCTGCTTGGACTTTCCAGTGTCACTGCCACCTCTCCTCTGCTTTCTCTTACAGGTATGCAAAATCCAGTCAGATCAAGACTGTGTCAAGCAGCAAGATATTTTTTAAAGGAAGCAGATTTCGATATAGGTGGGTACCCATGCTTCCATTTCGATGATGGGGCTGGGTTGGGACAGCCATTTGCGTTGGAATATGGTACTTATAAATCAGTGCACTTTGGCCTGTACCCGTTTGGGTCCTCCCTTTCCACTCCACTCATTTCTTATGCCCACAGGACCCCTTAAACTCTATAGTAATGTTCCCTCGTGGAGGAGGAGAAGGCACGGATTCCTAGAGCTGGGTCAGACCACTGTGAAGTGTAAAAAAAAAAAAAAAAAAAGTGTGCGCACCCCTCCCCTTCCACTCTGAGTGTCTGTGCACAGACACTGTGTTTCTGTCTTTTGCAGTGGCAAAGTTGCCAAAGAGGTGGTGGAGGCAAGCTCCAAAATCCAGAGGGAGCCTCCAGAGGTGCACAGGTGAGTGGGGTGGTCCCCAGGGCGCCGGGAGATTTCTGGGGTGGACAGAAGGATGTAAAGGCTGGCTTCGCCAAATCCACTCTAACAAGAGGGAGAGTAAGGACACCAGCTGCCTGGCCCTGTGCCGTTATCAGGCCCTGATTCCTGGCATGGCACTCTCACCATCCCCCATATCTCACTCAGACAGATTTGGCTGGGCTCCATTCTGAGTTACTTGCTCTGTGTGGAGTCACTGCCCTGATTCAGCCTGCAGGGTCACGGGAACAAGCGGGAAGTGTGTGAGGCACGGGTGGCTGGGTTATCTCCTCGCTGAGTCCATTGTCATGTCCTCTTAGAACTGCTCTCTCTTCCGGCCTCTGTTCATCAGACGTGGCCAGTTCCCGTTGGCCCAACTCCTTCTAGGCTATTTCACACGAGGGGGTGGGGTACTCATCTCTCATTGGACCCTTTAGTCCCAAAAGCCACTTAGAGGAATGACGAACTTAGTCATTAGTGGGTCAAGGGTACACTTCTACATTAACATGGCAATGTATGTAATTCTTAGGAATGAAATATTCTCTTGATCATGTTGTACTTCTTACCACCACAGTTTACACAAATCATCATACATCTTAAACTTCAAACATGCTAAATATCTAAAGCAGAACATTCTTATCCTGATGTTCCCCCTTCTGAAGGCAAGATCATCATAAGATATATTCTTTAGGAAGTTCCCACACAGTGGTGGGCACCGGTCCCTCCTTCCCCATCTTTGAACTTGGAGTCTTCCTATGCTCAGATATGCCCAGTCTCCTCTATCTCCAAGGTGACCCAGTGAACAGGGTACCTCTCACCTTGTCCTTGGGGCTATCAGGCAGGAGGAGGCCTTGGTCTCTCAGAAGTGCAGCTAAGCCGGCCAGTGTGGGCATCCAGACAGTGGAGCAGGCCAGCGTGGGCTCCCACACAGGGGAGCAGGACTTCAGTCAGCATGGAATCTTGTGCAGATGTGTACAGACAATAATTCATCCCTGGCTTTGGGTGACCCAGTGGAAAGCTGTCACATACAAGTCTGCAAAGCAGTGTCTCCTGCTTTGAGAAGCAGGAGAAAACTGTGGGCGAGGGAATTTGGAGCGCCTTGGCTGGGACACCTTGGTGCAATACCTGTGGAAGTCTTAGAGCTTACTACCTGTTGATGACAATAGTCATTTTTTTTTTTTTTGGGTTTTTTTTTTTTTTTTTTTTTTTTTTTTTTGCGATACGCGGGCCTCTCACTGTGTGGCCTCTCCCGTTGCGGAGCACAGGCTCCGGACGCGCAGGCTCAGCGGCCATGGCTCACGGGCCCAGCCACTCCGCGGCATGTGGGATCTTCCCAGACCGGGGCACGAACCCGTGTCCCCTGCATCGGCAGGCGGACTCTCAACCACTGCCCCACCAGGGAAGCCCAACAATAGTCTTTTTATAACCCCTCCGCTGCCTCAAATTGTGGTTACTCAGTGCAGCAGAAACAAAAAAGAAGAAATAATTGAACATATCATTTAAATGTTTCCAGAATCTTTGGTCTAGAATGACCTCAGGGATGACTCAGTTTAATGATTCTATTTTACAGATAAGGGGACTTGAGTCTCAGAGAAGTTAAATGATTTATCTGAGGTCATAAATATTTTGGTGGCAGAACTGAGCCTAGAACTGCAGTGTCCTGCTCCTGAGTCCTATATCCTCTTTTCTGTGTTGCATCTGCCACCCTGAAAGCCTCTGCATTCTCCTAGAAGCTGGGGGGCAGACCTACCCCAGGGGCTCAGCTTGGTTTTATTCTTCCAGCTTGAAGCTTGAGTGTTTGATCTTAAAATAAAAAGAAATACTCGATTCTGGGGAGTCCCCTTAATGGCACAAACACAAAGTAGGAAAATGTTTTTAACAATATACTTTCAGGGGGCTTCCCTGGTGGCGCAGTGGTTGAGAGTCCGCCTGCCGATACAGGGGACACGGGTTCGTGCCCTGGTCTGGGAAGATCCCACGTGCTGCGGAGCGGCTGGGCTCACGAGCCATGGCCACTGGGCCTGTGTGTCTGGAGCCTGTGCTCCGCAACGGGAGAGGCCATGACAGTGAGAGGCCCGCGTACCGCAAAAAACCAAAAAAAACCCAATATGCTTTCAGAGAGACATATTCCAAATATGCAGAGCTTTCCAAAAGCCCATAGTCACCATCGATGGATGATGGTTAATGAGATCAGAGAAGAATTTTTTAAAATACTTCTCTTTTAAATTTATGTTTGCACAATTTATGGGAATTAAGGCTTCCTAGGTCAAGGCTTCTCAAACTGTAGCTTGAACAGGGATCACCTGGGGATCCTGTTAAAATCAGATTCTGATTCATGAATCTGGCATTTCTAATGCTCTCCCAGATGATGGCCACGTGGCTGGTTCATGGTTTGCACCTTGAATAGCCAGGCTCTAGATAACTGCTGGGGGAGGGGGTGAAGGGAGCAGATTGGCCCTAGTGAAAAGCTTTTTCCTGGAGTGGACTGAACCACCAGAGTGGAAGGGAAATGAAGCATCCATCAATTTATAGTTTTTCTTTTCTGGAATTTTCTAAAATCTCCCAGGATATTACTGCAAACAAGGCTCTATAGGCTCATTCGACACCGGTTCACATGTTCTTTCTTGCTCTTCCTCTACCCGATTTTACCTGTTTGTGAAAGCCTATTGAGTTCACATCCTCTGGATGCCTCTCTGGTCCTCAGTTCTTTGGCAGTATCTCTCAAATCTCTGACATTACAAGGAAGAATTTGTTTAAAGTAATAATACAGAGTAAGCTCTGGGAGGACGAAGCTTGTGCCTATCTTGGTTATCTCCATCTTACCCATCAATTAACACAGTGCTTGGCTATAGTAGGAGGTCAGTAGATATTTGCTGAATGGATGTATGCACTAGGAGTGTGAGATGACAGCTTCACATCTGTAATTTTCTGAGACTTGAGATCTGTCCGTGGTGCTACCCTGGGGACCTCGCCCTCCCAAGAGGCAGCACTGTGGTCAGAGCCACAGTGACGTGTGCCACTTTCAGTAGCAACTTCTTGTTCCTTCCCAGTAGCTGGTTGCATGGTAGGAAATGTTTCTCTTACACAATTATCGTATTTTCGAATTGTCTTGACTTCTTTAATGTGGCTGTCAAAAGTGAGAGTATAGTAATGAGCTCTCTTTATCTGGCAGTGCTCAGAGAGGCCTGCTAGTCTAGAATGGTGATGGTAAGACTTCAGTTATCTCTCCTCTCACTTGAGATTCTCCTCGTCAAAGGATAGCCAGTTCATGGACTCCTACTCCTGCTGAGATGTGTGTGACACAGAGAAACACACACAGACTAAGAACACTGTCTTGGGGTTTTTCTTTTTTTTTCAAAAAGAGAAGAAGCTCACTCTCGTGTTAGCTCATTGAACTTTGCTGATGACAGGATCCCCAAGTGGAACCCTATCGGCTGGCTACTTGGTGAGAATCACCTGCCCATTCCAAGGCCCACTGAGGCGGAGGGCTGTAGCTCTGAGAGTTCAGGGTCGGCTCTTTAAGCCTCCCGGGCATAGAGCCACCACCAAGGGATACCCAGAAACAGCACTTGTACCTGAAATGAGCACCCATCTAGGAGTCATGAATGGGTCTAATCTTGGCTGTGTTGCTATGTCTTGCGTAAGTCACTTAACTTCTCGGATCATCAGTCTGTTCATCTATAAAATGAGATTCTTATATCTTTCCCCGACTTCTAGGTTTTGTTATGGCCATTAAGATAAAGGGTATTAAAATTATAAAGTACCATAAAAATGTGAGGTGGTGATATTATTATTATTATCTCTCATCCAAAAATGGGAAGCTAGAACCTGACAGACACGTTCACATTGAAGTCTCTTCAGATGGAGTTTTTTACTCACAGGCCAGCAGCACTTCCTTTCATTCCGAGGAGTGGTTGCAGTAACTCCACTAGCCTCGTATTTGTTGCTCGATTTTATGCCACCATTTCTTGAAGCCAGTCTTAGAATTGAAGCCAGTCTTAGAATATACCTGCAGTTGCCGAAGGAAACCTTTCTACTCAGTAGAATCCTTAACGGCAGTTTCGCTCAGAAACTGTCCTGTGCCAGGAGTGCACGTGAGTGGGCTGCAAAGCGGGTCAGGCATTTTGGCCGAGTCGGCTGGTGCCTGGACTCCGAGAGCGGGGGAACACAGCACGGACCCTCACCTGACAGGGAGCAAAAGAGCCTCCATAAAGGCTCGCTAAGGGTCCCTCCCTGCTGTGATATACATAGTAATTTCTGGGGGAGGGGAACAATGGAAAATGAGCTTTTCAGAGGTCAGAAAACTACATAGTCCACACAGACATGGCAACATGTGCTTTGCAGAACTAGAATCACAGTCATGAAGGCCACAGGACTAATGGAAATCCCATGAAAAGCTCAGACAAATGAGAACCCTTCACAATAAAAGAAGTCATTGCTCATGGTGAACTTTAATCCCCCCTTGTTATTCCTTCCTTCCTTTCTTCCCCCTGCAAGGAATCCCCACCTCCACTTCTTTCCCTGTAAACCCACCACCCCTGCCAGGACTTACCGCTGGCATCACCTTCCCTGGGAGGTCTTTCCTGGCTCTCCCCTCACTCACAGCAGGATCACATGCCCCTCTCTGGTGCTCCCCTGGGACCTCGGCCGTCAGTCAGTCTCTTCCATGAGATGTGTGCTTTTCCAGCTGTGGCTGTAGCACATTAATGAGTCACGAAGTGAAAATAGTGGTCAAGACCAGCACTTTAAATGAAATTAAGTAGAATGGAAAGTAAAACATAGCGGCTCACACATAGCAAGAGTTACTATTGTTGCATGAAACATTCTCTTTAGCTGTGTGTGCACTTGCGGGTGTGTGTGTGTGTGTGTGTGTGTGTGTGTGTACAGAGATATGATACCAAATGTAGTTTCTAATGTGAGTCTTGATCAAAAAAGTTTGAAAGTCATGGTTCTAGAGAGTAAGTTATTTAAGGTGAGGACCATGATTTCCCAGAACAATACATACATACCAGCTGCAAAATAAATGGTTGTAGAATGAAATAATGAAGGAAAGAACTCCATGTTAAGCAAGTCCTTATAAATTTCCTTTCCAGTCAGTGGCAGCTGGTGGGGCGGGGGGGGGCGGCTTTTAACTCTAGATGCTAACAGCTTCTTCCCTGTCCAGCTCCTATGCCCAACAGAAATGCCTGGGCTGTAAGGCGGTCCCATCAACTGGCCTGGAGAACACCTGTGACAGTCTGAAATGGCAACTTAATGCCAAGTTTACTTCAGTTTCAAACTGAACACCCCTTAACAAGATGCCAAGGGAGGTGCTATAAGGCACATGAGAATGGATAGGTCAGTCTCTGCCCTTAAGTTGCTTTATCAAGGTGGGACTGATTAGTACCCCAATAATTACAGGGCGACAGAGGTGACAAATGTGACAGGTTGTGAAAGAAGGGACAGTAGTGTGAGAAGGAAGGGGGAGAGGGAGTTCGTTGTGAAGGCAATCCAGGAGGGCTTCAAGAAGAAGGAGACATTTGACATCATCTTTGAAGGATGGGTTGGTTTGGGTTTTGACAGGAGACATGGGGATGGGAAGGGTGCTGAAACACCCACCAGAGGTACCCCACGTCCCTGTCTGTCAGGGCAGACAGTGTAAATGGGCTTCCTGGCTATCAGCCAGTAGGCTTGACGAGACACCTTTCCTTGCCATCTACTGCCCATTGAGCTACTGACATACGTGTGCTCCTTTCAGAAGGAGAAAGTGGAGCTGAGTTCTGTGTTTGGTTCATGAGTGGGGTGTGAATTTGAATGGGAATATTAAGCATCGATATTAAATGTTGGACATCCAACTCATGGCTATGGAAAGCCTGTGGCATCTGCCTGGCAGAGTTTTTTTGTTTTTGTGTTTGTTTGGTGGTTGTTAAATTACTTTGAGCCATGCCCTTCATTCACTTTTCTGCATATGTAGTTCAGTGATACCTGCCTCTTGTGTATCTTTGTTGCCCATGTCTTTTCTCAATGCCTTGTCTTGTCACATAGCATGTCCAAGTCTGACGATATGTGGAGAAATACGTTTTCTTTCACTGTGTTGCATTAGAACACATGGACATTATACCACGTATCAAGACCTTAAGGATAACAAGGGCTGTGTGTCTTAAGTGCTGTGTCATCTTTACCGCTGGCCTAATGCACTGTGTGAGTCTATGGGCAGTTCCCAGCTCGGGTAGCCAACTGAGATGGAAGGGCCGGTGTTCCCAGTTGAAACCAGTTCCCTCTGGCTTGTGTCTGTTTTCAGAACCAACATTACTCAGAGCCGCAGTTCCCACTCCTTGAACAAACAACTCATCATTAACATGGAGCCCCTGCAGCCCCTGCGGCCGTCCCCCAGCGAGCAGGAAGAGGAACTTCCACTGGGTGAGGGTAAGTACACTTCCTTCCAGAGCCTGGCATTGCAGGCTTACCCTGGGGGAATGAGGGAGGCACCAACCCTGGGTACCTTGGGTAATGGGTTGGGGTAGGGGTCAGAGTGAGTCATAAGCTGTGTTTTTAGTAATTAAACTCTTCAGAGCTGGAAGACTGCATTATATTGAGAGTTCTATCAGTTTCTCCTGGAGAGAGTTCACTGGTACAAAGCGTTCCAAAAATTACAAGTTAAAGCAGCAGTGGTGTTAGACCCATACTATCCAATATGGTAGCCATTAGCCATGTGTAGCTATTTAAAATTAATTTTAAGTTAATTAAAATTAAAAATTCAGCTCCTCAGCCACATTAGCTAGATTTCCAATGCTCAACAGTCACATGTGGCTAATGGCTACCATCTTGGACAGCTCAGACCAAGAACATTCCCATCATTACAGAAAATTCTATTAGATGGTGATGTGTTTGACTATAATCACAATTAAATTAGTGGTTGTAACGAATTCTCCACAAACATCTCTACACTGGTCATCCCTTTCTGCCTCACTATTTCTGTGTCCCTTAATAAGAATTCCCTTTTCCACAGGGCCTTGTCTGACAGTTTTGATACAAGCTAAAATATATATGGTCCATTTCAGCCCCAAAGTTGTTATATTTGTAAAGGCTATAATATGTGTGCTTCTAGGCTTCTTTTTTTGCTGTTCAGGGCTTTCCTTCAGGGAAGAATCTTACCACACTGCTTACCGCATATACCTGGTGAGGCAAATACCACTCTCATGAATTTCAAAGTAAATTTTTAAAAATTCACATAAAATACAATTATTGGAACCTTGAACCCAAACATAACATGCTTTCCTTAAATTTATGTGATTTTAATTTCATCATTTAAAATCTGGGTACTGGGCAGTTTCAAGAAGGCGGGTCACTGTGTCCCCGAGAGCTCACCTTTACCTGCAGCTTTAAGTCAAGAATCCCTTCCACAGGGGAAAACTCTTCAGCCCATAATAAGATATGGCTTAGGATGCACATAGCCTTGGGAGAGGTCGCAGCAGCTGATTCACACTGAAGCGTAAGGGGTTTCCTGAAAGGAAACTTGAACGGTTGGAAGGAGGACTGGGCAATGGGATGCCATAAATTTCATGGGTGGAAGGAAAATGTGCAAGATACGAAGGATGGGGTCTCAGGAGACACCTTTATCCCCAGCTCAGCCACGGGATGATGATAACCAGAACGATCTTGTGATAATCGCCTTTATGCTCTGTCTCAGCAACCAACTCCATAAGCTCCATGCTAAATTAAATTTCTTAGCCCAGGGGTCCCTGGGTCCATGTTGCTTGTCTACATGTTTCAGCACCTTCTCCGTTTTTGTATGTTCCTCAAAGTGCAATGAAAGCAGCTTTTGTTTCTGATCACTAGTGATTTTCTGGGATTCCTCCCATATGTCTGGAAGTTGGTTTGAGTGGAAATCATTTTTTCTGGAGGTCAGGATTAACCCAAGTTTGAATGAAGGATGATATGGGTAATGGAGAAGAGGAGGGGAAAATACATAACCCAAGCTTAGGATTGTGACTTTGCCTTGTCTGCAGAGATGAAAGCCTAGATGGGAATAAAGCTCGAAAGACCCGTTACCATGGGGAATATGGAAGCCAGGCCACTGATGCCTTGTGAGCACCCTAGATGTGAAGGGGAGCCTGGGCAAGCTTTCCCCGGACCCTTCATTCCATTCAATTAATAGAAACTTCTGTTTTGCTCCATTTTCTATAATGAGGTTCCATTTCTAAATACTAGCCTTGTCATTAACATGACAACTGTGTGGACAAGAGACTTACGCATTATAATTAACTGCAATAAAAATTTAAATTTCCATAATATAGGAATCCATGAGCTACATTTTTAATTTTTCCAGTTATTTAAAATATGAATCTTTAATTCTTTCACCAGCTGTAAAGTCAACCTGGTAGGTTTCTCTGTTTAAATGTCCAAAATAGCTCTATAACTATCTAATAAAATCCTCTTTTCTAGGAGAACTGTCCCCTTATGGAACATCTTTGTGGGTTTTGAAACTCAGGCAAATCATAGCAACTTGCAGGATATAGAATCAATTTAAAAGGAAGAGAAGTAGAAACGACAGTATTGTTAAATGCCCAGTATATAGAAAGAACTTCCCAGTCTAGAAAAGAGAGCAAAATCTTCTTAGGTACCGTGAAATTCAAAGTTATGATTCCCACAGTCAACATAGCTACGTTCTTGATACCCTTATATCTCAGTTACTATTTTAGAGTCAAATTCTGCTTCATGTGTCTTGTCTTTGAGTATCAGGTAATGGGATTTAAACATTCTATAGGGATAAATAGGTTATTTAATAGCTCTATATGTCTCTGATATATGAAGAGAAGAGAGGTAGAGAATACAGCTTTCAACAAAGATGTCTCCACTTTTGTGGATGGGCAGATGCAGTGTGATGAATTTAGTTTCACCCTTGTATTTTGATATTGCAATTTTTTGTGTCTGATCAAGAGCCAAATTGAAGAAATTAGAATTTCACTCCTTCCTTAATACAACAGCTCTGGCAAAGATGTGGTGTACAACTAGGTAGACCATACTTAGCTGTGAAAGTTGCTGTGGCCCTATGAAGATGAAGATACTCTCTTTTCCCTGGAGACTCACAGCCTGTTGGGGAGACAGCAATGGGATCACAGAGGTGAAGTGTAGGTTCTACCTCTGCTGATTGGGTTGCATGCTCACTTTTCTGTGTGCCTCACGAGATATTAGTGCCTCAGGCTGCCTGGAGAGCCTCTTGTTCCCTTTCAGTCTCATCAGAGTACATGGCATAAAGTTGGGGGCACAGGAATGAATGGATGAGACTGACAGGCAGAGGGAGTTGTGGGTGGTCTAGTCAACTTGCATTGGATGCTTGTGTGGCTTCCAGGGAAGAGGGGTCGGGAAGAATGAAAGGTGAGGCAGAAAGTTAGGGAAGGACCAGATTGTGATGGGCCTCACCCAAATTGCTGGAGAGTTTAGACTTTAACCCAAGGGCAGTTGGAAGGCACTGGAGGATTTCAAGCATGGACCTGATTGGAATTGTGTTTTGTATCTCTTGTGTGTGGGCAGAGGACAGATTAGAGATGGGTATGGCTAGAGCAGTTTTTCAAGCTCAGCACTATTGACCGTTGAGCTGGATAATTCTTTGTCAGGGGCTGGCTTGTGCTTTGTAGGACGTTTAGCAGCATCCCTGGCTTCTATCGAGTAGTACCCAACCAGTCTGGACAACCGAAAATGTCTCCAGGTATTGCCAGATGCCCTTGGGAACAAAACAACTGCCTGAGAATTACTGTGTTGGAAGCACAGAGACCCCACAAGAGCCACTGCAATAGCCCAGAGACTAGATTAAACGAGGGTTGAGCTGAGGCAGAAGGTGGGATGGGGAGGAGGCAGTGGGCTCTAGCTAGTAAGCAGCAGAGTTGTTGACACACGTAAGGTGCCTGTGGACTCCTGTCCAGGTGCTGCCCTTGTCTCCAAGAACTTGAGAGGGAAAAGACCTTAACCTCTTTGGAAATGAGACTGTTCTGAGACACAGGAAGGTTCCAGTGACATGTCAACATCAGAGAGGCGATGGCAAAAATGATTTCATTTAGATATTGGAACCTTTGGAAGAGTTAGATACTTCACTGAGCTTCAGACACAGAGTGGTCTGCTTACCTTTGACGTCGTTATTCCTTGTCTCTATACAGTGGCTCCGATTCTTGTTTGGGGGATTCACATCACACATTTTGAAACTGGATCGATAAACAGGTGAAGGTTGGCAGCCTGAGCCCTGTTAAAAGAGTTGTCTGATTAGGAATTATTAAAAAATCAGATTGGGAGAAGAAAGAAGGACCTTAACCCTGACCCTTGGAGTCACCGTCTCCTGGAGGTCATGGGAAGGTCCTGATGCCTTGTCTCGCGTGGGTGCCATGGTGGTGACATCTCTACTGCCGTCATGACTCTCAGTGGTCCCGACCACCCATTTGTCTGACAATCTCTTTCTATTCTTCCTGGAACTTCAAGATTCTCAAAGACAGCTGGAGAGAGCATGATTGCCCAGATGAGCTCAGGGGCATTCTGGGAGAGAACGCGTAACCCCGTTCACCCAAACGACAGCTGGAGGATTATCTCTGAGTTGGCTGTGTCTGTAGAGAAAAAACAAAATCAGTTCCTAGGCACCACTAAGCAGTGAGAAAGTTTTCAACGTTACCCCACAGTTGCTCAGCTACAGGATCCAAGTAGGTTAGTGCTGTGGAAAGCTTCAGATGTGAATAGCAAACCATTTGAAAAGTGCCACTTCGAGTTTATGAAAATTTCCGGAGAAGAAAATATTGAGAGTGGAAATTGTTCCGGGTGAAAATGACATTTTCAGGAGTGATTAATCTGAATATATTCACATGCAAAATGGAGTAGGGTTCCCACAGTGTATACAGCAAAATGCTTGCATGTTTTATTAGTAGAGTGTATTTTTCATTAAGGAAAGATTATGGTAGAGAAGGGGAATGGAATGTATCACGTGAGACTTGGTAGCTGGCAATTACCAACGCCCGGTGAAGGTCACTCTTGTCCACCAGAGTGATGGTACGAGCTGGCTTCATTAAACAGGCAGGAAACCATGCTTTCTTCTCCTTGGTAGACACAACTAAATAAGAGTTGAAAACGTTTGACACCCTCCTGCTGGCAAAACAAGAGCACAATGGAGACACCAAAATTTCCATAAAGGAATGTCTTGGGGATGGCAGTGTGATTGGTTTGAGGGTGGCTTAAAGCTGCATTTGCATGCGATTGAGAAAATGTCTATGTCGATGAATAGATGGGAATTAAGTAGGGCAGTAAAACTAACTCTCCCGAGCCACACTTTCGCACTGTCCCTGTAAGTGTGTATGTGTGTGTTTGTGTGTGTGCATGTGTATGCGAGTGCATGTGTGTGTCATGGATGTGGCTCTGTGTGGGGTGGGTAGGGAGCAGTGGGGGTGTTTTAAGGGTCATTTACAGTGTCTGGCTCTAACCATAGGTGACTTAAGTTGGTGTCATTGAAATTCTAGAAAGTCTGTATGTGAACCTGTGAAGGCATTTTGAGCATATAAAAAGTGTATAGTTCTCATCCGTCAAGCATGCCACACTTGTGACCCCACCCTGCTCCACCCTGACACTTAACAGGTGACCCGCAGGGCCAACTGTGGTCTCCATGTGCAGGTTTTTCTGTACCATAGCAGGCAGAGCCTTTCATACCCTACACAGTTGTTCCAATCCCATCACTGTTGGAATCTCTAACAGCCCAAGGCTGCCATGGTTACACTGACTCCAGTGAGTCTGGTCTCCTCCCTGGTTATCTGATATGAAAATTTTTCTCCCTCTTTTCTTCCTTTGTAGAGTTCCATGGCCAGGGCTCAAACAGATTTACCCTCTTCTCAGGGTGTCAGAGTCTCTCTTCCACGCCATTTTCCCCCATGTGCCAAGTAATTTCTTCCTTTTGGCTTAGGGTATGTCAGGATATGCGTTGGGAGTGACGCACTGGTCTTTTTGAAATTTCTTTTATGTTATGTTTCATCAAACAGTAGGATCTGTTTCTAAGTCCTGTGGGGCCACCTTTCCCCTGTGGTTACTGCTACCTGGTGACAGCAGACCGTTAGCACCAGCTCTAATTACTCTTGTCCCTGCCATTGGGTTTGGGGTGGCTATTTGTTTGTATTTTCTCATTATAAAACTAATTTATCATCTTCTAGAAAATCTAGATAGAATAAAAAAGCATAAACAAGGAGAAAAAGACCACCTTCCAGATGTCCTACCTGCTGGAGCCAGTCGATGTTAATGTGTTAATAATTTTTGTCCCTATGTGCTTTAAGGCCATTTCCGTCATCTTGAGTGTAAAATTTTTTTAATTCCTGCTTTGTTTGCTTAATGTTGAAAACGTGAGTGCATGAAAACATATGATAAATTGAACTATAGGTCAAACCATGAATTGGGAGCATATTTAATGCGAATGTGGACAAATGGGTTTATATCCTGAATTAGAAAGAACTCACACAAAGTGCTGTTTTAAGCATCTTTTTGGCATTGCTCAGGTTAGGGCTCTCCCAAATCTTCCAGTTAATGGCACCCTCGGTCTCCCACTGCTGATAGGCATACAGCAGCCGAACCTGCTTCCACAGGAGCTAGGAGCCTCCGCAGAGCAGAGGCCAGCTTCTGGTTTTATTTATAACTGCAGTATCGGATTAGCAGAGCCAAAATTCAGAATTCTTTATCACATTTATTGAATTCGGGAAGTTTGCGTCGGCAACTCCTCTAGGGTAGGAGATGCCAAGAGCAACTTAGGGAAAGAGATAAAGGCCTCCTGAGTGAGCTCTGCAAATTCGTATTTGGAAGCTCCTCAAAGCTTTCACCTTCCCCTTTGGTGCTTTTCTTTGGAGTTGGTGTCATCTTTGGAACTTTGGTTTCTGGTATTTACTGATGACTTAACGTACTTGAAAGAGAGCTTTGTAATTTGAAGCATTTACCCTGCTGGAAGGAAGCTAAATGCCTTGTTCCTGATGCAGTTTAAGTGTTTGTATCTTACATGGATTTGGTATTTTACATCATACGATGCCAACATGTGCATCATTTCAGTTCTGTAGTTGGCTAAATGTGATAAATTGTTCATTTTAGGAAATATCGTATTCCTCAGCATACACACAGCAGTGCTTTGGGTAGCTGCTCTGTTTCTGCATTAATGCCTCGCACCAATGGGGAAACACAAACTCTGGTCTCAGATCATCCACCTTTGGGAGCACCATATTCCTCGTCTCTGAGACAAGAAGATAGGACTTGAGCACCACTCAAACGCTTTCCAGCTCTAAATTCTTCAGTTCTTTTGCTTCATGTCAAGGTTAGATTCCAGGACTGTGGTTTGAGGTCTTTCACAATAAGTATGCAAACCTGGGGCCAGGAATATTGTTCATAGTTTTTGGGGGTTAGAGGGAATGTTAAGGACGTTCTAGCACAAGGGTTTGCAAACTGGCCGGTGGCCCACTGCCTCTTTTTTTTTCTGGCCCTAGAGCTAATGGTTACATTTTAAATGATTATATCAGTACCTACATAGTATCCTTGATCTTACCTCTTGGCCCACAAAGCCTCAAATGTACTATCTGGGCCTTTAGAGAGAACGTTTGCTGAGCCATGATGTAGCACAGCCCCTCTGGATTCTACAAAAGCTCAGAGAGAGGAGACTGTTGGCCCAAAGTCACGGAGCTGGGTGAGTACTGGGGCTGGGATCTGGTCCTGTTTGTCAAATTCATCTAAAACAGTTCAACTTCTTCTTGCAAAATCAGAACCATTAACTGTGGAACTACATGTAGGTTTCAATGACAACAAATGAATTATCAAAAGAGACATCTTATCCTATATAAACATGGGGAACCTCTGTGATTCAGTGAGAAGAGCTGCTGCATATTCGGGGCAGGGTTTGAGCGTTTGGCCTTCAGTCACAGCCTGCCAGGACCCTGTGACTCCTCAGAGACATCCAGCCCACCAGGAGCATCACCTTCCCTGGGCACCAGTGGTGGTGAGGCTGTGGACGCATGTGCCACACCAAACAGAATTCCTGGGAGACCCGGGTTGCAGGGCAAACAGCCTTCGTGCAGGAAGGCTCTCTCCCCTCTGGGAATCATGTTCTCATTTTAAAGCTGAATTTGTTAAATAAGGAATGGCTCACTCCAGGCCTAGTTCTAATTACTCATAGCCTGTGTTGAGAATCTTTGTCTTCTTAGTGAGAACAACTCAGTTCTGAGCTTCCCGAATCACTGCTCCGGCTCAGGTTGGCACTTGGCTGCCACACCTGAGTATTAATAATCAATTGCTTTAAAGGATTCAGCTGGGATAAAAAAAATATATGTCAGTCAAGTGCCCCATGAAGTAATCTGGTCACGGTCCTTGAGGGTTAGGATGTGAGCCAGGCGAGAGTGTCAGCATATGAGCAGCTGTGACAGCCGGAGTGTGGTCTGTGACAGGGAAGACATTCTGCTTTGGCCCTCGGACAAGAAAACATTCCCACCACATCCCTAAGAAACCGCAGGAGAGGAAAAGTGAAGATATTGCTAAACCATTGTCATTAGAAAGCAGAGGCTATCGTTTTCTGGATTCCACAGTCAGCATGGGGTCCTATTTTCTACTGTTTCTGTTAGTGGGTTGATAGTGTTAAGTAAATGTTCTTTGTGATACCCAGGCTTACATTGAGGCAGGAGCTCACAGAATCTCCCTTCCTCCCACCTCTGTTGTTAAGACCCTGTGCCAATCATGTGAAAGAAAGTGTTGGGCAGTGTAGGCTAGTTCCACTCTTTTAGGGAGGTGTCTCGGGCAGTATCGGCAGGGTTCAGAAAAGAGGCTCTGGTCAGTTGGCACAAGGCTGGATGTTGGGTGTGTCCACTGGGGTGCATGTCCAATGCCATCTGCAGAGCGGTGCAGCTTTTCTCTTGGTTTGGTTGATGGAGAATTGGAGGCCTTAGAGCCATGGCTTCCAGACCCTGCATTTATACAATGGCCCGCTGGGGTGGAGGAAATAACTATCCAGATTTCTATTGGGATTTTACTTTTATCACCTCCTCAAAAAATTTCTATTGCATAAGTTTTATAATGGATATATATCAAGAGAACTGTACATGTATCCAATTTATAAATAAATACTCATTTTTTCATAAGTATGAACAAACATGTTTCCCCCAAAAAATGGTTTGGATATAGCTGCTCTAGATCTTACCAATGAGTACACCAAGAAGAAGAGGCAGGGCGTGTTTTTGAAACTCTCAAATCCCTGTTCATGCCAAAACTCCAGATTCCTAAAATAGATGTGAGATCTATCTGCTCTAGTTACGGTGGTGACATGCCATTTTACATGCTTATGGTCCTTCATGCTGGTAAACCAGGGTGAGTCATCCAAGCACAGTCTAGACCTTTGCTAAGCTCTTTGGTAGGTGCTGTGTCACTCTCACTGAAGTGTTCTGCGGTGGCCCTGAGTCCCCGATTTACATGAATGCTGGACTCTCTTTTTGTTGTTGTTGTTGTTATTGTTTCAAAAACCCTTCAAATTCTTTTTTTTAATTTATTTTATTGAAGTATAGTTGATTTACAATGTTGTTAATTTCTGCTGTACAGCAAGTTGATTCAGTTATACACATACATACATTCTTTTTCATATTCCTTTCCATTATGGTTTATCACAGGATATTGAGTATAGTTCCCAGTGCTATACAATAGGACCTTGTTGTTTATCCATCCTGTATATAATAGTTTGCATCTGCTAATCCCAAACTCCCAGGCCATCTCTCCCCCACCCCACTCCCCCTTGTCAACCACAAGTCTGTTCTCTATGTCTGTGAGTCTGTTTCTGTTTTGTAGATAAGTTCATTTGTGTCATAGTTTAGATTCCACATATAAGTGATATCATATGGTATTTGTTTTTCTTTGTCTGACTTACTTCACTTAGTATATTAATCTCTAGGTCCATCCATGTTGCTGCAAATGGCCTTATTTCATTCTATTTTTATGGCTGAGTAGTATTCCATTGTATATATATACCACATCTTCTTTATCCATGCATCTGTCGGTGGACATTTAGGTTGTTTCCATGTCTCGGCAATTGTGAATAGTGCTGCTATGAACACAGGGGTGCGTGCATCTTTTCAAATTATAGTTTTGTCCATATATATGCCCAGGAGTGAGATGGACTCTACTTTCTGAGTATACACAGGACCCAACCTTAGTGGGGATCCTCTGGTGGTGGGAAGAGCATTGGATAGAGACTGAGAGGGCTGGGGTTCATTCATTCACTTGATAAACAGTTACTTCTTCTCTGGTATGTGCTGGACACTGGCAGTACCTGGATCTTATTTCCTCTTTTATAAAACAAGGTGAGATGGTTTCTAAGTTTCCTCCACACTCTGACTGTCCTTTAGTAATTCTTCCCCATATTCCTGCTGTTCTTAATTACGTGCTTTTGGATCACTCATCATTACCTCCAAAAACAAAAGGTATAAACATCTTCTTTTTAAATGTGGTTAATGAAACAGTAAGCCTGTGGCACAATGATCTATAAAAGCAGGGTTACATTTTTCCTTTATTTTTTGTAAGTTGCAAACTTCCAGCATAAAATTGAAAATTAATAGCAGCTAGCTTAAAAGGGAATATAAAATGAACACTTCCTCACTTAAAAGAGCCCTCACCTCCTTTAATGTCGCCTCTTAGAAGACAAGTCCAATTTGGGAGCTTTTTAGTCCCCCCAGTCTCCACTTCAGCATAAAAAAAAATGTGAAAATGGGCAGATGGTCTGGCTGAAAGAGAAATAAATAGGGTTTTCAGGATGACCCACGTGGTAATCTGAACACAGACTGGATTTTGCCATTAAAGGAAGGAGTGTCCATACTAGAAAAAAGAGAGCAGCCCTTGGGATCTATGGCTTGTCAGTCTCTGCCTGAGCCCCTCTGCAGCTGCACCATTTGGCCCCTAAATAGAGGCTTAGCCCCACCCCCGACTCCAGGGCCAATCCTACCTTGCTCTGGGAGGGAATGGATAGGCTGAAGCCCAGCCTCTTGGCTCAGGCTGTGAGTCCTGCTCTCTCTATTGCTCTGCCCTGTCTTCTCCCGGTCTGCATGCCAGCCTTGCTCCCTTCCTGAGTCTCTGCCCTGGTGGTGCCCCTGGTACTCTACTCCTCCAGGACCTTGAGGGCCCCTCTCCCTGGGGCTAGGCCATACTCTGCTGGTGGACAGCCTGCATGGTGCTCCCTTCCTGTCTTGTGTTTCTCAGGGCCCTGTTCTGTTCCTTCTCAGAGCAGACTCTTTCCCAGCACTGGCCCCATCTCGAGTAGAGGGGTCTGATCTTAAATGCCCATCGTCTCCGGTTAAACTTCTCTCACTGCCCAGTGGTGTCATGAAATACAAAACTGTCAAATCCATCAGCAAAATCCTTTTCACTTTAACCTTTCAAATATACCCCAGAATCATTGCCACTGCAACCACTCCAGCTGCAGCCACTCTTGTCTCCCTCAAGAGATAACAGTATCTCTGCTTCTACACTGCCCACCTCCCCCGACCCCTGTTTTCCACACAGCAGCCAGGGTGATCTTTTATAAGTGGAACTTGGATCTAGTTAGGTTCCCTATGAGGCCCTGTGAGCTTGATCCCTACCCACCCTTAGACCATTTCCTACTGCTTTCCTCTTGAATCTCTGTGTTCCTACCACATTGGTCTTCTGACCTTGTTGCCACCACAGGGCCTTTGCACAGCTGATTTATCTACCTAGAAGGGCCTTTCCTCTGATCTCTGCATGACTGGCTGTTTCTTTTTCTTTTCTTTTTTTTTTTTTTTAACGTCTTCATTGGAGTGTAATTGCTTTTGGCTGTTTCTTTAAGTCTTAGCTCAAATTTCAGCTCTCTGGAAACCCTGAGTACCCAATTCTGAGTAATTCTCCAAACCTAGTCATTTGTTCTCTCTGTGCCAGCACCCTGTTTGATTTTTGTCAGTGTTTAGCACTATCCAGCACTTCTAATTTACTTAGTTGTCCTCTCGTTTGTTGACTGTCTCCCTCGACTAAAATGTCAGCTCCACGACAGCAAAAACTTTGCCTTCCCCACCCTGACATTGTCCCTACCACTTAGAGATGTTCTGACACACAGTAGGAGCTAAGTTAATGCTTGTCAAATTAATGAACAAATGAATGAATGAGTTCTAAATGCAGCCAGGACAGCCTTTGTTTATGTAAAAGAAAGCATATAAGGAGAATATTCTCCTGGGATTAGGTTTTGCCAGAAGCCAAACTTGTTCTGTTTTATTTTGTTTTTGTTTTTAATCTGAAAGCAAAAGCTATAATATACATAGTCATTGTAGAAAGTTTGGAAAATACAGAAACCACAAATCCAGAATTTTAAAAGCACCTGCAATCCCCTGTGTTCAAACTGTGGTATGAATGTGTATAATCCATGCTATATATTTTTAACAAATATTGGACTACACTAGAGATACTATTTTGTAATCTGCTTTTTCACTTATTAATGTAACATGAACATTTGTCTATGCATTAAATATTCCTCCACTGTTTTAATTTTAACGGACATACATTATTCGATCACATAAATAGACAAAAATATCTTTCCCCCCCTCCATCTCCTACCTAAATTATATATATATATGAATGTGTCTTATGTAGCTACACAACTGAGTATAACCGTTTTTTAAAATCTTTGAGAATTTGAAAGGCAAAACTTAGAGTGGTTGGACATTTTTCTTGCATTTCTTGCCATTTGTGTTTCTCTTTTGAGCATACAACTAGAGTGTGAGAGAGAGAGGCCCTTGGCTCGTGTGCTGGGTGAAGGATTGGGTCCTGCTGCCTCTAGTTTCTTGGTTCCCTAGCAGCAACACAAGGAGCCCATAGTTCCAGAAGAGCCTATTTCTTTCAACAGGGAGACACAGATGCCTGTTTCTTAATACCATCTGCAGAGCTGTTGGGAAATATGGAAACAATTGGAGTTCCATTTACTGATGCAGCCCAATTCAATTTCCTTTACTCGGAGAAAAATGGTTCATTTGTAATGGCGACTTGTGCCTGGAGGGAGTGAAATAATACAGCAGAAGTGATGAGAAAACAAATTCATCCTGGACAGAGACAAAGGAAGGAGATTCTTGGCTGAGAGTTCTCAACAGACGAAAGGAACCTGTTCTAACTGGAGCCAGTAAGGACAGCGTTGTCACCCATTATTCTTACAGGAAAACCTCTGGGCACTGACATCTGACAACACTGCACTGTGAATAGATTACCTTGATATATCTAAGTTATGGAACATCGGGCAAATTTCAAGTCCTAGGTTTGACCAGGATAGAGGAAAAACTCTTTGTTTATGTGGAAGGAATAATCTGAATTATAGGTCATCTTGGTCAGAGAGAGATGGCTTAAATTCTTCTCCAAGGAAATTCCTCATGCATGTTTTTGAAGAATGCAAGATAGTTGTGAAATTCCTGGTCCCTGTCCAACATCTGTGGGAGATTGTCATCTGGTTTCATGTATGGACAGCTGTGGAAGGTTTCCCTTCATGTTACCATCACCCCTATAGAGGGGTATCTATAGGTATTCAGGCCCTATCTTTATTCACAGGGTTTTAAGAGCACCATGCACCAGTGAATAAGAGTGTCTCCTATAGTAGATAAATCAGAGAGGGAATGGACAGTTCTGCATCTGCACAGTCTTTGGGTGCCTTGTTGGGTGGTGACTCCCATAAGGCTCCTTGGTGCTGTCAACGGATGGTACCTGATCCTTGGAGACTGGGGTCTCTTATTTTACACTCTCCTCTACTTGTAACCCCTTCAATTTTCCTTTTACTCAGAATTCTGTTGTGCAGTCTGCAGGTTGAGGAGGTCTTTCTGTCTTGGAGAATGGTTTGTGAGATTAATGGCTAAGTATTTGTGGTCATTGTTTTATTGTTGGGTAGGTTAGGTTTGCTCTCTGGGCTGAGGATGAAGAAAAGGCTTCCAGGACTTTTGTGAGCGTAGGTGAATTCGTCAATTAACATTTTAAAACATTGCCTTACCACGGTTGGAAGACAGTAAAGCTTGCTCTTCATTGGTGTTTGGAAATGGAGAGACCACTGAACTTGGAATAAGGAGACAGGATTCTAGGTGTGGCGTTTTCACTGACGAGGGCGACCT
Organism: Tursiops truncatus; assembly: GCF_011762595.2. NCBI lineage: Eukaryota > Metazoa > Chordata > Mammalia > Artiodactyla > Delphinidae > Tursiops > Tursiops truncatus. The sequence goes on from NC_047039.1 coordinate 34,284,835, forward strand.
TGACCTCCTCTCTGTTTCTCTTGGATTAGCTTCCTTGTATTAGAGCTCAGCCTCACACGCCACCCTATACTCTCAGCTGCTATTGGCCGCCTCCACTTGGACGCCACACAACAGCTCACAGCTCACACATCAAACTTAATGGGTTTATGACTACACTCATGTTCTCATCCTTCCCCAAATCCCAGTCTCCAAACTGCTCCTGCTCTGACTTGGTTAATGAAGTACCATCCATGAAGTTACCCCAACCAGAGAGACCTGGAGGCCATCCTTGCCTTGATACCCCTCCCATGCTCCACATCCACTCAGCCACCACCGTCAAGTCCATCCCAGAAGTAACTCTGACATCTGCCCGGGCTCTTCAGCCTGCCACTACAGCTTCATTTCAGGTCCCCTCTTCTCTTTCTGGGGACACTGCAGTATCTTCCTTATTGATCTCCCTATAACCCATCCTGTAAACTCTTGCTAGAGCAATCACCCTTATTTGAAGTAGTTTCTAGAACCTCCTCATTGACTGTGCAGCAGAGTCCAGCCCCGAAAGGTGTTCATGGCTCCTCACAATCTGGTCCACGCTCACCTCTCCAGCCTTATTTCCCTCCTTTGGTCCTGCTCAACCCTCTCATCATTCTGTGAATGCAGCTCCCCCCGCACTGCCCCAGTACCACAGGCCCATGTGGACTCCTCTCTGCTGGTTCCGTTACTAGGGCTGCTCTTCCAACTTCCCTGTGCTCCATCTGCTAGATCCATACTGTTAAGTGGCTCCTCCTCTATGAAATGCCCCTGGCTTAAAGACAGAACTAATAGCTTTCTTCGCTTTCATTCTTGCATTGATTCTTCTTTTTAGCTTTATTGAGATATAATTACATATAACATTGTGTAAGTTTAAGGTGTACAATGTGTTGATTTGATACATTTATATGGTGCAAAATGATTATCACCATAGAGTTAGCTAACACTTCCATCCCATCACATAATTATCATTTCTTTCTTATGGTGAGAACATAAGATCTACTCTCTTAGCAACATATAAATATATAATACTGCGTTATTAGCTACAGTCAGCATGCTGTACATGAGACCCCCAGATGTTGTTAATCTAATAACTGGAAGTTTGTACCCTTTGACAAATATCTCCACCACCACCCCGCCCCGCCAGCCCCTGGCAACCTCCACTCTGCTGTCCGTTTCCCTGGAGACACCACTTATATTTGGTTCGTGAAACTCCTCTGTCTACCATTAGTTTACATGTCTGGTCTAACTGGGTGCCCCTCCCTGCACAGTGCCTGGTATCTGTTCATTAACGGGTGGATGGTTGAATGGAAGGTGAGCCATTCTAGCCAACTTTTCTGTTCCTGACCCTAAGCCCTAAGATTAAATATAAGCCATACTATGGAATAAAACAGAAAAAAGTTCAGAGTTCTCACCTGCTTCCACTGAGAACTCGTAAGTACGATGTGTATTTGTAATACATTAGGCTTTTTCTGTCATTTAAAAATAACTAGTGAGGTTTTTTTTATATTCTTTGCTCTAGCTTTATTTTTTAAGGATTTAAACATTTCCCTATTGGAACAGAGTATGCTCATTTTAAACATTTAGGAAGAAATCTTGTAGTCAGTTTTGCGGGGCAGGAGCTAAATTCATTCTTCGGAAGATAGAGGCAGTGGCCCAGCAATACTTTTATCTTAAGTCACAACCATGTTTTTTAACTTTTGTTTCTTACCCAAAGCTGACTGCTTGGAATGATATGCTCTTTCTTGTTTGGAAATAAGATGGAGTGTCAGGAAAATATGAGGAAGTGTGAGAGGTTCTTAGGCTGTCAGCAGGCCTCTTGATTTTCAGTCTCCGGCGGGTCCTTTCATGGCTTTTTCTGCTTGGCAGAAGAGATTTGGAAATAGAGACTGAGATGCCCATTTCATTGCAGCTAGAGCATCTCATGCTACTTCTAAGGCTTTCGTAGAGTTAGACTTGTCCTGCCCCTCACCCCACTGTGGGTTTCCTTTCTCTTTGATTTGTTTGATAGAATCTGGATTACCAGAAAACGAAAAGAAAAAAAAAATCCTAAAAGACAAAGCATTAAGCAAATTCACTTGAGAAGTTACTTAATACCTTTTCTCCTAAAGCTCTAGAGAAGTTTCCAGCGTTATACTCTGGGACCTAATTAGGAAGGTTATTTAAGCAAATGCCATTCTTCATCTTTAGATTTTCCATTAAGTGTATGGAATCTATCTCTATTTGTTAAGATTCTGTGGCCATGAGAAATTATCACTAAGCTTTTGTCCTAAATTTATGAGCTAAAAGTTCCAAGAAAATCCCTACTGGATATGTTTGAAAGAAGCTCTCTGACAGTTTGAAGTGAGTGAAGTGACCAGATGTATGTTTTTTAAAACTTGCTTTGTATCTAGATACTCTGAGATGAATGTGTCAGAGGGTGAGAGGGCAGATGCATCAGACTCCAGTGAGGTGGCTGAGACTGGGAAGTGGGTGAGGAAGAAGAATTAGGAGGTGGAATTGACAGGTGGGTGTTTGTCTAGATAAAGGGTGAGGGAGAAGGAAGGTTCAGTGATGCTGTGTGTTTGGGGGAAGGTATGATGTTCCTGGAAGGCACTCCTTTATTTTTGTAGGACGTGGCTCCTAACTTTAAGCCTCTGTTTCCTTATCTGTAAAATTTAGAGATAATAACCCTAGTTAATACGGTAGTCATAAGTATTAATTGACCCATAGCAACAGGATATATATATTTTTTTCTTTTTTAACTATGAAAAAGACAAAGGTACTCTCAAAAATAAGATCAGCATTCCTGAGAGAATGTGTATGAAGGGCTTAGAGCAAAGCCTGGTGCATATCAAGCCCTCAGTAAGGGTGACCTATCATTACTCTAAAGCAAAAGTAATGAAGACGCTGATTCAGGTGCCAGAAAGAAAGCCCCCAAACAGACTTCCATATGCCAGATAAGCATGCAGTATATGATAAGGTATCCTTGCATAACTGGGATCCTTCTGTCTCCTCTTAAGATGTAGGGGAAACTGTCACCCTAAGATGGTCTTTCCCCAACGGCTCCATCTGAAGCTTCACCCCCAAAACCACTCCTGCCAAGTTATTGATGACGATAACATCCTTTTATTCCCTTCATAGCACTCATGCTGTCTTGTCTATTGGTTGGTTTACCTGTTGCACAACTCTATCGCCCTCCAGGAGGGGGCCGAGACCGTGATCAGGCTCGCACTCGGTGTGCTTAGCACACTGAAGGTGCTCAGGGAGTATCTGTTGGATGAATGAATGACTAGCCAACCAGTCTGTGAACCGGCTCACCTGGATGCAGGCTTGTCTGTCCTTATGGAGCATCTTCTAAAGCAGCCTTTCATGGACACTCTGTCAGAGAAGGAAGGAGGTGAAGAGCAGGCAAACTGAGGCTTGCTCAGATCTTGGTAAATAGCACTCAGAAAGTCAGACCCTGAAGAAAATATTCAGTTTAAAAATTTTTAGCTCAAAACATCACACACGGGCTTCCCTGGTGGCGCAGCGGTTGAGAGTCCGCCTGCTGATGCAGGGGACACAGGTTCGTGCCCCGGTCCGGGAGGATCCCACATGCCGCGGAGCGGCTGGGCCCATAAGCCATGGCAGCTGAGCCTGCGCGTCCGGAGCCTGTGCTCCTCAGCGGGAGAGGCCACAACAGTGAGAGGCCCACATACCGCAAAAAAAAAAAACAAAAAAAAAACATTACACAGAATGATATATAGCACAACACATTGGTATTTTAGGCTTTGAGGTTAAAATTTCATACTCAATTATGGCTTCTCTAGACCTCACCAACTTGCAAACATTTTAACTATATTTGCAACCCTTTTGAACTTAAAGCTCCTGCAGGTCTGGTAGGAAATAGAGCAAATTTCAGCAGCAGTTTTCTCTGGGCTGTCGCTTTTGAGGGACTGTCGGGATCTCCACCCATTTCCTAACTTCTGGTAGTTCTCCACTTTCCTACACTGTGCAGATAATGCTTTTTAAAAATAATAATAATAATGATAATGACAACCGCCTAAGGTTTTATTTCGAAGATATTGACACTGAAAGGTTGGGGCGAAAAGTGAGGGACAGGACACAGGGAGGCAGGAAGGGAGGGCAGGGCAGTGTCTGATGGAGCATTCTGTCTGTATTTTCTGCCCGTCTAGAGATCATCACCAGTGGCCCGAGCGGACGGAGAGAGGGCCCTGTGACATTCTGCCCGCCTTCCCACCTCTCTGTCTCTGACTCTCTCTCATTGTCTGTCTGGGCGCGCATAAGCTGCCTGTCTAGAGATACCACAGTTATCAGTGTAGGGGATGGTCAGGGCGACAGATGGATGTCTGTCCTTATGCTAGAATCCTCTACAGCCATGAAGTTCCTGTGAAGAGCATTCTCCTTGCCCACAATGATGTTGAGGAGAGCCCAGCTGTGCTGTTTAATGTCTGTTCTATTCTGTCTGCAACTGTAATTCTCCAGAGGGGTTTCTTGGCCTCTTTCCCACCAGGGCATGGTGATGCCTGGCCCCGCCGAGCAGTGCTCTCATTTTACAGGCAGGAAGCACTCAGTGAATGCTTCATCTAATAAGGGGGATACTAAAAGGAAGAGCATTTGATATGCCAAAGCACCTTATACCTTTTCAGAGTTTTCTTCGCATGAGTTATCATAATTTGAGCCTCACGACCACTTCCTTGACATGGATAGAACAGATAATGTTGCCTTACTTTACGAAGGAGGAAATTGAATTACGCAGATGATTGACTACCTGACCGAACAGCCCTGTCACTTAGTGGTGCTGGGAACTGCTTCCATTCCTCCTTATTATACACCCAAGAATATACCCACTGTATCACAAATATAGTATTACAATGTTTTATATCATTATTATATTTTATTATATGATACATATAATATGTGATAGTGCCCAGGACTCTTAATAATTGGTACTTAATGTCTAAATGTATTACAAAGAACATTTAACGTATGTAATAACTTTTTATTATCTTTCTCATTGGAGTTAGCAGTTAGCTAAAATTTCAGTGAATCTCCATAACTCTTTTAACTAATGGCCAAAACCACTACACCTGTGAAATCTGTGCGTTTTCAAAACAGCGACTAAGGTACATGATATTTATTGTGCCTGCTACGTATCAGGCACTCAGTTACCTAAGTGCCAACATCAGTACTATTCTACAGGCAGAAAACTACAGTTCAACAAGCTGATGTAGCTTTCCCAAGGTTACAGGGCTGGTCAGGTAAACTTAACAACCTGCAATGCCGCTTCCCTACTATTTGGGGAGAAGTAACTAGAAATGTTAGAGATAGATGGTTGATGGAAGAAAATCCAGTTGATTTAAAATCCTCACTGTCTTCCCCTTGAGTAAAGGAGAGAAAAGAATGAGCATGTGTTAAAAAAAAAAAATCACTAATTTTTCTTGAGTAACCTGTGCTGGGCACTGATCTGAGCATGCCACGTGGATTACCTATTAATCCTCACAACAGCCCTGGGAGGTAGGTCCTGCCTTTGCTATGCTCATTTTACAGGCATGGAAACTGAGGTCAGAGATAAACGATACAGCCGGTATTAGAACCCAGAGCTTGTGCTTTAAACCTTGCTTTCTGTAACTCCTTAGTAAGTTCTGGTTCATCAACCAGGAACCAGCACTACGCAAGGCAGTTGATAGACATGATCTCATTTCCTTGTCCTAACATCCACGGGAGAAGTATTGTCTCCATTTTCAAATGCACCAGGGTTCCAAGTCATCCAGTAGCTCCCAGTCACCCACAAAGCAGAGACAAGCTTGTTCCCTTGCCTCAAATCTGTGTCAGGAAGTTTGTCACAAAAGTAAACATGAAATCCAGGCTCGTGAACTGCTCTTACCATTGAACTCTCTTCCTCCGCGGTGGCTTCTGCCCGATGTCAGTGTTTCTGACATCTCACTGTGGAAAATCGATTCCCCCTCTTCACACATATCCGCTGTTTTCTTTAGCCTCTTGTCATTCCCAGACATGCATTCCTGATTCTTCAAACAAACAGACAAATCTAAACAGGAAAGATATTCAAGGGCACCCAAATGTTGTGCTGTTGATATCAGTCTGTGAGCGCAGTGCCTCAAACGAAAACAAGCCTCCTGTGCAGTTCCTCCCAGAATCCTTTGGGTTGGCTCCGCATCTCTGCCTTCCTTTGCTTCTTCCTCTTGAAATGTAGCCACACCTTTGGGTAGAGTAGGGCAAGGTAGAGAGAAATATGGGACAATATGGGATGCTGGTCCTTCTAGGTTCCCTCTCTCTAAATAAAAGTTGAAGGTCCCCAGAAGAAAGAGGGTGAAAGAATCTACTTAAGATCTCTGAAAAGTAGCACAAAGAGTGGGAACAAGCTAAAATAAAGGGAAAAATTTTACATGCACGAAATGCAAAATATTATGACTAGTAGTTAATGAAAGGAAAGAAGGAGACACTTCAAAACTATAGTGAGATTTGAAGTTTGAGCATTAATGGAGAATAACTCTCCCGGTGGAAAAGAACAGAAATAAAGTATGGTGGTGGCTTTGTTTCAGGTTTTTAATTTGCTTTCTTGGTTTTTTTGTTGTTGTTTTGTTTTGTTTTGTTTTGTTTTGTTTTTTTGGAAGGGCTGTTTGTTTAGAGTGGGCCCTCAGGTTCACATCATGTTGTCTTTATAATTTATAATGATAAGCACACAGATTCATCTGTATTCCCTCCAAACAGGCAAAGGGAGGTTTTCTCAATGTCTGAGCCCTGGTCTACTGCTATGCAAATGAGCCCACCCACATTAATCTTTGAAATCTTTTATCTGTGTTACTGCACAGCATTGATTCACCTGGGATGGGGATTTTCTGATTTGTTTTCCAGTATCCTAAAGATTTTCAGTAGTTCTTCAAGAACCACTGTTGGTGGCTAGTGAGGCAAGACCTAGCAAGTACTACCCCAGGGCCCCACTCTGTGCAGTCTATTTTATATATGGGGATTCTGCTCAGAATTATATCACAAGGGGAATTGCAAAGGCATGAAGATTTTGTGAATTTTTAGGGGTATTTAACTTTCAAGTGTAGGGTTTCGAAATTGACTAATGGCCGTGAGAGTAGGAACTGCCCTACTATACCTGGAACTGACAACCAGTGGGCAGGGTGAGGGAGCCCCCTGGGAGGTCTCTAGCGGTGACCTCAGCCCACAGTGCACAACTGGCTACCACCCTTCTCCCCTTTCAAGATTTATAATCTGTTCCGTAATGTACATTTTTTACATAGTTGAGGTCATACTGCTTATATAAACTGCTTTTTCCACTTATCAATACATTGCAAGCTCTCCCTCCATCATTAAACTCCTAAACATACATTTTAATGGATGTACAATATTCCATCACATGTATTTACTCATTTTCCCACTGGAAATTTAGATTTATTTTTTTCTTTTTGCTATAATAAATGATACTCTGATGAAAACCTTTGTCCAAAAATTTTTGTCAACGTTTCTCATTATTTCCTCAGGCTAAATTCCTAAAAGTGGAATTTCTGAGTCAACGAATATCACTCCTATAAAACTCAATGTATTTTTCTAAACTTCTTTCCAGAAATGCTAAATCAATTTATATTCCCACAGTGAAGTACAACAATGCAGAATTTCAGCTGACTGCCCTGCATATAATGGTTTATTTTGTCAGGAGAGGGGAAAGAAAAGAATATTTTTATTAGAAAATTATCTTTTGCCCTCAGTAGCCATTTAAAGTAGAAAAATGCATGCATGAATAATTAAATAATGGGAGGATTTTTTTTTCTTCTAAAAATGAGAGTGGGAAAAATATACCAGCCAAGAAATAGAACTGAAGGATAGTATGTGGGGCACAGTTGTTAATCAGTTGAAATTTTTTCAAATATAGGAATTTTTCAATACTCTGAAAACATTGAAAACATTTTGCTCCTTGAGCACTTATTCTGGGATGCAAGCACATTTCATGCCTCAGAGGTACAAGTGCAGGACTTTCAAAAGTCCTGAGAGAGAGAATGTAACATTTAGATCCTGCATTGAAAACACATGTGGTTAGAAGTGGGGATAGTAACAGCTCTCTTCCTGGGGGACTGTCTTCTTAGTCAACTGATGTTAATTGGATGCTTAGGTTCAAATCATGGCTTTGCCACTTACTAACTCTATAAATTTGGTCAGGGCAGTTACTTTTTCCAGGATGTTGTTTCCTTCTCTATAAAATGAAGAAAATTTTAGCATCCCTGTGAGAACAGAGGTAATGCTGTGAGGAGCTCAGCGATTTGTCCAGAGCTGTGCTGTCTAACACGGCAGCCCCTGTGGCTGCTGAGCACTGGCAATGTGGCTGGTCTGAATGGAGACATGCTGTAAGTGTGCAAATGTACACCAACTTCAAAGACTTAGTATGAAAAAAAGTATCTAAACTTTTATTATTTTGATATTGTTATATAGTGAATGATACTATTTTGGATATCTTGGCTTCAAATAAAGAGCATTATTGGGGCTTCCCTGGTAGCACCGCGGTTAAGAATCCGCCTGCCAATGCAGGGGACACGGGTTCTAGCCCTGGTCCGGGAAGATCCCACATGCTGCCGAGCAGCTAAGCCCGTGCGCCGCAACTACTGAGCCTGCGCTCTAGAGCCCGTGAGCCACAAATACTGAAGCCTGCGTGCCACAACTACTGAAGCCTGTGCGCCTAGAGCCCGTGCTCCACAACAAGAGAAGCCACTGCAATGAGAAGCCCGCGCACCGCAACGAAGAGTAGCCCCCGCTCGCCGCAACTAGAGAAAGCCTGCACACAGCAACAAAGACCCAATACAGCCAAAAATAATAAATTAAATAAATAAATTTTTAAAAATTAAAAGAGCATTATTAAAATTAATTTTAATTTATTCTTTTACTTTTCATATGCTTTCTTTAATGTGGCTTGCGTTGTATTTTTACTGGACAGCGCTGCTCTAGAACTTAATAAAGATTCAAATTATTTTTAAAAGAAATCAAGGGGGTGTTCTCCATTGCACAGTTGTCCAGTTGTCGTTTTTATCTTTAGGGGGGACATTCAATTGTTAGGACACTGTAGGGCATTTGGCTGGGGTCCTCTGGCCTGGATGGTTTAGGACAGACTGGGGTAGGGAGATGCATATTATTTCATTGTCTGTTAGGGGAGTGAGTGGAGAGTTTAAAAATAGCAGCCCCCTCCCTCCTCCAGCCCCATGCTGATCCCTCCTGAGTTATTTCTGTTGGCTGCGTTAGGAGCCTGACATTTGATTCATTCAGTGCGCCCTGCCTCGGTCCTTTAAAACAGAATGGACAGTTAGTGAAAGGTCAAAGCCACTATGGCTGGCGGTAGCTGCCCTGGGCCATGACAGGAGGAGGAGACTGAGGGAATTGAAGAACCAGTAATGGCAAAATGCTTGGTCAAGATCCAGACTCGGAGGGGTCTCCGCCTGCAGTTGGTGAACCACTGCAGCAGCAACGTGTTTGTCCGTCTGCTGAGACACAGTTCCAAGATCACAGCCAGAAACACGGGTACGTGCCCTGGCGCTGGGCTCTCCTCTGCGCCTGTGAAGAGTGCGGGCTTTCCAGCTGCCGGCTCACCGCGGGGGCCGGTGGCTGGGAGAGAAGCCTAGGCGAACCCAGTGTCAAAGGTTTGTGATAAGGATGAGAAAGAGAGGGAGGGAGAAAAGCAGAGAGGCAGGCAGGCAGGAAGGAGAGAGTGAGCAAGCGAGCGCTGAGGGAAAATGGGAGGGCTTGAAATGGGGGTCCTGGCCCTCCTATTAAGTGAAATGGTATGAAGTCATCCTAAAGGCTAATAAATTACATGCCAGTTATAGCCCCGTTAGGAAGGAGGCAGCAGTGGGGTGTCCAATCCAGATGGCCCAGGAATGACTGAAGATCATAGACAGGACAGATGGGATGATCAAAACATACTCCTCCCTCCTTTTATTGTTCAAAGTTTAAGATCTTCAAGTGTGCTTGCCTGGATGAGGCAAAACTCCCCTTTATCTTCAAAGTAGAGCTGTCCTGAAATACAATAGCAGTTAAAGAACTGGGATCAAACTGATGTTCTGCTAATTTCCTTTTCATTGAAAATGTATTTTGTGTGTTATTCTGTGGTCCTTGGGGGAAAATAGGAATTGAAATAGGAATTTTAAAAAATCAGAGCCTACAGCAGGAAAGGAGCTGCTGTTATATATGTATATGTGGTTTTCACCAAATGATTAAAATTTTTAAAATCCTGGGAAATGTCTGGAATTGGCCATACCACATGCACATGTGTGGAACTGACTTCTAAGTGTATTGAAATGAAATTAATTGTATTTGTATAATGACATAGATAATAGATGATGTGTTCTTATTATAAAAGATTTTTAAAGTACAATTTTATAGAATGTTTTTCTTGACCCTAGGACAGACTGGGGTAGGGAGATGCATATTATTAGCCAGTCTATGCACGTTGACGTGTAGAATGGATATAGGATTATTTTTTTTACATAAATAGGATTGTTCTATATGTATTATTTTACAATTCATTTTTTTCAATTTATCTTATGGCTTGAAGGACTTTCCATATCGATACATATTAATCTGTATCCTTTTAAAAATTGGCTGAATAATATCATGTAGTGTGGAGATGCCATAATTTATTTAATCACCAAATTACTGTTGGAAAACTGATATTTCTTATTTATTAGCTGTAACAGTGCTGCAATGAATGTGCATATACAAGTATTTCTCTATGGCAGATTCTTAAAAGTTGAAGGATATACACATTTTAAATTTTGATGGAAATGGGCAAATAAATTATCCTCTGAAAGACTAACACTCACTAACAAGGTGAGTAGGAAAATGGCTGCTTCCCCACATAAGCACTAACCCTGATGTGACCAATTTCTAAGATTGAAAAAAAAAATGAGATTTTATTGTTTTAATTTGCCTTTTCCTTTTTACTAGTGAGGGTGAGCATCTTTTCAAAGGATAATTGTCCACGTGCATTTCTCCTGGGAATTACTTGTTTACTTTATGAATTTCTGTTTTCTTTTGTCCTTCCCTTATAGATTGTGGGAATTCTTTTATAATCTGCATATTAATCTTTTGCCTTTCACAAGTATTAACTTCTTTCCTCATAATTTGTTCTTGGCTTTTAACTTATTTTAATGTTAACTTTGTAGCACAGGCATTTTTCATATGCACAGACAGCTTCTGCATGTGCAGACTACTTAATTTTTCTATGTTCTAAGTTTTATTATTTTATGTCAGTTTCCCTCATTCCAAGATCATTAACATGTTTTCTGTGTTTTCATCCTCATAATTAATGCATTAGCTTGAACTATGTGAAATTGCTGATACTCAACTGCTTTTGACCTACAAAAATGGTGATTTCATGTGGTTTGATCTAATATTTGTTTTTATTTGACCTGTTAACTTCTTTGGAATTTTTATGTGTGTTTGACATGAAGAAGGGATGTACTTTTTCCCTCTCCCAGTTGGTTAGTGATTTTTCTCAAAGTTATTTATCATAACCTTTCATTATTTTCAAAGGTATATTTCTGAATTGCATATTTTAGTATTCCTGCTCCATTATTAACTATAGTATAGTTTTGACATCAGACAGGTCAAGTTCCCCCTCATGGATCTTTTTTTATCCAGAGTTTCTTGATTAATCATGTGCACTTTCTCCATTTGTCATTTCTGAAAATGTGTTGAGATTTATATTGCAATTGCAGTGAATTTTAGTTTAATTAGAGGAGATCTAGATCTTCAAAATAACTGACTTCTATTCAGGAACACTGGTATATTCCTTCATTTTTTTCAGATTTTCTTTTAGGTTATTCAGCTCTGTCTTAATGTTGTCCTCACACAAGTTTGGCATATTTCTTACGGATATCCTGGATATTACGTGCTATTCTAATTTGTGCGTTTAGCTATTTTGAATGGGATTTTCCATTATCATATTTTTTATGGTCTTTGCTTGTGTGTAGTAAATCACCTGTTTTGAATCTGAACACCTTACTGACTTCTGATTGATTCCCCTAGCTTATTCGAATCTTTGCCTTTCCTTGTAGATGATACTATCACCTGGAAATAGTGACAGTTTTGTGCCTTCCTTTCTAGTATTTACACTTCTTATTTGTTGTCTTTATCATATTGCATTATTGAGGTCCACCAGGATGACGCTGAAGTTCAGTGAGGGTTTTGTGTCGTGTTCCTGACTTTGTGTGATGATTGATTGTGATGACAGAGAGACCCATGAGATGGTGACAGCTGCATCAGTTAGCATGACATTAGCAGCAAGGAACTCTAACAAACACTGGTTTAAATAATAAAGTGATTTATTATCCAAGACAACACCAAGTCCAGAGTCAGGGATGATTCCAGGATTGAGAAGCCAGGTTCATTTTCTCTCTCTGCACTACTCTTCTCAGTTGGCCAGAGCTCCCCCTCAGACCATTTGCCGTCAGCATCATAGGATGGCTGCCAGAATTCCTGGTGTCTCTTTCACATACAATGTCAAGAGAAAGTCTGTATCTGTCCAGTATGTTCTTCTTAGAAGCAAGAAACCTTTGTCAGAATTTCGCCCTCTACCTCTCTCCCCCTGGCGACTCTTCCCTTCGTTTTTCATTTTCAGGGTTGGCTCACATACCCACTTCCAAACCAGAGACCGCCAAGAGAATGGAATTACCATCATTGGCTGAGACGAATCATCTGGGAGAGAAATGAATGAGTCAACCATGGAAACTGTGTGATAAGCATGTACGTAGGAGAGCCTTCCGAGAGGAGGTGAAAGATGAGGTCTTAGAGAACGAGCAGGAGCCATCTGAGTGCAGAAGGACATTCCAGGGAGAGGCAACAGTCTGTGCAAAGGCACAGAGGCATGATACAGCGTAACACATTTGGGCACCTCTGGTTTGTAGAGTTTGTAGCAGCTGGTGACGGATATGGGGTGAGCAGTGAGTGAGAAGTCATGGCCAACCCTTAGATTGCTGGTGTGGATAGAAGGTGATGCCATTTACTATACAGTAACTGGTAGAGGAGGGAAAGTCTGGGGTGGGAGATACAGACTGGATGTAGGATACGAGCCTACATCCAGTTGTGTGGTGAGTCTGCAGCTCATTGGACGGTTTTGAGGTGAGATGGGTCAGAGATTCAGTAACATGTGTTTCTCAAACTAAACTAAGTCATGTTCAAACTTCTCTGGTCAAATAAATTTGGGAAATATTGAGTTAAATAAAGCAAAACTGGTTTCTTCTCTTTGGGACCTCTCAGACATTTTAATAGGTAAACAGTAATGTTACTGAGTGTTTACTGTGAGCCAACCACTTCCCACACATTAATTCATGTCTCCTCTGTGCACAGTATCCACATGTGGTATGGCCTGAATTTTTCCATTTTATAGATTTCACTGAATAGAGCGATTAAGTTACTTGTCCAAGGTCACATGACAATACAAGGCCAGGATTCAGACACAGAAAGGTAATTTAAGAGCTTGTATTCTTTTTAATTTCAGCTTTATTGAGGTATAATGGACAAATAAAATTGAAAGATATTTAAAGTATATATTGTGGCAATTTGATGTACATTGTGAAAAGATTCCCCTACTTAACTGATTAGCACATTCATTACCTCACATATTTATCAGTTGGTTTTTTTTTTTTTTTTTTTTGGTGAGAACATTTGAGTTCTACTCTCTTGCAAATTTCAATTGTATAAAACAGTGTTATCAACTATAATGACCATGTTTTACATTAGAACATCAAATCTTATTCATCTTACAGCTGAAAGTTTGCACCCTTTCCCTGTTTCTCCCACCCCCTAGCCCATGGCGACCACTTTTCTACTTTCTGTTTCTATGAATTTGACTTTTCTTTGTTGTTGTGTTTTTTTGTTGTTGTTTATTTTAGGTTCCACATATAAGTGGTACCGTGGAGCATTTGTCTTTCTCTGATTTATTTCACCTACATAATGCCCTCAAGGCCCATCCATGTTGTCACAAATGGCAGGATTTTCTTCTTTCTTATGGTTGAATAATATGCCACTGTGTACATATACCACATCTTCTGTCTTCTTTATCCATTCATCCATTGATGGCCATTTAGGTTGTTTCCATATCTTGGCTATTGTGAATAATGCTGCAGTGAACATGGGAGTGCAGATATCTCTTCAAGATCCTATTTTCATTTCCTTTGGATATATACTCAGAAGTGGGGATTGTTAGATCATATGGTAGTTCTATTTTCAATTTGGGGGGGACCCTCCATACTGTTTTCCATAGTAGCTGCACCAACAGTACACAGGAGTTCCCTTTTCCCTACATCCTCACCAGCACATGTAATCACTTGTCTTTTTGATGATAGCCATGACTCTTTTTGAAGTACAGTTTTTGTACAATATTATATAAGTTAGGGGTATACAATATAGTGATTCACCATTTTTAAAGGTTATACTCTATTTATAGTTATTATAAAATATATCTGAAGAAAACCATTTTTTGAAAAGATATGTGCACCCCAGTGTTCATTGCAGCACTATGTACTGTAGCCAAGATATGGAAGCAACCTAAGTGTCCATTGACAGATGAATGGATAAAGAAGATGTGGTATATATACACAATGGAACATTACTCAGCTATAAAAAAGAATGAAATAATGCCATTTGCAGCAACATGGCTGGACCTAGAGATTTATCACACTAAGTAAGCCAGACAGAGAAAGACAAATATGATATCGCTTGTATGTGGAATCTAAAAAAATGATACAAATGAACTTATTTACAAAACAGAAATAGACTCAGATATAGAAATCGAATTTATGGTTACCAGAGGGGAAAGGGGGTGATAAATTAGGAGTTTAGGATTAAAATATACACACCACTATATATAAAATAGATAACCAACAAACACGTACTGTATAGTACAGGAAACTATACTCAATATCTTATAATAACCTATAATGGAAGAGAATTTTAAAAAGAATATATATGTATATATATATATATATATATATATATGAATCACTTTGCTGTACATCTGAAACTAACACAACATTGTAAATCAACTATATTCCAATAAATTTTTTTTAAAAAGAAAAAACAAAATATTGGCTATATTCCTGGTGTTGTACAATATATCCTTGTTGCTTATTTTATACCTAATAGTTTATACCTTTCAATCCCCTACTCCTGTATTTCCCCTTCCTCTTCCCTCACCCAACTGGTAACCAATAGTTTTTTTCTGTGAGCTTGCTTCTTTTTTGTTATATTCGCTAGTTTGTTGTGTTTTTTAGATTCCACATATAAGTGATATTATACAGTATTTGTCATTCTCTATCTGACTTATTTCACTTAGCATAATGCCCTCCAAGTCCATCCATGTTGCTGCAATGGCAAAACTTCCTTCTTTATGGTTAAGTAGTATTCCACTGTATATATACACAATATCTTCTTTATCCATTCATCTGTTGGTAGACACTTAGGTTGCTTCCGTATCTTGGCAATTGTAAATAATGTTGTTGTGAACATTGGGGTGCATATATCTTTTTGAATTAGTGTTTTTGGTTTTTTTCTGATATATACCCAGGAGTGGAATTGCTGGGTCATATGGTAGTTCTATTTTTAGTTTTTTGAGGAATCTCCATATCGTTTTCCACAGTGATAGCCATAATTTTTGATGAGAGCTTGTACTCTTAACCTTAATAGTAATGTCCAAAAGGTGATAGTGTGCACAGTTTCCCAAACTAATTTCAAGAAACACAAGTGACCTGCAGAGCTGTGTTGAGTAATGCTGCAGTAGCATGGTGGAGCCATGAAGATGGTTGAGACTCCTCTAAGGGAGAGGGTACAGAGTGACAAGAGCAGAGAGCTGAAGCTACCACAAATAGAGGTGAAAAGACTGTGGAAAAGACAGAGGTAGCTTAGAATCATGAGATGGAAACCAAGAGAGTGTGAAGTCACAGAGGTAGAGTGGTCAGTAGGAGGACAGAAGAGAACACACATTGTCTTTAGCAACATGGTGATCATTGGGTATCTTGGTGAGAGCCATTTCAGTGGTCTGGAAGGGGCAGTTGACTTCTGCAATATGAGGACAAGGATTGACTGAATTCTCTTGAATTCTAGATATTGAAATCAAAAAAATGGTAAGACAAAGGTTTCAAAATGTTCAGCTACTCTAGAGGCATGACCAGGAGGTTGGTAGATGATGACCACAAGGAGAAGTGAGATTGATGTTCATGGCTAGGAAGAACATTAGGATTTGCTGTGAAGTGTGTGTGTGTGTGTGTGTGTGTGTGTGTGTAAGTTTCCATTCGTCTACACTTTCCAGAGTCACTGGGATGACTCTTATGGGTTTTAAATAGAACGAGCAGGCAGCTTCCCAAGGATATTCAGAGGCATCAGGAACATTTCTAGTGTGAGATATTTTGCAGTGTCTATGCCTGAAAGTGAAAACCCTCATCTGAAAAAGTACATGTCATTCTCAGGATCTTTTCTTTAAACCCATGAGACATGAGCTTCTCTTGAAGGATTAGACTTTATCCCCAGCAAAGGGAAGATAAAGGAGTCACACAGGAGTTTAATGGCGTACCATCTTACTACAGTTGGAAGTCTGCATGCTGCTAAATGTGTATAGAAAACATTTGGGGCACTGAGAGCACATGCATAATAGAGTCAACTTGTTATACCACAACAGCAAGTGATTTTTTTTTTTTTTTTGGCTTCCAGGATACAATCACAGGAGGTATGACATATAAACACGTAATTAGGTGACCATAAAATCTATTAGGCAAACCTTTTGAGAGTGAAAGGGGCACTTTAATAATGCTGCTAGGAAACAGGCATACCGTGGGACTGTACCAGGCAAATAGGGACAAGTGATCACCTTACATATAATGATACTGTGGTTTCAGCAAATGAAATTGGCCAATAACACAAGACTCTTCCTCTTTAGTTAAGAAGTGAGGGTCTTTCTGGGCCTCTCAGATCCCCTTCTCTTCAGGAAAACATGGTGGTTTGGAACAAGCTTTGGAGTCAGGCAGGCTTGGGTACAAACCCCTGCTCTGTTGTGTCCTGGCGTCATGACCTTGTGCAGGTTACTTAACGTCTCTGAGCCTCAGTTTCCTCATCTCCTCTTATGAATATCACATGATCATGTGCTTAAAATATCCATCCCTGTAAAAATGTATTAAAAATTTTAGTGCTCTTGTCTTTTCCCCTCTCCCACAATGTTTCTCAACAGATACAGGAGAAATAGCTCTGCTTCTTATATGCAGGTGATTGGTGCTTTCAGGGAAAGTATATGTATAGTGTCGAGTGGGACTTTTTTTGAGAGACCTAGACTGGAAGGGATGTGGTCCATTTTTCAGGTAAAAAGTCCAAGACTCATAGAACTGAAGTACCATGTCGGAGGACACAGAGTTCTGTGGAACTGAATCTAGGTCCCCAGAATTCCAGGCCACTGTTCTTTCCATTCCATCATATTTCCTAGAAGTGGAGTGATGACCTCTTCCTTCTCTCCCACTCTTCCTTCACTCTTCTTGTCCCTATCCTCAATTCAAGAGTACAGCACACCTCCCAGTGGCAGGATGGCTACACCGATCAACATAAGTAGATCAATCAGAAGTTAGCCCACCTCAGCAAGGACGGTTCTGGTTAATAGGCAACAAATATGTGAACTCCATAGAGACCTGACAATTTCATGTATTCTTGAGCAGTGGTTGTCAATCCTTTGATTCAGTGTGCCCTTCAGATTCAGTAACAAAGATCTTAATGTTCTCTCTACCATCCTGAAATGACACTCAGAGAAAACACAGTCTACTTACACATAACTTTAAAAGTCAAAATAATGCTCTAAGTGTAATGACAGGAGAACTTGGAAGTAATTCATAATAAAATAGTTAAGTCTTTCCAAAGGTTTTTCTTAAGCATGATTCACCAGGAGGCAGAATGAAGGCATGGGGTGCTGGCTCCTCTGTGAATGTAATGGGGGAACATGGGCACCACTCAACAGATGCAAGAACGTGTGCTACTAGGTAGGCATCTTGGACACCTTAGCCATTTCGGACAGCAGTGATGTGATGTTCTCAACAGGTAAACAGCTCTTGGCAAGATACCTTCAATTTACCCAGTGGTCGTATGCCTGAAAAATTCAAAATATGTTAAAATCATATCTAAATGCTTTAGGTTTAAATGTAAAACACAGGTAGATTCTAGATTCAAATCATTCTAAATAGATTTCTCACCAACATGGATAATATTTAATAGGACATCTAAAAGTTATGTGGGATGCAAAATAATTCTTTATTTTGTGGGACCATCCTATGCATTTTTTGATGTCTGGCATCCTTGACGCCCTCCCACTAAATGATGCTGACCCTGCCAATCATTGTGACCGCCAAAAAAGCCTCTACAATTTTCTAAAATACCCTCCTCCCTGCCAGGTGGTGGTACCGCTTTCTTTGTGTCCCTGCTCTGCAGGTTTAGGGGGCATTCCGTAGTTGGGTACCAGCACAGAGTGACTTGGGGTGCCACAGAGGGAACCTGAATGCTGGTGACCAGTGATGCCATTTGCCAAAGCCTGGAATGAGCAGTGCACAACCTGCTTGACTGTACACAGCAGGCACACAGCCTGTCCATCATCAGTGGCCAGTCTTTTCCTTCAGCATCATTTGATTCTCGCTATTTCACTTCATGAAGTATTTATTCAAGTTGAATAATGATAATAATGGCATAAAAATAGTTATATTTACTAAAATATAAGTTAACATTATTTCCTATGTGTCAGAAACTTTCAGCTATTATATAATTTTAATTGGGCTGCATAATTATAGAAATTTGAAAGCTATTTCCTTTTCCTTAAGCATTGTCATATCACTTCTAAAAAACGTTTTTAGCCATTGAGCTTTGTGAATACATTTAGGAGGCTTCTCATGTACTGATGAAGTAAAATAAATTTAATGAAACAGTGTAGATGGTCTCACTAATTTAACATTTCTGGTCTCTTTGGACATTCTTGTCCAGTTCATCAGAAAAGGCATGTAGGAAACTTTAAGCATCTATCACATAAAGAAAATTAAGAAAATATGGATAACCAACTATAATATAATTTCCCTTGTACTCTGTAGTAGTGGACTTGTTAGAAAACTAATCTGTGTTGATAAAATGATATTGCCTGTCAATAGATTGTATGTACATATTGCTTAGAAACAGGCCAATGTAGCCTAATTTTCTTTGGTAAGATCGTAACATATAATTCCTATAGCTTTTTTTTTGATACAGACAGCACTTATGCATCCATAATTTTGTTTAACCCTTACCCCAGGCTTATGAGGTAGGTGTTACTCCTGTGTTGTTGTTAAGCAAGCTGAGCTCCAAGAATATTTTTTTAATTTTTATTTTATATCAGGGTATAGTTGATTTACAATGTTGTGTTAGTTTCAGATGTATAGCAAAGTGATTTGGTTATACATATATCTATTCTTTTTCGATTCTTTTTCCTTATAGGTTATTATAGAATATTAAGCAGAGTTTCCTTGCTGTACAGTAGGTCCTTATTGTTTATCTATTTTATATATAGTAGTTTGTATCTGCTAATCCCAAACTCCTAATTTATCCCTCCCCCCCTTCCCCCTCTGGTAACCATAAGTTTATTTTTGAAGTCTGTGAGTCTGTTTCTGTTTTGTAAATAAGTTCATCTGTATCATTTTTTTTAGATTCCGCATATAAGCCATATCATATGATATTTGTCTTTCTCTGTCTGCCTTACCTCACTTAGTAAGACAATCTCTAGTTCCATCCATGTTGCTACAAATGGCGTTATGGCTGAGTAATATTCTTTTATATGGCTGAGTAATATTCCATTGTATATATATGTACCGCATCTTCTTTATTCATAAATTGGTCGATGGAAGTTATTAAGAACTAAAGTCTCATAAGTGGCAGAACTGGGTTGTCCAGCCTTTGTCTGGTCTACTTTCCACTCTATCCCACTAAAAATTTGAGCCTAGAGATGAGGGGAAAAGTATTATGAACCTCCAGCACATCTAATGCTAGTGGTTAGAAAAACTATGACAGGGAAGAAAGCATTTATTTCCCTGCCTAACTCCTCCTTTCCAGAAACATAAGAGAATACTTCTGTTGTTGAGATCCAAGTACTGGAATACTTGGGCGACTTTGAAACATCAGTAATCTAGCTGATTTTATCACAGCATTTATCTAGTAGCATTTGTAGACTAGCAGCCTATAGGCCTAAAAATACCCACAGGCTCTTTTTGTATGGACTGCACAGATTATTTTTTTAATTTGAATTTTAAAGCTTTCAGATGGAGCTCAATATGGTCAGTTTTCCCCGGTCACCACCACTCCCTACTGTCCCATACCTGGCCTGCACTCATTCACATCAGGCACCTGCCTGGCCTGTAGAGGCACTCGCTTTTGTGACCCTGAATTAATGACCATGATTATGTCTCTCCCAGAAGCCACTATTTCACCTTGCTAGCGCTCTATTTTTCCTTCTTAGATCCTGGATTTCTCAGAAGAAAAATAAATTTGGGAAGGGGGATAGGGAGTACTGGGGAGATGGGCTGAAATTTTACATAATGTAACTGAGAAGGTGATATTTGTTTAACAACCTGCAAAGAGGGACAGAGTGTGAACCTGTCTGAAGGCAGAGTGCTCCAAGCAGAGAGAACAGCAAGAGAGAGCTTAACTGGCATGTTTGAGGGACAGCCAGGCTTCTGTGGCTGGAGTGGCATGAACAAGGGGGAGGGTCCTAGCAGAACAAGGTCAGAGAGGTTAGGAGAGTAGACATCCCTGCAAGGACTTGGTTTATACTCTGAGGAAGATGAAAAACCGCTAGAGGACATTGAGCAGATGAGTGGCATGATCCATGTTATGTTTTTAAAGGATGACTCCAGCTGCTGTGTTGACAACGACCCTTACATAGGCAAGGGCTAGAGCAGGGGGACCAGATGAGATGCTGCTGCAGTAATGTAAGTGAGAAAGACGGAGGCTTAGACCAGGTTGGTAGCGGTGGACATAGTAGGAAGTGGTCCGATTCTGAGTGTGCTTTGAAGGTAGAGACATAGAAGTTGCTGATGGGTCCATAGTGAGAGTGAACAGAGGAAAGTCAAGGTTTTTGGTCTGAGCAACTGGAAGAATGGAGTTGCCGTCAACAAAATACTGCAGTCTGTAAACTTGAGGTTTCCCTTTACCTCTTATTATAGGAGAAGGATATGGAAAACAGAAGGCAGAGGGAGAATAGGTTGCATATTAGGAAAAGGAGACTTAAGGAGGAAAGGCCATTTACATGAGAAAATGCTGTTAGGTAAGAACAAAGAGCATGGAAGATCTTTGTGACCACAGGACGGTGAAAATAGCCAAAGGGGCTGGGAGTGGTCTTTCTAGAGCAGTTATGCCACTCATAGACAATATGTTGCTTTCACTGCTTTCCCAAAGAGGAGAGTAAAATGACCTTTCTTCTTGGGGATATGGAATACAAGATATGTAAAGATGTAGTATTCCAGAAAGTCATAACTCTTGTCATCTTTCCTTACACTGTGAACATTTTCTCCCTTCAGGTTTCATGGAGTATTATATGGTGGTAGAAAAATTACAGCTTGCATTTATTTTTTTTAAATTTTTATTGAAGTGAAGTTCATCACATAAAATCAACCATTTTAACATAAAAAATATAGTACCATTTAGTACATTCACGGCTTTGCAACTAACACCGCTCTCTAGTTCCAAAACATTTTCATCACCCTAAAAGGAAACCTGGTACCCGTTAAGCAGACACTCCCCATTCATTTCCTTCCTCAGCCCCTGGCAACCACCAGTATGCTTCCTGTCTCTATGAACTTACCTGTTCTGGATATTTCATATGGAGATAAATGGAATCATATGTTATGTAAGCTTCTGTGTCTGTCTACTTTCACTCAGCATGTTTTTGACATCATCCATGTTGTATCATGTCTATAATGATTGAATAATATTATTATATGGATAAACCACATTTTATCTAGTCATCCGTTTATGGACGTTTGGGTTGTTTCCAACTTTTTACTATTGGATTACTGCTGCTTTGAACATTTTTGTACAAGTATTTGTCTGAGTACTTGTTTTTAATTCTTTGGAGTATATACCTTGGAGTAGAAGTGCTGGATCATATGGTAATTCTGTTTGACTTGAGGAACTGCCAAACTGTTTTCTATAGCAGCTGAACCATTTTAAAATCCTATCAGCAATGTTCAAGGGTTCCAGTTTCTCCTCACCCTTAACCAACACTTGTTATGTTCAGGTTTTAAAAATTATAGCTGTGGTTTATGTCAAAAAGTGTTTTCCGCTAAGAGTTTTATAGTGTCTGGTCTTACATTTAGGTCTTTAATACATTTGGAGTTTATTTTTTGTGTATGGTGTTAGGAAGTGTTCTAATTTCATTCTTTTACATGTAGCTGTCTAGTTTTCCCAGCACCACTTATTGAAGAGGCTGTCTTTTCTCCATTGTACGTTCTTGCCTCCTTATGGAATCTTAAAAGCAAAAACAAAAACAAAAAACCATGGTCCTGATGAACCTAGTTGCAGGGCAGGAATAAAGAGGTAGACATAGAGAATGGACTTGAGGACATGGGGTGGGAGGGCGAAGCTGGGGCAAAGTGAGAGTGGCATGGACATATATACGCTACCAAATGTAAAATGTTGGCTGGTGGGAAGCAGCAGCATAGCACAGGGAGATCTGCTTGGTGCTTTGCGATGACCTAGAGGGGTGGGATAGGGAGGATGGGAGGGAGGCTTAAGAGGGAGGGATATGGGGACACATGTATGCATATGGCTGATTCGCTTTGTTGTGCAACAGGAACTAACACGGTATTGTGAAGCAATTATACTCCAGTAAAGATCTATTAAAAAAATATAGCCATTCTAATGGGTGTGAAGTGCTATCTTATTGTGGTAACAACTAACGATGTGGAGCTTCTTTTCATGTGCTTATTGGCCCTTTGTATTTTGCTTGCATGTTTTATGGTATCTTTCATTTAGGCTGCTCAGGACTGTCATACCAGAGCTATTAGGAAATATCTGTTGATATTTAAAAGATAAAACCAGTAATTCAGTCCTGCACATCATTTTTCCCCAGTTTTATTGAGATATAATAGACGTACATCACTGTATAAGTTTAAGGTATACAGCATAATGGCTTGACTTACAAATGTTGTGAAATGATTACTGCACTACCTTTAGTTAGCATCCATTATCTCATATAAATGAAACAAAAAGAAAAAAACTTTTCCTTGTGATATGGACTCTTGGCATCTACTCTCTTAACTTTCATATATATCATATAGCAGTATTAACTATAGTTACCATGTTGTACATTATATTCCTTATACCTATTTATAACTGGAAGCTTGTACCTTTTAACTCCCTTCCTCTAATTCTCCCTCTCGCCACTCCCTGTCTCTGGTAACCACAAATCTGATTCCTTTTTCTGTGAGTTTTAAAAAAGAATTAGATTCCACATGTAAGTGAGATCATACAGTGTTTGTCTTTCTCTACCTGACTTATATCATTTAGAATAATGCTTTCCACGTCCACCCATGTTGTCGCAAATGGCGGGATTTTCTCATTTTTTGGTGGCTGAATAATATTCTGGTGTGTGTGTGTTCTTTGTGTATATATATATATACATTCACAGATGAATGGACACTGAGGCTGTTTCCATGTCTTGACTATTGTAAATAATGCTGCTATGAACATGGGGGGTGCAGATATCTTTTCTAGTTAGTGTTTTTGTTTCCTTTCAATATATTCTCAGAAGTGGAACTTCTGGTTCATATGCTAGTGCAAAATTTTTAACATTTACACTTGTAACTTTTTGAGGAACCTCCATACTGTTTTCTATAGTGCCTGTACCAGTTTATAATCCTGCCAACAGTGCACCAGGGTACCCTTTTCTCCACATCCTTACCAGCATTTGTTATCTTTTTTTTTTAACATCTCTATTGGAGTATAATTGCTTTAAAATGGTATGTTAGTTTCTGCTTTATAACAAAGTGAATCAGCTATGCATATACATATGTCACCATATCTCTTCCCTCTTGTGTCTCCTTCCCTCCCTATCCCACCCCTCTAGGTGGTCACAAAGCACCGAGCTGACCTCCCTGTGCTATGTGCTGCTTCCCACTAGCTATCTACCTTACGTTTGGTAGTGTATATATGTCCATGCCACTCTCTCACTTCGTCCCAGCTTACCCTTCCCCCTCCCCGTATCCTTAAGTCCATTCTCTAGTAGGTCTGTGTCTTTATTCCCGTCTTGCCCCTAGGTTCTTCATGACCATTTTCTTTTTTTTTTAGATTCCATATATATATGTTAGCATATGGTATTCGTTTTTCTCTTTCTGACTTGCTTCACTCTATATGACAGACTCTAGGTCCATCCACCTCACTACAAATAACTCAATTTTGTTTCTTTTTATGGCTGAGTAATATTCCATTCTATATATGTGCCACATCTTTATCCATTCATCTGTTGATGGACACTTAGGTTGCTTCCATGTCCTGGCTATTGTAAACAGAGCTACAATGAACATTTTGGTACATGACCCTTTTTGAATTATGGTTTTCTCAGGGTATATGCCCAGTAGTGGGATTGCTGGGTCGTATGGTAGTTCTATTTTTAGTGGCTGTATCAATTTACATTTCCACCAACAGTGCAAGAGGGCTCCCTTTTCTCCACACCCTCTCCAGCATTTATTGTTTGTAGATTTTTTGATGATGGCCATTCTGACCGGTGTGAGATGATATCTCATTGTAGTTTTGATTTGCATTTCTCTAATGATTAATGACGTTGAGCATTCTTTCATGTGTTTGTTGGCAATCTGTATATCTTCTTTGGAGAAATGTCTATTTAGGTCTTCTGCCCATTTTTGGATTGGGTTGTTTTTTTGTTATTGAGCTGCATGAGCTGCTTATAAATTTTGGAGATTAATCATTTGTCAGTTGCTTCATTTGCAAATATTTTCTCCCATTCTGAGGGCTGTCTTTTCATCTTGTTTATGGTTTCCTTTGCTGTGCAAAAGCTTTGAAGTTTCATTAGGTCCCATTTGTTTATTTTTATTTCCATTTCTCTAGGAGGTGGGTCAAAAAGGATCTTGCTGTGATTTATGTCATAGAGTGTTCTGCCTATGTTTTCCTCTAAGAGTTTGATAGTGTCTGGGCTTACATTTAGGTCTTTAGTCCATTTTGAGTTTATTTTTGTATATGGTGTTAGGGAGTGTTCTAATTTCATTCTTTTACATGTAGCTATCTTTTTATTTATTTGTTTTGTCTTTTTGATGATGACTATTCTAAAAGGCATGAAATGATATGTCATTGTGGTTTTCATTTGCATTTCTCTAATGACTAGTGATGTTGAGCCTAGTTTTGTGTACCTGTTGGCCTTTCATTTATCCTGTTGAGAAAAATGTCTATTCAGGCCTTTTCCCCATTTTAAAATTGAATTATTTGGAAGTTTTTTTTTTTTGCTATTGAGTTGTGTGAGTTCTTTATATATTTTGGATATTAACCCCTACTCAGATATGGCTTGGAAATTTTTTTCCCATTCCATAGGTTTTCACTTTATTGTTTGCTTGCAGGAGCTTTTTAGTTTAATGTAGTCCCACTTGTTTTTGATTTGGTTGCTTGTGCTTTAGGGATCATATCCAGAAAATCATTGCCAAGACCTATGTCAAGGAGCTTTTTTTCCTATGTTTTCTTCTAGGAGTTTCATGGTTTCAGGTTCTACATTTAAGTCTTTAATCCACTGCAAGTTAATTTTTGTGAGTAGTGGAAGTTTGGGGTCTAGTTTCATTCTTTCACATGTGAATATCCTCCTGCTTTGTTCTTCTTTCTCAGAATTGCTTTGGCTATTTAGGGTCTTTTGTGGTTCCATATAAATTTCAGGATTTTTTTTCTACTTCTGTAAAAAATTTCATTGGAATCTTGATAGGGATTGCATTGAATCTATAAATGGCTTTTGGTAGTATTGACATTTTAACAATATTAATTCTTCTAATCATGAACATGGGATACCTTTCCATTCATTTGTGTGTTCTTCAATTTCTTTCACCAGTGTCTTATAATTTTCAGAGTAGAGATCTTTCACCTCCTTGGCTAAGTTTATCCCTAAATATTTTATTGTTTTGGTTGCTGTTATAAAAGAGATCTTTTTTTTCAGATAATTTATTGTTACTGTATACAAACACTACTGATTTTTCTATGTTAAATTTGTATCCTGCAACTTCACTGAATTTGGCAGTTAGCTCCAATAGTCTTTTGGTGGAGTCTTTTGGATTTTCCATGTATAAAAACATGTCACCTGCAAATAGAGATAATTTTACTTCTTCCTTTCCAGTTAGGATGCCTTTTAT
This sequence comes from Tursiops truncatus, assembly GCF_011762595.2. NCBI lineage: Eukaryota > Metazoa > Chordata > Mammalia > Artiodactyla > Delphinidae > Tursiops > Tursiops truncatus. The sequence goes on from NC_047039.1 coordinate 34,311,216, forward strand.
TTATCTTTCTTGCCTGACTGCTCTGGCCAGGACTTCCAGTACTATGTTGAATAGGAGTGGTGAGAGGGAGCACCCTTGTCTTGTTCCTAATCTTAGAGGAAAAGCTTTCAGTCTTTCACCATTGAGTATGATGTGAGCCATGGGCTTACCGTATATGGCCTTTATTGTGTTGAGATACATTCCTTCTATAGCTAACGTGTTGAGTTTTTATCAAATGGATGTAGAATTTTGTCAAAAGCTTTTTCTGCATCTATTAAGATGATCATATGATTTTTTTTCTTTCATTCTGTTAATTTCATATATCACATTAATTTGTGTATGTTGAACCATCCTTGCACGCCAGCTCTAAATCCCACTTGATCACAGTAAATGATTCTTTTTTTTTAACATCTTTATTGGAGTATAATTGCTTTACAATGGTGTGTTAGTTTCTGCTTTACAACAAAATGAATCAGCTGTATATATACATATGTTCCCATATCTCTTCCCTCTTGCATCTCCCTCCCTCCCACATTCCCTATCCCACCCCTCCAGGCGGTCACAAAGCACCGAGCTGATCTCCCTGTGCTATGCGGCTTCTTCCCACTAGCTATCTACAGTACGTTTGGTAGTGTATATATGTCCATGCCTCTCTCTCGCTTTCTCACAACTTACCCTTCCCCCTCCCCATATCCTCTACTCCATTCTCTAGTAGGTCTGTGTCTTTATTGCTGTTTTACCCCTAGGTTCTTCATGACATTTTTTCTGAAATTCCATATATATGTGTTAGCATATGGTATTTGTCTCTCTCTTTCTGACTTACTTCACTCTGTATGACAGACTCTAGGTCTATCCACCTCACTACAAACAACTCAATTTCGTTTCTTTTTATGGCAGAGTAATATTCCATTGTATATATGTGCCACATCTTCTTTATCCATTCATCCGATGATGGACACTTAGGTTGTTTCCATCTCCGGGCTATTGTAAATAGAGCTGCGATGAACATTTTCGTACATGACTCTTTTTGAATTATGATTTTCTCAGGGTATATGTCCAGTAGTGGGATTGCTGGGTCATATGGTAGTTCTATTTGTAGTTCTTTAAGGAACTTCCATACTGTTCTCCACAGTGGCTGCATCAATTTACATTCCCACCAACAGTGCAAGAGGGCTCCCTTTTCTTCACACCCTCTCCAGCATTTATTATTTATAGATTTTTTGATGATGGCCATTCTGACTGGTGTGAGATGATATCTCATTGTACTTTTGATTTGCATTTCTCTAATGATTAATGATGTTGAGCATTCTTTCATGTGTTTGTTGGCTGTCTGTATATCTTCTCTGGAGAAATGTCTATTTAGGTCTTCTGCCCATTTGTGGATTGGGTTGTTTGTTTTTTTGTTATTAAGCTGCATGAGCTGCTTGTAAATTTTGGAGATTAATCATTTGTCAGTTGCTTCATTTGCAAATATTTTCTCCCATTCTGAGGTTTGTCTTTTTGTCTTGTTTATGGTTTCCTTTGCTGTGCAAAAGCTTTGAAGTTTCATTAGGTCCCATTTGTTTATTTTTATTTCCATTTCTCTACGAGGTGGGTCAAAAAGGATCTTGCTGTGATTTATGTCATAGAGTATTCTGCCTATGTTTTCCTCTAAGAATTTGATAGTTTCTGGCCTTACATTTAGGTCTTTAATCCAGTTTGAGCTTATTTTTGTGTATGGTGTTAGGAAGTGATCTAATCTCATACTTTTACATGTACCTGTCCAGTTTTCCCAGCACCACTTATTGAAGAGGCTGTCCTTTCTGCACTGTACATTCCTGCCACCTTTATCAAAGAAAAGGTGGCCATATGTGCGTGGGTTAATCTCTGGGCTTTCTATCCTGTTCCATTGATCTATCTTTCTGTTTCTGTGCCAGTACCATACTGTCTGGATTACTGTAGCTTTGTAGTATAGTCTGAAGTCAGGGAGCCTGATTCCCAGCTCCGTTTTTCGTTCTCAAGATTGCTTTGGCTATTCGGGGTCTTTTGTGTTTCCATACAAATTGTGAAATTTTTTGTTCTTGTTCTGTGAAAAACGCCAGTGGTAGTTTGATAGGGATTGCATTGAATCTGTAGATTATTTGGGTAGTAGAGTCATTTTCACAATGTTGATTCTTCCAATCCAAGAACATGGTATATCTCTCCATCTATCTGTATCATCTTTAATTTCTTTCATCAGTGTCTTATAATTTTCTGCATACAGGTCTTTTGTCTCCTAGGTAGGCTTATTCCTAGATATTTTATTCTTTTTGTTGCAGTGGTAAATGGGAGTGTTTTCTTGATCTCACTTTCAGATTTTTCATCCTTAGCGTATAGGAATGCAAGAGATTTCTGTGCATTAATTTTGTATCCTGCTACTTTACCAAATTCATTGATTAGCTCTAGTAGTTTTCTGGTAGCATCTTTAGGATTCTCTATGGATAGTATCATGTCATCTGCAAACCGTGACAGCTTTACTTCTTCTTTTCCGATTTGGATTCCTTTTATTTCCTTTTCTTCTCTGATTGCTGTGGCTAAAACTTGCAAAAGTATGTTGAATAAGAGTGGTGAGAGTGGGCAACCTTGTCTTGTTCCTGATCTTAGTGGAAATGCTTTCAGATTTTCACCATTGAGGACGATGTTGGCTGTGGGTTTGTCATATATGGCATTTATTATGTTGAGGAAAGTTCCCTCTATGCCTACTTTGTGCAGGGTTTTTATCATAAATGGGTGTTGAATTTTGTCAAAAGTTTTCTCTGCATCCATTGAGATGATCATATGGTTTTCCTCCTTCAGTTTGTTAATATGGTGTATCACGTTGATTGATTTGCATATATTGAAGAATCCTTGAATTCCTGGAATAAACCCCACTTGATCATGGTGTATGATCCGTTTAATGTGCTGTTGGATTCTCTTTGCTAGTATTGTGTTGAGAATTTTTGCATCTGTGTTCATCAGTGATATTGGTCTGTAGTTTTCTTTCTTTGTGACATCCTTGTCTGGTTTTGGTATCAGGGTGATGGTGGCCTCGTAGAATGAGTTTGGGCCTGTTCCTCCCTCTGCTCTATTTTGGAAGAGTTTGAGAAGGATAGGTGTTAGCTCTTCTCTACATGTTTGATCGAATTCGCCTGTGAAGCCATCTGGTCCTGGGCTTTTGTTTGTTGGAAGATTTTTAATCACAGTTTCAATTTCAGTGCTTGTGATTGGTCTGTTCATATTTTCTATTTCTTCCTGATTCAGTCTTGGCAGGTTGTGCCTTTCTAAGAATTTGTCCATTTCTTCCAGGTTATCCATTTTATTGGCATAGAGTTGCTTGTAGTAATCTCTCTTGATGTTTTGTATTTCTGAGGTGTCAGTTGTTACTTCTTTTTCATTTCTAATTCTATTGATTTGAGTCTTCTCCCTTTTTTTCTTGATGAGTCTGGCTAATGGTTTATCAATTTTGTCTATCTTCTCAAAGAACCAGCTTTTAGTTTTATTGATCTTTGCTATCATTTCCTTCCTTTCTTTTTCATTTAATTCTGATCTAATGTTTATGATTTCTTTCCTTCTGCTAACTTTGCGGTTTTTTGTTCTTCTTTCTCTAATTGCCTTAGGTGCAAGGCTAGGTTGTTTATTCGAGATGTTTCCTGTTTCTTAAGGTAGGACTGTATTGCTATAAACTTCCCTCTTAGAACTGCTTTTGCTGCATGCCTTAGATTTTGGGTCGTCATTTTTCCATTGTCATTTGTTTCTAGGTATTTTTTTATTTCCTCTGATTTCTTCAGTGATCACTTCATTATTAAGTAGTGTATTGTTTAGCCTCCATGTGTTTGTATTTTTTACAGATCTTTTCCTGTAATTGATATCTAGTCTCCTAGCGTTGTGGTCAGAAAAGATACTTGATACAATTTCAATTTTCTTAAATTTACCAAGGCTTGATTTGTGACCCAAGATATGATGTATCCTGGAGAATGTTCCATGAGCACTTGAGAAAAATGTGTATTGTTTTTTTTGGATGGAATGTCTTATAAATATCAATTAAGTCCATCTTGTTTAAGGTCTCTTTTAAAGCTTGTGTTTCCTTATTTATTTTCATTTTGGATGATCTGTCCATTGGTGAAAGTGGGGTGTTAAAGTTCCCTACTATGAATGTGTTACTGTCGATTTCCCCTTTTATGGCTGTTAGTATTTGCCTTATGTATTTGGTGCTCCTAGGTTGGGTGCATAAATATTTACAATTGTTATATCTTCTTCTTGGATCAATCCCTTGATCATTATGTAGTGTCCTTCTTTGTCTGTTCTAATAATCTTTATTTTAAAGTCTATTTTGTCTGATATGAGAATTGCTACTCCAGCTTTCTTTTGGTTTCCATTTGCATGAAATATGTTTTTCCATCCCCTTACTTTCAGTCTGTATGTGTCTCTAGGTCTGAAGTGGATCTCTTGTAGACAGCAAATATATGGGTCTTGTTTTTGTATCCAATCAGCCAATCTGTGTCTTTTGGTGGGAGCATTTAGTCCATTTACATTTAAGGTAATTATTGATATGTATGTTCCCATTCCCATTTGCTTAATTGTTTTGGGTTCATTATTGTAGTTCTTTTCCTTCTCTTGTGTTTCTGGCCTAGAGAAGTTCCTTTAGCAGTTGTTGTAGAGATGGTTTTGTGGGGCTGAACTCTCAGCTTTTGCTTGTCTGTAAAGGTTTTAATTTCTCCATCAATTCTGAATGAGATCCTTGCTGGGTAGAGTAACGGTGGTTGCAGGTTTTTCTCCTTCATCACTTTAAATATGTCCTGTCAGTCCCTTCTGGCTTGCAGAGTTTCTGCCTAAATATCAGCTGTTACCCTTATGGGGATTCCCTTGTGTGTTATTTGTTGTTTTCCTTTGCTGCTTTTAATATGTTTTCTTTGTATTTAATTTTTGACAGTTTGATTAATATGTGTCTTGGAGTATTTCTCCTTGGATTTATCCTGTATGGGACTCTCTGTGCTTCCTGGACTTGATTAACTATTTCCTTTCCCATATTAGGGAAGTTTTCAACTATAATCTCTTCAAATATTTTCTCAGTCCCTTTCATTTTCTCTTCTTCTTCTGGAACCCCTATAATTCGAATGTTGGTGCGTTTAATGTTGTCCCAGAGGTCTCTGAGACTGTCCTCACTTCTTTTCATTCTTTTTTCTTTATTCTGCTCTGCAGTAGTTATTTCCACAATTTATCTTCCAGGTCACTTATCCGTTCTTCTGCCTCAGTTATTCTGCTATTGATCCCATCTAGAGTATTTTTCATTTCATTTATTGTGTTGTTCATCATTTGTTTCATCTTTTGTTCTTCTAGGTCCTTGTTAAATGTTTCTTGCATTTTGTCTGTTCTATTTCCAAGATTTTGAATCATCTTTACTATCATTATTCTGAATTCTTTTTCAGGTACACTGCCTATTTCCTCTTCATTTGTTAGGTCTGCTGGGTTTTTATCTTGCTCCTTCATCTGCTGTGTGTTTTTCTGTCTTCTCATTTTGCTTATCTTTCCTGTGTTTGGGGTCTTCTTTTTGCAGGCTGCAGGTTCATAGTTCCTGTTGTTTTTAGTGTCTGTCCCCAGTGGCTAAGGTTGGTTCAGTGGGTTGTGTAGGCTTCCTGGTGGAGGGGACTAGTGCCTGTGTTCTGGTAGATGAGGCTGGATCTTGTGTTTCTGGTGGGCAGGTCCACGTCTGGTGTGTGTTTTGGGGTGTCTGTGGACTTATTATGATTTTGGGCCGCCTCTCTGCTAATGGGTGGTGTTGTGTTCCTGTCTTGCTAGTTGTTTGGCATAGGATGTCCAGCACTGTAGCTTGCTGGTCATTGAGTGAAGCTGGGTACTGGTGTTGAGATGGAGATCTCTGGGAGATTTTTGCCATTTGATATTATGTGGAGCTGGGAGGTCTCTTGTGGACCAGTGTCCTGAAGTTGGCTCTCCCACCTCAGAGGCACAGCACTGACTCCTGGCTGCAGCACCAAGAGCCTTTCATCCACACGGCTTTTGGGAGGTCTGAGGTCTTCTGCCAGCGTTCAGTAGGTGTTCTGTAGGAGTTGTTCCACGTGTAGATGTATTTCTGGTGTATCCATGGGGAGGAAGGTGATCTCTGCATCTTACTCTTCCGCCATCTTCCCGGAAGTCTAGTAAATGATTCTTTTAATGTGCTGCTGGATTTAGTTTTCTAGTATTAAGAATTTCTGCATCTATTTTCATCAGGCATGTTGGTCTGTAGTTTTCTAATAGAGTCCTTTCTGGCTTTGGTATCAGGGTAATGCTGGCCTCACAAAATAAGACTGGGAGTGTTCCCTGCATTTTCATATTTTTGGAAGAGTTGAGAAGGATTGGTATTAATTCTTTAAAATTCACCAGTGAAGCCATCTGGTCCTTGGCTTTTCTTCACTGGGAGATTTTTGATTACCAATTCAATCTCCTTACTAGTAATTAGTTGATTCAGACTTTCTATTTCTTCTTGTTTCAGTCTAGGTAGTTTGTATGTTTCTGAGAATTTTTCCATTTTCTCTAGGTTGTCCAGTTTGTTGGTGTATATTGGTTCATAGTAGCCTTTCATGATCCTTTGTATTTCTGTGGTATCAGCTGTAATGTTTCCTTTTTCATTTACAATTTTGTTAATTTGGGTCCTCTCTTTTTTCCTTGGTTAGTCTAGCTAAAATTTTGTCAATTCTGTTTATCTTTTCAAAGAACCAACTCTTAGTTTGGTTAATCTTTCCTATTTTCCTGTTCTCTATTTTATTTCTGCTCTAATCTTTAGTTTTTCCTTTCTTCTGCTAACTTTGGGCTCAGTTTGACCACCATTTTCTAGTTCCTTAAGGCATAGAGTTAGGGTTTTTTTAATCTTTCTTGCTTCTTAATGTAGGCATTTATTGCTATGAAGTTCCCTCTTAGAACTGCTTTTGCTGCATCCCGTAAGTTTTGGTATGTTGTATCTCCATTTTTGTTTCTCAAGATACTTTATTTCCTTGTTAATTTCTTCTTTAATCCATTGGTTCAGGAGATTGTTTAATTTCCATTATGCATGAACTTTCCAGTTTTTCTCTTATTGATTTCTAGTTTCACACCATTGTGGTCAGAGAACGTACTCAGTACGATTTCAATCTTCTTAAATTTGCTAAGATTTATTTTATGGCCTAACATATGGTCTTTCCTAGAAAATGTTCCATGTGCACTTGAGAAGAATGTGTATTTTGCTGTTGTCAGAATGTTCTCTATATGTCTGTTAGGTCCATTTGATCACAGTGTTGCTCAAATCTGCTGTTTCCTTATTGATTCTCTGTCTGGATGATCTGTTCATTGTTGTGAGTGGAGTATTAAAGTCCCCACTGTTATTGTATTGCTATTTATGTGTCCTTTTAGCTGGGTTAGATTTTGATTTAGGTATTTGGGTGCACCAATGTTGGGCACATAAATATTTACAATTGTATCTTTTTGATGTAGTGACTCCTTTATCATTACCTTCTTTGTATAGTTTTACCATTTTTAGTTTAGTCTTTTTTTTTTTAACATCTTTAGTGGAGTATAGTTGCTTTACAGTGGCGTGTGTTAGTTTCTGCTTTATAACAAAGTCAATCAGTTATACATATACATATGGCCCCATATCTCTTCCCTCTTTCATCTCCCTCCCTCCCACCCTCCCTATCCCACCCCTCTAGGCAGTCACAAAGCACTGAGCTGATCTCCCTGTGCTATGCGGCTGCTTCCCACTAGCTATCTATTTTACGTTTGGTAGTGTATATATGTCCATGCCACTATCTCTTTGTCCCAGCTTACCCTTCCCCCTCCCCGTATCCTCAAGTCCATTCTCTATTTTGTCTGATGTCCATTCTCTATTTTGTCTGATGTAAGTATTGCTACCTCTGCTTTTTTTTTTTGCCATTTGCTTGAAATATAGTTTTCCATCCCTTCACTCTCAGTCTATGTGTGTCTTTATGTCTAAAGTGAGTTTCTTGTAGGCAGCATATCATTGGATGTTGTTTTTTAATTTATTCAGCCATTCTATGTCTTTTGATTGGAAAATGTAATCCATTTATGTTTAAATTATTAATTTTAAAAAAAGGGCTTACGATTGCCATTTTTTTACTTACTGTCTGGCTGTTTTGTAGATCCATTGTTCCTTGTTTCTTACCGTGCTGTTTCTTATTTTGATGTTTTGTGGTATCAGTATGCTTTGACTTCTTTATCATGTTCCTTTTGTAATTACTACAGGTTTTTCCCTTGTGGTTACCGTGAAGCTTACATAAAAATATCTTAAAATTGTAACACTCCAGTTTAAGCTAATAACAACTTAACTTCAATGCAATCCCTGAGCTTACACTTTTACTTCTCCTCCCCCTCACATTTTAGGTTATTGATATTACAATTTGCTTTTGTTATTGTATAACTAATAACAGATTATTGTAGGTATGGTTATTTTTACATTTGTTTTTTAACTTGTAAACTAGATTTGTAAGTGAACTGAGCACCAGCATTACTGTACAGAATCTAACCTTGACTATGTTACCAGTGAGTTTTACACTGCCTTCTTACTTTTTATGATGTTAATTAGTGTCCTTTCCACTTAACAGACTCCCTTTAGCATTTCTTGTAAGGTAGGTCTAATGGTGATGAATTCCTTCAGTTTTTGTTTGGGAAAGTCTTTATCCCTCCGTGTCTGAAGGACAGCTTCGCCAGGTATAGCATCCTTGGTTGACAGTTTCTTTCTTTCAAAATTTTGAATATGTCATGCCATTAGCTTCTGGCCTGAAAAGTTTCTGTTGAGAAATCTGCCAGTAGTCTTATGGGTGCACCCTTACATTAACTTATCTCTTTTCTCTTGCTGGTTTTAAAATTCTTTTGTCTTTGACTCTTGATAATTTATATTTATGTCTCAGTAGAGCCCTTTTTGAGTTCAACCTATTTGGGATCCTTTGGGCCTCTTGATGTCTATTTATTTCTCTTCCCAGGTTTGGGAAGTTTTCAGCCATTACTGTCTTTCTTTAATATATTTTCTGTCCTTTTTCTCTTCTCTTTTTGGAATTCCTTTAATACTAATATTGTTTCTTTTCATTGTGTCCTGTTAAGTCCTATGGGCTGAGGCTGGCTTCACTTTTTTTCATTCTTTTTTCTTTTTGCTTCTCTGACTGGATAATTTCAAACATCCTATCTTCCAGGTCACTGATTCTTTCTTTCTTCTTCCTGGTTGAGTCTTCTTTTGAAGATCTCTATTGATTTCTTCATTTCAGTTATTATATTTTTCAGCTCTAGGATTTCTGTTTGGTTTTTAAAAATGGTTTCTGTTTCTTTGTTGAACTTCTCATTTTGCTCATTCATTGCTTTCCTAATTTTGTTTAGTTGTCATGTGTTCTTGTAGTTCACTAAACTTCTTTAAGAGGATTTTTCTGAATTCTTTGACAGTTCATAGATCTCCATTTCTTTAGGGTTATTAGTGCTTTTTTAGTTTCCTTTAGTGTTGTCATATTTACCTGATTTTTCATGGTCCTTGATTCCTTATGCTGGTATTTGTGCATTTGAGTAAATGGTCTCCTCTTCCAGATTTTGCAGATTTGCTTTGGATTCATCAGCCAGCTCAGTTTGGGTTTCTGGTGTCTGCTATTAGCATCCTTGGGCAGGTGAGACCTGCTATGAGAGTCTATTTTGGGGCAAGGCAACTGTTTAAGCTCTGAGATTGTGGATGGGGGTGTGTGCCACTGGCTGAGAACAGCTGGATAGGACTGAGGGCTTCATTCCTTGCCCAACTGAGGCTATAGTTTAGGCTCTTTTGTCTGGATTTTCTGGTCAGGCTTACTAGATGGTCAGGACTAGGAACTATACTCAGCAGTAAATGGGGCTATGAATTAACTTCCCTACCCTGGTAGGGCAACAGGATGGGACCCAGGGCCTGCATGGCTCATTGTTTGTTTGGGGACCCAAGTCAGGCAAGAGTGTTTACTGGATATCCTGGTCAGGTGAGACTACCAGTTTTGCTCTGCAGACAGGGGAAGCCATGGGCTATACTTTTGGTTCAAATGCCACTGTTAGGCGGGCCTGTTGGATGGGCTACACAGCTTTCTGTGTGCTCTGGTAAGGTTCCCTGGTCAGATAAGCTGAAGGCTGTATTCAGCAAGGAGTCGGGCTATGACTTAGTTTCCCTACGTAAGCTAATTTAGGCACAGGGGGAGAAGCAGCTCCTAGGCCACTCTGTTTGTGGTCTTCAATCAATCTGATCCAGGCCCCAAGTTTCATGGCCAAACTGGACCACTTGCTTTGCTCTAAAAGCAATCAGCTCTGCCTGCCCACCTCTCAGCTCCAGTGTGGCTGGATAATGCAGCTTCCAGGTGTTCTTACCAGCCCTTCCTGTCAGATGGAGCTATGACTCAGCCCTCCTGCCTTTGTAGGACTGAGAGAGCCCACTTCAGGTAACTCCCAAATTTTCCCAAACAGGCTTTCCCGGTTGGAAGGGACAGGGATCTAGGATCCACAGTGGGTGGGGTTATGACTCAGTTCTTCTGCCTGGGTGTGAGTAGACCAGGCTCCAGGGCTGTCAAAACTCCTCCTCTGAGGATCTGAATCTGGCAGTCCTTTCCCTGGTTAGATGCACCACCAACTAGATTCTGCATATGAGCACAGCCACTGGTTGGGACTAGTACTTGGCTCTGCAGGTAGGAACTCAGTCTGCCAAGATCTGAGTGCTGACTGTTGGAAGCCCCCCCCCCCCACCTTCTCCATCATGAATTCCCAGTGGTTGAGCCCCACAGATTCCCCTGTGATACTGGGGGGTGAAATACAGAGTAAGGGCTCCCATGAAGTGACCCACAATGCTAGGCGGGGAGCTGGATGTCACCCCTGGCTCTCTTTTCCCACTGAAGGAACTGGAGTCTCTGAGGAGATCTCTCAGTGTGATGTTGTGCCAGCCTAGGGGAGAAGCAGTGTGATCAGCATAGCCATTCCTCTTACCCTCCCAATGCAGTCTGTCTTGGTCTCTGTGGTACAAGAGGGTACTTCAGCCTCACTTCCATGTTTTAGGATTTTCTCAGTGGTGTCTTGTCCGTGAATGGTTGTTAGTTGTTCTTCCTGTGAGGGGAAGAGAAGTCAGGGACAACCGATGTTGGCATCTTGGTGACATCACTTCCTGTACATCTTGAAGAGAGGAAAATACTGAAATGCATTCATTAAAAGCAGGCTTACAGTTACCTGATGTACTTGGCTACCAATTTGGTATTATACTGTACATCCCTCCTGGGGAAAATTTCTTTGATTCTACCTTTCCCACTAAGAACCCAAGGCTCAAAATTAGGAGAACTGGCCTTAGGCCTGATATTTGAAGGGTTTCCCATCTATAAAATGAAGGGTTGAGAAATACCTCTTCCCCAATAAAGGTTAAGAAATAATGTCCATACCTTTTGACCAAGCAATTTTTCTTTCAGACATCTGTCCAATGAGCTGAAACAAGAGGTGATAAAGGCTGTATATGTAAAGATGTCTCACAGCATTCTTTTTTCACAACTGTAAAGCAATCTAAATGTTTGCCAATAGGCAACTATTATTGTATTAACTAAGTAGAAAATTTGGCAACCATTATAAATGCCAGTGGGAATTTATGTCAACAGAGAAAATGTCTACGTTAAAATGTTAAAGGAACAAGATGTAAATTTGTTCATACAGATATGACTGCAGTTATATGAAACGAGAAACCACAAAATTGTGCCTAGAATGAAGACTAGAAAAAATACATAACATGATAAAATATCCCATTAGATAGTAGACTAATTTTACTACAATACTTTGTTGGATGACAGTGTTGACTTCCAAAAGACACTACTCAAAATTATAATAGTGATTTCTTGTCATTTTGTTCTTGTAAACATGACCAAAGTTGGGGGTTTTCAGACCATAATTGCACATGTAAATATTGTAAATACTGCCAACCATTTGAGCTATTTTGGTTATCTTGGGTTTAACATGTTGACCTTAGAACTTATGGTATAGGATCTATACTAAAAATGACTTTGTTAAAAGTCAGGATTCCACAGAACAATTTCATGGATTCCCTAATTTCCATTCATTAGTTAGTTTTGGTTTGTTTCCATTTACAGATTTTTGTGGAAGAAGAAAACTTGAAATTTAAAATTAAGAAAAATATGTCTCTTTACAGGTGTTCCATTGCCCAAAGAAGATGACATTTCTGCCCCCTTGACCTCCAGCTCACCAGTAAAGGAATCCCATGAGTATGAAGAGCCCTCAAGTGAAGAGGAAGATAAAATAAAAGAAGAGCCCTTGACCATCTCTGAACTGGCATACAACCCAAGTGCCAGCCTGCTCCCTACCCCCATTGATGATGATGAGATTGACATGCTCTTTGACTGTCCATCTAGGCTGGAGTTGGAAAAAGAAGACACAGATTCGTTTGAGGAACTAGAAGCAGATGAAAACGCCTTTTTAATGGCCGAAGAAGAAGAGCTGAAGGAGGCTCACCAAGCTTTGTCATGGAGCTATGACATTCTGAGTGGCCATATTCGGGTGAACCCACTGGTCAAGAGTTTTTCCCGGCTCCTTGTGGTGGGCCTGGGCCTGCTGCTCTTTGTATTCCCCCTGCTCCTCCTCCTTTTGGAGTCAGGTATTGATCTCTCCTTCTTATGTGAAATCCGCCAGACGCCCGAGTTTGAGCAGTTTCACTATGAATACTACTGTCCTCTCAAGGAGTGGGTGGCTGGCAAAGTCAACCTCGTTCTTTACATGCTGGGTTGCTCATAAAGCTCATATCTCATATGACTAAGGGCTATATTCAATACTAGTGATTTCTTTTTTTTTCAGCAAAGGCCTTGTTCTGAATGGTCACAGGACCATCAACAGGTGTTCTTTACTCATAACTGATTATTCAGACCTTTAAATTAGCTTTCCATAATTCACTGCAAGTAAATAAGTTTAAATCAAATACAGTTATTTTAGTTACAGGTCAGGAAGACGGCCTCTAAATAACCAAAAATATGTTTATTTTTTATTATAGTACAGACATACTCTTTATCTATTATAATAAATTGAGCTGAATTAGATTTCCTCCTTTTTTAATAGTTAACACCATTATAAGCTATAAGGTTCAGAATCAGAGTTTTAGTAAAAACCCAAGAGAACCTTTTTTGAATATAATCCTTAGTGAAAACAATGTTCTCTAACCAATGCCTATACAACTAAATTTATGCTGGGCTTTTGTTTTTGTTTTTTTAAAAATATTTTTATGTGTTCAAAATATTTTGGTAAATTTTTAGCAAAAAAAAAAAAGAAGCCTCCTGGAGTTATTTAAGTGTACAGATTGTAAGACTAATGCACAAAGGGTATGTCAGGAATTTTTTAATGTTTTGGCACTGGTTTGTTTTTTAAACTATTTTTGGCTGAACATAATTTGTTGTTACCTGCATATGAGATAGAAAATAGGTAGAAAAACACTGTAGAAAGTAAGCTTCTGAAACGGATGATGGAACTGGAGGAAGTAGAAATTGAGAGCGTCAAGTGGACACAGGGTCCATTTTTCAAAGTATTTGGACAAGATGATTTGTTACTTTCATTTGCATCCTGTCCATATATTTTGGCTCTGGAAATAGAAGGTTTTTAAAATAAAGTGAAACTTTAAAGGAAAAAAGTTTAAAGGAGATGCTAGTTAACTGCATATTATTGTACATTAACCCAAGAGTGGAAGCAGATGGGAATTGGACAACTGGTAAGTTGCAAAACAAGAGTTCTGGTGAGGCTGGTAGGCAAGTGATGATGGTAGACAAATGATCTATTTCATGAAAGTGATGGTGATGCAAGGTATTGGATGATGTAAAGAACAGTATACTCACTGTCCAAGTTGACATGAATATGTTTAAGTGGATCTAAATAAAAGTGGAGAAACTTGAAGGCACGTTTTTTGGTCCCTCATGCCATTCATTGAGATTCTGTGGAAGAAACTTTAAAAGGTGTGTGTGTGTGTGTGTGTGTGTGTGTGTGTGTGTGTGAGAAAGAGAGAGAAAAAGAGTGAGAAAGAGTGTGAAGAGAATGGATTTTGGCTTTTTGATAAATGCCTATGATCTTTCTTTGTGGCGGTCATTATACTCTTTTCCTTTCCTGGTTTCCTTAAGATTTTAACTCATTCATAATTGGGGCTCTCATTAAGAAAGTGGAAGGGACTCAACTCATTAGATAATATACCATTTCGGCTTGGGTGAAGTAGTGAAATGACTCCCTAACTAGACAGTAGGTGGGACAAATGCTCTAGTACCTTCCTTCATACCATTAAATCCATGACAGAAAGGTTCTGAGGCTTTCCATGCACAGTACTTACCAATACTGTGAAAGAAAAGAGTATGGAGCTTAGGGCATAGAGCATAGGGATTTCTCCATAGATTGTAAATGAAGGCATGGAATATTTTCAAAGGGATTGGGCTGCCTATAATCTCTCCCTAACTCCAAGTCTATCATTAACATAATCTCCAAATTGGCCATTCCAGTACTACTCATTCATGGAGATCTAAGTGCTTTATTAGACATTTAATTTTGTAAATAAGTTTTAAAAGTCAGCTCATGAAGCCTTCAGTTGAGCAAACTATAGTATAATTTGCTATTAAGTTTATAGCATGTTCTTTCTCGTGCATTGAGTGATTGATTTTGCTTTTTAATAAAGAATATTTGATACCTGAAATTTGACACCAAGGTAGAAGTATATTTTCTATAGGTTATTTGGAAAGTTTGCAAATGGCCTCCTTTGAAGCTGAAGATTTTCCCCCCTTGTTTATGACTTAAAGTCATACTTTCTTACATAAGGGTACTCCAGTGTAGTCTGCACAAAATTAGTTCCCTCTTCTAATCATGCTTCAAATCATTTTCTTTGAAGTTCTAACCATAACAAATCATCTAGCCCTTGCCATTTTACACTAATATTAAATAATATTTTTTAAACTAGGGAATTAATATATTAGCCATCATAAAACACTGAAAAATACTGACACACTAAGTATCACACATAGTCCAGCCAAGCAGATTTATAGTAAGGAATATTAAATATATAATTCTAACGTTTCTAGCTAACATCTCTTTCTTTTAGGCAAAAACTTCAGTATTGAATAGAAATGTTTTTAAGTGAAAGAGTTGAGAGGATAGGGTCTGCAGAATTTAAACAATAGCTACCAAAAGTAAAACTTGGATCCCGAAATGCCATTTTGTAGGGATAGAATCAGAGTCTTTTGAAATATCTGCTTAAGTTTTCTTAGAAGACAGTCACCAGTTGCCTGAATCAAATGAGGAAAAGACTGCTTCCAAAGATGGAGAATATATAATACAGTAAGATACAGAACTCAAAGCAAGTGTGTGAGTATATGTATATTCCATATTATTGGTATATGTGTTTATATATGAATCTGTATATATGTGTGTATTTGTATACACACAACTGATATGCCCTTCATACATAGTTGTTTTTCTCCAGTTGAGGAATTTGTGACATGTTATTCCTTTTCCCTCTCAGACATCATAGTGGATAAAAGCCACAGTCTCAAAGGTTTCAGTTTTCCATGAAAACTACCATTTGTGTACATTTGTGGTTTTATACACACACACATATGGCAAATACATATACACACACAATCTTGTCTTTAGTGCTAATGCAAGTTGGATCATGAAAAAAACGTAGGTGAAGTATCGTGTATTTCTGTCCGTGCTTGGAACATATTGTAAAATGTTATGTATCTGGAATATATTTTGTGGTTTGTCTACTATTTATAAAGACAACTCTGGGAAGAAGTCAAAATGAATTGATTTCATTGAAATACTAGAGAGTTGGGGGCCATGTTACCTGTGATTGGAGCCTTTGTATAGTGAAATTTGCATTTCTGTGTCAACATCCAGATTGTTTTATATGTTAATATGGTGGCAGGAATCCCTAATAAAAAATACTCTGGGGAAAAATGTTTCTGCAATCATTTAGTTTTATTCAAAGTGAAGTTGTATAAATAGTCCATTGGAAACTACAGAAAGGTGCCATCTGCTACCATGAAATGAGGTCACCCTTGAATGGTGATAGTATGGGAAAAAAAAAAAAATCACAGGTAATGGATGCGATTAACCCTTCCTTTGCAGAAGTCACCCAGGCTCAAAGGAAAACTATTGAGTGCACTAGAAATGCACCCAAATATAAAAGACAGCTGTAGTTTAATTAGGGGCATCAAGATAGAAAGAAATAGAAAAGCACAGAAAAAAAAACCAGAAAAGGGGTGTTCTGTATGGCAGGCAGGAGGAAGGATTTCAGAGTGCAGCAGTTAGTATGTTCTCACTTCCTGTGCCAAAGAGAGCTACCTCAGACTCAGCTCTGCAACTTTGCCATTCAACTTCTATCTGTTCACGGGCCCTGGAAGAATCTTGCTATTCTACTCCTGTCATCCCCTCCATGCATGGCCTAAAAGGACCTCCACTTTGCTTTGGCCCATAGCTAACAACTCCACACCTAACAGTTAAATCAGAAGGTGTTAGTTACTCTGAATGGAATAAAAGGGACTTTCTTTACTACAGGAACACCATAGGTGTCCAGCTGAATTGTACCCTAGCTGTGGTGGCCTAGTCAAGTTTTTTTTTTTCTTTTCAGTTTTATCGAGATATAATTGACATATACCAGTATATTATTTTTAGATATACAACATAATGATTTGATATACGTATATATTGCAAAATGATTACCATAATAAGTTTAGTCAATGTCCATCACCTCACGTAGTTAAATTTTTTTTTTCTTGTGATGAGAACTTTTAAGATTGCTGACTCTTAGTAACTTGCAGACATACGATACAGAATCGTTAACAGAGTCACCAAGCTGTGTATTACATCCCCAGGACTTATGCATCTTAAAATTAGGAATTTGTACCTTTTGATCGCCTTCATCCATTTCACCCATCCGGGGGTTGGCGGGTGGGCGAAGTCTGTCAAGTTCTTCCTCAGCAGTCCTCAGGGGTCTGAGCTCCAGAGCACAGGAAAGAAAAGGAATTCAGTGGTCAGTGTTCAGGTGTGAGGTATCAGGAGTCAGTCCCGAGCCAGCACCTGTGTTAGTGGCTGCACACTGGGAGGCTCACACAAAATGGCCTTTGACCACTTGTTCACTGAGCAGCCCAGGCTCCTAACCCAGCCTCACCTCGTGGGAGAAACCCTTTTCCTTATTCATATACTCCTTGCTCAGCCGATTAGGGTAAAGCTCTCCTAACTACATTTCAGCTTGGAAGGAAAGGACTGGGGAGAAGCTTCCACCTGGGTGACCTCGGGATGGTTGTGGTTGATGAACTTGAGACTCTTGGGGCCGCCTTTCTCTACTGGGTGGAGATAATGTGCTAAAGGACCCTGCTTACTTGTCCTCCTGCTTCTCTCTCTCTCTCTCTCTCTCTCTCTTTCTCTTGGACCTGCTTTTGGGCTTCCAGTCTCCATGCCGTAAACAGACCCAGCAGGACCTGCCCGTGGTGGGCCCACCCAGGACTCAGCTCTCCACGTTCCAGCCTCGGTCTGTGGCAGGGTGGGTAAGTTTGGTGAGCCCCACCCACTGCCCTCAGCTGTCACCACTTCAGAGAGGATGAAAGAAGCCTCGCTTGGGCCTCAGATCCCAGCTGTGCTCTTCAATTCATCAATAAAGCCGATTTTAATCCTCTTCTGGCCATGTGTCTGTTGTCTATGGGGAAGTGGGGCGTGAGATGGGGAGTGGTGCAGGATTCACACTAAGTACACGCAGGACTGTTTAGATCTGTCACTTCCAGTGTTGCAAGCGAGGAAGGAGTCGGGGAGGCTGCTCCCGGCTGAACCTCAGGCATCAGAGGATGTCTGCCACTGACATCGGCCCTGACAGCCCTTGTAGATGGGTGAGGGAACTTGGGACATAATATTAGAAAAGAACAGAGGATTGCTTGGAACCACACATCCTTCTTTACCTGTAGCTGATGCTGACCCCAAATATCTCTTTGGAAAGAGAACCCAAGCCGCTTTCCTGGTTGCAAAGGAAAACCCTTAGTAGGACACAGGATATGCTTTGTGTAGATACCAAGTATTGAAACCTGTCTTGCCAATTACTGTAGTTCCTCCAGCTAACATGGCTCACCTTGATCTCCTCATCCACAAGAATTATGATTTTGATAATTCCAAGGGTTCTGAGCTTTTCAAGGAGACTATACACTTCAAGGGAGGGAACGTACTGACAAACGAACATTGGTTTCCACTCTGGCAGTTATATTCTTCGTAATAAGTTAAAAACACAGCATTCTGGTTTAGGGATCAGTCTCCTGTCATTTCCTCGATGTGAATCGGCTCGCTCCCATGCTCAATCAGCCTCAGTGTCCTGATAACCCTTGTGCTGGTTCTGTAAAGCTGCAAACCAGACCCTGAACAGTGGTGGCCACAGAGAGGTACTACTCCCTGGTTCTAAGGGTTTATGTATAATTTATTGTCCAAACCGGGACTCTTTTTGAGAGTGAAAGGGGGTGTTTTTAGTGACTATGTCACAGCAATGGGTGTTAACTAGGACTTTTCTAGACACTCTATCTGTAGGGCTTTGCCTCATCCGCTAGGTGCCCTCTTTCAACAATTCTTCCAGCTCGTTTCCTCTAAAATATTGACAAGGTGAAATAGGGAAGGATTACTGCCCTATAGTCATAGATCTACTACTTGCCATAAAGAATCAGATTAAAAGGCACCAAAAGTAATTGTATCATGGGTTTTGGTGTGAGACTATAAATTACACAAATTATTTTAAATGAGCCTTCTGGCATTGAATATTTAATGCTACACACTCAATTTGTTTACCATTTGTAATGTTGAATTTCTTGTTTAATGTGAAGCAGGTAGAGTTAGAATAATCTCAAGGTTGCTTTTACCTCCATAGTCATGAGTTTGACATTTCTGATCAGCACATACACAGCGATGATGATCAGCTTAACTATGAGCAACAGGGTCACACTAAGTACACTCAAGACTGATTTATGCCCAAACCAACTTGCTAATTTATAATGAGAAGTGTCAGTCAGCTTTGCACTTACTTGATGCTGGATACTCCATGCATGATCTTGCTAGAACATAAGCTGTAACGTGAACCACACACTATTAACAAGTCCAAGGAATCATAGCTAGAAAGCTGCCTCTCAGGGAAGTCTGCCCCAAAAGACCGTGCCTGTCTCAGAAGGGCTAGGGATGCATTACATACATTTCACTCTAAATCTCCCATTGTTGCAAATTTCTTGTGGCAGAGGCTGGCAGGGGATCTCCAAAACCATTTCTTCTTTATGCTGTGCACAGAATTAGACTACATTTCCCAGCCCTCATGTACGTAGGTATGGTCGTATTCCTGAATTCTGGCCATTGGAATTTGAATGGGAAGTGACCTGTAGCACTTCTAAGCCCTGGACTGTGTGTGAGCCTTTATGTGCCACTGGATGTCGATACCTGCCAGCAACTTAGATCCTTCAGTGACTGTGATGCAGAGCACCCTACACCTCACCCTAAACCTGACCCACCTTAGACTGTTACTTGAGCAACAAAGTCTTACCTGGCAATTTCCATGTCCGTTATTGTCACCACGCCGTCTCCCATCACTCAAGTTGTCCAGGTCTCTTGAGGAAGGAAAGTACAGCTGACAGCAGCTATAGGAACTGCCCAGGACTGGAGTGTCCCAGAAGGTTCCACTGGACAATCCCTGTGCTTGAGAGTGCAAAAAGAAGGGTTAGGGCCTACTTTTGGTGCTAATATATCTTGTCACTCTTGCTTTCAGGGGCTTAATTGGAATCTCACGTAATTAGAGCCCAAAGTAGCCCACCCTCATAGGCAAAATGACCCCTGATTGAGAACTACTGGATTCAGGAATGGTTTCATGGACACATGTGTGACCTGTGAACTTGGACAAGGCTCTGCTCTCAAAGGTTTTGTTTAGTGCTCTGCTCTCACATCTTGAAATTCTTAATAATAATATCTTGGAACCTGTGTTACGTAACTGTAGTCCAATGGGACAACAAAATGTGCAGGAGATCAGGCAGGCAACAATGGGCACCACGCATGCTGAGCGTTTAGTCTGAGCACGAGGCATACACACACACACATACACTGGGCAGTCTGAGACCCCAGGGGTCCCTGCGGGGACTCTGCGCACCAGTGGAAGCTGGCCCTGGGAGAAAGGAGGTGTTCCCTAGGGACAGCACTGTAACCTGTGGGGGAGGGCCTGCTTGCCAATCAGTCCCTGGAGCCCATCTCTGAAGTATCTGCACAGATATTTTTTTTTCTAAAAACTTTACAGTTACTTATTTAATCCTCACAATAATCCTATGAGGTAGGAACTATTATTTTTTTTTAAGATTTTTAAAAAGAATTTTAAAGTCCTGTTGAATTTGTTACAATATTGCTTCTGTTTTATGTTTCGGTTTTTTGGCCACAGGGCATGTGGGATCTTAGCCCCTGACCAAGGCTCGAACCCACACCCCCTGCATTGGAAGGCGAAGTCTTAACCACTGGACCACCAGGGAAGTCCCAGGAACTATTATTATTATCTCCTTTTTTTAATTAAATTTTTTAAACTGAGGTATAATTGACATACAACATTATGTTTGTTTCAGGTGTACAAAATAATAATTTGATATTTGCACATACTGCAAAATGATCATCACAATAATTCTGGTTAACATCTGTCACCATACATCATTTTTTTTCTTGCATCAGTGCAGATATTAACTCTGTGGTCTGAGCGCTGAGACAAGATCTGCCACCACTTAGGCAGTACATTTTGTCATTAATTACAACATGAACTGGACACATGGATATTTCAATAAACTATATCAGAGACTAATTAGGATTCTTCAAAGAATTTAGAATCTCTGGTTTTGAAAACCACTGCAACATTGCACAATAAATATCCAAAGGCTTGGAAATAGAAATTAAATTTAAAGATCCTCACATTTCACAGAAAAAGGCACTATTTTCATATAAAAACTTGCATGGACCAATCATTAACAAATAGATGACTGTAACATTATTTTTCCTTGTGATTGAAGATACAGTGTTAGAAATCAACAGGCATTTAAAATTCCATACAAATCATGAAACCACTTTCAGCTTCTTGTACAACCTCCAGAAGTTACAGGAAATGTCAGAGGAAACAGTAAAATGCTATTATATTTATTAACATTTAAACCTAAATTCAGAATTACAGAAAACTGATTTGTAAGAAGAGTTAAAACATTTTAGAAAAAATTTTCTACAAGAAGCATCAGTTCTAAGATATATTTGAATTTATATTTCAAAATAATTGATAACTTTATTCTAATGTTACAGCCTATGAAATACTCTTAAAATTACCAATAACAGTTGCATCAACAGAGATGCTTTTCAAAATTAAAAATTATCAAAAATTATTTGTTTAGAGTGACTGATGTTACTTTCAATTATACCAATTGAAAATGAAGTTGCTAAAAGAAGTTTTAATGGCCTAATAAATGAATTTGCAGAAAAGTGAAACCTAAAAAATTATGTTACGATCAATCAAGATATATCTATATTGATATATAGATATAATAGAGTATCATTATTTATTGTATTATACAAAATCATGGCACCAAACTATTGTTTTTTGCAATTTGTGACATTACTTGCTGTAACATAAATGTTATTACTCATCTATCACTATTACTCTTTCATGTTTTATAATAAAATATTTTCAAAAGAAAAACCTTTATATTTTGTACCTTTAACTGCACTTTCCCCCTGTATTTTGAAAAAGGGGCTCCACGTTATAATTTTTACACTGGGCCCTGCAAATTATGTCACTGACCTTGACTGTGTTAAAAGAATGGAGGGAGGGAACACTAGAAGAGAATCCTTTAATGACTAGAACTGAAGATTTAAGTGTGAAAGTCAAATGCATATGGCTAATTTTTCCTTCTTTGAAGAATTTAAAACCATTTAACTGATAAAGAGTCCATCTTACAGAAAAGAATTCTTCTTTCTTTATAAAGATAAGAAGTGGGGAGCTATCTTTTTGTTAATATTTTTATTTTCTCAAACTTCGGTGATTAGACTGGGTTAAATAAAGTGGCTCTAACTGAAAGAGAATGGGTAAAAATTAAAACTCAGCATCTAGGATTTGGTAAAGCCTTTTCTTGTACATTTCTGTGTGAGAAAGTAAATGATTCAAATGACAGTGTGACAAATCCTTCTGCGGGTCAGATCATTACCAATTATTTCCTTTAAATAAAATTGAAATAATAGCTAGTTGAATCAATGAAACCAAAAGCTGATTCTTTGAAAGGAATCAATAAAATTGGTAAGCTTCTAGCCAGGCTAACTAAAAAAAAGAGCGGGAAGAGGGCTTCCCTGGTGGCGCAGTGGTTGAGAGTCCGCCTGCTGATGCAGGGGACGCGGGTTCGTGCCCCGGTCCGGGAGGATCCCACATGACGCGGAGCGGCTGGGCCCATGAGCCATGGCCGCTGAGCCTGTGCTCCGCAACGGAAGAGGCCACAAGAGTGAGAGGCCCGCGTACTGCAAAAAAAAAAAAAAAAAAGAGCAGAAGAGAGAAGACACAAATTACCAATATCAGAAATGGAAAGGGGACATCATCACAGATCTCATGGACATTAAAAAGATAATGAAGGAATACTATGAACAACACTGTGCCCACAAATTAAAGTAGATGAAACAGACAAATTTCTTGAAAGAAATCTGCTAAAAGTCACAAAGGAATATAATAGATAATCTGAGTAGGCCTATGTCTATTAAAGAAATCAAATAAGTAAAATCACCTTTCAAAACAGAAAGCACCTGGCCCAGATAGGTTCACTGGTGAATTCTACCAAAAATGTAATGAAGAAATTGTACCAATTCTCTACAATCTCTCTCAGAGTTTAGAAGCAAAGGGAATATCTCCCAAATCATTTTATGAGGTCAGCAACACCCTGAGACTAAAACCAAAGATATTGTAAGAAAACTACGCACCAATATCTCTCATGAGCACAGATATAAAAATCAACAAAATATTAGCAAACTTAATGCAACAATGGATAAAAACAATTATATACCATGACTAAGGGGGGTTTATCCCCAGTATGCAAAGCTGGCTCAACATCCAAAATCAGTTAATGTAATCTATCACATCAATAGGCCAAAAAAGAAAAATTACATAATCATATTAATAGATTGAGAAAAAATTTTGACAAAATTCAACACTCATTAATGATAGAAATAGAGGGGAACTTCCTCAACTTGATAAAGAATATCTATAAAGAATCTATAACTAACATTATATGTAATGGTGAGAAATTTGAAGCTTTCCCACTAAGAACAGGTACTAGGCAAGATTATCCCCTCTCAGCACTCCTTTTCAACATCAAACTGGCAGTTCTAGCTAATGCTATAAGACATGGAAAGGAAAAAAAATGTATAGAGATTGGGAAGGAAGACATAAAATTGTCTTTGTTCTCAGATGACATGACTGTCTGCATAAAAATCCTAAAGAATGACAAAAACATCTTTTGGAAGTAATAGGAAAATAGAGCAAGAAAACAGGATACAAGGTTTATATACAAGTTGATTTCTTTCCTATATACCAGCAATGGACACGTGGAATTTGAAACTAAAAATATAATACCATTTACATTATCACTCCCCCAAATAAAATACTTAGGTATAAATATAACAAAATATGTACAAGATCTATATGAGGAAAACTACAAATTCTGATGAATGGAATCAAATAACAAATAAATGGAGAGATATTCCATGTTTATGGATAGGAACACTCAATATTGTCAAGGTGTCAATTCTTACCAACTTGATCTATAGATTCAATGCAATAGCAATGAAAATCCCAGCAAGTTATTTTATGATATTGACAAACTGATTCTGAAGTTTATATGGAGAGAAAAAAGACCCAGAATAGGCAATACAATATTGAAGGAAAAGAACAAAGTTGGCTGACTGATACTACCTGAGTTCAAGTCTTACTATAAAGCTATGGTAATCAAGACTGCGTGGTATTGGTGAAAGAATACACAAACAGATTAATGGAACAGAACAGAGAGCCCCAAAATAGACCCAAATAAATTTAGTCAAACTTATCTTTGACAAAGGTCCTAAGACAATACAATAGAGCAAAGATAGTCTTTTCAACAATAGTGCTGAAACAACAGGACATCATCCACTTGTAAACAAAAAAAAGAACTGAGGCAGAGAATTTAAACTCTTTACAAAAATTAACTCAAAATATAAATCAACTATACTTCAATAAAATACATTTTTAAAAATTGGGAATTCCCTGGTGGTCCAAGTGTTAGGACTCCACACTTTCCCTGCTGAGGGCCAAGGTTCAATCCCTGGTTGAGGAGCTAAGATCCCACAAGCTGCACAGTGCAACCAAATTAATTAATTAATTAATTAACTCAAAATGGACCACAGACCTAAATATAAAACACCAAACTATAAGACTCCTAGAAGATAACAAAGGAGAAAACCTAAATGAAATTGGGTATGGGGATGACTTTTTAGATACAACACCAAAGGCACAATCCAGGAAAAAATAGAATTGATAAGCTATATGTCATTAAAGTTAAGAACTTCTGCTGAGAAAGACATTGTAAAGAGAATAAAAGGCCACAAACTGGGAGAAAATATTTGAAAAAGACACACCTGATAAGGAACTATGATCCAAAATATACAAAAAACTCTTAAATCTCGGCAATGAGAAAATAAACAACCTGTTTAAAAAAATGGGTCAAAGACCTTAAGAGACACTCAACCAAAGAATATACACAGATTACAAATAATCATAAAAAGATGCTTCACATCATAAGTCATAAGTGAAATGCATATTAAAACAATGAAATATCAATGCACACCTATTTGAATGGCCAAAATCCAGAATACTGACAAAACCAATTGCTGACAAGGATTTGTAGCAACAGGGACTCTCATTCATTGCTGGTGGGAATGCAAAATGGTACAGCCACTTTGGAAGACAGTTTTTCAGTGTCTAACAAAACCAAACATGCTCTTACCATATAATTCAGCTATCTGATTCCTTGGTATTCACCCAAGGTTGTTAAAAACTTATGTCCACACAAAACCCTGCACACATATGTTTACAGCAGATTTATTCATAATTGCCAAAAGTTGGTAGCAACCATGATGTCCTTAGGTTAATGGATAACTGTGGTACATCCTGACAATGGAATATTATTATTCAGCACTAAAAAAAATGGTCTAACAAGCCATGAAAATACATGTATAAAACTTAAATGCATACTCCTAAGTGAAAGGAGTCAGTCTAAAAAGGCTATGTACTGTATGATTATTATATGATATTCTAAAAAAGGCCAAACTATTGAGACAGTAAAAAAGATCAGTGGTTGCAAGGGTTTGGGAGGGAGTGATGAACAAGTGGAGTAGAGAAAATTTTTAGAGCAGTGAAAATACTCTGTATGATACCACAATAATGGATACATGTCATTACACTATTATCCAAACCCATAGAACGTGCACCACAAAGAGTGAACCATAACATAAACTATGGACTTTGGGTGATTATGATGTGTCAGTGTAGGCTCATCAATTGTAAAAAAAAAGTACTACACTAGTGCAGACTGTTGTTAATGGGTGAGGTTATGCAGAAAGTATATGGGAAATCTCTGCACCTTCTTAATTTTGCCGTGAACCTTAAACTACTCTAAAAAAATTAAAACAGTGCTGTGGAATAAACGAGGATGCAAAAAAAGACTACTGCATAAACCAGTAATTATAAAACTGGGGTTTTATGGGGCTTATCATATATAAAGATGTATAAAGGAGGCAGAGGTACATTGGAGCAGTTTTTGTATGCTGTTGATATTATGTTAGTATTAACTGAAACTAGACTTTTAAGGATAATATGTTAATTTTAATCCCCAAATCAACTTTAAGAAAATAAATCCAAAAGTATAATAATAAAAATAATAAGTTAAAATTGGTACCCTAGAAAATATCTAATTACAATAACAGAAGGCAGTAACTTAAGAAGGGAAACACAAAAGATGAAAGACATACAGAAAACAAAGAGCAGAAAGTGATGCCAGGGGCAGAGACAAGATGGACAAGTAGAAGGACTTGAGCTCACCACCTCCCACTTAAACACCAAAATCACAACTAACTGCTGAACAACCATCGACAAAATCACTGGAACCTACCAAAAAGATATCCTATATCCAAAGGCAAAGAAGAAGCCACAATAAGATGGTAGGAGGGGCACAATCACAATAAAATCAAACCCCATACCCATTGGGTAGGCAATGCAAATATTGGTAAATAATTAGATTGCAGAGAGTCTCCCACAGGAATGAAAGTTCTGAGTCCCAGGTCAGCCTCCCCTGGGAGTCTGGCATCAGGAGAAGGAGCCCCCAGAGCATCTGGCTTAGAAGGACACAGGGTCTGATTGCAGGAATTCCACAGGACAGTGGGAAACAGAAACTGCACTCTTGGAAACTGCACACAGGTTCTTGTGCACACCAGGACCCAGGAGAAAAAGCAGTGACCTCATAGGAGCCTGGGCATGACCTATCTGCTGGTATTGGAGGGTCTCTGTGGAGGCAGGGGGCAGCTGTGGCTCATTGTGGGGACAAAAACACTGGTAGCAGCAGTTCTGGGGAGGACTCATTGGTGTGAGCCATAGTAGAAGCTGCCATTTTCTCACCAAGACCTGGCCCCACCCAACAGACTGTAGGCTCCAGTCTAGACTAGTTTGTAGACTGCTAGGGTGCCTCAGGCCAAACAACCAACAGGGCAGGAACACAGCCACACCCATCAGGAGACAGCCTGCTTAAAGTTTTCCTGCGCAGCTTCCCACTAAACAAACCACTTGACATAGCCCTGCCCACCAGAGGGACAAGACACAGCGCCACCCAACAGTGGGAAGGAACCAGTCCCTCCCACCAGAAAGCCTACACAAGTGTCTTAGACTAGCCTCATCCACCAGGGGGCAGATAGCAGAAGCAAGAAGAACTGCAACTTGCAGAACGGAAACCGCAATCACAGAAAGGTAGACAAAATGAGACGGCAGAAGAATATACCCCAGACAAAGGAACAAGATAAAACACCAAAAGAACAACTGAGTGAAGTGGAGATAATGCCTATCTACCCAAAAAAGAATTCAGAGTAATGATACTAAAGATGATCCAAGATCTCAGAAAAAGAACGGAGACACAGAACAAGAAGATACAAGAAATGTTTAACAATGACCTAGAAAATGTAAAGAACAAAACAAAACAAAAACAAAAGATGAACAATACAATAACTGAAAAGAAAAATACACTAGAAAGAATCAATAGCAGAACAAATGAGGCAAAAGAACAGACAGGTGAGCTGGAAGACAGAATGGTGAAAATCTCTGCCTCAGAACAAAATAAAGAAAAAAGAATGAAAAGAAATGAAGACAGTCCAAGATACCTCTGGGACAACATTAAATGCACCAACACTCATATTATAGGGGTCCCAGAAGGAGGGGAGAGAGAGAAAAGGCCTGAGAAAATATTTGAAGAGATAATAGCTGAAGATTTCCCTAACATGAGAAAGGAAACAGTCACCCAAGTCCAGGAAGCACAGAGAGTTCCATACAGCATGAACCCAAGGAGGAACATGCCAAGAAACACAGTAATCAAACTGGCAAAAATTAAAGACAAAGAGAAAATATGAAAAGCAACAAGTGACAAACAAAAATAACATACAAGGAAATTCCCATAAAGTTATCAGCTGATTTTTCAACAGAAACTCTACAGGCCAGAAGGGAGTGGCAGGATATACTTAAAATGATGAAAGGGAAAAACTTACAACCAAGAATACTCTACCCAGCAAGGCTCTTGTTCAGAATTGATGGAGAATTCAAAAGCTTTACAGACAAGCAAAAGAATTTAGCACCACCAAACCAGCTTTACAACAAATGCTAAATGAACTTCTCTAGGTGAAAAAGAAAGGGCCACAACAAGAAACAAGAAAATTACAAATGGAAAAGCTCACCAGCGAAGGCAAACATACAGGAAATGTAGGAAATCATCTACACACAAATATGATATCAAAACCAGCAATCCTGAGGACAGTACAAATGCAGGATACTGGAAATGCATATGAAATTAAGAGACCAGCAACTTAAAACAATCTTGTTTGTATATAGACGGCTATATCAAAACTTCATGGTAACCACAAACAAAATATCTACAATAGATACACACACACAAAGGAAAAGGAATCCAAACACAACACTAAAGATAGTCATCAAATCACAAGAGAAGAGAACAAAAGAGAAAGGGAAGAAAAAAGACCTACCAAGACAAATCCAAAACATTTTTTTAAATGGCAATAAGGAAACAACTCCTACAGAACACCTACTGAACGCTGGCAGAAAACCTCAGACCTCCCAAAAGGCAAGAAACCCCCCCACGTATCTGGGTAGGGCAAAAGAAAAAAGAATAAACAGAGACAAAAGGATAGGGACGGGACCTGCACCAGTGAGAGGGAGCTGTGAAGGAGGAGAGTTTTCCACACACTAGGAAGCCCCTTCGCGGGTGGAGACTGCGGGTGGCGGCGGGCAAAAGCTTCGGAGCCACGGAGGAGAGCACAGCAACAGGGGTGCAGGGAGCAAAGCAGAGAGATTCCCGCACAGAGGATCGGTGCCGACCAGCACTCACCAGCCCGAGAGGCTTGTCTGCTCCCCTGCCAGGGTGGGCGGGGCTGGGAGCTGAGGCTTGAGCTTCAGTCAGAGCGCAGGGAGTGGACTGGGGTTGGCGGCGTGAACACAGCCTGAAGGCGGTTAGTGCGCCACGGCTGACCGGGAGGGAGTCCGGGGAAAAGTCTGGACCTGCCGAAGAGGCAAGAGACTTTTCCTGCCCTATTTATTTCCTGGGGCGCAAGGAGAGGGGATTAAGAGCGCTGCTTAAAGGAGCTCCACAGACGGGTGCGAGTGGCGCCTAAAAGCATGGACCCCAGAGACGGGCATGAGATGCTAAGGCTGCTGCTGCTGCCACCAAGAAGTCACTATCCACACCCCCCTTCCGGGGAGCCTGTGCAGCCCGCCACTGCCAGGGTCCTGGGATCCAGGGACAACTCTCCTGGGAGAACACACAGCGCGCCTCAAGCTGGTGCAACGTCACGGTGGCCTCTGCTGCCGCAGGCTCGCCCCGCACTCCGTGCCCCTCCCTCCCCCCAGCCTGAGTGAGCCAGAGCCCCCGAATTAGCGGCTCCTTTAACCCCGTCCTGTCTGAGCGAAGAACAGACGCCCTCCGGCGACCTACACGCAGAGGCGGGACCAAATCCAAAGCTGAGCGCCTGGGAGCTGTGAGAACAAAGAAGAGAAAGGGAAATCTCTCCCAGCAGCCTCGGAAGCAGCGGATTAAAGCTCCACAAACAACTTGATGTACCCTGCATCTGTGGAATACATGAATAGACAACAAAGAAACCCAAATTAAGGACATGGACTTTGAGAGCAAGATTTATGATTTTTTCCCCTTTTCCTCTTTTTGTGAGTGTGTATGTGTATGCTTCTGTGTGAGATTTTGTCTGTATAGCTTTGCTTCCACCATTTGACCAAGGGTTCTATCCATCCGTTGTTTTTTTTCAATTTTTTAAATTAATAATTACTTTTTTAAAAATAACTTTATTTTATTTTACTTTATCTTCATTCTTTCTTTCCTTCCTTCCCCACTTTAGACAACAAATCATCCCAAATTGAAGAGGTGGACTTTGAGAGCAGGATTTATGATTTTTTCCCCTTTTCCTCTTTTAGTGAGCATGTATGTGTATGCTTCTGTGTGAGATTTTGTCTGTATAACTTTGCTTCCACCATATGTCCAAGGGTTCTATCCGTCCGTTTTTTTCTCTTAATAATTATTTTTTTATTTTAATAACTTTATTATATTTTATCTTATTTAATTTTACTTTATCTTCTTTCTTGCTTGCTTTCCTTCCTTCCTTCCTCCCTCCATCCCTCCTATCTTTCTTTCTTTCTTTCTACTTCTACTAATTCTTTCTTTCTACTTTTTCTCACTTTTATTCTGAGCCATGTGGAAGAAAGGCTCTTGGTGCTACATGCCAGAGTCAGCGCTCTGCCTCTGAGGTGGGAGAGCCAACTTCAGGACACTGGTCCACAAGAGACCTCCCAGCTCCACATAATATCAAATGGTGAAAATCTCCCAGAGATCTCCATCTCAACACCAGCACCCAGCTCCACTCAACGGCGAGCAAGCTACAGTGCTGGATATCCTATGCCAAACAACTAGCAAGACAGGAACACAACCCCACCCATTAGCAGAGAGGCTGCCTAAAATCATAAGTCCACAGACACCCCAAAACATACCACCAGACGCGGACCTGCCCACCACAAAGACAAGATCCAGCCTCATCCACCAGAACACAGGCACTAGTCCCCTCCACCAGGAAGCCTACACAACCCACTGAATGAACCTTAGACACTGGGGATGGACACCAAAAGCAACGGGAACTACTAACCCGCAGCCTGCAAAAAGGAGATCTCAAACACAGTAAGATAAGCAAAATGAGAAGACAGAAAAACACACAGCAGATGAAGGAGCAAGATAAAAACCCACCAGACCTAACAAATGAAGAGGAAATAGGCAGTGTACCTGAAAAAGAATTCAGAATAATGATAGTAAAGATGATCCAAAATCTTGGAAATAGAATAGACAAAATGCAAGAAACATTTAACAAGGACCTAGAAGAACTAAAGATGAAACACACAACGATGAACAACACAATAAATGAAATGAAAATACTCTAGATGTGATCAATAGCAGAATAACTGAGGCAGAAGAAGGGATAAGTAACCTGGAAGATAAAATAGTGGAAATAACTACTGCAAAGCAGAATAAAGGAAAAACAATGAAAAGAACTGAGGACAATCTCAGAGACCTCTTGGACAACATTAAACACATCAACATTCGAATTATAGGGGTTCCAGAAAAAGAAGAGAAAAAGAAAGGCACTGAGAAAATATTTGAAAAGATTATAGTTGAAAACCTCCCTTATATGGGAAAAGAAATAGGCAATCAAGTCCAGGAAGCACAGAGAGTCCCATACAAGATAAATCCAAGGAGAAATACGCCAAGACACATATTAATCAAACTGTCAAAAATTAAATACAAAGAAAACATATTAAAAGCAGCAAGGGAAAAACAACAAATAACACACAAGGGAATCCCCATAAGGTTAACAGCTGATCATTCAGCAGAAACTCTGCAAGCCAGAAGGGACTGGCAGGACATATTTAAAGTGATGAAGAAGAAAAACCTGCAACCAAGATTATTCTACCCAGCAAGGATCTCATTCAGATTTGATGGAGAAATTAAAACCTTTACAGACAAGCAAAAGCTGAGAGAGTTCAGCACCACCAAACCGGCTCTACAACAACTGCTAAAGGAACTGCTCTAGGCAAGAAACACAAGAGAAGGAAAAGACGTACAATAACGAACACAAAACAATTAAGAAAATGTGAATAGGAACATACATATCGATAATTACGTTAAAAGTAAATGGACTAAATGCTCCCACCAAAGACACAGATTGGCTGATGGATACAAAAACAACACCTATATATTTGCTGTCTACAAGAGACCCACCTCAGGCCTAGAGACACATACAGAATGAAAGTAAGGGGATGGAAAAAGATATTTCATGCAAATGGAAACCAAAAGACATCTAGAGTAGCAATTCTCATATCAGACAAAATAGACTTTAAAATAAAGACTATTAGAAGAGACAAAGAAGGACACTACATAATGATCAAGGGATTGATCCAAGAAGAAGATATAACAATTGTAAGTATTTATGAACCCAACATAGGAGCAACTCAATACATAATGCAAATACTAGCAGCCATAAAAAGGGAAATCGACAGTAACACATTCATAGTAGGGGACTTTAACACCCCACTTTTACCAATGGACAGATCATCCAAAATGAAAATAAATAAATGAACACAAGCTTTAAATGACACATTAAACAAGATAGATTTAATTGATATCTATAGGTCATTCCATCGAAAAACAACAGAATAAACATTTTTCTCAAGTACTCATAGAACATTCTCCAGGATAGATCATATCTTGGGTCACAAATCAAGCCATGATAAATTTAAGAAAACTGAAATTGTATCAAGTAACTTTTCCAACCACAATGCTATGAGACTAGTTAAAAATTACAGGAAAAGATCTGTAAAAAATACAAACACATGGAGGCTAAACAATACACTACATAATAACGAAGTGATCACTGAAGAAATCAAAGAGGAAATAAAAAAATAACTAAAAACAAATCACAATGGGGACACAAGGACCCAAAATCTATGGGATGGAGCAAAAGCAGTTCTAAGAGGGAAGTTTGTAGCAATACAATCCTACCTTAAGAAACAGGAAACATCTCAAATAAACAACCTAACCTTGCAAATAAGCAATGACAGAAAGAAGAACAAAAAAAACTCAAAGTTAGCAGAAGAAAAGAAATCATAAAAATCAGATCAGAAATAAATTAAAAAGAAATGAAGGAACCGATAGCAAAGATCAATAAAACTAAAAGTTGGTTACTTGACAAAATAAACAAAATTGATAAACCATTAGCCAAATTCATCAAGAAAAAAAGGGAGAAGACTCAAATCAATAGAACTAGAAATGAAAAAGGAGAAATAACAACTGACACTGCAGAAATACAAAAGATCATGAGAGACTACTACAAGCAACTCTATCCCAATAAAATGGACAACCTGTAAGAAATGGACAAATTCATACAAATGCACAACCTGCAAGACTGAATCAGGAAGAAATAGAAAATATGAACAGACCAATCACAAGCACTGAAATTGAAACTGTGATTAAAAACCTTCCAAAAAACAAAGCCCAGGACGAGATAGCTTCAAAGGCGAATTCGATCAAACATTTACAGAAGAGCTAACACCTATCCTTCTCAAACTCTTCCAAAATAGAGCAGAGGGAGGAACACTCCCAAACTCACTCTACGAGGCCACCATCATCCTGATACCAAAACCAGACAAGGATGTCACAAAGAAAGAAAACTACAGGCCAATATCACTGATGAACATAGATGCAAAAATCTTCAACAAAATACTGTCAAACAGAATCCAACAAAACATTAATAGGACCATACACCATGATCAAGTGGGCTTTATTCCAGGAATGCAAGGATTCTTCAATATACGCAAACCAATCAACGTGTACACCATATTAACAAATTGAAGAAGAAAAACCATACGATCAACTCAATAGATGCAGAGAAAGCTTTCGACAAAATTCAACACACATTTATGATTAAAACCCTCAACAAAGTAGGCACAGAGGGAACTTTCCTCGACGTAATAAAGGCCATATATGACAAACCAACAGCAACATCATCCTCAATGGTGAAAAACTGAAAACTGAAAGCATTTCCACTAAGATCAGGAATAAGACAAGGTTGCCCACTCTCACCACTCTTATTCAACACACTTTTGCAAGTTTTAGCCACAGCAATCAGAGAAGAAAAGGAAATAAAAGGAATCCAAATCGGAAAAGAAGAAGTAAAGCTGTCACGCTTGCAGATGCCATGATACTATCCATAGAGAATCCTAAAGATGATACCAGAAAACTACTAGAGCTAATCAATGAATTTGGCAAAGTAGCAGGATACAAAATTAACGCACAGAAATCTATTGCAATCCTATATACTAAGGATGAGAACTATGAAAGTGAAATTAAAAAACACACTCCCATTTACCACTGCAACAAAAAGAATAAAATATCTAGGAATAAACCTACCCAAGGAGAAAAAAGACCTGTATGCAGAAAATTATGAGACACTGATGAAAGAAATTAAAGATGATACACATAGATGGAGAGATATACCATGTTCTTGGATTGGAGGAATCAACACTGTGAAAATGACTCTACGACCCAAAGCAATCTACAGATTCAATGCAATCCCTATCAAACTACCACTGGCATTTTTCACAGAACTAGAACAAAAAATTTCACAATTTGTATGGAAACACAAAAGACCCCGAAGAGCAAAAGCAATCTTGAGAACGAAAAACGGACCTGGAGGAATCAGGCTCCCTGACTTCAACTATACTACAAAGCTACAGTAAACAAGACACTATGGTACTGGCACAAAAACAGAAATATAGACCAATGGAACAGGATAGAAAGCCCAGAGATACACCCACGCACATATGGTCACCTTCTCTTTGATAAAGGAGCCAGGAATGTAGAGTGGAGAAAGGATAGCCTCTTCAATAAGTGGTGCTGGGAAACTGGACAGGCACATGTAAAAGTATGAGATTAGATCACTCCCTAACACCATACACAAAAATAAGCTCAAAATGGACTAAAGACCTAAATGTAAGGCCAGAAACTATCAAACTCTTAGAGGAAAACATAGGCAGGACACTCTATGACATAAATCACAGCAAGATCCTTTTTGACCCACCTCCTAGAGAAATGGAAATAAAAACAAAATAAATAAATGGGACCTAATGAAACTTCAAAGCTTTTGTAAAGCAAAGGAAACCATAAACAAGACCAAAAGACAACCCTCAGAATGGGAGAAGATATTTGCAAATGAAGCAACTGACAAAGGATTAATTTCCAAAATTTACAAGCAGCTCATGCAGCTCAATAACAAAAAAACAAACAACCCAATCCAAAAATGGGCAGAAGACCTAAATAGACACTTCTCCAGAGAAGATATACAGACTGCCAACAGACACATGAAAGAATGCTCAACATCATTAATCATTAGCGAAATGCAAATCAAAACTACAATGAGATATCATCTCACACCAGTCACAATGGCCATCATCAAAAAATCTAGAAACAATAAATTCTGGAGAGGCTGTGGAGAAAAGGGAACTCTCCTGCACTGCTGGTGGGAATGTGAATTGGTACAGCCACTATGGAGAACAGTATGGAGGTTCCTTAAAAAACTACATATAGAAATACCATATGACCCAGCGATCCCACTACTGGGCACATACCCTGAAAAAACCATAATTCAAAAAGAGTCATGTACCAACATGTTCATTGCAGCTCTATTTACGACAGCCCGGACATGGAGACAACCTAAGTGCCCATCATCGGATGAATGGATAAAGAAGATGTGGCACATATATACAATGGAATATTGCTCAGCCATAAAAAGAAACGAAATTGAGCTATTTGTAATGAGGTGGATAGACCTAGAGTCTGTCATACAGAGTGAAGTAAGTCACAAAGAGAAAGACAAATACCATATGCTAACACATATATATGGAATTGAAGAAAAAAATATGTCATGAAGAACCTACGGGTAAGACAGGAATAAAGACACAGACCTACTGGAGAACGGACTCGAGGATATGGGGAGGGGAAACTGTGAGCTGTGACAAAGCGAGAGAGAGGCATGAACATATATACACTACCAAACGTAAGGTAGATACCTAGTGGGAAGCAGCCGCATACCACAGGGATATCAGCTCGGTGCTTTGTGACCGCCTGGAGGGGTGGGATAGGGAGGCTGGGAGGGAGGGAGACACAAGAGGGAAGAGGTATGGGAACATATGTATATGTACAACTGATTCACTTTGTTACAAAGCAGAAACTAACACACCATTGTAAAGCAGTTATACCCCAATAAAGATGTTTAAAAAAAAAAAATTTCCATCAATCAAAAGCCCAGGACCAGATGGCTTCACAGGCGAATTCGATCAAACATTTACAGAAGAGCTAACACCTATCCTTCTCAAACTCTTCCAAAATAGAGCAGAGGGAGGAACACTCCCAAACTCATTCTACGAGGCCACCATCATCCTGATACCAAAACCAGACAAGGATGTCACAAAGAAAGAAAACTAAAGGCCAATATCACTGATGAACATAGATGCAAAAATCCTCAACAAAATACTAGCAAACAGAATCCAACAGCACATAAAAGGATCATACACCATGATCAAGTGGGCTTTATTCCAGAATGCAAGGATTCTTCAATATACGCAAAGCAATCAACGTGTACACCATATTAACAAATTGCAGGAGAAAAACCATATGATCATCTCAATAGATGCAGAGAAAGCTTTTGACAAAATTCAACACCCATTTATGATAAAAACCCTGCACAAAGTAGGCACAGAGGGAACTTTCCTCAACATAATAAAGGCCATACATGACAAACCCACAGGCAACATCGTCCTCAATGGTGAAAAACTGAAAGCATTTCCACTAAGATCAGGAACAAGACAAGGTTGCCCACTCTCACCACTCTTATTCAACATACTTTTGCAAGTTTTAGCCACAGCAATCAGAGAAGAAAAGGAAATAAAAGGAATCCAAATCGGAAAAGAAGAAGTAAAGCTGTCACGGTTTGCAGATGACATGATACTATCCATAGAGAATCCCAAAGATGCTACCAGAAAACTACTAGAGCTAATCAATGAATTTGGTAAAGTAGCAGGATACAAAATTAATGCACAGAAATCTCTTGCATTCCTATATACTAAGGATGAAAAATATGGAAGTGAAATTAAAAAACACACTCCCATTTACCACTGCAACAAAAAGAATAAAATATCTAGGAATAAACCTACCTAAGGAGACAAAAGACCTGTATGCAGAAAATTATAAGACACTGATGAAAGAAATTAAAGATGATACACATAGATGGAGAGATATACCATGTTCTTGGATTGGAGGAATCAACACTGTGAAAATGACTCTACGACCCAAAGCAATCTACAGATTCAATGCAATCCCTATCAAACTACCACTGGCATTTTTCACAGAACTAGAACAAAAAATTTCACAATTTGTATGGAAACACAAAAGACCCCGAAGAGCCAAAGCAATCTTGAGAACGAAAAACGGACCTGGAGGAATCAGGCTCCCTGACTTCAACTATACTACAAAGCTACAGTAAACAAGACACTATGGTACTGGCACAAAAACAGAAATATAGACCAATGGAACAGGATAGAAAGCCCAGAGATACACCCACGCACATATGGTCACCTTCTCTTTGATAAAGGAGGCAGGAATGTACAGTGCAGAAAGGACAGCCTCTTCAATAAGTGGTGCTGGGGAAACTGGACAGGTACATGTAAAAGTATGAGATTAGATCACTCCCTAACACCATACACAAAAATAAGCTCAAAATGGACTAAAGACCTAAATGTAAGGCCAGAAACTATCAAACTCTTAGAGGAAAACATAGGCAGGACACTCTATGACATAAATCACAGCAAGATCCTCTTTGACCCACCTCCTAGAGAAATGGAAATAAAAACAAAAATAAACAAATGGGACCTAATGAAACTTCAAAGCTTCTGCACAGCAAAGGAAACCATAAACAAGACCAAAAGACAACCCTCAGAATGGGAGAAGATATTTGCAAATGAAGCAACTGACAAAGGATTAATTTCCAAAATTTACAAGCAGCTCATGCAGCTCAATAACAAAAAAACAAACAACCCAATCCAAAAATGGGCAGAAGACCTAAATAGACACTTCTCCAGAGAAGATATACAGACTGCCAACAGACACATGAAAGAATGCTCAACATCATTAATCATTAGGGAAATGCAAATCAAAACTACAATGAGATATCATCTCACACCAGTCACAATGGCCATCATCAAAAAATCTAGAAACAATAAATTCTGGAGAGGCTGTGGAGAAAAGGGAACTCTCCTGCACTGCTGGTGGGAATGTGAATTGGTACAGCCACTATGGAGAACAGTATGGAGGTTCCTTAAAAAACTACATATAGAAATACCATATGACCCAGCAATCCCACTACTGGGCACATACCCTGAAAAAACCATAATTCAAAAAGAGTCATGTACCAACATGTTCATTGCAGCTCTATTTACGACAGCCCGGACATGGAGACAACCTAAGTGCCCATCATCGGATGAATGGATAAAGAAGATGTGGCACATATATACAATGGAATATTGCTCAGCCATAAAAGGAAACGAAATTGAGCTATTTGCAATGAGGTGGATGGACCTAGAGTCTGTCATACAGAGTGAAGTAAGTCACAAAGAGAAAGACAAATACCATATGCTAACACATATATATGGAATTGAAGAAAAAAATATGTCATGAAGAACCTACGGGTAAGACAGGAATAAAGACACAGACCTACTGGAGAACGGACTCGAGGATATGGGGAGGGGGAAGTGTGAGCTGTGACAAAGCGAGAGAGAGGCATGAACATATATACACTACCAAACGTAAGGTAGGTACCTAGTGGGAAGCAGCCGCATACCACAGGGATATCAGCTCGGTGCTTTGTGACCGCCTGGAGGGGTGGGATAGGGAGGCTGGGAGGGAGGGAGACGCAAGAGGGAAGAGGTATGGGAACATATGTATATGTACAACTGATTCACTTTGTTACAAAGCAGAAACTAACACACCATTGTAAAGCAGTTATACCCCAATAAAGATGTTTTAAAAAAAAAAAATTTCCATCAATCAAAAGCCCAGGACCAGATGGCTTCACAGGCGAATTCGATCAAACATTTACAGAAGAGCTAACACCTATCCTTCTCAAACTCTTCCAAAATAGAGCAGAGGGAGGAACACTCCCAAACTCATTCTACGAGGCCACCATCATCCTGATACCAAAACCAGACAAGGATGTCACAAAGAAAGAAAACTACAGGCCAATATCACTGATGAACATAGATGCAAAAATCCTCAACAAAATACTAGCAAACAGAATCCAACAGCGCATTAAAAGGATCATACACCATGATCAAGTGGGCTTTATTCCAGAATGCAAGGATTCTTCAATATACGCAAAGCAATCAACGTGTACACCATATTAACAAATTGAAGGAGAAAAACCATATGATCATCTCAATAGATGCAGAGAAAGCTTTCGACAAAATTCAACACCCATTTATGATAAAAACCCTGCACAAAGTAGGCACAGGGGGAACTTTCCTCAACATAATAAAGGCCATACATGACAAACCCACAGACAACATCGTCCTAAATGGTGAAAAACTGAAAGCATTTCCACTAAGATCAGGAACAAGACAAGGTTGCCCACTCTCACCACTCTTATTCAACATACTTTTGCAAGTTTTAGCCACAGCAATCAGAGAAGAAAAGGAAATAAAAGGAATCCAAATCGGAAAAGAAGAAGTAAAGCTGTCACGCTTGCAGATGACATGATACTATCCATAGAGAATCCCAAAGATGCTACCAGAAAACTACTAGAGCTAATCAATGAATTTGGTAAAGTAGCAGGATACAAAATTAATGCACAGAAATCTCTTGTATTCCTATATACTAAGGATGAAAAATATGAAAGTGAAATTAAAAAACACACTCCCATTTACCACTGCAACAAAAAGAATAAAATATCTAGGAATAAACCTACCTAAGGAGACAAAAGACCTGTATGCAGAAAATTATAAGACACTGATGAAAGAAATTAAAGATGATACACATAGATGGAGAGATATACCATGTTCTTGGATTGGAAGAATCAACATTGTGAAAATGACTCTACTACCCAAAGCAATCTACAGATTCAATGCAATCCCTATCAAACTACCACTGGCATTTTTCACACAACTAGAACAAAAAATTTCACAATTTGTATGGAAACACAAAAGACCCCAAATAGCCAAAGCAATCTTGAGAACGAAAAACGGACCTGGAGGAATCAGGCTCCCTGACTTCAACTATACTACAAAGCTACAGTAAACAAGACACTATGGTACTGGCACAAAAACAGAAATATAGACCAATGGAACAGGATAGAAAGCCCAGAGATACACCCACGCACATATGGTCACCTTCTCTTTGATAAAGGAGGCAGGAATGTACAGTGCAGAAAGGACAGCCTCTTCAATAAGTGGTGCTGGGGAAACTGGACAGGTACATGTAAAAGTATGAGATTAGATCACTCCCTAACACCATACACAAAAATAAGCTCAAAATGGACTAAAGACTTAAATGTAAGGCGAGAAACTATCAAACTCTTAGAGGAAAACATAGGCAGGACACTCTATGACATAAATCACAGCAAGATCCTTTTTGACCCACCTCCTAGAGAAATGGAAATAAAAACAAAGATAAACAAATGGGACCTAATGAAACTTCAAAGCTTCTGCACAGCAAAGGAAACCATAAACAAGACCAAAAGACAACCCTCAGAATGGGAGAAGATATTTGCAAATGAAGCAACCGACAAAGGATTAATTTCCAAAATTTACAAGCAGCTCATGCAGCTCAATAACAAAAAAACAAACAACCCAATCCAAAAATGGGCAGAAGACCTAAATAGACACTTCTCCAGAGAAGATATACAGACTGCCAACAGACACATGAAAGAATGCTCAACATCATTAATCATTAGGGAAATGCAAATCAAAACTACAATGAGATATCATCTCACACCAGTCACAATGGCCATCATCAAAAAATCTAGAAACAATAAATTCTGGAGAGGCTGTGGAGAAAAGGGAACTCTCCTGCACTGCTGGTGGGAATGTGAATTGGTACAGCCACTATGGAGAACAGTATGGAGGTTCCTTAAAAAACTACAAATAGAAATACCATATGACCCAGCAATCCCACTACTGGGCACATACCCTGAAAAAACCATAATTCAAAAAGAGTCATGTACCAACATGTTCATTGCAGCTCTATTTACGATAGCCCAGAGATGGAGACAACCTAAGTGCCCATCATCGGATGAATGGATAAAGAAGATGTGGCACATATATACAATGGAATATTACTCAGCCATAAAAGGAAACAAAATTGAGCTATTTGTAATGAGGTGGATAGACCTAGAGTCTGTCATACAGAGTGAAGTAAGTCACAAAGAGAAAGACAAATACCATATGCTAACACATATATATGGAATTGAAGAAAAACATATGTCATGAAGAACCCAGGGGTAAGACAGTAATAAAGACACAAACGTATTGGAAAACGGACTTGAGGATATGGAGAGTGGGTCGGGTGAGCTGTGACAAAGCGAGAGAGAGGCATGGACATATATACACTACCAAACGTAAGGTAGATAGCTAGTGGGAAGCAGCCGCCTACCACAGGGATATCAGCTCGGTGCTTTGTGACTGCCTGGAGGGGTGGGATAGGGAGGCTGGGAGGGAGGGAGACGCAAGAGGGAAGAGACATGGGAACATATATATATGTATAACTGATTCACTT
Source organism: Tursiops truncatus (assembly GCF_011762595.2). Classification (NCBI taxonomy): domain Eukaryota; kingdom Metazoa; phylum Chordata; class Mammalia; order Artiodactyla; family Delphinidae; genus Tursiops; species Tursiops truncatus. The sequence goes on from NC_047039.1 coordinate 34,352,414, forward strand.
TGGTGTAAAGCAGAAACTAACACACCATTGTAAAGCAATTATACTCCAATAAAGATGTTAAAAAAATAAATAAATAATCAATGGCAATAAGGACATACATATAGGTAATTACCTTAAATGTAAATGGATTAAATGCTCCAACCAAATGACATATACTGGCTGAATGGATACAAACACAAGACACATATATATGCTGTCTATAAGAGACCCACTTCAGATCTAGGGACACATACAGACTGACAGTGAGGGGATGGCAAAGGGTATTCCATGCAAATGGAAATCAAAAGAAAGCAGTAGTAGTAATATTTATATCAGACAAAATAGACTTTAAAATAAAGACTGTTACAAGAGACAAGAAGGACACTACATAATTATCAAGGTATCAAACCAAGAAGAAAATATAACAATTGTAAATATTTATGCACCCAACATAGGAGCACCTCAATATATAAGACCAATGCTAACAGCCATAAAGGAGAAACTGAGAGTAACACAATAATAGGGGAAACTTTAAAACCCTAATTTTATCAATGGTTAGATCATCCAGGATGAAAGTCAATAAAAACAATATGCCTTAAATAACACGTTAGATCAGATGGACTTCATTGATTTCTATAGAGCATTCCATCCTAAAGCAGAATACACAGTCTTTTCAAGTGTACATGGAACATTCTCCAGGATAGATCACATGTGGTGCCATAAAGTAAGCCTCAGTAAATCTGAAGAAAATTGAAATTATATCAAGCATCTTTTGCAGACAACACTATGAGATTACAAATCAACCACAAGAAAAAAAAACTGTAAAAAACACAAACTTGGGGAGGCTAAACTACAGACGCCTAACAACCAAGGAATCACTGAAGATATCCAAGAGGAAATTTAAAAATACCTAGAGACAAATGAAAATGAAAACATGATGATCCAAACCCTGTGGGATGCAGCAAACGCAGTTCCAAGAGGGAAGTTTATAGCAATATAATCCTACCTCAAGAAATAGGAAAAATCTCAAAGAAACAACCTAACCTAACTAAAGCAACTAGACAAAGAAGAACAAACAAAAGACAAAGTTAGTAGAAGGAAAAAAATCATAAAGGTCAGAGCAGAAATAAATGAAATAGAGAAAAAGAACAGACCAGTCACAAGTACTGAATTGAAACTGTGATTTAAACAGTCCCAACAAACAAAAGTCCAGGACCAGATGGCTTCACAGGTGAATTCTATCAAACATTTAGAGAAGAGTTAACACCTATCCTTCTGAAACTATTGTAAAAAAATTGCAGATGAAGGAATACTCCCAAACTCATTCTATGAGGCCACCATCGCCCTGTTACCAAAACCTGACAAAGATATCACAAAAAAAGAAAATTACAGGCCAATATCACTGATGAACATAGATGCAAAAATCCTCAACTAGCAAATACTAGCAAACCGAATCCAACAATACATTAAAAGGATCACATATGACTATCAAGTGGTATTTATTCCAATGATGCAAGGATTTTTCAATATCCACAAATCAATCAGTGTGATACACCGTATTAACAAATTAAAGAATAAAAACCATGTCATCACCTCAGTAGATGCAGAAAAAGCTTTTGACAAAATTCAACACCCACTTATGATGCAAAGTCTCCAGAAAGTAGGCATAGAGGTAACATACCTCGACATAATAAAGACCATATATGACAAACCTACAGCTAACATCATACTCAATGGTAAAAAGCTGGAAACCTTTCCTCCAAGATCAGGAACAAGAAAGGGTTGTCCACTCTCACCACTTTCATTCAACATAGTTTTGGAAGTCCCAGCCATGGCAATCAGAGAAAAAAAGGAAATAGAAGGAATCCAAACTGGAAAAGAAGAAGTAAAACTGTCACTGTTTGCAGATAACATGACACTATACATAGAAAATCCTAAAGATGCTACCAGAAAACTACTAGAACTCATGAATGAATCTGGTAAAGTTGTAGGATACAAAATTAATACACAGAAATCCATTGCATTTCTGTACACAAACAATGAAAAATCAGAAAGAGAAATTAAAGAAACAATTCCATTTACCACTGCATCAAAAAGAATAAAATACTTAGGGATAAACCTACCTACAGAGGCAAAAGACCTGTACTCTGAAAACTATAAGATGCTGATGAAAGAAATCGAAGATGACACAAACAGATTGAAAGATATACCATGTTCCTGGATTGGAAGAATCAATATTGTCAAAATGACTATACTACCTAAGGCAACCTACAGAGTCAATGCAACCCCTATCAAATTACCAATGACATTTTTCACAGAAGTAGAAAAAAATTTTTTAATTTGTATGGAAACACAAAAGACCCCGAATAGCCAAAGCAATCCTGAGTTGGGGTGGGGGTGGGGGAACAGGAAACAGAGCTGGAGGAATCAGGCTCCCTGACTTCAGACTATACTACAAAGCTACAGTAATCAAAACAGTATGGTACTGGCACAAAAATAGAAATATAGATCAATGGAACAGGATAGAAAGCCCAGAGATAAACCCACGCACATATGGTCAATTAATCTACAAAAAAGGAGGCAAGAAAATACAATGGAGAAAAGATAGTCTTCTCAATAAGTGGTTCTGGGAAAACTGGACAGCTACATGTAAAAGAATGAAATTAGAACATTCTCTAACACCATATACAAAAATAAACTCAAAATGTATTAAAGACCTAAATGTAAGGCCAGATTCTATAAAACTCTTAGAGGAAAACAGAGGCAAAACACTCTTTCACATAAATCGCAACAATATCTTTATGGATTCACCTCCTAGAGTAATGAAAATAAAAAAAAAATTTTTAAAGTGGGACCTAATTAATCTTAAAAGCTTTTGCACAGCAAAGGAAACCATAAACAAAATGAAAATCCAACCCACAGAATGGGAGAAAATATTTGCAAACGAAGCGACCAACAAGGGATTAATCTCCAAAATATACAAACAGCCCATGCAGTTCAATATCAAAAAAACAAACAACCCAATCAAAATGGGTGGAAGATCTAAATAGACATTTCTCCAAAGAAAACATATGGATGGCCAAGAGGCATGTGAAAAGATGCTCAGCATTACTAATTATTAAAGAAATGCAAATCAGAACTACTGATACAATGAGGTATCACCTCACACTGGTCATAATTGGCCATCAACAAAAAATCTACAAACAATAAATGCTGGAGAGGGCGTGAAGAAAAGGGAACCCTCCTACACTGTTGGTGGGAATGTAAATGGGTACAACCACTATGGAGAACAGTATGGAGTTTCCTTACAAAACTAAAAACAGAACTACCATATGATCCAGCAATCCCACTCCTGGTCATATATCCAGAGAAAACCATAATCTGAAAAGCTACATGCAACCCAATGTTTATTGAAGCACTATATATAACAGCCTGGACATGGAAGCATCCTAAATTTCTATCAACAGATGAATGGATTAAGAAGATGTGGTACATATATACAATGCAATGTTACTCAGCCATAAAAAAATAATGAAATAATGCCATTTTCAGCAAGACGGATGGACTTAGAGATTATCATACTAAGTGAAGTACTAAGACAGAGAAAGAAAAATATCATATCACTTACATGTGGTATCTTAAAAAATGATACAAATAAACTAATTTACAAAACAAAAACAGACTCACAGACTTCAAAAACAAATTTATGGTTACCAAAGGGGAAAGATGGTGGGTGGGGGGCAATAAATTAGGAGTTTGAGATTAACAGATACACACTATTATATATAAAATAGATAATCAATAAGGACCTACTGTATAGCACTGGGAACTCTACTCAATACTCTAATAACCTATATGGGGAAAGAATCTGAAAAAGAACAGATATATGTATATGTATAACTGATTAACTTTGCTGTACACCTGAAACACAACATTGTAAATCAACTATACTCCAATATAAAATAAACAAAAAATAATAAACATGATACAAGAAAGAAAACTTTATTCTAAAAAAATAGAATGTTATGTCTAGGACACATGTTGGACATACATTTAACTTTTTAAGAAACTGTTGAATTTTTTTCCAAAGAGGTTGTGTCATTTTATATTTCCATTAGCAGTGTATAAGAGTTCCAATTCTTCCATATCCCTGACAACACTTGATATAGTTAGTCCTTTTTTCTTTTTAACATATTTATTGGAGTATAATTGCTTTACAATGGTTTGTTAGTTCCTGCTTTATAACAAAGTGAATCAGCTATACATATACATATATCCCCATATCTCCTCCCTCTTGTGTCTCCCTCCCACCCTCCCTATCCCACCCCTCTATGTGGTCACAAAGTTAGTCCTTTTAATTTTAGTCATTCTAATAGTTTATAGTGTTATCTCATTGTGGTTTCATTTTTCATTTTCCTAATGACTCATTTTGTTGAGGATACTGCCGTTCATGTATGTTCTTTGGTTTAGCATGCATTCAAATCTTTCACCCATTTTTTTTTTTACTAGGTTGCTTGTTTCCTTATTATTGAGTTTTGAGAGTTCTTTATATATCCTGGGTATTACTTTATCACATATACACTTTGGGAATCTTTTATCCCAGTCTATGGTTTTTCTTTTTGTTTTCTTAACAGTATCTTTTCAAGAGCAGACATTTTAAATTTTGATGAAGCATATTTTATTGATTTTTTTTTTTTTTTTTTTGGTATGTGGGCCTCTCACTGTTGTGGCCTCTCCCATTGCAGAGCACAGGCTCCGGATGCAGAGGCTCAGCGGCCATGGCTCACAGGCCTAGCCGCTCTGCAGCATGTGGGATCTTCCCGGACCAGGGCACGAACCCATTTCCCCTGCATCGGCAGGTGGACTCTCAACCACTGCACCACCAGGGAAGCCCCATTTTATTGATTTTTTTCTTTTATGGATCGTACTGCAGTATTGTATCAAAGCGATCTTCGTCTAACCCAAGGACATAAAGATTTGCTTGTATGTTTTCTTCTAGATATTTTATACTTTGAGGTTTAACTTAAACTCAGCTCTAAGGTCCATTTTTCCTGTCTTTCCCTTCCTTTTTTGTGGGGACTCCAATTACAAGTATAGTAGACACTGATGCTCTTTTCATTTATTTAAATACTTTTTCTCTTTGTGTCTCATTTTGGACAGTTTGTATTGTTATGTCTTTAAATTCACTGATTTTTGCTTCTGCAAAGTCAGACATGTAGTTAATTCAACCATGTGTGTGTTTGTGTGTGTGTGTATAATCTCATACAATGTAGTTTTCATCTCCAGAAATTTGATTTTTTTAAAAAAAATTATCTTCCATGTCTCTACTTAATCCTTTGAGCAAATAGAATATCTTTAATGTCCTTAACTGCTATTTATAACATCTGTGCCAGTTCTGGGTTTGTTTTGATTCTTCTTGTTATGTGTCATATTTTTCTGCTACTTTGTATACATGGTAATTTTTTAGTGGTAATTTTTAATTGAATGCTAAACATTGTGAATTTTACTTTATTTGGTGCTGGATACTTTTCTACTATAAATATTCTTTTGCTTTCTTCTGAGATGTGCCAAGGTTTCTTACAAATAGTTTGAACCTTGGGTCTTGCTTTTAAGATTTGTTAGGAGAGAGTGGAGCAGAATTTGTCACAGGGCTAATAATTCCCCACCTCTGAGGCAATAATCTTCTGTGTATTTTACCGAAAGCCCCACGAGTTACAAGTTTTTCAGTCTTGCTTATGGGAACAGGCACTATTCCCTGCCCTGTGCGAGTGCCAGACACTATTTCTTCTAATCTCTTTGGTGGTTCTTTCCCAGTTATGAAGTAACTTCCTCATGCACATGTGTTGATCATTACTCTGCTGCATCCTTTAGGGAGACGCTGCAGATCTGATTTCTCTCTTTGTCCCCACTCTCTCCTTTCTGTTATTCTGGTTTGTGTTATTAACAAAGAAACTGACACTCACAAATTTCTCAAGTACCACACTCAAGCTCACAAAGTCAGGAAGTGATAGGGCTAATATTTGGAGTCAGATCTTCCTTAGTACATGGCAGAACTCTGGCCTAGCAGCAGGGGTTGGGGAGAATAACTGGTTTCATTTTCACGGTCACCTGAGTAACTGATAATGAGAAGCACGAGTAGAGGGCAGTCAGCTCTCAAATAGTGAGCAGAAGAAGGCCTCAAATGTTGGCTTTTGATGGTGGACAGGAGGTAATTCTTTTTCAAAAGATATACGGTCAGGTAAAATTGGGAAATTCATTTTGCTAGAAGCTCAGCTGCAAATAAAGGAAAACCTTAGTCAAGCAAAGAGGCAGAGATCAAAGGAAGCTCAGGCCACTTATGTAGAAAGGAATGTCTGAGAGAATAGAGGATGTACCTTCCTCTTGTCCTTGGAGCAGATGATGGCACTATTTATGGAATTCTCCCCTGGAAGAACACAGACTCTTTCCTTCAAGCTAGAATTGGCATGTTTGCAAAAGGATTTATCCAACGTTAGAGATTTACTTTGCAGGGAGGAGCAGGGGCAGACCATGAGGATTCCAGTGAATGGGGCAGTTTGCACCCAATTTAAATTTGATCTAGATATTACACGTCAAACTTTTGGAAACTTAATCCTCTGGCGGGACCTGTGGGCTGGAGGCCAGATATCTGATAGCCATGCTGGTTAGAGAAGCCAAAAACCAACACAGTTGAAAAGAGGACTGACTTTTAAAGTTGTCAGGCCAGAGCAATGGACCATGCCAAGTGGCCTCTGGGATGGGCAACAACTGGTCAGGGACAGAATTGCAAGGCTGAATATCAGAATAATTGGATGCTTGGAGCCAACAAAGAGGCATGAAAAAGTAGAAGGGAGAGAAGTCATGCAGCCAGGGAACATAGGATGTCCCCAAAATGAGACCCCAGTGCTGCCAGGAAGAAGTTAGGGTGTGGTCAGATGATGAAGGCAGAAAGCTTAGGATAAAGGTTGATGGATATATTTTTATTGAGAGAAACCATAAAGCAGAACACTCTGAGAAACCCCCTTTGCCCCACAATGAAGGATTTAGCATTATTCCAATTTTGAAAAAAAAAACCGAAGTTAACATTGGTTATTCTTGTGCAGTAGGATTATGGGTAATTTTTATTTTGCTCTTCGTAACTTTCTTTTTTAAGCTTTCTTCCATGGGTTTGGATTCTTTTCATAATAATGATGATGAAAACCAGCAGCCTGGAAGCCACAGGAGGGCAAAACAGGGTTGGAGCTCCTTCCAAGCCTCATTATCAGAGAACTGTCATTATTTGACCCACCTAGTGCTTCCCTGGAAGACTCTACTTGCAGTGCTGTCTTGATTTGATCTGACTTAGGGCTTGCCCTGACCGAGAAAAGCTTTTTCCCCAGGGACACTTGTACAACACATTTAGAGTCAACTGTTCAAAGCCTGCCTGAAGCAGTGAATAACAGTTGTGGCGAACAACAGGCTTATTAAAAATCTGAAAAGAAAAAAAAAAAGAAAATCTGGGGAATGAGATGCCCATTGGGCCTTTGAAAAGCTCTGATATATTGTTAGGAATCTAGAAAGCCATGAGCATACAGCATACATACAGCTGTGAACATGTCCTAGAGAGATGTGAGAAGGCTCTAAGTTCTCACCTGAGGCTCTTGGCAAGCAAGAAGTGAAACTTAAGGCAGAGTTGTCAATTGCCTGGCAGTTGTGTTAAAGACACACATTCACACACACACACACACACACACATTGCCCATTAGCAAAAACTGGGAGACTTATTGGTTCCCAACATTTACAGAAATATCTGTCCGATCATTAGCTGAGAACTAACCTGAGCAAGCAGAGACTTCAGTAGCTGACAAAGAATACAGACTTGACATAATTAGTTCAGAAGAGTCACTAAATAAACAACAAACAGCAATAACAACAGACAGTGAAGAGGGGGAAATTCTGAATTCTAAAACTTCTACAATATATTATTGAAAATGTACATTTTTCAACAAAAAATTATGAGACACACAAAGAGAGAAGAAAATATGGCCCATAAACAAGGGGATAAAAGGAACAAATAAAAACTAACACTGAGGGAGGACAGATGTGGGACTTAATAGACAAAGGCTTTAAATCAGCTATTTCAAATATGTCTGAATGTCTAAAGAACTAAATAAAAGTATGAGATTAATGTCTTTCCAAATAAACATCAATAGAGATAGACATTATAAAATGAACCAAACAGAAATTTTGGATTTGAAAAATACAACAACTGAAATGAAAAAAATCACTAGACAGGCTCAACAGCAGATCTGAACTAGCAGAAAGAATGTGCAAACTTGAAAATAGGTTGATTGAGATTATCCAGTCTGCGGAAGAGAAATAAAAAGAATAAAGAAATTTGAACAAATCCTAAGAGGTCTGTAAGACACCATCAAGTGTACTAACATAATCATAATGGGATTCCCAGAAGGAAAGGAGAGAGAAAAAGAGGCAGAGAGAATATTTGAAGAAATGGCTGAAAACATCGCAAATTTGATGAAAAACAGTACACACCCAAAAAGCTCCACCAACTCCAAGTAGGATAAACTCAAAGAGATCCACAATTAGACATACAATCAAACACCTAAAGACAAACACAGAGACAATCTTGAAAGCAGCATCAAGTAAGAGATCCTTAGAAAGGCTAACACTTGATTTCTCATTAGAAAACGTGGAGACCAGAATGAACTGGGATGACATATTTCAAGTACTAAAAGAAAAAGACTATCAACCAAGAATTCTATACCCGGCAAAACTACCCTTCAAAAATGAAGAAGGGATTAAGATATTCCCAGATAAACAGAAAATCTGTCACCAAGAAACCTGACCTACAAGAAATATTAAAAAGTCCTTCAAACTGAAATGAAAAAACACTAGATGGTAACTCCAACGCACATGAAGAAACTGATAGAGCTAAATCAATAGGTAAATATTAAACATAAATATGAATAGTTTTTGTAACTCTTTTTCTCCTCTATTATTTAAACAGGCAACTGCATAAAGTGATAATCGTAAATCTATGTTGATGGCTGTACAATGTACAAGGATGTAATGTGTATCACAATAACAACATGAAGGTTGGCACAGAGGCACAAAGCTGTATAGGAGCAAAGTATATCACTGAAATACAGCTGGTATTAATATGAACCAGATTGCTATAAACTAACATGTTAATTGTAATCCCCTGGGCAACCACTAAGAAAATGACTTAAGTCACATAGGAAAATAAATGACAGGGAAATTAAAATGGTACACTAGAAAATAAATATTTAGTACAAAAGATGGCAGTAACGGAAGAAGAGAGAAATGAAAGACATAAGACGTATAGAATACAAATAGAAAAATGGCAGATGCAAGTATTATCAGTAATTATACTAAGTGTTAGTGGACTAAACACTCCAGTTAAAAGATATTGACAGAATTACCCAACTATATGCCGTTTATAGTATACCACAATTAGAGATCAATAACTGAAGGAAATATGAAAAATTCACAGATGTGTGGAAATTAAACACACTTTTAAACAAACAGTGGATCAAAGAAGAAGTCACAAGGGAAATTAGAAAATACATTGGGATGAATGAAAACAAAAACACAACATATCAAAACTTATGGGATGCAATAAAAGCAGTGATCAAAGAGAAATTTATAGTTGTAAATGCCTATGTTAAAAAGAAGAGGTCTCAAATAAACTAACCTTCCACCTTCATAACTAGAAAAAATAGAGCAAACTAAACCCAAAGCAGGCAGAATTGAGGAGAGAATAAATATTAGAGCAGAAATAAATTAGAGAATAGATAATTGATACAGAAAATAAATAAAACCAAAAGTTGGTTCTTTGAAAAGATAAACTGACAATTTTTTAGCTAGACTGACAAGAAAAAAAAAAAGATACTCAAATTACTAAAATCAGAAATGAAAGATACTATTTCTGACCTTACAAACATAAAAAGGGTTATAAGGGAATAATATTAACTGTTGTATGCCAACAGATTAGATAATGTAGATGAAATGGATACATTTCTAGAAAGACACAAACTACCAAAACTCAATCAAGAAGAAATAGGATATCTGAATAGGCTTATAACAAATAAAGAGATTGAACTGGTAATCAAAAACTTCCCACAAAGAAAAGCCCAGGCTCCAATGGCCTCACTGGTTCATTCTACCAAACATCTAAAGAAGAGTTAAGGAACTCCTGTAAAAAATATACAAGGAAGGGACACTTCGCAAATCATTACCATGATACCAAAACAAATAAAGAAATCACAAGAAAACTACAGACCAATATCACTTATGAATATAGATGCAAAGATCCTCAATAAAATGTAAGCAAACAGACTCCAGCAACATATAAAAAGGGTAATACACTATGACCGAGTGGGATTTATTCCAGGAATGCAATGTTGATTCAATATATGAAAAGCAATCAGTGTAACATAACATAGTAATAAAATAAAGAAAAAATTATAATCATTTCAATAGATATGGAGAAAGTATAGGCATGCCTCATTTTATTATGCTTCACTTTATCACACTTTACAGAGAGAGGTTTTTTTTTTTACAAGCTTAGGGTTTGTGGCAACCCTGTGTTGAGCAAGTCTATCGGCACCACTTTTCCAACAGCATTTGCTCACTTCATGTCTCTGTGGCACATTTTGGCAATTCTTACAATATTTCAAACTTTTTCATCATTATGATATTGGTTATGGTGATCTGTGATCAGTGATCTTTGATGTTACTATCGTATTAATAATTGCTTTGGGGTGTCACAGACCACAACCATTTAAGACGGCAAACTTAGATAAATGTGTGCGTTCTGACTGCTCCACTGACCAGCTGTTTCCCATCTCTCTCCCTCTCCTTGGGCCTCCCTATTTCTTGAGACACAACAATATTGAAATTAGGCCAATTAACAACCCTATAATTGGCCTCTAATTATTCAAGTGAAAGGAAGAGTCACATGTCTCTCACTTTAAATCAAAAGCTAGAAATGATTAAGCTTAAGGAGGAAGGCATGTCTAGAGCTGAGAGAGGCCCCAAGCGAGGCCTCTATGCGTCAAATGGCCAAGTTGTGAATACAAAGGAAAAGTTCTTGAAGAAAATTAAAAGGGCTACTCCAGTGAACACACAAATGATAAGAAAGCTTAACAGCCTTATTGCTGATGTGGAGAAAGTTTTGGCAGCCTGGATAGAAGATCTAACCAGCCACAACATTCTCTTAAGCCAAAACCTAATCCAGACCAAGGCCCTAACTCACTTCAATTCTATGAAGGCTGAGAGAGGTGAAGAAGCTGCAGAAGAAAAGTTTGAACCTGCAGAGGTTGGTTGATGAGGTTTGAGGAAAAAAGCCGTCTCCATAACAGAATAGTGCAAGGTGAAGTAGAAAGTGCTGATGTAGAAGCTGCAGTAAGTTGTCCAGAAGATCCTAGCTGAGAAAATACATGAAAGTGGCTTAAATAATAGCATTCCAATGTAGACAAAACAGAAGAAGATGCCACCTAGGACATTCATAGCTAGAAAGAAGAAGTCAGTCTGACTTTAAACCTTCAAAGGACAGGCTGACTCTCCTGTTAGGGGCTAATGCAGCTGGTGACTTTAAGTTGAAGCCAGTGCTCATTTACCATTCCAAAAATCTTAGGGCCCTTAATAATTATGCTTAATCTACTCTGCTTGTGCTCTATCAATGAAACAACAAAGCCTGGATGACAGCACACTTGCTTACAACGTGGTTTACTGAATATCTTCAGCCCACTGTTGAGATCTATTGCTCAGAAAAAAAAGACTCCTTTCAAAATTTTCCTGCTCATTGACAATGTACCTGGTCACCCAAGAATTCTGATGGAGATGTACAGTGAGATCAATGTTGTTTTCATGCCTGCTAACAAAACAACCATTCTGCAGCCAGTGGATCAAGAAGTAATTTTGATTTTCAAGTCTTATTTAAGAAATACATTTCATAAGGCTATACCTGTCATAGATAGTGTGATTCCTCTGATGGATATGGGCAAAGTAAATTGAAAACCCCCTGAAAAAGATTCACCATTATAGATGCCATCAGGAACATTTATGATTTGTAGAAAGAGGTCAAAATATCAACATTAACAGGAGTTTGGAAGAAGCTAATTCCAGCCCTCATGGATGACTTTGAGGGGTTCAAGACTTAAGTGAAGGAAGTAACTGCAGATGTGGCGGAAATAGCAAGAGAACTGGAAGTGGAACCTGAAGACATGCCTGAATTGCTTCAATCTCATGTTAAAACTTTAATGGATGAGGAGGTGCTTCTAATGAACGAGCAAAGAAAGTGGTTTCTTGAGATGGAATTTACTCCTGGTGAAGAAGCTACGAGGACTGTTGAAATGACAACAAAGTAGTTAGAATATTACATAAACTTAGTTGATAAAGTAACAGGAGAGTTTAAGATTCACTCCAGTTTTGAAAGAAGTGGGTAAAATGCTATCAAACAGCATTACATGCTACAGAGAGATTGTTTGTGAAGAGTCAATTGATGTGCAAACTTCATTGTTGTTTTATTTTAAGAAATTGCCACAGACACTCCAACCTTCTGCAACCACCATCCTGATCAGTCAGCAGCCATCAACATCGGGGCAAGACCCTGCACCAGCAAAAAGATTACAACTAGCTGAAGGCTCAGATGATGGTTAGCATTTTTAGCAATAAAGTATTTTTTAATTAAGGTAGGTACATTTTTTAGACATAATGCTATCACATTTAATAGACTACACTATAGTGTAAACATAACTTTTATATGCTCTGGGAAACCCCAATATTCATGACTCACTTTATTGCAATATTCACTTTATTGTGGTTGTCTGGAACTGAACCTGCAATATCTCTGAGGTATGCCTGTATTTGACAAAATCCAACATCTTTTCATGATAGAAGCACCCAACAAACTAGGAAAATATAGAAACTTCTTCAGCTTTGTCAAGAGCATCTTGTCAAGAAAAACCTACGGTTATCATCATGCTTAATGGGCAAAAACTGAAAACTTTCCCCCAAAGATCAGGAAAATGTCTTCTCTTACCATTCCTTTTCAACATTGCATTGGAGGTTTTATCCTGGGCAATTAAACACGGAAATAAAATAATAAGCATACAAATTGGAAAGTAAGAATTAAAACTATCTCTATTCTCAGATGACATGATCTTGTCAAATCTACAGATTACACAAATGATTAGAGCTTACAAATGAGTTCAACAAGGTTGCAGGATACAAAATCAATATACAAAAATCAATTGTATTTCTATAACCTAGCAATGAACAATCAAAAAATGAAATTAAGAAAACAATTCTATTTACAATAGCATCACAAACAATAAAATACTCAGTGATTAATTTAACAAAATAAGTGCAAGACTTGTACACCGTAACAACAAAATATCATTGAAAGAAATTAAAGAAGACCTAAATATATGGAAATACGTCCCATATTCATGGATTAGAAGATTCAGTAATATTAAGATGGCAATACTCACCCAACTGATTTCCAGATTGGAGGCAATCCTTATCGAAATCCCAGCTGTCTGTTTTGCAGAAATTGGCAAGTTGGTCCTAAAATTTCATACGAAAATGCAAGGCACCCAGAATAGCCAAAACAATCTCAAAAAAGAAGAACGAAGTTGGAGGACTCACACTTCTGGATTTCAAAAATTAATACATAGCTACACTACTCAAGGCAGTATGGAACTGGCATAAGGATAGATAGGTTGATTCGTGAAATATAATTGAGACTCCAGAGATAAACCCATACGTTTATGGACAATTGATTTTTGACAAGGGTACCAAGACAATTAAAAGGGGAAAGAACAGCCTTTACACCAAAAGGACAACTGGATAGCCACACAGAAAGTAATGAAGTTGTACCTATTCCTCACACCAAATTTAAAAATTAACTCAAAATGGATCAAAGGTCTAAATATAAGAGCTCTTAAAAGAAAACATAGGAATAAAATTCAGTAATCTTAAATTAGGCAATGGTTTTCAAATATGACAATGAAAGCACTATCAACAAAATAAAAAATGGAGTTCATCAAAATTAAACACTTTTGTGCTTCAAAGGACCCCATAAAGAAAGTGAAAAAGACAACCGAGAGAATGGGAGAAAATATTTTTAAATCATACATCTGTTAAGAGTCTAGTATCTAAAATAAATGTTACAATTCAGTAAAAACAAAAATAACCCAGTTTTAAAGTGAGTAACAGATATGAATAGATATTTCTCCAAAGAAGATATACAAATGTCCACTAAGCACATGAAAAGATGTTTCACATCATTAGTCTTTAGGGAAATGCAAATCAAAAGCTCAATGAAATACATGCTAGGATGGCCTAAAAAGAAAGATGGTGAGGATATGGAGAAATTGAAACTCTCATGCATTGCTGAAGTATAGCTGCTCTGAAAAATAGTTTGGCAGTTCCTTAAAAAGTTAAACACAGAATTACCATATAACCCAGCAATTCCACTCCTAGGTATATACCCAAGAAAACTGAAAACATGTTCACATGAAAATAGTTGAACTTGAATGTTTGTGACATTATCCAAAATAGCACAAAGAGTGGAAACTACCCAAATGTTCATCAACTAATGAATGGATAAATAAAATGTGGTATAGCCATAGAATGTGATATCATTCAGCCACGGGAAAAATGAGGTACTGATGAGACAGGCTGGGACCTGGGACCCTTTGCTGCAAGCGTTTGCACCTGGACAAATGTCTCCTTGAGCAACAGAAACTATACAAAGAAACTATAAGAGACTGAAAATAAATGCTGGCACGCACAGTTGAGGTGAATTATGAACAAGATACAAAAAGACCAAAAACCCAACTGCCACTTCTGAGGTGTCAGGAGCAGAAGCAGGGTACTGCGCATGCCCCCTGCACACACCACCACCAAAGGGGTGGGCAAACCACCCCTCTGGCCTGATGCCTGGACCCGCCCTTACCCTCACCGCATATAAGGGACCAACTCGCCTCCACTCAGGGAGTGAGCAAGGGAACCTGTTACTTGGTTTTGTTCTCTTCTGCTGCAGCAGGAGTCCCAGTTAGGCCTTGCCTGAATTTAAAGAGGCCAAGAACCCGGGTCAGTTACACTGATGCATGCTACAACATGAATGAATCCTGAGAACATTATGCCAGGTGAAAGAAAAACCAGACACAAAGGGCCACAATGTTGTATGACTCCATTTTTATGAATTGCCCCAAATTGGCAAATTCACAGAGACAGAAAGTAGGTTAGTCATTTCCAGGGACGTGGGGGGTGGGAGAATGGGTGGAGAGTAACTCCTAATTGGTACAGAGCTTGACTGGGGATAATGAGAATGTTCGGGAATAATATAATGCTAATGGCTGCACAACTCTGAATAGATTAAAACCACTGAATTTTATATTGTAAATGGGTGAATTTAGTGGTAAATGAATTATATCTCAATATTTTAAAAAGTAAGTCAGATCACACCATTCTTCTCAAAATGCTTCAACAAGTTCCTAGCTCAGAGAAAAAGTCAAAGGAATACAAGACTCTGTAGAGCCACTGCTCTGACCACTGCTTCTCTGAGCTCATCTCCCAACACTCTCCCACCTGACAGTCCCCTCCAGTCACACTGCCTCCTTTCTGTTTTTTAAACACGTGATCATGCTCCCACTTCAGGGCCTTTGCATTTGCTTTCCCCTCAGCCCTGGATTCAATCCTCCACATACCTGCACAATTAACTTCTGCACCTCTGAGGTCTTTGCTTGAATGTCCCCCTTTCAGTGAGGGCTACCCTAACTACATGCCCCAGTATTTCTTTTCCCCATCCCTACCTGGTTCTTCTCTTTTGCATTTATCCCCGTCTAAAATACAGCACGCTTCTCTTATTTATTTCTTACTTCGTATTTATTGTCTGTTTCCTCCCACTAGAATTTAAGGTCCGTGACAGCCAGAATTTTTGTCTGCTTGTTCACTACTATATGCTTCACACTCTACTGGGCAGACAGTAGGTGCTTAGTAAATATCTGTTGGTGACTACAGAATAAATGTATGCCTACAGGGATAAACGGATTTGGAGGACCTGTTCCGAGAATGAAAGCATTTCCAGGTTCAAACAACAGACATACAAACGACTTTGGGGATAAACTTTTTTGAAGGTTGGATACTGCCTTTTATCAAACACTTATCCAAGCCTAAGAGCTGTCAGATGTTTTCTGACACCTGCTAGTTAATCATCGTGACCACACATGAAAGTGGCAGGCCCCAGGCCCTTTTCTTTCAGCAGCCAAGCGTGTGAGCTTTGCTCAGCTTCTCATCTTTGATGCCCACATTTTACTTGTACTTCTTCCTCGATTTCACACAGTGACAGGAACTGCTGGGGAACTCTCTCTGTCTCTCTGTCTCAGGATATTTGTGCTTTGAGTCTGTCTAACTCTGCACAGCTCTGCACACTAAAGACACTCTGGATGTGCCTACTGATAGGAGAAGGAGTCCTCCAGCAGGAACTCCATGCCATCTGACCTCTCAGCCTCCTGAGCTCCAGCCTCCTGAGCTCCAGAAAGCATCTTTGTTGTGCTTCCACATGCGCCCTGCAGGAGCACACATGATTAAATGTACAAACGTTTAACAGCAGGCTCAATGCACAGACTTTTGTATTATTGTTTTTAACTTTTGATTCATTCACTCTAGGGATTCAGCCTTTCCTTGATGGAGACCTAAAACATGAGAGAGAGAAGTTTTGGGGGCTTCTAAAAAATCATAGTGCTTTCAGGAATTTGAGTCTTAGCACGAAAAAATCCCATCTGCTGCTGCCATCTCCACCTTTCTATTTTGCGGATAAAATAGCTCTTGCTTTGTGTCTGTGTGTAGAGCGTGGCAAAAAGATAGGAAACTCAAAAAATGTCAAAGGACCATTTCTGTCATCTTCAAAATCTCTTTCTCCTCTGGTATCCTGAGATGTCTGTCCTCTTTAGTCACAAAAATGTTTTCTCGGGCTTCCCTGGTGGCGCAGTGGTTGAGAGTCCGCCTGCCGATGCAGGGGACACGGGTTCGTGCCCCGGTCCGGGAAGATCCCACATGCCGCAGAGCGGCTGGGCCCGTGAGCCATGACCACTGGCCCTGCGCGTCCGGAGCCTGTGCTCCGCAACGGGAGAGGCCACAACAGTGAGAGGCTCGCGTACCGCAAAAAAAAAAAAAATATTTTCTCTGCAGCAGCTGATCCTACCTGTGCTAATGATTTCAAGTAGCACCTGTAATCCAAATTAGTATAATCCAGAATCTAGCCCCAACACACCTGTTTTTGGTCTGCCTAAATATCCCACAAGTCCTTCAGCTTCTTTCTATCCAAGACTAACTTGTTATCTTTCCACCAAAACAAATTTTTTTTAAATTTAATTAAAATTAAATTTATTAATTAAATTAAATTTTATAAAATTAATACGAAATAAGAACCCCTGGTTCTCCTTCTGTTGTCAAGCCTGACTAATAGCATTACTTTCTCCCCCTCGAGGAAACCAGGAAATTCAAAATCAAGCTTGGCTCTCTGCTCTGTCTCCATGCAAATTCTGTCAGTCACTAAATGACTACTTTGACCTTATTTTAATGAACTTCCTAAATTTTCCTGACCAGATATCTTTTGAAGAAGGATTACCCTCCTGCTCACACTCAAAAGCCAACAGTGGGGGCTTTCTTCTGCTCACTGCTTGAAAGCTGACTGCCCTCTACTCCCATTTTGCAACACTGATTACTTGGGTGACCGAGAAAATGAAACCAGTTAACCAGTTGTTCTCCCCAGCCCCTGCTGGCTGGCCTGGTGCTGGGCCTGGGTTCTGCCTTGTGCTAAGGAAGATCTGGCTCTGTTACCGAACCAAACTTGGGTCCACTCGCCCAACACACAACTACACCCAAATCTACCGACACTGGGCTGTGGTGAAGGAAAGTACAGTGGTTACTGCAAGGGACCCAAGATGCGGCCAAGCAAGGAGAACAGGCAGCTCATGCTCAAAAGACCCAAACTCCCTGATGGCTTTCAAGGAAGGGTTTTTTAAAACTGTATGAGGGAGAGGGTCATAGTGTCTATCATCAGCTCCTGCACAGTTCTGTTTGGTTGATGGCGAGGTAACAGGGTGCTATTTCGGGAATCTCAACCATCAACCTTCTGGCTCCAATCAGTCTGGGGTCTAAGCCCTGTGAGGTCAGCACGCAGTTAACTTCTTCCACCTGGTGGGGGTTTTAAGTATCTGCAAAACAACTCAAGGATAGGTCTCAGGACTTAACTATAGCCCTTGATGAGGAACTAAAGGTCCTTGACTTTGTTCTATGCATAAACTATTATTATTTTGTCCTGCTGGACTGTTTCCTTTGTTTTTGCATTTCTCTGATTAAATTTGCCCTTGGAACTCAGGAAAGGCCTAACAGGCTAAAGCTTTTCTACAAACAAGATGCCAGGACACAGGGCGTCTGTGCCCAGGAAGGCCCCACAGGGTCCTGCTCGGTTTCAACCCTATCACTTCCAGCCTATGTGAGCTTGGATGTGATATTATATGCATGCATGCAATAACACAGAAATCAGACCTATAAACATAGGTTATTGTAAGAAAGCATGGTAAATGCATAAGGTTGTAGAGATCCATAGGTTATCCCATTCTACTGGGCTGAGCCTCCCTAGATTTCTAAGGAAGGCTGTGCAAATTTTGCAGCTTCCATTTTTACTTTCAGGGAGGACTATACTATGGGAATCCCCACTACTCAGAAGCTGAGTCCCTCTCCCGTTTCACCACCATGCTGCCTCCTGAAAGTGGGCAAATGAGGCCCATGGTTCCCAGGGGTCCAGGCCTAACTCTAAAGCCCGGCTGGGGCTGTCTAAATCAATCCTGAGGTCCCATCCGATTGTCCAATAAAGGATAAGGCCCAGAGGGCTGAGAAATCTGTTGCCTAGTGCACATGCATTATTCTCAATGAGAACATTATTTCTTTACAAACACAGATTCATTGTTCTGAATCCTAAGTGTGAACCAGGAATTGGAGCTAAGAGAATCTTACATTTAGAGCCCTAGGCTCAGCTACTCTCCCACTCCTCCTAGGGAGACATCTCTCTCTGCACCCACGCCCCGCTTTCTACAAGAGCTTATATTAAGGAGACTGAAGCCGGAATTAACTGGACTATATACCGTGGGCCACTGCTTTGCCAAATGAACAGGAGCGAAGGACGAGGCTGCCCCCAAGTGGGAAACCCGCAAAAAACAGCGACGCTTCCAATCAGCTTGCAGTTCAGTTCAAGAAACTGAACGGGCTCTGCATTTCCAGCTCGCAGGAATTCCCCTCCTAGAAAGCTGCTGGGGAGGAAATTAGGGTGCATATTCTTTTACTATTACGGGGGGGGGGGGCGCTGAGAAAACAGAAGAGGCGGACCCGTTGTCTCCCAACCTCCCGACCCTATAAAGCACCTGGTTAAACGCAGACTCCGGATCCTCGCCGCGGAGATTTTGATTTGCTAAGGCAGCAGCACTGGGAACCTGGGGTCTAGGTTTCTAACCAAGTGCTACTGATCATCCGGCAGATTTGGAAATTCTTAGATGGGAAGCAACTTTCTGTTTTCCTTCCCGGGTCTCGAGCAGGAGCCGAGCTCTTGTGGGCCATGGGAACCCAGAAGTTGCTGTCTTCTCCTGAGCTTTCTCGCAGCCCCCAGCCGCCACTCTGGCGTCTCCCCAGCAGCCACTGCGGAACCCCGCCCACCAGCCCCGCGTCGGCCCCGGGTCCGCCCAACCACCGTGGTTTCCATGGCGACCCGGGCTGCGCCGCGTGCAGCTTCCCTAGCGCAGTGTAAGGTTGCATTTCTGCCCTAGCGTCCGCCGCCCGACCGAGAAGGGGCTTCTAGTCCAGGACAGTCAAGCTAAGAAGTTACTTTTATTATTAATATTGATTTGAGTATTTCTTGTGCCCTTTTCTTATTTAAAATAAGCTGTAAGAGTTTTGTTTTTTCTGGGGGGTGGGGGAGTAGGAGGAGAGGAATTCGTGTGACGTGTCTTTCTAGTAGTTTTTTTTTTTTTTTTTTTTGCGGTACGCGGGCCTCTCACCGCCGCGGCCTCTCCCGCCGCGGAGCACAGGCTCCAGACGCGCAGGCCCAGCGGCCACGGCCCACGGGCCCAGCCGCTCCGCGGCACGCGGGATCCCCCCGGACCGGGGCACGAATCCGCGCCCCTTGCATCGGCAGGCGGACCCCCAACCACTGCGCCACCAGGGAAGCCCTCTAGTACTTTTATGTAACATCTCACCTGCGTATTCCAATGCTTGGGATAGCATTTGGCTGAAAGAATTCATCATTTCTACTTGCCTTAGCGGTTTACCTTTCTTTGCAGAGTCCTTCCGCGGTGCACGCACGAGGACACTTAAGTCTTAAGGTTTATGCATGTAGGTAGTAACCGTCCACACCGAGGTGATTCCCAGACTGTGGGCTTCCTGTTCCTTACTTTACTATCCCGTCCTGCCCTTCCTTCCACGGGCTGCTGCCTCTGCCGAACCAGATGGAGGACGTCAGTTTCTCAGGGGGCCCAGGTGGGAACGCAAAGACTGCTCTCAGAAGGTCTGGGCGGAGCCTGGCGCTCAGAGTCCTTGTTATTCTAATCAAGGAGCCCCAGCTCATTCTAATCAACTTCCATTAGGAGAGGGCCACAGCTTCTGGAAGGGCTGGGTTTTCTGGTTGTCAACCCTTGGGCCTGGGCATACTCTCAAAAGGTGCCGTAAGTAGCATGGTCCTACCCCGGGGGCCAGTCGGCTTTTCTTTTTTGTCATCCAGGAGGACCAATGAGTTAGGGTGCTTCCTTGGGGCAGTTTGGCTGTTCAGGATGGCCAGAGGCTAAGTGGAAACCTAGGCACCTCAGGAATCCTGTTGATGTGTGGAGTAAATGCTGGGGAGAAATGGGGAGCTCTAGGGAGGGGTGTTGCTTTTACTTTTCTCAGTAACCCAATGGGGAACTATTATTATTTCAACTTTACAGAAGAAGAAAGGGGAGAACAGAAAACTTCAGCAACTTGCCCAGTGGTGGAGTCCAGAATTAAACCACGCAGGGTCTGGCTTCCAAGCTCAGTACCTGAACTTAGTTTCATTTTCTTTTGACATAATGGAGCTCTTATTCAAGCCTCACCCCTCATTAAGTTTTAAAAATTTTTTATTGGAGTATAGTTGATTTAAAACTCATTAATTCAAGAAAATTCATTCACTCATTTAACAGCTGTTTCATCTCCCCCTTTCCTGAACCCCTCCAACTGTAGTTCCATGGGGACAGAGACAACCACATCAATTTCACTGTGTTCAGGAATGTTTGCTCTTAGGAAAGTTTGATGAATGAATAAAGAGCAAAGAGAATAAGTGCTTCAGAGTTTTTTTGCGTTTATCATATAAATTAAAAGAAGGAGACATAACAGATTTATAATTACCTTTTCTGGGCCAGGCACCTAAGATATTTTATCCCTATTTATTCCTGAAGCATGAGATAGGGATGGAGTGTAAGTTTCACTTGTTTCCTCTCTTTTTTTTTTTGATGAGGAAACAGGTTAAGACACACTGATCGCTTGTGGTGGAGCTGGGATTTAGACTCAGCATTGTTTGCCTGAATCCCAACCCTACACTTTTCCCATGTAACCACACTGCCTGCTGGAGCATCGATCATGACATCATAGGGATCAAGGGGAAGGTAGAATTTTTTTTCTAAGTGACAAACCGGCAAGTGAAAGTTTGATTGTAGGTGTGTTATTCTTTGGCCAGACAACAAGCGCATGCACGAGAGGAGAGAGCAAGTATGTGAGTAATAGCAAAGTGCAGAGGCTGGGAGAAAGTTCCCCATGTCCAGAAGACTGTTCTTTGGCTTAGGTCCTGGCTTAGGAAATCCCAAAGGCTCCACATTAAAACACAGGCATTCCCGCCTGTAAAACTAGATGATTACTTACCAGCTCCTTCCATCACAGGCTTGCCTGAGATGAAATTGCAGGGTTGTTTTTTTTTTTATAACTAAGAAGGTGTTGTGTAAGCACCAGAAACAGAACAATGTTGGATTTGGGGGGGGAGAAAGTTTGCTGTAGAATATGTATTTCTTAAAGCCTGTGGTGTGTGTCCTGGTTTATCTTCCTAGAAGAGTCTCTTCTGGGCTCTAATCGTTTATCAGAGGGCATGTGGTTTGGTTTTAGGTAAAAGCCAACCTCTGTTTCCAACGTGTAACTGATACACTCTCCTAGTTTTCCCAGCCCTTAATTTGTTAACACTTACGTTTTCTTTTCTCTCGTTCGGTTGCCATTTTCCTTTATATGTCCCCTGTTGTCCCTCTCAGTGTCACGAGTTTTTGTATTAACCATGCCCCTTGCCTTTGCCTTGACTTCTGCTCCGCCTGCCAGGGTTTTTATGGATGATAGTTAAGGAATCCTGGTGGCTACCTTGGAGAAAACCAGGGTCTTGTTATGCCTGTAGGTGGCATGTGCAGACTGCAGTCTGGGGTGGGGGGTCGGGGGGCAAGGCTTAATTTCTTGGAAGATTTCAGGGGATTGCAAGAAACAGTATTGAAACAACGAAGTACTGAGGTCTTAAAAACATCTTGGCCTTCAACAAGGAGTGAGGTACAGACTTATTAAGCAAACATCTGTTTATCTGCATATACTGACACCACCAGTTCTCCACTATGCTCTCAAGTAATTGCAAACCATAATTTTAAAACAGCTTTTTCTTTTTTCTTTAGCTTCTGATGTTTTCTTTTCCACAGGCAGGGCAGTCAGTTTGTGTTTGACTTAATCACCTGTCCATTGGAATCTAAAAGCACATCTTGACTGTGTGTCGGTTATGTCAATGCAGAGCCAACTGAGTAATTGAAAGTAGTATAAGTTAAAAGTAGTAGTAATTAAAAGAGAAGTAGTAATTTAAAAACAAAAGTAATTAGAAGAGAAGCCACCGCAATGAGAAGCCAGCACACTGCAACAAAGAGTAGCCCCCGCTTGCTGCAACTAGAGAAAGCCCACATGCATCAACGAAGACCCAACGCAGCCCAAAATAAATAAATTAATTAATTTAAAAAATAACAATAATAAAAATAAAAGTAGTAGTAATTGGGCTTCCCTGGTGGTGCAGTGGTTGAGAGTCCACCTGCCAATGCAGGGGACACGGGTTCATGCCACGGTCTGGGAACGTCCCGCATGCCACAGAGCGGCTAGGCCCGTCAGCCATGGCCGCTGAGCCTGCGCGTGCTCCACAATGGGAGAGGCCTGCATAACGCAAATAAATAAATAAATAAAATTAAAAAGAAGATATAATAAATGTAAATATTTATGCACCCAACCTAGGAGCACCTCAATACATAAGGCAAATGCTAACAGCCATAAAAGGGGAAATCGACAGTAACACAATCATAGTAGGGGACTTTAACACCCCACTTTCACCAATGGACAGATCATCCAAAGTGAAAATAAATAAGGAAACACAAGCTTTCAATGATACATTAAACAAGATGGACTTAATTGATATTTATAGGATGTTCCATCCACAAACAACAGAATACACTTTCTTCTCAAATGCTCATGGAACATTCTCCAGGATAGATCATATCTTGGATCACAAATCAAGCCTTGGTAAATTTAAGAAAATTGAAATCTTATCAAGTATCTTTTCCGACCACAACACTATGAGACTAGATATCCATTACAAGAAAAAAAACTGTAAAAAATACAAACACATGGAAGCTAAACAATACACTACTAAATAACCAGAGATCACTGCATAAATCAAAAAATATCTAGGAACAAATTACAATGAAAACATGATGATCCAAAACCTATGGGATACAGCAAAAGCAGTTCTAAGAGGGAAGTTTATAGCAATACAATCCTACCTGAAGTAACAAGAAACATCTCAAATAAACAACTAACCTTACACCTAAAGCAATTAGAGAAAGAAGAATTTAAAAAATGCAAAGTTAGTAGAAGGAAAGAGATTATAAAGATCAGATCAGAAATAAATGAAAAAGAAAGGAAGGAAATGATAGCAAAGATCAATAAAACTAAAAGCTGGTTATTTGAGAAGATAAACAAAATCGATAAACCATTAGCCAGACTCATCAAGAAAAAAGGGAGAAGACTCAAATCAATAGAATTAGAAATGGAAAAGGAGAAGTAACAAGTGACACTGCAGAAATACAAAGGATCATGAGAGATTACTACAAGCAACTATATGCCAATAAAATGGACAACGTAGAAGAAATGGACAAATTCTTAGAAAAGCACAACCTTCTGAGACTGACCAGGAAGAAATAGAAAATATAAACAGACCAATCACAAGCACTGAAATTGAAAATGTGATTAAAACTTTTCCAGCAGGGCTTCCCTGGTGGCGCGGTGGTTGGGAGTCTGCCTGCCGATGCAGGGGACACGGGTTCATGCCCCAGTCCAGGAAGATCCCACATGCCACGGAGCGGCTAGGCCTGTGAGCCATGGCTGCTGAGCCTACGCGTCCGGAGCCTGTGCTCTGCAACGGGAGAGGCCACAACAGTGAGAGGCCCGCGTACTGCAAAAAAAAAAAAAAAAAATTTTCCAGCAAACAAAAGCCCAGGACCAGATGGCTTCACAGGCAAATTCTATCAAACATTTAGAGAAGGGCTAAAAGCTATCCTTCTCAAACTCTACCAAAATACAGCAGAGGGAGGAACACTCCCAAACCCATTCTACAAGGCCACCATCACCATGATACCAAAACCAGACAAAGATGTCACACACAAAAAAAAACTACAGGATAATATCACTGATGAACATAGATGCAAAAATCCTCAATGAAATACTTGCAAACAGAATCCAACAGCACATTAAAAGGATCATACACCATGATCAAGTAGTTTATCCCAGGAATGCAAGGATTCTTCAATATATGCAAATCAATCAATGTGATAAACCATATTAACAAACTGAAGGAGAAAAACCATATGATCATCTCAATAGATGCAGAAAAAGCTTTCGACAAAATTCAATACCAATTTGTGATAAAAACTGTCAAGAAATAGGCATAGAGGTAACTTATCTCAACATAATAAAGGCCATATATGACAAACCCACAGCCAACATCATCCTCAATGGTGAAAAACTGAAACCATTTCCACTAAGATCAGGAACAAGACAAGGTTGCCCACTCTCACCACTCTTATTCAACATAGTTTTGCAAGTTTTAGCCACAGCAATTGAGAGAAAAAGAAATAAAAGGAATTCATATTGGAAAAGAAGAAGTAAAACTGTCACTGTTTGCAGATGACATGATACTATACATAGAGAATCCTAAAGATCCTACCAGAAAACTACTAGAGCTAATCAATGAATTTGGTAAAGTAGCAGGATACCAAATTAATGCACAGAAATCTCTGGCTTTCCTATACACTAATGATGAAAAATCTGAAAGTGAATTAAGGAAACAATCCCATTCACCATTGCAACAAAAAGAATAAAATAGCTAGGAATAAACCTACCTAAGTAGACAAAAGACCTATATGCAAAAAACTAGAAGACACTGATGAAAGAAATTAAAGATGATGCAAACAGATGGAGAGATATACCATGTTTTTGGATCGGAAGGATCAACATTCTAGTGAAAATGACTATACTACCCTAGTGCAATCCCTATCAAACTATCAATGTCATTTTTCACACAACTAGAACAAAAAATTTCACTATTTGTATGAAAACACAAAAGACCCCGAATAGCCAAAACAATCTTGAGAAAGAAAAATGGAGCTGGAGAGATCAGGCTCCCTGACTTCAGACTATACTACAAAGCTACGGTAATCAAGACAGTATGGTACTGGCACAAAAACAGAAATATAGATCAATGGAACAGGATAGAAAGCCCAGAGATACACCCACGCACATATGGTCACCTTATCTTTGATAAAGGAGGCAGGAATGTACAGTGCAGAAAGGACCGCCTCTTCAATAAGTGGTGCTGGGAAAACTGCACAGCTACATGTAAAAGAATGAAATTAGAACACTCCCTAACACCACACACAAAAATAAACTCAAAATGGATTAAAGACCTAAATGTAAGGCCAGACACTAGCAAACTCTTACAGGAAAACATAGGCCCAGCATTCTATGACATAAATCACAGCAAGATTCTTTTTGACCCACCTCCTAGAGAAATGGAAATAAAAACAAAAGTAAACAAATGGGACCTAATGAAACTTCAAAGCTTTTGCACAGCAAAGGAAACCATAAACAAGACAAAAAGACAACCCTCAGATTGGGAGAAAATATTTGCAAATGAAGCAACTGACAAAGGATTAATCTCCAAAATTTACAAGCAGCTCATGCAGCTCAATATCAAAAAAAAATCAAACAACCCAATCCAAAAATGGTCAGAAGACCTAAACAGACATTTCTCTAAAGAAGATACACAGATTGCCAACAAACAATGAAATGATGCTCAACATCACTAATCATTAGAGAAATGCAAATCAAAACTACAGTGAGGTGGGCTTCCCTGGTGGCGCAGTGGTTGAGAGTCTGCCTGCCAGTGCAGGGGACACGGGTTCGTGCCCTGGTCCGGGAAGATCCCACATGCCGCGGAGTGGCTGGGCCCGTGAGCCATGGCCTCGGAGCCTGCGTGTCCGGAGCCTGTGCTCCGCAACGGGAGAGGCCACAACAGTGAGAGGCCTGCGTACCACACACACACAAAAAAAAAACTACAGTGAGGTATCACCTCACACCAGTCAGGGCGACCATCATCAGAAAATCTACAAACAGTAAATGCTGGAGAGGGTGTGGAGAAAACGGAACCCTCTTGCAGTGTTTGTGGGAATGTAAATTGATACAGCCACTGTGGAGAAGAATATGGAGATTCCTTAAAAAACTAAAAATAGAAGTACCATACGACCCAGCAATCCCACTACTGGGCATGTACGCTGAGAAAACTGTAATTCAAAAAGAGTCATGTACTACAATGTTCATTGCAGCTCTGTTTACGGTAGCCAGGACATGGAAACAACCTAAGTGTCCATTGACAGATGAATGGATAAAGAAGATGTGGCACATATATGCAATGGAATATTACTCAGCCATTGAAAGAAATGAAATTGAGTTATTTGTAGTGAGGTGGATGGACCTAGAGACTGTCAAACAGATTGAAGTGAGTCAGAAAGAGGAAAATGAATACCGTATGCTAACACATATATGGAATCAAAAAAAAAAATTGTTCTGAAGAACCTAGGATCAGGACAGGAAAAAAGATGCAGACGTAGAGAATGGACTTGAGGACACAGGAAGGAGGAAGGGTAAGCCTGGACGAAGTGAGAGAGTGGCATGGACAGATATACACTACCAAATGTGAAATAGATAGCTAGTGGGAAGCAGCCGCATAGCACACCCCAAGGATGTCAGAGCAGAATTCAAAGCTGACAGCTCCAGAGGTGAAGACCTCATCCAGAGACTGCCTTGGAGTTAAAGTATGCTCCCCTCTAGCAGCTCCAATGGAAGGAGAAAGGAATCAGACAATGTGGGGTTCAGTTTGGGGTCCCCCCAAACAGACATTAAGCATAAAAATGGATGGAAACATGCCATCACAGAGAGCGCAGGGAAGACTATTACGGGGAGAATGCCAAGAGGCTGTCTGAACAGAAGTGTGCCGAGTTCTGCTAACCTAACACGTCCCAAAAGTTAAGTGGCCCCTCAGATGGCCAGCCTCTCGCTGAATGTGTCAGAGGGCCCCTGGGAGAACCGTGAGTTTCATGTACATCCATGGACCCACTGCAGAGGCACACGGTGTGCTCAGCAGGGCTTGGTTTGACCAATTGTCACCACCTGGGGTAGACAGGAGATCAGTACAGACACCCCGAGTGGTCACCAGGCAAACAACTCATGAGCAATAGGAAAAGATACCGCCTTCAAGTCACCCCATTTCCAAAGAGATCTCCAAAGCCGATTTGAAGGGATCCTTCCCCCTCCAGGATGTTGGTGACAGCCTCTCCTGGAGGGGTGAGCCACCATGTGAACCAGAGCCAGGGGCCAGTGTACTGGAGACATATTTCTAATAATTTTCTGCGTATGCCGAATAAGATCAGGGGTCTTTCTTCAGAAGAGAGCAACTCCTCTTGGCCTTTCCAGGGGCCTAGACTGTCCGAATCAGAATTGGTAATCACATCTCCAGAAGGGAGAGGCAAGTCTAAAGGTGCCAGCCTGGACAGGGAGGCCAGGGAGTGGAGAGATGGGAGTGAGAGCCATGCAGCTGTGGAAGGCAAAGGGGGCACCCATCCCCCAGGACAAGGCTGTGCAGCAGAGGCAGCTCTGGAAGAGACTAGCTTTTGGAAACCTCAAGGCAACTATGGTATGAAACCAAAGCTGGGGAAGACAGTCTCATGATTGGCACTTGTATAACATGCCACGTGGCCACTGGGTTTGAGACACAAGCTCCTTCATATATTACCTCTTAGTTTCATTTTCCATAAATATGAAATGGGCATTGTCTTAGTCTCTTTGGGCTGCTGTAAGAAAAATACCGTACACTGGGTGGCTTAAAGAACAAATATTTATTTCTCACAGTTCTGGAGGCTGGAAAGTCCAAGATCAAGGTGCCAGCAGACCCAGTGTCTAGTGAGGGCCTGCTTCCTGGTTCATAGATGGCTGTCTTCTTGCTGTGTTCTCACATGGCAGAAGCAGAGAGGGGAAGCAAGCTCTTCTGTGACTCTTTTGAGGGTACTAATCCCATTCATGAGGGCTCCACCCTCATGACCTCATCTAATTCTAATCCCTTCCCAAAGGCCCTACCTCCTAATACCATCTCATTAGAGGGTAGAGTTTCCACATATGAATTCTGTTGGGGGGAACAAACCTTCAATTCATAAGAGGGATAATTATCAGAGTAAAGTATAAACTGTGAGATACTATGCAAATACATTTATTGTGTGTGTGTGGCAGAACAAAAGCCATTAGCTAATTAAAAGTAATCTTAGAAAATAGTTATTTTGAAAGGTAAATGCTATAGCATTCTTCTGGTTGAATAGATATCTCTCTCCGATGCCTGCATTTTGCATGAGTGTGATGATTCTATTCATTTTGCTGTGTAGTAGTTTGTGTGGGAATAAGTATTATATGTGTTTCATCTAAAATACATTTTAACAACCAAGCATTAGAAAATAAAATCTGTCTCTCCAATTTAAGTGCTATGTAGGTAGAAAATGATTAATGCATTTTTATTTCATAGAATAAGCTCAGATTAGGAATTTAAAATACCTTGCTAGATCTTTATGTAAAAAATTTTCTTATTTGAATTCATTCTCTTTCCTTGTTTTTGGAAGTGAATTACATGATTTATTACAAACAATAGTAAAATATAACATTCCAAAGCTATTTTGAGATACAGATAAAATGGTAGAATATTATTAAAGTATGCTTATAATATTTTTATAAGATTTGGGAAGCTGAGTAACATGGCTTACATCAACAGAGATAACAAAATACATCTGGAAAATAAAATCTATAAAATCTAGATGAAGCATGAAGGATTTGTAACTTTGTATTTTATACTTCTAGGGAGGTTATGTTCTGCTACCCACAAAATGACCTCCAGAATGACCAGCTGTGGGGGACACTGGGAAATGTCCAGTACTGCATGTTCATCTCATAAACTTAGAGATGCGAAGCCAAGGTTTGACTTCTCTTTTGTTTTGTCACATAATAACATTTTAAATAACTAAGTATTAGCATTGGCAATCTTCTGAAAAATTAATTAACATTCTGGTTTATACACTGTGGTAAAATCAATTATGTACTGAAGGTCTACCATGTGCAAGATGCTGTACAGGATGCTATAACAGACACAGAAAGGAAGAAGAGACAGTTACTCCAGAGTGTGGAGTTCTATAAGAGAAGCGCAACAGTGCTTGGGGAGCAAAAGAAGTTATGGTACTGGTGGAATCAGGAGAGGCCTTATTTGTCAGATAGTAAGAAAGGAGGCTTTGAAGGGTAGATAGTAGTTGAACAGATTAAAAAAAGGAATACCAGTTGGTGGAAATAGCATGAGTACAGTCATAGAGGTAAGATGCTTGGATTTTGTTGAAGGAGTAATGAGTTGCCTAATGTCCGGATTATTAGTCAGGATTGGTTTGGTTTCAAGTGATGGAAGCACTACTAAAACTAGTGGGGCATCAGAAAAAAATGAATTGGTTTGATTATTTGAAAATGTTTTGGGGTTTCATCTAGCAACTTAACACAATAACATGAGCTTTCAGTCTCTCTCCATCGCTTGGCTTTGCTTCCAAGATGGCAAGCACTCTCATCCATCTTTCATATTGTATTTGGCAACTTTCTATAGAGGTGTCTTCTAAAACAGACTTCTCCAAAGAGTTCCTCAACTTTGTTTTCTCTTTGTTCTGGGATCCTTAACCAATGCCAGAATATAGAAGCTGAAATGAAAAGACTTGGGTATGAATCATGGCCCTGTCACTTATTAACTGAGGGGCTTTGAATGAGTTACTTAAACTCTCCAAGATTCAGTCTCATCATCTTCAAAATGGGCACAGTATTTACTCTTCCACTTTGAAGGAGTTTTGTGAAGATTAAATGAATAAAGTCCATGGAAGTACTTTGAAAATTATTAAGTGCTGTATACATGTAGGATTTAATGAGTCAAAGTAAGATTAATAGTATGTCTATTTGGTACATCCAAACTTATCCTAGAACTCTCTTACCTTTTTGGTAGGTGTTTATACCCCTTTCAGAAAACAGTCCATGTCATTGTCATTATCATCGTCATCAAAACAGTGAATGTTTTTTAAGTACCTACTCTGTATGTGTCAAACATGTTGCATTCAGTGTCTCATATATTCCTCCCAGCAGTCCATTTTACAGAAGAGGTCACTGATCTTAGGTGAGGATCTTGTCCAAGGTCACCTAGTTAGTAAGTGGCAGAGCCGGTGTCCAAACCCATTTGACGTGAGAACCCTTGCTTTGAACCCCTCCGTTCTGTTTCCTCTCCAGCCTCCTATTCTTCAATCCTGTGGGCCATTAGCACCAGATTTCTTAACCAAGTCATGCCTATGCCACCACTGCTTTAAACTCTTTGAGATACTGCATAGATCTGTTCAGATTTCTGGTTATCCTGAATGCCATCCCTAGAATGTGACTGTGAACTTCTGGTTGAGTAGATTTCGCTGTGAAGACATCTGTATGTAGTATGCTGTTGATGTGTCCCTGTATTGAATTATAGCCACTGTGCACTGTTAGATTACATGTTTATGTGCCCTTTTTGAGCTTTATGACGTAGAATCCATTTTTCTTGTTTCAGCCGATGTCTTTGGAAAGTGTAAGTGGTTTAATTCTCTGGAACCAAACTTATCAAAAGCACTTTTCCCTTGGGAACTTTTGGTTCGTTCCCAGTAATGAGTTTAACATTAAGATCTGTTGTCCCCCTAAGTTCATAGGATCCATACCCAGTGGACATGCAAGGCTTGAAGCTTATATCTTGTACCCAGAACTGGCCTCTGGACTCCAGACGCATACATACACCTTCTTGATTGATGTGGCCATTTGAATGTCTCACTGGAGCTCCACACTTGGCAGGTCCAAAACTATATTCATGGATCCCCGCTCTCCATCCCGTAATACCACTGTTCCTCTGTAGTGTCCTCCACTGTGCACCTAACTGCCCAGGCTAGATCCCTGAGGTCATCCCTGCCTCTCCTTTTCCCACCTCCATATTTGGTCCTTTCCAAATCCTGTCAATTTTTACCTCCTAAATATCTTTTTGAATCCAGTGCCTCCTCTTCATGCTCGCCCCCTTACCATCCGCTCTCCCTGGATGACTGCAAGAGCCTCCTACCTTGTCCCCCTTAACCACTCTGACTCTCACTCTGATCTCCACACCACCATCAAAGGGATTTTTTCAAATGTCATAGAAGGTCACTCTGCAATGGATTGCTGTGGCCCTTAGAATAAAGATGGACCATATTAACATGTCCCTCTGGGCTCAGGCTCTTTCCACCTCTGCCTCTTGCCCTCTTCACACCAACCGCAGGGCCCTCTTCAGTTCCCCTGTGGTGGTGCACGCTCTCTATCCCACCAGCAGCCCCTTACTTACTTAAGTGATAATCACTTCAGATCCAAGCCCAAAGCCCCATGAGAGCTTCCCACCCACCACCTTCAGACTAGGTCTGGTCTACTTGTTTACTTGCTCCCAGAGTGCCCTGTTTTCCTCTTTCAAGGAAATGAAATGTAAAATGTAATGAAGTAGAATGTAAGGAGGGTCTTCAAGGTCAAGAACAAGTCTGTGCAGCTCACTGGGAACTAACACAGTGCTTAGATCTTAATAAGCGCTCAATACTTATCAAATAAATGAATAAATGCAGAAATAACTGTAACATTTGTGGGAAGCCACTCATTTTTAGTGGATTGCCATGTGTCTATCAATCAGCTCTGATCTATGTATTATTATATATATATGGAATATATGTTTGTATATTGTGTATTCCACATATATAATAATTTCCATTTTGTTAGCTTTAAGAGTTGAGTTGGGACCTTTTAAGGAATAATTCAGACAAGAACATACTGGATTCCTGGGACCCACTTCTGGAGGGAAGTCAACTGGGGGCAGAGCAGCGGCTTCATCTCAGTCTCATTGCCTTGGTAACCTTAAGTAACTTCTAGCTCTTTTTACCCTTCAGAACAACAACAGAGGACTTGTCTTAACTAATTTATGTAACAAACTTTTGGAGACCCTATTATGAACAGATGCTGCCTTAGGCACTGGGGACACAGTAGGGAACAAAACAGACAAAATGTCCCTCCCTTCCTAGCACTTACGTTCCAGTGGAGTGAGACAGAAGATAAAACACACACGTAAATTAGTAACCCACAGGGACTTCCCTGGTGGTCCAGTGGTTAAGAGCCCTGCACTCCCAATGCAGGGAGCATGGGTTCAATCCCTGGTCGGGGAAATAAGATCCCACAGCATGGCCTAAAACTAAGAAAAAAAGACTGACCCATGAAATGTGGCAGATGGCAATAGGTGTTTTGGAGGAAAATAAAGCAGCAAATCGGGGTAGAGAGTGCTGGAGCGATTGCGATTTTACATGTGGTGGCCAGGGGTGTCTTACTGAGATGATAACTGTAAGAAACTGAGGAGAGGCTTCAGAGAAGGATCTGACCCTGACTGGGGGCCACAGCAAGTGCAAGAGCCCTAATTGCAAGCCTTGCTGTTGTCGTTATTGTTGGTGTGTTCCTTTGGGAAGAACTTTATACATGTGTGGGGATGTGTCTCTGCTGGTGCACGTCCTTAACAAATGCACACAAATGCCATCACTCAAGAGCATACCGTCTGCTAGTTTCTCACATCAGCATGTCTTAGAGGCCTTTCCACAACAGACAAACAGGTCTACTTCATTCTTCTGTGGCTGCATCGTATTCCGTGTCGTGTATGTGCTGTGTGTAGTTAACTAGCTCCCCATGAACGGACTGGGCTCCACTGGGTTCACAGCCCAGCTCCAGGTCTGAGAACTGGAGGGCATTTTCCCCACCCGTTTCTGGGTTCTCCTTTGCTGTCACCCATATCAGCCACACAGGTGTATCTCGGCCCCTCTCGTGCCAACATCTGTGCCTTCCTTGCTCTTTCCCGTCCTTCTCATCCTCAGTTCAGGAAAGACCTGACCACACTCGTTCCAGAGTCCTCAATACAAGTGTCACTCTTGCTGACAGATGTCCTGTCAGTGCCTCCTTTGGTCACTGATTCAGATGTGGAAGGAAACTCCGCGTAAGAGGATTCAGAAATGCATTGTGCTGGCATGTCACCGACGGGCATGGTGTCACTCCCTGACGTCATCGTGTTTCATTTCTTCCTAAGTCTGTGTTCATCTGGAATCTGAATGGGCCTCAGCAGCACTGAACAGGCGGCTTCATTCTGGCCTCTAGTGGATGATGCTATTTCAACACGCAGGCTGGCCCCATTAGTTAGCATTCCCTGCTGCACACAGACGGGCAGTGTGAGGAGCTCTACAGCTGCAGGCACATGTCCTTTTGTTACAAATATGTAACTCCCTGCAGCAGATCCCTAGCAGGAAAGTAAAACTGACTTCTGACTTTGTCTGAATATCTTTTCAGAAGTCAAGCGCGGCATAAACTCTACCTGTGTAGTGAAAAGCAAGTGGAAGAAAATAAAATTCTCATTTTCAACCCAGGGGAAAAAAAAAAAAAAAGCACTTTTTTTTTTTTCTTGGTCCCTCCGATTGACTCCAAAATCTATTGGGGAAAAATGATAACTTCTCAGCCTGCAAACTCCAGATGGGTAACCCAGTCTGTTTCCTGACCTAACATTCTGCCAGGCTTCAGAAGAGCATTGTATCTTTTTTCTCTTGTGGAAGGTCTTGGAAATATTTGGGTAATTAATAACCAAAGTAATTTGAGATGAAAGCATTCTAGTGCTTAGAACAGCATTTGTAACCTTTGGTATAGTTCCTTGTATGCAGAGGTGGTGGCTTTTGTGGCAATCCTCTTTGCTTCTTTCTTTGTCTAAATACTGAAGGTTTTCATTTCTCTTTGTAGTAAAATATTTTTTCTAGCTTGTCCATTTCCCCATCTATTTATAACTTTTTAAGTTGTATGGGAACAGAAAGCTACTACTTCTGCCTTTTCTCATCCTTTTGGGCTTTGTTTTCTT
The DNA here is from genome assembly GCF_011762595.2 of Tursiops truncatus. Classification (NCBI taxonomy): domain Eukaryota; kingdom Metazoa; phylum Chordata; class Mammalia; order Artiodactyla; family Delphinidae; genus Tursiops; species Tursiops truncatus. Next base: position 34,387,059 of record NC_047039.1, read on the forward strand.
TGCTTTCTCCATCCCTGCTGGCTCCAAAGGCTACAGTGCCCTGTGCATTCGTTACTGAAACATGCTCTGTGAGTGGCACGTGGAGAGGGAAACTTGCTTCATTTTCCAAGCCCATTTAACGGGTTCATTCTGCCTGAGACTTTGGGCTGAGGTGAATGGTGGGCAGTAAGCGCAGGGAGGAACCTGAGATCCAGTCATTGGCTTCCTTACCTCCGTGTGATGCCGCATTAGTCAGCCCAGTGGATTAACACAGTGGGGCTGCTCTCTGGGGTCTGCCACTCTCTGGGGCTGCTCTCTGGGGTCTGCCACTCTCTGGGGTCTGCCACAATGGGGCTGCTCTCTGGGGCAGCTGGCCTGGGGGTCCATCCACGTGTAAGAACATGCAGAGAGTGGAAGTGAAAGGCAGTGAATTATGCATAAGGAAAGAGGTTTCCTTATACACAGTAAAAGGGCAAAACCGTTGATGTTGCATTTTTTTAGATGATAGAAGAGGTGAAGCCTGTTGAGTTGTTTTTACCTAAATTGTGTGTTAGGTTGTCTGTGTCCTTCGAACATAGATGTCAGGTGGCTTCTTATTTCCAAATTATGTGTCTCTGGGTAATTTAGCAGAGAACACATTACTTGGGGAGTCCTTAAGTTGCATATTAAAGGAATGCTGAACTGTAGTCACTTAACTCTAATAAATAAAATGGTCCAAGAAGTCATTTTGTTCTGGGGGCATCTCTTAGACCAGAGAGAGATTTTATGAGTTGGGTGTGATTGCGATGATGTTGAGATGTACACATGAACTTCCAGAAGACTTCTCTGTTATGCAAGAACCAAGTGGTCCTGTCATCAAGCAAGTAAATTGTTTCCCTGTGCTTTTATTGCTGTAGATCTCAAAGCATTTCAAGACCATTTCAAGCATTTCCTCCGCTGAAGCAGAGGAGAGAAGCTCCACCAGGATTTATCCCGGTGCTTATGCTGTTGGTAGGTGGCCAAGTCGTTAATATGCAAAGTGGTCAGATCTGTCAGATGGATGCAGGTGAAGAGAGAACACTCACATGTGCCAGACCCAATTAAATGTGAAAGCCAGGAGGAACTGATAAGCAGGGGTGAAGGAAGGGAACCTAGAGCCACGCCTCTCAAACTGCTAGAGTGTTGGCATCACTTTCAGAGAAGCATTCATAAGATCTGTGGTCTCAAGAATAATTTTTACAACTTTCCTCCAAAAGTTCCTTATTAGAGAATCATCACTGAATGCCACCAGCGTCACTTCTTTTTTATTTATTTATTTATTTTTGGCTGCGTTGGGTCTGTGTTGCTGCGTGCAGGCTTTCCCTAGTAGCGGTGAGTGGGGGTTACTCTTTGTTGCGGAGCATGGGCTCTAGGCGCGTGAGCTCAGTAGTTGTGGCCTGTGGGCTCTAGAGCACAGGCTCAGTAGTTGTGTTGCAAGGGCTTAGTTGCTCTGTGACATGTGGGATCTTTCTGGACCAGAGCTTGAACCAGTGTCCCCTGCATTGGCAGGCAGACTCTCAACCACTGTGCCACCAGGGAAGCCCAGGAATTCTGTTTTTGCTTTGTTTTCCCACTGCTATATCACCAGTGCCTAGAACAGAGCCTGGCATGTGTAGGAGGTAAGTAAGTGTTTGTTAACTAAGGAACCAAAAAATGCATGAATGGTTGACTGACTGACATGGCTTAGCAGTGTGGCCGCAGTGGGCCTCCTCATCCTGTGCCCCTAAGTGAGTCCGACTTTCCACCCAGTCGTCAGCTTACTAGACAACCCCAGGGCCTCCTGACAGGGTCAGACGGCTGACCGCTGCCCCTGCTCTTCTGTCGGGCACATTGGAGAGAGAGAGCCCTGAGGGGGTTAAGCTGACTTAGTTCTCTCTTTCAAAACTGCGGAGCAGACAATTCACTGTACCTTCCCTGGGGTGAGTGATGGGTGAGAGAGAGGGCAGGAAAATTACTCAAACTGAAGCCCCACCACAGAAAAGCATGAAGCCCGTGACACACAACCACCATAATTCAGGAAGAAGATGCTGGTGGACTGAACATGTGCCCTAGAGCAGACCTCCAGAGGAGGGCCGAGCCTGTCAGTTGCAGCATGATCTCAAAGTGCAAAAGCCTATGGCAAAACCCCCAGTGCACAGATCTTGCTTTCTAGTACCATTCGCTCATAAAAGGAAGCTGTTCTCCTTGGAGAAATGGCTGATTCTAGGGCTGGTACAGGGAGTATACAAGATGAACCGAGACTACCTTGTAGTATCAGAAATGAAGGCATTGCTCGAAAAGCAAAAGGAATGGGGCAGGTCAAAGGGATGCAGGAGCCATCCTGGAAGAGCTGACCAAAGCTGGAATAATTTAAGCAATAAAATAAATAACCTGGTATTGGATTATAACTGAAAGTATAAAATATCCATGAGTCCATGCTGATATATAACTGAATGAATGAATAAGAAAGTAAGTGAGGGAGAAGAGATGAATCTTTCTTACTCAAGGATTCCAAGTAATTAATTTATTATTAATTTATGTAATAAGGCGGTGGAGCTTAAGCCTCCCCTGACTATTACAGTATGGGCTATACTTAGTGACTTACTAGAGTATGGAAGCAGGGGGAAAAAGTAACCTTACAGTGGAGAAACCTGGCCAGCACCACCTTGGCCAGGTGGTCAAGGTCAACATCATGAGTGGTAAGTCATGTTGCTAGAATGTGGCCCATGATGTAGAAGAAGAGCGCTACGCCTCTGTAGTCTTCTTCCCCCAAACCCATAAACCTAGTCTCACCAGGAGAAAAACGTCAGACGATCCCAAATCACGGAACATTCTACAAAATACCTGACCAGTACTCCTCAAAAGCATCAAGGTCTTAAGAAAGAAGGAAAGTCTGAGAAACTATCACAGGTAAGAAGAGCCTAAGGAGACATGGTGACTAAATGTAATGAGTTACCCCGGATGGGATCCTGGAAGAGAAGAAGGATGTTAGTGGAAAAACTATTATTAAAATATGAATAAACTGTGGAGTTTGTTTAATAGTAATTTGCCCATGTTGGCTTCTTAGTAGTAACAAATATACCATGGTAATGTAAGATGTTAACAGGCAAAATGGAGTGAAGGGTATACAGGAACTCTGTATTACCTCTGCAGCTTTTCTGTGTGTCTAAAACTATTCTAAAATAAAAGTTTTTTTTAAAAAAAAGTGATGCAGAATTAGTAAGTACTTCCACTTAGAGCCCACCTGAGCCCATGCAGCCAGGAGCTTCAGTGGCTGACCCTCCTTGATCCTTGGAGGAGCTTTGCTGGATGTGGACTCAACAGGCCCTAAATATAAAATGTCTTTTATGGCATCAGGCTTCAGTATACTTGTTTCATCTGTTTATGCAAATGCTGTCTCCCTTCAACACTGCTGGTGGGTCTTCAGCCATTTACTGCCTAATTCACACTGTCTATCTTTATTTTTTTTAGACATATATGATTCTCCTTGTCTCAGATGTCACATTCACTACCGTAAAAAAACATTTATTTAAAGTTTTAATATATAACTCCATAGGTATGAGGCCATATGGAGGGAGGAAGCTACCATTTATTGGGTACCTCCTACATTGCAAGCTCTGTGTTCGGTGTGGTTTCATTCAATCCAAATAATGCAGGAGGGTTTGAATTTCGCCTAGCCCAGGAATGGATTCTCTCTCTAGAGCTCATTGAAATGCTTAGAATTACCAGCATACTAATCTTGTGTATAAAATTCCATTCATCCTAGTGAGGGTGGAGAAAAGATATTCTATAGGTTGAGTGTCCTCAGTTCTTAAATTTTCTTTTCTCTGATCTTGCATAAATTGTAGGTAATTATATCTTAGACAGGAGAGTAAACCCCCTCTTTGTTCTCTCTCATCTTTCACAACAGGGATGGTTTCTGTATTGCCCTCCTGCGGGTCTGTCTGTTGAGTGTGATGCTGGTTGAGGTATATTGGGGCAGGCAGGGCAGGTGTCTGGGACCAGAGCTGTCCACCAGGAGTGTGGGAGCACAGTGTGATGGACAAGCACATGGTTTTTGTAGTTCTTTTCTATCCCACTTTCTGGCATTGTCTATTACTCCTGCTGCACTTGGATCACAGAAGCAGAGAACACCAGCAGCTCTGCACGACAAACGCATTCCTTATTCTGTACCTGAAACCTCAAAAAGAACTAGCATGGGGTGGATGTATTCATTTAATTTCTGGAGCTTATAACCTGTTCCTCACTAGAATTCTAGGCACATTGTCCAGTGCACCTTCTTGTGGTTTTTTCCACAGTGCAGGCATCTTTATAAGAAAGAGGAATAAAACAGTTTGCATTTCAGCATGATGCTCCCATTTTCTCTTTGTGATTAAACTGCACTCTTCATTCCTTCAGTTAACCTGGAGCTATTTGTTTTACTTGCTCCTGATGCAGTCTTTATCCCTGCTGTCATTATCTAACGATTTTTTTTAACTTTTTATTTTGGAATAATTTTAGATTTACCGAAAAGTTGCGGCGATAGCACAGAGAGTTCACACAGCAGTCATCTAACTTTCCCGAATGTTAAAATCTCTAAATAATGTTTTAATCCAAGTCATTGCAAAACAAAACATTTTTTGTCAGGGGTAAGGGTGAGGGAGGTGGGAGGAGGGGGGCAGGAGTTTGATCCTTTGAAGTCAGCAAATCGTCAGAGGAAAACAATGATCAAGCTTAGGGCTTTTTAAATTTTTATTTATTTATTTATTTGGCTGCGTCGGGTCTTAGTTGCGGTATGTGGGATCTTTGTTTGCGACACGCAAACCCTTAGTTGTGGCATGTGGGATCTAGTTCCCTAACCAGGGATCAAACCCAGGCCCCCTGCATTGAGGGCACGGAGTCTTAGCCACTGGACCACCAGGGAAGTCCCCAAGCTGAAGGCTTTTAAGCATCATGGGCTTGTGTTTTCTCCAAGGGACCGTGTGTGCTGGCCTGATATAATCACAGACCACATGTGGTTTTTTTCCCCATAGATTCCAAGTGTTTAAAGAACGATGGCTAAAAACTGTGACCAAGCTGCGCCTTAAAATTGTTCAGATGAAATGAGTGAATCCACCTGGTGGCTTACCTGTTTGCATCACCTGATATCCTTTCATTTTCAGTCTGTCAAGTAATAAAGGGATAGCTGTGAGGTGGAAGGTGCTATTTCTGCAGGGAATTATAATTGGTGCCTGCCAGTTCTTCATTCTGTAATAGAACAATATAATAAAACTAAGGTGCCCTCTGTGTGCAGAAGGGCGATCATCTTTTCTGGTGCCTTTGTTAGTGAGTTGGGTTTCCTGGTGATTGAAAGTTCAAAACCCACAGACTTGTCACAGCTTCCAGGCTAGGCTTTCCTTTCTCTGAATTAAGTGTGGTTACTTGCAGCCTCCTTGATGCTGCGGGGGTATTTGTTCATTACACTAGAGGGATGTGTTGCTGTTTGGTTTCCTCTGATGTGTCTCATGAGCCATATTTCTTTTCTTCTTCTACAATCTGTTGAAAAATTCCTTGGCAAGAATGTGCCTCAATATGTGGAGAAAGAAAATGAAGTACCCAGGCCATGTAATGTGTGAATAATCAACCTGCTAGTCTCAGTGTTTTTTTCATTTTGAAGAATCCCAGTGTTTCCAAGTGGGAAAAACCTTGCTTGAGTAAGAAAGTCATTTGGTGATCAGATGGGCATGGAATTTGGTGGATGGGAGAAGCTGATGAGTCCCTGAATTATGGTTTTTCCTAAAGCCAGGTGAGGATTTCAGAGGTTTTCCAAACAATCACTGCTTTAGCAGACTTGTGGCATTTGGAGTGAAAATGCCTTTAAAGTGGATCATGGGTAATTATGTGTATTAACAAATGATTTAATGCAGATGGGAACTTTGGCAAACAGCCATGCCTTCTCCAGGTGTTCCAGTTCTCTCTTTTTTTTTAACACCTTTATTGGAGTATAATTGCTTTACAATGGTGTGTTAGTTTCTGCTGTATAACAAAGTGAATCAGTTATACATATACATATGTTCCCATATCTCTTCCCTCTTGTGTCTCCCTCCCTCCCACCCTCCCCATCCCACCCCTCTAGGTGGTCACAAAGCACCGAGCTGATCTCCCTGTGCTATGCGGCTGCTTCCCACTAGGTATCTACCTTACGTTTGGTAGTGAATACATGTCCATGCCACTCTCTCACCCCATCACAGCTCACCCCTCCCCCTCCCCATATCCCCAAATCCATTCTCTAGTAGGTCTGTCTCTATATTCCCGTCTTACCCCTAGGTTCTTCATGACGTTTTTTTTTCTTAGATTCCATATATATGTGTTAGCATACGGTATTTGTCTTTCTCTTTCGGACTTACTTCACTCTGTATGACAGACTCTAGGTCCATCCACCTCACTACAAATAACTCAAATTTCATTTTTTTTTATGGCTGAGTAATATTCCATTGTATATATGTGCCACATCTTCTTTATCCATTCATCCGATGATGGACACTTAGGTTGTCTCCATGTCCGGGCTATTGTAAATAGAGCTGCAATGAACATTTTGGTACATGACTCTTTTTGAATTATGGTTTTCTCAGGGTATATGCCCAGTAGTGGGATTGCTGGGTCATATGGTAGCTCTACTTGTAGTTTTTTAAGGAACCTCCATACTGTTCTCCATAGTGGCTGTACCAATTCACATTCCGACAAGCAGTGCAAGAGTGTTCCCTTTTCTCCACAGCCTCTCCAGAATTTATTGTTTCTAGATTTTTTGATGATGGCCATTGTGACTGGTGTGAGATGATATCTCATTGTACTTTTGATTTGCATTTCCCTAATGATTAATGATGTTGAGCATTCTTTCATGTGTCTGTTGGCAGTCTGTATATCTTCTTTGGAGAAATGTCTATTTAGGTCTTCTGCCCATTTTTGGATTGGGTTGTTTGTTTTTTTGTTATTGAGCTGCATGAGCTGCTTGTAAATTTTGGAGATTAATCCTTTGTCAGTTGCTTCATTTGCAAATATTTTCTCCCATTCTGAGGGTTGTCTTTTGGTCTTGTTTATGGTTTCCTTTGCTGTGCAAAAGCTTTGAAGTTTCATTAGGTCCATTCGTTTATTTTTGTTTTTATTTCCATATCTCTAGGAGGGGGGTCAAAAAGGATCTTGTGGTGATTTATGTCATAGAGTGTCCTGCCTGTGTTTTCCTCTAAGAGTTTGATAGTTTCTGGCCTTATATTTAGGTCTTTAGTCCATTTTGAGCTTATTTTTGTGTATGGTGTTAGGGGGTGTTCTAATCTCATACTTTTACTTGTACCTGTCCAGTTTTCCCAGCACCACTTATTGAAGAGGCTGTCCTTTCTGCACTGTACATTCCTGCCTCCTTTATCAAAGATAAGATGACCATATGTGCGTGGGTTTATCTCTGGGCTTTCTATCCTGTTCCATTGATCTATATTTCTGTTTTTGTGCCAGTACCATACTGTCTTGTTTACTGTAGCTTTGTAGTATAGTCTGAAGTCAGGGAGCCTGATTCCTCCAGCTCCGTTTTTCGTTCTCAAGATTGCTTTGGCTATTTGGGGTCTTTTGTGTTTCCATACAAATTGTGAAATTTTTTGTTCTAGTTGTGTGAAAAATGCCAGTGGTAGTTTGATAGGGATTGCATTGAATCTGTAGATTGCTTTGGGTAGTAGAGTCATTTTCACAATGTTGATTCTTCCAATCCAAGAACATGGTATATCTCTCCATCTATTTGTATCATCTTTAATTTCTTTCATCAGTGTCCTATAATTTTCTGCATACAGGTCTTTTGTCTCCTTAGGTAGGTTTATTCCTAGATATTTTATTCTTTTTGTTGCAATGGTAAATGGGAGTGTTTTTTTAATTTCACTTTCAGATTTTTCATCCTTAGTGTATAGGAATGCAAGAGACTTCTGTGCATTAATTTTGTATCCTGCTACTTTACCAGATTCATTGATTAGCTCTAGTAGTTTTCTGGTAGCATCTTTAGGATTCTCTATGTATAGTATAATGTCATCTGCAAACAGTGACAGCTTAACTTCTTCTTTTCTGATTTGGATTCCTTTTATTTCCTTTTCTTCTCTGATTGCTGTGGCTAAAACTTCCAAAACTATGTTGAGTAAGAGTGGTGAGAGTGGGCAACCTTGTCTTCTTCCTGATCTTAGTAGAAATGCTTTCAGTTTTTCACCATTGAGGACGATGTTGCCTGTGGGTTTGTCATATATGGTCTTTATTATGTTGAGGAAAGTTCCCTCTATGCCTCCTTTGTGCAGGGTTTTTATCATAAATGGGTGTTGAATTTTGTCGAAAGCTTTCTCTGCATCTATTGAGATGATCATATGGTTTTTCTCCATCAATTTGTTACTATGGTGTATCACGTTGATTGATTTGCATATATTGTAGAATCCTTGCATTCCTGGAATAAACCCCACTTGATCATGGTGTATGATCCTTTTAATGTGCCGTTGGATTCTGTTTGCTAGTATTTTGTTGAGGATTTTTGCATCTATTTTTGCATCATCAGTGATATTGGCCTGTAGTTTTCTTTCTTTGTGATATCCTTGTCTGGTTTTGGTATCAGGTGATGGTGGCCTCATAGAATGAGTTTGGGAGTGTTCCTCTCTCTGCTATATTTTGGAAGAGTTTGAGAAGGATAGGTGTTAGCTCTTCTCTAAATGTTTGATCGAATTTGCCTGTGAAGCCATCTGGTCCTGGGCTTTTGTTTGTTGGAAGATTTTTAATCACAGTTTCAATTTCAGTGCTTGTGATTGGTCTGTTCATATTTCCTCTTTCTTCCTGATTTAGTCTTGGCAGGTTGTGCATTTCTAAGAATTTGTCCATTTCTTCCAGGTTGTCCATTTTATTAGCATAGAATTGCTTGTAGTAATCTCTCATGATCTTTTGTATTTCTGCAGTGTCACTTGTTACTTCTCCTTTTTCATTTCTAATTCGATTGATTTGAGTCTTCTCCCTTTTTTTCTTCATGAGTCTGGCTAATGGTTTATCAATTTATTTATCTTCTCAAAGAACCAGCTTTTAGTTTTATTGATCTTTGCTATCGTTTCCTTCATTTCTTTTTCATTTATTTCAGATCTGATTTTTATGATTTCTTTCCTTCTGCTAACTTTGTGGGTTTTTTGTTCTTCTTTCTCTGATTGCTTTAGGTGCAAATTTAGTTTGTTTATTCGAGATGTTTCCTGTTTCTTAAGGTAGGATTGTATTGCTATAAACTTCCCTCTTAGAACTGCTTTTGCTGCATCCCATAGGTTTTGGGTCATCGTGTCTCCATTGTCGTTTATTTCTAGGTATTTTTTGATTTCCTCTTTGATTTCTTCAGTGATCACTTCGTTATTAAGTAGCGTATTGTTTTGTCTCCATGTGTTTGTATTTTTTACAGATCTTTTCCTGTAATTTTTAACTAGTCTCATAGCATTGTGGTCAGAAAAGATACTTGATACAATTTCAATATTCTTAAATTTACCAAGGCTTGATTTGTGACCCAAGATATGATCTATCCTGGAGAATGTTCCATGAACACTTGAGAAAAATGTGTATTCTGTTGTTTTTGGGTGGAATGTCCTATAAATATCAATTAAGTCCATCTTGTTTAATGTATCATTTAAAGCTTGTGTTTCCTTATTTATTTTCATTTTGGATGATGTGTCCATTGCTGAAAGTGGGGTGTTAAAGTCCCTTACTATGAATGTGTAACTGTCGATTTCCCCTTTTATGGCTGTTAGTATTTGCATTATGTATTGAGGTGCTCCTAGGTTGGGTGCATAAATATTTACAATTGTTATATCTTCTTCTTGGATCGATCCCTTGATCATTATGTAGTGTCCTTCTTTGTCTCTTCTAATAGTCTTTATTTTAAAGTCTATTTTGTCTGATATGAGAATTGCTACTCCAGCTTTCTTTTGGTTTCCATTTGCATGGGATATCTGTTTCCATCCCCTCACTTTCAGTCTGTATGTGTCCCTAGGTCTGAAGTGGGTCTCTTGTAGACAGCATATATATGTGTCTTGATCCATTCAGCCAATCTGTGTCTTTTGGTGGGAGCATTTAGTCCATTTACATTTAAGGTAATTATTGATATGTATGTTCCTATTCCCATTTTCTTAATTGTTTTGGGTTTCTTATTGTAGGTCTTTTCCTTCTCTTGTGTTTCTTGCCTAGAGAAGTTCCTTTAGCATTTGTTGTAAAGCTGGTTTGGTGGTGCTGAACTCTCTCAGCTTTTGCTTGTCTGTAAAGGTTTTAATTTCTCCATCAAATCTGAATGAGATCCTTGCTGGGTAGAGTAATCTTCGTTGCAGGTTTTTCTCCATCACTTTAAATATGTACTGCCAGTCCCTTCTGGCTTGCAGAGTTTCTGCTGAAAAATCAGCTGTTAAGCTTACGGGGATTCCCTTGTGTGTTATTTGTTGTTTTTCCCTTGCTGCTTTTAATATGTTTTCTTTGTATTTAATTTTTGACAGTTTGATTAATATGTGTCTTGGCATGTTTCTCCTTGTATTTATCCTGTATGGGACTCTCTGTGCTTCCTGGACTTGATTAACTATTTCCTTTCCCATATTAGGGAAGTTTTCAACTATAATCTCTTCAAATGTTTTCTCAGTCCCTTTCTTTTTCTCTTCTTCTTCTGGAACCCCTATAATTCGAATGTTGATGCATTTAATGTTGTCCCAGAGGTCTCTGAGACTGTCCTCAGTTCTTTTCATTCTTTTTTCTTTATTCTGCTCTGCAGTAGTTATTTCCACTATTTTATCTTCCAGGTCACTTATCCATTCTTCTACCTCAGTTATTCTGCTATTGAACCCTTCTAGAGTATTTTTAATTTCATTTATTGTGTCATTCATCGTTGCTTGTTTCATTTTTAGTTCTTCTAGGTCCTTGTTGTTTCTTACATTTTCTCTAATCTATATCCAAGATTTTGGATCATCTTTACTATCATTATTCTGAATTCTTTTTCAGGTAGACTGCCTATTTCCTCTTCATTTGTTAGGTCTGGTGGGTTTTTATCTTGCTCCTTCATCTGCTGTGTGTTTTTCTGTCTTCTCATTTTGCTTATCTTACTGTGTTTGGGGTCACCTTTTTGCAGGCTGCAAGTTCGTAGTTCCCGTTGTTTTTGGTGTCTGTCCCCAGTGGCTAAAGTTGGTTCAGTGGGTTGTGTAGGCTTCCTGATGGAGGGGACTAGTGCTTGGGTTCTGGTAGATGAGGCTGGATCTTGTCTTTCTGGTGGGCAGCTCCACGTCTGGTGGTGTGTTTTGGGATGTCTGTGGACTTATTATGATTTTAGGCAGCCTCTCTGCTAATGCGTGGGGTTGTGTTCCTGTCTTGCTAGTTGTTTGGCATAGGGTGTCCAGCAGTGTAGCTTGCTGGTCGTTGAGTGAAGCTGGGTGTTGGTGTTGAGATGGAGATCTCTGGGAAATTTTCGCCGTTTGATATTACGTGGAGCTGGGAGGTCTCTTGTGGACCAGTGTCCTGAAGTTGTCTCTCCCACCTCAGAGGCACAGCACTGACTCCTGGCTGCAGCACCAAGAGCCTTTCACCCACACGGCTCAGAATAAAAGGGAAAAACGGAGAAAGAAAGAAAGAAAGAAAGAGAGAGAGAGAGAGAGAGAGAGAGAGGAAGGAAGAAGAAAGAAAGAAAGAAAGGAAGAAAGGAAGAAAGAAAGGGGATAAAATAAAGTAAGATAAAATAAAGTTATTAAAATAAAAAATAATTATTAAGCAAAAAATTTTTTAAGTAAAAAAAAAAACGAACGGATAGAACCCTAGGACAAATGGTGGAAGCAAAGCTATACAGACAAAATCTCACACAGAAGCATACACATACACACTCACAAAAAGAGGAAAAGGGGAGAAAATAATAAATCTTGCTCTCAGAGTCCACCTCCTCAGTTTGGGATGATTCGTTGTCTATTCATGTATTCCACAGATGCAGGGTACATCAAGTTGATTGTGGAGATTTAATCCGCTGCTCCTGAGGCTGCTGGGAGAGATTTCCCTTTCTCTTCTTTGTTCGCACAGCTCCCAGGGGCTCAGCTTTGGATTTGGCCCCGCCTCTGCGTGTAGGTTGCCTGAGGGCGTCTGTTCTCCGCTCAGACAGGACTGGGTTAAAGGAGCCGCTGACTCGGGGGCTCTGGCTCACTCAGGCTGGGGGGAGGGAGGGGTGCGGATGCAGGGTGAGTCTGCTGCGGCAGAGGCTGGCGGGACGTTGCACCAGCCTGAGGCGCGTCATGCGTTCTCCCGGGGAAGTTGTCCCTGGATCCCGGGACCCTGGCAGTCTGTTCTCTTATTTCGGCACATTGTTCCTCTAATATGCAAAGTTGCTATCATTAAGCACCAAGATAAAAAGTGCAGCTTCACAGAATAAAAATATTGAGTGTTTTGAAATCCATAATCCTAAATTAGATGAAAGGCTGAGAGGGTAATAACACAGTGTATTTTTCACACTGTTTTAAAGAGCGTGTTTCCCATGGGGCTTATATTGTTCATATAGTTCAGATGCAAATACTTCATGTAGCAGGGACAACAAACTGTAAGTACAGGACTATTTACAGCCTCTCTGGCTTCTTGAATCCTAGAAATTTGTGTCGATGACTAGAATATTGTGGGAAAAGTGCTGCAGAATTGGAGGAAGCCAAATAGGTCACTAAGATTTTATACCAGAAGGAATAAAACTAATAAAAGGAGGAGATAATGAATTCATAAAGGCAGGGGGGTTGGAGTGAACTGGATGGGGAGGACAGTTTTGGGGGAGCTTAGAGAAAGAAGTACAGTCCCGGGGGCAATCCAGAGTGTGAGAAGTTTGAAAGAGAAATAAACAGGAAAGCAGGAGTTGAAGACATTTTATGGGAATTGGGTCTCCTTTGATATTTTTAGAAAGACTCCAGTAAATATTTGAATTGCTGCTTGCAGTATTTTTGATGGTAAAATTGATGTTTATTTGAATGAGACACACAGGGACAGGCTGTAGAAGAGACGTGTTACATTTTTGCTACATTGACATGTAGGATTCTAGATTGGAGGTGAGTGTCTCAGATTTATTCAAGAATTGAGACAAGAGTACAAACTTATCATGTCTGCCTTATCCATGGAATATATTAGGTTATAGAGTGAGCAACCATAAGACATGAAATATGATCATTCTTAGAGTTAGGCTGAAAGCCAGAAAGGTACTGGGTTGAAATTGGATTACAACTTTCCAGAGAATACGTAGTTTGGGAATAGATGTTCCAGATGGAGACCCAGTCTTGTGGGATATTATGAGAGATCTCCAAGGTGAGGAAGTCTAAAACCTTCCTAATAAAATGTCATCTGGGAGTTAGATTTTTATCCAACCTCAATAGCAACACAACTTCTCAAGAAACTGGAGTCATCCATGGAAGAGGATGGAAGGCTGGTGACAGACCCTTTCATCAGTTCAAGGCTCCTTTCCAGCACCAGCAGCTGAGGATGCACCCCCTGATGTGGACTGGGCCATAGCTGTGGGGTTGCAGTCAAACAGGGAACCACAGAACCGTGGCCAGGGCTCCTCCCTGCCAGCCACCAGTGATATTTGTAGACAGCTCCATGCCAGAGACCAGATAGAAGACCCTGCGCTGTGGTTAGCCAATGCAGGTGAGGCCCTGCATGGCAGTGAACCTAGAGGGGTTAAGAAGTCTGGGGATTTCCCTGGCGCTCCAGTGGTTAAGACTTCACGCTTCCACTGCAGGGGCGCAGGTTTGATCCCTGGTCGGGGAACTAAGATCCCGCATGTGGCAAGGCCAAATAAACAAATAAGTCTTCTGTTGGGTTTGTCTATTGATGGTTTCCATTTTGGTTTCCAAACTTTGGGATCTGGGCTCTGTGTTGTGCATCGATGAGCTAGGCTGAGATAGGTGGAAGGAAAGAAAAGAGAAGAGATACTTAGTCTCCGTGCAGTATATGTGCTGGGTGCAAATGCCATGCATTTAATTTCTTTTGTTTTGAAGATGTATGACCTTTCCTCTCTGTGCTAACCTTTTCGTTACCCATTGTCTCCTGTTCCGTTCCAGGAGCACAGAAGAGATACTGATTTCTCACAGTGGCTACTACTGCCTGAGGAAGTATGGATTTGTATATTTTCCCTTCTCTCACACAACGAGCTTGCTCGGGTTGCACCAGTGTGTCGCCACTTCCACCGGCTTGCAAGTGACGAAAGCCTTGGTAAGCAGACAAAGCAATATTTCAAATGAATGGGCCATAATTGGGAAGAAAATGTCTGTTTGACTTCATCAGGTTTGCTTTCTAGTTTTTCTGTTGTGTAAGGGAAGTCCTTTGGAAAGTGCATTACACCTTCCTGGCCATTGTCATGTTGGCTGGTCTGTACAATACTGTCATTTATTAATTTGTTCATCCATTCATTCAACCTATAAAATAGGTGCTGTGGTGCTAAAGAGGAGAGTGAGACATTGGCTCCACCCTAAAAGTACTTTTGTGCTAGGGAGACAGATCTATAGCCAGTTAACTGAGACGCAACAATAATGGCAATAATAATGATAATTACAGTCATTTACTGAGTACTTTCTATGTGTCAGGCATTATGTTGTTTCATGTACTTTATCTCATTGATTTCTTCCAACAATAATATGACTCAGAACTTTCTCCATCCCCATCTTGCAGATGAAGGAAGTTAGTCTTGGAGAGGTTAAATAATGTGCCTGATTCTCATGGCTAGTAGACAGCAAGGCCTATTGTTGAACTCCAGTAGTGCTATTACGCAGATGAAAAGCAAAGTATTGGGTAGCTGTGGAAGAAAGGAGTAATCCAGGAGGAGATAGCATTTGTCAGCATTTGTTCCAAATATTGAAGAATGAGTAGTATTTTGAAAGGTGGAGAAATGGAAGGTAGAGCGAATAAGGTCATTCTGAAGAGGGTGAATAGCAAGATTAAAGCAAAGAGTCATTGCATCAGGAATTACTTTTGGCTACTGGTTTCAGAGACATGAAGTAATGGTGGCTTAAACTAGAAAGGGTTTTATTTTTTTCTCACATAACATGTAACCTATAGATAAGTTGCCCAGGACTGATTTAATAGTTCAGTGATATCACTGAGCCAGTTTCCTTCTCTATTTTTGTCCTGCTATCCTTAGGTCATGGCTTCTATCTTCAAGGTTATTTGATGGCCACAAGATGGCTGCTGGAGCTCCAACCATTGTATCAGAGTTCTAGAAAGAAAAAAAAAAGTAGGGAAGAGTAGAAAGGCAACTATCATCTGCATAAACCCAATTTAAAGATTTCTTTTCTTGAAACTGCTTCAATGACATTTTACATCTCATTGGTCACCTCTTCTTATTAGATAGAGAAGGAAATTCAGGTCTTTTTATGTGGGTACATAGTCTTACCCAATGTTACAGGGCTTGTGTTAGGAAGAAGAGGAACATGGATATTGGAGAGGTAATTAGCTGTACTTGCTGTAGACGAGAAGAGAGAGCACACGGCTTGTGGAAAGTGGAGTCGAGAATATTGTGGAGAAGGAGGCTGGGGTCAAGCTGTGGAGGGAGTCCCTTAAATGTTATATACTAAGCTTATATTTTATCCTCTAGATAACAGGGAACATTTGAAGGTTTGAGCAGGGAGTGACAGTTTCAGAAAGACCAATCTGGAAGCAATGAGAAACATGCATCAGACAGAAAAACTCTACAGATAGGAAGGAAACCCAATAAATTGAAGTCTGCAGTGCATCTCAGGCAGAAGAAGGTGTCAGGATGCCAATAGTGGGCACAGAGAGGAGGGGATGCATGCCCAAACTCTCTGCCACTAGAATCAAGGGGGTGGGGTAGCTGGTGATTGGTGGGGGATTGGTATCCACAGCAGCTGAGGTTTCTGGGCTGATGGACAGGGAAAATGCAGTGGCTTGCCTAACTGTATTATCGTGGCTTCATTCCATCATTAGAGAAACAGTGCCCAATAATCTATTGAGAACAGATCCCAGCAGCCTAGCTCTGTTATTTCAAAGGCGGGGCTGAGTTTTTAACAAGGCACTGGGGGATTAGCGAAGGAGTTTCCTAATTTGGGTCACTTGGCTTTTTTGGATAACTTACCCCTGGGTGTTTGTGGTAACCTTTCCCCTAGGCAGCAGAAAGATCAAAGGATTCCAAAACCAGAGGGTGTAAGCTTTGGCCAGAGGGACCAAATTTGGAAGCCACCTATTTTTATAAATAAAAAAAATGTTTGGAATGCAGCCATGCCCATTTGTTGACACGCCCGTGGCTGCTTTCTTGTTACAGTGGCAGAGTTGAGTACTTTGACAAAGACCACAGGGCCTACAACGCCTACTGTATTTACTAGTTCAAGTTTCTTTAAAACTTTTACAGAAAAAAGTTTACTGGCTTCTGCCTCAAACATTAGACTACCCAATTCCTCTTTTTCCAGGGTAATTTCTATGGAGGGAGAATTCTGTGGATGCTTTCTGCTCCTAATTGTGAGATTGGGGGCTTAATTAGTACTTTGTATAATGTTTAAGCTTTCTTGAGAAACAAAATTTAAAAGCTAAACAATATCAAATAAAACAAAAATAAAATTTTGTTCTAGTTGCCTATTCTCCCGGGTGTTTGTATAAATTATGTGGCCATAGAAACGTATTAGAAATTAACCACAAGCCCCTGACAGGGCCTTCTTTATGTTTCACATTTAATACATACTTGTTAATGCCATCTCAAGTGTATATACCGAGTCCTCAACTTTAAATTTTCCTCTAGTGGAGCAAATAAGAAAAGCAAACCTCTTAATTATTTGTGGCTAACCTTAATTAAAGGTCATTTTAAGATTAAGATGTTAGGCATCATGCGTTTCAACACTGGGACAAATGTTTGGAGGAGAGTGGAAACAAAGAGAATAACTCTTGTGTGGCGTGAGAGAAGGATTCTTTCAGGAGACCTTTACTCTGCAAACGGTTGCTAAGGCAGCCCCTCTAATTTACACTACACCGTAGCTTCACATTCACTAAACTGAGAGGGGAAAAAGTCAGGAATAAATAAGACAGCCCCTGAGCTTTGGGGCCACGTGGCTGTGCGTAGGTCAGGAGTCCTGTGGAGGGAAAGCGGCTGAGGCCTCCAGTTCATGTTCTAGGCGCCCTGCAGTCTCTCCCTGGTTTAAGTTTAGACCTTCAAGAGCTGCTAGTCTCCCTGCTTTGCAGTGTCCCCTCAGTGGAATTTCATCTGGCCTGTGGCCATTTTCAGTTTCAATTGCGAAACAGCCCTTGGAGACTCATTGTGCCTTCTGGAAGCTTGTTGAGAACACCACACTCTACGTTACACAGCCTCTCCCTGTGGCACCTGTGGGTAGGTCTCACTACCCGAGATAGTTGTACTTCTCCTAAGTGATTCTTTTCTTTCGTCTCATGACACTGAATTGTGTAATTGTGCTGCCTTAGTTCTCTAACATGTATAAAGGACTTTGGGAGTATTTATTGTTGACCCAAAACAAACAGACCGCCAGGTATTTCTCCAGCAAAGATGAGTTTATTTGGAATCAGCAGAGACTGGCAATCCAGGGTCAGCAATCCCATACACAGCAAGGGAAGGGGACTGCATTACAGAGGGAAAAGGAGGCTGGGAGGGCTGTAGTAAACAAAGAGTCCATGGCTTTTCATTGGCTGAGTCCTTGCCAGGAAAGGAGAGGAGACTTTCTTCTTTTTGTTGGGCGCTGCTATTCCGGCAAGGTGTGAGAGCTCCCCCTTCTGGTCTCTTGACTCTATTTAATTGAGGTTTCTGTTAATTTTTCACATTATTTTGTTGACCAAGCATGTTCCTGGCTCTGGTAAGTTTTCCTATCCTTGTCTTCTCTTTACATCATTTTTTTGTTCCTATATAAAATATTTTTATAATTTAAAATTATACGCTGTACTGTCTACAAGCCCTTATAAGCTGCCTGAATTTGTTTGGGGTTTCAGGCTTGTAAAAAGCAGTGGTATTTAAACTTGATCATGGGTCCGCCTCACCTGGAAGCCTTGTCAAAACACAGATGACTGCCCTCCCCCAGTTTGTGATTTGTGTAGGTCTGGGTGGGGGCTGAGACTGGGCTGTTCTAGCAACATTTCCAGGAGATGTTCATGCTGCTGCTCCAGGAACTACACTTTGAGTACCGCTGTCATAAAGAAAACAATAAAACAACTGTTTTTGATAATTATATTAGCAATTTGCCAATCAAGTAGTGAGGTTTTTAAAAAAAAAGTCTTATTATGTATCTGGTGTTGAACTGGGCGTTGTGTGGTGATGGTTCTTGTCTTGAGGAAATTTTCTTTTTTTCTTTTTTTTAAATATTTATTTATTTATTTGGCTGCGTTGGGTCTTAGTTGCGGCATGCGGAATCTTCGTTGGGGGATGTGGGATCTTTTGTTGTGGTGCCCAGGCTTCTCTAATTACGATGCGCAGGCTTCTCTCTAGTTGTGGCGCACGGAGTCTAGAGTGCGGGTTCAGTAGTTGTGGCACACGGGCTTAGTTGTCCTGCGGCATGTGGGATCTTAGTTCCCTGACCAGGGATCAAACCCGCATCCCCTGCATTGGAAGCCAGATTCTTAACCACTGGACCACCAGGGAAGTCCCTCGAGGAAATTTTCTGATTGGCTGAACAGATGAGAAATACATATAAGTCAAGGAAAAGGACAGTGTCTAGCCAAGTGTTGATCAGAGCTGGGGCGATTCAATGTGAATTTGGGTGTTTAAGAAGGAACACAGGATGACGTAGGGCTTGAGCTGGTCTTTGAAATAAGAATGGGGTTTGAATGGTGGAATAAAGGACGGTGAGGAGGGAACTTGTGGTTAGAGGATTTGCCTGGGCAGAGGGCTAGCGCTGGGGGGAAAAAGAACCCATTAAAGCCATGGCCTGCTGCACCACGCAGAACACAGAACTTCTAACTCTGGAGAACAGTGTGCCCTCCTTGGCCACGGAGGAGAGCGTCCCCCTAAGTTGGCACCACCCTCCAATCTCATCTCCCCTCTGCTTTCCATTTGATCAGATTCCTCATTGTTGCCTGACAACTTTCTCTATTTTCCAAGGCCTTTTCTGAGCCTTTGCCCCTGATATCTCCTTCACCTGACCTGCACTTTTCTCCTTTCTCTACTGTCCCATACATGGTGCAGCTCAAATGCTACCAAGGACTTCATGAAAACACTCTGGTTCCTCCCTAAAACCTCCTTGAGTGATTAGTGAGCAGCTTACATTGACGAGGATATCATTCCTTCCCCATTTACTTGTGTCCAAGTTATACTCATCATCAATAAATTGTAGAATCCCTCTTCTTCCTTTGTGACAACCCCTGTTCTCAAAGTGTGGTCCAGAAACCAGCAATATCAATCAGCCTTACCTGGGGACTTGCTGAAAATGCTAATACTCCTCAGACCGCACCCCAGAACTGAATGGGAAACTCTGGGGTGGGGCCCAGCAGTATAAGGCTTCACAAACCGTCCAGGTGATTCTGAAAAATGGAGGAAAGCTAATTATTGACAAGTGGCCCCTGAATTCCTCCCAGAGGGCCGCCTCCCCCAAGATGAAATCCCTGCTCTCTAATTACTAACAGTTCTTTTTAAAAAAAATATTTATTTATTTATTTATTTATTTTAGGCTGCGTTGGGTCTTCGTTGCTGCGCACGGGCTTTCTGTAGTTGTGGAGAGTGGGGGCTACTCTTGTGGTGCGCAGGCTTCTCATTGCTGTGGCTTCTCTTGTTGTGGAGCACGGGCTCTAGGCTTGCAGGCTTCAGTGGTTGTGGCACATGAGCTCAGTAGTTGTGGCTCATGGGCTAAGTAGCTGTGGCTGGCAGGCTCTAGAGCGCAGGCTCAGTAGTTGCGGCACACGGACTTAGTTGCTCTGTGGCATGTGAGATCACCCCGGACCAGGGCTCGAACCTGTGTCCCCTGCATTGGCAGGTGGATTCTTAACCACTGCACCACCAGGGAAGTTCCTAACAGTCCATTTTAAGAGTGGAGAGTTTGCGTTTCTTAGAAGATGAACAGTTTTAATTTCTTCAACAGTTTGCTTTAAAAACAAAGTGAGGCTGTTTTCCGTAAGTTTAACATTTCATATGTGGTACAAATGCCCTGACCGCTTTTTTAAATGATTATAATTCAACCACAGATAATGAATGCTTTGGAGTGCTGTAACAAATTGGATAATAACAATGATTTAATCAAAGTCAAGCTAGCTAACAGTAGGAAGAAAAACCCTGCTGATTAAATTCATTTAAAAAAAATGTCCATTTAAAGTAAACTATTTCCATATCGAAAATCTTCTAATGCCTTAATTTTTGTCTAGTATATGTGTACTTTCTCATAGGAAGTATTGAAAAAATAATGAGAAATTCAGTGCAAAACTGCAGCATTCAAGGATTTGCAATGTACTGCTTATTGTCCAGGGAGCTGTTAACTGCTTGACCATGTAGGCGGAGTATGTGAGAACGCTTTTTCTACACAAACACAAAATTGTGTATATATACATAATTTGATGAGTTTTAATGGTTACACTCATGAAACCACCATCACAATCAAGATATAGAACACTTCTGTTTCCTTCCAAAATTTCTTTGTGTACCCTTGCATTCTACCCAACCCTGCACCCCTGGTCTCAGGCAACATTTTGTTACTATGGATAAATTAACATTCTATGAAAATAGACCCATACAGTATGTGCTCTTTTGTGTCCAGCTTCTTGAACCCTGTATGATGATTTTGCGATTCATCCATGTTGCAAATAGTAGTTATTCATTCCTTTTCATTGCTGAGTCATATTCCATGATATGGAGGTACCGCAGATTGTTGACCCACTCACTTGTTGACGGACATTTTGAATTTTTGGCAATGGCAAATAATGCTGCAATGAACATTCATGCACAAGCCTTTATGTGGACATGTTTTCATTTATCTTGGGTAAATGCCTAGCGAATGCTGGGTCATATGCTACACATAAAAATGTTAACATTTTTTTAAAAAACAGCCAGTTTTCAAACGAGTTGTATGATTTTACATTTCCACCATCACGTATAAGACTTCTGGTTGTTCTACACTTGGTGTCATCAATCTTTTTATTTTTGATCATTCTGATGTGTGTGTAGTGGTATCTCATTGTGTATTTAATATGCATTTCCCTGATGACTAGTGATATTGAGCAGCGTTTTACATGCTTATTGGCCTTTTGTATATCTTCTTTTGTAAATTGTTCAAATAGTTTACCCCCATTTTTTTCTTTGAGTTGTTTTTCTTATTAAACTGTAAGAGTTCTTTATATATTCTGGATATAAGTCCTTTATCAGATACATGTATTACAAGTACTTTCTCCCACTTTGTGGCTTGTCTTTTTGTTTTCTTAATCATGTCTTTCAGGCAGCAAAGCTTTTTTCATTTTGATAAAGTCCATCTTAATTTTTTTCTGTAGCATGTGCTTTTTATTTCCTATCTAAAAAAAATCATGGCCTACCACTAGGTCACAAAAATTATCTCCTATGTTTTTTTATAGAATTTTTATTGGTTTAACTTTTTTTTTAAGTTTTAATTATTTATTTATTTATTTTGGCTGCCTTAGTCTTCGTTGCTGCACATGGGCTTTCTCTAGTTGCAGTGAGCGGGGGCTACTCTTCGTTGTGGTGTGCAGGCTTCCCATTGCGGTGGCTTCTCTTGTTGCGGAGCACGGGCTATACGCACATGGGCTTCAGTAGTTGTGGCTCGCAGGCTCTAGAGTGCAGGCTCAGTAGTTGTGGCGCATGGGCTTAGTTGCTCTGCGGCATGTGGGATCTTCCCGGACCAGGGCTCAAACCCATGTCCCCTGCATTGGCAGGTGGATTCTTAACCACTGCGCCACCAGGAGAGTCCCTATCGGTTTAGCTTTTACATTTAGGTTGTTTATTCATTTTGAGTTAATTTTTGAGTGATGTTCATTTTATTTCCATAATGATATCCAGTTCTTCCAGCACCATTTGTAGAAAAGACTGCCCTTTCCCCTGTATACAGCCTCATTATCTTTATCAAAAATCAACTGACCATGTTAAGTGTGGATCTATTTCTGTACTCTCTATTCTGTTTCATTAATCTCTATGTTTATCCTAATGCTAATACTGTACTATCTTCCAACTCATGAACATGGTCTATTTCATGTTTCCATTTATTTCACTTTTTAAAATAATAATTCTCAGCTATGTTTTAGACATTTTATTGTAGAGGTTTGCATATCTTTTGTTAAATTTATTCCTAAATATTTTATGAGTTTCGATGCTACCGTAAATGAAATTGTTTTTGTAAATTTTATTTTTCTAACATTTGCTGTTAGTAAAAAATATATACAATTTTTTATAGCGACATTGTATCCTGCTACCTTTCTAAGTTCACTTTTATATATATATAATATTTGTTTGTAGATTTCTGAGGTTATAAATAATGATGTTACCTGAATGTAGAGACAGTTTTACATCTTCCTTTTCAATATTTTTGCCTTTTATCTTTGATGCAATGGGTAGGACCTTCAGGACAGCATTGAATAGAAATGGTGAGAGTGTTCATTCTTGCCTTTTTCCCAATCTTAGGGGGAAATAGCTTAATATTTTACCATTAAGTATGATGTTGGTTATTGGTTTTTAATAAATGACATTTATCAGATTGAGGAGGTCTTCCAGTCCTAGTTTATTGAGAGTTTTTATCATAAATTGATATTGCATTTTATCAGATGTTTTTTATGATTCTAGTGAAATGACACAATTTTCCCCTTTACTTTGTTGATATGATGAATTACATTGATTTTAGAATATTAAACCAATTCTTCATTTGAATATTAAACTTAAGCACATCATGGTACATGATCCGATTCATCGAGTTCTTTTTTTTTAATTTAGATATAATTGACCTACAATACTATGTTAGTTTCAGATGTACTACATAGTGATTTGCATAGATTATGAACCAATCCCCACAATAACTCTAGTAACCATCTGTCCGCATATAAAGTTATTACAATATTATTGACCATATTCCTTGTGCTATATATTTATTTTATAAATAAGCCTGTGGCTTATTTATTTTATAACTGGAGGTTCATACTTCTCAATCCCCTCCATTTCACTCACCCCCTCACCCTGTCCATTGAGTTCTTAGTATTTTTTCTTCTTATCTTTCAGTTCTAGAATTTGTTTCTTTATCAAATCTGCTATATCACTTTTATAGTTTCTGGATTCATTTCAAGATTTTATTTTCTAGAATACAGTGACCGTACTTCTTTCATAGCCTGTGTCTGATAATACATAGCTCTTAGAGTCTCTTTCTGTTGTCTCTTATTTGTACAGGGTTTTGTTCATGTTATTTCCTTATAAGGTTTGTTTTTTTTTTTGAGTATATGTGGAATATTGTTTTTGTAAAGTTATCTGTGGGAAAATTTGAGGCCAGTTACTTTATTTGATTCTGCTTGGCCTCTGGGCTCACTACTAACACAGTATCAACTTTATCCAATTTTAGTGCTTAAGATTTTCTTGGCCACCTGGAAAAGTCCAAGTCCCAAGACTGGTTTACTTACAGTCACCCTTACTCTTAGAATTCAGATTAAACCCATGAGTGGTTGCCTTGGGAATTTGTCCTGTCCTGGTCCTTGCAGGGCTGGGTTCTTTCTTACAATGCCCTCTGTCTCCAAGAGCCTGAGAAAATCACTGCTTGGCCTCTCAGCTGCCTTTGCTGGTTAGGCATATGCCTTAGGGAAGACAGAGTTTCAAACGCTAGTCTCACCACACTGGGTTATAGATTTTCCAGGATTTTAGCAGGTAGTTTCTCACCGTTTGTTTAGCTTTTTAGCACTTTCAGTGACTTTTAAAAAATGCTTTTTACTTAGATTTTTCAGTTGTCTTCAGTGGGAGATTTGGTTTGAATTATCCAAAGCTGATGTCCTGATGTTGCCTCCTTGATCCCTTTAAAAATAACCGCTAGATGATAATCACACTGTGGATTCTGTATCTGTTCCCCAGATCATATATTGTGTTGGCCAAAAAGTTAATTCGGGTTTTCCCATAAGATGTTATGGAAAAACCCAAACCTGCTCTTTTTGTTATGGAAAAACCCGACCTGCTCTTTGGAAGAGAGGAGTTATTTCCCATATTTCTCTGGTTTGCTTGCACATTTGCTTCAGCCTGTCTCTCCCTTTTGGACTTCCTTTTATTTAGGGTTGAGTTGAGTCAATACCAGTCCATCCTGTCCTACACACTCCAGGAAGTGCATACCAAGCTCCAAGCACATACCAAGCTCCTTGAGAAGTCTTCTTAAAGTATCTCTCTCTAGGCTTAAGAGGACTAAGTACATGGTTGTTACCCACAGTACATCAACAACTCTTTCTAAAGAAATTTTTTCAACTCCAACTTCTAGCCTCTTCAACTCCAACCCTTTGATTCTCTCAAAGTAAATGAGTGGCTAAGTGTTGCAAAACTGGTTTTCAGAAACTCCCTTAATAAAACATTTAGAACATGGGTAATTGGCACATGTTGCCTTGGTTGCTGAAGTTGAAATATTTCAACATCCTATTATGTATTTCACAAATGTTTTCCCAGTTTGTTATGTGCCTTTTGATATTCTATGGTGTTGTTTAGATGTAGCAATGTTAAATTTTAATGAAATGAAATCTTTTTATGGTTTCTGACTCTTTTTTTTTTTAAAAAAACACATTTTATAATTTTGGGTTTTTTTTAATATTTACCTATATTTTCTTCTGCTACTTTTACGAATTCCTTTTCTACATATTTAATCCACCTGGCATTTGGCAAGTTAGGGAATCTAACTTTTTTTCCCAAATGGTAAGTCACCCAAATACTTATATGTATTTTTTTCTGAGTTCTTATATTCTTTTTCCATCAGTCTATCTGACCATTCTGCTAATGATAATGTAATTGATTAATTCAAACCAAAATATGGATGCATTTGTCTAAGTGTTTACACTAATCCAATGATGTAATTCTTTGTTAAACAATTGCTTTTTAATTAAATAGCCTTATTGAAGATGTTTCCACGAAATTATACTTAAAAATTAAATCACAGATTTCTTTTGATTCACAGTATATTTTTGGTCATCCAGTGACCGTCAGTGATGATATATGTGTAGGAAACTGCTAGTTTTCGTGATCCAGTCAAAGAAAGTTTTAAGGCTGTAAACAGAACACGTTTGAGGTGGTGCCAATGTCCGGTGACTAGTTTGAATTTCACCTGCTAATAGTCAAAGATTCTGGCTTCTGTGACATTCTCACGGTGAAATTCAAAGCTAATAATTAACTGGCTGTGTTAACAAGACTGAATGGCTGGAAGCAGCAAATTCTTGTATCTCAGACACAATGCATTAGTGTTTTAGACATCAGGCACATTGTTGTTTATAGTGAGCTGAGCTCCCAGGCTAGCATCCTGAAAATGAGGCTAAATGCTTTGAGCAGTTGCATGCTCAGGACACCCAAGGGGACTGTGTGGTCATCTTCGAGCCACACCAGAATCTCCTTCATCTGAAATGGAATTCAACTTGATGTGAATAAGAGTAGATACTCACTTTGGGGTATGATCTGAGCTGGTTATGTTTCCGTGTTTCCAGGAGTGGATAAATATACAGAAAGGAGTTTGTACAATATTACCATGAATCTTCATTTTTGTTTATTACTAAATTATGTAAGAAGGTAGTTTTGTAAATACTTAAGAATATTTTTATTATGTTATTATTTATTTATTCCCTACTTTTTTCCTAAAATGATTTGAGATATTTATAAAAATGTAAGAAATATAAGTTTCATTTTGTAAGATAATGATATCAGGGCAAAAGAAAAATATGGGTCAGATAGAAAAAGGCAAAGGGGAATAAATACATAGACATTTATGTTCTTTTTATCCTTTCATAATCGTAAAGTCACTGCACCACGGACTGAATTTTATCAGGCCTAGAGAAAGAGGTAAACATGCTGTATCACAAACTTCTCATTGTTCAGAAAAGAAAAACAGGCCAGTTACTCAGAGAAATGGCTTTTCATAGGAGAATATTCTTTGTTTGGGAGGCACTTCTGCAGTGTTTTGTTTGTTTGTTTGATTGATTGATTTTAGGGCAGTGATATTACTGTCTATGTTACCTTTTTTGATGCTGTTTAGGTTTTGTGTTTTATAAACAAATTTTATCTTATATGTGATGAATACGTCCATCAGTCAATTTCATAGACACTGTCTCTAGCCCATATATGTTAATCAGTTATTTAATAAGTGCCTCTATGTGCACAGTATTGCTTGGTGCTAAGAGATTTAAAGATAAAGAACACCAGTTATCACATTGCCTTTTGAAATAAACCTAGGTAGGCAAATAATGATACTGATGATGACGATGGTGGTTATTATGGCAAAGTCATGAATGTAGTGCTCAAATGACTGAAGTTGGAGAACATGGGTGTAGATGATAGTGGTGCTAATGAAAAGGTTTTGGTAAGGGATTAAATAATCAGATTTGTGGTTTAGAAAGATCACGTTGGTTGCCATGTGGAGGACAGATTGGCAGTGGGGAAAGATGGAAGATTAGCAAACAGTAAAGAATTGAATTAAGGCAAAGACATTATGGAAAAAGGCCAGCTCTCAGGACAATTTAATGTGAATTGAGAAGGAAGGAGGACCTGAGGAAAGCTCCCAGATTCCTGGCTTAGGTGACTAGATACTTGGATATAACTAACCAGAATATGGAGTATAAGAAGAAAGACCAATAAGCTTTGGAGAAAAAGGGAAGTTCAATCTTAGATGTGTTTATTTTTGAGGTGTCTGCAAGTCATAACAAAAATGTCCAGTAGGCAGTTGGATTCATGGTGCTGGAGTTCAATGGGAGTAATTGAGGCATGGGATATACAGAAAACAAAATATTTATATGAGATATAGACACAAGATATATAGAAAACAAAATGTGAATGGATTAAACAATCCAATAAAAAGGCAGAGAGATGTGTCAGACTGGATAAAAAAAATAGATCCAACTCTATGTTACTATAAGACACACTATACATCAAAGATAAGACGTAAAGGAATGAAAAAGATATACAAACCACAGCCAGAAGAAAGCAGGAGTGGCTTTACTAATATCAGACAAAAAAGAAGAAAAGGGATATTTTATAATGATAAGTGTCAACCCATCAGGCAGATATGACAATTATAAACATATACACACAACAGAGCCCCAGATACATAAAGCAAAACCCGAAAGAATCAAAGTGAGAAATAGACAATTTAACACTAAGCATTGGAGACTTAAAAACTCCATTTTCAATAATAGGTAGAATTACTAGGAAGAATATCAACAGGGGAATAGAAGAATTGAACAACACTTACACAAACTAGATTTCTATAAAGCAGTCTACTCAACAAAGGCTGAATACACATTCTTCTCAAGTGCACGTATAAAATTATCCAAGATACACCAGATACTAGGCCAATAACCAAGCCTGAGTACATTTAAAAGAATTCGGATGGTACAAAATATGTTCTTTAACCCAAATTAAATTAAATGAATACAGACACAAAACCTGCAACAAAATACTAGAAAACCAAATCCAGTAACATATAACAAGGATTTTACACCATGGCCAAGTAGGATTTACCAGGAATGCTAAGTTGGTTAACATTAGAAAAAAATCAGTTATATCCTATATCAATAGGATAAAGACAATAGCCACACGATCATCACAATAGATGCAGAAAAGCAACTGACAAAATCTAACGCCCCTCATGATAAAAACACTAAACAAACTAGGAATAGAAGAGAACATCCTCAATTTGAAAAAATAAAAAAAGGTGTCTATGAAAAACCCACAGTTAACATAAAACTTAGTGGTGGAAAACTGAATAGTTTTCTCTAAGATAAGGAACAAGCCAAGGGTGTCTGTTCTCACCAATTCTATTCTAACAGCCAGAGCAATTAGGAAATAAAAAGAAAAAATAGGCATCCAGATTGGAAGGGAAAAACAAAAACTTTATTCACAGGTGACGTGCTTTTGCACTTAGAAAATCCTAAGGAATTCACGTAAAAACTAATTAGTTCTATTAGTAGAACTTCTAAGGAATTCACGTAAAAACTAATTATTTCTATTAGTAGAACTAATAAATGAGTTTACTAATGTGATAGGATACAAGATCAATCTGCAAAATTCTGTTGTATTTCTATAAACCTGCACTGAATAATCTGAAAATGAAATTAAGAAAACAATTCCATTTACAAAAGCATCAAAATAATAAAACATTTAGGAATAAATTCAACAAAAAAGTGCAAAACTTAGAATATTACAACTATATAACATTGTTGAAAGAAATTGAAGAAGATCTAAGTCAGTGGAAAGACATCCCATGTTCATGTATCAGAAGACTTAACATTGTTAAGATAGCAGTACTCTCCAAATTGATCTACAGATTCAGTGTAATCCTTATCAAAATCCCGGCTAGTTTCTTTGCAGAAATTAAGAAACTGATCCTAAAATCCACATGGAAAATCAAGGAATACAGAATAGCCAAAACACTCTTGAAAAGCAACAAAGTTGGAGGACTCACACTTCCTGATTTAAAAGCAGGTGTCTGATTAAAAACCAAGATGGTGTGATACTGACATGAAGGCAGACTTACAGATCAATGAAATAGATTTGAGAATTCAGAAATAAACTGTCACATTTATATCAATTTATGTTTGACAAGAGTGTCAAAACAATTCAATGGAGAAAGAATAGCCTTTTCAGTAAATGGTACTGTGACAACTGGATATCCATCTGCAAAAGAATGAAGTTGGATTCCTTCACACCATATACAAAAATTAACTCAAAATGGATCAAAGATGTAATGTAAGAACTATAACTCAGAAGAAAACATAGGGGCAAATCTTCATGACCTTGGACTAGGTAATGGTTTCTTAGATATGTCACCAAAAGCACAAACAACAAAGAAAAAATAGATTAATTTGACTTCATAAAAATTAAAAATTGCTTTGCTTCAAAGAATACCATCAAGAAAGTGCAAAGACAACCTATCAAATATTTTCAAGTCATGTATCTAATACAGGATTTGTGTCTAGAATATCTAAAGAACTCCAATCACTCAAAGATATAAAGACAAATTACCCAATTAAAAATGGGCAAGGGATCTGAATGGAGATTTCTCTAAAGAGGATATGCAAATGACCAATAAGCACATGAAAAGATGCTCATCATTGGCCATCAGGGTACTACAAATCAAAACCACAGTGAAATACCATTTCACACCCACTAGAATGGCTATAATAAAAAAGACATAAGTGTTGACAGATGTGGAGAAATTGAAACCCTCAATCACTGCTGGTGGGAAAGTTGGTACAAGGCTCTTTGGAAAACATTTTGGCAGTTCCTCAAAAAGTTAAACATAGAATTAACCATATGACCCATTAAGTCCACTTCTACATATATGCCCAAGAGAACTGAAAACACATGCCCACACAAAAACTTGTACATGAATGTTCATAGCAGCATTATTCATGAGAGCCAAAAGTAGAAACAACCCAAGTGCTCATCAACTGATGAGTGGATAATAAAATGTGGTGTATCTATATAACAAAACATTATGCAGTAATATAAAGGACTCCAGTATAAGTATTGATCCAACATGGATGAACCTTGCAAACATTATCCTCCATCAAAGAACCCCATCACAGGGAACTCTCTAGCAGCCCAGTGGTTAGGATTCCACACTTTCACTGCCAAGGGTGTGGGTTCAGTCCCTGTCAGGGAACTAAGATCCCACAAGCCATGTGGTGTGGCCAAAAAAAATAACCCCATCACCAAAGACCATACACTGTATGATTCCATTTGCATGAAATGTCCGGAACAGGTAAATTTAGAGACAGAAAGTAGAGTAATGGCTGCCTAGCTCTGAGGGGAATGTGAGGAATGGGGAGTGACTGCTACAGAATATAGGTTTTCTATTTGGGGATGTTAAAAACATTCTAAAATTGACTTTGGTGATGACTGTGCCAACTCTGCAAAGTTAATAAAAACCTCTGAATTGTACACATTAAATGGATGAGTTGTAAATGAATTATATGGCAATAATGCTGTTAAAAGAGGAAAGAAATATAGGTGGTATATCCCCAACATTAATAGAACACTTGTTTACAAAGTGTTGCTGTCTCCAGCATCTCACGGGCTTTCATCGCCATCCTAGAAAGAGATCGCTTATTGCCAAACTAAGTTGCAAAAAATAAGCCATAAAGACTTTCAGTGATTTACCTAAGATATTGGCTGGTTTGTGGTGGCGCCAGGAGATGCCAGCCCTCACTCCTAAGGCCAAGTCCAGTATAAATTTCACTATGCTGTTTTTACCCCAGGATTATCTGCTCACTCATTTACTTTGCCTCAGTTAACTTATTTAGGGAATCATAAATAAGACTTCTTTGTGCCAAGTACTTTCTAAGTCCTTCAAGTATATTAACTACAGTTGTCCCTAGGTATCCATGGGGGATTCGTTCCAGGACCCCCGAGTATACCAAAATCCATGGAAGTTCATGCCCCTTGTATAAAATGGTGTAATATTTGCACTACACACATCCTCCTGTATCTCTAGATTACTTATAATACCTAATACAATGTAAATGCTATGTAAATAGTTGTAAATACAATGTAAATGCTATGTACATAGCTGGCAGTGCATGGCAAATTCAAGTTCTGCTTTTTGGAAATTTCTAGATTCTTTTTCTGAATATTATTTGTCCATGGTTGGTTGAATCCGTGGATGCAAAACCTGTGGATACAGAGAGTCAATTGTAATTAAATTCTTATAACAACCCTCTGAATAAGGTGCTACTTTGACCCCATTTGCAGATAGGAAATGGAAGCATGGAGATGAACTTTTCCAGCTCACACAGCTAGTCAGTGGCAAAGTCAGGATTCGAACACAGGAGTCGAGTGTGGCTCCAGCCTGGATTGCTCTTAAACCTCAATACTCTGCAGATACCTGCTCTTCCTTGACTACTTGTATCTTGGATCTCAACCTTAATTGTAAAAAGAGGTGAAGAGAGCCACTCTCTCTGTGCAGCTGTACTGAGCTCTGACACCGGAGCCCTACCTGAGTGTGCAGGGGTGGCACTGGGTTCCCCAATACTAGAGTCAAAGGTGAGTGATACCACGGAATTAATGACTTCCAGGCCCAGAGCTCAGCCCAGAGCAGTGTTTGCTTTGCAGTAACTAAGCAAATCCCTCATCTATCAGGTGATCCGACTGGGGTAGGGGTGAGGTAGGCAGGGGAGAGGAGGAGCCTGCAGAGTTTATAAGTGTGTACTCAGTCTTAGGAAAACCACACCTGGAAACACACCACCACTGAAGAAGGAGCCTGGACAACAGCTGTGAGACTCAAGAAGTCTCCCTCACTGCGTGCACTTGCGCACACACACTCACACACATGCTCACACACACACTTCTTCTGATGGCAATAACACAGTCCTTACGGTGTCTAAGTGCTGACGCAGCCACAGGCTTGCATGTTATTTTACACTCTGGCTCCTGGGATCCTGCGTCAATGGGCAGCCCACAGCTAGCTCCTGGACTTGGCTTTCTGGTTGGTTGTTTAGAAAAGGCTTATAGGTATAATAGTACTTTTCCTGTGAACTTCAGTCTCGATTAGCAACTCTGTGTGTCAAGTGTAATTAAGAATTCTTACCAGGTCACACAGGCTGCACCCGGCTATCTCAGGAGAGGCCCAGCCACGCTTGTGTTTGCTTTGCGGACAAGGGCCAATTTGTTTCTTTCACAACATGTTGGGACACTCAAACAGTTAAATGTGCAGATCCAGGCTTGGCGTGGAGGAATGTGCCGTTTCCTGACGCTGACTTGGGAGAGCAGAGCTGCATTCACCTGCCCTGGGAGCTGCCACACTTGCTGCTCAGGTGGTGATTAAATCCAGGACTGTGCTCTTTTTTATTCAGGGAACAGTGTGCAGCCTCGGTGAGGATTAGTAATGGCTGGGCCTTTAAGAGTATCCTTTTAGAGACAAGCCTTTGTTTATAATCTGGAGTTTCTGCAACTTATCTTCCCCTTAATATACCTGATTGTATCATCTTGATGTCCTGTTTCCTCTTTATGTTGAATACAACTTAAATCTGAACTGTGATTTTATTTTAGCAGAAAACTTTTTTATATGCTTCTGTACTGAAAGTTGAAGAGTAGCTTAAAGTGTTGGTAGGATAAAAGGACGATTCTGTTTTATGCTACTTCTAGTGTATTTTGGTTCCTGCTGTTTAGTGATTGCAGCTTCCACCATCCCCTGAACCTTTCTCTGTCTTTCATTTAGCTCTCGGCTAAGAGGAAGAGTAATAAGAGATAAAGTGACGGGTAATAGAGCCAGTTTGTAAAGGTTTTATGATGCCATTGTGAGAGGTGTAGCTTTTAATTCGGAAGGAGATGAGAAGACATTGGAGATTATTGAGCAGACATTTTAAAAAAACCTAATTGCGATGCCATTATCATACCCCACAAAATTAATAGTAAGCCATTAATATCATCACACATCCAACCAATATTCATACTTCTAATTATTCCGTAAATGTCATACTTTGAGTTGTTTTTAAAAATCAGTATCCAAATAAGGGACACACATTGCAATTAGTGGATGTGTCTGTTAGTCCTTTTTCATCTGTGGGTTCCCTCTCTCTCTCTCTCTTATTTTAGTTTTAGTTTATTTGTGGGAAAAAAAACCCAGATTGCTGTTGCTGGAGCTGTAGAGATTCCACATCCTGGACTTGTGATAGTATCTTCTGGTGTACTGTAACATGTCTCTCTGTCCCCTGTATTTCTATCAATTGTTAATTAGACTTAGAGGTGTATCAGATTCAGGTTTGATTTTTTTTTTCAGATAGCTTTTTAGATGGTTGTGTTCTTCCACCAAGAAGTACAGTAAGTCCCCTACATACGAATGAGTTCTGTTCCGAGAGCACGTTTGTAAGTCCAATTTGTTTGTATGTCCAGCAAATTTAGCCTGGGTACCCAACTAACACAACCGGCTATGTACCGCTGATTTACACTTGCTTCCAGACATCCTTGAAATAAAGGGCTTGAAATAAAGATACCGTACTACTGTACTCTATACAGTACTGTACAGAACGAAGTACCCAAAAGCACAACCACTTGTAGAGGATGCACGTGCGTGACAGTGTACACCAGATACGTGAACTGATTTACCTAATTGGACATGCAAATGCACGTTCGCATCTTTGAAAGTTCACAACTTGAAGGTTCGTATGTAGGGGACTTACTGTAATTCTTTTTTACTTTGTTGGATTAAATTCATTAATATGTCATTGAGGATTCTTAAATCTGTGTTTATGAGAGATATTGGCATGTGGTTTTCTTGTCTTATAATGTCTTTGATTTTGGTATTAAGCTAATGCTGTCCTCATAGAATGAGATAAGTATTCCCTCTGCCTTGTTCTTCTGAAAGAGATTAGAAGAATGCGATAATTTCTTTCTTAAGTATTTGGAAGAATTCACCAGTGAACCCATCTGTGCCTCATGCTCTCTGTTTTAGAGGGCAATTGATTATATTTTTATTGACATTTAGTTGATTTACACTGTTATGTTAGTTTCTGCTGTACAGCAAAGTGTTATACATATGTATACAATCTTTTTTTATATTCTTTTCCATTATGGTTTATCACAGGATATCGAATATGCTTCCCTGTGCTGTGCAGTAGGACCTTGCTGTTTATCCATCCTATACATAATAGTTTGCATCTGCTAATCCCAGACTCCCACTCCACTCGTCCCCCACCACCACCCCCAACTCCCAGCAACCACAGTCTGTTCTCCGTGTCTGCGAATCTGTTTTGTTGTAGATAGGTTCATTTGTGTCATATTTTAGATCCCACATATAAGTGATGTCATATGGTATTTGTCTTTCTCTTTCTGCCTTACTTCACTTACCTTGATAATCTCTAAGCCCATCCATGTTGCTGCAAATGGCATTATTTTTTTCTTTTTTATTGCATAGTATTCCATTGTATATACGTATCACATCTTCTTTATCCATTCATCTGTCGGTGGACATTTAGGTTGTTTCCATGTCTTGGCTGTTGTGAATAGTGCTGCTATGAACATTGGGGTGCATGTATCTTTTTGAATTATAGTTTTGTCTGGATATATGCCTAGGAGTGGGATTGCTGAATCATATGGTAGCTCTATTTTTAGATTTTTGAGGAACCGCCATACCGTTTTCCATAGTGGCTGCACCAACTTACAGTCCCACCAACAGTGTAGGAGGTCTCCCTTTCTCCACATCCTCTCCAGCATTTGTTATTTGTAGATTTTTTAATGATGGCCATACTGACCGATGTGAGGTAGTACCTCATTGTCATTTTGATTTGCATTTCTCTAACAGTTAGAGGCATTGAGCATATTTTCATGTGCCTGTTGACCATCTGTATGTTAGAAAGCGATTAATTATTGATTCAATTTCTTTAATAAATATAGGCCTATTCATTCATATGGTTTATTTCCCCTTCTGTGAGATTTGGCAGATTGTGTCTTTCAAGAAATTGGTCCATTTTGGGCTTCCCTGGTGGTGCAGTGGTTAAGAATTTGCCTGCCAATGCAGGGGACATGGGTTTGAGCCCTGGTCCAGGAAAATCTCACATTCTGTGGAGCAGCTAAGCCCATGTGCCACAACTACTGAGGCTGTGCTCTAGAGCCTGTGAGCCACAACTACTGAGCCTGTGTGTCACAATTATCGAGGCTGTGTGCCACAGCTACTGAAGCCGGTGTGCCTAGAGCCCATGCTCCGCAACAAGAGAAGCCACCACAATGAGAAGCTCATGCACTGCGGCGAAGAGTAGCCCCTGCTCACCACAACTAGAGAAAGCCAGCACACAGCAAGAAAGACTCAACACAGCCAAAAAAAAAAATAAAAATAAATTAGTTAATTAAAAAAAAGAAATTGGTCCATTTTATCTAAATTATAAAATGTGTGGGCATAGAGCTGTTCATAGTATTACTTTATTATCCTTTTAATGTCCATGGTATCTGTAATAATGTCTTCTCTTCTTATTCTGATATTAGTAATTCATGTACTTGTTCTTTTTTCTTAGTTAGCCTGGCTAGAGGCACACACACACACACACACACACACACACACAATCAAGTACATTGTTGCTCTTATTTTGAACAAACTGTAATGCATTAGGTCAGTTAAGAATAAGAAAAACAAAAGTTTTTATTTTACTTTTCCTCTGATCCTCTTCCTTTCTTTATATAGATCTAAGTTTCTGACCTGTATCATTTTTCTTCTGGCTAAAAAACTTCTTTTAACATTTCTTACAAGGCAAGTCTAAGTCTGTTGACAACAAATTTTCTGTTTTTGTTTGTCTGAGAAAGTGCTTGTATTTTATGGTTACAAATTTGAAACTGACACTTTCAAATGATTTTTCCTCTGTAGACCATCATATTTTTAATCGATACACTATGCTTTTTATAGGTGCCTGTATACCGAGTAAGCTCACAGTAAATCCTGCTAAGTGAATGATAGTCTCATTTCCAATTTTTCTGTATTGAAATTTGTAAATATAGCAGCCATAATGTTTTCATGAATTTTGTGTCTTTTAACAGATATTTTTTTAAGATGAAACTCATTAAGTAAGTGGTCTATGACTATTGAGAACATTTTTCCAAAGAAAAACGACATAAATTTGTATGTTTTCTCAATTTGATTCCATTTCAATTTAAAACATATAATTATCCAATTAAGAATAGGAGCTCTGGACTTCCCTGGTGGCGCAGTGGTTAAGAATCCACCTGCCGATGCAAGGGACATGTGTTCGAGCCCTGGTCTGGGAAGATCCCACATGCTGTGGAGCAACTAAGCCCATGCACCACAACTACTGAGCCTGTGCTCTAGAACCCCCGAGCCACAACTGCTGAAGCCCAAACGCCTAGAGCCCGTGCTCCACAACAAGAGAAGCCACCGCAATGAGAAGCCTGTGCACCGCAAGGAGGAGTAGCCCCGCTCACCGCAACTAGAGAAAGCCTGCGCACAGCAACGAAGACACAACGCAGACAAAAATAAATAAATAAATTTATAAAAAGAAAAAAAAAGGAAAAAAAGAAAGCCCATGGGCAGCAGCGAAGACCCAACACAGCCAAAAATAAATTAGTTAATTTAAAAAAATAGGGGCTCCATCAAAAGAGTATTTTTGTAAATCAAGATATCTAAAAACACAATTAGAAAACTTCAGAGCTAAATACTGTTCCCTGTGTGACTCAGATTAATTTTTCAGTTCCTCTCTTGCTTTTATAGGAATACATTTCAGTAAATTTCTGCTTTTAAACTTTGTTTTTATAATTGGGACTTTTTAAAGGAAATAACAAAAGCTAAAACTTTTGGTATTCCATTCATTGAATATTTGACTAAAAATTTCCAAATGATGCTGAACAAAAGGTAAATTTAGAAATTTTATTTATTTATTTTATTTATTCTTTTTTAAGTTTATTTATTTTTGGCTGCGTTGGGTCTTCGTTGCTGCACATGGGCTTTCTCTAGTTAGGCGAGCGGGGTCTACTCTTCGTTATGGTGCACAGGCTTCTCATTGTGGTGGCTTCTCTTGTTGCGGAGCACAGGCTCTAGGCACGTGGCCTTCAGTTGTTGTGACTCACTGGCTTAGTGGCTGCATGGCATGTAGGATCTTCCAGGACCAGGGCTCAAACCTGTGTACCCTGCATTGGCAGGCAAATTCTTAACCACTGCGCCACCAGGGAAGTCCCAGAGAATTTATTTATAAAATGTTCAATACAATGTAGAACATTAGGTTAATTTACAGAGTATTTTTAAAGGCTCAAGCTTTCCTAAAATTTGATTGATGGTGCAAAAATAATTTTATCTTCAATATTAACTTTTTAAATTAATTCACAGTGACATTTGCAAAATGTCAAATGTTTCACTTTAGGCAGAATACTCCCAGAAGCTTTATTTATTTATTTTAACATCTTTATTGGAGTATAATACAATGGTGTGTTAGTTTCTGCTTTATAACAAAGTGAATCCGTTATACATATACATATGTCCCCATATCTCTTCCCTCTTGCGTCTCCCTCCCCCCTACCCTCCCTATCCCACCCCTCTAGGTGGTCACAAAGCACCAAGCTGATCTCCCTGTGCTATGCAGCTGCTTCCCACTAGCTATCTATTTTATGTTTGTTAGTGTGTATATGTCCATGCCTCTCTCTCGCTTTGTCACAGCTTACCCTTCCCCCTCCCCATATCCTCAAGTCCGTTCTCTAGTAGGTCTGTGTCTTTATTCCCATCTTGCCCCTAGGTTCTTCATGACATTTTTTTTTTTAGATTCCATATATATGTGTTAGCATACAGTATTTGTTTTTCTCTTTTTGACTTACTTCACTCTGTATGACAGACTCTAGGTCCATCCACTTCACTACAAATAACTCAATTTCATTTCTTTTTATGGCTGAGTAATATTCCATTGTATATATGTGCCACATCTTCTTTATCCATTCATCTGATGATGGACACTTAAGTTGTTTCCATCTACAGGCTATTGTAAATAGAGCTGCAATGAGCATTTTGGTACATGACTCTTTTTGAATTATGGTTTTCTCAGGGTATATGCCCAGTAGTGGGATTGCTGGGTCATATGGTAGTTCTATTTTTAGTTTTTTTAAGGAACCTCCATACTGTTCTCCATAGTGGCTGTATCAATTTACATTCTCACCAACAGTGCAAGAGGGTTCCCTTTTCTCCAAACCCTCTCCAGCATTTATTGTTTGTAGATTTTTTGATGATGGCCATTCTGACTGGTGTGAGATGATATCTCATTGTAGTTTTGATTTGCATTTCTCTAATGATTAATGATGTTGAGCATTCTTTCATGTGCTTTTTGGCAACCAGAAGCTTTATTTTGAATCCATTAGTTAGATTAAAAAATCTAAGCCTTATTGAAATTACTTTAAATGATTGTCTACTTTTGATATATGATCATATTGAGATAAAACTGGCATCATTAACTTATCACTTCAGTTTTCTTACATGAACAAGAAAACTTGGAATCAAAAATGAACTAAATTAATTTTGAAGAGCAGTTATTTAATCAATATGAAATTACATTTAAATGTACCTGTTGTAGTTGCACTTGCTGAATCATCTCTGGGCATCACTTTCTTGCAATCACTATCAAGGCGACTTTGAATTAAGTGCTGAAGCTTCTTTAGTATATTTGTGTCTGGTTTTCATATGGTCACTGATATTGCTACAGCCCCATGGTGGATGCTAAGTGTCAACATTTTGTGTAAGTTACACTTTATATTTTTTTTAGGCAGGGAAATTCAGTGCTTAATTTTTCATTAAACATGCACTTTTATTACTTTTCTAGCTCACTGCTGCTGAAAAGATTTATTGAAAAAATAAAAACTATATTATCAAACAAAATAAATAAGTAGTTGTAGATTTATACCCTGCAGTAAATGACAAGACCACTGTAACAAGATCTACTAATCTAAGACTAATTTACTCATAAACCTGTGCTCAGTCATAAACCTGTGCTCATGCATATTTTTCATGTTCACCTGACTTATGTTTCCCGTGTTTCCTACTGACCTAACTCACTGACTAGCTGCTTGTATCTTCATGCATCTTGCAAGCCATGGTGGTGTTCATGGCAAAACTGGCTGGTACACCAAGTGGCCAGCTGCAGCAATAGCTTCCAGTACTTTTCCTACCACTACCCTATACCAGGAGTTAGCCATCTCCTCTATACAACACATTTTTTTTTAACAAGCAAGTATCCTGCATGTTGAAAGGGAAACACTAGTTATATTTCATCTGGAAAGGGTTTGGAAGAAAGAGATGAATTACACGTTTTAAAGTGAAAACTCTGCTTACTGCCTATGCATCTTCCACATTACTAGACAAGGCCATGGCAGGAGGAGCTGGAAGTACAAAGTGGAGATCTTGCAAACCCGTCCTGGCTTATTGTAATTAAAATGATATTGACAGTACTTCATTAAAAATGAAAAATCCAGGGCACATGCTAGATCAAATGTGATGCTGCTGGGACCATAACCACAATCCAAGATTGTCCTATGGAAACCAAGAAGGTTCTGGAGAAACGGATGCATGATTACCCCAGTATTAGATAGTCAAGCAGAGATAGTCATGTAGGCAGTTAGATAAAAGAGCCTGGAGTTCCTGGGAGGCAACTCTTCTGGAACACATTTGGAAGTCTATGCGTTTGGGAATCATCAATATGTACATCATATTTAGAGCCATATATCGGATGGGGTCACCTATGGGAATAAGTGTAATCAGGGAAGAGAAGAGGCCCAAGGACTGTGAGCTGGGCATACTCCATCATGGGGAAGGGGGCGAAGATGAGGAACCAACAACAGAGACTGAAAATTGAAACAATTGCAGAATGTCACTTATCAGATTGCAAAGAGTACTTGAATTTCAGAGAGCCAGAATATTCCCTGAGTGCTTGCTATCTGCTTGGAGACTTCATACCCTTGCAGGGTTGCTGAAAAAGAAGTTGAACTCAAATATACCTATAGGCCTGGGCAAAGAACACAAACCCCTGATGCAGGTCAGTATAAAAGCAGAGGGAGGAATGAAGGGTGTGCCAAACAGGAGAAGGCAGGCTTCTTCTAAAGGAATGTAGAAAGCACTTTTCACAATTCTGTGAACCAAAGAAATTATGTCTGTGGGCCAGATATGGCCCATGGGCCCTAAGTTTGCTATACCTGCTGCACGTTAAAACTTTTCAAAAGATATTCACATGTTTCCATGGAGGGTCAGTGCATCCCAGGGCCACGTAAATATTAAGCGGCAGATCCTGGGATGGAAACAAGTCAGTGGACTGCAAAGCTGGCGTTCTTTTCACCGCACCAGACTGCTACCCTGGAATTTCGGAAACCAAACCTCGCTGGAAATTGACTGATAAATCTAAGCATCGAGCTGGCTATGTCTGTGTGTCTGTTGAAGTGAAGGTAAAAAGTGGAGAAAATTATATTTTATTTGTTCCAGAATATTCTCACTGGTAGTTTTAAATATTTCCCTTCCTACTGCATCCAAGTACTAGAAAATGGTGACACTTCTTTGTATTTTTTACTAGAAGAAGTCCCATGTCTTTGAAGTCTGAAGGAAAGGTATGGAACCCAGGGCCACAGATGTAAGAAGAGGATCACAGAAGCATCCAGGAATTTTAAGGGCCTTACACAGTATTAATGGCTCTCAACATGACTCTGAAAGGTTGAATGACCCCAAAATGCTCCTCATTGTTCTTGGAGCCAATGACGTTTTTATTTATTTCCTTGCTGGTTTACCTCTGGATTCAGGCTGTCTGTTTATACTAGATGGCATAAGTGTTCCCTCTTGGCTGTGCCTCTTGTTTTTCCTGTGGAACCCACAAGGGGTAGTGGTTAGCACGTTGACTTTGAGTCAGCAGGCTGGTGTATGGGGCCAGGCTTGGCCACGTACTAGCAATGTGGCCTTCGGGCAAGTCACCCAATCTTTCTGGGCCTTGTTTTTTTCTTTTTTAAATTCTAAAATAGGGATAAAAACACCTTTCCCCATTATTTCCATAGGTGGTTGAGAACCTACAATAGAATGTGTGTGATTTCGTCTATTTGAGAACACGTTATTAACTCTCTGAGCGTAAGGATTCTTATTTTAAAAGCAAGTAGGGTGAAAGAAGTATGCTGGTGTGGAGAGAGGAGATTTGCAAGCAAGGGAAGAAAGAGAGATGGCCAACTTATATCAAAAAACCCATAGGGAGTTAACTCCAAACTTTCTGTGCTTTAAAAGTTCATGAATTTTTTAGTGTTTCGAAGGTAATCATGTGTACCCAGGGAATGAGAACAAAATGTCAGGGCAGGGAAAGGGAGGAGATCAGCTTTCTGTCCAGCTGTGAGTTTTCTCACTGTGACTCTAAAGCAGAGGGAGATCCAGTGTTCTGGAGTTCCTGGTCCTTCTGAAATTACATGACTGAAAATATGACTGCGGATGGTACTTTCAGTGCTGGGGAAAAAGGGTTCTAGATAGGTTTGAACTTTTAAATGAGATCATTTTTTCTCTTTTTTAAAATTGAAGTGTAGTTGATTTACAATGTTATGTTAATTTCTGCCATACAGCAGACTGATTCAGTTATATATATATATAGAGATATATATATATTCTTTTCCATTATGGTTTATCACAGGTTATTGAATATAGTTCTCCATGCTATACAGTAGGACCTTGTTGTTTATCCATTCTATATATTGTTATAATAGCTTGCATCTGCTAATCCCAAACTCCCAGTCCATCCCTCCCCCATCTCCCTCCCCCTTGGCAACCACAAGTCTGTTCTTTATGTCTGTGAGTCTGTTTCTGTTTCGTAGGTAAGTTCATTTGTGTCATAGTTTAGATTCCACATAAGAGAATCTTATAGGCAAATGGATAAGGCAAGGAGGCTGTCACTCAAATCAGTTTGCACAGTACTGTCGTTCACGGGACTTTCCACATCCCATCTCTTCTTCCCTCATAACAGCAACACTATGCAAACGGGGCAGATATTATTGTCCTTGTTTTATAACTAAGCCAGCTCAGGACATATTGGCTGAGAGCTGGTAAATGGCAGAATGTAGATAAGAATGTGGGTCTGCTGTCTTACTCTGCTCTTTACCTACCAAGCTATCCAGGGTCCATATTTGTTGACGCCTAGAGAGGTTAAGTGACTTCTGAAAGGTCACACAGCAATAAATAGCAGAGCCAGGACTTTATTCCAGGCATTCAGACTCTGTATCCCATGCACTTTCCACTATTCCACTCAGCTTCCTTAAGGGGCAGTAGAAAGGTTATCTGACAACAGCTGGGCACTCAGCAGGTGCCAGGGCAACACCCGAGCCTCACTGAGATGGCATTCAACGGCACTGGGTGATACACCTGGGCCTACCACACCTGCCTAGAAACGTGCCACACAGCCTTCACTACGTGGTTAGGTGCTGCTTTTGAAGTTTTGTATTTTTATGTCCCTTCTTAAGGACCCTCCTACTGAGGACTAGAAGAGAATATCAAAAGAAGAAAATCAAACAGTCTCATACAGTGGGTCTGGTATGAGAACACAGTGGCATGGGGTAGAATTCAAGAGTTTTTGACAAACAGCTGAATTACTAGGTTGGAGGAGAAAGGCCTGTGTTACGCCAGGGGAACTATAGAAGGCAGCTCAGGGTCCCCATGACAGAGAAACAAAGCAGAGGGGGCCCTGGTAACTTGCAATGGGTATAGACCCTCTCTGAGGTTTTGACAGCATAGAGATGGGGACAATTTTGTGGTGCCTTGGAAATTTTTAAGTAATTAGTGGGTTCCCTCGAATGACCAGGGAACAATAAATTTCTTACACACAATAACATATTCAAATAAACAGGGAATGTCTTTAATGAGGTAGAGATCATTTAATAAATGCTTTGCCATGGGGAGAGCAATAGGTCTGACGTAGAGAAAGAGAGCGGTGGGGGATAGTAAGGGAATGTCTAGGGTATGTCAGGGGAAGTGCTGATGTTATCGATAATATCTCACTGTAGGGGAGAGAACTGATTGAATTCATAGCAGGTGAGTTAGAATTGATCAAACTTGCTTTTCATTTCCACTGTATTTTATATTGCAAAACAAGTTTTCTGGAGCTGTTTTTTGTGGGAAGGTTAAGCAGCACAGAGTATTCTATTAGGCCAGAGGAGAAAACATTGGTCTGTCCAATTCTCCAATGGTCTGTTGTACTTTGTTCTGAATGCAGCGTCACTAACTGCCATGGGAGGGGTGCATGTGTCTAGCAAGGTTTAGTCTTGTCGACAGTGCTGCAGTTTTCTTATTCATCTCTTCGTTACAGCTAACACTATCAATACTGCCCAAGGGATTGGAAAGACTGATGGGAAATAAATAAGCAGGGTTTCTGAGTTAGGCTTTAGTTACAGTTTCTTTTGTGTGTGTGTACATACATATTCAGAGAATCAAGTGGCCTTCACTGGTAATTTTTAGTTTGCTAGAACATGAAAGTGGAATTCCCAGGAATGAACCATAATGACACTTTTAAAGAGAGAATATTTGGGGGAAAAACCCCTATAAAACATTTTCAATTTAGTTCTACACATGAAGAAAGACAATGAACCTATAGCATGAACAGTGGCCTGGGAGGGAGAAGATGTGGGTTCGAATCCTGACTCACCTTTACTGAAGTATAGGCTTGTTTTCAACCTGGACTTCCTTAGAACAAGAGGTGTAAAGAAGAGAGATGGTGTGTAAGGCCCCTTCCAGCTCTGATTTTTGAACCTGTGATTCATTCTGATGAATGGAGAGCAAAATGTTAATTATTCCGGAACTGTTCATCCTTTCTGTAGAATTTTAGAGCTGAAAGAAACCTTTTGGGCCAATCTCAGATAAGTTACATCATTTGATTGAGGCTGTGCATTTAGTTTTTCCTAGTGCTGGGTCTAGAGCCAGGAAATTGATTCCTAGCCTAGTGTACCTTCTAGTCCATCTGATTTCCCATCGTTTTGCAAGTATTGAGCACCTACCACGTGTGAGACCCTGTGTCTAGGCACTGGGGATATTAGAAATCCAGTCCTGTTCTTAAGGAGGTCATGGTCTAACTGGGGAGAAAATACACCTGCCTGGGGAGGGAGCCGTCAACACAGCACCAGTGGCCTCTCTCTTGTCTTGATTTTAGTGATACTCTCCTGGCTTTCTTCTACATCTCTGGCAGCCTTCCTGAAACCATGTTTAAAAATTTTTTAAATCTGTCTCTAGAGAAAAGAAAGTCTGCATTGCTCCCTTCACACCACCTACGCTTTAGGTCTAAATTCCAGCTGTCCCAGAGACTGACGACATCTGTAGGCAGTTCTTCTGTGTCATGGCAGAGTGACAACCCCTGTGTTTCTTTTCAGCATCTCCAAAAGATGTTCCTAAAATGCTGTTTGGCTGAGTTACTGCACATGATGAGCCAAAAATTAACCCTGGCTCTTCTCCTAACTTGCTTTTGGAAAAGTGATGGAACCAGTCAGTGCCTTGGTTTTCCAGTTGCAAACTGGAAATAATACTTGCCAACGGATCCTCTTCTAAATGTGAGAGTTCATCAGGGTTGAGAACTATTATACAAAGCCCTCTCCCGCAGGCAATTACATCCATTCTTGTGGCATCAGTCCCCCTCTACATAGCAATGAGTCCACCATCCCACTGGGTGCCCCATCCGGAATACTGGGAGCTAGCACACTCTTCT
The DNA here is from genome assembly GCF_011762595.2 of Tursiops truncatus. NCBI lineage: Eukaryota > Metazoa > Chordata > Mammalia > Artiodactyla > Delphinidae > Tursiops > Tursiops truncatus. The sequence continues at coordinate 34,431,273 of NC_047039.1, forward strand.
TCCTACCCCCACCTGCATATCCACCTAGTCACCAAGTCCTAACAGCTAACACCTACATTTCTCTCAAATCCATTTTCCCTAGTTACGCCTCTGTTTTCTTTCCATGGGCTTCCCTCCCAGCACCCTCCTCCAAATCCCTGGCTTTCCTTCAGCACATTCTCCACACCAGCAGTGTCCCAAGGGCCGGGTGGAAGGAAAGATCTGCCCACGTGCAGTCAGTAAGGGGATGCACTGACTGTGAAGAATCAGTCTGTTTTTTTGTCATCACCATGCACTGGAAATGCTAAATAATTTTGGCAATAAAGTACTAATCCTTGAAAAAAATCTTTTGATGGTTTTAATTCTATACAATTGCTGTAGCTGCTGCTGAATTTTAATAATGAATATACAAGCTTTAAATTAGTCATTTTAATACTAAAATTAAAATGGAAATTGGGGGGGTTGGGATGAATTGGGAGATTGGGATTGACATATATACACTAATATGTATAAAATAGATAACTAATAAGGACCTGCTGTATAGCACAGGGAACTCTACTTCATTTCACTGTACAGTAGAAACTAACACAACATTGTAAAACAACTATACCCCAATAAAAACAAAACCACATAAATACCAAGAAGTGCAGAGCCATAAAGTTATATTTCTTCTTTTTTTTTCAGCTTCACTGAGGCATAATTGACTAATAAAATTATAATAGATTTTTAAAAAAAGAAAATTTTAAATTACAAATGTGGCTTATATTACATGCTTATTTTATTATTTTTTTGTGTTAAACTATTTTATCATATGCAATTTATTATATAGTATAGTGTGTTGGTCTAGAGACTTCAATTTTGAGCAGATAGATGGGGGTGGGGAGAGATAGATATAGATATATTGGTTCTAAAAGATGAAAACTTCAAAACCCAAAATTTTGAAGTCTTATATATATGCAAAAATTAATATTGTCTGTGTAAAACTGGAAAAAAAAAAAAGGAAATTAACTCAGAGAGCTCCCAGTTATACAATGAGCTCCTCAACATAGCAGGTACTTCAAACCAATCTGCATTGGTTTGAAAGTTAAGTTCATGATGGTTCAGGATCAGAGGTTGTGGATTAGTTCTAGTTCATGTCTCCAATCCTTATGTAACTACACATTCAAGCACTTAACCAGTAGATCTAAAGTAAACAATAGCACAGCAATTATAAAGATAAGGAAACAGAACTTGAGTTACTTCAATTTTATTATTCTATGCGACCTCATGGAGACTTCATATGCTTAACATTTAAAACAGCAAAACTTTGGTACATGTACTTTTTTGTTCATACATGAAGTTATTTACTACATTTAAATAATGTCTTTAAAATGGAAAGAACTTTTTCAAAGCGATTGCCCTAAAGCTAAACAAGTCCAGAAAATAATAATTGTTATAGAAAATAATTTTGCCCTACAGAGGAGGGGTGTTGTTAAAAGTGATTTACCTCACCTCCACGACGTAGCCACAGTGATCTTTTTTTAAAATTCAAGTCTGATCCTTGCTTAATACCACTGGGTTCCACCCTCATTGTGCCCTGCAAGGCCACACACAGTGTGACCCCTGCCTGTCTTGCTGCCTCATCTGGGTCTCTCCTCCTCACTATCTAAATGCTGGTCACACCAGCCTTTATTCATTTCCTCTGTGCCAAGCTCCTCTGGCCTCAGAGCCTCTCTCACCTGCCACCCTCTCCCTTTACCATGTGAATTCCCACCCTCCTTCACATCTGAGTGTAAATGTCTCTTCCTGGGGAACCCTTCTCTAACTCTCCAGTGTCACCCTGTGATATTGTGATTTATGAGAAATATATATTTGGTCATTCAGATGGAAAAAATATATTTTTTATATATTTTTGGTTTTCATCCATGGTTCCTGGCTCGCAAAACCCTTGGAATTTCCTTAGCGATAAGAGCAATGGGAGCATCTTCTGTTATATTTGGTCTCTTATCTTCAGTTCCTGAAAATGCTTCAGAGCCATAAAGGTGGAACAGGTGTCTTGTTATTCATAACTTTTACATCACAACTGGTTTATGTTAATGAGTGACTTGTGGAGAGCATCTATGGATAGGGGCTGGTTGCCAGGGGAACCAACCATGGAACTTGGGACTTCCAGCTGCCCTCCAGAAAGGAAAGAAGGGCTGGAGTCTGAATCAATCACCAATAGCCAATGATTAAGTCAATCATGCCCATGTACACTTTGCTGTACACCTGAAACTAACACAACATTGTAAACCAACTATACTCCGATAAAACTAAAAAAAAAAAAAATCATCCCATGTAATGAAGCCTTCATAAAAATCTAAAAGGTTTTCTCAGAGAGCTTGCAGGTTGGGGAACCAGAATTCTCCCAAGTGCCACCTGCTGGGCCTCAAACCGCCTGAGGACAGAGCTCCTTTGTTCAGGACTTCACCCTATGTATCACTTCATCTGGCTGTTGATTCGTATCCGTTGATATTCTTTGTAATAAACTGGTAATCTAGTGAGTAAACTGGTTTTCTGAGTTTTGTGAGCCACTCTAGAAAATTAATTGAACCCAAGGAAGGGGTCATGGGAACCTCTGATTTATAGCCAGCCCATCAGAGGCACAGGTAACCCCCTGGGCTTGCAGTTATCATTTGAAGTGGGGGGCGCAGTCTTGTGGGGCTGAGCCCTTAACCTGTGGGATCTGACGCTGTCTCCAGAGTTGAATTGTAGGACACCCAGCTTGTGTTGGAGAATTGCTTGGTGGTTTGGGAACCCCTCCCAAACACATTGCAATTGGGTACAGAACCCTGACACCTAATATAGTGGCCCAGCGTCTTGTACTTTAGCGTTTATCAGGGTTGCTAATTCAGTTTCACAAGTGACTACCTGATTGAGGTCGGCCTCCCCAGCTAGCCTCTGAGTGGCCCCAGGGCTGGCACCATATCTGTGTGGTTCCACCTTCGCCGTTGCCTGAGTTCCTGGCACATGTTGGTGCTCGGGACCAGCCCAGGAAAGGGAACAGCCCTTTCCTGAAGGTGTTGTTGAAGAGGAAGGCTTTAAGTTCCCCGGTTTTATTTATTATTTTTTTTTAACTCCCCCAGAGAAGCAGGTCCAGATCACAGACTGCTGTGTCCTAGAGGATGACTGGCTGGGGGCTCTGGCTTGCCGCCAGCCCCGCTCTCTCACTCTGCACAGCTGCCTTCACGCCAGCCGGGGCTGTGATGGACCAGGGCCTGAAACGATTTTTCCAGCACTGCGGGGCTGTTCTTCAGGTATCGGCACTGGCCCCCTTGTAGAATAATTTTTGCACTGCAGGGAATTGTATGGATTGGATTCTAATGGCTTTCTATCCACTTTCCCCCCTCACTTCCCATAAAACAGTACCTCTTTTGCATGGAGTTATATAAAAAATTTAATATAGTGAATGAGCCACTACATTCACTTGCCTTAAAAAATGAACATGGTATAAAAAGATATCCTTTGAGAAGTTTCACTCTCACCCAGTTGTATTAGTTTGCTTAGGGCTGTCTTAACAAAGGACTGTAATCCGAGTGGCTTAATCCACAGAAATTTATTGTTTCACAGTTCTGGAGGCTAAAAGTCTGAGATCAAGGTGTCCGCGGGTTGGTTCCTTATGAGGCTGTGAGGGAGAATCTGTTCCAGGCCTCTATTCTAAGTTCTGGTCGTTTGCTAACCATCTTTGGTGTTCCTTGTCTTGTAAAGCATCACCCCAATCTCTTTCTTCATCTTCACATGGCATTCTCCCTGTGTGCATATCTATGTCTAGATTTCCCCCTTTTTATAAGGAAATCAATGATACTGGGTTAGTGGGATATTAGGCCCACCCTACTCCATTTTGACCTCATCCAAACCTAACTAATTACATCTGTAATGAACCTATCCCCAAATAAGGTCACATTCTGAGGCACTGGGGATAGCACTTCAAAATATGAAATTCCAGGAATCATACTTCAACTCATAACATATATTCTACATGATATTTTAATTTCTCATTGGACATCTGTGCAGGTGAAAAAACACTTCATAATTTTCTGAGCATAGAATGTAACACTGTTTTATGTATACACTCAAAGTAATTTTTGCGCAGTTTTAATATGCACTAAATTTCTCAGAAATGCAACTACAGATTTATTGAAGAATGAGTGTGCTTGTTTTATTTGGAAATTTACCAAGAGTTGTTCATGTCTTCAGAAAATCATGTCCTTAAAAGCAACACTGTGCATAGTGTTTGGGTCACCAAGACAGCACACCTAAAGCACTTTTCATTTAGAGAAAAATATCAGGCTCCTGCATCTGTGAAAACAATGTGGAATGTGCTTTTTTTGTTACATAGTTTTTCTTCTGTCTGAGGTCGAAAGAATGGATTGCAAAATGTTCTAAGCCAGATTTATAGATATTTCCTCCCAGAATATTATGGGAAACACACACACGCGTGCCTACACACACACACACACGTATATTGTTGGGGAGGAAGAAATTTTCCTCTACCTTTCTAGATTCTTCTGGCTGCTCTAAGAATTAAATTGACATGAGGCAGATTGACAGGAGAAAATCACACAAAATTATAATAACATGTATACATGAGAGAGACCCAGAAAAACTGAGTAACTCACCAAAATGACTGAAACCCTCAACTTAAATACCATCTTCAGCTAAAGATAAAATAGGCCATTGCGGGTAGTGGTTTGGAACTTCAAAGGAGAGGAAGACAAGTTCCATGAAGATGAAAAAGCAAATGTTTATAAACAAATGTTTGCTGGGCCATGCAGAGACAATGAGACACAGAGTGAATTCTGATCTCCAAGGGTTTCTCCCACCACACCTAGCCCATATTCATTGCAGATATCTCTCGTGATGGCTCTATACCCGTCATAGACCAGGCCCTCTTTCTAAATTCTTCAGGCAGTTAGGGGGGAAGGTCAAAGTTTCTTCCTGAGTTTTTTGGGCCTTGATTGTTTTCAACTTGAAATAATCCGCAAGCCAAAGAGAAGTATTGGGGTGGTAAATTTTGCTTCCCTACAATATAAACACCCATACATACATATACATATATATGGTACATATGAGATATATGTATAAAGTTACATATTTGCGTCATCTGGGAAGTACTGAGCATAATGATGTTGTAAAATACCTTGAAGATTCTACTATTACCTTTTAAAATTCCTCTTAAGATCATTAAATTTTTGTTAGTCTCCCTTCGTTTATTTTCATCCAGTTGCTGGGGTCTCTGTATTTTCTGCACAATTTTGTCCCCAAGTTTTCCAAAGCCCAACACATTTTAGTGGTGTCTTCAGTTAAGGGTTTTTAATAGTGGAGAATATACCTGGGAGTTTGAACCTGATGACACTTTAAAACAGTGGGGTCTTAAGTGCCTTGCTTATTAGCATGTGCACATATTAGTTTGAAAATTTGTCTGACAGAAGCTGTCAACAGAGAGTTTTGAATATTCAGTGAGAGTTTCCAACCTTCATCTGAGTTCAGAGATGAAAAATTTAGAAGGACAGAGGGTGTCCACTCTCTGTTGACATTCATGGATCAGTGGGTGTGCAAATATTAGATTCTTTCTGGCTATAATAACAGGCAAACAACAGCAAATCTACTCTCCAGAATAGCAAAATTATGAAATACTCACTCAAAGGGGAATGTGTGTCTTCGTGTGTGTGTGTGTTTAGAATTAATTTTATCCAGGAAACAGCACAGAGAGCACATAGTAGGAGCTCAGTAAGAATTTAATCAAGAATTACAAACATTTTTTCAGAGCTAGAAAGACCTTTAGAGATTATCTAGGTTATTCCACCTGCCTGTCATCCCCCACCTTTTCAAAATGATGATCCTGAGGCCCAAAGAGATTAACTGAGTTGCCAGTGATTGTTCATATACTTGGTCTATTTTGCGGGATCTTACAAAAAACAGTTGTCTTGCATTTTTATACTGATGTCTTTGAGGACTCAACTTGTGAGCCATCGTATGGCTCCCCAAGGAGTGTCACCTTCAAGAATACTTTGCTCTTCACTTTTTTAGCACTTTATTTGTCCACTTCAAATGTCGTGGATTGTTAAACTTTAAGGCAAAACATTCTTTACAGCGACGTTATAAATTGTCCTCTTTATGAGGACCTATGAAATAAATTTCTCAAAAAACTCAGACTGAGGGATATTTGTCATTCTTCTGTGTAACTTGTTTGTGTTTACTTTATGGAATAAAGCACGATTATGCTTTCTTCTTCAACTTTGCTGCTAGGAAATCCAGGCTCAGATTTATGAAATTAAACATCTTAATAAGACCTAGCATGTCATGACTTATAGTTTGTAAACTAACCTAAAACTTTGTCCTTATTTTATTTTTTCGACCTTTTTTTCCTGTTTATTCTTATTTTCTCCCTTCCTTATTTTTATCTTCTTGAACTGTGGGTAGTTTGAAGTTATATGCGATCTTTGTCAATATTATGCTTAACAAGCTTCTTCCGTCTATTATTTATTGCACATCAAAGTATGTGAGGCATTGTCAATAGACTCACTTTAGAATTTGTGGTGAGACAGGCTTAAAAGATAGAGAATCCAAATAAGCTGTCTTTTTAGTATTGAAAAAAATTGGGGACCCTAATAGGTAGGAAGAATATGAAAAGAATAAAGGATTCTTTCAAGTTCTAAGGGGAGCTAAATGGGAAAATAAATTATTGTATTAAACACATACTTAAAAGTACAGTATATCTTAAAAATATACAGTTGACTACGGAACAGTGCAGGTTGGTAAGGCAAGAAGCTGAAACACGGGACCTCTCCCTAGAGTGGTTCATTACCCCCTTTACTATTTTCCCCCTACTTTGAGTAAGCTGTGTTGTGTGCTGATTGTGTGCAATAAACTGAGTGATTCAAGGGAAAAAAAAAGAAGAAGCTGAAACAGTTCGGATAGAATCAGGACTGAAACCCTAGTTCTTTTGATTCCACATATTGTGATTTCTAATCAAACATAGACTCTCCCCCTTTTAGTTAAAAATCTGTAAAATGAAAATACAAGTGCAATATTTATTGAAAAAAAATCCTCGTGTAAGTGGACCCATGCAGTTCAAACCTGTGTGGTTCAAGGGTCAACTCTAATCTGTTAAGCGTGAAAGTAACCCAGAATTCTCTCAAGTGGTATAGTAACCCTGGATGGCAGTTAGAGGCTCAAATCCGACTTGAAAATTACACTATGGTATGACTCAACCCCAGAGATGTGTCATGTTTGATTATCTCCTTCTATAAATTTTATAGTCCTTGTTAAAGATATAAATAGAGCTCTGTCTCACCTACTTTTTGAACAAGAATTTTTGAACTGCCTGCATTTCAGCCGGTCATTCCAGTTGTTAGGGATTTTTAGCAAACTGAGGATGCAGCCCCAAAGATTGCTTGGAAGAGTAGCCTCAAAATTGTTTGGGACGATTTAAATTGTTTTCCTTATGAGTTAATAGATTTTAATCGTAGAAATTAAGAGTGGAAATGTTGATGAGAGTCAAGCCCATGTTATTTTGTGTAAAAATCTGTACATATTTGTGCTATAAGTATTTATAACATTTAAGAGGAATTGGCTTATTAAAATAACATGATGCTTATGATTTTAACTTAAAGTGTATAACTGAACACATGTTTCATTCATATAAGATAGGATTTACATCCTTACGGCTCTGGGGCCTGTTTTTTCTCTTCTTCCATGCAAATAGTGTAAGAAAATGATTGATTAGTGTAACTCAATTACTCACCAGTGAACAGGTTAATGCTTAATTTCTGGGTGCTGTCTCCTCTTGTGTACCAGCTGTCTCATTTTCTCTGAAGGTACTGTGTACTTTCACACCTATGTGTGTTTCTTCAGGCTGTTCCAGACACCCATTGTCCTATTTCTGCTTGGAAAAACTTAACCCATCCTTTAAGGCACAGTGGAAAAGTCCCCTTGGCTAACATCTTCCCCCTCCTCCTCTATAAGCAGGGTTTCCTACATGCTTTGTGTGTTCTGCTTTCCCTGCCTTGAAATAGGTACGTATGGCTGTCTATGGTGTGATCATGCATGCATAAAGGCATAGTGTCCGGTCCATAATAATCACTTAATACATATTAAATTGAGCTAACCTAATGAGTTAGATTGGCATAAGTTAAACATGCTGACCAGCTAGATAAGAGACCATTCATTACTCAGCCATCTCTTATTTAGGATCTCATAGAAACAGAGTTATTTGAAAGATAATCTAGTTATAGCTCACATTTTGTGTTCTATGGAGAATTTAATTTGAAGGAAGGTTTCTGTGGCATAAAACAGCGTGAAAGCCACTTATTCTGGACAAACTCTTTATTTTCCGATGGGTAAACTGAAGACTTTTTAATATAAAATCTAGATAGTATGATTTCTTTTGAAAAATTAAAAGACCGAGCAACATGGTTTCAGTTTCTCATTGTTGGAAAGTGTCAATCTTCTGGAACCTTCTCCAGTTTGCTACAGTCCTCACCACTCCCTGATGCAGAAGCTATCAAAAGCAGCACTAAACCCCCAAAATGATGACTCTGGCGTAGCGAGGAAATACACCTGGCCTTCTCCCTTCACTTGTGTTACCTGACTATCACTGAAGACAATTGAACTTGAGGCTTCAGATTTGCAATAGATGTGTTTCTATGAAGTATTGGGGGGGAAATATTGTTTACAAATTAAACTCCATCTGAAATGCATATAGCATGCTGTTCAGAGGACTCAACTGTAACTGTAAACTAACTCTTCTGTACATCAAATGGGCACACTTGATTATATTTCTATTGCCTTGACAAGATCTACATCTTAGTTTGGCACATAATTCTGAGAGCTCAATTTGTCCTATTAAAATTCTATGAAAATTTCTTCCTTTTATTTTTATGACATTGACTTTTGCACAGGGGAAGCTTGGGTTCAGCGTGATCGTTCTTCCTTTGCAGGTGATCTGTTTGTGTGGCTTTCTTTTGCTGCATGGATAAGATCAGGGTTCTTATACAGTTTGGGGCATGAAAACAAAACTGTTGCCAAGACAAGTTGAAGACTGAGCAGCAATAACTTTTGCCAGGGGCATGGTGAGCTCATAAGAGTTGTAAATTTAGGCTTTTTTTTTTACCCTATCAAGTTTTCCTTTTTGCCTATAGTTTCAAAAAACTTTTATTGATGTATCAATTTCATATAAAATTTACACATGCTAAGTGGTAAACGGTTTAATGATTTTTGGTTTCAGAACATTTTCATCATCCCCAAAAGTCCCTTTGTCCTCATTTGCAGTTAATCCCTGCTCCCCCCCAACCCCCAGTCCTAGCAAAGCCTGAGCCAGGAATATACTTGCCCCAGTCATGACCTCAACCTTGGGCAGGGCCCTCCTTATTCACTCATCACTGAGGTCATCACTTCCACCAACAATGCCATTGGACATGGGTGTTGCGATCACTCCAAGTGGAGCAAACTCCCTTCCACCGAAGCCCAGCCTGTCCCCTGCCCTGGCAGAATCCCTGTGCCTACTGAGCTGGAAGGGCTCCAGGCAAGAATGCTTCAGACTCCCACTGTTCCTACTTCAAGTTCAGCTGTTTTTTAAGCACAAATGTTTCACAGATTGTTGTTCGCAGTTGTTTTGGGGAAAAAGATTCATTGACCTCCTCATTCAGCCATTAGCCAGAAAGCTCACTTTTATATGTTTTTTTCTTCAATGATATCAACGGCCAGCTGATTGGAACTTTGTAATCTATCGCTATCTCTTTTTATCTTACCATCTTCAACTGTTTGCTCTGTACTGCCTTCAAGATGGGCGTTAATTAGCTATTGCAATATTAGATTTCTTTACATTTATATTGTTTCCTTGCTATCTACCTTTTTATATCAACCTGGTATCTCAGTTCTGTTTTTATCAGGGGTTTTTTCTTAATTTTATGAAATTACTTTCCTTCTGTGTTTTTGAAACTAGATGTGCTTTTAAAATTTTTATCTGACTTCATAGTATTAATAATTTTTCTCTGCATTTTTGGAGCAAGAATATTCTTCTTTGATTTTCAAATGCTGCATGTTATATAATTTTCCTAATTATTCAATTTGAATAAAGAAGATAGATCCTGGTCTAATATTTGCCTGATAGGACCCATATTCTATTTGGATTCTCTTACCATCTACCAACGTACCATCAGAATTCTTTTTCAGGAAAAAAGCTAGAGGCCAAGCAGATGCACACATCCCTAGCATTTAAGTTTTTAATGTCTAGAAGACATTTATCCTGTTCAACATTACTTTATTGAGGGAGGCATGACTACTTTTCTTCCTATTACCTGATTTTCTAACTCTGAGCTAGTGTATTTATTACTGGAAACTTTGAATTAGCATGTAGCTCTTGCTTTGTTGGAAGTAGACCATGGGTAATCCAGTCTCCAAAGTGGATTGCTTCCTCTTTCTGCCCCCCACCTACTCATGCCTTGACACCACAGGGTACAATATTGATTGACCCTTGAGCTCATGACCAAGTTCAACTACTGGGTGTTATAAGACTCCAAAGTGAATCTAGCAACAAAGCACTGAAAAATCCTCAGGGAAGAATTCCTTTAGGGAGGAAGATTCCCCTCAGGAACTAGGTCTCTAATGTAATAGTTAATTTTTATGTTTGTATTGCTGTCTTTCAGAGACCCTTATATGACCTCACTGGCCATCATTTCTCAGTATGACCCATCTACGTTACAGTTAGGACTAATTCCTCCCAATGATTAAAAAAAAATCCTTGATATCATTGATTTCGTTTCTACTGCTATTGTATTTTCCTACCACATTGATCAAAGGGGGAAATTAGCAACCTGATACTATATACTAAAAATTTCCAAATATTGGCTAAACTAATGAAATGTTTTCATGTTCAGAGGGAATTTTTTTCTATGACCCTTAATATTTTTAGCTTAAGTCCCTAAAAAATACAATTTCTGCTCTACTTTAAGTACAAAGAAATACCTTGGAGGGGCGTGTACTAGGGCAGCGAATCTGAAATTTTAATACACAGTGCTTCTGAAACTTTAACGTGTGCACAAATCTCCCGGGGATGCTGTTAAAATGCAGACTCTGCAATTCTCACAAGCTCCCTGGTTACGTGGCTACTGCTGTTAAGAGCTTCCAGTAAGGTGCTGGAAGAGCTAGCATGATTTGGAGCCAGCCTGGGTTTGGATTACCATTCAGGAAGATACAAACAGGGAAAATTCTGCAACATCTCCATTTCCAGACTCACCGAGGGCCTAGTGTTCTGTGACCCCTGCCCCCAAAGCGGAGACTGTCACCAAATGATTACTCTGTCAGTAATCGTGTGCCATTTCACATTCAACGACTCATGGCCTTTTTTTATCTGGGAGGAGATTGTTAGAGGAAGGAGGTGGCCGCCACAGATAAGACTTATCATTTTCATGATACCAATCATATGTATTTATTTATTTATTAAAAGCTTATAAGAGTTTGAGTTTGTTGTATAGCAGGTGACGTCAAAATTCAGACAGCCCTCTGAGGCCGTAGATACAGGAGCGAGAGATTCCATATCTCCACAAAAGTATTTCTGAAAAGAATGCAATTTTCCTAGGAAAATAGCCAAGGGTGTGTTTGGAGCTATGGGAAAAGAAGCAGCAGGCTGGCTCTGCTCTAGAAGAACAGAGTTGTGGATGTTTCAACACTCAATACAAATAAATACCCTTATTGATTTGGAAGATTTAACAGTCAGTAAAATAAATGCCCCTATTGATTTGGATAATATGTTATAGAACTCCCCTCAAAATAGGTTCCACTGTAGTCTTTTGTTTGGCAATTTGGGCATTTGCATGGTGTCAAACTTAAGTCAGAGTTAATTTTCAGGGTAAGACTGCTTTGATCCCCCTGCCTGCTTGTCATCCACTATTTTCTAGAACTCTTGTCCAGCATAATTACTTCCTTATTCTAATATTTTCTTTAGAGAATCTTCTTCATGACTGATAGTTTCAGTTTATGGGTTATGTTGTGGCTAAGAATTACAAGGCAGTTATCTGGAAATGCCTAAAAAGTGTGTCTGGCTTCTTTCTTTTTTATTTTAATTGGTATAGTTGATTTACAATGTTGTGTTAGTTTCAGGTGTACAGCAAAGTGGCTTCTTTCACTTAGCATAATGTTTTTAAAGTTCATCCATGTTGTAGCATGGATCAGTATTTCATTCTTTTTTTATGGATGAATAATTCCTTTGTTAATTGATAATACCACATTTTGTGTATCCATTCATCAATTAATTGATGGCCATTTGGATTGTTTCCACTTTTTGTCTACTATGGACAGTGTTGCTATGAGCACTTACTTACAAGTTTTTGTGTGGATGTATGTTTGTTTTCAGTTCTCTTGGCTATGTACCTGGGAGTTTAATTGCTGAGTCGTATGAGAACTCTATATTTGACTTTCTGGGGAACTGCTAGACTCTTTTCCAAAGCAGCTACGTCATTTTACAATCCCATTGCAGTTGGTTTTTACATTCTTCTTTCATTTAATTATTCTTCTATAATGGGCATATATTATTTTAATAATTAGGAAAAAAGTGATTTTTTAAAAATCTGTGAGCCCCAATCTGTGGGCCACAGGCCTGTTGCGATGGGCTTTTAATCCGTTTGGGTACCAGTTTTGTCTTTAAACTGAGCAAAGACCCCCTTATGCTATATATAAAAGCTATTGTGATCAAAAAGGAACAAATTCTTTGTTGGAGGAAAGAATCTGCTCCTAGTCAGTTTGTCCAAAACGATAGACATGTTGCAAAGAGTTGTGGACTAAATGTTCTTCACAGGATTTCTCTACGTGAGTTATTGAGTTCCTATCCTGAGTGTTCTCTGTTACATGTACCTGTGAAAGTACAGTAAAACCACCTCTGCTGATCAGGTGACTGAGAATAGGGAAGGGGAGAAGAGGGATGGGAAAACCTGTGAGTGGAAAAAAATCCATTTCAGAACATTTGGGATATGTTGCTATGTCTATACAACTATCTATCTGTATATGTCTATCTCTATACCCATATCCATGTCAATAACTATATCTGTTGAAGTTGGCCATCAGAATTTTGACTCATTCAGAGTCCTGAAGTGATTTGCTTAAATAAATAATATAACCTATATGTAAAAGAATGTTTCTTAGTAGCATGCGGGAACCTAAAACAACTTAAGCATCTATTTCTTGTCTGTCACAATTATGTGTGACAAATTGGTGGAACTCAATTTATGTGACTTTTAAGGCTCATTAACAGTGCTATGCTGAGGTATATTGGAACCAGAGGCAAAAGGAAAAATAAGTAATACTGATCCTGATTTTGGTGAAAGTTTTGACATTTTGTTCATCATAGATTTTGTGTGCATTAATTTTGATTTTTTTTTAAATATTGCACTAAATATTATATATCTTGATAACTGAGATTTTGGTACTCTCTTAAATTGTGTGCCCAAGGGGAGTGCTTCATTGGCTTCACCTTAGTCCCAGCTCTGACGTTGACTATATTTAGAGTTCCTTAGGTAAAGGAGCTAGAAAACTGAGTGGCAACTTATTCATGGAGAAACTGAGACATGGATTAGATCATATGATGTAGTCATATAGTGACTAATGGGGAATCAGAAGAGTAACCCATCACTCCTATTCTTATATCAAACTATGGGTGATACGTCCCTGTTATATATTTACTGAGGTTTGATCCCTTCACCTTAATTCCAATTTCAAATATTTGATTAAAAAATGAAATATTTCTGGGCTTCCCTTGTGGCACAGTGGTTGGGAGTCTGCCTGCCGATGCAGGGGACGCGGGTTCGGGCCCTGGTCCGGGAGGATCCCACGTGCCGCGGAGCGGCTGGGCCCGTGAGCCATGGCTGCTGAGGCTGCGCGTCCGGAGCCTGTGCTCCGCAACGGGAGAGGCCACGACAGTGAGAGGCCCGCGTACCGACAAAAAAAAAAAAAAAGGAAAAGAAATATTTCTAACTCTTTCAATATTGTCTCTCTAATTTTTTAATACTTACGAAGTAGGTAAAAGTTTTCCCAGTCACTAGCAATTTAATCCTCATTCCTGAACTTTCAGAGTTTTCTATACAGAAGTACTCTATTTTAAAGCCAAGAAGGAAATTAGTATGACCTTGCAGTGGAATTTGGAATTTTCTGCATAGATCCTTCATTCCTGCCAAAGAGATTAGGGGGAAAAAATCTCTGTATTTCTCTTTTTAGCCAACTTCTTAGAGCTTTTCAGTTTGAAAGTAAGATATAAGAGCCAGATGGTTATGAAAATTTAGTGCATCGAAATGTTTGTCAAAACCATGGGAAGAATAGCACATCCTGGAGCTATCATTGGCACAGCAAATAATGAGTGACATTCAGAGTTTATGCTGTTTGCTCTCTGATACTGCTGGAATGAGCTGACATCACACACAGGAGTTACCAAGTGGTGACTCTTGCTCTTTCTGGGCTGGCCAATTACTATTTGTTTTTCAGTTTATTATCACTGAGGTAAAATCTTCATTTTCTATAGTTCAGATCACTGAGGAAGAGAGAAACTGACCAGTGGGACGAGAGTGTCATTTTAGCCCGGAATTTCCCAAAGTTATCCCTTGAGGGTAGTTATAAAAATGGTTTCCTGGAGAAATGAATTGGAAAATACTGCATACAAATACCAGTCTTGGAGGTTGTACATGCTCATTAGCACAGGAAGGCTCTGAGAAATCCTGCAGGGGAAAACAAAAACCTATAGAGTTTGGTTTAACCCAGTTTTGACCAATCTTTGTTATGGAAACCTGTGAAACAAACTGCCCCCAAACTTAGAGGCTTAAAACAATAATCATTTCATTATTTTTCATAGTTTCTATGGGTCAGGATTTTTCGAAGGACTCATCTGGGTGGTTGTGGCTTGGAATCTTTCATGTAGTCCAGTCAGGTGATGGTTGTTGCTAGGACAGCAGGTAGGATCAGCTGGGGACTGGCTGGGCATCTCTCTTCATGTCACATTAGGGCTTCTCCTGTGGTTTTTCCATGTAGGCTACACTGGGCTTCCTCGCAGCATGGTTGCCTCAGGGCAGTAGGACTGTTCCATGGAAGCTCAGAGTTCCAATGAAAGTATTTCAACTCACAAGGTGAAAGCCACCGTGATTTCTATGACATAACCTTGGAATTTATGCAGCATTACTTTCACTGCATTCTGTTACTTACAAGTGAGTCACAAGACCACAAGAGCAGGGGAGTTCAATTCCACATCTTGTTGAGAAAGTGGCAAAATTCCATAAGAGCCTGTAGATGGGAGATACTATTGCTACTCCCTTTGGAAAATATAGAACCTTTTTTTTCTATGTATCTATTCACCATGAAATACTTTGTGAATTTTGCTTTAGGCAAATATCACCGGAGCTGCTTCTAAGTAGAAAGACAGACTGGTCAAAAAAGATCTGTCTTCACAAATTTTGGAGATATCCAGATGTGCAATTCACAAAGAGATTATTTGGCATGACTATACTAAAAGGTACCATTATTTAAAATCCTAAGTGGAGGGCTTCCCTGGTAGCGTAGTGGTTGAGAGTCCGCCTGCCGATACAGGGGACACGGGTTCATGCCCCAGTCCGGGAAGATCCCACATGCGGCGGAGCGGCTGGGCCCGTGAGCCATGGCCGCTGAGCCTGCACGTCCAGAGCCTGTGCTCCACAACGGGAGAGGGCACAACAGTGAGAGGCCCACGTACCGCAACAAAAAAAAAAAAAAAAAAAAAAAAATCCTAAGTGGGTATACCCACTTAGATGTTTAGATTTTATGACTCAGAAAGAGTTAATGCTCTAACCTTCTTCATCAGGGCCAGTGACTGAACCAGGTTGTGTGGAATCTCTTGGTACTTATATATCTAGACTGGAGTAGGTTCAGAAGTGATCTACAATAATTCATAATTGCCCTGGAAAATATTCTGCAAGTAAGATGGGTCGTTAACAAACTGAATGGCTTCCTGGCAGTGTAGCCAAGTTTCTAAAGACATTACCAATAAGCTACTGGTGTTTCCTGAACCTCCTAACACTCAAATTCTTGTCCCAGGGTCTATTTCTGGGGCAACCCAAATTAAGACATGCATTGTTAGGAGTGGAAAAGTACTTAAATATTTGAAATACTGTGTATGGCATTGCATCAATGCCAAGAGCACAGAGAAAATGAGTTGAATTTTGCGTACAGATGGGGGAGAAAGATTATGAGATGCATTGTTAGAGAAAAGGAAGGGCCTTGTTGGATTGATAGGCAATAATTTACCCAAAAGAGCTAGCTTGAGGACAGTGTCACCCAGCAGGAGGTTACTCCCAAAACACTGTGTAGTAGATTTTCAACATTTGAAAGCTGGGGGATTAGATGAACGCTAGCTCATCACACTGAAACCATCCCCTCAGAAATGGAGAGCTTGGTGATGTGTCTTTCAAAACTTGGCTACCCTGCCTCACAGATATTTTTTCCCATCCCGGATGTTCTTTGTACATGCTTACTTTCAGGCTAAGCCTGATCTAAGGAAGAGCCACACATTCTGAAAATAATGAACAAGCTTCCATTTAATATCTCACTCATGTGAATTGTAGGCTTAAATGAGAAAAGGGCACCTCTTTTAGGAATAAATCCTCTAGAATGATAGCAATATTTGAACTTAAAGCAATAGCTGTTAAGTCAAGGTACTTAAAATTCATTCCCACACTAGTGATGAATTTTTATTGATTTTATCCAGAAACGTCTTGGCCCCAAAGGCACTATTTGAAAGTCATCTGACAAGAGTTAAGAGTATGTAGTCTGTGACATAAACGATAACTCGGTTTTTCTTTTTGTTTTTATCTAAAGGTAACTGACCTATGTAGGGATAAAACCCATTGATTTTGCTGAAATTGTGATTAACAAATTACTAGGGTATGGGTTTAAAAGAATAAAATAATATGGAATAAAAAGTATTATATTGAAGCTGTCATCATTATTTTTAAAGAGTTTCAGGATTACTAAGATGCTTCATAATGAAAATATTTTGTCTTTATATAAATTACAGAGCATAGAAGTAGAAGCATTGGATATAATTCTATTCGTTTTTGCAAAAAAATCCCCTTTGTAGTAGTAGGCACTCTATTTTTGGCGCTGTTCCTTGAGTTTCGGATCAATGAATAGGAGCAAATAGCAACTCATCTAAGAAATATGGGAAATACTGTCCACTACAACCAGGTTTGGTTCTGGATGAAATGTACAAAAAATTAGGGAAATCATCCCTAAATTTGTTTCTTTGAGTCAGTGGCTCCCGCAGGCTTTGTGGTATGTATCTCGGTAGACTTGCCAGGTTTCCCACATCCTTGCTGTTAGTATCCTGTTTCAGGGCTGCTCACAGACAAAGGATCACCTGTAAAAGTGGTCACACCCCCGGATCAGGACACGCTGTAACTAACCCTCACCAGTGGTGCCTCGAAAATGAAGCTTTCTTTTTTGTTCCAATCTCTCATTTCACTTTTGTTCCTGCCTTTTCTTTCTCCACTCTTACTGCCAGCACATTCACTACACTTTTATTCACATTGCTAGAATTGTTCTACTCTGGCACTCAGTCTCCCAATCTCATTATTCTCTCTCTGAGACATTTTCTCCCCCTGCCCCTGCTTTTCCTTTCCCAGCTTGCTCTAACAGAAGGATAGATAAAGTCTCAACTAGGGGGCTCTTAACCTAGGGCCCCTGGATAGAATTGAAGGGGTTTTTGAACTTGGATGGGGAAAAAAAATCATGTTTATTTTCATTTCTATCCTACAGTAACTTAGCATCTCCTTCTACCATGACTCTAGGTAACTGATTATGTATTAGCAATACCTGTGACTTGGTCACCAATAGAAATCATACTTATTTTCATTTCACATTAAAGTTGTTGCAGAATCTCGGGGCTTCCCTGGTGGCGCAGTGGTTAAGAATCCTCCTGCCAATGCAGGGGACACGGGTTCAAGCCCTGGTCCAGGAAGATGCCACATGCTGTGGCGCAACTAATCCCATGTGCCACAACTACTGAGCCTGTGCTCTAGAGCCTGTGAGCCACAACTACTGAAGCCCACGTGCCTAGAGCCCGTGCTCCGCAACAAGAGAAGCCACTGCAACAAGAAGCCCACACACCGCAATGAAGAGTAGCCCTTGTTCGCCGCAATTAGAGAAAGACCACGCACAGCAACGAAGACCCAACACAGCCAAAAATAAAATAAAATTTTAAAAAATAATAAAAATAAAATTCCCCAATGCCATCAACCTGGGAAAGTCTAACTGGATAGTACATTAGATGTGATGATATGTTAAAATCATGGCGCATGATGACTCCAAGGTAAATTGGGAGTCTGATGTACAGTATTCTCAAGACTCTTTGTGAAACATCCTCACTTTGATCAGTTCTCTTCCTTATTATTTTATAAATCATGAAGCATAAAAATCAGTTTATATTGTATTTTTGGAAAGAGTATCTGAGAGACTCTCAATATTTGCTTAAGCCCGTGGTTATTTTGATGCCTTAGACTTTCTACTTTATAAGCAGAACAAGTATTTTACTAAACTGATCTAAGTAATTGGCCAACTTGTTATGAGGAGGAACTACTAGACACATTATAATTGGTTTACAGATTACCTATCCTGCTACCTATTGATATAGTACCTCATTTTTTCCTCTCAAATTCTTACTACTCTTTGAAGCCTTCTTTGAGTAGTAAGTGAAAAAAAAGTAGAAATCATATAGACCTGTTCGTTAGTTCTGTGAATTTGGGAAAGTTATATACTTTCTGAGCCCTAGATACCTTCTTTATAAAATGTGGGTCATAATAATCATCAGGGAGAGCTGTTGTGAAAATTAAAAGAAATAATATACATAAAACCCTTAGTCACTAGTACTTAGTATGTGCTCAATAAATGTTACTTTAATTATCTTATTCCAGCCTACATTGATTATCCCCCTCTCTGAATGCCTATAGCACACACTGGGTGTTCCCTACTATTTCTATAATTATAACCTTGTCTCCTTAACCAGTTTTTAAAGCACGAATACCTTTTACACCTGCAGGATCTGGCACAATGCAGGAAATAGTTTGGGGAAACACCATGAATCCTCCCAAGGTCAACAACATGTGAATTGTGTAATAGCTTATTTGATAGAAAAACACACCAAGGAGCATGACCCCTGTGGTTAAAAAAAAAAAAGGCTGGAGCTGGCCAATGAAAACCTCATCAAATTGAATTCTGATTGGCAAAGCATACAAGTAAATTAAGAAGGCCAACATTTCTTACATAAATCAGCAGCAGCTTGTGGTTTCTCTGAATTATCTCAAGTCTTTTTTTTTCGGACGCGCCGGCTCAGCGGCCATGGCTCACGGGCCCAGCCGCTCCGCGGCATATGGGATCCTCGCGGACCAGGGCACGAACCCATGTCCCCTGCATCGGCAGGCGGACTCTCAACCACTGCGCCACCAGGGAAGCCCTCTCAAGTCTTTTGAATACTAGTCCTTGAACAATTTTGACATAGTCAACATTAAATGGAAAAATAAAACTAGAAATAAAGTCTTGGCAGGGAATTCCAAAATGGTCCCTGTTGCCAGTTTCAAATCTCACCATCACTCACTTTGGAATATTAATACCAATGCTTTGCTTCAGAAAAGTTCCAGTGTACTTTTCTTGTTTCTTTGTTAAAACTATTACCATTTGGATATATTTGCTTCCAATTGTTTCTAATGCATAGGCTTTTTTGTTTTTAATAGTTGTACCTTTTTTTGGTCTTTAGCATTTTAGCAAATATTTTCCTGCATTATTGAAAACTTACCATTAGCATTATTTGAACATTTGAAATATGTATTAGACATCTCTTAAGTTTTGAATGGTTAGGATGTTTCTAATATTTTAAAGGAAAAGCTGCCCCAATGATACATTTTTTTTTGCATGGAGATTCCCATCTCCCATTCAATGACTATTTAGGCTAGATTCTCCAAAGTGGGATTCCTGGGTGTAATCACATGAAAAAAAACCTTAAAAATCTTGATTTTAATGTTCTCGAGGATTGAACTAACTTATACTCCATCAACAGTGGAAGAGAATGCCTTCATCATACCATTGCCAGTCACTGTTCTTTGGGGTGGGGATGGGGACTTGAGGGGCAGGGACAAAGTGAACTTCACTGATTTGAGAGGGGATAAAAGGAAGTTGCACTCTTGCAAGATTGCTTTATTAACTCTTGTCTTTGATTACTTGGTTTTATCTTTATACTTACGTTTGCTATTGGCATTTCTTCAATTGTAAATTTCCTATTCAAGTCCTGTTGAAGGCATAGTGGTTTTTGTAACAAAGAAATTTCATTCATTACTTTTAAGAAGCACTGTTCTTTTCTATCTAGATATCGGATTATTATATCCATATTTTATTTTACTTCTTATATATTGTTGAAAACTGACTCAAATCCATAGGGATTTTTACATACAATACTTATTTTAAAAAACATAAAAACAATGTTTTTAAAAATTTAGAACATACAGAATTAGATAAAGAAGGAAATAGGGACTTCCCTGGTGGTCCAGTGGTAAAGAATCCACCTTACAATGCAGGGGACACAGGTTTGATCCCTGGTCTGGGAAGTAAGATCCCACATGCCACGGGGCAACTAAGCCCGCATGCCACAACTACTGAGCTCACGCGCCTCAACTAGAGCCCACGGGCCTCAAACTACAGAGCCCACGTGCTCTGGAACTCACGTGCCACCACTGCAGAGCCCACGCACCCTGGAGCCTGCATGCCACAGCTAGAGAAGAGAAAAACCCGTACACCACAACTAGAGAGAAGCCCGCGCACCACAACAAAAGAGCCCTCAAGCCGCAACGAAAGATCCTGCGTGCCGCAACTAAGTCCCTATGCAGCCAAAAATAAATTAATCTTTTTTTAAAAAAAGGAAATAAAAATTGTCCTTAATTTTAATACTCAGTGATGAGCACTGTTTATATCTTCTGTACTTGCTTTCAGTCTTTGTTCTATATACGGAAAAAAATTTTTTAAACAAAAACATAATCCCAAGGATAGTTTTGTAGTATTTATTTTCGTTAAATACATGAAGAGAGTATTTTCAATTCATTAAATATCCTTTGAAAGTATAGTTTTTAATAGTTGCATAAAACAAATGTACAACTTCACTAACAGATATTTGGATAATTACTAAATGTTTGTTATTATGTGTAGTATGATAAAAATTTTAGGATAGAATCTTAGAGGTGGAATTACTGGATCAAAGGGCAAGAATACAAATACTGCAAAATAGCTTTCTAGGAAGAGGTGACAATATGCATTCCAACAGAATGTGAACATGTAATCTAACCTTACTTTGCTAGCATTGAGCACTATTATAATTTTAAATTTAAAAAATCTGCTTCTTTGATAGATTGGAGTTATAAATTATCATTTTGCTTTGCTGCTCTTTGATAGCAAAGTTGAACATTTATTAGAACAGTTGTTTATCATAGTTATTGTTTCTTTGCCGCTGCTCTCCTGTGGAATATGTCTGTATTCTTTTCACACTGAAATATTTATTATTTTGGAATATATTATTCTGGATATTCTTTGGAAACTAAACATGTACATCAATATAACTATATGTATTCTTAACACCCCAAATTATCTGCTATTAATATTTAAATTTTTTTCAGTCTTCCTTTTCCTTATCTTTTCAAGGAAAAAGTCATCTACTTATGATTTATATGCTCATTATTTTATTTTTCTTCATAGCTGGAGGATTGCTGAGAATTCTCAGCATTTTATTGACAGCATAAATTCTGGGTGAGTGGGTGGGATAGGAACTAAGTCATACTAATCCTTCTCTGATCCAGAATCTGTTTCTTTTCTTTAAAAGTTTTTGAAATTTATTGCATTCAATGACCCTTGTCTTTTTTGGTTGCTCTTGAAGAGTTTTAGATGTTTTCACTTTTTTCATGTTTTTCTTGTTCATTTCATTGGCTATTGGGGAAAAGAGATTCAATGTTATAGATACAACCCAGCAAGTCTCTTCTCACTCTTATTTTTGTCACTGGGGTAAGGTGAGGATTTGGCATAAGTTCTGTGAGATGAGCCAATTTTCTACTGCTACCTGCTAAATAGTTTTAGAAATGTTTCTAAATAGTACCCTATTGGTTTGAAATGCTTTCTTTAACCTATGGTAAATTTTCCTCCTCATCAGAAAATATTTAATTCTATTACATTGTCTGTCAATTCTTGTGCTAATATCCCATTTTTCTATTATATTTTTATTAAATATTCTGAAATACAAAAGGAGAAGCTCCTAACTTCATTTGTAAACATTTTACTCTCCATTCATCCCTGTTTGATTTTCTAGGCAATATTTAGAATTGTTTTCTCAATTTCCTTCAAAAATTCTCTTGAAATTTTTTTATTAAACTTTTTGTAAAACTTTAAGTTATTTTGGAAGCACTGTCAGCATTTATAAACATTTGCATTCTGTGTATTGTCTTCAGATCTTTTTCTGGTTCATTATTTCTTCTATTGCATGAGGTTTGCAATTTAACCCATCAATTTTTTTAAATTTTAATTATTACATTTTCATTCTTAGAAGTTTTCTTTTTTTTTTCAAATCTGCCTAAACAATTTTGATAGTTTCTTGTTATTTGCTCATACTTTCAATACTAGTATTTCTTTAGTGATATTATGCATTCTTATTTTCTATTCTGCACCCAAAAACTCCAATATCTGCAGGATTTTCATGTCTGACTTTGCTACTTGTTTCTGGTAATTCTTGCTCATGGTGCCTTGTTTCCTTATGTGGTTTACGATTTTTTTTAATGTCAGCTCGTGTATCAAATTCCCCTGGAACCCCTAGAGGATTGGGTGAACATACATTTCTCCAGTAAGGATTTGCTTTTTCTTCTTCCTGGTTCCTGGAATACTACTAACCCAGAATCACTTTAAAAGAAATTCTGGACTTAAGGCTTTTCAGACCAAACATGAGGTATAAATTTAGGCCACAAAGCACTGTGAGAGCCAACTTACAATTGTCATAAATACTCAGGGGAGTTGGGCAGTTTCTGTGATGCCTCCTTTTGGGGCAAGCATAATTTATTTTTTCACTGAAAGTGGAGACTTTTAAGATCCTGACTCTGTGGGCATATTTCTCTTCTGACTTCCGTCTTTGTACACACCCTAGGCTTTAGATCTCATCTTCTGCAGTGCCCTTAAAATATAAGATTTGAGACAAGTACCTCCATCTTCATTCCAAATCAAGATGCTAGGCCACCCATATAGGACATGCTAAGAGAGTATAATATTAGTTTTGCAGGATGGCAAACACCTACCCTCACTGTGTGAGTAGTGAAGGTTGAAGAGTTGGGGGAGGAATTTTGCAGGGAATGGGTCATCGGTATATCCTTATGGGGGAGGGAAGTGCCCCTTGACCTCAAGTCAAGAGGGGAGGGCTGGTGAGAACCACTAGGAGAGTTTGACCCATGTCCCCTCTGGTTTAGGAGCCACAGGGCCTAGTGTCTGCTTTGTGTTCTTTGAGTCCATTCTGGCTCCTAAATATGGTTGTTCTGAGAGCGAGCCGTCCTCTGTCCACACTGAGATGGCCACTTTCCATAGGCTGATGTGTGCCAATTGCTCTGAGGCCTTAAGAATGCTAACTACTAGAAAGGAATACAAACATTTCATTTTCTTTAAAAATATCATTAATAAAATGATTTTTTGATAAACATGAGTTCAGTGTCCCTACAGATCTGTGGATTCTTATCAGCTTGATACAAAAAGTAGCAAATGTGGACAGAACATGTTCCCTCCACTTTGGAAGCTGATTCATTGGAATTAGAGAGATTTAGCCTCTTGATGAACCCATAAAACGTTTTTATTGTTACAGAAAAAGCATTCAATCTCATTGAAAGGAGAATATATAACATTGCATTTGGGAAGAAAATTAGATGTACTAAAGCTTGTATGGTGATGGAAATGATAATTTTTTATTAACAAATTGTCAGCATGGGGCACATTCCTTCAATTTTCAGCAATTTGAAATCCCAGCATTAATCAGCTTTCGTTAAATGCCACCCACTGTTCGTACAGCAGCGAGGAAGGCAGTAATGAAAAATTGAAAAACTAGCATTAGATCAGAGATCATGCTGGCTGCAGAATCTTTATTTTATATGAAGACCTTTTTTTATTATTCTGGAATTAGGCAAAACATGCCGTGTCCTCATCAAATGACTTCTGTGAGTGCTTTCTTTCAGAACAATAAATGGTGCTAATAAGTTGGCCAGCCTCCCACCAACTAGACCTTTGATATATGTTGTATCAGCACATTAATAACAAATTAGAATTAGAGAAACGTAGGGAGTGTTCCGCACTCATAATTGTCTTTTTCTGTAACACAAAATAAATCAAACTATCACGTTGCTCCCAGGAAGCCTAAACCATTTATAAAACAACTTTGTTTTTTATAAATTGGTTTAATTTATCCATTTTTAATTGCTTATTAGGTTCCTACAGTGTGCAAGGTGCTGCAGGGACTAAATAGATGCATAAAAAAGGCCCTGCTGTGAAAGAGCTCACAGTATCCACATACACTTCATTGTTTGGTCCACAAGTTTTACTTCCTCTGTATTTTTGGTCTATATACTTCCTCTATATTTTTGGTCTATTGAATAAACGTGCCAATATTCTTCAGATGTGAATGTGACACTGCTTACTCTTCTGTCTGTAAGCTGTTGCTTTGTGCTTTTTTTCTAGAATTAAGGCTAGGGACTGCCAGTTCATCACTTCTGGTGTTCTCGGTCTCCCTTGGTACCAAGCTATATACATTTTCAGAAAGACTTCTCAAGGCTAAGTAATATATAGACTGTCACCTAGAGGGAGAACAAAATAGATTGATAAGTACCCAGTACTGTGACCTGGGCCACTTTGTTATTGGGTATTACCGTGAGTAGTTCCAAGGAGCAAACAAGAATGTGAAATGGAAGTTCAATCATTTGTGATTCAAAGAAAAGAGAGCCAACCTGTGGACTGTTCTCAGTAGAGTGGTTTAGTAATTTGTGATGAAAACCTCAAACAGGAAGTCTTAAGTTGGAGTTCATGGCTGCTTCAGAGAATCTGTGAACTTCCTGAAACTATAAATAACATTTTGTATTTAAGAAGTTGTGTGTTTTGTTGAGATAATCCATAGCTTTCACTGGATTCTCCGAGACAGTCATGAATCCCTAAAATAGTTATGAACTATTAGTCTAGGTCAGGGGTTGGTGAATTTCTTTCTGAAAAGCAAGAGATAATAAATATTTTAGGCTTTGAAGAACATACAGTCTCCATAAATAAGTGAGTGTGGCTGTATTCCAATGCAACTTTATTTTCAAAAACAAGATGGCCCAGGGGCCATAGTTCTCCCACCTCTGGTTTAGGCTATGATTTGGTAAGACAGAACTTTCAAACTACTGTGCTGAAGTACATCCAAGTTTTCCCTTTTATATAAATCATATTTAACATGTGAATTTTATTTATTTAATTTTGTTTTTTCTTTTTTATCAAAGTATAATTTACATGGGGTAAAATGAACAAATCTTAAGCCAACTCAGTGAATTTTTGCATATGTTTACACCCATGTAACCACCACCCACATCAAGATATAGACTATTTCCATCACTCCAGAGGATCCCTCATGTTCCTCTTTAGTCATAATCTTCACCCTCCCCCAGAAGTAACCACTCTTCTATCATCATAGCTTAGTTTTACCTTTTCTTGAACTTCATTTAAATGAGACTGTGGAGCAGTGTGCAGTTTTTTGTGTGTGCTTGGCTTCTTTCACTCAATATAATGTTTTGAGATTCATCTGTGGTTTTGAGCACACAGACTTTTAATATAGATATCCTGGTTGATTTATAATATTGTTGTTCCTAAAGACCCTTCTTTATTAACTAGCAAGAATTTCTTCGTCCTTCTGGTGTTTGTAGTGCCAGACTAGTGGCCACAAGAAGATGCAGAATTCCTGTTTCCACCTTCCCACCACTTGAAGTGAAACCACAAACACAGAAATTGCAATTCAGGAACTCCTACTTCCAAATAACATCAACACATTGAAGCATGAGCTCTGAGTACTCTTTCTCATTGGAGAAAGTAAAGGTCTAAACCTTGGATGAGTTTAATGAGTGAGGGTTCTTGTTTCTCTTTACCCTCAGATCAGTAGTATAAATTTAAAACCAATTGGTTTTATACTATCATTGGCCCATAGAATCATGAGGAAGTTTCTAATGTCCTTTAATCCAGTGCTTCTCAGACTTTTATGTGCATACAAATCCCCTGGGGGTTTTGCTAAAATGCAGATTATGATCCAGTTGGTCTGGGATGTGGCCTGAGAATCGTCCTGCAGAGCCCTGACGTTGCTCGCTTGTAAAACATGCTTTGAGTAGCAGGATTGTCATCTAGTAATCATTACTGATGTGGTTTAGACCAGAGACGATGGTATTCAAGGGCAGTGACAGTGCAAACTCAGAGAGAAATGAGATAGTTATGAATGAAAATGGATAGGAGTTGCTGAGAAACTGAAATAGTACATGAGGAACAGAAGATACCAAATTAGATAAATGATGGTAGCTCTGGATATCTATCCAGACTAGTATCCAGCTCTGGATTGCTTCTGGGCCTGAGTCTTTTGCAGCCATGGAAACTTAAGAATTTTGGTTCCTGCTGGAGCAACATATATTTTCCACCATCCTCATGTCTAAACTTTCAAGGTCTGAACACTCTTCGTCTTCCTCTCTTGGGTTTATTGTGGATTTTTTTCTCAAGAAAGGCCTGCACTCTCTGTATCATAATAGTTAACTAGTTAGTTCTCATGATGTTACCTAACCACCTCTACTTTTTTTTTTTTTAATTGGGGTATAATTGTTTTACAGTGTTGTGTTAGTTTCTACTGTACAGTGAAGTGGAGTTCCCTATGTTATACAGCACGTTCTCATTAGTTATCTGTTTTATACATATTAGTGTACACAGGTCAATCCCAATCTCCCAATTCATCCCACCCCTCTCCAGGTTCCTCAAAAAACTAAAAATAGAATTACCATATGATCTACTTTTTTTTCATTGAAGTATAGTTGATTTACAGTGTTGTGTTAGTTTCTGCTGTACAGCAAAGTGATTCAGTTATACAAATATGTGCGTATTCTTTTTCATATTCTTTTCCATTATGGTTTATTACAGGATATTGAAGATAGTTCCCTGTGTTATACAGTAGGTTGTTTATCTATCTTGTATATAGTAGCTTGCATCTGCTAATCCCAAACTCCTAATTTATCCTTCCCCCAACCCCTATTCCCTTTGGTAACCATAAGTTTGTTTTCTACGTCTGTGAGTCTGTTTATGTTTCATGAATCAGTTCATTTGTGTCATATTTTAGATTCCACAAGTAAGTAATATCATATGGTATTTGTCTTTCTCTTTCTGACTTACTTCAGTTAATATGATAATTTCTAGGTCCATCCAAGTTGCTGCAAATGGCATTATCTCATTCTTTTTTATGGCTGAGTAGTATTCCATTGTAACCACCTCTACTTTTATGTAGTAAATATTGGCATAACATTTGCTTTTAGATTGTTAACACATTCTTAGGGCTTATGATCTTCAAATGGACCCACTGTTTTGTTAAGTAGATATTACTTCATTGCAACATGACCCTCCTGCAATAGGCAGATCTTTTTACAAAAACATGTGATTTTGTTGATTTTCATCTCTTGCTTCAGGTTGCCCACAATCATCTCCAGGAGCTATTGTTCACAACAGCTCATGTTCATGCATGGGTTACCTCTTCACTGAGCCCAAACACACACACATATTACTTATTTAGAAACCTCATTTACACAATAATTATGATTACTCATCCCACATTTTATAACAAGCCCCTGCTAGTAGTAGCAGGTTGTACAGCACTTTTGCCTATGATAGCCTTCCTCCCCCTCTCTATAATTCCAAAGCCCTGTTTTCAGATGTTTACATAAATAATATATCCAGCATAAAGTCCTTCTTAGTTCTGTCTTTTAAAAAATTGTATTTGAAAAATTCCCTGTATATTGAATGGTATTTGTAACATACAGACAATTTAAAAGATAATTGTAAAGTAAAAAGACTAATTGGAAATCACTCATCTATCTACCAACTATCTTAAGAAATAGAATATCATCCATTGCATATAAATCCTCTGTGCACATCACCCTGCCTCGGTAACAGAGACCATCAATTGCCTGGCATTGATGAGAATGATTGTCCTGTTTTTACTTATAGTGTTACCATATATGCATGCAGCCTTAAAAACAGCTTCATTTTGCCTCTTTAAAAATTTTTGTAACTGGAATCATTCTGTACATATTATTTTGTGATTTGATCCTTTTGTTTAATATTGTTTGTGAGATGCACTAATGTTAAAGCATATGGTTATGGTGAATTCATTTTAATTAATATATAGTATCCATTGCATTAACACATCACAGTTTTTGTATTTATCAGGTCTATTATTGATGGACATTTAGGTTGTCCAATTTTGGCTTATTGCAAATAATGCTTCTATGAACAAATAGAGAAAACTTGGAAGTGAATGTTATTCGGGGAGGAAACATTTGAGTGTGTTCTTAGCTATACTGAGTTTGAAGTGCTTTGGGATATATAAGTGGAGATGTTGAGTATGTATAAGGATATAGGACTCTGGAGCTCAGAGCAGGATCTGCCTGGAGATGGAAGCTGGAGAAGCTATGGCCATGGTTGACATCCAGAGAGAGATTATCATATGAGAGGAGAAGAGGCTCTTGCCTTTAACCTTGACAAGTCCCAGTAGTCAGTGATGAGACAGAGGAACCTGAGTCTGCAAAAAAGAATGAGAAGGAATAGCCAAAGTGATATGAGGAAAACCAGAAGAATGTGTGGTTTTTTAAGAAATTTTAAAAAAACTTTTAAGAAACAGGCAGTGGTTAACAGTGTCCAATGCTACTTAAAGTATACATAAAATGGGGATTTTAGCATGTTTGTTGGATTTAGCTCCTAAAAATCATTAGTGACCTTCATGAGAATTGTTTTGGGGGAGTGACAGAGTAAAAAACCACATCAGCATAAAATGATAAATGAATGGAAAATAAGAAAATGGAGATAGAAAATAGAAATTTTTGTCTAGAAGGGCAGGAAAGAAAGACAAAATGATCACTGGATAGGAACATAGATAAAGTGAACACTGGATAGGTCAAAGGAGGCTTTTGGTTTTTTCATCAATGAGACTTTTTTTTATATATAAATTTATTTATTTATTTTTGGCTGCGTTGGGTCTTCGTTGCTGCGCACGAGCTTTCTCTAGTTGCGGCGAGCGGGGGCTACTCTTCATGGCAGTGCACGGGCTTCTCATTGCAGTGGCTTCTCTTGTTGCAGAGTGGGCTCTAGGCGCACAGGCTTCAGTAGTTGCGGCACACCGGCTTGGTAGTTGTGGCTCACGGCTCTAGAGTGCAGGCTCAGTAGTTGTGGCGCACGGGCTTAGTTGCTCCACGGCATGTGCGATCTTCCCAGACCAGGGGTTGAACCCGTGTCCCCTGCATTGGCAGGCGGATTCTTAACCATTGCACCACCAGGGAAGTTCCACATCGATGAGACTTGAACATGTTCAAATTCTGGTGAGAAGGATCCAGTTAAGACAGAATAATTGGATATATAAGATGGAAAATGTATAGGTGACAGCATATGGTTCTGGAAAAGGCTGGAGTTGATGAGATCCAAAGATGTATAATTGGCTCTTTTTTAACATATTTATTGGAGTATAATTGCTTTAGAGTGGTGTGTTAGTTTCTGCATTATAACAAAGTGAATCAGCTATACATATACATATATCCCCATATCTCTTCCCTCTTGCGTCTCCCTCCCTCTCACCCTCCCTATCCCACCCCTCTAGGTGGTCACAAAGCACCTAGTTGATCTCCCTGTGCTATGCGGCTGCTTCCCACTAGCTATCGGTTTTACATTTGGTAGTGTATATATGTCCACGCCACTCTTACTCAGCCATAAAAAGAAACGAAATTGAGTTATTTGTAGTGAGGTGGATGGATCTAGAGTCTGTCATACAGAGTGAAGTAAGTCAGAAAAAGAAAAACAAATACCGTATGCTAACACATACATATGGAATCTTAAAAAAAAAATGGTCATGAAGAACCTAGGGGCAGGACGGGAATAAAGACGCAGACCTACTAGAGAATGGACTTGACGACATGGCGGGGGGAAGGATAAGCTGGGACAAAGTGTAACTGGCTTTTGAAAGGAAGAGAAATGCTAAACCAATGAAGGAGGAGTGGAGAAAGATGAAAAAATACATGAAAGGACGTGGTAGTGGAGTATTGAGCATGAGGTAGGAGGTAAGATCACTGGCTATGAAGAAAAGGGAAGCTGGAGCTATAAGGACACGTCTAGAGAAGAATGACATGGGTTTGAAGGCCATTCCAGAGAGTGTAGTGTGTTGGCCAGACAAATGTTAGCAGGTTGCTGATCATTTGTTTAAAGTGTCAGTATATCGTGTGCCTTGTTCCAGTGCAAGGCCAGAGAATGTGGGTAACAATTTATGTGGATTCTGAGTATGAAAGATAAGTGAGATAGGATTTTGGGATACTGGCTAGATTATCAATGAAATGGTAGATCATGGGATTTAAGCAGTAAAAGAATAAAGTGAGTCTTTTGTGTATATATAGATACTTGCATGATATACTGCAGTCAACACTGATTCCCCAAAAGGTCTTGCTGTTGTCAGGAGTTATGCACTACATCCATCATAACTGTACTAAACACATTTCATATGTAAATAAATATGGGACATCTTGCCCTTGAGTAAAAAACATGAATAAAATGAAGAAATTAGAAGACTGGTGGTAGGAGTGAAAGCAAGACAGATATTTGGAGGCCCTGATGAGACGGAAGAATGGTCATGGTGGGAGTAATTAGAAAAGTAGTTACAAGATAGGAGGAAAAAAAATTGGGGTCTAAATGAGGGATGCCCTAGTTAGTAATTTCAGGGTATGACAGGGTCCAAGGCCGTCCTATTGGAGTAGGTGGCTAATGGGGTGCAGAGGAGAAGATCATAAGTTGTTATAAGGTCAAGAACCCAAGGTCAAGGTGTTAGAGGGGTCACTGACTGGGCTACTGAAGTCACCCAGGATATTGGCAGGACTTAGGGTGAAGAAGAAGACTGTGATTGTGTAGTAAGTCTTTCATGAATGGTGGTGAATGAGGGACAAGGGAAGTTGATGTGTAACAGCAAGGGTGGTAAATGACAGCTAAGAGGAAGGGGAGAGGCTGTCATGCATGATGTGAGGGGAGGTGATAATTGTTGGCAAGTGATGATGGGGAGCACAGAGGACAAAAAAATCTCTGTCCTGATTTTGAGCTACATGACAGTGAGAAAATGAATGGTCTTCACTTATGAGGGGTGTGGGAAAATATTTGCAGCGGGGCGTCTCCCTTAAGGCAAGGCAGAGGGATTAAGCAAAGAACATATACATTCATAGAGGATTTAGTGTTTGGAGCAGTATTTCCATAGAGCTCAGCTCAAGGGTTTAGATGGGGTAGGGCAGGGATGGGCTGAGTCCAGGGCCCAGAAGTACCAAGCAGAAGGGATGAGGGTGGAGGAGAGAATGGATGGCCAGAGATGCATTCTCTGGGTATTCCTGGTGAAAATGCAAGGTGGGTTTTCAGTTAATCTCTTTGAAAAGAGGGGGCAATAGGCAATGGACTTCTAAAAGAAGTCATGTCCAGATGACTTCTCTTAGATGATGTTGGTCTAAGAAGCTGCAGTTTCTGCAGTCTCTTGGCCTTCAGTGGTGTTCTTCTAGGCTGCAATCCTGCAGCCAGCATGGGATGCTGTAAAACCCTTACTGTTATTCAGCCTTATAATCAAAATTCCTGGTTATGATTGGTTTCAGCTTTTATATCCTACATCTGACTTACTTGTCATAAGTTGGCTGGGATCTATTGATATAATAATGCAGCCATACACTTCCATAGTGTTTACAGACTTCAGAACAATTTTAAGGTACTTTCAGTCAAGCACATAATCCTATATAATGCCATGCATTTAACTTTTATAAAAACAAAGTTTTCTCTTATGGTTTCTTCACAATTAAAACTAGGAGAATTTTTTTTTTAGTTTTTTTGATGTGGACCATTCTTAAAGTCTTTATTGAATTTGTTACAATATTGCTTCTGTTTTATGTTTTGGTTTTTTTGGCCATGGGGCATGTGGGATCTTAGCTCCCCGACCAGGGATCAAACCCGCACCCGCTGCATTGGAAGGCGAAGTCTTGTGCCAACTCTAAGACAATTTTATTGTGGGTTAATAATTTTTGTAAGATCAATTGGATTATCAAGTGGAAACAAAAAACACATTGAGCGGGTTTAAGATGTGAAAAATACGCTTGGGGAGTGAGAGGCAAGGTGTACCCTTTGTCAGTTTTCAGTGATCCTGAATGGGTGAAGTTGAAACTAATTTTAGCAGGTCGTTCTTCATGCTTCATTTTTCATGCTTCATTCTCTAGACTTGATGATGGCTTCCCTCCATTCTTTATTTTTCCACTTTTAACATAGTGTTCCTCAGTGCAGGAGTCTATATTCTCCCATTTAGCTTTGTTGACTTTTCGAGATTAGGTGGAAGTGGCAGATATTGTGAACAGTTGGCTGGTTTGGCCTTGGAAGTAGCAAAGGAGGTAGAAATAGCATGAAGTGTTGAAACTTAGCGTCTTGCAGATGCTCAAGCTTGAGTGAGCTACGTAACAGCTCCTGAACCCCATTCTCCTCCCTGTTAACAATGAAAGTTATAATATCCATTTACTTGGAACAAGATAGGCATTCAATAAGTGTGAGGCTTTCATTTCTTCCTCTTAGCTGAACAATAGTTTACACTTGGCCCTCAAGTGAAGTTTGAAAGTATAGGAAGGATATAAAGAGGTCTTTTGTCCAAGGCAAACTAACCCTGGTAGTGGGCAAGTCTTAAAGAATGTGATGTGTTTTATTTTACACTTTCTGGATATCCTGATACTAGTTTGGGCAGATAAATGTTTTTAGAGCGCTAATAACGTTTTAATATCATTGTAAGTATATTGAAGTACACAAAATTAAATAAGGGGTTTGAAAGTTGATGCCATATACCAAGAGATTAATCATTTGAGAAATGCAGAATTCTTTGGTCAGATGAAGCAAAAAATTTTCAGAATTTGTCATTGAGATGTTCTTTTCATGGGAAGAAAAAGGAAATAATTCTTTGTAGTTTTAATGGAATGATAACCACCAAGTATATTTGTGTAGATGCATCCTCTCTCCTTTCCTTTAGCAGACGCATTGATTATCAAGTGCTCTGTTGCTGTATATTAAGTAAAGTGTCTTTAAACAGCATTTTGATTAAAGGATCTTTAATATTGTTCATCTCCTTTTATCGCACAGACTAACTCAATATTTCTTGCAGTCTCTTTCAGAGGCTTTACAGACGGTATGAAAAAAAGACTCAGAATTGCTTCTTTTTAAATTTCCTCTGTTGATTGTTTTATAGTTATGGAGTTATAGCTCACAGTTTGTTTTTTAAAGGATTTTTATTTCTTTAAACAAGAATGATGAATTTGGGGAAAGAGTTTTCTCAAGCAAAAAGTTGGTCACTTTATGGAAACTTTAAGGAAATACTTACATAAATTTAATAACTTAGAATGTTCCTAAAGAAAAATCCATTGATAACCATTAAAATCAATATATTTCCTTTTCCTTCTGTTGATAAGTTTTATAGGAATTTTCACACCAAGATTTCTAAGTGATGTGTTTGAAGGATTGTTTCATCAATTCGGTAGAGAAATGTCATCTTGCCCTTGTTTCTGAATGATCTTTTAACCTCACTAATTAAGCACCCTCCATCACTATTCAGTGAAGCTCTCTTGAGAGTAAAGGGCCTTTGACTAGGGAAACTCTCTAATTGGATAGGACCTCTCATCATAAAACAGTCAAAACATATTGATTATAGTTTTACCATTAGGACTTCCATTGCTTAAAACAAATGGCTTATAACAAGAATTAGATTGACCTAAGTCAATTTTAGCCTGGAGATATTTGGAACCATTAAAAAAAAGATCAAGTAACCTTAGCATTCCAAGAGTCTATGGAAAGAGGGTGGGCTTTTGATTCATAAGCAAAAATAGCAAAAATAAATGTTGTACAGTCGATTTTAGGTTTTAACATAATAGCAATCCTCCAATGATTACTAATATCTAATACTCCTTTTCTTTATGTCTCCCAACTTACATTTAAATATTTTTATTTTGAAAATATTTATGCACAAAAGAATACACAAAAGAAGAACTGTATAATGAATTTCCATGTATGTCACCCAGCTTCAATAATTACCAATATTTTTTCAATCTTATGTCATCTATCTTCTCCCCCTTTTTGTCTGTTTACTGGAATAATTTAAAGCAAATCCCTCATATATCATTTCACCCATAAACACTTTAGTATTCACCTCTGTCAATCTATTTTTATGCTGTTAGAATAACTGTAAATGCTAAAACTTACATAGTGCTTTATACTTCTAGACTGCCTTATATCATTAGGTTATCACAAAAATTTGATAGGTGTTATCACCACTATTTAGAAGATTTTTAAAAAGAGGTTTTGAATGGTTAAATGACATTATCAGGGGCTACTAAATAGTGACAATAGGTTTCAGTCCTGGGTCTCATAAATATATAAGTCAGTTTTACACTCTGTAGCAGATATGACCATACCAAGTAAAAGTCTATTCCTTGGATATTTGACTTCAACTGCTCTGGGCAGAGGCTCCCTTCTTTTGGTCTTATGATACCTGTGGACCAACTGAAGAGTGAGCATAGCCAGAGGGAAGTGGCCATTAGAGATGTGTATCGAGCATGTCTTTTTATTCTGATGTTTTGACATCTGGGGCTTTGCTGACCCTGGAGAGACTGCCCTTCCGAGGGCTCCAATTCCTAGAGACAGTAAAGGACTCACTTGCAAGTGTGACTTGCATATGCAAACCAACCAATCCAATGCCCATATTCCCCAACCATCTCCTTTACCTAGCTCTTACACTCCAGGCCACTATCTGCAAATCCTAACCACCCCAGGGCCAGGTACCCAACTAGGGACAGCCCCTGTGCCCTAGAGCCCACCAAAATTATTCAATCCAGCCCATCCTAAACCTGCTTACTCTGTCTCACCCATTCCTTCCAGTGGAAACCACAATAAATGCTCTTGCCCACATTTTCCCCACACTCCTTTGCCTTCGTGACCCTGGTGCCAGTGTGGTGTGGCATGACCCCTCCTCTTGGGAGCTGTGAATGTAACAAACTGTTTTCAGTGGCAATCATCTCCTGATCTGTTGGCCTTGCCATATCTGGATAATAATAAAACCTACATTTTAAAACAAGATGGTAAAGACTGAGTAAACACTCTGGGACTTAATATCAAGGCTTACTGCTGGAAGATGTGACAAGCTTAGTTGGAACAGGTGACAGTCCTAGGTCGGGTAATTGGGTTGGAGATCAAACTCTAAAAGAATAGCAGAAGGGGATGGCAGTGAGGTCAACAGCACGTGAAAGGCATCATAATTGAATGGCAATAGGCAATTATGCAGTTATCTTGCTGGCTTCCCAAGGTGGGCTGAATTCCAGGGGGAATTATATTTTTTCTTAGGTATGAATATCATCTCAGGTATGAATACATTCCCCTAGGACTATAGGAAGGCAGTGTTCCCTCACACCCTGTTGTTGATACCTCCCCAATAGTTCTTCCCTTAGGCCACCATTCCTGCATATCCCATCCAGTCTTGCAATAGTCAACAGTGAATGGTTATATCTGAGGTTTTCAGCACCTGACTCTACCTCAAGTGTTTCCTCTTCTATGAGACTCTAGTTCTCAAGCTAACTCTGGCATTTCCAGCTCAGTTTCCATCTTGAGTAGAATTTTAGATCAGACACCAAAGATCCTTATAAATCCAACATCCTCATTTTAAGGATGAGGAAACTGAGCTTCAGAGAGGTAAAGGACTGGTCCTAAGGACATACATAGGCTGCAAAAAGGTAAAGGCCTTTTGACACTAAGGTACACATTTTTACTATGTTGGTAACTTTTGGTAAAATTTGACTTCTATTCAATATAGACCCTATTTCACAATAACAAGTTCTGGTGGACTATCAGTTACTGGGCTGTAGCACAATCAATATAACAAATATGTATTTAAATAATCAAGAAATTAGTTACTTCCTTATGAAAAAATGTTCTTATGTCATATTTCAGTATAATACTTAAACTATAATATGCTAGGTTTTTCTTTATGATTTTTACTTACATACACACAAATGTAGTCACAAACACTCACAAACACACAACATACACACACCCTACACCTGAAGACTCACTCTCCTATTGCCTAAAAAAAAAAAAAAACCTCCTTAACTCAACCCAATAAATTAATAGTTCATGTGTTAAAATACTTAGCAATAACTCATTCATTTTAATATGAATCGATTTTGAAATAATGTCCTAAAAGTATGCTGTCAGTTAAAAGAGGTATTTTATTATTTTGTACTGGTTCTGGGAAATATATGATTAAAGCTTCATTATTCAGTAGTGAATTCAGTTTTCCAAGATGTAATCATGGACTCAGGACCCAGGTGCCTGTGTCAACTAATAAAGCAACCTGGGCATGATTAGGGAGATTCCTGAGGTCAGTGATTCTCAAACTAAAGAGGCATGGGAGTCACCTGGGGGGCTGTTAAAGCACGGATCACTGGGCCCTACCTTCAGAAGTACTAGGGTGGGCTCCAGGCATTTGTATTTCTAACAAGTTACTGCTGATTCAGGAACCACATTTGGAGAGCTGCTACCTTAGGTAATCATTCAACTGAAAAGCATATGAAAAGAGGGGCTGGTGGGAGTTTCCTGATTCCTTCAGAAGCAACTCATAGGCTTGCAGTCTTATACCACGTAGACAATGTTATTACTTACTATCTTGCCTGTGCCCTTACTATGACCTGAAATTTTCTAGGTCACAGTAGTAACTCAAGTCAGACAAGTACGTGTGAAAAATACACCAATAGCACCAGCTGCTAGAATAGAGACACAAATACCTGCAAGTCTTCATGCTTTAAAACAATCAGACAGGTTTTATATGTTCTGTAATTTGAGCGTGACAGGTGGTTCCATATTTTTTGTACTATCAATTTGTAAGAAATGTGAAAATCTTTTTGATAAACCTATAGGCTATCCTGTAATTTAGGTGTTACTAGCATGAACTAAGGGAGTGCTGCTTCTATTGTAATCTTTGACCATATATACTATTGCTGATTTTAGTGTGTTGATATTGTAGATCCTCATTATTCATGGATTCCGTATTTGAAAATATGCCAACTTGCTAAAATTTATTTGTAACCCCAAAATCAATACTGTGGTGCTTTCCTGGTCATTTATGGACATTTGCAGAGAGGTGACAAATTTGAGTTGCCCAAGGTGCATGTTCTCAGCTGGGATCCAATAGGGTGAGGTTCTGCCCTCTTGTTTCAGCTCTCCTACTATAAGGAAGCATCCTTTTCATGGTCCATTTAGTGCCGTGTTTTTCACATTTTTGTGCTCTTCATTAGTGATCTTGCTATTTAAAATGGCCTCCAAACATACTACTAAAGTGCTGTCTAGTATTCCTGAGGGCAAGAGGGCTGTGATGTGCCTCATAAGAAAATATGTGTCAAATTAGCTTTGTTTGGGCATGAGTTATAGTCCTGTTGGCCATGGGTTCAGTGTTAGTGAATCAATAATATATATTAAGTGTCTTTAAACAAAAACACACACAAAACAAGGTTATGTATTAATCACTTGACAAAAATGTTATGACCAGATGCTCGCAGGAATCTAACCCTGTATTTCCTTAAGAGCAATGACTGAGTATTTGCTAATCCAGTGTTTGCAGCAGCTTCACAGAACATAACTACCATGAGTAAGGAAAATCAACATGGCTTGGATTTGCTGAGGGTACGTGTGAATTTTGTTCATCCGTTGATTAAATTTACTACTTCATTTCATGTTATTAGCACTATTTGTTCACTGCCTCAAGTATAGTATTAAAATGCAGACTTTCCACCATAAAAAATTTTAAATGTCACTCAGGTGACTTCAGAGATCTGCTGAAGTACGTGGATCAGGGAACACAGTATGACACTTCACTGATTTTTTTTCCTTCCTTAGTCTCCACAAAATAGAAGTATTTGGCTGCCTTGCTCTTACCGCCGGGAGTATCGGCTCCCTGGTCCTGCAATGTCCACACCTTCGGGCCCTGAATATTGGGAGAGTCCCCAAGGTTTCTGAGGCCTGCCTGGTCAGGAGCCTAGAGAACTTATGAGAAGTTAACTGCGCTTAATGTTTCTGGCCTCAAAATGGTGAGACTTCTTGGACTCAGACTGACTTGTTCATTGGTTTCCATGTTCCTAAGTTTTCAGAACATAAAACCAATAATGCTTCCATGTCTTTCCCACCTCATCATGAAGTAGTGCTCTGAAATGTGCACTTTAGGGGGGAAAGACTCCCAGAGTACCTGTGTGATAGAAAGGGTTTGGACACTGCACCATTTCTTCTACTCAAGAGAAGAAATATTTGAAACTGTTTTCCTGAGGAAACATTGCTATTTGGTTATGGAATAGGTAGGCAATAGATCTAAAAGTTGACCTATTAACTGGATCTTTTGCCACTTTTCTAACTGAACTAATATTTACAATAATTCAATAAAACTATTAAACAAATAAGAGATAATGATAACAGCTATTATTTCTTGAGCCCCTTCCATGTTCCAGGAACCACATAAGGCACTTATTACACACATTATTTCATCAGCTTCCCATCTTCCCTGTGTGAGAAGTAGCATTGTCCCCAATTTACAGGTAGAGTCATTGAGGTTCTGGGAGTTGAAAGAGGAATGGTACAGGACCCAGGTTTGCTGGTTTCCCCCCACTGTATTCACTTGGCTTCTGTCTATGTGGAAGGAGAAGGGAGTCTGTCTTCTCCCTCAGATATGATTAGCCAGAAGGTGATGTGACAATGGGACAGGCTGATTTTCACAAATTAAATGTTGATTGCAATTCTGTGAATTTGGAGTGGATAGTACTTCTGCTGAGAACAGATTGTTATCATGCTTTTTGATACTGGTTGATTAGGAGCCAGTGAAAAGATGTTCTGACATAGCAGTTGAATTACAATTTTTATGTTCTCCGTTTTCTCTTTTACTAGGTTCATCTTGGGCTCTGAAGTGTTCTTGCCTTAAACTGAATGAATTAATGCGAAGAACAACACTACATTTCTTCTTTTTAATCAAAATGTCATGTCTTTGAAAGGAATTCTTTAGAAGTTGACAGTCTGCTCTTAGCTTGCTTGACGATGTATTTAGGTATGTTTGGGGAAGTCTTTCACAAACTCAAAATTTGGGGAAGAAATAAGCTTTCATTCTTAGTCTCTTTTCACTCAGAACAGCAAACTCACACAACAGCAGTAGCTTGATCTTACTCAATTTCTAGGCATTCACTTCTAATCCATGAAGAACTCCGAAATTTGCATTACATGTACCATGTTGGATTACTCGATATCCTAAATAAGATGATGGATGCCATACAAGGGCAGAGCCTATTGCTTAAATTATTTGAGTCTAATTTAATAAATGCTGTATTACTATCGTATTTGAGTTTCCTTAGTTATTAATCCAAGCACAATACCGGATAAGCAGTCTCTGATTTATATATTCAAATGGGGATTCTGTAGAGTCTGGCACTAAAACAGACATGCAAGAGCACAGATTTGGAGCCCAGCCCCAAAAGGTCTCTGGGGCTCTAAGTGTTGATCATGAAGCAAAGCACAGTTCCTGGTATGTGGCCAGTGCTCTGTAAATTTTTGTTAACTTAATGATTGGGTTAAAAACAGGCTGTGAAGGCTATATCACAGTAAATTATGTGTCAACTGAAATTGTATGAATCAATTCTCATTTTGAATGCATCGTAAGAGGTTGTTAGATCTAGGAAATTTGCCTGGAATTATCTGTTAAATAAATAACTACTTCCCAATTTGCCTACTCTGTAAGTTTTACTTTTTTAAAAAACAATTATTGACTATATCCCGCACACCGTGCATTTCATACCTGTGATTCATTTATTTTGCAACTGGGAGTTTGTATCTCTTAATTTCCCTCAGCTGTTTCTCTCCTCCTCCCACTCTCTCCCTTCTGGCAACCTCCTGTTTGTACTCTGTATCTATAACTCTGTTTCTGTTTTGTTATATTGTTCACTTGCTTTGTTTTTTAGATTCCACATATAAGTGAAATCATATAGTATTTCTCTTTCTCTAACTTATTTCACTTAGCATAATACCGTCTAGGTCCATCCATGTTGTCACAAATGGCAAGATTTCATTCTTTTTTATAGCTGGATAATATTCTATTGTGTGTGTGTATATATATATATATATATATATATATATATATATATATATATATATACACATCTTTTTTTATCCATCCCATCTATTGGTGGGACTTAGGTTGTTCCATATCTTACTACTTTAAATAATGCTGCAATGAACGTAAGGGTGCATATCTTTTCTAATTAATGTTTCAGTTTCTTTGGATAAATATTCAGGAGTGAGATTGCTGGATCATATGGTAGTTCTATTTTTAATTTTTTGAGTAATCTCTATACTGTTTTCCATAGTTGCTGCACCAATTTACATTCCCACCAACAGTGCATGAGGGTTCCCTTCTCTCTACATTCTGACCAGTACTTGTTATTTGTTGTCTTTTTGATTTAGCGATTCTGACAGATGTGAAGTGATATCTCTTTGTGGTTTTGATTTGCACTTCCTTGATGATTAATGGTACTGAGCATCTTTCATATCTTGGTTGGCCATCAGTATATCTTCTTTGGAAAAGTGTCTATTCAGATTTTGAAAAAGTTTGACATTTTCTTCACATGCAATTTCCTTAAAGTGTGGATCACCTGAGTGAAAAAATAACTTAGTATAACATGGTATCCTGGACAGGGTCTCTCCTATGATTTTCCATCTTTTCATGTCCTGGAAAGTCAAAGACCCTTTATGATATTCCCTGAATGTGAAGCTTTGCGATAAGTTCTTAAGAGAGTCACCGTGGAAGAAGGGCATGTTTTCTTTGCTCCTGAGAATGTAGCCTTTGTGGTCTAGATGGAGTCAAGGTTTGAAAAATGGGCTTTTGTGCTCCCTTATATAGACAGTATAAGTATATATGTGCACTTAAATCAGACTATAATGGGTAAAGGGAATAAATATTACAGCTAATTATAATATATACATAGATGGATAGATGATGGAACATAGATACAGAAAATGTAATGACAGAGATAGAGATATAAGGATGGGTGAAGGCTATAGACGACTCGATTTTCCCTTCTTTGCGGGTGTGTACGTGCACATGTATATAAAGAAATAGGGCTTCCAAGATCCTGCTCTATTATAAATGATGAGAGGAAATAATTGGGTCTGTGTTCAATGCCTAGCACCATCCTAATTAAAATTTGGTGCTTATTAATGATTTTTTTATATAATGATGATATTAGGGAGATAAATAAAATCTTTCTGTTAATAGAGTACTATATAGTCATTAACTTGGTCAAAAATAAAAACTAAATGAGCAGTGGTTAAAATATGCAGAAAACTCATATAAAATCTTGGGGTTAACCATAGATTAGATTTGATTTTCCTACATTTATTAGGTTCCAGTTTGGTACATTTTGATTCTTTATAGCATATCAATTTCTTAGTGTTTTATAAGTTGTTTCATTCTAATAATAAGTTAAAGCTCAACCTATGAGGCCTAAACTTTTCATTCATTTTAGAATCTTACAGCTAATTCCATTTTACATCATTAGTTTATCAAGGTCTCTCTTACTTGCAGATTTTATTAATAAAGAACCTGGGTGCTTGCATCAGATGACTAACTCTTACCAGTTTATTTCTCAACTGAAAATGCTTTGGAAAAGGTATGAGATTTGGAACCCTCACCTCCAGATTTGACTGTTACCTTCGCTTTGTACATAGGGACAGCCTCAACAAGACATTTACTTCCCATACCCACAATTTCCTTATTTGTAAAATGGGGATATTAACATCTATTTTGTAGGACTCTGTCCTACAAAATAGATGTTAGACTAGCTCTATGTTTAGAGCTAACGCATATAAAATGCCTAGCTCAGAATCAGACACACCTTAGGCAGTCCTCAAATGAAAACTACTAATATGATGATGATTATAACACAGCTGGAAAAAAATGAACATTTTAATTTCTAACACTCTTGATTCATTGCCCCATCTTCTCTGTGCAGAGAGACCTGTGCTTAAAAACAGATTCTATTTGCTTCCTCCTGTAGGTGAGGGATCAGATCGTCCATCTTATTGTCACAGTGTCCTAAACTGGACAGTCTGGTCCTCAGCTCCTGCTCTCAGGTAGCCAACCTGAGCTTGGTGGAAATCAGCACCCATCTACGAACCCTCAGGTACTTCCTCCTCTGTGGGATCCTAACCAGATCCCAGGAAAGTAGTTACATAGCTCTTTAGGCCTGTGGCTCTGGTCTTTTGACTTTTCTTTATTTAAACCACTGGAATAACCAATACACTCACATCAATGGAGGAATGAATTAGAAGCCGGGATTCTGCCTGATACGTTTTTGTGTCTTTGGCAGAACAGCCAGCATCATTTTGTGGGGTGACCAAACCCATCATCACTGACTGGAATAGAATCAAACAGAAAGGAATGGATGCATGATTTGGGGATGTGTGAGAATTTGTTTGACTAAATTGATTTTTTGGAAGGACCAATTTAGGATATGATTTCAACAACAGAACTGTGACCATTCTGAATTCCTAACAGGCCAAAATATCAATAAATAGTTCTACCACTTCTTTCTTTCACCATCAAAAATAAGCAAGAGCTGGGACAGTGTGAAGAGGTAAGGGAAGGCAGAGTGGTCTCAGAGGAAATGCACTCCATGACAGAAGCCCACTTGCCCACGAGCATTCACCAGAGAAAGACATAGCATGAAAGGTGGTGTTCTAATGGGTCTGAGCCACAGCACTAGTTGCTTAGTTAATTCCCACTTCATGATACTTTGCCCCAAAATTACAGAGCTCTTAATCCCAAATTATAGAGCTGCGAAGACAATGGGGAAAACTTTGTATCTTTATACAATCTAGTGTTATTAGTCTCTGTTTTATTGGCTGTTGCTGCATATGAAAACCATCCTGGAATTCAGTGGTGTGAAGTAACCATTTCATTAGACAGATTCTGTGGTTTGTGAATTTGGACAGTGCATAGGAGGGATAGCTTGTCTCTGTTCCTCCATGTCTGGGGCCTTAGCTGGGAAGACTCAAAGGCTGGGTCTAGAATCATCTGGAGGTTCCTTGACTCACATGTCTGGCATCTGGACAGGGATGACTTGAACTCTGGACTCAGCTGATAGTATCAACTGAAGAACCTACACATGACCTTTCCTTATGGTTTGGGCTTCCTCACAACATGGAGGCCTCAGGATAGTAAAACTCCTTACGTGGCAGCTCAGGTCTCCAGCATGAGTGTCCCAGGAAACAAGAAGGAAACTGCATCATGCTGTATGAACTAGCTTCAGAATTCATGTAGTTTCATTTCCTCTCAACTGTATTGTTTGAAGTAGTAACAAGTGTGCCCAGTTTGACAGGGGAGGGCACATAGATCTCAACTCTCAATGGGAAGAATATCAAAATATTTTGTGACCATTAAAAAAAAAAAAAGGTCACTGCCCATTCTATAGTTGAGGCATCTAAAAGTCAGAAGGTATCAATCACTTGCCATGTAAAGTCTAAATAAATTATAGACTTGGAATTTTTGAGCTGAAGAAAACCTTAAAGATCCCGTAATCCAAACACTTGTTTAAATAATGAGGATGTTATCAAGAACCAGAGAGATGCTATGACTTTCCCAAGCTCACACAACTGTGTAATGGCAGGGCTGGGATTAGATCCCAGGTCATCTGACTCACAAGTGCTCTCCCCACCGTGCAGAATGAGTATCAGCAACCGGGTGACACCCACTCCAAACAAGTCTCTCACTCATGGAAGAGAACTTTGGAAAGGCAAATGACACCAGCAGTAACATCAAAGACTGCAGAAAATAGTAACCGCCGCCACTCCTGAAAACATGAGGGATAGAGTAACAGCTGGGAAATCCATCAATATCCCACCTCTTGAATAATATTGCCTTCTATCTGATTAGCAATATATCTCTTTCACAGAGACACGTGTTTAATCACAATAATAACTCTAAATGTTAAAGTTGTTCCCGTTTTTTTTCCCCCCAAGGGAAACTGGGGATCAGAGGAATTCAGTAACTTGTCCAAATTTGCCTAATTAGTAAACGGCGTGTAGGCCTCCCCATCAAGTCACCTGGCTGCACATCCTATGCTATTTTTTCCTAAGTAGGAAAACTGTTTTAATATTTAATGTGCAACATACATAGTTAGGGGTATCCTGGTTCTATGAAAGTTTGTATTGTAAGAGGGAAGGGGGTGAATGTCATGGAATGCATCACAGAACAAGGACACAAAGCCAGCAGTTTTGACTGCAGCCCCTGAGCTCACCTAGTGAACTTTCCACTTCCCAAGCATGTCCTCTTTCCTTCAGAAGAAGGGAAAAGGAGTAACA
Source organism: Tursiops truncatus (assembly GCF_011762595.2). Lineage (NCBI taxonomy): Eukaryota > Metazoa > Chordata > Mammalia > Artiodactyla > Delphinidae > Tursiops > Tursiops truncatus. The sequence continues at coordinate 34,476,000 of NC_047039.1, forward strand.
GGCAAGCGATGCTATTCCTGCTGCCAGCAGTGCACCCCGTGTTACAGGCTCCTACCCACGGCTCCCAGGCAAGCCAAGCAGAGGCTTTCAGAGATGGGTATTTGCTTCCTTCGAGAAGCAAGGCAGGTAAGGGGTGGTGCCTTCTGGAAATAAGACCTTAAAGGAGAAGACCCTGGAGGTGATGTTTGTCTCATAAGCTTGAAGGGTTGTTCACTGACTCCACAAGGTGATGTTAGAGATGGAAGGAAAAAGGGGATTAATAATATAAAATATAGATAATAGAAACAATAAAAAGTTAATAATATAGTTACTGTTATTATTATGTTTGTGTAGATGTTTATGTACAAGCTCTTCTCTATTCTGAAAGCTGAAGCTATTTTTGCTCTTGCAAAAATTTGGCAGTGATTTCTCAAATAGTTTTTCATTTAGAAAAGTCTTTATTCTATTTCTTGATTTTGATATTTAAAAATACTTAGACAAAAGCAGCAAAAACACTAGAACTTTATTTGAACTCTGATCATGGAAATCTCATTTATATTATCTTTAGCACCTTTTTTTTAAAAGATTTTTTGATGTGGACCATTTTTAAAGTCTCTATTGAACTTGTTACAATATTGCTTCTGTTCTGTGTTTTGGTTTTTTGGCCAAGAGGCATGTGGGATCTTAGCTCCCCACCCAGGTATCAAACCCGCACCCCTTGCATTGGAAGGCGAAGTCCTAACCACTGGACCGCCAGGGAAGTCCCTTCAACACCTTTTTAAAAGAACTCTCATGATCAGAACATTCTGTGAAAATCTAGATAAGGCTAAACTTGTTTAAATGCTTAGAGCTCATGGTACTTAACCAAGTAGATGTGGGGAGCACAGAAGACAGAGCCCTTTCTCTATTTTGGAAACTGAGACCTGGGGCAATGCACAATGTGATTTGAAGCATGTATGTCTTCTTTATAGCAGCAAATTCCATTGAAATGGCCTCTCCTCTCAGCTAGTTAGTTAAATATGAAGCTAATGTTTCTCCACATAAAAGTGCACCAACTCTTGTCCTGCTAGCTAGGAAAAGGGTAACGGAGTGTGCCAATTTGTGAAAAGCCCCGACTAAATCCTTTTAAATTAAACTCTACAGGTATCTTGATGTGAGTGGATGCCAAAAGATAACTAAGGCAGGAATCCATGCATTGGCAAGCAGCTGCCACCAGCTCAAGTATCTGGATCTAAGCTCTACAGGGATAAGCAAAAGAAGGTAGGAATTTTGCAGATTATCCTTTTTTATCCAGTTTAAGAACTTGAATCATGAGTTTATCCATTTCAGCTTATCATTTTAAGGGCACCTGTTAGTCTGTAATGTAGATTATGATATGATAGGCCAAAAGGAATCTCTAGAGATGCTAAATGAAAATATGAATGGAGATTTATCCAATCAACTGAGGGGAAAGTTGTTTGCCAAGAGGGATATACACCAATGATATATTGTATATAGTCTGGTATGAACTACTACACAAACTTGGAATTATAATATGGTAATAATTATTTACTTTTCTAATTAATTGCTCATTTAAGCAATTCCTGCTTCATTTATAGGAAATCTATTTTCTTTCTCTTTGGTCTGCCCCTTCGCTAAATTATACTGGGACTCTGGAGGCTTACACAGTCGCAAGAGGAGGGAGGGTCTATCCAGCTTCACCCAAGTGAGGAGACTAGAAACTCAAAACATATTCCAGATCATCTGCTTTTGTCTAAATCCCGTTTCGTCTGGCTTTGACAAATGTAAGAATCTTCTGATTGGTGACCCCTACTTCTACTTGAACCCTTCTATAAATTGTTCACTACACAGCAGCAAAAGTGATTTTTACAAAATATAAAGAAGACTCCTTTGATGAGAAATAGTGCAGAGCTTCTCATTGTATTTAGTACAAAGCAAACAAATTAATTTCTTTCCCAGCTTTATATGAACCTATAAGATACATTTCTTTGAACTCACTTAATACCAATTTTCCCTTTTCCCTCTAGGCTCTCATTTAATGATGCTTCTTAAATTCCTAAAACAAGTGAAGCCCATTCATCACTGTAGGGTCTTTCCACGATCTAGTTCCACTGCCAGGAATTGGCTTTCTCAATCTTTGTATGGATGTCTTCTAAAGATTATTTAGCTTAAATGTCACCCGTTAGGTCTTTCTGACCCCAAAGTCTAAAGTCTAGCTGGGCAGCCCTCTCACTCTTGGAGTCTTTTCCTTTTTCAGGAACTTTGTGGGAGAGGAACAAATTTCCTTGATAGAACCCACCCACTTCTTGTCTCACCTCTTCTTCCTTCCCTTCAGTGATGAAGGAAAAAAGAAAAAAACATCAACTAGTGAAAAGTGCTATGCAGAAGATTAAAACAAGGAGAGTAGGCATAATCAAATAATCATAGGAGCAAACCCAAGGCATATGTAATTACAAATGATGGCAAGTATTATGAAGGGAATTATGGAGTATTATGAAGAGTGCTGTGGTGTACACATACTCTCCTCTGTGGTCCTACTTGTGACCCATGGGGCTACCCACAACTTTGCGATGATATTGGCTCAAGTGGCTTAGTGGCCTGTGAGTGGTCTGGAACAGTCTAAAACCAGGCTTTCACACAGATTTGTAAGCCATATTTGCATATTCATTAGCTTGGCGCTTTGACCTATTCTTTACAAATAATAAGGTACCAGGAGCAGGTACTTTATTACTCATTCACCTGAGCTGTGCACTAACTACAAGACTAAATGGTTGAGATTTAGAAACTGGGTGTCATTAGCACTCAATAGACAAGATTGCGCCAATGTCTTGACTTGAAACTCATTTTATTATTCCTCTATTTTATTTTATTTTTTTGTAATTACTTTAGGAAATTGTAACAAATCTATTCTGGATTCCTTTGAGAAGTAATACAATTCCTAGAAAGAGAAGTAGGCTGTGTGTCAGAAAGAGGGGAAGAAAAGCCAACACAAACATAGACTGCACACCTACTGTGTGCTAGATTGTTAGGCACTTGTTATATGCTCCCAAACTGCACTGTAGATATCTCTTATACTCATTGCAGTTAATTTATATGATAATTTGATTAATGTCTAATTCAACAAGTAGATATTCAGTAAAGTTAATGCAGGGATTTTTTTTTTCTTTAACTTACTACCTGGCACTGTGTCTAATATGTAGAAAGTGTTGGAATAAAATTTTTGAATGTAAAATATGAACATATGTTATTTCATTTGATAATCTCAGTAATCCCATCAAGAGGTAGTGTTTCACAGATAATACCACCACTCAGAGATAAAGCTAACATTTTGTTTCATGAAACATATAAAAGTCTTGTGGACAAATAAAACTATGTCTGCATAAAACTGTTCAATAGGGCTTCCCTGGTGGTGCAGTGGTTAAGAATCTGCCTGCCAGTGAAGGGGACATGGGTTCGAGTCATTCCTCTATTGATGGACATTTTACCACCTCTTGGAGTTTCTAGATATATACTCTTTTTGTTTTATTTCAAATCCTTCTCACCTCCCTGACCTTATAACTTAGGGTGTGAAGAGTCTGCTCAGGCTGCTATAACAAAATACCATAGACTGGGTACCAGAAAACAATAAAATATATTTCTCGCAGTTTTAGAAGCTGGGAAGTTCAAGATCAGGGTGTCGACATTGTTGTGTTCTGGTGAGAGCTCTCTTCCTGACTTGCAGATCGCAGCCTTTGTGCTGTAGTCTCAAAAGGGGCGTGGGGGGAGGAGGGGGGAGAGAGAGAGAGAGAGAGGACTCCAGCGCTCTGGTGTCTCTTTTCATAGGGGCACTAATCCTATCATGATGGCCTCACCTTCGTGACCTCACCTAATACTATTTACCACCCAGACACCCCATTTCCAAATACCATCTCATTGGGAGTTAGGGCTTCAACGTATGAATTTTGCGGGGACATAATTCAGTTCATAACAAAGTGACTTTTTGATTTTTGTCTTCAGTGTTCCTGCTACTCCCCCCGTAATCTGGCTTCTATTGCAATACCCACCCCTTGATAGTCAGATATGCCTACTTCTTTCTTATTGGGTTCCTGGCCCCAGGAAAATCAAGGGATGTAACAAAATACTTGCTTTAAGTGACTGATATTCTATCGCACTTACTCTCTATGGTTGCCAGCTTCCAAGATAGCCCCCCCAATAGTCCCCAGCACCTGTTATTCATACCCTGTGTAGTCCCTTCCAACAAAGTACTAGCCTTGCTCTGTGTGACCAGCAGAATACAGCAGTATCTCATATCTAGGATTAGATGACAAAAGATTGTTGGCTTCCATCTAGGGCAGCTCTTTCTCTGTCTTTCTATCTGTCTAATAATGTCTAGTAATGAAATAAGAAACATAGAGGAGATGTTGGTTTGGAATGTATGCAGGGCCACATGCACATTATTAATTACTGTTTGAAGTTTTGCAGCTTCTTTTTAATGACGCTTAAATGATTTTATCTCATGAAAACTGAGATTTTATATCTGTAAATGATAATAGTTTAGAATAATTGAATATATAGACAATCAACTCCCTATGATTATAAGAAGTCAATGGACTCCCCAGCTTCTGGGTATTATTTCTATTACTATTTTTAGTTTGCAGTGAAGTGGGAGGGCATGGTGGTAACTGTGGTTTACTGGAAGCAATTTACTTTCCTGGAAAGTTAAGTGATGTTCTTGTACCTATTTGTTGTTATTGGTATATATCTTTTAAATATTTCATATAAAAGACTGCTTTGTTGTTAAGTCTTCTTTGTGGAATCACAAAGCTGAATATTCTAGAATAGATGCAACAGTATAGTTCCTGTTATTTAATTTAATTGATATATTTTAAATATATAATAAATTCAAAATAATTATGATGAGCTATTTATAGTGAGGGATAGAAAACAATGTCCAAGACAAGTTCTTCCCTCAAGGTACTTATCATCTAATTTGAGAAAAAAAATGTCACACACACACATGGGGAAATCTAAATGGCATGCACATCCTTTGAAGAAAAAAGAGATTGCTGGAGCTTTAGGAGTGGGTTTAACCTCAGTCCTTGAAGGACTGGTAAGATTTAGGTAGGCAGAAAAAAGGAAAAGGGACTCCAGGTGAGAGCAAATTCTTCCACAGTGTGATATAATATATATCACACCTGCAAGGTGCCTAGGGCAGGTATTCCCACCTACTGAATAGGACATTTTAAACCAGAAAGCAACTTGAGAACTTACCAAGTTAGTTAATATAAGACAGGGATTGGAAAATTGTAGTCAGCTGCCTGTTGGTTTTTTTTAACATCTTTATTGGAGTATAATTGCTTTACGATGGTGTGTTTCTGCTGTATAACAAAGTGAATCAGCTATACATATACATATACCCCCATATCTCCTCCCTCTTGCATCTCCCTCCCACCCTCCCTATCCCACCCCTCTAGGTGGTCATGACCTACAAGCTAAAAATGGTTTTTACAACTTTAAATTGTTATAATTTAAATGGTTATATAAAAACCTCTATTATACCTTTGATTTTTCCTCTTAGCCTGTGATCAAATACAAACTAAATCCTGCAAAGCCTAAACTACTTACAATCTGGCCCTTTAAGAAAAAGTGTGTCAACCACTGATTTAGGATCTTCATTATGAAATAAAACATATTTGGATTATTATAATGAAATTAAGATATGGAATTATTACAATACACTTAAATATGGATCATCCTGTAAATATAGTTTTGTATCTGTCTCTTTTCCATCAAAACTTATACCTGTTCTTTTTATTCATCATTTTTTCAAAAACTTTATTTTGATGCTTGCTATTCCATTATAGAAATTTGAGATAATTCATTTAAATATTATTCTATTGTTAACATATAGAACATACAGATTGCTTCTAATTTCACTCATGAAAAATACAACAGTAAAAAAATCCTTGCACATAAATATTAACATCTTTTAAATTTAATTTATATAAAGCCCTAGCAGTAGAATTACTAGTTCAAAAGTCACAAAATGAACAGTTTAAAGGATTTCAAATGAATATTGCTAAATTGCCCTCAGAAAGGCTGTATACTTTATTCTTCCAATAGTAATGTATGGAAGTGCCTATTTTGCCACACCTTTGGAAACACCAGTGCTCTCCTAAATATTTAGCCAACATTATGTAGAGGGTGTCTTATTTTAATTTGTTTTGCTGATGATTCTTGACATTATTTTTTTTCAATATTCTAAATGGCATTTTGCATTTCTTGATTTATTTTTTATTTTGTGTGTGTGTATGGATGGATTTTTTGCCCCTTTTACTATTCAAGCATACATCTTATTTCATAGATTTGTACATATTCTTTTTTTTTTTTTTTTTTTTTGCGGTACGCGGGCCTCTCACTGTTGTGGCCTCTCCCATTGAGGAGCACAGGCTCCGGACGTGCAGGCTCAGTGGCCATGGCTCACGGGCCCAGCCACTCCACGGCATGTGGGATCTTCCCGGACCGGGGCACGAACCCGTGTCGCCTGCATCGGCAGGCGGACTCTCAAACACTGCGCCACCAGGGAAGCCCTAAAAGCTTTCAACTTTAATCAGGTCCCATTTGTTTAGTTTTGTTTTTATTCTCATTACTCTAGGAGGGGAGTCAAAAAAGATCTTGCTGTGATTTATGTCAAAGAGTGTTTTTCCTCTAAGAGTTTTATAGTGTCCGGTGTTACATTTAGGTCTTTAATCCATTTTGAGTTTATTTTTGTGTATGGTGTTAGGGAGTGTTCTAATTTCATTCTTTTACATGTAGCTGTCCAGTTTTCCTAGCACCACTTATTGAAGAGACTATCTTTTCTCCATTGTATGTTCTTGCCTCCTTTGTCATAGATTAGGTGGCCATAGGTGTGTGGGTTTATCTCTGGGCTTTCTATCCTGTTCCGTTGATCTATATTTCTGTTTTTGTGCCAATACCATACTACCTTGATTATTGCAGCTTTGTAGTATAGTCTGAAGTCAGGGAGCCTGATTCTTCCAACTCCATTTTTCTTTCTCAAGATTGCTTTGGCTATTCGAGGTCTTTTGTGTTTCCATACAAATTGTAAAATCTTGTTCTAATTCTGTGAAGAATGCCATTGGTAATTTGATAGGGATTGCATTGAATCTGTAGATTGCTTTGGGTAGTATAGTCATTTTCACACTATTGATTCTTCCAATCTAAAAACATGGTATATCTCTCTATCTGTTTATGTCATCTTTGATTTTTTTTCATCAGTGTTTTATAGTTTTCTGAGTACAGGTCTTTTGTCTCCTTAGGTAGGTTTATTCCTGAGTATTTTTTTCTTTTTGTTGTGATGGTAAATGGGATTGTTCCCTTAATTTCGCTTTCTGATCATTTGTTGTTAGTGTATAGGAATGCAAGAGATTTCTGTGCATTAATTTTGTGTCCTGCAACTTTACCAGATTCATTGATTAGCTCTAGTAGTTTTCTGGTGGCATCTTTAGGATTTTCTATGTATAGTATCATGACGTCTGCAAACACTGACAGGTTTACTTCTTCTTTTGCAATTTGTATTCCATTTATATATTTTTCTTCTCTGATTGCCATGACTAAGACTTCTAAAACTATGTTGAATAATCGTGGCAAGAGTGGATATCCTTGTCTTGTTCCTGATCTTAGAGAAGTGCTTTCAGCTTTCACCACTGAGAATGATGTTTGCTGTGGATTTGTCATATATGGCCTTTATTATGTTGAGGTAGATTCCCTCTATGCCCATATTCTGGAGAGTTTTTATCATAAATGGGTGTTGACTTTTGTCAAAAGTTTTTTCTGCATCTATTGAGATGATCATACAGTTTTTATTCTTCAGTTTGTTAATATTCTTTAATTTGTATCACGTTGATTGATCTGCATATATTGAAGAATCCTTGCATCCCTGGGATAAATGCCACTTGATCATGGTGTATGATCCTTTTAATGTGTTGTTGGATTCTGTTTGCTAGTATTTTGTTGAGGATTTTTGCATCTATGTTCATCAGTGATATTGGTCTGTAATTTTCTTTTTTGTAATACCTTTGTCTGGTTTTGGTATCAGCATGATAGTGGCCTCGTAAAACAAGTTTGGGAGTATTCCTCCCTCTGCAATTTTTTGGAAGAGATTGAGAAGGATAAATGTTAGCTCTTCTCTAAATGTTTGATAGAATTTGCCTGTGAAGCCATCTGGTCCTGGACTTTTGTTTGTTGGAAAATTTATAATTACAATTTCAAATTCATTACTTGTGATTGGTCTCTTTATATTTTCTAATTCTTCCTGGGTCAGTCTTGGAAAGTTGTACCTTTCCAAGTATTTGTCCATTTCTTCCAGGTTGTCTGTTTTATTGGCATATAGTTGTTTGTAGTAGTCTTTTATGATCCTTTGTATTTCTGCAGTGTCAGCTGTAACTTCTCCTTTTTCATTTCTAATTTTATTGATTTGAGTCCTCTCCCTTTTTTTCTTAATGAGTCTGGCTAAAGGTTATCAATTTTGTTTATCTTCTCAAAGAACCAACTTATAGTTTTATTGATCTTTGCTATTGTTTTCTTCACTTATTTCTGCTCTGATCTTTATGATTCCTTTCCTTCTACTAACTTTGGAGGGGTTTTGTTCTTCTTCTTCTTTCTCTAGTTGCTTTAGGTGTAAGGTTAGATTGTTTATTTGAGATTTTTCTTGTTTCTTGAGGTGCGATTGAATTGCTATAAACTTCCCTCTTAGAGCTGCTTTTGCTGTGTCCCATAGGTTTTGGGTTGTTGTGTTTTCATTGCCATTTGTTTCTATGTATTTTTTTATTTCCTCTTTGATTTCTTCAGTGATCTCTTGGTTATTCAGCAATGCACTGTTTAGCCTCCATGTGTTTGTGTTTTTTACAGGTTTTTTTTTCCTGTAATTGATTTCTAATCTCATAGCTTTGTGTTGGAAAAGATGCTTGATATGACTTCAATTTTCCTAAATTTTCTGAGACTTGATTTATGACCCAAGATGTGACCTATCCTGGAGAATGTTCTGTGTGCACTTGAGAAGAAAGTGTATTCTGCCACTTTTGGGTGGAATGTCCTACAAATATCAATTAAATTTATCTGGTCTATTGTGTCATTTAAAGTTTGGGGGCTTCCCTGGTGGCGCAGTGGTTGAGAGTCCACCTGCCGATGCAGGGGACACGGGTTCGTTTCCCGGTCCAGGAAGATCCCACATGCCGCGGAGCGGCTGGGCCCGTGAGCCATGGCCGCTGAGCCTGCGCGTCCGGAGCCTGTGCTCCACAACGGGAGAGGCCACAACAGTGAGAGGCCCGCGTACCGCCAAAAAAAAAAAAGTTTGTGTTTCGTTATTTATTTTCTGTCTGGATGATCTGTCCACTGGTTTAAGTAGGGTGTTTTAGTCATATCACTCAATCTGAGATTTAGTTTTCTTGTCTCTAAAATTGGAAACCTACCTCATGAAGGATGTTTAAAGGATTAAATATGATTGCATGGTGGCAAAATAGGAAAAGGATCCTGGGAAGAGGGAAGAGCATAGGGGAAGTATGGAGTCTTAACACGAGTGCTTAAAGTTTGGGAGACAGTATAGCTGGAGGCAGGGCACATGTGCAGCAGGTATGGCGATAGAAATGGGCTCCTATGGAGACACTTAAAAGGGAGGCCTAATCTCTTTTTGGAAGGTCAAGGAAATGATATCTGAGCTGAGGTCTAAAGCAGAGGGGGAGGATATCTGGTCAATATGGTAGACTGAGCTAAAGTGACAAATATCCCATCGCACTTCAAATATACAGTGATGTAGAAAAAAAATACAACAAGAAGGGTGTGATATGAAGCCAAACTCAAAGCAAGGAAGCTATGGTAGATTAAAGATGGCGACAAATTCTTTACTACTACCCATCTTGTTGAGAGGTGGTGACTATTTACTCTCCCTTTGAGCTGGGTTGCCTTGTTGACTAGCTTGACCAGTAGAAGGTGGCTGAACTAACAGTCTGGGACTTCTGAGGCTAGGTTGTAAGAAGTCTTGTAGCTTTGGCCCAAGACTCTTTGAAGACTCATTCTTGGAGTCCTGAGGCACCATGTAAGAAGCCCAACTATCTTGAGGGAGAGACCATGTGAAGAAGCCCTGAGACTACATGGAAAGTGACAGTTGGATTAAAATTTGAAAATTCATCAATATAATTTACCACATTAACAGAATAAGGGAGGGGGAAAAGCCATGATCATCTAAATAAATGCTGGAAGCATCTAACAAAATGCAAAATCCACGCATGATAAATATTCTCAGCAATGTAGGAATAGAAGAGAACTTCCTAAACCAAATAAAAGGCTTCTACAAAAAAACCTATAGTTAGCATCACAATTAATAGTGAAAGACTGAATGACTTCCCTCTGTGATTAGGAACAAAGCAGGCAATCTGTTCTTATCACTGCAATTCTATATTGTACTAGAAATCCAAACCAGTGTAATAAAGCAAGAAAAAGAAATAAAAGACACACAGATTAGAGATGAAGAAGTAAAACTATCCTTTTTTTCCCCACAGACGACATGACTGTATATGAGAAAATCCTAAGAATTACACCAAACAGTCACTAGACCTAACAAGTGAGTTTAGCAAGGTCTCAGGATATAAGTTCATCATAATACCAAAAACAATTGAATTTTTATATGTTGGCAACAAATAAACAAGAGATATATCATGTTCACTGATAGGTAGACTTAATATTAAGATAACAATTCTGCCAAAATTGATCTATAAAATTCAACACAATCATAGTGCCAGGATATATTTTTGTATAAATTGAAAAACTGATCCTAAAATTTATATGGAAATACCTTGGACCAGGAATATCCAATACAATTTTGAAAAAGAGTAACAAAGTTGGAGTATAACAAAGTTATACTAAAGTACTTGATTTTGAGACTTATTAAAGCAATGTAATCAAGACCATATGGTGTTGGTAAAAGGACAGATATACAAATCAACAGGACAGAATAGAGAGTCCAGAAATAGACCCACACATATATGGTCATTTGATTTCTGATAAAGGCCATTCAATGGGAGAGGACAGTTTTTTTTTTTAAGTAGTGCTAGAAGAACTGGCTATCCATAAAGAACAAAATAAACTTCAACTTTTAACTCACCCAATACGCAAAATTCACTCCAAATGGATTATAGATGCAACAGGAAATGATAAATCTATATTTCTAAAACACATAAAGAATATCTTTGCAACTCTGGGTAGATGAAGATTTTTTAGGTGCTCACAAAAGTATAAACCATAAAATAAAACACTGATAAGGTAGATTTCATCAAAACTAAAACCATCTGCTCTTCAAAAGATACCATTAAGAAATTGAAGAGGCAAAGGAGAGAATGGGAGAAAAATTTCAAAGTACATATACATGACAGAGGACTTGTTTGCACAATAGATGAAGAATGCTTACAACTTAATTAGATGGCAACCCAATAAATAATGGGCACATGACTTGAATAGAGATTTCCTTAAAGAAGATACAAGAATGGCTGATAAGCATATGAAAAGTTGTACAACATCATTAGTCATCAGAGAAATGCAAATTAAAACCACAATGGGATATGAGTACATATCCATTAGGATTGCTAAAATTAAAAAGACTGATACTAGCAAGGGTTGGCAAGAATATGGAGCAACTAAGTAACTAGAACTCTCTTACATTGCTGATAGGAATGTAAAACCAATCACCTTGAAAAGCACTTAGTTGCTTGTAGAGCTAAACATATACCTACCATGTGATCCAACCATCTCACTACTAGGAATTTACCCAAGAGAAATGGACACGTGTTCCTTCACACAGACTTGTACAAGAATAGTTATAGCAGCGTTATTCACAATAGCCAAAGTCTGGACATACCCCAAAAGCCAATCAACAAAGTGATGGATAAACACACTGTGGTATATGTATATATAATGTACTCCTATTCATTACTAGAAAGGAATGAATTACTGAGATATACAACAATATAAATTAATCTAAAAATTATTATGCTGAGCAAAAGAAGCCATGCATGTTAGAGTACATGCTGTATGATTCTATTTACATGGAACTCTAGAGAAGACACAATTAATCACAGTAAATCTAAGCCCTCAGGTCCTAGCTATAGGGCCGTCTCACAATATGGCAGCTACTGCTTCTTCAAGACCAGCAGGAGAATTGTCACTCCAGGCTGCTCAGAGTCTTACACAACATAATGTAATCACGGGAATGATTCTCCCATCCAATTCACAAGGCTTGGTCACTTTGAAAAGGTGGGGATTATTCAGAGCACGTACACCAAGAAGTGGGAATATGGGGGCTACTGAAGAATTCTGCTTACCACAGTTGGCCTTGTTCTACTGTCCAAAAGTTGAGATGGATATATTTGCACTGGACTCAATTTCTCTCTCTTTATTTCCTGCATGTATAATATGAAATGCAAACTTTTGTCTCAACTGAGAGGCGCAAGATGTATCAGATACATGGTTTACCAATGTGGGGAAATGACATATGAGCTTTGCTTGGTCATCACATAATGGGATCAGAAGTTTGAAATTCAACACTTCTCACTCAGTTCTAGTACTGGAGGCCGACTCTGCTCTGGTCTGTAAAATGGTGTTTGATACTGTTTGGAGCATTATAGAGATACTTAATTTTTTACAGTGAAAGATTTACCGAAGTCTGACTGCCAGCACATACATACATATAACAATGCTATCTATTGATTACAGAAACGATAGGCAATCAAAGAGTAAGTTCAACTGGGTCCATAATTCTTTATTTTCTAAAAAAAAAAAAAAATCTGATGTGAATATGATAAAATGTTCCTATTCGTACTTTCTGGGTTTGTGGGTGTTTTTCTTTTTCCGTATTTACATAAAGAGTAAGTAAATCACTATGATGTAAATTTGCTGACATATTCTTCTTTGTAAAATATTCAAAATTTTCCTATAACTTCCTTATAAATAGTAAGCCTTGAGTAGATACTCATGAGAAAACTAAGACACAAGCTCTTGCAGGCTGTGTTTGTTTGAGAGAGTTCCTGAACCTACTAATTGGTTCCTCAGTGGTATACCATTACTTGGATATCTAGTTCCATCTTAACAGGCTTATCAGATCTTTCTGGGTCAGAGTAACTTCAGTGTTAAGGAAGGCTCTGAGGAAGGCTCTTGTACCTGTAGGGACTCCTATAGGGTAGATTACAATAGGCTTCTGTTAAAAGCCTCTTCCATTTACTGGGTGAAGAAGAGGTTAAGGGGTGGTGCTCATTCCCAGCTATAGAAAGTTGGATCAATTTATGATGTAGTGGCAAAGGATAATTTCTCATGACTCATCATCCTAGTCATTGTCTATCACAAGATTTCCCAAAGTATATTCTCAAGAGCACAAACTCTGTGGAAAGCCCACAGAAACTGAAACAAAAACAAAAAACCCAAAACTAGAAGCTTCCATGGTCAAATACATTTAGGAAATATTAGATTAAACAAGTATAAACAGCTTTCTTTATCTCATCCAAGAAGGGATACAGTAGGGTTCTTTTCCAAATGTATTTGTGTTTTAGAAATGTATTTGATCACAGTAGTATCTTTTCACTCTTTTGAGAAACATGCTCTAACAAGATTATCTCTGATTTTTAAAATCCTTGAGCAGCCACAAAGCAAGCTGATCTTTCTTAAAAGTCATGCTGATAACTGCAAGCAAGCTCTCCTTACCTACCAATTCACTGGCTCTCAAAGGCTGCTCTGTTATCTCCAATTCCTCACTAGCTGTTTCTGGATGCTAAAACAGAAAAGAAATGCCTCCTATTTCTTTCTTCTCCTCTCTTTCCTCTTAATTCTTCAAAAAATTAGAGACAGATTATATAACCTTGGGCTTCCCCTGAGTATATTGCTGGAAATATTCAAAAGCACTCCTTAGTACCTTGTGAGGTACTTTAAACACTTAAAAATACAAAAGGCAACTCAATAGGACTCCTTTAGGAATCTTTTTATAAGCTCAAGATGTGAATGATTCCTCAATAGAACAGACTAGAAAGTCCAGAAATAAGCTCCAATACATACAGGAATTTAGTATATGCTAAAGGTGGTATTTAAATCCATGGAGAAGAGATTCTTGAATAAACGGTGTTGAGACAACTCGGTAGAAAGCCAGAAAAAAATAAAGTTGAATCTACAACTCACACCAGACCCAAAATAAATTCCAGATGAATCAGAGTTTTAACATAAAAAATAAAACCATGAAAAAGACTAAAAAAGAAAAGAAAAAAACATTCCTATGGCCTGAGCTGACATAATACACGCTCAGCACTGTCCTTGTAAGTGACAGCCCACAATGAAATTGAAACTTTGATAGGAAAAGCAGGATCCAGCTCTTCACCTGAGGCTGGGAAATGGTTTGATTAGGCAGAAGAGAAAAAAACTAAAAGATGTTTGTCGACATGACAATGAGAAGCTTAAGTTAATCATGTAATCAAGTGTGGCATATCTGGGGGACAGTAGGAGCCCTGATGGATATTAAAGGGAGAGATGTTTGGATATATAAGATGGGACCAGACTGTAGAGGATTTTGGATGCCCAGATGAAGAGTTTACCCTTGATTCTCTGGGGGTTCATGAGCTAGGGTGCAGGATTTCTCAGTCTCAGGACTATTGACATTTTTGACCAGATAATTTTTTGTTATAGGTGGCTGGCCCTGTGCATCATAGGATGTTTAGTAGCATCCCTGGCACCTACCTATTAGATACTACTAGCATCTCCCCCTTTTCGAATTGTGACAACCAAAAGTGTCTCCAGATATTGCCAAATGTTTCCTGGGGAACAAAATTACCACTGATTCAGAACGACTGAGTTCCAGAATGACAGAATAATTGATGTTTAAGAAGGACTGTCCAGCTGTGGTTGTAGAATGAACAGGAAATCAAGGACAGGAGCCCAAGAGAATGTATTAGAGGCTAGGTATGGTATATTGTTATAGTAAGGGCCCCCGATAAAGTACATCTCCCTGTATCCATGACCTTGTATAATCCCCTCCCCCATTGACTTAGGGCTTGGCCATGTGACTTGCTTTGATCAATGGAATATCAACAAACACGACACAAGCTGAGGCTAGAAAAACATTTGCGCACTGGGGCTTACGCTCATGAGACACTGCCACCATATGACAAAGCCAGTGCTAGCCTCCTAAAGACATATCCAGCTAAAAGCCAGCACCAAATTCAGACATGAGTTAGACACTTAAGACCATGCAGCCACAATAAAGCTACCATGACTACATGATCCTAGGCAGGCCAGCAGAAAAACCACCTACTGGAGCCCTGCCCAAGTTGATGGCAATGAAATATTGAACAAATAAAATGGTTGATGTTTTAAATCACTAGGTGTTTGTTGTGTTGTTATGTAGTGATAGATAACTGTTACAGTAGGTGTGGAGCAGATTCACATCAGTGGAAATGAGATGTGTACACAAGACATTTGGAATAATCCATGTTTCTTGACGACCCTTCAATGAAGGGGCTTACAGAAAGGACAAAGCAGGTGAAAGAATATAAGAATTTACAATTGAGTGCAAAGGTCAGAGTGAGTTAATGAAGGAAGTTGCATGAGCAGTCTTCAAAAAAAGCACTTCTGGGCTTCCCTGGTGGCGCAGTGGTTGAGAGTCCGCCTGCTGATGCAGGGGACACGGGTTCATGCCCCGGTCCGGGAAGATCCCACATGCCGCGGAGCGGCTGGGCCCGTGAGCCATGGCCGCTGAGCCTGCGCGTCCGGAGCCTGTGCTCCGCAATGGGAGAGGCCACAACAGTGAGAGGCCCGCGTACCGCAAAAAAAAAACACAAAAAACTAAAAAAGCACTTCTGCCTAAGAAGTTAAAAATATTATTAACTCATCTATTTTGAAAAATACAGCTATTTATTAATTGCTAAAAGAACAATGATAATATTTCAGAGATTCAGTTTAATAAGTAAATTTGTAAAGCTTTAAAGGCATTACCAAGCTAGCCATTTCTTTTTTTTAATAAATTTATTTATTTTATTTATTTATTTTTGGCTGCATTGGGTCTTCGTTGCGGTGCGCAGGCTTTTCATTGTGGTGGCTTCTCTTGTAGCGAAGCACAGGCTCTACGCACGCGGGCTTCAGTAGCTGTGGCTCACAGGCTCTAGAGCGCAGGCTCAGTAGTTGTGGCCCACGGGCTTTGTTGCTCCGTGGCATGTGGGATCTTCCAGGACCAGGGCTTGAACCCGTGTCCCCAGCATTGGCAGGTGGATTCTTAACCACTCTGCCACCAGGTAAGCCCCATTTCTTCTTTATATGGAAAAAATCAACCTTTAGAATAAACAGGAAAGCACATGAACTCAAAAATCGCTAACAATTTACATTGCACTGATAATAAAGTTCATTTCAATGTATTAGCTATCTATTTGTATAGTACTGTATTCACTTAGCGATTAGATTGCTAAGTCCAGGGCTTCTAATGGAATGCCTCTCATAATTTACCAGTTAAATTTACAGATTGTAATTATCAGTGGTATTTACAGCTTGACAGATGCTGTGCGTGTTGACTTTATTTATTGTACTACATAAGAAGAAACAGTTCCTCAGATGTTTAGCACTTAGCTTTCTGTTTAAGAACACAAGCTTGAGGAACTGTGTCAGTCAAATCCTCTTTTTATTATATCGAAAACAAAATAGTAAGCAATAAAGAGAATCCAGAATGAGAATAAGTGAAATAGAGTCATAACTAAAAGAAATGGAAATAAATAAAAGAAAATCTAAAAAGTGGTGGAAATTGACGTGAATAAAGTAAAAATAACCCAAATGCACTTTCACAGGCTATGAGAATCACCAAAGGGAACATATACATAAATCATGACAGAGTGAGGGTCTCTTGGAAATAAGACAAGATTTTTTACGAGGATAAAAATGGATGAATTTTAAAGATCTTATACCCATGAAGCAGCCAATATTAAAGAAACAATAGCATTGTTGAAATAAATGTTTAAGATCAAAGGGTAACATACATCTGCATAATTTCCGTAAGATTGGTTGAAAGGAAAAAAAAAAGCTACCTCAGTCCTTGTTTAAATATTGCTGCCTGCCAAGGATTTTGGTTATTAATTTTCTCTCAGGTTGAGGAGACAAGGACTGAGAAAAATTATTTGGATTTGAGCGTCTGGAAGATCTATGTGATTCCTACTGTGCATTAACTAGTTGGACCTTAACGTTGGAGGGACATGCATTAAAGAAAGCGAGTAAAATCAGAGAATGGGGTCTTCTGGTAAATCTCATACTTTGGTTTGTAAGAAAACTTGTATACACGGAAGTTTACCAATTTTCCGGAATCAGAAAATAATAAAATACACATAACGTTAACCAATTTGGAATCCTACCCCTACCTTCCTTTCCCCTCTCTATCCAGTGAGTTAGCTTCTCATACCAGCTCTCGATTTACCCGAGCAAACACTGTTTATACCGAAGGCCCTGGCAACGCTTCTGCCTCACCCCCAGTTCCGGCCGGGCTCCCCAGCTCCAGGAGCCCCAAACACAGGTTCCAGAGGCCAGCACGGAAAGCACAGCCGGACTCTCGAAGGCGTGGGAACCGGAGCGGGGCGCTCCTCCTCCCAGGTGGGGCGGAGCCGGGCCTCGCTGGGCAAGTGCGTGAGGCCGCGCCGGGCGCTCAGTCGCGGCGGGCGTTGGTGCGCGGGGCTAGGGGCGCGCTCGCACCGCTCTGGGGCTGAGCCCGGCCAGGGTCCGCGCGCGGAGCCACGTCGGAGCGCGCCGTCCCGACCCACCAAGGCGCTTTGCCCCGCCCCGACGTTCTCGCCAGTGGCCTAACCTGCTTGACTCGCCGCAACTCCCGGCGGCAGCAGGTGGCCTCGGTCTCGCCGCCGTCACCGCTGCCCGAGCGGGCCGCGCGGCCCGGAGCCCTCTCGGTCGCCCCCGACAGGCGGGATGGAGCCGGACGGGGACCTGGAGGAGCTGGCCCGGCTGCGCTCCGTCTTCGCCGCCTGCGACGCGAACCGCTCGGGGCGCCTGGAGCGCGAGGAGTTCAGCGCGCTGTGCGCGGAGCTGCGCGTGCGGCCGGCCGACGCCGAGGCCGTGTTCCAGCGGCTTGACGCCGACCGCGACGGCTCCATCACCTTCCAGGAGTTCGCGCGCGGCTTCCGCGGGGCCCACCGCGGGAGACGGCGCTGGGGCCGGGGGCCGCGGGAGCCCGCGTTCACTGCGGCCCTGGTGGGGTCCGACCCCGGGGACAGCCAGGAGGACGAGGGCGACGAGGACGCGGCGGCGGCACTGGCCGCCCACTGGGACTCGGCGAGCCCGGGCCAGGCTTGGCAGGACTTCCAGGCGCGACTCGGGGACGAGGTCAAGTTCATCCCCAGGTGCGTGTGTGGTTTGCAGAGCGGAAGGTGGTGGTGGTGTTTCTGTCCTCCCTGGGACGCTGCCATCTCTCCCTCTTACACTCGGAGTGTGCAGACCCAGTGGACCCTTTCTCTCTCTCTCTCTCTCCTCTGTCTCTCTCTCTGTCTCTCTGTCTCTGTGTCTCTCCCTCTCTCTCTGTCTCTCCCTCTCTCTCTCTCTCTGTCTCTCCCTCTCCCTGTGTCTCTGTGTCTCTGTCTCTTTGTCTCTGTCTCTCTCTCTCTCTATCGCTTTCCTCCTTTCACCGACGCACTTTTAACTCTTCCAAGACGGGATCCCCTAGAGTTAAGGAAAAGGAATGCGTTCGGAGTCATAGTTCGGGGAGAAAGTTTCACCTGCTCATTTCTCAGTTTCACAAGCCGGAGTGAAATCCACAGCGTCCGGAGATTCTTCCGGGACGCTGGTTTAGGAGCGCTCCCCGAACCTCAGAGACTTGATTACCTCACCTCCTACTCCTGGCCTCCAGGCTGCACCCGGAGCAGCAGCGCTCGGTGACCCGGTCTGCTAGCCAATTTGCCATTCTCTATGGTGGTTTTTGTGTTTGTTGTTTTCCTGCTACTACGTAGAAAACGACATTGTTGCGCATTTATATTGCTGCAGGTTCAGGGCATGGTGGGAAAGATATTCAGGTTTTATTGAGATTAATTTGCATCTGTCTCTGCCTAGAGTCATGGTATGTCTTGAGCTATTTTCACTTCTTCCTCAGGCACTACAAACATCTTAATACTATAAAATGTTTTTCTGCTCTCTGGATTTTCATTGAAATTTTATGCATCTCTGGTTGTCATTATTAGGAAGATCTGAACATTTTGCTTGGCAGTTCACATATCTGAGACATAAGACTCAGAAAAGGAAATAGCCCTGGAAGGCAGCAGTGGCCTGGCTCACCCATTCACCGCTTAGACCTGCAGGGCTGGGAGTCCTCACTTCTTCCTCCGCCCAGCTTCTCCCTCCTGTTTGGAAAGTTCAGGAATACTGGGCATGGAAGTTTACTCACTGCAGTATAAGAGAGATTGTGTAGAGAAAGTGGGCTTGATACCCATCTTTTCTGTTACTTACAAATGAGTGAAAATGCAGTGTCTCCACCAGGGAAGTAGAAAAATTTAAACTTCGCTATAAACCATATACTTTGAATCATCTTTCATCTGTAACTTGGTTTGGGTCCAGCTAGTTTAAAAAGGTAACAATATTAAGAATAAGAGTCAGACCACACCGTATTTTACACACACACACACACACACACACACACACACTGAACTACTTTTCAGAGTTGCTAAGTCTCAGCAGCCAATATTTGACACTTAACCTTTAAATGATGAAAATGACCTTCTTAGGATCAGCATACAACCAGGTCTTAATATTATTGGTGACATCATTATTATCACGATGCCTTTCCGACTCTTGAGATGTTATTAAATGTAATGGCACCAGCGTCACCTGGTAGACTTGTGTCCTAAGTCCCTGAGAGATTAACAAGGACAATATTTGCCTTCCTGTACTCGTTCAAGTGGAAAAGAACTAAACTGAATTGCTTCACCTGATTGTTACTATGGCAGCCGTTAGCTGTTTTGGTAAATTGGGTTGCTTCTATTCTACTTCCTCATACAGCTGTTCATCTTCCCTTCCTCCCATTCAGATGTGATAAAAATCTTTCCTTATTGACAATGTCATTGCCATTATTTCAGCCAAATTAATTCTGCAAACATTGTTGAGTGCCTGTTTTGTGCCACTGTCTTAGGTACCTTCCTAGGTACTTGGAGACAAAGAGAAGGAGGAGATGTGGTTCATGCCCTCAGGAAGTTCATAGTGTGGGTGAAATACTTCTCAAAAATTTCCTCAGAGAACATGTAAAGGCAGGAGGGTTATTTGTAGAGTTATCTGCATGTATTGTGGACATAACCCAGTAAACTGCCTGCAAGCAGGAACTTTCTTTGAATTCTTGAGGTTTTACCTTAAAAAAAAGAAGTCACGTTCACTTTATAATATACTGGGGCTTGGTTTACCATAAAATATTATATATTCTTCCAGGGGGAAAATGGTCTCTCTGGGAAACTGTGCCATTTCATCTGGTGCCTTAGTTTCCCACCTGGCACTCCATCTTCCCCCAGGTGGCACTCTGTCCCACGCCTATCCTAGGGGGGTATTTGTGTACAGTTTAAGCAGAACAGATATCAGATATAGGAATGTTTGGTTCCTGCAAAGGCAAACTGTGGTAGTGATTTCCATTTCAAAGATCATTCAAACTCTTAGATCAAAATATTAAACAAATTTGGGTTAAAGTCCTCAGTCATCGATAATTGTAATATTAGAGAGAAAATAATATTGCGCTGCGAAAGAATAAAAATGCTCTCTGGGTGGTGTGTTAAATTCTCAAGTTGGTCTTCTCTTAGAAACTGAGGGACTCCTTTCCTTAAAAGTTGGGGAGGGGGAGTGTCCCGCCAGGTGTCACTGTTAACCTGAGCTGGGCAGGTGTAAATGGTCCAGAGGGTCAGGATGGGCCGTTACCACTAGTTCCAGTAAGCTGGAACTAGGTCAGCCAGCAGGTGAAACCAGAATGGCCAAGGCAATGTAGTTACTTAAGAGAATTCCAGAAGGAGGATTGTATCAGGCCAAGAAAAATCCATGAAGTGGGAAGAGAATGTCTGGGGAGAAACAGAGAGCAGAGTTGTAATTACCTAGTGAAGCCAGTTTCTGGTGTCAGGGGCATTATCTTGGTGAAAGGGAAGTTTGTATCCAGTAGGTACTCAATAAATGTACTCAATAAATATTTGCTGAATGTTCTTTGATTCCCTGCTTCATATACTGAGAATGCAGTTAGTTCATGCTGCATGCATTCTCTTCATTTCTTTTGTTGGTTCCCTCCCTATATTTTCACATTCTGGTGAGAGCTGGTATCTTCCGAGATTGGCAAGGAGAGAAGGATATAGGGTGTGTGTGTCTGTGTGTGTGTGTGTGTGTGTGTGCATTGAGCATTCGACTGCGGCGGGGTCATGACAGGAATTCACCTCTCTCCTCTCGTCAGAGCCGAAGCTTTTCAGAGTGTTCTCAATTCCATTTGTAGCGATTTGAGTGTCATTTGTGGACTGATTCACTTTAACTTAGAACCCCACGTTCTCACAAACAGAAATGCGAGGGTCCAGCTGGCACCAGAACCACAATGGACTTGTGAATGGGCACCAGTTTTGCCACAATAGCCAGATTAGACCCAGGGTGGGTGGGGGCCTCTGGTGTAACAGGGGTTAGCGTGATTGGTGACGTGCCAGACAGGGCTGGGGCGGGACTTGTTCAGGCACCAAAATCAGACCTGTGTGGTCAAGCTGTTTCACATGATTTGTGCCCTTTCTACACACACAACGCTGAAGAAGAGTCTTCTGTTGAATAACTTAGAAACAAGAAATTTAATTGAGAAGAACCAAAACTACCCACGTGTGAACTGTTATGTGGATTGTCAAAAAGGTTTACTTCGGCACGTCCACATAACTATGAAGATGATGTCTAAAATGGAGAGGAAAAGCAACAGGTGACACCAATCCCGCTTAACTAGGACGTTTTAGAAAACACGAAGCTACAAGTAGGCAGAGGCATAGCTTCATGGTCAGGGACTCCTTTACATTTCCCTCTCTTGGGGTCCACTTTAGGGCTTTTGCCTCTGATCGTCTTCTTTTGTAATAGTGCAGTTGCTTCAAAAGCCCACTTCCCCTTAATGGTATGGTGCTTGGCAGGATGGGAAAGGGAGAGGAGAGATGGACGCAAAGGGAGAGGTAAACACAGAGAGGGCTGGAGACACAGGGTGAGAGGAGGCAGAAGACAAGCAGACAGAGAGACACTGATTGATTAGATAGTGCCTCACTTGTCCCTCTCTTCCCACTCAGTGAGGGTATGGCCTTGAGACAGCTTGGGATGCGAGAGTTAAATCAGCTCTTCTCTGTTTGATCTCAGCTCTTGAGTATCTTCCACATGTGAGCATCTGGGTGCTTTGGACTGGTTTTTTTGTTGTTTTTTGTTTTTGCGGTACGCGGGCCTCTCACTGTTGTGGCCTCTCCCATTGCGGAGCACAGGCTCCGGACGCGCAGGCTCAGCGGCCATGGCTCACGGGCCCAGCCGCTCCGCGGCATGTGGGATCTTCCTGGACCGGGGCACGAACCCGTGTCCCCTCCATCGGCAGGCGGACTCTCAACCACTGCGCCACCAGGGAAACCCCTGGACTGTGTTTTTAATGTTTGAAGATAAGTATATTTTTTTCACCCATATTGCCAGTAATATCTGCTACTCATCCAAGGAGATAGAGATTGGTTCCAGCCTTGAGGCACCATAGTGGGTTGGACTTCAGTCCTGGAAGAGGTTCAAAGATGTTTTTGACTGTGTGTGATGCTTACCTTTGGCACTGGCTTTGAGGCCTATCAGTGTGCTAGCCACAAGCTTTCCAGAGATTTCCTGCCGTTTCTGCATTCAGAACTGGGGATATATATATATGTATGTGAGTGTGTGTGTGTGTATATATATATATATATATATATATGTATATCTTTATATGTCTCTATCTCTATATATAGATTATATATATCTTTATTTTCTGTTTCTGGTCTGTTGCTGTTTGGTTTTCCTCTTCAGTATATCCTCTATCACAATTATGTGTCATTACTCTACTGCTGAGTGGGAGAAACCTGTCCATTTAAAGCACAGCTCTTCCTTGAACCATCCAAACCTTGCTCCTGGGCCTAGCAGGAGTCTCTGTATGGCTTATTTTTTATGAGCTCTGCTTGCGTGTGGTGGCCCCTTCTGGTTCTGATATTTGAATTTCATCTCGAGGTAGTAATTTCTTTTTGGCCTCCCGGCCCCAGAAAGGTATTCTGGGCTCCCATCCTTAGAGGACTGCCAGTTTTGGCCATACAGACAGTGGCCTGCTCTGACCCTCAGATCTCACTGATTGTTCAGAGCTCTGCTGGCAGGTTTTGGTGAGAGATTGTTTACTCAGCCCTTATGGTATGGGTAAAAAGAAAAAGGCTTAAGATGGGGTGTCATTGGAAGACTACCCTCCAAGGACCACAGACTCTTCTCTAGCTTGTCTTTTAGCCTGAAGTTTTCATTTACTTCTCTCCGGAATCACTGTTCAAATACACGGTCACTTTGAGCTTGTAAAACCTGTTTCTTGATTTCTTCCCAGGTTACATGATTTTATTTCATTTGTAAAATGGAAGTAGCTGAATCGGGCTGATCGGCCTTGAATGGAGGCTTAGAGGCTGATGGCGGAGAAGAGAGCCTTTGATGATGGGGGAGGTTAGGATGCTGAGGTGATTCAAACGTCTGCTTTTTTCTCCTACTTTCTTGCTTCATGTGTAGCTTGTGAAAGCTTAGTTGCACCTGGCTGCAGTATATCGTTGGAGGGAAGAAATGGGAAGAGAGTATTTATCGTGGGTATTTGGGCTGCTCCTATCTGACTCTGTTAGTCTCATATCACGTTGTAAAATGGAAAGTAAACACTGTTTCCCAGAGGAAAGCTGTAATGATGGAATGACACGTATGATTTCTTTGATATTAATTCCTCAAAAAAACAGTTTCACTGCTTCAACGGGTAAATATTTGGGGTCTTTCAAATTATAATTGCCTTTGTCAGAGTAATTATAAAAAGAGAAAAGTGAATTTTAGCCCTTAAGGCCTTATGTATATGTCTTATAAAAACAAGACATATAGATGCAGAGCTCAGACGTGTTTCTTTCATTCTTTCTCTAATTCCCTCGGTATTCATGTGCCTGCCAGTGTCCCAGGCACTAGAGAGACTCCTTCATAGACCTGACCTTCAAGGAGCTCATTGTCTCACGTTTTTAAATACTTAGGAGTTTCTGACATCTGAAGGACCTGAGATGCAGTATAATAAATGCAGAAAAATACCTCAGGGCACATCTCCAGACTATGGACATTTCATGTCAAGAGTGTTTCTCAAATTGGGGGCCCTTTGGGTCTTTATGTGTATGCTTGGCAATCTTAGAAGACTAAACATTTATGTTTTCATTTTATGTTATCATTATATGATAATATAAAACAAATTAATTCGAGCACATTTGGAATCACCTGGATGACTCTTACATGACAGATTTGGCTACACTGTTTCAAAACCTGCCTCTGTGTTTAAGATTGTATGGCATCTGTTCCTTGTCATGCATGGGCTGATGAGGAAGGCACAACAGTGGACTTGGTGCAAGTGATGTGTCCACGTAAATTGAAAGTGACCAACAACACAGAGTGTTGGGTTGTCTGTGTCCTCAATGGAAAAGTGATCAGGGAGTGGGGTTTTGATCCTGTAAGTGTGGCTGGAAAGCACAGCACACAAGCTGCCAGGACCATACTGACATTGGCTGTGGGGGTGTAGTTTCAGTAGAAGTGCATCCCTTGTCAGTTTAAATGAATGTTGCTAATTCTCATTCCACTGATTTTGCAAATGCGTGTTGGTCACATAAATGTTTGGGAGCTATAAGTATAAGGAGTTTATATCTGGTTTATGTTTGTTTATAGTTAAGTGATGTAATATAAACAATATTTATATCAACTCTGGAATCCATAGGAGATATTTTCTTTAATAAGGTCTACATGTTTATCAAGTGTGAGAAATACTGTTCTAAAAGGACTTGAAATCCTCAAGAACTGTATAAGATTGAAAACATTAGTTTCTCTATTTTTCATTGCTTATCGATCTCATCCGTCATTTAAATTGAGGGCATAATATTGTGGAAGAAGTTCATCTTAAATTGTTCCCAGTCTTAAGGATCATTTTTGTTATTTGCCCACAGAGGAAACTCTTCTTGCCTTTTCCCTATGTCATTCATTCACTGCTTCATTTAAAAAACTTTTCTTTTAATGCATGTGTGCCTGGAACTGCACCAGGAATGGGGTGCTTTAAAATGATATCCAGTCAAAACTCAAAAGTTTCTTAGACAGTTTCTCTCTCTCCAAAGGGGATGGCATCAGTGAGCGTAATGAACGGGAAGAATCACAAGGTGGGTGGTCTGGGTCCAGCTCTCACTGGGGGTCAGAAATCAAGCAGACCAAATTGCCAGATGAATGGATAAAGAAGATGTGGCACATATATACAATGAAATATTACTCAGCCATAAAAAGAAACGAAATTGAGTTATGTGTAGTGAGGTGGATGGACCTAGAGTCTATCATACAGAGTGAAGTAAATCAGAAAGAAAAACAAATACCGTATGCTAACACGGTATATATATGGAATCTAAAAAAGAAAAAAATGGTTCTGATGAACCTAGGTGCAGGACAGGAATAAAGATGCAGACATAGGGAATGGACTTAAGGACACGGGGGTGGGAAGGGTAAGCTGGGACAAAGTGAGAGAGTGGCATTGACATATACACACTACCAAATGTAAAACAGATAGCTAGTAGGAAGCAGCCGCATAGCACAGGGAGATCAGCTTGGTGCTTTGTGACCACCTAGAGGGGTGAGATAGGGAGGGTGGGAGGGAGACACAAGAGGAAGGGGATATGGGGATATAAGAATACGTATAGCTGATTCACTTTGTTATACAGCAGAAACTAACACAACAATGTAAAGCAATTATACTCCAATAAAAATGTTAAAAAAATAATAAGGCATTAATTTAAAAAAGAAAGAAAAATCAGGTGGACAAACTAAATTCAGGGAGTTTCTTCCTCTCTTCAGTAGAGCAGTTATCTCCATTTATCTTGTGTGGTGGTGTCACAGTTCCAGCAAGAGAGACTCTAGGCCCTGTCAAATTATCTCCACGTTCCCTCCTCTTACCACCCCGTGGGCTGTGACTGATGTAGTGGAGGGGGGCTCACAGACTCTGAAGCCTCCGGGGCCAGGCAGGTAACATAGACCTGGTGGAGTGGAGTTGGGGCCCAGTAGCAGCCTCTGCTTCATATGCTGGGGGGACGGACAGATGCTGCCATGCAGGACATCGGCCCAGTTTTGCCAGCGACGCCAACTTATAAAGGATGGTGAAAAATCCAGATTTTAGGTAGGAATCTCCAGTTTTGCATATTCCATGAAGGACAAAGCACAGAGGCGGGAAAGATACTTTTTCCAGTTTGCAACCCCTGTTTCCTACCTGAGAATGTGCCCTAGTAAATTCAACTGTCAGGCGTGATCTTGCTTTGAAGATTCGTGTTGATGTGAACATGTGGTTCCATGGTACCCTAACTTAGTATTTTAATCATGCTACTTCTTCCCCTTCCAAGTTTGTGGGATAGTATTTTGACCCAAAGATAGTCTGTCTGTACTCTCTTTTTTTGCTCTTGGGTGTTCTTGTAGTTTCCTGAGTTACCTTGTTCAGGCTTAACAGATGTTGCTGTACAGTATTTTCTGCCTCCAGATTTGCTGCCCTGATGGTGTGTCCTTGGAGGAGGAGGGCTGAGCTCTGAAAGCATTGAGATGTCCAGAACACCTTTTACCCTGATGTCTTTCTTTCTCTTCATTTGAAGCTGAAAGTATTTGTCACTGTTTTAAGATATGTTAAAAAAAAAAAAAAGGAATGAAATAAAAATAAGGGAATTTAGTGATGAGAGGTTATATTTTCTGGTACCACAGTGGTATTTCCTTTCATTATTGGAATATTTTGTCCTTCAGTCAAAAAAAAATTTATGGGGAGGAAAAGATGCTCATTACTAATCATCAGAGAAATGCAGATCAAAACCGTAATGGAATATTGCCTCATACCTGTTAGGATGGCTGTTATCAAAAACACAGAAAGTAACAATTGCTAGTTAGAATGTGGAGAAATTGGGACCCTTGTACATTGTTGGTGGGAATGTAAATTGGTGCAGCCACTATGGAAAACGGTATGGAGGCTCCTCAGAAAATTAAAAATAGAACTACCACATGACCCAGCAATCCCACTTCTGCATGTATATCCAAAAATATGAAATCAGGATCTAGAAGAGATATCTGCACTCCTGTGATCATTGCAGCACTAGTCACAATAGCCAAGAGGTGGAAACAGCTCAAGTGTCCATTGATAGATGAATGAATAAAGAAAATGTGGTATATACATACAATGGAATATTACTGAACTATACAAAAAGAAGGAATTTCTGTAGTATGTGACAACACAGGTGGACCTGAGGACATTAGTCACAGAAAGACAAATAAGGTATAATTCCACTTATATGAGGTATCTATAGTAGTCAACTCTTAGAAAGTTGAATGGTGGTTGCCAGGGGCTCAGGGATTGGGAAATGAAGAGTTGCAGTTCAGTGGATTATAGAGCTTCAGTCGTTCAACATGAAAAAGCTCTAGAGATCTGCACAATAAGGTGCATGTAGGCAACAATACCGTACACTTAAGAGTTTGTTAAGAATAGAGATTTCATGTTATATGCTTCTTAACCACAAGAAAAGCAAACATATGGAATACAAAATTTCTTTTTTACAGAGATAAGAAATTGGGATAGCTACAAAAGCTCTGTGTCTCATATCTTTTTGGATCAGTACCAAATACAGGCTCCGTCAAGGTTTGCCCTTTAAATATACTCACACCTGTCGTTTTCAGGTGACCAAGCAGAAACACTCAAAATAATGACACATTCTGAGAGCTCCCTCCCACCACGCACACTGAGGGCAACCGCTCTCTTCAATTTCAGTTTTTGGGGGGCATTTTATAGGCATGTTCAGCCATGACACCCCCTCGCGATCATTACAATTATGGAGCATGCTCAAAGTGACCATTTTGTTATAATGGTATCTCTGACCTAGAGTGGTTTTTTTTTAATGTCTGGATAGAAAACAAACAAGTGGGGCTTCCCTGGTGGCGCAGTAGTTGAGAGTCCGCCTGCCGATGCAGGGGACACGAGTTTGTGCCCCGGTCCAGGAGGATCCCACATGCCGCGGAGCGGCTAGGCCCGTGAGCCATGGCCGCTGAGCCTGTGCGTCCGGAGCCTGTGCTCCGCAACGGGAAAGGCCACAACAGTGAGAGGCCTGCGTACCGCAAAAAAAAAAAAAAAAAAAAAAAAGAAAACAAACAAGTGCAGATGAGTTATTCATTCTGAAATCTGGGTGCAGCGGTGGAGGTTTCACCTGCTGTGAGCCTCTTGTGGCTGCCTGGTCCAGAGGTGGAGGGGCGGTGGGAGGTTGAGGCAGCCGGCACTGGCTTGTTGCCCATCTCCTTAGGCATGGGGGTTGCACAGTGCATCCCCTGGTGTGACCCACTCACCTCGTAATTCTTGCTCCTGTAGAACAGTTACAGTCTGCTCTGGCTGAGGTGGACGAATTCCTGAGGAGTCAACCAACATTTGCTTAGAAAATCCATGTTTTAGGACGTTCATATATCATGTTTTCTAATGGACATGCCATAAACTAGTGTTCGTGTTTGTGATGCAAATATGTTTTCTTTTCCTCCTTGGGGATCTGTTGGCATAGCATGTACTTCAGTCTGGCAGAGATGGTTAGCCTGGGGATGTCAGTGAATGAATTACAGTGCATGCATTTCTACTCTAACACAGCACATGTATTCTAGACAAACCTAATGTTCTGCAAACACACAAAGGACATATGGAAAATAAAAGTAGGGATGGGGCTGATCTCTCCATATCTGTATAGCTTTGCAACCAGCATACTCAGAAAACCAGTAACAATCTGAATAAGATATTAGCACAATAAAAAAGTCACATTAGATGCTTAATAGAAACATACGACAGTCCAGGGTACCAGTACAGAAAAACTGTAAACGTTTTAAAGCAAGTATAGGATTTTGCACTTTGTTTTGTAAGGTGAAGGTAACTCGGTGGATGGAGGTACCTGGGTTGTGGCTGCTGGGTTACAGGAACAAGGACAGAATGCACAAAGACAATGCATGTGTACCGTCTGTGCTGGGAGGAAGCCCCCAGGGAATGGGCATTGTGTCCAGACTGAGTTCACCTGCAGCCGGCTGCCTTCAGCTGTGGTAATGGGCTTGCACTTGGTGACTGTTACTTGGGCTCAGAGCATCCACATGCTGGGAAATGCAACTTCCACTTCTGCGTCATTCACCTATTGACCTAAGGGATGAGCTAATTGATGCTATAGGAACATGCAGTGTGTCTGAGCAGTCCTAGTCTTGAGTGAAAATGCATGGGAGGCTAAAGCAAGGCACAAAGCCAGAAATGAGGGTTAGATTGATTCTGTGTGTACAGGTCCGGAGGTTTTATATTGGTCGAAAAGGGATAGTGCATTGCCTCTCTGCTAAAAGATGACAGTGAATAAGCTGTCTTCAGGCTAATAAATATCTGTCCACAAAAGTCCACAGGTCTGTTGGATAGGCTGTGATAGGTTCATCCTAATGAACCCTGGTGAGAATTATAACGTTATGTTGTAGGTGAGCATTTGGGCCATTAAAAAGTAACCTATTCTGTTGAAGAGTATTTTAAATTAAAGTTCTTATTTAGCAACTGAATAAGAATTCAGTTCTTATTGAATTCAATTTATTCAACCAAGTAAGCTGAATAACCTTATTCATCTGTTTTAAGCAGTGCTAGCATATACTCATGGTGAAGCTGGTACATTTGTTTATGCAATTAACCCCAGGGAAAGTACAGTGATATAAGCCACTGAGTTAGTTAGAGAAATAGAGCCAATAAGATGTGAGCGTGTGTGTGAGCGTGTGTGTGTGTGTGTGTGTGTGTGTGTGTGTGTGTAGGTGAGGGGGCGTGGATTTATTTTAAGGAATAGGCTCACACGATTGTGGAGGCTGGCAAGTCTGTAATCTGCAGGGTGGGCCAGCAGGCCAGAGACCCAGGGAAATGCTGATATAGCAGTTTGAGCCCCAAGGCAGTGGGCTGGTAGAATTCCCTCTTCCTTAGGGGTGCTCAGTCTTCATTTAAAGGTCTTCAGCTCCCTGGATGAGGCCTGCCCACGTTCTGGAGGGTAATCTGCTTTACTCCAAATCTAACTGATTGAAATGTTAATCTCATGTACAAAAGACCTTCACAGCAACGTCCAGACATGTATGACCAAATATTGGAGCACTGCAGCCTAGCCAAGCTGACACATGACATTAACCATCGCAGCTACTAAAAAAAGTTTTCCGGATACTCTGTTTTTGAGATTCCCTATGCTATGCGAATTGGTTCCGGTGAGATCAGAGAGCATTTTTTTATTGCTTCCAGCTTATAAAATATGCACCAGAAATTTTTCAAATATTTATTTGAATCTGGAAAAATCCCTATACATATATTATATTCCCCTTGTACCCCTTCCAAATGCCTAAACACTTCAAAACCACATATCAAATTTCAGGGGTGGTTTAACGTTATTAATATTTTTCTATCTGCCAAGAAGAGGCTTACCCTCCCTGTGTTCATGGCTCTGAGATGCCCCCTGGGAGAAGAGGGCTTCTTCACCCTGGTGTCTACCCCTCCATTCTCACCCTACACCCTCACTCATCCTCAAAATATCCATAACTCCACACTGAGCCCCTCACAGAAGAGACATCTCGGATTTAAGCAGCCTCAGCCGTCTGGCAAGTCACGCCAGCCCTTTACGTTGCTGCACTTTCCCAGGCAGTCTAACTGCTTGCTTGTTCATTTCCTTTCTTCCTTTACCTCCTCTTCCTCTCTCCCTCCCACCCTCCCTTCTGCAACTGCTGTGGGAAAAGCACTATGCTAAGAAGTCCAAAGGTGAAGTTTTAATGAGAAATTGTACAAAAATCCCCAGAGTAGGAACAGGTTCTTACTTTACTGTCCCCAACTGCTAGTTTTTGTGCCTGAGTTGGTAGAGCTAACAGGGATGCAAATTGAAAGGCACGGGGAAGCCCAAAATGTTCCACCAGATACAGGTCCTAAAACTTAGCCGTAAGGAGGCCGTGAGTTCCATGCTCAGTTTCCCAGGACAGGCATTATTCAGCTCCCAGGAGCTGGTTTTAAGTCACGTCTTTTCTCAGGCTCTGCAGCTCAGGGCCTCAGACCAGCAACACTGGCCACACCTGGGAGCTCTTCCAGCAACGCAGGCTGTAGGCCCCACCACAGACCTACTGAAGCATCTGCGTTTTAACAAGATCCCTGGGAGACTCGTGCATGTCTTCAACTCTGCTGAGGAAATGAGAATTGAGGGTGTGGAATGCAGCCACGTTGGGTTGGGAGCTGCTATTCAAAAGGTAGAAAAGCCCCAGGAAGAGAATGTGGAACTGAGGTAGAAAAGATAAACATCACGTGCTTCAGATTTTGCCTTGGGTTGCCTCTGAAATGGAATCCAAATTGTGAAGTGTTCGTGATTGAATTTCCCATGAAGATAAAAAATATATACTTCCTCGAATATATTGTATAATATTTTGTGAACGTGTTCCTCAGAGACAAATACACCTACAGAAGAGTGCAAGGAGCTTGGTATACGGCTTGCTGACTCTTCACAGATGGAACACTCTCATATTTGGCATCCAGATCTAGAAACAGCACGCACCTAGAAGCCCCGTGCTCCCTTCCCGTCACCATAGCCCCTCCCTGACCCCCCGGCATGATTTCTTGGGTGTCTGTTTCCTTACTACATAGGTCTGGCTTCTTGCACTCACCATTATGCTTGTGAGCCTATAGTTGTAGATCTGTCATTTTCTCTCTTCATTGTGTGAAGATATCGCAGTTTATCCATTTTACTTTTCACGGCCATTTGGGTCATTTCTGCTTTGTGGCTGTTGCATAGCATGCCGCGATGGGCAGTCCATCTTTTGGCAGGCATATGGACTCACACAGTGCCTTGCTTTTAATAACTGTTTTCAAAATAACTTCAGCTTTCCTTGCTAACTCAGGGTCATCATTATGAAGCTGAGTTTCATCCTGGGCTGTGGTGTAGCGTATCCCCAGGATTTGTGGGGATGGCAGTTCAGTTTGGCTTTTCGAGTTCCTGTGTGCATTTTCTGTTCTTGCTGTCAGGCTGCCAGGTGACGGTTTACTGTTGTCAGTTCTTCCTTCCTTCCTGGGTACCTTCGTTTACTGAAGACGCAGAAAGCAAACTGATCAGATGAATTAGAACTGTGTTCAGAACCCCTTTGAATGCATGTTACTCCTGTGCCAAGGAGGGGGCTCACAGGCGGCTGTTCGTTCTCTCCTGACTTTGTCTGCTTTTGTATTCTTCTCAGGGCCAGATGCCTGAGCTTCAAAGGGCTGGAGTGCTGCCGTCGTTTTGAACTTAATTTTTTTTTGGCGGTTTTATTCCTTTTCCATTTTTATTTATATTTTAACTCCTTGCCCCCTTTCGTCCATTTTGGAAGTTCCCCAAGGTAGACACTGTAGTTCTAATTGTCTTTGTAGAAATTATCCCATGCAGAAGAGGTCCAAGAGGGAGGGGATATAGGTATACACATAGCTGATTCACGTCATTGTACAGCAGAAACTAACACAACATTGTAAAGCAATTATACTCCAAGAAAAAGAAAAGTAAGCACAAAACGTGGATTTATATTATCATGAATACCATGTGAGAAGTACGCACCTAGCCAAGAGTAGGCATGCTATTATGCTGAGATGAATCCACAGGAGTCTGGCAAGTCTCGCACCTGGGTCTTGGGCCCCAGACCAATAGTTGCTTATTGAAATTATTTTTAATGCTCTTTTCTTTGAAAAGAAATGCTACAAAAACTGTACGTGGAGGTAAACAGGTACTGCTGCTTTGTGAGGTTCTCCTTGTCCACTCAGGCCGATTATTGTAATCACCTATTACCGCTCCTTCTTTAGTACCACTTATACAACAATCTGAATGAGATATTAACACAGTAAAAAAGTCACATTCGATGTTTCATAGAAACATACAACAGTCCAGGGTACCAGTACAGAAAAACTGTAAATGTTTTAATGCAAGTATAGGACTTAAAGCAACCATTCAGCTTTTATTTCCATTTTGTTTAGTAGCTTTTAGGCCAGTTGTACACTCCAGAAGGGATGTTATCCACACCAGGTGAGAGAGGGCAGCTCATACCCCAGGGAAGCAGAACTGGAAACAAGGGCAAAATAAAGGTTTCAGATGAAAAATGTAAACTGAAATAAATGTAAATACACAGTTGACTGAAATTGCTTTTTCATTATCTGATGAACCAGCGAATTAAGATGATGACTCGAGAAAAGACCGGTTTCTCTTTTCTTGGCTCTCCAGAGGGGTTGAGGTCAGATTCCTTCAGGAGATAGTGTTTGCAAATCTGCAGGTTGGTTGCTCTTCCAGTGGACTGTGGCTCTGGGAGCACAGAAGTGGACTAGTTTTCAGGGCAGCTGATTCTGGTATAATGTGGAAAAGTCAGATTTTAATAGCTTTTTTTGGCTACCTTCTTTTTTAAATCAGATTCCAGAAAATCACCCTTTGGTTCTTCAGAAAATCAAATGAAAAAGTAATTAAACTTCCCTGCAGGTTGCTAGGGAAGCAATGAAGTGCAAAGTTGATGAGCAGTGGAGTGTATCTCAGGAAACTTCTATGTTGTGGAAAATGTACCCTAGGCATCTTGAATGAGACCAAGAACCTCTCAAAGGGTTTTAACTGTTGAAATGTCAAAATTAAAGATGTCAACAACATTTTATTTTAGAGGGGAAGTGTGTTCAAGAAAATTTGTAAGAAAATCTCTACAACTAATTTTGCGT
This sequence comes from Tursiops truncatus, assembly GCF_011762595.2. Lineage (NCBI taxonomy): Eukaryota > Metazoa > Chordata > Mammalia > Artiodactyla > Delphinidae > Tursiops > Tursiops truncatus. The sequence continues at coordinate 34,509,961 of NC_047039.1, forward strand.
TATTTTGATTTTTTTTTGTCCATCTCTGCATAAACAGAGAGACTGGAAAACCATTATTGGTTTTTGATGGTTAGGTAGCAAGGTAGGTAGGTAAAAGTCAATGATTCTTAAAAGTAGATTAAAATTTTTTCTGTGGTATTTTTGTACCGTAACTAAACAAACACTACATGTTTGTTTTAAGTTAAAAATAAACTTAAAACTTAAAAATAGTTTTAAGATAGTTCAAAGATGTCATAGAAAAGAAATTCTCATTTAACTACATGATTATCAGGGCTAACTCTTATAACCTTTCAGAAAGACTTTTAAGAAGGCCAGAGCAGGTTGTGTACAATCTCCAACAGATTTCCTTGCCAGTATCATGTATACTCAAGCATAAGGTCGAGATTTAACTGTTGAAGACAATGTGACTGTAGCTTATGTACCTAACAGTTATCCTTTCATGATATCAATAATAATTTAGAGTTAAATGCCAGTCATTCAATAGTTAGTAGCAGTTATTCAATATATATTAAATACGAATTCAAGAAGTAAGTTTACTTAAAAAACTAAAAATAGAGCTACCATATGACCCAGCAATCCCACTACTGAGCATATACCCTGAGAAAACCATAATTCAAAAAGAGTCATGTACCACAATGTTCACTGCAGCACTGTTTACAATAGCCAGGATGTGGAAGCAACTTAAGTGTCCACTGACAGATGGTCGGATAGAGAAGATGTGGCACACGTATACAGTGGAATATTACTCAGCCATAAAAAGAAATGAAATTGAGTTAGTTGTAGTGAGGTGGATGGACCTAGAGTCTGTCATACAGAGTGAAATAAGTCAGAAAGAGAAAAACAAATACCGTATGCTAACACGTATATATGGAATCTAAAAAAAAAAAATGGTTCTGATGAACCTAGGGGCAGGACAGGAATAAAGACTCAGACGTAGAGAATGGACTTGAGGACATGGGGAGGAGGAAGGGTAAGCTGAGACGAAGTGAGAGAGTAGCATTGACATACATACACTACCAAATGTAAAATAGATAGCTAGTAGGAAGCAGCTGCATAGCACAGGGAGATCAGCTCGATGCTTTGTGACCACCTAGAGGGGTGGGAGGGAGACACAAAAGGGAGGAGATATGGGGATATATGTATACGTATAGCTGATTCACTTTGTTATACAGCAGAAACTAACACAACATTGTAAAGCAATTAGACTCCAATAAAGAAGTTAAATTTTAAAAAAAGTTTACTGCTGAGTGAACAGATAGAATTCACTTATATCCCAGAATATGCTCATTTTAGGAGAGAAAATGAGTTCTTTGCTGGTACTCATGTTTCTGTGGTATATAGTAAGAAGTCTTTGGGAGATTTTAGAAAGACAAGCAAATCCTCATCTTCTGTAGAAGCTGGTGATGGGTTATCTATATAATGCAATATTTTAATAAGTCCATGTCGATCTTCATAAAATCATGTGATTTAATTTGTTTTTAGAACTCACATATATAATAATATCTATAAACTTAAACATTATTTTGTTTAAAATGCATCCTAATTTATTATTGAAATATATTTAGGATTCACCATATTGTTTTAGCCATTTAGCTTGGATGGAGTTCTGATTTCAGCATCCTCAACCCACAAACACACAAATCTGAAGTGGAAGAAAAGGAAGGGGTCTCTGTGTATCAGAAATATTAGTTAGAAATCCCCACAGGACATTTTCTCCAGTTGACGATTTTTGACTCTCTTCAGCTTTCTCAATGTATGTTATATAGCAAATATTGGCTGCTTCCCTGTTGGAAACAGTGTGAAAGGAGAAAGGGGAAAATTAAATCAAGGCAAAAGGCAGCCAGCAGGTTGAAGAGGAGTGTATGCCCTTGCATGTAGATTTTAGATGCAACCTGGTGTGCTTCTAGAATCTCTCCTTTCTCACTGTGTTGTGAAGGGAATTGACCCTTTTCAGCTTGGCAGTCAGATATACCAGCTTGTCTCCTTCCTGACCCTGTGCCCAGCAAGGCTCATCTGCTCCCTCCTCACCACTGTCTTCTTTACCCTCCGTGAGGCCAAGTCCTCAGCCTGCCTCAGATCCAGTACAAAGCTCCACCTTCTCCACTCCACCCCGCACTGTGTCCGCCTTCCCTAGGCTCCGGCCTCATTCATTCATAATGCAGGATCTGTTGCTGGACAGATCTCTGGGTGCTGCAAGGGATGTGGAGACTGATAGGGTAACTGGGAAGATAAAACGTCCACAAAAAACTCAGTACATAGAGCTTCAGATGAAATGTGGCATGGGAAGGATTTCTTGTGGTTGAATCATTCAGAGCAGGCTTCATGGAAGAGGCAACTTTTGAGAGAGGCTTGACTGATGTGCAGAGTTTGATTTCTAGATAGGAGTTACAGAAAGTTTTGGTTTTGATCAGAGAGTAAGATTAAAATATTCTTTGACTAGGGAGAAATAAAGCTGTTTCCCAACTCTTTTCAGTCTCGAAAATTGAAAAAAAAAGTTAAGGAATGGTATAATTTGAAATCAACCAAGATAACATATTTGTCTCCTTTTTTGAAAATTTATGTATTGTGTGTTGGGCACTGTGCAAAATATTTGAGGACAGTGAGCACCTAAGAGTGTTTAGAAGATGGGACGTTTGAAGAAAATGAGATAGGAAAGTAGAGTGGCTGTAAAATTGGTTCTCCAAACCAGAATTTTCCTATGAATAAAATGAGAACTAATATACTTAAAATTATCTAATATTATTGAAATATTATTTTGTCTGAAAAATTGCTTTTATTATATATGTGGTCCTATAAAACAGTTCTATATAAAATCTTTTTAATAAATAAAAAATAAAGTTATTTCTAAAATATATAAAAATTTTTAGGTACATTAGTGCAAAGAAAATCCTTTAATAAGTATGTGAACATTTAAAAATTGCAAAGCAAAGTAGTTTTGGAAAATATTTAAGTATTTTAATCTGTTGCTTATTCATCTATCTCTGATACTTTTTTGAAGAATATATATTTTTTCCAATGTGGTCTTATTATGCTTTTTTCCTCCATAAAATTGCTTGTAATCTTCTTTGGAGTTACATTTTATGATTATTAAATTTGAAATTGTTGACATCAGCAATTGACTTTTCTCTGTGGGTCATGTTTTTAATTAAGAAAATTAGTCTGTGTACAAGGGCTGAAGAGCACTTCAAGAGCAAATTCTGTGATAAGCTTAGAGCAGATTCTACTAAACAGGATATTCTCAATTTTTTTTTTTGGTACGGACATGTATGAATATCGACTTTTGTAAATAGTTCAGCCCTTGATTGTCCCAAGTTCTGTTTTTGCCTCCCTTCAAAGTACTTTCTTTGACAAATACTTTGACAAGTTTCTTAGCTTTTATAAGACAAGACTTGTCAAATAAATTGTCTCCATTTATGACTCTTTTGAATGTTTTCCCATACTTAGATGCTTCAAAATTGTAGGCCTTTTCAACTTCGTTTTATTTTGGTACAGAATATAAATTTAAAAGATGTAGATGCTGATGCTTCTTCAGGAGATTTGTGTCTTCTGGTTCACGTGGTTAACAATATCACTCTAATTCACTCTCGTGGAGGATAAATGCTGACAAACTTTTTTTTAATAAGCCTATTTTTAAAGAATGTTGTCAGGTTTACAGAAAAATTGTGAAGATGGTACAGAGAGTTCCTATATAACCTGCACCCACTTTCCCTCATTTATGACATTTTGCATTGGTGTAGTAATTTGTTAAAATGAATGAAATGATATTGATATATTATTAGTAATTAAATTCTATACTTTATTCAGATTTCCTCAGTTTTTCCCTAATATCCTTTTTTTGGTTCCATCGTTCCACCAGGACACCACATTATACTTAGTTGTCATGTCTCCTGAGGCTCCTCTTGGCTGTGACAGTTAAGTATTTCAAGCAAGTTACACGGTTATCACCATCATTCTTGAGGAAAGGAAATTTGGTACTGAACTTTTTATTAAGCATGCATCTTTGTCTGTCTTGTGGGGTCATTGCTGCTAAAAGGATTTACTGCAAAATGTAAAAGCATTACCATCCAGTAAAATAACTGGTTATACATTTAAACCACACTAAAAATGGTTAAATCACAGTAGCGAAAACATTCTAGTTACTTTCTGTTGCTCTGTGGCAGGACTCTCCAACTTGTGTTTTTGGTACCTATTTCCTGTACACTGTGCCTGTAATTTCCTAATTTCCCACTGATGTGGCCAAATGGCTGCCCGGCAGCACTGTGCATCTATCTGCGGGTAGCAGCACAACTGGCTGGTTTTCCAGGTGACCCGCAGGTCAGACCCCTCCATCTTTCTGCATCACCATCGAGACCCGTAGGAGTTATCCGTCTCCAGCTTCTCTTATCCAGGCTTAATTTGTTTTATCAGTGAGTATGTTTCCTGCTCCTGAAAAGAAAGTCTTAGTTACATTGTGTCTAGAGAGAGTCAGGAAAGGAGAGATGGGTTTATCACTGATTGTCTTCTGATTTAGCAACACATTAGTGAGAAGTCTTTTCACTGCACAGATGTATCACGCTACCAGGTGAACGCTGAAGGTAAAAAGCGCACATCCACTGACTCACCCTGGCTTATTTTAATGCAGCTGTTAATAACTTTAATGCTTAAGAAAACCTTTAATGTATAGTTAGTACACAGTTTAATAACAGTTACTACCTGTTAATGCAACTTTTTGATTACAGAAAAGGGGAAATTCTGGATAAATGCTAAAGGACAACAGGCTTAAATTGGAATTGTTCCTGGCAAACCTGGGAAGGTGATAGATGTCGTCTAAAGGGAAAATTTAGCATAGAAACTGATATGGCACTCTTTATTTTCTCCCCAACCCCTATCTTTCCTGCCCAAATAAAAATTTTCAGTGAAAAATAACTATAATACACATAGTTGCACTAACATTACTAGATTAAATGCCTACATTTAACTTGACTCAAGGTAAATTGATAGGAATATTGGGAGAGTGAATGTGCATTATAAAGTAAGAAAGACACATATTCCCACATATACCTGCCCACTGTCTACAATATAAGCACATTGATAATGTGATGCCCATAAATGAAAAAATTTGATATGGACCTAGGGACAGGGTGAGAGCAAAGGCCTGTGTGTTCCTGGGTACAGAAGGGTTAGGTCTGCATTGCCCCATCCCCATTCCTGTGCTCAGGGCCCAAAGTAAGGCCCATTTGGCCCTCTGCCTATTTGTGTAAATAGTTTTAGTGGAGCACAACCAAGCTCATTTGTTGATTGTTGTCTATGGCTGCTTTCATGCTACAATGGCAGAGTTAAGTAGTTGCAACAGAGATGGTAAGTATTTTATATCTGGTGCTTTAAAGAAAAGGTTTACTGACCCCTGGACTATATAAGCTTTGCAGACTGACCTCGAGCGTGACCCAACTCTCACTTTTCAGTTTCCGCTGCCCAGGCCCCATAAGACAACATTTCAGTCCAAGGGGCTTCCACACCACACGGCTTTCTTCCTTTCAGCCCTTTTCCAGTACACAACATAGAAGCAGACAGGAGATAACCACCTACTTCTCTCTAACTCATTGGGGTAGAGGAGTCGAGAGGAAGCGTGACAATGGCTAATGTTTATCAATTACCTACAGCATTCCTTGCACTGTTGTCTGTGCTCCAGTTGGGTTAATCCTCACATTTCATGGTAGGTTCAAGTACTATGCCCACTTTATAGCTGAGGAAACTGGAGCTCAAGAGGTTAAGTGTTTCTCACAAGGCCCAGGATGTGCTGAGGAAGCATGTGAATTTAGCCAGGCCGTTACACTTACCCCGTGCACTCCTCCTTCCTGGCTTCAGGAGCCCTCCGCTGTTTCGAGTGTGCCGTCCTTAAACCTTCAGCACAGTACCTCTTGCTGGCTCTGTCTTCCTCCCTCCATTGGCAAACTCCCAGTAACTAAATTTCAGTGATTTTAAATAGGAAGCAATTTGCAATTTGAAATGTTTCTAGACTTTGCATAAATCTAGTTAACGTGCTCACCTTCCAGGAAGTTTCCATTTTAAAACCTTTTGGGAAATGTTTCCCAAATAAGTACTTAGGCAAGTAAAATATTTTTTCAGGGTGACGGGAATCCAGGAGGAATTTTACCCGCAGGAGATGTATTCGGGCTGGGGGTCCTGGAGTAGGCAGCAGTGGTTGGTTACCTGAACTAGATCATCCTCTGACTCAGCAGCAGCAAAACAGCTGAGAAAAGCCCAGGCCACTGGATTGGTTGTGTTTCCCAGTCTGTGGGGTAGTGGGACCAGGTTGAATAAACCATTGTTTGTTTCTTCTAGAAGGGAGAGCCAGATCACCATTCTGTAACTGAGTTAATGAAGAGCAAAACCTGTTGTGAGAAACAGGCGGCCAGTGTGAGGCTGTTAGTGGGCAGAGGTACATCCTGTCTGGAAAGCAAGACTTGAACCTCCAAAAGAGAACTGATGCTGCCCTGTTCTAGCAGCACAGCTGGATTTTGGCTGTTGGAATTTATTTTCCAGTCAGTTGAGGTTTATTCTGAAAGTATGTGTACTATGTAATAAGAGTACACTTTGAAATCATTCATTTTCTCTTAACTTGTAAGGGGGAAAGAGGCTAAGCCTTTCCCCCTCAACTGACTAAATGACAGTATGGTTTGTTCAGGGCAGCTAAAAAGATCAGTTGGTGTCACCTGAATAGGAATATACTCATTATCCTTATTCCCAAAGAGAAATAAACGATCAGATTTTAAAAAGACTTTATTTTTTTAGAGCAGTTTTAAGTTCACAGCAAAATTAAGAGGAAGGTACACAGATTTCCTATACACCCCCTGCTCCCACACATGCACGGCCTCCCCATATCAACAGCTCCCACCAGAGTGGTACCTTTGTTCAAATTGATGAACCTACATTTTCACATCATTATCACCCCAGTTCCTTACTTTACGTTAGGGTTCACTCTTGCTGTTGTATGTTCTGTGGATTTGGACAAACGTACACTGATATGTAGCCATCATTATAGTATCATGCGAAGTATTTCACTGCCTTAAAACTCCTCTGTGCTCCGCCTGTTCATCCCTCCCCTCCAACCACCGGCAGCCAATGATATTTTTACTGTCTCCAAGTGTTTCCTTTTCCAGAATGTCATGTAGTTGGAATCGTAAAGTATGTAGTCTTTTCAGATTGGCTTCTTTTTCTTAGTAATATGCATTTAAAGTTCCTCCACGCCTTTTCATGGCTTGGTAGCATATTTCTTTCTAGTGCTGAATAATATTCCATTGTCTGGATGTGCCACAGTTTATTAAAATCCATTCATCTACTAAGGGACATCTTGGTCACTTCCAAGTTTTGGCAATTATGAATAAATCTGCTATAAACATCTGTGTGGACATAAGTTTTCATCTCCTTTGGGCAAATACCAAGGAACACAATTTCTGGATCATATGGTAAAAGAATGCTTAGTTTTATTAAAATTTGCCAAACTGTCTTCAAAGTGGCTGTACTATTTTGCATGCCCAGTAGCAATGAATGAGAGTTCCTGTTGCTCCACATCCTCAGTAGCATTTAGTGTTGTCAGTGATCTGGATTTTCGCCGTTGTAATAGGTGTGTAGTGATAGTTTGTTGTTGTTTTAATTTGTATTTCCCTGATGACATATGATGTAGACTCTATTTTTTCATTAATTTTTATTGGAGTATAGTTGCTTTTTAAATTAATTTTTATAGAGTATCCTTTTTATGCTTACTTGCCATCTGTATATCTTCTTTGGTGAGGTGTCAGTTAAGGTCTTTGACCAACTTTGTAATCAGGTTGTTTTTCTTACTGTTAAGTTTTAAGAGTTCTTTTTATATTTTGGATGACAGTCCTTTATCAGATGTGTCTTTTGCAAATATTTTCTCCCGGTCTATGGCTTATCCTCTCATTCTCTTGACATTGTCTTTTGCAGAGCAGTTTTTAATTTTAATGAAGACTAGGTTATCAATTATGTCTTTCATGGATCATGCCTTTGGTGGTGTATCTAATATGGCATTGCCCTATCTGAGGCCATCTAGGTTTTCTCCTAGGCTTATCTTCTAGAAGTATGATAACTTTGCATTTTACATTCATATCTGTGATCCACTTTGAGTTAGTTTTTATGAAGGGTGTAAGATCTGTGTCTAGGTTCATTATTTTGCCATGTGGATGTCCAGTTGTACCAGCACCATTTGTTGAAAGACTGTCTTTGCTTCATTGTGTTGTCCTTGGTCCTTTGTCAATGACTATATTTATGTAGGTCTATTTCTGGGCTCTCTATTCTGTTTCATTGATCTGTCTATATGATAAGATTTTAGTTGTCTATAATTTTACACATTCTATAATAAAGGAAAGTAGAAGCTAGTGAAAACTCCTGAAGTCCCACATTTCTGGATTAAATTACAGTAGACTTAGATTTACCTTCCTATCTGCAAACCTGTTTCAAAATCCTTCGCTTAATTCTCTGCTGCAGCCAAAACTTTGAGAAGTTGAGAATGGTTAAGATGTACACTTGATCATGTTGTCTCTTCCTTTAAACCTTTCAGTGCCTTACCACCCTCTCAGAATAATTGCCCCTCTCCCATGTCTTTACCGTGCTTTCAGGCTCTGTGCAGTCATCTGGCTCTTGCTAACTTCTCCCCCAATCTGATGCTGCTGGTCCCTCCCCCACTCTAAGCTCCTCAGCCTCACCAGCTTCTTCCATTTACAGGAACTGCTGCTGGCCCCTCCCCTGCCCTCAAACCCCTCAACCTATGGTTATTGGTTCCTGGAACAGGCCACCCCCACCCCACTTCTGCCTAGTTGGCATCTACTCATCTTTCAGGTCATCATACTGCAAGGCTTGGTCATGTTCACCTGCTCTATGCTGTCAAAGCATCTTGTACTTAATCTTCATGGTGAGCCTAATGAGGGAAGGTACTCAGTATGTTTCTTAGCATTTTATTTCCAGGATCTAACATAGTGCCCTTTGGATTGCCTGGATATTTAATTTCCCATGCTCAGATGTTAGGGTCATAGTGTCAGTTTTCTTCCAGCCATCCCTAGTGTAGGATGATGTAGACATTGACTACTACTTGCTTTTGTCCACAGAGAACCATTTAGGGTTTTAGATCTACGTAACTTACAATTTGAATAAATTGGTTAGCTCTCTATTTCAGTGCTTAAAGCAGCAAGACTTTGAATCTAAGGTCCAATTTTCCTACCAACCTTACTGGGTCACCGTGTTCTTTAGCCTGGAATGATGTTGTCGTCTGCACTTGACTATTTCCCAGAGCTGTCCTGAGACCTGAGGTGTCCAGGCATTCTAAATACTGGCCTTACTACATTACAAATGCATAACCATAGATAAATATGTGCTCTTCTAAGTAAAATGTAAATCCTGTGGAAGTGTGTGACATTTAAAATTTTTACCAATCTTAATTATACCTATTTTTTTCCTCCTAAATTCAGGTAATTTATCTCTCAGCTTCAGTGGGAATATTTGCAATTTACAATGCTTATTTCCCAGGGATCATTTAAAATTTTTAAATTGTGAATCTTTCATCAGCAGTTTGCCATTATCACTGTCTTTCTTGTAATTTATTGAACAAAACGATAAAAAGGCTCAGATCTAAAACCAGTCGGTAATCCAGGGTGTGTCTTTCTCATTTCATTTGATCTCTTTCCTTAAGATATAAATGAGATTATTTTTAGCCTGAGTGGCTCTCTCCGAACAGAAGCAGAGACTGTTTTTCATCTTGGCTGACTAACGTGCATGACCTGACCCTTAATCTTTACCCAGTATTTGTCTGGTACACCTGTAAACAGGTTTGCATGGTATTTGTGAATCCAAGCATAGTTGTCTTATATGAGGCCCTGGACTTAAGTCTTGTCACTACCGGGCACCCTTTTCCGCACCCAGAGGCACCACCCTGGGTGAGGGTCAGGAGTAAACAGAGCTGTGTGTGCAGCATTGTGTGGTCTGCTTGTTTAACGTTTGACGTCAGGAGCAAGGACACTGGGAGAGACTGGTGACTCCTGTAATCTTGGGAGCAGAACAAAAAGACTGTCTTGGTACCAAGTAATGGCACCCAGTCTGTTGAGCTGAAGAATCCATAGGTGTTTAGCTGCCTGTACAGGGCACAGCATTTAAATCTTACATAGAGGGACCACGTATTATCTTGTTAAGATAAAGTATTGTTTGTTTTTGTTTTGTTTTTTGCATCAGGTATGAAAATTGTTTGTTTTTGTTTTGTTTTTTGCATCAGGGGACAGCACTGCAGTCTCTAGGCATAATCCAGATGCTTCTCTAGTTTCACAGATAAGGACTGAATGAACCAAGCAGACAAAAGGAGGGGAAAAAGGGAGTGTGCCTCACTGTGTACAGTAGTGCTTTCCCCAAATAGCTTTAGGTAAATAAGAATTGATCAGATTATCTCATCTTAATCTTAGTTGTCCTTTCATTCGTTAAAGGAGTCCCTTTGTAATGTAGATGGTGCTTGTAGCAATACTACCTATCCTCTAAAATAATTTTCAAAAAATCTTGGTACATCAAAGTTTTTTAAATGGAGACAAGCACTTGGGACCCCTGAAAAGCAGATTAGCACTTACTTTTGGTATAAAGAGCTAGTTCCTCTGGAGAATTGGAATCCTAGCTCTGATACCAGAATGATACTTACCTCTCTTGACCTCAGTTTTCTCTGTGGTAAATAGGATACTAGTGATAACTTCTTCATAAGGCTGTTGTCAGGATTAAGTGAATAGTACATTTAAAAGCTGAGATCACTGCTGGGACTGCATATGTAAGGTGCTTAATAAATGTCTGCTTCACTATATGAATGCTTCAGAATAGGCTTTTATTCCCTTGAAAGAGAATGGATGGTGGCAGTAAAGACTCACCCTGGTCATAGAAGTTTTATTATTTATTTAATATGAAGCTATCAAGGAAGGAGTTAAGAAAGTAATTTAATCTGGAAGGTGATGATTAAAAAAACAAGTTAGGAAAGTATGACGCCAACTTTTTAAGTTCAAGTTGAGTTTTACAAAGAACTTCCAAGCCTTAGGCTCTACAAAATACAAACATTTCTTTCTCTCATATCGGGAAGATTGATGTGGTCAGGCATCCTTCCGAAGCAGTTTCGCTCCGTGTGGTGATCCAAACATATTTCATCACATGGTTTCACCATATTGGAGTTTTTCACTTTGGCCATGAGGATGAGGAAATGAGGAGGGAGACAGAGAAGGGGAGGGCAGGGGGGAGAGGGGAGAAACAGAGAGAGAGAGAAATAGATATGAGAGAGGGATAATGAGAATGCATAAGAGCTGAGGATCTTACAAAGGATTTTAGGGGCCAAACATGGAAGTGGCAAACACATCATTTCTGCTCCCATTCCATTGGCCACAATTAGTCACATGGCTCCAACCTGCCTGCCCAGGGTTCTGAGGAGTCAGTTCTCCCCTGTGTGCCCTATGAAAAGAAGCAGCATAGATGAGTATCCAGCTAGTCTCTGACACAACAGTTACCCATGTAATTTATTTCCTGCTAGTGGCAGACATTTTCTATAATTAATCTATTTGTACACTTCACTGTAAACTATTCCTGAAATTCTGTGTAATACCAGGACCAGCAAAGGACTCAAGAGAATTTACAGTCATTATGTTCTTTTCTTATTTTAGAAATTTTCAGAAATTCAGGGAATTTTCAGAGACATCTACTTCTGAACATTATATTGCTGTGCAGTTAGCCAAGAAACAAGGACTCTTGGTGACAGTATCTTAATGGCAATCCTTGACAGGCAGGTCCCTATTAACAAGAAAGTTTTTATGCTTTGTAAACTGCTGATGGTCAGTAAATGACAAAAGGCAAGGAAGTTAATGATCCTGTTGTACATTGAAATTACATGGGACAATGTAAGAGTAGAGATTTTTTTTTTTTTTTTTTGCTGCTCCTTAATAAATATGGCTTACTACTGTAGCCAATATTTGTACTCAGCTCTGACAGGAAGGATGATGGCAACTTTCTGTGTCTTATATCACCAAATAAAGTGACTTATTCCTGCAGGTTTATTAATAATATTTCAGTTGAGCAGTTCTTTTCAATCATAATTGGCCTCTGCACACATCGAGCAGTTTATTTTTTTTTTATTTTTTTGCGGTACACAGGCCTCTCACTGTTGTGGCCTCTCCCGTTGCGGAGCACAGGCTCCGGACACGAAGGCTCAGCGGCCATGGCTCACGGGCCCAGCCGCTCCGCGGCATGTGGGATCTTCCCGGACCGGGGCACGAACCCGTGTCCCCAGCATCGGCAGGCAGACTCTCAACCACTGCGCCACCAGGGAAGCCCCGAGCAGTTCATTTCTAAGAGAAAAGCTGGGAGAGTTTATAGCTACGTGGACACACCTCAGGGCCATGCCTAAATAAGCTTTGGGTTAATATATACCTTACATTTTGAAGTGTTTCATAGTTCTGTGTAATGATTTTGAATCCCATTTCTTCTGCCAAGGTTCAGATGTTTACCACCACTGGGAAGCAATATAATGTAATGGTTGACCGTGTGATCTGCAGTATCAGACTGAGTTTTGAATCCCAATTCTGCCATTCAGTCACTATGTGACCTTGGAAATTTTCACTGTTTGCTATGGTTGCCTAGGTATTTCTGATAACAAATATCAGACTGGGTGGCTTAAACAACAGAGATTTATTTTCTCACAATTCTGGAGACTGGAAGTTTGAGATCAAGGTATTGGCAGGGTTGGAGGTGAGAGCCTCTCTTCCTGGTTTGTCAACGGTGGTCTGACTGTGTCTTCACATGGCCTTATCTCTGTATCACTCAACATCAGCTCCCAAACTTGAGTCAAGGACACCAACAGCCTCACTGACTCACTCCTTTATCCCCTAGGAACAGCTGCCCAGTCTTACCAGGTTTTCTTTTGAAATGACTCTGAAATATTTGTCTTTTATAAATGTTAATAATAACAAGTATGAGGATTCTCACATATAAATATAATATATATGAAATAATTTTTAACTGACTATAAAACAATAGGTATATGTACTTTTATGATCATAAAGTCTGAAGTATGTCTGATAGGGATTGGTGGAACATATTATTAAGTAATTAGTTTGCTACCTAACTTTTTTTCTGTAAATCTATTTAACTTTCTATGAAAGGAAAAAAACCCAGCAGTGACAAAAAAATCCTTCCCTATCACTCCTTCCCTGCGCATGTCCACTGCCCTCACTGGCCTCCATCTTCTAATATTAAATCATCACATTGTACACCTTAAAAAATCACGCTGTACAACCTAAATATGTACAATTTTTATTTGTCAGTCATATCTCAGTAAAGCTGGGGGAAAAAATGAAGTTGCTGTTCCACTGTTAAAAATATAATAATAATATGAAGAATAGTGCAGTAGCATCTCTGACTGCTATCTTCCCTCCATTCTGGTCATTCTATTGTTACATTTTTCTTCCTTGGTTCTTATGTGTCTCTTTCCTAAAAAATATTCTGAAATTTTGACTTTTTTTACTCGGTTTTATTTAATTTTTAATCTAATTCTTTTGGCAGAAAAGAGCAAGTTAGTACCTTGTATCAAAACATCAACCTCGTGGAGCCAAGACTAATTCAGCCATATGAACATGTTATAAAGAACTTTATCCGTGAGATCAAACTTCAAAGCACAGAAATGGAAAACCTGGCCATTGCAGTGAAGAGGTATTGTATGTAGTCTTTCCTGTCTCAGTGGCAGAAGGGGTCCTTTAACTGGCTCTCTGACCAAGTGGCACAAAGACGGAACTGCATTATCATATGGTATGGGGGGTCGACCCGAACCTGAGGAATCTGGAGCTTTCTAAACGAAGCCAGCATGAGGGAAGCTGAGTCAGACAGTACTTTGTAGGGTCAGCCAGCAATCCATGGTAGGAGCCCTGGACTAAGGTTAAAGTGGACATTCCCAACATGGTAGATGCTTTACTGGGAATTGGGAATTGCTGGGGCAAACAGTGTGTCATTATAGACTACCTGATTTACTCCCCCTCCCCCAAAAAATAAGAAAGAAAGAAAAAAGAGTTGTTCAGAAGTGAAAAAGGCAGAAGGAACACATTGGGGAGGCATCCCAGATGCCCAGATGTTTGGGACTGGATGTCTAGAAGGAATGGCTGGAAAAAAATAGTCATAACAAAGGGAGAAATGGATGTGTGGCTTAGCTATTCCCAGTCCCAGAGTTGACCAAAAAACCCCGAAAGTTGCTGTGGAGATACATAATGCCTAGATTTCAAACATCAAGTGTTTGTAAACAAACCAGAACTAGCTGACTGTCCAAACTTGGTTAACATAACCTCCGGCAGGCTGTAAGGTGAAGAGGAAGTTAACAGGAGCAGAAAATAGTGATAAGTCACTCCGAAGTTTACTTCCGGGTCTTCCCTCCACCCATCAATGCTTGTTTGGAAGCTCATGTAGAAATTAAATTAATGCATGAACAAATTGTGTTGGGAGGGAGTAAATAAGTTGAAAGCAGGTAGGATGGTATAGCAGAAGCTATCAGACTGGAAGACAGAGGCCTTCTACTGAGGTCCTGTTTCTACTTTTATTAACACCATGTCATTGGGCCAAGTACATTGACTCTAAATCTCATGGTGGCTGCTTTCAGGTCACTTCCAATCTAGTTGAGTAGGCAAGACATACACATGTGAAAATTTAGATAATTGGACACAGAGCTGAGAGAGAACAAAAAATAAATTTTTTAGGGCTTAATCTGAAGCTTCAATCATTGTAAAGTGACAGGTGTCTCCGTGCTAGACAACTGCTAAATAAAGCTATCTGGGTATCTTCTCAGCGAAATTTTCTCATTTCTAACTTTTTGGCAGATCAGTATTCTCTGCCTCCAGAGGAATACGATTTATTGATTGTATTAATAAAAGAAACAGGAATTTTCTAAAGGGCAACTATATCTACATTCTAGAACTTTAGGGAACCAATCAGAAATAATTTTTGAGATCTCTTCTTTTTTTTTCCCTTCTAACTATAGCATTTAGCATTGTGTTTTTCATATGATAAAATTTCAAAATTTTATCTAACCATCTCTTTGCCATGGAGTTCTTTTCTTGTCTGGGATTGTAGCTCAGTCATCGCAGCAAAAAAGTTTTAAGAATTTATTGAGAGCCTCCCAGCGATTTGGTATCTTTATCTGTTCTTTGCTACACTCTAGTTTAATACCATTTAATCTATTCCATTTATTTAATATCTAGTTTCAATGTCCCTTTACACCCAACTGATCGAATTGCCAACATCATTTTATTATGTGGAAGGAACAGGGAATATTATTTTAAATGGTATGTTTCTCCTCATCTGTAAAATAGAGAGCTTGAAATAGATGAGGTCAGAGTTTTCTCTTCATGTTACAAGGCCAAGAGTATAATGAAAAGGTGTGCATCCTCTTAAATTTCAGAGCCCAGGACAAGGCAGCCATGCAGTTGAGTGAATTGGAAGAGGAAATGGATCAGAGGATTCAGGCTGCAGAACACAAGACACGGAAAGACGTGAGTTTGTGGGATGGCCCCTTCATGCGACGAATCCTCAGAACACCTTTTATGGACAGGGCACCGGGCATCCTCTGGGTGCAGCAAGTCCAGACTGCCACAGGTGCTCTCAACAAGGGCATTGTTAGTGCTGGTGGTTTTATCGGGGCGGGGGTGGGGGGTAGAGTAAGGAGAGAGGGAGAGGGAGTGGGAGAGGGAGTGGGAGAGGGAGGTGGGGAGGGAGAGAGAGAGAGAGAGAGAGAGAGAGAGAGAAAGTAATCAAATAAAGTGGCTAATTTCAGATGGCAACAAGCACAGTAAAGAAATGGCATGTGTGATAGACAGGCTGCTTCGGGTTGGGAGGTCAGGGGCCTCTGTGAAGAGGGGACAGGAGAGCTGAGGCCTGGAGAAGGCAGAGCCCGCCTTCGTAAAGGATGGTGGCTCCACCCTTAATACCACTGTCTTGCTGCCCACATCCACCGCTACTTTAAATCTAGATTACAATGAAGTTAAAATGCTCTCTGCTAATTTTGGTGTTGTTTTACGATGGGATATACTTTTACTCATCAATATAGGAACTCTCATAGTTGAAAGTTGGGTGCTACCTTCAGTGATTTCCATAGGAGAAATAATTATCTTTTTCCTTTATGAAATATATTTGGGTGATTGATGTTTACTGAAAACAGAAAATAGACATATTTCTTTGAGTAGCTAACTTCAGGTTGAACATTCCCTTTTTTTCTATTCATTTTCCCCATTAACTCTGAGAGGCAGAAAATTGAGTGAGAAGGGCCTGGGTGTTGGCATCCAATAGACCTTAGTTTGCCTCCTGGCTCTGCCCCGTCTCAGTTAAGTGGCACTGGAAAAATAACATAACCTCTGAGCCTTTGTTGTTCCAACTTTAGATGGGATAATGCCACCTACCTGCTTTAAGGAGGGTCGAGCCTGGTGATCTGTATGCGTGCCTAGCGCAGTGCCTGAGGTATGGTAGGGGCACCGTGGCCATTGCAGTTCTGCTCTTTTCCGGTGCTCTGCGTACCTTGTGTCCTTTCAGATTCTTCACCTTAAATTGCTTTACCACATGTATGCCTTCGGGTCTCTTGATTGTCTTATCTCTTAATAACACATTTAATAACTGTTTGGAAGTCATGTTCACAGAGTGAATAGCTCAGAGTCCATGGTCCAGCTTTATTACAATGATTATCCCATTCTTTTGTTAGCGCTCTATTTCTTCTAGTCTAGAAACAGTAACATCCTATTTTTTTCTGCCTTTTTCCCTCTCCATCCATTTAATCTGTGCATTCATTCATTCATCACACACTTATCAAGCATATGCGTTATTCGGTCATCAAATCTCCGCCTCTTCCAGCTAAGCACTTCCCAAACTGGTTGTTGGTGATGGATACCTGACCATGGCCCTACCCCTTATCACTTCATGTTTTGTTAATTATACCATCTTCCTCATTTTCCTTGGCTCTGGTACAGGGGTGGTGAATACATGGCATCTTTCTCTGTTCCACAGCGATGGCATAAGTGGCTGGTGAGTCCCTGCACAGATGTGGTCTCTGAAACCTCAGCACACTGCTGCCAATGGAGCAGCTTTGGCCCTGGGATGACACCTATTTGCCAGTCTGCCCCAGTCTCCTAGTCTCTCCGGAATAACACATCCACGCTGACTGAAGGTTTTCCCTAACTCACCTCCACTAAGCGTGGCTTACCTTGGCTCCCCACACACAGTTCTTCACCCTGCAGCTCTGACCTGGCTCATTGCTCTGCTTTCACTCCAGCTGGTTTTTTTTGCCTTGATAACTCCTCTCCACTTTCCTAAATTTTGCAAAGATCAGAGAAAGTCTCCCCTTCTCCCCAGTGCCCTCCCCTAGTCCTCTAGCCACGTTCACCTCTTCCTGACCTTGACTCCTCTTGCACATAGACTGTTTATCCCATTGTTTCAGTTAGGGTTTTAAAAATATGTTGTAACAGTTTTATTGAGGTATAATGGGCATGCAATAAACTGTACCTACTCAAAGTGTAGACTATGATAAGATTGGATATGTGTATATACCGAGAAACCGTCACCACAATCAAGATAAAGGTAGGTTCACATACTGTTGGTTTCCACGCCCCTGTGTCATGCCATCCTTCCTTGCCCCTCCTTGTCAGGCAACCGTCTTACGTCTTCTTTGGTGAAGCGTCTATTAAAATCTTTTGCTCACTTTTAAAACTAGGTTGTTTGTTTTCTTATTATTGAGTTTGGGGAGTCCTTTATATATTCTGATTTATAAATATTTCCTGACTTATCTTTTCATTCTCCTAACAGTATCTTTTGAAGAGTAGAAATTTTTTATTTTTATGAAGTCCAATGCATCATAGATTTAAAGTAGTGGTGGACGTGGGCAGCATGGATATGTTTTTTCTTTGACGGATGTGTTTTTGATATTTAAGAAATCTTCGCATAACCCAAGGTTGCAAAGATTTTCTCCTGTGTTTTTTCTATAAGTTTTATTGTTTTAGATTTCATATTTAGGATCTATTTTGTAAGGTATGGATCAAAGTTCATATTTTTTGCATATGCATATCTAATTGTTCCAGCCCATTTGTTGAAAATACTATCTGTTCTCTGCTGAATTGCCTTTGCACTTTGTCCAAAATCAGTTTTCTGTATTTGTGTTGGGTTTATTTCTGGGCTCTCCATTCTGTTCCATTGATTGATTTGTCTATCTTTATGCTGGTATTACATTGTCTTGATGATTATTGCTTTATAATGTCTTGAATTAGTTCCATAATGAGTCTAGTATTAGTTCTTCAGCTTTGTTCTTTTTCAAAGTTGTATTGGCTATTTTAGGTCCTCAATTTCCTTGTCAGCTTGTCAATTTTGAAAAACAACAACAACAAAAACCCAAAACCTGTTGGGGGTTTGACTGGACTTCATTGCATCTGTAGATCAACTGGGGGAGACTTGGCATCTTATTAATAATGAATAATCCACAAACCTGATATATTCTCCATTTATTTAGGTCTTATTACACTCAACTCCACTGGTTATAAACTTAAAACTTTATTTGAATACAGAACATAGGATATTAAATTCCATAATGTGTTAAGAGAAAAAGGAAACTGAAAGATATTTGGGCTCATGGGAGCTGCAGCCCCTGACCTCCTGGAGTGCCCTTTTGCCATTCTCTGTACCAGGGGTGACACACATGAGAAGTACCCGCCTATGGGGCAGCACTTTGCATAGAAATTTGCAGGTGATGTGGTTTGAATTTAGATAAGGTGTAAACTCTTGGAAAAACAGTAAACCCATCAGGCCTTCCTGAGTCCTGATGACATGATAGGATTCAGGCAAGCACTGGGGCCCTTGATTGTGCCATAGCTTAAAATTAAACACAGCAGTATTTAATTAGCTAGTTAATTGATGTGCTGCAGCCCTCTATCACAGTTGAGTAGTGGTCTTAGAGGTGTCACCCCAGGTTACGTGTGTATGTAGGTTGTGGGATTCTGCAGTTCTTCCAGTCTTGTACGTTTCCATTCCAGAAGTGCTGGGCATCTAAAGTTTGGTTACTTCTGCTTTACCTTCTCACTGTCTCTGTGTAGGAGACTTGGGGTCAGCCTTAGTTTGACACAAAATGTTTCTCACCTACAGGATTTTGAAGAACCTATTTAAATCAACAAAATCATTTTTTTTTCTTTCAGGAAAAACGCAAAGCTGAAGAAGCCCTCAGTGACCTCAGGCGTCAGTATGAAACAGATGTGGGAGATCTACAGGTGACAATAAAGAAACTCAAAAAGGTAGGTTTGTGGCAGCTGGACTTTGAGGGATACTTTCAGTATCTCAATGTGTCTACATTTTTTTTAGCAACTAAAAACATGCAGAATCATATTGAAGCAGTGGATAGATTAGATTTCAGAATCAAATTGGACTCCTTGGCAAGAATTTTTTTTAAAGGCCTGTAATTTCTATTTCTAAGGGCAGCCTATCTTCAGCATAGATCTAATAAATATTTCTGGTCCCTTGAACAGTTGTCCATCAAACCTCAGTTTTCTTTCCTTGGTCTTTACCAAGTGCCTTCAAGTCCCACGTGTCCAGTGGACTGTCTGCTCACGACAGCAGGGACACTGTCTTTCCTGGTCATGTAGCCCTACACTCAGCTTACTGCAAGGTATATGTATTCAGTGAATATTTATTAAATGAAATGAATACTTCTCTTCTCTGTGGAAAGTTCCAGATCTAGAGGACCACTGATCAGCAAGAAGTGGGAGAGAACCTGTTGACATGAAAGCAGAGGTGTGATTGGTTTGGGCCTCTGCTCTATTTGGTTTCTAATGATTAGGGTCCATTTCACTCAGTGGTATGCTGGTAGATGTTTTACAACAGGCTCTGGAAAGGGGAGGAAGGGAGGAGGCATTTGTAGCATTTGCCGATCTTCATGGTATAAATATTCCCACCATTACCGATTTCAAGCTACCAAGTTGACATCACTGAATGCAGAGTTTGGGAAGAAATGCTTAAAATAAATAGGCTCTCGCCTGCTGGTACACATTGGCTCCAGCATAATACTGGATTCACTTCCTGCATGTGGATGGTCTCCATAACTAATGGAAATACCTTAGCTAAAATGAAAATGGGTACTTAAAAAATAATCGTCCCCAAAAGTGGCATTGTGAATTTAGGCACATCACTTTGCTTCTCTGGTTTTTCATAACCAGAGATAACCTTTCATGCTCCTTCCAGTGTTTATACTGAATGAGATTAAGTGATAATTAACTGCATTTGTGGGTTACTGCAATTTAAACCTCTGGAATTATTAAGAATTCTCCCCAGTATCCTTCTTGGAAAAGTATTATCAACGTCAACCTTATATCTGATTTCCAAAGGTCATTAGACCATAATATTATTCTTGTATTACAGACTTTGAATGGACCAATCCTTTGCTTAATGCTAGAGTTACAGATTCTGCTAGTCACTGTCCTCAATTATTTCTGTGTCATCCAAACCTTTAAACTAAGAGAATGTTTGCAAGAGGAGACACAGAGTTGTTTTTTCATATAGTATATGATGAAGACCAAATAGGCCCTGAACAGTAAGAGTCAGGAGTGACGAGACCCAAGTCCTTATCAAGACTGTGCCAATTTCAGACTCCCCTGGTGGTGCAGTGGTTAAGAGTCCGCCTGACAAGGCAGGGGACACGGGTTTGAGCCCTTGTCCGGGAAGATCCCACATGCCGCAGAGCTAATAACTAAACCCACGCACCACAACTACTGAGCCTGCACTCTAGAGCCAGCGAGCCGCAACTACTGAGCCCACGTGCTGCAACTACTGAAGCCCACGCACCTAGAGCCTGTGCTCCACAGCAAGAGAAGCCACCGCAATGAGAAGCCCATGCACCGCAACGAAGAGTAGCCCCCGCTCGCCGCAACTAGAGGGAAAGCCCATGCGTAGCAACAAAGACCCAACGCAGCCAAAAATAAAAAAAATAATTTAATTTAAAAAAGACTGTTCCAATTTCTTCTGTAACACCCAGGACAATTGGCTTCATCATTCTTTTTTTAAAAAAAATAAATTTATTTAGTTATTTATTCATTTATTTATTTTTGGCTGCATCGGGTCTTCGTTGCTGCACGCGGGGGGCTTTCTCTAGTTGTGGCGAGCGGGGGCTCTTCATTGCGGTGCACAGGCTCCTCACTGCGGTGGCTTCTCGTTGCAGAACATGGGCTCTAGGTGCACAGGCTTCAGTAGTTGTGGCACGTGGGCTCAGTAGTTGTGGCTCACGGGTTTGGTTGCTCCGCGGCATGTGGGATCCTCCTGGAGCAGGGATCGAACTCGTATCCCCTGCCTTGGCAGGCAGACTCTTAACCACTGCACCACCAGGAAAGTCCGGCTTCATCATTCTGATTGTTAGCTTCTCATCTGTAAGATGGGATTAATAATAAACTATCCTGTCTAACCACAGTGACTGACATTTTATTGACTTTGTAGCTTATTAAGCTCTTCTTCATAATTTAAAAAAATCAAATTCTTAAACTTTCTCTGAGGAAAGTGCAAACTTCCCACTTCTACAGATGAGAACACTGAGTTCCAGGTTAAATAACTTGCACAAAGTCACTCAGCTAATAAGCAATGGGTTGTCTTTCTGTCTTTACACAGTTGGTGCTTTCTCACTTATACCAGACTTCCTGCCTGCCTGATAGGGTTGTTCTGCGAGAGAGTAAGAGATAATTTATGGCAGAACATGTTAAAAGCTGTAAAGGAACATACAGAGGTCTACAGATTTAATATAATCACCAGGCATTCCCTTATGCCAGTGGTTCTGAGAAACTCATTTTCTTCCCCACAATTTTTTTTCTCTGAAATTGGCATGATCTTAAAATCAGTGGCTCTTTCGGCTTCAGCCACTTGAAAACCTTCCACTGATGCCACCTGGCAAGATGAAGAAAGTCTATCATCAAAGTACTTAGATTTTGATGACATATCGCATTCATTTTGATCAATGCATGCATATTCTATTAATGGACACCCACAAATCCCCACATTTCCCAAGGGATGTAAGCTATGTGTAAGAAAGACATTTTTGTTGTCCATGTTAGGGATGCTTCTGAGCCAATTTAGTCCGGTAATGCTCAGTAATCAACCAGGAAGTAAAGCTCATTTGTGTATTTATATAATTTTGTGTGTGTGTCTCTAACTTCATACCATACTTAAATTTTATTGACTTAAATCATTAAATAAGCATTTTTTGACATCACCATGAAGAAAACATAGTTGACTTTTGACACCAATTCTGCTCTTAAAAATCTTGGACTCTAGTAAGAGAGTTAAAACACTCATAAGTAATTATGATATAGAATAGCAAGTGTTAAATGCAGATAAAGTTTAAGAGAATATAAAGGTCCAGACTCATACGCAACATAACTGAAAAAGGGAGGACTGAGTTGCTTGATAGTTGAATGGTTTCCCCAAAACGGCTTTTCAATTGTTTCAAAGAAAAATATACACACTACTATATATATAAAATAGACTACTATATATAAAATAGATAACCTACTATATATAAAATAGATAACCAACACGGACCTACTGTATAGCACAGGAAACTATACTCAGTATCTTATAATAACCTATAATGGAAGAGAATGTAAAAAAAGAATGTATATATATGTGTGTAATTGTACATAAGTACATATGTATAATATGTACTTTACACCTGAAACTAACACACTGTAAATCAACTATATTTCGATTTAAAAAAAAAGAAAAAAAATGTACCTTGGCAAAAAAAAGAAAATTCATGAAATAAGAAAACCCCTTTTTTAAATGTTTAAATTATTTAAAGCAAATTTTCAAATCCTTCTGGATTATATGTAGTTTAATGATTTATAAGGTTGTATAATGTTGAAAATTGGAGACTTCTAGAATTCCCATATCTACATGCACATATATTCCTAAACTTAACCAAATCAATTCAAAGTGAGTTTGTAAACGCCCAACTTTTATTTGCTTTTTCAGCTAGAAGAACAATCAAAACACATAAGTCAAAAGGAAGATGTAGCTGCATTAAAAAAACAAATTTATGACTTATCAATGGTAAGAATTAACTTTTCACTTACAGTAATATATTTCCTGTTAGACTACTGTTTCCTAAATAAAACCATGCTATGATTTCAATATTCCAGGAATAAAAGCTTAAAGAGAAATTAATACTACAGTTAGAGGAAGTCTTTGAAATACCTCTGACTAAAGGTATTATATTTATGCAGGCTTTTTCCCTCAGTGATACCTATTGTAAATGCTTTTTTTTTTATTCAAAGCAATAATGGCATGGCCTTTAAATTTTAAATAGTTAACTCCTGCATTCTTATAACATCAACTTTTATCTGTTTCCCTGACTTTGTAAGATGAGGTATTATTGCCCTGCCCTTCCTCCAAGTTTCCTGTCTGTCCCTTTTCCATCTTCTGCTGACCATATCTTTAGTATTTCTGTTGCCATAAATGATAACATCTGCATCGTTATATTATCGTCATTTTCTTTATTTTGTTTTCAGGTTGACTCTAAAAGTTGAAAACCAATAATGAACATTTCCTTTATCGTGACTCTAAATATTCTCCCTGCAGAGCCAAGAAGTGAGCTAAAAGTGCAGTTCTTTCTCTCCAGTCATTATCCCTGTGCCACTCAAAAGAGAAGGTCCCCCAGCTTTGTGGTCAGATAAATCCCCTTTATGCATTACCAGTTTCAGATTTTGCTACCTCCTAGTTGGCTTTGTGCTTGGATCACAATGTTCTCGTAGAGTTGCTTACTTCTCTTGGATTCTCTGGTGGCGTTTTTGGTTTCTTGTAAAAAGAGCCTGCCATCTTCATGATATTACCTCTACCTTGCAACTTCTTATTTATTCTTTCCAGTACATGGAATTTGTTTTTTTCTCCTTGAAAATATTAATTTTGGAGTCCAGGAAATTTCAATTCTTATTGGACTGGCTGCTTTTTAAACTTGCTACCCAGATGTCATCTTGGAATTTCTGATCATTTTAGGTAGCTGTGGTAGGATTCCTGTACAGCTAGGCAAACATCTGTTTAGCTCAAGGCCTCTCCCCTGAAAGATGGCCTTCCTCAGAGCTCTGTGTGTGAAGCTGGCTGTCAGACATAGGAACCCAATTACCAGATGCATGGGGCCTGGATGTTCAGAGAGAAGCCTTAGCTTTGCTTTTGGGAATCATTCAGTTATTTTAAAAAAGACAAGCCCCGTCTTGTTGCCTTTGGAATCAACTCTGGCTTATCTGCTCTTCTTTCCTAGGGTAAGAGCAGGTAAAGGCTTGAGAGGCAGCATGTCTTAATGTACAGTTTTAATCTCTATTTCCAGACCCCCTTTATCACTCTCTGGGGTTCTGCCTGACCAGTGTCTCTTCTTTGTTCTACAGCAGAACCTTCAACACACATCTTCTGGACCTCCTTTTCCCCTACTCTCTTCCCCTTGTCAGCACATTGCCATCCGGTTTCCTTTTTCCAGCAATATGTTTAAATCACTTGACTGCTGATGGGCCCCTCTTCCATTCTTTTAATTTTTATTGGTTTATTTCCTTTGGTATTTCATGTTAATGGGGTCTCAAAAGGGAAAGAAGACAAATTCATGTGCCCAGTCCACCATATTGAACTGGAAGCCTCCAATGATTTTTTTCCTTCTCTTTTTTGTTTTTGTGTTTGTTTTTTTGTTTTTAAGAAAAATATAGAAACCTCCTAACCACACTGGCTTATTTTCAAGTGCAAAATTTAAAATTTTAGGTGATAGGATTTATTGTGAAAAGTAGCCAGTCTACCTGGTAACAGGTACTGTTAATTCCACAGAATGTCTATCAGTAGTTCCACAGCTCTCATTAAGTAAAACAGATGTTTAAATGTTTGGTCTCCGTTAATTTGCCAATAACATGTTAAAGTACGTCATGATAAACTCTTGACTGTTGTAGTTTCACACCAAATGTCAAGTATTTTAAAAAAAGAGCTTTGAGGATTTAATTTTTGATACTTTCTTTAATACTTTATGAAAATATCAAATTACCTTGAATTGATAATTAGTTCTTTGAACACCAAGACTTGAAGACTTGTGGAGGGGTGAGAGTGATGTGTGGGAAGGTTATACTACACTTGACTTCACTCCTCCCGGGTAGAAACTCTGAGTCTAATGACCTGCACTGTGCCTTTCCTCTAGGAAAATCAGAAAGTTAAGAAAGATCTTTTAGAAGCACAGACAAACATAGCCTTTCTTCAGAGTGAATTAGATTCTTTGAAAAGTGATTATGCTGATCAGAGTCTGAATTCTGAAAGGTATGAAACTTCACATTTTACTTTCCAGTTTGAGTGGAATGTTTATTTAGGTAACCATCCATGTCATTGAAGCTCAGCTATGTAGTAATAAAGGGTTCTTTATTAACTTTACTAATGTGTTCTTTGCTTTCTAAAGATTTTACTTTAGGTGTCAGATTTCCTAGTGATTTTTGTGTTTTCAATTTTTTAAATTATTGGCTGCTCAGGAAAGTGCAGGGCTTAGTAATGTTTGAATTAACTGGCAGCAGAAGAATATACCTAAAGTGTCAAGAGGCAGCGCTAACTGAAGTGCTTTGAAGGTAGGAATCCTGGCCCTACAACATAAAAAAATGGAAAATGAGACATCTTAGGCAAGTCATTTTATTTTGCTGTGCTTTAGTTTTGCAATATGGTGTTAATAACATATGACCTAACACACATGTACCCACAGAGGCATGTAATTATATATAAGGAAGATACACATGTATATTTATATAAGGGTATTTAAATATAAAATTCATCTATATGCCTTAGTATATGTGTATATCCCCTAGTACATGTATACTTGAGAAAAACACCTTGTGTTTTGTTTGTTGGTTTGCAGACTTTAATCAGAATTAAGGTCCTGTAATGGAAAGCAGTGAAACATTTATTAAGGACTTACTATATACAGGTCCCTGAGCTAGATAAGGAGTTATGAGTGTGGAATATATAAAAAAAGAAAAGACGTGGCCTCTGCTCTTTGAGAACTTCAAATTTAGTTGGGAAAAATTAAAAGTTAAAAGCGTTATGGAGTTAAACAGCATAAGAACTCAGCCATGTCAGAAACAATACCACTGCAGTGTCACAGGTTGGGTTCATTGCCATGAGATGGTAGACAGAGTGTTCCTTTAGTTCAGAAAGGTGGAGACTTTATTAAAGAAGAGATACTTGAGATGAGTTTGTCAGCAAGCAACACAGGTCACACTGACAATTGCCCGGCACTGTCTTTAGTACTTTACTAGCATTAACACATTCATGGTTTCCTATGAGATAGGGACTTTCCTTATCCCCATTTTACAGACGGGAGAAGAGTCTCAGAGATGTTCCAGGTGAGGCAGAACCCAAAGCAGGGGCAAGGACATGGGAAGGATGAGACTGGTTTGGGGAACAGTGGTCAGCCTGGTGGACAGAAAAAGATATTTGGAATGGAAAGGCAAATGTTTAAAAAAAGATTAAAAAGTTTAAAAGCTAGTTTAAGGCTATAATGTAAGGCCCCAGAATTTTTGGCTAAGGAACTTAAATTCCTACAGACAATTGGGAACCTTTTAGCCTTATCAAGAGAGCAAATGGATAGCTTATTACAGACAAAATTTGACAGCCTGAGGGTTTTTGGAAGCTAGTGATGGGGTTTTATCTGCTTAGAAATGGGGCAGGTGTGAGGTAGGGGCTGGAGGTAAGTGGCTGATGTTCTGAGTGGACATTTTGAGGAGGAGGCCAGGGCTTCTTCACAATAAAGCAACAGAGGAATCGCTGAGCGTGAGTTTACAGTGAACAGAGAAAGCCTGGTCCTGTGGGTTCCACTGTGGCTTAGGGTAAGGCGGGGAGCGCAGGCAGGGCTGGGAGCACAGAGACAAGAAGGAATCACAAGAAGGGAGAGTACAGCTGGGGCTGAAGTTGCATATGGCTTGGAATGAGCAGAGAAGAGTCAGAGGTGAGAGAATGGATTGGGCGGAAGGGGCTGGTAATGTGAGTAGCTGGGGAGAGGGGACTTAGCAGAACAGCAGGGGGTTCAGTCCCAGTGAAGAACAGAACCGGGTCAGTGGGCTGGGGTGGAGGAGCTGGTGGGTGCGGGGAGGGGGATGGGGGGAGCAGAGCCTTGCGAGAGGAAGCAGAGGCGTGGGTGTGCTTGTGGGTCACAGGAGGAGAGGAGGCTGCTGATGTCTCAGAGGAACCGGGCAGCAGCACAGAGAGATAGAAGACCACGGTCAAGGACACAGGCCTTTGGAAAAGGCGGAAAGAGGGTCTGGGAGGGTAGGTGTCGGTAAGGCAGGACTGAACACCTAATCCGCATTCAAACATAAAATATAATTTTACAGGGATCTGGAAATAATCCGAGAGTACACAGAAGATCGAAATAGTCTTGAGAGGCAAATTGAAATACTCCAGTAAGTTCTCATATAAAGTCCTCATCACATTTACATTTAACTTATGTTTTGTTAGTGAAACAGGTGCCACATGTAACACGAGTTGCCATATATCAAAGGCTGGGTTCGCGGCTCCACGCGTGTCCCTTCTCGACACGGTGTGTTCAGCACGTCAGCTTGGCTTTCTGATGCTTCTAATCCTACATAAACTATTCAAATCCAGGGACTAGAGTATAATTCTCTAAAAGTGCTCGCAAGTCAGGTGATATGTCTGGCACGTCTTTATGATACCTTTATTTTACTGTAAAGGACAGTGGCCCTGACCTCATCAGCTTTCTCTGCAGCTCAGCACCCTGAGAGGTTTCAGGCGTCTCACATAGTGCATGTCACATCACTAGGCATACACGATCATTCTTTGGCAATTTATTGTGTCTGGTTAGCAGTATATTTTTCTTTTCTTTTTTTTTTAACCTCTTGGAAATATTACACCTGCTCTGTCAAATTTGCAGCTAAGTTTTAGGAATTCCATCCTCTGAGACCTTCCCCACAAAACCTCCCCCTTTCCCACTGCCCCTTTCTCTCTTTTTCACCTAGGCAGTATTTTCTTCTGGTTTTAGTTCCCCCAAATGATGCCAGGTCAGATTTGACAATTTTTTTCCATCATTATGAATGCTTATTACATCTCACCTGTGACAATGATAGAGTTGCTATATTACAAGAATCCTGTTAATTCATTTATTCATTCATTCAGCAGGTTTTCACTCAGCACCTTTTACGGTTCAGGTATGCCAGGAGCTGAGGATACAGTAGCAAGTAGGAGAAAAAGGCCTCTCTCCTTATGGGGCTAGTCCAGGGGAAGAGGATGGAACCTGATCAATACTTACAGATGTTAGATGCCAAAGGAGCGGCAGGGGCCAAGGGGAGCCGAGTGTCTCGTAAGGGCATCCTCCTAACCAGAAAGGTCTAGGAAGCGTCTGACTTCTGAAGGACGAATAAGCCTGAAGCAGGGAGATAGTAGCCAGTCTCTACGGCAGAGACTTCATTTGATAGAAGAGGTTGCTCAGTCTCTGATAGCTTAAGTGGCTGCTGTAAGGCATATAGAAAGTAAGTGCCTGAATTGGGATTTGAACCTGAGTCAACATTGGAGCCTTTAACTGGTATAAAACAGTGCCTGGTGGTACAGCACCATGCCACAAGAAGGATGCAGGAGTAGCCAGGAGAAAGAAGTATGACATAACACAGCACATCCGTGCAGCGGGGATAGAGAGTAGGTGGGGCCGGCTGGCTTCAGGCCTTTAGGGAACACAGACCTGCACCAAACCTATCCAAACAATGGAGCTATCTGAAGGAGCAGTGGGTTCCACAGCATAGCTGACTCACTCCTAAAATGCCTTGAGACCTCTAAAGAGAGGTGACACATTGTTAAGTTGCACTTCTAGTGATGAATTATGATCTCAGTTTATGAGGTTTGAAGGGAAGTGGCAGAAAGATACAAGCGGTGGTAATGCCACGTTCTGAATATCACAGCCTGAAAAGAAGTGGTGACTTGCACCCCCACTAATACTTTTCTTATCTATTTATTTACTTTGTAGAACAGCTAACAGGAAACTGCATGACAGTAACGATGGCCTAAGGAGTGCCCTTGAAAACAGTTACAGCAAGTTCAACAGATCCTTGGTATGTGATAGAATTTTATAATGCATTTCATTCTTTCTCGTGGTATTTTGATAAAAATCATATATTTTCTTAGAAGAGAACTTATAATAATGAGAAACTATTTCATATAATAAAAGGAGACATTTTCCCAACTTAAAAAATATGCCACTCCTCTGCATAAATAAATGTCTAGGTGTCAGCCAACTCTTTGTTCAATGTTCCAGAAAACCAGAGCAAGATGTATAAGGTGTGACCTGGGTCCTGGAAGAGTTTATAGTATAGTAGGGAGTTAAGATGTGCACAGATAGCAATAATAGAAGAAAAAGTGAGATGTCTCATGGAGGTTAAAATATATATTGCCCAGTTGAGAGGAGAGAGAGGGTGCTTCTGGCTGAGGAGTTTATTTAGACCCACTGGTTTGTTCTTTCTGGTAGTGAGATCATCAGAGTGGAGGCCTTGGGCTTTAAACCCTCCTACAGAAACAAGCTAAGGCCCGTTTGGAATTTTGAGGACCTTTCCGTAGACTACATGTGCCAGAAAGCCTCTCCCCCCACTTTTGGGGGCCAGCTTCAAGGTTGGGGTTCCAGTGCCACAGCTTTGGGTATGGATGAGTCAGCTACTAAGCCAAATGATGGTTTGAGAAGAGATAAATCCTCAGTCGGTATTGCAGGGTCCTGGCAAATCTGGGGAACCAAGATTCCCCTTTATGGTTTATATGGTAGGGTTTGGACTTAAGACATGATGAGGAGAGAGTACTATGGGAAGTTGTTGCAGTTTTTCCCTTGATTTCTGTGCTTTCGTTTTCTCATGTAGGATACCAAACTTTTAATTACATTAGTAAACTAGTGTGCTACAGTTTTTAAAAATGTACACAGAATTTTTACATGTAATAACAAAATATTACGTATTTTATGTATTACAGCGCATAAATAATATATCACCAGGGAATACAATTTCCAGAAGCAGTCCTAAATTTAATGCTCATTCTCCTCAACCTCTGGGCTATGACAGGTATGTTAACACCTACTTACTTTTTGTTTAAATTCTGGAACAGAGTTAAAAGGAAAGTACATTTCCTTACAGGTAAATTAGAATAACAGAATATATTTGGGGCACTAATATCTGTTTTCTACTATCTTACTTTAAATTTATGAAACATGAAACATGTAAAGATTAAAGTAAAAATGTTTTAGAGAGAGTAAAGTGATTCCTTTAAGATGTTATCGTGACTTGGTTTTATGTATGCTTACCCTTACCTCATGCCTATTAAGTCTTGTTTCTTAGAAGTGCCCTCAGTAAGAGGTGTTTCAGGGAAGCCAGTGGAACTACCATATGTGATGTTGTGATATACTCAGTATATGATGTTGAGACTCTTGACACAATCTGTAAATGTTTAATAGCTCAGTATAATATTATGCAAGCTATGTTCAAGGAAAGGCAAACTTTCAAAACAAACAAATGTGGCAAGTAGATGTTTATGCGCTAATGTATTAAAGGAGTCACAGAGGCTTCCCAGAAGTGAGGATTTAGCTCTATTTTTAATCAAATGAAGTGAAATATTAGCCCTGCTATAACTTGAGATCTAGCAGTAAGAACTGAAAGATTACATTTGTGTACACATGTGTATACATATACATGTCCAGTGTTGCTACTTAAAAGGCTAACTTGGAGTATGTCAAAGTTTGATGGTAGACGTGAGTGCGTAAACTGCAGGTCTCTGGCTCTCCATTTCTGATGCCACTTTCATAATTTATGTTCCTTCCCTTTTCATTTGAGGACTTTTGATCTAAAGAATAATGTACTTAAGTATCTTGGCATTAGCAAAATGGCCATATCCCCTTTCAGGAAGGTCTGTTTCCAAGGCTTACTGGTAATCACTTTTAATAAAATTCTATCCAAGTATCAGATGTTTTTATTATTCACTGATTTGTTTAATAAAAAATTTGAATGGTTTATCTATTTGTAGGAAACTGGCTTCTCTGTTTTTGAGAAATAGATATTACTTTTTTTTAAGTTTAAAAAGGTATTATTCTTTATTTTTAAAAATTGTGATAAAATATACATAACGTAAAGCTTACCATCTTCACTATGTTTAAGTGTACAGTTCAGTGGCATTAAGTACATTCACGTTGTTTTGCAACCATCACCACCACCCACCTCCAGGACATTTTTCTTTTTTCTTTTTTTTTCCACACACACACACTGTATTTTATTTTTACAATAGATAAATAAACTGACACCAGGCATTGTACATGGATGACCACAACAAAAGCAACAATGATTGCACTTATGAAACACACTCATACTACGTCATAATATTGACATTCAGTCCAGTAATCCTCCACTGTAACAGCTCCTTTACTTTGTAATGAAAATTGATTTGTACATTTTTTGCCTCTGGGACCTTGTGGGATTTTTTTTTATTCAAACAGAAAGTCACAAAAATTACAATCATCCTCATCAGTTCACTCAGTCCCATGTAATTAATTTTTTTTTCATCTTGATCTTTTGTTAGCACTTTTATGAATTCACCAGTTTTCCATTAGAGTTCTGAAAATGCTTCTTCATTCAGTTCAGCAGTATAGTCAGTTACCAGAAACCTGTACTTGTCAGAGTCTTTTCCATGAATTCCTTGAAGATGAAACCCTTCTATAGGAACATTTCTGCAAAAGCATCAGGGTACACCCAGAACTGTCTGTAAATGACAAAAGACTTAAAAATGACCACGGTTAAAGATTTGATGAAAGTTCATAATAATGCAATTGACAAGGAAATTTAGTTATTTCTGAGATATACATTTTAAGGTAATAACTAGAATTATGTCTTATAACATTATACCAGAATGTATAAGAGTTTTAGAAATTTCATGTAATGTCTGAAACATTTATATTAACATATTTCCATACAAATAACCCAAAGAGAGTTTAGCATTAGTTGTTTTTTTGTTTTTTTATACTGCAGGTTCTTACTAGTCATCAATTTTATACACATCAGTGTATACATGTCAATCCCAATCGCCCAATTCAGCACACCACCACCCCCACCCCACCACGGTTTTCCCCCCATGGTGTCCATACGTTTGTTCTCTACATCTATGTTTGCCCTGCAAACCGGTTCATCTGTACCATTTTTCTAAGTTCTACATACATGTGTTAATATACAATATTTGTTTTTCTCTTTCTGACTTACTTCACTCTGTATGACAGTCTTTAGATCCATCCACATCTCAACAAATGACTCAATTTCATTCCTTTTTATGGCTGAGTAATATTCCATTGTATATATGTACCACAACTTCTTTATCCATTCGTCTGTCGATGGGCATTTAAGTTGCCTCCATGACCTGACTGTTGTAAATAGTGCTGCAATGAACATTGGGGTGCATGTGTCTTTTTGAATTATGGTTTTCTCTGGGTATATGCCGAGTAGTGGGATTGCTGGATCATATGGTAATTCTATTTTTAGTTTTTTAAGGAACCCCCATAGGATCCTTAAAAAACCTATGTATCACTTATGAATATAGATGCAAAAATCCTCAACAAAATATTAGCAAACCAAATCCAACAATACATTAAAAGGATCATACATCATGATCAAGTGGAATTTATCCCAGGGATGCAAGGATTTTTCAATATCAATGTGATGCACCACATTAACAAACTGAAGAATAAAAACCATATGATCAGCTCAGTAGATGCAGAAAAAGCTTTTGACAAAATTCAACATCCACTAATGATTTAAAAAACTCTCCAGAAAGTGGGCATAGAGGGAACATACCTCAACATAATAAAGGCCATATATGACAAACCCACAGCTAACATCATTTACTCAAAGGTGAGAAACTGAAAGCATTTCCTCTAAGATCAGGAACGAGACAAGGATGCCCACTCTTGCCACTTTTATTCCGCATAGTTTTGGAAGTCCTAGCCACAGCAATCAGAGAAGAGAAAGAAACAGAAAGAATCCAAATTGGAAAGGAAGAAGTGAAACTGTCACTATTTGCAGATGGCATAATACTATACATAGAAAATCCTAAAGATGCCACCAGAAGACTGCTAGAGCTCATCAATGAATTTGGTAAAGTTGCAGGATACAAGATTAATATACAGAAATCTGTTGCATTTTTATACACTAAGAGTGAACTACCAGAAAGAGAAATTAAGGAAACAGTCCCATTTACCACCTCATCAAAAAGAATAAAATACCTAGGAATAAACCTACCTAAGAAGGTAAAAGACCTGTTCTTGGAAAACTATAAGACACTGAAGAAAGAAACTGAATATGACACAAATATATGGAAAGATATACTGTGTTCTTGGATTGGAAGAATCATATTGTTAAAACGACCATACTGCCCAAGGCAATCTACAGAGTCAATGCAATCCCTAACAATGTAATCACTAACAAAATACCACAGGCATTTTTCTAGAACAAATAATTTTAACATTTGTATGGAAACACAAAGGACCCTGAATAGCCAAAATCATGTTGAGAAAGAAGAACAGAGCTGGAGGAATCATGCTCCCTGACTTCAGACTATGTTACAAAGCTACAGTCATCAAAATAGTGTGGTGCTGACACAAAAACAGACACATAGATCATTGGAACAGGATAGAGAGTCCAGAAGTAAACCCACACACTTATGGTCAATAAATCTATTACAAGGAGGCAAGAATATACAATGGAGAAAAGACAGTCTCTTCAGTAGCCAGTCCTGGGAAAACTAGACAGCTACATGTAAAAGAATGAAATTAGAACGTTCTCTAACAATGTATGCAAAAATAAACTCAAAATGGATTAAAAATCTAAGTGTAAGATCAGATACCATAAAACACGTAGAGGAAAATGTAGGCAGAACACTCTTTAATATAAATCATAGGAATATTCTTTGGATCCATCTCCTAAAACAAAGGAAATAAAAGCAAAAATTAACAAATGGGACCTAATTAAACTTATGAGCTTTTGCACAGCAAAGGAAATTATCAACAGATCAAAAAGACAACCCACTGAATGGCAGAAAATATTTGGAAATGTATGACCAACAAGGGGTTAATATCCAACATATATAAACAGCTTATATAACCAAACATCAAAAAAACAAACAGCCAAATTAAAAAATGGGCAGAAGAACTGAATAGACATTTCTCTAAAGAGGTTGCTGATGGCCAACAGGCACTTGAGAAGATGCTCAACATCGCTAATCATCAGGGAAATGCCAATCAAAACCACAGTAAGATATCACCTCACACCTGTCAGGTGCTATCATCAAAAAGATGATATCATCAAAAAGAACACAAATAACGAATGTTGGCGAGGATGTGGAAAAAAGGGAACCCTCATACACTGTTAGTGGGAATGTAAATTGGTGCAGCCACTGTGGAAAACAGTATGAAGTTTTCTCAAAAAACTAAAAATGGAATTACCATATGACCCAGCAATTCCACTTCTGGATATATATCTGAAAAAAACAAAAACATTAATTCTAAAAGATGCATGCAGCCCAGTGTTCATAGCAGCATTACAATAGCCAAGATATGGAAGCAACCTAAGTGTCCATCAACAGATGAATGGATAAAGAAGATGTAGTATATATATACAATGAAATACAACTCAGCCATAAAAACTAATGAAATTTTGCCATTTGCAGCAACGTGGATGGACTTGGAGGGCGTTATGCTAAATGAAATAAGTGAGACAGAGAAAGACAAATACTGTATGATATGTCTTATATGTGGACTCTAAAAAATACAACTAACTAGTGAACATAACAAAAAAGAAGCAGACTCACAGATACAGAGAACAAACTAGTAGTTACTAGTGGGGAGGGAGGAAGGGGCAATATAGGGGTAGGGCAGTAAGAGGTACAAACTATTAGGTATAAAATAAGCTACAAGGATATATTGTACAATGTGGGGAATATAACCAATATTTTTTAATAACTGTAAATGGAGTATAACCTTTAAAAATTGTGAATCACTATATTGTATACCTATAATTTATATAATAGTGTACATCAACTATACTTCAGTTAAAATTTTTTTAATTAAAAGCATCTTGTAAATTTAATTTTATTGCTTTTGTGGCCTTATTGGATTTTAAGTTGTATATTTGTTTTAGTTTTGAGTTTTTTTCTAAGAACTCTAACAAAAATATAACTTGTTTTGTATTTTTACATATTTAATTGTAATTAAAATATTCTTCAGGCAGATAAGAATAGTTTACTTTTAAAAGGGTATGTATATAAGTTGAGTTTGAGAAAGTCTGATCTATACCTATATTTTTTATTTAGATCTATATTTTCATGGAGGTGATTTTTCAATCAGGATGTTTTTCTCTTTCATTCCTTATCAAAAATATGAATAGGTTAGGGCTTCCCTGGTGGCGCAGTGGTTGAGAGTCCGCCTGCCGATGCAGGGGACACGGGTTCGTGTCGTGGTCCGGGAAGATCCCACATGCCGCGGAGCGGCTGGGCCCGTGAGCCATGGCTGCTGAGCCTGCGCATCTGGAGCCTGTGCTCCGCAACGGGAGAGCCCACAACAGTGAGAGGCCCATGTACCGCTAAAAAAAAAAAAAAGATTACCCTCTCTTTTCTAAGAACATTCATCTCTTATTATTTCTCATATCTGGAGACCTATATACCCTGCCCATTTCCTCTTTCTGATGACATCATGTAGGCCAAATGGCTAGGATGGTGCCCAATGTGTAGCAGGAACTAAGTAAGTTGTAACCCTTGTTTTATTTCAGTATAAACTTAGATACTTATGGGAATCAAATGGAAAAGCAAAAGTAAATGAGGTAATTAACATTTATAAAATGCTGGAGTTTCCCAAGTGGAAAGATCCACAGAAGTCAGGAGTTCTAGCCTTTGTATGGGGCATCTCCCTATGAAACCTCTCCCATAGGAGTCTTTGAGACATGTCCACACTTAGTGGCAGAAAATTCATCTTGTATGCCAGACCATTCCAGGGCCACACATTTCTGACTGCCTGGCATTTTTCACCATGTCGATTACAGACGTGATTCCCAGAAAAGTTTATCAGTTGGCCCTGAGAGAATATAGTCTTCCTGTGTCAGCTCTTCAAATATTTGAGGAGAGAAACCATTACAACTTAAGCCGAGTGCACTGAAACATTTCTCAGACTGGAAGGTTTAAAGTCTCAGGTCATAATAGAGGTATTATCCAGAAATGGACATGCTGTTCAAAATATGGTCTGACCACATTAGAATAAAAAGGTTCAGATGTTCTGTGTACATTTTTCTTAACACAACTTGAGATTACATTTACATCCTGGGCATTCTGATTCTTTTTGTATCAGGAAATAAAGGTGATTTTTTTAAAATAGCTTCCTTTATTAAATGTTTGATTTAAGTGTCTTTATCTTAATTGATTGTTGCATAGAATGAACTATTGCTCTGAGCATTTTATTTCCCCTGTTGCTTAATCATGGAATACACTGAGGCTCTTGGCAAGAATGAGAATATTGGTCTTCTTGATTCTGTTGCTGTCTGATTCCATTGCTGTGTCATCTTGAGCATCGCCGGCCCTCAGGTACAGCAGTCCTCTCCTTTGTCCCCAGGTCATCCCGCTCTTCCTACATGGATGAGGACTGTGACTCTCTGGCCCTCTGTGATCCCATGCAGAGGATAAACTGTGACATTGACAGCCTGCCTGAGAGCTGCTTCGACAGCGGCTTGTCTACCCTGAGAGATTTCAATGAGTATGACTCGGAGGTGGAGTACAAGCACCAGAGGGGATTCCAGAGGTCACACGGCACACAGGAGAGCTCTGGGGGTGATGCTTCAGACACAGACGTAAGCCCCAAAGTCATTTCTCTCCTAGGCCTGATCTTCCATAGAAATACGTATCTCACCCCGTTTGACCTTTATCTGTCATGGGCATTGTTTTAAAGGTTATACATGTGAAACATAGTTGGGAAAATGTTTCTCCCTATCAAGTTAGGGAAAACTCTCACAGATTCCCTTTTGCAGCCACTCTGTTCCATAATAGCATTGACTGTTGATTCAGCAGCATATTTTTCTTCTTTTTATTTCATGATATATATGTGTAATGAAAGACTTTGCTTTTTAACGGCTGACTTTAAAAAAAAAAAAAAAAAACAGGTTCCTGATATCAGGGATGAAGAGACGTATGGCTCAGAAGGCGTGGCTTCCATCCTGGACTGGAAGCCGCAGGAGTCTGCTAGTGAAGGCAGTGTCATCAGCTCCTTGAGGAAGCCCATCTCAGCACTTGCACCACAGGTAGGCGGTTTCAGAGACACTTTTATTCATGAACACTGTTCATCTTCATGCCATGTAACTTACTAGGAAGAAAGCTGGCACTACCTTTGTCACTCACTGTGGCTTCCTTCCCCTAGACAGACATGGTGGATGATAACCATAACTCTTCCAGCTCACAGAAGGCTTACAAGATTGTGCTGGCTGGGGACGCTGCAGTAGGAAAGTCAAGTTTGCTCATGAGACTTTGCAAGAATGAATTTCGAGGAAACACAAGTGCCACCCTGGGTACAGTTCCTTTTTCAGTGGATAATGGGAAAATGACCTTCTTTAGGTTGATTTCTATTTTTGTTAGGGATTATATACAGACACACAGATCTCTCTCTTTCTCTCTCTGTATAATATGTATATAGGTAGAGGGGTGTGTGTGTGTGTGTGCGCACACGCACTTGCACACACACGTGTCCTTCTCTATAGAATAGCCCTCTGTTTTGGCTAAGGCCTAAGTTTGGGAAAGGAAGACTAGCAAAGGACTGAGGTATCTGCCTACCCAGTGAGATCAACCAAAGTTTAGAGCCAGAGATGACAGATTCATTTATTCAGCAAGCATATCCTGAGTCCTGCTGTGAGCCACATTCTGTTGTAGGCACTACGGATACACAGTAAACAAAGTCGACTAAATCCCTGGATGAAAAACACATTTTAAAACATGAGATTGGGGAGAGGTGCACTTTTACACAGGGTGCCCAGGGAAAGCCTTTCTGATCAGGTGTCATTTGATGTTGATAAAGTGAGCTTACCGATAGCCAGTTTGGCATTAAGGTCAAAATCATAGCCAGGTGTATGTTCCCTCCCCTCCTTCACAACGGAATACATGAGTAATACCTCTCAGAACAAGGAAAAAATAGTGTCCTCATTTCCCAAATTTGCACAGTAATCAGTAAAAGGAATTGAAAGAAGATATGCAAATTATCATTTACTTTTCTTCCTTATCTAAAGAGTTCTTATTTTGATAACCAGAAACCTTAGAACAGATTACCTTCTTCACAATGGATGTCTTTCTAAATTTATGGTTCTCTGTTACACCTTTCAAGATAACAAAGCTGAAGGTTCACTTCAATTTGATTCATAAAAAGCCTACAATATTTGGTTCAGTTCCTGGAGAGCCTGGCATATATATACATCGTATACATGTACTTTTATATATATATATATATACATATATATATATACACACACACACACATATATACATACACACATGTATATACCTGTATATATAGATAGGCACATTTATGTGCATGCACACACACAGATATAACTGAGTCCATCTAATTATGTGGACACATAAAACATAGATTTTCCTTTTGTCCATAGATTAAATCCTTCCCCAAGTCAGCCAACCTGCAATAAGCATCTGCACGCACTTGTGTGGTCTGACTTATAATTAGTATGGAAGGTCACTGTCCTTGAAGGCCAGGTTCATTCCTCTCCGTCTTGCCAAACTTTGGCTTATTGGCTTTTGTCTCATCCTAAAGAGGGCTTGAAAGTAAATACCAATGGAATTATTTACATCGTGTTCTCCATGTTCTCTTATATTCCTTTTCAGGAGTTGATTTTCAAATGAAAACTCTCATTGTAGACGGAGAGCGAACAGTACTGCAGCTCTGGGATACCGCTGGCCAGGAGAGGCAAGTGCTTTCCATAATACTTTGGATTCTGCTGAGTTGCACAGACAAGCCTTGTAGGATACTTGGTGGGTTTTGTACTCATATAATTCTGATCGAGCACGTTAGAATTTCAAGAATGCTTGTTTTTTTCCACATCCTTTCCTCCTTCGCTGATCCATCAGTCGTGTGAAGAGGATCTTTAAGCTTCCTTTGAATTGGTGAGCCACTGATAAAAAGAGAATGCCCTATCCTAAGGAGAAAATTTCGGTGAGGCGGCATTCCTGAACGTGGCAACAGTGTGAGGAGCTGCATAGCTGGGGCACCACAGAAGATGGAGAGGAGGACCTGTCAGTTCCCCGGTTCAAGGGCAGGGACACAGACCATTGATAAATAGCAGACTGGCATCTGGCCACAGACAGTACCCTGTCTTTCTTTCACTGCTGATGGCCAGAGCATCAAGCATAGGTTTTAATCATATCTAACTCTTAGGGAACAGACTGTATCCGATTGTGCACCAAACAAGTATGGGGGTACCTGCCGACCTCTGTAACCAGGCACCATTCAGGGTGTTCAGATTCAACGGTGAACAGGTGGACACAGACACCTGCCCACATGGAGCTCATATTTTCTAGCAGCATTTGAAAGATATGTGTGGTTAACATAGCTATTTAAGATCCTGTAAGATACTGCACTTGGTTTAGGACAGATAGGGTGAGGTGCGCTCTTCCCCTGGTGAGCCCCCAACACCCTGTGTGTGTGTCCTGTGGTGTTCCACGTGGTTAGTTCTTCTACCACCCACCCACAATACTCCCTACCCACCAGCCAAAAAATAATTTTTCTCTGATGTGCCTCTCCTTCCATCCTTCACACACACCCTTCTGTGTCCCACAGCTGGGTTCTGGTAGTGTGTTGCTGAGGCTGAAATTTTTAGAAATTACGATCTCAACCTTGTCCTGGCTATGCTCTGGGGTATGTAGACTTTCTTGGGATTATTTGGTGGAGAAAATGATTGGCTTTTCTAAATCACTAGCCCAGATTCTTATTCTGTTACCTTTCACCAGGTCATTCTAGGCCTCGGGGATGACTATTTCACAGTAATAGGTTGCCATTAGATTCTCCTCAATTGGGGCTTGTTTTAAAAGGTGAGGGAAAAAAGTGAGCATAAAGGAGATGAAGAATGAGGCAGCACCAAACTGACTGACTGATTAGAACAATTACGTGCTATTCTCTTTTCCAGATTCAGAAGTATTGCCAAGTCTTATTTCAGAAGAGCAGATGGTGTTTTGCTGCTGTATGACGTTACGTGTGAGAAAAGCTTTCTTAATGTACGAGAATGGGTAGATATGATTGAGGTAAGAATTCAAAACAGAGAACCAAAAAATTACATAGGAGAGCTACAGGCTGTCTCGGGAAATGCTGTTTCTCTTCTTTGTCAAAACGAACTCAATTACAAGCCACTGATCCAGGCTCTCAGGAAGAAGTGGATGTGAGAAGTGGGGTTCCCAATGGCACTTGGCAGTACTGGTCTCCTCCTCAGTAGCTGGGCAAGTTCCCACAGAGCTAAGGACACTACTAAAGTGAGCTTCTGGGGTGGGGAAGGGGGGGCGGGGAACTCCTGAGTTTTCTTTTTTTTTTTTTTTTTTTTTTTTTTGCGGTAAGCGGGCCTCTCACTGCTGTGGCCTCTCCTGCTGCGGAGCACAGGCTCCGGACGCCCAGGCTCAGCAGCCATGGCTCACGGGCCCAGCCGCTCCGCGGCACGTGGGATCTTCCCGGACCGGACCGTGTCCCCTGCATCGGCAGGCGGACTCTCAACCACTGCGCCACCAGGGAAGCCCTGTCTTCATTTTTAAAGGATGGTTTTTCTGACTCTATAATTATTTGCTGACTTTGTTATACAGCAGAAACTAACACAACATTGTAAAGCAATTATACTCCAATAAAGATGTTAAAAAAAAAAAAAGAATCCATACCTAGACACATCATGGTTGAATTGCTAAAAGTCAAAACAAAGAGAAAATGTTGAAAGCAAGAGAAAAATCACTCATTGTGTACAGAGGAACCACAATACAATAATGACATCAGAAACGAGTCCAAAAGGCAGTGAAGTGGCATAATTTCATTGTTTTTGAGGCTCATTTCTTGATGCTGTATCAGGTGTGGTACCAAAGTGGATGAGCGCCTGGATGTTTTTAGGCACCACGAAGAGTCATTTCTCAGTGAGGGCTGCTGCTTCGCTTGTTTAGGAGCTATAAACCTGTTTTTCTAGTCAGGTTGTCTTCTATTCTCATAGCCTGCTCAGGGGGATGTGTCCTTACTGCCCCCTTCGTTTTACAGATAGGGAAATGGAGGCAGAAACAGGAAGAGACTGCCTGATTTCATGCAGCCGGCGAGTGGCCAGGTGGTGGGAGGGACAGAGTCTCAAACTTAACTCTGCCTCTCACATCTTACATTCTGCCAGCCAGCTCCTCTATGAATGCCGGGACAGACAGTGCAACAGTATGCATATGCTGATTTGGGGAGCATTATCCTGAGAATCTGTTAGTTTGAATGACTGCTCCTTGGCTCTTCACAAGAAAAGTGTTGACATTTAGGGCCTTCTGATTTTGCTTTTGTTGTAAGCCAGATAGCAGCAAGTGTGGAACTCTGAGACTCCATTTTTGTCCCATTATAGCTGAGGGAATATTTGTGTGTTTTGTACCTGCGATAATGAAATTGACTTGTAATCACCACTGTTTGAGTGAAAATTATAGAAAATTATGTGGGCACTACAGCCAAATGTAATTCTAGGGTCGCGCCTCTTGAGTTTGGTATTAGTTTGTATAGTGGCAAGGGTGATGGAGTCAGTTTGGACCACCCCTGGCCCTTACAACATCTTATTTAACCTCTCTGAATTTCAGTGTTCTGATCTGGAAATGGGAGAAGGTTTGGCTCCTTTTAGAGATATTTTGAGGTTTAAAGATATTGTCTGTACATCATGTGGCATATAAGGGGCATTCAGAAAGGGTAGCTGTTGTCATCATCAACCTCATAACTTGCCCAATGTTTCATGTATGCACAATTTCTTTCTTTTCTTCATGGTAGGATGCAGCCCATAACAGCATTCCTATCATGTTGGTAGGAAACAAGGCTGATCTTCGTGATGCTGCTGAAGCGGAAGGACAAAAATGTGTCCCAGGGTACTTTGGAGAAAAACTGGCCATGGTAAGAGTAAGAGTGGGTCCAAATTGGGAGGGACCTTTCACTTCTGTCTACATTTGCTGAAGAGGCTGTTTAACAAACTCCACTCTGTTTGATACGTCTTCTGTCCCTATACAGGCAGAACTCCCAGTGGCCCCTATCCGTCCCATGAATGTAAATAATTATTCCAAGAGTTAAATCCCTTGTGGAGGTAAAACAATCACATGATCATTTTCCCCCACTGAGTACCAGTGAGAAAGAGGATGCAAAATTATTGTGTCTTCCTCCTCACTCTTCCCCAGTTCCTGGAATCCTTCTCTAGTCCTGGAACCTAGGTAGAGGAAGAAGAATGGGTGTCCTGTTTTGAAAAGATGGGTTTGGTTCCAGAGGGTCACTGTGCCAAGGGGCAGCAGATGGTGCAGTGTGTCATCTGGGTAAAGGGGTGAAGAGAATTGGAAGACTCATTCTTTCCTCTACGATTTGTAGTCAGTTGGAATAGTATAAAATTATTTTTGGCTATGCATTTGTACAAAGGATGGACCTCATTTCTGTCCAGATTATTACTGTGGGCAGTGTTTATTCTCTCATTATTATCATTGGGTCAGAATGCTATGTGGC
This sequence comes from Tursiops truncatus, assembly GCF_011762595.2. Taxonomy (NCBI): domain Eukaryota; kingdom Metazoa; phylum Chordata; class Mammalia; order Artiodactyla; family Delphinidae; genus Tursiops; species Tursiops truncatus. The sequence continues at coordinate 34,552,742 of NC_047039.1, forward strand.
CCTCTTATGACTTGTCTTACCCAAATAAGGAACCAGATGCTCCTTAGGTCAAATATGAAGTTCTTATCATAACAGTCCGATCTGACATCGCTATCATTGTTGTCTGTCATCAGCTTGAAAGGACTGCTCTATAACATATACATGTGAACTTTAAAAAGAAGTTTCCATTCCACTATTCTAAGTTGGAATTGTTTCTTGTTTTAAATTTTAGAACTGTGAGCCAAATATGATAAACATCAAAACTAGGCAGTGAAATATAGAAGAGATCCATTCAACACATATTTAATTGTATCCACCATGTGAAAAAGCACTTCATTGTGAGCTGAGCAAAGGGCAGAGAACAAAGGAAACCGTCCTTGTCCTCACGTAGTTTACTGTCTGGGGAAGACAGATGTTAAACCCACGAAATCCACATATTCCCCTAGAGAGCTCATAATTCCTGGCCACATGCCAATTTTATTCCCTCCCCCCCAGTTTCTCAGATTTCCCAAGGTTTGCTTATTTATTATGCATCTCATGTCCTCCACCCTCCTGCATCCTCAAAGGCCATCTCTATTTCACCCTATAACATCCTGGCTATGAAATTCAGCAGCAGCACTACCCATTTCTACTAGAAATACATTCATTTGGGGTATTTTTTAGATTTTCTATGGATTTGGGGGCTCATGGGTAAAGGTTTCACGGTAGTCTTTCCCCATTGTTTGGTTCTTCCTTCTCTCCCTGCTCCAGAGCACCCATCACATCTTGCCCGTATCCCACACAGGACTGTGTTGCCCACACCCAGCCCCACAGCGCACATAATTCTCCTTTCCTAAAGGAAACTGTCTCCAGCTGTTAGACAAAGACACCCAAAAATAACCTCATCATTTACATCTGCGGCAAGTGCTATGCTGGAAAAATACATGCCTCAAGAGGTTTTACAGTAGGAAGACCTAATACCAACTTTTCAGAGTTAGAAAACACTTAATCTTAACTTCAAGGGAGGATTACCTAAAAATCTAGAAGGTAGGTAAAAGTCAGCCTGGGGAAAGAGTTACTAGGGATACAGGATAACCTAGGTAGTGGTAACAGCAGGTGAAAAGGTCCTGAGGTGGGAGGAAATTTGGAGTGTTGGGGAAATAGAGGGACGGCCAGGGTAACATGAGCACTGTGAGTGAGGGAGAGTGGTGGCAGGTAAAACTGGGAGGTTGGCTGGGGCCACGTACAAGCTAGGCCTTGTCGGCCAGGTAAGCATTCCAACATTGCTTGAGAGGGATGGGAAGCATCGAAAGGTCTGAAGCAGGAGAGTGATATGATCAGTGATTGTATGTATAACCACTGGGAGGTTAAGTAATAGACTAGAAACTGTCCATTGGTTTTAGCAACACAGAGGCTGCTGAATCTTGATAGGAAAAGATGATAGATTGAAGAGGGGGTGGGATGTGTGTTAGCTGCCAGCCAAAAGGAGACATATTTTTGATGGACATTTAATTCCTAAGTGGTTACCTTAAGCTATCATTTTTCTCTCTCTCAAATTATTTGATAGAGAACATTTGGTAGTATGTGTGACACTTGGATATAAGAGCCTTAAACCATGAAATTTTGTATTGTGGGATTTTTTTTTTTGGATGCAAAATAAAAATCTCTGACTAGGAACTGTTCCTGGAATAAGTAGGCTCAAACCTGTTTTTTTTTTTTAAAGTCTTGAAACTCAATCCAATTTCTTAACTATTAGTTTTAGCATACTCAACGGGCAATATTTTTATTTTATTTTATTGGTTTTAAAAGCGAACATTCCAGGAAACCTAATCAAAGCCTTCATTTAATGGTATATATATGTTTTTTACAGACCTATGGGGCATTATTTTGTGAAACAAGCGCCAAAGATGGTTCGAATATAGTGGAAGCTGTTCTCCACCTTACTCGGTAAAGTTTTGCCTTATATTTGGAAAACTGGATGTAGGATTGAATTTTCACTTAGCTGTTGTATGTGTCAAATTTCTTGACCATAATGTGAATCTACATGGGAAAACACTCTTGTCTTTCAGTAGTGGCTGGAGAAACAAACATAGTTTTTATAAAAAACTGGTATGCTGCTTGTTCACTGTGAACATTGGCAAAATACCTCTACTGCCAAACAAAGCAGGTGCATCTGAGGTGTCACTGACATTTCTGCAAAATGTGCCCACAAAGCTAATAGTTGACGTGTGTGAATCACTTCTAGGAACCAGACTTTAAACACAGGAGACTATTATGAATATAACTATCTATTATATTATGACATTTTCCAAGGTAAAGGAAAAAGAACTCAACAAAACAAACTGTATATCATGCCAGTTGGAAGCACTTTGTTTACATTATTTAACCCAGGTAATTATTAAGCTAAGGCAATGGTGTTAATAATATATAACATTTTGGGATGTGGATTAGAATGAAAATTGCATCATTGAGGAACTTGGTTTTAACTGTATTTTAATCCTTGCAGTATTCTTAGGAAATAACAGTGTTTTCTGCTGGATTTACTTCTTCTGCCTAGTTTTCTGCCACAGATGAAAAAATGATTCTTTGCTGATCTAAAGGGATTCAATACGCCCCCAAAAAAGAAAGGAAAAATATAAAAATGTGCATTAACAAAATCCAGCCAATGATCCTTAATTGCTGACAAAGCAAAAACATAATTTTAGGCAAGTAGAGATTTGTGAGATCATTTGTGAGATTCTGATTTTATAAGAATCTTAACTTTAGTACAGTAAGGGGCTCCGTGCTACCTTAGCTTCAGGCAGGGAGTGCTGAATTGCTGCCTGGGCTGAGCAGGAAAGGATGCTGCAGGCCAGGTCCTCCGCATGGCTGCTGGCTTCTGCCCAGCACATTGGAGGACTGTAGTGTCAGGAAGCTCAAAGTCCAACCTTAAATCTACCCCGAACAGCTGTGGAGTCTTGACTAAGTCCCTGTCTTCCTTTAGGCATCTCTAATCTGTACAATGAGGGAAGGGGCTAAAGAAAATGATCCCTAAGGCCCCTTCTAGTTCTGACAGTCTATGATTCCATATATAATAATAGCTTGGACTCTACTGAATAACATAATCACTATTTAACGCGGAATTGTCTTGTGGGGTCATATTACAGTTAAATGACTCCAAATTGCCCCGGTCACACCCAGAGTGCAGAATCGATCCTCTTTATTATATCATAAAGATAGGAGAGCCGACGACAGCCTTTTCCCCTGGTGCTCCAGCTGGCATGTTGGGTCAGCCCAGCAGCCTCCCTGTTTACAGTGTAGCTTCTTTACTTAAAACACCTGTGTGGGGCTTCCCTGGTGGCGCAGTGGTTGAGAGTACGCCTGCCGATGCAGGGGACACGGGTTTGTGCCCCGGTCCGGGAAGATCCCACATGCCGCGGAGCGGCTGGGCCCGTGAGCCACGGCCGCTGAGCCTGTGCGTCCGGAGCCTGTGCTCTGCAATGGGAGAGGCCACAGCAGTGAGAGGCCTGCGTACCGCAAAAAAAAAAAAAAAAACCTGTGTGCAGGAGCATTCTGATAACAAGGTCACTTCTTGTGAATCACTTATCAAGGAGCTTTTTAAATTGTTGCTATTGCATTATGGGCTGGTTTGAGGCCTCTAGGTTTGTTATGTTAACAATGTGTTAAACAGGAAAATTATAAATAAACCAAACATGTAAAGACTTTAATTTGCTTTATACTGTGTCATCAGATTGCTTGTCAAAATACCCAAGTCTTAAATAAAAATGGTATCGTTTCCGCAAGTGAAATTACCACTTTAAAAAGTTTTACAGCTTTCAGAATGTTATGTATAATAGTAACTCCCCTTCAAACCATGTTATGTCATAAAACTTGAACTAGAACAGTTTATGGGTTTGCACTGTCTGAAACAGTATTTGTTTTTGAAGGAAGGCCATAAATGTTTGGTTAACAACCTGAACTCCTCTGCTTTTTCTTGGAAAACCCTGTCTATCCCAGGAAAAGTTTCTCCTAGAAATGCAGTTTCCCTGTAGGGCTGATAGACATTCATTCCAACCATTGTCCACTGGTAAGTAAATCTGCCATCACTAGAGCCACAGGCTTTAAACATTTTTCAACAGATTCAAGTACAACAGGCATTAAACTGGTCAATGGCCTAAAATTTGAGAAAAACACGAAAAGCTCGGGCTGATGTATCAGTTCAGCGCCATTGCTGAGCCCATTGGGGATAAATCTGTCCATAAGATTGAGTCATTTAAAATGCAGTTGTTAAGTACATGGCAGTTTGGGGTGAGGTAATTTAATTTTCCCAGCCTTAAACCTGTTTTAGATGTTTGGAATTATATCTTCCTGATTTCCTTAAAGTGGGAGATGCTTGCATCTTTGGTAGATTAAAGAAACTGAAGGCCAGGTGAACAATATGGGTACCTATTTTTTCTCCCTTAATATTTGCTTTCAATGTTCAGTAATGTCTGCATTATTATCATTTCTGCTCAGTATGAAAGCCCTGTAGAGATATCAGGTTATGTAAGATAGGCTGTGCAATTTAACATTAGAGAAAAAAAAGAAAACAAAATACATGACCAGGCAGCCATATGATATGTAATTTACAGAGGCCTTTTAGACTTTCCAGAAGGGAGAGATGTGAGTTGTCTTGTGAAGATGCTATGTTTACTAAACCCATTGTACAGATAAGAAAATTGAAAATTAGAATGCTTCATCAGCTTGCTCAAAGTGACACAGTACTAAATGGCAAAATTGGGACTTTTCACTACTCTGAATCTCTGGCTTGCCTTTTAAATGTTGGTAATCTCAGGATTCTATTCTGCACTCTCTTCCTCTTACTCTTTCTCTCTCTACCTAATGTCTTCCACCACCATGGTTTCTAGAACTGTGTCTAGAAGGTGACTTCTAATTTCTGTATTTTTAACTCCCATCTTTTTTTAAAATTCCACAACTATATTCCCACCCACCAACAAATGAAAATTCCATAGGCATGACTGATCCAACATATCTAAACCCTAATGTGTTCATTTTTCTTTAAAATTGTTCCTTATTCTATACTCCGGTTCTCAGGAAACTACTAACATTATAATTGAAAAAGAGTAACCTAGAGTCAGTCTTGACTCCTTCCTCTTTCTTCATCATCTGCCTCTAGTGGGTTCTGGGGCCCTACTGATTCAGTGACCTCTCTGCAATCTTCCTTCAATCCCTCCCCGCCCCCACCCTGTTCTGCTTCAGGCTTCAAAATTTCCTACCCCGTTTAGTGCAGGAGGGACCTAAGTTTCTGCCTCAGAGTTTCTCCAGCATCAGTTCATCTTCCACCCTGTAATCAGGGTAATCTCTGTAAATAAAAATCCAATTAAGACCTTCTTGCTTGCACCCCACATTGGTGCCCTACCTACAGCATAGAGTCCAGCCTCCTTAGCAAGTGGCTAATGGTCCCCCAGAGCCCAGTTCACCTACCTTTTTATTTGCATCTCTTATCTTGCTTCCCAAATGAATGATAATCTATAGACACAGCAAACTTTGCTTCCGGTCATAGCCAAGTTCTTTTATGCCTCTTTGCCTCTATACATGCTATTCCCTGCACCTGGAATCTCTCTTCCTCATTAAATGACAGTGAATTCCTATCCCACCAAGAGGTCGGCTCCACTGTGCTTGTGTGTTAGCGGCTCTCGGGGACCTGGTAATGATTTATTTAGAAGACATCTGGCTTTCTCTCAAAGCTCACTAGTTGAGAGGGACTTCCCTGGTAGTCCAGTGGTTAATACTCCATACTCCCAATTCCGGGGGCCCAGGTTCGATCCCTGATCAGGGAACTAGATCCCGCATGCCACAACTAAAGATCCTGCATGCTGCAACTAAAAACATCCTGCATGCTGCAACTAAAGATCCCCTATGCCACAACGAAGATCCCGTGTGCCACAACTAAGACCCGCCACAGCCAAATATAAAAAAAAAAAAAAAAATTTACAATTAAAAAAAAAAGCTCACTGGTTGAGGAGCCCAGAGTTTGGCATAAATCGGACATTTGTTGAATGACCAAATGGTCAAGATTTTGCATTTGGGAGTTTGTATTAGTTTTATATTGTCACTGTAACAGATTCCTACTAGCCTAGTGCTTTAAGCAATAAAAATAATAGTTCTGGAGGTCAGAAGTCTGAACCAAGTCTTACAGGGTGTTATGGGGTTGAACTGTGTATCCTCCTTCTTTTCCTGAGTCTTTATTTCTTATCTGTGAAGGGAAGACATTGATGCTCACCTGTTACCTGTCAGCATGTGTGTGTGTTGTGTGTATTAAATAAGGACTATGTGAAAACATGTAACATAGCATTTATTAACTAGTCTCCAGCAAGAACCAGTTACCCTTTTGTTTCCTACTCACAGAGCAGTGGTTTTCAAAGGTTAGCACATATCAGCTCCTTTTGGGGCTGTGCTGACCAGTTTAGTAGCCACTAGCCACCTGAAGTGTGGCTAATCCAAGCTGAGATGTGCTGGATGTATTAAATAAATACTGGATTTTGAAGACAGTATAAAAATTGTATTCAGACTATACTACAAAGTTACAGTAATCAAGACAGTATGGTACTGGCACAAAAACAGAAATATAGATCAATGGAACAGGATAGAAAGCCCAGAGATAAACCCATGCACATATGGTCACCTTATCTTTGATAAAGGAGGCAGGAATGTACAGTGGAGAAAGGACAGCCTCTTCAATAAGTGGTGCTGGGAAAACTGGACAGGTACATCTAAAAGTATGAGATTAGATCACTCCCTAACACCATACACAAAAATAAGCTCAAAATGGATTAAAGACCTAAATGTAAGGCCAGAAACTATCAAACTCTTAGAGGAAAACATAGGCAGGACACTCTGTGACATAAATCACAGCAAGATCCTTTTTGACCCACCTCCTAGAGAAATGGAAATAAAAACAAAAATAAAGTTTTTTATTTGACCTAATGAAACTTCAAAGCTTTTGCACAGCAAAGGAAGCCATAAACAAGACCAAAAGACAACCCTCAGAATGGGAGAAAATATTTGCAAATGAAGCAACTGACAAAGGATTAATCTCCAAAATTTATAAGCAGCACATGCAGCTTAATAACAAAAAAACAAACAATCCAATCCAAAAATGGGCAGAAGACCTAAATAGACATTTCTCCAAAGAAGATATACAGACTGCCAACAAACACATGAAAGAATGCTCAACATCACTAATCATTAGAGAAACGCAAATCAAAACTACAATGAGATATCATCTCACACCAGTCAGAATGGCCATCATCAAAAAATCTAGAAACAATAAATGCTGGAGAGGGTGTGGAGAAAAGGGAACCCTCTTGCACTGTTGGTGGGAATGTGAATTGGTACAGCCACTGTGGAGAACAGTATGGAGGTTCCTTAAAAAACTACAAATAGAACTACCATATGACCCAGCAATCCCACTACTGGGCCTATACCCTGAGAAAATCATAATTCAAAAAGAGTCATGTACCAAAATGTTCATTGCAGCTCTATTTACAATAGCCCGGAGATGGAAACAACCTAAGTGCCCATCATTGGATGAATGGATAAAGATGTGGCACATATATACAATGGAATATTACTCAGCCATAAAAAGAAACGAAATTGAGCTATTTGTAATGAGGTGGATAGACCTAGAGTCTGTCATACAGACTGAAGTAAGTCACAAAGAGAGAGACAAATACCGTATGCTAACACATACACATGGAATTTAAGAAAAAAAATGTCATGAAGAACCTAGGGGTAAGACAGGAATAAAGACACAGACCTACTAGAGAATGGACTTGAGGATGTGGGGAGGGGGAAGGGTAAGCTGTGACAAAGCGAGAGAGAGGCATGGACATATATACACTACCAAACGTAAGGTAGATAGCTAGTGGGAAGCAGCCGCATAGCACAGGGGGATCAGCTCGGTGCTTTGTGACCGCCTGGAGGGGTGGGATAGGGAGGATGGGAGGGAGGGAGACGCAAGAGGGAAGAGATATGGGAACATATGTATATATATAACTGATTCATTTTGTTGTAAAGCAGAAACTAACACACCATTGTAAAGCAATTATACTCCAATAAAGATGTTTAAAAAAATTGTAAAATAGCTCATTAATATTTTTATTGGTAGCATGCTAAAATGATATTTTTGTAGTACTGAGTTAAATAATATATGTTAATAAAATTAATTTCACCTATTTCTCTTTACATTTTTTACTGTGGCTGCTAAAGAATTTTAAATTACATACGTGAATTACATTCTATTTCTATTGAACAGCGTTGCTGTGCTGGGAATATGCCAATTCCCAGGATCTACTGCTTTGTAACAAGCCACCCAAAATGTAGTCGCCTAGAACAAGACCACTTTTTATTTTTTGAAATTACCAGAAGTGACTGGATCTCACTGGAGGGTCCGTGACTGCTCTCCCTCGGGCGTCTCATGCATTTGCGGTCGTGGACACTGCTGTGGCTCGGTCTGATGTCTGCGGCCAGGGGGCTCCTCCCTGTGGCATCTCAGCCCCCTGGACCTCTCTGCTGCCCTCTCTCCAGTGAGGAACACTGGGCTTCGTAAATGGCAGCTCAAAATGGTCAGGCCTTATTAATGCCTGGCTTGGTAGTTTTAGCACACCATTTCCTCGCCATTCTATTGGTCTGAGCAGTCACAGAGCCGGTGCTGACCATGGGGGAGTGACACAAGCTTCACCACTTAATGGGGGGCACCAGACACTGACAGCGGAGGCAGAACTCTTGGGGGTTGTCTTGGGGACAAGCTGTCACACTCTCCTTACTCACAGAGTTTGCCATTCAGCTTGTCTAAGGTGGGACTTCAGGATGTGTGTATTTCACAAGCATCCCCAGGGATAGGAGACTTCCCTAGGGGGCTTTCATAAGATCATGGAGATCTTTGGTCCAGTGTTGCCTCTAGCAGTTATTTCTAAAAGAAATTTAGGAAGAGGCAAAAGGAAGACATTTTTTTCTGGATTTTAACCATCTGTTGTTATCTCCACGATCTTGTATAATTACAGAATGGTTATAAAGTCAATGTTAATGTTAAGCCTTAGCTGGGGGTGGGAGCCAGGTTCCAGAGTCCTAAGGAGTGACCTGTGCGTGTGCAGACTATAAGCCATGCAAAACCACAGGAGAGAGCAAGAATAGTCTGTGTGTGTGCATGTGAGTGTGTGCACATGTGTATAGGCACCTGGGCGTGTGTGTGTGTGTGTGCGTGCGTGCGTGCGCGCGCATGCATGAGTGTGTGGCCTGGTACTGAGAATGTGAGCACTGGAGCCCACCTGTGTGGCCACTTCTCCAGCTGTGTAACCTAAGGGAAATTTCTTAACTTTTTTTTGCCTTTTTTTCCTCACATAAAATGGGGCACAACAAAATCATATAGTTGTTGGGAGGATTAAATAGGTCAACACCTACAAAGCACTTAGAACACTGTCTGGATGGCACACAGCAAGTGCTCAGCAGTGCTCTTTTATTTCCAGAGAGTTGTTTATGGTTCAGTTTTATACCTCAGTAATCTCCTTTCTCTCTGTGTCTCTCTCTCCCTCCAGGGAAGTGAAAAAAAGAACTGATGAGCATGACAGCAAATCCATTACCAATCTGAGTGGGACCAGTTCCAAAAAGTCAACCCAGATGAAGAATTGTTGCAATGGTTAAATCCAAAAGATCCTTGGCCCACGAAGCCTTCATTCCCAGAGTACTGAATGTCCGTGACTTATCTGCTTCCTACATGGAGTGGTACGTCCTACAGGCCCTGTCGTATGGAGAGTTACAGTGTGGGAAATCTGAACTGTGCTCTCAGGTCCCTCCAGAACCTCGGCTCTTTTTTGCTATGTTTCAATGAGTGATTTGGGCCCCCTGGTTAAATATACCTGTCTTATCCTTACAAAGTCTTAATAGATAGTGTGTAAACGTTTTTAAAGGGGTTAAAAAAAAAAAAAGCACATGCTCAGATCAGAGCTATAGAAGAAATTCACTGACGTAATTAGGTTCATGTGGTAAATAACCTATGACATTTACTTCCAATATTCAATACTAGCAAACTAATAAAAGAGGGTTACCATCCTAGCTTTGCTGTAAACTAGCCTTGTGGTCTCAGACGTGTTGCCAACCCACATTACATCCATTTCCTCATCTGTAAACAAGCAGCTTATAGCCTTTCAGGCCTAGGCCCTCTCAGCTCTGTAGCTCTTTTAAGGAGTGAGAAGGAGAGCATGATGGCCCACAGTTAATAAGGACTCTGCTTGTCTGTACTTTTAATTTTTATTTTTTTATTTATTTTTTTGCCATACGCGGGCCTCTCACTGTTGTGGCCTCTCCCCTTGCGGAGCACAGGCTCCGGACGCGCAGGCTCAGCGGCCATGGCTCACTGGCCCAGCCGCTCCATGGCATGTGGGATCTTCCCGGACCGGGGCACAAACCCGCGTCCCCTGCATCGGCAGGTGGACTCTCAACCACTGCGCCACCACGGAAGCCCTGTCTGTACTTTTAAAATATTGGGGTATTAATTTTTCTCACTTCTTGTACAAGAACAGAATTTGAGAAAAAATGGTAATGTTTTAAGCTCCAGTGGAGACAGAAAAATCTATTTTTTATATATAAAGAAAGAAAACAAAATAAGTGTTTTGGGGGACAAAAATAGTTTGTATATAAAAGAGGGTATTTTTTAATCTCAGAATACTTATAAAGTCAATGGTTTGAATTCACTGTTAAAAATTCTAATGAAAAAATATAAAGCGACATGCAACTGAAAATACAATGCCCAGGAAAGTTGTCACACTTCACTTAAAAAAAAAACACCAGCAAGAGACTGCCAGGGGCTGGTAAAAGGGAGGAATTGAGAGTGACTACTAATGGGCTATGGTTGCTTTGCGGGATGATGAGAATGTTCTGGAATTATATTGTGGTAATGTTGCACAACTTGGTGAATATACTAAACCCCACTAAACTGTATACTTTAAATGGTGAATTTTATGGTATGTGAATTGTATCTCACTCAAAAAATACACTAGTATTGATTTAACATTTTGCTGAATGAAAATATGCATGCTCAAACCTCCCCATGGTTTACCCATGGTTTAAGAGTATAATCTCCAGAAAAACGCAAATCCCCTAACTCCCTGGTTGCCAGCATTCTCCTCCTTAAATAATGAACAGTGAAAGAAATGTTACATGTAGTTTCGGAAAATCACCTCTTTTGAAGAGGAATTGTGGTTAGGGTACAGGTAACTCAGAGTCCTTTGTTTCAGGTGATTAGGGACTCATCCTCACCAACAGCCTGATAGGTTTTGCCCTCCTAGAAGCCGTACTGCCTCCCAGACTTCCCCACTGAAATGTCTCCAAAAGCCAAAGGAGTCAGTACCTGACCCCAGGGTGGGTCAGCAAGGCATGCTCTTTGGTTTTTGGTTTTGGTTTTCAGTGGCCTGAACCAGCTAAGTTATTCCCAACTAGAGTCTTGAACTTACCTTTGTTCATAGGTCCAGGCCCCAAGTAGCCTGCTGAAAAAACTTAAATAATAGCTCTTATTTATTGTAATACATAAGCTAAAAACATCCCTCTTGTAGAATTAAAACAATTCTATTTATGATTTTTATGATCATGTTAGCACACAGAGATTATAATTAGCCACAACGTCCGTTTAGCTTTTCAAAGTGTGCCTTCTCTCTACTGGTGAGATCTAGTTCGGTTTGTTTTTTGTTTTTTGTTTTTTTTTTTACTGGAAAGTTGGTTCTGTCCTCAACAACTCTACCATGGATTCCTGTTTTCTGTTTTTTGGTCCCAGGAGAAAAAAAAGTTTACATTTTTTACCAAAAAGAATGCCTTGCTGGTGGGGAATTGTCAAACTGAACCAGGGAGGGATGGTTATTTTTGTGCCATGGTGTGATGAAAGTTTTGCCACTGCTGTTTGCCTAGGTGGCATCTATGGAGCCTAGGTTAGAATAGGCCTGACACCTATGTCTTGATATATGGTACTCAAGTTTAGGTGTTTGGTGCAATTGCACAAAACTGTGTTGGTATACATGTTATTGTGTTGTCTTTATTTATTTTCCCACAAAGTGTCTATATTTGTCTTACAATCTGTATATAATAGTATACCTTTGATACAGAAGTATTATCTTGGTCTTTGCTTCTGGGTTGTACAGCCAGTGCACCCAACTTGATTAGATTAGATAGGTGCCTGTGATTAACAAAGCAATCATCTTTAACTAATTGAACCTGAATAGATATTTTTGCAACAAAATCCAAATTAGAGACTTATAGCTCCATTAGAGACTTACAGTTAGCAATCTTGTTTAAAGAAAAGCTACTTATAGCTCTTTCAGTTGCCTTGCTAGGAAACCAAGATTATTACTAACATTTGACTTCGTGAAGGTGTTCTCAAATTTAGAGTATATTTTTGGTAAGAACAAAAATAACTAATGTTTTTAAATTGAACTTAATTTGCTACACTTGCATAGTTCTATGCAAGTAACTCACCTTGTCTCAATTTTTCCTTGGAGAGCTTTTAAAATCACAGTTAAACTACACTCTTTTTATGTATCCTGACACAATGGATAATATTTTAGTTTTGTCATGGAAAAGAACATTGGCTATGGAGACATTTTTCACTGTTAACTTTTAGCCTCATGCATTTTCATAATTTATTTTTTCCACTTGCTGCTTTATATGACATATGTGACATTTGATTATTTAATACTAAATATGATTTGCATGAAGCCAAAGCGTACAACCCTCTTGCTGAAGATAAAATTGAGTTTAAAGATATTTATTTTCATATTTGTACAGTGATCGGCTTCAGAGTCACGTTTTTTGTGGGCTTTTATTGTATATGTGTATGAGAAATTTCATATGTATATATTAAGAAGGCCTCTGAGTACTGAATAATTATTTTATGATTTTGATTTACATGGTTGACATTTTCATGGTATCGGCTATATTTCGTTTATACTGTTTATTTCTCTTCAAACCATTAATAATTATCCCGTAAAGTGTAATTTTTATAGCAATGCAAATGTCTAAGGAACTACAAATATTTTCTACATCATAAATTCAATAAAGCATGCTTGCTTTGGCCTTCTGGTGTTTCCTTCAGCTTTGCTGCAGGCATCGCTGAAGTAATTTTAGTCCTACGATGTGCCTACGTGAAACCCTGCCTCTAAAACACTGGCCTGGGCAGCTGGCTGAGAGAGAAAAGGATGAACACATGGTGTGTGGTACTGTGGCACATCATGTCATCTCGGCCAGCGGGGCTACAGGTCGACCAGCTTGGGGTGTGACAGCCAGCAACAGTAAGGCTTTCGCAGAAAAATTTCAGGACGTGCTCTGGCAGTTCTCATGACCTCAGGGGTTAGGCCCCTCCTCTGACACCCCTGCGTGGCCCCCCACCCTGCCTAGCTAACTCCGCTCATCCTTCTGCTTTAGTTTAAACATCACTTCCTTCAGGAAGTTTCCCTTCTCAACCCCAAACCAGGATGAGGCTGCCTGCTTTCACCTGTAGAGCCCCCTTCCTAACTGGTCAGCATCCTTATTGCCCTCATACTTGTTTAACTAGACATAGCCTCTGAGCTTTATCCCTCTTGTCTGCTGCTGCCTCCCCTCTGCTATACACAGTGCTTGAATGGGAAATCAAAGAATTAACTGTTTAAAGGCAGGCTTTGCAGAGTTTCTGCAGACACACATACACAGAGACATACATACACAATACACAAGGACAGTATAAATAAGAGGCAACATATTTTGGTGGCCACAGGTCTGAGCTCTGCAGCCAGCCTGCCTGGGTTTGAACCTGGCCTCATGTACCTACTAGTCGCTAACTGTGAATAAGGGGCTTAATCTTTGTGTACCCCAGCTTCTTCATTGGTAAAATAGGGGTGACAACAGTACCTTTCTCATGGAGTGGTTGTGAGGACTAAATGAGTGTATGTATGGAAAGGGCTTAGAATAGTACCTGGCATTTTGATCACCCTCAGTGAAAAAAGAAAAACTTTTGAGGCACCACTGATCCCATTGGTCTTGCTCAGGGCCCTGGGTACTACCATCAATATGACAGAACTCCCGAAATTTACCAGATTACTTTGAGGAATGGGGCATTGTAGAGGATTCACTTGGACATAAGTTCATTTACCTCCCACGTATATTCTTGGTATTTCATTAGGCACAAAGTTGGGGTATCATATAGGACAGAATATTCTGTAAAGAGTAGATTAAAAGAGAAGGAAATCATTGAGAGAAAAATGAGGGCCTGAAAGTTAGAATGGGAAGTTGTGAATGGAGTCCTTATAAGCGTATGCTCTCCGTTTATTAAGGGGTGACTGGATGAAGTAGTTGAAAGGACGAAGAATGTAACAGAGCTCTGACTGGGCTTTCAAATCTAAATGACAGTAAAAATGGTGGTGGGTATTGGGGTTATTTAAATGGAAACTAACCTTTATACTATGACCAATAGCCTGTTGACAAGGATTTCCTGTGTATATATCCAAAAGTCCACAGGATGGGAATGAATCTCCAACAAAGCATATTGTTTTGCAAGCCGTAAAATAAAAAATAACATCTTTTCTTTCCAGATCTAGACATTAAGATGTTTTCATAGCTGAAAATGGAAAATAGGCACAAATGCTTCAACTTGAATTACAGGTTAAGCTAAATTTTCAAGTGCAAAATTCTACGAATAATTACCCAGTTTTAAATTTTTTTCTGCATATCAGGTTTATTTGTGAATTTATATTTCTTAAATTTCTGTAGAATGGGAATTTAGTTGTAAGGCCCTTTAACTCGTGACCTCTCAGGCTGGCAGTTCAGGAACCATGTTTCGTGGTATTTGACATACATTTTTATAGAGTCCCTGACTGTCCTTAGGATTTGAGCTTTCTGAAAATTTCTCAATCCCAGTTTTCTGGCACATCTTCCCACTGCTGTGCAGCAGGGTAGAACTCAAGAGCTGGATAAAGATCTCTTCAGAGGAAGTTCTGAGTTCCAGTGTACTTTTAGGAGTAAAACTAATGCTCTTTAATTCGCCACAAATATCTTCTCTTCTTGATCAGTCATTTCAGAAACAGATATATTTACTCGGAGATAATATCCAAAAATTTCTTAACATGACCCCTCAGGCCCTCTGTGATCTGACTCCTAACTGTTCCTTTGCTAATTCAGTTATGTTTATTGAGCCTGACTGTCATGGGTGCAATTCTAGACCCAGGGGATGCACAGTGAGTAAGATCTGAAGCCGACTGCGTTCTGGTGGAGGCTGACAACAAACTTGTAAACAAATAAAGAAGATCCACATTCTGCCTCCTCCCCCTCTTTCTCCACCCCAAAGTCCCCAGTCGGGCACAGGAAACTGTCCCTCCGTCAAGCCTTGCTCTCTCCCCTCCAGCCCTTTACTCAGCTCCACTCTCTGCCTGGAACACCACTCTGTCTGCTCTCGTCATCTGCTTGCCCAACTCCTGTCTGTCCTGCACATCTCATTTCAGAGACCGCTTCCTCCCAGCAGCTCTACCCAACCCTGGGGTCTGAGCTAGAGCCTCTCCCCCATGATTTCTACCCCCAATGCCCATGGTAGACTTGGAGACTGCATGTCTCACCAAGATGAGCAGGTTACCTGTGTGCCTGGCATGCTGGATGATTTCTGTCTCCTGCAGCCCTTTAGACTTTACTGAGTGGGGGTAACCTTTCCCCACTCTCAGTGCACACTTCAGCAGCCTCATGACTTAAGATTCCTCTAGATCAGGGTCTCAAGGGTTTTCTTAATGTCACAGACTCCTCTGAAGCTGAGGAGCCCCTTGGAATAATGTTTTTAAATGAATAAAATGAAATACATAGGATTATTAAGGAAACCAATGATACTGAAAGACTGTTCCCAGTCACAGATACCAATAATCCTATTGGGGTTTGTTGCTAGCATTTTATATTAAATGAAATGCTAAATTCCAATCAGAGTTTAGTAAAAAAATAAACATGTAATTTTTTCCCATTCAAGGTAGAAATATAGATTTTTACCCATAGACCCAATGGGTCCATGGCCCTAAGTAAGAACCCCTGCCCTGGGTGAGAAGCTGCAAACATAGTATATTCAGAAGAGAATTCCCACATAGTAATCAAAACTCCAAGCTTGACTTAGTGGTATTAGTCCTCTCCCTGATCCAGTTCAGTTCTGCTTCAGCCTGGAAGCTCGCTGTGGGAAGCGGGGATTGGTCCCCCTGCTCTGTCCTACATCCCTGACTACCACTTACTGGTGATACACTCCCCTCCAGGTTCCAAGCAAGGGGAGCATGATGTTAACATTATAGATGCTGTTTTATATGTTAGCAAGCCAAATCTCACAGAAGAAAAAGAATGCATGTGGCCAATTGTTCTTGACCATCAAGTGTGCTGAAGTTTAAGGATAAAATGTGGTCCTTGCAGGAATGTGTAGTAATCCACCTCCTGCCTGTATAACTGCAGCTCTGAAACTAGTCTGATTTAATCATCCCTCTTATAGCCATGAATATGCGCTGAGGAAGTAAGAAAGGTTAAAGATTGAGGATAATTGGGTTAAGAAGCAGAAATAGTGAATGTTGTCTGGGGTGAGATGGCATAGCATTTTTCTCCTCTCTAAAACCCCACTGAAACTAGAATCAAATGGGTTTTTCTTTTAAAGATACAGAGCCACAAAGGCAGAAGACAATAGGAACAAAATAATGAAGCTGGAGAGTAGATGGAAAACTTGGAACCGAGTTAACAACCTAAGAAAGCTGAATTCTAAGCTAGTGGGGGAAAGCAGAGAGCAATCTAGGTTTACATTGCCAATTTCCCAAAGGCAGAAGCACGTACCTCTGGAACTGGGAGTATAAGGGAAGGTGGGGTGAAAGTAGTTTGAGAAGCAGTTTTATCCTTAAATATTGTTCTCTCATGCTATGCCACTACTACTCTGACCAAAGTCTGGAGATGTATTTTCTGGAGTAAAACAGAGGGATGCTAGATTGGGGGCTATATAAGGCACGGTTGAGTGTGTTGGTACTGTTCAAAAAGCAGGGGAGTTAAATGACAATATGTAATCTGAGCGCTCAGTGCTAAAAGCTAATACTACCCACTCAGCTTTCAGAACACTGATGCTTTTTCTTCCAGAGATTGAAAGACTTTTCCCTGGAGTAATGACCAGATAAGAGGAAAGACCTTTTCTAAGAAATGCACCCTACCTCCATCACCCTACAGTAAAGTTCAAAGTTGGCAAGTCGCTCCCATCACTCAGAACTTTCAATCAGGATGTTAGCTCCCCTGAACACCTGAAGGATCACTGGATTTTTGTGGAAAGGTTCTAACATGGAAAACAGAGACCAAATAAAACAGGAAAAATATCAACTTAGGGAAACAGAGCTTATGCAGAGAAAAAAATCTATCATTAATATATTTAGAGAGATAGACAAAACTACTGCAGCCATGAAACAAGAACAAGATACTATCAATAAGGAACATTCATAAATCAAAAATAAGATCTTAGGAATTCAAAACATGACAGCATAAGTTTACAAAAAAGTAAACAATATAGAGTTTGAAAGACAGATTTGAGGAGTCTTACAGAAAGAAAAGTGCAAAGAAAGAGAAACCAGGAGAGGAAGGAAGTCCAATATCCAAAAATAGCTCTTACAGAAGGAGACAACAGAGAAAGCAAGATAACACAATCAAATGTCAAAAGCAATTGACAGACTCTCCCCTCTCTGCTCCCTGTTGGTTATTGGTTAGATCTTTCTGGAGAACTCACCTGGGAGGCTGCTGTAGCTCTCTTGCCTATATCCCACTTCCACTGCCTAACAGCTGCATGGAATGAATGACACCTGGAATGAGGATCACAGCAGGACATGGAGAGGGGCTTGTCCCCCACCCCCAAGGGTAGGCAGGGACAGAAGCAGAGAGGAAGACCATGTAGATGGGGGTCTGAGTACCTGGGACAGAAGCTGGGATGTTCCTAACCAGGGCAGGTAAGGGAGAAAAGCCAATCTGCTTTGCACTCAAAGGAGCTTAGAGCCAGGAAGCCAACTCAAGGTCCAATACTTTTGGAGGAAGGAGCTGAGTAAATCTCAGCTGCAATCTGTTTGCCCATAAAAGAGCAGTGGGTTTAGCATTGAAGCTTCTGGGAAAGAACCACAAACACAAGAGGTTTTCTAAACATAATGGGTTGGCCAAAAAGTTCATTCGGGTTTTTTCCATAAAATGTTATGGAAAATACCTGAGCTGGTCGAGTTCCTGCCAGCAACCTGTACTCAGCCCTGCGCCGTGTCTCATTTCTACACCACCTATACCTGGGATCCATCACCACTTTCCTCCTTTCCACCAGCCTTGCCTCCCTGAATATTCATGTATCCTTTTATATATACTTATTTTTATATATGTATATTTATAATGTATTTCATGTATATTATATGGTGCTAAACTCAGTCGGCTGTATCCCCTCCCAGGATTTGCCTGGTGCCTTCCCCTTAGAGGATGACTCCTGTCCTTTCCCCAACCAAAGACTGCATCATATAAGCTTGCCAGCTCCAGCCCTGCATTCCTGTCATCCTTCCCCATTTCTTCATTATGTCCCACTGCATTTCAGAAAGCACCAGAACTACTCACCTTGACTGTCAAAAGAAAACTTTAAGGCTTTAGAAACTGTCCTGTCCCATTAACCAGACCAGAAAGTGGCCAGGAATCTAGAATTTAATGCCACACGTAAGTCTTTAACAATCAGAAAAAAGGCTCAGAACTGAAGAGGGTCTGTGGCCCCTTCACCTCTTTCTGAAGATGTCCAATAATTGGCTATTTCAGAGAAATATCTGTTTATCATTCATGTAAATATGTGAAATTCTCTAAAACCCTTGGATTGAAATGGAGAAAGCTGGGGAGGGAGGTGGCTGAGAGGCAAGCTGAGATCTGTAAGCATCTACTAAGAAATGTAAGCCCCTCCAAACTACTTGTTGTCTCCACGCTCCCTCACTCACAGACTGAATGAGGTTCCTCCTACAGACTGTTTTAGGAGGTCATCCTGAGACACTCCTAGAGCTCCTTCCTGCTTCCTGTTCAGTCAGCCTGCATCCCACCCCCACCCCCAGCACCACCACCGGATGGGTGATCCACCACCACCGGCAGCCTGGCCGCAGAATGGATCTCTTAATGGTGGCAGTCATATTCCCTTGACCTCCTGAGAAGGCATAAGCGGACCCTGTCCTAGCTTCTTCTGTTAACTGGGTTGGAGCAGGAACTTGTCTCCCTGGAAGGAAGGCTGGAACCCCAGACCCTTCAGAAGGCCATGGCAGAACAGCATAGCTCAGGGCTGTGCTTGTTCCACTCGATGTAGGTTAAGTGTAAGTAAAAGATTCGGCTCACCCCTTTCCCTTTGGAAGGAAACTTCTGGCTGAAGTGGCCAAAGAATGATTTCAGAGAAAGATGATAAACATGAACAAAGGGCAGCAAAACTACAACACAAGCAAAACATTACAAAATCCTTGAGCATGTGGTTTTTACAATTTTCAGGCCAAATGTGTGACCCTTGGAAAGGATGCAAATTTTAAGGTCAAAGTCACAAGGATGGAATGTGGAAAAAATCATCAGAGTTAGAATCCTAACTCTGACATTTGACAAGTTACTTAACATTTCTGAGCCCCAGTTTCTTCATCTGAGAAAGGGAGAATAACTGTACATCCATACCCAAAACATCATTCACTATTAATGTGCTGGTAATTCCCAAAGCCACTTCTCTGCACTATCCTTTCCTCTGAGCTCCAACTGTACAGCCAACAAGCAGGGGAAGCTCCATCTTGCTCCAAAGACAATGCAAATTAATTCAAATTTTCCAAACGTCCACCACCCCACCAAACTGTTTTCTGATGTCAAGGAATGGATGTCATTATACATCTACTCAGACCATACACCGAGTCAGTCACTGGGTTCTAATTTTGGTATCAAGTTGCCCCTTTTCCTCTATTTTTTACTGCCTCTGCTTATAGTTCAGTTTCTCACTCTTTCTTTCCTGAATAATTACAATAGTCTCATATCCCCAGGGCTTAGAATAGTGGCTAGTGTACAGCAATACCTTAATAGTACTTGAATCAATCCGAAGTCTGGACTGAGGGGGCAGATAAGTTACTACATCCGTGTGATGAGTGCTATGGTATGTGAGGTCCTGCCACAGGAGGAAGTAGTCAGCTGATGAGGAGGACTGTAGGATCACATAAAGGGGTCAAAATGAAAATGACCTTGAGAGGCATCTTGCATTTAACAATTAAAATATTTGAGTACTTACTATGTGCCAGGAACTATGCCAGACATTAACAGTCACCAAGACACAGGCCTTGCCTCCATGGAGATCATTATCTTGTGTAGTAGAAAGTCTCACATGCTCAGATTGTCTAATCAAAATATACACTTGGATGTCCAAAGTTTATCTCAAAAGTGAACTAATTCCCTGTGCCACCACTGCCACCACCCAATCACACATACCAAACCTGCTCCAATCACAGTATTTCCCACATCAGTTAATGGCACCTTTCTCTTGCCAGTTTTTCAGGCCAAAAATATTGGTGTCATCCTTGATTTTATTTCTAACAATCTGCTTCTGATCCATCAGTAAATCCTATTATCCCTACCTTCAAAATGAATTCAGAATATAACCTCTTCTTGCCTCCTCTGCTACTATGATTACTGCAGTAGTTTCACAACTATAATCACTCTGCTTCTTTCTGAGACCATGAGAATGTGGTCTATGTTGAGGATAGGCCATGTCTATCCTCAACATAGAAGCCTTATAGTGCTCAGGGAGGGTACTGGCTACAGATGATAGACAGATGGATGGATAGATAGACAGACAGAGGTATATAAAACCAAGAGACCAGGTAAGGTCACCAAAGGAATGAGTATAAATGAAGGAGAGATCTAAAGACTGGGCTCTGGGACATTCCAACATTAAGAAATTGAAAGGGAGGGACTTCCCTGCCGGTCCAGTGGCTAAGACTCCACTTTTCTACTGCAGGGAGCACAGGTTCTATCCCTGGTCCAGGAACTAAGATCCCACATGCCGTGAGGTGCAGCCAAAAAAGCAGAAAAAAGAAAGAAACTGGAAGGGAAAAGAGGAACCAGTAAGCAGAGGAGACTGAGAAACAGTAGCAGGGAGGAAGGAGGAAATCCAGAAGAGTGTGACATACTGGAAGCCAAGAGGGGAAAATATGGCAAGGAGAAAGTGATCAACTGCATGAAAAATTCTGAATTGGCCAAGTAAGATGAGAATCCAGAGTTGAACACTAGATTTAGCAACACAGAGCTCACTCATGGCTTTGAGAACAGACTCACATGTGATGGAGGTGAAGGCATGACTGGGGTGGATTCAAGGGAGAATGAAAGAAGAGCAGTTGCTGATAGCAAGTGTAATCAATTCAAGGAGGTCTGTTCCACAGAGGTGCAGAAAAACAAGGATACAGCTGTAAGAGAAAGAGGGGCGCAGAGAGGGGTTTTTTTGAAGGTGAGAGACAAAGTATTTGATGTTGACATAAATGATGCACTTGAGGAGTGATAAACTGATGATGCAGGAGAGCAAAGGGAGAATGCTGGAGCCCTGTGGTGGTTACAGGTGAGGGGATGAGAGCAAATGTCCAAGTCCAGGAGATGGCCTTGGAAAAAGCACAGAAACTTTGCTGGTGGCTAATAGAGAGAAGGAAGCATTAATGAGGTAAGACTTTGAGTATTAGAAGAAAGATTGCTCCCCCATGTACGACAGTGTGGGCAAAAACTCAAAAGGGTAAGTGAGGAGCTGGGAAGGGACCATGGCTGGGGGTGGATGGAGGGGTATGAAGAACCAAACCTGAAAGCCAAAGGTGGAGACGGATTTTGGAAGTTACGAGGGCAAACTACTATTACAGCGTACGCAGTGGGTGTCCAAGGTGGCTGAGTTGCTGATCATGTGTGTGAAGAAGGTGTTCTTGGAAGACAAGCAGGAAGAAAGATTGCAGAGAGGTTCTAGATGCAGGCAGCCTTGCGCATGAGGCTAGAGGCACAGTGCAGGTGTGGCATCCTAGTGTCCATCCAGAGACTGGGGATGTCTGAGGGTAGGAGGAGAGAACTGGGAAGCAGAAAGACAAAGAGGCTGCCCTGAGTGGATGGAAGGGACCTCTGTTTTGGACACCTCATTTCTCTCAGAAGGTGGCACGTCTGCATTTCCACCTTCTGACCTACCACAGAGGAGCCAAAAGCTGCAGGAAGGGCAGGAAGTGCTGTAGCTTCCTCGTGCTGTGGTATGGGGGACTGTGGGATGCCCCTGCCTCACTGATTCCTAAGGAAATCCAGGATGGCTCAACATACCGTCAAACCAGGACGTGGGGCAGGACTCTTCCTGATAGGACCCAGCACTTAGCACAATGTGTCCTGCTAGCAGGATGCAGAAAAGCCAGGATGCGAAGAAGCATGACTCCTCTGAAGGGTGATTCTGTGCCTAACAGATGGGAGCTCAGGCCCTGCTGTGGCCCCCCAAGGTGAGGAGGCACAAGGCCTAGGCCTGCTGAGCCACACCCTCCAGGGTTTTCCTAAAGCATCCCCAAAGATCATAGGGGGTCCTGTGGCAGGCACATCCTCCATGCCTGCTGAGAGCTGGGCAGAGAGCCACAGAGCAAGGAGAGGAGAGGGAGGCCCGGAATGAAGGGAATTGACTCAGAAGGGTCACAGCAGCATCACGTGGGAAGCTGAGGTTAATGTGCACACATCCTGGCTTAGGTGGAGCGGGTCCTTCCCATGTATCCCACCTGCCACGTGCCGGCATTGGCTTATGCTGCTGACCAAGTTTTGCAACAAAGGGCTAGGGGCACAGAGATGAGCTGGAACCAAGACCTTCAGGATTCTCAGTTCTCAGCAAAATCAAGAGCTGAGAGAAGACAGAGTCAGAGCCTATGATTCATGCAGGATGTTGTAGAAGGATGAAGCCTTGCTCATCCCATCCTATAACCCTAGCACAAGCCCCACCTTCCAGCTCCCCCTTGGCTCAAGAAGTAAAATCAGAATGAAAACTCTCACGGCAGGGCACAAAACCAGGTCTTCACTGCTCCAGAATTGCTGGTAGATGCTAGGGATATAGCAATGCTTGCTTGGGAACTTTGGAGTTCGCCTCTGCCCTCTGAGATACCATACTGTCGTGGCGAATGGCTCTGACCTTCTGGAGCCCTTCTCCTGGGCCCTGCAGAGAGCATTTCAGAATTCTACAGAGAGCATTTCAGAATTCTACAGAGCATTTCAGGCAACTGAGTGCCTGCAGTGCGGGAGAATGGCTTCTCCACAAAATCACTTCTCTTGTTAAACACCAAGTCCCAGCAAATAGGGACCGTGGCTGCTTTGTTACTGTACCTCCTCACTGCAGCCCACGCAGGGAGGGCAACAACCACAGGATGCGCACAGGAGTAAACCCCAAGGCGCTGCTGCTTCCTGCACCTGTGAGAGGGGCTGAGCCTCTACTCCTCACCATTCATCCAAAGCCTGCTGCTCCACCTGCTCCACGGCACAGGCCTGGGCTGTCACAGAATGAAGGACAAGAGTGGTTCCATGTCTACGGCAGGGACAGGAAATAAGGGAGGACAGCCGTGAGGGTGTGTGGGGATGTGAGGAATGAGCACAGGCAGGCCTGTAAGGTGCTGGGGGACGCAGAGGACCAGATGCCTAACGGGGCTTGTGGAGGACTGTCCATTCCCATGCGCACAGACAGTGAGGCCAGGACCCTGAATACTTGATCTGGATGAGAGCGTGGGGAGGAAAGAGGGGGCCTGAAGGAGAGCTCTGTTTCCAGAAGGAGGGGTGCATGCTGCCAATTGCCCCCCTTTCCCGCCTTGTCCCCCTCCTCCACTGTAACTTCTCTGGGTCCACAGCCGGGCAAAGAGCATATCGGGGGCTTTCCAGAGTGTAGCATTCCCAAGGTCAAGCCCCACACGGAGGCCTCAGGGGCAGGGCCCCGGGCAGGCAGCCGGACACATGGGAATCCAGAGAGTGGGAAGGGAAAGGAAGCCAATCCCTTGCAGTAAATAGTGCTGGCAGCTGGGGCGCATCAGGGGAGAGGGTCAGGGGAAAGTGAGAGGCCAGAGCAGAGTCTCACACACAGTCAAAGACACATGCGTACAGACACCTAGCCACACAGACACATACACAGGAGGACATAAAGTCAACAATGCCACTCAGAAGCTAACTCAGAGTACCCAGAGACATGTTCAGGAAACACACCTACATAGACTCATGAAAACCCTGAGTCAGACATGCCCCAGCAGACTCTGGCACCACACACATGCAGACAGACACAGCCCATCTTGCAGGCCCACAAACACAAATGCATTCCCAATCCATCCTTCCCAGCCTTTCTCCCCGATACAACCAATAGGCCACCTCAGGCCAGGTCTGTTTATCCACCTCTAAACTCTGGTTTGTAATTTCTGTCCCATTGCCTGTCCTTTAATAAGGACAGTCTTGGATCCACACACACACCCCTGGTCTCAACAACTTGGCTGTGTGCTTTTAAAGGAACGCCACGGTCAGCAAGTCAGTCCCCTGCCCTCTTCAGCAGCCCCGTCCTTCACCTACACTCCCATCCCTACCCCCGGGAGTGTCCCCAGTTTACCGCAGGCTCCTGACCCTCAGTCTCTCTGATGCAGCAGAAACAGAATCTAAAGGAAGAGTAAACCAGACAGACCTACTCTGTCAAACTGACCCCCAACACAAAATTTATCTCCTTGACCCATTTTGATCCCAATTTTAAACTCAAACAGTACCCTACTCCAACCCTAACACAATCCTAATCTAAGATGCACTAGCTCTTTTTTTTTTTTAAACATCGAGTTAGTTTTACTGAACAGTTCATGAATTGGGCAGCATCCCATTTAGCAAGTAGAGGGGAGCTCTAAAAGGCTATAGAAAAAGAGAAGTTTTTAAGAGTATGACAAGGAAGTCAAAAACAAAAACATTATTTCAGGGTTAGGTAATCTATCTATAGGGGATGAAGGAGATCTATGTGCCAGGTTACCTCATCTTCCTTTGGGGGATGGAAAGGATTACCTCACTGGTGCGGACCAGAAATTTCCACACCGATCAGTTTGGATTACATTCTTGGAGAAGGCTGTAACTTCAATAAGGTCAGGTATTAAGTCTTCCTTTTAGCATAAGTGACTCCATTTTGGGCCTGTCATTTCTTTTTTAACAGGGAAATGGTGCCAGATCAACTCAGATAGGACACCCCTACTCCACCCACACTTCAGACTGCTGGAGAAGAAAGCAGACTTTTATAGACCCTTTCAATTCTCACCATGTAGATAAGCAGATTCTCCAGCTACTATAGGTGAGATCTACAAGATGCACTAGCTCTTATCAACAGGAACCATAAACGCAATTCCAAATCCTACTTTAACATCACCGTGATTCCAGCCCTATGCTTACCACTACCTACCTCCAATCCGTAACCACTATGTCAGTGCTGTTCCAAGCATAGTCCTAACTCTAACCCTGTCCCTAGGTAGCCACACATTGAGTAAAGTCTGCAACTATGCTGGGCACACAAATATCACACACTTCTGAAGGTAATGGGTCATCTGCAGTCCAGGAAGCAGTAGCTCCCTCAGTAACAGCTGCACAGTCATCAGGGCAGCTTGTCCCTGGCGGGCTCAGTGCTCAGCTGGGAACCCAGGAGCACCAAGGCACCCAGGCCCTTTGACCCTTGTTACGCATACAAGCGTACAGGGGCCCAGCTCACCCCAAGCCCTGTTCTAGCCCAGCTTCTGAGCTGAAATTCCTGCCATACCCCTCCCCGGCTCCTGCCTGCCAAGCTGGGAGCATCTGTTGCCCTGAAAGCCCCACCAGACAGGCACAAATGGGCCTGAGGCCTGTAGCTGAAGGGAATGTGGCCTCTTCCCAATGTGGGCAATTCCAGACTCCTGCAACACCCACACCTAGGACCTCCACCCCGGAGCCAGGCCCAGGTGCCCGTCCTAAAGAGGCAGTGGGTCTGCCGACCCTGGGGGTGAGTAGGGGTGGATTAGCACACCTCCTCTCCCAGGCTCCAGGGTCTCAATCTGGCGTTAGGGTGTGTTCACTCTGCGCTCATCAGCAGAGGTAAAGCTGAAGTGAGCCACGTGCACCTCCCTCACCTCTCACCCTCGGCACCAGGACCTCCGGTGTAGCAGTCCTCTGTACCTCGGCCACCGCAGAGATTGTCAAACACTACCTAGGCTCTCTCGAGCGTTCACACCAAGCCAAAGCCTTCACCCAACAGACTGGAACACTTAGGTGGATACTCACAGGTCAGATGTGTAGCCATCCGAGTCTCTGCGTCCCCTTCCTTACCGTCTACATCCAGGCTGGCCTGAGGACAAGAGAGGGGCTTGGTTCAGGGCTGCAAGCTCCAAGGTACGCACATGAGGTGCTTGATAAATTAACAAAATCAGCTTTAACTTCTAGAAAAATAAGTGATAAGGACTGTCAAGATCTGTGCAGGGTGTGAGATTTTACTCTATTTGTAACTTAACTAGCTATCCTGTTACTGTTCCATGAATGCTGGCAGAAGACACAGGACTCCTGGATCAGATATAAAGGATTTTATTACTCATAGCACAGCCATAGCAAGAGCTTTAGCATGGTTTTTTGCATCAGTTTCCCATGTCTACCAAGTGCCATGGGGGTGGCACAGGATCTATGATAGATGCCTGCACATACAGTGGGCTGTGTTACAAGAGAGGAACATCTGTAAGGCAGTAAGGCATATGTGTGCAGCACTGAGGTTCCGTGATTCACAGCTTATTTTATAGTAAGAAACAAGCCTGATCTTTTTCCAGGGGGAAATGTTGCCTTATCTGTCAAGGTTGATTGTTGCAAATACAATCCTGAGAAATGGCATGGAAAACAATCAGGGCCTTGTATTCTTGGCATACCCAGTAAGAAAAACATTCAGGAATACTAAAGGTCCATAAGGGTTTGCCTCTCTCAACAGTGATTAGCAATGCGTAAGAACAAATGGTTCATGAAAAAAACAAAAACAAAAAAAACAGCTTTCCCTATGCTGGAAGAAGTCCCAGGAGAGACACTCTGGTTAAAAAAGAAGTCAATTAACAAAGACCCTACAAATTATGCTTATTCGTTACTTCTTTAGCTGATAGGTGGAACTGGGGATTTCTTTGTCCTTATCAAGGAAGAAAAGAGAGAAGACATTATCATAGGGACAATGTGAACGCTGAAAAATTTGTGGTAACCTGAGAAGGGTTTGGAAAAAACTTCAAAGGTCAGGGGCAGGTGGTGGTAAATAGCAGTGAAACAAGAAAGTAGAATAGGCCCATGTGGCTGAATGAAATGGAAGAAATGAGAGCAGATAACAACCTAAACCTTTCCTTGTTTGCAGAGACAGTCTCCAAGGTGGCTTCCCCTCATGATTCCCACCTCCTGGTATTCATGCTTTGTGTAATCCCATCCTCGAGAGTGTGGGTGGACATGTGATTTGATTCTAATCAACAGCACACAGCAAAGGTGATGGGATGTCATACATATGATTATATTACATTACATAATATAAGACTGTCTTCTAGCATACTCTAGAGACTACTTTCTGGCTTGATGAAGTGGCCACGTTGGGAAACCCCACGTGGAAAAAACTGCACGTGGCCTCTGTGGTGGCCTTTAGATGTTGAGAGTGGCCTCCAGCTGACAGCCAGCAAGAAGCTAGGGCTCTCAGTCCCACAACTGCAAAGAAATGAATTCTGCCAACAACCAGAGTGAGCTCGAAGACTCTTCCCCAGTCAAGCCTCCAGATGAGAACACAGCCCAGCTAACACCTTGACTGCAGACTTGTAAGACCATAAGCAGAGGACCAAGCTGGACAACTGACCCACAGAGACTATGAGATAATAAACTGTGGGTTGTTTTAAACCACATTTGTGGTAATTTGTTACACAGTAATAGAAAACTAATACACTGCTGTAACCATGAGAGTAAGAGAAGCATCTGTAAGGCAGTAAGGCATACATGGGCAGCATGGAATTTGTGTGTATGCAAGGCACACCCTAATTCCACAGTATGAGCTAGGGAAGAAATAGGGAAGGAGAAGGCATCTAGGGAACTCCTCTCCCTCAGCTTATTCTATAAAGACATGTAGCTATGGAGAGCCTGCAGCCCTCCTAATAGGCTGTAACCATCTCATCCTGCATATTAAATGTAAATTATCCTTTTGTGCCTTCATTTGATTCTTGATGTGGGATTGGCAGACATTTGTAAAAGGCTCAGAAATGTAACTAACTGTGATCTTTAGAACATGGGGAGGGGTAAACCCCAGGCAGTAATAAAGCAAAAGAAACCTTTGAAAAGGGAAGTAGGGATTTCTCTGATCACAGGAGAAAGCTACTAAATTTTGGAATTTAGTCAGTTTCCATAACACATCACATTTCTTTTGGATATTTACCCCAGAGTAGAATTGCTAGGTTATATGGAAGTTCTTTTTAACATTTTGAGGAACCATGAAACATTTTCTACAGCAGCTGCACCCTTTACATTTCCACCAGCAATGCAGCAGAATTCTAATTTTTCCACATCCTCGCAAACATGTTATTTTCCTTTTTTTTTTCTTTTTGAGAATAGCCTGCTGTGGATGTGAAGTAATATCTCACTGCGGTTTTCCTTTGCATTTCCCTAATGACTAATGATGTTGAGCATCTTTTCATGTGCTGGTTGGCCATTTGTATATCTTGTTTGAAGAAATGTCTATTCATGTCCTTTTCCCATTTTTGAATTGGGCTGGATTTTTTGCTGTTGTTGAGTTGTAGGAGTTCTTTTTTAAACTGGATTATTAATCCGTTATCAGCTATATGATTTGCAAGTATTTCCTCCCATTCCATGGGTTGTCTTCTCACTATCAAATGATAGTGCCCTTTGAAACGCAAAAGATTTAAATTTTGATGAAGTCCAATTTATCTATTTTTTTCTTTTGTTGTGCTTTTAATGTCATACTTAAGAAACCATTCCCAAATCCAAGGTCACGGAGATTTTCACCTGCTTTCTTCTAAGAGTTTTATAGTTCTAGCTCTTAAATTTAGGCAAACATATACTCTTGCTTCTGTCTCTAATATTTCTTCCCAAATAAAATCTGAAAAACAGATTTCATGATTCCAACCTTTACCACCTTTATCAAGTTGCTTAATCTACGTCTCAGTTTAATTATCCCTCAAGGGATAATTTCACAACGTTATTTTAAGAGTTATACGATTAAACATAGCTAGTATAGTGCCTCGCACACTGGTGCTCAATAATCCTACGTATCCTTTCTTTTTTCCTTCAAAGTACTTTCTTTACAGGACCTGCCAGAGTCAGTTATTCTACCTGATTTTACTGTTTTCTTCCTGAGAGTCAAGCCCAGAGCCTCAAATCTCCTTTCTTTGCTTCAGAGGTCTCTCTGGTCCTCTCCTCTCTTACACCTTGTTCTCCTACTTAAGTTCCTGCCTCCACTAAAATCCAGCTTGAAGCCAACTGGGCTACCACGGAGAATACACATTCTAACGGGGTTCGGGGAGAATGGACAAAGGCGCAGTCCCACAGGGCCCCTGCCTCTCGACCACGTTGGAGGGATCACAACTTAAGGCACACTGAACCCTCAAGGAGGTCAAGGCCAAAGACCTTTGGGCATAAGGGAAGTTACTCCTGAACCTCTCCTTCCAGTTAGAGATTCCTTCCAGGCAGTTCTGAGGAACAGTCTCAGGTCCTCCTGTATATATACAGCGGTCCTCTGTGGGGTCCATCCCCACAGTGCAGGCTCCCGAGGCTCCCCATGTTCCCAAATGCTCTTCCACTGAGACAACACCAGAGACCACCCTTGCCGTCCCGTATGTACACAGCTGGTCTCTCTGGGGCTGGTGTCCTGCACACAGGGACTCCCCGTGGCAGCAAATGCAGAGAGAGCCCTGAGAGTCTCCATTCGCACGTGGGTCTTCCATGGGGGCGGCTCCGCACACCGCTTCCGGGACGCTCCCAAGGGGTAGAGGCAGGGACACTCGTGGCTCATATGCACAGGGACCCCCTCGGGGGCGGCTCCCGTACAACACCTCAGAGTCCGCTGCCCGCAGACCCGCCCCTCACGGTGCCTGCCAGGTCCCCGCCGACCCCGCCCCCGCTTACCGGGACGGCCACGATGCTGGACGCTGGTCCGGCGCTGGCTGACCCTGGCCTACCCGGGTTACCCGAATTACCCGAGCGCTGGGAGCAAGCGGCGCGGGTGGAGCGGCACGGTGAGATGGCGTCAGCCCGCGCGTCTAGAACACACCCACCCTCCGCGCCCCACGCGGGTATGGCGCGTGCGCACGCGCAAGACGAACTCCGCGGGCCTGGAGACGTGCGCTCCGCCCCGCCCCGCCCCGCCCCGCCCTCCTGCTCCTCCACGCTCCTCTCGCGCGCTTCAGTCGGCTACAGCAAGCGGGATGAGGCGCCAAAGGACGGTTGAGGAGCGGCGGCCCGCCCCGAAGAGCTGTGGGTCCGGGTGCCAGTGGGCGCTCCCCACCAGCGCCGCGGCAGGGTTAGTGCCCGCCCGGAGGAGGCGGCCCGGGAGGGGGCTCCTCGGGGGCTGCGGCACCTCCCAGTACCGCCCGCGCCGGGGCGAAGCGTCCGGCCGCCCGCTCCTGCCTGGGGAGGTGAGAATGACTCACCCGGCGGCCTCGATTGAAGCCAGCCTCTCCTACCGAGGCCAGCTGCCCACTCAGGCCTCCGGCCCCACGACCCTGGCATCAGGGCATAGACTTTAGCAGTACCGCACAACGGCGGGTCCAAATGAGCCTCACAAAGTGCTTGACTGGCCCAACTCTTTCTGTGCGCCGCTTTCTGAGATGATTGGTCTTCTGTCTCCATCAGCAAAGCTGTACCCTGATGTGGCCCACTTTTTGCTGCAGCACCCTTGTCCTTCAGACTATCCAGTTAGCCGTTCTGAGGGCTGTAATGTGCATTCTTACCGAACTAGGTACTTTGAAGAAAGTGGGGGTAACAAAAAAAGTTAAAAGTCATGAAGCCCCCCAACAACTAATTATAAAGCAATAACTAAAGAAATACAAACGATATGCTGAGGCTCTTTTTATTTAAATTATTTTTTAATTTTTTAAATATTTTATTTACATTTTAATATACCCCAAGTTTCCAGATGAATTCAGTTTCTATGTCACAAATACAATTCACTTCATCGTGTGGGGAATACAAAGAGGAACTCATTTTGTCCTTACTACCATGAAACTTACCAGTAGGGAAGACAGTACAAGGTCTTAAAGTACAGTGCTATATATTGCTCTCACTTTTAAATGAAATGCCACACACTAAACAGTGTACATATTAAGTAATTTAAACTTCACAACGTCACCATGAAGTACCATACTTTCATTGTTTACATTATACAGATGTAGAAAGTGAGGCACAGAGAGATTAAACAACCTGTCCAAGGTCACCTAGCTAATAAGTGGAATCTGGATATTCTGACTCCAGAGCCCATACTCCTAACCGTTGGTTTTACTGTACAGCCTCCAGGACCATGTTTACAATATGCAGGATCCCAAGTAAATGTTTTTGCAAGGACCCTGATTATGTAAACAATTTGATTAAAATATGTATTATGAAATTCATGACCCCATGTGAAGTATAATATTTTATTAATGAAGATTTGGGGTAATGGGTAAAGAAGTGGGACTTACATATTTGCTTGCTGTCATATCAGTGCACATAAAATTCTTGGTACTAAGAACCATCTCTTTTTGTCTTTATTTCAGATGCATCATTCCTAGCTAATTTCACATCTCACACATGAGAAAAAGGTAATGATGGTATTATTACTCACAAGGTCATAACTTCAGAACCTTTTTGTTTTGAAACAATATAGATCTTCTTGCCTCTCTAGTTTCCTAATACCATTTATTTAACGCTAGTTACATCATTACTTATGCCACCACATCATCCATCTTGCCACCTGTGAATACAGGCTTCTAAAGACTCTTTCATTGGTTGCTACAGTGTTTCATTAATGATGAGCATAAGTGCAAATCTTACCCAGAGTATATAGTCAAGTCTGAATGGTAATTTGTTTTCTAGATTGTTAAATTTACCCTTTGGAATTTTATAATGTAAATGTAGAACAATGTACCTCCAACCATGTCTTTTCTTGAATTCCTTAGGCCATAAACACAACATGCCTAGAATAATCTTTTAGTGCTGACTGAACCCCTAGCTTACTCACACTGCTACCAGCAGGGAGAATAGGTGAGAGGCCATTGGCTGGTCAAGAAGAGCAATCCCATGGCACAGGATTATCCATCTGTCTTCCAGCATGACGTAAGAGCAACCAGGGAACAACCCTTCGTGATAAACACACTCAAAAAACTAGGAGTAAAAGGGAATTTCCCCAGCCTGATAAAGGGCATCTGCGAAAAAACCACCACTAACATCACTTAATGGTAAAAGACTGAATACTTTCCCCCCTGAGATCTTGAAAAAGAAAAGAATGTTCATTCTCACTACTTATATTCACATTGTACTGGAGGTTCTAGCCAGGTCTATTAGGCAAGAAAAAGAAGTAAAAGGCATCCAGATTGGAAAGGAAAAAGTAAAACTATATCTATTCACAGAACACATGATCTTATACATAGAAAAGTCGTAAGAAATGCACTTAAAACTACTAGAATTAATAAATGAGTTCAGCAAGATTGCAGATTACAAGCTCAGTATACAAAAATCAGTTGTATTTTTACATACTTTCAATGAATAACCTGAAAATGAAATATTTTAAAACTTCCATTCTTAATAGCATCAGGAAGAATGATACTTAGGAATAAATTTACAAAAGGAGTGCGAAACGTACACTCTGAAAACTGAAAAATTATTGAAAGAAATTAAAAAAGATCTAAGTAAGGATTTTTTTATGAATCACTTCACTATATACCAAAACTAACAGCACTGTAAATCAACTACTATTTTTTTTTAAGAAATTTAAGGAAAAAAGATTTTTTAAAAAATCTCAGGTTCATGGATTGGAAGACAACATTATCAAGATGGCAATACTCCCCAGATTGATCTACAGATTCAACACAACACCTACCAGAATCTCAGCTGACTTCTTTGTAAAAATTGACAAGCTGATTCCAAAACACACATGGAACTTCAAGGGACTTTGAATAACCAAAACAATTCTAAAAAAGAATAAAGTAGGAGGACTCACATTTCCCAATTTCAAAACTTATTACAAAGCAACAGTAACTAAGTCAGTGTGTTACTGGCACAAGGAGAGACATATACATCAATGAAATAGAATTAAGAGTCCAGGGATAAACTATCTATGGCCAACTGATGGCCAACTGATTTTTGACAAGAGTGCCAAGACCATTCAATGAGGAAGAATAGTCTCTTCAATAAATGGTGCTGGGGGCTTCCCTGGTGGCGCAGTGGTTGAGAGTCCACCTGCCGATGCAGGGGACACGGGTTTGTGCCCCGGTCCGGGAGGATCCCACATGCCGCAGAGCAGCTAGGCCCGTGAGCCATGGCCGCTGGGCCTGCGCGTCCGGAGCCTGTGCTCCGCCAGTGTGTTCATTACATGAGTCTGCCCTTGTTTAGAAAGACACTGATCCCACTGTCCTATCCACACAAGCACCCTCTGTCAGTAGGTACCAAATCAATAAGTAAACCTGTACTAAATGCCTAGTCTACAAAAAGGCATAAGATTGGCTTTGGCTCTGACTCCTCAGCTCTGAGACAGAGGAGCAAGGGCTGGGTAAGTTGCCGTAGAGGAGTTTGCAGCAGATGGTTTTAATGGCTTAGTGGGATGACAGTGATTGTGGGTTATCTGTAAGGTAAACAGTGCACCAGTTGGAGCTGGTGCCAAGTTTGCTGAATCTGATGATTTTGTCTGGGGCAAGAGGTCAGGCTAATGGGAGACTGAGAAATGTTGCAGCAACAAAAAGGTGGCAGTAGCTGCAGGAAGCAGGAGCTGATTGGGTAGGAGATAAAGTATTCTGTTCACCTTCTCTTCATCCCACTGGTGTGGGAGAGTCCCACCCTAGGGTTCTGGGAATGGCCAAACACACAACACCTGACACTGGACCTATTCGATTGACAGCAATTTATTAATCACATATATTCACAGCCCAGGGGAGGAGGACACAAAACACCATGTAGTGCCACACTGCGCTGCTCTCAGAAATAGACTGGACAAACGGGCTACAAGAGGCAGGCTTTGTAGTAACAAGAGGGTGAGGTGACCCTTGGTTCCCATGGGAGGATATGATTGGTTTGTTTGAATAATCCACATGCTGTGGGGAGGTGAAGCCCATTAGGTTGAGGACGGGTCGCGTTCAGCTGGTCCAGCTGACAGGGAAACTAGTGAGTAGGGGACTTTTCCCACTGGGCGAGGGGCATATCTGGTGAGAGTAGAACTCATGGTTAGGCCTCTGGGACCCTGTAAGGCTCAAAGATGTCAAGGCAGCACATGAAACTTTAGGCCTTACAATACATATAGGGAAGGAATAAAAGCTATTTTGTAGGTTTCCTGACCTGCTATTTAAAAGCTAATACAAGCTGCTTTTTACTTGTATATTCACCTTATTTGATTTTTATTAACCAATCATTCAGTGCTGTTTGGTAGAAAGTCTTCTTGTTCTTGTATTATGGAATTTTCAAGTTCAAGGAAGTTGTTGAAGGTTAAAATCCATCCCAGGTTCAGGTGGGACTATTCCTAAATTATCTTAAATGTAAGGATCTATTTTGGTTTTGAATAGATAATAAGAAGAGGTTTTTAAAATAACATGTAGTAATTGTTTCTTTGTATTGATTCACTTTGCTGTACAGTATAAACTAACACAATATTGGAAAGCAACTATACTCCAATAAAAATAAATAATAAAACGATGATACTATATATAGGAAACCCTAAAGACTCCACACGAAAACTACCAGAACTGATAAATAAATTCAGCAAGGTAGCAGGATACAAGATTAACATACAGAAATCTGCATTTCTTTACACTAACAATGAAATATCAGAAAGGGAAAATAAAAAACAATCCTTTTTAAAATCGCATCAGGGAGTTCCCTGATGGCCTAGTGGTTGGGATTCCAGGCTTGCACTACCATGGCCCAGGTTCAATCCCTGGTCAGAGAACTGAGATCCATCCCACAAGCCGCCAAATAAATAAATAAATAAATAAATAATAAAAATAAAATAAAATTGCATCAAAAAAATAAAATACTTAGGAATAAACTTGACGAAGGACGTGAAAGACTTATATACTGAGAACTATAAAACATTCATAAAGGAAACTGAAGATGATTCAAAGAAATGGAAAGATAGCCCATACTCTTGGATTGGAAGAATTAATATTGTTAAAGTGGCCATACTACCCAAAGCAATCTACAGATTTAATGTGATCCCTATCAAGTTACCCATGACATTTTTCACAGAACTAGAACAAATAATCCTAAAATTTATATGGAACCACAAAAGACCCAGAACTGCCAAAGCAATTCTGAGCAAAAAGAACAAATCTGGAGATATAACCCTCCCAGACTTCAGACAATACTACAAAGCTAGAGTAATCAAAACAGCTTGGTATTGGCACAAAAACATATATGGATCAATGGAACAGAACAGAGAGCCCAGAAATGAACCCACACACCTACGATCAATTAATCTTCAACAAAGGAGGCAAGAATATACAATAGGGAAAAGATAGTCTCTTCAGCAAGTAGTATTGGGAAAGCTGGACAGCAGCATATAAATCAATGAAGTTAGAACACTCCTTCACACAATACACACAAAAAAAAACTCAAAATGGCTTAAAAACTTAAATATAAGACATGACACCATAAAACTTCTAGAAGAGAACATAGGCAAAACATTCTCTGACATATAGCAAAGTTTTCTTAAGTCAGTCTCCCAAGGCAAAAGAAATAAAAGCAAAAATAAACAAATGGGACCTAATCAAACTTATAAGCTTTTGCACAGCAAGGAAACCATAAACAAAACAAAAAGACAACCTACAGACT
The DNA here is from genome assembly GCF_011762595.2 of Tursiops truncatus. Taxonomy (NCBI): domain Eukaryota; kingdom Metazoa; phylum Chordata; class Mammalia; order Artiodactyla; family Delphinidae; genus Tursiops; species Tursiops truncatus. Next base: position 34,588,724 of record NC_047039.1, read on the forward strand.
GGGAGGATATGTTTGCTAACAATGCGACTGCCAAGGGCTTAATATCCAAAATATACAAATAGCCCATACAGCTGAATACCAAAAAAACAAACAACCTATCAAAAAATGGGCAGAAGACCTAAATAGACATTTCTCCAAAGAGGACATACAGATGGCCAGCAGGCATATGCTCAACATCGCTAATTATTACAGAAATACAAATCAAAACTACAATAAGGTATCATCTCACGCCAGTCAGAATTGGCCATCATCAAAAAGTCTACAAATAATAAATGCTGGAGAGGGTGTGTAAGAGGGAACCCTTCCACACTGTTGGTGGGAATGTAAATTGGTGCAGCCACTATGGAGAACATTATGGAGGTTCCTTAAAAAACTAAAAGTAGAGATACCATATGATCAAGCAATCCCCACTCCTGGGCATATATCCGAAAATCTCTTATTCAAAAAGATGCATGCACCCCAATGTTCATAGCAGTACCGTTTACAATAGCCAAGACATGGAAGCAACCTAAATGTCCTTCAACAGATGAATGGATAAAGAAGATGTGGTAGTTTTGGAACCAAGATGGCAGAGTAGAAGGACGTGCTCTCATTCCCTCTTGCGAGAACACCAGAATCACAACTAGCTGCTGGACAATCATCGACAGGAAGACACTGGAACTCACCAAAAAAGATACCCCACATCCAAAGACAAAGGAGAAGCCACAATGAGACTGTAGGAGGGGCGCAATCACAGTAAAATCAAACCCCATAACTGCTGGGTGGGTGACTCACAGACGGGAGAAGACTTATACCACAGAAGTCCACCCACTGGAGTGAAAGTTCTGAGCCCCACGTCAGGCTTCCCAACCTGGGGGTCTGGCAACGGGAGGAGGAATTCCTAGAGAATCAGACTTTGAAGGCTACTGGGATTTGATTGCAGGACTTTGACAGAACTGGGGGAAACAGAGACTCCACTCTTGGAGGGCACACACAGAGTAGCGTGCACATCGGGACCCAGGGGAAGGAGCAGTGACCCCAGGGGAGAGTGAACCAGACCTACCTGCTAGTGTTGGAGGGTCTCCTGCAGAGGCAGGGGGTGGCTGTGGCTCACTGTGGGGACAAGGACACTGGCAGCAGAAGTTCTGGGAAGTACTCCTTGGCATGAGCTCTCCCAGAGTCCGCCATTAGCCCCACCAAAGAGCCCAGGTAGGCTCCAGTGTTGGGCTGCCTCAGGCCAAACAACCAACAGGGAGGTAACCCAGCCCCACCCATCAGTATTCAAGAGGATTAAAGTTTTACTGAGCTCCAGTGTACCAGAGCAACAGTCAGCTCTACCCACCACCAGTCCCTCCCATCAGGAAACTTGCACAGGCCTCGTAGATAGCCTCATCCACCAGACGGCAGGCAGCAGAAGCAAGAAGAACTACAATCCTGCAGCCTGTGGAACAAAAACCAAATTCACAGAAAGATAGACAAGATGAAAAGGCAGAGGGCTATGTACCAGATGAAGGAACAAGAAAAAACCCCAGATAAACAACTAAATGAAGTGCAGATAGGCAACCTTCCAGAAAAAGACTTCAGAATAACGATAGTGAAGATGATCCAGGACCTCGGAAAAAGAATGGAGGCAAAGATCGAGAAGATGCAGACATGTTTAACAAAGACCTAGAAGAATTAAAGAACAAAGAGACAGATGAACAATACAATAACTGAAATGAAAAATACACTAGAAGAAATCAATAGCAGAATAACTGAGTCAGAAGAACGGATAAGTGACCTGGAAGACAGAATGGTGGAATTCACTGCTGCAGAACAGAATAAAGAAAAAAGAATGAAAAGAAATGAAGACAGCCTAAGAGACCTCTGGGACAACATTAAATGCAACAACATTCACATTATAGGGGTCCCAGAAGGAGAATAGAGAGAGAAAGGACCAGAGAAAATATTTGAAGAGATTATAGTCGAAAACTTCCCTAACATGGGAAAGGAAATAGCTACCCAAGTCCAGGAAGCACAGAGAGTCCCATACAGGATAAACCCAAGGAGAAACACGCCGAGACACATAGTAGTCAAATTGGCAAAAATCAAAGACAAAGAAAAATTTTTAAAAGCAGCAAGGGAAAAATGACAAATAAATACAAGGGAACTCCCATAAGGTTAACAGCTGATTTCTCAGCAGAAACTCTACAAGCCAGAAGGGAGTGGCATGATATACTTAAAGTGATGAAAGGGAAGAACCTACAACAAGATTACTCCACCCAGCAAGTATCTCATTCAGATTCGATGGAGAAATCAAAAGCTTTACAGACAAGCAAAAGCTAAGAGAACTCAGCACCACCAAACCAACTCTACAACAAATGCTAAAGGAACTTCTCTAAGTGGGAAACACAAGAGAAGAAAAGAACCTAAAAAAAAAACCCCAAAACAATTAAAAAATGGTAATAGGAACATACATATCAATACTTACCTTAAACGTGAATGGATTAAATGATCCAACCAAAAGACACAGGCTCACCGAATGGATACAAAAACAAGACCCATATATATGCTGTCTACAAGAGACCCACTTCAGACTTCGGGACACATTCAGACTGAAAGTGAGGGGATGGAAAAAGATATTCCATGCAAATGGAAATAAAAGAAAGCTGGAGTAGCAATACTCATATCACATAAAATAGACTTTAAAATAAAGAATGTTACAAGAGACAAGGAAGGACACTACATAATGATCAGGGGATCAATCCAAGAAGAAGATATAACAATTATAAATATATATACACCCAACACAGGAGCACCTCAATACATAAGGCAACTGCTAACAGCCATAAAAGAGGAAATCGACAGTAACAAAATAATCGTGGGGGACTTTAACATCTCACTTATGCCAATGGACAGATCATCCAAAATGAAAATAAATAAGGAAACAGAAGCTTTAAATGACACAATAGACCAGATAGATTTAATTAATATTTATAGGACATTCCATCCAAAACAGCAGATTACACTTTCTTCTCAAGTGCACATGGAACATTCTCTAGGATAGATCACATCTTGGGTCACAAATCAAGCCTCAGTAAATTTCAGAAAATTGAAATCATATCAAGCATCTTTTCTGACCACAATGCTATGAGATTAGAAATCAATTACAGGGAAAAAAACGTAAAAAACACAAACACATGGAGGCTAAACAATACGTTACTAAATAACCAAGAGATCACTGAAGAAATCCTCAACAAAATACTAGCAAACAAAATGCAACAGCACATTAAAAGGATCATACACCATGATCAAGTGGGATTTACCCCAGGGATGCAAGGATTCTTCAGTATATGCAAATCAATCTATGTGATACACCATATTAACAAATTGAAGAATAAAAACCATATGATCATCTCAATAGATGCATGAAAAGCTTTTGACAAAATTCAACACCGATTTATGACAAAAACTCTCCAGAAAGTGGGCATAGAGGGAACCTACCTCAACGTAATAAAGCCCATATACGACAAACCCACAGCAAACATCATTGTCAATGGTGAAAAACTGAAAGCATTTCCTCTAAGATCAGGAACAAGACAAGGATGTCCACTCTCACCACTATTATTCAACATAGTTTTGGAAGTCCTAGCCATGGCAATCAAAGAAGAAAAAGAAATAAAAGGAATACAAATTGGAAAAGAAGAAGTAAAACTGTCACTGTTTGCAGATGACATGATACTATACATAGAAAATCCTAAAGATGTCACCAGAAAACTACTAGAGCTAATCAGTGAATTTGGTAAAGTTGCAGGATACAAAATTAATGCACAGAAATCTCTTGCATTCCTATACACTAATGATGAAAAATCTGAAAGAGAAATTAAGGAAACACTCCCATTTACCACTGCAACAAAACGAATAAAATACCTAGGAATAAAGCTACCTAGGGAGACAAAAGACCTGTATGCAGAAAACTATAAGACACTGATGAAAGAAATTAAAGATGATACCAACGGAGAGATATACCATGTTCTTGGATTGGAAGAATCAATATTGTGAAAACGACTATACTACCCAAAGCAATCTACAGATTCAATGCAATCCCTATCAAATTACCAATGGCAGTTTTTACGGAACTAGAACAAAAAAATCTTAAAATTTGTATGGAGACACAAAAGACTCCAAATAGCTAAAGCAGTCTTGATGGAAAAAAACAGAGCTGGAGGAATCAGACTACCTGACTTCAGACTATACTATAAAGCTACAGTAATCAAGACAATATGGTACTGGCACAAAAACAGAAATATAGATCAATGGAACAAGATAGAAAGCCCAGAGATAAACCCACGCACCTATGGTCAACTAATCTATGCCAAAGGAGGCAAGGATATACAATAGAGAAAAGACAGCCTCTTTAATAAGTGGTGCTGGGAAAACTGGACAGCTACACGTAAAAGAATGAAATTAGAACACTCTCTAACACCATACACAAAAATAAACTCAAAATGGATTTGAGACCTAAATGTAAGACCGGACACTATAAAACTCTTAGAGGAAAACATAGGAAGAACACTCTTTGACATAAATCACAGCAAGATCTTTTTTGATCCACCTACTAGAGTAATGGAAATAAAAACAAAAACAAACAAATGGGACCTAATGAAACTTCAAAGCTTTTGCACAGCAAAGGAAACCATAAACAAGACGAAAAGACAACCCTCAGAACGGGAAAAAATATTTGCAAACGAATCAACGGACAAAGGATTAATCTCCAAAATATATTAACAGCTCATGCAGCTCAATATTAAGAAAACAAACAACCCAATCCAAAAATGGGCAGAAGACCTAAATAGACATTTCTCCAAAGAAGACATACAGATGGCCAAGAGGCACATGAAAAGCTGCTCAACATCACTAATTATTAAAGAAATGCAAAACAAAACTACAATTAGGTATCACCTCACACCGGTTAGAATGGGCATCATCAGAAAATCTACAAACAACGAATGCTGGAGAGGGTGTGAGGAAAGGAAACCCTCTTGCACTGCTGGTGGGAATGTAAACTGATACAGCCACTATGGAGAACAGTATGGAGGTTCCTTAAAAAATAAAAATAGAATTACCATATGACCCAGCAATCCCACTACTGGGCATATACCCAGAGAAAACCATAATTCAAAAAGACATATGCACCCCAATGTTCGCTGCAGCACTATTCACAGTAGCTATGTCATGGAAGTAACCTAAATGCCCATCGACAGATGAAAGGACAAAGAAGTTGTGGTACGTATATACAATGGAATATTACTCAGAGATAAAAAAAGAACGAAAATTGGGTCATTTGTAGAGACGTGGATGGACCTAGAGACTGTCATACAGAGTGAAGTAAGTCAGAAAGAGAAAAACAAATATTGTATATTAATGCATATATGTGCACTAGAAAAATGGTACAGATGAACCAGTTTGCAAGGCAGAAATAGAGACACAGATGTAGAGAACAAACGTATGGACACCAAGCGGGGAAAGCGGGGCAGGGCAGGGGTCAGTGGTGGTGAGATGAATTGGGAGATTGGGATTGACCTATATACACTAATATGTATAAAATAGATAACTAATAAGAACCTGCTGTATAAAAAATAAATTTTAAAAATTCAAAAATAAAAAATATTTGCAATGCATATGCAAAGAGCTAATTTTCATAATATTAAAAAGTAGTTGTAAATCAATAAGTAAAGATAAATAATCTATTGGCAAAAAATAGTAACAGAGAATTAACAAAAAAGGAAATATACAAAAAGGTGCCTAGCCTACCTTAAAATAAATTTGTAAATATACAAGATACATTTATCACTTCTCAGGTTGACAAGGATAAAAAATGTGACATGTATGGGAATAGAGGCACCCGTAGGCAGTTTTGGTGAGGATACAAATCCATACAACTGGTGGGGCAATTAGACAATATCAACACTTAAAATACTCAAACCTCTTTATCCATCAATTCAACTCTTAGGAATTTCTCCTACATATATATTCATACTTGTGTACAATGACATATATATGAGGTTCGTGTCAGCATTATTATTCAGAGCCAAAAAAACTATAATTAACTAAATTTACATATAACTAAATAACCGAATGTGACATTGAAGATAAATTGTGTTGTAGCTCTATCAAAGAAGACTGTACAGCCATCAAAGAAAAGATACACAAGATATATTCATATTATTAAATAAAACAGGATAAGAAGTGTCTGTAATATGTTTCCATTTGTGAAGAAAAATATATCACTTTATTTATGCCTCCTATGCCGAATCAATTCTGAAAGATACACAGGGAAGGAAAACGGCAGACAAGGGTAAGAAAGAGACATACTACATACCTTCTTCTGCCTTTGGAATTTTGTACCATGTATATGTGTGCCTACTTTTAAAAAAAGCAATTACTTTTAGTTATTGAAATAAAATAAATGCCTCCATCAAAAGACCTCATCCCTGCTCCTCCAACCTTTCCCCTCAATCCAATCCAGTCCACCCACCTGCACCTCTGCTAGAGGTAGATTGCATTTCTTACTGCCAAATTAACTCCATGGCCCATGCATCTACTGGTAAGTTTCTCTCCTACACACACTCCTTTCACCCACAGCCTGCCCTTAGACATTCAACTCCAATGTCTCTCCACCCAGGAGCCTTCTCTGACTATCCATCGATGCTTTTTCCCCTCAAGAATGGGATGTTGGGCTTCCCTGATGGCACAGTGGTTGAGAGTCCGCCTGCCGATGCAGGGGACACGGATTCGTGTCCCGGTCCCGGAAGATCCCACATGCCGCGGAGCGGCTGGGCCCGTGAGCCACGGCCGCTGAGCCTGCGCGTCCGGAGCCTGTGCTCCACAACGGGAGAGGCCACAACAGTGAGAGGCCCACGTACCGCAAAAAAAATAATAATAATAAATAAATAATTCCATTGCTGGCTCTCACTTTGTGTGGATTAGTCTTCTTTTGGAAACCAGATAGTGAAGTGTCTTGAAAGTAGGAAGGCAACATGACTAAAATATCTTTGTACCCTCGACACTGCCCAGCTTAGGACTAAGCACGGATTGATGGCTCACCATGCCAGATGGGTGAAGGACTGGATGCTGGAGGAAGGACCAAGTAGTAACTTCAGAGATACTGAGGCCAAGAATTTTTTGGCTGGGAGACCACTTTTACCAGGGAAAGACTCTCAAGGAAATTCAGAAATTTTGAGATATTGGAGTCATATCACGATATCCACAGACAGCCAAGCAGGTAACATAATGTCTAAATCAATAGTCAAGGTGTAGGAGTGATGGATCCTGGGGCTGGTTGGAAAACACCTGTCATTCCTAAAAGTTAGCAAAATCCAGGTTAAAAAAAAAAACGAACTCCTCAGGTAAACAGCATATATCCAGAGTAGATATATGGAAGTGGCCATATATTCCAATAATCCTTAGTTGGAAGTGGCCACTTATCTCTGTAGGAAGTCATCTTCCTGAGCAAGTGGAATGCTGTCACATGGGTAGAGGTGCTTTGGAACACAAAGCTTTGGATAGTCCTCCAGAAGTGAACCAGATTCATGTGCCTCCATTGAAGGCAGTGTTTACATTCTCTTCCCACCACACAGAATAGAGGCTTCCCTTCCGCCACATATTTAAATTTAAAGATGCTGCCACCTTGGCCTTTCCCTGCCACATCAACTATGGTCCCCTTCATGCACCTCTGGTTTCCCATCACCCACTGCCTGTAACATCAAAGTTCTCCATTCCCAAGCCATACCAGACTCTGCTGTCCCTAAACTCATGTGTGCTTTGCACATATATTTCCAGTACAGGTGGAGGAGTTTATAGAGGTTCCTCGGTCCCAGCCACTCTTCCTCAGTTTTCGGGGGATGGGTGACCAGACAACTGTTGCGTAGGAAGAGCCGAGCTGTCAGGCTGGTGGAGGGTGTGGAGAATGAAGACAAAGTGGGAGCACAGACACTGCCTGTGAGCGGCGCCTTCAGTCCTTACAGACAACCAGACACCCTCATCTGCAGACTGAATCTCCAGTGAGCTTCCCTAGACAGGTAAAGGTCTTTGACACCACACCTGCCTTGTGAAACAGGAGGGCTTTGTGATACAGTCTGGTGGCCTGGTTCTGTCATCTGTGAGGCGGAGGCCACAAGACATAGCACTGGGAGTCATCAGGCACCAGGACCCTGAATGCCTACATATAGGGATGGTTGGTCTCCTTATGCTAATGAGGTTTAGACCATGCTGAGCCTGACTTCTGTTCTGTGGGATTTGGGGTATCCCTTATATACCTATGGCTCCATCTTCATTATTATCCTAATTATCTGGCAGGTGAAAAAGAGTTACCATGGATTAACACTGGAACCTAAAAGGAGCTGCTGCCTGGTAGGGAAACACGATGACCATGGCTGAACCAATCAAGCCTCAGATAAGATACATTCAATTACTCTTTATAGTAATTCTCTTTCTCAGAGCCTAGAAATAATTCTTTGCCAGGCCATCCCTGCAGTGTACTCTAATTGAAAAATCAAGAATCTCTCTATCGGGCTTGGGTTGAGTCCTAGGTAAAGTGGAATCCACCTCACTGGATCTCTTCTGACCTCCCAAAATGGGGGATTTTTCTGATTGGTGGACTTAGTAAGCAAAAGCCCTTGGCTGAGAACCACTGACCATTTAATCAGTTCCATTATTCCTCCTGTGTCACACTAAATCCCCTGAAAATACTGTCCTGGGAAAGGGGACAGGAGGTATGGAATGTGGAGAGCCCTGAAGTAAGCACACAATAAATAGAAAAATGAAATATTCAGGTGAAAGGGTGGAGTACAGGAAGGCAATATAGGACAGTGTATAACATACAGACAAATATATAGAAACAGACTGGGAAATGTATATTTCCTTTGTTTCACTTTAGACATGAAAAAGAAAATCGTGTCCCAGCTTCACACTCTCTTTGACCTTTAAGCGTCACCGGAAAGTCAGACAAAGGGCTAGAGATGCAGCATCAAGAGGTAAAGTCCCAGTCTCTGCTCTGACTCCCCTCCACTGTGGGTGAGATTCCCATGAACCCTGTCCCTCGATGACCCCTGGTGCCAGGAGCCAGGTGCTCTAACCACTGAAGGCTTCAGTTCTCCAAGTTGACAAAATCTGCCAGAAAACTGTTTTGGGTGGGAAATCAGAGTCTGGAAATGTTCCAAAATTCTCTACCTTACCCCTGGGAATGAAGAGTGAGGAAACAGGGAAGAAGTCCTTAATTGTGTCATTTACTAGTTTTATGTTTACTAGTTTCCACTTCCCTGTGGAAGTCACTTCATCTTTCAGTCTTGTTACCATGAAATGGGCATCTGATGATCCTGCCTCACTCACAGTGTAGTTGTGAAGATCAAATGAGAGCAGGTCCAGGAGAGCACACCATACCTGGTTGAGTGGTACACAGACGTGCCTCACAGCACTAACTGTTGGGGTTTGCGGTCTCCTCTCATTCAGAGGCCTTCAGCTTCCTATAGGATGTCCCTGGGTCCACTCCTGCTCCATGTAACACTGTCACCTGGTTTCTCAGCTAGGAGACTTTCCCAGGAAGAAGCTGAAAAGCCATGGGAGCTGCTCTCTGTCATGAAAAGGTGATCTCCTGCTCTTTGCAGTCTCCCAACTCCCAGCCTGGTCTGTGATCATTTCTCTGCTTGGCCTGGGGCAGGGTTGGGGAGAAGGACAGTGGCTGAGAGGGAGCCAGACAGTGGAGCCTGGAGCACTGGTTGAGAGCGTTGCCAGGGCAGAGGGGGATCAGATATTTCAGGAGACAGGAGTTTCCTAGTTCTGCTCTGTGCTAGGCTCACAGTGGCCCTGGAATTCAGAATTTCACTAGTGCATAGTTCATAAAAGACTCTACATGGGTTTGCACTCAGCCACAAGACAAGTTTTACAGTCAGGAGGATGGATAATTGAGTGAATAATTTTCATCATTTTCATATTCTCTTTACAGCTACACCCTTTCAAGGGCAGCCCCCTGGACCCTGCTGACATTACCTCCTCTGGTTCTGTCTTCAGCGGGGCCAGTTCCTGGGACAGCCCTCAGACAGGAGCTTGTCATATATTATACCCTTCTTCTCTAGATCTGGACTCTCAAGAGATGTTGTGTACACCCTTTAATCCCCTTTAATCCCCAGAACACAGAATTCCCAAAAGGATCTCCTTTTCTACAGTTTAGAAATACTGGATACCAGGCTGCGGCCTAAGCCCGAAAAGAGAATGACTCCAGGTTCTACCTGGTGATGTTCCTGGTGCTGCCCCATCAGCTAACCATTGGCTCCCCCATCTACCTGGTTCCTTCTAGTTCAGCTTCTCAACACAGGTCAGCAGGGAACTCACCCACCTCCCAGTCTCTCAAGGCCCTGTGCTCCCAGCTGTTGTCTGAGACCTCGCCCAATAAGCCCCAGGCCCTCAGCCCAGCCCACCATAACTTGCCAAATGACATTTCCCTAGGAAAAAAAAAGCACATGAGTAAACACCCAGCGGATGCAGGCCTCAGGGTTTACAGGACTAGGGGAGGGCAGGCACAATCTCCAGGCCACACACTTGCGAAGAGGCAGATGTCACTCCATCAGTAACAAACAGTTGCCATGTTTCCCTCCCAGCCGGGGCTGGCTTCCTCGGGAGGGGAGTGTGCAGCAGCTCCTGTGTGCAGATTCCTGCTGCCAAACCTGCGATGCCATGGCTCTGGAGATTCAGCAGGTGGTGGTGGGTGAGAACACCCTGATCTCCCCCACTTCAAGGAGGCTGTCACAGGGCTGCTCTTACCTAGAGATTTTGTCCACGTCTAAAGTGTCTTCTGAGCAGAGACTGGAGCATCGTTCCCCACACTCCAAAGACCTTTCACTTCCATCTGCAACCTTCACAGTGTCAGAGAAATCCTTAACCCAGTCATCGGCCCAGTCAACAGGTGCAGCTAGCATCCATGATTACTGGGCTGAACACCTCAAGCTAAGGCAGGGATTTCAAGTACCAGAGGTGCCCAGGGGCCCAGAGACTATGTTTTCTTCAAGGTTTGAGGAAACTAAGGTTTCAGTGAACCTGCAGGAGATGATGCAGAGCAACCCCAACCTTGTCTATGGGAACCAAGGCCAGCAGCCCTTGAATTCTCAGGTCTCTCTGCGAACCCTGAACCGAGAAGTCACAGCCCTGACACATGCTATGGCCTTACATATGGTCACTGTCCTCCCTGCCCACCTGTTATTCCTCAGTACTGAAGTCCGGAGGCTTCTTGAGGTACATGTAAAAGGACTGATGCACTTCCAGAGGTGGGGGCTCCCCAGACGTGTGGAAGAGTCCCTGAGGCAGCTTATACCAGATCCGCCATTATTTTACCACCCTGTACGTAACCAACCAGTCTCTTTCATCCAGAATGATACTTCTCAGTTCTCTACTGAGAAATTTGGGACCGTTTCATACCAGAACTGGGGTTCACGTATGGCCGGCCAGCCCAGCCAGGCCTTCTGGGTTTCTAAGTGGTCCATTATGGACCCAGAACAAAGACACTACTACCAGCAAATCCCAGACAATATGGCTCTAGCCTTGCCCTATCCAGCCCTTAAAGAATTAAGTGGCCTTTATCTAATGCCTGGGCAACAGGCTAACGACTCAGTGGGCCATGTGCAGCCGAAATATAGCCAGCCATTCTGTGGCCTCCCTTCTCTGCACAGTGAGTCCCGGGTTGACACTTTCTTGGGTTCTCAAGGCCTCTCCATGAACGGGAGCATGTCCAAGCCCCCCTTGAAGCATCCTTTTCTCTTCAAGGAGTTCTCCTTCCTCCCTCTGATGCCTAAAACTCCACTCCAGTCAGCTCCACCCTCTTCTCCATCTTCCCCAAATTGGATTGCTCCAACTGAGCACCAACAAGCTCAGATCAATATCCCGTTTCTGACCCTGGATGAATGTGAAGCCTTGAAGTGGCACCTGCTGCAGAGGCAGCTCCAGCTTCAGTGGGGCTTGCCAGATGTTTTCCAGAGAAATCAGCGCACCCAGAGCCCCGTGCAGTATAAGCCCTGTGACAAAGCCCAGTCTTCTGAGACTGTGACAACTTCCTGGCCAGGGCAGCCCATCTCAGTCCTCACAAGGGAACTACTCTTGTTCCCAGAGCATGCCAGGAGGCTGCTGGAATTCCACCTCCAGTGACAGTTGATTCACCATCGCTGGGGCCTGCCCCAGAAGATCCAGCAGTCCATCCATTTGCTTCTGTCCCCTGCTGACGAGCAGACTCTCTCCTGGAGCAGCACAGCCCTAGACAATGTGAACGTCCCCCATCCTACAGCTCTAGAGGGCACTGGCGTTGGCAACCCATTCCCAGCCGTCAAGGACCCAGTGTCAGTCCCTATGCCGCACTTGTTTGACCAGGCCAAGGCAATATTGCAGAGCTACATCGACTCCAAATGTGGGCAGATTCACCAGGGCAAGGTTCCTGTCTGCGTATGTGGCTCCTGGGAGTGTAGAATTCCTGGGGTCCTGGAATTGGCTCCCTTTACCTGCACCCCAGAAAGCAAGCCCCTAGAACTACAGGCAGCAAATGATCCAGACAAACAACAGAAAATTACACCCTGGATGCCAACGGCCCTTGAGCAGCAGCAGCAAACCTCACCAGGTGCTAACACTGAACACCCTAAGCTGCCCCAAGCCCTGTCCGAGGGAGCCACTGAGACACTGGAGACAGCTTTACGGCACAAGGATCTGGCCTTCTTGTCAGGGATGCCTGCTCTTTATTATGTGGTTCTCTCCGCGGCCATGGCCCCAGCAATAACTTCCCAAGCTATGAAAACAGAGATGGTGCCTGGCCTGTCGAATTTCCAGGAGAACCTCTGACTCAGGTGACCTTACCTGAAGAGCAGGGTCTAAGTCCTGGGCCAGGCTTTCAAGATGCCAACGAGACTTGTGCAGACATTGCAGGTGAATTCCAGGCTGAAGTGCAGATGGAAGGAATAATCAAGATGGTGCCTCTAGAAAGCCAGTCAGAGCCTGTGAAGCCATACTCACTCGGGGAACCCACCTTGGCCAAACTAAATTTCCATCTGAGAAAGAAGATCCTAGAGATACAACTGGGAATTCCCCTAAAGGCAAGGGAGTCCTGGGAACAAACTGTAGCAATGCCAGAGAACATATGGACACAGGAGTCTCTTGGGAGTCTAAACAACCACGGAAAAACACTGCTCCAGGAACTCCCCATCCCACCAGATATGCCACGTGCCCTGGATCCAGAATGGCTCCACCTCAAACAACAACTGGCCACTGAGTTAAAGGCAGTGCATCAGAAACAGAAACAACCCAGGTCCAGGGCAGTACCCCATGATTCTGTCCACTGGGCCTCCAAGATCTCACAACCCAGTGGGGACATGACAGAGACCCAGGTGCTTTGTGTTCAGCTGGAGGCCAGTGTGAACAACCCCAGCCTAGAGGAGCCCCAAAGCCCTGACAAGAGCAAGGACTCAGTCCAAGACCCCACACTGGCAGAAAAGAGAGAGAAGCCAGGCAAACCCAAAATGGCAGGGGACCACGGAGAAGGGGATGCCGGGTTTGCAGTCTCTTCCACAAGAGAAAAAAGCCACTCTGCTGAAGCCCAGAGGCCAGAAGGGATGCTTCTGAACAGGACACCCTGCAGCCCCTGGCAACAGAGACATCGCTATCACCTTGGTGCTCCCTGTCAGCACAGTCCCCAGCATCACCCTCAGCTTAAATTCCCAGAGATACCTCCTGGAGTCCCTGGGGGGAAAGACTCTGAGAAGAATGACCTGCAAGACAGTCAAGCCAAGCTCAATGTCATCCTCAAACCAGCAAGCGTTCCTGAGAATGTCCAGCCTGTGGTGCCCCAGGCATCATAGGGCCAGCCTTTCCTGGGCCAACTCATTCCAGGTAAGCCATTGCAGGGCCAAACTTTACAAGGTCAGGTTTTGCAGGGGCAGATGATGCCAGGCTATACTCACAAGAGGCCCAGCCTTCCAGAATCTGGCTTGAGAAATAAGATGAAATCTTTTCTACACTGTATTAACCCCAAAACCAAAGGCAAAGGGCATGAGGAATCCATGTCCTCCCCATGTGAGAAAGTGGCTAACACAAGAAAAGAAAATGTAGCAAAGAGCCTGGCTCCAGCCAAAAGTCCCAAGGGGCGAACTAAGACAGAGGAGACAAGAGGGGACCCAAAGGCCCAATTTCTGCCTACTGAGAAGCAGGTGGGCCTGGCCTTCTTGGATGGTCCCCATTCCCCAGACAGTAAGCTCCGGCACCGCTCCCACTCCCATCAACTCCACTCTGCCTCAGTCCTGGGCATCCCCCGCCGCTGCCCTCGGCACTGTCCACGAGTGGCTTGTGCCATCCAACCAGGGGACCCGCCCTCACTCTCACCTCTCACCTCAGATGGAAACATTGGTCTGCTCAAGAAGACCCAGTGCATTCGAAAGACTCTGTAGTCTCCTCAACGTCTGCATCCCTTGAAGAGGACTGCTACTGTCATTTTCATTAATGTACAGGTGGGCAGAGTGCCACCCAAAATATACTCTATATCTCTAAGCAGAGAGGTGTCTGTCTGCTCCTCCTCTCTACTGTGGTGTGTTCAAGGAAGGCATAAGGGAGGTAAATGTCCTTTTTATCTAGGGAAGGAGTTTTAACTCACACTTAAGCTGGGTCGCACTCCACACAACAACACCCGCTCCCCGGACTGTGGATAAAGGAACTGGAGCAGAGAAGGAAGGCCCTTGTCTAAGGTACACTGAAGGTAAAGGTCAGACTTGACTTCTATTATGGCGACCTTGGGCCCAGAGGAGCCATGTGGACATGAGGATAGTACTGTCAAGAAGGAGTGGCCAGGAATCCCACAGGCAAAATTCACTGATGACTTCTATATATGCCCACAATCTGGAGGGGAGTGCCAGTCTTCCAACCTTGAGGAGGCGCTTTGTTTACCAACAGCATGTAGCTAATATGACTAACGTCAAAAGCAAATGGTAGAATCTCCCCTCTCTGCTCCCTGTTGGTTATTCGTTAGATCTTTCTGGAGAACTCACCTAGGAGGCTGCTGTAGCTCTCTTGCCTATATCCCACTTCCACTGCCTAACAGCTGCATGGAATGAATGACACCTGGAATGAAGATCACAGTAGGACATGGAGAGGGGCTTGTCCCCCACCCCCAAGGGTAGGCAGGGACAGAAGCAGAGAGGAAGACCATGTAGATGGGGGTCTGAGTCCCTGAGATAGAAGCTGACATGTTCCTGGGACTTCCCTGGTGGTCCAGTGGGTAAGACTCCACGCTTCCAATGCAGGGGGCCCAGGTTCAATCCCTGGTTGGGGAAGTAGATCCCGCATGCTGCAAGTAAGAGTCTGCATGCCGCAACTAAGAAGTCCGCATGCCACAACTAAGAAACCCGCATACTGCCACGAAGATCCCGTGTGCTGCGACTAAGATCCAGAATAGCCAAAATAAATAAATATTTTTTTTAAAAAGAAGCTGACATGTTCCTGAAGAAGGCATGATAAGAGAAAAGGCTGGTTTGCTATGTACTCAAAAGAAGTTGAGCCAGGAAGCCAACCCAATACCCAAGTGCTTTTAGAGCATGGAGAGGAATAAACTGAGTTTTAGACTGTTGTCCATCGTGTGATGAAAAGAAGTGAGTTGAGCCTTATTGTCCAAAGGAAATGCAAATTAATTCAAAATTTCTGAACACTCACCCCCCACCCAACAAATCTGTTTCCCAATGTCAGGGATTGGTGTAACTATAAATCCATGTTTTTGCTCAGCCCAAACATGAAGTCAGTCACTGTGTTCTAATCTCGATATATCTCAATTTTGCCCCCTTTCTCCTGTGTTTACTGCCTCTGCTTGTTAGGTTTCTCATCCATAGGTATCTCATTCTTGCCTGAGTAATACAATAGTGTGTTATAACCCCAGGACTTAGGATAGCGGCTGGTGCATAATAATACCTTAATAGTACTTGAATCCAAAGTCGGGGCTGGGGAGGCAGACAAATCATTACATTCGTATGATGAGTGCTATGGAATAGGGAATACTGCCACAGGATTACTGGGGTACTCAGCTGATGAGGACCCCAGAAGGGTCACAATAAAAAGAACCTTGATTATGCTGTACACCTTAAACTTATACAGTGCCGAATGTCAATTATATCTCAAAACTGGAAGAAAGGGGAATTCCCTGGCGGTCCAGTGGTTAGGACTCCGCACTTGCACTGCAGAGGGCACAGGTTCAATCCTTGGTCAGGGAACTAAGATCCCACAAGCCGCTCGGCGTGGCCGAAAAAAAACTGGAAGAAAAAAACTTAAAAAAAAAAAAACCTTGAGGGCTTCCCTGGTGGCACAGTGGTTGAGAGTCCGCCTGCCGATGCAGGGGACACGAGTTCGTGCCCTGTTCCGGGAGGATCCCACATGCCGCAGAGCGGCTGGGCCCGTGAGCCATGGCCACTGAGCCTGCGTGTCCAGAGCCTGTGCTCCGCAACGGGAGAGGCCACAACAGTGAGAGGCCCGCGTACCGCAAAAAAAAAAAAAAAAAAACTTGAGATGTGTCTTATATTCAATTAAAATATTTGCTTACTTACTATATGCAAGGTACTACAGTAAACACAACAAAGACACAGGACTTACACCACAGAGCTCATGATTTGATGTGATAGACAGTCTCACCTGCCCAAATTGTCTAATCAACATAAATACTTGAATGTCCAAAATTCACCTCTATAGAACAGTGAACTCTTGATTCCCTATTCCAACCATCATCTAATTACACATACATGCTCCAGTCACAGTATTCACAACATCAGTTAATAGCAACTCCATCTTTCCAGTTCTGAACAAAAACACTGGTGTCATCCTTCACATTTTTTTTCTAACCATCCACATCCAATCCATCCTGTTGTCTCTACCTTATGAAATGAATTCAGAACATGACCACTTCTCACTCTCTCTGCTGCTATGATTACTGCAGTATTATCATGACTAATCTCCCAGCTTCTGCCTGAGACCACACTTCCAACAGTCTTTTCTCAACAAAGAAGCTTGATGGTCCTCAGGGAAGGTCCTGGCTATAGATGATTAGATAGAAAGATAGATTACATCATGATGATGATGATGATGATGATGATGAAGAAGAAGAAGAAGAAATGGAGGAAGGGGTGAGGGAGGGGAGGGGAAAAATGAGGGGGAGGGGAGTGGGAGGAGAAGAATTAGGAGAATAAGAATAAGATAGATAGATAGATAAATGGAGATGTAAAACCATGAGACTGGATAAGATCGCCAAGGCAATGACTGCAAATGAAAAACAGATCTAGGACCAGGCTTTGGGATACCCCAACATTAAGAAATTGGAGAAAAAAGTGGGAACCAATAAGCAGAGACTGAGAAGTAGTAGCCAGTGAGGTAGGAGGAGAACCAGGAGAGTGTGGCATACTGGAAGCCAAGAGAGGAACGTGTTTCAAGAAGAAAGTGGTCAGCTGCATGAAAAGCTGCCAATCTGCCAAGTAAGATGAGGACTCAGAGTTGATTATTAGATTTAACAACATAGAGATCATTCATAGCCTTGAGAAGACTAGACTAAGGTCAGAGACGGAGGCAAAGGCATAACTGGAGTGGATCCAAGACAGAGAGGAAGAGCAACTGGTGATAGCAAGTGTAATCAACTGCTTTAGGGAGTTTTGTTCCACAGAGGTGCAGAAAAATGAGGAGATAGAATCAAGAGGGCTTTTTTTTTTTTTTTTTTTGTGCGGTACGCGGGCCTCTCACAGCTGTGGCCTCCCCCGTCGCGGAGCCCAGGCTCTGGACGCACAGACCCAGCGGCCATGGCTCAAGGGCCCAGCCGCTCCGTGGCATGCGGGATCCTCCCGGACCGGGGCACGAACCCACGTCCCCCGCATCGGCAGGCAGACTCTCAACCACTGTGCCACCAGGGAAGCCCCAAGAGGGATTTTTAAAGGTAGGAGATATAGCTTGTTGGATGTTGATGGAAAAGAACCAGTCAAGAGGAATAAACTGATGATGCAGGAGAGAAAGGGGGAACTGCTAGAGCAATGTCATGGTGCAGAAGTAACAGAATAGGAGTGAGTCCCCAGGTTCAGGGGTTGGCCTTGGCTAAAATCAGTAATCAGTAATGAGGAGGGACTTTGTGTATCATGAAAAGAACGGTTTCCCTACAATTAAGAGAACAGGGCAGGGGCTTCCCTGGTGGCGCAGTGGTTGAGAGTCCGCCTGCCGATGCAGGGGACACGGGTTCGTGCCCTGGTCCAGGAGGATCCCACATGCCGTGGAGCGGCTGGGCCCGTGAGCTATGGCCACTGAGCCTGCGCGTCCAGAGCCTGTGCTCCACAACAGGAGAGGCCACAGCAGCGAGAGGCCCGAGTAGTGCAAAAAAAAAAAAAGAGAACAGGGCAAATACCTAAAGGGGTGAATGAGGAACTGGGAAGGATCGTGGCTGGGGGGAGGGCTGATACAGAGAGCCAAAGCCAGAGATGAAGAGGAATGCTGGAAGTTACCATGGCAAGAGGTTTTTTAGGGCCTAAGAAGTCAGTAGCAGCATGTGAACCCAGGTGGGCAAAAAAAAAAATAGTTGAAGTTGGTGATCACATGTGTGAAGAGGGTGGTCTTGGAATATAGGGGGAGAGATGTCAGAAAAAGCTCTAGATGCACAGAGCATGAAGAGGATGGGGCTTGAGACTGAGAAAAAGGGCAGGTGTGGCATCCTAGTGTTCATCCAGAGACTGGGGATGTCTGAGGGTAGGAGGAGAGAACTGGGAAGCAGAAAGACAAAGAGGCTGCCCTGAGTGATGGAAGGGACCTCTGTTTTGGACACCTCATTTCTCTCAGAAGGTGGCACGTCTGCATTTCCACCTTCTGACCTACCACAGAGGAGCCAAAAGCTGCAGGAAGGGCAGGAAGTGCTGTAGCTTCCTCGTGCTGTGGTATGGGGACTGTGGGATGCCCCTGCCTCACTGATTCCTAAGGAAATCCAGGATGGCTCAACATACCGTCAAACCAGGACGTGGGGCACGACTCTTCCTCTGATAGGACCCAGCACTTAGCACAATGTGTCCTGCTAGCAGGATGCAGAAAAGCCAGGATGCGAAGAAGCATGACTCCTCTGAAGGGTGATTCTGTGCCTAACAGATGGGAGCTCAGGCCCTGCTGTGGCCCCCCAAGGTGAGGAGGCACAAGGTCCAGGCCTGCTGAGCCACACCCTCCAGTGTTTTCCTAAAGCATCCCCAAAGATCATAGGGGGTCCTGTGGCAGGCACATCCTCCATGCC
Source organism: Tursiops truncatus (assembly GCF_011762595.2). NCBI lineage: Eukaryota > Metazoa > Chordata > Mammalia > Artiodactyla > Delphinidae > Tursiops > Tursiops truncatus. The sequence goes on from NC_047039.1 coordinate 34,607,985, forward strand.
TGCTGAGAGCTGGGCAGAGAGCCACAGAGCAAGGAGAGGAGAGGGAGGCCCGGAATGAAGGGAATTGACTCAGAAGGGTCACAGCAGCATCACGTGGGAAGCTGAGGTTAATGTGCACACATCCTGGCTTAGGTGGAGCGGGTCCTTCCCATGTATCCCACCTGCCACGTGCCGGCATTGGCTTATGCTGCTGACCAAGTTTTGCAACAAAGGGCTAGGGGCACAGAGATGAGCTGGAACCAAGACCTTCAGGATTCTCAGTTCTCAGCAAAATCAAGAGCTGAGAGAAGACAGAGTCAGAGCCTATGATTCATGCAGGATGTTGTAGAAGGATGAAGCCTTGCTCATCCCATCCTATAACCCTAGCACAAGCCCCACCTTCCAGCTCCCCCTCGGCTCAAGAAGTAAAATCAGAATGAAAACTCTCACGGCAGGGCACAAAACCAGGTCTTCACTGCTCCAGAATTGCTGGTAGATGCTAGGGATATAGCAATGCTTGCTTGGGAACTTTGGAGTTCGCCTCTGCCCTCTGAGATACCATACTGTCGTGGCAAATGGCTCTGACCTTCTGGAGCCCTTCTCCTGGGCTCTGCAGAGAGCATTTCAGAATTCTACAGAGAGCATTTCAGAATTCTACAGAGAGCATTTCAGGCAACCGAGTGCCTGCAGTGCGGGAGAATGGCTTCTCCACAAAATCACTTCTCTTGTTAAACACCAAGTCCCAGCAAATAGGGACCGTGGCTGCTTTGTTACTGTACCTCCTCACTGCAGCCCACGCAGGGAGGGCAACAACCACAGGATGCGCACAGGAGTAAACCCCAAGGCGCTGCTGCTTCCTGCACCTGTGAGAGGGGCTGAGCCTCTGCTCCTCACCATTCATCCAAAGCCTGCTGCTCCACCTGCTCCACGGCACAGGCCTGGGCTGTCACAGAATGAAGGACAAGAGTGGTTCCATGTCTACGGCAGGGACAGGAAATAAGGGAGGACAGCCGTGAGGGTGTGTGGGGATGTGAGGAATGAGCACAGGCAGGCCTGTAAGGTGCTGGGGGACGCAGAGGACCAGATGCCTAACGGGGCTTGTGGAGGACTGTCCATTCCCATGCGCACAGACAGTGAGGCCAGGACCCTGAATACTTGATCTGGATGAGAGCGTGGGGAGGAAAGAGGGGGCCTGAAGGAGAGCTCTGTTTCCAGAAGGAGGGGTGCATGCTGCCAATTGCCCCCCTTTCCCGCCTTGTCCCCCTCCTCCACTGTAACTTCTCTGGGTCCACAGCCGGGCAAAGAGCATATCGGGGGCTTTCCAGAGTGTATCATTCCCAAGGTCAAGCCCCACACAGAGGCCTCAGGGGCAGGGCCCTGGGCAGGCAGCCGGACACATGGGAATCCAGAGAGTGGGAAGGGAAAGGAAGCCAATCCCTTGCAGTAAACAGTGCTGGCAGCTGGGGCGCATCAGGGGAGAGGGTCAGGGGAAAGTGAGAGGCCAGAGCAGAGTCTCACACACAGTCAAAGACACATGCGTACAGGCACCTAGCCACACAGACACATACACAGGAGGACATAAAGTCAACAATGCCACTCAGAAGCTAACTCAGAGTACCCAGAGACATGTTCAGGAAACACACCTACATAGACTCATGAAAACCCTGAGCCAGACATGCCCCAGCAGACTCTGGCACCACACACATGCAGACAGACACAGCCCATCTTGCAGGCCCACAAACACAAATGCATTCCCAATCCATCCTTCCCAGCCTTTCTCCCCGATACAACGAATAGGCCACCTCAGGCCAGGTCTGTTTATCCACCTCTAAACTCTGGTTTGTAATTTCTGTCCCATTGCCTGTCCTTTAATAAGGACAGTCTTGGATCCACACACACACCCCTGGTCTCAACAACTTGGCTGTGTGCTTTTAAAGGAACGCCACGGTCAGCAAGTCAGTCCCCTGCCCTCTTCAGCAGCCCCGTCCTTCACCTACACTCCCATCCCTACCCCCGGGAGTGTCCCCAGTTTACCGCAGGCTCCTGACCCTCAGTCTCTCCGATGCAGCAGAAACAGAATCTAAAGGAAGAGTAAACCAGACAGACCTACTCTGTCAAAATCCCCCTCAGGAAACTGTGAAGAACCAGCTCCTGACTCGTCAGGAAGGAGCCCTTGATACAGGGCATGACCACATGTGTCGCTCTACCCCAAACTTCAACTGCAGTCCATGCCTTTCAACCCTAACCCTAACCTCAACTCCAGCCCCATTCACAAACAACTCTAAAACCAGTCCTTCAAGTGAGACCCTCAGAATAACTGTACCTCATAAAGGTAATGCTGCTGGGTATTACCCAAAAGATGTTTACATGGCCAGGTAAGTTCAGGATAGAAAACTGCGATGTTCCCTCTCCCCAGGAGCTAGATGCCTACTTCCCTCTAGTCGATCGCAGCTTCAGGGATCATATGGCCATTTATAACTCTCAAGTGCAGAAGTCCAGAAAATGTCCAAAACCTCTCATCTAAACCAGATCAGTATCACACAATACGCATAAGGTTAAGTCCCTCTCCAGACCATCTCAGAAGCTTAAAACTGACCCCCAACACAACATTTATCTCCTTGACCCATTTTGATCCCAATTTTAAACTCAAACAGTACCCTACTCCAACCCTAACACAATCCTAATCGAAGATGCACTAGCTCTTTTTTTTTTAAACATCGAGTTAGCTTTACTGAACAGTTCATGAATTGGGCAGCATCCCGTTTAGCAAGTAGAGGGGAGCTCTAAAAGGCTATAGAAAAAGAGAAGTTTTTAAGAGTATGACAAGGAAGTCAAAAACAAAAACAGATTATTTCAGGGTTAGGTAATCTATCTATAGGGGATGAAGGAGATCTATGTGCCAGGTTACCTCATCTTCCTTTGGGGGATGGAAAGGATTACCTCACTGGTGCGGACCAGAAATTTCCACACCGATCAGTTTGGATTACATTCTTGGAGAAGGCTGTAACTTCAATAAGGTCAGGTATTAAGTCTTCCTTTTAGCATAAGTGACTCCATTTTGGGCCTGTCATTTCTTTTTTAACAGGGAAATGGTGCCAGATCAACTCAGATAGGACACCCCTACTCCACCCACACTTCAGACTGCTGGAGAAGAAAGCAGACTTTTATAGACCCTTTCAATTCTCACCATGTAGATAAGCAGATTCTCCAGCTACTATAGGTGAGATCTACAAGATGCACTAGCTCTTATCAACAGGAACCATAAACGCAATTCCAAATCCTACTTTAACATCACCGTGATTCCAGCCCTATGCTTACCACTACCTACCTCCAATCCGTAACCACTATGTCAGTGCTGTTCCAAGCATAGTCCTAACTCTAACCCTGTCCCTAGGTAGCCACACATTGAGTAAAGTCTGCAACTATGCTGGGCACACAAATATCACACACTTCTGAAGGTAATGGGTCATCTGCAGTCCAGGAAGCAGTAGCTTCCTCAGTAACAGCTGCACAGTCATCAGGGCAGCCGGTCCCTGGTGGGCTCAGTGCTCAGCTGGGAACCCAGGAGCACCAAGGCACCCAGGCCCTTTGACCCTTGTTACACATACAAGCGTACAGGGGCCCAGCTCACCCCAAGCCCTGTTCTAGCCCAGCTTCTGAGCTGAAATTCCTGCCATACCCCTCCCCGGCTCCTGCCTGCCAAGCTGGGAGCATCTGTTGCCCTGAAAGCCCCACCAGGCAGGCACAAATGGGCCTGGGGCCTGGAGCTGAAGGGAATGTGGCCTCTTCCCAATGTGGGCAATTCCAGACTCCTGCAACACCCGCACCTAGGACCTCCACCCCGGAGCCAGGCCCAGGTGCCCGTCCTAAAGAGGTAGTGGGTCTGCCGACACTGGGGGTGAGTAGGGGTGGATTAGCACACCTCCTCTCCCAGGCTCCAGGGTCTCAATCTGGCGTTAGGGTGTGTTCACTCTGCGCTCATCAGCAGACGTAAAGCTGAAGTGAGCCACGTGCACCTCCCTCACCTCTCACCCTCGGCACCAGGACCTCTGGTGTAGCAGTCCTCTGTACCTCGGCCACCGCAGAGATTGTCAAACACTACCTAGGCTCTCTCGAGCGTTCACACCAAGCCAAAGCCTTCACCCAACAGACTGGAACACTTAGGTGGATACTCACAGGTCAGATGTGTAGCCATCCGAGTCTCTGCGTCCCCTTCCTTACCGTCTACATCCAGGCTGGCCTGAGGACAAGAGAGGGGCTTGGTTCAGGGCTGCAAGCTCCAGACCCCGACAGCAAACTTAAGGTTCGGGTGGGACTGTGAGGTGAGATGAGCCCAAGCCAGCAACCGAGGGCAGAGGAATGGCTGGATGACAGACCTGGGGCCCCAGATAAGGAGAAGGATAACAACTCCTCTCACCATCGCAGGTCCTTTCCTGGGGGCTGCATCTACATCTAAGCTCCACTTCCTTCCAGGTTCTCTTGGTGCCTCCCTCTCATGCCCCCACCTCCACCCCATAGGCTCAGACACCTGCACCCTAGTGTATGGCAGGGATTTCCTGTCATCCTCCTGCTCTGAGAGTAGCTATTTCCAGCCCTGACTTCATGTCCAGCCAGGTTTCTACCTCCGGCAAAGTCCCCACTCTTTCCTTCCCTTCCTTTAGGACCCCTAACTTAGGTTCTAAGCCCCAGGAGCAAGTAAGGAGGTCCCAATGCCTCCAGTATGGAACATCTCCCTGAGGCCGGTCTACCACTACAGGGTCAAGTTCAGAGGTCGGGACTTAGGGTAGATCCTAGGAAGAGCTTCCCATATTGAGGAAAGGCAGTTGAGGATGGGACCTAAAGCGGCTGTGGACACCATCTAACAAACAAGAGGCCCTCATGATGGCATAAACAAGGGGAATGGGGCAGTATGTCCTGGGAGAGAAAGGGAACCTAAGATTTTAGAAGAGGAAACGTCTTAGTCCCCAACTCTTCCCTGTCATGTTCTCCCTCATTCCACAAGCTGTGCCAGGGCAGAAAGTCCTCCCCTCAGGAAGATTGGGGGTACATCATCCCAGCTTCCTCTTCCCCCAGACCACCTTTGTTCCCTTCCACTGGCTCTGAGCCCATCTGGAATTTGGGATGGGGAGCCAAATAGGCCCAGGTGGCTCTCCCAGCCCCACCCTACCAAATTCTTGGAAGTACCTGGACAGCTTGGTAGAAATACAGATAAATATATACAGCTTGGTAAAAAATACAGATCCTTTGGCCCTATTCTGAGATTCTGTTTAAGATGGTCTGGGGTGGTGCCTCTAATTCTGTATTTTTAATAAGCTCCCTGAGTGATTCTGAAGTGCAGCCAAGTTTGGAAACAGTGTAAACAATCTAATATGATATGACTCTGGAATCACAGACATGTCCCCCCAAGTCCATGCTATCCCACCTCTCTGGGAACTCTTCAGAGATAGGCTGCTCACTACTTACTTAGCCACTTCCACAAAAGGTAGGGCAGGTGTGGAAGGGGAGATTTTAGAGATGGGAATTAAAAGCTTTCTCATGCCAGGATTTGCCAGAAGACCAGGTAAAAGACGCAAGAAATCTTATCTCCTTGTTTTTTCCCGGTCCTGTTCCAGGAATGCCAGCCAACTTGCCAACTGGGGCACTCCCTGCCCTGCTTAAGGTCTCAGCCTGTTGTAAAACCGCAGACTCAAGATCTCAATGATCTCTCTTCAAATTCACTCAGGTTCCAGCCCCTCTGTTCTGTGGGCCTTGGGAAGGCCCATACCACATCCTCATCCCCATCCCAACAATATCCCCATCTCCAATCCCCATCCCCTCTGCATCCCAACCTTCCCCAACAGCAACACCCCTATTATGGGCACAATCTTTCTATCACTATCTTGCACCTGGCCCATGCTGTCCTGACTGCATCCCTCCCAATCTCTCCTCTCTATATCTCCCTATGGTCTCGTATTTCCATAAAGCTGGGGTGAGCCTGGTGGTGAGGGGCACACTGGGTTTAGCACTCTGGGAACCAGATGGATTTTCCAGTCCTAACCTGGTGATCACAACTCTGAGGTTCTACACTGGTTTTAAACATAGATTCTAAGTCAGGACCTGATAATCCTCACACACTACACTCCAGCATAAATTCCAAATGGAGGGCTTCCCTGGTGGCACAGTGGTTAAGAATCCACCTGCCAATGCAGGGGACACAGGTTCAAGCCCTGGTCCAGGAAGATCCCACATGCTGCAGAGCAACTAAGCCTGTGCGCCACAACAACTGAGCCTGCACTCTAAAGCCCACGAGCCACAACTACTGAGCCCGCGTGCCACAACTATTGAAGCCTGTGTACCTAGAGCCCATGCTCTGCAACAAAAGACGCCACCACAATGAGAAGCCCATGCACCACAACAAAGAGTAGCCCCTGCTTGCTGCAACTAAAGAAAGCCTGCACAGCAACAAAGACCCAATGAAGCCAAAAATAAATAAATAAATAAGTGTTTAAAAATTCCAAATGGATAAAAGATTTAAAATGTTAGAAATTAAATACAGAAATGACAGCATGAAAAATGTCAGACTAGAAAGCTCTAGGGTCAGTCCCTCCACCGAAGCAACCACTGAGCTGAAAAGAGCAATTGGAATCACCTATTTCAGAATTCTGGAACCTAACTGAGCACATAACAATCAGGGGAGTGCTTGATGAAGGCAGAGGATGTTGATCTTTCATAAGAGAACGTCATGCATGAACTAGCTACTAGTCAATGCTGTAGGGACGGCAGCCCACATTCCCAGAGTGGCTGGCTGGTGGCAGAGAACCTTGTCCTCCAAATATTGGGGGTTTTACATTTTGGTTGGTCTGGGGGTTCCCGGAGAGATAGGTGCAGAAGCTTGCCTTGGTTTTAGCCCTCTTGGGCTGCAGTAGCTTCCACAGTGGCACATATCAGAATATTTAAGGGGACATAACTCTTTTGTGGGAGAGGGGGAGAGAAATCTTTATCAGGTCATTGGCTGACCACAGAAGTAAGAGAACAGAAACCTCAGGGACCACACACAACAAAGAATACACTTGGCAAAACTTATTTGGAAAAGTCAAAATGGACAGCTACAGCCCTCAACAAGTAAATATCTGAAACCCCTAAGGAGTGGAAGAATCAGATTTCCAAAGACACCACATTTTAATACTCAGAATGTATAGTTCTCAACAAAAAATTAACAAAGCATACAAAGAAACAGGGAAGTATGACCCATTCACAGGAAAAAAAAGAATTTGACAAAAATCATTCCTAAGGAAGCCCACACATTGGACATATTAGATGAAGACTTTAAATTAACTGTCTTAAATATGCTCAAAGAGCTGAAGGAAACCATGAGCAAACAACTAAATTCTAGAGCCAAAAATACAATAACCAAAGTGAAAAAATTCACTGAGGGAGTTCAACAACAAATTTGAGAAGGCAGAAGAAAGAATCAGCATACTTGAAGATAAGGCAATTAAAGTCATTGAGTCTGAGGAGCAGGATAAAAAGATAAAGAAAAACGAACAAAGTCTGAGAGACCTATGGGATATCATCTAACATACTCACCACAGGAGTCCCATGAGAGAGAGAACAGAGCATAAAAAAATTTTTTGAAGAAATAATGGCTGAAAACATCCCAAATCTGATGAAGGCATGAATATACATATTCACAAAGTTCAAAAAATTCTAAGCAGAATAAACTCAAAGAGATCCATACCAAAACACATTATAGTCAATTTGTTGAAACCCAAAGATAATCTTGAAATTTTGAAAGCAGAAGAGAGAAGTGACTCACTACATACAAGGTATTCTCAGTAATATTAACAGTTGATTTCTTCTCTGAAACTATGGAGGCCAGATAGCAGTGGGATGATATATTTAAAATCTTGAAAGAAAAAACTATCAAACAAGAATTCTGTATCTGGAAAAACCATCCTTCAAGAATTAAGGAAAAATTAAGACATTTCCAGATAAACAAAAGTACAGGAAGTTCATTACCAGTAGAATTGCCTATGAGAAATGCTAAAGGGAATCCTTCAGGATGAAAGGACAGGACAATAAATGGTAACTTGAAGCAATACAAAAAAATAAAGACCTCTGGCAAAGGTAACCACATAGGTAAATATAAAAGATAGTATATTATATTTTTGGTTTATAACTCCTCTTTTTTTCCTTTGAGAATTAAAAGGCATAAATAATAATTATAAATTGATGTTAATGGGTACACAATATATAAAGATGTAATCTGTGACAATAACTATATAAAGGAGGTAGAACTAAGATGTATAGGAGCAGAGTACTATTTGTTTGTACTATTGGAACAAAGTTGGTATTATTCAAACTAGATTATAAGTTTAAGATGTTAATTTCAATCTCCAAGCTAACTACTAAGAAAATAACTTAAAAATATACAGAAAAGGAAAAAGAAGGGAATCAAAATGGTACACTAAAAAAATCAACTGAATACAAAGAAAGGCAGTAATGGAGGAAATGAGGAACAAAATCATATAAGACATACAGAAAACAAATAGCTAATTGACAGAAATAAATCCTTCCTTATAAGTGATTTAAATAAATGAGTCACGAGTATGAAATGTACAGTGTCAATCTAATCAATAATTATGTAATATTTTGTATGGTGACAGATGGTAACTAGACTTATTGTGGTGATCATTTTGAAATGTATAGAAATAGTTCCTGCACCAGGAACTAACATAGTGTTGTAGGTCAGTTGTAATTCAAAAACAAACTCATAGAAAAAGAGACTGGATTTGTGGTTACCAGAGGTGGGGGTGTGGGAAGGGGGGATTGGATGAGGGTATTCAAAAGGTACAAAATTTCAGTTATATTAATTATGTTGTACATCACATAACTGCATAACACTACTATATGTTGTATATGAAAGTTGTTAAGAGTAAATCCTAAGAGTCCTCATCACAAAGAAAAAAATTTTTTTCTATTTCTTTAATTTTGTATCTATATGAGATGATGGGTATCCAGTAAACTATTTGTGGTAATTGTTTCATGATGTATGTAAGTCAAATCATTATGCTGTACACCTTAAACTTATACAGTGCTGTATGTCAATTATATCTCAATGAAACTGGAAGAAAAAATAAACAACATGAAAAAATAAAGTAAATGAGTTCAACTCTCTAATTAAAAGGCAGAGATTATCAGAATGGATAAAAAAAAAAGCATGATCCATCTATATGCTATCTACAAGAGACTAACTTGAGATACAAATACAGAGCTTTAAAGTAAAAGGATGGAAAACAATATCCCATGCAACTAGTGACAAAAAGAGAGCTGTGGTAGCTATATTACTGTCAGACAAAATACACTTTTTGTCAAAAAAGGTTATAAGGGATCAAAAGGACATTGTATATTGATAAACTGTTTGATACAGCAAGATACAATAATTATAAACAACTGACAGCCAAGCCTCATAATATATAAAGCAAAAATTGACAGAATCAAAGAGGAGAGTTGACAGTTCTACAATAATAGTTTTAGAATTTAATATCTCACTTTCAATAATGGATAGACTAACCAGACAGAAGATCAAGAAGGAAATAAGAGAACTTGAGCAACACTATAAATGAATTAGACCTAATAGATATACACACCAAAAACACTCTGCCCAACAACAGGAGAATACGTATTCTTCTGAAGTTCCCATGGAACGTTCTCTAGGACAGACGATATGATAGGCCACAAAACAAGTCTAAATAAAATTTTAAGACTGAAATCATACAGAGTATCTTTTCTGATCACAATAGAATAAAACTAGATATCAGTAACAAAAGGAAAAGTGAAAAATTCAGAAATATATGGAAATTGAACAACACACTCAAACGATGCATCAAAGAAGAAATCACAAGGCAAATTAGAAAATACTCTGAGACAAATGAAAACAAAAACATAATATACCAAAACTTTCGAGATCCAGTGAAAGCAGTGCTAACAGGAAAATTTATAGCTGTAAATGTTTACATTTTAAAAAGATTTCAGGGACTTCCCTGGTGGTCCAGTGGTAAAGAATCCACCTTACAATGCAGGGGACACGGGTTCAATCCCTGGTCAGGGAACTAAGATCCCACATGCCACGGGGCTACTGAGCTTGCGCACCTCAACTAGAGCCTGCACACCACAATTATAGAGCCCACTCACCGTGGAGCCTGTGAGCCACAACTAGAGAGAGAAAAACCCACACACCACAATTAGAGAGAAGCCTGCGTACCACAATTAAGACCCTGAATACCACAACTAAGACCCAATGCAGCCAAAAAATAAATAAAATAGATAAATAAATAATAAATAAATCTTTTTAAAAAAGAAAGAAAATACTTTGAGGCAAATGAAAACAAAAACATAATATACCAAAACTTATGAGATTCAGTAGAAGCAGTGCTACGAGGAAAATTTATAGCTGTAAATGTCTACATTTAAAAAGAAGATTTCAGGTACTTCCCAGGTGGTCCAGTGGTAAAGAATCCACCTTCCAGTGCAGGGGACGTGGGTTCAATTCCCTGGTCAGGAAACTAAGATCCCACATGCCACAGGGCAACTAAGCCCATGTGCCACAACTACTGAGCTTGTGCACCTCAATGAGAGAGTCCATGTGCCACAAACCACAGAGCCCACATGCTCTGGACCCCGAGTGCCATAACTACAGAGCCCACGTGCCCTGCACACCACAACCAGAGAGAGAAAACCCACACACCACAACTAGAGAGAAGCCTGCGCACTGCAATGAAGAGCCCAAGCCGCAACAAAAAGATCCCGCACGCCTCAGCAAAGACCCTGTGTGCCACAACTAAGACCCAATGCAGCCAAATAAATAAATAAATAAAAAGATTTCAAATCAATAACCTAACTGTACACTTTAAGAGATTAGAAAAAGTCAATAAAACCAAACCCAAAAATAGCAGAAAGAAGGAACTAATACAGATTAAAGCAGAGACAAATGAAATGGAGACTACAAAAAATAGAGAAAAATAAACAAAACAAAAAGATGGTTCTTTGACAAGGTCAACAAAACTGACACAATTGAGGTTAGACTGACTAAGGAAAAAGAAAGAAGATTCAAATTAGTAAAATCAGAAATGAAACTGGGAGCATTACTACAATTTCATAGACATGAAAAGTGTTATGAGAGGATACTATGAACAACTGTACATCAACAAATTGGGTAATCTAGATGAAATGGATAAAGTCCAGAAACACAAAAATTATCCAAACTTACTCAAGAATAAATAGAAAATCTAAATAGATCTATAACAAGTAAGGAGATTCAATCAGTAATGAAAACATCCCAACAAAGAAAAACCCAGGACCAGATGACTTCACTAGTGAATTCTACCAAATATTTTTTTTCTTCCAAACATTTAAAGAAGAATTAGCATCAATCCTTCTCAAACTCTTCCAAAAAATTGAAGAGGAGGAAACATTCCCTAACTCATTTTATGAGGGCAGCATTACCCTGATACCAAAGCCAGACAAGGACACTACAAGAAAATAAAAGTACAGGTCAATATCCCTGATGAACATAGATGTAAAAAGTCTCAACAAAATACTAGCAAACCAAAGTCAACAGCAGATTAAAAGAGTCATACATGGCGATCAAGTGAGATTTATTCCAGGGATATGAGGATGGTTCAACATCCACAAATCAATCAATGTGATACACCACATTAACAAATTGAAGAATAAAAATCATATGATCATCTCAATAGATGAAGAAAAAGCATTTGACAAGTTTTAACACCCATTTATGATAAAAACTCTCAATAAAGTGGGTATAGAAGGAACGCACTTCAACATAATAAAAGCCATGTATGACAAGCCTTCAGCTAACATCATACTCAAATGTGAAAAGCTGAAAGCTTTTCTCATATGATTAAGAACAAAAGACGAGTGTTTATTATCACCACTTCTATTTGACTTAGGACTAGAAGTCTTAGCCAGAGCAATTAGGCAAGAAAACTTATATATGTACATAAAATCCCAAACACTTCACCAAAAAACTGTTAGAACTAAGAAACAAATTCAGTAAATTTGCAGAATACAAAATCAACATACAAAAATCAGTTGCATTTCTATACACTAACAGCAAACTATCTGGAAACAAATTAAGAAACAATCCGATTTACAACAACATCAATAACAATAAAATACTTAGGAATAAATTTAACCAAGGAGGTGAAAGACCTATACACTGAAAACTATAAGACACTGATGAAAGAAATTGAAGACACAAATAACTGGAAGGATATCCTGTGCTCTTGGATTGGCATATTAATATTGCTAAAATGTCCATAACTACCCAAAGTGATCTACAAATTCAATGCAATCACTATCAAAATTCCAATTGCATTTTTTCATAGAAACAGAAAAAATTCTAAAATTCATGTAAAACCAAAAATAGCCAGAGTAATTTTGAGAAAGAAAAGCCAAGGGGCTTCCCTGGTGGCGCAGTGGTTAAGAATCAGCCAGCCAATGCAGGGGACATGGGTTCAAGCCCTGGGCCAGGAAGATCCCACATGCCAAGGAGCAACCAAGCCCATGCGCCACAACTACTGAGCCTGTGCTCTAAAGCTCGCGTGCCACAACTACAGAGCCCACATGCCACACTACCGAAGCCCACACGCCTAGAGCCCATGCTCTGCAACAAGAGAAGCCACTGCAATGAGAAGCCCACACACTGCAACAAAGAGTAGCCCCCACTCACCACAACCAGAGAAAGCCCAAACACAGCAACAAAGACCCAATGCAGCCAAAAATAAACATTAATTAATTAATTAGTTTAAAAAAAAAAAAGAAAAACCAAGCTGGAGGCATCATACTTCCTTATTTCAAACTATATTACTAAGCTACAGTAATCAAAACAGTACGGTACTGGCATGAAAACAGACACATAGACCAGTGGAATAGATTACAGAGCCCAGAAATAAACCCATGCATATACGGTCAACCAATCTTTGAAAGGGGATCAAGAGCACAAAATGGGGAAAGGATAGTCTTTTCAAAAAGTGGTGTTGGGGCTTCCCTGGTGGCGCAGTGGTTAGGAATCTGCCTGCCAATGCAGGGGACACGGGTTCAATCCCTGGTCCAGGAAGATTCTACATGCTGTGGAGCAACTAAGCCCGTGAGCCACAACTACTGAGCCTGCATGCCACACCTACTAAAGCCCACATGCCTAGAGCCCATGCTCTGCAACAAGAGAAGCCACTGCAATGAGAAGCCTGTGCACTGCAACAAAGAGCAGCCCCTGTTCACTGCAACTAGACAAAGCCCATGCACAGCAATGAAGACCCAACTCAGCCAAAAATTAAATAAATTAAGAAAAAAAATGGTGTTGAAAAAAATGGATAGTTACATGTACAAGATTGATACTGGACCCCTACTGTACACCACTCACAAAAATTCAAATTAAAAACTTAAATGTAAGACCTGAAACCATAAAACTCCTAGAAGAAAACACAGAAGAAAATCTCCTTGGCATCAGTCTTGGCAATGATATTTTTGGATATGATAACAAAGGCAGAAATAAACAAGTAGGAGTACATCAAACTAAAAAGCTTCTGTATACTCTTTCCCTGCCTCCGCTGAGTAACTCAGAGGTGGAGGTTGGGGTACATTCAAGATTCAGTTCCACCCATTACCCACCACCATGGCCGAGGAAGGCACTGGTGCTGGAGGTGCAATGGACGTTAATACTGTTTTGCAAGAGGTGCTGAAGATCACCCTCATCCGCAATGGCCTAGCACATGGAATTTGCAAAGCTGCAAAGTGTTAAACCAGTGCCAAGCCCATCTTTGGGTGCCTGCATCCAACTGTGATGAGCCTGTATAAGTCAAGTTGGTGGAGGTCCCCCATGCTAAACATCAAATCAACCTAATTAAGGTTGATGACAGCAAGGAACTAGGGGAGTGGGTAGGACTCTGTAAAACTGACAGAGAGGGAAAACCCTGTCAAGCGGCTGGTTGCAGTTGTGTGGTGGTTAAGGACTATGGCAAAGATTCTCAGGTCAAGGATGTCATCAAGAAGTACTTCAAATGCAAGAAATGAACAAATTAAAGACTCGGCTCTTTAAAATAAATAAATAAATAAGCAAGTTTCTACACAGCAAAAGAAACAATCAACAAAAAGAAAAGGCAACCTAGGGACAGAGGAAATAGGAGAAAATATTTACAAACCATATATCTGATAAGGGGTTAATACCTAAAATATATAAGGAACTCCTACAACTCAATAGCAAAACAAACAAAAAAATCTGACTAAAAACTGGGAAAATGACCTGAATAGATAGTTTTCCAAAGAAGACATTCCAACAGCAAATGGGTATATGAAAAGATGCTCAACATCAATAATCATCAGGGAAATGCAAATCAATACCACAGAGATATCACATCACACCTGTTAGGATAGCTATTATCAAAAAGATAAGGGATAAGAAATGCTGGAAAAGGTGTGGAGAAACTGGGAACACTTTTGCATTGTTGGTGAGAATGTATATTTGTACAGCCATAATGGAAAACAGTATGGAAGTTCCTCAAAAAATTAAACAAGAAATACCATATGATCCAGCAATCCCACTTCTGGGCATATATCCAAAGGAAATGAAATCACTACCTCAAAGTGATATACTCCCTTGTTCCTTGCATCATTATTCACAAGAGCCAAGATATGGAAATAACCTAAGTGTCTGTTAATATAATAGATGAATGGATAAAGAAGATGTGAGATATATATATATATACACACAATAGAATATTATGCAGCAATAAGAAAAAGAAGGAAACCCTGCCATTTGTGACAACATGGATGAACCTGGAGGGCATTATGCTAAGTGAAATAAGTCAGAGAAACACAAATACTGTATGGTATCACTTACATGTGGAATAAAAAAAAAGGTCCAAACACATAGAAATAGAGAGTAGAATGGTGGTTGCCAGGGGCTGGGGGTGGGGAAAATGGGGAGATGTCTATCAAAGGGTACAAACTTTCAGTTATAAAATGATTAAGTTCTGAGGATCGAACGTACAGCATGGTGATTGTAGTTAATAATACTGTATTGTGTACTTGAAATTTGCTAAGAAAGTAGATATCAAGCATTCTCACTACAAAAAAAAAAGGAAAAGATATAGCTATGTAAAGTGATGGAGGTGTTAATTAACTTGATTGTGGTAATTATTTCACAATGTATACATATATCAAATCATCACATTGTATATTTTAAATATATACAATTTTGTCAATTATACCTCAGTAAAGCTGGGGGAAAAAACATAAGGGGAAATCTTCATGGCCTTGGATTTGGCAATGGTTTCTTAAATATGACACTAAAAACACAGACAACCGAAGAAAAATAGATAAACTGAATTTTAAAATTTTGTGCATCACAGGACACTATCAAGAGAGTAAAAAGGTGGAGCTGGAGGAATCAGGCTCCCTGACTTCAGACAATACTACAAAGCTATAGTAATCAAGATAGTATGGTACTGGCACAAAATCAGAAATACAGATCAATGGAACAGGATAGAAAGCCCAGAGATAAACCCACACACCTATAGTCACCTAGTCTATGACAAGGGAGGCAAAAATATACAATGTAGAAAAGACAGACTCTTCAATTAAGTGGTGCTGGGGAAATTGGACAGCTACATGTAAAAGAATGAAATTAGAACACTCCCTAACACCACACACAAAAATAAACTCAAAATGCATTCAAGACCTAAATGTAAGGCCAGACACTAAAAAACTCTTAGAGGAAAACATAGGCAGAACACTCTGACATAAATCACAGCAAGATTTTTTTTGACCCACCTCCCAGAGTAATGAAAATAAAAACAAAAATAAACAAATGGGATCTAATGAAACTTAAAAGCTTTTGCACAGCAAAGGGAACCATAAACAAGACGAAAAGACAACCCTCAGAATAGGAGAAAATATTTGCAAATGAAGCAACCGACAAAGGATTAATCTCCAAAATATACAAGCAGCTCATGCAGCTCAATATCAAAAAAACAAGCAATCCAATCCAAAAATGGGCAGAAGACCTAAATAGACATTTCTCCAAAGAAGGCATACAAACCATAGATGGCCATAGATGGCCAACAAACACATGAAAAGATGCTCAACATCGCTAATTATTAGGGAAATGCAAATCAAAACTGCAATGAGGTATCACCTCACATGAGTCAGAATGGCCATCATCAAAAAATCTACAAACGATAAATGCTGGAGAGGGTGTGGAGGAAAGGGAATCCTCATGTACTGTTGGTGGGAATGTAAACTGATACAACCACTATGGAAAACAGTATGGAGGTTCCTTAAAAAACTAAAAATAGAACTACCGTATGACCCAGCAATCCCACTACTGGGCATATACCCTGAGAAAACCGTAATTCAAAAAGACACATGCACCCAAATGTTCATTGCACTATTTACAATAGCCAGGATATGGAAGCAACCTAAATGTCCATCAATGGAGGAATGAATAAAGAAGAGGTGGTACATATATACAATGGAATATTACTCAGCCCTAAAAAGGAACAAAATTGGGTCATTTGTAGAGACGTGGATGTACCCAGAGAGTGTCATACAGAGTGAAGTAAGTCAGAAAGAGAAAAACAAATATCATATATTAACACATATATGTGGAATCTAGAAAAATGGTATAGATGATCTTATTTGCAAAGCAGAAATAGAGACAGAAACGTAGAGAACAAATG
The DNA here is from genome assembly GCF_011762595.2 of Tursiops truncatus. Lineage (NCBI taxonomy): Eukaryota > Metazoa > Chordata > Mammalia > Artiodactyla > Delphinidae > Tursiops > Tursiops truncatus. The sequence continues at coordinate 34,624,703 of NC_047039.1, forward strand.
TATGGATACCAAGGTGCAAAGGGAGGTGGGTGGGAGGAATTGGGAGATTGGGATTGACACATATACACTATTGATACTATGTACAAAATAGACAACTAATGAGAATGTACTGTATAGCACAGGGAACTCTACTTAATGCACTGTGGTGACCTAAATGGGAAGGAAATCCAAAAAAGAGGGGATATATGTATATGTATAGCTGATTCATTTTGCTGTACAGTAGCAAATAACACAACATTGTAAAGCAACTGTACTCCAATGAAAATTTTAAAAGAGAGTGAAAAGACAACCCACAGAATGGGAGGAAATATTTGCAAATCATATATTTGATAAGGGTCTATTATCCAGAATGTACAAAGAACTCTTACAATTCATTAGTCAGATTTGTATTTTAGGAACAGTCCTCAGCCTGCTTGAAGGAACAGGAGAGTGTGGAGCCTGAGTGAAACAAGGAGGCAATCACAGTGTTCCAGAGGAGAGGTGGTAAGGCCTGCACCAAGACAGTGGCTGGGGATAGAAGGAGGACCTTTCAGGGACTTCCCTGGTGGTCCAGTGGTTAATAAGAATCCACGCTTCCACTGCAGGGGGTGCAGGTTCGATTGCTGGTCAGGAAACTAAGATTCCCGCATGCCACCAGGCACAGCCCAAAAAAATTAAAATTTAAAAAAAATTTTAATTTTTAAAAAAAAGGAGAGCCTCTCAGATTCAACTAATATTGAGGAGGTAGACTCAGGCAGCTTGGGGGACTGAATGGCTGTGTGAAGTTTTCATTTCCGCATACTAGTGAGGCTGGTTGCCAGGACAGGATCTGTCTTTCAGGAAGGAAAAGGAGGGAGATCCCTATACTTGCCTGGACAGAGTAGCTGGGGATGGGGGAAGTGAAAGTGTCTGCCTGCATAAATAGGCAGCACACCAGTCCCAGCCCACACACGGACCCCCAGTTTGGAGCTCACCACCTCGCCCGAGCTCTACCGTGGCCATGGCTCAGTCGCTGATTCTGAGCATCCTGGTCCTAGTTCTGGCCTTCTGCATCCCCCAGACCCAAGGTATCAAGGAGGGAGTTGCCTAGGATGGGGGCAAGGGGGTGGAGAGGCCGGGGTAGGAGCCTCCAAGCAGCCCCTCACTCCCTGTGAACCCCACCTGCAGGCAGTGATGGAGGAGCACAGGACTGTTGCCTCAGGTACAGCCTAAGGAAGATTCCCACCCACGTTGTCCGCAGCTACCGGAAGCAGGAACCAAGCCTGGGTTGCCCCTTCCCAGCTATCCTGTAAGTGGGTACAAGGGGGTGGGTGCAGGCTGGCAGCTGAGTGGGAAGGCATGATGGGCAAGACTAAGACAGGCTTGCTAACCCCTGAACCCTAGGTTCTCACCTCGGAAACGCTCTCAGCCAGAGCTATGTGCAGACCCTAAAAAGGTCTGGGTGCAGCAGCTGATGCAGCGTCTGGACAAGCCAGCAGCCCCATGGAAACCAGCCCAGGACTGTAAGAAGGACAAGAGGGCCACCAAGTCTGGCAAGAAGGGAAAGGGCTCCAAAGGCTGTAAGAGGTAAGGAAGCTAAAGGGACGGGGGGTGGGAAGTGAAGGGGAGCCTTGATCATCCCCTCAAAGCCCTCTTCTGCCCTCCCAGGACTGAGACCCCAAAAGGGCCATAGCCCAGTGACGAGCCCGGAACCCAGGAGGTCCCCACCAGTCTCATCAGGGCTTGGAGCCCCAGCCCAAGGGACAAGAGGTGGGCTAGGAGAGAAGGAGGACTCAGGGGGCCCAGAGCAGCCACCCCATGCTGGCCTCCCCTCACCCCTTCTCCAGCTTCAACCACCCCTTCTGTATACCCACCCTACCCTGCACGGCTGAGCTGCCCACATCAGGCCAGGCCTAGAGAGGCAGAGAAGGGAAAGTCCCATAGGAAATGTGAGAGGTGGCAGCAGGACTGTCCCCTCTGAGGAAAGGTCACCCAGGGCCCTGGACCTGACCGTGCTCCACACTGCACCCAACTCGTCTTTGTAAATATGATTTATACCTAACTGAATAAACAGCCATTCTGGCCTTCCTCCCAAGTATCTGTTCCTGTGTGTTTGTGTCCACAGAGAAGCCACTGTCACCACAGGGTGGAGTCACACACTCTGGGGTCCTGGCCAAGAGCTCAGGCTGGCAAATTCTATATCCTCACCCACCCCAAGAGTTTCCTTGCTTCCCAGGTGCCCAGACCTGTGGGCAATAAAAGGGAGGCTGACAGGCAGGGTGGGACCTGGGCTGCCCCTGGTCTCTGAGAAATCCCTGCCAATGAAGAGACAGTGGATCCCAGGCACATGTCCCCAACAGCTGCATAGGCCTCTGAGACCCTGAAGAGATCCCTTCCCTGATTCCGCCCAGCATTCTTTCACTCCCAGCTTCACCGGGGACTGCCTCCCCTTTCCTTGGGGTCTACTGGAGGGAGGCGGGAGCCTGGGCCTGCCTGTAACACAGGTGAACACAAGTTCTACCGAAACCTGCCCTACGCAGAGTTCCAGCCCTGGGAGCCCTCGAGAGCCCCTATCTCCTCCCAAAGACCCCAGAGGACTCCCTTCCGCCCTGACCAGTGAAGCAGGGTCTATGACCTCTCCTTATTGTTTGATGGGGCTATGTGCTCTTTATTCCTGAGTTCTCTGTTCCTCCCTCAGCTTCCTTCCAGTTGGGAAAGCATCCTCCCCTTCCCTTTTCTCCTTTCTCCCCTAGGTGGGGCCTGGGGCACTTTAGCCCCTTTAACCTCTTGAGGCCAAGGAATAAGTCTCCAATGGCAGGAATTTGGAACCCCAGAACTCAGATGTAAATTAGTCTCCTCTCCAAGAAGGCTCCAGTCTAACTCTCCTCTACCTCTCCCTCCCCAGAGCAGAGATCCTCCAATTCCCCGCTTCGCCCTTAGGCTAGGAGAGAGAGGACCATTAGATGGGGCCAGGCCACGCGGGAAAGAAGGGAACAGATCCTGGGAGAGGGGCAAGGAACTAGAGGTGGTTGCCACCACCTTCTCCTTCCACCGGGGCCTGAGCATGCCACAGCACTTACCGCTTATTATAGTCATTAAAGTATTTGCTCTCTGCTCCTTCTGAGTACAGTGAAGACAGGGGATGCTCCCTACCTATCATCATGCAGCAGGTGTGATCTTAGTCTACAAACTCAGATGTTCAAGATTTACTGTACTTTAAAATGTTCTTTCAGGAGTTCCCTGGCAGTCCAGGGGTTAAGACTCGGCACTTCCACTGCCAGGGCCGGGGTTCAATCCCTGGTCAGGGAACTAAAATCCTGCAAGCCACATGGCATGGCCAAAAAATAAAATAAAATGTTCTTTCAATGAACCTACTCCAAGCCCCTGCACCAGAGCGCTGGCATTCTTGGGGTCCCATCTGCCAAGGGCTGTGTAAAGGTCAAAGAAACAGCAAGGCACAGGAGAGGCTTCCTACATGCCCTCTACCTCATCCCATCATTGGACATCAGTCTCACCAGTGAATGCTTTGGCCCCTGTGTTCCCAGCAGGTATGACTCCCCAGGTCCTGGACTCTCAAACTCTTAGCTCTGTGCCACATTTGAGCCATGGGAGCTCAGCTATGAGAGCCTCCAGGCTTGGACCTAGCTTCCCCAGACATCTCCCCAGAGCCATCTACTCAGATGGCTTGCTTGCTTCATCCCAGTCAAGGATTGAAGCCCACTGCCCATACTGGCTGGACATACACACCAATCCCCTCCACAGTCTTCAAGAACTCTCTCCAAAACCCTCCCTCTTCCCAGTCCCTCCAAGGTATAACCTCTTCCCAGGTTTGCTTTAGACTTTTACAAAGGCAGAAGGGACTCTAATATCAGGGTGCTACTACTCTCAGCCCTACCAAAACCCTCGCTTGCTCTAAAGAGAAAAGAAAATCATCAGCAAAAAGAGAAAAAAAGGAAAACATAGGCAAAACAAAACAAAACTTCATATTTCACTAAATTATCCTGCCACACTGCATAGCTGGTATTTGCCTCAAGCCCTGCCCTGATTAGCATGCAATATAATATCTATCTTATCAGAGAATGAGTCCCTACTCTCCTTTTCTGCCTTCATCTTTGACAATACTGTCCTGTTCTGTCTTCTTTCTGTAAGATCCATAATTCAAAAAAATCAAATAATACATACTCATGGTTAAAAAAAATCAGAAAGTACCAAAAGGCTTATTCTGAACAACCATTTCCTGCAACTTTTAAGCTACTTCCTCTAGGACTTAGTGCCATATGTCTAAATACTTTGTTCATACCTCTGTTTCTTCATTTACCTATTTTTAAAGTTATCAACTGAGGGACTTCCCTGGTGGTACAACGGTTAAGACTCCATGCTCCCAATGCAGAGGGCCCAGGTTCGATCCCTGGTTAGGGAACTAGATCCCACATGCATGCCGCAACTAAGAGTTCATATGCCACAACTAAGGAGCTGGTGAGCCACAACTAAGGAGGCTACCTGCTGCAACTAAGACCCGGCGCAACCAAATAATTAAAAATTTTTTTAAGTTACCTATTGACTTCCTATTATAAAAAGTGGAGATTTAGCTCTCTTACGAACCCTCTTCTCCTGTCACCCTATCCTCTAAATATAGCTATACCACTATATTTAGACGATGATCAGAATTTACATTATGATGACCATGTAAATGTTGTTCACTGCAGAGCAAAGTAGCGTACTGTGCTTACTTTCCTTTTGTCACTGAGCTTTTTGTTTTTCATAAAGATTCAAATTGTTCTTCCTTTATTTAAAATACCTCTACCTTCCCATTATCATAGCCTCAGTATTTTTCAAACACTTCATCATAGGATTAAAGACCTAATGTTTAAAATATATGTTATAGAAGACAATATAGGTGAGGGTGGTTATAACCTTGAGGTAGAAAAAGAACTTGTTAAACATAAAACCATAAAACACAAACCACAGGGGGAAAGATCAACACCACCAAATTCAAAGACAAGTAGGAGTTCAGAGTAAAGATGGCAAATTAAACACAGGAATTTATTTTCACTCCTTCTTGAGCCCCAACTAAAACTAAAGTAAGTGTTTCTAAGGACTTCCCTGGTGGTCCAGTGGTTAAGAATCCGCTTTCCAATGCAGGGGACGTGGGATCGATCGGGGAACTAAGATCCCAAATGCCACAAGGCAACTAAGCCCGCGCTCCACAACTAGAGAGGCCACGCTCCACAACAAAGACCCAGCGCAGCCAAAAAATAATAATAATAAAATAAATAAAGTAAATGTTTCTGGTGTGTGTATACATTTGTAAAGGCATCAAATCACAAAGACCCGAATGGGAGGGGAGATAAAAGTAACTTTCCAGAAGATTGCTGTTTAGGTAAGTAAATATTTCAGTAAAAATAAGTATAAAGCATAAAATGGAATTATAAAGTTGGAGGACTTCCAAATTGATGCTCATGCATACAGTAAAAAGAAATATTTTACTGAATATTAGTCTGCCAGTGTTCAACAGTAAGACAATTAATGGCTTTTACTAGAAATGTGAAAAGAAAAAAATTCCAAAGATCAGTCATCCCCCAAATTTACAAAACCATCATCAAACACACATGAAAACTCACTGTAACCCCTGGAATTTCCTTTAACAGTAATTACTATCTTCTAACAATGTCACCCTCAGTGCCATTCAGAAAATTACTAATACCATGTTTTCAAATGATTTCAGCACTATCTCTTCCATGAAATGATAACACACCCACACACAATTACGAAATGGTGGGCCAGCTCCCTCTTGTCAGTGTTGCCTCAAAGTCTGAAGCCTTCTGCTTCCCCTGGCTCACTCCTTCTTTGTAAATCCTTTAAGGGCCTCTTTGACACAAATGTAAAGGATGGATGGGGCTAGTAAGAGCTCCCAGAATTACAGCTAATAGAAATGTCTTAACAACCTCAGTCATATGAACTGGAAACTAATTCCAAACTGAGCAACCAGATTTCTTAACACTCCTCTCCCTCCATGGTACCTGGGCCACATGTTCGCTAGCCACTATTTCATTCTTTACTCATCAGTCATTAGAGGGACATGATCACCAATGACAGGATCTTTCTTTTGACATCTTCAAAAATGGGGTACTATGGGGCTACCAGCACAGCACCACTGACATATTTGGCATCTTCTGCCCAGCTTTATGGCACAGGAAGGTCAGGGGGACTGGGTCTATACTTGCTATTTATGAAAGCTCAAAATTAATTTGTGTCCTAGCTTTAATCATTTACCTGTGAAAATGTCTTCAGCTTCAACTGACCTCTTTTGTGAAGTTCTTTTTCTTTGCATGTCCAGGTGTTATTTATCCTTGTATGTGGGGACAAAGTGATGCTATTTTGTTAAAAATCATCAATGTATCTTTCCTTTGCCATCAATGAATTACCACTTTTATGGGTGTTGAAATTGCCAAGCCTTTTTCTAATGCCTATATTTGGTATTCTTCTAGCGGTGGCTCTTCTGCAGTTCCCCTACAGAGATTGTGTTAGCTAGCTATGTCAGGAAGCTGAAAACTTCATTTTCTTCAAGAAATCCATTTCCCAGTTGGTGGCAAACAAAAACACCCCAGGGAAACTCTGATGCCATGTTCTTGAAGACTTTTGTTTTAGAGTCCTGGATTGTGCTAATAATAAATTTCAATCTAATATTAAATGAATAACCGAACTCCACCTGTGATTACCTGAGCAGCCGGCGCCAATTTCGGTTCAGAATACCCACAGCGGACGGGATGTTAAACTCCACTTGGCCTCATTGCCCGACTCCGCCACTAGGAGGCAGCATCGTCGTCGCGGTCCTCCGTCCTCCAAAGGCAAACAGGCTTGTGGGTTGAACACTACTGTTCTCATTTCCTTCATCTTTCTGGGATTTTTTTTCCCCCTTTATTATTTGTCCTCAAATGTGTCTCATGCTAGACCAGGGGTCTGGAATTTTCCCACGTCCACTGATGAGCAGGACAAACTCGTTTTCCGTCCCTGTCCAGGTGAAAGCACTTCATCCTCCGGCACCGAGCGAGCGTCGCGCCGGGCACACAGTTTGGCTTTCAATAAACCTTGAAAGCCTATGGTTTCAACCTAAAGGTTGAAAGAAACCTTTCTTAGAGCTGGCACCGTAATTACGTGGTTTAAGGAATCAATCGGGTGCGGGTTATTTATGTTGCGAAGGAAGTCCCGGAGGTAATGTGAACTTCCTTCAGCCTTTAAGACAAACATTGCTTCCTGTCTTCCACGTTGGGCGCCCTGGCCTCAGGATAAATTGGGAATACTTGGGGTGGGGAAGACAAATACTCACGGAAAAACACCGGCCTCCGGCCGCCCATGCGTCCCAGCCTGCCCAGCCGAGTATCCGCGGATTCAGGGGCCCGAGTGGCAGAGATTTGGCGGGACAGCCGCTGTGCTCGGCCCGGGGTAATCGCCGCCCGGGGGCTTCCCGAGCCCACGCCGACCCCAGGTCCTGGAGCTGCGGGTCCCACCCGCAACCCGAGTCTCCCTTCTGCACGTTCCGCCCGTGTGCCGGGACCCGCGCGCTGGGAGCTGGGGCCGGACCCTCGGCCTCGGGACCAGCTGGGGCCTGGAGCGGGGACAGAACCAGAGGCCGTGCCAGGCCCACGGACTTTGGGCCCAACGCCCTTCTCAGTCTCTCTGGGCAGCCCGCCAGGTCAGGGCCGCATCCCGCCCTTGCTAGAGCACCCCCCACCCGCCAGCGCCCACCCACCCCTGAGCCAGAGCGGCGCCCACTCCAGAGCCTCCCTTCCCAGGCTGGTGCGCCCTCTGCAGGCCTGGGAGAGGAGACACATCAGGCACAGACGTAGACACAGAGCCACAGCTCTCGCGCTCTCTCTCTCTCTCACACACACACACACACACACACACACACACACACACATACACACACACACGCGGGTGACGGGCACACCAGTTACGCTCAGCCCCAGGGACACAGCTCCTGATACTCACATTCATCCATTCAACAAACATTTATTAAGCATCTAATTGAGATGCTCTCCACAACCGTTTACTCCCTGGTACTCCCACTCCTACCATGGCCTTGGTTGACTTTCCCGGCCTCGCTGCTGCCTTACCTGCCTCGATGGCTAAAGTGCCCTCCACCCAAGATCTCCCACCCCTGCGGCATGGATTTGATCAGACCAGGGAGCATGAAGGCTGAGCGGGCTCCTTGGGAGAGTGTGGTGCCAAGATGAGCTGAACTGCCCTGAGCTGGGAGATTTGTCCAAAACTCACACTGAACCAGGAACCCCAAGAAGGCCACGTGGCTGAGAAGAGGGTGAACTAGGTAAAGCAGGTAGCACACTGAGGGCTCTATGGGTGTGGTCAGAAACTGTTTCAAACCCACCTCCCTGGTCTCCACCACCCCACCACTGGATCATTTAAACCAATGGCTGGGGAGTTGGTGCCTTAAACCTTCCACCCATAGGGCCTATGCCCTCCCCCTTTTTGCCATGATAGAAGGTACCATCAGAACACCTGACAGCTGTCACCTTCCCCGATTCCTCTTCTTCTCCCTGATCTGTCAGTGTTAGGGAGCTCCAGGTCTTGGAACTTGACCCCTTCTATCTACACTCACTCCCTTGATGACCTCATTGTCTTATGGTTTTAAATACCATCCATATGCTCCCAAATTTTTATCTTCAGCTAGAATCTCTCCCCTGAACTCTAGACTCATACTACCAACTATGTACTTAACATCTCCACTTATATGTCCAAAATGCAGCTTCATTTAAAAAGTCAAAACAAGGCTCCTGGAGGGCGAGATAAATTAGGAGTTTGGGATTAAAATATACATGCTACTATATATAAAATAGATAACTAACAAGAACCTGTATAGCACAGGGAACTATACTCAATATCTTGTAATAACCTGTAACGGAACAGAATCTAAAAAAGACCAGTGGACCAGCAGTCCCCTGTATATATACAACTGAATCACTTTGCTGTATACCTGAGACTAACACAGCATTCTAAATCAACTATATTTCAATAAAAATTTTAAAAAAAAACAAGGCTCCTGACCTTCTCACAAACCCACTCCTCTACAGTCGTCCACATCTTGGTAAATATAACTCCAACAATCACATTGCTCAAGCCAAAAACATTGAAGTATTTTCTCTGTCTCTCTTTCTCTTCTTTCTCTCATATCCTATGCTGAACCCCTCAGCAGAGCCCACTGGCTCTACATTGAAAATGTCTCCAGAATCTGACCACTTCTCACCAACTCTCAGCAACCTCATGTCCTCCCTGGATTATTGCAATTGCCTCCAAGCTGGTCTCCAGGCTTCCATTTTTGCACCACTTTTGTCTATCTTCCATCCGACAGCCACAGGGAGTCTTTAACACATGCCAGATCATGTCACTGCCAAGAACAGTGTCTGGAACATAGGACGCCCTCAATAAATATTTATTGAATGAATGTGGTGTAAATCCCTTGTTTATTATTAGTTCATGATTTCACCCTTTGCTGCTGATTCTCAGGATCTTTCCCAACAGGCATTCCAGGAAGACAGTATTGAAATTTATGTGAAACCTTTATGCCAGCTCTGCACTATACTCTTGTATCATATAAGACCTTGGAGGGAAACAAATGGCATGACCCAAAAGTCTTAATAGAAAAGAATTTAGTGAAGGGTCAATTTACAGAGGTGAGGGCAAGGTTGTTGTGGGAAGCCACTGCACATGATTTTGTATAGCTCCAAACTTCAGGCCATCTCTCCTTCTGACAAAGTGGACATTAAATGTACTGCCTGAAATTCTGCCCACTGAGAGGTCTTCCCTTCACCACTGTCTTTCAGGGCCACACCTGAATGTAAGCAACTGTCTACTTTTGACTGATGCCAGCATACCTTAGAGACCCATCTGAAAATCAAGACCATACACTTCCTCTCTCTGTTAACTGTTTATAGAAAACTTCTCCATGAAGGCGTAAGTATAATCAGAAGAAGAAGCAGAAAACAATAAAAGTAGGAATCTGAGTCACCTCCCCACACTTTTACTCATGCCTTCTGAAATTTCTAAGGCCTGGTCTCAAATGTACAATGTTCCTTTGAAGTGGAACGCTGGCCATGCACATCCAACTATATGACTTGCTATAGATAACACCCTAGGTTGTGTGGTCACTGGGTGATCTATAGTCTGAGTTTTAAACCAGGGCCCAGTGGCAAATCAGGACTGATTTTCAAAGAGTAAATAATCGTTAGCAGAAGAGGTATGTCCTTACTCCAACACCCTAAGGGTCTTTCCTGTAATGCTCCTTCTGGGGTTCCTGTCGCACCCTTCTCTGCCACAGACAATCTGAAATTCCCTGGATTTGTGAGTCATAAGGCCCAAGTAGACAGGCAACTTTTCCCCAGAGCCTAGACCTGCTGCAGACCCCTTCCTTGCTCTGGGCCTCATTCAAAACTGTCAGCTTGGGGCTTCCCTGGTGGCGCAGTGGTTGAGAGTCCGCCTGCCGATGCAGGGGACACGGGTTCGTGCCCCGGTCCGGGAAGATCCCACATGCCGCGGAGCGGCTAGTCCCGCGAGCCATGGCCGCTGAGCCTGCGCATCCAGAGCCTGTGCTCCGCAACGGGAGAAGCCACAACAGTGAGAGGCCCGTGTACTGCAAAAAAAAAAAAAAAAAAAAAAAAAACTGTCAGCTTTATGCCATATCCAATAAATATTTTGCTGTACTACACCTAACTATGATGTATGTTGCCTCCAAAATCCAAACAGCTCTTTAAGCATTGTGCCTCTTCACGGTAAGTGTGCAACATTCCCCAGATCACTGGTTTTCAGCTTCTCCCTACCTCTAATCGCCTAGAAATTTTACCTATGTTGCAGGATCCTGAATTTTTGGAAGATTTCTTTCTCTCCCTCTGACATACATAGGTCTTACTGAGGCATTTAGGGCGACTGCTATTTCTTGTGCGCCAGTAAACATAATGTCATCAGTTTAAAGGACTGCTTCGATATTCTGTGAGATATCCAGATTATCTTATGATAATCAGAGCAGGAAAGCTGATAATATCCCTGAGGTAAAACAGTGAAGGTGTATTTCTGTCATTATAGAAAACGAATGGATTTCAATGGTCTTTAAGTGACAGCTACAGAAAGAAGGCACGTGTTAGATTATTAGCTGTAATATGCTGTACCAAGGGCTGAAGCATCTTTAAGTCTTTGAAGGTGCTCTATTCTATGCACATCCTCTAGCAACAAAGCATTGCTTTAAGTTTACTATTGTAGGGGGGAACATGGTGGGGCAGGCACAGTTCAAAGGACTTCCACTTGGCCCTTCCTACCATAATTTTCCTCACTCCATGGTCAAGGAACCAGTGTGGAGACCTTGCTAATTACTAAGTATAGTTATTCCCACTATGCATTCTGAAACTAGAGAAATAACCACTGGATAGGTCTTACAGGTTCACTGTGAGATGGACCTGAACCAAGATCCTTCTATCACCTGAACTCCATAAACCCTTACTCTGACTAGTGGACCACAGTGGGGTTTTGGGTCCCCAAGACTAGTATTAACATGAGACAGTATCTAATAATCCCCCAAAGATCTGAATGTTTTCTGTTCACCATTCATATTCACCCTGGCAAACGGCTACAGATCTCTCTAGGGAAGGCTTAGAGAAGTGATTCTCGAATTTTAGCATACATCAAAATCACCAGAAAGGCTTGTTAAAATACAGATTGCTAGGCCATTCCCAGAGTTTCTGATTCAATGGAGTTGAGGCAGAGCCCAAGAATTTGCATTTCTGCCAAGTTCTCAGCTGATGCTGATGCTGCTGGTCCAGGGACCACACTTTGAGGACAACTGACTAGAAGAAAGATATATAGAGTCCACCTGTGAAAACACTCAAGCCTTCCCACCCACCCCCACCATCCAGTCAAGGGGCTTCAGGTCTGGGGAACTGATCTAAGTCAAGGAAATGGGTAAAACACTGTAAATCCCCAATACAATTTGAATCAAGTTTCTCCCTACCAGGCCTAGACATTTTACACTTATATGGGTCAGTAAGTTGTCCATCTATTTCATTCCTAGGAAAACTATGATCAATTAGCTACCACCACAGATCCTTATGGGCAAAGCACAATGATTACCACTTGTCCCTGCAGCTTATTTAATAATTTCATTCATCTTATTGCTCAGAAGGTGAGCATCTAGACTCTACCACTCAAAGATTCCATTATTCTCCTTGAAATGAGATTGCCCAGTCCCAAGAGAACATCTCCCATCCTCATCTCCTGCCTACTAAAGAAACCACTACAGGGCTTCCCTGGTGATGCAGTGGTTAAGAATCCACCTGCCAATGCAGGGGACACGGGTTCGAGCCCTGGTCTGGGAAGATCCCACATGCCGCAGAGCAACTAAGTCCATGCGCCACAACTACTGAGCCTGTGCTCTAGAGCCCGCGAGCCACAACTACTGAAGCCCACGTGCCTAGAGCTCGTGCTCCACAGCAAGAGAAGCCACCGCAACGAGAAGCTCCCGCACCTCAACGAAGAGCAGCCCCCGCTCGCCGCAACTAGAGAAAGCCCGCACGCAGCAACGAAGACCCAACACAGTCAAAAATAAATTTTAAAAAAATAATAAATTTATTTTAAAAAAAAAGAAACCACTACAGTGCTTTTCATAGTTAGTGTTCTCATCACCAGTGCTTTTCTTATGGCCTTGGAGAAGGAATTATCTTCCTGGACCCTTCAGAGTTAGTGGTTGCACATAAGAGGGGCCTCCAACATTCCCATCTCTGTAACCTTTGCATTCTTTCCTCTGTTTTGCTACTCAAGGTATATTCTGAGGACCAGCAGCATCAGCATCACTTACAACTTTGTTAGAAACACAACATCTTGGACTTCACCCAGACTTACTTAATCAGAATCTGCAGTTTAATAAGACCTCCCAGTGAATCATATGCACCTCAGATTCTGAGGAAGACTGTTCTACAATATGCCAGTGAGGTTCTAGCACCCCAGCCTCACTGATCATAGGCCACTGTTGAGTCCAGGCTTCCAGTAACCAACTCAACAGATTATTAACACCATTCCCAGGTGCTCAGCTAATACAGTAATACCCAAATCCTGGATAAGGGCATACATATCAACAAATTTGTCCACACTGGTCCCCGAGATTCTCCCAATACGGTTGACAAGTTCTTGCAACTCCTTCAGTGTACACGCTATTGTTCTTGGAGCATACCTTGTACATTCCCATCCAGGCTATGTTAGAATCAAACTCGCACTATGGGCCTGGAGGCTATGAAGGGTGGTGAGGGTGGATCCTGAAGAGGACCCCTCCATGCCTTTTGCCAGGGAGTTATTAAAAATATTTTTTAATGGATGGGAAGGCTGGATCATTCATGGTTTGCAGGGGGAGGAGTGTTCTTCTGCCAGCAAGGAAGGTTTAAGGGAATTAAAAGGTCCAAAATTCTCAGCTTTGTTCATCTCTGCCTAAATGTCCCCATCCCAAGTCTCAGAGTCCTTCTCCTTCCCAAGAGTGCGCTTATTCTAATATTAGGAATATGGTGGGGTTGTGCATTTATCCGGTGTTGCAACTCTACCACACATACAATCGGTTTTGGGGTTTGAGCCATATCTGCCATGTGGCTATGGATCACATAAATTAAAGATGACTTAAGAATTCCATAGTGAAGGGGGATAAATTAGGAGGAGAGGGATAAATTAGGAGCTTGGGATTAACAGATACACACTACTACGTATAGAATGAATAAACAACAAGGACCTACTGTAGAGCACAGGGAACTATATTCAATACCTTGTAATAACCTATAATGGAAAAGAATCTGAAAAAGAATAGATACATAGATATACATGTAACTGAATCACTTTGCCGTACACCAGAAACTAACACAACATTGTAAATCAACTGTACTTCAATTAAAAAAAATTCCATAGAAGTTGTCTGAATCTCTACCCATAACTTGAATTAGAATTTCATGTTCTTTTTTTTTTTTTAACCTTTACTGGGTTTTTTTTTTTTTTTTTTTTTACATCTTTGTTGGAGTATAATTGCTTTACAATGGTGTGTTAGTTTCTGCTTTATAACAAAGTGAATCAGTTATAGAATTTCATGTTCTTAAACTTTTCTTTTTCTTCTGTAATTGTGCCAGCACAATCAGAAACAGGCAGCCCACCCAACCATATATGTAAGACCCTTTGAAATCACCATTTGCGGCCATAGCAATTAAGTACCTGAGGCATTTTATCTCCTAATGTCTTTCCCTCCATCAGCATCCCACACTGCACCTCACTTAGTGATAGTCTTAAGTAATGGTGATGCTTCTTCATGTTCTGGATTTACTCGTGTCCTCTTTCCCCATGCAAGGAGGTTTGTGCGCTCAGCAAATATATGAGCAACACAATCCCAGGATCCCATTTTGGAAATCTATTTCCTGGGATGTCTTCTGGTACCATTTACTGTATCAGTTAGGATCCTGGCAGGAAACAGATGGCACACTCAAAAAAAGTCTAACCAGAAAGATTTTAATAAAGGGGCTATTTAAGAGGTGGGGGTCAAGATTAAGGAACCAACAAGGAAGAGTGAGGCACTCAGGGTTCAGCAATAGTGGGAAACCATTACCATACCAAGGCCTGAAGGGGTCAGAGGAAGGAACAGTGTTTTGGGAGCCTCAGAGATAAACCCACGGAGAGGAGGCAGCCCAAAAGAAGCTAACTGTAGATCAGTGGTTCTCAAACTTCAGCATGTATCAGAGTCATCAAGGGTGTGTTAAATACGGATTGCTCCAGTAGGTCTGGAGTAGGACCTGAGAATTTACATTTCTAACAAGCTCCCAGGTGATGCTGATGCTGCTGTCCGAAGACCACTCTTTTTTTTAATTAATTTTTTTTTTTTTGGCTGCGTTGGGTCTTCGTTGCTGCACGTGGGTTTTTCTCTAGTTGCAGTGTGCAGGGGCTACTCTTCTTTGCAGCACATGGGCTTCTCATTGCGGTGGCTTCTCTCGTTGCGGAGCACGGGCCCTAGGTGCGCAGGCTTCAGTAGTTGTGGCATGTGGGCTCAGTAGTTGTGGCTCGTGGGCTCTAGAGCACAGGCTCAGTAGTTGTGGCATACGGCCTTAGTTGCTCCACAGCATGTGGGATCTTGCCGGACCAGGGCTCAAACCCGTGTTCCCTGCATTGGCAGGCGGATTCTTAACCACTGCACCACCAGGGAAGCCCCCAAAGACCACTCTTTAAGAACAACTGCCACAGAGTAAATTATTCACTGTCAGAACTATAGCAAGATGAAGGATTTGGAGAATTAATACCCCAACCTCTCTCTCCTACCACTTATATCCTGCTGCTGTCTCCCATGGCCAAGCCCAAACAGAAGCTAAAGGATAAGGGATCCTGAGTAATACTGTCTGTAGAGGTCACTCTTCTAGAGAACAGAGCAGGGCAGAGAAGAGTGGAGAATGGACGGGGGTGGGGCAACAGAGAATAATCAGAACCACCATAAAGACAAGGATCCATGGAAAGATGGAGAGATAGATGCACTGACAGACATCTGAATAAAAGGATAGAATAATAATAATGGTTAATATTGAGTGTTCATTGTGTACCAGCCTCTAAACTAAGGGTTTTGCTCAGATTACCTCATTTAATCCTAAGAATTAAAAGCTATTACCATTCCTCTTTTACAGATAAGGACACTAAGACACAGAAACCAGATACTTTGCACATGGTCACACAGCTAGCAAGTAATGTAATCTAAATCCCAACCTAGGCATGCTATGTGTAGAGCCTCACTCCCCTGTGCTGTTGTGTGATCAGTGGCAGACAGGCAGTGTGGGATGGTAGGAAAGAGTGTAAATCTTAAAGATGCTTCAGTTCAAGACACTTATTTCCTTTGTGACCTTGTGCTCTGAGCCTCATTCCTTATGTGTTAAAAGAGATAATAATATGATAATAATAAAAACTACTTCCTAGGGCTTCCCTGGTAGAGCAGTGGTTAGGAATCTGCCTGCCAATGCAGGGGACAAGGGTTTGAGCCCTGGACCGGGAAGATCCCACATGCCGCGGAGCAACTAAGCCCATGCGCCACGACTACTGAACCTGTGCTCTAGAGCCTGCAAGCAACAAGTACGGAAGCCCGCGCACCTATGCTCCGCAACAAGAGAAGCCTCCATAATGAGAAGCCCGCGCGCAGCAACAAAGACCCAATGCAGCCAAAAATAAATAAATCTATTAAAAAAAAAAAAACTACTTCCTAGTTTTTTGGGGAAAGTTAAGCAAGGTAACAGTGGTCAAGTCCTTGGTATGAAGTCTAGCACCTAGTAAACATCAGAAATACTATTACTACTATTATTATTAATGGATGGAAAGGAAAATAAGTCAGAAACTTATGAGTGAAACACTCTCCCATCCAAAAGAGGGTTCAGAGCTTGGGTAGGGATGGGTGAATGTGTGTCCCACATATTAATTTCTCTTCTGAGGACTTCTGATCTATCTCCAGTTTTTCTCATAAAGATGGGAAATCACTTGTCCCCACCCCCATCTGTCTATTCCTTGGAATTTGGGGATTTGTGTGAATATGAGCTGGCCAGCCCCCTCTCCTTAGAAATCCCCTCTTGGTTTCCAGGATCCAGAGGAAGGGAAAGATGAAGGGAGTTATGCCAGGCCAGGCTCCCTCCAGCTGTTCTGTTGACCCAGGTGTTGGGCATATGAAAATGGTAACTCAAGAAAGGGACAGTGCTGCTGAGTCAGGAGGTTGAATCCCAGAGGTCTGAGATGTGGGAAGAGGTGGTGGGCCTCCTTCCAAGGAACATTCCTTCTCAACTCTGCTTGTCTCAAGGGAGAGACTGGTTCCCAGACCATGGATGGGCAGGCACTGTAATGACCTGGGGAGGCTACCCCAGGCTCCATGGTTGTTCTGAGGGCACCAGGGAGTCTTCTTCATCACCACCAGCACCAGAGAGAAGAACCACAGAGAAGAGAGTGAGGATAAGGGATAAACCTAGGGAAGGGCACGCAGCTCCTCACTCAGGCCCCTCCATCCCAACCATCATCTAGAGGCCAGCCCTGTGGCTGATGACACAAATGCCACCAGGGAGGTGATAGTGCAGACTCTCTCTCTGGAGCTGACAGCACAAGGTCCCCTTCTCTTGGCCAGACTGCAGGCTGCTTAGGTTCTTAGAGCTGAAACCAAGGAAAGCAGAAGAGAAGAAAAGAGGGAGGGCAGGGTCAGTTTCCATCAGAAAGAGGGGGGCAGAGGGGAATCCACAGAACGGACTTGGAGGGGAATTTCTGAGCAGAGAAAGTGAAAGTTCCAGGCCATAAATGGGTGGAAGGGACAGCTTCCTCCAGCTTCATCCACTCTCACATTCCCAGACCCCTTCACACACCGCACTTCTCGGCACTCTCACCCACTCCCAGCCAGGCCTCGGCTTCACACAGACTCTGCCCAGATTCACTCACGCTCACAGCTTGCTGGCAGTCAGTCTCCGCTCATCCTCCATGGCATCCCATGCAGCTGCACTACTAGCCCTCAGCCTGCTGATTCTCTGGACCTCCCCTGGTAAGGCTGAGGGGAGGCTTCGGGTGGGGGGCAAGTAACAGGGGTGTCTAGGGCTCAGACTGCTTGACGCTGGATGTGAGGGACTCTGTGAGTTAGGATTGCATGTTTCAGTGAACCTGGGTTGTGCCCCGTGTGTGTGCCTGTGAGTGGCGGTGTACCTGGGTCCCTGAATTCCCATGTGTATCTGTCTCTTGGTGTATCCAGGGCCTATGACTACCCCCCTCTCTTCAGGCTCTATTTCCTGCTGCCTCAGTTTCACAGGCGGGAGAGAACAGTATATACTTTCTTAAGGTGGAGAGAATGGGAGATACTGGTCTAAGAAGGGTCAAAAAATTTAACAACTCCTAAGTTCTGCTAATGCCCCCCTCCTGTTACCCACCCCACCCCCTTCCCTACCCCACATCCTTCCCCCAACTGACACTGTAACCAGCGTGAACTCTCCATTTGTGGGGAAGTTGAAAGGACTTGGGAAAGAAGTTGGGGTGATCAGCAGGAGGGCATTTGTGGGGCTCAGGACAGCGGTCGTTTGCCGAACTGCTTAGAAGTGCTTCAATATATTTAGCGAATATCAATCAGGTCTAGCTGCCGCCACACACAGACAGGCATCCTTAATGCCAGTGAGGGCTGTGGCCTCCGTTCCTCAGTGTCCCTGTGTCCTGACACTAATCCTACCCCAGCTCTGGGAGATGCCAACGACGCTGAAGACTGCTGCCTGTCTGTGGCCCGGCGCCCCATCCCTGGATTCCTGGTGCGAGCCTATCGCTACCTGCTCATCAACAATGGCTGCAGTGTGTCTGCCGTTGTGTGAGTTGCGGGACAAGCCTGACTAACCTCACCTCCTCCATCAGCCCCTGGGGAAACCCACCCCCACCTTCTTATCTCTCTTCTCTTTGCCAAGCCCAACCTCTGCAAGGAAGCCCCTGAAACAGGTTCCTAGGTGTGGTCCCCAGCCGCTGCCCCTCACACCAGGGTCTGCCAGGAAGCTGGGTTCCAGGGCTCTATTTTCTCTGACCTCTGACCTCTGTCTCCAGGTTCACCACACTGAGAGGTCACCAGCTCTGTGCACCCCCAGACCAGCCCTGGGTGGGCCGCATCATCCGGAGACTGCAGAAGAACTCAGCCAAGGCAAGCCTGGCCCTCCCCAGCCCTGCCTCCTCCCTGCAAGCCCCTGTCCAAGACCCCAGCCCATGACTTTGCCTCTCCTTCCTCCCCCAGGGAAAGCGCTACAGCAGGTAGCCCATGATAGCCCCAGAGGGAGCCCTGTGTCTGAGGGAAAGAATGTGAATCACTGAAGCCCTGGGGAACCAAGGACCAGAAGGGAGGACCAGGCCTCCTGCTCCCCTGCCCCAGACCTGACCCAGCTGGGGCGGGGCAGGAGTGTGAGTGTGAGTGTGAGTGTGGATGAGTGTGGTGGAAGCACAACTTCTCCATGCCCAGACTGCAGTGTTTCCAATAAAGCCCAGCTGGTACCCACGAATCCGTCTGTCTGCTGTCTGTTTGCTGTCTGTCCAGGAGGACTGTGATAGGAAGGGGGAGGTGGGATGGCCGGGTTAGTTTCCACCCTGCAGCCCAAGCAACGTCCTCATTGACCTCCACCTAATATGCTGTGTTCTCAGGATCAGCTCCCACGATCAGGGCCCCACCTCACGTCTCCTCACAGCCATATCACACTCCACGGCTCAGCAGCACTAAACCTGTGCCCGTCCCCTGAATGACCCAAACTCTCTCAGGCCTCTGAGTTTTTGCCCTCCAGGACAGGTGCTCAAGCATCCAGGTGTCTCAGGGATCTGGTGTCACTGGGGGCGGGGAAGGGAGTTGTTGGGAACCAGCTCTCATGGCTGGAGGAGGGCCAGGAGGCCCAACTCTGTTGCCTGGGGAGAAAGAACCCATCCACCCAAGCCATTCCCTCTGTCTGGAACACTCTTCTCTCTCTTCTGCCTGCCTGGCTTCCCATCTGGGTCTGGATGACTCCTCCTCCAGGAAGCCTTCCCTGACTGCACACTGGGTTAGGCAGCCTCCCTCCCTCCCAAGCTCCCAGAGCCCTCTGCTCCTCTCCTCTTGCAGCACTCAAGATGCTGAGTTATAATTGTTAGTTTGTCAGCCTTCCTGAACAGGGATCTTGTCTATTTTGGTTCCCACTGTCTCCCTGGCATGAAGTACACGGCTTGGCACAAGGTAGTCACTCAATAAATATTTGTCTTGAGAGCAGATAAATATGTAAGAAAAGGGTCAGCAGCCAGAGATGAGGGCCCATCTGTCCATATAGAATCTGACCTCCAGTCCAGCCCTCTTCTCTCACCCAGTCACTCTGGGCCAGGTCCAGCCCCATCTGGGTCCACGTGGCAATCCTGGAGCCATGCTTCTCAGGGATACTGACAGACAGACCTGGGAGCCAGAGGTCAGAGTGGGAGAGGAAGGAAAAAGGAACAGCCAGAGAGCTGGGGAGATTCAGCATGGGGGGACCCCCACCACCTCATAGCCACATGGGCTCCAGGGCCAAGGCAACACTGAGACCAGAGGAGTCACAGGGAAGGAGTCTCAGCTCTGGGAGACAAAAGCCCTCGACTCTTGGAACATCTCACAAGACTGCTCTGGGAGGAATGAACTCCTCGTGCCCGGGAAGTCCTCTGGGAAAGCTGGCTGGTTGCCCAACTATGGCCCCTAAGGGCCTGTCCAGCTGGGAGCAGCAAGTCTGTGCCCCTGGGGTTGGGATGACAGCTAGTACACCAGACTGAGCATCCTCACCTGGGAACAGGGGCCACCACTACACCATATACCTTATCTGGTAACAAAAGCAGGCCTGGGCAGGCTTGGGCAAACTTGGAAGGGAAGCAGCAGTGAGGGGTTGTGCCAGCCCCTCCTCACTGAGCTGAGAGCATAGCAGCTTCTTCCTCACCTCTGCTCCTAGGACAAGGTGTCCAGAACCTCAGATAAATCAGGTCTTGGAGTCACAGGAGTGGGTGGAATGGGGAAAGTTTGCAAGAACAACTGGTATAGCCAGGAAATTTGGCTCCGCTACCTGGGGGAAATTACCCATCCATTCATGCATGCATGCAGCCATCCATCTAGCTGTCTCTGATCCATTAGACCTCCACCCATCCATCCACCCACCCCCCACCAACTCATCCATCCATTAAGTCAGCCAACCATGGAGTTCCAGAGGTCACAGCTGTGGACACTCTTTGGACCTATGCCCTGCACCGCAGCAGGCAGAGGACAAACACAGGTGTGAGGAGGGGGTACATCCCCTCAAATCCTTCTGGGTCCCCAGTGAAACCAAGCAAAGTTCAGCCTGCCACAGAGGCAGAGACAAACTCACCCTCTGGACACTTGCAGAAACACACAGATGGAGTAAAGAAGGTGAGGGTGGGAGCACTGAGGAGGTGCTACCAGGAGAGAGGCACCTGGACACCACCTCCCTGACACTGCCACAGGTGGGGGGGGGGGGGGGCAGGGATGCAGGAACAGGTCATGAGCTCAATGCCCGGTCCCCAATCCCCCAATCCTGTTTCTGCCCCTGACTGTGCAACTCTGGGGAAGTCCCTTCCTCACTGCCCCCTCCAAGACCTTACTTTCCCCATCTGTCAGGTGGGGGATAGGGGGCTTCACTTTTAAGAGCCCCTCCAAACAAAGACTTAATTCTTAAATCTTTGGATCTTAGGCTAACCCTCCCCAGCATTCACACAGTCTCCCCAAAGTCATGCACATTCAGAAAGGTCCCCACTCGGACTTCCCTGGTGGCGCAGTGGTTAAGAATCCGCCTGCCAATGCAGGGGACACGGGTTTGAACCCTGGTCCGGGAAGATCCCACATGCCGCGGAGCAACTAAGCCTGTGTGCCACAACTACTGAGCCTGCGCTCTAGAGCCCGTGAGCCACAACTACTGAGTCCACATGCCACACTACTGAAGCCCGCACACCTAGAGCCCTTGCTCCGCAACAAAGAAAAGCCACCGCAATGAGAAGCCCTCGCACCGCAACGAAGAGTAGCCCCCGCTCACCGCAACTAGAGAAAGCCCGCACGCAGCAAAGAAGACCCAACGCAGCCAAAAATAAATAAATAAATTTATTTAAAAAATAGAAAGAAAGGAAAGTCTTCACTTCCCGGGGCCCCAGGGACCACCCTCTGGGAATAAAGGGGAAGCTGAGGTTCAGGAAGAAAGAAAATAATCTAGGTGCTGGTGAAGTGGCTGGAACAGCCCCCTGCTGGACCCTGAAGGCCTGGAGGGTGAAGAATTTCGAAGAAGCCTGAGCCCTCCCCACCTCTTTTCCAGCCAGTGCCTTTCCTCCCAGCTTTCTCCTTCCCTGTTTTTCCCACCCCCAGCCACCAACCCTCCCAGACACTAGGTCTTTTTCCCTTACCTCCCTGCCAGACACAGGAGGGCTTAGCCCAGCAACCTGTGACTTGTCCTGATCCACTTAAACATTCTCAGCACTCTGATTTCATCTAATCAACACCTGCCCTGTTTCACTATGATTCACTGACAAGTGTTGAGTCTTTATTTCAAGTTCTGACGGGCCTGCCTACCTGACAATGATGAAGCTGCCCGCTCTCTGAGGGCTGGGGTGGACTCCTAGCTCCCTAACCAGGATATGGGGGCCTTGCTGCCTGCCTCTAAGTAGACACCTTCCTCTCTCGGGCACACGGCACTTGCTACAGGTCTAAGGCAGGCAGCTGAGTGACACTTCCCTACCTGAAGTCCTGTGGTCCCATTAGCCAACATCTCCCTAAAGGGACCTGACATCCCTACTTAGAGAGCTTCCAGCCTTTTTGTCCACCCCTATGGCAGACAAAAAGCTTCCTATCCACGGGGGAATTCCCTGATGGTCCAGTGGTTAGGACTTGGTGCTTTCACTGCCGGGACCCCAATTCAATCCCTGGCTGGGGAACTGAGATCACACAAGCCTCTCAGCCCAAAAAAAAAAAAGGCTCCCTGATAGAGTTCCCAGGGAACTGCCAACATTGCTCTGCCCAGGGCCTGGCACAGAACAAGGCCTAGTACACATCTGAGTAACAGAAAATGGAATTGAACATGACCCTTTCCCACGATTACCCCACCACCGCTCACACCTGGAGCACATCCAGTTCTCGGGATGGGGGCTGTCTCAGTTACATGGCTAAGTGTTTGGTCAGAGCCAGCTCCATACGGTTTTGATCAGATTTTCATCATCTCATGTTCAATTTCTCGGCAAGCCTCCACGACATACCCCCTTCTCCGGCCTCCGGGAAACTCAGAAACAGCCAGAAAACCTTGGGAATAAGAGCTTCACAAGGGAGCAGGACTCCCAAGTGGGGAGTTTCCTCCAAGAGGCCCTCTGTCAGAAGAAACAGGCACTTTTCTGATCAGAGAACTTTCGTGATGGCTCCTGAGGCTTTGTCCACGTGGGAGGGCTTGGCTCTGTAGTACTAGCTATATCACCACTAGTGCTTACTAGGTGCTGGGCACTGCTTTAAGCACTATTATCATTCCTGTGTTGCAGCTGAGGAAACTGAGGTGCAGAGGTTAAATAACTTACCCAGGCTGGATGGCCGGTAAAGTGGCAGAGCTGGGGGTCCTGGCTGGGCAGACGGGCTCCAGAATCTGACTCTTAGCTACCGCACATACCACCTCTCTGAGTTGATCCACCTCCTAAATGAAAATGGGAAATAGTACAGCAGGTGCAGGTCTGAGGAAGTGGCCCTCAGAGAACAGGGAAAACTGTTCCTTTGAGGTGCTGACCATGTGCAGGCTCCAAGCTGAGTCCTTTATGTGCATTATCATTGCATCCTCAAACAACCCTGCGAGGTGGGGATCACTAGTCCCATTCTATGTATGAGGAAATGGAGGCACAGAGAGGTAGAGTGATCTCCCAAGTCCACGCAGCTGGTGAGTGGCAAAGCTGAGACTGCAGCCCGTCTGCCTGACGGGTAGCACTTAGGCTGAGGGCTGGGGGCTGGGATGTCCAGATGAGGTAGAAAGGCTTGGCTTCCTAGGAAGAGCTGGGGAAAAAACAAGAGAAGAAGCTGAAGGTCTCAGGCAGGACCCCAGTGCTTGAGCTCAGACACAGATATGCCCCTTGGAGGCCTCCTGGGCCGGCCTCTCCAGCAGAAGGGGAGCCTGCTTCCCCAGAGCCTCCAGGAGGAAGTGGGCACAGGTTCTCAAGGTCTGCTCAGGCCTCAGTGTTTCCAGGAGTGGAGCAGTGGAGAAAGGGCTCAGCCTACAACTATGCCCACCTTCTTACCTCCATTCCCAGGGGAAGAGCAAAGGCCAGGACCTGGTAATGTTGAAAGGAAAGGAGGAATGGAGGGCAGGGTTGGGATCTGGAGGGCAGGGATAGGGGAAGGACTAGGGGTCTGTGGGCGAGACTTCTGGAAGGACTGGGCCTCTCAGGGGGCCTCTGAGCCAGCCTGGCTGGGGCCCCTGCAGGGCAGAGCTTCTGAGGACTGCAAGCGTCGGATCAGATCCTGAAGGACCTGCTTCTGAGGGCTGCTTCCATCTCCTGAGGGGCCAAGCATGGGGTGGAACCTCTGAGGATCAGAGTAGATGGGGGAGTCAGACCTCCCAGCCCACTTCTATTCCTAGGACCTTTGAGTCTTCCATGGCTCCGGAGGGGAAGCATAAGACCTGAGCTGCCCTGGGCTCCAACCCGGCCGAAGTAGGATGGCTGTAACCCCAGCAGCTTCGACACTGCCCTATCAGACAACAGGACCCACCCCCCACCCACCACCCCCCAGAGTTCTGGATCTCAAAATCGCACTCACTGGAAATCTGGACCCATTACCATCAAAACCACAATCACCTTGCCGACCTCATACCTGTCAGACCATCACTTCAAGGATCCTCCCCCAAGAGGAAGACACCCCTTCCTACCAGGGACCCAACACTGTAAAGCTCTCCATCAATTCAGGAATCCTGGCAGGACATCCCATCACCTATTGGCGTCCCCACTGCTGACAGGAGCCCCATTCATGTCAAGGTCCCCCCATTACTATCAGGCCACCATTCCTCTTGGGAAATCCTATCACTGTCAGGAACACCCAAGCCCATCAGGCAGGACAGCAGCGATGCACCACTCCAGGAACACCGTTTTCCATGTAGTCTATG
Source organism: Tursiops truncatus (assembly GCF_011762595.2). NCBI lineage: Eukaryota > Metazoa > Chordata > Mammalia > Artiodactyla > Delphinidae > Tursiops > Tursiops truncatus. Next base: position 34,649,311 of record NC_047039.1, read on the forward strand.
TAAATGGCACCTCTTGGCATGGCAGCCCTAAGTGTCAGAGCATCTGTTAACACAGGGTCCCCAGTGGTCTTAGGGCTGCCATGACATAGAGTCCCAGCCCTGGCAAACCCTTGTGTTTAAAGTGACGCTACATCACTGTCTGGAACCCAGAAATAGTTATTCACGCCAGGCACTGTTCTGGGTGCTGACGGTACAATAGTAAGCGAGACAGATATCTTCTTGGGATTCAGGGAGCTGAATGTAATCCTTTGGGGATTCTACGATGGAAGGCAACATCTACTCGTAAGTAAGACTAATATAATAAGAAATTCCTCAAACACAGAAAGGGGTTAAGACTGTGGGCAGTGAAAAAAAAGATAAATACCTTGATAATCCACCCTACGGCTGTCCAACATCAACATGCATCCTTCTTACCAAACCCTAGACTTAACATTTTAAGGGTGTCACCTAACATAAGATCACTTTTGTTTATACAACCAAAAAGATTCACTGCTCCCCAAAAAGAGACTCTTCAGAGCCTTAGCAATTACCACACCTGTCTTTGCTTGGGCTGCCATAATAAAATACCATGGACTGAGTGGCTTAAACAACAGAAATTTATTTTCTCACAGTTCTGGAGGTTAGATGTTCAACATCAAGGTGCCGGCATGGTAGGTTTCTATTGAGAGCTCTCTTCCTGGCATGTAGATGACCACCTTCTTACTAGGTCCTCACATGGCAGAGATCTCTCTCTCCCTTCCTCTTCATTGAAGGCCACAGTCCTATAAGACTAGAGCCCTACCCTTATGATCTCATTTAACCTAAATTACTTCCTAAATACCCTATCTCTAGATATAGTCACATTGAGGGTTAGGGCTTCAACATATGAATTCTAGGGGACACAGTTCAGCCCATAGCAAAAGCCAAATCTAAATCCAAGAACTCAGAATGACATCCATTCCTCCTCTAGTTTTGCTGTAATCTCATCTCTCTATTCTACAACACCTGGTGACCACCAGCAGCACACCTGATTGGTCAGGATAGGTTGGGTGAGGCTGCAAGAACAAATGACACCTAAATCTGAGTGGCTGAACACAACAAAATTCTGTGCTGCACACATACCAAGCCTGCTGTGAGTCTAGGCAATCTCTAGCACAGCTGTACTCCATGTGGTGGCTCAACATTCCAGGCTGCTTTGATCTCTTGGCATGTTCTTTCATCTCAACACATGTTTCCGTGCTGACTCCAGCCTGGCAAGACAGCAAGGGGAACCCTTCCTTAAATGCTTCTATCCACAAATGGCACATGCATTTCATTGGCCAAAGTGGGTCATACCTCCATGCCTAACTTCAAGGGAGCAACTGCCAGGAGGAGAAGCAAACCAGAATCTTGGTGAGTAGTAGTAATATTACCACAACAACCTATATTCAAGAATGGAATAAAGGAGGATGAAAGAAAAGAGGAGTCAGTTAAAGAAATGGGGACATTTCAGAGCCAGGAAGGAAATATGAATAAAAGTTGTAGTCAGTAGTTCTGAAACTAGTCCTGGGGCTTAACTAGAATTTATTACTTCTTTCTTATATTAGTTTTCTATTGCTGTGTAACAAATCACCACAAATTCAGCAGCTTCGAACAACCCAAATTTATTATCTCACAGTTTCCGTGGGTCAACAATCTGGGTACAGGTTAACTGGGTCCTCTGCTCAGGGCCTCACCAGGCTAATCTCAGGTGTCAGCCAGGCTGCCATCTCATCTCAGGCTCTGAGTCCTCTTCCAAATTCACTGGGTGTTGACAGTTGTGGTTTTAGGACTGAAGCCCTGAGTTCCTAGAGCTGCCTGCATCTCCCTGCTCCATGGCCCTCTTCACAACATGGCAGTTTGCTTCTCCAAGGGCAACATGAGAGCATCTGCTGCTGCTGTTTATTTCTTAGCCCTAGACACTTTTTTAAAGGGCTCACCTGATTAGGTCAGGCCCACCCAGGGTAATCTCCCTTTTGACTAACTCAAAGTCAACTGATTTTGAGTCCTTAATTACATCTGCAAAGCCCCTTCATTTTTGCCATAGAGCATAACCTAACCACATCACTGATATCCCATCATATTCACAGGCCAAGAGGCCAAGGGGATCCCCTCAAAGCGAGGAGATTATACAGGACATGCACACCATGAGGGAGGAATCTTAAATTCTGTTTGCCACACTTCCTCTATGATTCATTCCCTTTACCTCCAACTGGCACTTCAGCTGGTTGACATTCTATGCCTGCTAAGGGACCCAAACCTCATGCCCAGGGAATACTGGTCCCTGGTGGTCCTGCCTGATTAAGGTTACAGGGGTCTTCCATGAACTTTGACCACTGAGCATGGCATCACCAGGAGGTATCCCAAGTACCCCAGGGATTACCCCCACATACATAGCTTCTCACACCACTTGCCTTCTGCTGCCTCACACACATCAGGATTAATCACAAAGCCCTGTCCCTCCTGAACCTCTGTGCTTGATGTTCATTCCACCTGGAATGTCCTACCTCCTGCCTCACCCATCCTCAAGGCTCTGCAGAGCTCCCTGTTACATGTAGCTTCCCTTGCCTTCCCTCTGGCCCCCCTACCCCCCAGGCTCATCACCAGCGACACAGGTCACCTTCTGCTTGGTTTCAGAGGCCCTTGTTTCCTGCACGTCTCCTGAGAAAGCTCAGTCCAGGCCCAGAAACCCTGGGGCCCAGAGTGGCCCAAACTGCAGAAAATGAAGGAGAGGGGATGTTCAGGAAATCCTGGCAGTGGCTGAGGCAGTCCTTCAAGCTGCTGAGGGCAGGAGGCAGAGAAAGAGGGTGTACTGTTGCTCAAGACTTCCCCCAATCCTGATGTCCAGTCACCTCCGGAAGTGCTGTGCAATATCCTACCCACACTTGGACTAAAGGGACAAGCTCTGCCCTGCAGGCTGGGCCGGGACCCTCTGGATATGGACAGAGGGTTTGGAGAAGGATTTGCGGGGTGAAGCAGACCCCCTCCTAGGATCAGGGACTTTCAGAAGCTGAGTCATCAGGCTTCTTGCCCATTTCCAGCTCCTTTCTGGAATAAGAGAGCCCAGGCTCCTCAGACCAGAGCTCCACTTCCACAGGCCACACAACCCATTTTTTTCTAGACACTAGATGCCCTCTGCAGGCCCCATGAGGTTGGAGCACAGGCCAGGAGCCTCGCATCCCCTTTCCCTGTGCACTGGATGCCCCCTGCAGGCCTTGTGAGGTTGAGAGCCACAATGGGATGGATTAAACAGAACACACATATACACACAAACACAAAAGTGGGGACACCCTTACCCACACACATACAGCCATACCCACACACACATACACAGGCATATAATCAAACACAGTGCCAATCACTCACATCTACCAAGGACACACCACAGACATTTAAGCATATAATCACAGTACGGACACAAGGGGACATATAGACACACATACACAATTACACACAAACCGTCATGGGCACACAGACACAAAGACACACATGGACACAATCTTTCCTCCTAGAGAAGAGTATTTTTTTGGAAGAAATATGTTAAAAAGCCACCTGGGGAACAGGGTAATATCATGAATGGTGGACTTAATAAAAGAAGGTACCTAAACTGCCTCTCAGTCTAATGGGGTCTGTTGACTAGAGAGCCTTTTGTTTTGCTGGGCACTGGAGTGGTTACAGTTGTGGAACAGTACGGAGAAGAGTTGGGGTAGAGCTACTAAAAAGAGAAATTTGGAGTTTGCAAGAGCTTAATCTATATAACTCGTATGAAAGCGCATTCTTAGAAGTTGGGCTCCTGAACTCAGAAAGCCAGGTTGAACTATCCTCACTGCATCCCAGGACACCCTAAAAAGAGACAGCCCCCCTGATGCTGGTAATATATGGGAGGTGATGAATGAGAAGAGGGGATGGACTTAACTACCACTGAATGCACCCACTGTGAGTCAGGCACATGGACTACCTCACAAGATACATATTATTCCCATTTTACAGATCCCGTTCCCTCGACTGTCCAGGGTTCTAAAACCGGATTCAAATACAAGAGTTTGAGTATAAAAACCCTGTTGTTTCCACTACATTAGTAATGGCAAAGGCAAGGAATATAAGTTTCCATTCCCTACTCATGTTCCCAACAATGACAGAACGTATGTGTCTTCCCCACTGATCCAGATCAGTGATTGGCAAACTATGGCCCAGCCAGCCTGCTGCCTGTTTTTGTAAATAAAACTTTATTGGAATATAGCCATGCCTGTTCATTTACATATTGTCTATGGCTGCTTTGGGGCTATAACAGCAAAGCTAAGAAGTGACTACAGAGACAGTATGGCCTACAAAACCTTATTTATTAGCTGAACCTTTAACAAAAATTTTGCTAACCTCTGATCCAAACCCAGCCTCAAATTGGAGTTGGCAAGTCTGCTTGCCTTTGGTGTCTTAGCATTGAAGGATGGTCAGATAAATAAATAACTGGGATGGATGGATAGATGGATGGATTGAACCAACAGATGGACAGACATATATGGGTAGTATATCAGAGTTTTGCTCCAAATATGTACCAATGTTCTGCCATTTATAAGCGATGAAACATTGGGTAAATTAATCTTTCTGGATCTTAGTTTCCTCATCTGTAAAATGGGGATAATAATACAATGATCATTATCTAGGGCTCTTTCTATTGCAAATGACAAAAACCTAACTTAAAGTAGCTTAAGCAAAAAGTTAAATTTGTCATATCACATAACTAGATCAAGATTTGGTCTACTTCAGCACTGGTTGGACCCAGGGATGCAAATGATGTTATCTCCATCTTTTAACTTGACTTCTCTCTAATTCTTTTTATGTGGAGGCCTCATTCCTGTTATAGACAGGTGATCTTCTAGCAGCAGAAAATATGGCCACTGGAAGCCTCAAGTCCACATTTGTATAGTGAGTGATCCAAAACAGAGGACCTCTTTCTCCTAACATCAAAGCTCATGAAAAGCTTTGAACTGTGCTTGTGACACATACTCAGTTCTTCAATATATTACAGTGGCCAGGGAATGGAGTACTCTGATCAGATCACTATGGTGAACACAGCCACCAAGACTACGTGAAGTGAGAGAGAAATTCCCTAAAGGAACCAGGAAAAGGAGTATAAAAAAGTGTCTGCATGAACAAAAGCATCACTCACAGCATTCTACTTCATAGATTTGTCATGAGAAAATGATTTTAGAGCATTTAGCATGGTGCATGGCACTTAAGTATCAACAAATGTTCATTATTACCATAACTGATAAATAGATGAATGGATGCATTAAATAGACAGCTAATGGTTAAACATACAGATGAATAAATGAAGAAGAAGGTGTGAAAAGATAGATGAAAGGAAAGATGGGAAAATGGACTGATGAAGAGACAAAGATGGGGAGACATATGGACACATGGATGGACGGATCGATCAGTTGATAAATGGATGGATGATGGAAAGAAAAGGCAGACAAAAAAGGGCTCACAGTTAAGTTTGTCATATCATATGCTCTAGGGCTGGGAATGGGAAACAGAATAGCGCTCCACAATTGGTGTCTCCTGAGGGGTCTCCTCCTCTGGTCTCTGTCTCTTGGGTCAGGTGGGGGAAACACTTGCTCCCCTCCCTCATCTCTAGTTTCCTTGTGTCCCTGTGAGTTAACCAGCCCCTCTCCTCAGAAATCCCCTCTCAATTCCCAGGATAGGGAAGGCATGGCAGAAGGGGGTGTTTTAAGCCAGGTTCCCCTCATGCTATCGATAATTCTCTGACTCAGTTTTGGGCACAGGAAAATAATGGGGGAGAGGGACAGTACTGGCTGGGCCAGGAGGGTGAAGCCCTAGAGTCCTGAGATGTGCGATATGGGAGCTGGACCTGCTTCCAAAGAACTTTCCCTTTAGCCCTGCTTGTCGAAGAGAGGAGTAGGTCTCAGATGATGGATGTGTAGTCACTGTGATAGGCCTAGGGAGACCTGGGAGGAGATCTTCTCCAGCCTTACCCTGCTACCTGTGATTGTCCTCAGGGAATCTGGGGGACCAGCTGGGTCCCATCTTTCCCACTCCAGTAGTCTTAGGACCACAGAGAAGAGGTGGGAGTAAGGAGAAACCTGGGAAAGAGGGAGGTCCCCTCCACCGTGCTCTGACCTCTAATCCTGAACCAAGCTCTGACCCCTAGCCTTAAAACTGATGTTCAAATGCCTTCAAGAGGATGACACTGCAAACCTTCCCCTAACAGGGACAATGCAACCCCCTTCCCTTGTCCAAAATGTTGAGCGCTGAGGTTCTCAGAGCTAAAGACAAAGAGCGGGAAGTGGGGACAGGGAGACTACTGAGGAGTTATGAAAGGGAAAAAATGTTCTAGATAGATGGAGACAGTGGGGAGTGCACTCAGTGGAAAGGTATTCTGCTACCAACTCATGTACTGCAATTCAATTCAGACACTAACAACCCAGAGCTAGTGTTAGACTTCACAGGTTTAAGGGCACAGTCCCAACAAGCCTGCCCCCACTTGAGATGCCAGTCACAAGTGGGGTCCCCAGGCCACCTGCATTTCTGCCTAACTAGCTACAAGTCCAGAGGTCTTCAAACCCCCCTCAGGTCCAATAGTTCACTAGAATGACTCACAGAACTCAGAAGTGCTATACTGACAACTACTTTTTTGTTTGTTTTTTTTTTTTTTTTGCTGTACGTGGGCCTCTCACTGTCGTGGCCTCTCCCGTTGTGGAGCACAGGCTCCGGACACGCAGACTCCGGACGCGCAGGCTCCGGACACACAGGCTCAGCAGCCATGGCTCACGGGCCCAGCCGCTCCGCGGCATGTGGTACTTTCCCGGACCGGGGCACGAACCTGTGTCCCCTGCATCGGCAGGCGGACTCTCAACCACTGGGCCACCAGGGAAACCCTGACAACTAGTTTTTTATAAAGTATATATATCAGGAACATCCAAATGAAAAGACACACAAGGAGAGTCTCAGCGCAGAGCTCCCATGCTCTCTCCCCATGGAGACACAGAGGGCATGTCACCCTCCCAGTACATCAATGTGTTCACCAACCAGGAAGTTCCATGAGCTTTGGTGTCCAGAGTTTTTACTGAGATTTCATACATAGGCATGAATGAATTGTTGGCAACATGACTCGATCTCCTCTGATGGACTGGCTCAAAGCCCCAATTCTGCAATGATATGGTTGGTCTTTCTGCTGACCAGGCCTCATCCCAAGTCACCTCATCTCTTAGCATCAACTCAGGTGTGACCCAAAGGGCTCATAGATAACAAAGACACGCGTATTACTTGAGATATTCCAAAGATTTAGAGTCTCCCTCTCAGGAACAGGGACAAAAGCCAAATTCTTTAGTATACAACAGACAGAGCCCTGCATCTGAGTGAAGGGATGTGAATTACTGAAGCCCTGGGGACCAGGCCTCCTGTTCCCGTGCACCAGACTTGACCCAGCTGCAGCAGGGCAGGAGTGTCACTGTGAGAGTGAGTGTGAGGGTGAGTGCGGTGGAAGCACAGCTTCTCCATGCCCAGACTGCAATGCTTCCCACTGGCATCCATGGATCTGTCTGTCACCTGTCTGTATGTAGCCCAGGCAGGGGAAGATAGGTATGAGAGGGGAAAAGCGTGTGGGATGGTGGGAAGAGGATAGGTGAATCTATTCTCCACACTTCAGCCTGAGGGAACTTTTACTTCACTCATTTCTGGTCATTCTCTCCCATGCCGTCCAGCCACAAGGCTCCCTTCCCCCCTCCCCAGACCAAATAGGGCAGCTATTTCCAACCTCCCACACCGGGTTAATTGCTCTTTCTTGGCTTTACCAAAGCACCCTCTACTGCCCCCAGCCAGTCAGTTTCGTCTATTGTAGTGATCTTATTGTCTCTTTTGATTGCCCTCACCCCTCCAACCTAGATGACAAGCTCTCTGAGAGCAGAATCTGTGCCTGTCTTCTCTGCTGTATCCTCATGCCCAAGCACATCACCCAGCACATAGTAGTCACTCGATAAATATTTGTTGATTAGTGACTGCAGGAACAAAAATCGCAAGAAAGGAGGTCTCAGCTCAGAGAGGAAGGGCTGTGACCCTCTAACTATGAAGTGACTTGGCCAAGGCCACTCAGCCAACAAGTATTCCCATAGCCTGGCCTGTCTAGACTGGGCCCTCTCTGGAGCCCTATTCCTCCTCTGCCCAGAATCATAAAAATAGAATGGGGCAAACAAGAAAGGCAATTGTCAGAGCAGAAGCCAAGAAGACAGAGAGGAGAGGGGATGGCAAAAGAGTACTGGAAGCGTCCCAAAGCTCTTTTCTTGCTGCCTGGTACTGAGGTCTCCGTCTTCCCAAGGTGGAGCTCCGAAATCTGACTCCGCCCTTATAAAAGAGGGTCCGTGCCCTGCCTCTTAGTAATAAGTCCTGACTCCACCCCTTTATTGATAGGCTCTGGCTCCACCTTCTGGACTATGCCTCCTCTGAAGAAATGCCCTGGCTCCGCCCCTTCCGGGTAATAGGCAAGCCCCACCCCTAGTGCGTGACGGTGTCCTTGTGACGTAACGTACCGGCCTGTTTCCGGGGTGGAGCCAGGGAGGGTGGGCGTTTAGGCTGCGTCGACCCCTCAGCCCCCCTCCAGGTGACCCCAATCCCCGAAAATCCTCACCCGGGGCCCCAAATATCCCAGCCCCATGACCTCGAAGGCCTTTGGCTCTAACCCCCTAAATGCCCCATGCCCCCGAGGTGCCCGACCTCCCAATCCCTTAACGTCTAGTGCCTCCCAAATCTTCAATCCTACCCTGTCCCGATGTGGCAACTGAGTCTTCCCGGGGGCACCTGTCTCATATTACCCGAGAACAAGTCAGACTGGTCCAGAGAATGACAGAGAAGGGGATCCGGGATTGGGGAATCCTTGATCCAATCATGCCGCTCCCCAGGAGACGTTCGGAACCCAGGACATGTCGGGATTGAGGAGATACGAGGTGGCGCTGGAGGCTGAGGAGGAGTGAGTGGAGGCGGGGTTCTGCGGAGGAGGAACCTAGCCGCTCCGGGGTGGTGGGGGAGGGGCGGGGAGGGCGCGAGGTTTCTGGGGCGGGAGAAGCGGGAGGGGTGGGGCCTCTTAGGGGGCGTGGGCTGGAGGAACCGCCTCTAAAAGACGGGGCGGAGCCTTCCACGAGAGGGGCGAGGCGTCCAAGGGGCGGAGTCGGTGGGGTCAGCCCCGCCCCGCCCCGCCCGGCTCTGCCTTCTCTTTGCAGGATCTACTGGGGCTGTTTCTACTTTTTCCCCTGGCTGCGCATGTGGCGAAGGGAGCGGAGGTGAGGGGGCTGCGATACCGCGGACCCGCCCGGGGCATGGACGAGGCTCAGTCCGGGAGAACCGATCGCGGGGAAGCCGGGAGCCCCCGCCCCGCCTCATGCCTGTGTCGGGTCGCCCCACAGCTCAGCGCACCCTCGGGAGCAGAAGCTGGAGCCTCTGCGGGGCCTAATGAGCTGTCTGTCAAGTGGACTGGGCACTGCTCCCCAGCGCTCCGGTCGCAGCCTCCCCCGCCGCACCCCCGCTGCCACTGCCCAGCCAGCTGGTGCATTAAAGATTTAAACCAAAGCCACCGTCCTGCCCTCCTGATTCTGCCGCCGCTGCCGCCATTCGGGCTGGGAGCCCCTCTCCACGCCGGCTGTTTCCGTATTGACAGGGCCTCTGTCCTTGATAGGGTGTCCGTCCGTGTCCAGGCTCCCATTATTCCTAAGGGTCTCTCATCAGGGTCAGGCCTCCCCTTACTACCAATGATTGCCTTCCACCACCTAAGCCCCCCGCCCCACCACACACACACTCATCTCTATGAGTGGTCTGTATGGAGGGAGCTAAATAATCCTGGCTTTATCTTCCTCCCAGCCTTGTCCCCACATCCATAAATCCTCACAATCCCAGCTCTCTGTTTCCACCTTCCTCCTAGACAGGACTTTGCCAGGTGCCTGAAGAATCTTCTCCTGGGAGTGGATCTAAAATATTTTAAGCCCATAGTTGTAGGAAGTAGGCTGTGAGAGGAGGGAAAGATTCCTAGAAGCTGCTACCCTCGGCCTGCCATAGGGGAATGACTTAGAACTGTTGGAGGTCTTTCCTACAGTTAACACCCCAGCTTCTGGCTCCTCCAGTTGGATCCCAAGTTTAAAGATACTTGGCATCAGGGACTTCCCTGATGGTCCAGTGGATAAGACTCCATGCTCCCACTTCAGGGGGCATGGGTTCGATCCCTGGTTGGGGAATTAAGATCCCGCATGCCGCACAGCGCAGCCAAAAAAAAAAAAACAAAGGTACATAGATACTTGGCATCAGCCCCCCGAAGTGTAACCTCCCTAGGAGAACCCAAGGGCCACTGCTCCCTACCTTTCCTTTCGGTCTTGTCACCGAGTTGGGCTGAAACCCACTAGTTCCTGAAGTGATGAAGGGTCAGGGACTCCTAGTGGGTCTGCTTTCAGTTAGGGACTGGCCCCAGCACCAGGGAGGGCACCACAGAATTAAGTTAAAGGGACTGCCCAGTTTGTGGGTGGGGTCAGAGCTAACTTCCAGCCTGGTGCTGACCCTGCCATAGCAGGTTGTAGCTGGGAAAAAGACTTGGCCCGGGCTTCCCTGGTGGCGCAGTGGTTGAGAGTCTGCCTGCCGATGCAGGGGACACGGGTTCGTGCCCTGGTCCGGGAAGATCCCACATGCCGCGGAGCGGCTGGGCCCGTGAGTCATGGCCGCTGAGCCTGCGCGTCCGGAGCCTGTGCTCCGCCACGGGAGAGGCCACAACAGTGAGAGGCCCGCATACCTAAAAAAAAAAAAAAAAAAAAAGAGACTTGGCCCTATCTTTGGAGAAGCCAAAGGGGAGAGATGGGTGCATACCTGGAAGAATTTGTTTCTTCCTTCCCAGGCCTCTGGATTGACTGGTCCAGAAAAGACTCCAAAGTGTGTGACAGCCAGCCAGCTGAAGATTTGTGACAAGATGATGGTGCCTCAGTGGGTGCACCCGAGCTCTGGGGTACAAGTCCAGACTGGAGGGTGGGTGAGAGACCCTAAGGCCTCTGGTACTAGAAATTCAAGATGAGTGACCTCTGGGTTGTGGCCACCTTCAAGAATGGACCCAGGCTCTTGAGGCATTTCCTCACAATGTCTACATTGAGAACCCTGACAAAAGAGTACCCTGTCCAGCCCTGGGCCTACACCTCAGAATCCCTCAGGATACTCAGATTTCCTGAGTATCCACAAGACAAGCTCCAGGGAAGGAGCCCCCAAGCCTTACCCTGGACAGGAGCGGGAGAAGCTCGAGTCGTTCAGCCTGGGAGGGGGATTAGTCCCTACTCTCCGAGCTTAGGGTCGCTCCTGATTGTTGCAGCCGCCCTGCAGCAAAAAGATGCCCAGGGAGGTGTGAGTCCCCATCCCAAGAGTAGGCCTGCCCCATAGAGGGTAGCTGGTGACAGAGCAGAAGGTTGTAGAAGGTACCCCTGCAACAACCAGATAAGGGCTGGATTACTGGGTGATGATCAGTTTATGTTTAAAATATAGAGCAGGACAGGAGGGTTCAAATCTCCAGACCAGGAGTGGGAAATTCTTCAGGGTGCCAGGGGCAGTAAACTTAGCAGCTTGCCCCCACCCTAGGCTGTCCCCAGCTTCCTGGAAAGGACAGGAGGAGGAAGATAAGGAATAGTTTTGCATTGGGTGGGGATGGGGGTGGCTAGGGGAAGAGGGGGTGAGGGCTGGATATGGGATTTAAAAAGAAGGGACAGGAAGGTAAAGGGAGGTCGGGGCTTTAGCAAGAGGATGGGATGCAGAGGGTGTAGGGGTTGGGGAGGGGGGGGTTTCTTCCAGGCCCACAATAGAGAGAAACTGGCATTTGAATAGAACAAAGGAGAGGTAACTGAGCTCTTGAATCTTATGTCTCAATAAGCCAGGGGCTGGAAACCCCAGGTCCCTGCTGGTAAGAGGCTGGCATGTCTGGGACAGGACTAGGCAAAAACAGGAACGTAAGATTGCTTGGGTCTCTTACCTGTTGGACAGCAGCAACCTGGCACCAAAGAACTTTTATCTTCCCTCACCTGCCCTCCATATCCACCCCATCCTTCCTCCCTATCTCATCTTCCTGGGGAAAGCAACCCACACCTCAGTATCCCCAAGGCAACCCATTACCACCAAAAAGGGCCTTCTCCCAGCTTCGCAGTCTGAATGTGACCGGCCCAGGCAAGACTCCTCCTCAGTCAGAAGGGCTTGCTTTAGGGAGCCATTCCCATCAATTTTTCCTAATAAGACAAGCAGGCTAGGGCAGGAAGCGGGCAGGGGGAAATGAAGGCAAGTTGGTGCTGGCCTGCCATCTGCTCCCAGCCCACCCACAATTCCCCCATCAGAATTTGGGTGTGCTAGTGTGACCGTGTGGTTGGACGATTGTGAAAACACAACCGTGTGGGAGTGGAACTTTGAGTATAATTGGGACTGTATGATTCCATCCGGGGTTGTCTGACCATGTGAGGTTGATCGAGTGACTGAGGTGTGACTGTGAATGTGTAACTATGAGTATGTGAGTGTTAATGTCCATCACTGGATGCCACTGTGGATCCTTGGCCGCCCTTACTCAGTTACTGTACCATCAGTCCCCATGTGCACAATCCCCTCCCCAGCTTCTCTGCCCAGGATTTAGGAGCCCATGGGAAATTACTGTCCTAAAAGAGGAGGGGGTCTGTGGCACAGGGGTCTCTGGTAATTAGGGCCCAGGAGTGTCACAGGATGAGCAATACATCTTCACCTGCCGCTGACTCACCTGGTGCCCCAGGTAAAAGGCACCCAGATAAAAGGTAGGGAAGGAGGCAGAGAAAGAAGGAAGTATCCAGGCTGAGCATCATGAAGGGGCCCTCACCCACCAGCAGCCTCCTGCTGCTACTGTTGCTCCTAAGCCCAGACCCTGGAGGAGGTGAGTGTTTGGGGGTCTAGAAGGCCAGGGGTCTGGGTGAATGGGATGGAGGGAAAGGGGCCCAGGAAGCCCAGCCTCCAGCTATCTGATGGAGCTTAGGGTCAGAAGCCCTCCGAACACATGGTCCTGTTGTCCCCTAGCATTGCCACTGGCACCCAGCACTACATCATGCTGTACTCAGTTCTACCGACAGCCACTCTCAAGCAAACCACTGAGGAAGGTCATCCGAGTGGAATTTCAGGAAGCTGATGGGGACTGTCACCTCCAGGCCTTCGTGTGTGCTTTGACTCTGCCCCTGATTTGACCCCTGACTCTGACCTCAGTCCCAACCCCTGATGCTGATCTCAACCCCGCCCCAATTGCTAATTCTGATGCCAACTCAGGTTTTCATCTGGCCTTTGCCTCTAACCCCTGGGCCTTACCCTCATCTCCAAGCTACGACCATGGCTTTGGACCTTTCCTTTCCCAGGTTTCACCTGTCTCGACGCAGCATCTGCATCCACCCCCAGAACCGCAGCCTGACTCTGTGATTTGACTGCCAAGGGAAGAGGCTCCAGGGGACTCTGCCCAACTGAGTTTGGAGATGATAGGGAAAATGGGCCGGGGCCCCCAGTAGCCAAAATAATAAAGCAGCATCGCCCAGTAGTCTCTGACTGTGGTCTCCAAGTTCTGTGTATTCTCCTGTGAGTCCCGAGTCCGGAGCTGTGAGACATGTCAATAAACAGAAGAACCTCCTCATTCTCTTTATTCACACCTTCACAACCCCCGCCAGGGGCAAGGCCGAGAGCCAAGGACCCACACACACTCCCCAGGTACCTATATACATACATGCAGAGAACACATGTTCCCTGCCTCGCATACACGTGGACACACATGGACACAGACATACACATCTACACACATTCCTCAGGTGGGCTGCCAACTCTGAGATGAAGCCAGAGGTCCAGGCACCTTTCAGCTGGCAAGTTGGGAACACAGAGTCTCATAGAAATGAGCTCCAAACAGAATTTCCAGCTGAGAACCCCACTCCGTGGGGATCTACTGTCCTGCCTGGGTTCCACCTGTCTGTCCATCCACACCAGCAAGACAGAGTTATAGGTGGAATCAGCTGAAGCCTTCCAAGATCCTCTACAGGTTTGGGACTCCTAGAAGAAGGAGGAAAATCAAGGGAGATAGTAGGACTGGATCTTGTCCCAGATTCCCTGAGAATGAGGGAGGAGACCCAGCTCTGAGCCCAACACTCCAAAAATGAATAGGGGAGCCCACCTCTGTGTAAGCCCCAATACCCTGAAGATGAGGGAGTGGACCTAGCTCTGGACCCAGGCACGTCAAGAATAAGGCAGGGGATCCAGCTCTGAGCCTAATACCCTGAAAATGAGGAGGGAATCCATCTAGGAGCCCCAGTATCCTGCAAGAGACAGAAGAGACCCAACTCTGAGCCCGGGACTCAAGAACGAAAGGCCCATCCCTGAGTCCAGAAGTTACAAGAATGAGGAGACCCAACTCTGATTCCCAAAACCCTTATGACTAAGGCACCTGGCTCTTAATCCAGACACTCAAAATGAGGGCACACATCTCCAAGTCCAAACCTCCCAGAGGTCATACTCACCTGGAAGCTTGTCCACCGGAATCATCGGGGCCAAGAACCCAGACTTTCGGGGTCCATCCTTCTCACATGGTCTCAACCTCAGCCTGGAGCACAAAAAGGAAGCTGTCTCCCTGACAATGTGGGGCATCTCAGTCTCTTCCAAAAAGGTTTGTTAGTAAAGGGTCAAGAGAGGAAAGGGTGAGAATCATGAAGTTGGGGGTGGGAGAAGGAGGAGGAATGGTTCCAGAATCAGACACGTTCAGTGCAAAGTCATGAGGGGTGGGAACGGGTGTGGTCTATGGGTATCAGAGCCCTTGTGTGGGATCAGAGGATGAGAGGCCAATGGCAGTCACTTACCAGAGCCCCAGTGCCAGGGCCCCAGCCACCAGTCCCAAGAAAGAGAATATTCCCAAAGATGCCAGCATAGCCACCTGCTCCAGGGCGTCTCTGTGGTCTGAGGGGGAGGGTCATGTGCCAGCTGTGAGAGCAAGCCTGCCTGACCAAACTCGGTGCCCGCTTCTCTCTGGGGCTTTCCCATCCTCTACCACCTTTGCCCATCTGCCCAAGCTCACCAAGTGGCCGCGGGTCTGGTAGGAGGGACGGTCTTGGGGGAGCAGGGCTAACCGCCTGAGGTTCTTCCTCTGGCTGCGCGTGTTGCTGGCCCCCAGCTGGTATCTCCTTCGGTAGGGGTCCTGGAAGGAGACGAGACCTGAGGAGAACTATCCATGCGGGGTCGGGGCGGAGGCCAGGGCCCGCCAGGCGAGACCAGGGCCAGGGTTGGACACAGGGGCGCCTCGGAGGCGGAGCTTGAAAGGGCAGAGCCAGCTTCTGGGGATGTAAGCAGGGGTGGAGGCTGAAGGGCGGAGGCTGAGGGGCGGGGTTTAATCTGGGGCAGGGTTTAAGCTAGGGCGGGGCTGCAGGCAGCTACAGGTGAAGCCTGGGGCCGCAATTGCCACGCCGCCCCGTAGCGCCTGCAGTTCCGCCGATAGATGCTGGGCAGCGGGGCCTCTGCTCTTTCCCTAGGCTCTGTCTCTCACCGGTGCTCGGAGTACCCCAGGCCTCGGGGCTCCAGGCGCTCCAGGTGCCTGCGTCCAGAAAGTCCCGGGCACTGACCCGCACGGCATGGGGCAGCCCAGCCACAGCGTCCGTGATCACCTCCTCCAGTCCAGCCGGTTCCACCTGTCAGTGCAGATGGTTCGTCGGCACGTTATCCAGGTTATAAGCACTCAGCCTATCTGCCCCCCAGAGCCAGTCTGCAAAGAGCACCCCTTCCTCCCAGTCCTGTCCCTGTCAGCCTGATGCAGCCGTCTGGGCCTCACGTAGGGTGGCTGGTGGTGTCAGGCCTACACCTAGTGTTCAGAAGACAAAAGTGCACAGTGGTTTTGTAGACAGGCTGTGACTTCAGACTGCCTGGGTTCAAATCTTTGCTGTACCACTTACTGAGTGACCTTGGACCTCTCTCTGTGCCTCAGTTTGTTCATTTGTAAAATAGAGGTGAATACACCTAAATGAGATAATACATGTAAAATGTGTGGCACAGTGCCTGGCAGACAGATGGTGTTCCACAAATATTGGTTATTGTCTGAGGCAGCGCTCCGCAGGCCTGATGCTGGCCAATCTTTGCCATCTCCAGATGTGGGACTTCACCTCTATCCACATCTGAGTATATGAGTGTTCGTATGCGGCTGTGCCTCTGGCTGAAAGGCACTCCTTTTCCTAGAAAAGTTATTTTTAAAAAATCACTGCTGTCTTCCCACAGATGGGCTGAGATCAGTTACAGCCCTGCAGGGCAGAGGCCCGGTCCCTCAGGCTCTGCTACAACCCCAGCACCCAGCACAAGGCCTGGCCCATGGAGAGTACGCTGTAGGGGAAGGCCACGGGGCGTCAGTTACCTGCCAGATCTGGTCACGCAGAACACCCAGGAACATGAAACTAGAGACAGGACCCACAGCCCCAGATTGGGACGCACTCCAGGGGCCTCACCATGGACCAGGCTGGATGCTGTGCTGGACGGTACTGCAGCCGGAACTTGAGCAGGAAG
The DNA here is from genome assembly GCF_011762595.2 of Tursiops truncatus. NCBI lineage: Eukaryota > Metazoa > Chordata > Mammalia > Artiodactyla > Delphinidae > Tursiops > Tursiops truncatus. Next base: position 34,665,850 of record NC_047039.1, read on the forward strand.
TGGGGCTGGCGGGGCCAGGAGGCAGGGTACGTCCAGCTGGCACGCAGGCGGCGAGGATAGCCAGGTACCGACTCTACCCGCAGCCCCTGGGGTGGGTCAGGGCGCACTGGGGGTAGTGGAGACACAAATTCAGGGCACAAGACAGGTACTCATCCCTTCCCCACCACCTCCCAAGGGAAGATGGGTGTGTGCCTAAAGGTCCCTGAGGGGAGGCACTTCCAAGGAGGTTGGGGAAATCTTAAGCTTGATCATCCATTAGGCACAGGACCTATCTGTCATCCCTATTATAAAGTAAGCTAAGATCTGAGGACGGATTTTTGAAATGTTTGTTGAGTGAGTTAAAGAGTGATTCTGGGACTTCCCTGGTGGCTCAGTGGTTAAGAATCCACCTGCCAGTGCAGGGGACATGGGTTCGAGCCCTGGTCTGGGAAGATCCCACATGCCACGGAGCAACTAAGCCTGTGTGCCAGAACTACTGAGCCTGTGCTCTAGAGCCCACGAGCCATAACTACTGAGCCCGCGTGCCACAACTACTGAAGCCCGCGCGCCTAGAGCCCATGCTCCACTACAAGAGAAGCCACCACAATGAGAAGCCCACGCACTGCAATGGAAGAGTAGCCCCTGCTCGCCACAAATAGAGAAAGCCCGCGTGCCACAACTACTGAAGCCCACGCGCCTAGAGCCCATGCTCCGCTACAAGAGAAGCCACCGCAATGAGAAGCCCACACACCGCAATGGAAGAGTAGCCCCCGCTCGCCACAACTAGAGAAAGCCCGCATGCAGCAACGAAGACCCAATGCAGCCAAAAATCAATAAATAAAATAAATAAATTTTTTAAAAAAAGAGTGATTCTGCTTTCCATCCAAGGAAGATGAGTTGGCCCAAATTCCAGCCAGCGCTTTGGTGACCCCCTTCCACACACAGATCAAGAGGAAGGAGAGGCCAGCAAGGGCTTCCACTGGGCAGGGAGGACATGAGATAGATGTGCCTTCAGCACAAGGCCTAGAAGCAGAGAGGCAGCACTGGGGCTAGGCAGCCAGGAAGGACTAGTAGGGAAGGGGGTAGTGGCAGCAGTCTCTAGAAGCTGATGTAAGCCTGCCTCCTGGGCTCTGATCTCCCTGGGTTCTTAGTCTCCATGGGGGCCATCTGTGTGCCGAAATGGGTCTATGTTGGGAGGGAGCTATGTGGGAGCTCAGGGGAGGAGAGTTCTGAATTTGGGGGGTACCTGTACTCTGGGGTCCGTTTGGGGTCTCTGTGGTAGGGATTTAGGGAGAGTTCTAGGAGTGGGTACTCACAGATGCTCTGCAAGCTCACATCCAGCAGGCGTGTGCTGGCCCCCAGGGGGTTCACTTCAGTCACATTGATCCGGTACTGGCTCCAGAACTCTGCCCCATGGACCACACAGCGGGCAGCCCCTGGGGGGTCCTGTGGGCATGGCCAGGGCCCTGTGGATGGACTCATCCTAGGAGAGAGGATGTGGTCTTGAGCTTTGGAAATGCTCACTGTGGTACCCAGCTAGAGTCCCCAGCTTCCCCCTCATGTCCTACCTTTGGCCATCGGCTCCTGGTACCGTCTTCTTCCTGGCAGGGAGGAGGCCATCCGAGGTCAGGAAGGAAAGGAGGGTCCTCCTTCTCTCTCAGGCCTTCCTTAGGACCTCCTTACCTACCTCCCATACCCACGTTTTGCTAAACACCCAAATATATAGGTATACACACCGATCATGCACACACCTGTAGGAGGTGAGGTAGCGGGTGGGTAAACCGCTAACCTGGCTGGGACTCCAAGTGCAGGAGAAGTTCTCATAGTCAGCTGCTTGGCAGGAGACAACAGGGCGGACTGGGGGGTCTAGAGGCAGAGGGTGCAGCTGGAGACCGAGAAGTTCCCAGCCCCTACCCATCCCAGAGGGCTTACTCAGGGCCTGGATTCCCCCAGGAGCCCCATGTCTCATCACTGCTACCGCCAACACTCCCTCCCCAACTCACAGCCCAGCTGCAGGGTCACCATGCCCCCAAGTGCACCATCCAGGGTCCGGCAGATATAGGTGCCCTCGTCAGTGCTTTCTGCCCGGGCCAGGACCAGTTCGTGCCCTAGATCAGAGTCAGGTCCCTGGAGCAGCCTTGTCTCCCCGTCCCGAAACCAGGACACCGGGGCCCTGGGGGTGAGATGAGATGATGACAGATAGAGGGAAGATTTAAACTATGAGTCCGACCATGTCACAGCTCTCCATTGGCTTCTCAGTGCTTGCAGTAAAGCTCAAACTCCTTTTGCTGGCTTACAAAGCCCCTGGTGATCTAGCCCTTGCCTTCCTTTCCTTCTTCATCACCTTCCTGTCTCCCCCTCCCCCACTGCACTCCAGTCAGGTTGTGCCTCTTTTGGTTCAAGAGTGCAGAGCTCACTCCCACCTCAGGGCTTTGCACTAGCTGTTCTCTCTGTCAGGAATGCTTGCTTATACCCCAACCTTCAGAAATCAGCTTCAATGTCACCTCCTCCGAGAGGCCTTCCCTTATTACCAATAAAAAGTGGTCACTCAGTTACCCTCTTCTACCTCACTCTCTTTTGATTTTCTGCCCTGCAGGTATTACTACCTGGCATCTTGCCTGGCTTGTGCACTGCTGCATCTCAGGGCCTAGAATAGACCAGGCACTTAGCAGGTGCTCAATACATGTTGGTTGAATGTTCTGTTGAATAAGGATGGTTTGAGGGTTAAGACAGACAAAGAGGTGAGGATTACAGATACAGGGGCAAGGATGGGAGGGGTGTGAGGACTGGGCAAGGTCAAGAAATGGGTCGTGAAAGGGTCCTGTCAGCCCAGCAGGCTGGTGGAGCACTTACCCAGCAGTCACTCCAGGGCAACACAGCGTCATGGCCCTGCCAGGCTGCCCATACTGGACCCCTGTTGAAGGCACTTCTGAGCAGAGGCTCTTCCTTTCCCTCTCTCCCACCCCACCCCACACTTTGTGACAGTGACAGGATAAGGGGTGGACTTTTAAGACCTGAGTGGGGTCATGGGGTCAAAACATCATGTTATAATCTGGAGACAGAGGTCAGAGAGCAGGGTAGAGAGATGTTGCCAGACTGGATTTCAGGGGTTGGGAGGATGACAGGTTAGGCATGAGAGGGGCCACGGTGATGGTGGCAAGTCACAGGTCAGAGTTGGGTCATAGAGCAGAGTTTTTCTCACCTGGGGGGCCCCAGGCCTGGGGGCAGGGACAGGAGGCAGACACCAGGGCTGTAGCCACGGCCACCAGGACCCTGCTCAGCCCTGAGCAGCTGCTGCTCATCTGTGGGGAGAGAGGCAAGGTCAGCGATCCCCCATTCCCAAGATGGGAGGCTAAAGTCTGCCTCCCCCTCTTCCAGACTGAGGCTTTCTAGGAGGAAACCAGGTGCCCAGTGGGGTAAGGACATCAGACATCACTGGGGGCTCTGACGTAAGGTCCCCTTTCCACCATACGCCCAGCACTGTGTGTGAGTACACACACACGCACGCACACACACCCTCACACCCCCCCTTCTCAGTCGTGGGCTTAGGGCCCAGAACAAAAGCTGGAGGCGACAGACTGTGCCAGCACCGCCCCCTGCACCACCCTTGGCACCCACCCCTGGCACCAAGTGTTGGCACCGGCTCAGTCACTCCCATTAACTCCTCCAATCCAGCTGTTGGGAATTCCGTGTCCATCCCACCTGGCCCAGGGATAGTCGTTGCCTCTGACCGACCTGAGGCAGCCCTCATCACCCTGGGGTGGGACTGTCATGGTGGGTCTGAGCCCACCCTGTACCCCTGCCATGAGGCCTAGCCCTGCTCTGGCTGCCAAGCCTCTTCTCGCCTGGGCCTGGCTCCTTGCTCTGCGCCGCTCATCTGGGCCTGACTCTGGAATCTTGCTGGTCTTGAGCCTGTGAGGCCGGATGGGGCTAGGGTGCAGGCTGAGGCTGCGGAGTTAAGCAGATCCAGATGCCCTGACTGCTGCCAGAGGCTGGGGGTGGGCGAGGAGCCAGAAGATGGAGACAGGGTGGCGGGACAGGAGAGGAGGCTGAGAGAAGCTGGGAGGCTGCAGGAACAGGAGGCTGGGGTGGAGGCCACAGGACAAAGAGATGCTCAGAGATCAGGACTGGGAGGCAGTGAGAGCTCAACGAGGTGAGGGCTGGGCTGGGGCAGCAGGATCTCAGAGAGGCCAAAAAGGTAACCAACCATGTGTGTACGGGGGATGGAGGTGCTAGGAGAGAGGGAATCCTGGATGGGAGAAAGCAGGATGAGGAACGCAGTGGGGAAGAGGGAAGGGGGGTGGGAGAAGGCGCAGATGGGCAAAGGGCCCTGGGCGAGGGCTCCAGAAGAGGGAGAGCCCAAATCCCTCCCAGGTAGAGCTGAGCAGCGACCTCCGCGTGTCTGTGTGTCTGTCTGAGTGTGTCTAGTGGCTCACCCCGGCCTCCCGGCCACATTTACCCTGCTCAGCCCTGCCCTACCTCGATGATTCCAGTGGTTGACTGTCCATGGCCTCCAGGACTTCCTCCCACCAGCTACAGCACCCGTCTCAGCTCTACTCAGTTCTGGGACCCCAGAATCGTCCCCTCCTTCCCCTTCCCTGCCCCCGCCCCTCTGGGCCATGGAGCTCAGCCACCCCTAGCCAGGCCCCCTCCTCTCCTTTCTCCTCCCTCCTACTCTCCCACCCGCTCCCACCCAAGGCCCTGGGAAGGGAAGAGGCCTCCCCCGAGTCTGGAAAGGAAGCCACAGGCAGAGCCAGGCACAGCCAGGCACAGCAAGAGGGAAAGGAGAGCTGCTGTGTCCCTGTCAGCAAGAGGTTCCTGTGTTTTCACACAGCAGAACACAGGCACATTCACGCGTGGACTCCCCAGGCACAGTCAACAAAGATACGCCCTTGAACACACGCGGACACAGTCAAATCAAAAAGCAGACACATACTCGTGCTCCCACTCTTTTCACTCCCCAGCAAATATTTCCTTAGGGCACAGCTGTCTGTATTTTAAGGGGAAGAGGGCCCCATGTTGGGGGATATAAAGAAAAGCCAAAGAGTCCAGTTTCCCCCTCCCCTGGACGTTCCAGCCATTTCTCACCTCCCCCGCTACTCTTCAGGCCCCAGCACCAGGAAATGCCTTCGGTCCCTTGGTGCCAGATACACAAGACCCACACTTACCCTCAGACACACACTCTCAGACACAGCCGCTCACAGTTACACCGATACACTCAGACATCCTCACCCAGGCTCAGACACTTAAACATTTACACATACCCAGACACACACACAGACACACATCTCCCTCTTCCTTGCACAGCCAAACACACACACTTAGCACTCCGCCCTGGGATGGGGGGGTCACAGCACTCTCTAAAAGCAACTCCTCATCATAGCGTAAGCCCCCTCTTCCAGGGAGCTCTTAGCACGGCAGATCCCCCATCTCATCACCATTTCAGGCCCCCAGGTAGCCAAAGAGACAAAGGTGAACAGGGGAGTCAGGCACAGGGGCACAGAGAGAGAGACAGAGATGCAGAGAACATGAGAGGCAGGACTAAAAAGCAGATACACAGAGATACCTGGGGAGACGAAAGTGTGAAGACACACAGAGCACTAGCTCTAGGAAGACAGTAGTAGAGAGAGAAAAAGAAATATAAGGAAACTGAGTCAGACAGGGAGACAGAAAATAAGGAGCACTGGACCAGTGACAAGGATTCTCAAGCACTAAAAGAAGGAGGGAGAGCCAAGTGTGCTGGGGATGGTCTGCTTACCCTGGCCACTAAGTAGAAAGGTCAGTCCCATTGGCTACTGAAGTGGGTCCCCAAAGTGCAAACCCAGCTCCACTTCTCCTCAGTCTAACAGGATACAGAACACACGCCGAGTGCAAGTCTCATTCCTCCTCTGCCATGCTGAAGTCACACACTGGCACACGCAAACCCAGCCATCCACTCTCACGCTGTCAGACACAGTCTCAAACTCCGCAGAGACCTTCCCAAAACACATTCCCTGATGTGGTCACAGGCCCTCTCACACACACACAAACGCACGACCCGGTCTCTGCCCGCAAACTGCACACTGACACACACACATAATCCCACACAGGCACAGCCACATGCAGACTCAGCCTCAGCACAGCGACACCCGCAGTCACACTAGCTGAGTTTCACCAAGCGACACTTGCGAAGTTTCGCACACTGACAGCGTCACACACAGCCTTGCAGACTCTCTCACTCTCTCTCTCTCTCTCTCTCTCTCTCTCTCTCTCTCACACACACACACACACACACACACACACACACGCACTGACATTCCGTCAGTCACTCCGGGCCCTTCAAATCCCACACCCCCAGGCCCCGCCCTCTCCTGGCAAGGCTCCCTCGAGCTCACCCACGGCCCCATCAGGTCTCACCTTCTGCGGCCGCCGCCGCCAGCGCCCTCCGTCCTCACCCTCCGCCCCGGCCTCTACTCCCTGCCGCCCTGGGGCACGCCGTGGGGCGGCTCCGCCCAGGCACCAATGGAAGGAGAGGGTTGAAATGGGGGGGCTCGACCCATTGGAGCCTCCAACTGCCAATCATCCCCACACCCACCTCTGCCGGACACTTCCTGTCCCGTCCGGGACTGAGGAGGCTGCCGGGGACCGAGTCTAGAGCCGGGTTCCTGGGTTCTGGCCTGAAAGCCTCTCCTCCTGGGACAGCAGGACCAGAGCTCTCAGGCCCCGCCCCGTCCACCCCCCAGCTGTCCTCAAACAAAGCCTCAAGTTCAGTGGCTTAGGAGCTACTGGGCAGGTGACCAGAGAAGCTGAAGGTGCCCCTGACTCCAGATAAGGAGGTGGACTGGTTGTAAGGCAGTGGGTCTCAAACGTCGCTGGACACTGTGGTTTTAAAACTCTCAAGCCACACTCCAATTAAATCAGTACTGTTTAAAACTCCCCAGGTGATTCCAAAATGCATGCAAATAAAAGGTGTAGGATCGGGGGGGGGGGGGGGTGGGGGGGGGGTGTGTGTGTGTGTGTGTGTGTGTGTGTGTGTGTGTGTGCGCGCCTATGTATGTCTCCCATCCAGGGTTCCACTCCCCAGCCAATGCGGGCTCAAGGGAAATGTGTACATTTGTCTGAGCTTCTTCCAAACCAGGGTAACACTCCAAGTTGACCCTTCCCCTCCAGGGTCTCTAGGAAGAAAGAATCCTGGACCGGAATGCAGGCAGCCAAGGTTCTCCTGGGTCAGATCATCACTGTCCAGCCTTGTGTGATTTCCCCTCCCAGAGACTCAATTCCCTTGAGAAGAATGGAGACAAAAAGTGTTCTGGCCATTCCCGCATTACTCACAAGCTCCTGTCCTCACCTAAAAGTTTGGAGGACCCTAGGTGGCATCATGTCTCCTGGGTTGTATGACTTGTTATTCCCACGGTTACAGTCTTGCCAGGGAAATAGCTCCAGAGGGGAGGGGGTAGACCCAGGGTCACTCCAAAAACCATCCCCTCCTACCATGGCCCTGAGGCTCCTAACTCTGGCACCCCTTCCCTGCCAGAGCTGTCTTCTGCCCTGTGCAATGATTGGGGCACAGGGGCAACAGAGGTGTACAGAGCCCGTGCATACACGCTGCACGTGGGAGTCTGGAAAGACCAAGGACACAAAGCCACGTACACGTTCCCTACCCGCCCCTTCAGCCTCTGTGGGCTGGAGCAGAGCCAAGCTGCAGCCACTCACAAAGCCAGGGTTCTGGCCAGGAGCCTAGGGTCTAGCCACTGACCAATGGGACAAGGATCCTGCTCACCCACTCCGACCAAACCTTCAGTCCCAAGCTTGGTGAGCTGACACCCTAGGGATGGTAGTAAAGGGGACTCTGGCCTTCCCAAAGCCTCAGCCAAAGACAAGAACAAAGGTTTCTAAAACCATTTTAAACTGGGATGCCTTTGTTACTCTAGGAGTAAAAGCCAGACATGACACTGAGTATTAATTTTGTTCAGAGATTTGGGGCAAAGAGGTGGGGAGGTCGTGCCCTTAAGTTTTTGCACATCTGCTGGCAAAGAAAAGTTGTGGCTGGAGCTACGCCTTCGGCCTTTAACCCCAGACCCCCAAGGATCAGAGTTCACACTCCTCTGGTGTTAGAATATGTGATTAAAGTTTGAGAAGCACAGTTTTATTGATCCCACATCTGCCCAAACCCTAGGCCCTAGTTCCCTCAGGCAGAAGGCCCTGTGGTCAGTGTGGTCAGGCGATGGCTGCTGTCTCCCTGTCCTTCTGCCCCAGGCGGTAATGAACCTCAGGAAGCGCCCTTAGTCTCTCTGCAGCCTGGAAGGGGGAAAGGGGATAATCAGAGAGGGTAAGGGCTGCCCAGAATGGTGAGTGCTAGGAGACGCTAGACACTGGGGGAGAGCATGCAGGGTGGGGAGGCTGGTGAGAACGACCACTGAAATAGCCAGAGGATGAAGGAGTCAGCTTCTGAGTCCCTAGAAATACCCAGGTCGTGGGGATTCTCAGGGTCATGATTGTTGGGATCCCTTGAGGAAATAGGAGGGAAAAGGGGACCCAAGGACCCAGGGTGCTCCAAGTCCACACCTGCTCAGGGGTGAGGTCTCTCTGGGCCTGGGCAAGCATTTCATAGCCAACCATGAATTTCCGGACTGTGGCAGAGCGCAGGAGTGGAGGATAATAATGAGCATGTAGCTGCCAGTGGTCCCAGTTGGCTCCAGCCTCTGATCCGATAGGAGCCCCTGGTGGGAAGAAGGCAGAGATAGTTGGGAAGGGTCCTTTCTTATTTCTTCAGCCTAGCTCTTACCCCCAGACCACAGCAGGTACCTGAAAACTACATCTTCCAGCATTCCCTGCCAGAGAGGAGACAAGGCATTGGAAAGTCCACTGGGAGACATAGTTTCACCACGTTCACTTCTCCACTCTCAGTCCCAGCATCCCTGCCCTGAACACTTCCCCAGCAAGTGTTCCAAGGCCTGCTGGGAGTTGCAGTCCACTAAGCTGGGACCCAGGAGCCCAGAAATGGTGTTGGGGTTAGATATGGGTACTCAAAAAGCCTCACCGTGCCAGCCCATGGAGTAGGGAAAGGATGTCTCAAATAGGTTGTCATACTTGGTCAAGAGCTTCTTCATGATGGAGGCTAGATCTGGAATCAGAGCCTGACTCTCAGTCTGGGGCCCAGATGCTGGCCCCACCAGAACCATCCCCATCCAAAGCCTGGCCCCAGGGTCCCACCTGGGAGACTCACCGTCACGCTCAGCCGGGGTCAGCTCAGGCAGCCGCCGCACATGCCGACGGGGCAGTAGTAGTGTCTGGAAGGGCCACACTGCCCAGAAGGGGACCAGCACTAACCAGTGCTCACTGGTTAGGACCAGACGGTCCTAGGCCGACCAAATGGAGATGAGGTCATCAAGGTGGGTGTGAGGGGGGTCAGCAAATAGGCAAGGGAAGGAGAAGAGAAGACGTACCCAGAAACCGATGGTTTCTCACCACTCCACCACTACCACCCTAGTCTAAGCCATCATCACCTTTCCTTTAGCTTACTGCTATGTCCTCCTAGCAAGTCTCTCTGCTACTTCCCTTCTACCCTCCTCCTTCACACACCTCTCCTTTTTGGGGTGAGGTTACGGGCTTCCTGGGGACACAAGATCCAGCTTTCTCCCACCTTCCTGAGCAGCTCTTGGCGGCCGTACTCCATTAGCAGGGGCTCTCCGTGCTGACTCTGATAGGCCCGCTGAGATCGCTCCTCACGCTGGGCAACATCTGGCAGGAAACTGCTGGCCCACACCTGTCAAGGGGAAGGAGAAGAGCAGACAGTATCCCTCACCTCCAAGCCTCCACATCACTAGCATACTTCCTCTGTTTTCCCTTACTCCAGTTCCCCACCCCACACTGTCTTGGACTCAGTCCAGATATCCACTGAAGCCCCTGACACACATACCTGGCAGTGGGGATGGGGGTTGGAACAGCCCATCATGGCTCCTTTGTTTTCAAAGATCTATGAAGTAGGGGTAGGGAGCTTTATAGCCAAAAGGACAGCAAGTCAACCCCTCCGAAACACAACCTGTGGAAATAAAAATGCCACTTCCCAAAACCAAACTGTGCCACCCCCACCCTGCCCATCTAGGGGAGGGGGCGACCTCACAGACCTGCACCCAAGGGTACTGGGCACCCAGCTCCTCTGTGACTGAGGCCCATGCATCAACGACAGCTCGGATCTCAGGGACTGACATGAGTGGCAGTGTCACATCCGACCAGGGGTGGAAGCACATAACCTTACTAGGTGGTAAAGGAGGGAGAGATGACAGAGATACAGGGCTCGTTGAGCTGGGGGCAGGGCCCAACCCCAGTGCTCAGTCCAGGCCTCGGGTTGAAGGGTGTAAGAGTGGAAATTCATAGTTACCAAACTCCTCGAGCAGCCTCTGCTTGGAAAAGGGGGTGATCACTGGGTCCTAAGACAAAGGGGTATCACTCTCTGCAACAGAAGTCCCCCAACAAGGTCCAGCCTCTTTTCTCCCCAACAGCAGCTAGATCCAACTTACCTGGACTAGGGGCATCAGGCTGCAGAGCTGGGAAGTCATTGTCAAACAGGAAGGTGCCTTCATAGTGGGGATTCACCTACAGACAAGGATGGGCTAGAAGCATTTGCTGGCCCATACCACCAGTCATCTGATGGGCTTCAAGGCTACAAGGCGGGAAGAAGGCCACTCTGAGGTCAAAAAGACTTGGTGGGATATGACTCAGAGGTCCACTCCCCTGTGGGGCGAAGGGCTAGGGTCCACTCCCCTGTAGGGTGAAGAGAAGCTCTAAGGGCAGTGGATGGGGAACTACTCCCCCTGGGCCCAGCCTGCAGATGTAGGATCTAAAGACTTACCTCTCCATTGGCCCGTGTGGCCCCCGGACACAGAGGGTTGTGGGGGTCATGGCGGGGTACTGTCGTCAGAAGCGGGGGTTCTACCTGCCCCTGCCAGGGCCGCTTCATGCGGTGCGCTGACACCAGCACCCACTCATCTTGTAGCGGGTTGTAGCGGATATGCTGATGCTCTGGAGGCAAACCGTCAAGATCAGTCACAAAGCCCTATGCCCCTTTCTCCCCTGGGTCTTACCCACCAGCAGGCCCAAGCTCGGATGCACCCTGTTATCCCCACCCTACTCAGGAGCTAAAGGCCAGAGCTTGGGCGTTCCCAGCGCCAATCAGCCTGCAGCCCCAACACCGGCGTGTCCCTTCGCCGCGCGTGCCTGGACGGGTGGGCGCGCCGACCTGCGGGCAGGGACGACAACTTCCTAAGGAAGGGGAGGGCTCAGCTTTGCTTCCCAGCGAGTCCCGGCCGCCCTGCGGTTACCGCTCGCCCGGAAGGTTGTAGCCATGGCGTCCGCCTCCGACGCCTGCCGGCGCTGCTCAGGACACGCTCCCCTGCGCGCCAGGAGGCCACCGGGTGGAGATACCTTCGGTAACTTCTACCTGCTCACCTCGCCCCCACCGCCTAGTCGGCCCGGCTCTGCCCCGCCCTCGCCCTCGCCCCGCCCTCGCTGATTGGACAGCCGCAAGCACGTGACTGTCTGAGGGCCGGCCCGGCCACCTAGGGGCGGAGTTCAGGACTGCCTACAGCTACAGGGGGCGACTTTGATGATCCCACTCTAGGGCCAAAGCCACTAACTACCCTGGAAGAACCTCTGTGAAAGCTGCTTACCACAGATCCCTCGGCTCCAGGATGCTTACAAGAGTTATTTGCTTTCTTAAAGTCATTCATTTGGTCATTCAGCAAATATTTACTATCTACCACCACGTGCCAGGCCCCTAGGCTCCACATGGCGCAAAGGGATGTTCCTGTGTGCACGAGTCAGGCATAGACTCAGCCCTCCCAGAGCTTACATTCTAGGGTAAGTCAGAGTATAACTCTGGATCCACAGTCACCTCACTCACCTGCTTGGTGGCTCTGGCAGAGGAAAGGCAAGGAGGTGGGAGTGAGGGGCTGTGGGGCTTGATTTGCTTCAGCTAAACCTTGGCTTCAGGTATTATCTGGAGGAGTGGGTACCTCACCGTAACCATGCCCTAGCCCCACCAGGCAGCAGAAACGGGTTTGGGAAAAAAGGGCTAAGTAATCATATTCTCTCTCTCTCTCATATACACACACACACAAAGCACAAGAAGTGGTCAGGGTAAGAGGGCTATAAGAAATCTGAAAATGTGGAGAGGACAGGACTATCAGTAGCTCCAACCACAATCTGGGTGGGGTCAGAGGTGTTTCCTTTGCACACCCCTGTCCCTTCTCCAACTTTTCCTTGGAACAAACCAGTTGGCTAACACTAGGATAAACTTCAAATTAATTCCTCCCCTGACACTTTATAGAGCCATCTAAATATTGTCTGAACCTCCTCCCCATTTCACAGTGGAGAACCGAGGCCTCAAGATCACCCAGAGGATAAGTGGCCAAGCTGAGATTTCAACCCAAGTTTCCAAGCTCTTCCTGATACTTTGAAATGCCTCTGAGACTTCAGTGAGTTTTTGTTTGTTTGTTTGTTTTTTGGCCATGCCGTGTGCAGGATCTCAGTTCCCTGACCAGGGATTGAACCTGTGTCATAGCAGTGAGAACCCAGAATCCTAACCACTAGGCCACCAGGAAACTCCCTCAGTGAGCCTTAAGATAGAAACCTAGTGAGCTAGGAACTGGGAAGTAGCAGTGAGGGCCCTTCCCCCAAACCAGGCCAGGACAAGCCAGGTGTTTTGCTGAGCTCAGATGTAAAAACTGGGTCATAGGTCATTTACCTTATCTCTGCCCAGGGGCCTCAGACTGGAATCTAAAGAGGCCACTAGGTAGAGGGCAGGGAGCAGGGAGCTAAGAAACCAGAGTTTTACATGTCCCACTGGCTGCACGTGTAATAGGGATGTAAGGGGGATAAAAGATACACTTTTTGTGGAAAGGGAATGTTGCCTTGCTATTTCAGTAAACAACAAATTTTGCTACAGCATCAGTGCTGCGGCTGCCCCCACAACTGTGGTGCGCCCTGAGGGGAATTCAAGATGGAGAAAAACAGGAAGCATTATCAGCTTTTTTTTTTTTAACTATTTGCTTATTTACTTTTGTAAATGCTTTTTTTTTTTCTTTTCTTTTTTCTTTTTTGGCCACGTTATGCGGCGTGTGGGATCCTAATCCCCCGACCAGGCTTCCAACCTGCGCCCCCTGCATTGGGAGCGTGGAGTCTTAACCACTGGACCGCCAGGGAAGTCCCAGCATTATGTGCTTACTTCACTTAGTATGATAATCTCTAGGTCCATCCATATTGCCGCAAATGGCATTCTTTTTTTTTTTTTTTTTTTTTTTTTTTTTTTTGCGGTACGCAGGCCTCTCACTGTTGTGGCCTCTCCCGTTGCAGAGCACAGGCTCCGGACGCGCAGGCTCAGCGGCCATGGCTTATGGGCCCAGCTGCTCCGCAGCATGTGGGATCTTCCCGGACCGGGGCACGAACCCGTGTCCCCTGCATCGGCAGGCGGACTCTCAACCACTGCGCCACCAGGGAAGCCCTAAATAATCCCTTTTTTATCATTCCCTTCTTGGTCAAATTTCTCAAAAATTAGTTCATCTTCCCAGCCTCTACTCTTACCCGCACAGTACACTATAACATGTTTTTTGCCCTGTAGTAGTCGGCGTAAATAATCTTAGCTGCTGTAACAAACAACCTCCAAACTCAGTGGCTTAGTACCATGGTCCATTGTGGGAGAGAGGGAGAGCTCTGTCCCATGCAGCATTTGGAATTCTCCACTACTTAATTGTATGTAACTATATTAGATAAGACAAGAAAGTGAGTGTCAAGAATTTCACAGATTTTACGAGCCAGACCTGGAAATGGCATATGTCATTTCTGCCTATACTTCATTGGACAGAACACAATCACATGGCCTCACCTAACTACAAAGTAGACTGGCTGCCCAAGAGCAAAAGGAATGGATTTGTGAATGTATAGCATAATCTCTGCTACATGCCCATACTGAGAAACCCAATGACCATTTCCAGTCTTTTCATAGGACCACTCAATTATATTTGACTGTGTTGACCATTCCATTACTCTCACATGTGAGGCTACACTCTTCCAGTTCTCTTCTGCTTTATGTTTTATTGATATAACTAACACATATGACACCACATGCCAGACACTAATTGCTTTGTAAATATTAACTCATTTAGTCTTCATCACAATAAAGGTATGTACTTTTATTCATCCCATTTTACAGATGAGAAAACTGAGTCACAAAGAGTTTAAGTAACTTGCCCAAGATCACACAACCAGTAGGTGGCGGGAGCCAGGCTTTTAACACAGTCAGTCCTGTCCAGAGTGTCTTTCTTATCACAGCACTATGCTGCCTCTTTTCTCTTCTGTTTCTTTTCTGCTTCTCTTCCTTTTTCACTCCCTCCCCCCACAATCCCCGCCGCCGCCGATAACCTTCAGTTGGCTTACAAGGCCCTCCTCTCATATTTTGTACTTCAGAATAAAGAATGAATTGTTGGCCCCCGGAAGACCCCACGCTGTCTCTCCTTGGTGCCTTTGCTCTTGGAGTAGGTCTCACTGGCTCACTGGAATGCCCTTCCCATCGCTCTTAAAGACACTGCTCAGGTGTCACCGCCTCCAAAAGCCTTCCGTAACGTTCCCAAGTAGAAGAGCCTCCTTCCCACCTCCTGTGCTAGCAAAGGCGGGCCTTAACCATCACAAGTCCGGAAGGCCCTGCTTCCGGGTTGCCTGCTTCACCAGTCAGTGAGCCCAGGCGGGCCAGTCCATTCTGGGTCTCACCGCCACCCCCGCAACCCCAAGTAGAACGGCGCTAGGCGAGGCGTGCCTAGATACCCCAACGCCTGCAGCTAGGAGAGCTTGGCCCCGCCCCCTTTCCTGACGCGCGCGGCACCGCCCCGCCCTTCGGCGCACCCGGCTCTCCGAGAGATAATGGTTCGACCCGAGAGGCGGTGCCCCGGTGCCCTGGCAGTTCCGATTGGCCAGGGCGAGCCGTACCACGGCGGTGGCGGGGGAACGGGTCGTAGACGGCGCGCCAAGAGACACGGAGGCAGTGAGGGTCGCAGCCTTAGGCCCCCACCTCTCTCTGCGCTGCGCTGGGCCAGGCCGCCCTTTGGGATGCAGTGGGCCGTGGGCCGGCGGTGGGCGTGGGCCGCGCTGCTCCTGGCGGCCGCGGCTGTGCTGGCCCAGGTGGTCTGGCACTGGCTGGGCACTCAGAGCTTCGTCTTCCAGCATGAAGAGATCGCGCAGCTGGCTCGGCAGTACGCCGGTGAGGCGGCAGGTGGAGGGTAGGGGGCTGGGGAGGGCCGGGCGTAGCTGGAGGTTCCGGGGGCACCGTTCCCCAGTTCGTGACCGATGCTGGCCCTGACTTGGTTGTTCCTCTGCCCCCGCCAGGGCTGGACCACGAGCTGGCCTTCTCTCGGCTGATCGTGGAGCTGCGGCGCCTGCACCCAGGCCACGTGCTGCCCGACGAGGAGCTGCAGTGGGTGTTCGTGAACGCGGGAGGCTGGATGGGCGCCATGTGCCTTCTGCACGCCTCCCTGTCCGAGTACGTGCTGCTCTTCGGCACCGCCCTGGGCTCTAGCGGCCACTCGGGTCAGTGCTGGCGGCGGGCCGGACTGGGAGGCTGGGGCTGTACAAGGGCCCGTGCCCTCCTTCCTGATGTTCGGCCAGGCCGTCGAGTGGAGCAGATACCCTGATATTCAGTGTCCATTTGATTGTCTCTCAGGGCGCTATTGGGCTGAGATCTCGGATACCATCATCTCTGGCACCTTCCACCAGTGGAGAGAGGGCACTACCAAAAGCGAGGTCTTCTACCCAGGTGGGTAAGGTGGCTCTGTTAGAGAGGTGGGTCTCTTCATTCTTGGGTGCCTATAGTTGGAGGAAAGAGCCATGGCATGGAAAAGGGGTGCGTTGAAGGGCCCTCGTCCTAGTTCCTTTGCCCTCTAGTTAAGCCCCAGGTGGTTGGTTGAGGCAGGGTTCAGGGTCTCTGTTGCCTTCCTCTGTCAAATGGAAACAAAACATAACAGCTCCCTGTTAACCACGTCTGATTTTAATGATCCAGTATTCCAGCAGTTGTTGGGGAGATCAGAAATGCTCTCATGCCCCCAAAGACAAGGCAGACAGTTGTCTTCCCTCTTGCATATAATGAAACATTTGGACTTCTAAGTAAGTTTGAGTTTGAATATTACAAGCATATTACAAGTTACGACAAGCATATTACAAGTTACGAATATACAAGCATATTACAAGTTACGACATCGTAACTGAACAGGTACATTTCTCAGAAAGCCTGGCAGGTCTTATATTCACCTCTCCCTATCTAACAGGCCCAAGTTTAGCTAAACTTCTGCTTGACATGAGTTAGGCTTGGGAATGCAGACCTCCATGACTCCCAAACAATGGTGCAGGGCCAGGTGAAGCTTCCCCCAAGAGAGGACATGAGCCAGGTGATGCCACACAGGAAAGTTTAAGAGTGGCCACCTTAGCCTCGTACCCTTGCAGATGGGCAGCCAGGCCAGTGAGGTAAGGCTTTTCCTTTCCTGAAGCTCCCTCTCCATTCCCTACCCCTAGAGAGCCCACAGGCTAGGGAGGTGGTGGCAATGGGAGGGCAGGGCCAGGCTCTTCATGTGGGTGTTCCCTGTCCCCCCAGGGGAGACAGTGGTGCACGGGCCTGGTGAGGCAACGGCTGTGGAGTGGGGGCCAAACACATGGATGGTGGAGTACGGCCGGGGTGTCATCCCATCTACCCTGGCCTTCGCGCTGGCTGACACAATCTTCAGCACCCAGGACTTCCTCACCCTCTTCTATACTCTTCAAGCCTATGCCCGGGGCCTCCGGCTTGAACTCACCACCTACCTCTTTGGCCAGGACGCCTGACCAGCCAGGCCTGAAGGAGGACCTGTGGATGGACAGGAGCGGGCAGGCCTGCACACATCCACTTGCTGGAGCCCACGTGAAAAGACATGGACATACTCACAACATGCAGATACTGAGTTCCTGGTGTATGAGCAGGGACACACATGCATACAACCAAACATAGTCATGGGAACACATGGGACACACATTCAGATACTGAATCCTGTGTGTACGGCAGCATTACGCATTCACACCCATGCAGAGAGGGACCCCCACGTATACCAAAGGGGCCAGTCATGTTCGAGCACATATCCCACAAGCTCGACTCACTAACTCAGGCCTTTCCAGAGCTTCTCTGCCCCTAGTCAGGCTCTGGAGTTAGGGATGGGGGTGGCTATTACAAACTGCCTGGGTCTGACCCTTCAACCCAGCAGCCATTGGGGGGGATGAGGGAGAAGAGGAGCTGCCTGTGGAGGCTCCCTTCACCTGCAACTGTGATGCCCTTCCCCTTCATCTCCTTGTCCTCACCATATGCCTTACCCCATTCTGTTCCCCTGCTATGCAAGTACCCTCATGGCCTGTCCCCACCCTCGCAACCAAGTTAGCTGGAGAACCAGAAGAATGTGGCAAATGCTGAGGTTATACCTCCCTCCAGGGTATAATGGTGAGGCTGGCCTCAGCTGAGGGCCCAGTGCTGGGGTGAGGACCTAGACAGGTGGGCCCAGGTCCAAGGGGTTGCCGCTGGCCTAGAGAAAGCCTTTTCTGCACGCACACACACAGACACTACAGCTTCCAGACACTGCCTTTGCTGCATTCTCTGTCCATCTATCTGTGTCTGTCAATAAAGACCTGTTGAACAGTTTCATTTCTTTTCGTGTCTGAGCAGCAGGAGGACCTCTAACTCCTGGGGGCCTCAGGAAAGCCTCTCCCTTGTGTGATTCAGTTTATGACAGCAGCTTTTTACTGTATACTTTAGTGTTCCCAGGAATCACCTGGCAGGCTTGTTGACTCTACAGATTATTGTGCCCAATCCCCAGAGATCAGTTCTGGGTTGAGGCCTTGAGATCTGCATGTTTAATAAGATTCTCTCCACCAGGTTTGAATGCCACAATTTCAGGAATTCATGGCTGGGTGAGGTGGTGTGTGTCTTGCTCTTGGTCTCCTCTCTGCCAGTGCTGTTCTGGGCACAGTCCCGGGAGTCCTGCCCTGGATGACCACGGGGTGGCAGTGTGCAGCCACTTTTGGGCTGAAAGGCATAGTCACTCTCCAACTCCTTTTTTCTAGGTTTCCAGGGTATCATGTCCACGTCCACCCAGAGCAGTTCTTTCTCTCCAGTCTGCCTTTTCCAGGACCCCCCACTTCTGTGGAGGCTCCCGGGGCTGGGGAGCAGGCACACTATCTGGTGGTGTCTAAGGTAGTGGGGGGCTGGGGCTAGGATGAGGCCAGAGAGGTGCCTGAAGTACACACTCCCAAGGGTCCTGCACTTGCCTCACCCTCCTCCTGGCCCTGTTCTGAAGATGAGCAAGGCCCAGGCCTCTCACTTCTTAGGATTCTGTTATATTAAAAATGGAAGGAACATGATTATTAAAAAATGTACATTCTAAAAATTTGATATTCTAATGAGTAAAAATATAAAAGACTACATGTATAACCATCTGGAAGCAACATCAAAAGTCTAAATATGTGGCTCAGAATGAATGTGAGGCCCAGGCAAGGTGGCCATCCTGACACCTTACCACCACCACAGTGTTGGCCATGACAGGTCCTGTCTGGGGCCTCTCCGTTTGATCACAGGTTGCAAAGCCAAGCCTCAGGATTTCTCCCACCCTGTAACCCAGCTTTGCCTCTAGGCTTAGAGCCCCCACCTGTTACAGATGCCTCAGCTCCCTTTGTCATCCCTACCTTTCACATAGGACTAGGCTCCCAGGCCCCTCCCCATCTCTGTTGCTAAGTCCAGTGTTTATTTCTTCTCACTTTCATTTGACACAGTTACTCTTAAAAGACTCCTGTGGCTTACAGGACACTACTCTCTTCCTTCATTGCCTCCTTTGCTAGATCTGGCTCATTTCCTCAACCTCTCACTTCCCAGGTTTACACTGCTCTGAGGTGATCTCAACCATTTCATGACTTTAAATACCATCTAGGGAATTCCCTGGAGGTCCAATGGTTAGGACTGGATGCTTCCACTGCTGGGGCCCAGGTTCAATCCCTGGCCAGGGAACTAAGATCCCCACGGTGTGGCCATAAATAAATAGATAAATACCATCTATATGTCTATATACTAGTCTTACTGAGATACAATTGACATGTAAAATTTTATTAGTTTAAGGTATACAACATAATGATTTCATATATGTCTATATTGTGAAATGATTACCACAATAAGTTTAGTTAACATCCATCACCTCACATAGTTACAAAGCTTTTTCCTGTGATGAGCACTTTCAAGACCTGCTCTCTTAGCAACTTTCAGATATACGATATAGTATTGTTGACTATAGTCATTATGCTGTACGTTACATCCCCAGGACTTATTTATCTTAAAACTGGAAGTTTACCTTTTGACCACCTTCACCCATTTTCCCCCTGGCCCTGCCTCACCCCTGGCCTCTGGCAACCACCAATCTGTTCTCTGTTTCTGTGACTTGAGTCTTTTTGTTTGTTTGTTTTTATTTTTATTATTATTATTTTGTGTGTGTGTGTGTGGTACACGGGCCTCTCACTGTTGTGGCCTCTCCCGTCGAGCGCAGGCTCAGCGGCCATGGCTCACGGGCCCAGCCGCTCCGCGGCATATGGGATCCTCTCGGACCAGGGCACGAACCTGTGTCCCCTGCATTGGCAGGCGGACTCTCAACCACTGCGCCACCAGGGAAGCCCTGTTTGTTTGTTTTTAGATTCCACATATAAGTGAGAACATACAGCAGTTGTCTTTATCTGATTATTTCACTTAGCATAATGCCCTCAAGGATGAATGAATAAAGAAAATGTGGTATATATCTACAATGGAATATTATTCGGCCATGAAAAAGAAGGAAACCCTGCTATTTGCAACAACATGTTTCGATCTTGAGGACCATCTATGTATCTTATGCCTAATATTTTGTCTCAGTCTAAACCTCCTCTGAGCTCGATTCAGATATCTGACCACTTTCATCTCCACTTGACATCTCCACTTGGTCATCTAATTGGCATCTCAAACTTAAAGTGTTCAATGCGAACTGATTTCTCTCCCAATCCTGCACCTCCTGTAGTCTTTACTGCCTCAGTTAAGGGTACCTCCATTTACCCAGCTGCCTAGGCCAAAACACCTTGGAGTCATCTTGGATACCTCCCATTCTGTCACATTCTACATTCAAGACATCAACAGATCGTGTCTGGTTTATCTTCAAAGCATATTCAGAATCTAACCACTTCTTGCCACCCCCACTGCTATCACCCTGGTCCAAGCCAGCATCATCTCTTGCCTGGATTACTGCAAAGGCCTCCTAATTGAGCCTCATGCTTGCATCCCTTGTGGAGGGTTCTCCACACAACAGCCAGAGTCAGACTTTCAGTCTTTGCTCAGACATTTGCAATGCTTCCCATCTCATTCAGGCCTTTCACTGCCTCCAAGAACCTGCTCCAAGGTCTATGTTACCTCTGACCAAACATCCAACCGTTCACCTTGGCCATTGTGTTCTAGCCCAGTGGCCTCTTTGCTTTTCTTCTGACACATCACACTTCCACCTCAGGATATTTGCACCTGCTGTTCTCCTGACTGCATGGCTCTTCCTCCCCTCCTTCAGTTTCTGCTCAGCGAGTCCTTCCCTTAACATTTGGGTAATATCAGCCCTTCTGTGTTGGTTTTAAAATACCTCCAGGGGACATCCCTGGTGGCGCAGTGGTTAAGACTCCAAGTTCCCAATGCAGGGGGCCCAGGTTCGATGCCTGGTCAGGGAACTAGATCCCACATGCATGCTTCAACTAAGAGTTCACATGCCGCAACTAAGGAGCCAGCGAGCCGCAACTAAGGAGCCCACCTGCTGCAACTAAGACCCAGCACAACCAAATAAATAAATAAATAAAATGAAATACCTCCATACAATTTTTGATACTCTTCCTTTTAAGAAGTGAAGCCTAAGTCCGTTCCCCTTGAGTGCAGGCTGGACTTAGTTATGTACTTTTAACAATATATGGCAGAAGTGATGGTGTGAGACTTCTAAAACTAGGCCATAAAAAGCACTCTTCCCTCTTTAGTCACTCTCTCCGGGGGAAACCAACTGCCATGTTGGGAGGACACTCTGGTATGAGGTCCTCTCCCATGGAGAGGCCCACCTAGGGAGAACAGCCTCCTGCCAACAGAGCATGTGAGCAAAGTGGATCTTCCAGTCCCAGTCAAATCTTCAGATGACTGCAGCCCTAGCCAACATGTTTACTACAACCTCATGAAAGACACCACCACTCAGCTAAGCCACTCTCGAATTCCCTATCCACAGAATTGTGAAAACATAGATGTTTTTTCAAGCTTCTAAGTTTGAGTGTAATTTGTTGCACAGCAATAGGTAACTAATGGCACCCTTCCCTTTCTATTCCCCCCAACCCAGATTTATTTTTCTACATTTTACTTATCACCATGTGACACAATATACATTTCCCCCACTGGAATTATGCCATTATAATAAGGACTTTGTTTTATTTACTCCTGTGTCCAACAGTGCCTTGCATAAAGTAAGTGCTCAGTAAGTATGTGTTGGATTAATGGATGTCTAGGTCAGTCTGTCTGTCTCTGTGAGGTATAGGATCAGAGGGGGCTGTGTGTGGGTTTGAGACAGCCTTTCCTCTTCACAGATGGAGAGAGAGAGAAACCAGGTTCCAGTCAGGTTATTCCTTCCCCTTTGCCCTCCCCAGTTGTACCCTCCTGGCTCAGACCCCAAAGGTGAATTTACTATGCTTGATTGATTCTTTTCTTTTGGGAGTAGCGTCCAAGTCCCTTGCCCCTCTCCACCCCCTCCAAAGCAATCTCCAAACCCTCAACTGGAATGTCCCCAAGCCAGTTCCTACCTTTCCAACAGGAATCTTACCTTCATCTCTCTCCAGGCACTTTCTCTCTTCTGAGCAGCTAGGGAAGCTGGGTGGGGGGGCGCAGTGGGGAGGCAAGCTGAGCACAGGAGTTGCCTTGGAGAGGGATGGCAGCGGAGGAGGCTGGACTCTGCCCCAGGAGAACTTATACCACGCCAAGCTATGGGGGCAGGGGCATTGGATCTGAAGGTGGTTGGATCACCAATGCCTCTTGATGGAAGAGGGATCTGACTGGCTGTCAGACCTGAAATCTGAGCGGGTGGGCACTGGAGTGTGAGCAGGACTGAGCCTCAGTGTGGCTGGCCAGAGATGGGCCACAGAGAATGTGGACTTAGTGCCACAGTGGGAGCTGGGCTGGGGACAAGGGTGGAGGCTGGAGACAGAGCAGGGGGCTGTCACCCACCACAAGATCCTGGTGAGAAGAGCTGGTGGTCCAGACCAGGGCAAGCTGGGTCTGAGAGGAGCAGACTCATTGGGAGAGGGTTGGGGAGGAGGCAAAAGTTACCTCTGAATTTCTGCCCCCTAGAGGAATCTTGGCCCTGAGACCAGTGTGCCTCACTGGGTATGAATGAGGTCAGGTGGTGCTCCCTGGTGCTGAGTTTGATACAGCAGAGTTTCACACCTATGCCAGGTATCACTCCTACAGAGGCGTGTTGTTCACTCACACACTTGGCATCACCTCCCGGTGACTCTCAATGCTTTTAGTAGGTCGATTCCCTTCCGCACAGGAAGAAACTGGGGAACGGTTGAGGGTGCTTAAGAGGAGTGGGGTCCAGGGCTGCTGAGGAACAGCATCTCAGCATCTGGAGGATAACTGGGAGTAGGGTGGGCCTGGAGCAGTTGGCTAAAGGTGTCTGGAGCTAGAGATTGGGGAGTCATGCAAACATGGGTGGAGGATGTATGTGAAGATGGGCAAAATGCTGATCACTATTGAAATTCTGAGGATTGCCAGAGGTTCATTATATTATTCACTCTTCTTGGGTATATGTTTGAAAATTTCCATAATAGAACGTCAAATGAGCTAAAAGCCGTGTGGCTTTGTACCTGCAGGTGGTATGTGTGCCCTGCTGCTGGTGTGGAATGAGCTCAGAGACCTCTGAGTGTGTGGGTGCAGAAGTGAGTTCACCACCATGTACGCGTATTGTGCAAACTGCAGCGTGCGTGCAGTTGGGGACAGCACCTGGGCAGGGCAGGGGAGAAGCTTCTGTTCTGCCCAGGCCCTCCAGTCTCACCCCAGCACCCCACAGAGTGAGTCCCCTCAGATCACAGCCTGTCCAGGCCTTTGGCGCTGTAGTATTTATGTAACCAAGTATGTGAGATAGGGCGGCTGTGTACCTTGAACTTGTGACAGGGTGTGTTGGTGTGTGAACACGAATGTTTGTATGTGGATGCCGGGCACTGAGTAAGGGTGTGGGGACCCCCCCTCCCCCGACTTGTGAGGCTGGGAGGGGCCCTGCTCCGGAGTTCGGTGGTGGTGGACTCCTCACTCTCCTTTGCACGATTCCCAGCAGCACTCCAGCGCCCTCTCCCCCCCACCCCCGAATCTGGCTGTATGGAGGGTGGGAGACACCTGTTGGGGGGCTGAAAGCGTCAGAGCCCACCGGGGCCTCTTCCGCTGCGCCCCCGCCCGCCCTGCCCCTCGCGGGTCCCGCCCCCGCGGCCGCAGCCGGCGGAGCAGCAAGTGAGCGCCCCGCGGCCAGAGGAGCGCGCGACTGCAGGAGCGCACGGCAGGGGCCCCGCACAGGGAACCGAGCTGAGACAGGGGCCGCCCGACAGGCGGGCTGAGCGGAGGGAGCGCCGTGGAGACGCCGGGGGCAGCGGGCCGCGCCAGGCTGGTGAGTGTGGCCGCGGGGAGCCAGAGAGCGGGCGTGGAGACGCTGCTGTCCCCGTCCCGGGCTCTACCCCCGGCATCCTCTGTTCCCTCTCCTCCTCGGTTCTAGTCCTCTGCGTCTCTGCCCCGTCTCTCCGTCTGTTTTCCCTGTCTCTCTCCCTCTCTATTTACTGTCTTGCCCGGTCTCTATTTCTAATCTCTTTCTTCTGTCTCTGTCTCCTGCTGCGTCGGTCTTTGCCTGTTCTCTCTCAACTCCGGCCTCAGTATTTGTCTCCCTCTGCCTCTGTCTGTCTGTCAGTCTCCCTGGACTGCTTGTCACTCAGGTCTTTGATATTTATCTCTTGCTCCTCTATCTCTCTTACCTTCCCGGTCTCTCTACCGGATATCTCTATCAATCTCATCTCTCCCCGTCTCTGTTTCTCCATTCTTGTCTCTGTCTGATATTTCTGTCACCCTCCACCTTGGTCCCTCTCAGTCTCTTGTCTCTCGCCATCTCTCATTTCTATCCCCATATCTCCCTGTCATTGTCTCTCTCCCTCTCTGTTGGATCTCTCTCTCCTCCATCTCTCTCTGTTTCTTGGTCCCTGTCACCCTCTTTGATCTGCTCAGTCTCTACCTGTCCTCGGTCAACGTCTGTTTCTGTCTCTTTGGGTCTGGTCTCTGTCTCTCCTGCTCTTTTTACCTCTCTGTCCACCTCTGAGAAAGCTGTCTTTCTGTCTTTTTCCTTATGGCCCCCCTGCACTTCCCTGAATCCATAACCACCTCCCCTTGTGTTGGGGGCTTTGGGGGAGCGGGTGCAACACGCATAATTCTCTCCTCCACAGGCAGCCCTTTCCTCAGGGCAGCGCCTGGTGCCAGCCGGCCCACCAGTGGGGGGACTGCGCCTGGAAGCTGTAATGGAGGCCCTGCAGAGACAGCAGGCAGCCCGACTGGCCCAGGGGGTGGGGCCTTTGGCCCCTCCACGCCCACCACCACCACCGCCGCGGCCTTCCTTTCCTGGATCCCGGACCCTGCAGGCCCCTGACGGGGGCTTGGGGGAGGTTGGAGCTGAGGAAGAGGAGGATGCCCAAGAGGATGAGGAAGGAGAGGAAGCTGGCACAGAAGAGGAGGCAGCCGAGGAGAGCCACCCAGGGACCCGGGGCACCAGCTCACCTTCCAGCCAGCCCCCTGGACCTCATCCCCATGAGTGGACCTATGAGGAGCAGTTCAAGCAGGTAGGACCCTCTCAGTGTCAGGCCCTCCCCCTTCCTACTCTCTGGGCAAAAGCAGAGCAAGGTGATCAGTAGCCCCCCACCCCCACCCCACTGCGCTCTGCAGGATGGAAAGACAGAGACATAGAGACCTGGAGAGAGACAGTGGGAAGACTGAAGGCTAGACGGGGACTGGGAGGGAGAGACAGACATACTGAGACATGGAAAGAAGTGCGTAGGCACACACCGTGAGGTGCAGGAGACGCCCAGAAACATGGAGGCTGACAGACTGGAGGCTCTTGGTGAAGCTGGAAGGGAAAGTGGGAGGGGTGCAGGAGCCTTCAAGGATTCTGAGGGAGGGGGATCTGGGGATTCCAGTGCCAGCACTACCATACCTTCTCACACATCAAGTCACAAGGTCATATTCCAGTGACCAGTGGGGGTGTCCTGGGCTGTCTACTTCTGTCTTGGAAGTGGAATGGAGGTTGCCGCTCCTTTGGCAAGCTGATACCCACCTCATCTCTTCCTTGTCACATTCTCCCCACCCATGTCCTCTCCCTGGCCTGAGTTCTATGGGTGACAGTTCCCAGCCTGTGATGGCCACTACAGCCGCAGTGTGACTAAAGGGCTCCTGTACAGCTGGGAATGATAAGACCTTACTCACAGGGCCTTAATTTGAGGTACTTCATCCCTGCGGAACCCATCTGGATGTTATTCGAAGGCACTACTCTAGGCTGTCATTAAGAAGATGTTATGCAGGGCTGAGATTCTAGGTGTGCTATTCTGGTGGTGTTACTCGTAGGGTGTTGGTTTTGGGTATTTTCCAGAGGTGTTCATCTATGCTTAGACTCTGTGGTGTTAGTGTAAAACTGATAGTGTTACTCGGGGCTCTGTTACTCTGGAGATGTGACTCTAGCGACTGTTTCTCCTGGGTGTAATTCTGGGGATTATTACTTGGAGACTGTGTGTGTTTTTTGTGGGTATCCATTTAAGACGTAGGGCTCAGTTCTTGTGGGAGTGTAGATCTAAAGGTGCATCTTTGGGGTTTGTTACTCATGGGTGTTTTTTTGCTCTGAGAGTTCTTATTGGCAGGTGGAGTGTTACCTATGGGTGTTATGCAGGGACTGTCACTCTGGGTAAAAGACTCTGTTACTTTAGGGATTGTCCCTCCTGGGGGGTATTTGAGAGCTGATACTGGAAGTAGAGCTCCAGGTGACTGAGAATAGGTGGGATAACCCCTGGACCTTTCAAGTCCTGACCCTACAGATCCTGGGTGGTTCAGGGCCATTGCCTCTGTGGGGCAGCTTCTGTAGTGCAGGAAGCTGTTCCTGGAAGATATGTGGGCTGAGGGGCCCAAGGTTTCCATCCAGGAGCTTTTCTGAGCATCCACCTTGCCTGAGGGATGGGTTAGAGGCATCTCTGCCCCTCATCCCCACCCCTGGCACACAAACATGTGAACAGCAAGAAGCCCTTGCAGGTATGAATGAGTGAATGAGTGGCTCAGATATATCTTCGGTTTCCTCAATGTGGAACACAGCGCCAGCCTGACTTCCTCCCAGGGGCTCTGGAAGGCAGGCTAAGCCTCCGTAGCTTTCTCTCTTCCCCTACTTCCCAGATGGGTGGTTTGAGCTGCCCAGGGCACCACTGGCCAGTAGAGGGGTCTCTGTGTATCAGGAAAAAAAGTGCCCACACCTGCCCCCAGGGGAGAGAACCCAATGCTCTCTCAGGAAGTCTACATTTCAGAACTTACTTACCCCTTCAGCTGGGGATCCTTAATCTGGGGGTTGAAGTCCAAAGGGTCCCGGGGTGGGGTGGGGGCTGGGTAGCAGAGCTGGAAAATGACCTCAGTTTTTCCCCAGCTGTACGAGCTCGATGCAGACCCCAAGAGGAAAGAATTTCTGGATGACCTGTTTAGCTTCATGCAGAAGAGGGGTGAGTGGGTTGATGTAAGGGAAGGACCCCCACTTACCAGGCTTGAGGAAGGGAAACCCCAGGGTTTAGTCCTCAGTTTGGGTCCTCTTTGCAGAGGCCTGGGCTTGGCAGCATGTATCCTTTGGGCCCTCAACAGCGTCTTTAACCTCTGACCCTGCCCCCCTTCTCCACCCAGGGATTAATTAGTGGCCAGCCCACTGGCAGGTTAATGAGTGTGGGATCAATTGGGAGGGTGGGAGGGGGAACTGGCAGGAGGCTGGCCTGGGGTGGGGGGGGTTCCCAGAATTGGGGGAGTGGGATCGGAATGCCTTG
Source organism: Tursiops truncatus (assembly GCF_011762595.2). Taxonomy (NCBI): domain Eukaryota; kingdom Metazoa; phylum Chordata; class Mammalia; order Artiodactyla; family Delphinidae; genus Tursiops; species Tursiops truncatus. The sequence continues at coordinate 34,692,970 of NC_047039.1, forward strand.
GTCCTCTTCCAGCCTTGTCTCTCCTCAGTTTCCCCTTGCTTCAGGCAGGAAACACCCAAGGTGTTCTGCATCAGGAAGGACTGGAATTAGACTGAAGGGAGGACTTCTCAAGGGGTAGGCAGGGGCTGTGGAGGAGAAGGAATTCCTTTCCGGGAATCTCAGAGCCAGAAGTGAATGCAAGAAGGGTCCAGGAGGGGATCAGGCTGGGCGGCAGTCCATCACTTAGGCTTCTCCCCAGATTCATGGGTCGGAAGACTGACTCATTATCTCTCTCTACAAAGCTAATTAACTCACTCCACGAGTGCGGCCTGATAAGCTGCTAATTAACTGGCTTCACTGCCCCCCTCCCTTAGTGCAGCTGCTGGCCAAAGTCTCTCAGGCCCCCACCGCAGGCCCAGAACCCCTTTCGGGTCCCTTCCTAACCAGGAACCCTCCGTGGGGCTCCAGGTCCTTTGGCTCCCCAGAAAGGCCCGGTCATTCTGGTCCCAACGTCCCCTCCCTGCCCCTTCCTCCTGGTCTCCCCTCCACTGGGGGGTGGGGTAGGGTGGTCTCAGCAGATCCTAGCGCCCCCTTCCTCCCAGCTCTGCTTCCCTCAGGTCCCTGCCTTCCTCTGCTCCCTGTGCGGGGGGAGGGGATCCCGCGGGACCGATAATTTCCCCCCATTAATCAGGCCGCAGCTAATTGTTCGGGTCCAAAGGCGGCAGCGGAAGGGGACGGGATCGGTAAGGAATTAACTGGGGCCCATCGCTCAGCGCAGACAGGCCCCTTTGTCAGGACTGGCCGGCGGGGGCGGCGGGGACTGCGGAGTCGGCGAGCCGAGGCGGGGGTTGCTTCTTCTCCCACCCACCATCCTCCCGCCTCTGGCAGCCACCCCGGGCCGCTGCTTAGGGGAGTCTGGCTCTTCAGCACAGTCAGGAAGTCCTTCCTATGGTCTACCCCAGAGGCTGGCAAACTAAAGCCTGCGGGCCAAATCTAACAGCCCATGAGAAAAGAATGTTTTTCACATTTTTAAATAGTGAAAAAAATTAAAAGACGAATAACATTTCTGGACGTGTGAAATGCGAATTTCAGAGTCTGTAAATAAAGTTTTATTGGAACAGAGCCGCGTTCATTCCTTTAAATATCCTCTATAGCTGCTTTCAGGCTGCAGTTGCAGAGTGGATTAGTTCTGACAGACTGTTTGGCCTGCAAAGCCTAAAACATTTACCATCTATCTGGCCCTTTACAGAAGAAGTTTGCGAACCCCTGGTCTAGCCTCCCACCCTTCCTACTACAATGGAGGCCTTGGGGGCTCTGTGGGCTCTGCCTGCAATCCCACCTCCCCATCCCTCCCTGTTCCCCGCCTTTCTTGACGGTCCCGCCCTGTACCTGGGGCTCACCCAGGCAGGTCCAGGCAGCCGACTCCTCGAGTCCCTGAGGATGCCCGCAGACAGGGTCTCCGTCTTAGTGTCCTGACTTTCTGCCAACCCCCCGACCAGGGACGCCAGTGAACCGTGTGCCCATCATGGCGAAGCAGGTGCTGGACCTGTACGCGCTGTTTCGCCTGGTGACGGCCAAGGGCGGTCTGGTGGAAGTCATCAACCGCAAGGTGTGGCGGGAGGTAACGCGCGGCCTCAGCTTGCCCACCACCATCACGTCGGCCGCCTTCACTCTACGCACCCAGTGAGGCCAAGCGCGCGCGCGCGAGCGGTGGGAGCAAGGCGCGGGAGCGGGGGTGGGGCGCGGGGCGCGGGGCGCGGAGGGCCCCGGGGGTTCGTGTCCGGGGGTGGGGCTTGATCAGCTGGGCCCAGCCTCCCACCCCACCCCGTCCGCCCTTAGGTACATGAAGTATCTGTACCCGTACGAGTGCGAGACGCGGGCGCTCAGCTCCCCGGGGGAGCTCCAGGCCGCCATCGACAGCAACCGGCGGGAAGGCCGTCGTCAAGCTTACACCAACGCCCCACTCTTCGGCTTGGCGGGGCAGTCCCCTTGGGGCACTCTTGGCCCCGCCTCGGGTTCCAGGCCTGCCCCTCCCGCGCCCACGCCCGGCCCCCGCACTGCTCGGGGCTCCGCCTCCGGCCTGCCGGCGCACGCCTGCGCGCAGCTGAGCCCGAGCCCCATTAAGAAAGGTGTGAGGGGAGAGCGGCTGAACTTTGAGGGTCTCGGAGACCTAGGGGGAGGCTGAGATATAGGGAACATTAAAACGTGGAAACTCTGAGGTGTGGGAGCATCGAAGTGTGGGGACAGTAAGGACTGACAGGGCACTGAGGTTTGGTGCATGCTTAGGTTTAGGGGTCCTGATGTTTGGGGTCAATGAAGCCTTGGGAGCTCTGGGTTATGGGTTACTGCGGTGTGGGCCTGAAGCTCAGGAAAAGGTACTTTATCCAGAGCAGCTTCATTCAACACCAGGGCTCCTATTTGCATGTGGTTTATGCCTCCTGTTTTTCCTGGCTTATTTAACAACCGAAAGCAAGGAAATCCCCCAAATTGTCTGGGACAAACCTAGTCAGATATATTGGCCTTCTGGGGCTCTCCAGCTTCAGAGCCTCTATTCGGAGACTGGAAGGGAGGGGAGATTGAACTTGGTGCTTGAGCTTGGATGACCTCCCTTGGTCCCAGGCCTGTGGGGAGAACCAGATGCAGAGACAGGGTTGGTTGGGTCAGGGGAGCTAAATGACCTGTCTTTTCAGAGGAGAGCAGAATTCCAACCCCTCGACTGGCACTGCCTGTGGGCCTAGCCTTTGGACCTGCACGTGAGAAGGTGGCACCAGAGGAGCCCCCAGAGAAGAGGGCTGTGCTGATGGGGCCCATGGACCCACCTCGACACGGCGCACCCCCCAGTTTCCTGCCCCGTGGCAAGGTTCCCTTGAGGGGTGAGGAGGGGCTTGTTGCTGAGAGGGCTTAGGGCCTGTACAATGAGGGAGGACAGACCCATCACCCCATAGGCATTGGAGGTGGGGCAGATAGATCCCTCAGTAGACAACTCTGTGATTACAGGTGTGGGGCGGAATTGGAATGGGGGCTCTCTATAGGGATGGAGGGGGGAGCTTGTAAGTCTGAAGTCTGATTCCCCAAAATGTGACTCCCCTGCCCCCTCCTGGACAGAAGAGCAATTGGATGGGCCTCTCAATCTGGCAGGCAGTGGTATCAGCAGTATCAACATGGCCCTAGAGATCAACGGGGTGGTCTACACTGGTATGGGTACTGCAGGCTGTCTATACTGGCATGAGGTCAGGGGTATTTACACTGGCATGGGGATTTTAGACTTTTTCTACTAGCATGAGGTTCAGAGATATCCAAACTTGCATGGGTAACATGGGGTTCAGGGGATTGCTACACTGGCATGGATTAAAGGGGGTGTCTACATGGCATGGGATCCAAGGCATGACCTCTCTGGCATGAATACCGTGGGATGTCTTGTCATGGGCCTATGTATCAGTGTAAATATTTCTTGTTTAGTTGTTGGAGCATATCTGTATTGGCACAGGAGTCTCTAACTGACTCGAGGGGCTTTTCGTCATTGGTTACGGCAGGGCTCTGTGTGTGGTGTTCTAGCAATCAGGACACTGACTTTTTTTTCCCCTCTTCTGTTTCTTTGCCTCGCCTTTTTCTGCTTGTGTTTTCCCTCTACCATCTCCTCACCCCTTTGCCAGGCGTCCTCTTTGCCCGTTGCCAGCCCGTGCCAGCTTCCCAGGGCCCAGCCAACCCTGCACCCCCACCCCTGATGGGGCCCCCTTCCAGCGCCTCACCCTGAGAGCTCACACCTGAAATTGAGAGTCCCAACCCCATTGCTGAGGGGGGGAGGAGACACTCCTCCAACCCATTCTTCCAAGGTGCCCATTCTAGGACCTGGGAATGGCCACTCCCCCCCTCAACCATGCCATGTGGACTTGAAGCCAAAGAGATTTCTTCTGATGTTACATCTACCTCATTGCAAAAGGAGGGCATCTCCTCCCTGGCCAACTCCAGCAGCATCTACCAAAGAGTTCTTCCCCCGGTAACCCCCATCATCTCCTCATGTGCTCCCTTGTGTCAATATCATCTCTAGGACTCCACCTCTTCAAGTCAGACCTGCTTCTCTTCAGGAGCCAGGTGAAGGGTTGAGTTGGGGTGTTGTGAAGATGTCCCTCAGGTCACATCTGCATAATAAAGCTGCGGTCCCTCCCTCTCCAGTGCCTCCTTTCCTTCTTGTTTGGGCCTGTGGGTCGGGGAGGAATTATGTGGTATGCACAGGCTGTGTTGGGCCAGGGGTTCTCAGAGAAGACAGAATAGCAAAGGCCATGAGTAGGAGAGCTCAGTCTCATGAATCAGACTGCCTGAGTTCAAATCCCGATTCTGCCACTACAATGTTGAGTGTCCTTGGCACGACACTTAATCGCTTGAACCTTAGAAGACTCCAACTTGAACCTTAGGAAGACTCACGGGGCTTCCTACTATTCTATGGGAATGGACCAATCTTAGAATAATGGGTATATTTATATATGCAACCTCGGAGAATGGGGTAGGGAAACCTCTTTGGTACCCTGGAATTTGGTACCCTGGAATAAAGGCAAAGTTTGTTTTGACGAGCAGGGGCTGGAAGTTAAGGTAGAGCCTGACGGGTAGCCGTCGCCTAGGTTACAAGACAGCTTTTGACAACTTTCGTCGGCCCTGCCTGCCGCTTCCGGCATCGAAGGGCTGAATCGTGGCATCACTTCCTGTATGCAGGGGAGCCCATCCACTCGGATTGGCCCGCCTTCTCTATTTGGACGGACGTCCCGCCCTCTGGCTGTTCCTGGCTGAGGCGGAGCGGCGGGAGCTATGGCGGCTGTGACAGATGTGCCCCGGCTACAGGCCCGTGTGGAGGAGCTGGAGCGCTGGGTGTACGGGCCGGGCGGGTCTCGCGGCTCGCGGAAGGTGAGCTATCTGGGGTCCAATGGTCCCTCTCTGGGGCAAAGCAACAGCCGTCTACTGGCCTGGTCCTCGAGATGGATGCTACCGCTCCAGAGTCCCGTTGCCCGCAGCCCGACCTTTGAAATAACAAAGGTTCGAGACCTCCCGGAGCATATCGGGCCCTCGGAGGCCATTCCCACGGAGGGCACTGTGAGTCCGAGGTGGGCTCACTGTGGAGACTCCGCCTTTGCCCTCGCGGGGTAGTTGGGGAGACCTGACACATTCGAGAAACTGACTAATCAGAGTTTCAGTAAGAGCTGAAGCCCGGAAGGGCCGTTGTGGAGCCCTGCGTAATTGCTAAGTGAATTGTGTAAAGAGAGGTCCATAGGACCCCAAAAGAGGCAGACCGGAGGTGGCTAAAGAAGGCTTCAGGGGGTTAGAGGTGTGGTCTGGGAGGGCCGGGATTAGGAGGGGAAGGGATTGGGTACTGAGTGTTCAGATATGGACTGGCACTCCTTCCCACCAGTGACTGAATTTTGACAACTGTGCAGCTCAGTTTCCCTTCCATCCCCTTTTTAACTATGGAAAGACTTTTCACTGAAGGTGGAGTGTCAGGCACACCCTGGAGTTGAGTGCCTCAGAGGTAATGATGTCTGTTTGTACACTTCTTGTGGAATTAGTTGTCACTAACAGATTGTGTCCCATGTGAGAACTGACTTCTCAGAACATTCTCTCCCTTTCACATCTATGACGCAAATCCTCCTGATTTTCCTCCTACGTCTCTGGCTGCTTCTACGCAGTCTTATTTGCCTCCCCCTATATCTGACCCTTGAATATTGTCATTCCTTACCCTCTAACCTAAAACCTGTGTGATATCATACACTTCCGTAGCCTCTCCCTCTATTCAACCCTTTAATATTGGAATTCCTCATCCTCTACCCTTAAAGCCTAGGTAGGTTCATCCAAGAGGAGGAATCAGGGAATAGATAGTATATGCTAGTGCCCCATAAACTCTAAAGTAGTTCATCACCTCCCCAGTCACACTTGAAACTCCCCAAGGAGTACATGATTATCTCCCCCTTCACACTGAGGATTCCCGGAAGGTAGGGTTGAATCTCTTTTAATACTAGAGAAGGGGACGATAGCTGGGACAAGGAGGTTTGGGAGTCTGAGGGAATGAGGGTTCCTTATGTCTTCCAAGACTTGAGCCAAGTGGTAAATCATGGAATTAACTTCCACTCCCCCAATAGGTGGCCGATGGCCTGGTCAAGGTGCAGGTGGCTTTGGGGAACATCGCCAGCAAGAGGGAGAGGGTGAAGATTCTGTACAAAAAGAGTAAGTGCTTCCATGAGGTGTCTGCCTGTTCTCCTTCCCAAGCCTGTGCTTCCTGGTTCCCTGCCCAGGCTCTTCAGCCTAGTAGGTCACTAGAGTTGCCCTTTGGGGATAGCAGGTGAAGACATTGCCCTGATGAAATGGTGAATTGGGGTGTGCTTTCTACTTTGTGGTGAAACCCCAAGCCCATGGCAATGTCCTAAGTTATGGGATAAGAGCTCTGCCTGAAAGGTCCCCTGGGGGAAGGAGGGACGAGGGGTATGCAATTTCCACAGGCAAGGTTCAGAGGCAGGAAAGAAATCAGGCACTGAGAGCCCCAGTCTTGGCTCAACCAGCCCTTTTTGATTATGTCAGAGCTAGCAACCTGTTGAGGAAGTAGAAATCAGATAAAGCTCTGGCATGTCTTGGTGGCACTGAGGGGCAAGGTGCCTTCCAGCCTTGAGGATAGATCAGTGGGAATGCTGAGGGCCCCAGGGTTTTAAAGTTTGAGGCTGGCCAGCAGGTGATCAGAGGGTAGAGACAGGGAAGTGGGGATAGGGGCCCTGGTGGAGGCCTGCTGGACGCTGAGGGTGTCAGCTCCTCACTCAAGGGTCTCCCCAAGGCTGACACCTCCCCTAATATCCCTCACAAGACAGATCCCCACTCCCCAACCTTATTCCATTTTCCATCTTGCTACTTTTCTAGTTGAAGACCTGATCAAATACCTGGATCCTGAGTACATTGACCGCATTGCCATACCTGATGCCTCTAAGCTGCAGTTCATCTTAGCAGGTAGTGCTGGACAGTATGTGCATATGCATCTGGGGATGTGGATTGTGGGGGAAGTCGGGCACAGAGATAGCTTCCCTGCCCGCCCTCTCCTGGATACAGCCCTGGAAGCTGCTTTCTGGAATCTGGCCTGGTTCTGGACTGAGGCTGGAGGTGGTCCTGTGGTCCTCTAGTAGGCACTGGGTACAGTATACTTCAGAGCCAGCTGCAGACCATGGTGCCTGCCACAGTGGAAGCTACTCCGGTATTCTATCTATGGCCTGCCTCTAGGATTTTCCTTCGGAACCTTCCTTACTTCTGCTCAGTAGACATAGGAGCTTCTAAGAAAGGGTAGGGGCAGAGAGCATTGCATTTGGGAGAGGCGAGGTTATAGGCATGAGTTTCAACATCTTTCTTTCATGTGAGAAAGCGCTGGGATTTCAGAATTCTAGGCAGGAACTATTGTCTTAGCAATGTCTGCTTATCAGTTAGTTAGCCACTCCACGAGGTATGGTTTGCCAAGCACCTGTGTTTATTCATGCATTCAAAAGTGATCATCTACTGTGATCCAGACTATCCTAGGTGTGAGGTATACAATGGCGAACCAGAACATACCTGAGCCACTGCTGTGGCTTAGACGCCAAGTTCAGGAGGTCTTCTCCTGCTCCGATTATTATTTTCTTTAATTAATTAATTTATTTATTTTTGGCTGCGTTGGGTTTTCATTGCTGCGCGTGCACTTTCTCTAGTTGCGGTGGCTTCTCTTGTTGCGGAGCATTGGCTCTAGGCGCACGGGCTTCAATAGTTGTGGCACGCAGGCTCAGTAGTTGTGGCGCACGGGCTTAGTTGCTTTGCGGCATGGTCTCCCAGACCAGGGCTCGAACCCGTGTCCCCTGAGTTGGCAAGCGGATCCTTAACCACTGCGCTACCAGGGAGGTCCCTCCTGCACTGACTCTTAAGTCCAGCCTCTCCATGCCTCCCTGTCGCCACTGCCTCAGTGTTCATCCCCTTGTACATGAATAGTTGCAGTCTCCTAAGTCCTCTTCTTGACCCTAGTCTTCCCCTTCTTGCATGTGGTTCAGTATCATCTTCCCAAAGCACATTTCCAACATGCCATTTTGTTTAGTTTGGAACCTCAGTGTGTGTGTGTCTCTCTCCCTATTAGGATAAATTCCTAATTCCTTAGCATGCCATTCCAAGCCTTCTATAGACTTCCAGATCTACCCTCCCATCTAGCTGTTTCCTGTGCTCTCCTTGCTCCAGTTCATCCAAATGAATTCTTTTTCCTCGACTAATTGACAAGCATTCTTGCCTCCAAATGTTTGACATAACAGTCCTCCCTTCTTGAATGCCCTTCCCACTCTGCAGCCACTGAAACCCCCTGTGCACAGGGTCATTCCAGTCCTGCTTTCCTCACTGGACTGTCCTGTTAGTGTCCCAGCTCTCCAGGAACTTGTAATTGTCTGTGCCTCTCAGATCCACTGAGCAGAACCTGCCTGGTAGTTTTCCACGTCTCCTCTTTCAGACCTTCCCAGGAGCCCTTGCATGTGGGTACCCAAGTCTGAAGTACTTTGTTTCCTGTGGCCTAGGAGGGGCTCTGAGTTTGTTGATAGGAAGCTAGAGGAAGGGGCCTCAGAGTTAAAACTTGGAGAAAGGTAGGATTTGGAGGAACTTAGAGGCTCCTTGGGCTCGATAGGTCAGACCAGAGGCATCCAAGAGAGGTGGAGGCAGATTGGGGGAATGTGCACATAGCGAAGGGGGCAGTGGGCAGACTAGCTGCCCCAAGCTCCAGGCTCAGCCATCTCATCGGCCCCTTGCATGGGAGTGGCTGTGCCCAGGCTCGCCTCACTGCCACTGCCTTGTCTGTTTATGCCTCAGAGGAGCAGTTTATCCTCTCCCAGGTTGCGCTTCTGGAGCAGGTGGAGGCTTTGGTGCCCATGCTGGACAGCACTCATATCAAAGGTACCTCTCTGGGGCTGCAGCTCCACTACTCTACTTGGGGAGGTGGGTGGATGGGCAGGACTTTCCTGGGTTCAGGCTAGCTCTGCTCCTTGTCTTTATCTCACCCTGGGGGTACCAGACACCTGCACTGGGATTAAAATTTCCAGGGCAGAGAGCTCAGCTTCAGAATGTCAGGCAGTTTGGCACCAAGGACACTCATGTAAGGCCAGCGACCTCCAACTCTGGGATTCCTTCTGTCTTCTACCCCACCCCTCAGCATCTGTCCTTCAGGGTGCTGCAGAGCCCAGATTTTACTGTAAGAGTTCCTGCCAGGTGTGTCAATGTGTGTGAATTCTTCCTGCCGCACTGCCTAGTGCAGTTCCTAGGCCTGGGTTTTGACAAGCAGACAGTGACTTTAATTGAATCCAGATAGCCATCTTGTCTGTCTCTAGAGGTATTTTTCCCAGCTCCCCCTCCCTACCCCTGATCAGCTTTCTGCTGAGCATCTGACACCCTTAAGCTGTGGGCCCAGCATGGTTGCTGAGGCTCTGGGTGTTGGATTCCAGGTGGCCAGCTTAGGGACCTGGCACTCATCCTCAGTCCACCTGCAGGCTCCCTGTTCCCTAGGCCCGGCAGACCTGGTCCCGCTGGGCTGAGAGCAAAGGAACAGATCCCATGATAATCAAAGCTTCCTTTACTTGGCCCTGCTCACAGCCCTGGGGTGGGTGTATGGGGCAACTCTGGGAACCCCAGGGTTTTGTCTTCTTCTAGGGGCCTGCACCTTCCCCTCCCCTTTGGGTCCTAGAGTAAGACTGAGGTGGGCAGGGAGTCCCACCACCACGTCCAGAAGCAGTGGTCGATGAAGCTGGCGTTTGTTTAGCTTCTCCACTCAATACTCTAATCCTACCGAAGACCTAATAGACTATTGAGCAGTCCCGGGGGAAGGCACAAGCATCACTAGGCAGTGTGCGTTGTGTTTTACAGCCGTTCCTGAGCATGCCGCCCACCTGCAGCGCTTGGCCCAGATCCACATCCAGCAGCAGGTATGGGAGGGGAGAGGCCTGGAGGGGAAAGTAGAGGTGGTGAGGCTCCTAGTCCCCACCCCTGCCTCCTGGGGAAGCAGCCTCAGGCCTCCCTGATGTCAGCTTCCGGGGGAATTTAGGGTTTATCCTTTGTCTTCCATCTGCCTTCCAGAAGGGAAGGGATTTGCCTACGGTCACATCCAGGTCTCCTGCCTCCCAGAGTAGGGCTACCCAGAGGTATCAGATTGATGTTGGGAGGTACCCATGAATTCCTGGGGATGATGTGTCCTTAACTATGGTAGAAGAGCTGTTTTTTCACTATTCCCAGGCCCTAGTGTAAAGGTCAAGGAGGGTTCAGAAATAGGGGACAGGGAGAAGGAGGCATATTCTAGCAGGAGTATTTGCTTATATGTGTGGTTCACCGCCCCCCCCCCCCCCACCTTCTATCAGCCTTAGGACTGCAGTTAGGCTACCCACACTGGAGCCTGAAAGTGCCTCTTTAGAAATTTGCTCCTTTTGGCACTGGGGTTAAACATTACCTTTTCTAGGCTCTATGAGGAGCTAGGGTCCCTGATGAGGTGGGCAGTGGGAAGCGGGGGCTTTGTCCAACTCCTTTCTCTGCCACACCTTGGCTCCACAGGACCAGTGTGTGGAGATCACTGAGGAGTCCAAGGCTCTCCTAGAGGAATACAACAAGACTGTATCCTTTCTGCTCAGCCAGGCCCCTGAGGAGTGCTGTCCGGAGCCCTGTCCTTTTATTCCATTTCTCGCTCTGTTTCTCATCCCATCCCAACCAGCCTGCCTATCCCCGTGCTCCCCGACACTTTCGGCAGATGCAAACCTCTCCACTCCCTCTCTCAGATGCCCGTTCTCACCTTGACCTGTGACCAGACAATGCTTCTCTCCAAGCAGTTCGTGCAGTGGGATGAGCTACTTTGCCAGTTAGAGGCTGCCAAGCAAGTGAAGCCAGCAGAGGAGTGATGGCTGCTTCCCATCCTACGGTGGGCCGGGGCAGCCAGGCTCCAGGCCCTATGCCAACCTGCCCTTGTAACAGGACAGAGCAGAGGCAGCTCTGTATTTATTGGATTCACAGCCTACCAGTCTGCACTCAGGTGGGGCTCTGGGGTCAGAGGTCTGGCTACTTGAGATTTGCTGTTTGCACCCCCTCCCCTCATCAGTATCCTGTTCCAAAGACAATAAACTGTACAGATCACTGGAGGTGTGTGTTAGCTTCCCGATGTTGTATGGGTATGGTGGTGGGGATGAGGTTGATAGGCCAGAGTTGTTGGCCTTCCTCCTAGTTGGACTGAGAGCTATACTCGTCCTAGTCTGGCTTTCCGGGAGAGGTAAAGCTGTCAGGATGAATGCTCTCATTTGCTTGATGTGAGTGGAACATTCCTTTATGTATCCATTTATCCCGCATTTACCAAGTACACTCTAAATGTCAGATGCCATACCAGGTGGGGAGGACACAGGTAGGGTCCACCTGATTCCTACCCTGTACAGGCTAGCTGAGGAGACAGTCAAGGAAAAGGGGAGGGACAGGTGGCACCAGGGTTCTTTGGGGGCACAGAAGAAAAAGGAATGTGGGAAGCAGCCCTGGAGGGTGACATGCAGCGTTTTGAGAGCCAAGGGAGCAGCATGTGCAATGCAGAGGGGAGCCTTTAAGTTTCTCTCTTGGGAGCCTACTTGGTGCTATTAGCCGAGAAGGGGAGACTAAAAGAGGTTTGGATGCAGGGGGCTTTTGGGGGGTGGGCCGTGGGGGGCGGTGGTACGGTTGGAAAGGAGAGCATGTTAAAGAGCAGAGAAACTGATGGTCCCTCACTCCACCAAGTGTTTGCTGCCCCCTTGTGGTCTCAGGGACTGCTGTGGCTCCAGGCCCCTTTCCATCTGGCCTGCCCACCAGCCCACCAGCCCACCAGCAGGGTCTCACTGGCATCTCAAATTCAGCACGTCTGAAACTGGGAGTCATCCTAGACTCTTCCCTCCTTCTTCGTCCGAACAGTCGTCAAATCTACCTCCTGGTATCTTCCAACTTAATCTACTTTTCCCCATTCCCACTGCTGTTTCTCTGGTTCATTCTTTCAATAAATGATTTATAACAAATATTTGAGCGCTTATTATACGCAGAGCAACGTACGAATCTCCGTGGACATGCCCCCGGGATTTTGCGGGCTTAAGTCACCAGCGGTTGCGGCCCGCCCCCGCCTGTGCTGCAGCCACAGTGCGCTGTGCACACGAACTGGTTTGACTTGCGCCTGATGAAAAAGCCCCGTGGTTCGCCAGTGCCCACGGGGTGAGGTCCAAGCTCAGAACTCGCTGGCCAAGGCTCTCGCCCCCGCAGCAGCGGCCACTTCAAACGGCACCTCTTGCTCTTGTCCAAAGTGAAAGCCGCTGCTCCGCCTTCGCTGCTTCGGTGTGCTCAACGGGTAACGCCCTCCCTGTCATCTTCTAAGGGCCAAATCCTCCGCATCCTTCGGACGCGGGACTCCTCCGACGGCCGCTCCTCTCCTCCGCAGGGCTCTCTCCGCCCCAATAGGAGTGCTCCTTGCCCGGGGCTGAACAGCTGAGACAGCCCGAGCGCTCCGAGTCTCCGCGTCCTGGCCCAGCTCACTCTCCGGCGTCCCCCCACCTCTCGGTTTGCGGGCGGAGGCGCCGGGGTCCCCGCCCTTCAGGCCCCGCCCCGTCCGGCGAGCGCGGCCTCGCGGCCTCGGCGCGCTCCCGGGAGACGCCATCTTGGCTTCGGATCGAGCTTGTGGAGTGTTTGGATGCGGTGGTGAGAGCAGGAGCCCAGTGGGGTGGGGGCTCCTGGAGGTACGGGGAGGAGAGGGGAGGTCGGCTGCTGGGCCGCTGCGGCCTGCCGGGCACTGAGGGCGGCCCGTGGCGGTGGGGACCGCCGAGCCCGGCCGCCGGCGAACTCGACGCCAGGGTTAGCTCGAGCAGCCCTCGGCGTCAAGCCCCTGTTCCTGGGTGTCTGAGTGACCTGGGTTGGGGGGCTCGACCCTGGGAATCTCCGGGTGAGGGGTGCTCGGCCCTGTCCTAAGGGTCCCGGAGTGGGGGAGGGGGTCACTTCTGTTTTTGAGGAGCTTTTGGATGAGGGCTCTTGGCTCGGTGTCGGCGAGCTTGTGGCGTAGGGGCTTGGTCCTGTCCTCTGGGGGCACGAAGTGAGGGGCCTTGTCCCTGTCACCGCTTGGAGAGCCCAGGGTGAGGAGCACTCAGCCTTGTTCTCAGGGAGTCTCGGGTGAGGGCCCGGGCCCTGTCCCCAGGAGCCCCAGATGAGGGAAGTTCATTCCCAGTGCTAAGGAGCTTGGGATGAGGGGGCTTGGCCAACGTTTGGGGAATTTGGTCCTGTCGCAGGGACTCCGGGGTCGGGGGCGGGTTATGGCCCTGTCCAGAGGAATGGGGTACAGCCCCCTCCCAGGGTGAGGCAGGCGTGGCCCCCTGTCCTGGGGATGAGGGCATATGGTCCTGTTTCTGGGAAATCTGGGATGAGGAGTGGGCCCACGTCCTAGAGAGCCGGGCTGGGGGGTGGGGGGTGGCCCAGGGCACCCTGCCTAGCATTCCTCTGACACTTCCCTGCAGTGGGCAGCAAGATTCAGACACGACAGCAGCCGGATGGAGCACTACCGGAAGGCTGGCTCTGTGGAACTCCCAGCACCTTCCCCGATGCCCCAGCTACCGCCTGATACCCTGGAGATGCGGGTCCGAGATGGCAGCAAAATCCGCAACCTGCTGGGCCTGGCGCTGGGGCGGTTGGAGGGCGGCAGTGCTCGGCATGTGGTGTTCTCAGGTTCTGGCCGGGCTGCAGGCAAGGCTGTCAGCTGTGCTGAGATTGTCAAACGGCGGGTACCAGGCCTGCACCAGCTTACCAAGCTGCGCTTCCTGCAGACCGAGGACAGCTGGGTGCCAACCTCACCCGACGCAGGCCTAGATCCCCTCACGGTACGCCGCCATGTGCCTGCGGTATGGGTACTGCTCAGCCGAGATCCACTGGACCCCAATGAGTGTGGCTACCAGCCCCCGGGGGCACCCCCTGGCTTGGGCCCCACACCTACCTCCAGCTCTGGCCCCCGACCCCGAAGAAGGGCTCGAGACACCCGGTTTTGAAGACCTGCTGGCAAGCTGTTCTCGAGGCCTGAATGTCTAGGATGGCTGGGCCTTCTTTGAGAAGCCTCTGTAACTGCTCAACACCCCCAACAAGACTTGAGTCTACAGAAGTGGGCCTCCCTGTCCTGCTTCCACTTCCCTCTGGCTTGTGGAAAGGGACTGCTATGAAGAGTGACAGGTGTGGTGTCTCTGCCGGGTTCTGGATTGCCTTCTACCTACAGTGCCTCTGATCTACCTTCTGACAGAGGTCCAAGGAGTGGGTTAGGAAATAAAGGTTCTGCCCATTCGTCTGATGAGCCTGTGCTTGGCCTACTGTGTGGAGGTGGGATTAAGGGAGTGGGAGTCCCTGCTCTTGACCCCCAGGAGCTCACAGGCTAGAGACAGGAAGGGTAGGCTCAGGTTGGTGCTGGGAGGATCTAGAGTCCATAAGAAGCCTCAAGCAGTAACCTGACTGTGTCTAGACCCCTGGGTGGCTGGCTGCTTCCTGTTTTGGGCTGGTTTAAGGACTCTGCCAGGTCATTTTTCTGCAGCATATACCTCATTTTATTGCACATTGCAGATAATGCATTTTTTACAAAGTGAATGTTTGTGGCAAGCCTGCATTGAACAAGTCTGTCAGTGCCATTTTTCCAGCAGCGTTTGCTCATTTCGTATCTCTGTCACATTTCAGTAATTCTCACAATATTTCAAACTTTTTCATTATTATTATATTTGTTATAGTGACCTATGATCAGTGATTGTTGATGTTACTACTGTAACGCACTGAAGGCTCAGATGATGGTTTGCATTTTCTAGCAATAAAATATTTCTAAATTGAGGTATGTACATTGTTTTTTTAGACATAATGCTATCACACTCTTAATAGACTACAGTGTAGTGTAAACATAACTTTTGTAAGCACTGGGAAACCAAAAAATTCATGTGACTCGCTTTATTGAGATCTTCATTTTATTGAGGTGGTCTGGAAGTGAACCCAAAATATCTCTGAAGAATGCCTGTATTATAGTATAGTGGTTAAAATCATGGTCTTGGGCACCAGGCTGCCTGGATTTTAATCCTGGTTCTGCCACTCACTAGCAAGTTACTGCTGTGTGACCTTGGGCAAGTTACTGCTCTGTGCCTTAGTGTTCTCATCCATGAAACAAGATATAGTGCTCACCTCGTAGGCTTGTTAGGAGGATTAAATGTAGGAATATACATATGATTCTTAGATACCACCTGGGCCTGTATACACTCAGCCCTCCATATCTGTGGGTGCAGAACTCGTGGATACAGAGGGCTGACTGTACTACATCATTTCATATAAGAAACTTAAACATTTTGGTAAAAAAAAAATCCATGGGGGCTCCTGGAACCAATTCCCTGAGGATACCGAGGGATGACTGTAAATGTTAATTGCTCTCATTATTAATGACTCCAGCTTACAAATATGCCTTTTCCTTAAAAACATAACCTCAGTCCCACATTTTCCCTTCCGGTCTCATCCTTTCCTTTTTACCCCTTGCTGTTCCTTTTCTGTCTCATCTTGGCCATAGACTCTCAGGTTCACCATGGTCAGGTCAGGGGCCTGAGGAGAGCGGTGAAGATTGCACTGGTAGCCAGTGGGGTACAGGAACCAGAACAGGATTGTGGGCAGTAGTAGACTCAGTGAAGAGTTGAGTGAATTGCGTCTCCCACTGGATTTTAAGGTCTTCTCCGTTGTGTCCAGTAGCCTGGGTGTCCAGTCACCAGGAAAGCACAAAGTTCGGGCTCTTCTGGGCCCATGTGGCAGGGTGGGCACAGCTGTTTGAGTGTTGAAGTGATAGGCTGAGGGGATAGGGCCAGTAGGGGCTTAGAGCAGGGATGAGGAGACCACAGGGCCAGCAGGCTGTGGTCAAAACTTTGAACACTGCATCTTTTGCTTTCTGAGGTCAGTTGCCCAGAGTGGAGGGGTGGGTGCTGGAGATTCAGGGGATATTAGGAGAGACACGAAACCCTCTCAGCAGCTGCCCAGCTGGGCCTCTCAACTGCAGAGGGCCATGAAGCATCTAACGCACTCCTTGAGGCTGTGGTCATGACTGCGGTGTCTTGCTGCCAGCAACTGTGTGGCTTCTCCCCGTTCTCTTTGTGGCTAATTCAGGGTTTTTCTTCCCACCCAGCTTCTGCATAGTGCCTTTTCGCTGAGCGTCTCCACTTGAGTGTCTTCTACCGTCAACAACTCTCTGAGTATCATTGGTCTCCAGAGCTCTGGGACCAGGCTTCTTGCAGACTATTGATCTGTGGCTCAGCATCCCATCCTGACCTAGCCTGCTGTGGCCTGGTGGAATGATCAATGGAATAAGCATAGTGACCTGTGTTGAGGGAATGATTCAGTAAGGTGGCATCACAAGCTCTGGGAGTCCTAGGATGGGCTCCCAATTGGGCAGCTCATCACTAAGGCACCACCTGGGGTCTCCAGGGTGATGGCAGGGGTAGTGTGGAGGGAAACTGAGCTGGGGTCAGAATCCCTTGGGAAGAACAGGATCTGCAGTTCAGAGAATCAGGAGATAGGACACAGGCTGAGGGAGAGATGGCTAGGTTCTGGGGCCTTTTCTCTGTTTGACCTCTACAGGGCCTAGTTGGGGCCTACAGGAGGAATTGCAGGGAGGGAGCCAGAGAGAGGTGAGGCCTTTAGAGTCAGAAAGCCTGACCAGGCTTAGGAGGGAGGGAGCATAAGAGTTACGTATAATTGCTGATTCAATTTCTTTACTTCCCACTTTCTCCTTAATTCACTGTAGTATGGCTTCTTCCTCCATAATCTCTTAGAAAAGGTAAGGGCACAAAAAGTAAGGAAGTGGAGATAGCTTTTTCAAGAAACTATTGTGATGGGAGGGGAGAGGTGACTGGGATACAGAGAGAGTTTTATTTATTTGTTTAATGAATTAGCAGAGACTTGTTTGTAGGCTGATGGGGGAAGCCAATAGGGAAAGGGATTAAAGGTGCAGGAGATTGTGGCTAACTCAGAGTGAGACTCCTGGGGGAGATGAAAGGGAGTGGGCCTTGGAGCATGGAGGTATGGCTGTCACAAAGGGAAGGGGAGAGCAGACTCCCTGGAACAGGAGGGAAGGAGTTGAGGACGGCTATGCCTGCAGATGGGTGAAGAGGTAAAGGTGGGACATAAGAGAATTCAGAGTTCAGAAGGCTTTTAATCTCTTGAAGCAGGAGTCCAGCTCTGCTGCTGAGAGTAGAGCAAGGAGGCTGGTGAGATAGTTGTTGCAATTGGGAAAGATACCTAGGGAGGTACAGGAGGATGACCAGTCAGGGCTAAAAGCCCAGTTGAGGCTGATGATCATGAACTTGTAATATCAGTCAGGGTGTGTGCGCTCCAGCAGCACCCACGGGACAAGTGAAGACTCAGAGGAAGCACTGTTGCATTCTTGTACTAGGTTAAGATGGGCAGAAATGATGGAAGAATAGTGAGGAGACTAGCAAGAAAGTGTATGTGGTGAAGGCCCAAGGAATCCAAACTGGGTCAGGAAAGAAGTGAAGATAGAAAGGGGTAGGGGTCAGTGGCCTAGACCCCATGAAAATGGGTGGGGTGGGGTGGGGTGAGGTGGAGTAGATGAGAGAACTGGGATAGGGTATCATAGCTGTACCAGTTTCTAGGGCTCCCATAACAAAGTACCACCAACTGGGTGGCTTAGAACAACAGAACTGTACTGTCAGTTTTGGAGACTAGAAGTCCAAAATCAAGCTGTCAGAGCCATTTCCCTCTGAAACCTGCAGGGGAATCTTTACTTGACTCTTCCTAGCTTCTGGTTTGCCAGCAGCCTTTGGCCTTTTTGGCTTTTGGATGCATTACTCCAGTCATCCATCTTCACACTGTCTTCCCTTTGTGTCTGTTTCTGTGTCCAAATTTCTCCTTTTTATAAGGATGCTGGTCATATTGGATTAGGGCCCATCCCAATGACCTCATTTTAACTTGCTTACCTCTATAAAGATCCTATTTTCAGATAGGGTTACATTCTGAGGTACTAGGGCTTAGGACTTCAATATACTTTTATGGAGGCATGCAATTCAACACAACAGTAGCTGAAGAATGAAATGGAGTCAGTGAACTTGAGAGTTTTACGAGCTGACAGGACTTGCTAGCGGGCATGAGAGTAGATAGTTGGGTGGCCTGGAGGGAAAGTCACTGAAGATGAGGTTGAGGAATTAAGAGGCTGGGGAGGACAGTACGTGGAGGAGGCAGGGAGCAGCCAGGATAGAATGTGCTGAGCATTCTCACTACCTGCCTTGGAGGTGGCACGTACAGCGAGTCCCCTTGAAGTGGGGCCTTCAGACCAATATGATAAGGAGTTATATACCTCCCATATGCAAACAGGCACCAAGTCCTGACAATTTTGCTTCCTAGGTCTCTCTCCATTCCCACAGCCTCTGCTGATTTGTGCCCATCATTGTCTTAAAACAGTCTCCTTGTTGGTCTCCCTGCTTCACTCCCCTCTGAGCTGTCCAAACCAAGCCAGTGGCTGTTGCCTTTGTTTAGAATGCCCTTCTGCCAGATACCTGCATGGCTGTCTCCCTCCCTCCTTTAAGTCTTTGCTCAAATGTCACCTCAATGAGGCCAACTTTGACCACTCCATTTAAAACTGCAGTCAAGTACTTCTGATATCCCTTACCCTGCTTGCTTTCTTTTCTTTTCTTTTCTTTCTTTCTTTCTTTCTTTCCTTCTTTCTTTCTCTTTCTTTCTTTCAAATATAATTTACTTCTTTAATGCTTTTGTTTACTGTCTGTCTCCTCCTGATGAGAATGTAAATTCCAGATGGGCAGGAATCTTTGTTTTGTTCAGTGATATAACCTATGGATGTTGAACATTGCTTGGCACATAGTAGGTGCCCCATAAGTATTTAATAAGTGAATGAATATTGAGTCTCCAAGTGTGTGGCTAAGCCTCTGGGCCATACCCACATCTGTCATTCTTTTGTTCCCTTAGTCTCTCCATGCCCAGATTAGAAGACAAGATCCAAGTTCATTCATTGGATGGCCTTAAAGGATCCCCTTTATTGGTCACTTACATGCCACAGTCCATCTTCAGCTTGGTCCCCTTGGACTCTGGGCTCTGGCCACACTAACTCCTCACTCTTCCCACTTGCCATGAGATTTTTCTGCCTTCTGTCTGCTTAGAACTCATCAAGATTGTTCAGAGGATGCCAGTGGCACTCCGTCTTCAGGGCCTACCTCCTCACTCTCCTCTTGTTTGCCTGGAACTCTGGGATCAGGCCTGATGCTATAAGGCATCACCACTCCCAGGTGATGTCTGGCTGCACTTCTGAGTCTGTCCACAAGATGACAGCATTTGTGAAGAAATGGCCCATCCCTTCCCTTTGTAGGGTCTGTGCAGAGTCGGGACACAGGGTAGTAGTGGCTTGATATTTGGCCTTCAGTAGACTTAGTGACCTCTCAGTTATTCAACAAATAGCTAATTATCACCCATAATGTGACAAATATAGTCACTGGGCTCGGAAGCTCCAGCCCCATGAGGGCTATAAGCCATGTATATAGGTGATTTCATTATTGGTGCGGTAAGTATAGAAATTAGGGAAGCTCATTAGATTTCAGGAGTTCAGAATCCCTCGTCCAGTCCTTAGGGACAGGCAAAGCTTCAAAGAGAAGGAGGTAATGCCTGTGTTGAATCTTGAATAAGAGCTTTGACTTCCCTGGCGGTACATTGGTTACATTCCAACGCAGGGGGCACCGGTTCCATCCCCTGTTGGGGGAACTGAGATCCTGCATGGGGGAACTGAGATCCTGCATGCCGGCACAGACCAAAAAAAAAAAAAGCTGGAAGAAAAGTGGAAAGGACATTCGGGGTGAAGGGCAGGCATGAGCTAAGGCACAGAGGTGAGAAGAGCTTAGAGATCACTGGAGCATGAAGTTCAAAGCGGGGAGTATGAGGAATGAGGCTCAGAGGAGGGTGGGGTGCTGGACTGGAAAGGCCTGAGTGCCTGGCCAAGGAGCTTGCACTTTTTCTTGAGAGTGATGGAGGTCTCTGAAGGCGATAAGGAGGGAGTGATGTGGGATATCAGATTGATGTTTCAGAGGGAGCTCTGGCTGCTACAGTGTGGAAAGTGGATTGGGGACACAGGGCAGGGAGAGCAGTGAGGAGGCTGCTGCAGGGATCCAGGGGGAGATGGTGAAGCCAAAATTATGGCTGGAGACGGCCCTGGAGAAGCCCCTCCCAGCCCACAAAAGCTTTCAAGGCTTGGCACTTTGAAAGGGTTCTTGGCCCTAGGCAGCCTCTCCCCTGCCATTTGAGCCACCTCAGCCCTTCTGTTCCTGAGACTCCTTTGGGCTCTATCCTAGCTCCTCTGGTTATTCTGGCTGGAACCAGGTCTCTGTCAGTTTCCACGTGGAGGCCGCAATGTCCTAGGTCCCTCTCAGTTGGTAGATCTGTAGCCGTCAGCTCAGCATACACGCCAGTCCCTCTGAGTGTTATCCCTTCATGCACCTTCTTCTTTGACTCCAGATGGGAGTGTGACTGAGGGGCCTCCTCCACCAGGGAGCCAGGGTGAGCACTGGTCACTCGCTGCCATGCCCCCTCCACCGGAGTTCATGTGCGCACATGTGAGTGTGTATGCAAGTGCATGCATGTGTACTGTCGGCAGGACTGATGCCGAGGGAAGGGCATCCCTAGAAAGCAGAGGGGCATCACCTGAGGAAAGGTCTGGAGGTAGGAAGTACAGGGGGGGTGTTTGGGGAGCAGGGGAGATGTTGTTAGCAGGGTCTGGCAGGGACGGGTCAGGGCCTGCGAGGTTGGGCCTGGAGCCATGACCGCATACTGCCAGAAGGGGGCGCCACAGCCAGGTTTTGAGCAGGGATTGAGAGTCACCTTCATTCAGTCTCATGAATATGCACGGACCTGTTGAATTATGCAGATAGAAAGGATGTAAATGTATGTGCAAATTTGGTGCTGCCCCCCCCGTTGCTATGGAAACCAAAGAATAGCAAGTGGGGGGTCCAAACCCTAGGGAGACCAGGCTGGAGAGACTGGAGACCTGGAGACTCTCCTCTGTCGCCTGCTTTCCCCATTCCTGCTGTTTTGATCTCATTTTCTGTCTCAGTCTGTCTCCCTTTGCCTTGCTCTCTCTCCATCTCTCTGCCTCTCTCGATATTTCTCTCTGTCTTCTCCATCTCTACTTCTCCCTCCTAACTGTTTTTCCTTTCTGTCTCCTAGTCTCTGAGTGTCTGTGTCTGTATATTGTTGACTCCATGTCACAGTTGCTCTATGACTCAGACACTGTTTCTCTCTGACTCCATGTCTCTCCCTATCTTTGTCTCTGTGTCTTTAATTCCACAGCTCTCCCTCCTGCATCTCCCTCTCTCTGTGTCTCTGACTCTCCCTCCTTCTGCATCTCTCTCTCTCTGTGTCTCTGACTCACATCTGTATTTCTCTGCAGCTCTATTTTTGTGTCTGACTCTGTCTATTTCTTGGTCTCTCTCCCAGGTTCTCTCTCTCTTCTCTTTTGCTCTGTCTCTCTGAACCTCTTATCCCAATGCTTGTCTCCATCTGATGGGAAGGACAGGAAGCTGCACATCTGCCCTTGCCTGATGGGATGCTCCACCCCTGGCCCAGCTGCCCACATGTTCAAGGATTCCTAGGCGCTCTCCCCACATAAAATCCTGTTTTTGGTCTGGCCCTGTCACAGTGTTGCCACAGGATCCCCGTGACAGACCCAGGCTGACTGCCAGGACACCAGGGCTCCCAGCCTCTGCCTGCTGTGTGACCCTTACTTGTGTTTCTCCCTCTCTGGATCTGTAGCCACAGCTCTCTCTCCTTGAAGCTGGTGGGCACCTTGAGGCAATGATGTGCTGGGAATAGGGAATTGAGAGACAAGTCTTAGTGGTTCACCCATCTGGCCCTCTGCCCAAGGGCTGACTTGAGGGGCCTGGTGGGGCCCCAGGTATGGGGGCGTCTGGGGCTAGTTGAGACCAATCCTGGCCCCCAGAGAAGACTCCTTGCTGAGCCACAGAGTCAAACAGCAGCCTTGCCCCAGCCTATCCATGCTCCTGCCTGCTGCAGCCTCAGCCATCCAGTTCCCTGTTTGCGGTCTTTTGTTTGCCTCTCCTTCATTTGGTTTATGTTTATAGAATACCTATTTCACAGGTGCCTTCTGCCTTCACAGATAAACAGTGATATAGAAGTGACATCTGGACTTTTTGTATCCCTGCCTTCCCAAGAAGGGGCTCTTTGGTCCAAGTGAGGAGCCTAGACTCTTCAACCCCCAGTTTCCTATCCCTGGTGGCCTCAGTTTGGGGGTGCAAGAGTCATGGATCAAGGTTAAGAGAGACAGAGACACGCCTCCATACAGTTTGGAATGGGGTATGGGAAGCTCAGAACAGGACTTGGGGTGAGGGAGGGCCAGAGTGTTTTGAGGGCAGGTAGACCACCCTATGTAGAGGTGGAGGGCTTCCCCTTTTGGTCCTGGGCTCTGGGCAGCTTGCCTTACCTCCAAGCAGGCTCTATATATGGCGGATCTGGCTTAGGCCCAAGTACAGGGGTGGCCAGAGCAGTCAGGGCAAGTCCCCCCTCCTCCAAGAGGCTGCCAGGCTGAGCCCCCAGCAATCCTGCCCCTCCAGAAAGGACACAGACACAATCACTCTTCCCACTAACTGTGATTCACCCACGTTCAGGCCCGGGTGTGATCCCGCTGCCAGGAATTCCATGTGTGAATTCAAAACCTCCCCGGACACCCCACCCCACTCGACCTGGGCCAGTTGTGCCAACCCGGCTTGGAGCAGGGTCAAACAGGGTTGTCTGGGGGGCTGCAGGCAGAGCTGGACACGGGGAGAGGACAAGGGGTCAGGAGAAAGGTGGAGAGACAAAGACTGAGAGACAGAGAATGAGGTAGCTAGCTAGATGGAGAGAAAGACTGACAGACGAGACACAGAGAAGGGATGGGGTGAAGTCAGAGCCAGAGGGGGCTCTAGTACCCACCAGGCTGGTGCTTGTCACTTGACTGGATTATCTCATTTAACTGAATCTTCACAACAGTCTTAGGCACTAGGCATGATTATGATCCCATTTCACTCCTGGGGTAATTGAGGCACAGAGACATTAAGTCACTTGCCTGAGGCCCCAAAGCCATTAAGTGGTGGAGTAAGTATTTGATCCCTTCAGTCCCTCTGAAGAGCCAAGGAGAGAGGCAGACCTAGTGACAGGTGGAGACAGACTCCCACAGCAGCACTCCCAGGGAATTTGGGAATCCTGGAATCATCAGGCAGCTGTGCAGGCCGAGGGCCTTCCCATCAGGCCAGCAAACATGCGGGCGGCTTCCTGTCCTTGTTGTCGGAGATAAGGACTGCGACAGAGAGAGACATCAGAGCAGGGAGAGAGACGGAAGGGGAACTCTGGGCCACAGAACTTATGGGAACTTCCTTCTCCCTGCCACCCTGGGGTGCAGCCTGCCCTGCTCCTGCTTCACATCCAGCCCAGCCAACACCTGGTTCTGGTGGGGCCCAGGCTTGAAGACTCCTTCTTTCTTTCTCATGTCCTTGTGGAGCATGCTAGTTGAGAGGCACTTCTGCCCCACATCCCTACCTCTCTCTTTTCTTTCACTATTGAGAAATCCTTCCCATTGTCTTACTTCAGCCCCCTACAATAGCTTTTGCAATAAGAGATCAAGATTAGAATTTGGGGATGCTTTGATATGGGGTGTCAGCCTAGTATACACTGAGGTTGCCTGAGCACACAGGGGAGGTCCCCGAGGGCTGGCCTTGGTTGCCTTCTGGTTGGATGCCCTTTCTGGTTGGTATGGGGAAGAGGATCATCGGCCCAGCCCGTGGGGACCTAGAGGGCTGAGCTGTCAGCGGCAGGGAGGATCTGGCAAGAAAGAAATCAGGAGCTATCCCGGGGGAGCTGGGGAGTCAGCGTTATGGTTTCTAATGTCTTAGCCCTGGTTTCAATTACCCCCAGGGTCTCCAGGGCTCCCTGACTTCTGTGGGCTTCCGAGCTCAAGAAGGCTCAGGACCCTTCTGAGAAGACCAGAAACCAGGGACTCCCGTATGGAAGTGTGGAGGCAGGGGAGCTTTTCCGTTCTCTGCTTCCCCTGCGCTTGGCTGAGAGGTGCCAGACCAAGTAGGGCTCCGGGACAGCAGGGAGGCTGGGGAAGGGGGGCCCACCCTCTGCTCACAGGCCCCTGTGGAGGGGCTACCTCAGCCAGCTCCAGAGCACCAGCTTGGCCCCGCTGGCCACATCCCACTCCTGGCTGCTAAAGCCCAGGGCTCTTTCTCAGCCTCACCAGACTCCTATTTGGTCCCGTGACAACCCTGACTCCTGGCTCTCCCTCTGCTTCTGGGGCTAACCCTTTCCCTGCCCTGTCTGTCTTTTAATCATGCTTCCCAGGGTTTCAGCCTCAATTTTCTCCTCCCCTCCCCCTCGTCACTCCCTTTCCCTGCTGCCTGATCTATCTTGTCCTCTTCCAGCACCCTCATAGTGCTCAGGTCAGTCTGAGATGCTGATGAATGTCCGTGCAACCAGCACGAGCCAGAGTAGAGGGCCCTGGGAGCTGTGGAAGAGAGACTGCACACCTCCAGCCGCCCGCCCTCTCTCAACTTCTCTGCCCTCTCCATCCTCGCCCCTGCTGGCTGTCATCCCACAGATGCTTCAGCTGGCATGTCAAGCCCCAATCCCCTCTCCAGCTCTGTGCCACTCATGCCAAAAACCTGGGAGTCCTCTGTGCTTTTGTACACAGTGTTCCCTCTGGGCCTGGCACACAGTAGGTGCTAATAAATGGCTGTTGAGCTGAATTTAACTCAATTTTCCCTCTTGAACTCCTCCGCTGCCTCTGTCTGTTTCCCTGGGGCTTGGTGTCTCTGGCATTCAGTCTCCAAATCTCTAATCTTTGTCTTCTGAATCACCACGGTTGAGTTTCTGGGGGGAAGTTTCTCTATTCTCCCTCTGCCCCAGGGAATCACAGGGTATCCAGGAATGGAGCTGTGGGAGACGAAGTCTTGGGGCCACATGGCCCTCAGTCTGGTTTGGAAATCCCAGACTTCTGATCAGGGAGGCAGCTCTACAGCAGCAGGGATCAAGGTGCGCTGGCACTGGACAGGGACAATCCTTTAAGGACATGTGCTTCCCCCATGAAGAATGGGAGGTGAGGGAGATCAGGGCTCACAGGAATAGGGAGAGAGAGGGAGGGAGGGAGGGACTTTGTGTTTCTGAGCAGGGAATTAGTTTCATGCAAATTTTTGCAACACAAGATGAAAAACTTCATCTGTGATTGTGTAAGTTTGTGTTCTTGCTCCCATCTTCTGACACACAGAGCTGCTAACCCCTAGTTTCCCTGTCCTCCCCTGTCCCTCTCTCCCCAACACCTCTGGATCCTCTACCCCCTCCCTGACCATCTGCTTCTCTTTCCAGACAGCCCGGAGCCTGGGATCACCTGGGGTGAGGGGCCTTGGGAGAGCCGACCCCGGACTGAGTGTCCAGGGGTCCTGTTCTCTGTGTATAGGGCAACATGGGGGTGCCTCCAGGGGCCATGGGAGCAGATGAAGAAGATGAATCTGAGTGCCCACCCTCTGTCCCCCAAAGCCCTGCACCATCTCTTCAGCCCCATGGCCCTGCCCCGATCAGGCTGGAGGTCTCTCTCCCACGGGTCACTGCAAACACCTCCTCCCCAGCTGTCCCACCTCTAGCCTTAGCCCTTCTCACCACCCTCTACCAGCAGACTCAACTTTCTCGCTAGAAGGCAAATCTGGTTCTGTTCCTCACCTACTTTATGCCTTTCCAGGCCTGTGTGACCTTGGCACCAAAGGCACTTCAGGATGTGGTCTCTGAGCCACTCAGGATGCCTCATCCTTCTGCCTTCTAGGTTTCTGCTTAAACCCTTACTGGATACCAAACCCTGTTTCCTATCCCTCGAGGCTGTGACCCATTCAGATAGGCTCCCTCTCCTGTATCCTGGGACTCTACTCCCCCAGGTTCTGCTTGCATCATTCATTCATTCACTCATTCAACATTTATTTAGACCTATTTCACATGGTAGGAGCGCCTGTTCTGTGCCAGACCCAGCTCTAGGTGCCTGGAGGTGGAGGCCACAGGGCTGCCCTCATGGAGCTCACAGATGCCACGCAAGTAACTAGGTAGGTGAACATCACACTAACTGCTCTAAGGAAAAAGTATGGCACTCTGGGGGAGGGCAGAGGGGCTTAGTCTAGGCTTCTCTTAGGTGACATTTAGGCTGTCATCTCTTCCCTGAGGGGCCTGTGGAGTCAGACACGGCACTGTCACATGGACAAACTAAATACTTACCTATTTTTTTTAGTATCCATCTTACCTGACTAGAATGTGAGTCTCATGAGGGCAGGAGATTTTTTAAACTTTTTTTTTTTTTTAGGCAAGAAGTAAACAGTAAAGCACACAAATCTTAAGGGCACAACTTAAATTTTGACATATGTATGTACACTCTTGGAAACCTCCCACTCCCCCAGCAAAGGTAACTGCAGTTCCAGCTTCTATCGCCATAAATGGGTTTTGCCTGTTCTCCAGCTTTATATAAATGAAATCATTCAATGCATACTCTTTTGTGTTTGGTTCTCTTTTTTTTTTTTTCCTTGCTCAACATTCGGCTGGGAGCTTTATCCATTTCTGTTGTGTGTAGCTATAGCTGGTCCTTTTCCCTTGCTGTATCTATATCACAATCTATTCATTCATTTGGTTGTTTCCGGTTTGAGGTTATAATGAATAAAGCTACTAAGAACACTCTTGGTGAACATACACAATAATTTCTTTTGGGTATATATCTAGGAGAGGAATTGCTGGGTCATAGGCTATACATATGTTTAGCTTAGTAGATCCTGCCGAACAGTGTTCCAAAGCGGTTGTAACGACTTATACACCCACCAGCAGTGTGTGGAGTTTTAGTTGCTCCACATCCTTGAGAGGGAAGGGATTTTTGTCTATTCGGTTCATTACTATATACCATCTCTTAGATCAATGCCTGGCGTATGCTAAGTGCTCAATACATATTTATTGACTGCCTTATGAATGGAGGAGCCATCAGCATTCCTGGGGTCCTGTTCTGGCTCTGGCACTAACTTGCTGTATGACTCTGGGAAGGTGACTCCCCCCTCTGAGCTGTTTGCCTGTCTGTAGCATAAGGGGAAGGACCCTGGGGGCTTTGCCTTCCAGCACCAGCTGGGTGCTGTGAAAGCTGGACACCTGTTCATTCATTCACTCCACTTGTACTGACGAACATCCTTTTATATACCAGGGTGGTGAAGGTGTGATCTGTGACGTGCCACGGACAACCTCTTTCGAGTCAGTCAGCCAGGACCAGGGGTCACTGCCCATCTTATCCCCAGCTCATCCTCCTGGAGACCGCTCGTCCTCTCTCTGTCCAGCCCTGACCCCAGGGGGAGGGGCTCTGGACTGAGCCTGCAGATGGAAAATGTGATTAATAATCAAAAAAAACATCCAAGAGGAAGAGACCAGGAAAACAACTTGGGGAAGGCTGCTCGCCCAGGGGAGGGGGGCCATGTCCTGGGCTTTGGGACAGCTCCGGCTGCCCTCCCGCCGCCCTTTCTGGGAAGCTGCCACAGGAGTGGTTGATTTTAGCCAAAAGTGAAAAAAAGCCACCCTAATTATT
The DNA here is from genome assembly GCF_011762595.2 of Tursiops truncatus. Taxonomy (NCBI): domain Eukaryota; kingdom Metazoa; phylum Chordata; class Mammalia; order Artiodactyla; family Delphinidae; genus Tursiops; species Tursiops truncatus. The sequence continues at coordinate 34,720,577 of NC_047039.1, forward strand.
TATGAAAAAGATGCCCCCTCAATGTAAATTACACTTCCCCTGGGAGCTGCCCCCTACTCTGTTACTCACCTCTTAGTGGTACCCCTGCTTGGTCAGGCTGAGGGGCCCTGGAGACACTGGGCTGGGGCAGAGGAGGAATTTCAACATGAAATGTTTTGTTCATTAACAGAGAACATAGGGGGAAATTCCCTTTCTGCCTGGGCCTGGGCAGCCCAGGCAGATAAAAGCTATTGTGAAAAATTGAGTCTGGGCTGCAGAGTGGAGTGAGGGTTATGCTGGGGTGGGGGTGGGGGGTCACAGACAGTCTCTCCCTTTCTCTTAGACTCCTGACTTTCAGGAGCTTCCTGAGCCTTAATCCTTCCTCCTTTCAGGGATTTCATTCCCAATGTCTCAGGTTGCCCTCAAACTTCCTTCTTAGCAAAACAGGAGGAACTGGGGTTAGACTGGAGTTAGAACTTCCAACTAAGGAGGAAGGAAAGATATCAAAGAGAGGGAGGGGGGCCTTGGAACTATCCAGATAATTTAGAATTCTGAAAGAATATGTTGGGATCGGTCGGCAGCAAATCTGAGGGGGCCTGGAGCAGGAGTGAAAGCATCTCTATCTCTCAGTGGCTTTAGAGAACCCCAGGGAGGAAGAGGAGATGGCTCCAGAGAACTCCTGGAGTATTCAGCAATTCCAGGCTGACTACTTAGGCACCAACATTATGGCTTCAGCTCTCACCCATTCTCTACCTTTAGGGGATCTTTGCCCTTTTCTGGTGCCAGAGATTAGAGGGTTCGGGCACACTCAGGTGGCGATACAGATGACAGGATTCCAGAAGGGGGTCTGCAGGAAGTGTTGTAAGTGGGGCCTAGATGCTGTCCCGGGATGTGTGTGAGTCGTCTCTGGGGGGCTGAGCTGGACCCTGAGTGTGTTGGGGGGGCGTGCTCTGGGTCCCCCTCCCTGGCTCAGCCTGGGGCTGTGTGGGATCAGGTTTCTCGGCGCCTGGAGCCTCTGCGAGGCCGAGCTGTTCCCGGGCCCCAGCCAAGCAGCCCCGGGCGCTGGCACTGCATGAGGAAGCAGGAGGGGGGTGAGGGGGAGCGAGGAGGGGGGCTGTGAGGGCGTTTACGTAACCGCCTCCTGGAGCCCGCCCGGACCCGCCAAACCCCAGTGTGGGACTCCGTGTGATTGAGAGCGTGTGTGACTCTGCGTGTGTGCCTGTGTGACACGTGGTGTGACTGAGTACATGATTGTGTGGGTGACTGTGTCTATGTGTGGTATGGTGTATAAGTGCGTGATTCGGGGAGTCCCGCCCTTCTGAGACCTCTAACCCCCAGCCCCAAGCTGGGGTCCCTGACTCCCAGTGTGCCATAGTGAGGTTCAATATACAAGTTTGACTCTTTGAGGCCAGGTGTGTGACTTTACATAATGTGTGTCCGGCATTTTTTTAAAAATTTATTTTATATTTGGTTGCGTTGGGTCTTTGTTGCTGCCCGTGGGCTTTGCTCTAGTTGCGGCGAGCGGGGGCTACTCTTCATCGCAGTGCACGGGCTTCTCACTGCGGTGGTTTCTCTTGTTGCGGAGCACAGGCTCTAGGTGCACGGGCTTCAGTAGTTGTGGCACGCAGGTGCAGTAGTTGTAGCTCGTGGACTCTAGAGCGCAGGCTCAGTAGTTGTGGCGCTCTGGCTTAGTTGCTCCGCGGCAGGTGGGATCTTCCCGGACCAGGCAGGGCTCGAATCTGTGTCTCCTGCGTTCGCAGGTGGATTCTTAACCACTGCGCCACGAGGGAAGCCTATGCCTGGCATTTGTAGGTGAGATAGAGGCTCGTGTGAGTGTTTGTGATGCTGGGTAGCCAGGTATGTGCCTCACGGTGGACCTTTTTGATGGCATAGCAGGTTAGAAATAAACACCATTTCCCGAAGGAGTACTGGAAAAGGTAGGTGGGGTGGGGGCTCTCTTTCCTTGAGGACAGCAGGAATGGGGAAGGGTCCTTGCTACCCAAAGGCTTGGGATGGCACAGTTATCTTCTGGGGAAGGGGGATGGGAGGTGGTTCAAGTTAAGGTCACTTGCCAGGGTGGAGCCAAAAGTCTTTCATGGTGGGTGTAAAATTCCAGGAAGTTTTACAAAGTCAAGGTTCCAGGGAACCTCTCCCCTCCCCAGTTTCCCAAGGCCTTCCAGAATTATCAAATCTGGGATAACCATCACTTGCAGGACACTAGGGCTCTGAACTGGGGGCGTTATTTCCCACTGCCCCTCATAGGAGAGGCAGATGGTGAAGATGGGGTAGGGCTGGGAGAGGGTGTCAGCGAATTGGGGTTTGGCTTAAGGATAGCGGTGCCATGAGACAGAGGGGGGCTGGTGCAGAGCTGGGGATACTGGGGATAGGGGCGCCTAATAAAGCTGGAGAGGAGACAGGGCCAGTTCTTGCAAGGCTTTGAAGAGCCGCCCACAAGGCTTGGCTTTGCCCCAGGGAAATGGGGTCCAGGAGGGTTCAACACGGAAGCTTAGAAAGCTCAGAAGCTCATGTGCAGATAAAGCATTGGAGCCAGCAGGAGCAGAAACCCACGAGTAATCTGTTGCCCCAGCTGAGATGCAAGGAGAATCGCTTTTGGACCAGGCGGTAGCGGAGGGAGGGAGAGGGGGGCCGCACCCCGGTTGCTCAGTAGGTGGGCGCTGCCTCTCTGTTGGAGCCGCAGCTTGAGAGAGAACGCGCGTCTCGCACCGCCCGCCAGGTGTCGCTGCGGCCCTGGGGAAGCGGGCGCGGCCGCCGGGTACTGAGCCGGGAGAAGCTAGAGATCGACCGACGCCGGGATCCGGTCCGACGTACGCCTCTGGTCCTGGCTAATCCTCTGACACACCGATTTATCCGGCTGCCAGACCCCGGTTGCCCCGCATGGACCCTGCCCCAGCACCCGCGGACTTGGGCACTGCCGTCGGCAGCCCAGGCGTCCCAGGTGGAGAGGTGACGTTGGTCCGGGGCGGAACTCCCCACTGCTCTCAACCTGGCAGAAAGAGGCTGAGTCCAGGACACGGGGGTATCCGGAGGTCAAGTCACCCCACCCGCAGATCTCGACGCCCGTCGGCGCCTCGAGGGGAGGGGCCCCCCCGCCCCAGAACCCAACCTCTCCCAGGCCTAGTTTCGGCGCCGGGGGAGGGGTAATTCCGCCCCCCCCCCCAACACAGATTCTGTCGCACCGTCTCTATTCCTTCCTGGTGCCCACCACCTCGTCCCCGCCCGCGCCCTGGGTACTTGGAAGCTCCGGGCCCGGGGAGACCAGATAAAGGACACCTACTGTGGGTGGGGGTGAGCTGGATCTCAGCTGGGCGCCACTATTTCTCTGTGTGTCCCTAAGCCCCAGCCGGCTCTCTCTGAGCCACAGCCCCGACTGACCCCTGCCGGTTGCACTGAGGGGATTCTGCGGCCACGGAAGTGAAAGTGAAAAGCCCGGGCAGTGGCGGGAAGAAGGTTTTTCCTCTGCAATGGGAGTCCCTGAGGCATTTGTTGGGAAAGGGCCCGGGCGCTCTGGGCAGCCTACTAGGGAAGGGTGTGAGGAAGCAGCGAGATACTTCCTTCCCCGCTCCCCGCCCCCAGGCCTTGCGCAGCTCCTGGGAGGGGCTAGGAGCAGGGATTATGGGTCAAAGGTCAGGTGAAAAATCCGTGGGGTGGGAATGGGGGCGGGTCACTCGTTCTCCGCCGCTGGCATTCACCCTTTCTGTTGCGCTCTCCTGTGGCCTCAGAAGGAGTCAGGTTGTCTAACCTTAATCCCCCATGTAATAGCCAGACCGGAGGCGCGGGGGCCAGTGCAGTGAGCACACCCGCCCCTCAGAGGCCCAGGCTGCGAAGGGAAACTCGAGGGGTGAACCTCCAGCGCCAAACTCTGGCACTCGCGCTCCGGCACTGCAGGTCCAGGCATAAAGGGCGCACCCTCCCTAAGACCCGCATCCCATTGGCGGTCACTCCTCAGGCCGTGTGTCCAGGGGTGGGGGGTGGGGTGAAAAAGGAGAGGGTAATTGTGGCGTGTCACCGGAGACTTGGTGGGAGGCAAGGGCCTAGGTTCCCAGCCTGGTCCATGCTGGGTCATGCGAGCAAATAGCCTCCTCCCTTCAGCGCGAGGGGTGTAAGTGTCTGTGCCTGGGCGGGGTGTGAGGTGGGGTCGTTGGTGGGGGGCGATAGGAAGAAGGGAGGCGCGGAGACCTATGGCCTACCCTGACCAAAGTGGGGCCTGGGGGCCCTGGCTCGCGCTCTTCTCACGGAGATGCCGGCCAGAGGACCCCGAGAGTTGGCCCGGGGTGTGCCAGGGTGTCGGTGCGAGGCAGTCAGGGCCTGAACGTGCGGGAGTGTGCGCAGCGGAGACCTGGCCAAGGCTGAGTGAGCGAGTGAGTGTGAATGAGCGACCCGGGGGGACTGGGTGTGCGCCCAGCGGCCCTGGGGGAGCCAGCGGAGTGGGTGTGGGTGTGTGTGCGTGCGCGTTTTTGAGACCCGCGGTCGGGGCTGCACATGAAGCGCGGGGACTACAGCAGTCTGGAAGGCGTTTCCGAGAGAGGGCGAATGCGAGGGGGCCAAGCGTGCCAGTGCGGGCGAGTGTGCCCGCGGTGGGGAGGGTGCGTGCCAGCACGAGGCGAATGGGAGCGGGGGCTCACAGGCCTACGCAGGATGAGTGTGCCCGCTCGAGCGGGCCGCGCGTGCCAGGCGCGGGAGCGTGCCAAGGCGGGGGCACGCGGGGGCCGTGGCCGGGAGGGGGTCGTGGCGCGCGGCCGCCGAGGCGCGGGGAGACCAGGCGGGAGGGGGAGGGGAGCGAGGGCGCGCGCGGCCGAGCGGGCGCCCGCGGTCACATGGGCGAGGGAAGGAGGGAGGGAGCGCGCGAGGGAGGGAGGAGGATGGGGGGGTTAAAGCCGCCGAGAGCCGGGGAGCCGGTGCAGAGCGGGCGGCGGCGGCGGCAGCGGACGCGGCGGCTCCAGCCGGCGCGGCGCGGGGCTCGGCGGCAGGATCTGGCAGCGGTGCTAGCTCCGCGCTCCCTGCGTCGCTCCCTGCCGGGAGCGGTCGAAGGTCGAGGCGCGGAGCCCCGGCGGCCCGAGGGCGCGGTGAGTACCCAGCGCGGAGCGCGCGCGGCCGGACCCTCAAACCCTCCGGCTGACCTACAGACCCGCGGCCCTCGTGCGCGCGGGAAGAGGGAGGGGACGTGCATGGGCCCGAGACCGGGGGGGAGGGGACAGGAAAGTTCACGGGAAACTTTGCCCGTAAACTCGGGGGCGGGGGCGCAGGAGAAGCTGCCCCCCACGTCCGGGCGCGCCGGGGGTTGGGCGTGGTGGGAGGGGGGGGCGGACAATCGGCTGGCGGGAGGTGGCAGGGGCCAACTGCCCTAGCCTCCCTGTTCTCCCTCACCGCTCAGCACCGCGCGCAGGGTCTGGGAAAATTACGGAGCTGGGGGGTCGCAGTGACCCCCGCGCGCCCAGAGGCGGCTTCTTTCTCCAGCAGAAATCTGGACTTCAAAGCGCCCAGGGGTGTGAATGGACGGTTGCGCGTCTGCCAGTGTATGTATGTCCGTGTGAATCCGCTTGTGTGTGTGTGTGTGTGTGTGTGTCAGCGTGAGCCCGCCTGTGGTTTTCTCGTGAGTCCGCCTGGATGTATCTCCATTTAGTGGGTCTCCTCCAGTATCTCTTTGTAAGTGTTCCTGTGTTGTGTGTCCGTGTGGGTCCGCCTGTGGTGTATCCCCGTCTCTTTGTGAGTCCGCCGGTGTGTGTCTCCCACAGTGCGGCTCTACATGAGCCGGCCTGGGTATCCCTGTATTGCTCGGAGGAGTGTATCTCCCCGTGCGTGGGGGCTGGGCCGCGCGGAGGTCACCAGACGGACAGCTCTCCTCCTCGCCTCCTCTTCTCTCCTCTCCCGAGCCTCTCCTCTAGCGCTCCCTAGACCCCCTCCCCCCCTTCAGTAGCTTCAGGCGGGTAGGACTATTTCACGCCTTGTTGAAAATTCAGGATTTTCTTTCTCTTTCCGTCTAGTCTCTCTCTTTGAGAAGCCTCTGTGTGTGTCTGTGTGTCTGGCAGCTTGTCTGCAACACTGGGTGTGTGTCTGCATGCCGCTGTAGGAGTGTGTCTGCAACACTAGTTGTGTTGCCTGTAATACTTGGTATATTTGTGTCTGTGTCGGTAGGGTATTCGTGTGGCTGTAATCACTGAAGTGGTGGGAGTATGAAATGCTGGGTGTGTTTGTGCATCTGTAACTGCTGTTTGTCCAGGGGGTCTGAAACACTGAGTGCATTTTTGTGTGTCTAACTCTGGGTGTGATGGTGTACCAATGTATGTACGGGGGTGGTGGGACTTGAACAATTGGATATTCCTACGGCTGTAGGGCTAGCCGGGGCTTGGCGGGTGGAGGGGGCTGTGTCTCAATAAACTGCGCATCCCTGCTCCACTGCCAAAACCCACACAAATCTTCTGGACTGGTTCTTAGGGCTCCTGGTCAGGATCAGTGACATGCAGCCAAAGTTCACACTCCATCACGGTTAATACTCCAACTGGGACCCTGAGCCTTATGTGAAAAGTAGGAATTTAAAGTTAACACTCAAGACTTCTAGGGGCTCTGGAATTCATCCTCAGCTTTCCTCTGGGACACTTAAACTCATATGGACGCGCACCAAGAATTACACCAGGACAATGGACTTGCACTCAGATTCACACTTATGTTCTTGTCATATCCAGTGATACACTTCAGTCCTGTAGTTTACACTCAGACTCACATTGGGACTCTAGGCTCACACTTTAGATTCACATTTCTGTCCTGAGGCTCATAGGCTAACATTGAGACCTAGAGCCCAGGCTCAGAACACACTGGAGTCCTAGGGCTCACAGTGGGACTCACACTAGGACCCTGGAGCTTTCTCAGATTCACGCATTCTGAGGCTCACACTCAGACTCACATGGAGAACCTGGGGCCCACATTTGAACTCAAGGACTCACGTAGGACACTGGGGATGATACACTCATGCTCACATCAGTTCACCCTCAGATTCACACTAGGACATGCAAGATTCTCACTTCCATCCTGGGATCACTTAGGGACCCAGACTTATAAAGGGACCCCAGCGCTCACACTCAGACTCACATGGGGAAACGTAACTCACATTCAGAAAGCCGTGAAGACCAGGGGCTCACATTCACACGAACACTAAGTCTCTAATGCCTATACTGACTTGTTTGGGAATCCTGGGGTTCACAGACTCCTACTTCCGTCCTGGAGCTTACAGTCACATGCACACTGGGACCTACATTCACAGTCAAACGTATACTTGCCTCTTGGAGTTCACACTCAGATTGACATCCCTGTCAATTACATTAAACTTGCTTCCATCTTGGGGCTTGTGCTCAGACCCACACTAGGGACCTAGGGCTCACACTCAGACTCATGCTTGCACCTTGAGGCTTTCGTATTCACATGGGAGCCCTGGGGTTCACACTTAGAATCACACACAGTTACCCTTCCATCTGGGGCTCACATTCAAACCCGCATTAGGATTGTGTTCACACTCCCAGTGGAACTTAGAACTCACAGTTAAATACACCCATGCTAAGGTGTGTCTCAGGGAAGTTGGGGACAGGAACAAGATCTGTCCTCTCCAAAGGTGGAGAGGGGAGGAGATACATGTTTGGTCACATCTCTTACTTGGGTTGTGGGCTGATGGAGGGGGCGGTGGGAAACACTGACCCAGTTAAATTTTTCTGCCTTTTCTTCCAGAGGAGACTAGGCTCTCACAGCAGGAAGGTTGAGTGGCTTTTTTGGTACAGGGGTGACATGTACCCTTAGAGTTCCCCATGTACATGCACATCCCCCTTAAATAGTTTTGGGTACCCTTCCTGTGATAGAGAGGGTCAGGTATGGGGAAATGAGATTCATGTCCTCCCAAGGCATCTCCCCCATCCCAATCATCCTTAGGTTGGGAGAGGTGTGAAGGTTGACTTGGTGAGGGTTAGACCTCTGGCTCCTTTGACCTTTCCAGGTTGGTGAATCTCTGATTCTAAGGGAGATGGTAGCCCCAGATCTGTGGTGAGAAGGTGGCTGGAGGAGGAGACTGGACTGGAACCCACCCGCCTCTCTCTCCTCTGCCCTGGCTGGAAAGGGGTTGGACCAAGTTATTTTATATCTCACAGTGTCTCCTGGAATGCCTGAGTCCTTATCCTGTCTCCAGGGTATGCCCAGCATTCTCCACTCTGCTTCTTCCCAAAAGAGCAATAGCCCTGGGGAGGGGGGGCAATTGAGTCAGGTTGCAACCAACCTTAGGCCTCCACCTGCCTTGGAGACACTGCCGGGGGCTTTATATACCTTCCCGCTGTGGAGGCCAGTGGGCGGGGCTGCTGAAGTACAGGAGCACCCCTTGGGAGCCAAGAAGTAGGGACCTGGCCCTCAGGCTCAGATGGCTAGGCTGTTAACTGCTCCTTGTCCCAGAGGGGGACACGTGCTCTCCAGCCCCCCTATGGGGGTGGTGCGCTCGAAGGCAAAGCACCCTGCTCTGCCCCCCCATGGCGAGCTGAAGTGTAAATGAATCGGAAACAGATGGAGCGTATTTTCTTTGAAATGCAGATGGTTGTGGGGGGGAACCCTGTGTGCCTGGTTGGGAGGGGGGGCATCCCAGAGAACAAGGAGGCTAAGAAGAGAGAGCTGACCCCTCCTCCAGACCCGCTGTGGGGTTGGGGGGAGTGGTGGAGACCTCAGCTGTGTAAACTCCCGTGGCCCAGGGTGACCACACCCACCCTGGCTCCTGGCTTCCTGTGGGGAGGGGCTGGGGAGCCTAGTGGTCCCTGTGAGCTGAGAGCCCTGAGGTCATCACCCCCCTTTACCTCTGCAGAGGGCAAAGAGAACCCCCAAAGCGTAGGGCATGCTGGGTTTGGGGTCACCAGAGCCAAGGAGTGGGAGGAAGAGCTGGGGCAGATGTGGGGAAGAGTTAGACCCTGCTGCTGCAGGGAACCAGCTCCCAGAAGCTGGGGCTGGAGCTACAGTGGAAGGAACTGAAGTTAGACTACGGTGGTGACTTCTGGGCAGTCCAAGGGCCCGTCCTGGGGTTTAGGAATGGACTGAAGCATCCTCAGTCCTGGAAGAAGTCAGCATGCCCCACCATACGCTACCTGTACTTCCTCTTCACAATACTCACCAAGGCTGCATAGTAATTGCCTGTGAACTCTGGGACCTAGGGACTGGGGTCTGCTTTGCTTACCGCCCACCCACCCTGCCCCTGTCACAGACCAGGGGCACAGTGGGAGGGCACTGCTGAGTAAATAATACATCTTTTTCTCTCCTGCCAGACTGAGTGTTGTTGGTGGGCAGGACCATGTCCCTAACTCCTGGCACAGGACCTGGCAGGGATTAGGTACTCAGGAAATGTTGAGGAATGAACATTGAGTGGGACAGACCATGGGGAGAGGGGACTCTCTGGGGTTTGTGTCTTGAGACCCAACAGCCTCTGTTGTATAACCCTGTTTGGCTCAAAGGACCCCTGAGTGATTTGCAGCTAGACTAAAGGAAGGACTTCCCTGCCTTCAGGGAAGGAGTGCAAAGGATAGGCAGCTTCTTCCTTGAAAAGGTCTGGACTAGGTGAGACTGGGGCAGGGCAATGACCCTGCTTCTGTGGCAGAGGTCAGAGGTCACCTCTGTCCTCTCCTCAGCTTCAGGATTTTTCAGAAGATGGGAAAGTCCTTTTCTCCCCACGTGGTTGTGAGCATGTCATGTCCCTTGCTCTCTCTAGGTCTGGGTTTCTTGGACTGTAGCTAAGGCAGTGGACCCCATGTCTGAGCCTTTGAGGCTGGGTTCCGAGTTTGTTTAGCTGCTGTGGGCACCACGGACTGTCTGTATTGGTTATTAATGTCTGTCTGAGAACACAGGGTTCGGATCCTAAAAATACCCTGTCCAGCCAGAGCCAGGGAGTTGCTGGTGTGGGTCAGTGTAGCAGTGGCTGCATCTTGATGGGATAGGCACAGAGGCACGAGAGACTGGGAGAGTGTGGGGAAACTGAGGCAGCATGGGCGAGAGTTGCACAGGAGACAGAGCCTTTGTTTTATCTGGAACAAAGGTTTATAAGATAGTGGTGCCGCTTAGTCAAATGATGGCAACATTTAGGGTAAACTGTTACCCTGCACTGCAGAGAATTTCTTTCTCAGAGAGCCTGGAGATACATCTGATATCAGACATAAAAATCGAGTAGTCAATAGTACTCTAATAGTCATTTCAAGTCCAGCTTCAGGATGTTCCAAAATAGTGTGTGGCAAAGAACAAAATCTTCCCCAAGTAGCCTTTTCTGAGCCACTGCCTCCATCCCTACCTCCTAGAGCTCTTCCTTGCAGCCCAAGACCCAATGAGGTTCTTCCACACCCTATTCTATAGGTCCCCACCTCACTTCTGACCCCCATGCCTCTGTGTAGCCCCTCTCCCCCAGGAGAAAGGAACTGCACAGTGGGCCCCAAAAGGTAAGAAGAGCCCCAGCCTCTGAGGGCAGATGTCACGTGACCCTGGCCCGTGAGCTGACCTTTCTGGGCCCCTCCGTGAAATCGCGAGATGAGGGGCTGGGCCCTGGCCCAGGCCCTGAGAGAAGGCGGTTTTGGCACCCATCCAGGTCCTTGACGTCAATGACTCTCCAAATAATGGAATCAATATTGGGGGGTGGGGGCCAGCGTGAACCAGGCCCCAGCGATTAGAAACAGATCAGCACAAACCCGCAGCTGATTCTGATAGAGCTGCCTTGGAGAGCTAGGGTGGGAGGCCTGGAAGGAGGTGGACCTGGGGGGGCTCAGGAATGGAGGCGGAGCCATGGCGTGTCCAAAGCGTGAGAGTACACAAGTGGGCAGAGACTTTGGGGCTGCCTGGGTTGGAATGATGGGGTGGGAAAAGGGGGGCTGTCCTGGTCCCTTCCTCCTTTGAGCCTGTGGGGTTCCGAGGCTGGGGAAGCTTTGTGAATGGAGACTTCTTTCAGCCAGTGAGTGATGAAGAGTGGGCAAGGGGAGTCCAGAGTTCATTTCTCTCTGTGTCCCCAGACCTGGGCCTCTAGGCCACATTAGGGGTTACAGGTTATACCCAGGGAAGGGGGGAGAGTTCTGAGTGAGACCTAAGGGAAATGACCTTTTGCTTGGGAGCATTGGGCATTAATCCAAGATAGAGAAATGGGTATTCTCCCTCAGGTTGGGAGTCTGGTCTCCTTCCCTAGCCCATGTCCTCTCAGCCCTGTAGAAGACAGCAGGTGAGGATGGAGGGGGCCATGGGGTCCACAGGGGGCTGGCCTGGTGGCAGCTGACAAAAAACAGGAAGAAGGGCTGGGGGAGTGGCTGTAATTACGGGGCATTTATTATTAATCAGATGAAATTGCTGGAAGCAGCTGGTGTAATGTGTGTAGCGATACAGACTCTGCATGCCCCCAACACAGGCACACTCGAATGCACACTTACACACGTACCACACACTGCCTGAGTCTTGTTTGTTTTCACAGTTTTCTTCTTGTGAAGGTGGGATGGTTCCATACGTGTCTGTATGTCTGCGTCTATCCTTCAGTGTTTTTTTCACGTCGGCCTGTATCCTCCTCTCCCTCTATTGTCTCCTTTTCCCACTGTCTCTGTCATTCCTTGGTCCCGTGTGTCTGTCTCTGTCTTCCTCTCTTTGGGCCTCCCTATCTGTTGGTGTGTCTGTATCTGTTACCACCAGCCAGCCTGTCTCTAACACCTTGTTTTCGTTTCTGGCCATCTCTCCCTGTTTGGTGGTACCTCTGCCTCTCTGGGCAGGGTTGGATGACATGGAGTCCCTTTCTCATGGGTATGTGTTTAGGCACTTGATCATGCCTTTGGCAGACACATCTGGGACCTGTTTTGGCGGGGAGAGGAGCAGTTGAACCCTGAGAGTCTCCCGGGGTCTTGTAGACGTCGAGGGCTCTGTTAAGTAAGTGGAGTCCTAGAAGCAACAGTGACTTTCAGAACAGCCAGCTTTCTTACCAACTACCAGTCATGTGACTTGGGGCAAGGCGCTTTTGTTCTCTGAGCCTCAGTTTTCTCATCTGCCAAAACTGTGTGTTAAGTCCTCAGCATGGTATCTGGCTCATCAAGGACCCTGAGCAAGTGTTAGCTGTTCCTATTGTTATTGGGAAAGGCACTGTGCTGGTGGGAGAGAGATCTGCAGAGGCAGACTGGTATAGCAGAAGGGCTTTGGAGCTAGACTTGCACTCATATCTATGCTCTGGAACGGATCAGCTGTGTCGTCTTGGGCAAGTTAACCTCCCCGAATCTCAGTTTTTTCAGCTGTCAAATGGGAATAATAGTAGAACCTACCTCACGGAGAAGTCATGAAGATTAAATGAGATCATGCATATAAAGTGCCTAACAGTTCCTGACACGTAACAGATGTTCAATAAATCGTAGTGGTGATGAGGAGAAAACAGTATGATGGTGGGTGTTTATGCCCTGCTGGGGGCCATGGGTCTCTGTATGAGTACGCATGGGAGAATGTGTGTGACATGGAGGTGCTTGTGTCTGTGAACTGGTTGTGTGGGGATTTTGGATTGTCTTTGGGTGTGTATCTATGTGTGGTGTCAGGCCACTGGCTTCTGGCCTACTTTTGTCCCTGTGGTTCAGAACCTAAGGTCTGCAAAGGGTGCTGCAGGGAGTCTGGACCACTCCCAACTTTTTCTCTTCTAGACACTTCCCTGCTGCCTGCCTCAGTCTCTCCTTCTCACAGTGGGGTTGTGAGTGTGAAGTGAGCTCTGAGTTGGACTAAGGTCTCCTCTGTAGCCTCTGATTTGTGCCCTTTGCCCTTCTAGAATCGAGCCTTGTCACATCATCCCGCCCCCTTGGTTTTGGAAGTCTCAGGAAGAGTTTGGTCTGGAGGAGGAGGACGTTGATGTGCTCCGTGTGCGGCCAGCGGTGAAGAGGTATGTGCTGGGGGCCCAGGGGAGGCGGGTGAGTTTCAGGGCATCTGGCAGGTGCATTGGGGCTGTAGGTCTGGGGATGTGAGTGAAGGAGGGCCTGAGATCTCTTCCTGCTCTCCCCTCCTCCTTCCTCCTGAGGCTCTTCATGACAGGCCAGTAAAGGGGAAGAGACTTACCCACAGTCACACAGGCAAGGGCAAAGCCGGGTCAGAAAATTGGGTTCTGCACTGAGGGAGCTGAATCTGGATGTGGGAGTATGTTTCGTCTCATTGTCAGGCTCCCTCTCTGCCCCCAAAGCATCTCTCTGGCTTGACAACAGGGAGCAGCTGGGCTTGGAGGAGGCAGGATAGAGGGTCAGAAAGTCCAGAATCTTCTGAGGCCAGCCTCGGAGGCTGGGCCTGACTCTCCCCGCCTTTCATTCCGACCAGGCAAGGCCCCCGGATTGGCAGCCCCCAGGGTGGGGGTGTCCATGGGATCGAGGCGCGCTGGAGCGGAACGGAAGGGCCTATTGTCCGAAACCCGCCAGAGGCCCACAAAGGCCGGCCAGGCTTTTCATCTCAGCTCCCAAACAGACTGGCCATTTTCCTGGCCTGGGAATTGGGGGGGTGGGGTGGGTTGCTGACCCTTCAGAACTAGGAATGGGGTGTTGTTGAGGGTGCGGGGGGGGGTATCCAGGCTGACAACATGGCCATAAAAGGGACAAAATGGAGCTGGGGTTCTGAAGAGGAGGAAGGGAGGCTCCAGAAGGCTGGAGAGAGTTAAGCTTCTGTCTCACTGTTCCCAGAAGACCTAGGGACTTGGAGTGGGGTGTCTGACAGAAGTTCAGATTTACCCAGTATTAGGGAGCACACCTGGAAGGAGTGTGATGGCCGGTTGGGAAAGTGAGCTGCTCAGCTGTGAGGGCCATAATCCTCCCTCCGACTGGGGACATCTTAGGGCGTTGGAACTGGGACCAGAGAAGAGAAGGCTAGTGGTCAGGCAAGAGAATGGGCTCCCTGCAGCAGGAGGGACTGAGGCCAGACAGCAGGAAGGACTTTCTGCCAATGAACAGTAGCTCAGATGCCCTGACCCTGTCCCTGGGGATCCCAGAGGATCACAGAGAGCAGGGGAGCTGGAGAATACCCCTGGGGGCTAGGGCTGAGGCAGCTTCTGTGGGGGCAGACGAGGAGGCTGAGAGGGAGGACTTGGCAGTTCCGTCCACCCTCCCGCAGCAGCACCTCCAGCACCACTTTAAAGACAGCTCTTTAATTTAACAAAGTGGATGAAAAACTGTTTTTGGAAATAAAAGATATCTGCTGTCTCCCAGGCTAGCACTCAGCCCTTGCAGAGAACCTGTCTCTGGGTTTCTTCCTGCTGTCGGTGACTCCTTTCCTCTCTGTCTGTCTCTTTTGTTAGTTTGTTTGTTTCTACTCTTCAGCCCCCCAGCTTCCCCTCGGCCTCACCATCACCCCCCCACCCCCCGGCCCCATTCAGCCTCCGTGGGAGTGTCATCCGCAGCCTCTTATTTCCGTGTCTCAGTATCTCCTTCTGTCTCTCCGCTCCCAGTCTCTCTCTTCCGGGGCTTGTCTCTCTCTCCTGATTCATCTCTGTCTCCTAGCCTGTCTCAATCTCTGTCTCCCTTCCCCCCCTCCTTTCTCCCCCAACCCCTGCTCTAAATGGGTCTATTTAAAACACCCGACGCTGCCAAGTCAGAAAAGCGTCTCCTGATAAAGCGCATTAGGCGGAGGGAGGGAGGAGGAGGGAGGAGGGAAGAGGGAGCGGCGGGCAGATGGATTGATCCAAGCCGGTAACCCCATTAATCAGGCATTGTGGATCCCCCTCCCTCCCCCAGCTTCAGCCCCTTCAGAGCTAAAAGCCGCTTAAATATTTATCACCCCTCCTCCATGGGGGCGAGGGGAGGGGTGTGTGGCCCTCGGTGTGAGTGTCCCCAGCCGCCTGGTCTCCCCCCATGTGCGTGTACACATGTGTGCATGTGCGTGTACACATGTGTGCATGTGCTTGTGCGTGCACACCTGACAGGCCCAGGGCCCAACTGTCGTCTTGCCCTCCCACCACTTGAGTGACCTGCTCCCCTGAGCAGCCTCTGGGGACCTTGGGGTTCGGGCCTGGCTCCTGCCCCTCCTGAAGAGTTGGGCATGCAGAGTAGAGACCCTGGGCTCCGTTGGGGGTCCTCATGCCCCCCAAAGTGCAGGACTGGGAGGCATTGCACTGTCATTCTCAGGAGGCAGGAAGGGGAGCTTCGGTTCAATGTCCAGATTCCCCCAAATTCCCAGTGCAAGAAGTCACCTGGGGAGTAGAGTTGGGGACTCCACGTTTCTAGAGTGCACGAAGGTCCCTTGCAAGGCTGGTGGAAGTTCCCCCTTTATCCTCACAGGGCAGAAATACGACCTGGGGGTGGGATGGGGGCTTCCCATTACCCTCAGACATGCGGGAGGGCAACCTGGGCCGGGAGGGGGTCCCCATCACCCCCAGAGAATAGAAAGGTGGCTGCTCTCTGGGGGCGATGTGGGTTGGAGCCCCCATGGCAGCAGAGGTCAGCCTTGAGTGAGACGGGCAGGGGTTTGTCCCAGTTGGCCCGAGACAACTTGGCCCTGGGCGGGGGAAGGGAGGCCGCGGCCGTCCCTGGGTGTGAGGAGGGGCCCCGGCCCGGAGCCGGGAGGGTCCCTTCCCCCTCCCCTCCCCCTGCATCGAGTGCCACATCTCCTCCTGACTCAGACAATTAGATTCAAAGGATGACCTCACTGCCTGCCGTCCCTCACTCGCTCCCTCCGCTAGCTCGGCTCGCTCGCTCGCCGCGCGCTCCTTCCTCCCCTCCTCCCGGCCCGCTCGCCGCCTCGCCCGCCCGCCCGCCCGCCGGGACTCTCGGGGGTGGGGGTGGGGGGGGGGGGGGGGGGGGGACACGCCTGCTCCCCGGGCCGCCCGGGCCCCAGCCCCGAACCCCAGGGGCCCGATGACCGCGGGCGGCCGGGCGCACCCGCGGAGCGCCGGAGGCACCTACTGGGCGCCTGCACGGGGACCCAGGTCAGTGGCCGCGCAGCCGCAGGGCCGGAGAACTTGTCACCCCCGCTCCCGCGGCAGAGACGCCCCCGCCCGCGCCGCCCGCCAGCCCGCCTCGCCGCTTCCCGCTCCTTTCTCGGCCCCCGCCCCCCGCGGCTGCTCGGCCCTCCCTCTGCCAAGCTGTCTCTCTTCTCTTCTCTTTCTCCCCCCCCAGCCCCCCTCCTCTGCAGCCGGTGGGAGGGGCTGGGACTTCCTGAGGTCCCAGGGATGGGGCCGGGGCCCAGTGGCTGCAACTGGACCAGGCCTCTGAGCGAGAAGGGGGCTCTGGCTGTGTGCATTGGCCTGGGGGAGGGGACCAGCACCTGGGTGGGAAGGGGGCTACTGAGAGAGAGGCCCAGGGTGTGGGGGACATCTAGACAGAGGGCATGAGCTCCTGATAGCTTTCTTTTCTCCCATCCTGTGGGCCTCTCGCCTGGCTTCATTTGTCCCCACCTCCTAGCTAACTTCAGTCCCCGCGGCCTGGCTTCATTTGGCCCCCACAGCCTATGTTCTTCTGGGCCCTGTCGCCTAGTTTCCACAGACCTTGCTGCCTGATTTCTTTTGTCCCCACGGCCTGCTTTTCCTAAGTCCCCATCACCTGGCTTTATGGGGTCGCCCTGCCTGGTTTCCTTAGGTTCTGCTGCCCGGTGTTTGCTCCCCCGCCTGGCTTCCATGGAGCCCTCTCAGACTCACTTTTGGATGGGGCATCAGGGCTCAAGCTACACCTGGAGTGGCAAGTGGTGAGGATGTCAACAGCATTGCCAATTGTTCTCCAGTTGGGGCCCTGCCAGCACAGCCTGGATTCCTTTCTGCCTGGACAGCGACACAGCGTCCTCTCTTGTGATGGGAGGTGGGGCTGCAGGGTCCAAGGACACTTTAGGATTCTTGTCCTCAGTGGTTTGTCAGAGGAGCACTGGCTTGGCCAGTGCTGTCCCCATCTCTCTTTGGGGTCTGACGTGATGACAGGGCTTTGGCAGGGGCTGGGGGTTGAGGTCGAGGCCTCATCTCCTTCCCCTTGCCTCCCTTCCTGCAGCCAGGCCTGACATTCAGGTGCCCTATAGACAGTTGTAGGCACAGAGAGGTTTTGAAGAGGCCTGGGGTCACTCAGCAGGTGGCTAGGCTGAGAGCTGCTGCTTCTCCTCATCCTGGAAAAGAGAGGGTGAGGAGGTGAGGCAGGAGGGCCCTGGGGGCAGGCTGGTTTCTGGGGTTTGCTGGCTCCTGCTGCCACCAGTGCCACCATCTCTTCACCCGGGGGCTCCCTCACCCCTCTGCTCTGGCCAGGATCTCCCCTCATTCCCAAATACTGGCAAAAGCAGGGTTAGGAGAGGAAGGAGCCGAGTAGGGAATAGTCTGTTTCCTCGATTTTCAGGAACTTTCCCTTCCTGCTTTAGGCCACCCTGAGCTTTATCCTGTCTTCCCCCAGGCACAGGCCAGGCAACCCGAGGTCCCAGCATGGAGTGTGTATCTATTTCCCACTGCTGAGCGTAGGGGTGTGAGGGCTGAGGGTGCCGGGGGGTGAGGGGGGCTCCGCGTTTCTGGAGGTGCTCTGTTATCTGTGTGGAAGGGTGAGTGTTCTGAGTGTGTGCTGGTATCCATATGTGAGACCAGGACTGTTTTGATTGAGTGCGTGTGAGAGAGTCTGTTGTGTGTGACTGTGACTGTGATTCGTGTGTGCGCGCATACCAGCATGTGCGAGGCTGTGGCAGCGGGTGTCCACGTGGGAGGCCGTGATGAGTGGCTGTGATGGGAGACTCCAAGTGCCTGTGTCAGCGACAGGCTGCCTGGGTGTGTCTGTGAAGCTCTGGCTGTGTGTGGTGGAGGTGGGGGACTTTGGGAGGCTCTGCCAGTGGTAGTGAGAGCCCGAGTGTGCGGCCCATCTTGGGGTGAAGTGAGCACTGGGTGTCACGCACCCCTGAATCGCGGGTGTGTGTGTGAGCATGTGTGCGCGCATACTCATGCCTGTGTTTACCCATCAGGAACAGATTGCTCTGGCTTCCCCACTGTGCGGAGGGGAGGAAGGGGGAGGAAGGACGGCTTGCTTTTGCCCAGCAGACCAGAAGCTTCCTCAGAAGTAGTGTGTGCAGTGTGCGTGCGTGTTGGGGGGCAGGGAGAGCAGCGCACGTGAAGACAGTTGACATTTCTGTTCCCCTGCTCACCTCTGGCTCTGTCGGAAAGACCATCTTCAGTTCTTTTCGTTACACATCAATGCTTCACATGCACTGCCCACCCCCACCCCCCCTTTGTGTGTGTGTGTGTTCGTGTGCGCACGTGTGCACGCGCGCACGTGTACTCACAAGCTTGCAAAGCATCAACCTCTGTGTATATACTCGAGGGTGTGTCTGCACCATAGCAGTGATGGGGCCAGGGGTGGGGTGTAGTGGGAGATGCTGAGGCAAATAGGTCTTTGTCCCAGCCCCCAAGTCTGGAAAGCTATTCTGTCCGTCCTTCTGTCTCCATGGAGGGCTCAGCAGCCTCCTTCCTGCCCCTGCCTCATCTGCTGCGAGCCCACACCCCTGTTGGCGGAGGGAGGTCTCAGTCAACCCTGTTGCTCTGCCCATCCCCCGCCTTTCATGGAGTTCTTCCAGCTGTCTAACCTCCTGCTGCAGCATCTGTCCCTCCAAGAAGGCCAGCCCCCAAGCCCCCACTCCCCCTAGACTTAACCCGACTGGTGTGTGGGCCTTTTCTGGATAGAGGGATCCTCCTGATTCTTCTAGAAGCCACAAGGGATTCTGGACTGGGGTTAGGGGATGAGGGATTTGGAGCTTTGCACCTCAGGTGCTGTGAAGCTATCCAGAGCCCATGTGCCCAAAGGGAGGATATGAACTTATCTGCCCCTTCCTGCTTCCCATTTGAGAGGCAGGGGGCTGGATCAGATGACTTTTGAGGGGGAAAGCCCAGACCTTTTGCACCGAGAGGGCTGCTTAAGTCCAGGCCTGCATATGTGAGCATATACAAGCCGGTGCCCAGGTCATCAGGCAGCATGCAGGGCCCCGAGTGGGGCTCCACATGTGCGCACGGCTGGTGGGATTCAGACACCCATCTCCCCAGGACACCTCCCAGCTGCCCAGCCAGGCCCGTCATATGGGAGGCCCGCAACACGCCCGCACACACGTGCAGCAGGGCACGCACATGCTGATCTCAGGGTCCCCACGGTGCAAGAGGCTGGGGGGTGGGGGGTTTGAGCGCTCAGAGTCCGGGCTGCTGCCAAAATCCATCGGAATCTTGTCCCCCCCCCCAGGCCCCCATCTCCGGCTGTGGAGGTCACAACAGCAGGTGCGGATACCCCCCCCAACTCACTCACATTGGGCCGCCTCCTTTTCCACAGCCTCAGCCAGAGGCTGGAGCTGGGGGACCGCTCCCCCTGCCTCCCTCCTGGCCCCCCTCCCGCTGGTGCTCAGCTTCTCCTGCCCCCTTCTGCGGGGGAGGGGGGGCATATGTTTGGGTGGGGTCCTTTCCCCTGAGCATGGGGGCTTGCTCCCGGAGCGGGTGGGGATGGGTAGCCCAGGAGGAGATACGGCTTGAGTCCTAAACCCAGGTATGGCTTCTGGGTCCTGTGCCACTTAGGGTGGGGGCACTGAGAGCTGAGAGGAGGGCCAGGTCTGGATTCAGAGAGAAAGGAGGAAGAGACAGGGGGAGACACCATGGGGAGTAGGAGGCTGCCCCATGGCCAGCCGGCCCCAGCCCAGGAGCTGGCCCCTGACCCAGGCCCGCCCCCTCCCCCATGGGGGGCCTGCTGGGCCAGCTGCCAGGGGCCAGGCCTCCATCCTTGGCCTCCGCCCCACCCCCAGCCTCTGGACCGCTCAGGCCTCTGCCCCCCCCACCGCCCACGCTGTCCAGGCTGCCTAGGCCTGGTGGGATCTGGGGGCCTCCTGGCCTCAGCCCCTCCTCCCCATCCTGGAGCTTCCCGCCCGCCCAGACTGTCTCTCCCAGCCGCCCCCTCAGCCAGCACTGTTCCTCCCTGTCCACCATGTCCTTGTCCCTGTCTCTGCCCCTGCCCTGTCTTTCATTTTCCTTCTCTGTCTCCAAGTGTAGGTGTTTGTCTTCCCCCATCCTAATTCCTCTGCAGGTCTGAGGCCCCTAGAGTTTCCTAGGCCTTTGAATCAGCGGGTCGTCCTGCCCTGGGTTCTTGCCTCATTCCCAGGATGCATCTTCTAGGGCTGTGGTAGGGAGAGAAGAAGGGGATGAGGCCCCAACATAGAGTGCCTTTTCCCTTACCCTGGGGGATCCTGGAGTCTGGGGTTGCCAAGGGAGACTGGAAGCTATGGAGATGTCACCTTGGCCCCTGCTGTGGGCCAGATGCCCTCCCTCAGAGGGATGCTTCTGACCTCACCCCAGCCCCAGGCCGAGGGGGGTGGGGTCCAGGCCAGTGACCTTCATTGGATCTCAGTTTCTCGGAGGTACCACGTGGGGCCTCCCCATTCATTCATTGTCCAGGCCAGATTGAACCTACCTGACCCTCAACACACCCACACCAACCAGCACCCTGAAGCCCGAAGCTCAGAACACGCTATTGCACGTCGACACACACACAGTCAGAGCTGGGCCCCAGGCAGTGGTGCCCAGAACCCCCAGTCCCATCCTGGATGTGGCAGGGGTTCCCCAGGGTTGGGCTGAATAACTTAATGCGGGGGTGAATAGAGGCTTTCCCAGACTCACACTTCCCTTTCTTAGGTTTTGCCTTCAGCTGGGCAGGGGCTGAGGGTTGAGGTGCAGGGCACCTGAGCTCCTGCTGGGGCTGGCAAAAAGGGTCTTGGGCCCTGGATCCTAAGCCAGAAACTGGGTAGTTGAGGTCCTTGATCTGGAACACATCACTGTGTCAGTGTCCCTGCTGGCGACTGTCAGCCTCCGTGGTGTCAGCGTTACTGAGGGCTGGTGTTACTCTGCGTGACTGTCCGTCTTACTGAGTCTGCCAACATCCCTGTGTCACTGTGGATGTCACTGTCATTGTTAGCCTATGTGACTGTCAGTCTCATTGCATCTTTGATTCTGAGGTTACTGTCATTGTGACTGTGTCAGTGTCAACAGGTGTCATTGCCTTGTTTGTTGATGTCATTGTGTGTGGCTGTCACTCACTGCATCATTGTCACTGTGGTGACTGTCGTTATCCCTGTGTGTCATTGTCAACTGTGCAACTGTGTAATTTTCACTGGGTGGTGTTGTCAGTGTGTAATGTCTTTGTGTCATGGTGGAACAGTGACAGTAAGTTGGGGGCCCAGGGTTGTCTCTTGATGTGTCACCTGTGTGTGTGTATGTGTGTGGCAACACTGTGGGGTTCTGTGTCAGAAGAGGTGCTGGGCTTCTGTTTACAAGGGATTTGGGCTGCTGGGCACTTGCTAGTGGGGTGCCCTCTGTTCCCTCCTCATTTCTGGGTCTGGGGCTGGCGGCCAGGCTGGGCCTCTGGAAGGGTCTGCAGGGAGCCTGGGCCAGTTTGCATAGCCCTCATCTGGGGCTTTATGGGGTTTAGGCTCCAGATCTATCCCAGAGCCATGGGGTGTGGACTTGGAAAGTTTCTGGGAAAGATGCTCTTTGCCCTGGGATGGGTGGCCTGAGGTGAGCTAGGGTAGGGCAGAGGTGTAGCTTGGATGCCTCTGGCCTCAGCTTCCCTACCAGGGAATGGGTCCAGCGGGGACTTGGAGGGAAGAGGGAAGTGAAATTGGCCTGGGGCCCCCTGGACCTGCAGGTGGGATGGGATGGGGGTTTTGTCCGCCCTTATGCCCTGGGGGCTGGGCTCCTGGATTCATAGGCAGAAGCCCTCCTGCCCCCAGGAAGCCCTGCTCTTGTCTCAGATCAACCAGCACTGCTGCACTGATGGCATCCTCTCCTCACACTGCAGGAGGTGGGTGGGCTTGGAGAGATGCTCTAGGTGGGCACAGAGACCCTGTTGGGGTCTCTGTCACTCTCTCTGGGTCTGTCTCTCCCTCTGTCCTTGAATCTCTGCCCATCTCCTATGCTCCCTATCTCTCTTCCTGTGCCTCTTCTTCCATTTCTCCCTGTCTTGTTCTTTTCTTGTCCCTCAGGGTCTCTGCTCACTGCTTTCCCTCTCTCCTTGCCTCTCTGTTCCCCCTTCCCTGGGTCTCTCCCTTTTCTGGGTGTCCCCAACCGTGCAGCATCTGTCGTGGTACCCCATCCCCCCTCTCTGCAGCGCTTGCTCTCAGCAGCGCCCGTCTCCCATGGCTGCAGCCCCGTTGGCCCAGGGCCCGGCCCTTACAGTAACTCATCGGGCTGATGGAGGCGACTTTGATGAAGAAGCCTCCCCTCCCCCTGTGAGGACCCGGGTGTGTGTGTGTGTGTGTGTGTGTGTGTGTGTGTGTGTGTGTGTGTTTGCTTGTATGCCTTACACTCATGCCAGGCCATCTCCTCACCCACATGGCCCTCCCAACTGGGACCAGGAAGGAGCAGGGAGCAGAGGACCACCCTGTCCCTCTACTCCCATTCTGTGATCTAACCTCTGTCCACTCTGCCTGGTTCCTCTCCCATGTGGTGGGCAGTGGGCTGGCTCTGAGGAGACGGCATGGGTGGACGGCAGAGAGGGTCGGGGAGGGTCTGAGGGCGCCCTGCAGGGGTTGAGCTGGGGAACCACATAGGCCTCCAGCCTCCTATCTCCCTTTCTCCAGCCCCAGCTCTGAGTTTGGCGCTGGTTCATCCTGGGTTCGTTTGCTCTGAGTTTAGCACTGGTTCATCCTGGGTTCCTTTCTTCGCCCCACCACTTGCTGACTGTGACTTTGGCCATTGTCTTACCCTCCTAGGCCTGAGGAGTAGCTAAAGATGGGGGAGTGGCAGAGGGTCAGGAGCTAGGCCAGGTGGTAGCAAAGGCCTCAGGGGTCACAGATGTGGGAGGGGTAGCCGAGGCCAGTTGGGGCCTAGAGAGATGAGCTGTGCCAGGGAGGGGCAGCCAGAGCTCCTGCGGCTGTAGCTGGAGGAGCACCAGGTGCAGAGGGGAGGGCTCGCCTGGTGAGGGGCGAGTGTAGCAGTGGGTAGGCAGGAGCCCTTCCCATAAAGGAGGCCCTGGAAGTCAGATTTCTCTCCGGCTCCCCCACCCGCCGCTCCAGGCTGACGGCCACACTCGTCTCCCCTGCTGTAGCTCTGTCTGCAGTGTCTCCGGCTGTTTGTCTGGCAGTGTGTCCGACTGTGTGCCTGCATGCCCCTGGCAGTGTTTTGAGTGGTATGGCTACTTCCTGACTGAGCATCTGACTGTGTCTCTGGCTCTCTCAGTGGCAGTTTTCCTGGGTGTATGCCTGTTTGTGTCTATCAGTTCCTCTGGTATTTCTCTGCCTGTGTGTCAGGCAGTTTCTCTGGCATGGTTTCTGACAGTGTCTCTGGCTCTCCGGCTCTGTTGCTGATGGTTTCTCTGCCTGTGCTGCTTACTCTTTCTCTGATATGTCTGCCTGCGTCTGGCCGAGTCTTTCACAGGGTTTCTTGCGGGCCCTTTGGCTGTGTGTTGGCCGTGTTTCTGGCCGGTTATCTGGTTTGTCTACCTGTTTCTCTGGCTTTGTCTGATCGTGCCCGACACAGTCTCTCCAGTCTGTGTGTGGGCTCTTTTCCTGGGGCTCTGTCTCTTGTTTTGGGCAGTGTCTCTGGCTAGTGTCTTTGCTGTGTGTCTGGCTGTACCTCTGGTAGTGGCCGTGGTTGAGTGTCTGGCAGTGTCCCTCTCTGGATCTCTGCTTCTGTCTTGCTGACAGTCCCCCTCTCTCCTCAGACTGGGGCAGGAGAATCAGGTTTGGAACCTTTCCTGCAGGAAATAGTTATTTCCCTGCCCTCAGGTATGGGCATGTGCTGGGGTGGAGTGGGGTGAGGGCAGCTGGACCCATCCCAGGAAGCAGGACAGCAGGTAGGGGGGCCACTGGATCCATCCTGGCTTCTGGGAACATGTCCTGAGTGTGCTTTGTGTTCCCACATGGGAGCGTGTAGACACTGATGCGTATCTGCTGGGCTGGGGCTCCCAGGCTCCTGGGCTGAAGGACGGGCTGTGGTCCCTGACAGGGACCCCTCATCCTTCTCATGATCCTAAAGCAAAAGCCACATCTGACCTGGTCACAGTGTACCACTGCCCTGGTACCCTGCTGCTCTGTGAACTTCCCAGAGCCCAGTGGGGCAAGACTCACCCGGGGATGGGGGTGGGTAGGGGGAACATGGCAGGGGCAGATCCGAGGGGCTCTCTCCCCAGGAGCGTGGCAGGCGGCCTTTTCTTCAAGGCAATTTGGAGAAGTGTAGACCTCCAATCAAGTTAGAACATCACCCTTTCAGTTTGTGATGTTTATAGCTAATTAGCTAACCTTAACAGTGAAGTTATTTTTTTCCTAGAAAAATGGCCCTAGCATTACCAGTGATCTGTAACCCATCCTGCCTCCAGCGGCTGTAATGAACAACAAACCATTGTAGGTTGCCTTCTACCATCTTCGCAGACCTCTGCCTACAGATGCCAATAATGTTTTCTGTTGCTTGAAGAGGATCCTGAGCCCCATTAAGAAGGGCATTTGGGGGCTTCCCTGGTGGCGCAGTGGTTGAGAGTCCGCCGGCCGATGCAGGGGACGCGGGTTCGTGCCCCGGTCCGGGAAGATCCCACATGCCGCGGAGCGGCTGGGCCCGTGAGCCATGGCCGCTGAGCCTGCGCGTCCAGAGCCTGTGCTCCGCAACGGGAGAGGCCACAGCAGTGAGAGGCCCGCATACAGCAAAAAAAAAAAAAAAAAAAAGAAGGGCATTTGGGGTCAAGGTGCCCTGGCCCTGGGGCTGGGGTTTCCCGGTCTTGCCTGAGAGGAGTGGGGGCTCCCCAGGAGGCTCCTGCCTCGGCTGATGCTGCCCCTTTCCCCGCCGCCCACTCTTTCCCAACAGATGGCTGTTCCTGTCCCGTGGGCCTGTTGTGCCGTGCTTGCTGCTGCCGCTGCCGTGGTCTACGCCCAGAGACACAGTCCACAGGGTGAGTGCTGGGTGGGGGAGCTCCCTGCTGACCCCCTCTGGGAACTGAGCGTGAACCCTCCCCAGCATAGCTGTACTCACCCACCCCAGAGCCACGTACTGCCGTAGGCTGGCATCGTCACTCGTGAACATGAGTCATGTGACACTGATATACGGGGTGACCCACTGATGTCATCCCGTAAACACAGTCCCCCAGTCACTCCTGGGCGGTCTCATGCTCATGGTATCTCTGGCTTGAGATGATCTGTCCCTCTGCCCACTAGCACTGATACAAGGTACAGGTGGGTGGGATGGGAGTTGGGGGCAGCTAGGGGTAGGGCCCTGTACGGTATCTGGTGAAATGGGGTCCCCTCGGATTTATGGGGGTGCAGTGGGAGGCACTGAGACAGTGGGTAAGAATATTTCTCCTTATCCCAGAAGGAATACAGGGACAGAGGTGGTAGACTGAGAACAAGGTGTGGGGATGGGCAGGGTGACGAGTGGGAGAGGGCTGGCACATCGAGGAAGGGGCCCAGTCAGTGAGCTGGGTTGGCTGGAGGGGGCAGGGATCGCTCAGGCTGCGCCACTGGCAGCCTCCTGCCCTTCCCCTACCACCTGTCCAGTGAGTACTGAGTCCTCACACTCCACGGGGCAAGGAGCTGCACCCCTGCTGGGAAACTTTACCACTAGCCCTTCTGCGTCTGAGGCAGCACCTCAGACAGCCACGTCAGTACGAGGTCTGACCTCGAAACTCCTTGAACGAGGGAGGCTCCAAGTGTAGGGAGCTTCCCCCTTGGTTGTGTCCTGCCCCCCACCTCAGTTGGCTCAGGTAGAGGCAGAGAAGGTGGGGGCATCTCTGGGGCCCAGGCGCAGAGCAGACGCTAATGGCTGAGCTCCATGACCCTCAAGGCTGTGGGTTCAAGGAGGGCAGTAGGTCGAGGCTCCTGTGGCCTCTTCCTCATGAGCCCAGCACCGAGGCCCAGAGAGAGCCTGGCCTGCCCCAGGGCTGCTCCGCAGTGGGCAGGGACTGAAGGGACCACCAGGCCAGCCCATCGACCCCCACCTGCAGTCGGCCTGCCTGGGGCTTCTGTGCTGACCAGACCAGCCTAGGCCCGCCAGCGGTCTTTCCCGTTGGCCTCGCCCCTGCCCTGTGTGTGGGCGTAGGCGGCATCTCTGAGAGTGTGAGACTGTCCTTGTGCGTTAGACTGTGTTCTTGTGTGAGCGAGACTGTCCCTGTTTGGGTGTGTTTCTCTGTGTAGTTATATCCTTGTGGGCTGTGCCCTGTGTGTGACATAGTTGATGTGTGACCGTGGCCTTTGTGGGGTTGTGTCCTTGTGGTTTAGACTGTACCCCATGTGTGATAGTTTGTTAGTTTCTCTTTGTTTCTGTCTCTTCGTGTGTTCGTGTCCCTGTTAAACTGTCTCTCTGTGTGTGAGACCACGTCCCCATGTGACAGTGCCCTTCCTGTGCATGCACGTGACCTTTTATCAGGTGTTACCGTCCCTGAAGTGGGACAGTGTCCCTGCGTAGCTGTGACCTTGTGGATGGTTGTCTTGGGTGTGCTTTTTCTTCTTTGTGGTGACTGTCTTCATCCTGTGTGTGGTGATGTGAAGTTGCTTAGGACGCCTGGGGGGACTGTTTCCGGCGTGTGGTCCCCATGTGAGCCCATGTGCACAGGTGTGAGGGAGCTGTCAGCTCTATCCCTGTGTGTTTTCGATGTCCATGACCTCATCCTGTCTCTGTCTCTTATCCTGGCTTCTAACAACCTTTTCACAGCTGATTCCTTTGGAGCATTTGTCACCGCGTCAGGGCCAAGAACCCCATCCTCCCCCTGCTGCTTGATTTAATTTCTGAAATGGACAGCACATCAGTAGGGGCACCCACGGGGTGGGAGGAAAGCTGTCCAGAGACAAAGGATTAAATCACTGCCATCTCTGGAGCTGTTGCATGGCTGTGTGTATTGTAACAGTTGTGGCACTGTGTGATTGTCATGTCACATTACCCCCTCTGCCTCTGCGTTGTGGCCTGTAGTTGTCATCTGTCATTGTGTTGTCATTTTTTCATTCCTGCCCTGCCCTTACATGGTTGGTTTGTCACTGTTGTCAGGTTGTGTTTCCGTTTCCTTTGTGAGGCAGACAGGGTTCCCCACGTGTTACCCCACTGCCATTGCATCCGTTGTGCTGTTGGGTTGGTTTCCTCATCTTGCGGCTTGTACCTGCCCCCCAGTTTTAAAGGCCCATACTGGGGCCGTGTTAGTTCTGAGCTGCTGTTGGTCAGTGTCGATGTGTTGCTGCTGGGACCGTGTTGGCCACGCCCCCTCCACGACGGTCAGTTTTCAGCCTCCTCCTCAGGCCGCTGGATGCAGTCTCTCTGCTGGGGCGGGGGTGGGGGGGGCGGGCGGTGTGTGTGCAGAGAGAGGGGCTTGGCGTGTTTCCTGGAAGCTCCAGGTTTTTGGAAGGGAGGCTGGAGGGGGGCTCCGTGGCTAGGGCTGGTGGACTGGGGGGGCTCTATGGCTTGAGCCGTGGACACTGGGCCTCTGGTCAGAGGGAGGCCCCCAGTCAGTCTCTGGTCCAGCCTCACAGCTGTGGCCTCCAAGGCCCCCCGGCCACCACCCTTCCGCCTGTTCATCCTCTGTTCGGCTGGTCCCAGGCCCCACAGACGAGTGGTCAGGTCTGGCTGGGTTTCCTGCTTCCCTCTCCTTTGACAGGGACAGAGAGGCTCAGAGAGGGGTGAGACAGAGACAGGCAGCGGGGGAGAGAGCTGGAGATACAGAGAGATCCCCGGCCCAGGGAGGGTGACCGAGGCAGCAAACAGGGACAGATGTTTCAGCACAGAGAAAAGCAGAACTGGGGAGGGGTCTATAAAGGAGGGAAGGGGGCGGCGGCATGGGGCCGGGGACGGGGTGGGGTGGGGTATCCCGACCCCCTGCAGTCCTGGTGGTGTTAACAAGTCTAATTAAGAGGCCACTGGCCCAACTTAATTGGCTTGTTAACAGGAATTGCCTCTGAAAATCCCCCAGCTAGGCAGGGTGGCTCTCTGGAGGGGAAATGTGAAGGAGTGTTAACAAGGCATACCGCTGCCACCACCACCCCGCCCCCCTCCCCCTCGCTCTGCCCCTCCCACCCTCACTCCACAGATCTGGCTGGGACCAGGGAAGCATCTGTCCTTCCAGGCTTGGGGGGCAGGATGAGGAGGGTAGGTTCGCATCTCCTGGTGCCCGCTTCTCTGGGGCTGTCTGTAGAACCGGTGCCTTAGACTTCCTCTGTCCCACTCGCCCCCCCCACCTAGCGCTGCCTCTCGACAGGTGCTCCCTCCGGCCCTTCCACTCCAGTCTCCTGGGCTCTGTCCATCACGCCTGGGTTGCCGAGGCCGGGGCTGGGGTTTGCTTTTGCCTCTGACAGGCCCCTCCTGGGGGCAAGAGAGGAATGGTCAGAGAGCTCCCTCAGTCCCAGCACTCCCCGACCCACACCCTGAGCAGTTCCTGCCTCATGATGATGTTGACAGCTGCTAGGAGTTCCCTAGGGCTCCTGTCCGGGACCCTGCCCATTCTCCCTTCTCCTGCTGCTGCCCCAGCCCTGTGTGGTTGGGAGCGGGGGACTTGTCAGGGACTCAGAGTCAGGGAGAGGGAGAGAGGCAGGACAGAAAGACGAGGATGGGGAAGATGAAGAGATGGGAAGAGACAGAGGGAGGAGTTCAGGAGAGGGGCCCCTCAGCCCCAGCTTGCCTGGGTAGCAGATGTCAGTGACTGGAGCTGGGCCTGTTGGTGGCAAGACGTTGGGGTCATGGGGATCAGGAAAACTTTTAAAAGGACCTGGGGACTGGAGGTGAACTGGGTCTTCTCTCGCAGCATGCTACACAAACTCTCTACACATACACACACACACACAGTCCCCAGACGTGCACACACACGTACGAATTTGGAGGCACTCACATGCCTGTACCCTTGTACGGCCGCACAGGAATTTTGCATACCCCTCATCTCCCCAGGACACTCACACCGTGAGACTCATAGCGTCTCGGCCTGGACTCCTCACTTTCGCACATTCACGGGCTCTCATCCATGCACGTTTGCCTGGGGGTGCTGGGCGGGGCTGTGACCTGTGGCTTTTGCCTTGTGCCCTCCCCGGCCCCCACAGAGACACCCCACGTGCAGTACGAACGCCTGGGCTCAGACGTGACTCTGCCGTGTGGGACGGCGAACTGGGATGCAGCTGTGACGTGGCGGGTGAATGGGACAGACCTGGCCCCTGACCTGCTCAACGGCTCTCAGCTCGTGCTCCGTGGCCTGGAACTGGGCCACAGCGGCCTCTATGCCTGCTTCCACCGCGACTCCTGGCACCTGCGCCACCAAGTCCTCCTAAATGTGGGCTGTAAGTGTTACTCCCAGCACCCCTCATTTGACCTCCCACTTCACTCAAGGGCGTTGTCCACGAGGCCCAGACCCTTGGCCCGGTTCAAAGCCCCTTCCTGGTGGTAGTGGTGGAGGCCCTGACCCTTGCCCTCTGATCCTATTTGAGCCTGCTCTTCTGACCTCTGAGCCCAGTCTCACCCCGAGTGCGGACCCCTGGCATTTTGCACTTGTATCCACCCCCACTGGAGATCTTTGAGACCCTAAAATCCTGTTCCCTATGACAAGATGGGCACAGGAGGGCTGGCAGGCATGGCCCACCTGGGGCCTGGTGGGGAAGAATCCTAGAGTCACAGCTCCGAGCTGGAGTGGGCTCACTCCACTGTGTCCTCTCACAGGGTCTGGCCCTGAGGACCTTAGGGAAGAAAATGGGGTATACGGTTATGCAGGTAGAGGTGTGGCACTCTGGGAAGCTCCAGGGAAGAAGGAGGGCTTCCTGGAGTGTGAAGCACATGGAGACTTGGAAGATTTGGAAGAAACACTGAAAAAGTTCTTTCTGGCAGAGAGCTGAGTGTGACCATAGGTTTCAGAGGCTGGGAGGGCATGAAAAGGCCACTTGGGTTGGTATAAATGGCAGAAGGATGCTGAAGGAGGGGACGGGGCAGATCATGATCCTAGAAGCTGGGGAGTGACACGATCAGAGTCATGTTAAAAGGTCCCTCTCTCTGTGCTGAGGGGAGGCAGGTGGATGGGCAAAGGCAGGGCCAGGAAGGAGGCTGTTTCTGGGATGCAGGAGAGATGAGGGGGACCTAGGACCGGGGCATAGAGTTGGGGAAGTTGAGAGGGGGTGATTGGACCTCCAGGAGTTGGTGATGGATTGGAGGTAGGGAGGACAGGAGAATAGAAAGGGGGAGGAGTCAAGACGGCTGGTGGTACCAGTCGCTGCAACAGAGACAAGGTGGAAGGGTCAGCTGGAGGAGGAGATGGCGTGTTCCGTTTACACGGTGTCTCAGTTTTGGTTTCCCTAGAATCAGATGAGAGTTTGCATACAGGTGGTCTATTTGGCAGGTGACAGAAACATCACAAGGGAATGGGAAAGTGATAGAAAAGGAAGTTAAGCTAGCCATTAAAGGGGGAGTTATCTAGCCACTGCTTCTGGGCAACTGGCGCTTAACCCGCTGGGGGAGCCCTGGGAGCCCAGGCAGAATGTGTGCCTCAGAGTTCTCCTGCCTGGGGAGTGCGGGGCCTCAGATGCTTATACACTAAGGGGTCGGGGTGGGGCTGCTTTAATTCCCCAGCACTTTTGGCCTGATGCCCTGACAGGCAATGCAGGTTTTGGTGGCCAAAGAAAGCTCTGAGGCAAATAACTGCAGAAGCGGTCAGCGGGTACGGGTGAGGGATCTGCGGCACCACCATCTGCTGTAGACATGTTGGGTTGTGGTCCCCGGGGGACAGCCGGGAGTTGATGGCTGGTAGCCAGTGAATCTAAGGGTCTGGGACTCGGGGAGAGAGGCCTGTGCTGGAGATGGGAATTTGGGGGGGGGTTGTCAGCATTAACTCTCTGGGAGGGGGTGAGATGGCCAAGGGTGAGATTGTGGGGTAAGGAGAGAAGAGGACCCAGAACCCAGCCCTGAAGACCATCACTGTAAAAGGGGTTGATGGAAGAAACGAGCCACAAAAAGAGATGAAAGATCACAAGGAGCCAGCAGGAAGGTAGAAGGAAGAGCAGGTGAGTGTGATTCCGAGGAGGCATTTGCAGAATCGGGACGGTGAGGTTATCAGTGTTGCTGGCGGTCGTCTGGGCAGGCCTCTGGAGCTCAGCCAGGGGCACCAACTGACAGAGTAAATACTCTGAAAATAGTTTCTTTTCTTCTTGAGCCAAGGATTCAAGCTTCTCCGGCCTCATCCCACTTGGGTGATGCACCCCACTGTCTGAAGATGGTTTCTTTACTCCTGGGAGATACTGAGGGGAGGAGATGCTTGAGGGACCTGGGAGCAGGCCCTTTCCCCACTATCAGGAGACTGGTGTGGACAACCGTGGGAAATGTTAGGCTGAAGTGTTGCTCGGGGTCCGCCACAACACTGACCCGTCAGTGGGGCTAGAGGAGAGGTACACGTATGTTTTGGTAGGGATGTTCCTTTCCCCACAGAAAAGCTTTTTTATGTGTTTAAACTGGAGAGATGGCAGTCATCACGAAACGCCTTAGTTGCAAACCGAGGGTGGAGTGACCCCTGTCGGCCAGCTTGAGATATGCAGGATCAGCCCACCAGAGTCCTCCCTGGCCCACCACAGGGTGTGTTAGAAGTGGACCACGCAGCCTAGCCCTGGGCCCTTACATGGGGAAAAGGCCATATATTGAGTGGCATGCAAGGAGTATGAGGCCAACTTGGTACAAGTCACCCATACCCTTGTCTTCTCAGTTCGAGTCCCAGAAGTCCTCAGGATGGACAAGGCTGGATGTGATGGCTGGGCCTTGGTGGCTCTGGGCCCCCATTCCTGATGACTCGATTTTCTTTGAGAGGTCATTGGAAGGGGATTGGGTCTAGATGTAATGCCTGCAGCCATACCCACAGCTGCCCTTTGTGACCAGAGCCCAGACCTTTTTTTTTATAAGTTTTTAAATTAATTAATTTATTTATTTATTTATTTATTTTTGGCTGTGTTGGGTCTTCGCAGCAAGCAGGGGCCACTCTTCATCACGGTGCACGGGCCTCTTACTATCGCGGCCTCTCTTAGTTGCGGAGCACAGGCTCCAGACGCACAGGCTCAGTAGTTGAGGCTCACGGGCCTAACTGCTCCACGGCATGTGGGATCTACCCAGACCGGGCTTGAACCCATGTCCTTTGCATCGGCAGGCAGATTCTCAACCACTGCGCCACCAGGGAAGCCCCAGACCTTTTATATATAGTGCTGACCACTCCCCAGGCCCTGCCTGTCAGAGGAGAGCTGGCCATGAGTTGGCTGTAGCATTAGTTACAGATACTTATCTCTCATTGCCTTGTTTCCTTCTAAAGAGTTGGTCAGAGGAACAGGGGACATTAACCATGATTGTTTCAGTCACTTTATATTAGTAACAAGAGACTGGGTTTGGCAACACTCAATATCAAATTATCCTTCTCGCCAGTGCTCAGAGAACAGGACAGAGCTACCCCTGATTTGTGGGCCATTCAAACTAAAAATTATTCAGTATTTATCCTAAACATGTAAGATTTTCATGTCTCTATTTCCAAGGGAACCTGATCATAAAAATATTCCGTTGGAAGTCCCCTTAACCAGGCTGATCCCTGAACTGCTTCCTCCTGACCCACCTTCCTGCCCTCAGGCAGATGGTCACAACCAGCAAGGAGGCCCCTACCCGGGGTGATGAAAGGATCCCCCACATTAGGAAACAGGATCGCAAGGTTCCTTTTAGTAGCATCCTTTTGTTTCCTTAGACACTGCTAATTCCATGTCATTCTGATTTTAAGCTGAAATAAATCAGAGATTAAGTGACTAATTTTAAATAGACAGTTCTTTGTCCAGTTTTAAAATATTTGTATTTGATGGGTCAGGACAGGAACTCCCGAACCCCTGGTTCAGCATCGCTTCCTCCTCAGCTCTGTTTGGTGGGGAAGGAGAGAGCAGCCTGTGGTTGAAGAAGAAATTGGAGAGAAAAGACGGGTAGAAGGCGGGCATTTAGGAGTCCAGAAGTTGGGGTGCCTTGAGGGATGTCACGAGATAAGGTTAGCACAGGCCGTGGGCCTTGAATGCCAGGCAGGAGGAGGAGTGTGGGTGCGGCCCGGGCAGGGCTGGAGCTGCAAGGGTCACCCCGCCCCGCCTGGCCTGATCTGGCCTGGCCAGGGGTGTGGGCAGCCTGCCCCTCCTCCTCTCGGAGCCGGCGGGCAGGTCTCGTGCATGCCGGGGGCTCCAGCCCAGGCGGGCTGGCGAGATGAGAGGAAAAACATGCGGTTTGGTGGGCTGGACATGGAAAAACAAGCCA
This sequence comes from Tursiops truncatus, assembly GCF_011762595.2. NCBI lineage: Eukaryota > Metazoa > Chordata > Mammalia > Artiodactyla > Delphinidae > Tursiops > Tursiops truncatus. The sequence goes on from NC_047039.1 coordinate 34,753,704, forward strand.
GTTAGGAAAACAAACAAATCCTGGGCCAGCGGGGGTACACGCACGCATGCACACGCACACACAGCCCCCGTGTGGGACTCAGGGACACCCTGCCACGGGCTGATGCTGTCACTTGGGCATCTCAGGAGCCCCCATGGGGGCAACTCAGGAAGTCTGGGCATCCAGGAGCATGCCTGTATGTGATATCATGACACGTATGTGTATGGGCTTTTGCTCACACACAGCCTCTAACACGCTCTCACGGTGTTCAGCTCATACGTGTGCACACACTTGGAATTCTGGGCACCTTCCCACACCCACCATTTGAAAAATGCATTCAGACCTAAGTTCCGTCTCATACGCAGGGTCTCAGGTTTGTAGTCCTGCTGTCACCGTTTCACACACAGCAGCGCATTTACACGCATTTGCACGGAGGACCTCAGCCACACAGCCTCACACGTGTAGACAATCCCTAAGTCACACAGCCTCACCCCGAGCCCCACACAAATGCAGTCACCCAGCCACGCACAGCCAATCGCAGTGACGCTGCTGCGGAGTCCCAGTTACACACAGGAAGCCTCTCGGAGTTACGCACACAGCCTCACAATGGCCGTCTCTTACAAACAGCTTCTCCCCTGACTTGCAGCGCGCTCCCAGCAGGCCTCCTCACTGCATACTGTCCCACAGCCTCACACTTGGTCTCTCTCAGCACCCCCACCTCCGCCCACCCGGCCGCTCAGCTGGGCTCCAGCTGCAGCAAGTCACTCCTTTTCTTCCTTTTCTTTGTTTTTCTTTCCTCCTTTTCCCTCTGAGAAACCTGGTCCCTGTCAGGAAACCCAAGCCCTTCCCTACTCAGGGCCCAGGGCCAGGCAAGAGTAGCCAGATGACAGACAAAGCCCTGCCTGCCCTCCCCCCCCGCCCCCCATGACCTGCCCAGTCAGAGAGGGGAACTGGTTTGCGGGGGGATGTCTGAGGGGAGACTGGTCCGAGGGGAGAGAGGACGGTCAGAGGGAAATGGAGGAAACCAGCCAGTGGGGAGGCTGGGCGGGGGCGGGGGCCTGCGAGTCCAGTGCCATGGCCCGCTCTGCCCTCCGAAGAGTCCCAGGTGGCAGGGAGCTGACTCTGCAGGCTTCAGGCCCCCCCCCCCCCGCCCCCCGCCCAGTGCCCTTCTCCTTTGAAGCTGGGGGTAAGGGAGGGTGGTGGTAGGAGGGGGCAGTGGAGGCTTCTCAGCCAACCTCGGAATGTCCTTTCCTCCTGGGGTGGCTGCCAACTCTGGCCTGGCCCACAGGCCCCCACGAGGCGCTTCCTGTGTCCTTGGCCACCCCCCCCTACCATGCCTCTGTGTCCCTGGGCAGATAGGCACGGCGTACGTGAGGCGCGCAGAATGAACATGGAAGAGACACAAGATGGACGTGGGGCCAGGAAGGCTTCCCCGGGGAGGCAGGCGGCAGCGGGCAGAAAGCAGGCTGCCCCTCGTGCAGGCTCAGCTGGCCTCCAGCTCTCCCCTGCAGGCCAGGGGCTGGAGCCACCTCTGCCCACAGCGTAGCCCATGCCACCTGCCACATACAAGCTCCCCTCATGCCTCTCTGACGCCTTCATCTCTCCTGCTGCAAAGCCAGATTGGGCCCTGGGGGTTCGGCCCCAATACATACATACTTCACATATACTGGACGTGTACATGCAGTCACACACAGCCATTCACAATCCCGTGCACACTGGATGGAAGCCCACGGCTCCCCAAGTATCACCACGGCCACTCAGCAAGCGTGGACATGCACTCCCCCTCACCGTCCCTGGCTTATTGAGCTGCCCCCCTCCCATTTCCTGTCCACCTGTCAGGCAGAGGGCGGGGTGGGGGGGCACAGGAGGGAGGTGTCAGTGTCCCTGGAGCCGTGGACGGACATGCCTTGCCTGGGTCAGATCACAGAAGCTGCCTCCTTCCAGGAACCTGAGCCGGCTGTCCTCATGCCTTACCGAATGCCCGAGGGTGGGACAGCTGGTCTAAGTGCTCACAGCAGCAAAAAGAGTGGTTAGACAGCAGAGAGGACTTCCCAAGTATGTGTGTGTGGTCGTGTTGGTGGGTATCCCCGTCCTGGTGTTTAGTACCAGCTCTGGCTTGCTGTGTGACCACAGGTAGGTTCCCATCCCTCTCTGGCCCTCCGCGTTCCCCAGAGTAAAGGCAGGTGCTGACCACATAAAGGGCTGCTTTTTTCTTTTTTAAAATAAATTTATTTATTTATTTATATTTGGCTGTGTTGGGTCTTCGTTGATGCGCTCGGGCTTTCTCTAGTTGTGGCGAGTGGGGGCTACTCTTCGTTGCAGTGCGCGGGCTTCTCACTGCAGTGGCTGCACTTGTTGCGGAGCGCCGGCTCTAGGGTCATGGGCTTCAGTATTTGTGGCACACGGGCTCAGTAGTTGTGGCTCGCAGGTTCTAGAGTGCAGGCTCAGTTGTGGCGCACGGGCTTAGTTGCTGCGCTGCATGTGCGATCTTCCCGGACCAGGGCTCAAACCCATGTCCCCTGCATTGGCAGGTGGATTCTTAACCACTGCATCACCAAGGAAGTTTCCTAAAGGGCTTCCTTAGGGGTCTGTGATGGAGAAGCTGGGGGCTGGGGCTGGGGTGAGGTACACACCAAGGGAACAGCAGCTTCCTCTCTGCACACACATGCAGTCACACATAGACATGTGCTCTGAGAGCCACACACATAGACATTCCTACATACGTACCCACATTCCATCACACGTCACTCATTCACGTCACACACAGACACATATGTGACATGTATGCATATGAACAGCCGCCCAGTGCTGTCGTTCATGTGGAGCCACCAGGCCTGTCCTCGTGTTTCTCATTCTCTCCCGAGGGGAAGCCTGGGATGTCTCTTCTCCAGGGAGTGCACCCTGATCACCCCACCAACCAGAGGACCCGGTCAAGAACCCCCCTTGGCCTCTGTTGCACAATCTTCCTCTGGAAATGGACGCAGTGTGGCAGGAGATTTGGGGCTGGGGCCGATTCCCCCAGACATCACCTCCATCCTGTGATCGATGAGCTGAGGCCTGCAGCCCCCTGCTCCCCACGTTCCCGCCTCCATTGAGCAGGTGGGGGGGCTCTCTCCATACAGCCCTTGTTTTCCTTTAATTAAACATCTGGCTCTCTGTGGCCTGGGAAGCCTCAGACCCTCGCTGACAGCACTCTCCCCCCGCCATCTCTGGCATTGCTGATGGGTTGAAGGGGGAGAGCTGGGGTTCTGGGGCCCACCTGTCCCCACACTAACGCAGGGGACTGGGGTCTCCAAGAATGTCCTGACTGTGCTGTCCTCACCCCCAGTGCCGCCGCGGGAGCCCGTACTCAGCTGCCGCTCCAACACTTATCCCAAGGGCTTCTACTGCAGCTGGCATCTGCCCTCTCCCACCTACATCCCCAACACCTTCAATGTGACTGTGCTGTGAGTAGATGCACCTGTGACCTGGTTCCGACCCTGACCTCTGACCTCCCCCCCGGCCCCCCACCATGCCCTCAGTCCAGACCCTAGCCCAGCCTTGGGCTTGACCTTCCCCCAGCCTCTGCCCTACCCGACCTTGATGTTGGTAACGGTGCCTGGGCTTCATCCCTCCCCAGGCATGGCTCCAAGATTATGGTCTGTGAGAAGGACCCGGCCCTCAAGAACCGCTGCCACATCCGCTACATGCACCTGTTCTCCACCGTCAAGTACAAGGTCTCGATAAGTGTCAGCAACGCTCTGGGCCACAACACCACAGCTATCACCTTCGATGAGTTCACCATTGGTGCGTGGGGAGGGGGCGGGTCCCCGCTGCATGCTCCAGTGGGAGTAAGTGGATGTTTGCCAACGTGTATATGAGCATTGGTGGGGGTGTCCACATTGTGTGCCCAGGTATATGTGGAACGTATAATGTGTACACATGTGCGTGGCATGCATATACCCGTGAACATCTGAGTGGATGTCCTTCACCTGCCGGGGCCAAGAGACCTCTCCAGCGGCTCTTCCCATCGTCTCTCTGGCTCCCAGAGCATGCAGGAGGGGGAGGGGGGCAGGCTGGGCCAGACCCCTGTGCAGCTGCAGCCTCCACTCCCCCCCCCCCCCCACGTTAATGGCTTCCTTACGGCCTGTGATGAACGAGGTGTCAGAACAGGAGACAGGACTGGGACAGATACCGCCCTCCCCCCACCCCCATCCCAGCCAGACCCTCTGCCCGCCCCTGCCCCATCCCAGCCAGACCCTGTGCCTCCGCCTGCCCCCACCCCAGCATGGCTGGATCCCCAGCCAGTCTCTTGCTATGTGAGCTGGGCCCTTAGATGCTCTCATCAGATTCTCAGCCCACTTCCAACCCAGATCTGCAACACCTGTGGACTGTCTTTTACCTTTGACCCACAAAGCAGCTTCAAACCCAGCCTCTTCCAAGCTAGGCCGTGTCTCAGTTTGGAGCTGGAAAAGTTGAGGTGAAAAGCCAGGCTTGGGGCAGTGTATGATGCTGGTACAGGCTGGGGCGATCCAGGTGATGATGAGGGTAGTGGAAGGGCATGACATAGGCTTGGTAATTGGGGTGCTGGTCATCATGAGGATGGGGTTGATGATGGGATGAAATTTAGGATGTTGATAGCATGAGCTGGTGACAGTGACTGTAGTGACCGTCATTGGTGATGACAGGGATGTGAAAGGTGGAAATAATGAGATGGTTGTTAACGGTGGTTGCCAAAATGGACAACAGAGAAGAGCGATGATTACTGATGTGCATTGGTTGACATGGCGGCTGGGGTTGACGAAATGGGGTTGTTCCAAGAGATCAGTGTGGTGCTGAAGCTGTGTTTCCTCAACAGTGAAGCCTGACCCTCCAGAAAACGTGGTAGCCCGGCCAGTGCCCAGCAACCCTCGCCGGCTAGAGGTGACATGGCAGACCCCCTCGACCTGGCCTGACCCCGAGTCCTTTCCTCTCAAGTTCTTTCTGCGCTATCGACCCCTCATCCTGGACCAGTGGCAGCATGTGAGTACCCTGCCCAGATCCCGAGAGCCTGAATCAGAGCCACACGGTGTGGGAGGCCCCTGTATCCCTGCTGCCGGCTGTTCCCATGTGAAGCCTGAGGGCAGTCAGAGAGGCTTTCCGGGGGAAAGAAGGGACCAGGTGGGCCTGGAAGGATGGATGGAGCTGAGGGAGGTGTCCTGATCTAAGGTCCTTAGGGGTTCCTGGTGACCCCCATTAGGGCAACAGGAACGCATCTGTCGTTGTGGCGCCGCATGGTAGTGGAGAGAAATGCTGGGAGGCAGATGGCAGGCAGTGTTTCCCTTTTCTTACCTCTGGCTTCAGCCCTGATCAGACATCTCCCTCTTACACTCTGGGCCAGGCTCTGAGCCTGTGCTGGACCCAAGGGGCACGATAGTCCCTGTCCTCAAGGACTCACAGATGGGCTCAAGGGGTCAGAATCAGGCAATAGAGTCAAGCTCAATCCAGGGTGTGAGCTCAGGCCGTGATTAGTGTCATGGCTCCCCAAAGTCAAGTCCACCTTAGAGGTCAGCTTAAAGTTATGGGTCAGAAGGTGGTCTGGACCGGGAACGAAGCAGTGGACAGGGGGCTGTGGTCTGGGATATTGATCAAGCTACGAGAGCGAGCTCTGGGGAGCAGCCAGGGGCTTGGGGCAGACTTGAGTTTCTCTCTCCTTGAGGGCCCTGGGCCCATAGGGCTGTGGGCGTTATGTGGCCCATAGGGCTGTGGGCTAGGTCTGGGGCTGGGAAGGTGCGCCCTGGGGCAACCCAGGCTGGCACCCAGGGTCAACCTGTGCCCCCACTGCATCCACCTGGTTCCAACCTCATCTCCTCCCGCGCCTCTCCCAGCTGGCCTTTAAAGCGCGTAATTCGATTCCAGGGCGCCTGTCCTGGTTGCAGGCCTGGCTCCCACAAAGGCTGCTTACATGCTCATATGTTCCCTGACAGAGTCCGGAGTCCCTCCCGCCTGGCCAGCTGCCCGCGACTAATGCATCGCTAATAACAAGGGTCTAGTTTCACAAGCCCCCCCCTCCTGCTAACTAGCTACAGGCAGCAGCCCTGCGCGTCGCAGTGCACACGCCTTGCAGTGGACCTGGCACACTGCCTACCACACACACACGGGAACATGCACGCACACACGTGGCCCCCAGCAGGAACCATGCTCCCTACGTGCGTGTGACTAACATGCCAAGGCCACCCACTGGCCTGCACCGTGGGCAGAGCTGACCCCAACGCTGAGGCGGGCAGAGCAAAATATGTGGGCTCTGTGGCAAGAACATGAGTGGCCTGTGGCACAAGTTATCCCTGCTCCATGTCACATTGGTATTGTGGTTGGCTAGATTTATGGCTCTTTTGAACTTGAGTTTTGCTCTGAACAGAATGGACTCTCCCCAGTCCTTAAGCTTGGAGAGAGGCAGGTGTATGATTGGGAGGGGCAGTGGAGGGGAGAGCAGAGAAAAACATCACTTGGATTTTCAGGAGGATGTGAGAGATACAGGTCAGGAATTACACAAGAATGGGCACCGTGAGGTCTGGCAGGGGCTGTCTCAGCATGGACAAGGGGGAGGTGAGTACTGGGACCCAGCATGGGTTCCCTGCATCTTCTGCTCTGGGCCTAACTCAGCAGGAAGGCTGGGAGGGCATGTTTGATGTCTGCTGCCACAGACTGGATGGAGGACTCCTAGGAAAGGCGGATGCCAGCAACTAGGGAATTCCTGACAGTTGTGGAGCCATTCTCTTAAGGGGGTGGATTAAGGGATCAGTGACAACCTAACAAGAAGGGCCCAGGCCTAGGAGATGTGGCTTCCAGGAGGGCACTGTGCTTCTAGGCTACATTCCTAGAGGTATGGTTGGTTGCCCACCGTAAGCCCACCAGTGAGGTGGTAATTTGATCTGCTCCCCATGGCCCTCTCCCTTTGGGGAAAGACAGATGTGGAGATCCGGGGGACAGAATCAAAGGAGGAGGCCCGAGGGTCAAATCCTGGGAAGAGGGAGAAGGAGCGGAATGAGCTAGGGCTACTTAGCCAGAGGGGGTTTTTGCAGAGCAGAAGGGGCCTGGGGGACCAGAGGTGGAACTGGGCCCCAACTCCAGGAGAGGGGGGTCTCTGGGGCCCACCGATCTTCCAGGGCTGGGAGTAGAACTTAACTGAGCCCAGATCTGGGCCCAAAATGGCTCTCATACCGACTCTGGCCTTTACCAGTACCTCCTATCTCAGGCTCACAACCCCTGGAGGAACTGGGAGGCTTTCCTGCCCCACTTGGACCCAGCTGCCCACACACGAATCCACATACACACACGCACATGGGCTCACAGACTGTCAGGTCAGGTAGCCCAGACCCTGGTTTTCTTGGGGGAAGAGTGTAACAGGGACCAAAAATGCCCTGAAGCCAGACGTGGCCCAGAGCAGGGGCGGGGGGGGGCCCTCCTCCGCCCCTGCCGGCTGCCCCTGTTTACGAGGCGCCTTAATGAGGCGGCGGGTGCCGCTGAGATGAACCAGAGCCCAGCCTGGGCCTGGGAGGGGCGCCGGACAGGCAGGCCAGCCTGGAGGGTGCGGGGAGACCCTCAGGATGGGGCCGGCCAGGGCAGGGGTGGGGTGGCCATGCCTCCAGGAGGAAGTGGAGCAGCTGTCCTGCTGTCCTGCCGCCCCAGGAGCTGCCCCCCCACCCCTTTTCCACCTCAGGCAGGGCGATGACTGTAAGTGAGGCCACCCTGAGGGGGAAACCCCGCCGGGGCCAGGCTGGTGGGTGCACCAGGCATCTGGGAGCCCAGGCTCTGAGCTGGAACCCGTGGTAACGACAGAGCTGGCTGAAGTCTCTCTGGTGCTCACCATGTGCCTGAGTCCTCGTTACAACCCTGTGAGAGCGATCATTAACGCCATTTTACAGATGAGGACCGCAGGGCATGTGGAAGTTAGGTAACTTAGTCACCTAGTTAGTAGGGGATGGAGCTAAAATTTGGACTCGGGCAGCCTAGCTCCATGCCTGCGTTTGTAACCTTCCCTTTAAACAGCTCCTTGATGGAGTGGGAGAGGGCAGCACAACATTACGCCTGTCTCACCCCATTCCTCTTGTCGCCTCCAGCTGGAACTGAAGTCGGGGCTGGGCTGGGGCTAGTGAGAGAGCTGGGGTGACAGCAGAGTGAAGACACTGATTAAAGTCCTCCTCACTCTCCCCTCGGGGCATTTCTCATCTCCTTAAAGATCTCCTCCCCCAGGACTGTCTTTGCTCCCTGTTGGTAGGCGGGGTGGGGGGGGTGCGGTCTCCTCCCGGAGAAGTCTTCACTCTCCCAGGGATATGCTCAGTGTCCTCCCCCCAGGGTCCGCCGTCCCTATACACTCCCACCCCGTGATTTGGCTGCAGGTGGAGCTGTCGGATGGCACGGCGCACACCATCACGGACGCCTACGCTGGAAAGGAGTACATCATCCAGGTGGCCGCCAAGGACAATGAGATTGGGACGTGGAGTGACTGGAGTGTGGCCGCCCACGCCACACCCTGGACTGAGGAGCCACGACACCTCACCACCGAGGCCCAGGCCCCCGGTGAGCCCGCCCCCTGGCCTCCCTCCTTCTCCTCCCGGGACTTGGAGCATCTGCCCCAGGGGTCTCCACAGTCTGTGCGGCTGGCACACTCCCGTCGGTCTGTCCAGCCCCCGCTGTCACTCGTCCTTGCTGTCTGCACATTCTCGGTAGGGGCCTCTGATGGAGGGGGCCTCTGGGTGCCTTGGGGAAGCAAAGACCTGCCTGATGGGTGAGGCAGGGGCTGTCTGACAGGAGAAGCAGGAGCAGTGTGCCTGTGGACCCCAGATGGAGGTGGGACTCCAGCCCCGGCCCGGCCCGGCTCTGAGTTTCCCCCGTGTTCCCCAGAGACCACGGCCAGCACCACCAGCTCCCTGGCACCCCCGCCTACCACGAAGATCTGTGACCCCGGGGAGCTGGGCAGCGGCGGAGGACCCTCGGCGCCCTTCTTCATCAGTGTCCTTGTCACCCTGGCCCTGGCTGCCGCTGCCGCCGCTGCCGGCAGTCTCCTGATCTGGTAAGTGGAGTGAGGCTGGGTGGTGGAGGGGAGCCCGAGGGGACCCCGACCCCACCCTCTTCCCTCACAGCCTCCTGCCCTGTCCCCCCAGAGCCCGGCATCCCGTGAGGACATGCCAGCGCACCTGCAGAGGAGCAGGAGGCCGGAGCTGAGCCTGAACACCCTGGTTTCTATTTTGCACACGGGCAGGAGGACCTTCGGCATTCTCTCGAGACACAATTTGTAGAGACCCCGGCAGGCCCGGGCCTGCCGCCCCCCAGCCCCGCCACACCACGCCGGCCCCCCTCCCTGCTCAGGGCAGGGGGCCATGCAGCTAACCCACCCACCAAAGAGCACCCACACCTCCGTCCTAAGCCCTGGGGCTGGGCCCTCCAACGCCAGCGACTCCCAGGAGCCCTTGGGGGGCCTGAGGGGAGCCCCTCACATCACAGTCTCGCCTCCTGTCCCAGCCTCCTGTCTGTTCCAGGGTCTCTGTTGCCACCATCAGATTATAAGCTCCTGGCGCTGGGGGGGCCCGGCCATCCCCTTCCCCCGGCACCCACACTTTTCAGTGCCCCGCCTCCGCCCCTGTTTTGTACGACCCTCCCCTTTTCCTGCTCCTGCCCCGCAGTATTTAATGCCCTGTCAGTCCCCTGTAGTCTGACTCAGTGGTAACTTGCTGTATTTGAATTTTTTACAGATGTATATACGGGGGTGGGGGGTTCTCATTAAACGTCACCATTTCATGAGTCCTTGGACCGGACCCACTTTGGGAGGGTAGCCCTTGTCCAAGGACCTCTCCCCTTCCAGGCCTGGAGGAGGGAAGCAGTTAGAGTTGGAGAGAGACAGCCCTCTCCAGACAGGTGGGGAGAGGCAGCTCAGCTCTCAGGCAGGTGTGTCCGTGGACAGGGCTTCCCGCCTCTTTGGAGGGTAGAGCTCCCTGGAGGCCATGGGCAGAGTTTTGGGGAACGAGGGGCCCCAGTGAGGCAGGTCCCACGCCGGGGGCATCCAGTCATCGCCGGGGGCTACTGAATCCTGGCAGGGCCAAGGTCTGTCAGGGGTCATCTCCGGAGCTGCCTTCCACGGGTGCCCAGGCCTGGCTTTACCCACGGGGCAGAGGTGCAAGAAGGGGAGGAGGCCGGGTTTCATCCTCGGGGTGGAGGGGTTGTCATCCCTGCCATTCAGGAGACACAGGCCGGGGTTCCAGCAGGTCAGGCCTGTAGCTCAGCCAGGGCTGAGCGTGCAGAGCGCAGAGTAGCCTGGGCAGGCAGGGAGGTTGCCCGAAGGAGGCCACTTGGCACGTGACCAGGCATTGGCCTGGTGCTTCAGGACGGGAAGCGTGGAGTGCGAGGTTTACCCCAGGGTTAGACTGCAGTGAGGACTCAGTGTGAGTGGGAGGGGAGCGGGCTTCGGCTTTACAGGGTACTCAGGCTCTGGGCCAGCGCCACGCCCTTCCGGTTCCCAAACCGGGACTCCAGGATCCCTTTGATTTCCCCTCGGGAGGAGAGGCCCCCGGCTGCCTCAGGTCCAGGCCCCCTCGTCGGAGCCGCCTCCCTGCAGCTCCTTGGCTGAGAATCCCCGGGGCTGGGGCCAAGTTGGCCGGCACCTCTGGCCTGGGGGTGGGGGCAAAGGGTTAGGCCACAGCCCCAACCCGGGAGCCGGGCTTGGCCACGCTCCAGGCGGCTGGAGCAAAAAGAGAAGTGGAGTCGAAGCCAGAACACGCTGGTCCACGCACAGCCAAGCCCCCACCGCCCAGGCAGGCACGGAGCCGCGCACCGCCACTGAGCTGCTGCCCCCGAGTCACACGTGCACCCCAGTTCAAACCCTCCTCCTCAGACCAGGGTCAGGAAATGAGCATTCCTTTGCTGGTCTCGCTTCCAGCCTGGGATGATGCCCTGGGAGGAGGGGTTCACAGTTCCAGGAGTACTGATGAGTCAGGCCTGGACGGGACTCCGGGCGGGTGAGGGGCTGAGAGCGAAGGTGGCTGGCTCTCCTCCAGGCTGGGCACTAGAGGACGAGACGGGTGTTCCAGGCGGGAGATGGCATGGAAAGCGAAGGCCGGTGTCAGGGGAGAGAGGCCTGTGGCGTTTCAAGCCAAATAGCTTAGCCCCAGCTGTGGGAGCACACGGCTCATCCACAGGAAGAGGCTCCCAGGATGGACATCCTGAGCAGTGGCTGTGGACCTGTCTCTGTGTCCTGGACCCCCAGTTCTGTCTGTCTGGTCTCTGAGGTGTGGCTCGGGCCTGAAACCTGCACTCCAGGTCCAGCAGGGGTGGAGGGAGTAGTGGGTCCCCTACTCTCACGAAGGACATTGTATTCCCGGGGTGGGTCTGAACCTCCCCCTTCCCCGTCCTTGCGGTAGGAGGGCTGAATTAAGGAGTCTCTGGCCTGTGCTGCCTTCCTGCCTTGAGAGCCCTGGTCAGCCCTGACCCACCCGCCGCCCACCCAGGGCTTGGGCATCATTAGCAACATGGGAAAGCAATTACGTGGGGCCTGGGGAGGAGATGGAGGGGAGGGGGACTGCTGGAGCCTCAGAGGCCGATGGAGAGGAGGACTGGGCCGTCTCCCTGCCCCCAACCCCAAGGGAGAGACCCAGCCCCATCCTAAGCCCTGAGGTGGCCGGAGGGGCAGTGTCATTGCCTCTGACCAGACTGGACCTCAGCCCGGAGGTGGTCATCCCTCCTTGGGGGTCCTGGCCCTCGAGGTCACAGGGGCTGCTCGCCTTGGAGGGTCTTGGCTGCCGTCTGTCTGCTGCCGCCTCTGCCTGCTGTCCCTTCCACATCCGTTGTAGCTCATCGCGGTTCTGGGGAGCTGGGGACAACTATAGGCATCAGTTCTTGGAGCTAGATCAGAACGTGGAGAATGAAAACACTGCTGTTGGGGGTTGGGGGCACTGCAGGGGGAGACTTGGATCCCAGGCCCAAGGTGCACAGCAGCCCAGCCTTTCAGCTCACTACAGTTCTCCTTCCTCCTTCAAGGGGCACTGGGGATGGGAACCCTCCTCTGTGCCCCATTCCTATAACACTAACTTGTCTCTGCCCCATCCTCTCCTCTCTGAACCCATTCCTGTCTCTGTCTCCGTCCCATGCCTATCGCTGAACATGTCTTTGTCCTGGTCCCTGTCCTTGTGTTTCTCTCTGCATGTCCCTCTCCCATCTCTCTCTCTCTACGTCTCCTGTCTCTGCTGCCCTCTTTGTCTCTCTAGCCGTCTCTTTCTCTGTCGCCATCCCTGTCTTTGCCTCTGTCCCTCCTTCCTATTTCTCAGTCTTCTCTTTTTCTGCCTTCCTCCCTCGGTCTCTCCGGGTCTATCTCCATCTCAGAGTCTCTCTGTCTCTCTGTGTTTCTGTCTCTCTGTGTGTCTATCTCCATCACCAGCTCTGTGTCTCTGTTCCTCTTCCCTGAGTCTGGCAGTCCTTCCCTCTCTGCCTCCCTCTGTGTGTTCCTGCCCTGGTCCAGACCCCAGCCTGTGACTGCTGTGCCTCTCTGGCCTGAGCCGGGGGCTGTCCTGGCTTCTGCTGCCCCCTCTCGGCCGCCTGCCTGCCCTTCAGTCTCCCGGGCAGGCAGCTGTCAGCACATGCATCCCATGTCTGCCTCCCAGCAGCCAGCCAGGAGAGGGAAGGTGGTCGGGAGACAGCAGGCAGGAATACCTCCGTGCAGCCTCTGGCTTTGAGAACCCCTCAGAGCCGGTGAGCTCACTTAACTCCCTAGGCTGGGACTCTGAGAAAGTTCATTGTCACATGGTGACAACGGAATGCTTGGCTGCAAACCCAGCCCCGTGTCCTGCACCTGTGTGTCTCTATGTCTTGGGGCCCACGTGTTCACTGTGCCCACAGGCCAGAGCTACTGGATGTGGACAGGTAGAGAAAGGACCTTCAGGTGGTAGCACCTGCCTGTGGATGTAAGGCTAAAGACCTGGGGGCAAGAAGGGCTGGAGTGTAGTCCTCACATCCCTCTCCTCTCCTCAGAGGAGGGTGGAGGGGAAGGAGGTCTGAGGAGAGGAGTCGGATGGAGCCAGTCTGAGGAGAGAGGCTGGAAGGGGCTTTATCTGACACAGCCACTATGATGGGGAAGGCTAACCTGAAGTTGAGCGGGTCTGAGAGGGCCTGCGTGACAGGGTTAGTTTGAGGGGAGACTGGTGCGTGACACACTGCTGAAGAGATCGTGTTTGGGAGGGCCAGTCTGAGGGGATAGGCTGATCCAGAGAGCATCTGAAGGGTCCAGTCTCAGGAGAAGCTACTCTGGAGGCAGACAGGTCCCAGAATAGGCTCACCAACTCGTCGTAGTTTGCCTGGGACTTGCCCAGTTTTAGCACCGAATACCCCTCAGCCCCAGGAGACTGAGAGAGTTGGTCAGCCTGTTTGAGAAGGCCTCACCTAACAGCGCTGGCCTGATAGGAGAGGCCTACCTGGGAGCAAGTGGGTCCGAGACGGCTTGTCAGACGGCACCAGTCTGAGGGGAGAGGTTGTTAAGGCTAGAAGCTTCTCTGCACAGGAACCAGGCCCTGGAGGGGGTGGACCGTTTGGGTGCTTCCAGAAGGTCAGTGGCTTGGGGAGTGGCCACCAGGGGGCAGGGCAAGCTCTCAGGAGAATCAGAGCCAAAGGCCCCAGAGGGAGCCAGACAGTGCGGGGCTGTGTGCAAAGTGTGCTGGCAATAGCGTTTGTCACTGCGCCATCACGGGCAAGTTTACGGCTGTGCAGTTATGCTTTTGTGTGACTGGGTGAGCAGGGGGCATGTCTGTGATGTGTCCGTGTGTGCCCAGTGTGGCTGGGCGGAGGCCTTGCCTGTGGCTGTGGCGGAGAGAGCAGGAGCCTCTTGGGACACCAGGACAGGGAGGCCATGGGAGTGGCTCAGTCAGAGAAGTTTCCCTGGCAGGGGCTGAGATGGGGAGAAGAGGTAGGACCAGGCTTCCCCTACCTGTGCCCGCCCCTGCCCACTAGAGTATCCCCGAGAGTCCAGACACTAAGGGCTTTGGTCACACACAGGGGCAGCCCCCAGGCCAGTCTGCACGCCTAGGCCCTGCCTGCCCTCCTCTCCAGCTTCTCTCCTTCTGCTCCCTTCAGCTGGCACTCCTTCAGCTGGACACCTCACCCTCACCCCACCCTACCCCGATCCCCGATCATTGTTTCTACCTCTCCTATCACCGTGCCCTGGTTCATGCTGTTCCCTGCCCGATGCGCTCCTGTGAAGCATTTGAGGTCCCTCTGATGCTGCCCGCATGAGACACTCCCTGCTCATTCCGCTTTACCGTGGGCTGGGCACCCACTGTGTGCTGAGGCCTAGTCCGGCGGGCCCCTGTCTCACCTCTGGGACCTGAAAGTGATGGGGGCGGTGCTGCTAGGATCTTGCCCAGAGGAGGGCTCTGAGGGGGGAGGTATGGACAGAGCAAGTCTGGGAATCTCGGAGACAGGACGGCAAAGTGACGCCACAGTCACAGAATCACTCCACTCCATCCTACCCACCCACTAACAACTGAACAAAAGCCAAAACAAACCAAAACAAAAATGCTGTTACCAGCTCAAGTCCAACCAAACAAGGAAATAATTCTTCTTTTTTTAAAATGTATTTATTTCATTTATTTATTTTTGACTGCGTTAGGTCTTCGTTGCTGCACGCAGGCCTTCTCTAGTTGCAGCGAGCGGGGGCCACTCTTCGCTGCGGTGCGCCTGCCCCTCACTGCGGTGGCTTCTCCCGCTGCGGAACACGGGCTCTAGGCACGCGGGCTCAGTAGTTGTGGGGCACGGGCTTAGTTTCTCCACGGCACGTGGGATCTTCCCAGACCAGGATTCGAACCTGTGCCGCCTGCATTGGCAGCGGACTCCCAACCACTGCGCCACCAGGGAAGCCTGGAAATTCCTTTTATAAACCTTAAAATGTGATAGCCAAGGAAAATAACAGAAGATTCTGGTGCAATGAGTGAGTGGTGTGTCTCCTAACCCCATGCCCCAAAGTAGCATTGAGAAAAGGCAAGTCAACAGAACACCAAGAATTCTCACTAATATACTGTAATCTGAGAGATGTGGACTGTTGAGTAAGTAGGTAGCCTTAGGAAAAATCTGGGGGAAAAAACCCTTTGTAAATGGAAGCCCCTATGTTCCTCCACGAGACCTCGGGAGAGGCAGGAAGAGCTGCCTTGGCTCTGCATCTTCCAGGGTGCTGGGCTGAGGTTAGGGCGGCAAGCCAAAGCCCACAGGATCGGATGTGCCCCACCCGCCAGCTGGAGCAGCATGTCTAACAGGGCCTCAGAGGAGAGGCAGCGCTCAGGCCCCATCAAGGTCAGCAGGCAGCCCCAGCAAAGCCACCCTCAGGCTGCAGAAATGGGGCGGGTGGGTGTGAGAGCAACAGTCCACGTTTAAACCGTAGCTCCCAGGGGAAGATAAACTGGTCCAGACAAGATGGGAAGGGGCTCAACTCCGGAGCAAGGAGAGGTGTGCCAAATGTGAGCCATGGCAGATGTAAGAGGGAAGGAAAGGGCATGGCCTCTAGGCACAGAGACCACAGCCACGATGCAGGTGGGAAGGAAGGAAAGAAGGAAGGGAGGGAGGGAGGGAAGGAAAGGAACAAGGAGGACAGAATGCAAAAATAGATAAAGAGCCCAATCTAGAAGAAAACACAACCAAAGGAATAAAAGCAGATTCCTGGCAAGTTCTTCCTGTTATAAAAGGCCTTAATAATAGCATGAAATCAATAGAACAAGAACTCAAAGACAAGATAAAAACAACAGAATGAGATGAAAAGGGAGATCACGGAACTAAGGGAAAATAATAAAGGACCAAAACAATACCATTACAGATGTAATAAATAAACCAGGAACAGCAAAACACAGAATGGATACGACTAGACACCAAAGTAATGTGTAGGAAAGGCTTGAGAGATCGAGTAAATGTGATGGGAAAGGTAAAGATATTAAAGCAATTAGAGTGAAGTTAATAGATAGGATGAAGACAAGCTACCATAAGCATAACTGTTAGCAGCCCTAAAGTTGAGGTTCCAAAAATGGAACAGAAAAAGTTATTAAGGTATGAAACACAGGAAAGCTTTCCCTGAAATGAAGGAAGAACTGAATATTCAGATTGGAAGTGCACACCATATGCTAGAAGAATTGATACGGAATAGCACTGACATTAAGACACACTGATTTAGTAACCAAACTTAGAGCATAAAATAAGAATACTTTAGGAATCTAGGCAGAAAAGGCAAGTCATCTCAGGGGGAAAATTCAGTCTGATCTCAGATTTCTCCAAGATAACATTCATCAAATGAAGATAATGAATCAAAATCTACAAAGTTCTGAGGGTAGAAAGTATCACCCCAAAACCTAACCAACCAAGGGGTTGCTCTCAGTCATGAATTTGGGGATACAGAACTCGTGAGCCCTTCTGGAAAAACTACTCAATGACAAAATCCAATCGGCCAAGAGATGAATCAAAACAAGGGGCTGAGAAAGGGAAATTCATGGGAAAAGGACTTAACTCCATTTAGATTAAGATTCAACCTTAGGAATTTTAGTTGCAGAACAGAATGTAAATATTATAAAGCCTGATAAAGTAAAAACAACACTGGCAATATAATCTGGAATGGAGAAAAGGAGTGCGAAGGAGGGCAGAAGTACTAATCACATTTTCTTTCACAGTTCAGAGCGACTCATATGCGTATAAAACTGAAACATAATTGTAAAACTCCTACTCCAATCTCTTAACTGAAATCGTTTTTCTTGAGAGGGGTCTTTTAAGAATGAATATTTTTTTGAGGTGAAGGAATATTAGCTGAAGTTCAGCTGTTCCTTCATTTTCACTTTAGTTTCTTTCCCCTCTATTAAATTCAAGTAACGGTACACTTTGTACTTTGGTTAAGAAAATAGCTTCTGTAGTATGTCTCATTCATTTTTCTATCTGTCTGGCTCTATTTCTATCTCTCTCAATCTCTCAATGCTTTTTGCACACAAATGTTAATACTGACCATTTCTGGGTGGTGAGATTTTTGAGTGACTTCTTGCATTTTTCTCTGTATTCTTTTATAGGGCTTATAAATCATTTAAAAATAATAAGCATGTAACTTGTTTCAGTTTTAAAAGACTATCATCTATCTATCTATCAATCTATCTATCTCTTCTGGTTTAAGGTAAATCACCTAATCTCGAACCTCAGATTCCTCTTCAATCTGCAGATAACAAGATTTACATTAGAGGATGTTTTGAAAATTGTGAGATCATATACCCCACCCCCACCCCGTGGTAGGCTGAATAATGGCCCCCAAATAAAGTCATATCCTAATTCCCCAAACCTGGGAATGTTAATTTACATGGTAAAAGGATTTTACAACTGTGATTAAGTTAAGGCTCTTAAAATGGGAAGATTATCCTGGATTATCAGGTGCTGTGGATGTAATCACAGCCATCCAAATAGAAACGAGGCAGGAGTCCTCGGAGTCAGGGGGGAAGGTGATGGGATGATGGAAACAGAGGCTGGAAGATGTAGGAAGGGTCCGCAAGCCAAAGAACACATGCAGCCACTAGAAGCTGAAAGGGCAAGGAAATTGATTGTCCTCTCAGAGCCTCCAAAAGGAACCAAGTCTGCCCACACCTTGACGTTAGCCCAGTGAAACTGATTTCAGACCTCTGACCTTCAGACTGTAAGAGAATAATCTGCGTTGTTTGAAGCCACTAAATGTATGATAATTTATTAAAACAGCAACAGAAAACTAATATCAGACATTCCTATATGCTGTTCCTTTAGCCTAAGTTGAGCTCCTCACCCATCTCTTTCATCCCCCCCAACTCCTACTTGTTCACTATTCAATTCAAGTTTCCCTGACATTGCCTACCTTCCACTGCTGCCCAGAGTGTGTATCCCCCATCACAGCACTTGCCATCTCTGTTACAGCTGCTCACGGATAGGCCTCTCTCCCTCACAGCTCATGCCTGCGAGGACAGGGCTGGGGACCAGGCTCTCTGCCTACCAAGCCCAGCAGAGAACCCAGCTCAGTAACTATTAAATGAACAGATGGGTAAATGAGGGCTAGGTGAGTAGGTGGAACCATATAAATAATCATTACACTCGTTCCTTGGTGTCAGGATCTCTTCCTTCCCTGTTTCTACCTGGCTCTCTCCCACCAGCCTCTCCTCCACATAACACACACTCTTCCAATCTCTAGAAAACTGATCTGGGTCTTTCTCTCTGACTTCTTTCCTCGGTCATTGGTCCAAAACACATTTGCTGACAACTGTTGAGTCTGTTGGTAGGTTTACCTTTGGGCGGGCACGTCTGTGTGTGTGTGTGTGTGTGTGTGTGTGTGTGTGTGTGTGCATTATGGAGACCTGTGAACCTCTTTAAGTGTGTTTTCCTGGATATGTAATATGTGTGTAGTGAGTGTTAGACACACGTGTCCCATGTGGATGTGTGTTTTCATGCACATGCCCGTGTCTGTGGCTAAGCTTGTTTCTGCATACAGGTCTCTGCTTGTATGCTGTGTGTCTCTGATTATGGGTTATGTGTCTGTGTGTTCGTGTGTGTCTGTACAAGCAGGAAAAGATACCTTTTGATTGCTGCCCCCTAGAGATCTGACCGCCTGAGGCAGGTGTTGGTGTGCCGGCTTAGCTCGCTGAGTTGCCGCCTGTCTTCTATTTCCTGTCTCAGGCAGAAGGCTGGGCCTTTTTTTCTCCCTGTCTCGTGGGGTGAGGATCTCAGGCCCGAGGCTGAGCCAGCCACAGACATCTTCCTGACTCTGCCTTCTGAAGGCCTAAGCTTCTTGCGGGGATTTTGCTAAGGAGAGGGGAGAGGGGGCAAAGCCATCCAGAGAGTCCCTCCAAATGAAGAGGGGGTCTGCGTTTGCATGGGCAGATGGGACCCATAAACACTCCCTAAAGATGCCCTAGGAGAGGGGTCAGGGTGGGCTTGGGAAGGGAGGCTCCTGGACATTGAGCTCCAGCCTGGGAATCTCAGCAGAGACCATGTGAATCACAGCATCAAATACCCAGGACCTCTGCACAGTTAGAGAGGATGGGGTGAGGAGGGGCCCCCAAAATGACCTTCCTACTGCTCCAGGGACTGGGACCTTGGAGAGGAGTTACATTTAGTTTGGTTTGGTTTGGTTTTACCACTTCAACCATTTTAGTGTATAGTTCTGTGCTGTTAAGTATATTCGCATTGTTGTGCAACCATATATTTAGTTTATAAAATACAGTTATATATTTATGTAAATGTATATAATTTATATATAAATATATATTTCGTGTATTAATTATTTAGTTTCTAAAATAGAGAAACATCACCAGTTTTGCACACCTGAGCACACCCACCTCTGGGCTCAGTGTCACCAGAAGGAACACATACCAGTTGTGGGGAGGACTGTGGAGAGGGAGGGGACACGGCCCCGGTGGGGGGGGTGGTAAGGGCAGGAATGTGAGGCCCCTCCTGCGGGAGCTGGGGTAGCAGAGGAGGTGGGGCTGGGCAGGCTGGGCTTTGAAAGCCAGGCTGAGGTTCAGGGGCTTCTGCTGAGAGTCAGGGGGCCCTGGGGGCTGGGGAGGCCTGGCCAGGTTTGTGTTTGGGAAAGATTGCTCTGGGGGCCATGCAGAGGATGGGAAGGAGGAAGAGAATGTGGAACCCATGGTGATGAGAGCAGCAGCAGGCCTGAGTGAGGCGCTTTGAGTGAATGATGTGTGAGGCCTGAGAGCAGGTCGAAGGACTAGGGCTGGGCAGTGACTACTGAGCTTTTCCTGGCCTTTTTTTCATTCTTAAAAAAATTGAAGTATAGTTGCTGTACAATATTATATGTTATAGGCATACAATATAGTGACTCACAATTTTTTTTTTTTTTTTTTTTGCGGTACGCGGGCCTCTCACTGTTGTGGCCTCTCCCATTGTGGAGCACAGGCTCCGGACGCGCAGGCTCAGCGGCCACGGCTCACGGGCCCAGCCACTCCGCGGCATGTGGGATCTTCCCGGACTGGGGCACGAACCTGCGTCCCCTGCATCGGCAGGCGGACTCTCAACCACTGCGCCACCAGGGAAGCCCAATTTTTAAAGGTTGTGCTCCATTTATAATTTTTATAAAATATTGGCTATATTCTATGTGTTGTACAGTATATCCTTGTAGCTTATTTTATACCTAATAGTTTGTACCTCTTACTCCCCTACCTCTCTGTTTTCCCTCCCCACTTCCCTTTCCCCACTGGTAACCACCAGTTTGGAGAACTGTGCTTTGAAGAGCACACAGTCTGCCCTCTCCCTTCCCTCTCCACCCCACGTCTTGATGAATGTGGGGTGGAGAGGGAAGAGTCACTTGCAACCCCTGTTGATTTGGAAGATGGTAGAACTGTTTATTGAACTGGTGAGCACAGAAGGAGTACAGACTCTGGGGAAGTTGATAATAACCATGGCTCAGACATTCAATCACTTGCCTGCGGTTACATAGCACGTAAGGGGTAGCCGAGGTCAGATGTAGACATGTCAAATGTAAGGCACGAAACCATCTGGCCAGTTGTTACAAGAATGCGCTCTGGGGTCAGACAAACCCAGGCTCCTTTTGACCTGGTGATTAATCTCTCTAAGGCTCAGTTTCCTTAAGTGGAAAATGGGAAAACAGCACCTACCTCGTAGGGCTGTAAGGATTTTATGAGATGATGTGTATAAAGAACTTAGCACAGTGCCTACTATGTTGTAAAAACTCCATAAATCTTAGCTCTTAATATTGTAACAACAGCAGCAGCAGGGGAGGGGAGGGGAGGGGGGAGGGGAGGGGAGGGGAGGGGAGGGGAGGGGAGGGGAGTGGGTGCAGAGAGCACAGCCCACCAAGGAGGCTGAGGAGGGACCCGAGAGGTGAGGCAGCCAAGCAGCATGCCGGAGCTGGGGGCAATGCAGCAAATTCGGGTTATAATCCAGGCTATCACTGCTGCTGTAGAGCCTTAGGAAAGCCCCCTGATTGCCTTGAGCCCCGGTTCCCTCATCTGCTCCATGGACCTGGTCTGTATGAAGGTGAGGGATATCTGTGGTGCACGTACAGCTCTGGGTGCTTCATAAACAATAGTTGTCATTTTAGGAGGAGGAATAAACGTTCCCAGAGAGAGTGGCTTCGTGGAAGTCAAGGAAAGGTAGGGTTTCAAGAAGGGCCTCACTGCTCAACAGCCTCCCTGCTGCCAAGAAGTCAACAAAGATAAAGGCAGAAAAGTATTCATTGGCTGTGACAAGGAGATGAAAGTGACCTTGGTGAGCCAGCTTCAGGGATGCTGAGAGCAGAAGTTGGGGGCAGCGGCTGAGGAGTGATGGGAGGCAGGGAAGGGGAGCTGAGAAAGCAGGAGGAGGAAGGAGTAAGTGCGGAGGGGGCAGCGACAGGCACGGTTCTGAGATAGGAACCACAGCACATGGCAAGTTTGCCTGTCCCAGAGTGTAACTGCTTTGTGTCTACCCTGCCCCCACTTGCTGGCTGCAGCCCTGGGCCCCTTTGTTCTCTACACAAGGCCTCTCTGTCTGGGCACAGACCATGGTACAATCCCAGGGCCTTGGGTACTCCCTGGGCCCCAACCTGGGTCACCCAATGCTGAGGCCAGGCACCTCCTCTCTCTGCCCTACTTTCCAGTGTGGCCTAGCAAATGTTGAAGTGGTTCACATCTTCTGCCAGGGCCTTAGCTTCCATCCCTCATCCCTCTCCCTGCATGCCTGGATCTGTACAGCCCAGGGGAGATGGAGAGTCATGATAAAAATAGCTATCAATTATATCCTTTCTCCTGGTTCCTTCTCACCAGTATTTAAACATGCCTGTGTAAGAAACACATAAGAAATTTTTAGAAAAGAAAGAAAACTTCCTCTAATCCTACATCCTTCTGTATCTATTCTCCTTCCACCTAACTTTTCCAGTCAATCATCTATACTGCATCCACTTCTTACTCATGAAACCACTAAAAGCTGGCATCCACCGCATACCCCATCTCTACTGTCCACTGCAACTACTTCTTGCCAAGATAATCAACAACCTCCTTGTTCTTAAATCCAATGGTCCCTTTCTATAAACTACTGGACCTTCTATGACATTTTGGATTGCTGACCTCTCCCTCCTTCTTGAACCTCTGTCCTTTCTTGGCTTCCTTAAAACTATGTTCCCTTCCAGTTTTCCTTCTCTCTGAGAGCTTCTTCCTTATTTACGTTGAATATTTATCTTTTCCCCTGCACCCATGAACGTTAGTATGGTATCCTTTTTTACATTTTGTTTCCCTTCTGGTGGGAACTCATATGGTTATCAGGGGAGTCACCATCCTATGACCCCACCGCCCACCCCCTCCACAGGTCACTGGTTCAGGGAATGGCATCTGACCAAAGCCAGGCTGATGAGAGCCAGTCCCTAGAAATTTTGGACCTGGAACTGAGAAGAATAAGCCTGAACTGGAACTGAAAGGGATGAGCCAACATTTTGTTAGGTACCTGGATTTAAGCTATAAAATTGAGAACTGTAAGAAGCTGGGTTTATTATTATTATTATGTGGACTGAGAAAGCATCAGAAGCTTGTCAGGAGAGAAAAAAGGAGAGAGAGAAGGCAGGGTGGGGACAAAAAGCAGGGCTTGTTCAATTCCTCTGGCTCTTCCAACGTACCTCCACCCTGATTTCTGGGACCTCTCAGTTTCCTAATCAGGGCATCAACATCAGTGAACGGCCAATAACTCAGCGTCTACAGTTCAGCCAGGTGCATAATGACCTAGCTCCTAGCAGTCTGAGGTCAAGAATGAAACACATTTCGTTATCCAAGTTAAATAAGTTAACACTTACTCTGTTGTCCTCTAACTGCTTGCAGACCACCATTTTGGATTTACCCTTCCAGGCGCATGTGACGGTGCCTCTCATCGTAAAATGAGTTGAATGGAATGTAGGCGACGCAAAGGCATCATTCAAGGGCAGGTTGAAGAAGAAAGGTTTCCAGTCCTGTTACTCCAGCCTAAGATGTCCCATGAAGCCAGAAGCCATAGTCAGAGAGATTGAAAGAGCCCCCAGATGTAGTGCTACAAAAGGGAAACTGCTCCAAGAGCTTGCACAGACCTTGCATCTTCTTGACAAACCTGAAGATTCAGAGAGCATGGTCCTACAAGATTCTAGTATTGATTATGGAAGTGGAAGTCTGTTGTATTCATGGATGTGTTCAACTTTTAAATAGTTTTTCTACATGGGAAAATTCCCGTTTTAAAACCTAGCCTCCTCAGTACAGAAGTCAGAACTAAAATTCCCAGCACCCCTTGCAGCTTGTCTATAGGCATGCTACTTCCCCCACGTGAGATTTTGATTGGAAGTGAGCGATATGAGCAAGGTAAATATCACCAAAGTTCACCAATATTTCTGGTTCTCCTCTCCTTCTAAGCACAAGGAGGATTGCACTTGTGGCCACGAGATTTGTTTTGATCAATGCCATGTGAGCAGAAGCCAGTACACGTTTTCCCTCACTCTCTTCTGCCACAGCCAACTCTGAAGGTTCATATCAAGAAGGTGGCATCATTGTAAGATGGTGGAGCTTCCAAAAGCTTAGATCCTTGAGTGACCGCAGTGAGCAAGGCTCTTCCTCCCCACTTCACCCATGCTGGAACTGTAGCTGAGCAAGAAATACATCTTTGCTATTTTAAGCCAGTAAGATCTGGGGGTTGTTTGTAACTACTGTGTTGCCTAACGAATTCTGACTGATGAAGAAAGGAAGCAGGTTGGACATAGGACTTCATTTTCGTATAGCGCAAGTATCTAGCTTTTGGGAATGGTAGTAGTAACAGCATTGGTTTCCTAGTGGTTGCAGAACCGAGTTCTTACCACAGAAGTGCCGTAGAGCTTAGTATTTGGAGTGGTAATGACTGTGATTTCCTCAACAGGTTGTATGGTATGGTTTGGGTGTTGTTCCTAGAAACTTATCCTCAGGTCCATTTCCCTAGCCCTCCTAACGATTCTGAGCTAAGTAATATCTTTTTTTTTTCAGTACGCGGGCCTCTCACTGTTGTGACGTCTCCCGTTGCGGAGCAACAGTCTCCGGACGCGCAGGCTCAGCGGCCATGGCTCACGGGCCCAGCCGCTCCGCGGCATGTGGGATCTTCTCGGACCAGGGCATGAACCCGTGTCCCCCGCATCGGCAGGCGGACTCTCAACCACTGCGCCACCAGGGAAGCCCCTTAAGTAATATCTTTTAACAAATCCCTTTTATGCTTCAACTATCCAGTGGATTCTATTATTTGTGATAAAGAACTCTGACTGATAAAATTACTATATTTAGTAGATCACATGTTCCATCAATTATAAGAGGCAAGTTATTTGAATTACTAAATGAATAACTAAAAAAAAAAGCGGCTTAAAAACTATTACATGCCGTTAATTGTAAGACATATTCTGATTTTAGAGTTGTTTAAACTAGAAAAAAATGTGCCTTAGGATCAATGAAATATAGTATTAGCCAAAGGAATTCTCCCCCCCCCCCCCCACAGATGAGACTAACAGATGGCTGATTTTAAAAGAATAGTTGTAAAAGAATTGTATCATCTGGGAGGAAAAATAAAACCATACCCAATCCTCATAAATGCAGAGATCTGTGATTGCTCAATTCCAGGAAAATCCCTAAGACACCACCAGAAAGTGTAGTGCTAAATAGTAGAGTACCCCACAGAGAAATCCTCCACAATGGTGCTCTCAGAGCACTGGGTAAGAAATCTTGTCTTTGTGGGCAAAACCTGGGGCAGCCAGATTGGCTGATGGAGGAACTCTGCAGCCAAAGAAGTGAGTCAACACACAGCTGCCAGGAGATTTCCTAGTCCCATCATCGTCATTGTTATTCGTGGCCAAAATATTATAGACAATGTTCTGGATAGTGACCACCATACAATGCTTTCTTTTTACTCCATTTTATTCTCTATTTCTTCCATCTCTAAATATCAGGGTTTTTTTGGGGGGCGTGGGGAGGAGTGGTTTAAAGGTAGTTCAAAGGCAGTTCAAACAAAGGTAATGGGATTATTAGAAGCCATGTTCACACCCTATAGAGACCTGACTAGAACATGAAGGGACATTACCCAGGGAAACTATACACGAAGAATATTGGTCCTATGATATAACCTCCAGAAGCAGTAGCTGGATGTGTCATTGAGCTGCCCTCCACTGAAAAGGAGATGAATTTATTGGCATATGTACAGTGAGATGGTTGGATTATATAGGTGAGGGCATTTGGGGAATCATACATATAGGGAAAAAATGTGTTTGTGTTGGGCAAAGGATGGACTATAGTGAACAACTGCCGTTCTGCTTTTTCAGAATCTCTCTTCTCCTCCTCCACTCACCCCAGTGTCCATGCAGTTATGATGTGGGTCATGTTAGGCAATCTGATCCTCATCGATCCCTTGGCCCCAGTTGATTGGTCCAGAGTTAAGCATCTAACTAAGCTGAGCCAATCAGAGTACTTCCTGAGAAATCTGCAAACGGCAACCAAGAAAATGAAGCCAGTGTCTTGTTGGATGCCTAGACATTAAGATTTTAAGCTACGGGATTGTCTGAAGTCTTGTTTTTCACCACGTGGACCAGAAGAGCATTGGAAGCCAGACTGGGGGTGGGGATGACAATGCTGGGTCAGGGCAGGGGACGGAAATGAAGGAGACAGGCAGAAAGTAAGAGATAAGTGGAGAGAGAACCTAATGGCTTTTGTGTCTATTAGTTCCAGTTGTTCTTGAGGCATCCTTGTCTTTAGGTTTCAGGTATCTGATTATAAATATATCTTTTTCTTTAAACCAGTTCCTATTCTTCTTGGGTGAGTTCTTCCACTTTTCTGGTTTGACTACTACTGTTTTGCTGAAACTCACACAATGTTACCTTCAGCCTGGACCTCTCTCCTGAACCTCAGACCTGTTTACCCAACTGCCTATTGAACATCTCAACTTGGGTGTCCAATTCGTACCTCAAATTCAACGTATCCAAAAGAGAATTCATCACCTCCCCACCCCAACCCTCTGCTGAAACTTACCCCTTCTCCTGTGTTCTCTATCTTAGTAAATAGCATCACGGTATCCCTATCACCAAGCTGGGAGTTATCGCAGACTTTTTCCTCCCTCTTACCCCCCATATCCTATAGGTCTAGGTCTCTAAGTCCTGCCAGTTGTAACTCTCCAATATTCTCAATGCTTTCCTGTTCTCTCTACTCCTATTCCCCTACTTCATTTCAATGTCCTGTCATTACTTCTTGCCTTTACTCTCAAATGCCTTCAATCCCTCCTTCCACCCAGCAGCCCAAATCATCCTTCTAATTTCTGGATATGATCACATTTACTCCTCTGTTCAAAATTTCTTCAGTGGCTCCCCACTGTCTTTAGGATAAAATCTGAACTCCAGCAGCTGGGTCACAAATTCACTCATATTACACTCAGATGTGCAATATTATTAGTCTTCTCTCTTTCCTAGAACTGATTTGATCTTGTTCACAATGCCCCCACCCTGCTGAGTAACAGGGGCAGGGGAAACTAAAATTAATCCACTCTGGTAAACTCAGGCAGGTCTAAAAATTTATTTTAGTCAGTCTCTAAGAAATTCAGTAGGTTTGGATGACTCAGTTTTTCAGGTTATTTTACCCTTCCCTTTCTCATTTTCAAGATAGCACTTGGTTTTATAGGGATCTCACTGGGGGAAGGGGCTCCTTACCCATGTGGTCCTTGGAGTTGTGTCACTTGGTATTTGCTGAGCTATGGTTGGTCTGGTATAAATAGTGAATTACAATCCTGAGAGGTAGCTGCTACTAAAACCATTTTACAGATAAAGAAGCTGAGGCTAAAAGAGGTTGAGTAAATTGCCCCAAGATCACAAAGTTAGTTAAGTGGCAGAACCAGTAATCAACACCACCCTGATTCTGCCTGGCACTTGGATCTGCGTCTAGAATTCCAGAGATAAGTTAACATCGGATTTGGGAGCATTGAGAGACTTCATGGTATAGCTTTAGAGCTGCGCTTATCCATGGGAGAATATGTCCAGTGGAATGAGAGAAGGGTCCATTCAGAACACTTAGGAATCACTTGCATATGAAGTAGGGTAGGAAGCCCTACCTGAGGGCTCCTGCCCAAGGTGACCTTTCTCTTAGGAGAGCTTCTAGGATGGAGGAGTCAGGAGCTTCTAGGATGGAGAGTCATGCCTGGTCCTATTCCAGCCAGGGCTGAGCCATCCCTCGGAATACCCCATTCCTCTCTGTCCTAGGCTCCCCCATAGCAGGGTAAAGTACAAACCCCCGACCAGTACTGGGTGGGAACTCAATAAATGTGTCAAAACAACTTATGTTGGCAGAGCTGCTCACACCTCCTGGGGCCAGGGAATGTGGAACCAACTACAGACCCTCTGAAGTGGGGATGCAGAGTCCACACCCAGGTGGGAGTGGACGTGCGGGAGTATAGGGGACTTCCAAGACCAGGAGGTTCGGTCTCCTCCCAGATGTATCCCAGTGCCTCCCTCCAGATGATGGGGACAGAGACCTCTCGCAGATATGGAAGGGTGGTCTCCTGGTAGAGGGGTACGGCGGCTCTGGCCTTTCTCAGATGTTGGGTGTGCAGATCTTCCGGGTGTTGAAAGTGCAAGAAATCCCCTCAAGTAGGTGGGCCCCGCCCCCTTCCCCCCAGTGGAGGGATCCACACTGAGTAGCCCCTTCAGCCCTCTTCCCGCCCCCGCCCCGCCTGCACAAGGGGCGGGCCAGTCTTCACACCGGCGCACAACCAATGGCAAGGGAGCCTGGCACGGCCAGCCAATTAACTGGCGGCAGCTGCGAGGGATGGCTCCTCCTCCGACAGGCCGCCGGCCGCTGGCCTCCGAGAAGGCGGGGCTCTTTCCCTGTTTTTGCTGCCGGCCGAGCCTGGCCGAGCCCAGCCGGGAGACCAGTCGAGCCCAGCCGAACGTAGCCGAACGCAGCCGAGCCCAGCCGAGCCCCGCGCCCAAACGGCCGCCGCCGCCCGAGCGCCGCCGTGCGAGCAGGCGAGCGGCCTCGGCCGCGGAGGAGGCGCCGCCCCAGGGGGAGGAGGTCCCTGCTCGCCGCAGACCGCCCGCGGCAGAGGCCGCCCCGGTCGCGCCGCCGCGGGAGCGGCCGGCGGAGGCTGCGCTGCCGAGGGGGAGGGTCGGGGGGAGGGGAAGTCACCCCTGCCCGCCTCCCGCTGCTCCCCGCCCGCAGGCTCCCGAGCAGCAGTCGGCGTCCTGCATCCCGCTGCCCCGGACCCTCCCGCGGGCGCGCACCGGGCTCAACTCAGGTAAGAGGGGCCCTCCCACCACGGGCATGGGGGGCGTTGAAAACCAGAGACGGAGATGAAGAGACATAGACACACACGGAGACAGAGACACAGCCGGGGAGAAAGAGACACACACACAAAGACAGACACACACAAGAGACGCACAGAACTAGAGAGACAGACCGCACGGAGAGGGGATAGAGACACGTCCACGGGGACAGACGAACACACAGCGGGGAAGAAAGAGAGACGGAGACACAAGAGACCCATACACACAGAGACAGGGAGAAAGAGACACACAGAGACTGATACAGAGATACACAAAGAAATAGACTGGGAGAGAAACGAGACACAAGAGAGACCCTTATAGACTCAGAGATGGGGACACAGAGAGAGACAGATATAAAGAGAGCTACAGAGAGACAGACAGGTACACACGGAGGTGGGTATACAGAGACGGAGGTGGGTATACAGAGGCAGAGGCACAGATCCAGGCAAGGGAACCAAGGGACAGAGTAAGGGCCAGACACACAGACACACGCACCTGACCTGGAGAGACAGTCTCACAGAGAGGTGCACCTAGGTACACAGTCTTAGATAACACAGACCCACACATACCTGCCAGGCCTCCACAAAGTTCCCTCTGTGTGAGCTGGCGCCTCTGGAGGTCTCCTGGGCTGGCTGGCTGGAGTCCTGAGTCAGGGGAGGTGCCCAGGCCATGTCGAAGCTGGTCACAGTGCCCATCCTTCAAGGCCTTGGGCTTCCTCAATCCCACCCACTCACACAGTTCTTCTGAGGGCTGGATGTTCAGTGGGCAGGGCCGCGCCATGCCCACTGGTCAAAAGGAGAATGAGTTATAGGCTGCCTAATGCAGCTTCCCCACAGTAGCCACACCCCCATCCAGGTGCCCAGAGCCAGGTGTTGGCTCTGCGGGGTACTGAGGCCTGCTGGGAGGCCAGAGGTGTGGGAGCGGGCTGTCTTCCCTACGCCTCTCCTCCTAGGCCTAACCCCACCCCTTCCTCCTCACCACCCTTTGCCTTTGCTCTGTACCCCCCACAGGCTGAGAACTGCAGGTGGACGTCTTCACTGTCCGGGAATCATTGAGTGTGTGGACAGGACAGCCTCCTTGGAAGGCCGGGTGTACCGGAGTTCCGCCTCGGCATGGGCCTTGCCATTGAGGCAGCTTCTCAGTCTGTGCTTGTCTGAGGTGCTGCCCGTCATGGGGGCAGCCATCTCCCAGGGGGCCCTCATCGCCATCATCTGCAACGGCCTCGTAGGCTTCTTGCTGCTGCTGCTCTGGGTCATTCTCTGCTGGGCCTGCCACTCCCGTTCTGCCAACATCGACTCCCTCTCCGAATCCAGTCCCAACTCCAGCCCTGGCCCCTGTCCCGAGAAGGCGCCCCCGCCCCAGAAGCTCAGCCATGAAGGCAGCTACCTGCTGCAGCCCTGAAGGCCCCTGGCCTAGCCCGGAGTCTGGGACTTAAGTCCACCCCACTTGGAACCTGGAATCGGGATCCCAGGGTCCAGCCAGCCTGGGGTCCAGAACTCAGAGTCCAGCCTGTCTGGAGTTGGACCCAGCAGCCCAGAGTCTGGTCGGCCTGGCTCCAAGAGGGGCTCTGCTGGCCCTCGGTAGACAGGCCTGGGGTGGGGGATTCATGAGTTGGTGCTAGGGCCAGGGCCATCTGGACTTTGCTCCATCCCAGTGGTCGGGGCTGGGTCCACCGCCCCCTAGGCGAAGCGCCTCCAGGCCCTTGAGGTTGGGGAATCAATCCATGGCAATAATGGGAGGGTGTCCAGGCTGGGCCCCTTCTCTGGTCCTCCTACTGTTTGCTGGATAATAAATGAAACTATGGCTCTACCCTGAGATTTTCTCCTCTTCCTGGGGGCCTTGCTGTAGCAAAATGAAAGGTTGTGGGTGGGCTTCCAGACACAAGTTTATTTGCACAGAGAAGGAGGGGGTAATGGTGGTTGAGGGCCAAGTCCTGGGGTGAGGTGCTGGGACCAGGGCTGGAGCAGGGTGCTAAGGGCAGGTGCTGGGACCTGATCAGGGGTGTGGTCACACACATACTGGGTGCTAAGCCTGGGCTGGGGTACCAGGGTCAGGTGCTACAAGTACGGGGTTCAAGACATGGGCCAGGCCCTGGGGCCAGGCCCTCAGGTCTTGGGTTTTACTTCCCTCACCAGGTTCAGCAGTTTGTCCAGTTTTGCGATCTCCACAGCTGGACCCTTCTGCACTTCCTGGCCCTTCTTTTCCTGGTGAGAAGGGAAGTACACATGGGGGAGGAATGGTGAGGGATGGGCCACCTCTCTCTACTTCCCAGCACCACCTCCTGTGCCCAGCTTAGGCAGCTGTGCCATGCCTCTCTCCTGCCCAATTAGATTCCGGACCCCTGCCTGCCGCCCCCAACCCCTGCAAGGATCCTTCCCCATCCCAGGTTGGGTGGCAGGGGCCCAGCTGAGGCCTGCAAGAGACATCCAGCTGTGTTTCTGATCCTCCGATCAACGTAGGATCCTTATGCTGGGAGGAGTGGGGGAAGCCAGGAAGAGCTGTAGCCCAGGGCCTCTACCTGTTGGGAGCATCCTTCCCACAGGAAGGTCCCTGGCTGAGTCCTAACGCGGAGCTAAGAGGTGTGTGTTTGTGGAGGGAAAAGAGTGTGGACAAAGCCACAGGTGCCCTCACCTAGTACTGTTACCTAGCACTTTCAGGTCAGGTTGGGAGTGGGGTACCGTTTGGGGCCAGGCCCGCTGTGTCAGACATACCCAGGGTGGGGGCAGGTGTCAGGAGACCCAGGAGGGCTGATGGGATATCCCGTGTGATTCCAGATGTCCTTGGCTGGGACTGTCCCTCAGAAGGGCGGGTCCTGAATTTATGACCCCTCACCCCTGCCTACAGGCCACTCTAATCCTTTAGCTGGTAAGCTGGGCCCTGAGAAGAAGAGAGCTGGGACACTGGGGTATGTGTCACTCAGGCCCTGAGAGCTCCCTGGCAGACCAGCACCAGTGCCATCCTCCCTTCTGTCCAGGCGGTGGAGTGTGGGCTAGGCTGGGGCAGCTGCCATTTCCTGCCTTCCCTTTGTGCCCGGGCCCCCACCCTCTCAGCCACCTGTGCCCACTGCTCACTGGCACCTGCCCCAGCCTTGCCTGCTGAGGGTCCAGCGTGGATCTGGCCCGGGCTGTGAGGTGGGAGGAGAATGCAGGGCCAGCAGGCCCCTTCCTGGCCCCATTTTGCCTGCTGCCACCCTGTGGAACTCAGATTTCCTCCTGGTGTGACCCCTGCGCCTGTTCCCAAATCTGTCTCCCCCTTCCCGTGCGGCCCAGTGCCTTTGCCACTCCCCGGCTCACCTCTGCATTCCTGAGGCAGAGGACAAAGATGTCTTTTTCTCTCTCACCCCCCTCTCCCTCCCAAGTTAACCTCACGTTCTCTTGCCCTCACCTCACCTCCTGGGAGTCAGGAGATCTGGCTTTTAGTTCCAGCTTTGTCATTAACTCCCTATATGACTTTGGGCAAGTTCTGCCCAAACTGTTTCTATCTATATTGCAGTTGGGGAAAGTAGGCCTTGACCTTTGACAAGTTGGGCTCTGACACCAATCCTGGGAAGCTCCTTGGGCTGGGAAGTCGGGCCTCTGTGGCCAAGCCCTCTTGGGAAGATCAGGGAGACTGCAGCCTGCAGAGAGGGGCGGTAGGGATGCCCAGAGGACTTCCTTTGGCCCGAATCACTTGGCTGCTGGTAGAGTCAGGTGGCGATTTCACAGGAACTGCCAATCCACCCAAGAACTAGCCCCCAGCTATCACCTGCCCAGGTCCTCTGATTCCCAGGTACCCGTGTCCTCAGGTCCTCAGAGATATAGATGCTGAGCATTGCTCTGAGAGGAGCTGGGACTGTGGGAGATCCTTCCATCCCTGGGTCAAAGTGGGCAGGGCAGGCCCCCACCCAGATCTACTGCCTTCAAGGTGTGATGGTCATACCCCAGCCCCAAGGGGTCACCACCATCCCTCCCACAGGGCTGTCCAGCTCTCCTAGCTCAAGGCTGGGTTTCTCTCCTCACTAAATTAAGAGCAGATTTTATCTGTTCCACAAATTATACTGCCTTCTTCCCCCTCCTTGAGGCCAGCTAGCTGGGCTTAGCAGAGTTTTAGACCACACCCAACCCCCCCCCCCCCGGCCCCCCATCCTATCCCATCCCATCCCACCCCCAGCCCACCACGGCCTCTGGGCCACAGCTGCAGGCACTCAGCAGCCTTCTGAGTATTTATAGCCAAGTTCACCCCTTCCCCCAGCTGGCTACAATTACAGGCCGGGCCAAACTCCCAGCCCTTGCCTCCCTGGCCCTGGTGGGGAATAGGCCAGGCTGGCGCGAGAGGGTTAGTGCGGTGGCCCCTGCCTTGGTAGGCAGCAGTTGAAAGAGACAGGCCCCTGCTCTTGCCTCAAACTGCAAGTAAATGCCTCAAACTGCAACCAGGGGGTACAGTCATCAGGGCAACATGGCCCAGCTCCGGCCCAGCTCTGATGCTGGCCCAGAACCTGGCAGGAAGCAAATTCCATTTTCTCTCCTAGCGCCCAAATGGACAGGACTGGGCTCTAGGTTTTTGGACGCTGGATTTTTAAGTTGGACCTCTGGGCGCTGGATTCTAAGGCCTGGGTTCTTAAGTCTGAATTGGGACTCTGAGAGCTAGACTTCGAGGTCATGGCTCTGGGCTTGGTGGCCTGTATTCAGGGCCCTTGGGCTCTGGGCAGGGCCTCCGGACCATTAGAGATTCCAGAAAGGAACCAGAGCTCAAAAGGAGGACTGCCTAGCTGCTGACCTAGTTACCCTCCTCATGGCTCATTTCCTACTTCCCGTGTGGACCCGGAGCTCCCAGTTCAGAAGCCCTGTGCGAGCCCAGCCAATGAAGCAGAAACTAAGCCTCACGCCCCTACCTGCATGACACCAAACAAGCCAATGATGCCCGTGTGCTTCCCCCAGGCTTTGGGTCCTCATAGTCACCTGCTTACCTGATGTCTCCACCTGGGGGCCCCACAGGTAACTCAGATTCAGCATGTCAGAACTGATCTGTCTCCTGCTTCCCCTGTGCTCCTCACTTGGGCAATGACACCACCCTTACCCTGGGCCCCCAAAGCCAGAAACCTGGGGGCCACCCCCTGGCTCCTCCCCTTTCTCTCAACCCCCTGCCATCCTGGAGACTTTCTCTCACGGCAGCCCAAACTCCCCAAAACCGTACCTTCGGCATCTTGCGCAAATTGGGTGAGAGCTTGAGGCAGGTGACGTGCCCACGATCATCGCCCACAATGATGATGGGGTGGATGGGGTTGAACTGCACATGGGTGAGCTTGTTCTTCTTTCGGGCCACCACAGGCTGGTTGCATATGGCCTCGTACTTGTTGATGGACAAGTCAAACACGTGGGTCTGTGAAGAGGTGGGTGTCAGCACACTCGGGGAAATGAGACCCCTGTCGCCCACCTCAGAGTAACTGCCCCTGAACTTTCTGGGGAAAGTCGACAGAAGCCTAGGCAGTGTGAGAGGCAATTTGTGTCTCTGTTTTTCCTGTGGTTGAGGGAATGGGGATAAAACGTTCAGGAAAAAATTTAAGTCTATGCAGAATTAACAGTAAGAGCAGCTGCCATTTAATGGAGCACTTACTATGTACTAGACTCTGGGCAAGCGTGTCACATGGTTGCATCATCGAATTATAATCCTCACAGCCACTCTATAAGGTAGGTTCTGTTATTATCCCCATTTTATAAATGACGAGAAAGAGGCTCTTAAGGCTAACTTGCCAGTAAGTGGCAGAGCCAGGTTTTCTACCAACTAATATATGTCAGGTGTTCAGACAGTGCATGTCATAAAGGTGCTCAACAGGGACTTCCCTGGTGGCACAGGGGATAAGACTCCGCACTCCCGATGCCGGGGGCCCAGGTTTGATCCCTGGCCAGGGAACCAGATCCCACATGCATGCCACAACGAAGAGTTCGCATGCCACAAATAAGGAGCTGGCGAGCTGCAACTAAGGAGCCCGCCTGCCACAACTAAGACCGGGTGCAACCAAATAAATAAATATAAAATAAAATAAAACTGTTTAAAAAAAAAACGGTGCTCAATAAATGTTTGATCTTATTTTTACCGCATCCTAAGTCCGAACCATTAGCAACTCTTGCCTAGACGACTGTGGCAGCATCCTAACTGGTCTTCCTGCTTCAGCTCTTGCCTTTCTATCATCCATCCTTCATGCAGCAGCCATACTTACCTTTAAAAAATCTAAAATCCTCTGATAGTCTCCCTGGGCACGCTACATAAAATCCAGATGTGCTTATTCTAGATTCTGCACTGTCTGCTCTCATCTCAGGCTCTCACCCCTTTGCCTACTAGACCCTAGCCACCCTACCTGCCTGTTTCTTAAACCCTTCCAGCTAATTCTCCCCTCAGGGCATTTGCACTAGCTGTTCCTCTGTCTGGAATGCATCCCCGCATCTTCACCTGGCTGGCTCTTTCTTGCGACTCAGCTCTCAGCTTGAATGTCTCCTCTTTAAAGAAGATTTCCCTGACCACTCTATCTAAGAGACCACCGAGTCCTTTTCTTTTACATCACTCTCTCTCGTTTTAAAGATATAACAGTGTTATGAAGATATAACTCACATACTATAAAATTTACCCATTTAAAGTATACAATTCCTCTTTTTTAGTATATTCACAGTATGTAACCATCACCACAACCAATTTTAGGACATTTTCATCACCCCCAAAAGAACCCTTATACCTATTACCAGTCATTCCCCGTTTTCTCCCAACTCCTCTAGCCCTAGGTAACCACACATCTACTTTGTCCCTATAGATTTGCCTATTCTAGACCTATATAAATGGAAGCATACAATGTTTGGTCTTTTGTGACTGGCTTCTTAACCTAAGCATTTTTCAAGGTTCATTCATGATATAGCATGCATCAGTACTTCATTCCTTATTATTACTGAATAATACTCCTCGTGGATATAGCACCTATTGTTTACCCATTCATCAGCTGACAGACATTTGGGTTGTTTCTACTTTTTGGCTGTTATGAATAATGCTGCTACAAACATGGGTGTACATACATCATCCTCTTTTAATCTCTGCCTAGCACTTAACTCTATTGGGGGTTTTGTTGTTGTTCCTTTTGTCTCTTTCCCTTCACTGGAACGTAAGTTCTGTGACAGCAGGAACCTGAATCACCAGGCCCTGGCCTGGAGCTGGGAACCACAGCTGACCCTTGGTTACGCATTTGTTCAGCAAATAGATGACTGACTCGAGGGTGATGCGTTAATCACTATATTCTTTTCTGGTAGGTGCTTCTCAGTGTATATCAAAGTCCAAAAGGAAAATGTACTGCAGAAGAATTTTCTCACAAACTGTTTCTGAACTTTCACCAACTCTCATTGCGGCATAGAGCCCCTTCCATCTCCCCTTCTCAGACTCAACTTGCACACTCCCAGGGATGGGGACCTTGTTGGCTTTCAGACACTATTTCCGTCACAGATCAACTCTGGCTCAGAAGTTTTTCCTTACATCAGGTTGGCACCTGCCACCCTGCAGCTCCCTCCCCAGGGCCCTCAGAGAGGATAACTGCTCCTCATGGCACCTTAACCCCCAGAGTGCTCTCTCCTTCAAGGTGAACAGCCCCACTCTCTCCTCCAGGCCTCATGGGATGAATGATCCTTCTTTTGACAGGGCCCTGGGTGGCCTGGCCCTTGAGGACACACAGTCCTTATGTTCTGCCTTCCCCCACCTGACCTGGGCATGGCGTGGGCTCTCCAGGAGGGAGACCTTGAGACAGCTCATCCTACCTTCAGTAGGGGGTCAGCTGGGTCAGGAAGGGGGCACTCACCTTCCCATTGGTGGTGACTGCTGCAAACACAGTGGAAGAGTATGGGGCCCAGGCCACGTCGCCCACGGCTGAATTTAGGTCATAGATGAACATCGGGGTCCTGCAGTGGGGAGGGGTGGAAAGCTCAGGGCACAGAGGGCTTACGGTGCCAGAGCCCCACCGGCCCCAGCCCAGGGTGGTGCCTGAGGGAGGGCAGGCCCCTCACTTGATGGTGTGGTCCCAGATCTTCACGGTCCAGTCGGAGCTGCAGGACATGAAGACCTTGGTGTGGTAGGGGTTCCAGGACACAGCATCCACTGCCATGCTGTGGGCGTCATAGGTGCTGAGGAACTGGCTGGAGTAGGATTTGGAGCACTGGGGTGAGGGCGGGGAAGCGGGGTTCAGGAGTGAGAGAGGCCAGCAGCCACCACTTCCCTGGGGGCCCTAAAGGGTCAGGCCCTGAGATTCCTCTTCTGTCCTCGCCCCACATCACTGTCACAGCTGAGCTGGGACCAAGCTCTCGGCTGCATTTCTCACCCTCAAAGCAACCAGAGAGAAAGGAGGGGCTTAAGGGGCTGGGCAGGGGAGTCTTCCTGGAGGGTGAGGGAAGTCTGCCCAGAGGATTCCAGGTCTGGCAGAAAAGGCCTTCCCTCCCTGAACCCAGGCAGAGCAGGTGTAAGGGGCCCTGGGGGAGGTGTGGTGTCTCGCCTCTGTCCAGACCAAGGCCTGTGGACGGGCAGACAGAGTGCTGGATCCACCTGCACGGACAGAAGCCTTGCAGCAGTGATAAACATCCCACCTTGCCCAGGTGAGAGCAGGTACAGAGCCTGCAGCAAGTCCCAATCTCACGATTTCTCATTCGGTTTCTTGCCCTGACCAGCAGGCCCCTCACACCCTCCCTCCAGGAGACTGAGTGGCCAACTAGCCTCTTCCTCTCTCCCGCACGGCCACTGGGAGGGGGGTGGGGGTGGGGACCTCTTTTACATTCAGACCAGCTCTGCCTGGGCCTCAGGGGCTCCCAGAGGCGGCCTGTAATTAACATTCTGAGTCTCAGAGCCTAAGAAAAGCTTGCGGCAGAGCTATTTCTGGGTGGATGAAGGTTCAGAAGGATGTTCACCTACTAACACTGAGACTTGGCAGAAACTGGCCCTGAAGTTCCATCCCGCTGCCGGCTGGGATGAACCCGGTATTCAGAGATAAATTTTCTTGTTACCTGGCCTTGGAAGCTCAGCTCAAGTTCAGATCTCCTCCAGGAAGTCTCCCCAGAATGTTCCAAGCCCCCCAACCTCCACTCCCAGGAAGGGAGCAGGACCCAGAGGGAAGGATGCTGGGCTGGGCCAAAGTCACCCTCTAGATTCTCCATCCCCTTTCCTGCACTCGGCCACTCTTCCCGCCACACAAGCAGGTCAAGAAATGCATTCTCTTCCCGCAAGAAGCCTTCCAGAACTGATGAGCCCTAAGATCTGTCCGAATAGGCTCTGTTGAGAAGGATAAGCTCCCAGGTCTAGGAGGCCCTGTAAGGAGCTGGCATTGAGGGCAGTGCTGCCTCACCTTGTAGATTTTCCCCTCCTCTGTGCCCACTAGGAACAGGTAGTCGATCTCTTTGTGGAAGTCAAAGGCAGTGCCACAGCCTTGGGAGAAGAGGGAACAGTTTTAGGCCAGTTCTGGGAGGGAGGCTCCCAGCACCTCCTCTACCCAGGATGGCCTGAGCCCAGGTGCTTGTGAGGGACGGCTGGGGCCAGCCAGGCAAACAGAAACTGGGTCTCTGGCCTGCAGCTTGTCCCGGGCAGTTGGGACTCTGCAAACGGGCCAGGGCTTCTGCAGACAGGAATGGGGCCTGGATAAACAAGGCAGGGATTGAGTTAAACAGGGTCAGGGTCAGGGTAAACAGGGACAGGGTCTGCAAACAGGGATATGGTCTGTGCAAACAGGGTTCTAGTCTGCATAAACAGGGGAGGAATTGAGTAAACAGGGAGAGGATCTGGGCAAACAGGGACCTGATCTGCATAAACAGGGCTGGATCTGCATAACAGCACCCAATCTGCATAAACAGGGAGGGTCTGCAAATGGCCAAGGGCTGGGTGCACTGGGCCAGGCTTTCTCATTACCTCCGGTCAGGCACAAGTGGAGGCACGGTGCGGCAGAAAGAGGGAGGACCAGACACCTCATGGGCTGGGGGGACGTGGCCAGGCGTGGATGTGAGGGGCTGGGGCTCTTACCCACTGTGTGTATCTGCAAGCCCTCGAGACCCTCGGTTGTGCTGTCCTCCACCTTCAGCTTGATGACATCTGTGTGAACCAGCTCGCTCTGCAGTCACACAGGGAGGGGGAAGCACATGGGTGGGGCTGGACCGGCAAGGTTGGGGGTCCCTCTGTCATTCATCTCCCCCAACTCCCTCTCTCCACCCCGGCATGACCCTTTCTGGGAAACAGGCACCTTCACGAGCGTCCAAGACACGATCCTGCCATCAGATGATACAGAGAAGAAGTTAAGGTTGTGGTCCATGTCATCCTTCTGCCACTTGACCTGAAACATCCCAAACTGTGAGCTCTAGGGTGTTGGGTTAGGGCCCCTCAAGAACCCATCTGAGGTCCAGAAGCCAGTTCTGGGAGCCCATATCTCAGAATCCCCTGATTTCCCCGCCCTCCCTCCTTCCACTCATTTCTCTCTCCCTGAGCATCCTGAGGCAGCAGGCCAGTCGGGGCACTGCCCAGTGTCCGGGCTCAGCACTGGAGGTGCCCGGTTCCTCCCTGGGTTGAGTTTTAGGAGCCCAGTTGTAAGAAGGCAGTGGCTCTGGGTTTGACCTCCTTACAGAGCCTGGGAAGGACAGAGCCCATCAACCAGCTTCCTCATTTACAAAACAGGAGCCATGATAGCACGGGCTTGTTGTAAGGAATAAATGAAACAATGAGTGTGAAGCCCTTAGGCCAGAACATTGCAAATATGAAGTGTTCAATAAATATTATTAGCTGACATCCTCAGTATTACCATCATGCTAGGAATCAGGGTGGCAAGGCTCTCGGGAGGCTTTTTCCTGCTTCCTTGGGCAGTGGGGAGGAACAGCCTCCCTCCACCACCCTCCCCATCCAGGCTTGGCCTTCTCTAGGCGGCTCTCTTCTGTTCCCAACTTCACTTCACCACTAGCCCCTGCTTCCAGAATCTTGCTCCCAGATCTCAGATGTGAGCTGCATTTCTCCATCTGCAAATTGGGGTTAATAATCCTGCCCCACCCATCTTCTCTGGGCTGGAAGCAAACATATGCGAAAGTGTTTGGGAGACAGAGCTGTCGTCTTATGAAGATGACACGCTTGAGGCTCAAGTTTCTGTTGCCAGATGTGGAGGCCTGGCCAAGCCACGTCCGGGAGAGCTGGGGCAGGGCTGGGTGCCCAGATCTTCCCACCCTCCAGTTCCCTCCAGGCCTCCTGTGCTGGGGCCACTGTCCCTTCCCCCTGTCACAAGCAGAGGCCCAGTGAGGGAGGACAGGAACCCAGGGCTGCTGCCTGTAACCACAGTTGCCACCTGGCCCTTGAGGGGTGTGTGTAGCGGGGAGGGGATTGCTCTTCTGGGGCCACGCCCCAGGCCTGACTGGTCAGAGCTGCAGGAGGGCAGACCCAGTCCCGCCTGGGTCTGTCTGGGCAGGCTGCTCTTTTGTGCGTTCACTGGGGGGCCTAGAACACCACAGAGCTTGTGAGGCACAAGTCAGAGCAGCCCTGATGCTGAGACCGTTTCCTCTTCTGTGTAAAGGCAGTCCCTTTAAAGGGGGGAGGGGACAGGGGGTGTCAAAGGCCAGGCTGTAAGAGGCGCGAGGGAGCTGCCAAGGGAAGCGTTTAATGAGCGGCGCCAGCGTGCACGGAAATTGTATTTCACACCCCACTTAGCAGCCTGATGCCCAGCTGGGGGGTGGTGTGTGTGTGTATATGCAATGAGCCATGTACGTGTGTGTGTGCGTGTGTGTGTGCAAGTCACACACGTGCTCCTGGGGTCCAGGTGGGAGGGTAGGAATAAAGAGGGCCAAGAGGGGGCAGGTGGAAGTGGGGTTAAGACAATACATGAATGCCCAGGAAGCAGGTGGTAGGGAGGAGACGGAGGCCTGTTTCACCAATTCCTTCTCTTTTGCCTTATCTGATTAGGGCAGGCATGTTTGACCCCAGGGGTCTGCTCATATCCTTCCTGCCCCCTTCCCTTCCCCCGTGTAGCACAGAATATATACACACACACACACCCCCTGCAGAGTGTCGTGGTTGAGGCTTCACAGCGGGGCCTGAACAGGGCTGCACTCTCCTTCGGACAGACGGTTCTCTCCCTGGCTCCAAAACCTTCCATGGCTCCCCGCTGCCAACGGAACAAAGTCCGTCTGCCCCCAGCCTGGCATCTGAGATCTAAAACAACCTATCTCGTTCCTCCCAAGACACAGTCCCGTTGAGAAGGACTTAGACTCTGATGTCTCTGACGCCTCATTCGTCAGCCTGGCTCTTCTTCAAGCTCCAGGATATACAGTCAACTGCCGGTAGGACATCTCCTCCTCTGGCTTCTTTTTTTTTTTTTTTTTTTTTTTTTTTTTGCGTTATGTGGGCCTCTCACTGTCGTGGCCTCTCTCGTTGCGGAGCACAGGCTCCGGACATGCTGGCTCAGCGGCCATGGCTTATGGGCCTAGCCGCTCTGCGGCATGTGGGATCTTCCTGGACCAGGGCACGAACCCGTGTCCCCTGCATCGGCAGGTGGACTCTCAACCACTGCGCCACCAGGGAAGCCCCTCCTCTGGCTTCTTATATTAACTTCCGGCCAGAAATCCACAGATTTCCTACTGGGTCCCCCAAGCTGGAGTCCCAGGCACCGTCACCAATTTTTCCTTTTCCCCATATCCAATCAGTCGTTTCCTGTTCATGATTTGACTGCCTCGACAGCTCTCAACCCTACCTCCTCATTTTTATCTCCACTGCCCCTGTTGTAGCTCAGGCTTCAAGATCTCTCATGCCGTGGCCAGAGGACATCTCCGAGACACTACCTGACTGTGGGACTTCTCTGCCCCAAACCCTCTGATGGTTGGGCACTCTCGTCTTATTCATACATCGGGCTTCTGTACTGACACTTCATTTGAGACCACTAACATGCAAAGTCCAAGCTTCCTACTTGCTAGAGAAGCACACTCACGACTGAGCTCAGGAGTCCCTGACGCTGAGCTCCACGCGGTGTGTTGTTGCCCAGCAGGCCCCTCTGCTTGCCCGTGTCTTTCCGGTGCACGCGTGACCCCTTTGTACCCTTCTTCATCTAACGAATACTCCCTCATTCTTCACGATTCAGCTTAGGTGTTCCTTCCTTTAGGAAGACCTCCCTGGCCCTCTGGCCCCTGGTCCCTATCCCAGACAATCTGGACAATCCTCAGCGCCCCCATGAGCCCTCCTTAGCACACGCCGTATCCTGCTCAGCTGTGGCTGCCGTATCCAGACA
The DNA here is from genome assembly GCF_011762595.2 of Tursiops truncatus. Taxonomy (NCBI): domain Eukaryota; kingdom Metazoa; phylum Chordata; class Mammalia; order Artiodactyla; family Delphinidae; genus Tursiops; species Tursiops truncatus. Next base: position 34,795,160 of record NC_047039.1, read on the forward strand.
CCAAGCCCTAAGCATCCTCAGCTCCCAGAGGAGAGAACAGGTAGGAGTTGATGAATGAATGGATGAATGAGGAGGCAGGGAGGGAATGAGAGCGAAAGAAGAGAACAGGAAGTCATTAAAGGAGTGAGAGGCAGGCCCCTCCCATGTCGCAAGCCCTGATTCCAGCCAAGAACTCTGAGTCTTCGGTTTTGCAAAGGCAGCAGCCCTGTTTTCCTGACAGGATGGTGGGAGAACAGAAGGCCACCCCGTCCAGTGTCCCTGGCACCCGCCCAGTGAAGGGGAACCTGTGTCTCCTGCACACCCTACTTCTCTCTCCAACCTGCGACTTGATTCAGAGAACAGAGCAGAGTGGGAGTAGGGTAGTTGGCCTTGGCCCCTCGCCCTCTCCTGGGCTTGAGGAGGATAGTCAGGCCACCCGGAGATGCTCCGTGCTTGGCCCTGGGCTGTCTGCCCGTGCTGGGAAAGCCGGGCCGGGGCTGGTGCTGGTTCTGTTTGATCAAAGCGAGTCTTTTCTCCTCGCCCTGGGCTTTAAAGTCTCTGCAGACACCCTCCCCGTGTCTGGAGACTTCTGCGGGCCTGGATGCGATGAATGGGGAGGTGGGCTTTTCAGAGGAGAGAACACCTGAGGCTGCAAGTCGGGCTCCTGCTTTGGTCGAGAACTGTGGGGAGGGTGTTTAGGGGGAGGGGGTGCCCCAGCTCTGGGTAAAGGATGAAGCTGAGAGGCCACCATATCCCCTGTGCCTGAACAGCCCTCCCTCTGCTCAGGCCTGTCTGGGAGCTGAGAGCCAGTGCCTGGGGTGCCCACATGACTCAGGAAGCTCAGGGCCAGACAGGCAGGGGTGCAGAGCCCGCCTGCAGACCCTGTCAGGGCAAGGGGGAGAGGAAGGTGAGAAGACAGATCCCAGCACTGCCTGAGGAGCCCAGAGGCCTTGGGCAACTTGAGGCAGAAATCTATGCTTAGACTCTCCCAGGCCTGCCCATGGGGTGAGGGTACACAGCCTCAGAAGGAGGGGGACCTTTGGAACACAGTGAGGAAGGGCCTGCAAAGCCAGAGCTAAGAGACTCTGAGAATGAAACTGTGAAATCCACTCCCAGCGCAATAAGATGGGAGACGCAGAGTCAGGGTGAAATCTAGCCCTAGTGACTAGGTAATGGTCCCATTCTATGCCTGACTGGAGAAGATGGGTGTTACACAGAAGCCTCAGGGACAGACATCACCTACCAGGCCTTACAGCCCCACCAAGAAGGCAGAGAACAGGCAGTGCCTACTGCTATCTGGGAGTTCCCCAAATCTAGCCCAGATGGCAGAAGAGAGCCCCTGTGGGGAGCTGAGGAAGATCATAGACCCTTGGAGCCCTTGACACACTCAGCAGAGGCCCATCAGGCCCTGGGGGCTTCCCACCACGGGCTCTGAGTCACTGACCACTACTTCTAAGAGATCCGAGATCCTTAGCAGATGGGCCCTGCTTGAGGGGAGCTCTGAGGCAGCGGACCCCAGCTCTTACCACAAACCGTCTTGCCTCCTGATGCCTCGCCTGTGCCCTTCTCTGCCCCTTCTCACACCCAGTTCCTTGGACTCTAAGCTAGTAGCTGTCATCCCCATGCCCTTGCCTGTGGCCCTCTCCTCCCCAAGGCCGCTCGTGCGGTGGCTCCCAGGCCCACACGCTACTCAGTCCCACCCACTTCTCCCACCCTGGTCCAAGGCTGACCTGCCACACGGGGTCTGTGTGCTTGCCAGACTTGGCTGAGCTGCGAAAGGAGGGCTGGGAGTAGGGCTTCTTGAGGTTGTAAATGGCCACGTTGCCGTCGTAGTGGCCCACCACCACTAGGTGGGGGTGGTCCACGTGCACGTCCAGGCACAGGATGCCGCTCTCGCTGCTGAAGGTGTATTCGGGGAAGCTGGGGTTCTTCATGCTATAGAAGAGCAGCATGCCCCGGCTCTGCTTCCTGAAGTCATCTGGCCCAGGGAAGAGGGCGGCGGTGATTGGACAGTCCCTGCTGGGGAAGCCCCGGCCCCTCCCTCACAGGGTGGACAAGCCCTGCCCAGTCCTGCCTCTGACAGAGAGCGTGGGAGACCTCTCGGGGCTTCATCTTCTCTGTCCGTGAGACAGAATCATGCGACTTGACCCACCCCCTTCTCAGGGTTCACGAGAGGATCCAACAGATAAGGTGACCAGGCATATCTGAGGGACGGACATTCTCTTTAGTCTCCCTGGGGTACAGGAAAGGGGGGGGCTGCAGGCTCAAAGAGTTGTTAAGTGAAGAATGTGGGTGGGCTTGGGAAGGAGCAGTATCCTCAGAGAGGGTCCAGATGCCCAGCCCATCTCCTGCCTTTAGGTGCTGGGATAATGGCCATGTACCCCTCGTCCCCAGCCAGCGACAGGGGTTCAGTCTGGACTAACACGGAATTGCCTGTAGGAGTCCCACACTAGCCACCTGTGGGCATCTTCCCAGACCCTCTGGTCCCACAGTCCCCAGCTGCAGCCTGAGCCCTAGCTCTAAGCATGCTCCCAGATTCGAAAGGTCCCAGGCCAGCCAGTCAGGCTTCCATAGGCCACAGTGCTATCCCTCTGGCCTGGGCGCAGCCTTCGGTGATCAACAGTGGACCGCTCAGCAGACGTCCTCCTCCCGGCCCGCCCCATGGCAAGGGAACGCCTCCCACACTCCTTCATGCTCCGCGCACTTGGCGCCCATCCTGATAATGCAGTCACTGGATGGAATACAGTCCCAGCCGTCCATTCCCGCCCTCCCGCCACCAGCCCAGGACCCTTCCCAAGCTCAGAAGAGCCAGAGCTGGAGAGGTGGAAGTCTAGAGCAGCCCCGTCTTGGGGGCCCTATGCTAAGGCAGCCTTTTAGCTCTGCCGGCCCCCCAGGGCTATCTCCTCTGCCCCTGGCCACTGCAGGCCTGGGCCCTCCTCCCAGAGTGGCCAGTCCTGAGGTGAGGAGCCCATGGGCGGGAAGGATAGGTAAGCAGCCCCAACTTGGTGAGTTTTTTTTGTGTGTGTGTGGTACGCGGGCCTCTCACTGTTGTGGCCTCTCCTGTTGCGGAGCACAGGCTCCGGACGCGCAGGCTCAGCGGCCATGGCTCACGGGTGCAGCCGCTCCGCGGCATGTGGGATCTTCCCGGACCGGGGCACGAACCTGTGTCCCCTGCATCGGCAGGCAGACTCTCAATCACTGCGCCACCAGGGAAGCCCTTGGTGAGTTTTGCTGAGTCATTCTCTCTGTCTTGTGTCTAAGACTGCCCCTTTCTTGAGGGAGCAGGTGACTGGGCTGGGAGCAGGTGACTGGGCTGGGCTCAGGGACAGTCTGGGCTGGGCTCCCTGGGCTCTGGGCGTGAGCCCAGCTATGACCAGGTCCCAGCTATCCTCACCCTGGGCACTCTGCAAGCACAGCGGATGCTTCCTGGGAGCCAGGGTTAGGGAGCAGGGAGCAGCCAGGAGCCAGGCTGGCCTTAGGTGGGCAGAGCTGGAAGCTGAGGCCAGCCGGCCTGCCCACCAGCGCAGCTGTCTGTGGGGGAGCCCACCTTCCCTTGCCGTGGCTAACTGTCACCAGCTCTGGGACTCCTGTCAGGAACCCCTCCCCTGATCAACTGCACGGGAGTCTTCCTGTGCAAGGAGGGGGCTGCCCCTGGAGTGGAAGGTACAAGGGTCCAGCCTGAGCCACGGGGAGGGCACGCAGTGGTTCAGGAAGGAAAATGCTTCTGCTCTGGGGAAAGTGAGGAAAGCCAGGTTGGGTCACCCTGTGCCCGGCACTATCTCAAAGACTGGCCTTGAGGTGGGAGATGGAAGCTGGCAGTACCTCACCGTGTAGGGCTCCAGGCTGGGCCCCAAGGGCTGACTCTTGAATTCAGGGAGAGATCTGCAGTTGGCTGAGGGGAGTGTCTTTCCCACCCAGACCACGAAGGGCTTGAACCGGGCAGTGTGACAGTCACTTGCCATTCCTTTAATTCATGACCCAAATCCTGAGCACCTGATCTGGGCCTCCCCCTGGGCTGAGCCTGGCAGGGACAGACACACCCCACTGGAGACGTGGGCTTGCCCTCAGCAGCCCCTAGTGTGGTGACAGGGAGCCAGACCCCGTGGCTGAATGGGCAAGCCCTTGCTGGGTAATCAAAGTATTAAATGCCAGGCCAGAGGTGAGCTGTAGATGCCCTTGACATCCAATCTGGCCTTGATGCTGGGCAAGACTGACAGAATGGGAGTGGGCGGGCCAGAGGGCGAATGAAAGGCAGGGTGGCTGGGTGAGTGATGCTCAGGCTGAGTTCTCAGATGCTCTTCTTATGGCACCAAGGGGCAAAGGCAGGCATGACCTCACACTTGCTCTCACTGTGCCACGGTATCTGGCCCCTTGAGGGACAGCAGTGATGACTTTCTCTAGACACGCTTCCAGCACTGTGTGCCCCTGCACTCACACACAGCCTTCATGACCAGTGGAACCAGGAAAGGAGGGTTGGAAACCCTAGGTCGGCTTAGTAACTCTGCAGTGAGGACATCTCTGACCCACTCACAGAACCACTGGGACTAGACACTGAACTATGGCCCCTGGATTTTATAGTTGGGTAAACTGAGGCCAGAGGGGAGAATGGTGTCCCCTAGTGCGTTAGACCCATTGCTTGGTGTTTGCCACACCCAATAGCCTGTTTATCGCTGCAGTTACTCTGCTCAGGGTAGTGGCACTAATCTGATCTTTACATGGAGGTGGAGAAAGGAGGAGAAGGGGGCACCAGACCTGTTGGGGTGGTGGGGCGACTGGCACAGCCAATCCTTCCAGAATCTTGGACTAGAGAATGAGTAAGGGCCAGGGCAGTCAGGCATGACGAGAGAAAACTTCTGGCAGAGAGAAGCGTGGATTTCACGAGGCAGGGACACAGAGAGCAACCAGCCACACTAAGGCCTGAGGTCCTGCCTGCGTTCCCAGGCCACGTGCATCCCGACAATAAGCCTCCTGTTCTTAACCTGGCCCTAGGGGTCTCTGCTATTTGCAACCAAACAAGCCCTCCTGACATAAAGATCACAGCTTCTCGGGACTTCCCTGGTGGCGCAGTGGTTAAGAATCTGCCTGCCAATGCAGGGGACACAGGTTCGATCCCTGGTCCGGGAAGATCCCACGTGCCGGGGAGCAACTGAGCCCGTGTGCCACAACTACTGAACTACTGAGCCCACATGCTGCAACTACTGAAGCCCGTGCACCTAGAGGCTGTGCTCTGCAACAAGAGAGGCCACCGCAATGAGAAGCCCACGCACCGCAACGAAGACCCAATGCAGCCAAAAAAAAAAAAAAAAAGATCACAGCTTCTAATCATGGCTAGACCATGTGTTTCCTGAATTCCAGTTCAAGGCTTTGTCTGCCAAACCTCACCAGGAAAGCAGAGAAAAATTCCCATTCGGCTGGGGCTTCCTCTCCACTCTGTCTTATTCTATGATCTTCTCATGCCCATCTCCAGCCCCCTATGAGACCTCACTGTTCCACTCTCTAAGTGTGCCCAGCGTGACATCACTGCCCTAACCTGCAACGGTGCCAGCATGATAGCATCATCTTGTCTTCTAGAAGTCCTAAAATGGCATCACTACTCAGACCACCAATGGTCTCCACGTGATATCGTTGCTCAGGCTACCAGCAGTCCTAGTGACATCATCGCCCAGCCTGCCATCATTCCCAGTACGATGCCGCCAGCCAGGTCACCAGCAGTCCCAGTAAGACATTGGCATCAAGGTCACCTACAGCGCCTCAGTTCCCAGTGAGAGATAGAATCCTATCAGGCTCAAGGCTCACAGAGCCTTGGGCCCTGGGCCCTGGGGTACTTTGTCCTGAATCCCACAGACTACCTGGCTCCCCACAGCAGGACCGGAGGGCCCAGTGACACAGATGGGAGCCCCCCGACCCCACACTCCATTACATAAAGAGGCAGGAGCCCTGAAGTCTGGGGCCAGTGAAGGAATTCCAGGTTATTCTAGGCCATAGGATTTCAGAGAGTATGTGTGGCTGGGTGAAAGGGAAAGAGGAATAGAGGAAGGGAAAGGGAGAGAAAGACAGAGGGAGGGCGGAGGGGAGGTGGGGAGGAGAAACCACGTGGTGTGTGACTCCAAGACAGGGGGAGAGGGCCGCTGGCCTGGCCTTAGCTCCACTTTGCACTTTTGCCCTTCTCCAGGAAGCCTTCTAGACCCTTAGCCTCTCCTCTGTGAGTGCCCACCCTCCCCCCAGGAACTCCTCTACCTGTACCGCATTATTACAGGTGGCTGTGAGCAGGTGTTTTCCTTAGCCTGCCACCAAAGGATGGAGTGAGGGAGCATGCCCTGGCGTGGCCCAGCAGGCTTACTCTGTCCAGTGAGAGAGTTGCCTCCTGCTAACCCTGCTCTGCTGGATAATCTCTAAGGCCTCCCTGACTCTGACCTTCAATGATCCACGAGATTTGGGGGAGGAGAATCAACTCCCTAATAGAGCCTGATCTGGTGCTTCTCAGAAAGCCATGGTCTCAGGGGACGGGTGGCTTAATTCCACCATAGACCAAAGCTCTCACTGCCCTCAGCTCCCTCTGCCAGGGCCCTAGCAGAGTAGTGCCCAGTGAGTAGCATGGATGGATGCCTTCTTGGACTGGCAATCACAGCTCTACCCCTGCCCTACAAGGAAGAGCTCTAGATCACTCTGGAGAGTTCTGGCTGTCAGGAGAAGCCTGGGCTTCTGCTCAGGATTCGGGGATGGCAAGGCAGACAGAGGGCATGTTGGGGCATCTGGCTAAAGCCAGGTCCGTGGTCAGAGGGAAGTAGATGCCAAGCTGCAGAGACAACGATACCAAGACAGTGTCGGTCAGCAGGCCTCCTCCTCTCTTCCTGTGGCTCCCAAACGAACCCAGCCCAGAACTGACTCTAAGGCAGCAGCTGTTTAATGACTCCCTTTTTAAGGCATGAAAAAGGCGCTCGGAGGGGGCTGTGGTAGGCATAATAATGCCCCCCAAATGTCCATGTCCTAATCTCCGGAGCCCATAAATACGTTACTTTGCACAGAAAAAGGGATTTTGTAGATGTGATTAAATTAAAGACCTTGAGGTGGGGAGATTATCCTGGATTATCCGGGTGGACCCAGTGTAATCACAGGAGTCCTTATAAGGGAAGGAAAGAGGCAGGAGAGTCAGAGAAGGAGGTGTGACAACAGAAGCAGATATCGCAATGATGCAATTGCTAGCTGGAAGGAGGCCACAAGCCATGAAATATGGGCAGCCTCCAAACTGGGAAAGGCAGGGAAGTGGATGGTCCTGCTGACACCTGATTTTTGCTCAGCAAAACGCAGTTTAGATGTCTGACCTCCAGAACTGTAAGATAATAAATTTGTGTTGTTTTAAGCCATCATGTTCACAGTAATTTGTTACTTCAGCAGTAGGAAACTAATACAGTAGGCTTTCAGGGAAGGTTGACCCAAACTCTACTTTTAGGAATCAGAGGGAGAGGCCACTCAGGATGGCTGTTCTCTTGCTCTCTGCGCATCCCCTGATCAACCAGTCCCTGCTTCACCTACACCTTACTCCCATGACCATCTAATTCTCTTAATCATAGGACTTAATCAGTAACTACCTATGTGCTTGCCCCCTGCCCCAGCTGCTGGTTTCCCTGGTGACTGATGAGCCAACCTGATGCCAATTCCCCCTATAAATGGTAGCCTCCTCCCCCAGCAGCAAGGATTGTGGCCATGTCCTGTGTGCAGTCTGCCATACACAGTGTGGGTGTTGCTCCAGGATGTTTTGCTTCTGACTTGTAAGATTCCCTATCCAATAAGTTGCGGGTGTCCCTGTCACTTTCTCTGGGCTCCTTCTTTGGTCTCACAGCTGGGCGGTTACCAGGCTTGCAGGCCTGTGATGGTACCTTTTTCTGCGGTGGTTTGGAAGCAATCCCTCTAGAAGTCAGGGGGATAGAGGCAATGATCCCCAGCTCTTCTGATGACAAGAATGAAACCCTCCCTCAGTTTCCCACAGCCCAGCCCTGCCACCTTGGACTCCAGGAACAGATATGCCCCTTGGGTTAGGATTTTCAGTCTCCAAAGGCAGGGGACTGGCCCAAGGCTGCCCCCAAGAAAGTACATCAGTGCTAGAGTGTTCCAAACCTCCAGTGTGGACCACAGACCGTGGTGCCAGGCTGGATCCAGCCTTCCAGGTAGCTGGGCTTTTCCAAGAGCCCTCACCTGATTAGAAGTCATATTTAAACAGTGTGGGAAATAAGAGCACAGCCTTGGAGACAGAATACATCAAGCGGGACATTTAATTTGATTTAGGGAAAATGAGGCAAACATTTGAGAACCTAAATAACTAACCAGTAATTAAACTAACAATGGGAATGCCCTTGCACTACAACCCAGTGAGCACAGTGGCCTTTATGGACTGTATTTACAAAGAGACCTGACAACATAATTAGTCCTGTAAATTTTACACAGCCTGCAGCTGAGGAGTGATGGATTTTGTGTGTGGAGGATGAACAGGGAGAAATGAGGTGGATGAATTTCCATTTTCAGTAAATGAAATTAACACTGCTTAATTAGTGAAGCTGACAAATAAATGATCAGGAAAGATTTAAATCCCTACAAGTGCATCCCTGGCCTGGGCAGGCTGACGGACCGGCCAGGAGGTGGTGGGGCAGAGTGGGAATGGGTTTAGCGCTGGGACTCAAGGCCTGACTCTGGCCCCTTTTGAGGGTGCTGTTTCTCAGCGGCTGGGCTGAGGGACAGCTGGCTCTTCTGACTTTCTAAGATGTGTCCTGCTGGGAGGCTTCCTCCCTGTCTCCTGTGTGATAGCCAGTCAGGACCACACAGTGTCTAGGATGTGTTCCACCATCCCTGCCCAGCAGATCACGAGGAGTCCCCATTTCCCTGCCGTGAACTGCCTAATGGGCTGGAAAGCACCCCTTCAGTGCAGCAGGTGCACTGATAAAATTGCATCCCAGCTTTGCCCCGTGGGCCAGCTCTTCCTAGACTACCTCCTTTGCCTTCCAGTGTTCCTCTATCTGCTTTCACCTGCTGACAGCCTTTCTTCACTCTGCTGAGACATGGAGCCTGGCCCTAGAGGGCACCCCAGTCTCTGCCCTATATGCAGCCTGACATGTCCACCATCTGGTACCCAGCAGCCACGAGGGGAGGCGGGTGTGATCGCTTCTGTGCGGTTGCAGGTAGTTGCCCGGGCTCTTTTCCTCACCAGCTTGCTCCTGGCCTGGCTCCAGATGACCACCCTTGGCCCCAGTCCTTCCTAGGGTGCATGCCTACCCCTGCCCAAGTCTTATTTGGCTGGGTCAGAGAATCCACATCTGGGAATTCCAGGCAAAAGGAGCCCTGGGCTGAGCTCATCAGGGTCAAACCCAACAACAAACCCAAATTCTCACTTTAGAGTCTGGCCACAGGAGGCCGAGTCTGATCCTGGGAGGTTGGCTGCTGGGAATTTCCAAAGACAGTGTGATGGATGCTGGTGAGCCAGCTGCCCCTCACAGTGACCCCGTCCAGTAACTAGGGTACCTTTTGCCTGCCTCAGCTTTGCCCCTCTTTCTTCCAGGGAGGCACTTGGGCACTTGAGAGCATGGGACTCCCAGGGGTGACCTCAGGAGTGAATGCAGGGGCCCCTCTGCGTTCCAGCCCAGCCTGGCTCTGCTCAGGCCTCTGCAGATTGATGCTGACATGTACAAGGCTCTGGAGAATAGATGCCTGTTGGAAAACTGGTCAACAGCTCCCATACCAGTGACAGCAAATACCACCGCCGCCGCCGCTGCCGGGCCCAGCTCTCTAAGAGAAGAGGTAGGGGCTTTGTCTGATACCCCTCTGTCCCTATAGCCCCCGCTCTCTGCTCAGGGCCCCGGAGGGTCCTGCAGGAAAGCTAGGAGACAGAACGCCAGACAAGTCAGCAATGGTTGTCCTTTATGTGAGAGTGGTTCCTATAGCTCATGGGGCACATTTGCTGCTTTTCTTCCACGCATGTCTCATGACGGCCCTGGGACAAAGGGCCCGCAGGTGTCAGCCTCTCCAGGTCACCAGTGAAAACACCAAGGCTGACAGCAGCTTCTGGCCCGAGGTCACACCACTGGGAAGTGACCCTCCAGCCAGAAGGTCTGCAGCTGATAGCAGTGCCATCCAGGGACGTGGATGTGGCCAACAAAGGACAAAGAGACCCTTCCCGGGTGTGTGCCTGCCCAAAGGAGGCCTCTGGGCCTGTTGGGCTTGGGGCCATCGATTCCTGTGGGGTGGGTTACTCTTCTCCGCTGCTCCTGGCTAAGGCTGCCCCCATGGACAACCTCTATATGACCCCAACCAGCTGACGCCCCTCCTGGCCCTCGGCAAGTGGAGGATAGGGCTAGAGCTGAAGCAGTTTCTCCTCCCACCTGCTGGGGAGCAGCCCACATCCCTACCTCAGTCCTGGGCAGAGAGCCTGGGCTGATCAGCCTCAGAGATGGGTCCACACCCACTCCTGGGCGGGCCTGCTCAGCCCCCTGCCCTGTTCCGGCCCAGTAGCTGCAGCAGAGGGGGAGGAATGTGCTAGTTCCCTGCCAGAGGGGGTGGGCACTTCCCTCTTGGCAGTAGCCCATCCTCAGGAGTGGGAACACAAAGCGGGCATTTAGGGCATCCTCAAAGGCGGCCCAGACCACGAGACTGGGCGCAGCTCCAAGGGCTTCTCCCTGAGAGGAATGACAAACACCCACTCCTCCTGGCCCTCCCCTCCCTCCCCGACACTGGTCAAAGAATGGGCTGGGCCGACAGGCGGTCTGAGGGGCAGAGACCAGGAGCTTGTACGCCTGCCAGCCAGCAGCAGCTTAGAGAATGGGAAGGTCTCTCTGTCCGCAGAAGCTAATCCTCCTAGCCAGAGCACATGTTGTTCGCCTAGGGAGCTGCGGCTAGCGCGAAGTATGGGGCCCTCTCCCGTTAGGAAGAGGGAACGCCCAGGCCAGTGCAGAGGCAGGGGCTTCTGCAGGGACCAAGGAACACGAAGGGAAAGCAAAGTGCCACACGGTTTCCACAGTGTTGCCTCCTGCTGTGGGGTGATGGAAACTGGCGGGGACGGGAGCATCCCGGAAGGCGGTGGTCTCCCAGGGTTCGGGGCCAGTGATGAACATCAAGTGCTTGCCCCCCTTCCCCACCCCGCCTGCTCCAGGGCCTGCTCAGGAAACTCTCCTCCTTCAGGCCTCACCACCAAATTCCTCCCCAGGTCTGGTCCAGTCTACCTTCTCATCCTTCTCAAATCCACTTCTCCATCTCCACTCCACGCTGGTGGTTCAGATCCTGCCATCTCTCCTTGGGATGCCTCCCCAGTCTCCTAGCTGGTCTCCAGCCTCCAGTCTCACGCCTGCAAATCCCCCCTGCAGTGGTTGTGTCCCAGCCCTTGTCAAATTCCTTCAGTGTTTTCCCCTCCGGAGAAGGTCCAAGTTTCCTGGAATGGCTTACCAAGCCCTTTGGGGGCTAACCCTGGCCCCCTCTACAGCTTCATTTCCTCCCATATTGCTCATGCCTCCAGACCTTTGCATATGCTGCTCCCTTTACCATAATAACTCCTTCGAGGCTCATTTTGGCATATTCCTTCATTCAGCACTAATTACCAGTATGACAGTGGGTCTTCTCCATTAGACTGTGAGCACCCTGAGGGCGCTAGACTTAGTCATCTTTGTATCTTTCACACCTGGCAAAGAGCTCTGCACTGAGTAGGTACTTCGTGTTTGCTGGTTGAGTGAGAAAATGAACAAATAGCCGCATTACTTACAGGAGCCATGTCCCACCGCAAACAGATCATTGTATTTTGGACTCCTGCAAGAGAAATAAGAACCCCTTGGCCCAGGAAATGGACATGGCTCTCCCCTGTACAGTGGTGCCTTAACTGCACTGTAGACATCCACTGTTGAGCTTAGAGACCTGGGACGATCCCATAAGAATCCCAGTCTCACGTTTTTCCGTAATGCTACGCGTCACCTTCAAAGTGCTTAAGCGCGGCAGAAGCTCCCTGCTCAGGGCTTGGCATGCAGCAGGCGCTCAGGGATTCCAGGTTTTCCGCAATGTCTATACTCACCAGCAGAGGGCGGTGACGGCCAGGCGCTTGGCTTTGTCATTTTGGAACTTCCAGAGAGGCAGCAGCGTACCCTCCTGGTCCCGGTATTCGTCAGCAGCATCCTCGTAGTACTTAAAATCTTAAACACACACAGGCTGAGTCAGCCCTGGGATTGCCACTTTCTGTCTGGACCTCCTTGGCCCAAACAATTAACCTCTTTGTATTTCAGAGTGGGAATAGTAATAGTACCTATCTCAAAGGACTGTTGTGAGGATTGATTGCTAATATATGTAAAGTACTTAGAAAAATACCTGGCACAGAGTAAGCTCTCTACAATGTTGTTGTTACTGTCATTGTTGTTTTTGGAGGTAAATTACACTAAAGAGGCTATGTCCTTGAGGGTAATAATTCCACGTCTGTCCATCTTCATATCCACGGCCAAGCCCCGCTGGAGTGAAGCTGCCTGGCCCCCTCATGGGTCCTCTGAGCTCAAGTTCATCTCCTGCCCTAAATTGTCTCTACCTCCCGTTTCCTCTAACTTAGGTAGAAGCCCCCTCCATCCTTGTATTTGTCTAAACCAGAAATCTTGGTAAACCTTGACTGATCTTTTCCCATCATTTCTCATGTTTTCCTTCTGATTATCTTTTTAGTCCATTCACTTCTCTCCAGACCCATAGCCACTTCCTAGGTTCAGGCCCCAAAAGCCATCACCCAGACTCTTACGCCACCCTCCTAGCTGGTCTCTCTACCTCCGGACGCTCCTCCGGTCCACATTCTGCAGAATAAACCACCTCCCCTACTGCCCTGAAAACCCCTCAATGGCTCCCCTTGCACAGGGGCTCCCTGGTCAAACCGAGGCTCCTGGCCGCTACTTCCATGTCATTTCCAGCCAACTGTTCACCTACCCTCTGTATCAAACAGCGTCTAAAATGTCCTGCTCCTCCTGAAAACTCCCACTCACTCTAGATCCAGATCAAACTCCCCCTGCTCTGTGAGGCCTTCACTTTCTTGCTGAGCAGAGTTCACCTCCTCCTCCGTCCCAGGCCTGCCTCTTGTCTGCTGAAACGTGTGTCATACAGCGTTGCCTCTCTTTATCCTTTTGCCTGTCTCCCCACTCTGGCAGACGGCTCCTGGGGAGCAGGAAGCACGTTATTTTCATCTCTGGACCCGCAGTCCCTAGCACAGGGGCCAGCCACAGAGCAGACACCTGATGACTGTTCAAAAAAGGCAACAAAATAGATCAACAGAAGGGAAATGGTTCTCGGTCTTCTTTCCAACCCATTAGAAAATGATCCTCTTATCCAACGTGGTCAAGGACGTGCCCAGGCACGGCCCCAGCCTCTCTCACAATGCCCCACACTTCGAGGTTTGGGGACTACATTCAGCCCTCAAAAATGGCTCAGACGAAAAAAAAGATTAGAGTGGTCAGAGGCATGAGCCTTGATCACATCAGAGATCCCTGAGCTCAGACTATCTTTGAAAAGACTTCGTTTCAGAGAGGAGATTAATTGGTAACACTTCTCTGTTTTCACTTCTTCCCAAAGGGAAAAGTGTATGCAATTTTAAAAAATCAAGGTTCAATGCATTTTTCTGTGACTGTGTTCTCATAGATGAAAAAGGTTCACCGAGGCCAATTTCTCCATGGATATTAATCATGTTTGCAGCTCTTTGGTGGGCTGATTGCAGAGTCTGGGTTTCAGGAAGCCAAGCTGTGTGAGTGACAAATTCATTCACAGCCGCCGTGTACTTTGACAGCTTTGAAAAGCACTCAAGGTCGTTTTCCAGCCTGAATGATAACAAGGGGGCTTGTTTAGGCTGCTGGTCTTGGCAGCCCTGGTTTCTCTGTCCCATGGGTGAGCAATGAGCATCAAGTCACCAAGAAGAGCCCTGGGCTGTCAGCAGAGGAGACCAGCCAGCAGTGGGGAGCTGCCAGCTCTGGGGAGGCAGCTGCTCCAGATAAATGCACAACCTCTTAGGGAAATACAAGCCACTTGGGAATGTGCTGTTCATGCCATGGGAAGGATTCCGTTTCCCTGGCTCTGTCAAAGACACCAGAATTTCCCAGGCCCCCAGGATTTAAGCGTTTCTGAATCAATCTCTTTCTTCACCTCGTCACTAATTAATCACTCACATAGACCTATTGAGTGTTTATTTGAAATGTCTCTTCCAGCTCAGTGGCTCTGTGGCCTCGTGCTAAAGTGCTTAGGCTATGGGTCCAGGGGGCCTGTGTTCGAGTCCTGATTGTGCCGCTCTCACCTCACACTAGCTGTGTTTTCGAACAAGTGGTGACATTTCAGCCTGAATGTCTCATCTATAACATGGAGATAATAGTGGTTTTCACCTGACAGTGTGGCTGTCAGGATGAAATAGAATAATACATGTAAACTGCACAGTACAACGCCTGGTACATAGGCCATTCCCAGGGAAGGCTGGTGCTTGCTGTTCACTGTTGTAACTGCACCTTTTTCTCCAACCCTGATGATGCATTCTGGGTAAGGTGCAGTGAGGCCCACTCTACCCACACCGGAACCTCACCCTCGCCTCTGCCGCTGTATTCTGCCCAGTGGTACGCTCCTCCAGCCCTGCTCTCCTCGGGCTGTGTCCCTGCCTGGACAGTATCTTTGAACTCTGCAGAGAAAGCTCAGATTCCCTGCGTGACATTCGAGGCCCTTTCTTAAGTGGCCCCGACCACTTCTCCAGCCTGAACTCTCACCACTTTCCAACAGAGCCCCTGTCGGGGTCACTGAGCCTGCTGCCCCTTGTTCCCAGAGTCCTTTCCAATTCATTTTCACCACTGAGTCACTGCTCGTGCTGTCTCCTGCCCAGCACACCTGCCCTCTGCTAATCTCCCACTCAAACTCTGCTATCCCTTGGCATCCAGCTCAGCCCTCCCTGAAGCCTTCCTTGACTGCTGCCACTCCTCACTTCCCCTCCTCCATTCTTGACGATCCCCAGAGCAGTTTCTGTCTGCGTTCTATCACTTATATGGTCCCTAAGCTGGACAGAGTAGAGAACAGAGCACAGAATTAGGTGGCTTAAGACCTAGGTTTGGGTCCTCTCTGCCTTTCACTAGTCAGGTGGCCTTGGCCTTAGCTTTGTCGTGTATGAAGAAAGGATAAAAATCTCTGCTCTGCCGCCTCCCAGGATTGTTAGAAAGATGCTATTAAATCACTAATGTGCAGATTTTTTGCTGCACCATTGTCAGATCTCATCACCACACCCATTTTTTTCTTACGCCATTGTTCCTGTTTGACCTGTGTTAAGCCTTATCTCCCTAGTGACATCCAGAGAAGGGATTATTTTTTCTCCCCTTGCACCTGTAGGACCTAGCATGGGACACTCAAATACTCATTTTGTATGAGGGATTTTTTTTTTTTTTTTGCGGTACGCGGGCCTCCCACTGTTGTGGCCTCTCCCGTTGCGGAGCACAGGCTCCGGACGCGCAGGCTCAGCAGCCATGGCTCACGGGCCCAGCCGCTCCGCGCCATGTGGGATCCTCCCGGACCGGGGCACGAACCCGTGTCCCCTGCATCGGCAGGCGGACTCTCAACCACTGCGCCACCAGGGAAGCCCCTGTATGAGGGATTTTTAATACAGGTAATAATAGTAGTTGCCAGCACTTTAAGTCTAACCTTGAGCAACATCATCATATGTGTTCTGGTTGACCATCCGCTCCACGATTTTAGCAGCTTGGGTCACTTTGATGATGTCATCACTCTGTGGAGATACAGGAGCCACAGGTCCTAAGCCAGCATCTGGAAGGTCGTGCCCTGAGCCACAGCCCTGACTTACAACTGGTTCAGCGATGCCTCTTTGACACCACCCACCCCAGATAGCTCTGTAAAGGTATCTCTTTGTGCCTCCAGGCCCAGTTCTCCCCAACACCCTCTTCTGGGAATGCCCAGCTCACAAGTGGCACAAGGAGTCTGCACTGCCATACTTGGCCCCTGAGCAGAGCCTGCCTCCTGCTCTTTCATCCTGAGCTTATCCTGGGGAAGGCGTATCTCTGAGCACAAGACAGGGCATTGAAGAGAGCCCAGGAGGGGTATTGGAGGGGACAGCAGACAGGGTAGGTAGGAGACTTCTTTGGTGGGGACAGAAGTTTCACCAGCCTGAGCAACAAGGGCTCCTGTTAAAGTTCTCAGAGATCTTCTGGTCCAACTTATTTAGTCAAGAGCTGAGGAGGACACCGAGGCCCAGGGAGAGGAAAGAGACCCGCTTTTACACAGGGAGTACAAGGCAGAACTGACTCCTAACCCAGGACCCTGTCCACGGCCCAGGCCAAGGAGAAAGCATGAAGTTTCATGTCAGGGGAAAATGACTCATTCTGAACAAAAAAACAGGATCATCATTATGTGAAATTCCATAACGTAAACCATTTAACAGGTTAAAAGAGGAGCAAAGAGTTTGGGGCTGGCAAGACGGGCCTAAAGAGTTTAGGGCAGGTGGCAGGAATGAACCAGTGGAGAGGACAGCCCTCCAGAGGGGCTCCAGAGGGCCAGGCCCATGGCTCTCAAAGATGAGATTTCCCAGGACTGACAGTGTCAGGCAGTGGTTAAGAGAACGGGTTCTGGGACCACACGGACCTGCATCCCCATCCCATCCCACAGATTAGGAGCCGAGTGGCAACTTTAGGTAAGTTACATCTCTGTGTTTTAGAGTACTCTGATACAGTGGGGATGGATAATGCCACTTGCGTCATGGGGTCGTTGTAGGATTAAATGTAATAAGCACCATGGTGTTAGTAGCCCAGTGCCCGGTGGTGATGGTGATGGTGGTGTCAGAGGAAACATGCGGCCCAGTGTGGTGGGGGATTACTTACAAAGTCACACATGGGGGACTGCCTTTGAGACTCTCTCATCAGTTTTCAAACCGACTCCAAGCTTATTTCAGAAAACTGACCAAGGACATTCACTGGAGTCTTATAATCACAACTCTCAGAGTTCACCTGGTCCCAGCCACTACCCCCTATTCCCTGACCCAAAGCAGGAATCCTTCCCCCTCAGCAGCTTCCTGGCAAACACCTCTCCCCAAGTCAGGCAGTATCTTGTACGGTAAGACAGCGTGTTAGCTGAAACCTACTTCCCTGGGTCTTATACCCATGGTCCTAACTCTGTCCTCCAGCCATAGAGACTTGTGTGCCAGATGCTAGGTCCTCTGATGTAGGAGGACAGCGCCTCATTCCTCGAGTCAGCACTCCTTCAGGCGAACCCTCCCAGTTCCATCAGCCATGCATGGCATATTAACAGCCACCACCTGTCAACCAGTATCAAGCAAGTACTATTTTAGGGGCTGTGCATATATTATCTTGGGTTCTCACGACAGTCTTGCAAATCAGGTATCATTAGGCTGTCTACAGATGAGGGAACAGGTTTTAGAAAAATCCAGCTCCACAGCAAAGCCAGGATGTACACTCAAATCTGTGGACTCTAGGGCCTGTGTTCTCAGCCCCACACAGAGAGCCAGTTCCTACCCAGCCTGACCACCCTTTCCTGGTCCTGGGAGACTCAGGGATGCACATGCGCTCTGAGGAGAGAGTATGGTTCCGGAAGCTATGCTACTTGAGCAGACACAGCTCTTTGTTGGTTCTGACTGAACTTGTGGCCTCTGAGCCCTTTCCCCCTTTGCTGTCTTAATCTCTCAGATAAGACAAACTTACATTCATTTCTGTACATTTACCCAAATCATTAGTGAGACAGAAACCTGAGATCTACCACTGCAGACCTTCTGACAGAGTATCATGAAGTTATTCTGCTTTCTCTCCTCCCACACACTGGAATTTTATACCAACCTAATCAGATCTGGGTCTCTGAGAAAGGGGTATCACTCTGTTCATGGGCTGGGCCTCAGCAAAGGGGAAGGCAACTGCCACCCCCAATCTGCTCTACAGATAGCCTTGCCCAGTACTTGGGATTCCCAGTTAGAGATCAGTTCCCTTGGGGGGAGGTTGAATAGAATACTAAAGTATTAACTGTCTATGTTATACCCCCAGTGTCCTGTTCCACTGTATTTCTTGGTTCAGAGGGCTGGAATCTGCCTGCATCACAGCCTTTCATGTTAGCCAAGCTGGAAGAACCCAGTGTGGTCCTGCCTCCCTAGACACCAACTCTGGTAGGGCTGAGACCCAAGGACAGTTTTCAGTCTCAGTCACAGGGATCTCTCTTCTGGTCTGTGGGTCCTGGTGACTGCAGTTAAGAGCCAGAGCCCATAGCCAAACCCCTGATGGACCTTCAAGCGAAACTGGACCCAGTCCAACAGCCCCTCTGAAGCCCCTAACCTCTAGGGAACGGTGCAGGGAAAGTTAAGGGTCTGAACAGGGCAACCTTCAGGGCAGGGACTTATCTTTCACCTCAGGGTTCCAGTACTCAGCATGGTCATGATCACCAAGTGCGTGCTCTGTGATTAAATGAAACTGAATTGGGCAGTTCCTATTAAGCCAGGGCCGGGAACCCTCAAACCTCCCCTAAAATGTGACTTTTCATGGGCATGGAATTGAGTGGAAGTGGACAGACTTCAGACAAAGGAAGAGTACGATCTGGCTTCTGTTCTGGAGTGGAGCAGAACCATTTCCCTGAGAGCTGTCTGGGAGCTCTCCGAGGTGCTGAACTTGACCCTGGCTTCTTGTGGATATTGTCCTTCCCTCCCCATTGCACGTCAAACTCATCCTGATCTCCGTAATGGGACTCTGGCTCCTGACACAGCTCTCTCTCTATTGAAGGGACAAATGTGGCCCCTCAGCATCTCCCTGTGGTGACCCTCCCTGCAGTGACCTATCACTGTTAACTTCCATGATGATCTCCAAACCTATGCTGGCTACACCCACAGTGAGCTCCCAACCATGACCTCTATTATGACTCTTGCATAGCTCTTCATGGCAAATCCAACACAGGGTTTCAATACCCATTGGCTTGGACTCTATGATCA
Source organism: Tursiops truncatus (assembly GCF_011762595.2). Lineage (NCBI taxonomy): Eukaryota > Metazoa > Chordata > Mammalia > Artiodactyla > Delphinidae > Tursiops > Tursiops truncatus. The sequence goes on from NC_047039.1 coordinate 34,814,082, forward strand.
GCTGTGATCAGCTCTTACTTGGCTCCTGGACATGAAGAATTGAGTGCAAGTAAACCCAAAGACTGAAGGTCCAAGAGAAAATCACCCTCCCAAACCCCATGAACTTTTGGCCAGGGAGGTGGTGCCTTATCCTCACATGCCACTCTGCCGTGGGAAGACTCCCAAGCTCTTCCAGGGTGCACATAAGGCTTTTAATAACATTCATGTCTTCTGTTGCCCCCTAGCCTAACAATCCTGAATTCCTTCTAGCCTCCAGACCTATATAAAATTGGGGTGATCTGTGGAATGCCAGAGGCAGTTATAGCTCTCCTCACACCTTCCCACAAGGAAAGAACTGTTCATAAGTATCATTAGCATCCTGCCTTAAGTGTCTGTGAAGTCCTCACAGACAGCCAGGCTTCTGTCTACCCAGGAGCCAAGGTACCACTCAGTCATTCTCTGTGACTGAGCCATGGGAGCCCTCACCAAACCTGGGACTCCATAGCTGTCATCTTCTTCATCGCCATCTTCCCCGTTTTTTTAGCCACTGGAGTCTTTGTCTTCTCCTTCTCCTTAGTCTTTTCCTGCTTCTCAAGCTCTTCCATGTAGGCATCATAGATCTCCCACTAGGCAAGGGAGAGATGAGAAGGATCATCTTAGGGCAAAACCTCCACCCAGCCAGCTCCTCTTCAGCCTTTAGGGCTTGAGGAGTCGATCTTCAATCCGTCACAGGTCTTCATAGTATCCTCTACTTGGCCCACCTTAATTATGTATTCAGTGTCTGTCTTCCCTGCTAACTGTCAGCTCTAGGACAGGAATGAAGGGGCTCTCAGAGCCCCCAGCCCCGGCTGGGCTTTCCACCGTGCAACCCAGGGGCTCAGTTGTCAGCTGGAGATGCAGTATCGTTCCAGCCTACCACCTCCACTAGGGCAGAACAAGTGGGCAGAGATCAGCTAGCTCACAGTTTTCTTAGGGATTTATGAGACTCTGAACTAGGAAATTTTAAAAAGGACTCCTCCTGTAGGGATGGGATAAACGTATTGGCTCAGGCTGGCTGTCTACAGCCCTGAGCAAAACTTATCAGCATAAAAGATAACCAAAAGTAAGGGAACCCCTGCTAACTGTCTCTGACAGTAAGAGAAGCCCAAGGATAGTAGCAGAGGAAGCAGCATGGATCTGGGGCTGGGCAAATGCCCCCGGCCGCACTGTGTGCTCCCCAGATCTGAACAGTCACTGCTCCCTGGAGGCCAGATAGGCACACCTTACATTGAATAATTCACCCATGGGCCAGTTCTCCACACTGCACTGTACTTCAGTGTTTATTCAGAGCCCTCCAACAACCCTGTGAGGCTGTTGTCATCCTCATTTGGCAGAGAAAGAGACTAAGGCATTAAGGGTGACATGATTTGCCTAGGATCTTGCAGTGTGAGCAGCAGAGTTGGGCGCTGAGCTCAGGTCACCTGGCACCATATCCTGCCCAAATCAGCATGGCTATCCAGTGGGACTTGAGGCGGAAGGAGCGTCTGCAGGAACACTGAAGGCTGCTGGATGGGCAGGGTCAGAGTGCTAGCACTTCAGAGTCAGCCGTGAGGTGCCACAGGCTGTAGAGAATCCGGGGGAATGAATGTTTTCCCCAGTTTGCAGGAACTTCCAGAAGCCATACCTGTTTCCGCCTTGGACAGTCTTGCCCTGGGCTGATATAGAGCTCTCTGGGTGGAGACCTACTGTCTCATGTGCCTGGAGTTCAGAGACTAGACAAGGAGCAGGGAGGTGGGTGGATGAGGAGGGCAGATTTCCAGAGGGATCCTTGACCACGCCAGTCTCCCTTGTTGCCAAGGGAGATAGACAAGGATACAGAGGGGGAGGGAGTGATGGCTTTTAGATTGGCCCAGGGTCTCACCTGATTGGCTGTGGCTGAAAAGTTTGTCCTGGGAGGAGGCTCCATCTGGCATTCTCGGTCCTAGAGAACAGTGACAACAGGTGACCCACAGAAAGCCCTCAACTCCTTCTCACTTAACCCAATGGTATATCCGCAGGAGAAGCATTCTTGTTGGAGCTGAGGAAGGGGTGGGACACAGCACTGGGGAATGAAAGAATGGTCTGGGCAAAGGACAAAATGACATGGTGAAAGCCTAAAATTTCCATCCAGGGCTCCTTCAGAAGAAGCCTAAGCTAGAAAGTAGGGGCAGTGAAGGCTGATTGTGCCAGTTTCAACCAGGAAGAACTCCAAGAGGGGGATGAACAGATCTGCAAGAACTCAGCCCTCGGCCAGCCTCCAATGCTGGACCAGAGGTCAACCCCTGGCAGGCCATTGGGCTAATATTCCTCACCTTGAGAAGGTTTCCCCCTAATAGTTGGGTCTGTGACTCCACCAGGGGAATGCACCCCCTCCGCATTGTGTATCACCCAAATTACTGAACGTCAGCTTAGGGACTACAGAGGGTGGTTAGGAGCCGCCGAAACCCCACCCTGTAGATTGCTGCCCTCCTTTCAGGTTGATTTGTGGAGAACACTGCCTTAACATACGTGAGTCTCTCACCTGAAACCCTGAGAGATTCTTTCAGCCTGGTACTCAGGGTCCTCCGCACTTATGAGCCAGGGAACTACCAGCTAGTCTACCACGGAGACCATCAACTTCAGTCAGACTGGCTCCTAATCTTGACTCCCTGGCACATTCTGGCCTCCCCTTCCTTCCCCAAATCCTGACCTTCACTTCAAGGCCCAATTCAAGTTTCAGGCTCTCAGTAGAGCAATCCAGCCTCCTTGTTACTCCCTCTGAACTCCTGCCTGGATGACTTACTGGGACCTGAACACATGCTCCCAGCTCCCTCGGAAGAGCAAAACTCTTCCATCCGCCCTGTCGCCTGCCAGGCTGAGGGCTGCTGCTGCGGGGTCAGGCCCGCTCCCTCCCCGCTATGCACAGTGTGGAGCTGCAAGGGGAAGGGGCTCGGGGCAGGGGGGGTTGCTCTACCCGGAGGGGGTTGTTGAAGGTCTGTGAGGCCCTCTCACTGAAGTTGAACTTGTTGGTGAGCTTTCGTTCCTTGGGCTGCTTAGGAGTCATCGATTCTTCTTCGGCCATTTTCTCAGGTGCCTGGAAAGAAAGGCCACAGGACCAGGACTCAGCTGTGAGAAGGTGGTGGTGCAGGATGGGGAGTGGGGAGAAGTCGTGTCCTGGGATAGGATGGAAGTGGGAGAGAGTGATTATGCCAGAGGTGTTGGCACCTGAGGTCTCTTGACTTCTCACCTTCAGCCCCCAGCCCCGGTGAGTCACCCCTGAAGCCTCCAGCCATAGCTGGAGGGGAAAAGGGGTGGGATGGAGAGCAATATTATACTGAACCTCAGCGGCAGGCACATCGGTTTGACTCCCAGCTTCAGCTTCCTTGGGTTCTTCTTCTTCTTCAAGGATTTCTGTTTCTGAAGTCACCACCTTGGCGAACTCCTGAGAACCTTGGTAGGATATTGGTGTTGAGCTCAAAGTCCAGCCCACTCCCCCATACCCTGGAGGGGTAAGGCTTTCTTGATTTCTGCCTTTCAGAGCTCGCCTTCCCCAGGGTTCTCCTTGGCCTGAGCCTCATGGGTTAGCTCCCAGACCTACCCAGGACAGCCAGCTGTTAGTCTTATGTAAGAAGAGGCTCTGCAAAGTTCTGGCTTAGCCATCTCCTCCCTAGAGTGACCAGAGAAAGGGGACCATGCTCTAGGCTGCAGCCCCAGAAGCTTACTTGCTGCTAACTCATCGAGGTAGTGCTGTCGCCGTCCTTCATCCGAGTCTTTGGGGATCAGGTTTCCGACTTGGCTGAAGTGAATTGCCAGTTGGTCCACAAAGCCGATTAGCTTATATGTGCCTTCCTAAGAAGAAAGGGGCTGAGTCAGACCAAGGGTCCCTGAAACGGCTGGAATCAGAATACAGTCTGCCTTTATTCTAAAGGCCTAAGATAGTCCATCTATTAACAGAATTATAACTTACTAAATCCTCAGTTAACCTGCAGTTTTCATTGCATTGCCAGTTTAAAGAAGAGAAAGCAAATGAAATAAAGTTTTTTTTAAGTTCTCATGAAGACTTTTTATGCTTTTCTTTTGTTTAAAAAAATTTTTTTATATAGCAGGTTCTTATTGTTATCTGTTTTATACATATTAGTGTATATATGTCAATCCCAATCTCCCAATTCATCCCACCACCACCACCCCCACCCCACTTTCCCCCCTTGGTGTCCATATGCGTGTTCTCTACATCTGTGTCTCTATTTCTGCCTTGCAAACTGGTTCATCTGCACCAGTTTTCTAGATTCCACATATATGCGTTAATATACGATATTTGTTTTTCTCTTTCTGACTTACTCCACTTTGTACGACAGTCTCTAGGTCCATCCACGTCTCTACAAATGACCCAATTTCGTTCCTTTTTATGGCTGAGTAATATTCCATTGTATATATGTACCACATCTTTATCCATTCATTTGTCGATGGGCATTTAGGTTGCTTCCATGACCTGGCTATTGTAAATAGTGCTGCAGTGGACATTGGGGTGCATGTGTCTCTTTTTTTTTTTGTTGCGGTACGCGGGCCTCTCACTCTTGTGGCCTCTCTCGTTGCGGAGCACAAGCTCTGGATGCGCAGGCTCAGCGGCCATGGCTCACGGGCCCAGCCGCCCCGCGGCATGTGGGATCTTCCCGGACCGGGACACGAACCCACGTCCCCTGCATCGGCAGGCGGACTCTCAATCACTGCACCACCAGGGAAGCCCGCATGTGTCTTTTTGAACTATGTTTTTTTCTGGGTATATGCCCAGTAGTGGGATTCCTGGGTCATATGGTAATTCTATTTTTAGTTTTTTAAGGAACCTCCATAAGGTTCTCCATAGTGGCTGTATCAATTTACTTTCCCACCAACAGTGCAAGAGGGTTCCCTTTTCTCCACATCCTCTCCAGCATTTGTTGTTTGTAGATTTTCTGATGATGCCCATTCTAACTAGTGTGAGGTGATACCTCATTGTAGTTTTGACTTGCATTTCTCTAATAATTAGCGAGGTTGAGCAGCTTTTCATGTGTCTCTTGGCCATCTGTCTTCTTTGGAGAGAAGTCTATTTAGATCTTCTGCCCATTTTTAGATTGGGTTGTTTGTTTTTTTAATATTGAGCTTCATGAGCTGTTTATATATTTTGGAGATCAATCCTTTGTCCATTGATTCGTTTGCAAATATTCTCTCTCACTCTGAGGATTGTCTTTTTTTTTTTTTTTTTTTTTTTTTTGCGGTACGCAGGCCTCTCCCTGTTGTGGCCTCTCCCGTTGCGGAGCGCAGGCTCCGGACGCGCAGGCTCAGCGGCCATGGCTCACGGGCCCAGCCGCTCCACGGCATGTGGGATCCTCCCGGACCGGGGCACGAACCCATGTCCCCTGCATCAGCAGGCGGACTCTCAATCACTGAGCCACCAGGGAAGCCCTGAGGATTGTCTTTTTGTCTTGTTTATAGTTTCCTTTGATGTGCAAAAGCTTTTAAGTTTCACTAGGTCCCATTTGTTTATTTTTATTTTAAAATTAATTTATTTTATTTTATTCATTTTATTTTTGGTTGTGTTGGGTCTTTGTTGCTGCATGCGGGCTTATCTCTGGTTGTGGCGAGGGGGAAGCTACTCTTCGTTGCGGTGTGCAGGCTTCTCATTGCGGTGGCTTCTCTTGTTGCAGAGCCCGGGCTCTAGGCATGTGGGCTTCAGTAGTTGCGGTACACGGGCTCAGTAGCTGTGGCTCGCAGGCTTTAGAGTGCAGGCTCAGTAGTTGTGGCGCACGGGCTTAGTTGCTCCATGGCATGTGGGATCTTCCTGGACCAGGGCTCAAACCCGTGTCCCCTGCATTGGCAGGAGGATTCTTAACCACTGTGCCACCAGGGAAGCCCCCATTTGTTTATTTTTGTTTTTATTTCCATTACTCTTTTAAAATTTTATTGAAGTATAGTTGATATACAATATGATATAAGTTACAGGTGTACAATATAGTGATTCACAATTTTTAAAGGTTATACTCCAATTATAGTTGTTATAAAATATTGGTTATATTCCCTGTGTTGTACAATATATCCTCGTAGCTTATTTTATACCTAATAATTTGTACCTCTTAATCCCCTACCCTTATATTTCCCCTCTCCCCTTCCCCCTCCCCACTGGTAACGACCAGTTTGTTTTCTATATTTGTGAATCTGCTTCTTTTTTGTTATATTCATTAGTTTGTTGTGTTTTTTAGATTCCACATTAAGTGGTATCATACAGTATTTGTCTTTCTCTGTTTGACTTATTTCACTTAGGATAACATCCTCCAAGTCCATCCATGTTGTTGCAAATGGCAAAATTTCATTTTTATGGCTGAGTAGTTTTCCATTGTATATATATACCACACCTTTATCCATTCATCTGTTGATGGACACGTAGCTTGCTTTCATATCTTGGCAATTGTAAACAGTGCTGCTATGAACATTGGGGTGCATATATCTTTTTGAATTAGTGTTTCTGGTTTTTTCAGATATATACTCAGGAGTGGAATTGCTGGGTCATATGGTAGTTCTATTTTCGTTTTTTGAGGAACCTCTATATTGTTTTCCACAGTGTCTGCACCAATTTACATTCCCACCAACAGTGTACGAGGGTCCCCTTTTCTCCATATCCTCACCAACATTTGTTATTTGTGGTCTTTTGATGATAGCCATTCTGACAGGTGTGAGGTGATATCTCATTGTGGTTTTGATTTGCATTTCCCTGATAATTAGTGATGTTGAGCATCTTTTCACGTGCCTGTTGGCCATCTGCATGTCCTCTTTGGAAAAATGTCTAGTCAGGTCTTCTGCCCATTTTTTAACAGGGTTGTTTGTTTTTTTAATGTTGAGTTGTATGAGCTGTTTAATTATTTTGGATATTAACCCCCTTATTGGTCATATTATTTGCAAATATTTTCTCCCATTCAGTGGGTTGTCTTTTCATTTTCTCGATGGTTTCCTTTGCTGTGCAAAAGCTTTTAAGTTTAATTAGATCCCATTTGTTTATTTTTGCTTTTATTTCCTTTGCTTTAAGAAACAGATCCAAAAAAAAATATTGCTACAATTTATGTCAAAGAGGGTTCTGCCTATGTTTTCCTCTGGGAGTTTTATGGTTTCCAGTCTTACATTTAGGTCTTTAATCCATTTCGAGTTTCCTTTTATATATGGTGTTAGAGAATGTTTTAATTTCATTATTAGTTTATATGTAGCTGTCAAAGACATATTTTAAAATACATTCTTCCAACTCTGAGCAGCTCTGGATTTACCTATCACTGGCTCCTACATCCATGCCAAGGGATCCTGTCTCACCTGTCTAACCAGACCTCAGAGAGGTCACAAACAGTCATCAAACACACCTGGCCTGGCTTTTTCTCCACTCTATTTAATGGATGCCAGGGCTGGATAGATCCTCAGAGACACCAAGTCCCCAGTCCCCCTGTTCCATACAAGAGGATCACAGAAATCTAGAAAAGATTTGGGTTAGGCACTTGTCAAGTCACACAAGGCACTTGCCCAGGCAACTGGGTTCATTCCTTCTTCAACAAATAATTTTTGAATAGACACAATGTGTCAAGTATATTCTAGGTTCCAGAGATACAAAGCTTAGCAAAAGCAGATATGATCCCTGCTTTCATAGAGCCTATAGTTTTGTTCCTCTAGGCTGCCCCCTCTTTTTTTTTTTTTTTTGAGGTACGCTGGCCTCTCACTGTTGTGGCCTCTCCCATTGCGGAGCACAGGCTCCGGATGCACAGGCTCCGGAAGCGCAGGCTCAGCGGCCATGGCTCACGGGCCCAGCCGCTCCGCGGCATGTGGGATCTTCCTGGACCGGGGCACGAACCCATGTCCCCTGCATCGGCAGGTGGACTCTCAACCACTGCGCCACCAGGGAAGCCCTAGGCTGCCCCCTCTTTGATCAGCCTCCTAGTCCTAAAGTTGACTTTGAGACCTGGGGTCACTTCCTTTTTCAAAAAAGTTCTTTCCAACCCTTTGCAAGTCATAGAGAAAATTATTACATTTGTATGGCACACTGGGGTAAACTCACCAGAGAGGAAACCAACCCATGGGGTGGTACCAGACACAGCTATCCCTGGAGGACTGCAAGAATCACTATTTCTGCACACAGACTGGGATGTTCTGCCTCAAAAAGTCACCACAAAGCTCTTCTTCTCTCAGTAACTCAGATGGATGGGAAGATGGGACAGTGCAGTGGTTAAGAGCATGATCTACGGATGTGGGCAGAATTGGATTCAAATTTTGATTCTACTCCCTATTATCTGCATGATCTTGGGCTTAACCACTCTAAGCCTTAATTTCTTCATCTGCAAAATGAGGATAATAATTAATTTGCAGGATAGTTGAGTATTGAAAATAATGAAAGCAATCTATTAACACAGAGTCTGACACATAATAAGTGCTCAATAAAAATAGTAGCTATTATTATGATGATGATGGAGGGTCCCACGGGAATAAATTATCCATATAGGTATCATCTGAGATTTCACTGTCGTCCTGTCCCCAGTGGTGACTAGGACCTTCCTCTTCAGTTTAGGGATGGAATTCAGATCCCATTGTTTCTGTGCGAGGAGGAGAGGCATGCCTAGATCCAAACCATCTGCCTCTTCAGGCCAGCACTTCAAGGGAAAGTAATAGCTTTGGAGACCTACAGCTCTTGGGTCTCAGTGAAGGACCAATGAGATGGAGGCCAGCTCTGTGGGAGGATGCCAGGCAGGCCTCGGAGGCTGTTAGAAGGTTTCATGAGGAGAGCCTGCCTGGGAGTCTATGGCTACCCAGCTGACAGTTGACTCACAGGAATCTCTTCTAATAACTGAGCTTCCCAGGGGCCAAGAAAGGTGCATTGACACCAATCCTCTGCCTGTAGCATGCCTTCCATGGCTGGCACACTGAGTCCTAAAGAGACTCTCTTTCAGAGGTCAGGAGAACTGGAGCCCATAGAGTGTATCACACTCCAGCATAAGCTCAGGGGGGCGAGGCAACTTCTCTCTGCCCATCCCATCCCCTGCCCCTTTACAGGCTGCCTAAGGGATGCCATTAGCACAACTCAGAAGTGGAACCTCTCAAGAAATACGCTGGATTTGTCCTAACCTCTTTGTGGAGGGGGCTGACTACTCAGTCTTGAATAAGAAGCAGTGTGTTAAAAAAACAGTTCACAAGGGAATTCCCTGGTGGTCTAGTAGTTACGACTCAGTGCTTTCACTGCCAGGGCAGTGGGTTCAATCCCTGGTCAGGGAACTAAGATACCACAGCCATGCAGCATGGCCAAAAATACTTGTACGTGAATGTTCATAGAAGCATTGTTCATAATAGCCAAGGTGCAGAGACAATGTAAATGTCCATCAATTGATGAATGGATAAATAAAATATGGTAGAGTCATAAAATTGAATATTGTTTGTCAATAAAAAGAAATGAAGTACTGATACATATTACAACATGGATGAACCTTGAAAACAGTATGCTAAATGAAGGAAGCCAGTCACAAAAGGTGACATATTGTTTGATTCTCTTTTTATGAAAGAGAATCTGGCAGAACAGGCAAATCTGTCGAGCTGGAAAATGGATTAGTGGTTGCCTAAGGCTGTAAGGAATGGAGGACTGGGGAGTGACAGCTAAGAGGCATGGGGTTTCTTTTGGGGGAAATGAAAATGCTCTAAAATCGATTGTGGTGATAGTTGCATAACCTGTGAATATACTAAAAGCCATTGAATTATACACTTTAAAATGGATGATTGACGGGATAAGACACAATGATCTTTTAATATATTTTTCTAATACTAGAGAATATCTGCTAATTCAGCAAATATCATAAAATTCTTAAACACTAATAATTAAAAACTAAATACCATCTTTTAAAAAATAAATGGGTGATTTTATCTCAATATGTAAATTATATCTCAATAAAATTGTTTTTAAAGAAGAGAAAGAAACTGCTAATAGTAGTTGTCCCTAAGGAAAGGGACAGGAGAGGGAGGTTTAATTTCCATTGTATTTTCATTGCTCTTTTGACTCTTAAAATTAGTACCATGGGTTTCTAGATTTCTATTATATATTCAAAACTCTGTATGTGTGTGTCTGTATGTATAGATATGTGTATGTGTATATATATGTATACTTTTTTTTTTAAAGAAGCAGTGTAATGTTGCTTTAGAGTCAATCAAACTAGTTCAAATTTTGCTTTGAATCCTGGCTGTGTGACTTTTGTAATTTGTTTTATCTAATTTATCTTTGGTTTCTATAAAATAAAGATAAAAATAGTTCCTATATCAAAGAAACCTGAGGATTAAATGAGATATCCTATATAAAAGTTCTAATATAGGACCTGACACTGGCACACTGGCTTCTGGAGACCCAATAGTTGATGTTAGTGACAAACGCACTGTATACACTGGAAAAGTATTTTTCCTACCAAATTATTCACTTCAGGATTCCTGAAAAGAGTGGCTCTGCAGGGCACTTTAGCGAGAATGAAGGGAGATTCATCAAGAAACTTCAAAATCTCTGGAAAACTCCATGTACAATCTCAGGGTTCCAGCCAAAGACCTCATTTTAAAGGTGATCTCTATGAGAGCTGAGAGGCTTTTGCAGCACAGCAAGCCACCAAGGCAAGAAGCACCTAGAGGCCCCTGCCCCAGAGAGGATGACTTACCTTGAAGCTGTACCTGACGATGTTCTGGGGTGCATGTGGGTTGTTGGCTGTCAGAATCCGGGTGAACTCCTCCTTTAGCTCCTAAGGGAGAGAAATGCCAACAGGGTCAAATGTAGAGGGCCCCCCAGCCCCTCTGATGATTCCCCTGGATGTCAGCAGACATCTCACAACCTAGGTTCTGGGCACAATACATCTCTGAGGCTGGAGGAGGTGGAAGGAGCGAGGGTAGGATGTTGCTTACTTACTGCATCAGTCAAATCCAGCTGGTCAGGGGGTCTAACGGTGGCTTTGGACTGGGCCCATTCATCTGTCCCTTCCCCTACTTCAGTCCCTGGATCTTCATCCTGGACAAAAACCTCATGTGAGAATCAAGAGTGCCTGACCTGCTTAGACACGCAAGCAGTGCTGCAGAAAGCCCTTTCATTCGCAAATCCTCCCAGAAGCCAAGCTCTGTCCCAATACATAGAACACGAAACATGCAACAGACCACTCATGGAAGAGCCTGAAGGAACTGCTCAGGCCAGAGATCTCATTGCCTGGAAGATCATGGCCACCTCAGCCCTGGGGTTCTGGACTTAGCTGGAACATTGTGGTGGGTCTTTGGCCCCAGTAGTGGGGCCAGAAGAGCTGGTTCCTCCTTACTGCTTCCCATACAGCCTGGATGCTAATAGCCAGGACCAACTATGAAATGACACCCAGCTGTTCTTTAAGCTACTTCAACTCTAATTCACATTTTACCTTCCAATTTGCCACCTTAAGGTTACTCTTACAGCAATACTCCCAGTACTTGGTAACTTGAAGCCTCATAGTCCCATCAAAACCTTGGAGCAAAAAAATCTAGAACTAGAAGTTTTCCCCTACCCCGATAGACAGTTAAATACCTTGCCAAAGTGGCCCATGACATAATAAAAAATATTCACCCTCACTGGCAATCAAAGATATGCAAAATAAAACAATGCAATTTTTTCACTATAAACTGGTGAAGGGCGGTGACCACCTCCCCACGAGAACATGCAGAGGATCTCCTTCATCCCTCTCTAGAAGAGGAGAAGAGGAAACACAAAAAGAAGCACCTGGTGCAGAGCCCAAATTCCTACTTCATGGATGTGAAATGCCCAGGATGCTATAAAATCACCCACCGTCTTTAGCCAACATGCACACACAGTAGTTTTGTGTGTTGGCTGCTCTACTGTCCTCTGCCAGCCTGCAGGAGGAAAAGCAAGGCTTACAGAAGGATGCACCTTCAGACGGAAGCAGCGCTAAAAGCACCCTGAATCAAGATGAATGGGAAACCATCCCAATCAATACATTTTGGATACAACAAACAAACAAAGCAAAAAAAAACAAAATAAAATCTGGTGAAAACTAAATCCAAAACTAACAAACAAAACCAATATCCAGCGTTGGTGAGGTTGTGGGAAAATGGACATCCATAAATTAGTACAACCTTTCTAAAGAGCAATTTGGAAATATTTATCAAAAGCCTAACAAGTATTTATACTTTTTGACCCAAATTTCTATGTCTAGGAATTTATGTTAAGAAATAACCGAGGATATGCCTAAAGATTTAAATGCATGAATGTTTGTTGGAGGATTGATCATACTTGTAGAAAAGAGGAAATATTTAAATATCCAACAGTGGGGCATGGTTGAACAAAATTATGGAACGGCCTTAATGAGCACATGGTAAAATATTATGCAGTAATTTTATTATTTTTAATTTTTTTAAATAACAAACATTTATTGGTGTCACTTATGGTAGAAAAAAGTTCCTACACCAGATGCACATGACCCAATTGTTAAATAGAACATTTTCAAGGTGAACACACATCCTTAACCCAGCTTTTTTACCCACTTTTGATGATAGCCAATTCTTCCTTGCCCCCCACCCCGAGACACGTGAGCAACTGCTAATGAAAAGCAGTAAACAGCCATTTGGGCTATATAGCATTTTCAACTCCACTCCAAGGTGAAGATTCCAATTACATTCGACCTTAAGTTCTCTCAATTTTCTCTTAACGGAAGTTCCTGAGTCCAGTTATTTACAATATTACATATGCAGTAATTTTAAATGATGCTATGAAAGTATATTTATTGGCAATGGAAAGTACTTTAAATATATTATGTAAAAAACAGATTGTAAAATAACATACAGTTTGATTCTATTTAAAAATAAAGGGACTTCCCTGGTGGCGCAGTGGTTCAGAATCCACCTGCTAATGCACAGGACACGGGTTCGAGCCCTGGTCCGGGAAGATCCCACATGCCACGGAGCAACTAAGCCCGTGTGCCACAGCTACTGAGCCTGCGCTCTAGAGCTTGCAAGCCACAACTACTGAAGCCCGCGCACCTAGAGCCCGTGCTCTGCAACAAGAGAAGCCAGCGTAATGAGAAGCCCACGCACTGCAATGAAGACCTAATGCAGCCAAAAATAAATAAATAAATTTATTTTTTTAAAAAATAGAATCTGCCGGCCAATGCAGGGGACACGGGTTCAAGCCCTGGTCTGGGAATATCCCACATGCCACGGAGCGGCTAAGCCCGTGCGCCACAACTACTGAGCCTGCGCTCTAGAGCCCCTGAGCCACAACTACTGAAGCCCACACACTGTAATGAAGAGTAGCCCCCGCTTGCCGCAACTAGAGAAAGCCCGCGCGCAGCAACAAAGACCCAACACAGCCATAAATAAATAAATAAATAAAGTTATTTTAAAAAATGTAATTTTTACATATGCATAGAAATATCTGGGAGGATACAGCATCATACGTTAACTAAGAGGTTTCCCGGGGTGATAGGCTTAAGGGTGATTTTAATGTTCTTTTTGATTTTCTTTAAAAACATATAGCTAATATTTCAACAGAAGAAATGCTATTAGCTTCTTGCTGAGAAACAGTGTGGTCTCAGCACTTACTCTCTTCCTGGCTCCTCTGCCCACATTGATGCTCTGAAAAAAGAACAGAAACAGAAGGTAAGTCATAAGTGAATCTCCATGGGAATGTCAAAAACAGTATTACAGGGGGGCTTCTGCCCAGGGACCTCAAAGACAAGGGACATTGAACTTCCCCAAGTCTCACAAACAGTGAGACTTGGTAACAGGTGCCCAGCCAAGGAAGTCCTATATCTGAGGCAACCTGATTCCAGCATCAGTGGGACTGACCCATGAAGAGCAACCAGATGACTTAGCGCCTGGCATTTCTTATTTGCAACTAGTTCAACAAACATTTTTTAAAACTACATACTAAGTGCTCAGCTCTGTACTAGGCATTAAGAGGATTTTGAAGGCAGATTATATTCATAAACATTTGTTTATGATGAAGGTTTGGGTACTTTGTTTTGTACGCTGCTGTCTCAGAATATGGTAGGTGTTCAAAATACTTATTGAATACATGCATGAATGCCATCAAACCCATTAGTAATCATGACCCTGGGAAAAATATTTTTCCTTAGCCTGTTTCCTCATCAATAAAATGCATAAGATTGGATATGATGACCTTCCAATTCTAACATGCTAAAATTTTATGTTCTCAAGAACAGCATGCTTGATTCAACTTGATAAACATTTCTTGAGCATCTGCTTATGGTCGGGGACTAACCTAAGCAGTGGGACAAAATGACAAGAGATGAGGTCTCTACCCACGTTTGCTCAGAGTCCGTGAAGGTCCGATAAGTGTGATCAGTGCTCCTTATTTACTCACTCGCTTACTCACTCAGCATATGTTCTTTTGAAAGTCTGCTCTGTGCCAGCAGTAGAGACGTGTGACCAGGGTGCTATAGGAATGCACGGAGGCACCTACCCAGCGTGGGTGCACAAAAAAGATTCCCCGAGGTGGCTATTTCTTAGCTCAGTATCAAAAGAAAAGTATGGATCATCCAAGTGGAGAAAATGTTTTTCAGAAAGGCTTTTCAGACGAAGAAAGCAGCATGTACAATGGCAAGAGCAGAACAATAACAGAGATAGTAAAATGTTCCCCCAAACAAACCAACCAAAACCCTGCAGTATATGCACCGAACAAACAGTTGTTTCAGGTGATGGAGCAAGAGGGAGATCAGTGGAGGCTGGAGATGTGAGGGAGGGGCTCTTGGAAGAAGCAGGTCTAGAGCCCTGAAGGAGGGGTCAAGCTAGCAGAGAAGCCAAAGAGCACATGTTGGTGGCAGCATGGCACACTGGGCAGAGACCTTGGCTCCCAGATCTTGCTGACCACCTGTGTGATCTTGGGGAGGTCTCTGGGCCTTGGTTTCCCAAATGCAAAGTGAGTGAGTTAGATGGAAAGGGCCTCACAACTCTTCCGTGGCAGGGTCTGTGGGAGAGGCTTTGATGGCGGAGGGGAAAAGGATTCCAGGGGGAGAGAAGGGCATGTCTCAGCTTGGGCAGGGATTGTTGCTGGTAGGGAAGGCAGCAGGATTCAGATTTCTGCCAGGTTGCCAAGGTTTCCAGAGATGAGAACCCTTCTCTGAGCCACATGAGCCACATGAGCCAGAAAGCTGCTTTCCTTTGAAGAGCCTCTGATCCCTAAGGTAACGAGATGGAAGTGTCGTAACATCCAACAGCTTTCTGGCCCACAGCAGAGTACTGGAGGGCCAACCCCAGCCCAAGCTGCCAGCCTTAAGTAGGAAACGAGATCCAGTTACCATTGCCCCCCGTAAATACGTCTGTAAAACATTTATCTGGCAATAAAAGAACTGACAAGGCAATTTGAGTGTAATTGTTTTTGGCAGTTGGAAATATTTCAATTAACATACTATAAAAGGCACACTACAATAAATGAAAAACAGGCCAATGAAATCAGCTACAGCCCTGACTTCCCAACCATGGCAAAGGAGATTGAATGTCAGGTTGCCACTTTGGGCCCTTGGTCTTTCAGAAGGAGAAGTCTGAGACAGACAAGGCTGAATTCCTGAAAAGCTTTTGATGGTTCTTCCCTGAAGCTGTCAAACCGCAGAAGAAGAAAGCCCAAAGTCCCTCCTCTGGCCCTCAGAACTCTGTCATCCGGCTCCACGTCTCCATTCCAGCCTGCTCTCCCGCCACTCTGAGATGCAGCCCAGCAAGGCTACTCACATTTCCTGAGCTTGGCCTCTGCTTTCCCACCTTTGCTTTTACCTTTCCTCTTGCCAAGAACGCCATCTTCCCCTTCTCTCTCCCTGTTCCCACTATCTCTGCCTAACCAAACCCTACCCATCTAGCCTCCTAGTCCATTATCTACTCCTGACCTTTCTCCTACCTCCCTCTATTCTTCCTGTCTTCACTCTGAGCAAGGCTCTGCCCCGCCTCCCGTCACCACCATAAGCATTGGCTGTTGTGAGATGAAGGATGAAATGTAACTTCAAATAGACACTCTGTTGTCTCTGGGTTTTGGTCTACAAAAGGGGATAGTATTATGAAAAGAAACATAATACTGCGGTGCACATCAGAGGCAGCTGGGAGACTCCAGCAAGGGAGTGTCCTTATCTTTTTTTTTAATTAATTAATTAATTAATTTATTTATGGCTGCATTGGGTCTTCCTTGCTGCGTGCGGGCTTTCTCTAGCTGTGGTGAGCAGGGGGCTACTCTTTGTTGAGGTACGCAGGCGCTAGGCGTGCGGGCTTCAGTAGTTGCAGCATGAGGGCTCAGTAGTTGTGGATCACGGGCTGTAGAGCGCAGGCTCAGTAATTGTGGCGCACAGGCTTAGTTGCTCTGCGGCATGTGGGATCTTCCCGGACCAGGGCTCGAACCCGTGTCCCCTGCATTGGCAGGAGCATTCTTAACCACTGTGCCACCAGGAAAGCCAGTATCCTTATCTTTTAAATGGGCATCATAAAAATACCCTCTGAAGACAATCATAGGCCTGTTATGAGGGTTAAATGAGTCAACACACATAAAATGCATAGTGTGGTGCCTGGCCAGAGTCTGTGCCCAATAAATGATAGTTTGTAGCATTATTATTCCCATTTATAGACCCTGCTCTGCCATCAGCCACAGGGGATCTGTGTGGTCCTTTGTTTACTAGGAAGCACTTGCCCTAGGGATGACTAAAAAGCTTCAACAGCTCACATGTCCACCCAAGAGTTCAATGCTGAAACTTCTTTGTTCCTGGAAAGAACAGCTCTTCCAAGCGTGCAAACGCACAGACGCTGCATCCTCCTTCCTGGGGCCCAGGAGACTCTGTTTACCATTTCAGTTGTCTTGGTCCTTATTTTAAAACTCACTAACAGGATTCCATTAAGCTAAATTGAAACTAAATACCTCACCAGCTTGCAGTTTCCGTTTCTAAAAGGGTAAAAGCTCGTAGTCCCAAAGGAACAGTAATTCACCAAGAAATCTTCCTCCAGCTACATCGACTGCCTTTCAAATCCTTGAGCCTAGTGCAGTGTCTCAAGCACACAGAAGGTGCTTAATAAGTATAGTTGAAAGAAATCTCAACGTTTTGAAACACTAGATGAAGGGTAACAGGCATTATCATACACTGTTGTGGGTATGCCAATGGACACAAAATTTTTATAGGGTTATTTGGCAATACCTGCCAAAATTTCAAATGCAGATACCCTTCAACTCAGCAACTCTGCTTTCTTGCATTTTTCCTATAGAAATAGTAATACATATGCATAAGATGTATGTACAAAACTGCTCGCGGAACCATCTTTGTGATAGTTTTACAATGGGAAAAACCCTAAATATTCATTGATAGGGGCCTAGTTAAATTATGCTATAGCCATTCAATGGGATATTATGCATATTTTTAAAAGAATGAGGTAAATTTTTATGTATTATTATGGAAAGCTCTCCAAGCTTTTTTATTGTTAAATAAAAAAGCAAGTTACATAAACAGATGACCCATCTGCTTACTTTAAGAATGTGTGTGTATGTGTATTTGGATGTACATACAAAATTTCTGGAAGAATATATAGATTCTGTTGACAGTAGTTGGGTTCAGGGAATGTGACCGGGGATTGTGGGGAAGGGAACCAATACTGTTCACCTTATACTCATTCTCATGGTTTTAATATTTTAAAAGTGAATGTTCATTACTTTTTTTTTTTTTGGCTGCGTTGGGTCTTTGTTGCTGTGCGTGGGCTTTCTCTAGTTTAAAAGTGAATGTGCATTACTTTTATAATTTAAAATGCTAATTAAGAATTTAAAAAGTTAATACAGTTAAAGAGGGTTTTTTTTTTTTTCCTATTAATGCAATGTTAGCACAGTGCTCAGAATGCTGACAAAGGAACATGAGACCAAGCTCATGCCTTCCTGGAAGCTCAAGAGGGAAGAAGCCAAATGCTATGGGACTCTTCCCAGATAAGGCTACAGAAGGCAAGGCAGGGTAGGGTTTAAAATCTGAAGCTCTAGAGTTAGCCTTGGCTGGATTCCTGACTCTGCCACAAACTATATGTGTGACCTTGAGCAAGGTATTTAGTCCCTAATCCTCATTCTCTCATTTGTAAGGTAGAGAAAAATATTAGTGCCCTCCTCAGATTTGCTGTGAGGATAAAATAAAACAATGCATGATGAGAACCTTACTCAGAGCCCAGCGCTCAGTAAGCGCTAAAGTAACAGTGGCAGTGTTATTATTTTACTATTCTATCATGGTCTGCTGTACATGGCAATTGAATCTCATTCTGAGGGCATTTATTGAATAGCTGAAAAGAGTGTTGTCCGGGTCCCATGAAGTCCTTATCAGAAAGGAAGCTATAAATCTCAGGGTGTCACAACAGAGGGATGAAAATAAAAATACCTTCCCTTAGGACTTCCCTGGTTTTCCAGTGGTAGAGAATCTGCCTTACAAGGCAGGGGATGCGGGTTTGATTCCTTGTCAGGGAACTAAGATCCCACATGCTGCGGGGCAACTAAGCCCATGCGCCACAACTACTGAGCTCACGCATCTCAACTAGAGAGACTGCGTGCCGCAAACTACGTGCCCTGGAGCCTGCGCACCACAACTAGAGAAGAGAAAACGCACAGACCACAACTAGAGAGAAGCCCGTGAGCCACAAGGAAGAGTCCGCACGCTGCAACGAAATATCCCGCATGCCGCAACTAAGACCCAACGCAGCCAAAAATAAATAAATAAATATTTTTAAAAAATACCTCCCCTTCATAGAGCACCTTTCAGTTTACTAAACACTTTGGAGTGCATCATCTCATTTGGCCCTTATTCTAATCTTCTGTGGGTGGATGTTGAGTTTCATCAACTTCTTTTCTGAATCTATTATGATATGTCATATGGTTTTTCTCCTTTTTTTCTGTTAATGTGAAGAAATATATTGATTGGGTATTTACTGTTGAGCTAACTTTGTCTTACTGGGATAAACCTCACTTGGTCAGATATATTATCCTTTTTATATATTGCTGGAACAGATATGCTAATATTTTGTCAGATTGTTTTGCATTTATGTTCATGAGGGATATTGGCCTATCCTTCTCTTTTCTTGAAATAGCTTTGATTTTGATATCAGAGTTATACCAACATCATCAAGTAAGTTGGGACTCGTTCCCTTCTCGTCTATTTTCTCTAAGACTTTGTGTAAGACGTGTTATTTATTCCTTACATATTTGATAGAATTCATCAGTGAAACCATTTGGCCTGGAGTTTCTTTGTAGGAAGGTTTTAAATTATGAATTCAATTTCTTTAAGTAAGTATGGTCTTTATATTTTCCATTTCTTTTTGTGTCAATGAAGGCAAACTGTGTTTTTCAATAAATTTGTCCATTCAGGTTGTTGAAGTTATTGCCATAAAGTTGTTGATAATATTCCTTTACTATCCTTTTTAATATCTGTACAATCTGTAGTGATATCTCACTTTTCATTCCTGATATTGGCTGTTGTGTTTTCTTCTTCTCTTGATGAGCCTTGCTAAGTTTTCTCAATTTTGTCAATCTTTTCAAAGAACCAACTTCTGACTTTGTTGATTTTCTCTATTGTTTTTCCTCACTGTTTCTATGAAACAATAGATAAATGAATAAATTAATAAAATAAATAGAAGTGATGAATAGATTTTGCTTCTATTATTCTGGATTTAATTTGCTCGTCTTTTTCTATTTTCTTAAGATAGAAACTTAGAACATTGATTTTAAATCTTTTCTGAAATAGGCATTTAAAACTATACATTTTCATTAAGTACAACTTCAGCATGACCCCCCAATTTGTGATGTTATATTTTCATTACCATCCAATTAAAAATGTTTTCTAGTTTCCCTTGCACTTTTTTTTTACATTTAGAAGTGCATTCTTTAATACCTAAATATTTGGGGATTTTAAGGATACTGCTATTTATTTTTAATTTAATTCCATTTTGGTCAAACTATTCTTAGTTTGCTGAGATTCTTTTTGACATGGATGCATGTTGAATTTGAATTGAATGAAAATCTGTAAGATATTAATCTTTTGAAATGTATTGAGACTTATTGTACATCCCAATGTATGGTCTATTTTTGTGAACATTGTGCAGTTCTTGGGTTCTATATTAATTAGGCCAAGTTGGTTAACAGATCTACATCTTTCAATTACTGAGAGAAGAGTGTTAAATCTCCAACTGTCATTGTATATTTTTCTATGTCTCCCTTTAGCTCTGTCAGTTTTTGATTTATGTATCTTGAAGTGCTATTAATAGGTACATACTCTTTGTGATTTTATATCACCTCTTGAATCGACACTTTGTCATTATGAAATATCCCTATTTGTCTTTGGAAATACTCCTGGTCTTGAAGCCTACTTAATTCTGATAATACTACAGCCATGCAGCTTTCTTATGCTTGCTAGTTACGTGGTGTGTTTTTCCACTCTTTTATTTTCAAATTTTCTATGTCTTTACATTTGAACTATATTTCTTATAAGCAGCATATAGTTAGGTCTTGCTTTTTTTCCCCCCTAGCTTGATAAACTCTGCCTTTTAATTGAAAGTGTTGGTGTGGTTGTCTTTACCATATTGCCCTTTGTTTCCTATTTTTCATCTGCTTTTTCCTCTGTTCATCTTCTGTCTTCTTTTGTGTTAACTGAGTTTTTTAGTATTTCATTTTATTTTCTCCATTGGCTTTTTAGCTGTGCCTTTTTGTATTAATTTCTAGTGGTTGCTCTAAGGTTTATAATATGCATCCTAAACCTGTTATAGTCTATAAGAATAAATAATATACCACTTCATATTTCACAATGTAATAACCTTATCACATCTTAATTCTATTTACCACCACAACCTCATCTTTGCCCTGTTGTTTTCACATATTTTATTTCTATATATATTACAAGCTTCACCTTACAATTGGTGTTATTTTTGCTTTAAACAGTCATATGTCTTTTATGAAAATTAATAGAAGCAAAAAAAATCTAGTATTTTATCTTTAGTCACATATTTACTATTACCAGTGCTTTTTGGTCCTTCCCATAGATAGAGCTTCCATTAGGTGTCATTCTCCTTCAGCCTAAAGAACTTTGTTCTGTACTACTTGTAGTGAAGGTCTGCTGATGACAAATTCTGTCCGCTTTAGTTTATCTGAAAATGTATTTATTTAACCCTTCTTTTTGAGGGATATTTTTGTTGGATATAGAATTCTGGTTTGACAGTAGTTTTCTTTCAGTGCATAAACTATGACATTCCATTGTCTTCTGACTTCTCTTGTGTACAATGGGAAGTCAGCCACGATCATATTATCCCACTCTATGCATTATGTCATTTTTTCTCTGCCTACTTTCAAGATTTTATTTTTATTCTTGGCTTTCAGTATTTTGACTGTGAGGGGACTACGTGTGGTTTTCTTTGTACTTATACTGCTTGGGGCTCACTGAGCTTCTGATAATACTATATGTTTTCCACCAAATTTAAGAAATTTTTGACCATTATTTCTTCAACTAATTTTCCCCCTCCTCTTTTTCCTTTTGGAATTCCAACTAACAAGTTACAGATACATATATGACATATTACCACAGGTCACTAAGGCTCTTTTTATGTTTGTTTTTTTTTATTATTTTTTAATGTTTTGGTTGCATTGGGTCTTTGTTGCTGCGCGCAGGCTTTCTCCAGTTGCGGCAAGTGGGGCTACTCTTCGTTGTGGTGCGTGGGCTACTCTTCTCATTGCAGTGGCTTCTCTTGTTGCAGAGCACAGGCTCTAGGTATGTGGGCTTCAGTAGTTGCAGCATGTGGGCTCAGTAGTTGCAGCATGCAGGCCCTAGAGTGCTTGGACTTCAGTAGTTGTGGCACGTGGGCTCTAGGGCGCCCGCAGGCTCAGTAGTTGTGGTGCAGGGGCTTAGTTTCTCTGCAGCATGTGGGATCTTCCCAGAGCAGGGATCGAACCCATGTCCCCTGCATTGGCAGGCAGATTCTTAACCACTGCGCCACCAGGGAAGTCCCTCTTTTTTGTTTTTCTTATTTATTTATTTTAATACAACAGGTTCTTATTAGTTATCTATTTTATACATATTAGTGTATACATGTCAATCCCAATCTCCCAATTCATCACCCCTCCGCCCCCTACTTTTCCCCCTTGGTGTCCATATGTTCGTTCTCTATATCTGTGTCTTTTTTGTTTTTTAATCTTGTTTTTCTCTGTTCTTCAGATTGGATAATTTCAATGGATCCATCTTCACTTTCACTATTAGGCCCAGCCAATAAATTTTTCATTTCTGATATTTATTTTTCTACTGTTTCCATTTTTGGGGCTTAGATTCCCCACCCTTTTTTTAAAATTTTTATTTATTTATTTTTGGCTGTGTTGGGTCTTGGTTGCTGCGCACAGGCTTTCTCTAGGTGTGGCGAGCGGGGGCTACTCTTCGTTGTGGTGCGTGGGCTTCTCGTCGTGGTGGCTTCTCTTGTTGTGGAGTATGGGCTCTAGGCACGCGGTCTTCAGTAGTGGTGGCATGTGGGCTCAGTAGTTGTGGCTCACGGGCTCTAGAGCACAGGCACAGTAGTTGTGGCGCACGGGCTTAGTTGCTCCGTGGCATGTGGGATCTTCCCGGACCAGGGCTCAAACCCGTGTCTCCTGCATTGGCAGGCAGATTCTTAACCACTGTGCCACCAGGGAAGCCCTCCCCATCCTTTAAGTCAATCTTTTCTTTTAGTCCATAAATATATTTTCAACAACGACTGCCTTAAAGTCATTGCCTGCTAATTCCAACACTGGGTTATCTCGCTGGTATCACTGTGCTCTCCTTGGGATCACTCTCCCTGAGCCATGATTAAGAAATTGACCCAAGGCAGAAAGCAAGGATAAACATGTGACTCATGTTGGGTGTTTTCCTTCCCTTAGGAATGGGGGAATGCCTAAACCAGTTGCCTCATGTATTGTGTCCAGGATTACAGTTGTTCATAGTGGGATGGCAAGTCCAGCATGAACTGCTCCATCATGGCCAGACTATGTCTCCTATATCAAGGTCTTTAAAAGTTATCCATAAAGTATGATACATTTAAAAATTCATTGCCGAAATGTGCTATTAAAAAAAACAAAAACAAAAATCTTTTGTAAAGGACAGAACTTTTGTAATATAAATATCTGCCCTGAATGGAGGCAATGGATTGGAAAAAAATCTGAGGCCCTTTCTGCACAATGCATGAGAAAGGTTTATCAGAAGCAATGTAGAAGTTATTTTGGAATAAAGCAGGTTATACCTTGCATGGGAGGAGCCAAGGAAAGACAATACCTCCTTCTAAGGAAATTGCCCTGCTCACAGCTTTGGCTGCTTGGAGAGTCATAGGATCTTATCCCTCCCTGATACAGCCTAGCACGAACAGGTAAGCTGGGGAAAATCAGATTTCTTCTCCAAGGGTTTGAATTGGGACTACAGAGAGAACTCGTGGGTGGATGGAGACATTGATGGAGATCCTTGTGAGATAGAAGAGGCCAGAGGGGCCATGATGAGCTGAAAACACATTAAGTTATGAGGAAGCTGAAACCATAGAAAAGTTGGCTGCCTGGGAAATGAAAATAGGGAATGAAGTATAGTTGCTAAGAAAATTAGAGAGGCCATGAGAGATATAGAGAAAGTAATTAGTACCTATATCTGTTTCAGAACCAATAGTTTTCCAATTCTAATTCTAGGTATTTGTAATACCTACCCACAAACCCCCACATACACACCTTCCCTTTCACCCTTTCCACCTTTTACTTGAGGTAACTTGGGTGAGCCTTTATTCTTTGCAACTTACAGAGCTTAGCTAAAATATATGTGCCTTAGTTTGCCAGGCTCATAAAAGGCAGGAGAGGTAGGATGGGCTCAGGCATTCCAGACAGAGGGAACAAAATCTTTAACAAAGAGACAGAGGCCTGGAACCAAGTGTCTGTCCAGGGATTAGCAGATTTGTTTTATCCATTTATATCCCAATTTGTTCCAAAGCAAGATTTGAGGCTGAATGTATGACACGTGGAAAAAATAAGTAAATGAGAAAATGGATGTGAGGTAAGAATAGAAATAGGAAAATAAACTTAACATCAGGAGTAGGGATGTTAGCAGAATGTGGTGCTTTGGCTAGAACAAAGGAGGCATGAGCTGCTTCTTCTGCAGGTCCAGAAGGAAAAGTTAGGGTTCAGAGTATTACAGTACATACGTTTCCATCAGTCACTTATTTACTCATCAACTAATTCATTCATTTGTTAATCATCTACTATGTACCAGATGCTAGAATGACAACTAAAGAAGAATAAAGGTTGAGTTAGTCCCACTCCAAGGTTCTCACATCTAGGAAGTGAGATAAATGGAAGACGTAAACACACCATACAAACCAGAATACAGCGACTCTATGAACAGGACAAAGTGTTGTGAGATACAAAGAAGCGAAACCAAAGTTTGATCAACAGCCACGTCCTTTGCACGTTTCTTCCATACAACTCTGTCTCAGCGATTGGGAAGATTGAACACTCCATAACAATTCCTAACTGGCAGAAAACAATTTCATATGGCTTGTTCACAGCTGGAGCCAGGGAACCAAAATTACTCTTCAGCATCAGCTTGCAGGTTGCAAAGCCCAGGGATAAGCACAAGACACCTTTGCCATTATTATTCAAGTACCTGGCATATACTGAGTACTAACAATGTGCTAGGCTCCACGGTAAACAGGGGAGGAGACCAAGTTCTGGCCTCAAATGCTCACAGCTGTTTTGTAATCTGATAATTGTGCATGACAGACCTCAGACCATAACTCTCAAAATAGCATGACTGTAGTCATAACAAAATGGAACAGCCATTGGCAAGATCTGTTTTCTAGTTATCACTTCCAGAAGGAATTCTGTAACACTACTAGGGGAAGAGCAGAGAAAACTCTCTCAACTTCCTGTCACTAAGCCTCTAAATTATCATCATCTGCATCCATCCCTTCCTCCTTTCTCCTTTTCTGTTACAAAGTGTTTCACCTCTTGTCCACAGCTGATCCACGCCCACCTCCTCAGACACTTGGCTCTAGTCTTCATTTATCTCCTTCATCTTCAACTTCCCTCTATCTATGCCAGGCAAATGCCTCCCCTCAGCATTTAACATATTCAAGTCTTAATTTCATCTCAAAAAAAAAAAATCCTTGTCTACATGGTCTTTACTACCTTCTTAGCTCAATTTAGTCTGGCTTTTGTCTCTAAAATTGTTCTTTCCAAGGTCCCGCAATGACTTATTAATTATTAAATCTAATGGTTGTATCTAGTTCTTACCTTCATTAGCAGATGCAATATGACTGACCATGTAACCTATAAACACTAGAAACTCCCTATAAACACACTCCTCCCCAGAAGGACATTATTCTTCCTTGTAGTCTTCTAACCTCTCTGGGGTCAGTCCTTCTTATCCTACATGTTGGACTCTTGTCCAAACCTTAAATCATGTTGTTCCTCCTAGAAATCTTCCCTGATTCCCTGAGAATCAGTGCTAGGATCTCCTCCCACACGCTTCCATTGCACCCAATGCTACTTCCTCAACCACATCCCATCATTCATCCAACAATCGTTCACTGAGAGCTTCGAACGTGATGGCCGCTGTGTTAGGAGCTGAGAATACAGATGTGCGCAAAAACATCCACAGGCCCTGCTCTCAAGGTGCTCACAGTCTAATGGGAGAGACATACAGTAATCCAATGATTACACAAACAAGTGAATAATTACACCCTGGGATGCATGCTGTGGACGAAAGGACCAAGGGCAATGAGACTATAAATAGAGAAACTTAACTCTCTTTTCAGGGAAGGGGGCATTAAGGCGGTTGTGGGCATTGACCCTGGGGCTGGAATCTTAACTCTCTTTTAACAGGGCAGGGAGCATTAAGGCGGTTGTGGGCATTGACCCTGGGGCTGGAATCTTAAAGAGTGAGTACATATGTGAGGGAGGGAGGGCACGAAGAGTGTTCCAGAAAGAAGGGACAACACATAGAACAGACATACAGAAATAACTGGAAGAGCGTTAACCAGTTAAGGCTTAGAGACCCAAGCAGGCCTCAGCCCATACAGGCTCCTGAAGGGTTATCTAAAAATTTGGTCCCTCTCCTAAGAGCAGTAGGAAGTCACTGAAGGGTTCTGAGGGAGGGATGACATAATCAGATTGACAGCTTGAAAAGATCACTTGGTACAGTGTAGAGAATGGATTGGAAGGGACATGAGTGGGCGAGGGGAATACTGGTTACAAGGCTTTTACAGCCTTCCAGGTGAGAGATGATGGTAGGCAGGGCTAGCAGGGTGGCAGTGAATAGGAAAAAAGTGGTCTGATTTGAGAGATTTAGGAAGTAAAGGGGCACAGGATCATATCTAGGGCTTAAAGAAGGTAAGAGGTTGAGGAAGGAAGGATGTGAGGGAGTGAGGATGACACGGAAGAGAAGGGTCACAAGAGCAGGGATCTTACTTTGGACAAAGTATCAACTTCCCTTAGATTCTGCTCACCTCCTCCTGTCCTTTCTTCTGTGGATCCCAGGACCAGTCATCAGATTCAAAATCTCTGGATCATCTAAGACTCTCTTCTGGCCTTGCACTGACTCCTGCCCACTTACCCCTACACTAGTCACACCTCATCAAGATCAATATTTCTAAAAGTATTGTCCCAGAGGGCTTCTGGAGAGATCACAAAATGATCCAAAAATGCAAGTCTTTTCTTTGGCTCCTACAGGCGACTGAAGCAAAATGCCAGACTTTGATTTTTTTTTTTTTTATGGTAACTGAGTTATAAAGGAGTACTAAAACTTGTTAGTCATAAACTAAAATTAGTCTTTAACTGGAGTTCACAGAAGACTCTAATTCAGTCCTCTACTAAGAAGTCTGACTGCCAGGCAATGTTTGGCAATGATGCAAATCTCCTCTTGCATATACACATGCAGCCAGTTGGAATTCTTGAAATTTTCAGGAAGGACACTTTTTTATTGGGATATTAGCAGTGATGTTTTGAGCTGGTCATGGTTTATGGTGCCTGACATTCATGAATTTTAATTACAAATTGTGATTCATGGAGCTTCATCATGATCAAGCTAATATGCCATGATTATTTGATTAACCCTCTGGAGTAGAGGGATACATGTCTCTAACCTTATTTCCTGCCATTTTCCTCCTCCCTTCCTTGCTGATCCAGAACATGTGTAAGCAAGCTCTCATCTCAGGAACTTTATACTTGCTATGTCCTCTGTCAGGAATGCCTCCCCCCTAGATATCACATAGCTAATTCCTTCACTTCCTTCAGATCTTTCTCAAATGTCACCTCTGTGAGGCCTCCCCTGACCGTTATGTTTAAATCATAATCTTCTGGTTCCCTGAACTTCCTAGTCCATTTCCCTGCTTTATTTTTCTTTTTGACACCTATCATCACCTTATAAACTATATATTTTACTTATTTGTTTATTGACAATTTATCTCCAACTAAAAGATAAGCTCCATGAGAGCAGGGATTTGTGTTTGTTTTGTTGCTATATCACCAATACCTAGCACAGTACCTGGCATATAGTAGATGCTCAATAAATAATTGTCAAATGAGAATATTTATATCATCAGAATTTTTGTCCTTTTAATTTCCAATACCCAGCTCTTAAGGCATGGGTACATGTGGTTCAAATGTGAACCATTCATAGCCCTGCTACCAAAGCAGATATAAACATAAACCCAGAAAAGTATGCTTCTACAGTGACGTTTCCTTGTTATCACTCCCCACCAATCTCCTCATCCCAGCCTCAACCCTTTCTATCCTTCAAACTCACTCAGATCAAAATTTCCAAAGAACAATTGGAAGCATTCAGAATTCATATTCAACTCATTTTCAGAATTTAATATATTCCAGGCATTGTGCTAGGTTCAGGGGAATCAACAATGAATGAGACAGACCATCCTTGCCATCAGAGTTTATAGTCTAGTGGGGATATCACCTTATCCTGCCTCCGGAAAGGTGACTTAATCCCTTATAGGAGAATACGATGGGCAAACTGAGATGTGATGTATGAACAGGAGACGAAGGAGAGATTTGGGGCAGGGTGGCATGGAGCAGGTGGCAGCAGACTGAAAAGACTGTACCAGGCAGGCAGAGGAAACAGCAATTTCAAAGGCCTAGAGGAGAAAGACAGTGTGGATGTCACTTTCCAGGAAGTGAGGGCAGTTCAGGGTGTGCTGGGACTGTGGAATCGTCACAGAGCAACGATGAGATCTGAAGTAGGGTAGGTAGGAAAGGCTAGACCTGGCAAGGCCTTGTAGGCCATACTAAGCAAGTTGGACTTTTGGAACTTTATTCTGAGAGTGAGAGGGAGCCAATAAAATGTTTGATCAGCGATACAAACAATGCAGTTTAAACTCTTCTCTGCCCCCTAACAAACCCAATCCTGACCTTCCCTCTCCACTGCGGGCATCCAAGTCATAGCTGCCCACTCCCTGAAGCTTTTATGTTGCTCCAACCTGCATGTCTCTCTCCCTCTCAGCCCCAGGGATCCCATCCTCCCTTATCTTTATATGCCTGTGTTCTGTCTCCCCAACTGAGTTCCCAGACGACAGGGACTTCTCAAGGCTCTCAAGGCAGTCCCACACCCAGCTCACCACTGACACAGACTGGGCCTCAATGAGACAAGAGGGTGATGAATACAACCCAGCACAACCCAGCTTGTGCTCACACTCCACACACCGATATTTACCCCGCTCCAAAACGACCCTTCCCTCCAAGGGGCAGTGCTGATGTGCGCAAGGCCAGTTGACCTGGGTTTCTGTCTCCTGTCTGCTGTCACCTCTCTCTCTTCTCAGTTTACCTAGCCTCTAATGTCTCCCCTAATGGGCTGGAGAAACTGATTCCCAAGTTTGTTCAAACTGCTAGAAAAATCTAATCTGGAGTGACAGAAAGCAGATCAGCGGTTACCTGGGGAGAATGGACTAGAACGAGGTGCAAGGAAACTTTTGGGGGTAGAGGAAGCGTCCTATATCTTGATTGTGGTGGTATATAAATCTGTCAAAACCTGTCAACATGTACAACTAAAATGGTCCATTTCATTGTATGTAAACCAGACCTCAGCAATGCTGAATTTAAAACAAACTGCATGTAAATTAAAAGTCGGTAGCCCCAAGCCCAGTACATGAGCTTCAAAACACAGTTCAACCCCGACATAAAACTAGGGCAAGGCCATACGGGAATAGCAGCTTCCCCATGGTTGCAGAGATCTAAGAACGACGGGTGCACCTGCTAAGGAAGGCCAGGTGAAAGAAGCAATGGAGCAAAGGCTAATAATACGGAGGAGGCCAGACCCAAATATGTAAAGTCACAAACAGCATGCACACACATTTGGTCTCCAAATCTCCAAATACCTAGGCCTGAGATAGTGCTTATTTAAGAACAAGTAAGTAGAAACCCTGCTTCACAAAGCAAGAAACTGCATATTAGTCCCAAGATGATAATTCATAAACGGTTTGGAAAAAGTGATTCTTGAGGGACTGAGTGGCTTCGCCACAGAGAGCTCCTCGAGAAGCTGGGCCTTACCTCTCCTTCCAGGGTGAAGCTGGGTGGGTTAAGAGGGGTGACTCTTGGGTTTCCTGTGAGAAGGGATGACATCTGTCCAGGTGGCAACGAGGACAGTTTGGAGGGGCCAGTTTGGAGTGAGGAGTGTGTGAAAGGGGATGGGAAAGGGGTCTCTGCCCTCTTATTCTTTGCCTGAACTCTCTCTCCTCACAAGTCTCCCAACACAGAAGATCTGAACCATACGCCCACACACAATCTGTTCTGTGTCTCCGGTACAGTTCTCCTGTACTCTCCTGTGAGTTCCCAAAGGCCAGTGTCTCCACCTAGCCCAGTACTGGGCACTCAGCAAAGGGCAGGAGAAATTACTTATTTGCGACAAGACTGTGAGGACGATGAGGAACATATTGGTAGGAGTGGGGATGGGGGTTTAAGGAGGATGGGCCCGTCAGGCTGGGTCTGTGGAGTGAGGGAATGGAATGGTGAGAGGAGGACAGGTGAAAGAGTGGTAGGAAACAGTGGGTCGGGGGCAGTGTGGGAGAGGAGGCTAGGATTAGTGGGAGAGAGCAGGACGGGGTCAGAGGTCACTGGGAACACAGGCCAGGAATCACAGGGGGACAGAAGTCAACAGGGAAAGGAAGATGAAGGGTCAGTAGCAGAGGTATGATCAGTGGTCACTGGCAGCGAAGGTCAGAGGTCGTCGGAATAGAGCAGGTCGAGGTGTGTGTTACCTGCCTACGAGGCGGTGGTTTGTGGGGCATCTTCGAAGAAGCAGAAGGCACCTCAACACTTGGAGCGCCTACAAAACGCTCCCCCGCCTGAGGACAAGAGGTTTGTCCGTCCCCTCAATCATGCACAGGAAATCCGATTCTCTTTCACTTCAATTCCCAGTCTCAGGGGCTCTTTGGGGACACCCGACGTTGTGGGTCCCCGCGCCCTCGCAGAATGGAATCGGCTCCTCCCTGACGCGGTTACCCAGCAACTAACCCGCAGCCAAGGCGCAGGCGCCTCTGATGCCTCCTCCCTGCTCGAGGGGAAGGCGTGGCTGGGCGCGCGGGGAACCACCAGCTCCACTAAGCCCCGCCCCCTAAGGCCAGACGACCAGCTGCCGCGCCTTTCGGAACTCCCGCATGTGGGAGGGGCTAGTGAGCCCAGACACCGCCTCCTCATGAATAATGCAGGATCAGGCGGTGTCCCGGACCCGGAAGTGGAGTTGCAGAGTCACGGCAGTGGCTGAGCTGCTGACAGGAGGCGGCGGCGGAGGTGGAGGCGAGGCAAGACCTGCGGCTCTGCAGGGCCACGGTCGCTGTAGCGCTAGGCAAGCTGACGGAGCCACGCCGGCCTCAGCCCACCTGCAAACCTCCCGCCTCGTGCCCACCCTCCATCTGCCCGACTGGTCCGGGGCGGCCTAGTCTGCACCACCGACCCGGCTCCTGGGGCCGCCGCCCCGCGCGGTCCCGTCGGCGTCCCTGGCCGCGCCCGACCCCCGGCCCTCTAGCCCACCGGCACCATGATGGAGGAGATCGACCGGTTCCAGGTGCCCACCGCGCACTCGGAGATGCAGCCGCTGGTGAGGGGGCGGGCGGCGGGCAGGCCAGGGCCGGGAGGGGACGCTGCCTGAGGGGGAGGGAGGGAGTCAAGCCTTGGGGACTGTGCGGAGGGGGCGCCTCGGATGGAGTAGAGAGCCGTGAAAACGCATCGCCGGGGGAGGGGGACTTGCAGGACTAGAAAACCGTGGGAGGATACGTGGGATGACAGCAAAGGGGCCTGTAAGGGCGGAGAGCACTGCCAGCGGAGGCAGGCCAAGGGAGTTACGGGGAGCGCCGTCGGATGGAACCGAGCGGGGCACAATGGTGCACACCGTTAGTGGAGGGAGGCCCATAGCGGGGAAAGGAAGGGAACTGTCTTGGGGCACCGCCGGTGGTAGGCCCAGGGGGCTGGGATGAGAGGTAGGGAGGCATTTAGACCTAGAGGCCTGTGATGCTCAGAGCGGGGGAGGGGGCCAGGAGCAGGCTGTCTAAGGGACGGGAATAGGTTTGTAGAGGAGGAGGGGCCTCCCCTCCAGTTCTGGCTATGGATGGGAACGCAGGGCCTGGGCAGAGGACGAGTGGGGACAGGGGATCCATGCAGGACCCGGGAATTCCGTTCTTCTCCGGAAGAGAGTGCAGTCAATCTAGGCTGGGGGTGCTGGAGCCGGGAAGGAAAGAGCTCGGTGGCGAGATGGAGAATCCGGAGCGCACATGAGAGCTGGGGAACCGGCAGGAGAGGGGGCGGGGCCGCACTGGAGCCGCCTGTGCCCACCGGTTCGGAAGAGCCTCCAGCATCCTAGGCCTACGTGCTTGGAGTCCTTGCTGGGCGCCGATCCTGCCTCCTGTCCGCGGTCCCGGAGTCAGGGAAGAATGATGTCATCGCTGCCGGCGCGGAGGGGATGGAAGGGGGAGGGCGATGCACGGAGGCCGGCCTAGGGGAGACCATACCCATTGGCCACCGTCCCGGGGCGTCTACCTGACTGGCTTGCACATCCGCCGGGCGAGAGACGCCGAGGCCTGGCGGCGGCGTCTTTCCAACTGGGAGAAGGAAAGGGAGAAGGGAGGGAGTGCCCGGCTCTGTTCGCTTTGCTTTTCCTTCTCCTTTCCCCCTTGGAGCCCAGGTGGGAGCTGGAAGGAGGCAAGGCAGGCCAGGAACCTGAAGGTGTGGATGCCCTATTCTATGAGCTCAGCTAGAGCTGAGCAGAGCTCTCCAGGTCTTGAAGCTCTGGGGTTCCCTAACCCTCTTCCCTCTGTGTTAAGCAGAGGTGAGGAACAGGTTCTACCCTTGGGACCCCCGCCCCTGGCTGACAGATGTGCTTTGTGGCTTTCTGAGCAAGTAATCTCTCCATTACAGCAGCCAAGACAGACCTTGGCAGGGACCCATGACCAACTCTAAGCCACACCTTTTGGGGGATGGTAGAGAGAATCATCAGAGGCCACCTAGCTGGAGATGTGTCTTTTTTCCCCTTTTGTGACTACTTAGTTCTAGAAGCCCAAACAGAGAAGCTTTACAGAAGTGTAATATTAAACTGGGGAGAGAGATGCTGCTGGACTTTTTTCCTAGCCTGATGCCATCATTGGGTTATTTGAGGGCCAGAAAATCCTGGTTGAGAACTCTGTCCCATGAACTTGAAGAACTTTGGGCTGGGCTAAGAGAACACTCCTTTCTGAATTATCTTTCCAGCCAACCTGGCTTGTCAAACTAGATTGCCCTTCCAGTTGTACGTATCTAATCAAGAATCAAAAGGGAGGGCAGATGAAGGAGAAGGTCCAAGTGAATGAGAAGAAAGCAATGAGTTGGTTCTTGCCTCCCATCTGGCGTTCCTAAGGAGAGAGGCAATAGCTGTCCATGGAGAGGGGAGAAGGAAGGGGTCACCAGGTTCTCTCAGCTGTCCCTGATGCCTCTGTTTTTGCCTGAAGTTTTCAATGATGGTTTGAGTGAGTAGTGTCCTCAGAAGACTCCTGGGCTGCTTCTGATCTGTGTGGCTCTGAAGTAGAAGTGCTTACGGCAAGGAGGCACTTATCAGAAAAGCTGTGACCGCCTTCAGACCCTTTTCTTGAAGGCTAAAGGAGCCCTTCTCTGCAAGAGGATACTTTGTTGAGGTTGAATGAGAGCCTTATGGAAGTAGCAATACAGTCATCTGCCATTTGGGGGTCATAGCCATTGCCCTGCAGATCTCTGCCTCTCCACCACTGTTCCCAGGTCAAAGTCTAGAGGATCCCCAGAGCTCCTTAAATGCTCTTTGTATTATTGAGACCAGCAGAATCTTGTGTGGAGTTTCCCCAAGAGTCTTCATTTCGGGGCATAAGAAATCAAGGTGGCATACTGTGGAAGAGAAGGGCAAAGTGGCCCTTTAGGAGTGTTTGGGTAGATCTTAAAAACCAGGGTCTTGAGGCTTCCCTGGTGGCGCAGTGGTTGAGAGTCCACCTGCCAATGCAGAGGACATGGGTTCGTGCCCCGGTCCGGGAAGATCCCACATGCCGCGGAGCGGCTGGGCCCGTGAGCCATGGCCGCTGAGCCTGCGCGTCCGGAGCCTGTGCTCTGCAACAGGAGAGGCCACAACAGTGAGAGGCTCGGGTACCGTAAAAACAAAAAACAAAAAACCAGGGTCTCAGACTCAGCTGTGACCTATTTCGTTTTTTGCCATTATTTATTAAGACCTCTAGGAAATCTCTCTTCTCTGGACTCAGTTTCCCAGTTATGAAATGAAGACAAACTATTTCTTTAAAGATTAAACAATAGCTCCTCACTCTTCCAAAGAATATCATAGTGACCTGATATCATTGATTCAGCAAATTCATTCACCAAATATTTATTGAGCATCAGCTCTGTTCCAGGTACTGTACTAGGTATTGGGGACACAGTGGTTAGCAACATAGGGACAGACATAGCCCTGCCTCCTGGAGCTCACAGTTTAGCAGAAGTTACTGTTCTTGCTCACC
This sequence comes from Tursiops truncatus, assembly GCF_011762595.2. NCBI lineage: Eukaryota > Metazoa > Chordata > Mammalia > Artiodactyla > Delphinidae > Tursiops > Tursiops truncatus. Next base: position 34,848,042 of record NC_047039.1, read on the forward strand.
CTCTCAGTGTGAGTCCCTCTGAGGGCAGAGGCGGGGCTGTCTCCTTAAGCCCTAAGGGAAACAAGGCAATGCTTGTGTTGGTATCATTGCCCCTTTCTGGACCAAGCTGTACCGATAGTGGCCTGTCACATGGGCTTGATCATCAAATAACACTCTCCCACCCATAGTGGTTGGAAGAATCCAGAGGCCATTCCTTACTTGGAGAGATGAACTCTAGGTGGAAAACATCTTTTTTTAAATTTACTTGAAAGAGAAACTTGCACTTGAAAAGGAGGCCTAGGGGAGCGGCAGAAGCTAGGAGAGAAGGCACAGCCAGCAGATCTGGGTGTTTCCAAGGTGCTAATTTAAGCATAGTTCTCAGCTAGTGGGAGGAAGAGGAAGAGATCCCTGCTTTGTTGTTGCTGCTGCTGTTGCCACAGCTGCACGGAGCCTCCTGTCTGGGGTGGAGTTTGCCTGAAGGGAGTTGCCTCCCTACTTTCCTTATCACACCAATTATTTAATTGGCCTGGCTGCATCGCAGCAGCTGAACCAGGCCTGGGCCTATCCCTGAGAGCTCCCCAAGGTCTCTTTCTGTCTCCTTATGAAAGGAATGAGAGCTCCTCTGGGAGACCTAGTCCCTGGGTTCCACTCCTGCTGTGTCTATCTCCTACAATCCTGAGTGTTTCTGAGCACAGATTTTTGCAAAGACAGGGATAGGCGCACCTTGTATGTCAGTTCTATGGCCAAGCCACACACCTTACTGATCTAGGGAAGCTCCCAGCTGTCCAAGGCTCTCTGTTGAGCAATTGTGTTGAATTTGGGCTATTGTTTGTATGAGCAGCAGGGATAGGCTCTCTGGCCCTACTGTCTGTCTGCTGGGCTGGTTGGTACAGCCTCACAGTCTATGTCTTCTCTTTGGCTGTAATGGAGAGGAAGAGATTTGGTGGGGGGAAAAAAAAGCATATGGCACCGGACAGGGTCTCTGTGCTCTTGAGAGAAATACTAGTCTGGCCTCACTGAAACCCAGGTTATCTGTTAACTCAGTTGTATAGTTCACGAGTATATGCTCAGTTCCAGGTACTTTACAGGTAAAGATACGTGAGATCTCTCCAGGGGGTGGCCAGGAGAAAGATGGGCTCAAACGGCTACAGGAAGATTTTAGATACATGTTAGGAAAGAGTGGTGATCACTGTAGGGCATTCCTAGGAAAGAGTGTCACCTTGCTTGGGAGAAGATGAGGAAAGCTGAGGTTCTGACTCTTTGACCACGTAAGCTTGGAAAGGAATTTCAGACTCCTCCTGACTCCTTGCGCTCAGGGATGGAGATGGTCAGGACATTAATTTAGTGAGTGGGTCATAGCAGCTCCTGAAAGTGGCAGAGGGAACATTGTAAAGCTAGCAAGAAGCCACTATGGAAAATTGACCTACATGTATTCTGTGGTCTGGGAGCCTTAAGTCATCTCCTTGTAGTAAAATGACTCTTCAGTTTAAGGGTGGATTCTCCTAATGGTCCATGTAACTCATGACCCAGTAGCATTTCTCAGGTTCTAGGAAGAGGCACACCATTCTCTCTCTTCCTATATTGCAAAGTGAGGATCAGGAGCCTCCAGCTCCTCCCTTATTGCTCATCTCCTCAGTCAACAAACACTAAGAACCTACTTTCTGCTAACTGTTGTGCTGAGCTCGATACCACAGCCTCTTGCTCCAGGGATGGATATACACAGTCAAGACAGGGTGATGAGCACTGTAAGAAGTAAGAACCAGGTCCAGCAGCGCCGAAGAAAAACAGTAAGGCCTTTCATCAAGTAGTCAGGGAAGGCTTCACAGAGGAGACATTGCTGAACTGGCTCTTAGAAGAGGACTAGAAACTTGGCAGACCAATAAGAGGAGGTGAGGACAAGAGTTCCAGGCAAAGGGCATAGAGGCAGAATCGAAAGGGTGCATTTGAATGAATAAAGTGTTATAGTTAAGGAAATAACATGATCAAATTTGAGTTTAGGACTATCATTCCAAGAGTGGTTGAGAGATTGGAAAAGGTGAGATTGGAGGTTGGAAAACTAATATGAAGGTGGGTATAATAATAATCTAGGCAAGAGATGACAAAGGCCTACACTAAAGCAGAAAGAGAGAGGGGACATATGTACAGAGACTAATAAAGTGGAATAGGCAGGATGTGGTACCTGTTTGGAGGTGGGGTGGAGAAGTAGGGAGTCCAGAATGACTCCCAGGTTTCTGGCATGTATGTCTGGATGGCAAGAGGTACCATCACCATCCCAGGAAATTTGAGGGGGTCTGTATACCTCTTGGCTTCAGGGACTGCTTATATGGGAGAAGGCTGCTGTTTTCCTTTGCTCTGCTTCTGAAGCCGCAGTCTTGGGGTTATTGAAAAACCGAAGAGCAGAGTGAAACTAGCCCCACAGCCTCAAAAGGATGCTAAGTGTGCTCATCTGCCAGTGAATACTTTTCCTCTGTAACCTGCTTTGATGAATGCAAGTGAATTGGTGGCAGTGAGGAGCCATGGTAGGTTGTCCCCCCACACCCCGCCCCCCGCCCCGCAGCACTTTGATAAAGGAAAAATAACATCCTTTGTTGGCTGAGAGAGTGTTTCTGTTGCAGTTTCTGGCCTTGCTTTTACCATCATTCTGGTCAAACCTATGGTTTTCTGGCTGATTGGTTGAGCTGGGCCCTTTCACTGATTTCTTCTAGAATGGATATATGAGTTACTGCTTTACTTGCAAGAGTCAGAATGGAAAAGGACATGTACCTCCCTTCTCTGAGACCAGCCTGGAAAGCTGCACTTGGTGTAGAAACAGCACCCAGGGTGCTATCTTCCAGGCAAGGTGTGCCAAGGGAGCAGGCTTCTGGGTTAAGATCGCTCAGGGGTGACTTGGCTTCTCAGACGCCCCAAGTGTAGCCGCTGCAGGGAGGCACATGGTACCAGGAGGCTACCTGACTCCATGTCAGCTGGGAGTCAAGCTGAGTCATTTCCAGCCCCCAACTGCCTGCTGCCCTTGACTGACTATAGCTCAGAGTGAACAGAGATGGTAAACAGAGCCTTTCTCACTTGAACCTGATTAGCTTCAGGGACCCTCCACCCTCCTTGTGAGGGCAGATGGAGCCTTGTGTCTGGAAAGGGGACATGGGAGACTCAGCTTCCTGGCTTAGCCGCTTCATGCTTTCCAGCAGACCCTGGGAGAACTGGTGCAGGGAGCCCCAGAGGAGGCAGGAAGCGGAGAATCAGGCTCAGGGCAGCTACCCAGAGGTGCTGGTTGAAGGAAACAAGAGGCGTGGCTCAGCAGGCTCGCAAGTCATTGTTCTCTTAGGAGACTCTGGTGGGAATCTGGCCGTCTGGGCGGAGAAAGGAAGGCAGGAAGCGGGCAGAGCTGGAGCCAGCTGTGGATCTGGCTCTGCTCTGGAGTTCAGAAATTGGCACATGACCCATCAGCCTCGCTGCGGGGCAGCCGAGTGAACTCCTGGGCTCTAGGGAGTGAGGAGGTTGTCTAGGAAGAAGGCCCAGAGGGTCTGGGCTGGGGAACAGGTAGATGGGGGCTAGTAGGAGATCCCTCTGGATTTTACATTCTTAGGAGCCAGTTCAAGCAACTATGTACTTGAATTTGTTGTTGTTATTCAGAGATGTCAAACTGAGGATCAGATGGTTGTGTTTCTTGAGGGTGAATTTTAAGTTTCTGTGATGATGATGATGTATGTGAGTGTGTACACAAGTAAGAGGTTATTCAGAGATGTCAAACTGAGGATCAGATGGTTGTGTTTCTTGAGGGTGAATTTTAAGTTTCTGTGATGATGATGATGTATGTGAGTGTGTACACAAGTAAGAGGGGACTAATGGCCATAAAGAATGTTCTCTGAATGACCATTCTAGCCCTGGGAAGTATTAAGTATGACAAGAAGCCACACCCAGGCAGAAATGAGCCCAGCTACTGTGGTTCTTGTCCTGGCTTTGCCTTTTTTTATCACCAGACTCTTGGCTGTCATAACCAAAGTCCACCCCATCTATCTATTTATAACAATACCTGAAGGGGTACTTTAACTAAGTTTTAGTGAATTAACTGCACCCAAACTATGGAGTGAGAACCATATATATTTTACTATGTAGTTAACTTAAACATAATTATGTACAAGCTATAAATGATTTATAGTTCCCATATTAATTCCCAATTTTATCCTTATAAAGGAATTAGTGAAGCTCTCAGTCAAGCATGGTTCAGACCAGCATTTCCTATAGTATATTCTTAGGAATATTGGTCCTTTGAGATACTTTATGGGGGGAAAAAAGTACCTATAGACAAATTCCTTTGGGAAACCCTATAACTCCATCCTATCACAATGTTTACTAGCATTTTAAAGACTCTGAGAAGCCCTGCAATAAAGAAATCTTTCCAGCTTTGTTTAATCCAGTGTTTCTCAAACTTACAGAACTATGGAACCTTTTTTCATGTTACATCTATTAACGTCTTACAGAACCATTGTGTTTCATGCAATACTCTTTGGGAAACCCTGACTTAGAAATTAGTCTCTCTTCTGATCAGGTCTAGATTTCTATTCTTCCCAGCTCTTTTGAGCCTATTTTATAACCCACGCCATTTTGCCCTATGCTAGTTTCTAATGGGATGTTGCTGCTTTGTGTCAGGGTCTGAACTTGTTGCCATCAGTAGGAAGTTCTTAGTGAACTTTGGCAGGTGCAGAAGCAAATATTTTTGCTTCTGACCAAACGAGGTCAGGTGCTTCGTTTTTCTCAAGACAATGCTAAGGGGGGTTTACTTCCCAAGTCCCTCTACTAAACACTGCTTTGGTGAAATCAGCATTTTTACCATTAACTTTTCTTTTCTTTTTTTTTTTTTTGACAGCTTCACTGAGATGTAATTCATATACTGTACACTTTACCCATTTCGTATTTTACTTTTAATCCTGGTGTGGCTGCTTCATGCCTCAGTTCTATTCACCCCTTATGCCAATGCCCATTGATCAGTAATGGCTGCCTGGAGCACGTGTTAAGGTAGATCCTGAGGCTGAGTCCTGGTTCAATGAGAAACAATGACATGGTTGAGTTTCCATGTCTGCCATAGTCTTCAGTGGGGGAAACATCAGTTCTAGGCTTCTGCTTGCCATCCTTGCAACCCTGAATCATCATAGTTATCCTAGGCAAAGAACACAGGAAAAGAAGTCTCTTGGAGATGTTAGCCAGCTTAGCAATCTGTTTCACTGAGGTTTGGAGTCTTAGGATATGGTTCTTTAAGAAATGAATGGAGAAAACTGAACTTTCCTCCCCTGATTTTCAGCGTGGGTTTTTGAAGTATTGACTTGATATAAAGTAAATAATCCTTTGGAAACAGGCCATGTAAGAGGGAAGAACCTTGACTCTGCTGAGCAGATAAGAGGGGAAAAGAGGCAGATTCATAAAGAGATCTCATAAATATCTCATAAGGTGTTGGCCATGCTTAAGATGAAACTATAAGCCCTTGGCTAAAGGAGCAAGAAGAAGGAGTAGGCTACAAGAGGAGATCCTTAAGCCAGCAGTTCCTGGTGAGGAAAAGGCCCTACTGTGGGCTATACAGCCTTAGCACTCTTTTTCCCAGGCTAAACGCTTTGCTTTTTCCTTCCACCATTTTCCTGGAGTCTGGTTTCCAAATCCCTAGTCATCCTGGCTGCTCTAGTGGGTACTTTTGAGTTTCTCACCCCTGGAAGTAGACACAGCCCTCTCCATGTGATCTGACCAGTACAGATTACGGTGGGGCTGCCACTATCCAAAATATTGATATTGTACATCCATTATCATCAGTCGAGGTTTCATGATCATATTTAGTAGCTGTACATATTGTTATATTGAACTCAGGACACATATGAAATAGGATAGCCCTTTGCCTTAGCAATGTAGAATCAAAGCAAGAACCTGGAGTGACATCTTGGTCTAGGCTGGCTGCTAATACAGGTAAGAGTCCACTGGGGCTAGTGAGGTGATGGTTTCATATTTAGTGGAAACTCTACCACATGTGTGTAATGTGACTCTTATTTTCAGAGATGTAGCTGGCTGAATTCAGCAATGTGGAATTTAAATAGGAATCAGGCTAAGGCTGTGTGAGTGGGTAGACTACGGCAGATCTTCAAAGAGAGCTAGTGCTTATGTGGACAGATGCTTAATGGAAGTCTACTATGTGACACAGACACCAGACAAGCTAATGTGCTATTAGGCTACATTAATAGAAATTTGGAGTTCAGGTCCTAGGAGGTGATAGTCCTACTCTGCACTGGTCAGTGCCATCTAAAGTCCTGCATTTTGTGCTGATGTCATTATTCAAAAGATGGAAGGACTAGAATGATGAAAGAGTCAAAACCATGTCCTGTGAGAATAGTTGGAAGAACTGAGGCTGTTCAGCCTGCAAAAACAAAACAAAACAAAATAAAAACAACAACAGTCTTAGAAAAAACATTTTAAGGTTTTCAAATGCCTAAAGGACTGGAGCTAAGAAAGGAAAGATGGTTAGACTTCATATTATCTGTGGCTTCACAGGGAGGAACCAGGGCAGTTAGGTGGGAGTGTGGACATGCTTCTATCTTTGGACTCCATTGCCTCTCGTTTCCTGTGGTAGCAGTTCCTAAACTGGGCCAAAGGCCAGACACCTAGAAGACCCATTGCTCTTTGCAAAATGCCACAGTCTTTGTAAAGCAGGAGCTAGGAACAACATTCTAGCAATAAACATGGCTCTGTTAAGTATGTGCAATATAAACATGCCCCAAAAAATTCATTGTGGGGGCTTCCCTGGTGGCGCAGTGGTTGAGAGTCCGCCTGCTGATGCAGGGGACACGGGTTCGTGCCCCGGTCCGGGAAGATCCCACATGCTGCGGAGCGGCTGGGCCCGTGAGCCATGGCCACTGAGCCTGTGCATCCGGAGCCTGTGCTCCGCAACGAGAGAGGCCACAACAGTGAGAGGCCCGCGTACCGGAAAAAAAAAAAAAAATTCATTGTGGAACTTAGTATGAGCAACACTTTGCTAGTTTTCTGTTAGTATATGTTTGCTAATCTTTCCTATTTTTCAAGGCCAATCACAAAAATGCCCCATTCTTCATGCATCCTTTCTTTTCCTTCACTAAGGTGTGAACTCTCCATTCTACCTGTCCTGTGACCTTAATACATTGTCTCTGTGTGAAGTTTATGGATGCAGTTGTCTTATACTTATCTTAAATTTCTTTCCAAGGTAGATGCAAAGATGTTTCCAATACCTGAACTCCACCTTGTGCAATAGATTGGGAAAATAATTTTTGCCTATTTTACAGATATGCAAGCAGAATTCCACAAAGATAAATAGGCTTGGCCATTGTCCAGCTGGAGGTTGGCATGGCCTAGACTAAAACCCAGGTATCCTGATTCCCAAGCCCATGATATTTCCCTCACAATCTGGGACTTAATTTCAGTTCTTCTGCATCAACTTAAATTTCTCCACTGGCTTTTGAGGCATCTACACTAGGTGTTTGCCCTTCCAGGTGGCCATACGTTCTACCATTTGTGCCAACTTTCTTCCTGGTAGGTCCAGCCAGGCCCTTCACCTCTTCTCACCTATGGGCATCTTGAGGCCTCCTCTTAACTATTCTCTCCCCTCTTCTTCTCTGCCTATTCCACTCCTACCCATTCTTCAAAGGTCCATATAAACTCCCCTTCTCCAGGAAGCCTTCTCTGACTATCCTAGTGAGTTCTCAACCAAGCCCAAAAGCCTCTATAACCTGTGGCATATAACTTGATACATATGATATCCTGATTTGGAGTGTCCACTTTGATGTGTTGTGTTGTAAGTCTCATCACCCCAACTCCTCTTTTAACTCCTTGGCAGATAGCTTCTGCTCCCAAAGCTCACAGTCTGACAAAGAAGAAACTTGCTCTCATGAAACAGAACTACAGAACACTACAGCTGCATCCTTTAAAAATGAGAAAAAGAGAGGGGAGGAGGTGATTCAAAGGAGGGGAGCAGAAGAGACCCAGAGGGGGATGACTGGGCGGGAGTTCGTTAGCAGAGCAGAAGGTACATGTGGGGAATTGTGGGAGAGTCAGGGGGATACATGGATTGGGGCACTCATTTATTACTCAAAAAATATCTTTTGAGCATCTGATATATGCAAGACATTATACCAGACACAAGGAATAATATGATAAATAAAGCAAACATGGTCCCTGCCTTTATGAACTGGCAATCCAGTGGGAAAGAAAGATACTAAACAAATAAAGCACACAAACAAAATTACAATGACAAACTATGACAAGTGACAGAAAAGACATGAGAGAGAATAATGAAGCCTCCCATCTTAGATTGGGGATGTCAGGCAAGGCTCCTATGAGAAAGTGATGTTTGAGCTCAGACCACAGGGTGAGAAAGGGCTTGAGTGCTCTGACAAGGAGGGACTTGCTCCTTGCTCCCAGAAGTGGGGTGGGGGCTCCCAGCTGAGTTTGCAGTCTGAGGCCCTTACAAACTGGCCTTTCTCCATCCTCTCCCTTTGCACCATGAGGTCAGCTTTCAGGAGAGAAAGACACAGGAGAACATGGGAGAGCCCATCCAGCCGCTCTCCTGTTGGTAGCACAGCCGATGATTGTGCTGCCCACTTTGTTGTGAGGCTGGAAAAGCTGTTAATAGAGTTGTGATGTGTAATATTTAGTGAGCAAAACACTTAGCTCTGCTGATGAAGAACTCCTACCTGGATCTTCCACCACCGGATGACTTGCACACATCCTCCTGGAGATGAAAAAATATATATATCTGGAGCTTAGAGGGAGGCAAGAGTGCCACCCTGGATGTCCTGTTCTTTGTGTGGCAGGCATGGGGTTCACGTTCTCCTTACCACAAAAACCAAATGCTACAAGCTGTTCTGTCCAGGAGCAGGCCTACTTCTGGTGGGAAAGCCAGCAGTCACATTGGCATGTAAATTGCAGCAGCTGGTGAGAGGGGCCTCCATTGGGCCTCCTGCAAATCCCAGAGGGGTTCCCTGAGGGTTTCAGCTTCCAGAAAGTCCTCTTTGCTCTCAGCGGGCCTGCTGCTTCCAGCCCTGGCTCAGAGGAGATCATAAGCTTAGAGAAAGGCCAAGTGGGGATAATGATGTAGGGAGGCGGTGGTGGCTAGTAAGTAGTTTGGGGAAGAGGAGGGAAAATTACATGGAGTCAAGGAGGGAGACCAAATTGGGGGATGGTAGAAAACATTGGCACCAAATGGAACCAGTCAGCCCCCAGGGTTTGCTCATCTATCAGCCTGCTTATCAACTTCCTGATGGAACTTCATGTTTCAGATCCTTGTTCGCCAGGGGCTGAGCTACAGCAGCCAGGTAGTCTTAGGGAACTCTCATGAGGGGAATTGGTCTGAGTATCCTTGAGGGGGGTGCAGAGATCAGGGAGAGCTAGTGAAGGACATGGGCCCCAGGGCAGGAGCTATGCACAGCCTTGGTAGGAAGTCAGCTGGGTACATTCTAGCTCTAGCCCTTTTGTTATGACCTTTGGCCAGGCTCCTAATCTTTCAGACTGTTTATTTTATTTATTTATTTTATAAATAAAGAAGATCATGTACATGAAAATGAACTGCAAATTACTGTATCATTTCTGATCTAAAAATTGATGGTGATTAAGGGGTTGGTGATTTCCGTTTTTTGCACGTGATTCCCAAGGAGCTCTTACAGGAGAGGGTGAGAAGATGGTTTATTCTACTTATCACCAAATGAGAAGAGTCCTTGGCCTCCTTGACAGGGCCCTGATCAGGCCGGGCTAGAGATGGAAGTGCTCTGTGCTCCCATTGATTCCCAGAGGGGGTTCCATTGAGTGGGCCTGGGCTGGAGGAGGCCCTGCCCATCCCAGCCACCGCTATTGCAGAGTCCTGTTGGTGGGGTAGACCTTCCTGGAGAACCCCACTACTGAGGCTAGTGGAGGATGTCCTGCTGCTGTTTCCGCTCTCAAAGGCCAACTCTCAGGGCTCAAGAAACATTTGAACAAGTCCACGTTGCAACTACTCTTCCCACAGGTCTGTGGGCTAGAGAAGGAGGCAGTTTCCTGTCTGCAGACCTTCTTCAAAATTTTAAAACATTTTGTCATGGAAAATTTCAAACACATATAAAGTAGAGAAAAAAGTAAAATGAACCACTCAACTTAAATAACTATCAACCTAGGGCTAATCTTATTTCACCTGTACCCACCCACTGGATTACTCTGAATAATTATTTCATCTATAGTCCTCTATCTCCCGTATTTCTCCCGTAATTATTTCATCTATAGTCCTCTATCTCCCGTATTTCTGCAAAGTGGTAATTAAATCTCAAGGCCTGATCAGATTTTTTTTTTTTTTTTTTTGCGGTACGCGGGCCTCTCACTGTTGTGGCCTCTCCCGTTGTGGAGCACAGGCTCCGGACGTGCAGGCCCAGCGGCCATGGCTCACAGGCCCAGCAGCTCTGCAGCATGTGGGATCTTCCCGGACCGGGGCACGAACCTGTGTCCCCTGCATCGGCAGGCGGACTCTCAACCACTGCGCCACCAGTGAAGCCCCTGATCAGATTTTGTTTCAACATTTTTGTGAAGGATCCTTCCAAGGTGGTGCTTTGTATTTCCTATTGCATCATGTCAGGAGGCACAGGACACATGGTTGTCCTACTTTTTGTGTTGTTCAGATCGATTAGTTGTGTAGTTAGCCTGATCCCTCCATCAGCCTTTCACATAATGCTTTTAGCAGCCATTGATGGCTATCGCCTCAGTCCATTCTTTCTTTTTTTCTAAATTTATTTTTATTCAAGTATAGTTAATTTATAATGTTTTAATTTCTGCTGTACAGCAAAGTGATTCAGAGATATATATATATATATATATATATATATATATATATATATATATACACTTTTTCAAATTCTTTTCCATTATGGTTTACTGCACGATATTGAATATAGTTCCCTGTGCTATACAGTAGGACCTTGTTGTTTATCCATTCTATATAAAATAGTTTGCATCTGCTAATCCCAAACTCCTAATCCATCCCTCCCCCACCTCTCCTCCCCTTTGGCAACCACAAGTCTGTTCTCTGTCTGTGACTCAGTCCATTATTTCATCAGGAGTTTCCTTCACATTTGGACAAGAGAGAACCCCTGTCAATTCTCTGCCTTTGTCCCCAGAGATATTACAGATATCACTAGCCCTTTCTTTCTTTCTTTCTTTTTTTGCGGTATGCGGGCCTCTCACTGTTGTGGCCTCTCCCGTTGCGGAGCACAGGCTCTGGACACACAGGCTCAGCGGCCATGGCTCACGGGCCCAGCCACTCCGCGGCATATGGGACGAACCCGTGTCCCCTGCATCGACAGGTGGACTCTCAACCACTGTGCCACCAGGGAAGCCCAGCCCTTTCTTTTTTAGGTACACTTTTTCTACCACTGCCCTTACCCTATTCCATCATTTCCTTCCTTATCAACCCAAGATGGCCCTAGGATGTCTTTAGACCACATGTACCCAACCCGCTTCAGAGTGGACCTGGGTTCTGAGGGGAGGGTCCTTACTTGGAGTGTGTTCTCACTGAGGCAGCACTGTCTTTCCTTATGAAGCTCCTAGGTCTGAGCTCTGTGAATCCTGTGAGGGCCACACTTGGCCATGCTGGAGAGTAGACGCAGTTCCAGTCTCTTCCTCCCCTGGGAGATTGTTCAGCAGGAGCTGGGTTGATTTTACCTTCCCAGGGATTTCTGAGCAGCCTTCTTCTATGCTGAGGAGGGTCTTTCTCACTTGTTTCCTGAACTTCCTGCCCCAGCCTGGGCCCTGGCAGGCACCCAAGCCTGGTTTCCTGTTTAGCCCGACTGTGGGCCGGGAGAGGCAGGAGGAGGGGTTGGATGGGCAGCTCCAGCACTCTTAGGCCCTTTCTCTTTCCAACCAAGTTCAAAAACTTCTGAGGGCTAGAACACGACCACCACCTTCTGGGACTTCTTGCATTCCTGTGCTGCCCAGTGTCTTCACTCCCAGTGTCTCTCCTCACACAGGAGAGACTGGAAAGACTTTGCACTTCTAAGTGTGTATATGCCCCAAGCAAACACTGCAAGCCCCACGGGTACAGTGAGCCTGCTAACCAGAAAGGCACACAGAACTTGAGAACTGCTTCCTGCCAACCTGAACCCACCCCTGGGCCCTGCCCCCGCCCCCAGGAGTGCTGCACCGCCACCACCCAGCCTAATAGCTATTAGTCCCTTAGTCATTTTGTCCAATGCAAAGGAGCATCTGATAGTGCAGGGAAGCTGAGAATTGGAAGCTGGATACGCAGCAGCCAGAAAACATTAGCTTTGTAGTGACAGCCCCTTTACCCAGTATAGAATTTCTGATGAGTCTCACAGCCCTGGTTGCCCCATTCACATTCTTCCTGTCTAGTTCTTCCTTGGGCAGTGAGGATCTAGAGGGACTCATTCTGTCTTGGGAAGAGACCTGCTGCAGAGTCCTTCTTTGCTCCTTTCTCCCGGATGGCTGCAGCAGGAATTGTGTAAAGCCCTATCCTTTTCATCCCCATGAAAGGAAATATCAGAGGAAAGCATTGCCAGGTAGCAAGCATGTCCAATACAGCACGTTACATCTTAACAGCTTCCCCCTTGTTCTTACTATGAAGACTCAAATCTTTAACATGGCCTACAAGGCCTTGTGTGGTCTGGCTCCTGCCTTCCTCTCCAGCTGATCTCATACCCCATGACCACACCCAACCTCACTGGCTTTTCCTCCTGCCTGAAATGCCTTTCCTGCACCTTCTGCCTTTTTTTTTGGTTACTCTTACACATCCTTCAGATCTTAGCTCAGCTATAATTTCATCACAGAGGGCTTCTCTTGACCTCTAGACTTGGTCAATGGCCTTCTCCTTATTTCACTTTTTACACTTATAACTTTACATTTGTTTATATGATTATTCTGTTCACATGGGTCCTTATGAAGACCAAGTTTCATGAAGGCAGAGATCATATCTATTTTTATTTCCCTTTATGTCTCCTGTGCCTCACAGTTTTCCTTAACATATAGTAAACATTCACTAGATATCTGTTGAATGAAAGGCTGAATGAACAAATGAATGAATAAATAAATGGAGTCAATCTTCTCTCTTTTATTTGGTAACGCCATGTCATATCTGACTATCATATTCAATCATATACATCCTACAGATTGGTGTCCTGCTTTTTATGAGTACTGTGTGTCTGCTACCAGACAGACATTTAATTTCATCCTTTCAACAGTATGAAGAAGGAATACCCTTAATCTTCGGAGAAGGCAAGTGAGACCCAAAGTCACACAGTTAATTCGTGGCAAAGCCCTGTTTCAAGCCCAGGTGTGTGGAGTCAAAGCCCATGCTCTTAACCATAACACTACACTGCCCCCTTTTGGCAGTTTGGAGAGTTGTCACTGAGCACCTTCTGTCACTGGGACCTGGTTAATTTCAAGTCTAAACCCATACTTTTGGAACTTAAAGCCCCAAGAAGCCATAATCCAGTTCCAACCCTCCTGCTTTTGGGCCAGACTGTGGAAGGACATAGGGATGGGAATTTAAGCTGGTCTTCCCAGTGTCCCGGGGTACAGGTGTCTTAAGGTCTGTCTCCTATCTGTTTTCCATGTGCTCTTTGTAGCCTCCAGGGCTTAATGCAGTGTCCTGTTTTGGAGAGCTGAAGGGCAGCTGTTGAAATGGCCTGATTGGCCACGTCCTGGGAAGTAAAGCATGGCCTGATTAAGATCCTAGGAAAGGTCACTGAGAGGCGGAGAGCTTGTCTCTTTGTGATTTAGTCACTAAAGATAGAGCTCTGGAAATTGGCTTCAAAGCTTTCCTGGGAAACTCAGACTCAGTAAGGGGGCAATACCTCTTGTTGCTGATTAGAAAATCTCAAGTTAGTTAGTATCCCAAGCTCCCTTTGGTGGCCAAGGAAATTGGGACTGATGAATACTTTAGACTAGATGGAAACCAAGTAAATGAGGAGAGAACAACATAAAACAAAAAAGAGCTACCATTTGCTATAGGTGTCAGGCATTCTGCAAAGTGTTTTATATAGGGCTGGCCAAAAAGTTTGTTTGGGTTTTTCCATGACATCTTACTTATGAAAAACCCAAATGAACCAACCCAATACATACATTATTTCATTTAATTCTAACACTGGCCTGGAAAGTAAAGGGATATTAAGAAAGGTAACTTGCCAAAGCTCATACAGCCAGCTGGCCTTACAACCATATAATCCAGGTCTTATGACTTCAAAACCTGAGTATCTCCTATACCCCTTTGGTGAGAATGTACATTATCACAGCCTCTCTGGAAAGAAAACTGGCAACATAATGTGTGCATGCCCACTGACCCCCTCAGCAGTTCTACTTCTAGGAATGTATTAAACTGAAGAAATAGACAAGTGTATAAAGACTCCCCCCTCCAAGTTACTATAATAGTTACAAATAAATATATATAATATTATAACATTATAGTAGTTATAATAGCTGCAACATTATAATAGTGAGGGGGGAAAAAGAAAAGAAAGCAAACAACATAAATCTCCATCAGTGGGGACTGATTAAATAAATCATGGTACATCTACCCTACAGCATACATGCAGGCCAGCCTTGTGAAAGAGGAGGTAAGATCTAACATGGATTGGCATGAAAAGATGTTCAAGATATATATTTTCATTTTGGTAAAATGCATATAACATAAAAGTTAACATTTTCACATACATTTGGAATATGGATGATCTGATTCATCTATGTTTAAATTTATAAATACAATTATACATTTTAAAAGTCTAAAAATATACAATAAACTGGTAACAGTTCTGACTTAACAGGAGAACTTTCACATTCTTCTATGTATTTGAATTTGTTATAATAAACCAACGTTATTTTTTCTCTAATCAGTTTTTCCCCATCTTAGGAAACAAATGGTGAAAAATCATTTTCTTTCTACTGTATCATGCCTACCCAGGAGATTAGCTCTTGCCTCATAATTCCCACATTCTCCAATCAGGTATGCATACCAACAAATTGGTGAGATAAATTGGCTATGGAAATGCTGCCAGGTACCTATATGCCACTTGTCTGGCCAATCTTGTCCCTGCTGGGCACCTCCATCTTTCATTGGCCATACTTGACTCATTTCTTTTCACTTCCTTCTCAAGTTCTGCAGAACCCTCAGGATTTGGGAGGCTGGCCATTTCTTTGGGAAGAGAAAGCCATCCACATTGATCAGATACATTCCTGTCTCTTATCTCCTGTTTAGATATGTGCAGTCTCACCTTCACCATAAAAGAGAAGCATGGGGACAAAATTACTCTCACATCCCCCAAGATAAAGACATGATCACTGATGTGTCAACCTTCTGAGTGGTTCTCTTTGGCTTCTGGCCTTCCTCCCATTAGTGTTGCCGCTCATTGTGTTGTGGTTTTCAGTATGGCCTTTTTATGTGGTAAAGTAGGAAAGGGGTCAGGAAACTTGGGATGAAGCCCTTGCTAGGGGACTTAAGGGAAGCTGCTCCGCGTTACATGGTATCAGCTTTTTTTTCTATCAAATTGGGATAAATAATAGACACTGGATTTTTAGGGCAGTGAAAATATTATGTGTGATACCATAGTGATGGGTACATGTCATTTTACATTTGTTCAAACCCATAGAATGTACAACACCAAGAGTGAAACATAATGTAAACTATGGATTTTGGGTGATTATGATATATCAATAGAGGTTCATCAATTGTAACAAATGTACAGACATACCTCAGAGATATTGTGGGTTTGGTTCCAGACCACTGCAATAAAGCAAAGGTTGCAATAAAGTGAGTTACACAGTTTTTTTTTGATTTCCAGTACATATAAAAGTTATGTTTACACTACACTGTAGTCTGTTAAGTGTGCAATACCATTATGTCTTAAAAAAAACAATGTGCATACTTTAGTTAAGAATACTTTATTGCTAAAAAATGCTAACCACCATCTGAGCCTTCAGCAAGTCGTAAGATTTTTGCTGGTGGAGGATTTGCTTTGATGTTGGTGGCTACTGACTGATCCGGGTGGTGGCTACTGAAGGTTGGGGTGACTGTGGAAGTTTCTTAAAATAAGACCACAAAGAATTTGCTGCATTGATGGACTCTTCCTTTCATGAAAAATTTCTCCAAAGCATGCAATGCTGTTTGATAACATTTTACCCACAGTAGAACTTCTTTCAAGATTGAAATTAATCTTCTCAAGTCCTGCCACTGCTTTATCAACTAAGTTTATGTAACATTCTAAGTTCTTTATTATGTCAACAATCTTCACAGCATCTTCACCCGGAGTAGATTTCATCTCAAGAAACCACTTTCTTTGCTCATCCGTAAGAAGCACCTCCTCATCCATTAAAGCTTTACCATGAGATTGCAGCAATTCCATCATATCTTCAAGTCCCACTTCTAATTCTAGTTCTCTTGTTATTTCCTCCACATCTGCAGTTACTTTGTCCACTGAAGTCTTGAACCCCTCAAAGTCATCCATGAGGGTTGGAATCGGCTTCTTCCAAACTCCTGTTAATATTGATATTTTTACCTCTTCGTATGAATCAAATGTTCTTAATGGCATCTAGAATGGTTAATCCTTTCTAGAAGATTTCAACTGACTTTGTCCAGATTCATCAGAGGAATCACTCTCTATGGCAACTGTAGCCTTACAAAATGTATTTCTTAAATAATAAGACTTGAAAGTCAAAATTACTCCTTGAGGGCTTCCCTGGTGGTGCAGTGGTTGAGAGCCCGCCTGCCAATGCAGGGGACGCAGGTTCGTGCCCCAGTCCGGGAAGATCCCACATGCTGCGGAACAGCTGGGCCCGTGAGCCATGGCCGCTGAGCCTGCACGTCTGGAGCCTGTGCTCCGCAACGGGAGAGGCCAGAGGCCCGTGTACCGAAAAAAAAAAAAAATTACTCCTTGATCCATGGACTGCAGAATGGATGTTGTGTTAGCAGGCATGAAAACAACGTTAATTTCATTGTAATACATCTCCATCAGAGAGCTCTTGGGTGACCAGGTACAATGTCAATGAGCAGTACTTTTCTTCTTCTTTTTTTTTTTTTTGCCACACAGTGCGGCTTGTGGGATTTTAGTTCCCTGACCAAGGATTGAACCCTGGGCTGTTGGCAGTGAGAGCACAGAGCCCTAACCACTGGACCACCAGGGAATTCCTGAGCAGTAATATTCTGAAAGGAACCTTTTTTCCTAAGTAGTAGGTCTCAACAGTGGGCTGAAAATATTCAGTAAACCATGTTGTAAACAGATGTGCTGGCATCCAGGTTTTGTTGTTCCATTTATAGAGCACAGGCAGAGTAGATTTAGCATAATTCTTTTTTTTTTTTTTTTCGCAGTACGCATGCCTCTCACTGCTGTGGCCTCTCCCACTGTGGAGCACAGGCTCTGGACGCACAGGCTCAGCGGCCACGGCTCATGGGCCCAGCCGCTCCACGGCACGTGGGATCCTCCTGGACCAGGGCACGAACCCGTGTCCCCCGCATCAGCAGGCGGACTCCCAACCACTGCGCCACCAGGGAAGCCCAATTTAGCATAATTCTTAAGGGCCCTTGGATTTTCAGAATGGTAAATGAGCACTGGCTTCAACTTAAAGTCACCAACTGCATTAGCCCCTAACAGGAGAGTCAGCCTGTCCTATGAAGTTTTGAAGCCAAGCATTGACTTCTCCTCTTTAGCTATGAAAGTCCTAGATGGCATCTTCTTCCAATATGACTGTTACATTTACATTGAAAATCTGTTGTTTAGTGTAGCCACCTTCATTAATTATCTTAGCTAGATCTTCTGGATGCTTTACTGCAGCTTCTACATCAGCACTTGCTGCTTCACCTTGCACTTTTATGTTCTAGAGATGGCTTCTTCCCTTAAACCTCATGAACCAGCCTCTGCTAACTTCAAACATTTCTTCTGCAGCTTCTTCACCTCTCTCAGCCTTCACAGAATTGAAAAGAGTTAGGGCCTTGCTCTGGACTAGGCTTTGGCTTAAGGGAATGTTGTGGTTGGTTTAATCTTCTATCCATACCACTAAAGCTTTCTTCATATCATCAATAAGGCTGTTTCACTTTCCTATCATTTTTGTGTTCACTGGAGTAGCACTTTTAATTTCCTTCAAGAACTTTTTCTTTGCATTCACAACTTGCCTAACTGTTTGGGGCAAGAGGCCTAGTTTTCAGCCTATCTTGGCTTTTGACAACCTTCCTCACTAAGCTTAATCTTTTCCAGTTTTTCAGTTAAAGTGAGAGACATCCGATTTTTCCTTCTACTTGAACACTTAGAGGTCATTGTAGGGTTATTAATTGGCCTAATTTCATATTATTGTAACTCAGGGAATAGGGAGGCCTGAGGAAAGGGAAAGAGATGGGAATGGCCAGTTGGTGGAGCAGTCAGAGTACATACTACATTTATTAAGTTCATGATCTTATATGGGTATAGTTTGTGGTGCCCCAAAACAATTACATTAATAACGTTAAAGATCACTAATCACCATAATAAATATAATAATAATGAAAGTGTTTGAAGTACTGTGAGAATTACCAAAATGTAATACAGAGACATGAAGTGAACAAATGCTGTTGGAAAAATGGTGCCAATAGACTGGCTTGATGCAAGGTTACCACAAACCTTCAATTTGTAAAAAATGCAATATCTGCGAAGCACAATAAAAGTGGTAAGCCTGTATCATGCTAGTGGAGATGTTGATAAAGGGGGAGACTGCATATGTGGGAGCAGGGGGTGTATGGGAAATCTCTGTACCTTCCCCTCAATTTTGCTGTGAACCTGAAACTGCTCTTAAAAAATATTAATAATAATAACAATATAAAGATGCTGTTTTCTATCTCTTAGGATTGTCAGAGACTAAATGAGATAATATTTAGGGAAAAGCTTTGAAAGCATAAGTGCAATACAAACATAAAGATCTGTATTTTTCTGAATTTAACCTTTTCTGATTTGCATTATAAACCCTTAAGGCAAGAAGCATGTCTATAAATGTTTGCTATGATATAGCAACTTAATAGGGAGATAGGAGAGATACTGAACAATCTGGAAAGGTCACTTCATTCTTAAACAACCTGAGGAAGGGGGAGGGCAGAGGAGAGTA
Source organism: Tursiops truncatus (assembly GCF_011762595.2). Classification (NCBI taxonomy): domain Eukaryota; kingdom Metazoa; phylum Chordata; class Mammalia; order Artiodactyla; family Delphinidae; genus Tursiops; species Tursiops truncatus. The sequence continues at coordinate 34,867,113 of NC_047039.1, forward strand.
GAGGCTCATTTTCTGTCTTAACTGCTTCTGTATTAATTTTCCCCATTGAACATGTATTACTTTTGTAAGTTATAGAAACCAATATAGTTTTGTTAATGGCTTAAAATGATACACTAGTTAGGACTAGAGACAGAAATTGGAAGGCATCTGCATATAGGGCTGACAGCTGGAGCAAAGAGAACAAAGGATTTAGAAAGATGAGCAATTGGAGAAGCAATTGGATGAGCAATTGGAGAAGCAGCCAGATTGGCAAAACGTTGTTACAACTATTGAATGTCAGGTCAAGGAGTTTTTAAGTGATGGGAGCCATTGAAGGCTCTTGAACCAGGGAATACTGTAATCAGAGCAGTGTTTAATTCCCAGAAGAGTAATTTAAGAGCAATGCACAGGGTAAGTTGGAGGAAGGAGAGACACGTTGGGGTAATGAGTGGGTCACCACTGCAGTGGGCCTGGCATAAGATGATAAGGACCTGAAGCAGGATGTTGGCTGAGAGAAGGCTTAAAAAAAAAAAAAAAGATAAATGTTAGATATTTTGAAGAAAGTGCTACCATAGGTTCATGATTAGCTTGCCAGAAAGATAAAGGGAAAAGAAATGGGTCAAAATGACCCCATAGGCTGGTCAAAAAGAGACAGGAGCCAACTTGAAAGAGCTCCCAGTGGTCAAAGCTGGAACAATTTGAGTAACAAAATAAATAACAATTACATTGGATTATAACCACCTACAGGGACATAAATGTATATTAATCCATACTGATAAAAATAAATGATTGAATAAATAAATAAATAAACTGGGGAGAAGGGACAAATCTTCCTTGCAGAAGAATTCCAATTTTTATGTATAGAAAAGCTTATAAAAATTTAAAGTTTACATTTATTTATAGAAAGAATGAGGGAAATTTTAAAATTACCATTAGAACATCATAGTAATAATTGTTGCTAGCAGGATCCACTGATTGCTAAAAACTAGGGGATGAAACTTTGAGGAAAAACAAGATATTTGCATAGCCTATCAGAATCTCTCCCAAAATATGTATTATTTACTGTGGTAGTTTTAACATATGTCCACAAATTCTTTGATCCTCCCCCCTCTAGGAAGTGGAACTTAATTCCCCTTCCCTTGAGTGTGGCCTGGACTTAGTGACTAGCTTACAACTAATAGAATACAGTCAGAATAAAAGAAAAATTGTAACTTTATAGTGGAGAAATCTGGCAAACACCACCCTAAGTGATTAGTTAACATCACTAGCAATAAGTCATGTTCCCTCTGATATGTTGTGATGAGGACACATCACTTACGTGGTATTCTTCCCAGAAACCCATAACCTCAGTCTAATCATGAGAAAACAGCAGACAAATCCAAATTGAGGGAACATTCTAGAAAATACCTGACCAGTATGCCTCAAAAGTCAAGGTCCTGAAAGTCAAGAAATGACTGAGAAACTCAGGTGACCATGGAGACATGTCGATGAAATGCAATATGGATCCTGGTACAGAAAAAGGGGTATCAATGGAAAAACTGGAGAAATTGCATAGAGTCTGTAGTTTAGTGAATAGTATTGATTTGATCAATGTACCATGGTTCTGTAAGATGCTAACATTAGGAGAAGCTGGGTCAAGGGCATACAAGGACTCTCTGCACTGTCTTCATAACTCTTCTATAAATATAAAATTATTTCAAAATAAAAAAATTTTGAAATGACCGCTTATTTTTTGAGTTTACTTTACTGGGAAAGTGGTTGTGTCATTAACAAAATAAAGATAGTTAAAAAAGGAAGAACTAGGCTTGGGGGAGGAGTATGACATCAGAAGTGGTAGGCAGTTAGAAGTGTGGGCCTGGAGCTTAGGAGAGCAGTCAGAGATAGAGATATAGATTTGAGAGTAGAACCCAGAGAGATATTACTTGAAATAATAAGTTTATGTTACTATTATATTTCCACATGCCAGGAGAGACCATGTAGAAAGAGAGCCAGTGGCCTTACTGAGAAGAACATCTATGTCCGGAGCATGAGAGGAGGAACCATTGGAAGGGTGGTCAAAACAGGGATAGAATGTTTTCATAAAAGCCAAGAGAAAACAGAATTTCTAGAAAGACCTGGTCAGCACTGCCCAATGATACTGAAAAGTGGTGGAAGATCACCTGAGAAAAGACCATTGGGTTTTAACTAGGAAGTCAGTGTCAGAAGAGCAGGCATGGAGAGGTGGGGTGGTGGGGTGGGATAGATATAGGAATCAAACGGCTGGGACCCTGACAGTGAGAGAGCAGGCTCAGCCAGGCAGATGGACTTGTGTGGGTGACAAGAGGAAGAAGCCCCTGAAGGAGAGTGGGATACTCCAGGGCAGAGAGGCAGAAAGTGCTGGCCAGAGCAAGTGGGCCAGAGGGCTGGGGCCCAAAGCTCAAGGAGAGGAGAGGACCTTGACCGGAAGGAAGCCCCTGCCATCTCCTGGCTGCAGAACTCAGGCTAAAAGCTAGAAGCCCTGGACCAAGGACTGCTTTTTACCTTTCTGAGCTAGACGGCCATTCTCTTTCCCAAGACCCAGCTTATCCCCCGGGGGGCCTAGAAAGTCAGGCCAGACAAGAAATGAAGTAAACTGAACTTATTCATCTTCTCTTCAGCTTTTATCTGAGATGGAGAATAATCTGTGTTTTTTAATTAGGCATTAAATAGTATTACAGAATAATTTCTCTGAGGGTGTATGACTGCTTACCATGTGTTAGGGCCTGTGGTAAGCACTTTATATACATTATCCCATTTAATCCTTCCAACAACCCTGTGAGGTGCGTACTATTATTTTCCCCATGTTAAAGATGAAAAATAGGCCCAGAGATGTTAGAAATTTGATCAAGACCACACAGATAAGTAAATGGAAGAGGCAGAACTTACCCATGATTTTAACCACTGCACTATACTGCTCTTATCAAGACTCACATGTGTGTGCACATGTACACACACACACACACACACACACACACACACACATACACACACACACACAAGAATCCAGGCTGTACGCCAGGAGGTTAACACAGGATATAGCTCTGGATGGTAGGATTGAGGGTGATGACTTTTTTCTTCTTCTTTTCTGCCTATCTGGACTTTTTACAATGACCATGAATTCCTCTTGAATTCAGAAAAAGAAAGAAATACTTTATTTTATTTATTTAAGTTTCGGTGCTCTTTGCCAAATTTCTATAATGTCCATGATGGGAACAAAGCAAGTGCATTCTGCACAAGTGCAGACAAAGAAGACTCTACCTCTTCTGCAGCATACAGGCTCTGCAGTGACAGTACAGAGAATCTGGCATTTGTGTATGCGTGTGCATGTGTGAACTGAGTGTGTGCAGCAACCGCTGAGATGAAGGGAGGAGCTGCTGAGCTGTCTGAGGATGTGTCACATGGAGAACTCTCTCCCTTCCCTATGGTCACCTTGTCCCTGAGCCAGGCTCATTTAGTCCTGAGCTTCCACAGGGACTGGGAGATAGTTTTTCACACACACCGATATCCTCAAACTCACCTCTTGTTGAAAAGCTGGCCAGGGAGTCAGGCTGCTGGCGTGAAGCCCAGGCTGCAGCTATAGAGGGTGATTAGAGTCATTCTGGAACTACTTCAGGCCGTGTGGGTCATGGGTCCAAGCAGGCAGCTGGTATCAGGGGTGAGCAGAGAGGAGCCAGGGACATTTAAGTTCTGCATTAATTGGCAGGCAGGGCTGTTGTCCAGAGCCACCAAGGTCTTCAGGTGGAGGCAGTTCAGGACCCTGGATAGCTCCTAAAGGAGCCCAGTCCCGGGCTTCCCTGGTGGCACAGTGGTTAAGAATCCGCCTGCCAATGCAGGGAACACGGGTTCAAGCCCTGGTCCTGGAACATCCCACATGCCGCGGAGCAACTAAGCCCGTGCACCGCACCACAACTACTGAGCCTGCTCTTTAGAGCCCGCAAGCCACAACTACTGAGCCTGTGCACCACAACTACTGAAGCCTGTGCACTTAGAGGCCATGCTCCGCAACAAGGGAAGCCACTGCAGTTAGAAGCCTGCGCACCACAATGAAGAGTAGCCCTGCTTGCCGCAAAAATAAATAAATAAATAAATAAATAAATAAAGGAGCCCGGTCCCTGCCAGGTCTGCAAAGCCTAGGTGCCTCAGTCCTTAAGGCCCTTGCCTATCTGATTTTGAATAGCTTTCCTGCACACGTCTCTAGCTGTGAAAGGGGCCTGGCCTCTTCTCTTTCTAAGATTAGTCCTATGGATCTGGGGACTCCCCCTTATCCCCTCCAACCCCTGCCCCACCCCACACCCATACGCATCTATCCTGACTGAGCTCTCTGTTGAGGTCACCATCACTGTGAAAGTGAAATAAGCCTTCAAGACCACCATGTCATTTCCTGAGCTGTCCCTGGTCAGGATCTGCCATCCTGTTACCTCAGGGCTGTAGGACTCTGAGTGAGTAGGGATAGGGGGTGGGTGGTAAGAGTCTAGTGGAACAAGAAGTGTTAAAAGAGCCTTTGTCTATAATACCCCTGTACTCCCCTCTTCAATCTGAGAGTGGGGGGTATGAGGCAGGGGAAACTGAGGAGAAGCATTGAGCACGTTTCAAGGCTTGAAGCCGGAACCTTTCACGAGCTGTCAGTGTACCTTCAGCCTGGCAGTGGGAGTACACTGAATTTAAAGACGTCTTCTTTTAGGGGAAGGGCATTGACATAAAGTCGGGGGGGCAGGTGTAGCAAGTAGAAGCAGAAATGAGACAGCCTGTCGCCCCAACCCTAGACATGCACATGGCCTCTAGGTAGAGGAGAGTTAAATTCGCACTATAAAGGGGTTCCCTTCCTCATTCCCCAAATCATTTAGAGGAGGGGTGTACGTGAGGAGTCTAGAAGGACAGAGGAATCATAATCATCTACTAGGGCCTGGATTTTCTAGTTGAAATTCCTCCTCTACCTCCAGGCCTCGTCCATGTCTAAATGAATCAGAGCCAGCAAATGAGGTTACTGTGCACTTTGATTGCCTGGGCTGGTGATTGAGGAGGGAAGGTAAGTCTGCCTGCATTGAGCCTGAGTGAAAACACTCAGGATCCAATCCCTTCCAACAGCCTTGCTCTGGGCCTTGTGCAAAGATCTCCTCCATTGCTTTCTCCACCTCTCATAGGCTCCTGGGTCCCTGATTGAAGGCAGTGTCTGAGCCCAAAGGCCATTACGTGCCTTATCCTCAGAGAACTTTCTGGTCAAAGAAGCAGGTGCTACAGCAATAGTGAAACCACCAGAGAACAGCTGCAGGCTCCCTCTCTTAGCACTAGCCAGTCATAATGGGACTGGGGAAGGCAGGGAGGAGAAAAGAACATTCAATGTTCCCTGAGGCCTGAGTGGACCTGGCAGAGTTTGGGCTAGGACTAGGGCTGCCCCAGCCTCACCTGAAGAGGTGTAGCTGTCTAGTACTCCTGGAGATGGGAGCATTAACAATGTAGTAACTAGTTTATAGATGAAAAGATGCTCAGAGGATCTGGATCCTAGACCATCCCTCTTGCGCCTGAAAATAGTGTATTCCAGCTTCCAGGAGAAGCTATGGTATTACTATGGTATTACTATGGTATTAAGCACAAGCTTTTGACAAACAAGGAAGCCTGGAGAAGAAATGAGAACAGATGAGGTCTCTGCCAGATCCCAAGAGAGTTGTTTGCGTTGGTTTTTGTTCAAGTAGAGCAGGCCTAACCTCAGCCAGAGCTTGCTTTTGGCTGTTCTCTCAAGGTCAAAGACGCCCCCATGTTTGCCTTCCTTACAGCGGATGCTCTGTAGTTATTGTTTTACTTAGGAGCAGTAATTATGTGACCACAAACCTTACTAAATTGAATACAATCCTGAGCATTTAGAAGAAGAAACAGTTCAGGACTCAGGGGAGGGAGCAGCCGGCTGGAAAGAAGGGCCCATGAATTCTAATCCCAGGGCTGCCGTCTGGCATTGACCTGGGACAACTCATTTACTCTCTGGCCTGGAGGCTCTTTCTAGAATCTCAGGGCCCAAATAAAAACAGATCTGGGAGCTCAGAGAGTGAAACGACCTGTCTAGACTCTCAGTGCAATTCACAGGCAAAACTGGAAACCCCAGGTCCTACTCTTCAGCCAGAGGTTGTGTTTACTGTTTGGGGAGATTTCTTGTGGTTTTTTGTTTCTTTTTGCCATCTCCTTGCCCTTATGTCTGAACTCCCAAGAACTCCCCTACCTCGGGTGGTTCACTGCCTGGTAAACATGGCTGCAAGCCCCAGGTTGTCAGAAAGCACTCTGAACAGAGGATCAGAGCAGCCCAACCCCATCTCCCTCCAAAGGGTTTTCTGATGGTTTGGATTCCAAGCGGGCTGCCCACTCCTCTGATACTTGACAATAAGAGTTGGGCCTTACTTATATAGTGATGGGAGTGTTTATCAAGCAAAATCCGAGCCTGACCCTTGAGTCACAAAGAAAGCTGTGTCTGCTCAGCTAGCAGTGATCAGTCCCCACGAGAAGGTGACTTGGAGTTGAAATGTATGAGGGGAAGGACTATGAGAGCATGTTGTAGAGGGACCTAACGTAGCCTGGTGTTCATGGGAAGCTACTTTTTTTTTTTTTTTTTTGCGGTACGCGGGCCTCTCACTGTTGTGGCCTCTCCCATTGCGGAGCACAGGCTCTGGACGCGCAGACTCAGCGGCCATGGCTCACGGGGCCCAGCCGCTCCGCAGCATGTGGGATCTTCCCGGACCGGGGCACGAACCGGTGTCCCCTGCATCGGCAGGCGGACTCTCAACCACTGCGCCACCAGGGAAGCCCGGGAAGCTACTTTTAAGGAGTGATGTGTCAGCTCAGCCATGAAGGACAAGATCTAGCCAGAAGAGGAGCAGGAGGTGGGGAAGGATCTTGGTGCTCCATTAGGAGCAAAGAAGACCAGTGACGCAAAGTATAGTAAGCCAGGGGAAGAGGTGAGGTTGGGGAAACGGAAGGAAAGGCAAGTGACTGTTTATTTGCCTTCATCCTGGTCTGAGGAACTTCTTTCAAAAAAAAAAAAAAAAGGGCTAGTTGAGACCCACTCAAACTGCCATGGCATGCCCCCAGGGGAGGCTGGTGCCTGTTCCATCTCCCTAGCTCAGGGGACGCTCACAGGAATGCTCGGGAGAGGTGCTTCTAGCCCCAGCCTGGGGTTCACACAAATGGAGTGGTCCTCACAGCTCAGAGGAAGTAGGAGAGAGGAAGCAAGAAAGACTAGACACTTACTTTCCCTACGAAACCTCTCTGTATGTTTCTCCATTGCTTTGAACTATTTATTAATACATGACAGAAGCCGTTTCCCTATTTAGATGGTTCTGCTGGGAATTCCACACCATCGCCCCCCCTCCTGAGGTAGATAAAAAAAAAGTCAGCTTTCAAGATTTTATACTTGGATTTCAGAAACTAAATTACATTACTGCGTCCGGTGAGACGGCGCCATTGCCTGTTCCTATCTGCATGCTCCAGGCACTGCGAGGCCGATAACATCAGTGTGTTGAAGCGGCTGGATCCAGACAATTTGCAGCTGGCTGGAGCTGGGCCAGAGGGGGGTGGGTGGCAAAATTCTCTCAGAATCCAAAGCAGCCCTGTGTTGACTGTAGACTGGGATCCAGGATTCTCGGGTTCTCTCCATAGACCGTCAGTTCTCCTATCTACAGAGAGAGGACTTGTCTTAGTTCCACCTACATGTAACAGGGAGTTGATAATTACTCTCTTAAACATTGCAGTAGGATAAAATCACCAAGGATCCAATGCGTAGGTTTTCATTGGAGTGAAAGATAGAAGGGAGTAGGGGAAAGAGTGAAAGTTATAATATGAACAAGGCAGATTCCTACTGCCTATGAAATTAGGTGTCCGTATAGAAGCCAAAATACTCCTGGAAATGGTTATTCTGGGCTTCTTAGAAGTCCAGATGTGAGGCCTTGTAACTAACTTTCTGACTGCTACAAGGTTGTGGAGTGAAGAAAAAGCATTGTTCTCCTGCCAGGGGACATAGGAACTTTCTGGAGTTTCCTTTCTAATTGGAACCAAGATTTAACTCTACAGAACAAGCATCCCTTTCACAGCAAAAAATTTCCAGCTTGTTGGGTTGTTTCAAATGCATCAAATGTCATAAAACGTCCATTCAACTCTGGCAGCATTCATAGACCTATTTTTGTAAATAGCCAAACACAGTCCATCTTCTTTTTTTAAAAAATATATTTATTTTATTTATTTATTTTTGGCTGTGTTGGGTCTTCATTGCTGCACACGGGCTTTCTATAGTTGCAGTGAGAGGGGACTACTGTTTGTTGCAGTGCACGGGCTTCTCACTGCGGTGGCTTCTCTTGTTGTGGAGCATGGGCTCTAGGCGCGCGGGCTTCAGTAGTTGTGGCCCGCGGGCTTAGTTGCTCCATGGCATGTGCGATCTTCCTGGACCAGGGCTCGAACCCACGTCCCCTGCATTGGCAGGTGGATTCTTAACCACCGCACCACCAGGGAAGTGCCTCTTCATCTTCTAAACATAATTTTTTTCAAAATGCAATAGGCCCCCAAAGTCAAGGTTTGTGTCTGACCTCACTGAATTTGCCAGTCCTCTGCCCTAGCGCAGGCCTGGCTTTCCTATACCTCAGTGCCCTGCCCGCTCACCCATGGGTTCTGATGTTTGGATGCAGGAGACAGAAAAACTAGGATCTACACCAACTCTAACTGTACCATTTCTTAACTTTTCTCACAGTGGAGACATGCAGTTTAAACTCCATGACTGTATCTGATTAATAAGTAAGTCAAAAGACTCTTCAGTTTTACTTTGTTTATTTTTGCAGAAAAGTATTATTGAAGGTTTTAAAAGTGAGAAATCATGATCACTAAATAATCATGATCACTCAGAGTATAGGTTCTAAGACTGAGCCTCTGCTGGATGTTTGCGGTTGGTGGAGCAGGTGTTCCAGATTCTAGAAAAATCTCAATGCAAGCTCTTCCTCTGGGAATCCCTCTGTTCTGGATTCCCAGACTGCACCTGTTAAGTCTCTGCAGGCTTCCTGCCCAAGGACTAGAAACCCAGGGTCTTTTTCTTTTTCCTAATAAATTATTTATTTTTTATTTTTGTCTGCGTTGGGTCTTTGTTGCAGCACGTGGGCTTTCTCTAGTTGCAGTGAGCAGGGGCTACTCTTCTTTGCGGTGCGCGGGCTTCTCATCGCGGTGGCTTCTCTTGTTGCGGAGCACGGGCTCTAGGCGCCCGGGCTTCAGTGTTTGTGGCATGCAGGCTCACTCGTTGTGGCTCGTGGGCTCTAGAGTGCAGGCTCAGTAGTTGTGGCGCACAGGCTTAGTTGCTCTGCGGCATGTGGGATCTTCCCAGACCAGGGCTCGAATCCATGTCCCCTGCATTGACAGGTGGATTCTTAACCACTGAGCCACCAGGGAAGTCCCGAAACCGAGGGTCTTTGCTGCTTTTTTCCATCTTCTGGGGGTGATGACCCAAGGTAGTCAGGACTGTGGTGCAGCCAGAACTTGGGGCAACTGCACACCCCTCTGCTTGCTGTTATTTTGAGGTTGGCCAGACCCTGGTCAGAATCCCTTGCCTTCAGCCCACTCTTGCCCACACTTCCTAAGAAATGCAGACCTGCCTTGATCTCTGGACCATGGCTGGACTTCTCTATTGAAGGGTTTCTCTCTGTGGGGAGTCTCAAGCCTGCCAAGGATCAAACCCATAATTGTTGAGAAAATTGTTTCTGCTGAAATGTCAGCAAACCAGAGAACGAACGGTATGTCTTGAGTTCTCTTTCTCGAGGTCTTTGAACAGCTGGCCCCTCTCTGCTGGCTCTTTCCCCCAGCCTCAACCATCCTCCAGTTTCACATTTTCCTTCTCAAAACCTTTTCCTTCCCTGACGTCCATGACATCAGTTTCTCCTTGGTGCCCTGCCTCTCTGACCGCAGCTGTCAGTCTTCTTCTGCCCCCCACTTCAATTTTGGTGTTGGCCAAATTCTTTTCTCCAACCCTTCATATTTATAGACATGCATACACACACCCCTGCCCAAAACAAAATCACTAAACTTACTCTTATTTCTGCTTCTCTGTCATTTGGTGGCATCACAATTCACCCAGGCACCTGAGTCAGGAAGAAACCTGGGAGTTATCCTTGCCTATGTCTTTCCCTCAAACACAGATCCAATAAGCCACTGAGCCCTGGCAGTTTGACCTCGACATGTTTTTCTTTTCCATCCCCTTTTCTCCAACCCCACTGACGCTGCCTTTTTCCAGCTTTTATCACCTCTTGCAATGGCTCTTATCTAGTGCCCTGCCTCTAGTTTAACCATTCCTTCTCATTCTCCCCACACTGCTCCCAGAGTGATCTGTCTCTATAAATCTGACAATGGGCTTAAAATCCTTCAATGCCTCCCCATTATTTCCAGTTAAAGTCCAAAGCCCTGAACATGACTCACAAAGCCCTTCATGATTTTAAGCCTTCATCCCGTTCTAGTCTCATCACCTGCCACTTCACCCTCTACCATTTAACATCCCAGCAAAATTGAGCTATTCCTTTTGCCATATAGTCATGCGTGTCTTCTTCCCCACTACTTTCTTTTCTTTTTTGTTCTCTATTCCTTTCTTCATCTGGTTCACTTCTACCTCACCCTTCATGCTTTAGCTTTCTTTGAAGAAGTCTTCCCTAATTCCTAAGGGCGGGATAGATGCTTTTATCTTGTGTATCTAAAATACTCAATACAAACCTCTGTTCTAGCCCTTGGCATATTATTAAAATTATCTGCTTATTCATTTACCTTACTGGCCTATGAGCTCTTCATGGGCAAAGACCACATTATCTTTGTATCAGCAGCACCCAGCACAGTGCCTAGAATATAATATAATAGAAAATGTGGGACCAGAACTGAATTAGTGGCTGCGACCTTTTTATTTCGTTTTCTTGTGCTGCCCTCTGCTTTTCTCTCGTGGGCTCAGCATTCACAGTTCCCAGTGCTTTTTCTTGCTTGCTGCTTCCTGCCAGTCTCTCTCTCTCTCCATCTTGAGTTATTGACTGCTTCAGTGGCTCTAATATTTTCTTCCTATGGAGAACTCATTGAGCAGGAGGCTGGTGATGAGAAAGCATGCATGCCATTTTCTAAAGAGGGGCTCCAAGTATCGGCTGAGCACTGGAGACATGATTAGACTAGTACCAGCCTTTAAAGTGCCTGCTTTACAAGACCACAGTCCCACGGCTATGGAAGTTCTAGTGTGTTGTTAATCTCATGACTTTATCTGATGTCTTTGAGGAGGGGCTGGGATATTTTTAAATGAGCAAATTAGATTCAAATCCTAGTGCTACCACCTTCAAAGTGTGACTTTGAACGTATTGCTTTATACAACCAGGTTCTTCATTTTTAAAACAGGAATGATATCTACCTTACTTGGTCTTTTAGGAGGATTAAATGAGATAACATACATAAAGCATCTAGCACCATAGCTATACATATATCAGGTGTCCAAGAGATCTTAAACAATTTGAAATTCCAGAAGAACCACACCTGGGCTAAGTTGTTCTGAACAGCTCCCTGCCTGGGCCCAGCCAGAGCTTTTAGCAGAGCTGCCTCCCCAACATGAGCTTTGGGCAGTCTCCCTAATCTCCTCCCCCACCAAGCCATCATGCTGTCTTCACACTAAGAATGTAACCAGATTAAGGCTGGGGCAGAGAGCTCTTTGAGGGGCTGCCTGTGCATGGTGTAGGTGTAGAAGGGCTGGCCTAGAGCCTTGCTATTCAAAGTGTGGTCCCTGTACTAAGAACACTGGTATCACCCGGGAGCTTTTGTGAAATGTGTATACTCAGGCTCCACTCCAGACCTGCTGAATCAGAATCTGCATTTAAACAACATCCCCAGGTGATCTGTGTGCACATTAATGTTTAAGAAGTACTACCCTAAATTTTATTCCCTGTTATCAGCGTACATAAAATTTTGGAAGCTACTGTCATTAAAGTGCACTAAAACTGAAAAAAAAAAAAAGAAGAAGTACTATCCTAGAGGTACACAGATAAGCTCAGCAGGTATGGAAGGATGTAAGCTGTACAGGTGTGTCAGAACTGTCTAGAAGAGATGAAGCCTGCTCGGGTGTCTTCAGAGCAAAAGAGGTGTTCCTCAGAGGTGTGGGCTCAGAGCTACAGGGGGTCTTTGAGTAGGTATTGGTTATTTGTCGTTTCAGGGTCCCTTCCTGTGGATGCCTCAGGAATGAGGTTGTACCCTTGAGTTATCCATTCAGTGTCACTGCACCAGCCAGGGAGTGACAGGTGGGCAGGGAAAGACTCTGTCCCACCTTGAGCCTGGGGAGCCCTCCAGCAGGGACCCCAAGACCATCTAACTTTGCAGATGAGTATTGTTTCCCTGGAAAGATGCGTAATCAGCAACTGGCTGGCTTCACAGCTGAAAACTTGCCTTGAGCTTGTGCTAGTCTAGAATCTCCCCTTCCCCCTACTCTTCCACCACCAACTGGCCACTCGAAGAACTGACTTCTCTAGGGAAACTCAGATAGGGTTCATGAGCCTTTATGGCTCTTCTTCCCTTCTCTGACCTCCTCCACTTCTGAGCTGGGCCATTGAGCTGCCAGGAGCCCTTAGCATTGACCTCCCTGCTGCACAAAGCAGGCCTGGTGAGAGTGACTGCCTGAGGCAGTGAGGGTTTGTTTCACCAGAGCTACCATATCTTTCTCTTAGGACTCTGAATCCCTGTTTGCCTTCCCAATAAAAACACTTCTCAGCCACCCACCTAGATCCTCTCGACCCTTCCCTGTGGGAGAGTTGTCTGTGCATCTCAGTGGTTAAGGAAAAGCCCCTGATGTACTCAACCCACTACATTTCTGTACTTGACCCACAGAAATGGGGTGGGCTGAGTGCCCTGTGGCAGAGTAGGGGTTGTACTAGCAGCAGCATTAAAAAGTAGTAAGAATACGGACTTCCCTGGTGGCGCAGTGGATAAGTGCACGCTCCCAATGCAGGGGGCCTGGGTTCGATTCCTGGTCAGGGAACTAGAGCCTACATGCATGCCGCAACTAAGGGTTCGCATGCCACAACTAAGGAGCCCACGTGCTGCAACTAAGGAGCTGGTGAGCCGCAACTAAGGAGCCCACCGGCCACAACTAAGACCTGGTGCAACCAAATAAATAAATATTTTTTAAAAAGAAGATTAAAAAAAGTAGTAAGAATAGCATCCTAGTCCCAGCGCTAAGCCTCACCAGTCATTGCTCTAAACCCTCTTGCCAAAGTACCCATTGACCCAATAGCTGAGCCTCTGCTTTGATCAAGCTCCTTCCCAGGCCTGACCCTCTTTGTCAGGGAGGATAACAAACCTCCACTGCCATCACTCTCTCCTCTGTGCTCCCACCACCCTTCATGTATTCCTACCTCCCATGCTCCTCTCTCTGCATAAAATAGGCTAATTTGTGTGTCTGTCAACTCCCCACCTTTCAACTAAAGTCCTCTTGGCAAGAACCAGGTCTTGGTGTTTTTCCCTCCCCAAAATGCATTGTGCCCTGCCTGCCCCTTGTTGGTCTTCAGTGAACATCAAGTTGTTTTTTTTTAAACAAATTGCAAGCTCTCCAATGCTTAATTATTGGGATGACAAAAAGGAAAGAACAGGAGACTGCTCTGGCCAGAGAGCTGAGTTTTAGAACTGCAAGGTGTCTGTGTGAGCAGAAAGTGGTGCTTGCCAGGCATAATGGAGGTTAGAGAGTTAGAAGAGGATGAAAAGGAGAGGAAAGGCAGGGGCAGGAAATGCCACAGAGAGGAGCTATTTGATACCAGCCCTCAAGTCCATTGTCCATCGCAGTTGAGTAGCTCTTTACTCTTCCAAGGCCAGAGGAAAGGGATCAGAGATGGCAGCTCTGGGAAGGCCTCCCATAGACTTTCAGACTACTACTTTGCTTTCTTGGGAAATCAAGGAGTGCAAAAGATTCAAGAACCAGTGCCGTCCTGGCTCACTCAGTCTCTTGAGTAATTGAAACTTATCAAAAAAAATCCTCAAGTGAGATTTGGAGCCAAGATCCAGATGAGATCCACAAGTATTCTGGGCCGAGACCAAATGTCAACGTTTGTTGACATTTCTCTTGCTTCAGCTTCCTATCATGTGCTGACTGGATGAAGGACCAATCTCAAGGACTCTCCAACCAAATGCCCTCTGTCAATTCCTTGGCAGCATCTCTCCTCAGTGTTCTGTGCCTCCTTCCTTACACTGGGGAACTAGAATCCACATCCTGGAAAGAAACTGAAGGATCCTCTGGACCACATTCCTTAAAGCTTTAGTATCCCTGAACATCTGGTCCCCTTTTTTCTCCCTCCTTTGGGCCCTTCCAGAACCCCAAATTCCCTTGCCTTGCCCCACTCCCTTGATTTTATTTTTTTAATAAATTTATTTATTTATTTATTTGGCTGCCTTGGGTCTTTGTTGCTGCGCGCGGGCTTTCTCTAGTTGCGGCGAGCGGGGGCGACTCTTCGTTGTGGTGCGCAGGTCTCTCATTGCGGTTGGCTTCTCTTGTTGCGGAGCACGGGCTCTAGAGCGTGGGCTTCAGTAGTTATGGCTTGCGGTCTCAGTAGTTGTGGCGCACGGGCTTAGTTGCTCCACGGCATGTGGGATCTTCCCGGACCAGGGCTCAAACCCATGTCCCCTGCATTGGCAGGCGGATTCTTAACCACTGCGCCACCAGGGAAGCCCTCCCTTGATTTTAGAATCATTTCTATGAAAGGTCTCATCTCCAAAGTCTGTGTTGGCCGAAACTGAATTAAAAAAGAGAAGGGACTGCTTCCTCTTCACTGACCACCCTCATCCCATCTTCTCCTCCTGCCTCAAGCCCTGCCAGTCAATCTTTTTTTTTCCATTGTGGTAAAATATACATAACATAAAATTTACCATTTTAGCCATTGTTGATCTACTTTTTAAAGATCTTTACACCTTCCCCCGTTTCTTCATTAAGTGAGATGGTCTTTCCCTAAAGAGGTTGAAATGGGAGCAGGTGAGGGGGAAGCAGGATTTGGGGCTCAAAAACCTTTCAGAGCACAATACTGTATAGGCCAAAACCTGTGTCTCTAGCTGGTCCAAGGAAAGACAGGTGCCTCCTCAACATCTGGCTCAGAGGATGAGCTTGAGGGTAGGGATGAAGGTCAGGGACTAGGCCAAGTCAAGCCTCCCAGAGGAACCAAGGTTTCTCAATTTCTGGCCCTGGCTCCTATCTCCTGGGTCACGAGGGTTGTCCCCTGGGCCTTTATGCAGAGGCTTCCCCCATGCCGTAGCTGCTACAGTGGGTGTCCCTGAGTTGAGGCACTTGTCCTGTCTCCCAAACAAAGGCTTTTTGGTCATAGCGTTTCCAGGTGAGTAGAAATGGGAATGAATAGTAGAACATCAATCTAGGATAAGCAGTCCTAACCATGAAGAAGGCAAAGCAGGATTCTAAATCTTTTTAAAAACTCACTGGTCCCTTGTCTCCCCATTTAAAAAATGAGTACAGTTCTTTGCCATCCCAGTACTAGCTTCGTATCTTTCACCATCTTTTTCTCTCCCTGTTTCTGAGTAGCTATTTTTGAAAACTCAGTAATGCATAAGAGAGTAGGAACTGCCACTCTCTCTGGAATAACTCCAGAGCCATTTTGGTTAATTGGCTCACCCCAAGTCTGAAAGCAAAGGAGACTTACTCTGTGAGGTTTGCCTCCTGGCTCTGTAATTTCAGCCACAGTTCCTACAGCTGATGTGCTGGCACAGGCCAGGGACCAGCTGAAGCATGGTGACCAGCTACTAACTAGGCAGTACTGGTGCTCCACTTAGAGCCTTTCCCAAGCTGCAGTGTTAATAGTCTTCTCTCCTTTTGTTCTTAATTGGTGGCCTCAAGTCAGGAGATTTTGTCTGGCAGATGATGCCCAGAGGAAATTCTATTCTTTGAAAGAAGATTCCCCAGAGGGAACCAGGTAAATAAGGACTGGAGCAGAGCTCTCTTGGAAGATGATAGATAGATGTGATGACCTGAAATGCCTCGGTACACAGCAAAAAATAAAATACTAAAAGGCCTGCTATACCTCTTGGTCATGACTGGAGGCATTGTAAATTGGAACAGTCCTTTGGGAAAGCAGTTTGGCAATATGTATCAAGAATCTTAAAAGCGCTCATGCTTTTTTACTTAGTAATTCTACTTTATTTAAGAAATCATCCTAAATGCAAATATATATGGATTTCAGTGTAGCATTATTTATAATAGTGAAAAAGTACAAACCACCTGAATGTCCAAAATAAGTGAATGGTTAAAAAGTTATTGTACATCCCCTCTATGGCTATTATGCAGTCATTAAGCTGATGGTTAAGAAAGCTATATAAAACTATAGAGAGTTGATTATGTCCTAATACTAGTTTTTTTAAATACAGTATAAGATACAGTGTGTTTTTTTAAAAATGTTGTTCTATGCCTATTTATTAGTTGGTACTTACTGGTTACAGTAACAAAATCCAACTCAAGCTAGTATAAGCTAAAAAGGCAACTAGACAGTAAGGACACTAGATTTTCTCATAGTATCTAAGGACAGGCATGACGTCAAACCTTAGAAGGGTAGGGCAAGTTCTAGAACCAGAACCTGAAACCTAGGGAAGGCTTTCTCTGTCTCTTGTGTTTGCTTCTTCCTGAACATCAGCTTTATTCTTGTCTCCCTGCCCAATGGCCTTCTCTCCTACCTAATCTACAGTCTTGAGCTTTACATCTCCTCATCATCCCACTTCCCAATTCTGGGGGAGGCTCTGATTGGCTCTGCCTGGTCTAAGCAAGGGCAAGACCACACAAAACCAACATGGTACCTAGAAGCCCACCCCTGTGACCATGAGGACAAGAGAAACACCAGCTCCCAGAGAGGGAAACCCCCTATTGTTGCTACTGTAGTATACACAGAAGACTCAAATACACTAGAACATTAACAAAGATTACCTCCAAGTGGTAAAACTCAAGGTGATTTTTTTTTCATTTTGGCATGTATTACTTTATAATAGAAAAATCTATTAAACTCACCATAGCTAAAGCTGTTACTAGCCATGGGGTTCTGCATTTTGATTCTCCCAATGACAGCCACCACAAAGATACTAAAGCTTGGTGGTGCTTGTTTTTGGTAATGAATTCCATCCTAGGAGCTGTTTAAGGAAACAGAAAATCTTCAGTTACACACAGGACTAACTTGAGTTCTTGAACTCTAGCCCAGCCATAAGAATCCTTTCCACTTCTTTCTGGGGAACTTTCTTTATCCCATAATGCTGTGCAGAAGTGTGGTGTGTGTGGAGAAAGTGTGCTTTCCTTCTCTACTACCAGCACCCAGTCCAGAGCTGAAAAGGAATGGACACTCAGTGTGTTGACTTTGTTTGAATTGAGTCTTCTTTTAGAGAAAAACCTTGAAGATTGAGGGGATTTAGACTGGTAAGAGAGGCCTCCCTGAGCTCGACAGGATCCTCTGCCCCCTCTCCCAAATTCAGGCTTCACAGACTTTCCCAGCTCTTCTGTTCTTCTTCCCCTCTTTGTAAGAGCTACGAACAGTACTTGGAAAGACTGTCTCCCTTGTTTCCCTGATTCTCCTTCAGATATCCCCCAAAAGACCTTATGCCTGAGAGAGGTCTTTGTCCTTCCCTATAAGTGGGACTCCTAAGGGCCCACTTATGTGTCCTAAAAGGACTGAAGTCCTAGCCAATTGCCTGGCAATTCAGGCAACTCCTGGAGAAATCCTGGTGAAGGGGGAGATAGGGAATAAAAGTGGGAGCTGCCCAACAACTGGACTCAGGAAATGGGACTCAGGACTTCAGATCGTACCGCAGAGCAGGAACTGTCATTGGCCAAATAATTCTCTTTTTTTCCCCACATCTTTACTGGAGTATAAATGCTTTACAATGTTGTGTTAGTTTCTGCTGTACAACAAAGTGAATCAGCTATGTGTATACATATATCCCCATATCCCCTCCGTCTTGAGCCTGCCTCCCACCCTCCCTATCCCATCCATCTAGGTCATCACAAAGCACCGAGCTGATCTCCCTGTGCTGTGCAGCAGCTTCCCACTAGCCATCCATTTCACATTTGGTAGTGTATATATGTTAATGCTACTCTCTCACTTCATCCCAGCTTCCCCTTCCCCCCACCCCATGCCCCCAAGTCCATTCTCTACGTCTGCGTCTTTATTCCTGCCCTTCCACTAGGTTCATCAGTACCACTTTTTTAAATTCCATATATATGCGTTAGCATACGGTATTTGTTTTTCTCTTTCTGACTTACTTTACTCTGTATGACAGATTCTAGGTCCATCCACCTCACTACAAATAACTCAATTTCGTTCCATTTTATGGCTGAGTAATATTCCATTGTATATATGTACCACATCTTCTTTATCCATTCATCTGTTGATGGACATTTAGGTTGCTTCCATGTCCTGGCAATTGTAAATAGTGCTTCAATGAACATTGTGGTACATGTATCTTTTTGAATTATGGTTTTCTCGGGGTATATGATGTGCCCAGTAGTGGGATTTCTGGGTCATATGGTAGCTCTATTTTTGGTTTTTTAAGGGACCTCCATACTGTTCTCCATAGTGGCTGTATCAATTTACATTCCCACCAACAGTGCAGGAGAGTTCCCTTTTCTCCACACCCTCTCCAGTATTTATTGTTTGTAGATTTTTTGATGATGGCCATTCTGACCAGTGTGAGGTTGGCCAATTAATTCTCATGTTGAGATGTTGAGTCAGAGAGAGATGAATGCCTTAGAGGCTGAATGAACAGCCATCTTCAGGGAAGTAGAGAGGTCTAACCAATGCCTAGACTGGTACTGAATATTCTTGGACTGGAGGTTAGGTTTCTGCCAAGCCATGGACATTGGATACAAAGGCATAGTGTTGCCTTTTTGGGATCTCCCTCTAAATACTGATGTCTAAACATGCTTATTACCACCCATTGCCAAGAGATGTTTTTGGGGAGTGGCATAACCCTGCAGGGGACCACAGCCCCAGGTAGCTTCTGAGCCGAACAAGTTGTGACAGAAACAGAGTTGGTCTTTGATACCCTATCTTGCATCATCTACCTGTCAGAGAGTGGCCTGATCTCCAGATCTTTCCCTGTTTTCCCATTTCCTTGTCAGCACTACCTTTCTTCCTGGCCCTGTTCCTGCTCTAATTCTGTCCTGCTTCCTGCTTTCACCCAGGGGAATTGAACAAGGTACAGACATGACTCTATTCCAGAGGTAGCCTTTCAGTATTTCATAACTCAGAACTGCCTCCACCAACTCCCTCCTAAAACTAGAGGAAAATTCATGTGTGTTAGGGGAAGAAAGTTTAGATAATGTTGGTGCAAGCGCTTTCCCTCTTCATATCTCATTCTAAATCCATTTCAATTTCCATCTTCCAGAAAATTAGTGCTTGAAGGTGAGGACAGAAGTTACCTTTCCTGTGGGAAAGTGAAAATTGAATCATGTCGTTTGAATCATCTGTGCTCAGTCCACAAGACAAAGGCAGAATTGTTCAGCACCACGGAGAGTACCTTTCATCTTGAAGATGAGATCAAGGGTGGGTGAAAGATGAGGATTGTGTAGCTGGGACCCCCACCAGTCTGATCTCCTTCCACTCCTGGCTAGCCACCAAGTGTCCCTCTTTTCCTCAATCCCTTAGCATTCACCCCCTTCTTTACTTAACTAGGCTTTTAGGAATGAACTCCCTTACCTTTCCACCCACCTTTCTGCCTCCATGTTATCTGCATCCCCCACCCATCTTCACCTCCCTTCCATTTCAGCAAGGAGCCTTCCTCCTCTGGTCTGATTCTGGTTCCATCTTCTCTTGACTCCTCAAAGACCATGCTCCATCAAACATCTCCTTGTTGACCCAGCTTCCTTCCCTTCAGTCTAGGACAGTGGTCAGGTGTTCCCTAGCTCCAAAGAGTCCTTCAGCTCCAAAGCTCCCTCTGACAGTCATTCACTCTCATTCCTTCTCTTCTCAGTTTAGCTCCTTGAAAAAATAGCCTGTGTTCACTGTCTCTACTTCCTCATCTCCTATTCCCTCCTAAATCCCCTGGAATCTGGGCTCTGTTCTTACCATTCAACCAAAACTCTGTTTGCTGAGGCCACCTGTGACTTCCTTATTTCTAAATATTGTCTTTATCTTATAGACTCATGTGTTTATTTGACCCTGTTGATTTCTTCCACCTTGAAACTACTTGAAGGTCTCCCTAGATCTTTTTCTACATCTCGTCTTTCTGCTCCTACTCAGTCTTCTTCTTCCACTCATTCCCTAAGATTGGATGCTCCTCAGGACTCCATTCTTGGCTCCTATCTCTTTTCACTGTGCTCATTCTTCCTGAGAAGACTTATTCTCCTCTGTGGGCTTCCACCACCACCAGTCCACATCTCTTTCCTGAGATCCCAAACCTCAGTTCCTACTGACTAATGATGCCATCTAAGTGTCCAAAAGCCACTTCAAGGCTCAACATGTCCCATACTGAGCTCATCTAATTTTCCCTGAGTGTAGTTATGCCTTCTCCTGCATTGTCTGTTTTAGTAATTAGCGCCCCTTTCCCAATTACTCCAAACAGAAAACTAGGAATGTCTGGACTCTTTCTTCTACATCTTATCTCTAAAGTCTACTCTACCCTCTTTAACATCCTCCTTTCTGGCCTTTTATCTTCTGCTTCTGTTTAGCTCAGGTCCCTGTCATCTCCTGCTGGCACTGTTGCAGTAGTTTTCTGACCTTCAGTCTCATTCCCTTCCCCTCCATCTTCTATATGGCTCTGAGAGGGTCCTTCTCCACCTCAAATCTGATCATGTTACTCCCCCACTCAAGGCTTCACTGGCTTCCCCATCATATTCTTTTTTTTTTTTGCTGTACGCGGGCCTCTCACTGTTGTGGCCCCTCCCACTGCAGAGCACAGGCTCCGGACGCGCAGGCTCAGCGGCCGTGGCTCACAGGCCCAGCCGCTCCACGGCATGTGGAATCTTCCCGGACCGGGGCACAAACCCATGTCCCCTGCATCGGCAGGCGGACTCTCAACCACTGAGCCACCAAGGAAGCCCTCCCCATCATATTCTGAGTAAAGAACAAAATCAAGACCCATCCTCTCCCACAGTCTGAGCCCTCCTGGCCCCACAACTTTATTTCCTGCCACTTTTCATCATGCCTTCTAGATTTCAACTATAGCAAAATACTGTTCCTTGAATATACAATGCTTGTTTCAGGCTTCTGAGCCTTTGCAGATGTTCCCTGAACATCCTTCCTCCTTCCTCTTAAGCTAACTGGTGAACTGATGTTTTGAGATCTTTTCAAGTGTCTTCCTCTGTGAAGTTTTCTCTGACTTCTTTGTTCCTTTCCCTCTACTTTTATGGCCCTTGTTACATTTACTGATAATTACTGGGAGTTCCTCAAGGATGGGCCTGTTTCTGTTTATCTTTATGAGCCCCAGGCCTACCACTCTTAAATAAGTGAGAGAAATGCAGCATAATGAAGTGAGGCGAGAGAGAAGACAGAATGCCCCCTGATCAGGCCCCTCCTCCCTCTGTGGAGGGAGCATCTATTCCACAGACACCTTCGCACATAAGCCAGGCCCCCACATGTGTGGTGCCAGGGCTGCTGCTGTGGATCAGTCACTGCCAGGGCACATTGTTCATGATTGTGTGGGTCCCACGGAGCCTGTACTAATAAAAACTTTATAGCTAGCACAAATGTAGTGCTCAGTATGTAGTATACTAACTACTATTCTAAATGCTTACATAGTAAGCACTAGATTACATAGTATCACTTTATCCTCACAGAAACCTTTGACATAGGTATTAGTATTAGTCCCACTCTACAGATGAGGAAACTAAATCCCAGATCACACAGCTAGTAAACGGAGGAGCCAGGATTTTCTTTTTTAAAGAGGGATCTTTTTTTTTTTTTAAATTTTAGAGGATTTTAAACTTTTTAAAAACACTTATCTAGGCTGCACCAAGTCTTAGTTTTGGCATGCGGGATCTTTGTTGCGGCATGAGAGATCTTTAGTTGCAGCATGCGGACTCCTTAGTTGCAACATGTGGACTCTTAGTTGCAGCATGCGGACTCTTAGTTGCAGCATGCATTGCAGGATCTAGTTCCCTGACCAGGGATCGAACCCAGGCTCCCTGCATTGGGAGTGCAGAGTCTTATCCACTGGATCACCAGGGAAGTCCCCAGGATTTTTTAAAAGAATAGTCTAAACTGGTCTCCCTGTATTGTTTTCTCTGTTTTCCCGTAAATTTAATAAGTTCTATAGTAAAGCATTTTTAAAAGATTTGACTAAATCAATGTGTTTTAAACCCCTCCCCCACCCTTTTTAAAAAAGCAATAAAACCCTTTCTTCAACCAAAATCTTGAAGAAAGGCTGATATGTAAATGAAATCAAAACGGATCTATTCTGGTTGAAGGCAAGCCAGATCCCCTCCTATTACTTTCCTCTCTCACTCAGCCCTGCCCAAGGCACAGGGCTCAGGAAACACAGTTGAATGAAAAGCACTGGACCAGACTAACTCTTAAAGATTCTTCTGGCACTTTTTCCTTCCTCTAGTTATACTGGCTTTGCATTGGCCATTAGCCTATATATTCTGTCTCAGAAACAGTGAGACTGAGCTATTAATCATCTCTGTAGTCTTTGGAGAATTTGTATGCAGGGTTGTAGAAACACAGGTTGCTGTTAGAGATGCATTTCAATGTCTGTCTCTGCTGAGTGTTTATTAATAATCTTGCTAATCGCCACTCTAGTTCCTGGATCTAGCTAACTCCTGTCAGGTGTCCTTGGGGGGCATTTTAAATTCTCCCTGATTTCTTGGAGCCAGATGCTTCCTTCTGCCTGGACTCCTCTCTGATACTTATATTCATGAATATTTCACATTTAATCTCCCTGATTACATTTCCATGTGATGGTCATGGTGCATTGGCTGCATGTCTCAGGAAAGACATACAGGAAGCCCATAGTAAAGGATTGAGTTTGCAGGCACAGTGCCAGAGATCTTTGTTCCTGCCACTAAGATGGCCTTCTATCATGGACAATGACGGGGAGATGCTGAATGATGAGTTTGCATGGGTCCTCTCAGTTGAGGGCTTTGCACCCTGGCTCTTGAACCAAAGGGACTGGCAGTTTCACTCAAGGATCAAATGCCACTAGGACCTGCCCAGTGGCCGCAGGGACCACACGTGGGTCCCTGTGACCAGAGTTGCTCAACAGCTTCCCAGCCCCCCATCCTTCCTGCACCACCTCCCTCCAGTGTTGCTACCTAGTACTTCCAGCCTGAGAGAAGAAACTCTGATGAACTCATCTGCACTGAGGAGGGAAAGTTAGCCCCAAATGCCTGAGAGCCTGAGTTCTTAAAGTTAGCTGTTGGAGGAGGCAGGGATGATGGTCAAAGAGGCAAGATGAGCCAAGGGGCATAGTGTCCTGGAAGCCAGTGGAGGAAACCATTTCCAAATGGATGTGGTATGTGTGACATGTGACAAATGCTACAGAAAAAGTAGAGGAAATTGGAAATCTGCCACTGCTTCCCTGGTAGGGCTCCACAGGCACGTTTTATGGGTTTTACCCTTTGAGAAGCCCGCCCTCAGGCTGCTTTGGAAGTGAGCCTTCCCTGCAGCCTAGGGCTCAGCCATCATGTCTCCACGTTCCCTACAGGCAGCACTTGCGAGGCTGTTTTGACCACAGAGAGGCATGTAAAGGCCACTAGAGGCCTCCTGCTCCAGGGCTGCAGGGGATAGATGCTGCCAGTAATCAGTCTCCCAAGAAGGAGCTGAGCTAGGGAGGCAGAGGATGAGGGACTTGGAAAGACTGTGGCATGGGAAGTTGCCTGGGATACAGGCACTGCAGCTCCCCGCCCCCCCTCACACCTGTTCTACCTTCCTGTCCCATCCCCCTCAAGGAGAGCTAAGGATGGAAGTCGAAGCAGAGGACACAGGCCCAGGTTCTGCCCTCGGGAACTCACAAACCACTATGGCAACACAGCCCACCCTGGGCCTTGCACTCTGAATGGCCTAAGGAAACATAGACAAGGCCAGGATTTCCCTCCCAAACATTCTAGACTTTTCCCTTTTCCCTTAGTGACAAGCATGTTTTCATCCCCACTGCTTCATTCTAAAGGGAACAGAAATCACCCTAATGGCTATATACCCTTCCCTTGATGGGTCACCAGAAGCCACTCAGATCCCTGGGCCTGGAGCATTCTGCCTGCCTATCTGTCTGCGCTCCCTGTCCCCAGAGGCAGAGCAGGCACAGCCCTGGATCCTCTCTGCAATCCTTAGGCCTTAGGCATACCACTCTGTGAGCCTAGGCAGATGGTTAGGGTGGCAGCACCTGTATCAATGGTTGGTCATTAGTTTCTCAGGGAGAATGTGTATGGCTCCAGCCCCTTCCAACTGACTGAGGCAGGGTGGGCCAAGGCCCTGGATCTTGTAGCAGAGATTTGGGGTGTTTGGGAGGGAATAGTGAGGCTAGAGTAGGACTCTGGGCAGCACGGCGCCCATCGCAATGGGAAGAAGTCAGTAAGGAGGGCAGTGAGGGAGATCGAAACAGTTGCAGACCCTGGACGACGCACAGGATACATGCTTTCCTACCTTCCTTGTCATCTGTAGCATCAAGCCCTGTGTGGGCAACACAGGACTAACTGGCCACCAGCTGATTTGTCATTATTTGTCTTCTCGCCTACCATTCCCAGCCAACCATTTAGGTTCTCGCAGGAGACACTCTTTAGCACTCATCTGTGAAATGGAGAAGTCCTCATTAGAACGGCTGTGGCTGCAGCCTTGAAGTCTAGCCTGGTTTGGACAGTCAGTTCTCTGGATCCTGTGAAGGGGAAACAGAGGGAGAAGGCCTGTCTCAGGGAGCACCTACCCTGACCTAATGCAGACTTAAACTCACAGGAATCTGGAAAGACCTTTCCAAACAAGTACATAGGAAGGGCCCTGAGGTTGGAGAAGGTGGTCCTTTGGGTTTAAGGAATTGCGGTAGGCTTCCTGGGGGAGGTGGATCACACAGGACTTAAAAGATAGACACCCAGGTGGGCGTAAGTAGCTCTTCCACCCAGCTCAGTGTCTTCCTCCCGTGGTAGATGGGTCTGTCCCTCCCTCCCTGAATACCCTGCCTGCTGCCAGGGAAAAATACCTCCAGAGGACAGGTGAGAGCAGCCCACTGTGTTCACTTCCTAACAGCTCCCTATCTCTCTGCTTTCTCCCCCAGGACCCAGCCGCCGCCTCCATCTCAGACGGAGACTGTGACGCCCGGGAGGGTGAGTCAGTAGCCATGAATTACAAACCATCCCCGCTCCAAGTGAAGCTGGGTGAGTGTGTCTGGGGGGTGAGGGAAATGTGGGGAGTGGACAGACAAGGTGCTCTGGGCTGGGTTTACAATGAGGTACCACAAATAAACCAACTCAGGCTAGCTGATTCCAAGACTCCAGCCACCAAGTCATTGGCACCGCCAGGCACCTTATCTCCTGCAAGGCCAAGAGGGAAATTACAGTTCTCTACAGGAGCCCAGAACTCTAGAGGCATCTCTGAGGCCAAGAAAGCTCCAGGTATTCCAGGGGATAGCTGCAGGGGTGAAAGCATGGAACCCCAGAGAGTGGGTTGGCAGTCCCATCCAACACTGGACCAGGCTAAGAGGAAGCTGCCTTAGAGGTGGGGTGTCAGTTGCTGTGTCTGAGGGGTAGAAAGGAATGAGGCTCCCCAAACCTAGAAGCTGAGCCCCTCTCCCCATTCCTGTGTCAGCCTATCTGGAGATCTCAGGATCTCATCGGCTCCTGTTTGGGGGAGCTTTCCCATAGTTTCTTAATAAACCCAAATCTCTCCCCCACTTTCCAGGGTCACCTTTCCCTTGAGGGTTTATCTCATGTCCACTCCAAAGTCAGTTTATGCTACAGCCTGCTCCTTTGAAGTCACATGTCTCCCAACCATTGCCCAGAGCTCCTGCAGCTGCTGCTGTCACTTCACCCTACGCCGAACACTGCGTCTCTCCCTTCAGGGACCAGTTTCACTCACCCAAGGCTGCCATGCATAAACAGGCTTGTAATTAATAATTTGCCTTCGGGAATTCCCTAGCGGTCCAGTGGTTAGAACTCCGTGCTTCCATTGCCGAGGGCCTGGGTTTGATCCCTGGTCAGGGAACTAAGATCCCGCAAGCCACAAGGTGCGGCCAAAAATAAATAAATATAAAAATAAAAAAATAAAAATTTGTTTTCACGAAGAGAAGTTATAACATAGTGCATCCAGGAAAGAGTTAACAATTAAATACAGGCTGTCACTTACCTTCAAAACTTCTCTGCCATCCCTGCCACCCTCCTGCCCATCTTTCTCCTCAGGCTCCAGCTGTCCATCAAATACTGGACCCCTCCTTAGTCCTGAGAACCTTTTCCCATCTGTTCTAAAACATTCTCCCTCTGCAGCTGCCAGGACTCCTTTTCACAGAGTCCTGTTATGTTATTCAGCTTTTTGTTAACCTTGTTTTTCTCCTTCCAGACCAAATCCGGGGAGCCCCTCAGGCTGTTTTTCTAAACAAGAGAGCAATCCTCTCAGTGGAATTTGTTCATTGTCCCAGGACACCAAACTCAAACTGTTTTTGAGTAGCCAGTTTTATTTGCTTATTATTGTTTAATTTAACAATACAAATATTTTAACAAGTATAACTTCTCCTTTACTCTCGCCTGTCATATTCTCCTCCCCAGAGATCATCATTCCAAGCGTTTTTTAGTTTTTTCATTTTATTTTTTATTTTAACACAAGAGGTATCATACTGTACATATTTTCTGAAACTTTTTTCGTTTTTGTTTTTGTTTTCCACTTAATGTCTTAGAACCCCTTCCAATATCAGTATATAGAGAATGACTTCATTCTTTTAAATAGTTGCATGGTAGTCTGTAGTTTGGTTTTCCCAGTTTATTGTTAGCATTTTTTGTTTCAAACAATTCCAACATGCTTTTTAAATAACACTTAAGAAATAAAATAAAATAAATAAAATGACACTTTTTTGTCCTGCCCATTACATTACCACCAAAGCTCCTCTAGAAAATTCACAACCTCGTTCCAGTTGCACTGAGGAAAATCCCCACCAGGAACTTTAAGGCGAATTGCACCCCCTAGAGGCTTGGGGTGGTAACGGCAGGTGCTGCCTGCTGGAAAGGAGGTGGAGGCAGGTTTGAGGGAGTTAGGTGAGCAGTGGCAAAGAAAGAGGGTTAGAGACTGGGAGATGAGAGACACGGAGACATGGAGGTCGAGGAAATTCCAGAGTCACAGTAGCTGGAAATGCCCATCCCATCCTTCCTCTCTGGAGCTTGTGGTTATTTTATGAGAGCTTTCCCCTGGCAGTCCTTTTTCCAACATCGGGGCTGAAATGACAAGGAGGAATGGGTAGCCAGGCCTCCTCTAGGGCCCAGACAGCAACTGGCTACTGGTAACAGGGCCACACATGAGGCAATGGGTCACCTGGTTGCCAGCCCCATGAATCTGGTAGGCTATGGAGCCTCAGAGAATTCAGAGGCTGACAGATGAGTCAGAAGTAGTCTAGGCAGAGGGGCTCCCCCAGCCTCCTGCCCCTTACCCTGCCAGCCCCATCTGCCCCTCCCACTCTACAACCTTCAGTGGCTTCTTTTCCTTCTGCATTAATCCCTAACTCATCTGTTTGGCATTCAAGGCCTTCATGCTCTGAGTCTGTAATCAGAGGGAGCCCCCAGCCGCTTAGCACAGGACCTGAGACATGACTGGTGACACAGATGTTTGCTGAATAAATAAATGACTGAATAAATGTATCCTACTTTTCTAAACTGACCTCCCTCCATCTTCACCCTTCCATCCCATCCACATCCACACTTATTACACTCAACTTCTAAGTGCATTTTTCTGTACACTCTCCCTCCTTACTAGAATGCCATCCTCTCTCCATCTCAAGGTGTCACCTGCAGGAAGCCCTGTCATCCTTCTGCTCTATGTTTCCTGCTCCAACCTTTCTCTGGAATCAAGCACACACTAGCTGCCCAACTTGGGAGTACAGCTCCTGGAAGACAGGGGTCAGCCTCCTCATGTTGCCCCCTCACTATCTGCCTCAGGTTGTGCAGAGCCAAGTACTGTCTCTCCCGAGCAGCAGGGCCTGGAGTTGGATCCCTGCCTCAGTTCTTAGAGAAGCAAGGGGTTTCACCATGGAGGCCCAGCCCAGGCTGCCCCGAACAGTAAGGCAGGGTGCCCCTGGGGGCAGGACACAGCTTCCTTCCCATGTTCCCCTGCAGAGAAGCAGCGGGAGCTGGCCCGGAAGGGCTCCCTGAAGAATGGCAGCATGGGGAGCCCCGTCAACCAGCAACCCAAGAAGAACAATGTCATGGCCCGGACAAGGTAGAGGCCCCACCCCCGCCCCGCTCCACCCTACCAGGGCCCTGCCAGCCAGCACCTATCTCTGCTGGTTCCGAGCCTCCCATCTTCCCTCCCTCCTCAGGCTCAGCTCCTCTCTGAGAGGAGAGGGCCTCCCAGGATCCAAGGTGGCGAGGGTGGCGTAGGGGTGAGGGAGGTGGTCGGCACGTCCTAACCCAGTTCCTCACCAGGCTTGTGTGCTTCAGTTGCCAATCCAGTCCCCACAATTCTCCACCCAGGCTGGTCGTCCCCAATAAAGGCTACTCCTCGCTTGACCAGAGCCCAGACGAGAAGCCACTGGTAGCCCTTGACACGGACAGGTGTGTACAGAGACATTGGGGCAGCCGGGCAAGCCACAGCAGCCTGTGCAAACACACAAGTGGGCTGTACAGGACGTACTTGCTATATTGTCGGAATTGGGGTGTTCCTCAGCCCGGACCTCTCCAATTGTGAACCCCCGCAAGGAATGGAACTTTTTACCTGGAGGTGGGGGAGAGCAGAGAGAGGAAAAGGCAACTATGCAATCTGCTGCTGTCCTGGGACAGCTGATCCAATGGCTGCCCCTAAAATGGGCCCTGATGCCTTGCATGGCACCCTGCCCCCTCTGAGGAAGGCGCCCTACTGCTGGGAACATACCTGGCTAGATCTGGACTTTGGGAAAACCCAACAAACCAGGGTAATTTGAGCCTAGAAAAAAAAGGAGGGAGGGCTCTGGGGGATTTAGGAGGCTAAGGGGGGCAATTAATTTAGAAGGGTGGAGCTAGGGAACCTGTCTTGAAACTGCATTCGCACAGCAAGCACCGTTTTTACTGAGACCGTGCTGTTTATTTGGAAGTGTTGGGGAGGGGTGAGGTATTGACTGATGGCGGTGGGGGAAGGTAAAGAGAGTTTTCTATTTAATATCTGGGAGTCACTTCCTCTCTGTCTTCTTTCCCCTGCGGCCAGTGATGATGACTTTGACATGTCCAGATATTCCTCCTCTGGCTACTCCTCTGCTGAGGTGAGGCCCCATCCCTTCCTGTCCTAAACACACGTAAGCAGGCCCACCTCCAAGAGAAGGGGTGGGGCCAACGCCAAATCACACCCTGAGGGGAGCAGTGGGCAAAGCTAGGCGGAGCCCATGCGGGGGCGGGGCCTGGGATAAGATCTGGCCGGAAAGAAAGGTGAGGCCTTGGACTCCGCCTCTAGTGCCGGGGGCCCAGGGTTAGGGACGGGGCTTGGACCCGGGTTGGAGCAGGAACAGGGCCCTTACCTAGACGACACCTTACGGGAGTGGGCCTGAAATGAGGGCAGGGCCCGAATAGAGGCAGGACCTAAGGGGGGAAGTTGCCCTTAGAATGGGGTGCGGTGTGTAGCGGGGTGGGGCCCCGTGCTTGAGGCTGGGGCCGAGGAGGTGCAAAGCCTGGGGTTTTGGAGAGACCTAGGATGCAACAGGATGGGCGCCGATGGCCTGGGCATGTGGCCCCGGCCCTGCGTGGTGCCTCCAGATGGTCCCGAGCCTGACCTCCCTCCCCTTTGCCTACAGCAGATCAACCAAGATTTGAACATCCAGCTGCTGAAGGACGGCTACCGGTTAGACGAGATCCCCGACGATGAGGACCTGGACCTCATCCCCCCCAAGTCTGTGAACCCCACCTGCATGTGCTGCCAGGCCACGTCCTCCACCGCCTGCCACATTCAGTAGCTGGCGGGGCCACTGCGGCCGGCCGGGGTGGGGCCGCCGGGGGCCAGGTTGGACCAGGCAGGGGCCAACCCCTCCCCAGCTCATCCACCTGCCCCCGGCCCCCGCGCACCCTACAGCCGCCAACCTCGTAACAGTCATTGCTTCCTCCTATGGTAGGACGTGTACCTCTGTGTGTTCATGGAGCCGGAGAAACCAAAACCGGGTCTCTCTCCACCCCCGGGAGTGCTGAGGAGGGGAGGGGGCGGTTTGTTCAGTTACTTGGGGGACCTCGCCCAGCATCCTGCCCCCTCCCCAAAGCTGCAGCCCAGTAGAGGAAAGGGGTGACTGGACTGCAGGGAGGCCAACAGTAATGAGTGGGGGAGGGATCACAAAGCCAGGGGTTTGGACCCACCCACGTGAAGCCATGAATCCCCCAGCACCAGCCAAGGAAAGGGGCTGGGAAGGAGAAAGGCCCAGGGCAGTAGGGGCAGGGCCCAGCCCCTTAGAGCCACCTCCACATGCCCCCCTACTGGCCCACGTACCATCTGCGTTTCTACCCTCATCTCTAGATGGGAAGCCTGATAAAGCTGCCCAGTGGGATATTGTCCCCCACCCTTGGGGATCACTGCCTTCTTTCTCCTCTTTGCCTCATTCACCCCCTTCCTTGCTCTCTGGATTGTGTGGAGGGTGAGGTGGGCGTTACAGACAGCCAGAGTTTAGGGTGGTATGATCTGCCCTCACCTGCCCCTAACTAATGCATCTGTCTCTCTGTGCCCTGCCTCATCCCCCCACCCAACACACACACACACACACACACACACACACACACACACACACACACACACACACACACACACACACACTTACACTTCTGTTCCATTCATTGGTCTCTGTCCCGGGCTGGAAGCAGGAGTTAAGGCTGTTAAGGCTGGCCTCGAATGCCCCATTCCGGTCTCACTCTAGCCCAAGATCCCAGAGGCTGCTTCCCAGGAAGAATCTTCAAGGAAGCAAGCCTAAGAGAACACAGTGGCTGCATGTGTACGGCAGGGACAGCTTGGCAGAACGTGTGTGTGCCTGGGGCTGTGAGGGCGTGTGTCTGCATCTCTGCATTGGGCCTGTGTCTCCAGATGTCTGTGGCGTCTGCGGTGGGGAAGTGACTGTGTGGCCTGTTAACGGTGTGAGAGGCTGCTCAGCAGTGCAGTGGGCTGGCGGTCAGAAGGCTCCGGCACTCTCCCCGTTACCTCCAACAAGCCATTTATATTCTCTGGCTTTCAGTTCCCTCCACTGTACAATGAGCGGCATCTGAAATTATTTTTAAGGCTCTTCCAAACCTGAAGGCATTTCTTCATAGGAATTTCTGTGGAGGTGGATAAGGAGGTCTCTGTTGTCTTTTGAGTACATCTGGTGGCTTCCTGAGTTGCATATCATTCATTGCTTCCTCCTATGGTGGAAAAGAGAGGGGGAAGTTCCTGTGGGACCTGTGTATGCCTGAGTACAATCGGATCTTTTGGGAAATGTGTGAGTGTGTGTCTGTGTGTGTCTGTGCACGTGTATGTGAGTATCTATGGTGTGTGTAGCTGTGTGGGTGTCTGAGAGTCAGAATGTATGTACTACTGCTTCTGCTGCTGTTTCTCAGTGGTGGCAGGGGTGGGGGTGGTGGCTAGAAAAGCTGAGGATGAAAATCAAGAGGGAGAAGGTGACCAAGGCCCTCCCCTGGGCCTGGGCAGTATAGATCTGCCCCGTGCAAAGGAAAGCAAAAGCACAGATAGCCCACGCCTGGTCAGGTCTATGCCGCACAAACCCCGTATCCCAGGGCCACTCCTCCATGCTGACCTCCCCCACGTGCTGGCCAATCCACTCTAATATATACCACTCACATGCTGCCAGCATGCACAGGACACACACACAGCCCAGTTCCTGGCTGCCAGTCCTGGGAGGTGGGAGTTGGAAGGGGGCAAGGGCAGTGAGAAGAGAGAGTAAGGCTGCTGGCTTAGGAGGGGTAGCACCTCTCCCTGCACCACACCCAGGGACTGCCAGCTCCTGAGTGCTGAGGTGCAGCTCTCCACCCTCAACTCCTCCAACCCACGCCTAACTCCTCCAGTGCAGGAACCCCGGTTAGATGATGAGAAAATGCCAAAGGGAGGCAAGGACGGAGAAGACACCTGCAGGACTCACACGGCCCGTACTGGCCCCCACCTGAGCCTGTTTCTCCCCACCCCACCCCCGCCCCGGTCAGCATACCCACCCCCTGTCATCTGGGCCCCAAAACCAAGCTTCCTACTACTACTACCACCACCACCCCCCGCCTCCTTGACTCACCCTTCGAGAACATGGGTACCTCCTCTTTTCCAGGCAGGGCCCCCGCCAAGGCTCACTTAGACTGCTGCCTTTGCTGCTGACATGCTGTGTGACTCTGGCCCACTGCTTAACCTCTCTGGCCCTGAGGAATAAGGGAAAGGCTCCCTCCCCACAAGATATACCTAATTCCCTGGCAGGCAAGGGCTTCTAGCTGAGGCAGTGTAGCAAGTGTAGCGGAGAGAAGTACGAAGCTGGCAGCCAGCACTTTCTGGGTCTAGGGAAAGTGCATGGTTCCCTCCTTCCCTGTGGGGGAGGTTGGAGGGGAGGAATCGAGGCCTTAGTTTGCCCCCTGCCACCCTTGCCCCTTGTAGATACTGCCTTAACACTCCCTCTACCCTCAGCTCTGGCTGCCAGCCAGCCGTTTCTCCGTGCTCACTAATTTATTTCCAGGAAGGTGTGTGGAAGACATGAGCCGTGTATAAAATTTTTTTTAACATTTCCATCGCAGTATTGACCATCATCCTTGGTTGTGTATCGTGTAACACAAATAATGATATTAAAAGCATCAAACAAGCCAGCCTCAGCTCCCTACCTGGGGTGCGGGCAAGGGGCAGATGGGCCGGGAAGGGCAGAGGACCAATCGTCTGAATGCGCCTTTCACCCTACCTCCACCTGTGGGTTCCCAGGCTAGGCCTGCCGCCGACCAGCTGCAGCGGCTCTGGATGACTCACTTGACCCCTCAGAATCTCTGTTTCTCTTCATCACAGTGAGAAGCTTCGCCTAGAAGATCTCCAGGGACCTTGTGAACTCTTGGAAATTGGGCTGTTTTGAGAGGCTTGAGGCAGGAAGAGACTGGGGTAGGGAGGAAATCAGACCTCTTCACCTCTCCAGGGCTGGGGCTGAGCCAGGTGATATCATAATGGGCATTGCCCATCCTAGAGAGGGAATCAGGGTGGGGTAGGAGCAAGAAGGCTGTGAGGGAGGGAAGCTGAGAGACCCTCCACAGGAGGGGGGTCGCAGCAGCTGGGGCACCTGCCTAGCTGTCTAGGAAAGGGGGTTGGGTGGTCACTGATGTATTGCAGGAGCCCCTGGTAGGTAGAGCCCACCACGGCATCCCCTAGACCCCACTATGTTCCTCTTTTCCCACAAGACTAAGACCCCCATCAGCACCTACAGTGACTCCTACAAGGATCCTACCTCCATCAAGGAGGGCTATAAGGACCCACCTCTGTGGGCCTGGGAAGCCAACAGGTTTGTGACTCCGGTAAGTGGCGAGCTGGGGCGGGGGTTGGGGGGCGGGCAGTCCAGAGTGTACGGCTGTGGGTGTCTGGATCACTGACAGTGTGTGGTTGTCATTATGTGTTTGTAATTATTTGTAGCTTTGTGTGTGTATGTGTGTGACTCATTTGCTTAGGCATGGAATTTATCATGATATATATAAAGTAATACGAGATCCTGCCCTCATGGTGCCCTCCTACTCCACCAGGGTAGGAGATGGGGAGAGATAGATGATAATCAAGAAATAAATAAGAGTTTTGTAAATTGTCCCAAATTGTGTAAAGGACATAAACGGGGTACTGGAAATGGAAAGTAACCAGGGAGAGCTACTTAAATAGAAGTAATGAAAGAGGGCTCTCTCTTTCAAGGTGACATTGAGCTGAGACTGGAAAGGTGAGTGAGAAATAGCCATGTGAAGAACTGAAAGAATAGGGCTCCAGGCAGAGTGATCAGAAAGTGCAAAGGCCCTGAGGCTGCCTGTGGGCTCTGCCTACAAGAATGTTTTTATGCATGCTTATTACAGTCTCCTGTGTCTGTACTTGAAGACAGGTGGCCAAGTGGGGCTGTGCGGCTTTCACAAAATGGAGAGATCTGTAAGTCTAATTGTGACTCTGCCCAAGGGAGTTTATCTGTGTGTACCACCCAACAAAACTTTGCTGAGTATTTACATGTGTCAGGGACAATGTGGTTACAGTGAAGGGCCAAGCCATGCCTTTGAGGATCTCTCGGCAGAAAGTGAACAAAGTAGGACTGCCCAGTGTAGAACATGCACCAGCAGAGGCTTGTGCTGGTATAACAGCCAGAAAGCCACTCCCGGGACTTGAAGGGCAGGTCTGCTAAGAGATCCAGAAGAAGGACACTCGAGCAGAAGAGGAATGTGAGAAAGGGCAGCCCAGGGGCAGGGACCCACCAGGAACTGAGAACTGGAGCAGAGGGAGAGGCCAGCTCTATGGTAAGAGAGAAGCCTGCAGACCGTGAAGGGCTTCAGGTTGTGTTGAGAAATGTGGTCATAATGGTCCAGACTTTTGAGCGTGGGAGTGTCATGCTTGGATTGTGAGTGACACACTCTGGCCACTGTGGCAGGAGATTGAAGGGGCTGGAGTTGAGGGCAGGAAGCCCAGTGAGGTGGTGAAGGATGAGGGAAGAGGATATAGGTGGGAGATAAGGAGAGACTGTAGCAGTGAAAAATAGGAGAGTATTTTTGAATAGGAGACTATTGTTATACTCTCAATAGTACTCTCCTACTGTTGAATAGGAGAGTCTTTTTAAAATAATTTTTATAATTACAAAATAAATATATGCTCAATCAGAAAGTGGGGAATCACTCAGAGAAGCACAAAGAAAATGGCAAATAATTCTCACTACCCAAAATAACTACCGTTAATTTATTATTATATGCCCTTTCAGGAAGCAAATATTTTTTTATGAAGGTGGTGTCATATCGTATACTAATATTTTGAATCTTGCTTTTTTCACAAAACCATATATCAAGTACATTTTCCTGTGTCAAAAATATTCTATAATGTAATTTTAATGACTATAGTATTTTATTTTATGAATGTACCAAAATATGGTTGAGGAATCTTATATTATCGGAAATCTAGATTATTTATAAAATTTTGCTAGTATAATTATTCTTGTACATTCTTTGTATATATCAACTATTCCCTTAGGATAAATTCATAGATAGAAATTGTTGCGGGAAAGGATATGTGAATCTAAAAACTTTGCATATACACTTCAAATTGCTGTGATAAGGGTTATAATAATCTACATGCCCACCAGCAAAAGATGAGAGTGTCTGCCTGCTTTTCCAAACTCAATAGGAGGGAATTTTTAGGAAGCAGATAACACACCTTGGTCACCATCTAGATATAAAGAAGAGGGGAGAGATTAAGAGGACTTCTGGGTTTTGGACTCCGGAAAACTGGAGGAAGGGCAGTGCTACCAACTGAGATTTGGAATTGCAGATTAGAGAGAGATTAGGAGTTCATCTGGGGACAAAAATATTCAAGGACTTCCAGGAAAAGATGTCTGCTGTGTAGCTGGATATACTTATCTGAAGCAAAGGACAGAGGTTTGGGCTACAGACATGAATTCTGAAATCAACATATAGGTGGTAGCTGAAGTCATAGAGATTGCCAAAAAAAGAGTAAGAAAATGGCCAAGGATAGGACTTTGGAGAATGTCAATATTTCAGGAGTAGGTAAAGGAAGAAGAGCCATAAAAGGAGACAGTGATAGGACGAAAATCATAGAGAAACCAACAAAGACAGCATTATTAGACAAAGCTCGGTGTCAAATGCTGTCAGCACAGAAAGGGATCTCTCGGATGTAGTAACACTTAGCCGCCTGGCTAAACAGCTTCAGCGAGTGGTGAGGAATGAAAGTCAGATAGCAGTGGGATTAATAATGAAGGAAAAGGCTTCCGCTTCTGGCAGTATGGTGGTCTAGAAACTCTGAAGGGCTCTCCTGCTTCCAAACAACTAGGTCCTGCATAAAAATTAATTTTCATTTTGTTTTGGACTGTCAGTGGAGATGAGTAGTAAGTATACTAAGAAGACAGGATTGCCCTGAGGACAAACGCCACTATCAGTACTACAAGCAGGAGTTTAAGCCTTAAGCTAGCTGAAAGATGGAGCAACTGAACCAGAAAGTCCAGTGATCTCGGGCTCCCTTCCTCCCCGCTACCCCAGCACACACACACACACACACACACACACACACACACACACATACACGATGAATGTATACCTTTTATGGTGGAAAATATCCTCAATGTAGGTTTCCAGGTATCCTTAGAGTATGGTCAATCAGATCTGAGCTCACAATAAAAGACATAAGGAAACAAACCACCATATGACAGTCAACAGAAACAACAAACAGCAGACTTAAACCTCCAAGGATGTCAGATATTGGAAATAATAGTTAAAGAACACAAAATAATTATGAATTTTCTGAGCAAAATGTGAACTCATCAAAATGAGGATGCAACAAGAGATTATATTTTTAAAAGAATGGACAGATTTTTTTAAAGAAACGAAATTTTAGAAATAAAAGATATATGTGTTAAAACCAAAACTCAAAAAAAAATTAAAAAAAAACAAAACCAAAACTCAATGGATGGATTAAGGAGCAAATTAGACACAGCTTAAGAACATCAGTGAAATGAAAAACAGAGCAGGGGGACTTCCCTGGTGGTCCAGTGGTTAAGACTCCACGCTTTCAGTTCAGGGGGCACGAGTTCCATCCCTCATTGGAGAACTAAGATCCCACAAGCTGTGCAGTGTGGAAAAAAAAAAAACAGAGCAAAAGAAATTTCCCAGAATGCAGCACAGACAGACAGAGAGCTATAGAAAATATGGAAGAAACATTAAGCAACAGGAAAGAAAGAGAAGATCCCACACAACTACTCGGGGTTCCAGAAGGAAAGAGCAGAAAGGAGAGTAGTCATTATCTGAAGAGACAAAGGCTCTTGATTTTCAACAACTAACAAGAGAAATGAATCCATAGATTCTTAGGTAACACGTGAAACTGCACAACACCAGCTTAAGAGATGACCTTAAAAACATGCAGAGAGAAATTATTTTCAATGTGTCTTCCTTTCAAGAACAAAAGAAAGATAAAGACACAGACAAAAACTAAAATATTTACTACAATAAGACATATAATAGGGGGCTTCCCTGGTGGCACAGTGGTTAAGAACCCGCCTGCCAATGCAGGGGACACAGGTTCGAGCCCTGGTCTGGGAAGATCCCACACGCTGCTGAGCGGCTAAGCCCGTGCACTGCAACCACTGAGCCTGCGCTCTACAGCCCACGAGCCACAACTACGGAGCCCACGTGCTGCAACTGCTGAAGCCCTCGCACCTAGAGCCCGTGCTCCGCAACAAGAGAAGCCACCGCAATGAGAAGCCCGTGCACTGCAACGAACAGTAGCCCCCGCTCGCCTCAACTAGAGAAAGCCCACGCATAGCAACGAAGACACAACACAGCCAAAAATAAAAATAAAAAATTTTAAAAGACTTATAATAAAGGAACTTCTGAAGGATACACTTTGGGGAGAAGGAAAATGATAACAAAAGGAAGGTCTGAGATGCAAGAAGGAATAGTGAGCTAAGAAACTGGTAAACATGAGATAAATTTAAACATTGTCCATAGAAAATAATTATAATAATTTTTAACTTGTAAAATTTAAAGAAAGAACCAAATATTAGAAAACAATATCATGTAAATTGTATATTAGAAAACAATATCATGTAAGGTACAAGGATAGGAAAGGAATTTTTACAAAAACTGTCATTATTCACAGATGATACAGTTGTGTTTATAGAATCTACAAATTATTAGAATAAGAGAATTTAGAAAGTTGGATGAATTTAAGATAAAAAGCATATTTAGGAAGCATAATCTTAAAATATATATGTCATTTTAGCAACAAAGAGTGAGAGTAAGTAGAAATAAATCTAACAATGTGTGCAAAACTGTATGGATAATATTACAAAACTTTGAATACTTTAAAAAAATACTTAAATGAAGAGGCGTAACATGCTCATGAATAGGAAGAGTCACTAACATAAAGATTCCATGCAATTCTGATTAAAATCTCAACAGGAGTTTTTGAAGAATTTGACAAGCTGTCTCTAAAATTTATAGAGAAGAGCGAAGGCCCAAGAACTAGCTAAAACACACCTGAAGAAGAAGGGGACTTGTCCAGTCAGATATTAATATTTATTACCAAGCTATAGAAATTCATAAAGCATAATATTACTGTAGGGATACACAAATTGATTAATGGAATAAAACAGACCAGAAATGGAGCCACACATATATGGAAACGATATACAACAGAGATGACTGAAAGTAAAGCTATGGGAAAAGATGTTTCAGGCTTGGGGTGGCATTACAAATCTGTGGGAGAAGATAGATTACTCAATGAGACAACTGGTTATCCATGTGGATAAAAACTAAATTGATCCCCTAATTCACACCAAACCCCAAAACAAATTCCTGACAGATTAAGGCACAAATATGGAAAGTAAAACTGTATAATTTTAGAAAAAATTATGACATTATCTCCATTATCTTAGATTATGGATGGATTTCCTAGGTCACCAAAGCACTACATAAGAGATGAATAAATTCAACTATGTTAAAATTAAGAACTTATGTTCATCAAAAGACACCAAAAAGAAAATGAAGTTACAAGCCACAAACTGAGAGACGATAATTGCAACATGTAACTGACAAAGGAATATGTAGAATATATAAAGAACTATAATTCTCTGGGTTGAAATGAACACGTTTTGACTCCTTCCTAAAACCCCTCGAAAACTACAATAAATGCATATTTAAGACATAAATTTGCAAGAATAGTGAGAAGGAAGGACAATGACAAAATTTCAGAAGCTGGAAAGTGTGATAGATAAGTAGTAACTGACACAGCAGATCTGAGAAAGCTGAATCCAAAGCCAGCAGTGGGAAACACAAGACATAATTCAACTTAAAACTGCAGAATTTTTAAAAGGCTCAGAAATTGGTAATACTAGGTTTCTCTGGAACAGAAGATGGGACAGGACCAAGGCTGAAACAATAATGATTTGAAAGCTAAGAAGCAATTAAACCCCCTCTTCTATTCCACGCCGTAGGGTGACTGCTCACCCATCTCTGCAAAAGTCAGAAGGCTTATTTTTTAGCAAGGATCTCAGGACTGGAGATTCCAGTTAAGGTCAGGGTACCATACTGAAAACAGATGAACCTCCATATGCTGAATGCTAAACCCCCAGCAGCCCTCTTCTCCACTAGGTTCTCAGAACAATGGCAGCTAGGTCACTACTCTCAAGCCAAAGACTGAAAGAGTCTCTTCCGAGGGATCTGATCAGCCCAAGAGAAAAGACCTACAGATACTGACAGAGTTTGCAACAAATAGTCTAGCCAGAGCATCCTACAATGACGCCCACCCACAGCTCAAAGCCTCCAATGAGCCTTTTTAGTCTCCTACTCATAAACATGAGCAGTCAAAGATTACAGACATCTGAGGAAAGCCTCGAATGGAAACACTGAAGAGTCTGTGAGTTCTTCTAAATGATTATTTGTGTGTGTGTGTGTGTGTGAGCGTGTCTGAGTGTGTATGTATAGATGTACATCTGTCTATGAGTGTATCTGGGCGCACAGATCTATGTGTATGTCTGGATGTGCATGTGTTTGTGTGTATGTAAAACTCAGGGGAGTGCTAAGTCATGGGGCCCCTCCACCCATATGGAGTATGACTGTGTAGGATCTGCCCACAGAACAAAACCTCAGCTGGGCACGGAGGATCCAAGAAGCCCCTCAGCTGAGGGGTTTTCAGGGGAATAGGAGCACTAGAAGCAGCAAGGTCTCATCCCAGGCCAAGAGAAGCCTCTGCTCTTCAGATCATAAGGGTGAAATGCAGTGCAACAGCGTCATCCCAGCACCTTGCTGCCCACTATGATGAGAAAGTCCTTTCTGGTGTCTGACTTTGCTGGGTGTCCCACCCCTGGAACCCAGCTGCCTTTTCATCCTAGCTGCCTACAGAGACATGGGCCCACAAATAACTTGGCAATGGGCCTTTAGCTGAGGAAAAGGGGGCCCTTGATCTGGGCTTCTACAGACCCAGCCAAACAAGGGGTGTTGGGATAAGATGAGGTGAACCCCGAGAAGCAGAGGGGCCCAGAGCCTGAACCAAGATCAGGGAAAAAATCAGGATAGGATGTGGACCAGCACAACGTATATGTCAGGGTCAAGGGTAATATTGGTGTCAAGATGAGAGCTACAGCAGAATTAGGGTCAGGTTGGAGTCAGAGAATTAGATTTTAAAGTAGGTGCCCCTCTGGCCCCATCCTTCATCTCCTTCAACATGCCAGATTCACAGAGAGCCCTTCCTGTCCAAAACACCTGCCTAAGGTAGCCAGCTCCCGGGGCAGCCAGCCTTTCCTGAGGTTGTTCCACGGGCCTGTTGCTCTGTTGGGGAAGACCCAGGCCCTGCTCCCAGGCAGCACACAGTCTGGAAGAAAGAGGACAGGAACACCCAGCTCTGCCCTTATAGGTCCCAGTCAAGGAAAGGACAGAAATGAGAAGAACATCAGAAAACCACTCTGACTGAGGGAAAATGTTGGGTTCCAAGTCCGAGCCTTGGATGGAAGAAAAGGAGAAAAGGGTGATTCAAGCAAAAGAACTATGCAGAGGGAACCAAGGCTGGCCTGGGGATCCCTCTGGCATAGGGAGAGGGTTGGGAGACGCACCTGGGCTGACCTCAATAGGGGCTAAATCTAGGTCCAGCTGGATACCAAGGCTGGGGTCTCCATGCACCTAGCCATCTCCTCCCCTCTCTCCTTGACAGGGCCTGACTCAGACTGTGCAGCGCCATGTGGATCCTGAAGCCCAGCAGAAGACGGTCAAGTGTGCTGTGCAGGACTACCGCTATAAGAATTCCATACCAGGCCACCCCTACTTGCCTGAGAAATACTGGCTGTCTCAAGAGGAAGGTAGGGCCTCACCCATCACCCAACTGTGACCCCATTCAGTGACCCCAACAAAGACCCTACACCTGAACCCAACTTGACTTCTGACCTCCACCCTGATCCTATACAAACCTTATCCCCATCCTCGACCAGGGCTTCTTCTCTAATTACCCCCATTCCAGCTTGATTCCCAACCACCTGGCGTGACCTTGATCCTGACCCCTGACCCTGGAGGAGGAGATCCAGGCTCTGCCTTTTGGGAGCTCCCAGTCTATGCCAAAGAATTGGAAGGGGCCTGGGCCTTATCCCTAGAGAGAGGGAGGGAGCATTAACCTCCTCCAAACAAATTCCTCCATGTGTATTCCGGTGCTATCTCCTCCCATCTTCTTAGTGACCCTGCTCCATCAGGTTCCCTTCTCTCCTGCATCCCTCTGCCTCACCACATCTCTCTCCCCTCAACCTGGAAGACTTTTCTAATTTCCTCCTGTCTAAAAATTCTCTCTTGCTCCTCCCCTTCACAGCCAAGATTCTTGGAAATAGAGTCTATGTCTCTACTTCCTCACTCCTTATGCCTTATGAGAAATTATCTTTCTCATTTGGTTAGGGGTTTATTATGTCTTCCTGTACATTCCAAAAGAACAGAGAGTCTTGTTTTATTTAGAGCTGTGCCCCCTCCACCTAGAATAGCAGCAGGCTTCATAAGTATTTGTTGACTGAATTGATGATTAATCTTCAATTGAAATTGGGAGTCTGCATCTCCTACACTCATGTTTAATGTTTATTAAAACTGATCTTGTATGGTTCTAATTACCTCATCCATGGGACTCTTCAGTCTTTTCCTCATGAGACCTACCCTATGTATTTCACTCTGACCACTCTCTGTGAAACTCTTTCCTTCCTCAGCTTCTCTGATGCCTCAATTGCTGGGTCTCTTGTTTAATCATTCTGGAAACATGGGGTTCCTCGGGATGCTGATCGGACCCTCCTCTCTCCTTATTCCTCTCCTGAGACCGTTTAATCTAACCCACATCTTTAATTACTGACAACTCTAAGTGTTTATTTCTAGTCTTGTCCTCTTACCAGGATTCCACTTTCCTTTATCTGATTATGATCAAATTTACCTGAATGGCCCCAAACACTTTAAACTCAGTATGTCCAACCCACCAACCTAGAACTCCAAGTCCCAACACACTGTCCCACACATACACGCACCTGCTCTTACTCTAGGGCTCCTAGAACTCCTTTCCTAATCTCTCACATGTATTCTTTCACACTGTTAGAGTGGTGGATCAGAGAGGAACTTACAGGACACTTAGGTGACTGGATGGGTGGGGCTTTGGAGGGTTTTAAGTAGAGAACTGTCTTGGTCAGATTTTCATTTATCATAAGTGCCACAGTTTCTATGTAGAGATCGGATTGTAGGATTTCAGAATGAGGCAGGAAGACCAGTAGGCTAATAACAATAATAAAAACAATAATAATAATGGTGATGATGATGATGATGATGATAGTTTTCTCTGTGCCAGGCATTGTTCTAAATGTTTTACATATAATAACTTATTTAAATCTCACAAGGACCCTATGGGGTAGATAGTATTATTACCCCCATTTTAAAATTAAGGAAATAGAGACAAGGTGAAATTAATTAACTAGATCAAGGTCACACACAGTTAATATATGGCAGAGCTGAAATTTGAACCACAGGAGTCAGTCTACAGAGTCCATCCTATCAACCATGACATTCTTGTCTCCTGGTTTAGGCACTGCAGAGATACAGGAGTGATATCATGGGGGACTGGAAGAAAGAATAGAGTCAAGTGATTTTAAGGAGGCAGAATAAGCAAACTTTGAGCCTGGATGTGGAAGATGAGAGGGAGGATTTGGGAGGAGGCCCATTTCCAGGGTTTCCAGGTTGGCTGATTCAGAGAGGGTGGTGCCAGGATGAAAAGCGATCAGCTCAAAGGACCCAGGCTCCACTCAGAAGCTTGTCTTAGGTGGGATATAGGCTGCATCTCAGTGTCTAAGACAAGTATGGGGCCAGGCTGGGCTTTTCTGGCCTAAGGGAGATGAGTGAGCGTCCAGCTTTGTGCTGGGGATCAGAGGAAAAATATCGAAGGGGTCCCAGATCCTGGGGCAGAATAAGAAGTAATACTGTCTTATGTCTCCACCCCTATGATCAAGCAGACAAATGCAACCCAAACCACCTGTGCGGTAACCAGTACAATACATGGAAGATGGGACCTTACAACTGTACGGGCTGGAACAAATGTGCCACATACCTTCCTCGCCTGCCTAAGGTATCTACTGTGCCCAGCAAAGATGCCTGGGGCCTGGGACCACCCCCCACCCCCCATCTGCCTCCCAAACCACAGTGTCTGATATTTCACCATTAGTTTCTCATCCCTTTCCCACCAACAATGCTCCAAGGCCTTTTCCCATTTGTGAGACTAGGGTTTATATTTTCTA
Source organism: Tursiops truncatus (assembly GCF_011762595.2). Taxonomy (NCBI): domain Eukaryota; kingdom Metazoa; phylum Chordata; class Mammalia; order Artiodactyla; family Delphinidae; genus Tursiops; species Tursiops truncatus. Next base: position 34,910,631 of record NC_047039.1, read on the forward strand.
GGAAACAAGGGAGCTCAGGAGTGAAGCTGTGCTGGGCCTCTGGGTCCCAATCTCTGGCTAGGCTCTGTGGAGACATGGCTGGTGCGCACTCCTTGAGGCGCTACCTTCCTGAAGCTTGCCACCTGGCGCCTTCCCACATGGTCTGGCCAAGAAGTCATTGATAGGCTGAGTCTACCTGCTCCTCTCCCCTCCTCTGTGATGTGAGCAAGGACAAAGGAGGGAGAACAAGGCCATCCAGAGGCAGAGCAGATAGATACAGGAGAGTCTTCCAAAGAGATAGGAAGGAGTCCAGCCACGGCCCTAGGCATGAAGAAAGAGGGAAGATGTAAGGATACCAGGCAAGAGTAGGGGCTCTTAACTGTAGGTTGATGGCCGACCTCAGGTTGACCGAACTCTTCTGAATCAGAACTTCAAGAATCAGAATCAGAATTTTTCATAAGTTCCCCAAGTGATTCTGATGGGCAGGCAACACTGCAATATTGAAAAATCCCTATTAGAGAGACACGAAGACACAGCTACACAGAGTCGGCTAGACAAAGAAGGGTAAAATCAGAGGCAAACGGTGAGACAGGGATGTCAGAGGTGCAGGTCCAGACCTGGTCCACCTACAGCTCCACTTCCCCCACCCCCACCACCTGGGAGGCGGAGTAAAACGCGTTGCCCAGCGACAACCCCAAACACTCAGAACGTGGGAGAGTAGGGGAGCTTCTGGAGGGCGGGTGAAGGCGTGGCCTGGGACTAGTCTGCGTGTTCTGGGAGAACCCCCAAAGGAGGAACTCTTCCGGGTCAGAGCTTGAGGCAGCGTGTGTGCCACTTCCAGGAGGCCGGGATGGAGACAGTAGTTCGAGGAATGCCCTTGGTGTACCCTCCTAAGCCGGAGCGACTCAACGCCTACGGTAACGGATGGTGGGACAGTGGAGGAAAATGTGTAGGCCAGAAGGACGGAGGGATGGAGACCCGAGGTACGGGGCGGAGGCCGAGGGCCCTGGAGAGGCTGTAACCTTGTCTCTGTTTGTGTCTCCATCTCTTCCTGTCTCTGACCTTGTCTCTTCCCATTCCTGTGACTCTGTGTCTGGGTCTCCCGGGCTCGGGGCCCGCGGGCGCAGAGCGCGAGGTAGTGGTGAACATGCTGAACTCGCTGTCACGGAACAAGCCGCTGCCAGAGATCACGCCCCGCTGTGGGTGTGTGGACCCGCTGCCGGGCCGCCTGCCCTGCCAGGGTTATGAAAGCGCTTGCTCGGGCCGCCACTGTCTGCTTGGCATGGACTACTGCGTCGCCGGGCCACCATGCACCGAACGTCGCCTGCGGCTTTTGCGCACGGAGCGGCCGACTGCAAGGTTCGCAGGGCCGCGCGCACAGTAGCCGGGCCCCGCCCCCAAGCAAGCCCCGCCCCCAGAGTCCCCCCTACCCCAGCTGCGGACGCTCCATCTCGAACCACTTCTAGCTCTCACCTGCGTCTGTGCCAGACCTCACGCCGCCTCCAGCCCGCGCGGTCCGCTTACTGGCGCCTCCCTGTCCCGCCCTGGGGCCTCATGGCCTGAACGTACGGCTGAGGCGGGAGAACCTGCACGGAGATACCCGAGTTCCTGATTCTATCCCTCCTGAACTGGGCTAAAGGTCAACCTGGCTCCTGTACGTCTTCTGGAGGCTCTGCCCGAGGGTTTCTTTGAGGAACAAACTCCGCGCACCAGTTTGCTCCCCCTTCCCACACCCGCCGGCCCCGCCCCCTACCTGGTCACCCGACCCTGGAGACGCAGGTTCTAGTTTGCGGAGTGCCATGTGTCCTCAGAACAGTGTCCCCTATTCCTGGGCCTCGGGTCACCGTTGGTAATGGGCAGGGTCATCGCTGGGTTCTAAGAAGGCAAGGAAGTGGTGACCGCATTACCAGAAGGGCCCTGGCCTCCTCGGGGCCCCGCACCACCTCTGGAGGTAGACAGCGTCGCGTGTTATTGTGGAGGAAACTGAAGCTCGAGCGCTCAGCAGAAGCCCAGACTGCAACGCGGCCCTTTCCCTGCACTTGGCGTTAGACAAGGCTGGCTGAGCCTAGGAGAACTCCAATGTCTGCGTCTGTCTAGAGAGCTGTGAAAGGGGGAGGGAGATCCTGAACGCTGTCCCTAACCCCGTGGTGATACCCCGTCCCTCCCCAGGCTGAGAGAGACTGATTCATTGTGCGAAACTGGGTCTTATCCCTCACAAGGGCGTGGAGGAGCGAGAAAGTGCCTAAGCCTCAGAAACGTCGCCTCGTCGATAAGCTGGAGTAATTGCTGTCCCATGTTGAGGATCCGGGGGCTCACAGGTCCTCAATGACTGTACCCCAACCCTCCCCAGAGTACAGCGTTCTCCGCCGCCCAGCCTGGGCGGCAGAAACGAGGCCTTAGGGGGAGAGGGACTTCAGGTGTCTTCCCAGAGGCGACGTTTCGAGGTCTTGAAGGGACAGGAGGCCGGAAGGGAGGATCTCCGAGCAGTAGGACTGACACCTGAAGTGCAGCTCAGAGTCTTGGTCTGGGTTGGGGCGTAGAGGGAAGTCAAAAGGCCCGACCCATTCCTGCCCACTGCTTCCTTCTCCAGGAGTGTATCGCCCTGCAAGCACCGGCCGGGAATGCAATGTGCTGTTATAACTCCCCCGCCGTCATACTACCCTTGTCCGAACCTTAGGTAAATCTGGCGCTCACACATGCAAATGCGCACCCACACAGAAGCTGTAACCTTGGCATGGCGGGGGACCCAGGGACTAGTTGGGATAACTGACCGCTGCGATGCACCGACTGGAAAATGACACCAGGGGGCGATGGTGCCATGGGGAAGTCAAAGCTGGCAACTAAATGAGAGGGCATGGAGGTGGCATTGAGGGTTTACATGTTGGCGGTGGGGCTTAGAGTCAAGAGATCAGGGCGTTAGGTTCAGGGCTTGAATTAAAGAGTAAAAAGTCAGTGTTAGGGAGCGGGTATCGGGAGTCAAAAATTTAACAGTAGAACCTGAGGTCAAGAGGTCAGTGTTGGAGCCTAGGGCCATTATTCGGGACAAAATGTTGGGATAAGATTAGCATTGAGAATTGGAGTCAGACGTATGAGGGTCCAAAAGGGCCGACCCATCTCTCCCCACAGATGGGACACAAGTCACTTCAAGAAGACCGGTGGCGCCCAGAGAAACAACTACGTCGTCCACCCTGAGTTTGTGTCTGAGACCTATCCTGACTACCACTGCCGGTAGAGCCCGGGCTGGCCAGGCCAAGGGGGCTGAACAATAAATAAATTCTTCATCCTAAAGGCTGCCTCTCATGTCCTTACCCAGCAGGATCTGGCAATGAGGAGCCAGTCACTCAGGCCTCTGCCAAGCCCCCTCAACTGAGATACAGTTTCTCAAAGTCATCTTGCCCTGAGCCCTCCCCACTCCATCATCTCAGTACTTCCCTTGGGTGGCCCTGAGTGCCCTCCTGACACATGGCAGTAGCCCTATGAGAGGCATGACCTCCTCCTTTCCATCCCAGAGCCCAAAATAATGGGCCCACCTAGCCACGCAGGAGGGCCCAGCTACCTCCCATCCTATGAGGGCCCCACAGCTGCCATTTCCCCAATATCCCCCAAACCTAGATGTCCCTTCACCCCCATTATCTCAGTGGACCCAGAATCGCCCATCCTGCAGTCAGAGCCATGTCCCTATACTCAAAGCTCTTGATCTCTGTTCCCAGAGTCTCCATCACAGCGACTCCGAAGTCCACGTTCAGATACCCTTGCTGCCCTCCCCCACCCAAGTCCAAGAGGTCCAAAACAATTTTGGAGGGTTTCATGATCAAGAAATTTCAAATTACAAAACAAAGCCCTGCATCATCAGAAAGTCTACAAACAACAAACGCTGGAGAGAGTGTGAAGAAAAGGGAATGCTTTTGCACTGTTGGTGGGAATGTAAATTGATACAGCCACTATGGAGAACAGTATGGAGGTTCCTTAAAAAATAAAAAATAGAACTACCATATGACCCAGCAATCCCACTACTGGCCATATACCCAGAGAAAACCATAATTCAAAAAGACACATGCACCTGCAATGTTCCTTGCAGCACTATTTACAATAGCCAGGTCATGGAAGCAACCTAAATGCCCATCGACAGATGAGTGGATAAAGAAGTTGTGGTACATATATACAATGGAATATTACTCAGCCATAAAAAGGAACGAAGTTGAGTCATTTGTTGAGATGTGGATGGATCTAGAGACTGTCATACAGAGTGAAGTAAGTCAGAAAGAGAAAAACAAATATTGTATATTAACGCATGTATGTGGAACCTAGAAAAATGGTACAGATGAACCGGTTTGCAGGGTAGAAGTTGAGACACAGATGTAGAGAACAAACGTATGGACACCAAGGGGGGAAAGCCGTGTGGGGTGGGTGGGGATGGTGGTGTGATGAATTGGGCAATTGGAATTGACATGTATACACTGATGTGTATAAAATTGATGACTAATAAGACCCTGTTGTATAAAAAAAAAAATAAAATAAAATTCAAAAATTAAAAAACAAACAAAATAAAACAAAGCCCTGGGGGACTTCCCTGGTGGCTAAGTGGTTAAGAATCCGCCTGCCAATGCAGGGGACATGAGTTCAATCTCTGGTCCAGGAAGGTCCCACATGCCACAGAGCAACTAAGCCTGTGCGCCACAGCTACTGAGCCTGTGCTCTAGAGCCCGTGAGTCACAACTACTGAAGCCCGCGTGCCTAGAGCCTGTGCTCCGCAACACGAGAAGCCACTGCAATGAGAAGCCCGCACACCGCAACGGAGAGTAGCCCCCACTCGCTGCAACTAGAGAAAGCCCACGTGCTGCAATGAAGACCCATCGCAGCAAAAAAAAAAAAAAAAAGCCCTGTTTCTCTGTCCCTCAGGGAGCAAGCTGTGGGGTGTTCTGGAGCCTCTAGGATCTTCAGTATTTTTGCACCCCATTCCTCCTGGGTGCGGGTGTATAGCGGGGCACGCCCACCTCCTCGCAGCAGGGGCACTTCTAAGGGCTGCCACCAAGGGGAGTGGGTGGGGGAAGACTGCAAAATACGGAGCAGAATCCGGTCTTCTCAGTCCCTGATCTCAGGCACTGCTGGTCTGATCCGGTGGGAGCTGACAGCTTGGGCCTCCCGGCTGATGGAACTAGGCTCCACTCCGTGGGGTCCTTGATTGGATCCGACCTGCACTGAACCGCTGAGATCCTCCCAGAATTCCGCTACCCTTTTTCCATATGGGAAAAGAGCTAATGAGAGCGTTATACCGAGACGGCCTCAACCTCCCCAAATCTGGAGGAAAAGGAATCCCAAGGGCCAACTCTGTCCCTTTACCCTGCGGCTCGCTCCTTCTCATACACATCTCAAATTTAGCCGACAGGTGCGAGAACCCTAACATTCGACAGCTGCACCTCCCTCCAGAACTACAGTTCCCAGCAGACCTGGGGAAGAGCCCCGCCCGCGTGCGGGTAAGCAAAGGTCCAGAGGGGGCGGGCCTGCAGGCGGGGGGCGGAACCGGGAGGCACCGGGCTGGAGGTGGGCCTGAGCTGCCAGGAGCTGGGCACAGAACAGAAGAGGAAGGTGGGAGGTAAGGGGCGTGACCTCAAGTGCGCGTGACAATGTGGGAGGATGGTCGGGCGCCAGGGGAGGAGCTGGACTCCGAGACTTGACGAGACCGAATGACTGGGGCGTGGCCGAGCAGCCAGGGGGCGGGGCTCGAGGACGGCCTCAGCTGTTCCCAGCTAGGCAGCGCCCCGCGCCGCACCGTGGCAGCTCAACTTCGGCTAACTTGGAGGGGATCTGCAGGAGCCTCCATTCACCCCCACTTCTGGGGTCACTTCCGTGAGTTCGCCCAGCGGGAAGACCTTGGGGGGTTGCTGAGGGAAAATATTTCCTGAACTTTCGCTCCTACAGATGAGTAGGTGGGGCGAGCCTGGACACCTGGGCCCCTTCTTCGGCCGCGGTTCCCAGCGGGCGACCGCCCTCTTGACCTCAGTCTGTCCTTTTCGGACATTATAGTTGCAGCGCTGGGAGTGGGTGTAGAGTATTCCAGGCTGTAGGCTCAGTCACTCTATACCCCCGGATCCGCTCGCTGGGCAGGACGGGGAGAGGGCCCGGATAGAGTTGCCTTTGGCATTTCCACCCCCCACCCTACCCCTGGGAATTGTGTTGGACAAAGGACCCAACGTGGAATGGCCTAGTTGGCTAGGCCCGACCCTCCCCCTTAGACATGGCTAGGGGCTGGAAGCCAACACTGAGGTTGACTGTCAAGTGGGGAGAGGCTTGGCTAGGGCAAACCCTACCTGCCAGCGTTAGCCTGTGGCTGGCCAGATGGTGGAGGCGGCAGATTACAGGGGTCTCTAGCGCCACCGTTAACACCAGAACCACACTTCCTCCCCTACAGCCCCTGTACCAGATGCCATTAAAATCGCCACTTCCCATCCCCAAGAAGCCTTCCTGGGGCAAGTAGCAGCACCAGCCCTTGGGAATACAGGCCTCACCATGCCCACAGCCCCCTGATGGAAGCCTGTCCCACCCTCTTGGCCACAAAACTCCTTTTCTCTCCTGCATTCAGATATCCAGTCAGGCCATTAGCTCCCTGTCAGGGTTAAGCTGGGATTTTGGATTCAGGCAACCCTGCTACCTAAGTGACTTCAAACAAGTTCCTTTTTCTGTTTGGGCCATTCTTTCCTCATCTATGAAATGGGCACTGCAGCTGTGCCTCCTATTCAGCATTATTGTTAGGGTTGGATGCCATGGTGGCATTAGGGAGACCAACAGAGGGCCTCTGGGTTTTTGTCCTTCATCAAAGAACCTCAGAACCCTAGAAAGTAAAAATTCTCAAGACCTAAGTGTTTGAAAAGGCTTTTGAGGTCACCTTGGTGGGCTGGCCATGCCTCCAGGGGTCATGAGATAGGCTGACTTAATATGAAAGTTTTGAGGATGAGCAACCTCTGTCCTACTCAGATACGGACCCTTTCTCCCTATTCCCTTAGTGCCCAGAAAGGGGCCTTGGTTGTCTCGAATGAATTGAATATAAATGTACAGCAGGTCTGGCCTGGGCCACCTAAGGCCTTCTTTGGGTCCTGCTTAGCTTAAGGGCATCAGCTAAAGGCTATGCCTGCATTTTCCAGGAAGGCTTTTCCAGCCTATACCTACAGGAAGGGAAGTCCATAGTAGGTTGGGGGAATTTTGAAGGCTAAGTTGTATGGGATGAGAGGAAGGGAATAAGAGACTGTTCTAGACCAGCTGGAACTGACCAGTTTAGGGAGTTGGGGGAGGGAGCTCAGAGAATAAGGCACTGAGATAGAACCTCACTGGGGTGGGGGGGGCATTATGGGGAGCTGTATGTTGACATCTGGGATAAAAATTCCAATCTGCACCTGGCACCTGGCATTCTTGATAATCTCTTCATGGGAGAGGTGGGGGAAGTGAGAACGCTGAGCAATTCTGGTGTCTCCTTGGAAATTGCTGGGGACTGGCATCTGGGAGGAGTCTAATTACTGTTTGCCAATCTCCCTCTCTCCTTCCCTCCAGCTGGAGCAGATGGGCAGCCGACAGGCTGGCAGTGTATGTCTGTGTATGCACGTGGCTGGTGCTATTTCTTTGCTGGACTCTGCCCTGAGGGCTGAGACAGGAAGGGTCAGTAGCCTTGAACAGCAGGTTTGGACACACACCTCCTCCCAAGTCTGTGTTTCTCTGTAGTCATATCTGAATCTTTAGCATACAGTATATAAGAGTGGATTGTGTAGTAGGGGGTGTCTGATTGCCAGAGAGCTGGTAGGTGGGGGAGAGAAGTTGGCCCAAGATGGGTGGGTGAAATTTCCTAAAGCAGGTGGCTGAGGACTGAGGTTAGGAAAGAACAGAGCTTGGTAGTCATAGGATAGGCTTGGCTGAAAATGGAATCAGAAGGACAGATGAGACCATGTATGCCTTGAACTTCAATTTGCAAAGCTTACACTTCTGAACTTCATCATGGGGGTCATGAGCAGCTCCCTAAACTAGGGAGAGATGTAATCTGATAAGTGTTTTAGAAAGATCACTATAGTTGCTGTGAGCAGAAGGCATTGGAGGAAAACAAGTTGAAAGCAGGGAGGCCTATAGGGGAAGTGTTGCAACGATGCAGGGGAGAAATGACAGTGCTCTAACTAGGGGAGGGGCAAACAGGACAGTGGGTGAGTGCTAGAGACAAAGCCAGAAGGTAGCTGGCCCACAGATGTGGTGCTGGGAGCAGAGCAGGAAGGTGGGCAGGGAAATGGACTTGGTGATCCTGATGGCTGAGAGCAGAATGGAGTTTGAGAGCAAAGAGAGGGAAATGTGAGAAGCCACCAAGCCCCCATGTTAGGCTCCTGACCCCAGTCCTAAAGTCCAAACCCAACCTCACCCCCCCTCCAAACCAGGCCCTTGGACTGAGTCTGGCTTTGAGTATCTTCTCTAATCTCCAGATTTAATATGGCTTCTGACTCAAGATTAAACTCCATGCCTGAACGGTTCCCCTTCCTCTCTCCTCTCCCACTCCCCGCACAGGGAAGCCAGCCGCCTGCTGTGTCAAAGGTCTTAAGGAGCTGGCTTGCTTATCCCCCCTCTCCCACCATGGCCACATCTCTGGGAAACCAGGCCCTCTCCAGATTCCTCCCCTTCCCTTCAGCCTGAACTGCCCCCATGTGTGATCCAAGGAGACCTGATTAATTCTGTGATCCTGGACAGCTCCCTGACCCTGTCTGGGTTTGTTCCTCCACCAGGAAAATGGTGATGAATATCATCTGCCCCTCCCCTTCAGCGTCCTAATTTTGACAAGCAGTGGGGCCCATGAGAAAGGCTAGGTAAAATGCAGACAGAACGACCTGGTAAGAGTAAAGCCCTTACGTCCCAGTATACACTTTCCCAAAATATACACTTCTTTCTTGCGGCAGCAAATGTAAATACTATGGAATGAGAAAGCTCAGTTCCACCTCTCTCTTCCCCTTCCTGACTCAGGCAGGCCAAGTTCAGATGGGCTTTGTCGGGTGGCCCCACTGCCTGCTCCTTCCCTAACTGGGGGCTGATGTCCCAGAATCCTCAGGAAAAGAGCCAGGCCTACCCCCGCCGCCGCCCTGGGAGCCACACAGGTCGTAAGAGCCCCGAGGCCGTCGCAGCTGCAACCATGTACACCTTCTTGCCTGACAGCTTCTCGCCTACCAAGCCCAAGCCGTCCAAAGAGCTGAAGCCGCTGCTGGGCTCCGCAGTGCTGGGGCTGCTGCTGGTGTTGGCCGCGGTGGTGGCCTGGTGCTATTACAGCGCCTCTCTACGCAAGGCGGAACGCCTGCGCGCCGAGCTGCTGGACCTCAACCGCAGCGGCTTCTCCATTCGCAACCAGAAGGGCGAGCAGGTCTTCCGCCTGGCCTTCCGCTCGGGCGCATTGGACCTCGATTCCTGCAGCCGCGATGGCGCCCGGCTTGGCTGCTCTCGCACAGCGGATGGGCGCCCGCTGCACTTCTTCATCCAGACTGTGCGGCCCAAGGACACGGTCATGTGCTACCGCGTGCGCTGGGAGGAGGCGGCGCCGGGGCGCGCGGTGGAGCACGCCATGTTCCTGGGCGACGCGGGGGCGCACTGGTACGGCGGCGCGGAGATGAAGACCCAGCACTGGCCCATCCGCCTGGACGGCCAGCAGGAGCCTCAGCCCTTCGTCACCAGCGACGTCTACTCCTCCGACGCCGCATTTGGAGGCATCCTCGAGCGCTACTGGCTGTCGTCGCGCGCGGCTGCCATCAAGGTCAACGACTCAGTGCCCTTCCACCTGGGCTGGAACAGCACGGAGCGCTCTCTGCGGCTGCAGGCACGCTACCACGACACGCCCTACAAGCCGCCCGCCGGCCGCGCTGCTGCACCCGAGCTCAGCTACCGCGTGTGCGTCGGCTCCGATGTCACTTCCATCCACAAGTACATGGTGCGGCGCTATTTCAACAAGCCATCGAGGGTGCCAGCGCCTGAGGCCTTCCGGGACCCCATCTGGTCCACGTGGGTGCTGTACGGGCGCTCGGTGGACCAGGACAAGGTGCAGCGTTTCGCTCAGCAGATCCGCCAGCACCGCTTCAATAGCAGCCATCTGGAAATCGACGACATGTACACGCCTGCCTATGGCGACTTCGACTTCGACGAGACGAAGTTTCCCAACGCCAGCGACATGTTCCGCCGCCTGCACGACGCTGGCTTTCGCGTCACACTCTGGGTGCACCCGTTTGTCAACTACAACTCATCGTGCTTTGGCGAAGGCGTGGAGCGCGAGCTGTTTGTGCGTGAACCCACGGGCCGGCTGCCTGCTCTCGTGCGCTGGTGGAATGGCATCGGCGCCGTGCTCGACTTCACGCGCCCGGAGGCCCGCGACTGGTTTCAGGGGCATCTGCGGCAACTGCGTTCGCGCTACGCCGTGGCCTCCTTCAAGTTCGACGCTGGAGAGGTCAGCTATTTGCCACGGGATTTCAGCACCTACAGGCCGCTGTCTGACCCCAACATATGGAGCCGGCGCTACACAGAGATGGCGCTGCCCTTCTTCTCACTGGCCGAGGTCCGTGTGGGCTACCAGTCACAGAACATCTCGTGCTTCTTCCGCCTGGTGGACCGCGATTCGGTGTGGGGCTACGATCTGGGGCTGCGCTCGCTCATCCCCGCCGTGCTCACTGTCAGCATGCTGGGCTACCCGTTCATCCTGCCCGATATGGTGGGTGGCAACGCGGTGTCTGAGCGCACAGTGAGCGGCGGCGAGGTGCCCGAGCGCGAGCTCTACGTGCGCTGGCTGGAAGTGGCCGCCTTCATGCCAGCTATGCAGTTCTCCGTTCCACCCTGGCGGTACGACGCCGAAGTGGTGGCCATCGCGCACAAGTTCACTGCACTGAGGGCCTCACTCGTGGCGCCGCTGTTGCTTGAGCTGGCTGGTGAGGTCACTGACACGGGAGACCCCATCGTGCGCCCCCTCTGGTGGATCGCGCCCGGCGACGAGACGGCGCACCGCATCGACTCACAGTTCCTTATCGGAGACACGCTGCTTGTGGCGCCGGTACTGGAGCCAGGCAAGCAGGAGCGGGACGTCTACCTGCCCGCAGGCAAGTGGCGCAGCTATAAGGGTGAGCTTTTCGACAAGACGCCAGTGCTACTCACGGATTACCCCGTTGACCTGGACGAGGTCGCCTACTTCATCTGGGCATCCTGACCCAGCCCAGGACCCAGAAACCCCACAGCCCTAACCCCAGTCTTCATGTAGGCCTCTAACCCTGCATCGCAGCCACACCGGGTATCCCCAGGAAGTCCCCACCTCTGTACCACCCACTAAGTGGGTACTGAAGTAAATGTGCTGGAGCCAGCTCCTGTAGGTCCAGGGGAGAAGATGCTAACGCAACCTCCCACTCCAGTGCACAGTCCTAACAGCCCTCTTTCTCTCCATACTCACTCCAGTCTACAGAAACCTCTTCCCTGGGCTGGGGGCAAGAGAGCACAGAGGAAAAAGGTCAGCTCTCTTCCTGTTAAACACGGTTGGGTTTTAAAAGCACAGAGAGAACCCTCACCCTCCATCCTGGCCTGAGTGGCCATCTTTGTCCTTCTGAGGTGGTGACTTGATCCTCTTTAAGGTCCCAAAATAGCCCCCAGCCACACTTAGAAAGGGCACATTTTCAGTGTTGGAAGCCAGGTCCTGAGTCCCCAGCACTGGCCTGACCTGTGGCTGACCTGGTCCCACCCCAGCTGGCGAGAAGAGACAGAGGTACTTGGCCAACTGACAAGGAGGCAGGAGGTCCCCTCCCAAAGGACAGGTGGAGTAGGCTTAGCACAGAGCCATCATCATTGTCCCTCATTTGTGAAGAGCTCCTAACACCGCACTTATGCATCTGTGTACACACATGGTTCAGCCCTGGGCCAGGGCCACCGCCTGATGGGCAAAGACTTGCAAAGCCATGCAGGCCAGACTTGATGCCTTAACTCAAGAATGTGTGTGTGTGAGAGAGAGAGTGAGAGAGAAAGAGGGAGAGAGAGGGAGAGAGAGAGAGAGAGAAAGAGGGAGAGAGAGGGAGAGAGGCACAATATGTCCTTGGTGCAGTACCTCCGAGGCTGCTTAAGCCTGGAGGGAGAGGGCAGGGAGCAAATTTGAGGTTTTGATTGTTGATTTGGTTCCTTCCTGGGTGATGTCTCTGGGACTCTAGTAGGAAATAAACAGTCCTTTCCAGATTCCTCAGCTGCCTCACTCTCTGCACACGTGAGGTGTGGCTTAAAAGGGAGTGATGTTAGGGACTTCCCTGGCAGTCCAGTGGTTAGGACTCTGTGCTTCCATTGCAGGGGGCACAGGTTCGATCCCTGGTCTGGGAACCCCACAAGTGGGGGTGCAGCCAGAAATAGAAAAAATAGGGGGAGGGAGCGATGTTCTTATTCTGGTAGTGGTGTGCTTTAGCACAAAAACTACCATGCACATCGACACCTACAGATATACATACAGGGTAAGGTCTTTTATTTTAGCCATTTTCCCTTTCTAAGAAAAGCAACCTCAGCCAGAGTGAGTTTCTCCTGACTTTGCAGGTGAGTCTGGGGAAGGAGTGGCTTGCCAGATGAGGGAGGTGGGAAACAGGGCAGGGGTCAGCTTCCCTTAATGGCTTGGACAGCAGAATCAGTCCCTCACCCCCTAGAGAATGCACCTCTTTGCCCACTCCTCCACCCCCTCTATTTTCTCAATGTGAAGAATGCTATGCTAATGAAAGTTTAGGAGCACTCGACCATGATTCTACCACTCATCTGCAAGCTGTAAGCTGCTTAACCTCACTGAGCCTCAGTTTCTTCATATGTAAAATGGTGATAATAATGCTACCTCCCAGGTTGTTAAGGGAATTATAAGCACAGATTTATATAAGGTGCCTAGCACAAGTAGGTGCTCAATAAAAGCTAATATAATGTTTTTGTTTTTTTTTTCTTGTTTAAAAATAACATGGATTTTTCCAGGCCCCAGCTCCCAGCCCAGCTGGCTTCCTCTGGGCCTGCATGTGACACCCTCTTCCCAAACCTCTGCACGTAGCACCCAGTTGAACTCTGAGTTTGTGACCCGAGGGACACTGTGATCCAGGAGAGAGGCAAGAGAGGAGACATCTGAAGTGGAATGTCAGGAGCCAGGAGTCGCCAGGAGATGGGGAGTAAATGGAATTAGCTTCCCTCTCCTTTTTGTCAAGAGCATTTACTGATCAGTATTCAGTGATGAGCCTCCCTGGGCCCTGGTGCACAGCCATGGGCTGTGTGTGGAGTGACTGTAGAAGGAGGGCACCCAGGCTGGGTCCTGGAAACTTCCCTAAATGGCTGGAGAGCATGACTCACACTTGAATGGCCCTCCACTTGCTATGCAGTCTGAAGCCAGCTGACCTAACCTCTCGAGGCTTGGTTTCTTCATCTTTAAAATAGAATTTCTAGGACTCACTGAGATGTGTCTGTAAAGTACTTATGCAAAAATTGGCAAAGAGTGTTAAATAAATGGTAACTCCTATCAACTCTTAATTCTAAACAAGGAACAAAGAAAAACTCTGCCTAAAACTGATACTGTACCCTATTGGGTAGCCTCTAGCCACATGTCGCTTCTTAAATTTAATTTTAAAATTAATTAAAATTAAACATCATTAAGAATCCAGTTCTTCAGGCACACTAGCCACATTTCAAGTGTTCAAAAGCCATGTGTGACTAGTGGCTCACATATTGGACAGTGCAGATTATAGAACACTTCCATAGTTGCATAAAGTTCTATACCCCAGGACCAAGTAGTGTGTGCTGAGATGGCATGGGGGTTGAGGTTGGGTAAAGTAATCTGGAAGGCCTAAGTCATCTGGCATGGAGGAGGAGTACCCTTTAGAAGGGCATTGATGGAATTCCCTGGAGGTCCAGTGGTTAGGACTCCGCACTTCCACTGCAGGGGGCCTGGGTTCAATCCCTGGTCGCTGGGGAACTAAGATCCCACATGCCATGCGGTGTGGCCAATTAAAAAAAAAAAAAGATCTGAAGTGAAGTCAAATAAAATGTTAAGAATTTTAGAAGGGCATTGAGGGCAGGCAGCTTAGATGGAGGAGGGGACACACCATGCCCACTGAACACTCACTGTGTGCTGGGACAGGGCCAAAGGGAAGAGTGCCCTTGACTGGCCAAATCCCAGCAAACTAGCCCTTGGCTTGCAATCTGGTTTCTAATCTGGCCTCTGCCATTGACCTTGTTAATCACAAAAGCACAGATGAACAAGCTAAAACAGTGAGAGAGAAGGGCACTGGCCTGAGTCACACAGAAGATTAGTACCCAAGACTGGACTGGAACCTGGTGGTCTGTATCTAGAAGCCTAGAATCTCCCGCCCAGTCTTCACCCATCTTTCAACAGCCTGGGCCAGCCCCGGCCTATACATATCCGAGGCTGGGGAGCCACTGAAATGTGTGTCTCTGAAGTTGCCACCTAATGGGCCTGATTCTAAGCCAACAAGTGTTTCCCCTTCCCCTACTGATGACAAAAAAGAGAGGTTCAAGAAGTTGGGCAGCAGTGACTGGAATGGTAGGAACCATGAGAAAGAGCTGGTCTTGGGATGGGGAAGGGGAGGGAAGTGGACTAGAAGCTACCTCTACCCCTGTTTGCTAGGTTGCCAGAAACTCTGCCCTCTTAGAGCCTTGTCCAACACCCCCATCTCTGCCAGCACCTCTTGTACATTCCAAATTTATCTCTCTCTTTCTGTACATCTGGGTGGGGAGGGAGGGCTGCCCCTCCTCCATGGAGCTTCCAGTAGCTTTGTCGTGGCCAGAGTTCCCCATTGGTCTTTTCTGTACCCCTGGGCTGGGGGTGGGGGCGAGGAGGCTGGTATGCTGGAACAGGGAGCTTCCTTCTCCACAGGTAATGGGGAGGGACTGAGTGGCCACTGCAGGAAATCTGGGACTGGGGCCTAACACCCCCATTCTGTGACTGTGTGTACCCTAAGAGTCTGCCTCCGTTTCCCTTTTAGCACTCTATGAATCAGCTAAACCCTGGCCAAGCCCTCTCTAAGACCAAGATGTGAATTTTCTGGGAGGATCTTTGCTCTTGTTCCCCCGGATATGGGCAAAGTATCCCACACCCTGGTTGGCTACAGAGCAAGTAAGTCTTCTTTTGTTGGTTCCCCTCACCAAGATTTCTGGTCCCTTCACTCCTCCTCAAGTCCAAGGCCAATGTTGACCTCTCATCCCCGGGCCACTACCCCATGTCAGATCTTATCAGTTCTAGCCTGGACCATTGCAGTGGACTCCTAAATCTTTCTACTCTTGAACGCTTCAATTCAATTCACATAGCAGCCAAGGAAATCTTTCTGAAATTCAATCAGGTCATTTAGGAAAAAATTCAAGCTCTGATGTTCAAGACTTCTAAGATCTAAATCCTTCTCTCCCCTCCCCTAATGGGTGAGGGGGGTCAAAAGGTACAAATTTTTAGTTATAAAATGAATAAGTCAGTGGGGTGTAATATACAGCATGGTGGCTATAGTTAATAATACTGTAGTGCCTATTTCAAAGGTAGGAGAGTGGGTCTTGAATGGTCTCATTACAAGAAAATAATTTTTTTATAACTGTATATGGTGACGGCTGTTAACTGGACTTACTGTGGTGATCATTTAGCAGTATATACAAATATCGAATAGGGGAGATATAAATCCACTTCTGCTTCTGTTTTGCCCCCACACACATACTTATGAGCATATTTTGAAAAGCATTTGAAGAAGTACTACCTTCTGTTCTGGGAACAGCTGCACAGCCCATCCCTGCAAGGGGAGGCCTGCCCAGACCCAGCCTTGAAGAAAACCACAGGGGCAACTGGGTGATTTCCTTTCCTGCCATTGTCCGACTCAGTGGGACTTCTGCTGACACCCTCCCGTCTCTGGTACACACCCCAGCTCCCAAGGAGCAACATGGCTTTTATCTTCAGGCTGGCCATTTACTTTGTGATGTCCAAGGATCTTTCCAGCAGCTTGAGGGGGGGAGAGAATTTGTTTTCAATGTACTTTACCATTTTAATGGACTATAGGGGAAAAGAGAGACTGAATTTTTTTTTTAATTGAGGGGTCAGTGACATAACATTATATTAGTTTCAGGTATACAACATAAATGATTCAATATTTGTATATATTGCTAAATGATCACCACAGTAAGTCCAGTTAACAGCCATCACCATACACAGTTAAAAAACAAATTTTTTTCTTGTAATGAGACCGTTCAAGACCCACTCTCCTACCTTTGAAATAGGCACTACAGTATTATTAACTATAGCCACCATGCTGTACATTACACCCCCATGACTTATTCATTTTATAACTGAAAATTTGTACCTTTTGACGCCCCTCACCCATTAGGGGAGGGGAGGATTCTTGGCCTTATGAGACAAGCCCTAAGTCTGGCTGGGGTGGGGTCAGGGGAGTGGGAAAAAACTGAAGAGGAAGAGGCTCTGTCCCCGGGGGATTCCCAGTCTGAAGAACAGGAAGAGGCTGTGCCTCTATACTCAGTATCCTAGTGCTGTTTTTTCCCTCCATAGCCCCCTTTCCCCTCCTCAGGGGGTCTTGCTGAGCACTTCCTGTTACACAATGGGGAGCTGGAGGCGGGGTAGGAGGGGAAAGGAAGTGAAGGGGGAGGGTTAGGAAGAAGGCTGAGAGCAAGCCTCACTGGAAACCTGTAGCACAACCTCCAGGGGGCAGCGGCGGGGCTGGAACGGCCCTCCTCTAGAAGGTAAGGGACCGGTTGGGCCACCGGCTGGACTGATGGAGAAGTCAGCCTCTGCTCCTCACACGTGGGGTCCCACCTGGGGTCCCACACCAGCACGAGCATTTCCATTTAAATTCTACCATTAAAACCACCCTTATACTTTCATTCCTTTGGGTCTTCAATTCAGCAAACAACTGCTTACTGTGGGGGTGTAAGGTATTGCTTTTGGGTGTCAAGAGGGCATTTTGGTTTTCCAGAGCCTCTTTCAAATGCCCCCAGGAGCTTCCCTGGTGGCGCAGTGGTTAAGAATCCGCCTGCCGATGCAGGGCACACGGGTTCGAGCCCTGGTCCGGGAAGATCCCACATGCCGCGGAGCAACAAAGCCTGTGTGCCACAACTACTGAGCCTGCGCTCTAGAGCCCGCGAGCTACAACTGCTGAGCCCACGCGCCACAGCTACTGAAGACCACGCACCTAGAGCCCGTGCTCCGCAACAAGAGAAGCCACCGCGATGAGAAGCCCGTGCACCGCAATGAAGAGTAGCCCCCGTTCGCTGCAACTAGAGAAAGCCCGTGTGCAGCAACGAAGACCCAAAGCAACCAAATATTTAAAAAAAAAAAAAAATGCCCCCAGGAGGGGGCAACTTTAGACCGCCCTTGTGGGGATTAGTTCATTAGATGCTTCTTATTTTATTTTATTTATTTATTTGTTTTATTTATTTATTTTTGGCTGCGTTGGGTCTTTGTTGCTGCACGCGGGCTCTCTCTAGTTGCGGCGAGTGGGGGCCACTCTTCGTTGCGGTGCTTCTCACTGCAGTGGCTTCTCTTGTTGCAGAGCACGTGCTCTTGGCACACGGGCTTCAGTAGTTGTGGCACACGGGCTCAGTAGTTGTGGCTTGTGGGCTCTAGAGCGCAGGCTCAGTAGTTGTGGCGCATGGGGTTAGTTGCTCCGCGGCATGTGGGATCTTCGCAGACCAGGGCTCGAACCTGTGTCCCCTGCATTGGCAGGCGGATTCTTAACCACTGAGCCACCAGGGAAGCCCCGTTAGATGCTTCTTCACCCTGGGGTGGTGCAGGTGGTAGTGGGGAAAACATGTGGAATTCCAAGAGAAGTCTTTTTGGATGTAGGTGGGGACAGGATGGTGTTTATAGGGTGAGTAGTTATTAGGGGAAGCTTCCAGGAGGAGATGCTCTGGAGCTTGGAGGGCCTCAGATTGAAGGGGAAATTGCAGTCTTAGCCCTATAGCCCTTGAACAAGCCCAGGTGGCCGAAAGCAAAGTGGTGATGACAACAAAGCCTACTCACCTGCTACATCCCAATCTCAGTTCCACTCTCTCCCTCCCTCATCCACTGCCCATAACATGCCCCAGTCCCACCTTTCCGTCAATTCATCCTACAAAGTGAACATCTGAACGCAGTTTATGGGCTTCCCCTGCCCCCGCCGCCCCACCTTCTCCAAAGTACCTGTGTTTTAATGGAAAACTTTGTAAGTCCCAGAAGAATGACTCCAAAGCTGTACAAGGTATTCTAAGGCAGAGTCTTCCCTCTGGCACCTCATCCTCAAAGGACCTCACATATAGGCAACTGCCAGGGCCATCTACCTTCTTAAGCCTCAATATCCTCAGCTAAAAAAGTGAGCAGCAGAATCAGGTCATTTTCCAGGTCCCTTCCAACTCTGATGTATGAGGTCTTAACATTTTGAGATTCCACAGACTCCCATGTTGAGTGCACAGGGCCAGCCAGCCCTTGTTAGTCTGTGGTTTGGCACCACTGCCCAGCAGGCACTTATTAAATCAGTGGGATGTGGTCCCTGCTGGCCTGGAAGGAGAGCACTAAGCTCCAAAAACTTCCTGTAGCAGGCCTCCTAGGGGAGTGCTGCTCCGAGGGGTGAGGAACAAAACCATTCAGGTCCCTGGCAGTGCTCCAGAATCCTGTTCGCTAGTACTTTTGCCCTGTCTGCACGGAGAACCAGTGACTGAAAACATCTGGAGGCCTGATCGAAGACCTGGGTGACTTCCTCTGGGGGTGGCTGTTCTTGACCCTGGTAATCCAGGTTGACCTTTGCCAATGCCCCTTCCCATCCAAGCTTCTGCACTTCATTGGGCAACAACCCTCTAATGAAATCCACATGAATCCAGCTGCTAACAGCTCCTGGAAGGGCTGTAGGATCTAACACCTGCCCTGCATTCCTTGAGCCCTAGTAGCAAGGGGAAAGAGGGCTGAGACCCAGCTCTTGCAGCTCTGGATCTTACAGTTGAATTGTGGAAAAAGGGAGCAGGTGGGAACAGAGACATGCCAATGATGAGGGCTTGCTAAAGGCGGGGAAGGCAGCGGCAGGCGAGGAATGCACGGGGTAGTGACAGGGCTGCCGGGTGGCCCAGCTGAGCCCCCCAGGCTCAGGCCTGCCCCTTGCCAGTGGCCTCAGTCATGCTGACAACCACGCTGACCCTGGGAGTCAGGACTGGGCTGGGAGGTTGGAGTGTATGTGTCACTGACCTGATGGCCCAGGGTTGCCTGTCCTTCCTTTCCCTGTTGTGACTGGGGATTTGTTCCAATGTTCCTTGGGTCTCGAATTACCTTAGGAAATATTTACTGAGAACCTATAACGTATGTGCCTGGTGCCAGGGAATGATACATTAGCGAGTACAATCGTCCTTCGTTATCCGCGGAGGATTGGTTTGAGGACCCACTGAGGATACCAAATTCTGAGGATGTTTGAGTCCCACCTTCGGCCCTTGATATCCGCGGATACGGTGGGCCGATTGTATAGCAGACTCCATTCCTGCGCTCCAGTCCCACTGGCTTGTATATCCTGTCCGCTACAAGTCATTACGTCTCAGGTACACCGGTGGGGTGGGGTGAGGGTGCTTGGAGGTCCAGAGGCAGGAGAGCCACCCGGTAGCGTTGGGTCTCTCTGATTCTGACTCCGTCCCTCAGCTTCTCTGGGGTACAGTGCTTGGACACAGGATTCCCTCCAGCTAAGGTCAGAGCTCTGATTAACTCTAGCTTTTCTCCCCACCCAAGGCAAGAGCCCATGAAATAAATACAGCAGGTTAGAAGGAGAGATAAGCTGCTTGAGGTTTATTCATAAAGTATAAGGATGCACTCACTGGGCTTGGCCTTTTTTTTTTTTTTTTAAACTCCTTTCCCTTCCTTTCCACCCAGCTGAGATTTTTGCTTGCTCTTCTCTGAGGGTCCTCAGCTGATTTTACCAGCCTGTCTGCAATCTGCTATAATGAGCCAAAGACCAGCACAGGCTTCCCTGGAAGCAAAGGTAGTTCACCTCAGAAACCCTCAAGGATCCTACGGAGGCAAAAGACCCTGATCCGGTCAGTTCAGACCACTGTGGAGCAGAGAAACTGGTGTCCTTCCTGGAGCACCGCCTTCATCTCCTTGAACTGAGCCAACTGGCAGGCCTCATGCAGCCCCAGCCAGCGATAGGCCTGGTGCTCGTGGGAGAGACGGACCTCCACGTCGTAGTCCTTTACCTCCGCCAGCCAGTAGATGACGGTTTTAGGCTTCTCCCTGGCCACATAATTGAGCTCCCTTCTGAATCCCTCAATGATGGTCAGCTGGTCTGCTTCTATGCCTGCTTCCTCCTGAGCCTCCCGAAGGGCTGTTTCCAAGTCACTTTCTCCTGGTTCCACATGGCCTGGTTAGGAGAAAAGAAGAGGAGGTGGATATAATCTTCAACAAAGCTGGATTTTCCAGGTCAGATGATTTAAAGCTGGGGTCTCTGGCGACTTTTCTAGGTGTTGCTAAGCTTTGGCAATATTCTAACATGCCTAGGGATGGGGTACAGGGCAGGCAGTGTCTGGCTCTGTGGTGTCTGGGCAATCCCTCTTCCCCACCCCATCTTCTCTACAGAGAGTGAAACAAAACATGTATTTGGCAAGTCTGGTCTAGAATACTGCCCTTCGATGGTGAGAGAGACAGCCTCCCTCAGACCTCTACTTTATTTTTCTTTGGACTTCTCTTCATCCCATATTCTCAGGGAGACCCTTCCCTGGGACACCTTAACGTGATTTTCCCAAAGAGGGGCAGTCCTTTCTTGCCAGGTGGGAGCTGGCTGAAGAGGGAGCACTTCACCTACAATGCACAGTGAAGACTTAACACTGTCTGCAGTTGGTCTCTGAAGTCCCAGGGCCAACGGTCTGTCTCCGAACCCTGCACGGAGGCACCGGCAGCAGCTGTTTCCAAGTAGCTATCAAGGCTCTTCCAAATTGTTTTCATCTTTCTAACTGAGCAAGGCCAGTTTCCAGTTTCATAGGGAAAGTCCTCATGGGAACTTAGACTAAGGACAAGCTGAGAGCCAGTTCTAAGAAAATTTGTTGGCAAGGCCCAAACCCAATCAGACAACTGCCAAGAAACTGTTGTAAGAGAACTTGAAGCTCTGCAGACTGCGAGCAGCCCTCAGCTTTGCCTCAAGCCCTCCCTGCAAGTTCTCAGCTTGCCCAGGGGGTGCCAAGAAGGCCTGAGAGGGGTCTGGCAGCCTCGGTCAACACATGGCTCCAGCAAGTTGCTGGGGGCCTCCTGGTTCAGGAGCTCATAGAGAGCAGGAATTCTTAGCTGTTCTCTTCTTAGTTCAAAGACAGGGCTACATCCTAGCCTCCTCCTTCCCAGCGGTCCTCAGAGCACTGCCCTGAGTCAGCTGCTGCTGCACAGCTCCCACAGAAAGCAGCCAGGAGCTTGGACTTAAAAGCCCATTTTCATTCACAGCTGCTAGCGAATTTTCTCTGTATAGCACCTCATATAGCCACGGACACAAAGACAGGTAGGTAATGCACCAGGGGAGGAAGGTGGGAGGGATGCTGGTGGTGAGACAGGTGATGCTGATCCAGGATGCCCGACCTTCCCTCAGAACTGTGTGGGAGTCTCTGAGCACACCCTGCCCAGCAGCATCTATTCAGCACTCTGCCCATCGGTGTTAACAGGGTAACTTCTCCCCCAGGCCCAAGCAGGGAAAAATTCAGAGAGGTCCTTTGAAATCTTTCAGCGAGAGGGACCGTGCAGTGTGACTCTGGTGATCAGGAGGCAAGTGTGAATATTCCTATTCATAGTATCTGTGACACTTCTCTTTTTTTTCACCTTGTTTCTCCTCAGTGAAACTTGAATGTGGAAATTTTATTTCCTATTCCCACTTCCTTGTTTTCTTCCAACCTTGGAGTCTTGTTCACCCCTCCCCGACCCCACTTGCTCCCTTCTGTCTGGGGGCTGTTCACTATGGGCTCCTGACCTGTAGCCCAATAATAACTTGACCCCAAGGTCCTCAATTCCCAGCCCAGTGCCTCTTCCCCTACCCAACCGTTCACCACAGAGGCTCTGGTGACTGATGCAAGAAAACCAGGTGTTATGACTTCCCTGGCAGTCCAGTGGTTAAGACGACGTGCTTTCACTGCAGGGGGCACGGGTTCAATCCCTGGTCGGGAACTAAGATCCCACATGCTGCATGGCGCGGAGAAGAGGAAAAAAAAAAGGAAAGAAAACCAGGTCTTGCTTCTGCCCTGGAATTCAGCCACAGAGTTCTATTTCCAGTTCTTCTCTGGCCTGGCATGGAGACTTTGTATGTAGAAAGGATCAAGAGCTCTTGCCCACCCCACCCCCTCCTGCTACACAATCACTGGGAAGCAAGCCTAGCAGGGTGCCCGGCAGGGTGGATTTCTGCATAGTGCTTGACATTTCCCCAAAGCCCGCCCCTCTGGCCTCACACCTTTGGGAGGAGTCCAGTGATGAATGCCATCTGATGCCTGCAGCAGTAGAAACTCAATTGCAGTGTTCTCCATCTTGGGAATGAGACATCTTCGGAAGATGATCAAGCCACATGCTCTCAGGGCCATGGTCTATCTGAAGGCGTAACAAAAAAGATGTTCGAAGTTACACAAAACGGGAAGATCCATACTGGCGGGCAGCACTCTGGTGCTGCGGAGTAGCACAGACCAGCTAACAGTGACCTCATCACCTATAGACAGAGGCAGCATGCTGAGAACCAATGGGGGGAAACCAGGTGTCAGAGACAGGCCTTTGTGTGGTCAGCTGGTCTGCTGAGACAGGCCTTTGTGTGTAACTGCAGGACCTTGGTCCCTACCTGTTAGTGTAGCTCTATCCCAATTCCTCTAGGTCTCCCAGCTAAAACAGGGCTGGCATGTGTATGTAGAGACTGGAGATCCTCAGAAGCAACCCCACTGAAACTGGAGAGGTACGGGGAATGGGAGAGATGCAGTACAATATTATCATCAAATTCACAATCCCATTTCCCTCAGCCTCCAACCTGAGTCTCTGGAGCAAAGAGACCCCAACAATGTGGTTTCTGATGGCTCAGAGGGGTCACTTAGAAAGGGTAGCTTAGTGTACTAAAAATTTATTATTAATTTTTTTTCAATCTTTTATCCGTTTTGGAATGTTATACATTCACATGGTTCAAAACTCAAAATATAAAGGGGAACACATGGTAGAAAGTCTCTTTCCTACCCCATCAGAAGTGAACTGGCAGAGTAGTCAAGAGTGTGAACCTGGAGCCTGGGTTCAAGTTCTGGCTCTGCCACTTATTCACTGTGTGATTAGCTCCTAAGCCTGTTTCCACAGCTGTAAGACAGGATAGTAATAGCTCTACTCTAAAGAGCTGCTATGAGGATTACATGACTTAACTTTTGTAAAGTGCTTTAGAACAGTGCTTGGAATGTAATCTCAATACATTTCATTATGCACAGAAAAATGTCTGAAGGATACACATCATTAATCCTGTTTTCTGGGGGGATGAGATTATGGGGAGACTTCCATTTTCTGCTCCATATATATCTGTATTATTTGAAATTTTACAGAGAACATTTATTATTTTTATAATCAGAAAGACAGTGAAGACAGACTTTTTTAGTCTTTTCCATTTAGCCTTTTTTCCATTTCAGAAAAAAATGTCAACAACAACAAAAGACAGGAAGGGAGTAGGAATATCTGCAGAAGTGAAAAAAGAATTCATCATCTGAAGGAGGACATGTAATCAAAGTAACAAAAAATATGGAAGATCCTTTATGTGAAGCCCTGCAAAAGAAAAACCTGTACCATTTGTTCACTCGACAAATATTTGTTGAGTACCTACTATGTACCAAGTACTGTGCTTGGCCTTTGCCCTCACAAGAATATAGAATATAGTTTATATTCTAGTGGAAGAGGCAGACTTTAATCAAATAGTTAAGCAAATTTAAAAATAATTGCCAATAAGGTATGTGCTCCAAAGGGGAAATGTGTGATTGGTAACTTAACCCTGACTGAGGGATCAAGGAATGCTTCCTGGAAGAAGGGATGTTTGAGCAGAGGAGTAAAGGATGAGTAGAAGGTAAGCTGTCAAAGGGAAAGAGGAGAGAAGATGTGTTCCAGGTAGAGGGAACAGCATGGGCAAAGGTTCTGAGGTGAGACAGCAGAACTGAAAGAAAACCAGGTGTCTCAAATGCAGCGGAGGCCTGAGAGAGTGGCCCAGGCAGGGAGAGGCCCGAGTCGGAGGGTCTCATCTCCAAGATTCCAGGGCCAAAGAAGGAGCTGGTGCTCATAGGTGGCAGAGCTGATGCTAAAAGTGTGGCGGGAGTAGACGCTGATGGTCTCCATGGCCCCCTTGTTGGTGCTCAATGAAGATGACCTTGCATTTGTCAAAGGCATAAAAATCAGACCCAAATCACAACCTGTTCCAGGGCAGTTCTCAGGGCTACCAACAGATGGTAATATTACTCTAGAGAACAGTGGTTCCTTACTCAAAAAACCAAGCACACCCAACACTGTGACCTTTCCAAACCTTTCTATACCTGTAATGAGAGTTTTTAAGGATTGGAAATAATCTCAAAATGGGTTTTCGAAATGGTCTGTGCTCTCATTTACTGGTGGTGGGAGATTAAATTAGCATATCCCCTTAGGAGGACAATTTGGTAATAATTATCAAAACATAAAATGCACATTCCCTTAGACCCAGGAATTCCAATTCTAGGCATACTGACATATACAAATACATGTTTAAGATGTACACACACACACACACAAAAGAAAAAAAGGGCAGAAACAAATATCCATCAATATGGGAATGGTTAAATAAGTACAGTATTTCATCTATATGATGGAAGATTATGAGGCCTTTAAAAAAGTGAGGTAGAGTCAAATGTGCTGCTTGTAAAAAGATTTTCAGTGGAAAAAGAATGGCTCATAACTATGTAAAGTATGGTTCTTTTTGAGTTTAAAATTCATATGTAAACTGGTATCAGGCTTTTACTAAATATGGTGTTCTGTTTCCCTGGTCTCCCCATTTATGCTGAGAACGTTCCTTACTCTGGAAGCCAGAAGGAACCCTGTCACCAAAGAACTCGTGAAGCAAGATTTCAAATGACTGGTTCCAGGTTTAGGCTGAAACAGGTACCTGATCCCATGCTTTCCTATCAAGATGCTCAGAAAGTATTAGCAAGTTATAGGTATAGGGCACCTTGCCCCTGCTTCGAGTGGAGTCCCATGGAATGGATGTTGGAACCCCTCAATAAGCTTAGGGATCCCAGACTAGTGGGCACAGTGTCCTCCCTCCACACCACTGCTATCGCCAATACAGCATGAGGAAACAAAGTTGCTGCATGGGAGGGTGGGCCAAGAAAGACAGGCCTGGGGTGGCCATGTGGAACTACTGGGGAGAGGGGAGCAGGCCAATATTCTCCTATGGGGAGGAGGCTTAGGTTACTGACAGGGGTGCACCCAGCAAAAATGTATCTCAGTAGATACCAGTATTCAGCAGTGACCACATCTAAGAAGCAGACTGACCAACAGTTCATCTTGATGCAACAAGAAGAGCTAGGATCAGATAGATGCTCACTTTCTCTCTATGCTCTGCACCCACAGAGAGGACAGAAAGGCAGAACTCCTATTTGCCCTTCAATTGCTTGGCTTGAGCCAGCTGTCCTCTAGAATTTCTCCTTCCTTCCCCATCCATTTAACCACCTCCTCATCCTTTCAGCAACAACTCAGATGTCACCTCTCCTGTGAAGCCTTCTGGCTTCTAATCATGCCATCTTCTGGGCCTTTAACATGGCTTGAATAATCTTCTACTGTAGGGTTTGATAAGAGAAACAGAACACTATGAGCACAGTAAAGTAAGAATTTAGTATAGGGATTAGACCTTGTCCAATTAGGAAGTTGATGGAGAAGTCCACACAACTCTGTCACTTCTGCATCTGGTGTTAGGCCTGAAGTCTCTGTAAGTCGGGGAGGCCAGCGGTTGGGAAGGAAAGCTGGCTGTGGAGGAGAGAAAGAACTGGAACCTGTGAGAACAAATTGACTTCTGTTCACTGTCTCCAAGCTCACTGACTCCAGTGAGTTGCAGGAGAAGCAAGGGCCCTTTGCCACAGAGCTGAACATTCATCTAGCCTAGGACTCTCAGAGCAGCTGAAGGAGGAGATTCAGCAGGAGTTGGGGGGCTGCAGGCCTGGGTGCTGTCCTGCACAACCAAGGTGAGCCAGCAGGTCAGGGTCAAAAGTTATGCCACCATGCCCGGTGTCCTTCACAGTGTACTGGCTGCTACTTCACTTCAGTTTTCCAAATCTTGCACAAAATTTTCTTGAGGTCAACCCCAACTGGAACCATACAGGAAGGGAATCCTGGGAAACTCAGTTCCAGCTCAGCTAAGTGGACACAGTACAAAGCCACCACAAGCACGCACGCCTAGTATGGTAAATCTCTGTCTGTACCTCTGGCAGGGAAGAGCCAGACTATGAGCTGTCTCCTGGGACCCAGCACAGCAGCTCTCAACAGATGTTCATTGACTCAACAGAACTGTCTCCCCACCTCCCACTCAAACAAATGTTCAGGGTACGTTCTGGGACTTTGGGAAATAGCCCAGTGTTTTCCTGAGGAGTGCCATTTACATAAAAGTCAATGGAGCTATTGTTGGAGGCTTTCTGTTTTTCTGGAGACCACGGAGCTGAAACTGTCCTGGGGTTTGAAAGTAGCCAGATTTCTCTCTCTCTCCCTCACACACACACATACACATACACACACACACACACACACACACACACGTTCTGGCACGCACAAACTCTGAGTGGATTCAAACCTCAGGGGTTAAAGAACACAGCGTCTAATATGCAAAGATGCCTGCAGCCAGGATTGCGGAGGTGAGAACTCCAGGCTGACAGCAGGCAATTCACACTTCAGAAAAGTGGCAAAGTGCCTTAGGTGGTTAAAAAAAAACTGAACAAAAAAACCCTCAATGTCATCAGAAGGTTCCAGAAGCTAACGAAAAATACTCTTGGCTTTCTCTGTGGATACGAGGTTCAGGACTTAGGTGCCAAAAAATAATTCACAGATAAATGGCTCTACTGATGTGCTGTGTTCCAATATTTTCATCAAATTAATCAGAGTGCTACTGCAAGCATAGTTCAACCCTCAAAGCCCTCATAAATGTACCTTTACAGACAGAAAGAGCTCTCCAAATCCTACCCCCCGACTTGTTCCTCCTAGTGTAAAATCCCTCTAGCAGAAACAGTATTTCATCCCACCATGTTATCAATTAAGCATCTACCCTGTGCAAGGTTCTTCACGTGTATCTTTTCTAATGCTCAAGACAACTCTTCACAATAAGCATTATTATCTCCAGTTTACGATGTGGAAACTGAGATTCAGAAAGTTTAAAATACTTGCCCAAAGGCATAGCTGGCCTGTGAATGCTGAGATTTGAATTCAAGTAAGTCTAACTCCAAAATCTGTATTTTTTCCCCTTTATACTGCTTTGCTTACTGTGAAAGAGCAGGACTTAGGGCACAAGTGGCCCTGAGAGAGGACACGAAAATGATTTATAAAATCATTTCCAGTTCCAGAATTCCCACCCTTTGATCTAGATTCATATGGAGGATTTTAAAGTTGTCTAACTGGACTCCTTGCCACAGAAGAGGTTTTAGTTGGAGGGTGGTATAGATGAAGGTCTTGGTACCCAGAGACAACCCTGGAGGGGTAAAGTGTAGTCTAAGGCCCCTAAACTTTGTGTCTCTGAAAGGAGTGGACAGAAATGAGGCTCCCATCTTTGAATAAAGCTCTCTCTTATAACAATAGCAAAAAGATAAAACTAAAAAGAAAGAAAGAAAAAAGCTCCCAACTACCATAAATTGACAAAGAAAATGTTCCCTCAACTGCACCTTTCCCTGGGCATCTGCCACTCTTTTCTCAGAGACCAAGCTGCTGAGTCATCTTGCTATCTTTGCTATTTGGCTGAGGGAGGAAACAGGAGATTTCACCTGTAATGACATGAATATTGGCTTCTAGGATGAAGCCAAGTCAGACAAGGTTGGGACAAAAATCATTTCTAGTGAAGGAGATCTGTTAAATGGCCTATTAGTGCCATCTGCTGTACAATTCTGGAAAGCCAACATGGGGAATTCTAATACTAGAGCCTGAAAGGATTCATTCGCTCATCTAATGTCTGTTGAGTGTGTCCCATGCGACAGGCAGTGGTAACAGGATTGAAGAGTAGATGGGAAGCTGAATACTAGTGAAAGTGGAAGATGTTTAAACAGACAAGTTACCAAATGTGTTTTTTGCCTCACAAGGGTATGTGTAAGATGTAAATGTAGCAAAGAAGGGGTGATATCTTTAGGTCAAGGGGTACGCCATAAGGATTTTGAGGGATGACTAGGAGTTAACCAAGCAGAATAAAGGTGGCAAGGGGCACTCCAGGCCAAGGGAGGAGTGTGAGCAAAGACCCTCAAGCACAAGATGACATGCCATTGATAAAACTTAGTTTCTATCCCGTAGGCAATGAGGAGCCTTGGACTGGTTTTGGACATGGCTGTAATATGGTTAGGTTGACATTTTACAGAGACATTCTGACAGCAATGAAAGTGGAGAAAGAATTAGAAGGTAAGGAGGCCAACCAGTTACAAGCCTGTTGCAAACAGTCCAGATGACAAATGATACAGAGTCAAATTAAGGCAGACGCAGTGAGAAAGGAGAGGAAGGGATGAATTTGAGAGGTCTCAAAGAGAAAATCAACACTATTTGCTGTTTCACTGTCCAAGGGAGAGGGAAAGGGAGAGGTATTTGGTTTGAGTGACTAGGTAGAAGTAGGAGTAGAATGTACGCAAATGATTCCTGTTTGGGACAAGTTGAATTTGAAGTGCGATAGACTACCCACGAAGTAAATGGACACATGCGTCTAGAGTTCAGTGATCACCTCATCCCATCTCTTCATTTCCCAAGGCTGAAATTACCTGTTAGAGAAAGATTTTGCTTCCACTGTAGGTATCTCTGCAGCCCACCTCCCTCCATTTGGGTAAAGCTGCTTGTACATCTGGTATTCTAAGTATTTTCATCCTCTTTCAGTCAGAAACAGCACGGCACAACACAGAAGCATGGCTGGCTTCACAGTGAGACTTAGCTCCCTAATTTAACAGTGTCTTACTTTGAGCAAAATACTTAACTATTCTAGGCCTCACTTTCCTCATCTTACAAACAAGGAAACAACAACCTACTATTCACGGTTGCTGTAGAGTTTAAAAGAAATAATGTATATGTAGGGTCTGACACAGACATACTGAATATACGAGTGTCGCTTACCCCTGTTATCATACAAGATTATCAGAAAGCTTCTCTATGTTATGTTTTAAGGGCATGCTCTTAGCTTTTATTGACAGTTGAATCAAGAAATGGCTTTTCACATTTTCTGCAAAACTACCGGTGATCACACCATGTATATCCCTGATGGCCCCACAAGATAAATTCCTCTTGATATAGCTACTAGGAAGAAATTCCATTCTTTTGAAGAACGTATTGCTTCCTGAATTATTAGTTATTTAACTGACAAGTTTTGAACTAAATTGGGTACTCAGTTACAGTACATCTGCTGGCTCCATTGGCTAGTATATTTGCTTGTTTCTATTATGAAGATAATAGCTATCATTTTTGGAAGAGTTACTACTTGTCAGGCATTGTGCCAAGTGCTTTACCTTTGTTATTTCACTTAATCTTCACAACAACCCCACGAGGCACTACTGACGGTTTTCAGAAGAGGAAAAAGGAATTTACAGCTCAGACATGTGTCTGAGTAGTGACTCAAAAGCAGATCTGCCTGTCTCCCAACATCACTGCTCTCAGCCTCGACTCTACGTTAGCTACATTTGCCTATTTGATTGCATTCAGTTTATTTTAATTTGTCATGCATATATTTTCCCCTTAGGAGATATAATAAATACATAAGGTCCAAACCAAGCCACAACAAGGAAAAAGGAAGTTATTTTTTTAGGTAGTGGGACTCTCGTGTGACTTTCTTTACTTCTACTATAATTGCCACGATATTATCCATTCAATAAATGAAGCTATTAGAAAATATAAAACCTCTTTTGGAAAGTACGCAGGGCTTAAAAGGTAACAACAATGTTAAAACTGAGGCCCAAGGAGGGGAAGGAATGGACCTCGAGTCGCTGGGCCCTACACACGGAACTCTGGGCTTCCGACGACCCACCCGATCACCACTTGCATGAGGGCAAGCAAAGCTCGCTGGGCCACTGATCCCTTCTCCCTACGCATATAGAAAAACTGAGGTCCTGCGAGCGTCTGGGGCCTAACCTAACCACGCCCCACTGCCAGCTTGCAGGAAGGAACGTCCACCTCTGACCCTACAGCGACGGGAGATTAGTCAACCGCAAACTCCCATATCTCCGAGCCTCAGTTCCGCCGCGGAGAACTAAAGCCAGTGGTCCCTCCCTAAGGTTTACTCACCTTCCGAAGTGGAAGCAGGCAGGAGGCGGGCCTTGAACGGAGACCTGGGGTACGTCGACCAATCCGGAGAGCTCCATTGCGCTTTGGGCGACCAACAGCTCCGGGCATTAGGATTCTGGACCCGCCTCTAAGGTGAGGTTCTCTCGCTTAGAACATCGCGAGATCTTCACTTAAGTGGAGTAATTGGTTGAAAGACCGAAAGACTGAACTTGAGAGATACGCCCACTGTTTCATTAGTTCCCTGATTGGTCTTCTAGAAGAGAAGGCGGCCCACGTCCACGAGTTCCCTGGATACCCATTGGTGAACGGTGCTGGACTGCCAGCGCGCTGGCGTCGGCGCGGGCGTTCGAACCGGCGCTTGGCGGCGTTACCATGGGGGTGCGGCCTGGCGGCAGGCTCAAGCTACTGAGCTGACAGCACGCCTCGGTCGCCCGCCTTGGGGCTCTTTGCTGTCAGCTTTTTCTCCTGTCTTCAGACAGAGGAGGAATTTGGAAGCCTCCGAGGTGAGAAATGGCAGGGGAGAACCGGGGCGGGGTGGGCTGCTCGGGAGCCTTGCTGCCTGCCCCGCGGGAGAGGGTGCGCAGGGCGCCCGCCAAGCGCGTGAGGAGGCGGGCAGTTGGGAGGGAACTGGGAGTTGACCTCTCCCGATGGTCCGAACGTTCACCCACTCGCCTACCGTCTCCCTCACTTCTCCCGTGAAACCTTTTCTGAGTCTCGAAGTCCTCTTTACCCCTTTGAACCTATAGACCTGACTGGAACCTCTCTTAGAGAGCTTCTGTTCCTCCTTGGGTACTTCGGTGAACCCCATTCTCTTCCCTTCTACCATATAATTCTGAGGTCTTTGAGGCAAGGCAAGCATCTTTCACAATGTTTTACACATAGTAGAGTTTTCAGGAAATATTTGTTGAGTTGAATTTAATTCACCACAAATAAATTGCATTCCCCTCTATGCCCTGCCCCTTTTTCCCTCCATACAGAGATTATTTTTTTATCTTTATGGGGGAAGGGGGAGGGCATCCTGATCTCATATGCAAAAGGACCTGAAAGTTTACGGTTGGGCTTTCCACTCTTCGTGAAAGGGAAAACTTTTGGATTGCTTACTACAACTCTTCCCGCATTGTGGCTTTTAGTCTGGGTCTCCCAGTGTTTTTATTAGACTCCCGGTTGGTCTTTACTTAAAACAAACCATTCTGTTGTTGCTGTATGCCAAAAGACTTGATCTCAGTTTCTTAATGACCCACAGCTGTTGTCACATTTTAAGTGTTTTCTCTGTTGTATTTCTGTTCTGCTTGTAGTCTCTCTACTTCGGCACATAAAACAGCTGCTCCGGTAGCCTATCCATTTATCAGGTGTCCGTGATAGAACTGCATTACCAAGACTGTTGTTTCATTGTTAACTCCTAAGGCTATATTCCCAATATGCTTTGTTGATTCTTATATCAAAATCATAGCTCAATGATGACTTTAATGAAAGGATTGAAAAAAGTCAGGTATAGCAGCTCTGTTCTTATTACCTTCTTATAAAACTTTGAACATAACCTTATAGCTAAACTTTATACCTGTGGCATGTAATGGAACCCGGACTGGGGATTCAGGGTTTGGTCTTGGCTCTGTCTCTCTCACTGTGGCTGGCTTTGCAGGTCATTTAGCCCTTTTAGATTTCACGTTTTCCATGGGGAAAATCAAATGTTTGAATTAGATTAGAAGTCATGTGGCTCTATTATCAATTTAGTCAAGCGGTTGATGCCAGGTAGACATCATGCACTCAGCCTTCCAAAGACCATATAGCTGGAAGTAATAGCTACCATTATTGAGCATCTACCCTGTGCAAAGCACTATATCATATCAAGGGCTTTACATAAATATTACATTTTTCTTAGCATAATACATTAATCTACTGCCCACATAACATTTCATTAAAAACTGTTGGTTTATGTTGTTAATGAAAATCTTTGGCTATTCATAGTATGTCCTTGGGGTAAACTAGGGCATGATTCTCTCATCTTCCAGTTTAGGAGGAACAGCAGTTTCTTCCTCTGGGCTGCAGTTTTGTTTGTAAAGTGAGGGGTTGATTGAACCACTCTTCTCAGATCCCTTCAGTTTAATTGATGAATTAATCCAGTTTCCTGCGCTGGCTCAGCAAACCTATTCATAATTTGTTCAGAGTAGGCCCTCAACAGATTTTGTTAAATGAGTAATAGGATTCTACTTCTTGTACTTTTGAGTGTTGTGGTCATTGTATACTTTCCGAGATATTGTCTCAAGGATTTTGATGTTCATATCCTATTAAACAAGAAGACTTTTCCATAGGCATAAACTAATAGGTACCATTCGTACTGGAAAAATTCAGTTTTCCACAAGTTTGTCTTTTTCCTGTGTAGGGAAAAACCAAATATGCGGGGTCCCCACAATTCTCTGTGACACCAGCTGGGTGTCCTACCGTTTAACTCAATCTAACAGTTTACCTGGAGATAGTGTCAGGTCCCAGAGGTTAAGGGCTTAGTCCCACAAGACTGCTCCCATACCACTTCAGATGCCAATCACAACTAGTTAGGTCCCCAGATACCCAAACTTCTCTCAGATTTGGCTACAAATTGGAGGTTCCCACGTCCCCCTCCTCAGGTTTGATTAATTTGCTACAGCAGCTCCCAGAACTCAGAGAAACACGTTTATCACCATCAGAAGTTATCTTGCTTATTTGATTATTGATTATCTCCTTCCATTAGAATAATAGCACCTTGAGGGCAGTGACCTTATCTGTTTTGTTCCTCAGTGTCTAGAAAGGGCCCAGCTCATAAAAGTCCCTCAAGCTATTTCTTGAATGACTGGATGAAAGGTTTTTGTTGTAACTGTGACCATAACTGTGCCCATAGCAATTCGTTTGAGTGATAGAAACTTCCTTCATTTTTTTGCTCAGGGGCAGTGAGTCAGGGCACCACCAACTCTGCTTTAGTTTTCTTGAGTAATCAAACTACCCTGATACAAAAGTTTCTATCACCTATGACTGCAAATGGTATCAAATGCTTTTGTATAGTTCTAAAAATAGTGTAGGGATATTTATTCATTAAATAATTATGGAATGTTTATTATTCCCAGACATTGTATTAGATTCCAGGGATAAAAAGATCAATAAGACACATTCCTTGACCACAAGATCATATTCTAATGGAGGAAATAGACATACTCATAGATAATTATTACAGAATGTAACTGCAATGATAGAGATATGCAAAAGGTATGATATGAACATAGAAGGGAAATCCAACCACATCTGGGGAGACCAGAAAAGAACTCATTTGTGTTTTAATCAATGGGTAAGAGGTAGACAGGTAAAGTGAGGTTTGATGAGAGTTGGAGGAGACCATTTAAGAGCACAATGTGAATAAATGCACAGAGATAAGCTGACTAAACTGAAGAGTAGGTGGGAGAGAGAGGAATGGGCTAGACTGTAGAAGGCTTTGTAGGACATGCTAAGGAGCTTGGACTTTGTCCTTTAGATAGGTGACAGGATGCCACTGAAAGGTTTTAAATAAGGGAGCAGCATGGTCATAACTGTGCTTTCAAAACAATGACCTGGTTCTGTAGTGTGGAGGATGGTTTGGAGGGGGCAAAACTGGAGGCAGGGAGAGCGGTTAAGAGACATGTAATGATCTAGGTGAACCACCATCTGAGGCAGAACCACCAGGGCTGTGGTAGTAGGAATGAGGATAGCAAAGAGGAAATCTGACAGATATTTAGGAGATTAAATTGACCGGACCTGTTGATCAGATTTGGGATTAAAGGAGAAGGAGGAGTCTAAGGATGCTTCCTAGTTTAGCTCTGAGTGACTGGATAGATAGTATTTTGTCACTTACCCTACCTCAGCCCTCACTTCCCCAAGGAACAAAGAGATGGAGGAACAGATTTTGTGGGGAGTTAATGAGTTTGGTTATTGACAAGTAGTTCAGATGCTGAATCATGAGGACATTTTGATAGTGATACCTGCATGTTTTTGCTGCAAGACAACTGTAAGATTGTTAGTTTTATTGTGAGGTGAACTAAAGTTACACTGGAATTCTGAAAGTACTCAGTTAATAACATTGTGCAATATCCAGGCCAAAAAGACTAGTTGAGATTTCACAAGCAATGAGGAGCAGTACTGTGTCTCTTATAGTCTTTTTTTTTTTTTTGCGGTATGCGGGCCTCTCACTGTTGTGGCCTCTCCTGTTGTGGAGCACAGGCTCCGGACGCGCAGGCTCAGCGGCCATGGCTTACGGGCCCAGCCGCTCCGTGGCATGTGGGATCTTCCCGGACCAGGGCACGAACCTGTGTCCCCTGCATCGGCAGGCAGACTCTCAACCACTGCGCCACCAGGGAAGCCCTCTTATAGTCTTTTAAGTTACCTGCTTATGCTGGGATTTGATTGGTTAAAACTAGTGGTGTAGAATTATGTAGCCAACAAATAGATATCTAATCACTTTCAAAAACAAATTCATGTAGTTTTTAATAAATTATGCCTTTGTTTCTTCATCTGTATAAAGTGAGGTGATGACAACGTCCATCTCTCACAAAAAGTCTTGGAAGATTAATCAGGTAGCATAATTATGTATTAATAATTTAGATCCCAGTGAATGGAATTGTTGTTTTAATCGTTCTTTGCTTTCTCAGCATCACTCCTTTAGAAATAATTTCTGGTGCCATTGTGGCAACGGTTCCCAAGAGGATGTAACCCTGAGTAAAAGCATCTCTGTCATCTTAATAATTCATAAAAACTGATTGTAATCGTTATTTTTCCAATTAAACATGTGAGATATATTTTGTTGAAAGTATTTTATAACTGCAAAATGGCAAAAAATCTGAAAATGACAACTTCTGCAATTGGATTAGACCAAGATTTAAAAAATAAAACACTGAGTTTAAACCCAATATTGGTTACCACCTGTTCCTGGGAATTCTTTCAAAATTAAACCTCTATATTTAGAGAGGTAATACTTGAACTGTTTTAAGATAACTGGGTTCAACAATTTTGTTATGCTTATTTTTAGGTGATTGCTCCCATGTTTTGCACCAGACTTAGAAATTTTTAAATGTCATAGTGGGGCTCTTGAAAGGAATTGCAGTAATTGCAAAGCATTAGCTACTTAACCATAAACAAAGGTGAAGCTTGTTTTTCAGTTACAAAAAGAAACAATCTTTCAAAAACTACTTTTGGGTATAACTCACATGATTTGTATCCCCAAATTCACATCCAGCCTTAAGAATTACATTAGGTATCATATATTCTCACTCTTTGCAGCTGTTGTTTTAAGCAGCTGTCTAGTATCCCTTGTCTTTTAAGACCAGTGGTCTATAGATAGAATAATCCCTAGAGTTTGAAATAACTTAATTCCCTTGTTGGAGGAAAAGTGTATACTTTATTATCTACCTTTTAATCTCTCACTGATAATAATGCATTTCTTGTGTTCTTAATTAGGGGTCTTATGCCTAATGTGGGGTACACAAACATCTTAATGCAAATTCATTGAGAATGTTGGGTTTGTATTTTATCTGTTACTAATGGTACAGTGGGTTCGATGACTTTTTAAAAAAGTTATCATTATTAGTGGTTGCCTAGGGCTGGATGGGTTGGGGGTTTAGTATGTAAATATATTAAAAGCCATTGAATTCACTTTAAATGGGTGAATTCTACGGTATGTGAACTATATCTCAATAAAGTTGTTATATATGTATATTTTGAAAAATTAATTAATTAATTAATTTTGTGGTACGCCGGCCTCTCACTGTTCTGGCCTCTACCGTTGTGGAGCGCAGGCTCAGCGGCCATGGCTCACGGGCCTAGCCGCTCCGTGGCATGTGCGATCTTCCCGGACTGGGGCACGAACCCGTGTCCCCTGCATCGGCAGGCAGACTCTCAACCACTGCGCTACCAGGGAAGCCCTATTTATTTATTTTTGGCTGTTTTGGGTCTTCGTTTCTGTGCGAGGGCTTTCTCTAGTTGTGGCAAGTAGGGGCCACTTTTCATCGCGGTGTGCGGGCCTCTCACTATCGTGGCCTCTCTTGTTGCGGAGCACAGGCTCCAGACGCACAGGCTCAGTAGTTGTGGCTCACGGGCCTAGTTGCTCCGCAGCATGTGGGATCTTCCCAGACCAGGGCTCGAACGCGTGTTCCCTGCATTGGCAGGCAGATTCTCAACCACTGCGCCACCAAGGAAGCCCTATTTTTTTAAGTGGTCCTTGTCACAGTTTAGGGGAACTCAGTTGAAGAAATATTTCTTGGCAATCAGAAGCTATTTTAGTCCTTGTATTTCATACTACCTCTGTATTAATGAGAGCGTATAATATGTTCTAATGCCTGCTGACCTTCCCGTGTAGTCCCTTACTTTGAGGAGCAGTATATTCATTTAAAACATGTATAATTGAGGAAGTAGAAAGTGGAAAATAGTAAGGTGTTCGAAAAGGCCACTGAGGTTTAGCGTATCAAAGCTGTGTAACCTTAGGCAAGTCACTTAATCATTCAGAGCCTCAGTTACCACACAAAATGAAGGTGTTGGATCAGATCCTAGTTCTCAAACTCTGATGCCCACAGGGCTAACCAATTAAAGTAAATAAATAAAGTTGGTGGGTATAAAGGAACCGGGAGCAGGGGACCATGGCGTATGGATAGTATATGCTCTTCTAAAGAGATCAGCTATAACTCAATTTTGATCCGTTGTTGCTTTATCTTGTAGGCCCAATGTAACTGTATCTTTAATTTTCAAGAAAAGCAGAAACTGGATTTTTTTTTTTTTTTTTTTTTTTTTTTTTTTTTTTGCGGTACGCGGGCCTCTCACTGTTGTGGCCTCTCCCGTTGCGGAGCGCAGGCTCAGTGGCCATGGCTCACGGGCCCAGCCGCTCCGTGGCATGTGGGATCTTCTAGGACCGGGGCACGAACCCGTGTCCCCTGCATCGGAAGGCGGACTCTCAACCACTGTGCCACCAGGGAAGCCCTCTGTGAACTTTTTTGTATGTGCCTCCTGAAGCACACATGCAGAAGCTTTTCTGAGGTATATACCTAGGAGTTGAGTTGCTTGGTTGTATACTGTATGAACACTCAACTTGGTGAGATAATGCCAAACTGTTTTTCAGTGTTTCTGATTTAGCCCCATGATCCTTTACCCTGAGAGTTCTCCATAACTCTCTGCCTTCTCTAATTTATTGTATTCTCTCCTTCCACACCTTTTTCCCCTTAGTGAAGATAACCTGCCTCACTGCCCCTTATTTTCTTTCTAGACAACCATATGTTCTCTGCCATTAAGAACTTTTCCTCTAACATAATAGAATCATATTTAGAAATAAATATTACACTTTTACAGTTAC
This sequence comes from Tursiops truncatus, assembly GCF_011762595.2. Taxonomy (NCBI): domain Eukaryota; kingdom Metazoa; phylum Chordata; class Mammalia; order Artiodactyla; family Delphinidae; genus Tursiops; species Tursiops truncatus. Next base: position 34,948,364 of record NC_047039.1, read on the forward strand.
ATTATAAATAACTTGTTAAAAATGCCTTTTAAATGCTTTTCCATGCAGAAATATTTATTTTAAAATTTAATGGTCATTTAAAGAACTTTGTAAGTTTTATTTGTCAGGTTTGATCTAAGATTAATTACATTTAAGTTCTGTTTACTGTGTGGTTTTTTTAATTACCTCACAAATGATCAGGTTATTTCTGGCATTTGTGAACTTTTAGTTTCCAGGGTTGCTCAGCATAAATAATTTGAAATTTTATTTTCGAACGGAGAGGATTTTTTTAAACTTGGGAACATGAATTATTTCTGAAGTAACTTTGAATATTTTTCTTTTAAAAAGGCTGTGACACACAGATGCTTTCAACTTTTGTTTTTTCTACTATAAATGCTACCCAAAGCCACATTTTAATTTCCTCTTCATTATATTCTTTGTAACAAAAATAAATACACCTTTAAAGAGGAATTATTTAATTAACCATTATAAAAATAACAAAGATTATTTGATACTATGAAATCCATGTACAAACGAGTCAGACTTTTTTCTCTTTTTTTTAAACAGGCTGGTTTATTTTATTTAAAATAAGTAAGGGGGCTTCCCTGGTGGCGCAGTGGTTGGGAGTCCGCCTGCCGATGCAGGGGACGCGGGTTCGTGCCCCGGTCCGGGAGGATCCCACGTGCCGCGGGGCGGCTGGGCCCGTGGGCCATGGCCGCTGAGCCTGCGCGTCCGGAGCCTGTGCTCCGCAACGGGAGAGGCCACAACAGTGAGAGGCCCGCGTAACGCAAAAAAATAAATAAATAAATAAAAATAAAATAAAATAAGTAAGGGTAGAGTTCCTAAGATTCTTCATAGAATGAAATTGGCTTTGGTTTATGCATTATTAGACTTATACTGAATTACTTCTTGAAAATTATTGGCATCACACCCACCTAGAACATGTTTGGTATGCCCTTCTAATTTATTCAACTGAAGCTCTTGAAATTTTCATTCTGTGCTAGAAGAGTGTAAAAAATAACTCAGCCTGTGCATTCTTAATAGCTCTTGACCACAGCTCACATTTCCCCAGAAAACTTCAATACATTTTCTCAATTTCTTCCATGGTTAATTTTGTTTTTGATAATTATAGAAGTGAATGTTTTAGGAAAAGCACTTTTCTCTGTTAGATACTAGTGTAACATCTAAAATTTAATGGTACAGTGTTTCTTTTTGGAGTGATAAAAGTGCTCTAAAATTGGATTGTGGTGATGGTTGCACAACCTTGTGAATATACTAAAAACTATTGAATTGTACACTTTAAATGGGTGAGTTTTTTGGTATGTGAATTATATCTCAGTAAAGTTATTAAAGTTTAATGATGTCCTAGAGGGATTTATTGACCCTTTTTTTCCTTTTCCTCTTTGATAATTGAAGTTTTGGGAATGTCACATAAATTTGAGAAACTAAAAATAGCTTGGATGCTTTAGAACTTGGGCCATTTTCCCCCCGTTTTTCTGATTGGCAAGGAATATATAGACCTTAGATTTAAGTTTTCTACTTTTATAGTGATCAAAAACCTTTATTAGAGATATTGAATAATCTTGACAATTATACAAGCAACAGTAGATTATGCTATTTTCTTCAAATTTGTTTCACTACTTGTTTTTCTCAGTTAAATTAGACTGATTTAAGAAATTTTTTCCTTTATTAGCAGATGTCATTTAGGTCAGTGAAAAAAGAGCTACGGTAAATAGTATGATCATTTTAACTTTTTTCCAAAGGCCTAAGAAAGGAAAATCACAAAATTTTCAGTCACTAAATGTTAAATAGATTTAAACTAACAATGACACTATATGATTTTATTTTACGACAAATTGTAGAAAATACAACTCATCTATAGCGACAGAAGGCGAGTCAAAGATTACCTGGGACCAAGGGTGGAGGAGAGAGTTGATTGCCAAGGGGCCTTAGGAACTTTTCTGATGGGACTGTCTTGATTGTATTTTGATTAATGTGGTGGTTACATGGTTATATATTTGTCAAAACTTATGGAACTGTACACTTAAAATGGGTCTAGTTTGTTATACATAAATTATACCTCAGTAAAGTTGATTAAAAGAAAATCAATTAAAATGACCACAGATACACATGACTTATATTTGTATCAAGTGTTGGTCTTTTGATATGTAGCATCATCTAGTGTTTGCACATTATATATAGTAACCAGGCACTTATGTCAACTATTTATGCCAGTGAAGGAGAGAAAAGTATTTGTACAATTGTCATCGATGAAACAGTATTACATTAGTAGAAGCCTACACATAGCATTACTATTAATTAATTAGTATATTTTGCAAGTATAGTACATCTACTTCAGTATATCTAATTTCTTACCTTTAGATTCTGTTATGTATTCAGCTTTTCATCAGTCGAATAATAGAAACCATCTTTTAATAGTGTTAAAAGTTTTTAATATGTTTTATCTATTTGTTTCTAATAAGTCAACACTTCCTACATGCCAGGCACAGTGATCCAGTGCTGAATAAGAGAGCATAGCTCCATCCTTATGGAGTACTTTACAATTTTAAAATTAGTTTTACATAAATTTTTTTTTTTGCGGAACGCGGGCCTCTCACTGTTGTGGCCTCTCCCGTTGCAGAGCACAGGCTCTGGATGCACAGGCTCAGCGGCTATGGCTCACGGGCCCAGCCGCTCCATGGCATGTGGGATCTTCCCGGATCGGGACACGAACCCGTGTCCCCTGCATCGGCAGGCGGACTCTCAACCACTGCGCCACCAGGGAAGCCCTAGTTTTACATAAATAATTTTATCACATCCTTTGAGAGAGGGAAATAAAACTCAGAGAAACTAAGTGACTTTGTCCAAGTTTACACAGCTAAATGACTGAGAGTTATCTGATTCCAAATTCAGGTTCAGGCAGTTTAGGTGGGTAGAGTTACATAGTTTAGGTGGATGAATGGAAAATTTGAGGGGACATGTTAAATAGTTGGATCTTATCCACATCCTGGAATTTGAATAAACTTCCTTAATTGTGTATAAAGTTGCATGTATTCCCCTTCCAGTTTATCTTCTCTGCCACCAGGATAAGAAAGTTTGAATTTCTGCCAACTGGATTTCTTCCAAGACCCTATTTCTGATTGTTACCCCAACAGCTGAGACCTAGCAGTCTCTGGGTTTGTCACAAAGGAGCACTCTGCATACTAGTGACATTGAACGTGAGTGGGCCCTACATGTAAAAACCTGCCCATCTGGCCTCCGTTGGATTTTGCTGATTTGCAGGGCATTTTCCAGGTGGTGGCAGCTGTGAAAGATTCCATGCTGCAGCACAGATCTGCAGGAGACAGCCACTCTGTTGAGCAGGGTAGATAGAGGGCCTGTTAGGGGGGCTGGCAAGGAGCTGTCTGCAGCTACTTTTGAAGGAGGCAGCATGGAATAGTGCAAAGAACATGGGACTAGCCAGGAGAAGACCTAAGTTTGAATCTTAGAACTGTCACTTGATAGCTGTGTTACCTTGGGCAGGCAACTCAATTCATTCCAGTCTTTCTCCTCCTAAGTAAAATGAGGGCATAATATGTGCATTATGGATGAATCTCATAATCATTATGCTAAGTGAAAGAACCCAGATACAAAAAAGAATATATTGTATAATTCCATTTATATAAACTTTTAGAAAAGCAAACTTATGTATAATGGCAGAAACATCATACAGATCAGTGGTTGCCTAGGGCCAGGGGCAGAGGGAAGGATGGAATGCAAAGAGGCGTGAGGAATCTTTTGAGGATGATGGAAATATTCTGTATTTTAATTGTGGTGATGGTTTCACAGGTGTATTCAACTGTCAAAACGCATGGATTTGTACCCTATTGTGCACACACACCCAAAAGGGGATCTTGAAGCTATTTCAGGGCTTAATAAGAAAGAATTGAGGGAATTCCCTGGCAGTCCAGTGGTTAGGACTTAGCGCTTCCACTGCAGGGAACATGGGTTCCATCCCTGGTCAGGGAACTAAGATCCCGCATGCTGTGTGGCACGGCCAGAAAAAGAAAGAAAGAAAGAAAAACTTGAAATAGATTTGGATTATTTACCATTTGTACAGGAGGGGAGAGAAGCAGCACAGATTGGTATTTGTGTTGTGTATTTATAGGCTGCATATTTACCCTTTCTGCTCTAGGTTACCCAGTAAAGTTATAGCTAATATAATAGGAATTCTCCAATACTAAACAAAATCAACAATCGTCCATCTTGACCTCTAACTCTTCCTTTACCCCTTTGTCATTTTTATCTGAATTTTTATGAACTATTAATAGGGGACATTTGAAATCAGATTTCTTAAAATATTTGAAATACTTAATTTACTAAAAATTTTTATTTATATTCCATTGTCCGGTCATTCTGCTTCTTAGTGGTTATTATATCCTATCACCTTTATGTTGAGGAACTCTATTGACATCCTTATAGTCACAGTGCGACAAAGATGTCAATTGTAAATGCTTAACTCCAGTATGTAGGGAGGGCTGCAAGAAATAAAATGGAAATGACTTGCCCTCCCCAGCCCCCCAAATTCTCATCCTGTATTCTATTAGTGATTGTAAATGCCTCAATGTCCTTCTTAATAAAGCCTCCCAGAAGCCACAACTAACTGTTTGGGGTTGACACTGAAGTCAGAACTTGATCTAGAAATACTATTCAGTAACTCAAATATGAAGTGAGTAGTGACTTTCCTGGATTAGCTACTTGTAGCTGTATAGCGTTATTCCTGATCTCCAAAGGGAAGAGAAGGGCCGGTGTGGTTGTGCTTATTCTGCCCCCTCTTTCCCTAATGCCCAGGCCCTCTTTGCTTAAGACTTGCCAGGAATATGTAACCTTTAGCTGGATGTGGGACAAAGGGCAGCTACTTCTAAAACAGAGATATGTGTTTCTTGGAAGAAAGCTGATTTTAGGTTTTGGCCAGGAAATATACAAGATGAATCTCTCAAAGACTAAGGCAATTGATAGAAACACATGAAATATATAAAACCCATGAATTAATAATGAATTTGAACCTGCCTCGCCCCCTCAAAAAAAAGCAAAAGCAAAACCCCAAAAGAACTCATTGGACACCATCCAAAATAGGGCACTACTACAACTTAACTCTGAAAATTAGAAATTAAAAGAAAGAATACTTTTATGCCCGCCTTCATGTGCAAACTCTACTTTGGATAATCAAAGAGCCCTAGTTGTTGACTGAAAGTTTTTCTTTGTAGGAAAATTCCACAAAGAATGATAGATTCAGAAAATCACCGTTTTGCAACCCCAGTGAAATAATTGAGGCAGGTAGCGATCAACAGAGGATGAAACCATTGGATTGATTGGTTGATGAGAGAACTTTACAATGAAGGAAATCAGTCTGCAATTTGCAGACATTTGTATGTATTCTGATGTGATGTATTATGAAGCACATGATAACACCTATGAAGTATTTTTGCCCCAAATGTGGAACTTGATTCTAATATAGGGTTGCCAGATTAAGCCAACACAAAACAGGACACTTAACCACTGTGCCACCAGGGAAGCCCCAACAGGGTTTTTAAAATAGAATTCTGGTATAACCAGACTAAATAAAATAGTTTATGTAAAGTACTTAAGCATAGCGCTTGGCATAAAATAAAACTTAGTAAATTTTAGTTTCATCAGATCATCAAGGTAGTATGACCATCAGCTGAAATAATGGGATTGGCCTTGTTATATAAAATGTGTTTTTTTTAACAGGGTATTTATTTATTTTTATTTATGTATTTTTGGCTGTGTTGGGTCTTTGTTGCTGTGCGCAGGCTTTCTCTAGTTGTGGCGAGCTTGCGGTGTGAGGGCTTCTCATTGCGGTGGCTTCTCCTGTTGTGGAGCACGGGCTCTAGGCATGCTGGCTTCAGTAGTTGCGGCACGTGGGCTCCAGGACACATGGGCTTTGTTGCTTCACAGCATGTGGGATCTTCCCGGACCAGGTATCAAACCCATGTCCCCTGCATTGGCAGGTGGATTCTTAACTACTGCACCACAGGGGAAATCCCTATATAAAATGCTTCTTTGACCTATATGAAGTATTCAGGGTGATATTGGTAAAGACACTGTATATGTTAGGCTCTTCTTGGTTGTAAGGACTCTGAGATTGTGTCCATTACCTTGGATGATGGGTCTTGTAGAGAGTTAGGAAATAGAAAAAATGGCTCCATAGCCACATAAGCAGGCTTAATGGAGTATTCTTTATATTTTTTGATGTGGACCATTTTTAAAGTCTTTATTGAATTTGTTACAATATTGCTTCTGTTTTATGTTTTGGTTTTTTGGCCATGAGGCATGTGGGATCTTAGCTCCCCAAGCAGGGATCAAACCCACACCCCCTGCGTTGGAAGGTGAAGTCTTAACCACTGGACCGCCACGGAAGTCCCTTAATGGAGTCTTTTAATCATTTAGTTGCCTTAGGTAAAAAGTAGAAATGGTAGAACCTTTTGTCCTGTGTCCTATCTAAGCAGATTCTGTTCATTTGACAAATATTTGTTGCTAGCACAGTGCTAGGCTGGGTGGGATCGTATTCCTTTTCTCTTTAAGAATTCTCACTATAAAAAAAAAAAAAGCTCACTATAGTATAAGGCAGAGCCACCTTATCGTCTCTGGAACAAGGCTGGCAATAAATTAAAAAATAAAAAATATAAGTCTGTAATACATACCCTGTAAGTTTTACAATTAAAACACTATAGCTGGAAGAGAGAAATCACATCTCCCTGGGGTAATTCATCTATTCAGCAAACATTATAATAGTGTGGATTGTTTTTAATGGCTATAACAAACAGGTATGAAAATGCTTAAATTAAATAGAAAAGTAGATTTCAGTATAGTTATGAGTACAGTGTAAAATAGTGCACTTAAAAGGCTGGGAGGTGGGGGGGAGGTGGACGAAATAGGTGAAAGGGACTGAGAGATACAGACCTCTGGTTATATAATAAAGTAGTCATGGGGATATAGTATACAGCGTAAGGAATATGGTCAATAATATTGTAAGAACTTTGAAGATAGATGGTTACTGGACTTATCATGGTAATCATTTCTTAACTTATGCAAATGTCAAATCATTATGTCATACACTTGAAACTAATATAATATTGTACATCAACCATATATTTTTTAAAAAGGCTAGAGGGAAAAACACCAAAATAGTAACAAGTAGTTGTATCAGATCAATTTGGGGAGATTGGGAAGAAGGGAAGTAGATAAAATTAAAAATATATATTTTAAAATCAGTAATATAGTTACATAGTTTCACAATTTACAAAACAGCTCTTCTAGGTCTTGCTCTGGGTGATGGAGACAGCAGTGAAATAGAAATAACAATAGGAAAGGTAATAATAACTACCACATTTATTGGCATAAGTAGTCTCCTTCCCATGCTTACCTTCCACCAACTAGTCCCCCCACACCAGTATTATTACTTTCTTGTGCATCCTGTCAAAGATATTTTATGCCTGATAAGCGAATATATAGGTCTATTATAGATAAATTATCTCTTTCTCTTTAACAAATGATACCTTTACTATACAAACTGTTCTGTACCTTGTTTTAGTCGCTTAATATATTGTAGAGCTTTCTTTCTCTTCAGTAATATTTTGAGAGTTTATTCTTTATAGTTGCTACATAGTATTATGTTTAATGGAGTACCATAATTTATTTAACCAGTCTCTATTCCATTTCTTTGCTATTATATAAAGTGCAGCAATGAATAATTTTGTACCTATGTCATTTTATACTTGTACGTAGTATCTATAGGATATGTTCCTAGAAGTGGAATTGCTAGGTCAGTGTATTTGCATTTGTAATTTTGATAGATATATCAATGCAGTACAATCATAATCACCTGGGGAAACCTTTTCAGTGTTCTTATGTCTGTTCCCCCTCAAGATCTGGGAGGGTTTTTTTGTTTTGTTTTCTTATGGATCTGGGATGGGCTCAGGTATCTATATTTTTTAAAGTTCCTGGAGTGATTCTGATGATTATCCCAGAAGAAGAGAGGGGCTGGACCTTTGTGAAATGAAATGTGGTACAAAGAAGCATATCTAATTAAAAAAAAATTTTTATTGGAGTATAGTTGATTTACAATGTTGTGTTAGTTTCTACTGTACAGCAAAGTGAATCAGTTATACATACACATATATCTATTCTTTTTTAGATTCTTTTCCCATATAGGTCATTACAGAGTATTGAGTAGAGTTCCCTTTGCTATACAGTAGGTCCTTATTAGTTATCTATTTTATATATAGGAAGCATATCCAATTTTAAAACAAAAGAACATAGGCTAACTATAGGGCTCAGAAAGGTACTATGCTGCCAATTTATGTAGAAGCATGCTGTTGGCTGCTATAATCTGCATGTCCAGATTACTGCTAACTCCGGTATCTTCCCCTCCCGTGATATTATGGGATATCCAAGCATCACAATATAAATATGTTGGTCTTGAAGGTACTGATTAAGGGATGCAATAGAAGCCATGATTATCAGAGTTGGATTGGGAAATGTTGGGTATGTCACTGAGGGAATAAGTATGTGAAATACAGGATCTTGTACAGCCTGTGGAAATTGAGAAGTCTGCATAGCACTTAACCTCTTCCCCTAGGTTAGGCTGAGCCAAGTAGGGAATATAACTTTTTAGAAATAACTTAAAACACACCAAAACATTGAAGGCTTATTCTTTTCTAGGTTCTGGGTGAGTAGCAGTAATACAGTAATAGTAATACAGAAATAACAATCTCAGTAGTGATAGCTACCAACACTTACTGGGTACTACGTACATACTGGGCATTATTGCTGATTAATAATTGCATTATTACAAGTATTTTCTCATTGAATCCTAACCCTAGAAACTGTGGGGACTATTGTATTTCCATTTTACAGTTGAGAAAAATGAGTTTCAGAGATGTTAAATAAGTAACTTGCTGAAGGTCACACATTTATTTTATAGGATTGTTTAGAGGTTAACAAAGTGCTTAGAACAGTGCTTGGTACATAATAAATGCTCAGTACGTACCAGCTGCTATTATTGTTACTACTGAAGCACAGAGTAAATACCAGTTATCCCTTGCTAGGGCATGCCTCACAGAAGAAAAATGTAAATAGGGTTTTTCCAAGGAAAAACGGGTATTCCAGGTAGAAGACACTGTAGTAAAGGGATTGATTGGTGGCCTGGTTTAACTACTGCGTAGGGTGCTTGGTGGTAAAATGGTAGAAGAGGCTGAGATAAGAAAGAAGGCTTCACGGGGGTGAAGAGAAGCTATTGAGCTCTCTTGAAAGAATGGACATGGCTCATTTTAGTAGGCAGAGGGAGTTGGGAACATTTCAGGCAAAGATACAGCATTTAAAAAGGCATAGAAGCTGTCAGTGTTGCAGTTACCTACTGCTGTGTAGTAAACTACCCCAAAACTTAGTGGCTTGAAACAATTACTGTTTTATTTGCTCACATTTCTGGTCTCACCTGGGACCATCATATGGCTGCAGTCATCTGGTGGCGCCACTGGGGCTAAATAGTCTCAGATGGCTTCTCTAATATGTCTGGCTTTGAATATGGCTGTTGGCTGGGTTTCTTCACATGACAGCAGAAGAGTCCCTAGAGAACAGTAGAAGCTGCAAGGGCTCTTGAGGACTAGGCATGGAAGTCACAGAGTGTCATTTCCACCACATTGTGTTGGCCAAAACATGTCACAAAGCCAGCCTAGAGGCTTCCCTGGTGGAGCAGTGGTTGAGAATCTGCCTGCCAATGCAGGGGACACGGGGTCGAGCCCTGGTCTGGGAAGATCCCACATGCCACGGAGCAACTGGGCCCGTGAGCCACAATTACTGAGCCTGCGCGTCTGGAGCCTGTACTCCACAACAAGAGAGGCCGCGACAGTGAGAGGCCCGCGCACCGCGATGAAGAGTGGCCCCTGCTTGCCCCAACTAGAGAAAGCCCTCCCACAGAAACGAAGACCCAACACAGCCATAAATAAATAAATTAATTAATTAAAAAAAATAGCCAGCCTAGATGCAACAGGAGAAATAAATTCCATCTCTTGATGGAAGGACCTGCAAAGAATTTGTGACTTTTTTTTTTTTAATCTACCACAAATGGAAAAGGGCAGGATGAGTTTAGAATGTGTTACTTATTAGCCCCTTTGGCCTTTTCTTTAGCTTAAGTAGCATTTCCTCCAACATTTATTACACAGGGTCCTTTTTTTTAAAAAAAAAAATTACTTATTTGGTTGCATGGGGTCTTAGTTGTGGCAGGCGGGCTCCTTAGTTGTGGCTTGTGGGCTCCTTAGTTGCAACACATGGACTCCTTAGTTGTGGCATGCGAACTCTTCATTGCAGCAGGCATGTGGGATCTAGTTCCTTGACCAGGAATCGAACCCGGGCCCCTTTCATTGGGAGTGCAGAGTCTTACCCACTGTGCCACCAGGGAAGTCCCAACACAAGGTCCTTTAATCATCACTTTTACTTGGCCCTGACCTCTTTCTCTGTTTCTCCTAGAGTGAAGATAAAGTATAAACTAAAATGAAAAACAAAAAAGCTTTACCAAGAACTAACTAATAGAATTTTGAAAACTCTGAATTATTATTTTTTAAAATAAATAAATTTATTTATTTATTTAATTTTGACTGCATTGGGTCTTCATTGCTGCGCGCGGGCTTTCTTTAGTTGTGGCTAGCAGAGCCTACTCTTCATTGCGGCGCACGGGCTTCTCATTGCAGTGCCTTCTCTTTTTGCAGAGTACGGGCTCTAGGCGTGCAGGCTTCTGTAGTTGTGGCTGGTGGACTCTAGAGCACAGGCTCAGTAGTTGTGGCACATGGTCTTAGTTGCTCCGCGGCCTGTGGGATCTTCCCGGACCAGGGCTCAAACCCGTTTCCCCTGCATTGGCAGGCAGATTCTCAACCACTGCGCCACCAGGGAAGGCCCCCAAAACTCTGAATTATTTTTTTAAAATTTTAAAGAGAAAAATGTAGTTTACTTACTTTTGAATATTCTCTTGAACCTGATTAACAGTGATTAACTGTTAACAGTGATTAACAGGAATTAACTCATCAGGGAGTTCTCCAGGATTTTAATAATAGTCCAGGATTATGTGTTATTACCACATCATTTGTTAGTATTTAATTAAATAGCTTGGTGTTAAATTTTTTTAAGGATTTTACTGTATAACCATTTAAAATCTTGACCATAGTATTAATTGCCTAGGTAAATTCTTTTTTTTAATTAATAAATTAATTAATTTGGTTACACTGGGTCTTAGTTGTGGCAGGTGGGCTCCTTAGTTGTGGCATGCGAAACTTTTAGTTGCGGCATGCGTGTGGGATCTAGTTTCCTGACCAGGGATCAAACCCAGGTCCCCTGCATTGGGAGCACAGTCTTAACCACTGTGCCACCAGGGAAGTCCCCCTAGGTGAATTCTTTTATTTATGTTCTGTATAGATGGACATCTACAACCAGCTACCTTTTAGAATAATCTGAAATCCTGAATTAGTAGGTTCTAAATTAATCATGTTTTTATCTCTTTATTCAACTAACTTCTGCCAATACTCAGCAAACACAAATGTGATTTTCTCTGAGTTATATTCATTTATGATCCTCTGTGGTCCACTATTTAATTCTGCTTTCCATTCTGAAAGAGCTCTTAACCTTTGTTCATTAATCATGGGAAACAGTTGTGCAACATGCCTTGACATTAAGTTGAACATCTAAAATTAGTCCTGTAACAATCAGCAGTTGGGAACAAGGTTTTAGTAGTTTGTGGTATATGTTAAGTAGACATTGCAAGGTTGGAAGGAACTCCCTAGAAATAAGTAAGTGACTTGTGTTATGTGTGTGTGCATGTACCTGTGTGTATACACAATTGAAAGTCTCTTTTTATTAAGCAGATGGACAAATTACATCTGTTACTACAAATGCATTATAAGCATCTTTATGCACTATGCTGTTTAATCATTTTAGAAGAAAAATATATTTATTGAAAACCTGGTATGCTAGAATGGATTTTTCTGGATGTTTCTTTTGTGGTTTTCAGTTTTTAAAGGAATAATTGTATTACATATACTATATTTCAAGTGAATGAATTTTTTTTTTCTCTTCAGAGTTTATAGAAACCCATTCACAAAAATGACATCCTGGTTATATGAATGTCTTTGTGAAGCTGAACTAGCACAGTATTATCCTCATTTTACTGCCCTTGGCCTTCAGAAAATAGATGAATTAGCCAATGTTACAATGAAGGACTACTCCAAATTGGGAGTCCATGACATGAACGACCGCAAACGTCTCTTCCAACTTATCAAAATCATTAAGATTATGCAGGAAGAAGATAAAGCAGTCAGTAGCCCAGAGTATCCTCTACAGACAAGCAGTCTGTGCATCAAGCCTCAGAAATCTAGATCTGGCCCTCGAAGGCAACTGCATTTTGATTCTCCTGCTGACAACAAAGACAGAACTACCAGCAGCAATCAGTTTGAACTGTGCAATTTATCACATTTATCTGCAAGTGAACAAAAGTCTAGTTACCTAAAAGTACTAGAGCATTTGCTACCAGATGATTCCCAGTACTGTACAAAAACAAGAATTCTGAATGCCACAGCTGCTGATTCCTACCTACAAGAAGAAACTAACACTTCACTCTTTTCATCAAATCACTTTTCTCCAATACAGGGAGATTGTGATAGTCCCGTTATACGAAGAGTCTCTCATGTTTCAGGGTATAACTATGGAATCCCTCATTCCTATATCAGGTAATAACTTATTTTTTTCTTTTTTAATTTTGGAGGGAGGGTAGCCTTAGGCAAGGGCAGGCTTCTCCATGACCAGAGGAGACCAACTATTCCATATTTACAGAAAACGATAGTGAACAGCTTCTGCGGTGATAATGGAAGTAACTTGATAGGGCAAAATTAATGAAGAATTTGGACTTTCCAGATGATATTGTTCATATGCATCAAGCAGCTGCTACTTACCAGGGTCTGCTGTTATTCCTATAGCAGACATATTTTTATTATTATAGTGCATGTAACATAATACATCTAATGCATCCATGAAGGTAAAATATCAGTAGTTAACTAGCCTCTGCAGTGAAAAAAAAATTACACAATTCACAGGATTTTTTTTAAGGCTATCAAATTCACTTCAGCCAGAAGGCATGAAGCTTAGTTAAAAACAACTGTTTAATTCGACTAGTTGAATTAAATAGGTCTTTGGAGCAATTGATTTACCTGCACATATGGAAATATGGTCCTGATTTTGAGTGCTTTCTACAATTCCAGCCCTGGAAGGACAGATGATTTTGGTCATTTCAAAGAGTAAGACCCTTTTGATGGAGTTTAGAGTTTGGTTGTCAGAGTGACAGTGCTTTGAGTTAGGATTTGAAATAAGGTCCCTAAGAGGTGAAATATCAAGTAATCCCTAATACCAACCTTGGTATATGATAGAAAATACATTCTTTTAAAAATAATGTGTATTGTTTGTTTTGTTATTTTAAAAGTTATAGATGGTGAGTTGTGGAGAAATAAAATACATTCTTAAGCCACTTTTTTAAAAAAAAAAATAAAGGCTATTATTCATACCTTAAAACAAAGTATTTACCTCTGGTCTTATATTGGCTAAGATTTCAGAGGATTTCATAACCAACTAGTTCTTTTATTCTAAAAAAATAGAAGACCCAATTTTAAAGGTAAAAATGCCTTTAGTAATTTGAAATACATAAGTGAATTCGATAGTGTTTTTGGAAGAAAAAAAATTTTTTTTTTTGGTTTGGTTTAGCAAAGCACAGAGCATATAGTACTGTTTTCTTCTTTCAGTTGTCAAAGGACTAGATTGTTCTATGATCATCAATGCCAGGATTGTTGCTGTCCTATTGGTGAGCTCAGTGGTGAAAGAACAAATAGTTTCTTGAATGTTAGTCTTTTACTGAAAAACACATAAAAATCTAAATTGGAATTATTTATAAATAGACTAAGATGTGACTTTGCATTATTTATTTAGATAGAATGGATATTTTAGTTTAAATATTGCTGTTTTATTTATTTGGCAAATATAAAGTACCACCTCTGCTTGCCCTGATCCTAGATATAAAGATAATTAGGATATCTGGAGACTCTCAGACTCATAGGGGGCAGGGTAAGTGGGAAGACAGGCAACCATATAGTGAGATAAGAGCTCTCACAGAGGTTTGTACGTGGCAAACCCAGAACGAAAGCTATTCAATTGAGCTTTCTCACTTTATATCATTATTATCATACTCTTCCCATTCCTTTTTATATTAGAGAAATAGAGGTAAGAAAGTACATTTTCCCCAATAATTCTCAATATTGTCTTCTCACCCAAACCCTAAGTAGGAGCCAGAGTTTCAGAACCCTGAGAAACTCCCTCACCAACTTAAGGCTTCCTATTAGTGAGTCATCCCTGTCCAAAGAGCATTCTCTTTGGACACCTCAAATCAGGTAAGTTCAAAATAAATTACTGGACTCAGAACTTTAATAAAAGTCTAAGGCGTTTAGATAACTGGCTGCCCTGACTTATTTAAGATCTTGAACAGACCTAACTCTAGATGTATTAACTCTGCATGTCAAACAGATATATTTTATTTCTTCTAAGGAAGGTTGAGCAGTAAAACCAGAGCGTTTTAGAATACATTAAAACTTTTTTCCCCCCCCTGGGGAATTCCTTGGCGGTCCAGTGGTTAGGACTCAGCGCTTTCACTGCTGGCCCGGGGTTCAGTCCCTGGTTGGGGAACTAAGATCTGCAAGCCATGCATCATGGCCAAAAAAGAAAAAAAATTGTTCTTTTCTTATAAAAAAATCTAACATATGCAAAAGAAGAGAAAATAGAACAGTGAGCCCCCACATGCCCATCATTCACTTTCAATGATTGTCAAGATTTTGCCACACTTACTGTCAAAATGGTACATTTTTTTAGACGTCTACTCTACATTGGTTAAAAAAACAAAACATGCTTCAAAGGGCTTGGGTAGTCTTTTTTTTTAATTGGTGTATAATTGCTTTATAATGTTGTGTTAGTTTCTGCTGTACAATGAAGTGAATCAGCTATATGTATACCTGTATCCCCTCCCTCTTGGACCTTCCTCCCACCCCCACCCCCCATCCCACCCATCTAGGTCATCACAGAGCACTGAGCTGAGCTTCCTGTGCTTCACAGCATGTTCCTAACCCAAGGAATATTGCCTCAATATTCTGGGTGTTACGGTTGATGAGTTCACTGAAGTCAGCCAGAGAAGAAATGTATCTGAACAGAAAGATGAATTAGTGGTGAATTAGCACCAGTGGTAAATTAGCACCAGTCATAAAGGGAAGAGGAAATATAGGATCGTGTTCTAACAAATAAATATATATCAGGGTAGGCAAAAAGAGGATGCAAGAAAACAAGACAAAGGGAGTACCAGAATATACCTGGGAGAAACAGGGGGAAAATACATTGAAACCTACCACCAAATTCAAGGTATTTAATAAACCCAGGTAGGATTAAAAAAAGAAATTAGATTGAATGGTCCAGAAAACAGTAAATGTACAATAATAACTGGATTGAAAGGAAGCAAGAAACCTGCTTTTGGGTGGGGTGGAGTAGAGAGGGAGATAGAAGTAATCAGGAGGATTTATAGCGAATAAAAGAACTCAGTGTCAACACTTCAGTATGTAACATATCGTGTGTATATGTGTGTGTGCGTGTATTACACCTAATATGTAACAAAATGTACTGATACTTTGACCTCTTAAGTAGTTTTATCGTATTATTAAAAATTAAAGCCCACTTATATATCAGCCAGAACACCTCAGAGAAAGAGAATCCTTGGAATGAGATGGAGAAAATCAGAGTTTGTGTTCGAAAACGCCCTCTGGGCATGAGGGAGGTACGTCGTGGAGAAATTAATATTATTACTGTAGAAGACAAAGAAACTCTACTTGTTCATGAGAAGAAAGAAGCAGTTGACCTCACACAATATATTCTGCAGGTATGATGCTTTCCTTCTATGTTTGGAACTAACATTATCAAGTGTCAATTTTCTGTTTTTTGTTTGAGTAGCAGTACAAATTCTAAAATCCAGTTCTGGGTTTGGGTGCTGGCATTCATTCCTGATGTGACATTGCATTAAATCATTGATAAACCTTAGCCTTCATTTTTAAAAAATATAGCGCAGTGGGGGATACAAAAACGTAACTCCTCCACTCTTGTGCAATAGAGTTGCATCATTCAGTCACTTAACATGCTTTATGTGAACTTAATTACATATATTCAGTCAGAAAAGAGCGAATGAGGGAATAAAAAGAGTTTAAATAATGAACTGGTGGTAAGCAGGGCCAGTCACTGAGCGTATGCACCAGAGCGACTATGAGATAGTCACACAGTCTCAGTTCTCTCCTGTCTCTCACAGTGTGAACTTCTCATTCTGCTGAGTGCGAGTCTGGAGTTTAATGATGGAGGGTATATTTTTGAGCAAAAAGACCCCAGATTGCCAGCCAACTGCTTATTTTGATTCTCACTTGTATTTGGGCCTAGGCTTAATTTGGTGGACATTGGGCTCCTGAACAGGCCACTTTGTACAAGGTAGATTGCAGTGAGTAAATATAACCCAGGGATGTGATTTTACATCGAACATGTAAGGAGTTAAATAAAACACTGTAGTTCAAACACATTAAAAAATGTTCACTCCCTGCCAGAATGATCATGATGAGTCCAAGGACAAAGTGTTTGATACTGAAAGGAATTTATTCCTAGCTGATAGGTACCCTTGCGATAATTCCTTCAGTCTCTATAAAAGCAGCAAACCCCAAAGATCAAAGATACCATAATTTAGGTACTCTTAAAATTATGAAGCAATTATGAATAATCTTAAACAGGGGATAATCCACCAGATGTTAAGATTTGGGAATTCAGAGTTTCTCTTATCTGAATCTTCCTCCCTGCATGTTCATATTATGTTCATTCTATTCTCTCTCTCGCTTCAAAACCCAGTGACTGGGAGTTCCTTGGTGGTCTAGTGGTTAGGATTTGGTGTTTTTCACTGCCGTGGCCTGGGTTCATTCCCTGGTCAGGGAACTGAGATCCTGCAAGCCACGTGGTGCACAAAAACAAAACAAAACCCAGTGACAGGTAGAAAGAAAAAAAAAAAAAGTGGTGAGTAATCTGGTGTGCAAGCAATTCACCTTAGTCAGCTGAGATATTACTCTACTGGAATAAATCCTTTAACACTGATGTCAAATTGTTAATACTCTCCCCTCTTTAACACTTGCATTGTTCTTTTTTTTCTTTGCTTACCAAAATTGGCTTTCACAGTAACATTCAAAGCAATCTACTGTGTCTTTCTATGGACACTAAATTACTAGGCCACTGTATAACCAGCCCAGTCACTTTAACAGCCTTATTGATTGCTGGTCAATGCACAGTCTATTAGGTCTGGGTGGGAGGTATTTATATTGAAGATGGTCCAGATGACCAATTAGTTGTAATACTATCCAGTTCCATGGCTACTTATAGCCATGGTAATAGCCCTATCCAATCACCATCTACCCAAGACTGTCTTAATGATGCTTCTGTCGCAGTAATTCCCTCAAGGAGGCATCATCTTATCTTTTGTATTTTTCCATTATCCCAAAACACAATAACCTTACTTCTTTGTCATTGCCATTGGTCAATACTTATTGAATACCCATAGGTTCCTTAGCACTTTCTCTGCTGTTTGAACTTTGGACCTTCGCTCTCATAGGTCAAAGTCCTTACCTGTCAATGCTTATAATATATGTGTTGAGAGGCCTTTTTTCTCCCCCTTTTTCTTAAGTAGAAAGAAGAAAAGGGAGGTTCATAGCAAACATAGCAAATAAATATTGATACTAGATTCTTTGGGTTTTATTTTTAAACTTATTCAGGAATTCAAATAGGTTTATGTGTCCTTTAATTAAACATCTTACCCTTTCAAATCTTCTTTTGTTACTTATGTGATCATATACATATAGTGTGCTGTCCTACTTACCATTAAATTTTAGGATATCAACGTAATAAGTGAAAAAACAAGGAGACATATCTGTATGTGTTTCATTCCAATTTCTTAAAGAAAAAAATATATATAGAGAGAAAAAAAGATGGTACTGAAATATATCAAAGTCAATAGTGGCCATCTCTAGTAGTAGTAAGATTTACAGATAATTTGCTTTTCTTATCTGTTGTTATCCATGTTTAAAATCTTTTTATGCAATCAGCAGTGTTACTCTTATAAAAAAAAAAGTAAGAACTTTTGAATAGGATAGATTTACCTATTTCAAAATCAAAATGGTATGCAATGAAGAGTGTCTCTAGTCCCATTTCCTCCTTGAAGACAACCAGTATTACTTAAGTGTTTTTTTCCAGAGATATTCTCTAAAGACACTAATAACTTTTTTAAAAACTTCTTTAAAAAATAAACTATGCAACTCTGATCATATCAAAGCTGAAGTGAGTTGTTTTTTTTTTTTGACTGCGCTGCACTGCTTGCAGGATCTCAATTCCCTGACCAGGGATTGAACCCAGGCCACGGCAGTGAAAGTCCAAATCCTAACCAGTAGGCCACCAGGGAACTGCCTAAAGTGAATGTTAATCCAACTTCATTGATAAAATATGATCAAATGAAAGCATATGTGATGCACATGAATTATAATAGTAATCTTGTATGTTTACATATCTTTCATGAAAGATTCATACAAAATTACTGGGAAAATCAGTACTTAAATCCTATTGGAAGGAAAGATACTCATTCCTTTAGTCAATACATGCTTTCAAAGGTGTTTACTCAAGAGCACTTATAGAAAGAGAAGAATAGCCATATACTCACGAAATAAAAGAAAACCCCCAAAAATGTATATCCACATTTACTTCCGTTCATTTTTTTATTTTCCTGAGAAATGCCAAAAGTGCTTTTGACTTCGTACTTAACTATAAAAACCTACAGTGATATTTGAGCAAAGAATGGATTTGTCTCCTTGCTTAAAGACCAGTTATGAGTTAGATATAAATCATGTCCATTAAAGTCAGATTTTAGAAATATATTTTACTCTTTATTATTGCCATTTTCAAGCTTAATCAAAAGTATAATGAACCCCCATCTACCTATGATCGAGCTAAAACAGAAACATTTAACTGTTCTTAAAATCAATCATATTTTTCAGAGCACTAAATGTTCACAGATCTCTTTATTATGCTGCACAGATTCATTTTTTTTCTCAATTCCTAACTTTTGGAGATTTTTTATTCTTTCTTTCTTTTTTTTGGTCATGCCGTGTGGCTTGCGGGATCTTAATTCCCTGACTGGGGATTGAACCTGTGCCCCCTGCAGTAGAAGCGTGGAGTCCTAGCCACTGGACCTCCAGAAAATTCCCTGGAAATTTTTTCTAATTGATAAATTTGACTTTGTGGACCCAATTTCTTTTCAGATGACCTAACAAATTTCCATTCTAATGTAATGGTACAGGAAACAGAATTGAATTTGGGGTACAGTGACCCACGACAAATTGGATCAAGTCCACTTTTCCAGACTTGCCCATAAAATTTTTTCTTAACTGAATATTTAGAGCAGGCCCAGAAGGTAGCAGAAGATAGGGCCTCATCTCTCATTCATTATGTGTAGACTGCCATTATTATGCTACAGTCACACTTGAAATTATTAGGATTTCTTACTCAGATATAGTTGGGCTGCCAACATAGTGATCCTCTAAATTATGGAAATTATTACGGCTGCTGAAGTAATGCTTTCCAGACCCAATTTAATGGGATTTCCTATCTCTTTCAGATTACCATGGTTTTTCATTTGGGAGTCATCTTGGACTCCTTTCTCTCCCCAGATATCACAACCAGTCATTGCCAAATTTCTTATGCATCCATTTCCTTTTTATTTCCATTGTCATTGTCTAATTTAGACCCTTCTTAACCTCACCACTGAATTACTAGTGTTTCTGTTTCCAATCCAGTCACAGTATTAAGCCAGATTAGTCTTCCAATAAAATGGCTCAGGTCATCCCTCTCCTTTGCACAGTTTTTTGTCTTTCCACTTTTACTGAATTAAATATAAGCATTCTACCCCTTCCCTTAAGGCTGGTGCCCCAAGACCCCTACAACATAGTCCTAACTCATTATTCTCACCTTCTATTTCACTTTTCTACCTGCCAAGATCCTATATGTCAGACACATTGAATCCTCCCTGTCCCCTAAAGATTCTTTGTGCTTTCCTGCTTTGACTCTTTGCTCATGTTTCCCCTGTGCGCAGAATACCTTCCCTGCCTCAGTCCCTACCTCTTAAATTCCTCTTCTTCCCCCATGGCCCATTCTTAGTACAAGCTTTTTCAGAATGTCTTTCCCAATCAGAGAGATTATGTTTTTCTTTTGAATTCCACATGTGCTTTATCTCTCAAATTTTTTCTACCTTGTGGTCATTTGTATACTTGTCCGGATTAACATCTTTAGGTTGTGGAGTAGGGTAATGGTAGGGTAATGTCTGTTTCTTTGGGCCCCTTGAAGTGCCTACTGCAATATACATGCTACCAGCTGAGCAATAAATATTTATGGAATTATAAATTAAGCTATGTAACCTATGGAATAAAGATCTTCCTTTAGAATTCCCCCCAAATTTCAAATATGCTGGCTCTAGGTGGGCTATGAGGATAATTTCCATAGAATTCAGTTCCTCTCCTAGACCTAGGGAAGATTGGCTCACTGTTGGACTCTTTAATTTACTTCCCTTAAGAGAGAACAAAAATTGTGTGGTTTAGTTTTTACATTGTGAGAACATGTCTACAGAGATTTCAAGTAAAAGAAGGCCCTGTCATTTGACAGTTAATGATTGCTTATTATCTCTAAGTTTGTCATGGACAATTACTATTAGTTAAAAATGTATTTGCGCTGTTATCGTGTGTTAACTAGAATAGTGATGAAGAAAATCAAGAAAGTGTCTCTTTCTATAAAAACCAAATTTCTTTTTCAGCATGTTTTTTATTTTGATGAAGTCTTTGATGAGGTGTGCACCAATCAAGATGTATACATGAAAACTACTCACCCACTCATTCAGCATATTTTCAATGGGTACGATAGATATTATTTGCTCCTCCTGCCTTTTATTTTCTATTTTCCATAAATTTTATTTCTTTATAAATGTTACTTATGTTTTTCAGTTATTTTGAATTAAACATGAAATTGTGTTTTGACCTAATGAATTTAAATTAGACTCTTCTGGAAAATTCAGTGTCTCTATTTATAGGATTCACAAAGCATTTAGAAATATTCAGCAAAATTTCCATTTATACTGAAGATATTGATTCTCTGTGCTTAGTGGAAAAATATAAGCTGTCAACTATATATATATATTTTTTTTTTTTTTTAATTTTTTTGGTTGCACCGGGTCTTAGTTGCGGCAGGCAGCCTCCTTAGTTGCAGCTCACTGGCTCGTTAGTTGCAGCACATGGACTCCTTATTTGCGGCATGCGAACTCTTAGTTATGGCATGCACATGGGATCTAGTTCCCTGACCAGGGGTTGAACCTGGGCCCCCTGCATTGGGAGCACAGAGTTTTATCCACTGCACCACCAGGGAAGTCCCTCTCAACAATATTATTTTATCAAAGTCCTCAGAATAAGAAGGTGTAAGTGGTTGTAGTTAGTCTGAACTTTTGATAATAGGAATTATGTATTCTAGCTATAGTTTCATTTTAATTTTAAAATAATTATTCACACATAAACATTAAATGGGACAGAGTAGGTACTAGGGGCCTCTGTTGTATATTTAAAATGTAGTCAGGTACAGATAGAAAATGTTGAACAGCCTGCTAGAGTAACTGATTTCAGAGTATTTTTACTTTTATTTTTTAAAATAACTTTTATAACTTAAAAAAGTTGAGGTATAATTTACATACATTAAGATGCACAGATCTTAAGAAGTACTCAGGTTTGATGAGTTTTGATAGTTGCACGTATCCAAGTAACCAATACCTGGAACAAGATATAGAACATTTCTATCGCCCCAGAAAGTTCTCATGTGTCCCTTTTTAGTTAATCCTCCCACCTTCACCCCCAGGTCTTATATAACCACTGACTTGCTTTCTGTCACTATAGATTAGTTTTGCCTGTTCTAGAATGTCATAGAAACAGAATCATTACAATATGTATCTTATGCCTGGCTCCTTTTGCATAGCATAATGATGTTTTTTTTTTATAAATTTATTTTTATTTATTTTTGGCTGCATTGGGTCTTCATTGCTGCGCGCAGGCTTTCTCTAGTTGCAGCGAGTGAGGGCTACTCTTTGTTGCAGTGCACGGGCTTCTCATTGCAGTGGCTTCTCTTCTCTAGGGCTTCCCCTAGAGCATGGGCTCTAGGCTCACAGGATTCAGTAGTTGTGGCACACGGGCTTCAGTAGTTGTGGCACACGGGCTTAGTTGCTCCACGGCATGTGGGATCTTCCCGGACCAGGGCTCGAACCCGTGTCCCCTGCATTGGCAGGCGGATTCTTAACCACTGAACCACCAGGGAAGTCCCTAATTTTTTTTTTTTTATTTTTATTTATTTTTGGCTGTGTTGGGTCTTCATTGCTGCCCTCTGGCTTTCTTTAGTTGCAGCGGGAGAGGTCTACTCTTCGTTGTAGTGCGTGGGCTTCTCATTGCAGTGCCTTCTCTTTTTGCAGCGCGTGGGCTCTAGGGCACACGGGCTTCAGTAGTTGTGGCTCGTGGGCTCTAAAGTTCAGGCTCAGTAGTTGTGGCGCACAGGCTTAGTTGCTCTATGGCATGTGGGATCTTCCTGGACCAGGGATCAAACCCATGTCCCCTACATTGGCAGGCGGATTCTTAACCACTGCGCCACCAGGGAAATCCCTGTGTTGTCTTTATTGTTGTTGTGTAGAAGTTACTTTTTTTTTTTCCATGAGCAGGTTAAACTGAAGTCTCTGGGGACTTCCCTGGTGGTCCAGTGGGTAAGACTCCACACTTGCAACAGCGGGAGCCTGGGTTCGATCCCTGCTCGGGGAACTAGATCCTGTACACATGCTGCAGCTAAGAGTTTGCATGCCACAACTAAGAGTTTGCATGGCGCAACTAAGAAGACCGCATGCCACAACTAAGAAGTCCACATGCTGCAACTAAGAAGTCTGCATGCCACAAGTAAAAGATCCCTCATGCCGCAACTAAGACCCAGTGCAGCCAAAATAAATTAATTAATTAAAATAAATGTTTTAAAAAAGTGAAATCTCTTTCAGGTTCAATTCCTATGCACCAAATTTAGGGAGTGCTTTTTTAGAGAGCAAGTTTCTAAAATAAGTTAGAATGTTAAGACATTAGTAAAAAGAGAATTGCAAGTTAGGTGAAATTATTAGGTTCTTGTAAAGTGTAATAAGAGCTTTCTTCATCTTTTTTTTTTAGAAGTTCATCACGAAAATGTTCAGAAGATAAGGTGGATATTATTCTTTATTATTCTCATTTTGCTAGCTCTTCTTCAGTGTGTTCAAATTTTCCTCTTGTAATTCTTTTCCTAACTGTGTCTGCCAGTGTGTTCAAGTGCCCACACTGCTGAGAGCCATGGTTTAAAACACAAGGAGTAAACCGGTCTCTGCTTCTTAACAGCTTAAATCTGATTAGCTCCCATCTCTTGATTCTCACACTTCCATGGTTACTTTGCTCTTGTCATATCATTCTTTCTTTGGTTTCTATCTGGCTTCATGTCCTTCTATGTATTCTTCTCTCTGCCCACCTCCAGCCTCCCTCCCCTGTGTCCATACATAGAATTTTTTTCTTGCTGCAAGTAGCTACTTTTATCATTAATCCATGTGATTCCTTTTCAATAGTCTGCAATAGCTACTGACTGCATAACGTTATGTTCACTCTCTACTTAGTACTACATAGTACTAGGGCTACATAGTACGTAGGACCTCACAGTACTCAGGTGATCTTGGCCTCATCTCCTCCTAAAACATACTTTGGCTGGCAGGTTGGCCTCCCAACTCTTCTGTCCATCTCTTATTTTGCATTTTTTCACACTCATACAGGTTGTGTGTACATGCACGTATCCACATGCAAGAATAGTGACTCCCACTTTGAATCATAGGACATCAGGGCTGAAAGGGATCTTGGAAATCAAGTAGTCCAGTAACTTATCAATGAAAGTGAAAACTGAGGCCCTAAGATCTCTTTTCTGAGTCCTTCAAATATTTTACTTAAGTTGATTTTACCTCTGTCTAAACTTCCTTAGTATTCATATGAGTGGTCACTACCATCCTGTTTATCGTATGATCTTCTATTATTTATTGTATTTAATTCTCAATTACTTCTTTCACCAAACTTATCTTTCAGGATTAACACAATTTTTTTTTCTCTAGGATCCTCTAAAGCACCTAACATGAGGTCTTTGTTTCCTTATTTTCTAGAGTTGTCTTATGGTCTTACCAGTTCCATAAAAAATTCCTAGTAAAAAAATCTCACGTACTGCTTTGAGAATTTTTTTCCTCCTCCCTTGTTTTTATGATGTAAAGCCCTCTTCTCCTTAAAGGGCTCTATATTTTCTAGCTGAATTTTGTTAAGGATTCTTTTTCCACCTGACTTTTGTCATTTAAAAATCTGTGTGTAGGGCTCCCCTGGTGGCGCAGTGGTTGAGAGTCCGCCTGCTGATGCAGGGGACACGGGTTCGTACCCCGGTCCAGTAGGATCCCACATGCCACAGAGCCGCTGAGCCTGTGCGTCCGGAGCCTGTGCTCCGCAACGGGAGAGGCCACAGCAGTGAGAAGCCCGCATACCACCAAAAAAAAAAAAAAATCTGTGTGTAGATTAGCATTTCTCTTAATATTTAAAAGTAAATACAAATGATTCTTCCCCCAGAGGCAATGCCACTTGCTTCGCATATGGACAGACAGGTGCCGGAAAGACCTATACCATGATAGGAACTCATCAGAACCCAGGACTGTATGCTCTGGCTGCCAAAGATATCTTCAGACAACTAGAAGTGTCCCAGCCAAGAAGGCACTGTTTTGTGTGGATCAGCTTCTATGAAATCTACTGTGGACAGCTTTATGACCTCCTAAATAGAAGAAAAAGGTATTGGATATGAGTAGGAAACTGTAAATCTGTTCTTTATTGTTTTAAGCCAGAGTCCCACTGAATCATGGGATTTAATCAGAGGCTTTGGTACACTAATGCCCTTTTGTGAAATGAGAGTCTCCTGAATCAGATGCATATTTTTTCCAAACTGTCAGTTCAGCTAAAGAAGAATATAAACTAGCCTTCCATTAGTATTTTTTAAGTGATCAATATCCTAATGCTCATCAAAAAAACTATATCCCTTTTATTTTGGTCTGTGAAAAAGATTATAATTTCAGGAAGTCAGGAAAGCAACATATACTTAAATCCCTTCCTATTCTTTTGACCTATTATTGCACTGGAAGAACTATAATGTTTCCCACTTCCTCTTGTTTTTCTTATCAATAATCTTAGGGTAAACTTAATGATAGTTTTCTGATATCAGTAAAAAGAAAAGAAAATCTTTTCTTCACATTAACTCTTATAAGCCTTAACCTATTGCCCTTGCCACATAATACAATACTTTGGAAATGTATTCATTCAGTAACTGATTTTAAATCCCTATTGTATTTTTCTGGCATAAAGTTTTGTTTAGGTTGAAACAGATGATTTTAACTGAGTAGGAGGCCACAAAGTTGTGGAGGTATCAACTGACTGGGAGAACAGGGAGGAGAGAGAGGGAACGGGACGTGGAAGGATAAGAGGTTGTCAGGACAGAATTAACCAGACCTGAGACATGTTGGGAGCAGCCACACCAGGTGAAGAGGAGAGTTGAGGCTGAGCATGGTGGAAGTCTGGGGAAACCAAATCAGTGAAAGAGACTAGCCCCCAGCAAAGATACCTAAGCCCCTACAGAGCTGTCCAAAAGGTCGTGCAAGTTTCGTGTGCTCCAGGAAAGCACTGGAATGGGGAGTAGGGGTGGAGGAGCAGCTCCGGTTCGTGGAGAGCATTGATAGGGCGGCCCCCGTCATAGAGGGGCACTAGAGTATTGGGTAGCATAACTGGAGAAGTCACTGGAGTGGGCTTAGGCAGGCCACCATCTTATGGACTATTTCAACAAAAGGGACCTTCAGTATGCCACAATTCAGAGAATGTACAGGTGTTGGGGGTTCAGTCATGACACAATTGCCAGATAAAGAAGGGTGCTACTTTGGGGTTGCTTTGGGGAAGACTTGCTTTTCTTTTCTACTCTCTCTGTGTTGGTTTTGAAGCCTCAAGTTAGCTCCATCACAGCTTCTCTTTCAAGCCTCAATACCCTTATTAGGAGCCCTTTCCAGTCAGAATGGCCACTTCCTTTAAAGAACAGTTAGCATGAAAATAAAAGCCACTGTTGTGTGTGTGTGCGTGCGCGTTTTGTTTCTTTGTGTGAAGGGACAGTCAGGATATCCAGCTGTTTTCGAGTGCAGTTCTTTAGTGAATGACCCCAATATACTGTCCTGTTATTTCTACATTCTTTAATTATAGCCAAGGGGATGGGAATATGCTAACTCCTGGGTTTAAAGCTTCTCTAGGGCTCACTAGGGAATACCCACACTTATTCTCCAAGTGTCTTGAGCTGTGGGATTTTTTTTTTTTTATGTCTCTGGTTAATTGGCTAATACCTCTTTATTTCCTGCTTTTCTGAGACTTCTGAAATGTCCTGCTCCATTGATAATACTCTTTCTTGTTTGCCTAGAGCTGTTATGACTTATCCTGTTGTTTTTAAAATAAAATATATTTTCTATAAGAGGGGCTTTGTCATAGGTAGATAGAAGTATATGTGCTCAGTCTACCTCTTAAACTAGAAACCAAAGTTTAAAGATCTTAAAATTAACTCTTTAAAGTAGAAAATAAGTTGTCTTTATCTTTGCATAAAAAGTGATAAAAATATACTTCTTTCTTCTATGATTTAAAAATACAGCAGTGCATTTTAGGCTATTCATTAGGAACTTTTCTGGGGCCTGGGAAGTATGTTCAGGTGTGATGTGAAGGCTCTGAAAGCTAGATCTTTCTTTTATTCCAGAAGCCTAACTGTTCCAATAGAGTTGTCTTCTGAGAGATCAAGGGCATTGGTGAGGCTGTTTTCCTATCCTTCTGTAAAAATTTGGAAACTTGGGGTAAGGTTTAGATGGAGAAAAAAATTTTTTGAGAAAATCTTTTTTTGGCTGTGAAGTGAAACTCCATTATTTTATTTTACTTTATTTTATTTTATTTGGCAATCATTATCTTATTAAGGGAGAAAATAATCTTAGAGTCTTTGATAGATTCAATACATGCCCCTTGGTGGATCTGGTTCAGTGATGATGGTAGACCGTAACCATTCATTTTGTTACACGCAGGCCTGAGACTTTCAGGTGCAACACCAGCTCTTCCTTGCTTCCTTAGAAAATGTATCAGGACTCCTTATGTTGCAAGTATTTAGTAAAATAAGACCCCATTCTTACTGGCTTATGCATTTAGGGAAGCCATTGGCTCGTATAACTAGAAAGCCTAGAGGACAGTCAAGCCTTAGGGTCTTTATACTCTAGCAGTTCAGTGATGTTATAGAGACCCGGTTTCTTTGCATCTCTCTGCTCTACCTTCCATTGTATTAGCATCATTCCAAAACTGTCTCTTTTGTGGATGTAGAATGGCTGCCACTGCTCCCAGGGCCACATGCTTTCACTTCTAGAGAGAAAAAGAGAGCACCTAACAACCAGAGACTAGGACTTTATTTTGATGGGACCAGCGAAGATCCCATATCCACTCCTGAACCAATCACTGTAGCCAGGAATACACCATCCATTGATTGGCATAGGTCTGGCTTAAATGGTCATTCTATTCATTGTAGCCAAAGATGCTGATTTGTTTAAAACAATCAAAGACTGCCTCTGAAGCCTGGGGCTGGAATCAGGAGGTGTGGGGGGTGGTGAGGAGAATGCATATCGATCCCACACAAACAGCAAAACTGCTACTTAATGGGGAGTGGTGGGTTGGGTTCTGGGGAGTCTGTTACTGAAGCTCTGCCAAACCAACCATGTTCTTGCATCCACAGGCTCTTCGCAAGAGAAGATAGCAAGCATGTGGTACAGATAGTGGGACTGCGAGAACTTCAGGTGGATAGTGTGGAGCTTCTCTTAGAGGTAATTCTTCCTCCTTTACTACCCCACTGTAGCAGCCTAAGTACCAGGGAAGACTTCATTTTGCTATCTCCTAAATATAATGGACTCAGGTTTAGGCAAAGGGCGATGACAAACATACCATTTCACACTTATAAAATATGAATCCTCCTCTGAGAGGTTGGCTCCTTTCTCTACAAGGTTGTTGCCTCAGTGCCTTGATGGTGGGAAGTAAGGCATGTGGGAGAGCCTAATGCATGAGAGGATACTTTTGAGCCAGTTTCAAAAGCTGCTAATGTGTATTTTTATGGTAGTGGGCTCTAGTAAAGGCTGCTGGAGAGAAATATTCTATTTTCAATAAAAATTTTAATGGGTAGTACCTTCACATGGATTCAAAATTCAGAAAGTACAATGAAAATATTCCTTCCATTCCCTTTTCCTGAGGCAACTAATATATTTTTTAGTTTTTTGTGTATCATTCCAAAGGTATTTTAAAATCTGCTTTTTTCACCCTTTTAAAATATGTAATTTAGTGATTTTTTTTTAGTATTTTCAGAAAGTTGTACAGCTATCACCACTATCAAATTCCAGAACATTTTCATCACACCAAAATGAAACCCTGTACCATTAACGGTTACTCTTTATTTCCCCTGTGCCTGGTGCCTGACAACCACTAATTTCTATCTCTTTGGATTTACCTTTTCTGGCCATATCATATAAATGTAATCACACAATATGCAACATTTTGTCTCTGCATTCTTTCACTTAGCATAATGTTTTCAAGGTTCATCCATGTCGTTGAATGTATCAGTATTTCATTCCTTTTTATGGCGGAATAATATTCTGTTGTATGTATATACCATATTTTATTCATCAGTTGATGGGCATGTGGGTTGTTTCAACCTTTTGGCTATTATGAATAATGCTGCTATGAACATTCAGGTACAGGTTTTTGTATGGACGTACGTTTTCAGTTTTCTTGAGTATATGCCTAGGAGTGGAATTGCTGAGTCACTTTTTGGGGAACTGCCAAACTGTTTTCTAAAGTGGCTGCACCATTTTATATTCCCACCAGCAATGTATGAAGATGGGTATTATTTTAAAAGCTCCCAAGGTTATTCTAACATGCAGCCATCATAGTCACGCTAGTATATCCAACAAGTATATCCAAGCCAGTATATCCAACAGCCTGGCTAGAGTCAAAGGGAGAGGGCTCGAAGGACAGGCTGGGTACTTGACAATACCCACCTTTAGAACAGCTTCACAGTACATCCCTCCAGGGACTTGGGTGTGTGAAATGGTGAGGTGGCCCACCATTAATACGTGTCTTTTTCTAACAGTTTCTTTTTTTTTTGCGGTACGCGGGCCTCTCACTGCTGTGGCCTCTCCCGTTGCGGAGCACAGGCTCCGGATGTGCAGGCCCAGCGGCCATGGCTCACGGGCCCAGCCGCTCCTCGGCATGTGGGATCTTCCCGGACCGGGGCACGAGCCCGTGTCCCCTGCATCGGCAGGCGGACTCTCAACCACTGCGCCGCCAGGGAAGCCCTCTAACAGTTTCTTTTTCTTGGGACAAATAGGTAAATTTTGTTTAAGGGCTGGAACCTTGTATTTATGTGATTATCAGATTCCTGAATCCTGGTATCCAAAATCCAAGGATGGCACCTTAGTGTGGCTGTTCTAGGCAGGCACCTAAGAGCCCCTTTCTAGTGACTGCAAAGGCAGGCACAGAACAGAGGTGTGTGGGACATGTTGAAGGGTTCTTCCGAGGCTGTTGACCATTCTTAACCTGTCCAGAGCTCCCTCCACTGCAGAGTCCTGAGGAAATTGTTTCTTACACACCTATTCCCTGTGGTCCTCTTGCCGCTACCTCCCCTAGTCGTTCCTTCATTTGGCTGGGAGTTTCAGGAGAGTTGGTCCTCATGATGCTGTTGTCCTTGGAAATTAGACCAATTGAATGGGAAAGGATCAAACACTAAAAAGAAGTCCCTTTTTCTTGGCTATGGGTCATAACTATGTTAGTGGGCAATCTGGTGTCAAATCACTCTCACCCTGGAAGAGTTTATGGCACTGCTCTATCCTAAGGTGTGTTTTCTAAGACAAGCAGAAGTTTCTTGTTAGTGGACATATTATTGCCATTGATACCCTCAGTCTGTAATACATACGAGGTTGTACAAGAAGGAAGCCAGCTGAGATCAAGGTGGAAAGTTGATATAAATTATGGATATCTGACATGGTTACCCTCATAAACATTTACTGACTTGAAACAACAGCACTTGCCAACTCAGGTGTCACACTTTCACTCTCTCTCAGGTGTCACCATTCACGCTCACTCAGGTATCACCTATGTGTTTGCTCAAGTGTCACCCTCAGGTGTCATCTTCATGTATGTCACCATCGCAGATCACCCTCAGGCTCACTCAGGCATGGCTACTTGTTACCTGCCTGCACAACTGGCAGCTTCATTTTTCACACAGGATTGTCCTTCCTCCAAGAAGTTTCTCCTTCCAGGTGTATTTTATTACCCGGTCTTACCAATGCAGGGACCAGGACTTCCCTGCCTTTACAGAGGACTTGCTGATGCAACCAGATTTGGAATCAAGGTTTTGCTTGTCAGGCAAATAAATGATGGACATTTTTTCCCTTGTAGAGTTTTTTGGGCTTTTAAGTCATTCCTACAGACAGTTCATGTACTTATAGGTATCCATTCGTGAACTTCTAATAAATCTGCTTCGTGTTTTAACATTGCCTTGGCTGTAGTTGGTAGCAGAGGCCCACAGAGTAAGAGCTTCCCCTAGATAAGCCTCAGTTGTATGCCGGTGATAGAGACTTAGTCTATACACAGTGCCTACCCTGCTGAAGTGCTCATAGCCTGTCTTTGGTATTTGTGCAGGAAGCTTCGTGATTAAAGTCTGGATGGAGCTGGGTCCCAGTGCCGTGTGTCCTTGAGCACATCCTTTACCTTTCTGAGCCCGAAATATGTGGATGTTAGCAGACGATTGGGTTGTGTGACAGAGAAGGAAATGAGATAATATACATATAATGCTTACTGTGATGCTAGTTAAATTTGTCATGTCTATTATTCTTATTAATAAGTCCCTGGGGCTTCCCTGGTGGTGCAGTGGTTGGGAGTCCACCTGCCGATGCGGGGGACACGGGTTCGTGCCCCGGTCCAGGGAGATTCCACATGCCGCGGAGTGGCTAGGCCCATGCGCCATAGCCGCTGAGCCTGCGCGTCCAGAGCCTGTGCTCCGCAACAGGAGAGGCCACAACAGTGAGAGGCCTGCGTACCCCCCCCCAAAAAAAAGTCCCTGAATATTTCCCAGTGCCACAGAATTCCATAGTTGTCTCTACTTTCTATTGTTGCAGGTCCCCATTTTACTACTCACATAACATGATTTGTCTAAAGCAGCGGTCCCCAACCTTTTTGGCACCAGGGACCGCTTTCATGGAAGACAGTTTTTCCATGGATGGGTGGGATGGGGGGTGGGGGAGGATGGTTCAGGTGATAATGCGTAATGTGAGTGATGGGGAGCAGCAGATGAAGCTTCGCTTCCTGCTGTGCGGATCCTAGTTCCCTGACCAAGGATCAAAGCCATGCTCCCTGCACTGGAAGCACGGAGTCTTAATCACTGGACCACCAGGGAAGTCCCTACATTTTTTAAAAGAAATAGTTTAAGTTTTGGAAGTTTACACAAAGATGTTAGTTCTTGGGACTTCCTATGTGGCACAGTAGTTAAGAATCCGCCTGCCAATGCAGGGGACACGGGTTCGATCCCTGGTCCAGGAAGATCCCACAGGCTGCAGAGCAATTAAGCCCGTGTGCCACAACTACCGAGCCTGCGCTCTAGAGCCCGTGAACCAGAACTACTGAAGCCTGCACGCCTAGAGCCCGTGCTCCACAACAAGAGAAGCCACCGCAGTGAGAAGCCTGCGCACCGCAACAAACGTAGCCCCTGCTCACCGCAAGTAGAGAAAGCCCGCGCCCAGCAACAAAGACCCAATGCAGCCAAAAATAAATAAATACATTAAAAAAAGAAAAATATGTTAGTTCTTTAGTATAGTTTCTTTTTTTTTTTTAATTTATTTATTTATTATTTTTGGCTGTGTTAGGTCTTCGTTTCTGTGCGAGGGCTTTCTCTAGTTGCGGCGAGCGGGGGCCACTCTTCATCGCGGTGCGCGGGCCTCTCACTATTCGCGACCTCTCTTGTTGTGGAGCACAGGCTCCAGACGCGCAGGCTCAGTAGTTGTGGCTCATGGGCCTAGTTGCTCCGCAGCATATGGGATCTTCCCAGATCAGGGTTCGAACGCGTGTCCCCTGCCTTGGCAGGCAAGTTCTCAACCACTGCGCCACCAGGGAAGCCCAGTATATTTTCTTTAATTAATATTTATTGAGAACATATAATGTGCCATTCGTAGTACTAAGTGCTTTACATACTACGTATTATCTCTTTTAGTCCTCAAAAGTAACCTATGAAATTACCATTTTATAGATAAGAAACTGAGGCCCTGAAAAGTTAAGTGATTTGTAAAAGTTCTCACAATGCAAAAGTTTAAACAACCGTATTGTCAGAGCTGGCATGTAAACCCAGACAGTCTAACTTCAGACTTCACTGTTAACTGCTACACTTGAGTTGTATATCATTTACAAAAGTCTGTCTAATGATCTTCACAGACTGCCTCATTTTTACTCCTCAGAGCTCAGCTGCTTTATACCACAGTTTCTGAAAAACATGGTGGTTGCAGACTGTTACTGAAGCTGAGGAAACTGGACCATGGACCAAAAATTCCTTCATGTTTTCTCTAAAAGGCATTTAGTCAGGAAAAGTCACCTCAACATGTTAGATTTTCTGAGATGCACTCACAGGTATCTAGTACATCATGGCACAATGAAAAGCCAAGTATAAAACTCTATAATAGAACCTCAGAAGACAGTCTTTCTTGACTCCCCTGGGGATGAACCACAAGGTCACCCCTTGAGCTTCCTGTCAGTATCCACAGTTCCTGACTAGGTATGGCCTTAAGGCCTCTCTGAGCTCTCATCATATTCCAGCAGAAGTAGCATCATTGATTACACGTGGCAGAGAGTACCTGGCTTCTATCCCTAGCCTGACCATATTCTGCCTGTGTGACCTTGGATAAGCCACTTAACTTCTCTGTGATTGTTCCTTTATCCATCAAGCATATTGCTTACGCAATTCACAAATGTAGGCATTTAAAAGATCTCCCCTGTCTCTTCATGGGGTTTGTAAAAGACATATATATATATCAAAAGAGCTCTGAGACCCCTAAAACCCTGGGAGGAAATGCACCAGAATCTTGTTAACTCTGGGGTTATGGAAGGTATATATTTTCTTCTTTATATTTTTCCTATATTTTCTAAGTTTTCCCCAGTAAGCATGTCTTCCTTTTCTAATGAAAAAGAAGTTTGATAAAAAAGACTAATACAAATCTAAAATAATCCCTCATCATTGCATTGTAATCTATGAAAATATGAAATCAGAGTGATAGAGAAAGGCCAGGATGAGGAAGTGCATTTAAACTAGATAGTTCATGGGAATTCTCTGGCGGTCCAGTGATTAGGATTTTGTGCTTTCACTGCAGTGGCCCCGATTTCAATCCCTAGCTGGGGAACTAAGATCCGGCAAGCCTTGCAGCGAGGCATGGATGGATGGGTGGTTAGATAGATAGATAGATAGATAGATAGATAGCCAGACAAACTAGATGGTTCAGTCATAGATTTGGCCTTAAGTGACCTAGCCAGCATCCAGGTTTAGTTATCAGTGCTTTTTTTTTGTGGGGGGGGGGGCAGTTGCCCCACCCAGTATAAGGGATTACTGCTCTAATTCTTCTGATTTCTGATTAGCAGCAACATGCTATCCATGCAGTTGATAATCCAGTTTTGTAAATTAACAATTTCTGCTCTTTACAAAAGGATTCATCAGATAGTCCCTTTAAACTTTAAGCAAGCTATATACAAAATGAGTGCATTTAAAATTTGATTCTAAATTTGATTCTAAAATACAATTCTGAATCTCACTGATAATCTTTAGAGACATAACTATTGCTTATGCCATGGAGGAATTTATTATTAGTTAATTTTTTAAAAAGTACCTACCCCTGTTTGTTAAGATATTTTATGGACTATTGTTGAAGGTTTGACTCTGTCAACTTTTGGACTCTTTAATCTGGAAACTGTAGCTATGTTCAATATGATAAAAATTAAACTTCTGAGAGATTGAGAAAAAAATTAAATAGGACTTTCTTAGTCTAATTCACTGCAAAATAGATGAATTTGTCCTAAGTGCCCCACAGTGTAGTAGAAGCTACATGGGCTTTGGAATCAGACATACTAGATGTGGAATTTGGTTCTGCCACAAAACAGCTGTTTGTGAGCAAATCAACCTTTGAATTTATTCCTCAGCTGTAAATTGGGCATAATAATCATACTCACCTCACCTTAGGCTACTGTGAGGATCCTGTCAAATATTTTTAAAGTTCTTCACCTTCTTGATTCTCAATAATCAACACTCCCCCAAACCAGGGCAGGATATATATATATAATTTTTACATCTTTATTGGAGTATAATTGCTTTACAATGGTGTGTTAGTTTCTGCTTTATAACAAAGTGAATCAGTTATACATATACATATGTTCCCATATCTCTTCCCTCTTGCGTCTCCCTTCCTCCCACCCTCCCTAGGATATTCTTATATGGCTGTGTTTTCAGTGGCTTGAGGCCATTCCTGAGGCTTCACCTCTTCTCCCCCATTCCTTTGTGGCCAGAGGGACCCGAGTTAGCCTTTACTCCCATTTGGAGGGGCAGTGGTCTCAAGGGAAATCATGGGCTCATGGCAATTGTGATAACTCATCACTTCCATGTTCCCACACATCAGTCCTGGTCTCCTTTATGACTGCATCGTGGTGGAAGAGGTGGATGTGATCATTCATTCTGTGATGCACATTTCTGTCCTTTGCTTCGGTTACTACAACAGATGGGTATGATGGGACCTTACTTTGGAGCCAAGTTATGCCCTGGGGATTTTAGTCAGGTTAAATCCATCAAAGATATTAAAAAGAGTATATGAGATCAAGAAGTAAATTAGCTCTTGAGCTATTGAATGTTCTCCCCCAAGATTAGTATTCCACATTGTTTTCATTGCTCTTGGGTACTTATTCTATATGATTTAGAGTTTAGGCAACTTTCCTCATAGAGGGAAAAGACTGCAGTCTACTGACAAAGCTATATGTCTGGTCTCTACTGCTCTCAGCCGACTCTTAGGAGCCAGAGGGCTTTGTTTACTCCTTGCAGAAGTCACCCTGTGGATTTTATTTTCAGGTGATCTTGAAGGGCAGCAAGGAGCGCAGCACTGGGGCCACTGGAGTTAATGCAGACTCCTCCCGCTCTCATGCTATCATCCAAATTCAGATCAAAGATTCAGCCAAGAGGACATTTGGCAGGTGAGCTGGAAATACACAGGGAATCGCATTGTGTGCCTTTCCCTAATGTGACTTTGAAATATGTGTTGTCAACAACAGGACATCCTGCCACTGTGGAGTTCTTTATTTATATCTTACAGGGATACACAGTAGAGTTATTAACTCTGAAATAAATCATTGTACTAAAGTGCCATCAGTTGATTAACCATGAAGTAATGACCTATTGTTGGTCAACCCTAAGTTATTAAAAGGGACATTGATTGCTTCTAATGTGAAAAACAGTATCAGCAGAGGAATAGTAGGAAATGCATCTCAGAGAGCTTACAGGCAAAAAAAAAGAAAAAAGAAAGAAAGAAAATTAATCCATCCTTCCTGAAAGAAGCCATAAGACAACTGGGTACATTCATTGCCTTTCTGGTGCTATCTTAGCAAACTCTGCCACAGTGATGGATGAACCTATCTCACCTCTGAGTAATGAGTCTTTTTTTTTTTTTACGGGGAGGGGGGGTTTGCTGGAAAGCAGCCCACGGAAGTTTCTATTTAATTATCTAAGTGGTCACCTAAGTGATTTGCATTGTGGTCATTTAGCCTTATGGGAAGAATGTTTAATTAATTTCAGTCATACTTTCTCACAAATGATTAAAACCAACAGAAGGATCTAAGTGAACAGTGCCAGCAGTAACTGACAGATTAGAATCTTGCAATACTTTTGGAAAGCTGACAGTAATATCTTTTACTTTCCTGAGGATGGGTCAGTGCTGATTTCTTGCTGGGTTCACAAAATGCTGGCTGATGTAAAAATAAACCAAAGCCCCAAAGAAGTCATCCTTGCTGTGTCTTTTCTCTAGGATCTCTTTTATTGACTTGGCTGGCAGTGAAAGAGCAGCAGATGCCAGAGACTCAGATAGACAGACAAAGATGGAAGGTGCGGAAATAAACCAGAGTCTTCTGGCTGTAAGTTGTTCAAAACCTTTAATCTAAAAATCATTCTTGAGAGATTTTGCCCCTCTTTACATGCAGACAAAGTAGGAGAGGGTGGGGTGGAATAAGGCAGTGGAATTCCAAGGCTGGAGACGGAGACGAAGGGTGCCCAATCAGATTCTTGGCAGTTCTCGACAACTCTTCTTTCTCTCCCTGCCTTCTCTTCCTCTGGTCAATCCCTGACAATTAGGAACAGAGAAGTATTTCTGCAGTTGCTTGAATGGTTAACTTAGGTACACTTTCTCCCTCTCATCAAGTCTTAAAATTATTTTTTCAAACATATAATAGTAGAATAAATAGTATAATGATCTCCCAAATACTTGTCTCCCAGCTTCAACATGTGAAAAATCTAACCAACCCTTTCCTTCTCCTGGTTGGATTATTTTAAAACAAATCCTGTCATCATGTCATTTCTTCCACAAATATTTAATGATGTATTTCAGAGATAAGGACTCTTATCTTTTTTTTTTTTTTTCTTTTTTTTTTTTATTATTATTTATTTTTTTTAAACATCTTTATTGGAGTATAATTGCTTTACAATGGTATGTTAGTTTCAGCTTCACAACAAAATGAATCAGTTATATATACACATATGTTCTCATATCTCTTCCCGCTTGCGTCTCCCTCCCTCCCACCCTCCCTATCCCACCCCTCCAGGCGGTCACAAAGCACCGAGCTAATCTCCCTGTGCTATGCGGCTGCTTCCCACTAGCTATCTACCTTACGTTTAGTAGTGTATATATGTCCATGCCTCTTTATCGCTTTGTCACCGTTTACTCTTCCCCCTCCCCATAGCCTCAAGTCCATTCTCTAGTAAGTCTGTGTCTTTATTCCTGTTTCACCCCTAGGTTTTTCATGACATTTTTTTTTCTTAAATTCCATATATATGTGTTAGCATACGGTATTTGTCTCTCTCTTTCTGACTTACTTCACTCTGTATGACAGACTCTAGGTCTATCCACCTCATTACAAATAGCTCAATTTCATCTCTTTTTATGGCTGAGTAATATTCCATTGTATATATGTGCCACATCTTCTTTATCCATTCATCCGATGATGGACACTTAGGTTGTTTCCATCTCTGGGCTATTGTAAATAGAGCTGCAATGAATATTTTGGTACATGACTCTTTTTGAATTATGGTTTTCTCAGGGTATATGCCCAGTAGTGGGATTGCTGGGTCATATGGTAGTTCTATTTGTAGCTTTTTAAGGAACCTCCATACTGTTCTCCACAGTGGCTGTATCAATTTACATTCCCACCAACAGTGTAAGAGGGTTCCCTTTTCTCCACACCCTCTCCAGCATTTGCTGTTTCTAGATTTTTTGATGATGGCCATTCTGACTGGTGTGAGATGATATCTCATTGTCGTTTTGATTTGCATTTCTCTAATGATTAGTGATGTTGAGCATTCTTTCATGTGTTTGTTGGCACTCTGTATATCTTCTTTGGAGAAATGTCTATTTAGGTCTTCTGCCCATTTTTGGATTGGGTTGTTTGTTTTTTTGTTATTAAGCTGCATGAGCTGCTTGTAAATTTTGGAGATTAATCCTTTGTCAGTTGCTTCATTTGCAAATATTTTCTCCCATTCTGAGGGTTGTCTTTTTGTCTTCTTTATGGTTTCCTTTGCTGTGCAAAAGCTTTTAAGTTTCATTAGGTCCCATTTGTTTACTTTTGTTTTTATTTCCATTTCTCTAGGAGGTGGGTCAAAAAGGACCTTGCTGTGATTTATGTCATAGAGTGTTCTGCCTATGTTTTCCTCTAAGAGTTTGATAGTTTCTGGCCTTACATTTAGGTCTTTAATCCATTTTGAGCTTATTTTTGTGTATGGTGTTAGGGAGTGATCTAATCTCATACTTTTACATGTAGCTGTCCAGTTTTCCCAGCACCACTTATTGAATAGGCTGTCCTTTCTCCACTGTACATTTCTGCCTCCTTTGTCAAAGATAAGGTGACCATATGTGCGTGGGTTTATCTCTGGGCTTTCTATCCTGTTCCATTGATCTATATTTCTGTTTTTGTGCCAGTACCATACTGTCTTGATTACTGTAGCTTTGTAGTATAGTCTGAAGTCAGGAAGCCTGATTCCTCCAGCTCCATTTTTCGTTCTCAAGATTGCTTTGGCTATTCGGGGTCTTTTGTGTTTCCATACAAATTGTGAAATTTTTTGTTCTAGTTCTGTGAAAAATGCCAGTGGTAGTTTCATAGGGATTGCATTGAATCTGTAGATTGCTTTGGGTAGTAGAGTCATTTTCACAATGTTGATTCTTCCAATCCAAGAACATGGTATATCTCTCCATCTATTTGTATCATCTTTAATTTCTTTCATCAGTGTCTTATAATTTTCTGCATACAGGTCTTTTGTCTCCTTAGGTAGGTTTATTCCTAGGTATTTTATCCTTTTTGTTGCAATAGTAAATGGGAGTGTTTTCTTGATTTCACTTTCAGATTTTTCATCATTAGTATATAGGAATGCCAGAGATTTCTGTGCATTAATTTTGTATCCTGCCACTTTACCAAATTCATTGATTAGCTCTAGTAGTTTTCTGGTAGCATCTTTAGGGTTCTCTATAGTATCATGTCATCTGCAAACAGTGACAGCTTTACTTCTTCTTTTCCGATTTGGATTCCTTTTATTTCCTTTTCTTCTCTGATTGCTGTGGCTAAAACTTCCAAAACTATGTTGAATAAGAGTGGTGAGAGTGGGCAACCTTGTCTTGTTCCTGATCTTAGTGGAAATGCTTTCAGTTTTTCACCATTGAGGATGATGTTTGCTGTGGGCTTGTCATATATGGCCTTTATTATGTTGAGGAAAGTTCCCTCTATGCCTACTTTCTGCAGGGTTTTTATCATAAATCGGTGTTGAATTTTGTCAAAAGCTTTCTCTGCATCTATTGAGATGATCATATGGTTTTTCTCCTTCAATTTGTTAATATGGTGTATCACGTTGATTGATTTGCGTATATTGAAGAATCCTTGCATTCCTGGAATAAACCCCACTTGATCATGGTGTATGATCCGTTTAATGTGCTGTTGGATTCTGTTTGCTAGTATTTTGTTGAGGATCTTTGCATCTATGTTCATCAGTGATATTGGCCTGTAGTTTTCTTTCTTTGTGACATCCTTGTCTGGTTTTGGTATCAGGGTGATGGTGGCCTCGTAGAATGAGTTGGGGAGTGTTCCTCCCTCTGCTATATTTTGGAAGAGTCTGAGAAGGATAGGTGATAGCTCTTCTCTAAATGTTTGATAGAATTCGCCTGTGAGGCCATCTGGTCCTGGGCTTTTGCTTGTTGGAAGATTTTTAATCACAGTTTCAATTTCAGTGCTTGTGATTGGTCTGTTCATATTTTCTATTTCTTCCTGATTCAGTCTTGGCAGGTTGTGCCTTTCTAAGAATTTGTCCATTTCTTCCAGGTTGTCCATTTTATTGGCATAGAGTTGCTTGTAGTAATCTCTCATGATCTTTTGTATTTCTGCAGTGTCAGTTGTTACTTCTCCTTTTTCATTTCTAATTCTATTGATTTGAGTCTTCTCCCTTTTTTTCTTGATGAGTCTAGCTAATGGTTTATCAATTTTGTTTATCCTTTCAAAGAACCAGCTTTTAGTTTTATTGATCTTTGCTATTGTTTCCTTCATTTCTTTTTCATTTATTTCTGATCTGATTTTTATGATTTCTTTCCTCCTGCTAACTTTGGGGTTTTTTTGTTCTTCTTTCTCTAATTGCTTGAGGTGCAAGGTTAGGTTGTTTATTCGAGATGTTTCCTGCTTCTTAAGGTGGGCTTGTATTGCTATAAACTTCCCCCTTAGAACTGCTTTTGCTGCATCCCACAGGTTTTGGGTCGTTGTGTCACCATTGTCATTTGTTTCTAGGTATTTTTTGATTTCCTCTTTGATTTCTTCAGTGATCACTTCATTATTTAGCAGTGTATTGTTTAGCCTCCATGTGTTTGTATTTTTTACAGATCTTTTCCTGTAATTGATATCTAGTCTCATGGCGTTGTGGTCAGAAAAGATACTTGATACAATTTCAATTTTCTTAAATTTACCAAGGCTTGATTTGTGACCTAAGATATGATCTATCCTGGAGAATGTTCCATGGGCACTTGAGAAAAATGTGTATTCTGTTGTTTTTGGATGGAGTGTCCTATAAATATCAATTAAGTCCATCTTGTTTAATGTATCATTTAAAGCTTGTGTTTCCTTATTTATTTTCATTTTGGATGATCTGTCCATGGGTGAAAGTGGGGTGTTTAAGTCCCCTACTATGAATGTGTTACTGTCGATTTCCCCTTTTATGGCTGTTAGTATTTGCCTTATGTATTGAGGTGCTCCTATGTTGGGTGCATAAATATTTACAATTGTTATATCTTCTTCTTGGATCGATCCCTTGATCATTATGTAGTGTCCTTCTTTGTCTCTTTTAATAGTCTTTATTTTAAAGTCTATTTTGTCTGATATGAGAATTGCTACTCCAGCTTTCTTTTGGTTTCCATTTGCATGGAATATCTTTTTCCATCCCCTTACTTTCAGTCTGTATGTGTCTCTAGGTCTGAAGTGGGTCTCTTGTAGACAGCATATATAAGGGTCTTGTTTTTGTATCCATTCAGCTAATCTGTGTCTTTTGGTGGGAGCATTTAGTCCATTTACATTTAAGGTAATTATCGATATGTATGTTCCTATTCCCATTTTCTAAATTGTTTTGGGTTCGTTATTATAGGTCTTTTCCTTCTCTTGTGTTTCTTGCCTAGAGAAGTTCCTTTAGCATTTGTTGTAAAGCTGGTTTGGTGGTGCTGAACTCTCTCAGCTTTTGCTTGTCTGTAAAGGTTTTAATTTCTCCATCAAATCTGAATGAGATCCTTGCTGGGTAGAGTAGTCTTGGCTGCAGGTTTTTCTCCTTCATCACTTTCAGTATGTCCTGCCACTCCCTTCTGGCTTGTAGGGTTTCTGCTGAGAGATCAGCTGTTAACCTTATGGGGATTCCCTTATGTGTTATTTGTTGTTTTTCCCTTGCTGCTTTTAATATGTTTTCTTTGTATTTAATTTTTGACAGTTTGATTAATATGTGTC
This sequence comes from Tursiops truncatus, assembly GCF_011762595.2. NCBI lineage: Eukaryota > Metazoa > Chordata > Mammalia > Artiodactyla > Delphinidae > Tursiops > Tursiops truncatus. The sequence goes on from NC_047039.1 coordinate 34,989,967, forward strand.
TTGGCGTATTTCTCCTTGGATTTATCCTGTATGGGACTCTCTGTGCTTCCTGGACTTGATTAACTATTTCCTTTCCCATATTAGGGAAGTTTTCAACTATAATCTCTTCAAATATTTTCTCAGTCCCTTTCTTTTTCTCTTCTTCTTCTGGAACCCCTATAATTCGAATGTTGGTGCGTTTAATGTTGTCCCAGAGGTCTCTGAGACTGTCCTCAGTTCTTTTCATTCTTTTTTCTTTATTCTGCTCTGCATTGGTTATTTCCACTATTTTATCTTCCAGGTCACTTATCCGTTCTTCTGCCTCAGTTATTCTGCTATTGATCCCATCTAGAGTACTTTTAATTTCATTTATTTTGTTGTTCATAATTGCTTGTTTCATCTTTAGTTCTTCTAGGTCCTTGTTAACTGATTCTTGCATTTTGTCCATTCTATTGTCCATTCTATCTCCAAGATTTCGGATCAACCTTACTATCATTATTCTGAATTCTTTTTCAGGTAGACTGCCTATTTCCTCTTCATTTGTTAGGTCTGGTGGGTTTTTATCTTGCTCCTTCATCTGCGGTGTGTTTTTCTGTCTTTTCATTTTGCTTATCTTACTGTGTTTGGGGTCTCCTTTTTTGCAGGCTGAAGGTTCGTAGTTCCTGTTGTTTTTTGTGTCTGTCCCCAGTGGCTAAGGTTGGTTCAGTGGGTTGTGTAGGCTTCCTGGTGGAGGGGACTAGGGCCTGTGTTCTGGTGGATGAGGCTGGATCTTGTCTTTCTGGTGGGCAGGTCCACGTCTGGTGATGTGTTTTGGGGTGTCTGTAGACTTATTATGATTTTGGGCAGCCTCTCTGCTAATGGGTGGGGTTGTGTTCCTGTCTTGCTAGTTGTTTGGCATAGGATGTCCAGCCCTGTGGCTTGCTGGTCGTTGAGTGAAGCTGGGTGCTGGCGTTGAGATGGAGATCTCTCGGAGATTTTTGCTGTTTGATATTATGTGCAGCTGGGAGGCCTCTTGTGGACCAGTGTCCTGAAGTTGGTTCTCCCACCTCAGAGGCACAGCACTGACTCCTGGCTGCAGCCCCAAGAGCCTTTCATCCACAGGGCTTCTTAATTTGGGATGATTCGTTGTCTATTCAGGTATTCCACAGATGCAGGGTATATCAAGTTGATTGTGGAGCTTTAATCCGCTGCTCCTGAGGCTGCTGGGAGAGATTTCCCTTTCTCTTCTTTGTTCTCACAGTTCCCAGGGGCTCAGCTTTGGATTTGGCCCCGCCTGTGCGTGTAGGTCACCGGAGGGCGTCTGTTCTTTGCTCAGACAGGACGGGGTTAAAGGAGCCGCTGATTCGGAGGCTCTGGCTCACTCAGGCCGGGGGGTAGGGAGGGTCACGGAATGTGGGGCGGGCCTGCGGCGGCAGAGGCCGGCGTGACGTTGCAGCCTGAGGCGCGCCGTGCGTTCTCCCGGGGGAGTTGTCCCTGGATCCCGGGACCCCGGCAGTGGCGGGCTGCACAGGCTCCCCGGAAGGGCGTGTGGCTAGTGACCTGTGTTCGCACACAGGTCTCCTGGCGGCGGCAGCAGCGGCCTTAGCGTCTCATGTCTGTCTCTGGGCTCCGCACTTCTAGCCGCGGCTAGCACCCGTCCCTGGAGCTCTCTCAAGCAGCGTTCTTAATCCCCTCTCCTTGTGCACCAGGAAACAAAGAGGGACGTAAAAGTCTCTTGCCTCTTCGGCAGGTCCAGACTTTTCCCCGGACTCTCTCGCGGTGCACTAACGCCCTGCAGGCTGTGTTCACGCCGCCAACCCCAGTCCTCTCCCGGCGCTCCGCTCCGACAAAAGCCGGAGCCTCAGCTCCCAGTCCCGCCCGCCCCGGCGGGCGAGCAGACAAGCCTCTCGGCTGGCGAGTTCCGGTCGGCCCGATCCTCTGCGCTGGAATCTGTCCGCTTTGCCCTCCGCACCCCTGCTGCTGTGCTCTCCTCCGCGGCTCCCAAGCTCCCCCACTCCGCCTCCCGAAGTCTCCACCCGCGAAGGGGCTTCCTAGTGTGTGGACACTTTTCCTCCTTCACAGCTCTCTCCCGCTGGTGCAGGACCCGTCCCTATCCTTTTGTCTCTGTTTAGTTTTTTCTTTTGCCCTAACCAGGTACGTGGGGGGTTCCTTGCCTTTTGGGAGGTCTGAGGTCTTCTGCCAGCGTTCAGTAGGTGCTCCGTAGGAGTTGTTCCACGCGTAGATGTATTTCTGGTGTATCTGTGGGGAGGAAGGTGATCTCCGCGTCTTACTCTTCCGCCATCTTCCCGGAAGTATCAGGACTCTTATCTTTTAATATAACATAATACCATTGCACACCTAAAGAAATAATTATTTAATGATACCTGTTATCCAGTAAGTGTTATAATTTTACCAGTTGTCCCATAAATGTCATTTTACAGTTGATTTATTCAAATCAAGATACAAACAAGATCCTCGGATTGCTTTTGGTTGATATTCCTCTTTCATGCCATATCAGTTCTTCCCCCTCTCTCTCTTTTTTTAATATTAATGTATTTGTTGAAGAAAACTCAGTCACTTGACATATGAGATTTCCTACATTCTGGATTAGGCTATCTGCATTCCATGTTGATGTTTAACATGGTACTCTATCCTCTATTTTCTATAAAGTGGTTAAGATTTATATTTGTGCTGTCCAAAATGGGAGCCACTAAGCCACATGTGGCTATTGGGTACCTGAAATATGGCTAGTCTGAATTGAGATGTGCTCTAAGTGTAAATTACACGTTGAAGCATGTAAGATATCATTAATATTTTTTCATACTGATTACATGCCAAAATATTATTGGATGTGTCAGATTAACTAAAATATATAATTAAGATTATATATTTAATATAATATACAATTAAGATTATATGTTTAATATATAATTTCATCTGGTTTTATTTCTTTTTATTTTTTTCTCTCTTTTTTTTTTATTGGGGTATAGTTGTCTTACAATGTTGTGTTAGTTGCTACTGTACAGTGAAATTAAGTAGAGTTCCCTGTGCTATACAGCAGGTTCTTATTCTCTATTTTATACATACTAGTTTTATTTCTTTTTAATATGGTTATATTTCTTTTTAATATGGCTATTATAATAAAATTACATATATGGTTTGTATTTGTGGCTCACAGATTTTGATTGGGAAAATGCTGATCTAGAGCCTTGATCAGATTTAAGTTCTGTTTTTTTGGCAAGAATAATTCATGAGTAGTTCTTACACTTTCTATAGGAACACATCAGGAGGTACAGAATGTCTGATTATCTCTTTCTGTGATTTTGAAGTGTTATCACTCTAATTCCTCCATTACTATTTCCCATCAACCTTTTTCACCTTATGGTTTTAGCAGCTGTCAATGAGCATTATTACCTTTATCCATTGCTTCATTAGGGATTCCAAAATGGTGATATTCTAATTCTAATATTCCTTCTGTATTTATTTATTAACTGGAAAGAACTTTCCCCCAACTATCTGATTATCCTGAAATATAATTCATACAACAGAGGCAAGATAAATGCTTGATATTTTGCCTTCACTCACCAGTTTTCAGAATGAGTTGATGTCCTGGTAACCTAAACATGACCATGAGTTTGTTGTTGTTGTTTATTTTTTTGTTTGTTTTCATATTATTATAAACATTGTCATCTTTTTTTCTTCTTCTTCTTAAATTACACATTTTTGGCCAGTGGGAGTCTTTTCAAATATGTTCCTACTAGTCTCTGGCTTTCTGGTATGACAAGATGTTGTAGGCTCATCTTGTACATTTCTTTCCCCAGACCTTGAATCAGCCATTTCTTCAACAAGCCTTGGTTTTTAGAGGGAAATGGTATTTAGAGACCATTTAGAGTGCTAGTGGTACTTACTACCACTGTTAGTCCTCGCTACTAGGCCTTTTTGGTGGACAGAGCTTGGAAATTTTTTTTTTTTTTTTTTTTTTTTTTTTTGGCTGCATTGGGTCTTTGTTGCTGCGCGCGGCTTTCTCTAGTTGCCTCAAGCAGGGGCTACTCTTCGTTGCGCAGCTGGGCCTCTAGGCGCGTAGGCTTCAGTACTTGTGGCTTGTGGGCTCCAGTGTGCAGGCTCAGCAACCGTGGCGCACGGGATCAGCCGCTCCCTGGCATGTGGGATCCTCCCGGACCAGGGCTCGAACCCGTGTCCCCTGCATTGGCAGGCAGATTCCTAACCACTGCGCCACCAGGGAAGCCCTAGATATTTTTTTTAAAGGTAAAAGTATATCAGGGATTCATACTAATAAATTAATTCAAAATTAAGACTGCAGGATTTTTGCTTAACTTTTTAAAATTTATATTTCCCTCCCTTTTCTCTTATGCTAAAATTCTTAGTTCCTAACAACATTAATATAATTTATTTGCTCTACTTCAATACATATGTATACCCAAATCATGTTAATATTACTCATAATATGATTACTGAATTCAGATTAAGATTTCTTTGCAGTTTCCTTTTTACCCTTAAATTGTATCCCACTAGGGATGTACAGTCATAATACTGTGTTGCAAAGTCACTTGAAATAATTCTTCTCTGTGTGTTTAAGCTTACCAATTTTGTATTGAGTTAAAGTTATAAAATAAGCCACATTCAGAAAAGTCTAGTGTTCAACCCTGTCCTCTCAATCCTGTTACCTCCCTCCCCTTAGATAATGATTTTCTACCAATATATATGTTTGTATTCACCCCTTTCTCAGGAGGGAAAAAATAAAAGGTAGCATACTGTAAACACTTTACTTTTTGCACTTAACAGTATCCTGGAGCTCACTCCATGGCTGTGTACAGAGACCCTCATTCCTTCTTATAGATGCATAGTCCTGTCTTGTGCCCCTCCACAGTATTTAAGTCCTTTTGATCAGAACTGAAATCTCCAGCTAGACACATTTCCAGGCCTCATGAGGGATAAATTGGGAGGCTGAGAGAGGTGAGAGAATCAGCATCTTTTTATTATTGTTTAAAATTTTTGAATAATTTTAGATTTTAAAAAAGTTACAGAAATAAACATGTAGCATTCCTTCACCCAGCCTTCCTAATGTTAACATCTTATATAACTATAGTAATCTAAATCAGGAAATGAACATTGATATAATACTATTAACTATCTACAGACCTTGTTTGAATTTCATCAATAGTCCCACTAATGTTCTTTTTCAGGTCCAGGATTCTATGTTACATTTAGTTATCATGGGTCTGTAGTCTCCTCAGTTTTTGTCAATTTCGACCTTAACACCTTTGAAGAATGCTGGCCAGTTATTTTGCAGAATGTCTCTGAATTTGTGTTTGCGTAATGTTTTCTCATTATTAGATTGAGATAATGAATTTTTAGCAAGAATACCACAGAAGTTGTATACTTCTCAGTGTATTGTATCAGTCAATATGTCTTATTACTGGTGATGTTAAACTTGATCACTGAGTTAAGGTGGTTTGTGCTAGGTTACTCCACTGTAAAGTTATGATTATTCCCTTTGTAATAAGTATCTTATGGAGAGGTACTTTGAAACTATGCAAATATCCTGTTTACATCACACTTTTGCTGCCTAATTTTAGTATCCATTGATGATTCTTACCTGCAACAATTATTACTGTGGTGTTTACCTGATGGGATTTTCTATGTTCATCATTCTACATTAATTAGTTAGAATGCTACTGTAAGAAAGAGCTGTTTTTTCTCTTTAATTTATTTATTTGGTTATTTAGTTATGATAGTAAATGGAGGGCTTCCTTGGTGGCGCAGTGATTGAGAGTCCGCCTGCCGATGCAGACGACACGGGTTCGTGCCCCAGTCTGGGAAGATCCCACATGCCGCGGAGCAGCTGGGCCTGTGAGCCATGGCCACTGAGCCTGCGTGTCCGGAGCTGCAACGGGAGAGGCCACAGCAGTGAGAGGACCGCGTACCGCAAAAAAAAAAAAAAAAAAAAAAAAGAATAGTAAATGGATATTTCTTTTATTTGCTAAATTAGAATCCATTTCTATCATTATTTATTTTCTTGCTCAAATTATCCCAGATGGCCATTGGGAGTTCTTTCAGGTTGGTTTCTGTATCCTTTTGACATGCCCCCATCATTTTTTGAGCAGCTCCTTGTCTTTTGGCACTATAAGGTGTCACACACTCTTCCCTGCCTTAGCCCTGGAATCAACCATTTCTCCAAGGAGCCCCAGAACCAATATATTTGAGCATGTACTATATGCTAGTCAGTTTACCCTTCACAACAAAGCAGGTTCTCTTATTCCCACTTTATGGATCAGGATTCTGAAGCTCAGGTTAAGTGAATTGGCCAAGGGTCCACAGCCTCTAGCTAGAAATCTTTGATTCTCATATTTAAATTTATGGTCCAGGAATTAACCAAGAAACCCAAGAAGTACCTGTGAAGTTGGAGAACCCTCTGGGGCTTGACTGTGTCTGTCTCACATGGGCGATAGCATGTAAAGGGGCCTGAGAACAAGCCTTATAGAATAGGATCAAAATCTTGTGCTTTGTGAGGTGCACAGAGGTGCCCCTTTTTCTTTCCTGGGTGCTTCCCTTGGTTTTCCCTTAGAGTTTAGTAAAGTCTACTTTCCATTCTGATTCAAGGCTAAAGGGACCCAAAGGCTCATAGAGAATTGATAGCCACACTTGGATTTGAGTACATAAGGGGCAGGTGTAACTCAGGGACCAGGTTTGGGTACCTGCTCGTCCCTTCTAGAGAATCTTCCCAGTGCTAAAGTTTGGGGATATTGGACTGATTTGTAATAAAAGAGGAAATTCCCTTATACCTTCTTATAACCCGGCAGCTTCTTAGATAGAGAGGAGTTAGTTGTGGGCATCTGTAGCTGCTGCCACAGCAGACTCTCAAAGCTAATTACCTGTTCTTGGTGAACTCCCAGAACTGGCACTGCCAAGGGATTCCTTCCATTCTTTTCCCTGCCTTTCTTCTCATTTACTGCCACCTAGCGGAGATGCAGGACTCAGAAATAGAAGATCTCTCCTCCCTGATCCTGTCCCCCCAACCCCTGCTCTTTCTGATAGGCATGTTGCCCCTAGAGATCTACATATGCAGGTTTCTGCTAGCACTAGTGATATCCAATGAGCACTTCTTTGAGGGGCTCTGCCCAGGAGCAAGTGACATGCCCTTGCCTTTGGGCCATAGTCCCCCCTTGTTTTTAAATGAGGAGGTAGACCTAGATGATTTCTCAGTTCCTTCCCAGCTCTGACTCTAGAATTTCTCCTGTCCCATCCAGACAACTTGAATCTGCACTTGAGTCCATACCTATAGGTGTGCATGTGTGAGCAGGGAGGCGGGGGAGTAGTATAGTATCTTTCTATTTAAGTGCATCTTGTAGTTGGGAAGAGTGTGAGAAGAGGAGAGAAAGGGAGCTGGCAAGCCAGAACTGCCACCATGTAAGCTGGACTCTGGGACCTGTGGGAATGTCCCTGGGTTTGTCTGTTCTACACTATCAGGGCTAATTCTAGGATCACAGCCTTTAAATTGGTGGTGGGGGGGGGGGGCTTAACTAGGCACAGCTAGCACAGGATGATGTTTCCCAGTCTAGCTTGATTTTTCTTGTCGAACGAGAAACTAGCACGGCATTTTGACTTCCTTTTGGGAATTGCATGACTGTGATTTACTTAAGAAAAATATGATCTGTTATTCTCACTTTGCATGTGATATTTGATGTGCTTATTATTCTACCACTTTGCAGCTGAAGGAATGTATCCGTGCATTGGATCAGGAACACACTCACACTCCTTTCAGGCAAAGCAAATTAACTCAGGTAAAGTTATATATGAGCTTTGAGTTCTGGTTCACTCATGTGTTCCTTCTTCCATTCATTTATTCCTTCAGCAGAGCATCCACTGCCAGCAAGGCGTGATGCTCCCTGGAGTGGGGGAGGGGGGAGGGGGAAGGGAGGGGGCAGAGAGAGGAGGGGGAGTAGTCACATTCCTTCCAGGAGCTCTCAGTCTTGGAGAAGAAAGGGGCATCCTCGGGCAGGGATACCTGCACTACGAAGCAGCCAGGCTCCCTGCGGGGCAGCAGTGGTCACCATCCTACAGCTTTCTGCTTATTTCTAATGTAAAGAAACCTTGTTGATTTAGTGGAGTCTCTGAGCCTTTGAAGGGGATGGTAGTGCAGCTGTACTTGGTACTTTCTTAGTTGTAAGACTTAGACCAGTGTTTCAAGACAAAAAATAATAGCTGCAGTTAAAAAGAATGAGATAGATTTTTGACATGTCCTGACAGGAAAGATGACCAAGATCTATAGTTTAAAAATATGAAATGAGAAGAAAAAACTACACAGAAATTATGCATGTGTTCGCTGATTATTTTGAGTGGTAGAACCATAAGTAATTTTTTTCTTCCATTTTTCTGTCACGAAAATGTGCTTCTTTATTAATGGGAAACGCCAATAAGTGTGCATCTATAATGGCTGCAGAAGAGTGGCCCACGGAGGGGTCTGCCTAGGTACAAACAGCTGTGAAGACAGTTATGGGTGCCCCTGGTTCCCTTCTGCACCAAATCCTATGCACAGTAGGGACAGACTAGGTAGAAGGCAGTCTAGGTGAGGATCTTTGTATTCTGGGAGAGATTTTCACCCTGTGCAGCTAGATCGGCAGCCCCACAGGACCTGGGGCAGAACCTATAATAACATAGCTCCTTACTAGTCAGAACTGGGTTAGATTGTTTCTTCTCAAACATGATTTCAACCAGGGATCCAGGAAACCCTTCTTATAGGTGGTTAGTCCTGATTCTGACATTGGCTTTGTTATTTTTCAAAACATGTCCTCCATCCCCAGAAATTGTGTCCTATTTAATTAAAAAAATAATTCCACACATGGATCCACTTACAGAATAATATACCTTTTTCACTCAAACATAAGTTTTAGATCTTTCCAGGTACCTAAGTACATATATACATAATTATTTTTTATGGTTGTATGCAGTTTACAATTATTTAGTTTGTTACCTGTTTATAGACTTGTAGATTTTCCAAATTTTACTATTATAATAAGGTAATGAATATCCTGTGTATACTTTTTGGGGGGGGATCAACTGAGCAATTATTATCTCTTTAGGATAAAGTCCTGGAAGTGTGATTGCCAAACCAAGAGTGTGAACATTTTTTACCAAATTTTTACCATATTGCCAAACTGCCCTCCCAAAGGCATGTACCAATTCATGCTACACGGTATACAGGCAGTGTAGCAGTGTACAAGAGCGCCCTTTCCCTAGACCCTCAGCAGAGCAGGGTAGTATGAGTCTTAATCTTATAGGTGCAAAAATTTTAGTTTTTCAAAATGGTTTGTTTGCATTTCTTTGATTAGTGGTGAAGTGAGTACCTTTTGTTTATTGACTGTGTTTCTCCTTTTGTGAATTACCTTTTCGTAGAAGGGGGTGAGGGTGACTGTGGCCCAGTGTCCTGCACACAGTAAGTAGTCAGTAGGCCCTTGGTTAGTTGACTTCATTGACCTGCCTTCTGTTTCAAACAGGTTCTGAAGGACTCTTTCATTGGCAATGCCAAAACCTGCATGATCGCCAACATCTCGCCAAGCCATGTGGCCACCGAACACACTCTGAATACCTTGCGCTATGCTGACCGGTGAGTCCCCTTCAGGTGGCGGGTCGTGTGTGTATGTGTGTGTGATACACACACAAGGATCTGACCTTGAGCTCCACAAGCCTGTTCTTGGGACAGTAATTCTACTGCCAGGGGAATGTGCAATTGGTCATTTGGAGAATGTGACATAGGAGGCCCTGCCATTTTACAAGCGTGAATGTGACAAGAGGAAGGTGACACGCTCCTTTGTTTAGGAGACAACTCCATCAGTGGCTTTTTTTTTTTTTTTCCAGCCACGCTGCGTGGCATGTGGGATCTTAGTTCCCCAACCAGGGATCAAACCCGCATCCCCTGCATTGGAAGCGTGGAGTCTTAACCACTGGACTGCCAGGGAATTCCCCACCAGTGGCGTTTAAATGGCTAGCGGGGGATGAAATATTTCTCCAGAGTAGAAGGCTTAGTGAGATTTTCTTCCTGCTAGCCTCAGCTCTAATTATTAGGGATAGAATACCTATTACTTGTCAAGGCAGAAGTACTCAGAGCTGTGTAGGTCCAGAAGAGACCAACCTTGTGTTATAGAAGGAGAAACTGAGGCCCAGAAAAGGGTGGAAACATTAATAGGGCTCACTGGGAGTTGGTGGCAGAACTAGCACCTCTTATTGCCAGGTCAGGGCTCTAGTGACTTTGGTATCTGCCAGGGTCCCTCCCATCTCTTACCCTGGGGTCACGTGTCTCCTTCACGTGTGAAAATGCTCTCATTACCATTCTTTCCTCTGGCTGCTTTGCTGCTGGTCTAATAGCTCAGATTTTTATAACAGGAAGTAATTTGGAACCATCTAGACTTGCTGTGGGACCTCTCGACCCATTCCGTGGATGTATGCCCTACTGCAATACCTCAGCAAAGGCCCAAGGACACAATTCACGTGTCTTTAGTCACATCCTATGTCTCTTTGCTTACTGTGTTATCTGCTTGCCTTGCCTCCCAGACCTAAAAGGAAGATTTAAGTCAAGTCTCAGTGTCAGGTTTACTATATTGGTCTTCAGTAATGGCCAGAGGGGTCATTTGGCTACTATTGAGTGGATTAAAATCAAAACAATGGAAAAGACATTTTCTGGGAGCTCCCAGGCAGAAGTACTGCTCCCACCTAGGGGATTTCAACACAGAATCTACGAACAAACTACTGGAGAGTCACATTTTACTTGATGTCTCCTTGTAAATCCAAATTCTTACACTGTTTGTATTTTGTTTTAGGTATCACAGAGTGAGAGACTCTGATCTTGGCAACTGAATCCTAGCAGAGACTTAATTCTGGATTTTTCCATGCTCTCTAAAATTCCCTTGTAAAATAGAGCATGGTTCTCTATTTCTCTATCTACGGTGCGATTTTGCCTCCTAGGGGACATTTGGCAATGTCTGGAGACAATTTTGATTGTTGTGACTGGGGAGAAATGCTGCTGGGATCTCGGGTAGAAGCCAAGGAGGTTGCTAAACACTCCACAGGACAGCTCCCCACAACACAGAATTATCTGACCCCAAACACCACTAGTGCTAAGGTTGAGAAACCCTGTGAATAGACAGGTCATTTTTCCCTTAATGGAATTAGCACAAGCCTGCTTATTTCCAGAGGGCTTTTGCTTCTTGAAGTGCCCAGCAGGTTCGAGGGAACTCATTTTCTCAGAGAAGCCTGAAAGGAGGTGGTTGCAGGGAAAAGAAGACTCTGATTATGGAAGACTGGGTAAGGGGTAGACACTAGGCTCCTGAGTTGGCCGATCTTCAGGAAGCGTGGCATGGGCCCTGCGTGGGCATAGTTCTGAGACTAGCTCCTCTGGCCTGGCCCTCACATGGGACTGTGGTATTTCCAGAACTCTCCTGATCATGGAATACTGGATGCACACTACTATCCTGAGAGAAGACACTGGTCTTCTTTGTTCAGGTAAAGAGAGGTATTTCATGCTGAAATAGAATCTCCCCATTTCCTCCATTTCTCTCCCAGATAAAAAACTAATTCCCAGGGGCTTCCCTGGTGGCACAGTGGTTGAGAGTCCGCCTGCCGATGCAGGGGACGTGGGTTCATGCCCTGGTCTGGGAAGATCCCACATGCCGCGGAGCGGCTGGGCCCGTGAGCCATGGCCGCTGAGCCTGCGCATCCGGAGCCTGTGCTCTGCAACGGGAGAGGCCACAACAGTGAGGGGCCCGCGTACCGCAAAAAAAAAAAAAAAAAGTAATTCCCAGTTCTTGTAATAGTTTTCTTTGGTTTTTGTTTTCCCTGAAAGCTATAGGAAAGAAGTTACAGAACATGCAAGAATGCACATTTAACATAAAATGGTCGTTTACAGGGTCAAAGAACTAAAGAAAGGCATTAAATGTTGCACTTCAGCTAGCAGTCGAAATCGAACATCTGGAAACTCTTCTCCAAAACGAATTCAGAGCTCTCCTGTGGCCCTGCCAGGGGACAAGTGTTCTCCCAAAAAAGTCAAGCTGGGGCTCCAACAGTCACTCACAGTGGCACCTGACTCCACGAGAACGAAGGCCCATCCTCTGGCCAGTCACCCAGCCAATATCCCTTTTGCTTCTGTACCTAAGGCTCCTGGTAAAAGGGGTGGCTCTAGAGGGAGTCCTCCCCAAGAGTGGGTCATTCAAACTAGCTCTATCAAAGGAACCATGCGGCCTGGACATTTAGCCAAAAAAGGGGCAGAAGAATCAGCTGCATCATGCTCTGAGAAAAATCCAATCGGCAACAAAACTGCCCTCGGGTGGGGAAGCAGGGCCCCTGGCCCAGGAGAAGAAGCAGTCCGTGGTAAGCTGCCTTCCCGGTGCAAGAAAGTGCAGACTGTGCAGCCAGTGCAAAAGCAGCTTGTGTCACGAGTTGAACTCTCCTTTGGCAACGTCCATCACTTAGTAGAGTACAGTCAGGGCAGCAAGGGGGGCACACCTACTAGGCCTGCCTCTGAAGCTTGGACAGACATCCCTCCACATCAGAAGGAGAGGGAAGAACATTTGCGCTTCTATCACCAGCAGTTCCAGCAGCCACCTCTCCTCCAACAGAAGTTAAAGCACCAACCACTGGAAAGGTTTTTATGCCAGTCCCGGCCTCCAGAGGGGCAGCTCCAGAATGACACCCCTCCTCCCTTCCACTCTTGTTGTGAGAGCCATGATGGAGCCCAAGCTGAGGACCTTGATGACAGCGATTTCAGTGAAGATTCTTTTTCACATGTTTCCTGTCAGAGGACCACAAAGCAGGGAAACACCCTGGAGAATAGCGAAGGCTCGTTCTTCCTTCATCAGAGGGAGCAAGGTCCTGAGGAACAGGTAGCCGAAAGGCGGCAGAGTCTGTGTTTTAGCCCCAGGACAGAAGGTGACGAGAAGGGTCTAACTGGAAGCTGGATGTACTCCAGGGACCCCGCAAGCCACAGGATAGCACTTGATCACGGCCACAGCCCAAGTCAGGTGCCCTTGGACTGGAGCAGAGAGGAGGACTCCACCTCCTCAGGGCCTCCTCCTGGAGAAAACCTGGCAGAGAAGCCTTACTGCTCACAGGCAGACTTTGTATATAACCAGAAAAGGGGGGGCGGACCAGCCTTTGACCTCAGACAGGATGCCTTCAAAAATGAGGTTCCTCGGCAGGCTGAGGGCAGCTCACCATCCCTGGAGGAAGATGGTTGCACTTTCTCACTATCCCACATCACAGTTCCTGGATCCCCAGACCAAAGAGACACAGTGAGCACACCTCTGAGAGAAGTCAGTGAAGATATACCAACTGTGGCAACCAGAACAATGAAAAACAGTAACCCTTTCCAAGGAGAAGACTCTAGAGGGGAACTAGGCACGTGCTCTGAGCATGCTTCTGAACTGATGGCTCCCCTCACCATGTCTCTCCTGGAGAGCCCAGATGATGAGGGCTCTCCTCCCTTGGAGCAGTCGGCCCAGGATGGAGCTGCGCACAGTCTAGTGGCAGCAGACACAGGGGGGCAAGTTGTGGGCCACACAGTGTCATCTGGTGATCAAGAGGCAGACCTGCCAATGTCTTCAGCAACTGAGCACCTGTGGCTCTCATCATCTCCCCCCGACAGTAAGCCTGGGGGTGATCTTCCAGCTCTGTCCCTGTCACCCATCCATCAGCACCCACCTGACAAGCTGCCCAACAGGGAGGCTGACCTGGGGGAGCCCTGTCAAAGCAGAGAGACTGCACTCTTCTCCCAGGGGCACTATGATGGCGATGCTGAGACAGAGCTGGGCTGCTCCCAGGGTTTCCCAGAAAAACCCTGCCTCACCATACATACTGGGGGACCCCACTCTGGGCCTACATTCACCCCCCAAACAGGAAGTAGTGATGTGGCTGACCAGCCCTGGGCCCAGGAGAGAAAGCACCTGGTAGGGCTTGGCTGGCAGGAGCTGGATTTGTCCACAGATCCCATCAAGCTCTCTTGCTACAATGAGGACATCACGTGGCTCAAACGCAGGCCAATCCCAAGGTACTTAGCAAGGCTAGGTTCTCCCAAGACTGCCAGGACACTCCGTCAGCCCATCCTGGGGCACGCACAGTAAGTTGGACTTTCCTACCTAGACTTGAGCCCCTTTGGCACCCCTACTCCCACTACAGCTGAATGTTTTGTCTGTTCTGGGAATGGCTGTGGTTGGCTCAGAGAAAGGCTTTTTGTCCACCTTATCAAGGGAGCCTGCCTAGATGCATCTGACATGAACAGCAGGAATAAAATGTATTGGAGCAGGCCTGCCAGGTAGGGTAGGTGGGATGTGAGTGAAAGAAGCTTGGGAAAGCTGAGATGTGAGTGAAAGAAGGGAGGATCTGACCCTATAAGTAAGCCTAAGACCTATGGTGAGATCAGAATCCTCTTCTTCATTCTGTTGGGCCTGTGCTCCTGGAAGTGCTCCCCAGGGACACAGCAGCAGCAGCCTTGTGACCCCAGAGCCAAGGCTGGCTGGTCACCTTCCAAGATGGTGAAGGTAAAAAACAGGGGCTGGTGATTTGTGCTGCTTTCCCTGAAGGAGGCTGTGGATGGTACAGCAGAATGAGAGAGCCTTTGAGAATGTGAGAGAAAGGAGGGCAAGAGGTCTAGCAGCATCAGAGGCCCAGGAGCAGGAAGGCAGGGCAGGCCTATGGGAACAGATGCTTCCTATGTGAGGCTGCGGCCCTCTGCTAGGGCTCCTGATACCTGGGCAGACCGTCTGCCAGCTGCTCGCTGGGGCTCAGGCCTGGGCCTTGGGCGAAGAGAAGGGCGTGTAGGGATGTGCACCTCTACAAGGTAGACAGTCTTGCTGTTTCCGTGGTCTCTATCCATAATCAGTGGAGTCTGACACAGTCAGGTCTAATGACCCTGTAGATGTTTCTAAATTTGGGGATCAGAGGATGGGGGGATGGTCAGTGGTAACCTAGAGGTTGGAGGTCACAAGCTAGGGAAGATAACATGCTGAGCCCAGAGGTTTTATTAGCTGGATTCTTCTGACAGAAGGCAGATCCTCCAGCTTCTAGCTCAAACCCCCTTGCTTTGGTCCCTGAACTCCCCAAAGAAAGTAGAAATCACAGCAGGCTAGGTGGCTGGCTCTACCTTGTGCCAAGTGTGCCAGCTGCAGTGGCACAGCCTTGAGCTTTCTTGCAGGGAAGATGTGGGCAGCTCCTGTGGAGGAGAAGCAGCATCCAGCCCTGTGCCTCAGTGTATCTGGAGGCAGGGGGCTGCTCCAGAAGCCCATCTCTTCTCAGAATCTCATTTGTACCCCCCTAGCCCCTTGACAAGGCCTGAAAAGAATGGGTGAGGGGCAGGAGGTGCTGGGGAGCTGGTCCTGGTCACAGCCTCGGCCTCTTTGGGCAGAAGCAGCTCCTGGCCTGGAAATGAGGCTCACTTCCAGAAAGCTGCCCAGGAGAGATGGGAGGCCCGGAGGACCACAGCATCCCCTCTGGTTCCCAGGCAGGTACTCATCCGAGCACACCAGGAACAGCTGGATGAAATGGCCAAGCTGGGCTTCAAGGAGGAGACCCTGATGAGCCAGCTGGCTCCTAATGTAAGTGGTCTTGGCCGGACTCTCAGGGGTTGTTGGGAATTACCCTGCAGCTAGTTTGACAGTCATCCTTTTTTGATGCAGCTGTGTGTACAGAAAGGGTCTGCTGTCACACTCTAACCTTGTTGAGGCCTTGGACCTGCTCTTGCCACCCCTCTGAGTTGGCTTGAGGGCGTGCAAGGACAGGTGGGA
Source organism: Tursiops truncatus (assembly GCF_011762595.2). Taxonomy (NCBI): domain Eukaryota; kingdom Metazoa; phylum Chordata; class Mammalia; order Artiodactyla; family Delphinidae; genus Tursiops; species Tursiops truncatus. The sequence continues at coordinate 35,005,713 of NC_047039.1, forward strand.
GATGGTGCTACACTCCCCATTCCCAGGCCAAAATGTTTCCAGCCTCTGTTCTTTGCCATTCTGCCCTCCTAGTGGCTTGTTGGTGCCCCTCCCTGTGATGGTAACAGTGACTTACTTGCCTTATGCAGACCAGAGGTACTTCTACAAAACCACCCTTCTGCCCTGCGAAATACCTCTCTGTGTAGAAAAGTGGTCCCACACTGTGCCATGGTGACTGTCCTGCAGATTTTCCAGCTGGAGGAAGGGCCTGGGCTCTGAAATCTTCATACAAGAGAAGGGACTAGAAAAGCTGATCTGGCAGCAACAGCAAAAGCTCCACTTGTCCTTTGTTTCCTTTCCAGGATTTTGAAGATTTTGTGACCCAGTTAGATGAAATCATGGCTCTGAAGTCCAAGTGCATCCAGAGTCTGAGGAGCCAGCTGCAGCTATACCTGGCCTGCCACAGGCCAGCTGCGGCCCCTGAGAGGACAGCGGTGTCTTAGAACAAGATCCAGTATGTGGTGGCTGGGCTCTCAAGAGCTGGAGGGCCTCTGCCAGGTCCCCCTACAGATAACAGAACCCACTCCCTGGTCCTGCCCATGCTAGCCTCTCCCTAGCCACATGTGGCCTTGGCTGGGCCCCAGCCCCTCTCTCAGGGCCAAGCATCCTTCCCTCAATTCTAAGCACAGGAGCATCTGTAAGGAAGGACAGATCAGCCTGAAAAACTTAATAGGCCCCTCCCTTTTCTTTGGGACTGGAGGAGGATTTGCCTTTACTGACCCCTTGTCTGTGGAAACACAGGTCTAATAACCCTGTAGATGTTTCTAAATTTGGGGATCAGTGGATGGGGGGATGGTCAGTGGTAACCTAGAGGTTGTGTTGAGGTCACAAGCTAGGGAAGATAACATGCTGAGCCCAGAGGTTTTATCAGCTGGATTCTGTGCCTTTCTCCAGGACTTGGTCAAAAATGAAAACATTGGTGCTAGTGGGGCGGGGGAGGGTGAGCTCTGCCCCATCAGCCCTTGGAGATTGATTTGGGACTTTAGTTAGCTTTTGAAAATGTAAAATGAATAAACCTTGATGTCTTTAATAGCAGCAGATGTGGGACAGGCTTTATGCTTCCAGTTCCCCTCCCTCCCTGCAATCCAGTATTTAGACAGAAGAGGGTGCTCGCGTCACTGCATTATTCTTTTCCAATCTCTACCTTGTGCTGGGACCATCCACCTGCGTCATGCTCTGGCTCCTGTCTGTGAATCCTCACCCCCACGCCCTCACGGAATAGTGGAAGAGCTGCAGTTATCTCAGGCAAGTCTGTCTCCTAGCCTCACCCTCATCCGGGACTGCCCTGGCAATCTACTCCCCCCTCAATGGCCTGTGTTCAGGGTCTTGGCACTGAGTGCTCTGGTCAGTAGTGTGAGATGAGAGTGAAAGAAGGGAGGAGTAAAGCAGTTCTACACACATACACGCACACCTTCATGTGAGTTCCTTCTGTATCTTTTTAGCAGAAAGAAGCTTAAGAAATACCAAGTGGCCTCCAGGTGGCCCACTTAACCAAGGCTACCCTGGATCAAGTTGAAATTCATGTCAAAGCCCTTGGCCCTGGCACCATTTTGGTATGAAACTTTGATTTCCTACAGGTAAAGGATAACTTTTACAGGTTTTTAAAAGAAGGGTTTAATTAATTTTAAAGGCCAGAAGAGGGGCTTTCTGAGACAATGGCCATGCCTGACCTGACCACCAGAGGGCAGCCTCTTTCCAGCTTGGTGCTTCCCAGCCCAAAGGTTCTGTACCCGCTCCTCACGTGATCACTAAAAAAAAATTAGAGACCCATCCAAGCCAAGAGCACAGGAGGGACTGTGGGGCAGTATTAAGTATAAGGACAAGAAACTCTAGGGATAAATCTAGTTCCATCAGCTACATCAGCACTACTGAGAGCTAATAAAGCAGTCTGAATCCCAGTCCTGCCTGTGGAACACATAATTCTGCATGATGCTGCTCAGAGGACAAGGGGCTTGTTCCTCATTTCTGAGTGATTCCCCTGAAGGCCCAGCCTGTCTCACCGCCACAGTCAGTCTTGCAGGAAGGCATATGTCTATGTCCTTGACCCAGAGACTGGGCTAGGTCAAGTTTAAACAGACCCTTGTCTACACCTGCCTTTACAAACCAAAAACCAGGGCAGACTGGGGGGCCAGCTCCTGGGTCCCATGGGCCTAAGAGTTGGAAGAAAGTACTGAAATGACAGAAAATGGTTAGCTCCTGTTCCATCCCCAGCAAATCCCTTTACCACTCACTCACTTCCACCCTGCAGTATAAGTCCTTGGCAATAAAGAAGTTATCACAGCAGGATATACCTTTTAGATTTTTATTAGTAGTTCTCTCTGAAAAATCAAAATAGTTAGCAAATTACTTTAGATTCATCAAGACTGTATATCCTTTGTATTTAGATCTTTAATGATGTACAACATAATACAAAACAAACCAAAGACTAATTTCTATGACTAGGTGTTATTCATTGTGTCATCCTAGAGCAGGGGGCTGGAGGGAGAGGCTGTTCTCCAGGGAGAACTGAGGTGGAGTTAGTGCTGGGTGACTAAATCACAGCCTCTTTCTTCCCCACTTGATGTGCTAGGAAGGGGCCAATGATTTCTTAAACTGACAACTGTTTTCTAGAGCAGGGGGCTCTAAAATCTCGGGTAGCAGAAGACTGTGGTCCAAACCAGGCCAAAAGAAACAGGCTGGGGCAGGGAAGTATGGTAACTGCCTGGCAGAAAAGGCAAACTCAGGGCCCCAAGGGGAAAAGGGCATTCTTTGCACCTCAGAGACATTGCAGAGCCAGTGTTAACACTAAGTGACATCGTTAAAGGGGGAAAAAAACAAAACCCTGGAAGAACCTTTCAATTGCACTCAACTTGGATTAGAGGTCAGTCCACCCTTGCAGAGAAGGGAAACATCTAGCCCCAGAGCAGCACTGAGTCTGGCCCTCCCACCTCCTTCTCCCCAACTCCTTTTGGCAGCTGGGACAGGTTTCGGCTGAGGCCATACAGACCCCAGAAAGACCAGAGAAGTCTCTCTGGATGGCCAAGGTGGGAAGGACACTTCTCAGAATACAAATACTTTTACTGTGGAAGGAGCCGGGACAGTTCCGGGGGCATATGCACGCCCAAATCTTCCCCACTTTCTCCCCAGCTCAGGACCTAGGCTCATAGAGACTTGGCAAACACAGTCTCTACACCTGACCTTCCACCCCCAAAAGAAAATCCGGAAGCGTGCCCCTTCTTCCCCACAGGTGGTCTCCTCAGGGCCTTCGGCGGGGGGCGGGGGCTCCGTGGCAGGGCCTAGGCAGGGCCTGGTCTCAGCTGGCTCCCGCCCGAGCCATGAGGTCTTCCAAAGCATTGTCCTGGTCATTGTTGTGTAATAGCAGAACTTCCTTAATATCTTTCAGTTCAAAGCCCATTTCCTTAAATTTGCTCATTAACTGAAGAAACTCCATCATCTAAGGGAAATAAGAGAATACAGACTCAAGAAAGGGGTCCAAGCCACACAGCACAGCTGAGTGGAGGAATATGTGTGTAAGGGGGCTGCTTGGGGGAGCGTTCTTTGCCGGAGCCTCATGAGCCTCTCTGAGGTCCCCTAGCAAGCAGAGGAGGGCCGTAGAGGAAGCGAGGCTGTGGAGGAAGACAGGTTGATGCCATGGCCAATCGTCCATCAGGAGCCATGCCCAGTCCCAAACCTTGCTGACCTTCACTCAGGTCCCACCATCCACATCTGTGTTCCCACCCAGCAGGATACTGAACCCAGAAATGGCTGCTTTCTGGCTAGCAGCCTAGGTGAAGTGACTAGCAATCTCCCCCAACATCCAAAAATATGGCTTTTTGCCCAGGTCATTTTTCCCGTCTCTTCCCTGGGATTCTAGATAGTCTTCAACCCGATACTTTATCTGAGCCAAACTAGCCAAATGCCTTTCTGGACATGAGAAATTCTGTGCTTCAACTACCTCTGCCTACAGTCACTGGAAGGGATGAAGGTTGTAGTCCAGGAGGACCAAGACAGACTACTTTGTCCCTTCTTTCCAGAGGGTTCCCGTGAAGCATGAAGGTTCCTACCTTTTCCTCTGAACACTGCTGCATTTCCAGAGCCTCTTCCACTAAAAGAGGGTCAAAGCCCTTCTCACAGAGCTGTCCATGTGCAAAGAGATAGTCGAGAATCTAAGAAAAGAGAAAGGTTTAAGCACCTATTGCCACTCTTGTCTGCGCTTCCCAAAAGTCTTACACAAACCTACCAAGTGTGACAATCTGCTCCCCACCCTGGCTATTAGATCCTAGATAGGACTTGATTTTGTGCCTTGAATTGTGTCCAACACAGCAGTACCTCAGTGGCTACTTGCTGATAGGTACACCCTTCTAAACATGCATAGCCATTTTTCAAAGGAGTTCCTGTCACAGCTGACTCACATCTCCCAGCTGATGTCAATTCCACAGCCTAGGCAGGATATTCTTTTTTTTTAATGGTGACTTTTCTTTTTTCTAAATTTATTTATTTATTATTATTAGCATCATTATCATCATTGGCTGCACTGGGTCTTCATTGCCGCGCACAGGCTTTCTCCCTAGTTGTGGTGTGCGGGTTTCTCACTGCAGTGACTTCTTGTCACAGAGCACGAGCTCTAGGCACATGGGCTTCAGTAGTGGTGGCACGTGGGCTCAGTACTCGTGGCTCATGGGCTCTACAGCACAGGCTCAGTAGTTGTGGCGCACGGGCTTAGTTGCTCCGTGGCATGTGGGATCTTCCCGGACCGGGGCTCGAACCCGTGTCCCCTGCACTGGCAGGTGGATTCTTAACCACTGCGCCACCAGGGAAGTCCCAAGATATTCTTCTAAGAAACCACCCAAGTCAGAAAGTGCCCCCAAGGTTTAGGACTCCAGTACACTATTTTGGAACTCCCTGGGCAGTCCTGACAGGATAAACATTTCTGGAAGAAGACATCTGACCATACCTCAAGCCTAGAATGCTGTCTCAGGAGAGGCAGAGAAGGGGATAACTGGGTAACAGTCAACAACTCCAATACTCTCAAAGCTCTCCTTCAGCCTAGGTCTCAGAGCAGCCCCCAAAGCAGAAGCTGCAAAGCACTGCTGCTGAGGCTGCTGGTTTGCCCAACAAAGCACCCTGAGTCCTGCCCACACCCCCTCAAGTCACAGGAAAAGACAATGGTGCTGTGAGTCTGAGGGACTCTAGGATAAAGGCAAGACACTATTCCAGCTCCAGAGATGTGGGACCTCTCTCCTACCCCCGCCCTGCCCCATGGCTGACTAACCGCTCACCTGCTCAATATTCTCTCCTTTCTTCTTCATGGCTTTCAAGACACACTCATATGAGTAGCCCATGCTGACCACCGTCTCCACACAATGCCGCTCACTGGGGGACAGCGTCTGCAGTTCAGAGTAAGCCTGGGGACAGCTGGGAGTGTTGGGCACTTGTGACATTGAGAGATTAGGAGGTGTGACCTGGTGGTGGAGAAACAAAAGGATTAAGGCAAGAAGAAAGACATGTAGCCCAATCCAGGGGCTTGTCGTTTCTGACCTAATGAAACCTCCCAGTCAAGCAACCTGCCTGCAAGCAAGGGCCAGGTTTCTGGCCAGACATCCTGAAGAAGACTGAAGAGTGGTAGGGGAGCTCCAGCTGAGAGAGAGAAAAACTGGGAAGACACCTGCAACTGTGGCTGTCCTCTGCCTTCATCCCACCTTGCAGAGTGAGGAAGCACCACAAGAGCCACATGCCCTTCCATGCCCAAACCCCCTGGGCTTGAGGTGGAGAAAGAAGTTCTGAAAACTACATTCGGGACTGATGCCCAAGCTGGCTGCTGTTATTTCTCTCCAAGGCTCCTTTATCCCTTTCGTAGGCTGCCGTATCTGAGTCCTAAAGGGATCAGTAACCTCAAACACCCCCACTCTGGACTGACTCTGCCAGTAATGTGTCCATCCTCGCTTCTACTATCGCTGGCTGGGCAGAGACTGCCAGCGCAGTTCCCACACTTGGCCAGCTCAGGGCTCCCGTGCTCTGAGGGCACTCCATCTCTGCCCCACACCATGCACTGTGCTTTGATTCCCTGCAATAGCCGCTGTTGTACGGAGCCAAGACTGAAGGACTGCTACCCACTCCAGGCTGTGCCCTCAAGGACTGGACTGTGGTCTCTAGGGCCCTGCTGCTACTGGACCTTACTAACCCCAGCCTGACTGGTGGACAGATTCCCAGGATTAAATCCTCCCACCACTTCTGATAATGAGTCAGCCCCAAGGCAAAAAGGCAGCTCACTCCCAGGCCAAAGGACAGAACCACCATGGGAACAAGGTCACAAGCTGTTTGACAGCTTGGCCCAGCTCTGAAGAACCAGGGAAAGTTTTTCAACAAAATTTTCTTTATTTCTTTTTTTTTTTTTGCGGGGGGCCGGGGTGGGGGAGGGAGGAGGGAAAGGAGCCTGCTATCCTAAAAGCATGTTCAAAATTATATAGCTCCGGACTTCCCTGGTGGTGCAGTGGTTTGAAATCCGCCTGCCAATGCAGGGGACACGGGTTCGAGCCCTGGTCCGGGAAGATCCCACATGCTGCAGAGCAACTAAGCCCGTGCACCACAACTACTGAGCCTGTGCACCAGAGCCCACGAGCCACAGCTACTGAAGCCCACGCTCCACAACTACTGAAGCCCACGCTCCACAACTACTGAAGCCCACGTGCCTAGAGCCCGTGCTCCACAACAAGAGAAGCCACAGCAATGAGAAGCCCGCGCACCACAATGAAGAGTAGCCCCTGCTCGCCGCAACTAGAGAAAGCCCGTGCGCAGCAATGAAGACCCAAAGTGGCCAAAAACAAACAAATAAATATTTTAAAATATATTATTAAACTAAAAATAAAATATTAAAAACAAATTATATAGCTATAACTGGATGCTCTCCTCCAAGTCAGCTGGGAAAAACCAAGAAGATTCTACAGGCCTAAAAGCCAGTAGTTTCTGCTTAACCATCTCACCCACAGCATACTCCAGGCAGTCCAATCGTGGGGCTCAGTCATTAGGTTACAGGAGTCACGACAGGGCATGGGAACTGCATCACACCCTCTGGCCACTGCAGGCCCCAAGATTGTCTCTCTCTTTTCAGGGGCAGGCTCTACCTGGGCTTGAGAATACCAATAGCCAAACAGCATTTTGGTCGCACTGCTGGCACAGTACTTATTACACACAGTATGAGCTCCTAGAGGTTAGTTTCCATGACACATGCATTTCTAGATGCCTAAGGCCTGGCTTTGAGCTTGAAACTTACCCCTAATCAGTTACTGAATAAGTGGAGCTCTATTAGGATTTCAAAGGGGGGATTTTCATTTAACACAATAAGTTGACACTGATTCTCCTCCCCTCCAAAACCCACTAAAATGATAATGAAACAATTAAAACTGTATTAACCTTTAAGGTCAAAGAAAAAGAGGGAACAGCAGAGGACAATATATTTCAATGAAATTTTAGAAGGTGGAATGCTAATGGAGGCAGAGTAATGGGCAGAGGCAATGAAGTTACACGCCCCTGGAGACCCCGAGAGAGACGGGTTCAGCATTTGGAAGCACCCGGTACTGTTGGGATAAGGCAAGAAACGAAGGCAGTGATCAGAGCAGAAAACCCTCAAGCAGACCTTCCCCACCTCACCTTTGCAGGAGGCAGAACATTAAGTCTCTAGAAAACGTGAGCCAAAAGGACTAAGGATACCAAGCACAGCATATGGCAGAGTGAGGTGCAAGAACCAAAAGGGACTAAGTAACTACACCAGCATTCCCCACCTTCTTTAGCATTCAAGCAGAACTCTCTAGATAAATTTTAATAGCCCCCAAGACCTTCACATGTTGATGTTTTGCAGAGCTCCCCTCAAAGCCAACCTTCAGCCTATAGTGAATCTTCATGATCAGCAAGCACACCCCAACATACACATTCTCCGTTTTGATTTATTTTAGTGCCTCACTCTTAAATGTGAATAGAAAGCCAAAGCCACCAACATAAGACCAAACCAGAAGAGGGAAAAGACAAAACACTTGGAAATTTAAAATAAAGTAAAAATTTTATTTAAAAGATTATGATATTAAAAAAAAAAAGGGTTATACACAGGCAAGGATATATCCCAGAAAGTAAAACATAAAGTCAAAGAGATAGAAAATACAAAAAAGAAAATACAAAGCGACGAACCACATCAACCAGATTTTGAAAACTGAGCTGAGCCTTTGGATCCAGGAGGGCCAAGCACAATGAATGAACAAAGCCCATCACTGGTAAATTTCTAATCTCCAGAAATGAAGAAAAGAAAGCTTGTGGGAGTAGGGGAAGAAATCAGAATAGCACTGTATTGCTAGAAATCAGTGGAGCTTATACTTAAATTTGAATTTTTTTTTTTAAGGGAGCAATGTCTTAAAAATTCTTGAAGAAAAATGACCTTCAACTAAGAAATCTAAATCCAAAGTATTATTCACATGTGAGGGTAAAATTAAGACATTTTTAGATATTCAAGGACTCAAAAATAGGACTTCCCTGGTGGCGCAGTCGTTAAGAATCTGCCTGCCAACACAGGGGACACGGGTTTGATCCCTGGTCTGGGAAGATCCCACATGCTGTGGAGCAACTAAGCCCACGCGCCACAACTACTGAGCTTGTGTTCTGCAGCCCACGAGCCACAACTACTGAAACCTGCACACCACAACTACTGAGCCCATGCGCAGCAACTACTGAAGCCCGTGTGCCTAGAGCCCGTGCTCCGCAACGAGAAGCCCCTGCACTGAGAAGCCCGCGCGCCGCAACGAAGAGTAGCTCTCGCTCACTACAGGTAGAGAAAGCCCGCACGCAGCAACAAAGAACCACCCCCCCCAAAAAGACGAAATCAGACAGGTTGACCAACATGCTTGAATGTATTTGAACAAGAAAATTATCATTAGGTCTTTGGCAGCTCTTTTGGAGCATTTGGACAAAATTAGCAACAGGCACAAAGAAACCATGCAGACTTTTTTAATGGGGCAGTTAAACTAGAGAAACAAAAAGCTACCAAAAAAATCATCATCATCACCAGAGTACACCATCTGAACTCAGTAATAAATATTTACCCAACCATAATAATATGAACAATAACATTAACTGAACCGAAATTTGTGATATAAATATGATGGGAGGTACAGGAAGAAGGTAGAGAAGGGGCTATTATCAGAGCTAAATCCTCAACTACTGCAACAGGAAGTATAAACCTGTCTAAAATTGATAAATTTAGAAAAATGTAAGCATCTAATTCAGAAATACAGAGATAAATCCCAGCATAAACAGTTTAAAGGTCAAAAGTGCCTGACTATGGGAAGCAAAACTGGAACTGGGGAGAGGTGAGGCAGGGAGCTACTGTTTTTCAATACAAGCCTTTTAAATGCTACTTGATTTCATGAAAATACGTTTGTAGTACTTTGATAAAAATAAATTCATTTTTTATTTTTATTTATTAAAAATGTTTTTCATTTGTTTATTTCTTTTTTGAGGCTTCCTATTTCTTCCTTTTCTTTTTCTTCTTTTTTTGGCTGTACCACATGGCTTGTGGGATCTTAGTTCCCCAACCAGGGATCGAACCTGGGGCCACAGCAGTGAAAGCGCCAAGTCCTAACCACTGGACTGGTAGGGAAGTCCCTCATTTTTTAAATCTAGAGATGGAGAAGGACTCTACTGTAAGTATTAAAGCAATGGCAACATAAGAAACGATCAACAGATTCAAACACCGAAAAGCTAAGAGATTGTATGCAATGAAAATTATTTAGGATACAATTTAAAAGCAAACTGGCACTACTCGTATGCTTCTTGGCCAAAATTAGTAAATTGAGAACTCAGAAGTATAAGGAAAAAGGCAAATATTTTGCTGAAGTAACTGTGAAAAAGTGGGAAATAGATATCCATAGCCGGAGATAGAGAACCCAATGGCAGAATGAGCCTAACCTGTGAGCAGAGCAAGACTCCTTGAAGGGTTGAGGGGCAGTGGGAAGAGGCCCTGGTGCTAGGTCAGGCAGGTCTATGCTGGACACAGAATAAGGGCACATCACAAGATTGTTCCTCTTAACATGATCCCATGGAGTTCTCAACTTCTAAGATTAGTTTATATAAAACAGTGAAACATGAAATCAAAATCTAAAAAATGAGACCCAAACACTGGGCCTGAAATAGCCGACAAGAACCAAATTCCAGGAACACTTCCCTAGGAGTTCCTATTTGAAGGATGTATACAGTCCAGCTGACCACCATCACCACCCACCTGCCTCAAGTCCCTATCTTGGAGAGAAGTGCTTCTCTCACTGGGAAGCTCCTACCGTGGGCCTCAAAGACTCGCACTAAGGATAGAAAGCCAGGATGGGAACTAGGCTTTGCTCCCTGGAGGTAAGGGTCATGACTTCCTTAAAATATCACCAGAACTCTGGGCTTCCCTGGTGGCGCAGTGGTTGAGAATCCACCTGCCAATGCAGGGGACGCGGTCCGGGAGGATCCCGCATGCCACAGAGCTGCTGGGCCCGTGAGCCATGGCCACTGAGCCTGTGCGTCCGGAGCCTGTGCTCCGCAACAGGAGAGGCCACAACGGTGAGAGGCCCACATACCGCAAAAAAAAAAAAAAGATCATCAGAACTCCAACTCTGTTTATATTTGCCCCCCAAAGGCAGTCAGTCCCCAGGCCAGGGAGAAGCATGGTTTCCGCTGACACTCTAAGTCGGTGGGGGTGGGGGAACCTTTCAGAGTGCTTTTAATTCCTCTAAAGCACACAATGAGTCACAAAGCGAAGAGGAGTATCCTGCTGACCAAAGTCCAACCACAAACCAGGAGGAATTAGGATAAGGTCCACCCTAGGAGATGTTATGCACTCTATTTAGTTTCTCTGGGCCAGGGTCCATGGAAGTTTACGGGCAGCAGTAAGCTCTGACAATGGAAGCACTCACACAGAGAAAATCATTTACCAAGAATGTCACTGCTGGGAACTTGCACTCTTTGTAAGGCAGGCCAAGGCTCATCTTTTCTACCAGCTAATAGCAGACTTATTATGGTCTCTCAGAGATTTCCCACTAATACAATCAGGCTCCTTTCTGGCTCTAAATACTGTCTTGATATGCTGTCATTTAAAAAATCTGAACTGGTGTAGCAAAAGGTTCTTGGTCTTCTGTGATTTCTATTCTATAATGCAATTGTTCTGTGGGGCTGAAACAACCACATAAAGTAACCTCCCTATATATGTATGCATCTCTCTTGTGTGACAAATCAGATTTTCTTCAAGATGATACAAATTACAACTTTCGTATCAATCCACCCTTCAACACTAAATCTGACTTCCAACCTTCCCCTCTCCCTCCCTTTGGAGAAAACTGCACAATTCTTAGTAGTAAGAAAAAAAAAGTAATTGCAGGATTAAAACCTATAGGTTTAAAAATGACAAATTTCTATCTTTTGCTGAAACTTCCAATACAAATTATGCCCCAGTTACTAAAGTACCGCCCAGTTTGAAAAACATAACCCCAAATTAGTCAAACACAAAAGAGCCAAACTTCAAGGCAGAGTGAGATGGAAAGAGGAAGGAGAGGGAGGTAGGGAGAAGATAAAAGGAGGAATACCAAGCAACCATAAAAAAATTAAGAAAGCTAACAGGAAAAAGTAAAAAGGCACAAAGAAAGAAAGCCTTTAAAAAATGCAAACACAAGACATGGCAGCACAGAAAACAACAAATTGATTAGGCAGGAAAACATCATTCACATGATACACATTATCTTTTTGAAGGAAAAGACCAAAAAGATGCAGGGAGGAAAAAAAAAAAAAAAAAAAAAAAAAAAAAAAAAAAAAAAAAAAAAAGATGCAGGGAGGAACAAGCCAACATTAACCAGGTTAGGTGCAAAGCTAATAATCTCTGTCCTCAGAAAAATAAACAGAACTACATATACTTAATGTAAGCAAGGTCAATTTGGTCATGCCCCATCCTGCCCTAAACCTTGCAAAGAAGAATGTGAGGGTGGCAACTGCTGGGTAGAATTTAGAAATCTGTGGAGCTTTATTTTTAATTCAGGGGGATTTAAAAGGCTTACTGTGGGACTTCCCTGGTGGCACAGTGGTTAAGAACCCGCCTGCCAATGCAGGGGACATGGATTTGATTCCTGGTCTGGGAAGATCCCACGTGCCGTGGAGCAACTAAGCCCGTGTGCCACAACTACTAAGCCCTAGAGCCCACGAGCCACAGCTACTGAGGCCGTGTGCCACAACTACTGAAGCCCGCGTGCCTAGAGCCCATGCTCCACAACAAGAGAAGCCACCACAATGAGAAGCCCGCGCACTGCAATGAAGAGTAGCCCCCGCTCACCACAACTAGAGAAAGCCCGCCCGCAGCAATGAAGACCCAACGCAACCAAAAATAAATAAATAAATTTATAAAAGGCTTACCGTGGGACAGGTATTTGGAGGTGATGATTCTTCTGTGCACACAGACAAGACAGAGAGGGAAGGCATCTGGGAATGGGTGAGGGTTGGCACCTCTGTGCCACTGTCCAAGTTCAAAGCTGAAAGCCCAAGAGCATGATGCCCATTGAGCTCACTGGCACTGCTTTGGGTGGAAGGCTTTAGGGAATTCCGGAACGTGCCACTGCGGAGGCAGGATGTGCTATGGAAAGTGCTTGCCATCTTGGCTGTCTTCTGACTGCTGTCATCAGAGTCAAGTTTGGGGAAGGACAGGGACTTGATATTGCTTACTGCAGGGATGGGGGGAAGGGACACTTTGGAAGACAGCGACATCTTTTCACAGTTGCCCAACTGTGGTAAGGTTATAAAGCCATTGGGTTTGTGAAGAGGCTTGAAATCTAGGGTTGCCCGCTCCAGGGATGCCAGGACCTCCTCATCCTGTAACACAGACCCAGAGCCACCTCTAGGCAAGTTACTGTCCAATAACTGGGCCATAATGGGTCCACTGGTTCCTACCAGAATGTTTCTCAGCTCTTCCTTCTCATCAATAGTTTTTAACTCCAGATTATCAAACGGGTCTTCTTCACACTCAAAGTCAGCAGGATTGAAATCTGCCTTTGTGTGGGGTGGGCTGAGAACTTTCTGTTTTGTGGCACTGCTGCTGACCCGAGTCGGCATGAGGATGCTGTTGTGCTGTAAGCTGGCAAGGATGGGATTGATAGGAGGTGGCATTGTGGCTGTACCGTGAGTCTTGGAGAAGCTCATTTTGCTGTCACCCTCTGGGCCACTCTTAGAATTCACTTTAGCTTCTGCTTCCTCAGCCTTGCGCTCTGCTTCCCACTGGGCTTCTTGGATTTTCTTAATATCTTCAGCCCACTCAATGGTTTTCTTTTCCAAAGAGAAGTCATACTGCAAAGATATATCAGATAAAGGAAGTGTGAACCCAGGTGGCTGCCCCTCCCCCACCCAATTCCTCCACCCAATTCACTTCTTCCTCACCCTGGCAAGGCAGCATTTATTAAGGTGTATGGGAGGATCCCCACTCAGGAAAACTAAGACTTCCTAATCTTACTTGATTTAATCAAACTATGCTCCCTGGTTACTTCTAGAAATTAACTAGAAAGAGCTCCTCTCACCTCTAATCCTACATACCAGGCCAAATGTACCTTGCCACTTCCCTTGCTTCTCTCCCCTCAGGCTATTTCCCTTCTTAGAATTCTTCATTGGTGGCTCAGGCAGAACTCAGCTGCCTCCTCTATAAAGCTTTCCTGATGGCCCATTCCTTCCTCTGAACTCTTACATAGTGTCTGTCTCTATTATTTGATGCTGAGCACATGTGACCACAAGTAGCTTTAGTCTTCCTCTAAACATTTCCCCAACACTATCACAAGCCTCTTGTGGGCAGCAACTGGGCTTTAGACCCTCTTAAGGTCTCCATTATCTAACACAATGCCCTAAATAGATCCCGCACTCAATAAAAACAACAGCCCCTAGTATTTAAGCACTTACAAGGTGCCATGCATGATTCTAAGCACTTTTTATATATTAGTTCTCTAGATTTTTTCAGCAATTACAGGGGCTATGCTCAAGGTCATAAAGCTGTTAAGCGGTAGAGCCTGGATCTGAACCCAGGCAGTCTGACAACAGATTCTATGCTCTAAACCACTACCAAATTACAGTGAACAGACTGTACTCTAAATGTAGAAAAACTGCTTATTAAGAAATCTAGACATAACCAAATTAAGATTTTACGATACAAACTCAACAAAAAGCAAACAACCTGATTAAAAAATGGCCAGAGGATCTGAATAGACATTCTTCCAAAGAAGCCATATAGATGGCCAAGAGGCACATGAAGAGATGTTCAACATCACTAATTATTAGGGAAATGCAAATCAAAGCCACAATAAGATATCACCTCACGCCCAGCGAAATGGCTATTATCAAAAAGGCAAGAAATAACAAGTGTTGGAGAGGATGGGGAGAAAAGGGAGCCTTCATACACACTGTTGGTGGCAGTGTAAACTGGCGCAGCCACTGTGGAAAAGAGTAAAAGCTAAACAATGTGTGCACATTCAAGGTTGGAGGCGCGATAAGAGTAAAGAGGAGAAAGGGAGAGGAAGGAGGCCTACCATGACCTAGAGCCACGGTAGGCCTAGAGTTTTAGAGTAGAAGAAACATAATAAAGTGCCTCAGGTCATCCCTAAACGTTTCAGCTTCAAACAACACAAAAGAAGCCTGGAAACGCACATGTCAAGAAGTTCACTTACACACCCTGAGCCAGTCACTGGGCCCCAAAAAGACACTTGGGGGATCACAGGGCTTCCTTTCTACCACTAACTGAATAGTGAGAAAATAGCACTGGGCAAAGGTTGCTGCTTCTAACTGTGGAGGAAATCCAATTATGCAACTGGTTTCCTCCATCAAAAACTGAGGCTGTGACCAACTTCCCACTGCCTGTAAACACAGATCTCTGAAGTTTTACTCCCAAAAACAAGTGTAAATTTCTTTCCTCTTTAGTGTTTTGTTTTTTTGTAATTACCAAAGTAATGTAGAATACTTGGAACATAAGAAAAAACAGAAAGGAAAAAACAGCAGAAATATTACAGTGAAAAAGAATGTGATTTTTGAGTGTACAATAATAAATAATAACATCATCTAACATTTATGGAGTACCAGGAACCAGAATAAGCATTAT
Organism: Tursiops truncatus; assembly: GCF_011762595.2. NCBI lineage: Eukaryota > Metazoa > Chordata > Mammalia > Artiodactyla > Delphinidae > Tursiops > Tursiops truncatus. Next base: position 35,020,861 of record NC_047039.1, read on the forward strand.
AAATGCATTATTTTACTTAATCCTTATAAAAACCTTAAAATATGTACAAGATTACACAGCTATTACATGGCAATTCCAGCCCATGAATCGCTGAACCAGAGTCTGCTCTAAACCGTGACACTAAAGGCCACCCTCCACTACTGTGGCCACTACCACCATTTCAGTACTTTCCGGACCTGGGTGCAAAGGTTTATGTATGTTTTACGGGCTCACTTTGATGATTTTTAATTTGAAATCTCAAGTTTGTATTGTCATGCAAGGGCAAATATGAAAAAGTTACAGGAAGCTTCAAGCTGTCTAGGGCTCTAGGTCTGACTCTTCTCTGGATAGAGAGGGAGCCAGCGCCAACACCACACCAATACCACAGCCAAATCCCCCGCTGGAGACCCTAGGCAGTCAAAGTTTAAGGAAGCTATCTGCAATTAGAGAACAAAAACACTGCAGCCAGCCCACACAGGAATGGAGCTTGGAGCCTTGATCTCCTCTTTTGTTATTAGTGGGTGTGATGAGTATGACAGGCACAGTACCAGGCACTCATTAGTGCATCACACTGATCAAACAGAAAATTCCCAGCAAAGCCTATTAACAGCAACGATGTGGGATTCCAAAAGCCTTCTGAATGAATCAATGAGGCAGCAAATAATATGAGGACTACTGAAATAAAATGGAGGTGTTATTTAAATCATATTGCTAGCAGTATTCTGCACACAGAGTGGTATTTACTGAATATTTGTTGCTGCCAATAAAAAAGCCACCAAGGAAACAGAACAAGGTAAAACTTCATAAGGGAAATCTCTATCTCTTCTGGCCCAATAAAGTCTCCATACACAAAAGGAGTATCGAGTCAGTATTCAAAAACATCTAAGATAGTCAACATTATTAGTAGCTAGAGAAATGTACATCAAAACCACCATAAGAGGGGTAATTCCCTGGCGGTCCAGTGGTTAAGATGCCATGCTTCCACTGCAGGGGGCGTGGGTTCAAACCCTGGTCTGGCAACTAGGATCCCAAATGCCACGCGGCCAAAAAACCAAAAACAAAAACCGTAAGACCACTGCACACCCATTAGGATGTACATAAATAACTAAAAAGACAGATGATAACAAAAGTTGGCAAGGATGTAGAGGAACTGGAAACTTCATGCAGTGTAGGTAGGATTGTAAAATGGTGCAGCCACTTTGGAAATTAGTCTGGCAATTCCTCAAAAGGTTAAACATAGTTAATATATGACCCAGCAATTCCACTCCTATGTATATACCCAAGAAAGCTGAAAGCATATGTCTGCACAAAAACCTGTAGACAAATGTTCACAACACAGATTTCCCTGGTGGCGCAGTGGTTAAGAATCTGCCCGCCAATGCAGGGGACATGGGTTCGATCCCTGGTCAGGGAAGATCCCACATGCCGCGGAGCAAATAAGCCCGCTCGCCACAACTACTGAGCCCACGTGCTGCAACTACGGAAGCCCGCTCGCCTAGAGCCCATGCTCTGCAACAAGAAAAGCCACCGCAATGAGAAGCCCATGCACCACAAGGAGGAGTAGCTCTGGCTTGCCACAACTAGAGAAAGCCCACACGCAGCAATGAAGACCCAATGCAGCCAAAAAAAAAAGTTCACAGCAGCATTATTCCTAAAAGCCAAAAAATTGGAAACCATCAAAAATGTCTATCAATTGGGGACTTCCCTGGTGGTCCAGTGGTTTTAAGACTCCACGCTTCCACTGTAGGGGGCGTGGGTTCGATCCCTGGTCGGGAACTAAGATCCCGTAAGCCACACAGCCAAAAAAAAAAAAAAAAAGTCTATCAACTGATGAATGGATATACAAACTGTGGTATATATCAATACAATGGAATTATTCAGCCATAATAATGAATGAAGTACTAATACTTCATTCATACAATATAGATAAAACTTGAAAACACTGAAGTAAAATAAACCAGTCACATATATATTTATGAATAGTTATATATAAAAGACTAAATATTGTATTATTCCACTTATATGATATTCCAGAATAGGCAAATGCAGAGAGACAGAAAGTAGATTTAGTGGTTGCCAGGGGCTGGGGGAAGGGGAAAATAGGGAGTGACTGCTAATGGACACTGGGTCTCTTTTCAGGGTGATGAAAATATACTGGAATGAGATGGTAATGATAGTTATGCAACTGTGAATATACTAAAAACAAATTTATTTGCATACCTTAAAAGGGAAAATTTTGTGGTATGTGAATTATATCAATAAAACTTTTATTTAAAAAATATAACTGAAGTTCTCCCACTACGATTATTTCCTAAAAAAGACTGGAAGGTAAAACAAAGAATACATTTTATTTTATTTATTTATTTATTTTCATTATTATTATTTTTTTTGGCCACACTGCCTGGCTTGTGGGATCTTAGTTCCCCAACCAGGGATTGAACCCGGGCCCTTGGCAGTGAAAACACGGCATCCTTTCCACTGGACTACCAGGGAATTCCCAATATTTTTTTTTCAAAGAATACATTTTAGAGTAACATGGTAATTCCTTAGTAAATCCCCCTTCTTTGCCAGGAAGTTGTATTTTAAAAAATCTAGAGTCACAGGAAGAAGTGTTTGGGTGAGTAGCGTACCTTTCTGTTTTTCCATGTAACTCCTTCTCTAAACTGTAAGCTCCTTGAGGAAAGTGGTTAAGGCATTTATCTTTATCCTCAACCCTAGCAGAGCGTCACTCAAAATCAGGCAGTCAGTAAGTGTGTAGGAAGTCACGTAACATGGCGCTATTTGCTGCTTTCAAGATGTAATTTTATACATTTATAAATAACTGAGCTTTAAAAATGTAAGGGCTGAAAAAGAAGCTACTGAGGAGATGGCATTTAAGCACAGTCTAGAATAGATAAATTTTTAACAAGCAGACAGCTTTTAGTATGGTGAGAAAGAGAATAATATTTCAAGTGGGGATAACAACTCATGAGAAAAGCATGGTAAAGACAGGTAATACACACAGTACATTCAACAAATTGCTACAGTATCCTGGTTTGGAGGGAATATAGAGGAGATGATGAGCTAAGGTACTCGACCATAACCTTATGTCTAGACTTGATTCAGTAAGGTTGGTGAATCACTGTAAGTTTTTAAATTCAGGAATATTATTCTAGAAACAATATGAAAAATAGAAGGAAAATGCTGTAAGCAGAGGAGCCCATTAAAGAGGCTACTGAAATAGCCCAGGTGAAAAAATAAGGTAAGGAATAACTGAATGGCAAAGGGAAGACACAGCAGAGAGAAAATACTACGTAACTTGAGTGACCAAGAAGGTAATGAGGACATTAATAGAGAGAAGGAAAGAGGGGAAGAAGCACGTCAGATGAGCAATGGGGATTTGTTTTGGACAAGGCACAGAATCCCAGGAACATACAATCAGATTACACAAAATCTGTAACAGATATATAAACATATATAAATGTGCGTGTGTGTGTACGCACGCCTGTGTGTGAGTGAGTGAGACAGTGTGAGCCAAGCGATAACAGGAGCTATCAGAAACACAAATAAGAGACAGGAGAAATTTTTTTTCTATTTCACTATACAGCAAATTCTTACTCCTTAAAATGTTAAATGTACTAAACTTTAACTAAAAATTACCACTTACCTGTACTTCTCTGACAACCTGCAAACAATCAGGCAAGGAGAAGCCAATAGGTAGACCAACTTTAGCTGGTGTTTTGAATTTGTCTCCTATCTTAAATGGGACATCATCAAGGTAACTGAAAGTCCCTACAATCAAAAATAAAGTACAAAATATCAGCAAAGAACTTATTATTTGTTTTGGTATAATCTTACATCTAGGATACAACATTAATTTATGCTATCCTAAGACTAGAAGTTAGAGTTCCTTCTCTGACTGCTTACCTTCTCCTGACCCTAGATCTCTAATAAGGACTCCTATTTGAGGTTACTTGATCTTATTAGGGTTTATATTCACTTATACTTAGCATAAAAGCCAAAGTACTCATAGTAGCCTAAAAGTCCTCCCCGACGTCCATTACCTCTCTTGCCCTCAATTCCTGGCTCACTGAACTAAGTCACAGTGATCCTCTGTTCCTCAACTATGACATGGTCAAAACTACTTCAAAAATTCTGCACTGGCTGCTTCCTCTAACTGGAATGTTCTTCCCTCAGATATTCACATGGCTTACTCCTTCACCTCCTTCAAGTCTTTGCTCAAATGGCACTTTCTAAGTGAGGCTTACCCTGACCACCCTATTTAAAATTACTACCACACCCTCACTGCAGTAATCCCACATTATCATCTATCTTTTCTCCATAGCACTTATTACCTTCTAACATATATGTAATTTGCCTTTTAATTATATTTATTGTCTGTCTTGCCCAGTGGAATATAAGCTCCCTGCAGGTAAGTATTTAAGTCTGTTTTATTCACTGATGTAGTCTCAAAACCTCAGCACTTCCTGGTACATATTAGGCACTTATTAAATATTGATGATAGAATCTTCACAAAAGAACCTCCTTGATTAGGATTTCTTTAGTAAGAATCATTTTTTAATTAACACAAAGAACTACTCTAGATTTTTTTTTAAGCTACATTCTAGAGATATGGAAATATTTAAGAAGTACAGCACTTATGGAAAAAAGGAAAACCAGACAAGACCATGGGAATCAGACCAGGATTATCAGGAGACACAAACCATACACAACTGAACTGCTTTAACTCCCTAAATGTTCTCTGCCCATCACAGATGCATAATACAGAAAGATCGGGACATTATCATCGATTTATAGGGTCAGACAAAAATGAGAGTGGTTCTTGTATGTGACTCTCACTAGGTATACACTCCAAATCAGGTCATGATTTCTTTTCTGGACCAGGTTTGGGGCTAACTTAACTGGCAGAAGCATCAGGGAGAATGAAACATAGTTCATAAAATAAATTTTGCTTTTTGAGTATTAGCAGCTAGTAAAATAAGGCTTACTTCTGGGTCTCACACTAGTATATTTTCTTGAGTGCTCATGTCCAGAATAAGACAATTACACCTCTTCCATAAAGAGATTTCTCTTCCTTTTAAGAACTCTGTAGATTTCAAGACTTATCAAGCAAGGTCAGGATATACTTGTAATCTTGTCATCATTCCCATTTCCCAAGGTAGATATTGCTCTGATATACCTGAAATCCTCCAAAAGAAAGAAGAATAGGCCCCCTCTCCCACTCCTGGGGGAGGGCGTCTACCTCTTTCCCATATAACTTCTAGCTAGAATTAAAACATTTTAACTATCTCTCACTCAGCTAGCAAATTAAATCTACAACTGTGTTCAATTTAATAATTTTTCTGAGGCATAACCATAACTGTTAACACTCTAGCAAAGTTTCCAAGTTGGTCATACCTTTGTAAGTGTTCTCTCAGCTGGCAATGCCTGTCACATTCCCACCCTTATTTACTTGATTAATTATGTCTTGCCCTTTAAGAATGAGCTTAAGAACAACTCCCTTCTCAATCTCAGAATAGGTCTTACCATTCTGTATTGTTAATAGTTTGTTTCCTTATACTACTCCCCACCCTGCACCAGAGACTTTGATCAAGGATTTGATCAAATTCCTATCCACACCCCCCCAAGCTCAGTATAACATCCAGCAGATGAGATTTGCTCAATGAGAATAAATAAAGAAGACATGGTCTTACACTTCTCTTGTATTTAACTCTCACACTAACTCACACTCAATTAGTATTTATTAAAATTCAAAATGATTTACCTAAAATGGCAAAGCTAGTCCTGAAAATGTTTTAACAGAGTACTCATGCAAGATGTAAGCACATTTCTAAGGTTCTGCAGAAAGTCACAAAAATGTACCAGAGGTACCAAAAAAAAGTATCAGGTACCATCACAGCTTGCCAACAAAACTCTGGTTATAACACTAAAACCTTCTGCCACTTATAAAATGCTTTATATTATAGAGATCAAAAGCAACGCTCTTTTTAATTGTAGAGAACTTTTATCCGTCTTCCATGGAAACAGGTGCTCAAAAGTTACTGAAAGTTAGAGTCTAACTTTGGCTAGTGCCCTGATTAACTGGAAACAAAGCTGGAACTAGCATTTTCTAGGAAGCATTGGAAAGATTTACAGTCAAGTTAATAATCACAAAAATTAAGTCTTTTGTTTAAGAAAATTTTAAGTATACATTCAAAGTAGGTTCATTATATAACGCACACATATTAGAAAAATCCTATCTATAATAATACTTATATGCATATATGATATACAAATCTAAGAAAACCTATCCACATTAATACTAACAAAATTTTCTTAATTGAATACTTCTATTATAGATTGGTAATGGGGAGTTGAGGGGAGAAAACCATCTGTTAAAAAGTACTATACTTGAGATATCTGAGCCAAATGATAATATCTTTCAAGAAGGGTGTTCAGTTTCCTTGCCTACCCTTTCAGTTAGGAAACTATGACAGTGTTGTATACACTGACAATTTATATTCTATAAATGGAACTAGGCCCTGGCTTAGAGACAGACCAGGGCCTTAGAGACAGACCAGATCAACTGCTGTTTCCCTTCATTAGCACCAATTACAGGTAATTGCTTTAAAAAGCAGTTTCATTTCACTAACAAAGCCAATGCCAAGGTGACTTAGCACATCTTCTAACCTTCCCCCTCCCCCCTTTAACCTCTGTTAACCGGGAATGAGTAAACAGTTTTGTGATTATTGGGAGGAGGGGGTAGGGCTAAAGGGCAAAAGGCATTAAGAGGCGGCAACAAGAAAAGCAACTTTTTGAATGATGGCCAGAGACTACCATAAGTACAATGAATGATGTTGCTGTGAGGATTAAAAAGAACATTTTTGCAAATATAACCAACTATGCCTTAGGAACTATTCATTTTTATCCAATATATCAGAATATCTATTTAAAGACATCAATTTCTCTTATTTCTCAATACATTTTATTTTTTAAATAGATTCAATAAAAACTCAACCACATGGCCCAGAGAATTAAGCACTGTGGTTAACAATCTTCTGGCTCACCCCCAAGTACCTTTTAGTTTCAGTCTTTATTACTGAAAATCTTTCTAAGATGTCTGAGCCCATTTTCCTCAGTTCCATTTAGAAAAAAGAAAGTACATCTCTGATGGCTGTGGCAGTTCCTTGAAGTCAGGTTCTGCACACTGCTCGCCATTATGCTATGGTGGAAGGAACTGGGCTGAACGTGTAATGACTCAGGATAAATTCTGGGAAGGTTTCATTCTGTTTCCTTTCTTTCTAAATTGCTGATAATGTTTATGATCTTGTGACCTGCCTGTTTTTCTGAAAAAAGGTAATTCCATGTGGGGAGAGAAATTCCTAATAGAGGGTAGCAACTGGATTATGCTTAATTCAGATTTTACTGTGCGTTCAAATTGAGGTTTTTGAAAAAGAAGAATAAAACAGATCAAACTCAAAATTAACTGAAAATTGCAATCCCATGACTATCATTACCTTAAAGCTGTAAGTCAGGTAACACTTGCAAAATTACATCAATAGATAAATAGAGCGAGACACACGCATACACACACACACACACACACACACACAATTATACAGATATCAATACAGGATGTGAAGTCAAAAGAAAATGTTACTCATGTCCTAACAAAAAACAAGATAACCTACAAAATCAGCTTTTTAATATGCAGTATCTGGCATTAAATTTTAAAAAAGACACACAAAAAAGGAAGAAAATGTGATCCATCATCAAGAGAAGAAACAGTCATCAGACCCAAATTCAGGGGTAGCCAAGATACTGGAATTATCAGAGAACTTTAAAATAACTATAATAAATATGTTAAAGGATCTAATAGAATAGGTGAACATGTGTGAGCAGGTAGGGAATTTCAACAGAGAGATGGAAATAGAAAGAGACAAATGGAAACGCTAAAAATGAAAACTTAAGTATCATAGAAAAAAAATTTTGATAGTTCATAAGCCAGGCTATGCTAATCAGAAGACAATACTCATAAGATGAAAGAATCAAAGAACTTGAAATTAAGTCAAAAGAAATTAAAAGAATTGAAACACGAAGAGAAAAAAAGAAAAAAAAAAGGAACAGAGCCTTAAGAGATCTCTGGGACAATATCAAACAGCCTATGCATATGTGATTAGAGTCTCAAAAGGATAAGAGAGAGACATGGAGCAAAAGAAATGTGAGAAGAGATTATGGCTGCAAATTTTCAAAAGTAGTAAAAGACATCAACTAACAGATCCAAGAAGTTTAGCTAACTCCAAGCAGGATAAATACATAGAAAATCAAACCAAGGTACATCATAGTTGAAATGTTGCAAACAAAAGAAAGTCTTAAAAGAAGGGGGATGGGCAGCATATGACATACAGGAGAACAATGATTAAATGATGGCTGACTGCTCTACATTACTCTGTACTTAAAAAGCAATAACAGATTGGGATTTCCCCAGCAGTACAGTGGTTAAGACTCCGCACTTCCACTGCAGGGGGCACGGGTTCGATCCCTGGTCGGGGAACTAAGATCCCATATGCCGCACAGTGTGAACAAAAAATTAAAAAACAATAATAAAAATAAGAAAACAATCTAAAATAAAACACCTTTTTCTATCACTCAATAGAAAAAGTATTTCAATATCTTAGTAGAAATTAAACCAAGAGAAAAATAAACCTTTCCAGAAGTTAGCTAAATGGTCATAAATATGACGGCTTGGCATTTCAAAGGAGGGAGTTTAGTTTTATTAAGTCCAATTACAGAGACTTATTTTTTTCCCAAATTAGAATATCAGGGCATTTTTCCAGATATTAAAAGAGTAACTTATCTGTTTGCTGAAACATTTTAAAAAATCCTTTAAAAGTCACTTCTGGAAAATAACTTTTTTCTTAGATTAAACAAGTGGAAAATGAGTCAAAAATTAAAGAGAATTGACAGTCGGAAAGGCGTGCTTTAAACTAAGCCAAAGGTTTGCAATTTGCATGATATAAGGACAATATTTTTAAAGGCCTTTGAAAAGTAACTGTTTGTATTTCTTATTCTATTATTTAGGGGTATGTGGTTATTAATGACAGTGGAAGAAGTTCAACCTCAGTTGAAAAGAATGAACTTGAAGAAAAATCAAATACTAGTGCTAAGACAGCACAGCATAAGATATAGTCAGCCCAAGTATTTAAACAGAATAAAAAGCATTTTCATATCCAGTCATGAGAGCAGTTGTCACCTCCTTGTCCACACCCCAAGTGCCCTAGAATTACACACACTCTCTCTCTCTCTCTCTCTCTCTCTCTCTCTCTAACCCCGAGTCAGATAATACCTAACTTGGGGGGAACCAACCCAGAGGCTCATAAACTAAAATGTTCCCGTCAGATACGCCCTTGACCAAAAGATACAAAAACTTCAGCTATATGATGCTAGCCACTATATGATCAAGCAAGAAGCACCATAACTGGGGTGGCCATTTTTAGCCCTGTGCACTCTACACAAGTAGGCCAAAAAAGCAAGTCTATAAACAGAAGAATAAAAATGGAGCACATCTGCAGAGAAAAGCAGTGAAAGATGGAGGGAGTAGTAGCCTCAGTTTCCTGGCTTTCTAATTTCAGCCTTGTAAGGCCAGTCTGAATTTGATTTCCTGCATGCAGATGCCTACAAGATTGCCTATTAAATATTCTCCACCTATTCCCTTTAATTTCTATTCCTTAAACTACATGATATCTAAAAATAAGATTCGTTATTCTAACAGCCCAACTAAAGCCACTGAAATTCAAGTAGGAGCTTAGCAAATTAAAGCAGAAGCAGCCAAAGAGAGAAAGAGAAAATCCTTCTCAAATTTTACTCAGGTAGAGCATTTCATTTAAACAATAAAATTTTGGTTAGGAATGTAAAGAGATGGAGGAAGGCCTAAAAAAATAAGTCATCATTGATCAGGTAACTTCAGAATTATAATCTTCTCTCTGGATTGTTGAGCTGGAACATATAAACTGGGGTCCAACTTATTTTCACTCCAATCAAAAAGGAGTTTCTAAAGATTCAAGATAGAAAACATATCTTTTGAAATAAGATTATAAATTTAAGTTTTTCATTTTTGCTCTTTTCTCTCCCTACGTCTTTCCTCTCTCCTTGGCTCTGTCCTCTCTTTTCCCTTGAGAAAGTGATCAGAGGCAACTACAGATCTGCCTCTCTATATCATTTGAAGACTTTGAAAGAGCCCTGTAATAATCCTTAAACAACAGGAGATACCTTACCTGAAGATCTGATGCCTGACAGGTTATACAGAATGCAAATTCCAGAGCCTGAATGACTTAATTCCAAAAGAATTTAACAAAACATACGCAAGCAATGTATGTAAGTATATGCACAGTGGCAGTTCAAAATATTAAAGCTGTTGTATAAAAATATACAAGTTAAAAACCAAGGAACTGCTGCACCACCCTGACTCAGAAAAGTGATATTATCAAGTAACCATTTGTAGATCAGAAGAGTATAACGATACATGTTGCCACACAGTCTAACAAATCATTCTTACAATGACACGATTTTTTAAATGGAACATTAGTTTTAAAACCCCTTTTAAAATAATTGTGTTGTCTGGATATTTCTGATGTTTAATTCTTATCTTTGTACAAAAAGAGGGTCTAATTTTAACTTCTTAGGCACCTCCATTCCTATCAAATGCAGATAATAAAAGTTTATTAATGTACTCCATTTTGGAAGGCCATATCTTAGAAAAAGATGATAAACTATTAGTTACAAACGCAAAATTGTAATTACTACTACTGATACTTCTGGAATATATTGATCTGCTAATCATGTCTTATTTGTAGTAAATCATTTCTTTTTATGGGAGGAGAAACCTAAACCAAAACATCATAAAACGTTAACTAAAGGCTTAGAATTTTTCACATCTGATGGAGAAGAGATGGATTTTTCACACCTGATGGAGAAGAGATGGACCTTCTCCTGATGGAGAAGGAATGGTAACTACTTCAAAATACTGCTGAAAAACAACAAAAATAGGCAGACTCCCTATCCACCTCCAGCAGTTTCAAGTACAATAAATACAGAGATACTCTAAAGTTTATCCATTTGAACTTCACATTAAAGTTATGTGAAGTCCTATGGAATGAATGTTACATTGTTGTACAACTTTATTTTCCTCAAGCCGCTCATTTAAATAAACAAAAAGGGACACTTACTTAATGTGATTTCAAATTCTCTGATCAGATCAAAACTTAAACCATGATATCTAACAGTCCACTTACCATGAAAATCTGCACCCAACTTCTTAGAAGCCATTTAGAACCTGAAAAACAAAGAAATATTTCTTAGGCGCATTATGCCTTGAGGGGATACAAACAAACCATTATAAGAAAATTGAGGATTTCCCAGGTTGCGCAGCGCTTAAGAACCCGCCTGCCGATGCAGAGGACGCGGGTTCGACCCCTGGTCCCGGAAGATCCCACATGCTGCGGAGCAACTAAGCCCGTGCGCCACAACTACTGAGCCTGCACTCTAGAGCCCACAAGTCACAACTATTGAGCTCATGCGGCACAACTACTGAGCCCACACACCGCAACTACTGAAGCCCTCGTGCCTAAGAGCCCATGCTCCTCAACAAGAGAAGCCACTGCAATGAGAAGCCCATGCACTGCAACAAAGGGTAGTTTCCGCCTGCCGCAACTAGAGAAAGCCGCAGGCAGCAACAAAGACCCAACGCAGCCAATCAATCAATAAATAGCTTAAAAAAAGAAAATTCAGACTACAAAAAGAAACTAGAAGACTAAAAGGTTCCAGGACTGACATAACCCTCAAACTTCTCAGTCCCAAAGTCTCAAAAAAGAAAGCAGAAAGGGGGAGAAACCACTTTTCCAGAAAAAAAACATTTCTCAATCTGCATGTTCTGGAAAATAAAAACATTAGAACAGCAAACTGGCCATTGACCAATTTATACACAAACTGTCAAAAAAAAATTACTAAACATTTATCTTCCTGATATAAGCTACTAATGTCAATATTTGTAGTTCTGTCAAGATTTTTTATATATCCCATTTTATTCAGTATGTAAATATAGACCTTTTACTGACAAATGTAACTGTAAGACTGACATTTCTGAATTAGGGAATCAATGACATACAACCTTCTGTACTGTTTTAATTTTGTATACAATTTCAAAAAAGGGGAATTCCCTGGCAATCCAGTGGTTAGGACTCGGAGCTTTCACTGCCAGGCTGGGTTTAATTCCTGGTTGGGGAACTGAGATCCCACAAGCCGTGTGGTGTGGCCAAAAAAAAAAAAAATCCAAAACAGGAAGGAAGAAAAACCCATAAAACCACACATCTAGCTTAGTATTATCTTTGCACTTTGAGCAGTACAAAGTCCTTTTCTTGCAAAGACAATCTGAGACCTTCAACCTAAAAGTTTATTTCCCTTGATATGATGTTTAGACCTTTAACTTGCCTGAGACATAAGCATATAATGAATATATGGTATGATTTCTACTAGTCTGTATTACCTACAGTACAATGCAAGGCATCATACTTAAAATGATCTACAGGCATACCTCATTTTATTGCACTTCACTTTACTGCGCAAATTGAAGGTATGCTCAACCTTGCATTCAGCAAGTCTGAGGCCTAAGGCGCCATCTTTCCAAGAGCATTTATTTGCTCACCTCGTGTCTGTGTCACATTTAGGTAATTCTCACCATATTTCAAACTTTTTCATTATAATTGTATTTGTCATGGTGATCAATGACCTTCGATGTTACTATTATAATTGTTATGACATTTTTTAGCAATAACCTTTTTTTTTTTTTTTTTGGCTGCATCAGGTCTTAGTTGCAGCACGTGGGAAATTCATTGTGGCACGCAGGCTTCTCTCTAGTTGTGGCTCGTGGGCTCTGTAGTTGCGGCACAAAGCTCTCTAGCTGTGGCCCACGTGCTCGGTAGTTGTGGCCCTCGGGCTTAGTTGCCCACCCCCCCACCCAGCATATGGGATCTTAGTCCCCTCACCAGAATATAACTTCTACATGCACTGGGCAACCAAAAAACCTTGCATGACTTGCTTTATTGTGATATTCGTTTTACTTCAGTGGTCTGGAACTGAACCCACAATATCTGAGGTATGCCTGTATGTTCTACTGTAAGTTTTTTTTAAAGAAGGCGAGTATATTGCACCTATCATGTGAAAAGTATTCAAAATAATTAAATCTGTACAGGATTTTAAGAAACTGACAAGTTGATTTTAAAATTTACATGTAAAGGCAAAGGAAACAATAGCCAAAACAATTTTGAAAAAGAACAAAGCTGGAGAACTTACCACCTAACTTCAAGACTTACTATTAGAGTAATTAAGACAGTATGGAAATGGCATAAATATATCACACAGACCAACAGAACAGAGTACAGATAGACCCATATGAAAAAAATGTCCCGAAGATGTACCATAACGACCAACCACGCAAGTACTTTAGGCTGTACTTCACTGAGAAAAGAATTCAAACTGACCCAGATATGTGTAGATCAGAAGAGCTGCGTGCTGTGAAGTATGCAACAAGTGGATTTTTTGTTCAAAATGAAATTAAAATAATGACAGTGGAAAAAAAAAAGAAATATACCCATATGCATATAGTTAACTGATTTTCAACAAAGGTGCAAGGCAATTCAAAGGGGAAAGGATAGTCTTCTCAACAAATGATGCCAGACATTTGTATGCAAAAAATAAACCTCAATCCATACCTTGCACCGTATATAAAAATTAACTCAGGGGGATGGGGAAATTATGGCTAAGAACTACAGGGTTTCTTTTGGGGGTGATGAAAATATTCTAAATGTGATTATGGTGATGACTGCACAACTCTGTGAATATACTAAAAGCCACTGGATTGTACACTTTAAATGGGTGGACTGTATGTGATATGCTAATACACTACAACAACTTGGATGAATCTCAAATGCATTATGGTAAGTGAAAGAAGCCAAACTCAAAAGGTTACATACATATATGTATGGAATAGGATTCCATTTACAATATTCCAGAATAGGCAAAACTACAAGAACAAAAAAGTAATCTAGCTACTGGACACTAATAGTGGGGGAAGGAACTGACTATATAAAAGGGAATGTGGGAATTTTTTGAAGTTATTGAAACTTCTATATTTGATTGCACTAATGGTTACAGGACTATATGCATTTGTCACAAATCACAGAACTGAAAACAGGGTAAATTTTACTTTGTGTAAATTATACCTTCGAATTTTTAAAAAGTGTATATATATATACCCATCACATTGAAATTAGATAAAATAGAATCACTGAATAACACTAATAATATTTTAAGCTACTCCACTAGGAGTAGAATAAAGTTTCATTTTTAAAATGCCAAAATTCAAAATAACATATTATATGGCTGTACCAAATTCTATTAGTATGCTTTCTGCCTGATGACAAGGGTTTTCTACAGTGAAGTATGGTTTCTAACAATGGATTTCTTCCCAATTTAAAAGCAAAAAAAAAAATTTAAGTGCAAGTAAATCAGTTTATCTCTCTCTTAGCTTAGGCTCCTTTAGAAAGAAAGAATGAAACACAAGTTGAAAATTACAAATTCAATTAACATTATTTTAACATTATGTCTTTAACTGGTAAAATACCTTTTAAACTTCGCAAAGAGCAAGGCTAAAACCGTTTTTACAATGCAGTCATCATGGCTAGCAGGAACCAAATTTCTCTATGGGGTGATGAAAATGTTCTAAAACTGACTGTGGTGATAGTCCCAAAACTCTGTGAATATACTAAACACTGTTGAATTGTATTCTTAAATGGTTGAATTGTATGAGATATGAATTATATCAATAAAGCTGTTACCAAAAAAAAAAAGCAGCTCTGAATTTGATAAGGTATGCAAACTAAAGAATGATTATTTAGGTACAGAGGAAGAGAAAGGAAAGATGAGTGGTATTTTTTCACTTTCATAATGGCTATTATGAGTGAAATAAGTAACAATTTCAGTCATTGGTAAAAGAGAAATTTATTCATTAATTTTTACAATCTGAAGGATAATAAATTAACTCTCTTTAGTGGGGGGGGGGGGAAGCAGCTACCAAACAAACAAAACAAACCACTTCCAATAGCCCATTCTTGATTCTAACTTTGCCAAGGCCACTTCACAGAGGCATTTCCGTAGCTTATTTCACATCCCAACTTATCTGTCCTACATTGGTTAGAAAGTCATACTATAACAGTAGCAAGAGCATATATTTGTCCTGACGTCCAGTGATGCCACATTGTAGGTAGTGTAGGTGACCCCATATTAAGGCCTAATAGCCAGCAAATGTCATTCAAGTATAGTTTTAAGTGTCAACAGCGAACAGTTACTGTGCCATTTCCATTAGTCACAGAAAGTTACTGGTTAGTTAACTGCTATGGACTTAACCACAACACTGAGTAGAAGACAAAGGTTGTGCTCAACCCCTTTAAGGAAAAAAAGTATTATGGAAAAAGTAAGTATTCACAGATTTTAAAAGAAACGACGTTTTTTAATTTGTGAAAAGAAAAACATCGGAAGGAAATACATTAAACATATTTAAAGTGGCTACCTCTAAGTGGTAGCACTAGGAATAATTCATAAAATTTTTCTACAGTTTCTGAACACTGTATGGCAAACAAATATTAATTTTATAATTTCTTCAACGCTTTACTTTAAAAGTTTTCCAGCATGATATTGGCATGAAACATTCTGGTTGATATTCTACTAGTTAATGGAGAGCTAAAATTTTAAAGTATATGGATCATCAATTTTCAAAGAACCAACAAACCACACTGAAAATGATTTAACTTTCTTCTATGTATAGAAGACATTTCATAGACTCTTACAGGCTTCAGAGTCATCATAATGTACATAAACCACAATAATACAGGGAAACTTTTAAACCCAGAAGCAAGATTCTTGGCAGCCTCAATCTTCCCACAGAGGTACGGACCAGAAATGTATTTTTTCTAAATCTCTGTTGAAAGCAGCAGAATCTAAGCATCCAGCAATGAGACCTGGGAATATGCTCACAGACAGGTGCAGGAAATCAGTGTTTTCATCTCTGTGTTCCTAATATTTATTGATATTGTGGGATATCAGCTGTTTGAAGCAGCAGCTATTTTTGAGAGGTAAATGGCTTGGGAGAGGCTCTGATTTCTTTTTGGAGGGGGGGACTCTGATTTAATAAATAATTCTGTGAACAAGCTAACATCAGGAATGTTTTAAAGAAGTTCCACCAAATTTAAATGAATTTTTTTCCCTCGAAGAGTTTTGAATTTTATTTTGTTTTTTTATATAGCAGGTTCTTATTATTCATTTTATACATATTAGTGTATATATATCAATCAAATTTAAATGAATTTTTAATGGCTTTTTTAAAAACGCCTCAACCAAAGAAAACCTACAGAAAGGGAGAAAATATTGAAAACTATCTATCTGAGGGACTTGTATCTAGAATATATAAATAACTCTACAATTCTATAATAAAAAGACATCCAATTAGAAAGTTGGCAAAAGAATCTGAATAGTCAATTCTCCAAAGAAGATACACAAATGACTAAGACGCACATGAGATGTTTAACACATTTTTCACTAGTCAGGGAAATGCAAATCAATAACTACACCCTACCCCATTAAAACATGCATATTGGGACTTCCCTGGTGGTGCAGTGGTTAAGAATCCACCTACCAATGCAGGGGACGCGGGTTTGATCCCTGGTCCAGGAAGGTCCCACATGCTGAGGAGCAACTAAGCCCGTATGCCACAACTACTGAAACCTGCGCATCTAGAGCCCATGCTCCGCAACAAGAGAAGCCACCACAATGAGAAGCATGCGCACCACAGCGAAGAGTAGCCCCCGCTCACCTCAACTAGAGAAAGCCCACGTGCAGCAACGAAGACCCAACACAACCAAAAATAAATAATAAAATTAAATTAAAAAAAGAAACATGCATATTATCAGCAACAAAGCAAAATTTGTTGAAAAGACTAATAAATGAAAATTAAAACACAGTACCCCTTATTACTAAAAAACAGGTGAAAATTCTTTAAAATTATGCCTCAATAGAGCTGATAAAATGCAGATTATCTAGGGGTTTTCTTTAAATATTAAAAGAGTTCACTGAATGTAACTCCTATTATATTTTCCACAAACCATAAGAATATGAGAAATCCATCCATATTTGGTCACTTAAAGATTTTTCTAATGTCTGCTATGCAGTAACACTTCACTATCTCTGAAGTATCAAAAGCATTTTAGGGCTTCCCTGGTGGCGCAGTGGTTGAGAGTCCGCCTGCCAATGCAGGGGACACGGGTTCGTGCCCCAGTCCGGGAAGATCCCACATGCTGCGGAGCGGCTGGGCCCGTGAGCCATGGCCACTGAGCCTGCGCGTCTGGAGCCTGTGCTCCATAACGGGAGAGGCCACAACAGTGGGGGACCCGCGTACCACAAAAAAAAAAAAAAAGCATTTTAATAGCTACTTAGGATCAACTTTTTTTTCCTGGAACATCTGAGCAAAATTAAGTGTGGTGTGTGTGTGTGTGTGTGTGTGTGTGTGTGTGTGTGTGTGTGAGCTACCACATAAACTTCCTATATTTTATTTAATTGTAAATACTTATTTTATAATACTTTCCTATAATCTAAATGTTCAATCATGAAAATGATTAAATTATGGAAAATTCAGAAAATAGGTTGTGATGGCACAAAGAGTGTTCATTAAAAGCATATAAGTGATGGGAAATAAGTATAAGTTTTAAAATGTTTTTACAAGTTGCTTTTCCTAAGTAACAAATGTACACAAAACAAGACTGAAAAAAATGTATTTGCCCCAAATGTAAAATTACAAATGCTCACGTGAGAAAAAATATCTTAAGCATCATAAATTTCCGCTAAAATAAATATAAATGCTTCTATTAAATATAAATGCTTCTACTAACAATAACACACTTTTTTTTTTTTTTTTTTTGCGGTACGCAGACCTCTCACTGTTGTGTCCTCTCCCGTTGCGTAGCACAGGCTCCGGACGTGCAGGCTCATCAGCCATGGCTCACGGGCCCAGCCGCTCCACGGCACGTGGGATCTTCCCGGACCGGGACACGAACCCATGTCCCCTGCATCGGCAGGCGAACTCTCAACCACTGCACCACCAGGGAAGCCCCGTACACACATTTTTAATTCATAAACTTTACACTAATAAAGTGTAGAACTCCCTGAAGCAACCAAGAATTAAAAGCAATGTTTTATTTTGCTGGTTCAATGCCACTTTAGTTCATATGCTACAGGAAGAAAACCGGATAACTTAAAATTTTGAATCACTGATTAAAGACATCTAAGAACAAAGAGAGATGGGGAAATAGGTAACAAGAATAGAACTGCAGGGAGAGAAGGAGTTAGAATGCAAGAGGCAGAAGAGATAGAGTAAGGAATGAAAAAAGGGAAAGGTGAGGAGGGTAGGGGAAAGGAAGTAAGGGTAGGAGACCAGGAGAATGAAAACATATTAGCAAGGCCCAGGCAGCTTCGTAAGGGGAAGAGAAAGCCCAAGGGCAATTTAATATTAATGTTCTAATTTTCTTTCTTCCCTTTCTTGTATCATCATTAAATTACACACTACAAACATCTTCCCAATACAAAACAGCAATTTAACAACTCAGTAAGCTATCCCAATCACACAATGTGAGCTGTAATCAGGAATTTCCCAAGATGCAAATTAATCCTGGAAATTCTCCAATTTACAGAGAAAGACGGCTTTGGAAATCATCAAATTTCAAGTCTGAAAACCAAGTTAACACCCATACAACATATATATGACAAAAATCACATGTGTAGGGAATTCCCTGGCATAGTCCAGTGGTTGGGACTCAGTGGCTGG
Organism: Tursiops truncatus; assembly: GCF_011762595.2. Taxonomy (NCBI): domain Eukaryota; kingdom Metazoa; phylum Chordata; class Mammalia; order Artiodactyla; family Delphinidae; genus Tursiops; species Tursiops truncatus. Next base: position 35,039,744 of record NC_047039.1, read on the forward strand.
GACTCCAAGCTTTCACTGCCAAGGGCGCGGGTTCAATCCCTGGTCGGGGAGCCAAGACCCCACAAGCCCTGTGGCATGGCCAAAGAAAAAGAAAACAAAATCACACACGTAGATGCCATTAAAATGTCAAAGCCATGTGGCACAGCCAAAAGAAAAAAAAAATCACACATGTAAATGCCATGAAAATGTCAATACTAGACTATATTATACTCATTGACAAAAAGCTTTCTTCTCTCTCAGGTCTCAAGAGACATTTTGGAGCCTCAGTTTCTTCATGGGTAAGATAAGGGTAGCAGACTGAATAATCAGCCAACTCTAAACATACCATAAATCTATAATGGTATAATAAAATGAAGGAAAAATATTCATGTTTCCAAATTAAATATTCAGTATTCAGGTTAAGTGATATCATTTACACAGTAACGTCTTAAAGATGTCTTTAGGGACATCCCTGGTGGTACAGTGGTTAAGAATCTGTCTGCCAATGCAGGGGACACGGGTTTGATCCCTGGTCTCGGAAGATCCCACAGAGCAAATAAGCCCGCAAGCCACAACTACTGAGCCCATGTGCCACAACTACTGAAGCCTGCGCTCCTTGAGCCCGTGCTTTGCGACAAGAGAAGCCACTGCAATGAGAAGCCCGTTCGCCGCAACTAGAGAAAGCCCACGCGCAGCAACGAAGACCCAATGCAGCCAAAAATAAATAAATAAAACAAATTTATGGGGCTTCCCTGGTTGCACAGTGGTTGAGAGTCCGCCTGCCGATGCAGGGGACACGGGTTCGTGCCCCAGTCCGGGAAGATCCCACATGCCGCGGAGCAGCTAGGCCGTGAGCCATGGCCGCTGAGCCTGCGCGTCCGGAGCCTGTGCTCCGCAATGGGAGAGGCCACAACAGTGAGAGGCCAGCGTACCACAAAAAAAAAAAAAAAAAAATTTATTGTATAAATAAATAAATAAAGATGTCTTTACTGGCAAAATTAAAAGTTGGCAACCATATGTTAAACACCTTGCCATTTTGGAAAAGAGGGCAGTATATCTATGTGAATATGGAAACAAATAAGGATAAGACATAGTCTTATAATGGTGGTTATATCTGGGTGATGGGTTTACAGGTGAGGCTTTTGGTTTTTTCTTTTTATGCTATTTGCTTTCCAACTTTCCTATATTGAGAACAAATCTACCAACTGACATACATACACATACTTTGTAATTAAGGGGAAAAAAATATAGTGAGCAACAGAGGGAAAACAAACCCCAGACATTGATAAGAGAACTATTTTTTCTTATTTTTTTCCCCTTGTGCTGTCTGCTAAAATGAGCAAATGCCACAATAGTGCTTTTCCAAAGAAGCAGAACTATTAACAATTTATAGCCTGTCATGTAGGTTGTGTTTCAAACTGACGCTTGAATTTTCAATAGCTGTGGGGAAAATGATGTAAAACACAGAAAAGATGTACAATATTGCAGTGGGTTTTTTTAACTGTTAGTGCATTATTGCACTGAGCATAGTAAATATCTGTGATAGACTGAATATTAGTTCTAATCTTATTTTTGACTTTGGGAACCCAAAATAAAGGAAGTGATGTTTTCATGTTAAAACAAAACAAAACAAAAAGAGAAACAATATAGTATGTAACTAGTAAAAGGTTGTAATCTCAGAGACAGAAGAAAGAATAAATCGGAGGTTTCTAGACCACTAAGAATACCTGAAAACATACAAATGGTTCTAGGTAACAGACTTCATGGAAGTGTAATAGGTGTCCTACTTTACTGACGATAAAGAATGCAATCCATGATGAAAAGCAGAATACACCTTTTCAAGTACCCACAGAACACTTTACAAAAAACTGAGTAATTATTAGGCCACAAAGAAAATTCCAATGAATTTCAAAAATCAACAGTAGCACAGCCAATAGTCAAAAGGCAAAAAATTATAATTTAATTACATCAGAAAACAAAAAAGTCCTACTACCTGAATTACTAAACTGTCTCTTACAGAACTCATGGATCAAAGCAGGAACCAAAAGGGAATTCCCTGGCAGTCAAGTGGTTAGGACTCCACGCTTCCACTTCTGGGGACCCAGGTTCGATCCCTGGTCAGGGAACTAGGATCCCACAATCCGCGTGGCAAAAAGATAACGACAATGAAAATACTGCACTTGAGATCCTACAACATGCAGCTAAAGCAGTATTCAGGAAAATCTATAGCACACAGCAGTCTCAGAGGAAAATTCACAGCATGAGAACTTAGGGTATAAATAACCACACCCACAGAAAACACAAGAATGGAAACAGCAAAGATATAAACAGAACATAATCAATTAAGAATCAGAAAAACAGGGCTTCCCTAGTGGCGCAGTGGTTGAGAGTCCGCCTGCCGATGCAGGGGACATGGGTTCGTGTCCCGGTCCGGGAGGATCCCACATGCCACGGAGCGGCTAGGCCTGTGAGCCATGGCCGCTGAGCCTGCGCATCCGGAGCCTGTGCTCCGCAATGGGAGGGGCCACAACAGTGAGAGGCCCGCGTACCGCAAAAAAAAAAAAATAAGAAAAATAGATCAACTAATAAATAAACCCAAGAGCTGGTTCTTTGGAAAATTATAACCATCCAGCTAACTTAATTTTAAAAGGGGGCGGGGGGTGGATATGTATACAAAATAATAGAGGAAATTAAAATAATCCCAAGTCATTGCTTTGTTCCCCTTCTGTCAAATACATTTGAGAACCTGGATAAAATGGATTATCTTCTAGAAAAATATTAACTATCAAAACTGACCATAGACGAGGCAGAAATGTTAACCAGACCTATAACCAAAGAGGAAAGAGAAAAAAATTATCAAAGAGCTCTCGCCACCCAAAAGAAACCTTAGTCCAATGAGATTTTCATGGTTCTAAAACATAAGAAAAGAAGGAAGGTTTCTAATTTTTTTTAAGTAAGAATATGACGCCATAAAAGAAAAAAACTACAGAAAAATCTCATGTATAAATACAGATTAAAAAATCCTCAAAATAAAAAACACAAATTTAGTAGTACATTATAGGAATACATCATGTCCAAGTGGGATTTATTCCATCAATACAGGATAGTTCAACATTAGGAATCTGTTGATATAATTCACCATATATTAATAGATCTAAGAAGAAAAATCATATAGCCATGTCCTTAACATAAGGTTAAAACAATAACAAAAATCATCCCTCTCAATACCAAAGCCAGAGAATGCTGACTAATGGGGAAACTATACAAAGATTCCACTAAGCACAGGAACAAGACAAAGATGTCCATTATCACAATTGCTTTATTTAACATCAGATGAAAGAAGTAAAAAGTATAAAATGTCAGAAGATAGACTTTCCCAAGGAAGACCAAAAACTGAAAAACTATTACAAATATAATACAAAAAGGTGTTTCATTACAAATGAATATTCTGAAACAAATACTCTTCATATATACAATGACCAGATAAGAAGTATAAAGGAAGCATGATATACCACAGGAGATAAGAAGTAGGAATAAACTAAGATGTAACGGAAGAAAACTAAAGCTACTGAGACACAAAAGAAGACTTATACAATTGCAGAAAAATATATAATAATCTTGGCTAGGACACACAACATCATTAAGATCAATTCTTCCTAAGTTGCTATATTAATTTGGCACGATGCAAATGAAAACTGGAGTCTTCTGTTTTCATTTTTTTAACTAGACAAGCTGACTCTAAAGGTCATATGGAAATAACAATTAACAGTAGCCAAGAAAATTCCAAAGAAAATAATAAAGGGAGAATAGCCTATCAGATATTAAAATACTTATTACAAAATACAACACTTAAAGCTGTGCTGTACTGGCACATAAACAGATCAATGGAACAGAGTAGAAATCCCTAAAGATACCCCAAATGTAGACATTTAAAGTGCCATTTAAGGGACTTCCCTGGTGGTCCAGCAGTTAAGACTCCACGCTCCCAGTGCAGGGAGCCCAGGTTCGATCCCCGGTCAGGGAACTAGATCCTGCGTGCCGCAAGTAAGACCTGGAGTAACCAAATAAATAAATATTTTTTTAAAAATAAATAAAGTGGGGCTTCCCTGGTGGCACAGTGGTTGAGAGTCCACCTGCCGGTGCAGGGGACACAGGTTCGTGCCTCGGTCCGGGAATATCCCACATGCCGTGGAGCGGCTGGGCCTGTGAGCCATGGCCGCTGAGCCTGCGCATCCGGAGCCTGTGTTCCGCAATGGGAGAGGCCACAACAGTGAGAGCCCCGCATACCGTCAAAAATAAATAATTAAATAAATAAATAAATAAAGTGCCATTTAAAATCTGTGAAGTGATGAGACAGCTGAGTAGCCACCTAGAAAAAAGTAAAGTTGGATGCTCACCTCACACTTCCATACCAAAATAAATTCCAAACAAACAAAAGTACAGTAACAGTGCACAACTGCCCAAGTACATAAAAACTATTTCACTCTATACAGAAAGCTAGTGGGCAAAAACAACTTTCTGAGACTTAAAATCCAACAAAGTGCTTGCCTCATGAAAAACTCTGAAAACAAAAGATTATTTTTAAAGTCAAATTCTGGTACTGTACAAGGTTTCTCACTAATTTCTCTTGCAAATGAGGTTTTTACCAAAGCTACTAACCATATAGTATACTAAAGGCTTTAAAACAAGCAAATGTGACTGAATGCAAAGTTCATTTCACAGTTTAATAAAAACTGGTTATAGTTAAATATCAGCTCACTAAAATTTAAAAAGCAACAAGTAGTACATAAAAAAGATAATATAGTAGTGTCAAAGCAAGTTACTGACCCAATGTGATTTTATCAGAACTGCAGTTAGGAACTCTAGTTAATTCCAAAATGGGTCAAGAAAAATCCAAACAAGGATTTTCCTGGACTCTGGGCTCCTCTTAATCCTCTAAGCACAGTGTCTAATCTTTAGCAGAGGTGGCCTTTTCATATCTTCTTGCCCTCTCAAACTTTCTGAAAATATGATAATTTTATATCGCTAACTAATACGTAACTTGGGAATGAAACTAGACAAAACAATGCCCTTAAAAAAGTTAAACAATGATTTCCTGTAGTTACCAATAAATAGTATGAAATGGTAAGGCCTGTGAGGGTAACATAATGTAAGAACAGGAAAGTACTGACTAGCTAAAAGCTAGAATTGGGAGTCATGACATAAAGCATTAGCCAATTAAAAATTTCAAGTCAATATCTTAACCAATTCATTAAAATTCACTTAACATTCCCTTTAATGTAATTTAGAGTTCAGCAAGTAAGAGCACAACATCCCAAGAGGAAATAAAGCCATAAACCTATCCAACTTAATTTTTTAAACTATTAATAAACATTAACTGGGAAAAAATAATTTCAAGAAATTGCTGAACCAAAAATATCATCTCCTCCCCAACTCTTTCAAAAACCACATCACAACTTATGGCAGAATACAAGCGAGAAAAGAGCACTCTGGACAGTTAAAAACTTAGGTTCTAGTCTCACTTCTTTCATCAATTTGGTATGGCTTAGAGCCAGTCAAAACCTTTCAAAGAAAGAAGAAGAAGAAAAAAAAAAATTCATGGCTTCTTCTGTAAAAAGAGAGGTCTGGAGTAAATTACCTCTGACAATCTTTGCAAAACCTTTAAGGGTCTAGACACATTCTTTTATAACTAAGTACTTCAATCGTTTTTATAGTAATATATATAAGAAAGATATCACAAGACTTCATATTCTTAGTTATGAGGGCACATAAACACATGTAATTACTTGTTGAATCTATGACTCAGTAGGTATACACAGTCCACACCCATGTTTTTTGAAGGAGAAGAAAACGCTTACTATTTGACACTAATAAAACAATTTCACTCTACTAGAAGCCCATACAAAATAATTGATCAATTTAAAATACAAAAAAGCTAATTATCATACCAGAGGCTATTAATCTGACCTGAGAGAAGTAATCAAAAACATAATTTTTCTGTCTTTTCAAGAGTCTTCACACTCAGTGGATTGCATCATTCTGACTGTTTCAGTCATGTGAAATCTCAATGATTTTTCTCCCATAGAAACAAAGAAGTAACAGAACCTTGCTCACCAAACTTGAGAACTCATACCCCCAGGGGAACACTGTGCAATACCAGGGAACAAACAATATAAAAATGGCACAACTTCACAGAATATCAAGGATCTGAGGGGAGAAGGTAAGGGTTGCTAAGTAATTCCACAGGCAAATAAAATAATTTTATGTAAATATAAGCATCAGAATAGATGATTTTATTTAAAGTTCTAGCAAGTCTTTAAGCAACAAATTATTCCTATTTTACTTAAATTATTCCAACATGTAAAATGGAAACAAACACAGCTTTGCACTTTGTAGTTTTATACAGGGTTTATTTATTGCCTAGCTTTCCCCACTAGGCTTTAAGCACTATGAGTACAAGAACCACTTTGGTTTTGTTCACCATTTCACCAAGCATAGTGTCTGTAAATAGTGCTCAGTTAGTACCTATGGAATTAATGTTGCCAAATTTCCAAGTTACCATATGAGATTAGCATAATACTGATACCAAAATTTGACAAAGGAAGGAGAAAAAAAGGAAAATAAGAAACAAACCTCATATATTTGTATATATGTATACTTGTATTTATATATAGACACTAAATTCTAATTGAAATAGTAGTAAATTGAATTAAACAGCAAACTCCTAGCTATAAGACACTTTTCAGGAAAAACTGTTTCCTTCAACACAGAATTTCAAAGAAAAAAAAAGAAAAATAGAAAGGAGGGAATCTGTAAGTTAAAAAAGAGCATAAGCAATAAATCTAAATCAATCACAGGGACTTCTCTGGTGGTGCAGTGGTTAAGACTCTGCTCTCCCAAAGCACAGGGCCCAGGTTCAATCCCTGGTCAAGGAACTAGATCCCACATGCATGCCGCAACTAAGAGTTTGCATGCCGAAACTAAGGAGCCCACGTGCTGCAACTAAGGAGCCGGTGAGCCACAACTAAGACCTGGCGCAACCAAATAAATCAAATTAAATTAAAATTTTAAAAAATATTATTTAAATAAATAAAGCAATCACAACATACAGATCTTATTTGGATCCCAATCCGAACACACTGAAGAAAAAAGTGAAAACAATTGGGAAAATATGAACACTAACTGGATATCTGATAATATTAAATAAGTTAAATTTTAAGGTAGGACAATGGTATTACAGTTTTTTTATAATTCCTATCTTTCAGGGATACACAAAAATATATTTACAGATGAAATGATATGACTGAGATTTGCTCCAAAATAACTGGGAAGAGGGCATGTATATGAAATAAGATTGTTATAATAACTATAAATGGAGTATAACCTCTAAAAATTGTGAATCACTATGTTGTACACCTGAAATTTATTAAAAAGAAAGAAAGAAAGAAAAAGAGGAAGGGAGGGAGAGAGGGAGGAAGAAAGGCAGATTGACAGCTGTTATGGCTAGATCTACATTTATAAGTTTGGAACTTTCTAAAATAAAGAAATAAAAAGATGCTACTGCTATAGTGTAAAATGAAAGAGGCTGCAGAATAATCACATTTTAATTTTCTAAAACTGTGAATTAAACCTAACTCATAATTGGCAACCATCATATCAATAATCTGAAGAATCAGTATCAGTAGATGCTAAAACAAGTGGGTTCAAGTTCCACAAGGGTAACGGGATATGTACATAGTATCAGAGTATCTCCCACAATATATTTTTTATTAAGTATGGTGGAGAAAACAGTAACTTTATCTTGGCAGACACCACCTTAACCAAGTGATCAAAATTAACATTACCAGTAATGGAACAAACTGACACCTCCATATATGATACACTGAGAACACATCAACTCTGTGGTATTCCTGCCAAAAGTGAAACTATCATGAGGAAGTATCAAACAACCTGAATCTAATCACGAAGAAATATCAAACAAACCCATCTTGAGAGACATTCTATAAAATAAATGGTCTGTACTCTACAAATATGTCAAAGTCATAAGACAAAGACTAAGAAACTGTTTCAGATGAAAGGCAATTAAAACTACAAAACCACTAAATGTAATGCATGATCCAGGATGTTCTTTTGCTATAAGAATGCTGCTGGACAATGGGTGATTCAACAACAGTTAATTTCCTGATTTTGATCATTAGTATGTAGCTATGTAAGAGAATGTTCTTATTTTTAGGAAGCACGCACTGTAAAGCAGTAATAGGGTACCGTGTCTTCAACTTACTTTTCTTTTTTTTTCCTTTTTTTTTTGTTAACTTATTTATTTTTGGCTGTGTTAGGTCTTCGTTGCTGTGCACAGGCTTTCTCTAGTTGCAGCAAGCAGGGGCTACTCTTCATTGCAGTGCACAGGCTTCTCATTGTGGTGGCTTCTCTTGTTGTGGAGCACGGGATCTAGGCACACGGGCTTCAGTAGTTGTGGCACGTGGGCTCAGCAGTTGTGACGTACAGGCTTGGTTGCTCTGCAGCATGTGGGACCTCCCCGGACCAGGGATCGAACCCATGTCCCCTGCATTGTCAGGCGGATTCTCAACCACTGCGCCACCAGGGAAGTCCCCAACTTACTTTCAAGCAATTATGAAAAAAATAATATGTATATGTAAATACAAATAGAGAACAGATAGATGATAGGAAAGGAGAATGAGTGAAGAACATAACAAAAATATGAAACATGGAGGTAATCTCAATAGAAGGTATACAGGAACTCTGTACTATCATTGTAAGTTTTCTGGTAAATGTGAAATTGTATCAAAATAAAAAGCTTTAAAAAACCTCAACAAAAAACAAAAAAAAACAAAAAACAAACAAACGAAAAAAAAACCCTCAACAAGCACATATATTTGCATGGCTTTTTGTATGTACACAAAAATCAGAAAGGATTCATGGTTAGTTCTGGAAGAAGGTAAAAGAAGGCTTTCATGTTCAACTTTCTATACTTCAGTAGTTTTAATTCTGGAGCTAAAAATATACTAACTGAAACAAAAAGTTCACTAGATGGGCACGACAGCAGATCTGAGCAGGCAAAACGAAGAATCAGCAAACTTGAATATAGAGCAATGTCTACAAAGAAAGAATAAAGAAAAGCAGACTGAGCCTAAAAGACCTGTGGGATGCCATTAAGCATATCAACATCCACATTACAGGAGTCCCAGAAAAGAGAAAAGGGCAGAAAGACTATTTTAAAAAATAACGGCCAAGGGCTTCCCTGGTGGCGCAGTGGCTGAGAGTCCGCCTGCCGATGCAGGGGACACGGGTTCGTGCCCCGGTATGGGAAGATCCCACATGCCACGGAGCGGCTAGGCCCGTAAGCCATGGCCGCTGAGCCTGTGTGTCCAGAGCCTGTGCTCCACAATGGGAGAAGCCGCAACAGTGAGAGGCCCGTGTACCACAAAAATAAATAATAATAAAAAAATATAAATAAATAAAAAATAATGGCCAAAATCTTCCCAGATTTGATGAAAGACAAATCTACAAATCCAAGAAGCTCAATGAACTCCAAGTAGGATAAAGTCAAAGAGATTCAAACCAAGACACATTATAAGCAAACTGTTGAAAAAAAAGAATGAATCATTAAAAGCAAGAGAAGCAACTCATAATTTACAAGGGAGCCTCAACAGACTAACAGTCAATTTCTAATCAGAAACTATGGAGGACAGAAGAGAGGAGGATGACATATTTAAATTACCAAAAGAAAAAAAAAACTGTCAACCAAGAATACTGTATCTGGCAAAAACTGTCCTTCAAAAATGACGGAGGGGGACTTTCCTGGTGGCGCAGTGGTTAGGAATCCATCTGCCAATGGAGGGGACACAGGTTTGAGCCCTGGTCCAGGAAGATCCCACATGCTACTGAGCAACTAAGCCTGTGCGCTGCAACTACTGAGCCTGCGCTCTAGAGCCCATGAGCCACAATTTCTGAGCCCTCATGCCACAACTACTGAGGTCTGCACACCTAGAGGCCGTGCTCTGCAACAAGAGAAGCCACCGCAATAAGAAGCCCGCACATCATGAAGAAGAGTAGCCCCCACTCGCGACAGCTAGAGAAAGCCCACGCACAGCAAGGAAGACCCAATGCAACCAAAAATAAATTAATTAAAAAAACAAAAAATGAGGGAGGGGGACTCCCCTGGTGGTCCAGTGGTTAAGAATCCACCTTCCAATGAAGGGGACAGGTTCGATCCCTGGTCAGAGAACTAGGATCCCACATGCCACAGGGCAACTAAGCCTGCCCACCACAACTACAGAGCCCACATGCCACAAGTACAGAGCCCTACGCTCTGGAGACTGCACGCCACAACTACAGAGCCCACGTGCTCTGGAGCCTGCACCAGAGCTACAGAGCCCATGTGCTCTGGAGCCCACGTGCCACAACCTGAGAGCCCACGTGCCACAACTACTGAGCCTGTACACCAGAAAGAGAGAAGCCCACGCATTGCAACGAAGAGCCCTCGCACTGCAATGAAAGATCCCACATGCCGCAACTAGGACCCCGACACAGCGCAAAAAAAATAGATAATTTTTTTTTTTTAATGAGGGAGAAACTGAAACATTCTCAGATAAATAAACCTGAGAGAGTTTGTTGCCTACAAGAAATGTTAAAAGTCCTTCAGGCTGAAATAGCAGAATACCACAGTAACTCAAAGCCTCAGGAAGAAATAAAGACCTCTGCTAAGAATAAATGGGCTAAGACTTCCCTGGTGGCACAGTGGTTAAGAATCTGCCTGCCAATGCAGGGGACACAGGTTTGAGCCCTGGTCTGGGAAGATCCCACATGCCGTGGAGCAACTAAGCCCATGAGCCACAACTACTGAGCCCGCACTCTAGAGCCTGCAGGCCACAGCTACTGAGCCCACGTGCCACAACTACCGAAGCCTGTGCACCTAGAACCTGTGCTCCACAACAAGAGAAGCCACTGCAATGAGAGGCCCGTGCACCACAGCGAAGAGTAGCCCCCACTCCCCGCAACTAGAGAAAGCCTGCACACAGCAACAAAGACCCAACGCAGCCAAAATTAAATAAATTTATTTAAAAAAAAGAATAAATGGGCTAACAGCTAGTATTGTTTTTGGTTTCCAACTCCCCTTTTTATTTAGTACAGATTTTTTTTAATGCACAAAAATTATTATAAATCTATGTCACTGGACTTCCCTGGTGGCACAGTGCTTAAGAATCCACCTATGCAGAGAACACGGGTTTGAGCCCTGGTCTGTGAAGATCCCACATGCCGCAGAGCAACTAAGCCCGTGCGCCACAACTGCTAAGCCTGCGCTCTAGAGCCCACACACCACAACTACTGAAGCCTGCGTGCCCTAGAGCCCACGTGCCGCAACTACTGAGCCTATGTGCTGCAACTACTGAAGCCCACGTGCCTAGAGCCCATGCTCTGCAACAAGAGAAGCCACCGCAATGAGAAGCAAGCACACCTCAATGAAGAGTAGCCACCACTCACCGCAACTAAAGAAAGCCCACCCGCAGCAATGAAGACCCAACGCAACCAAAAAAAAAAAAATCTATGCTATTGTCTTTCTATGCCTGGCTTATTTCACTTACCATAATGCCCTCCAGGTTCATCCATGTTGCACATAAGTTGCAATTTGTGACAACAACGTTTAAAGGGGGTAGTACAGAACCATACAGGATCAGAGTCTTTGTATGATATTGAAGTTAAGTCGGTTATCAGTTCAAACTAGACTGTTTGAAATTTAAGATGTTAATCCCTGAGAGAAATGAAAACATACATCCACATAGACAAAGTGGAAACAACCCAACTGTCCATCAACTGACAAATGGATAAATAAAACATGATACATACATACAATGGAATATTATTTGGCAATAAAAAACAATGGCATGGGGCTTCCCTGGTGGTGCAGTAGTTAAGAATGTGCCTGCCAATGCAGGGGACACAGGTTCAAGCCTTGGTCCGGGAAGATCCCACATGCCGCAGAGCAACTAAACCTATGTGCCACAACTACTGAGCCTGCATGCCACAACTACTGAAACCCACACACCTAGACCCCATGCTCCTCAACAAGAGAAGCCACTGCAAGCCCGCGCACCACAATGAAGAGTGGCCCCCGCTTGCTGCAACTAGGGAAAGCCCGTGCGCAGCAACGAAGACCCAACGCAGCCAAAAATAAATAAATAAAATAAACTTATGGGAAAAAAATGGCATGGTTGAACACAGAAAACACGCTAAATGAAAGAAGCAAGTCACAAAAGACTACATATTTCCATTTATGTGAAATGTCTAAAATAGGCAAATCCAGAAACAGAAAGTAAATAAGTGGTTGCTAGGGGCTGTGGGGAGAGTGGAATCGGGAGTGAATGCTAATGGACATGAGGTTTCTTTTTGGGGTACTGAAAATGCTCTGGAACATTTTCAACAGACTGTAGTGGCGGTTTCACCACACTGTGAATACTAAAAAAACACTGAACTGTACACTTTTTATTTTGAACTGTACATTTTTAATGACTGAATTTTGTGATATATGAACTATACCTTAATAAAGCTATTTTTAAAAATCCAGCCCTAAATACAGACGAGTTTAGAAGGTGGAAAAAATATGCCATGGTGAAAGTGTTTCAAGCTCAGGATCAATAGTTTTAAGCAGTTCTCAAATTGGTCTACCAGGACTTTCAGAAGAGAACTGAGAGTACGGAAAAAGAGAAATAAAACCTCTAAGAGCTAAATAAATAAATAACACAGTCTTGAAACTAGAAGAGGTGAGTACCAAGCAAAATGCACTGGTAAAAACTGAAATCTAGACACATCACAAAAATTTAGATCATCACCAGATTTTTAAAAGTCTGAACAACAAACAGCTTCCAGATAGAAAGTGGTTATATACAAAGGAAAGAGAATAAGACTAGCTTCAAGAACTCACTATCAACGAGAGAGGCTATAAAATTATGGAGCAATTATCTTCAAAAATCTGATTAAGGACAGTTGTAAAATTAGAGCCCTAGTATCCAAATAAGGGAGCAAAATGAAAACATTTCAAGATCTAAAGACTGAAAATTCACTCTTCATTGATTCCTCCCTGAAAAAAGAATTCAGAGATATAGTTTACCAAAGCATAAAATTAATCTAAAGTAGGAGAAATGGAAAACATCAGAAAAAGCAGTGGGCAAATAAACCAGTAAAATATACGTTGTCCAAGGCAACTCCTGACATAAAAGTAAATAAGTGATCTGGAAGTAAAATCTGAGGTGACCTGAAAATGGGAGAAATTTGGGAGAGAGGAGGAAGTAAAACAAACTTGTCTTATTGTAGAGATTACATATACAGTACACATGGATTTTATGCATAAAAATTACATACATTGGACTTCCCTGGTGTCCACTGGCTGATACTCCACGCTCCCAATGCAGGGGACCCAGGTTCGATCCCTGATCAGGGAACTGGATCCCACATGCCACAACTCAGAGTTCGCATGACACAACTAAAGATACCATACACCACAACGAAGATTCTGCATGCAGCAACTAAGACCCGGAACAGCCAAATAAATAAATAAATTTAAAAATTACATATAAAAATTTTAACAACAACCAACATAAAAAAAGGAATAGGATGAGCAACTTTCAAATAACTAAAGCAAAGAAGTCAAATACAGAAAATTAATCAAAAGGAAGAAAAAGATTTTAAAAAGCAAGAAAAAGGGAGGGTAAACAGAAAACGTAGAATAAGAATAAAACTAAATAGATTTATAAACATAATATGATAGAATTTACTCCCCCTGTTCAAAGACCAATATTCGGCCTGGGTTCAAAAAAAGAAAAAGCATAAAAGACAAGCCTTTTAGAAAATGGGAAATTAGGATAGGAAATGTTATAGAAAAGATATCTGTGTGGTTAGAGTCTCGGAAACAAAATCAACAAAGGCTCCTCATCCTTTGAAAATTATCCACTAACAGATTTGCTTCAGATTACCGAACGTAGCAATTAACATAATAAGGTTATTGGCAATTGTCTTAAGAGCTCTACTTCTAGGGGCTTCCCTGGTGGCGCAGTGGTTGAGAGTCCGTCTGCAGATGCAGGGGACACGGGTTCGTGCCCCAGTCCGGGAAGATCCCACATGCCGCAGAGCGGCTGGGCCCGTGAGCCATGGCCGCTGAGCCTGTGCATCCGGAGCCTGTGCTCCGCAATGGGAGAGAGGCCGCAACAGTGAAAGGCCCGCGTACAGCAAAAAAAAAAAAAAAAAAGAAAGAAAGAAAAGAGCTCTACTTCTAAAGCTAAAGGTACATACAATACATATACAAAAGAATTTTCTTCTATATTTTATAACTTCATATATTTTATTATGAAATGATTTCTAATAAAGGAAAACAAAAAGCACATGGCAGACCTTTCAACAAATCTTAGTTGTTGTACAAGTATCTATCAAAACGGGTTGTAATATATCTCTAATAACAAAACTCAACAAACACATTCTTCTTATAAGTAAAAGCAAAGATTAATAATATAAGAAATGTTAATATGAAGTAAATCAAAAGGGTTATTATAAGGACAAAATAAGATAACACAAGCAACAGTTACCACTGTCTACTGGGACCTCCTCACCTTCCTAAACCAAATCTTATTTTAGTAAGAGTATTTCCCCACTTCAATGGCTTGTACATACTCTAAATAAAGAAAGCTGGTACCAAGAGACTGTCACCCATAATAAGAAACCCATTCATTTTTTACATTGACTTAAAAGTGAGTCCCTGAAGATCAAATAGGAAACCCTCTATAAAGGTTAAAGATTAAAAATAAAAATTAAAAAAAGGTTGGGACTTCCTGGGTAGTAAGTGGTTAAGAATCCACCTGCCAATGCAGGGGACACGGGTTCGATCCCTGGTCCGGGAAGATCCCACATGCCACGGAGCAACTAGGCCTGTGCACCACAACTACTGAGCCTGCACTCTAGAGCCCGCGAGCTACAACTACTGAGCCCGCGCGCTGCAACTACTGAAGCCCGCACACCTAGAGCCCCTGCTCCGCAACAAGAGAAGCCACCGCAATGAGAAGCCTGCAAACTGCAATGAAGAGTAGCCCCTGCTCGCTGCAACTAGAGAAAGCCCACGTGCAGCAAAGAAGACCCAACGCAGCCAAAAAATAATAAAAAGAAAGAAAACACAGGAATATGCAAATAGAATTCTACAGTGAAGAGAGATGTTATCTGGCTTTTATTCTTTTCCCCCAATTGAAAAACTAGCTAAATAATTACTTTTTTTTTTTAATTTTGTGTGTGTGTGTGTGCACATTTTGGGTGAAAGGGAAAATTCTTTTTTTTTTCTTTTTTTAAATTTATTTATTTTTGGCTGCATTGGGTCTTCGTTGCTGTGCATGGGCTTTCTCTAGTTGTGGCGAGTGGGGGCTACTCTTCCTTGTGGTGCTCGGGCTTCTCACTGCGGTGCACAGGCTTCTCACTGTGGTGGCTTGTCTTTGTTGTGGAGCATGGACTGTAGGCGCGCGGGCCTCAGTAGTTGTAGCACGCAGGCTCAGTAGTTGTGGCTTATGGGCTCTAGAGCGCAGGCTCAGTAGCTGTGGCACATGGGCTTAGCTGCTCCACAGCATGTGGGATCTTCCTGGACCAGGGCTCAAACTTGTGTCCCCTGCATTGCAGGCGGATTCTTAACCACTGCACCAGCAGAGAAGTCCCTAAATAATTACTTTTTTGTTCCCCCCTTCCTGGTTCCCAATCAAATTTTGTTCACTTGAAAAACTATCCCTGCCTGGTCACAGCAAAAGGCAATTTCTCAGGCTTCATGCCTCATTCACTCAACATCTGTTTAAGGTGTACCTACAATTATTGCTTGGTACTTCTCTAAGTGGCAACTATAACAGGACAAAATCCCTCATTAAAATTAATTCTAATGGAAAAAGACAAACATTAAGCATAAAAAAATAAATAAAAGTTACTGAGAATTCCTGGATAAAATGCAGTATATTAGCTTTAGAAAAATAAGAATGTTAGCTAACAGTGGAAAAGTATTATGCTTCTAACAAAGTATATGTTAAAAACTTTATAATTTTTAAAACTATATGTTAAAGTCTTAGGTACTTTTGAAAAGACCATCACATACATCATCTTATATGAACCTCACATGCTAGGAGATGTAAGCAGGTACCCCCATTCTACAAACTAAAAAGTTCAAGTCTGAAAGAGATGGTTAGTTTTAAATGGGAAACCAGAACTAGAACTTTAGATCTTTCAACTCACTGTCCAGAGTTCTGTCCATTACAATATAATCTCTCCTGGCAAAAGATGTTAATTAAAAAGCTTATAATATATTTAGAAAACATCTCATAAAAAGGTCCCAAATCAACCTCACGTTAAAGTAAATTCAAAACTTTACTATTGAGGGACTTCCCTGGTGGCTCAGTGGTTACGAATCTGTCTGCCAATGCAGGGGACACGGATTCGAGCCCTGGTCTGGGAAGATCCCACATGCCACGGAGCAACTAAGCCGGCGAGCCACAACTACTGATCCCGTGCACCACAACTACTGAAGTCCACACACCTAGAGCCCGTGCTCCACAACAAGGAGAAGCCACCGCAATGAGAACCCCACGCCCCGCAGCAAAGTGTAGCCCCCATTTGCTGCAACTAGAGAAAGCCCACGCACAGCAACAAAGACCCAACGCAGCCCAAAAATAAAATAAATTATTTTTTTAAATTACTATTCAAAGTATGGTCCTTGAGACATCAACATAACCTGGGAGCTTATTAAAAATACACAATCGCAAGCCCACCCAGAACTACTGAATCAGAATCTACATTTTACCACAATCTCCAGGTGATCTACACGCACAATAAAATTTGACAAGCATCTGTCGAGAACAGTGCTGTCCAAAAGAACTTTCCATAATGATAAAAATGTTTTATATCTGCACTATGTGGCTATCGTGTTGGACAGATCAAGAACGTCTCAAACTAGAACTGTGCCTAAATATAATTTCTTACAATACTAAATAAAATAAGCCTCAGTTACCCTAATATGTACACTCTTTCATTAAATTTTACTGCCAGTAATACATACAGACCAAAAACATTTTTTTTTAAACAGAGACCCAACAACTCAAAAAGCATAGCTTCCTAGAGACATTTGGAGTAAGACCTACATTATTATGGAGTAAGCCATACATTATTACTGACTGCATTATAAAAGGTATAGTTATAAAAGATTCTCATTTAATAATCTACCAATAATTTTAACATGGGCTCTCAAAGAAGAAACGTTCCATTATCTTAAAATTCTGCTTATATAAAACACCGAGGGGGCTTCCCTGGTGGCGCAGTGGTTGAGAGTCTGGCTGCCAATGCAGGGAACACGGGTTCGTGCCCCGGTCCGGGAGGATCCCACATGCCGCGGAGCGGCTGGGCCCGTGAGCCATGGCCGCTGAGCCTGTGCGTCTGGAGCCTGTGCTCCACAACGGGAGAGGCCACAACAGTGAGAGGCCCGCGTACAGAAAAGAAAAAAAAACGAAACACCGAGGTCTCTGAATAAGCCAGGTAAGTGAAATATTATTGTAAAAACTATCTACTACAAGGATAAAGTTAGATTCCCTATTAAATTATAAGAACTAGCTAGAATTTCCAGTTTCAGAAAATGGATGGGACAGGATATAAACAATTCAAGACCTTCAGTAATTTTAAAGTATTTCAGAACAAAATTTGTGGTAAGTTGGCTGGTTGATTTCCTATTGTTATTATCACTTGGAAATAGAGTAACCTTTGATGGAAGAAAATTTTTTGAGAATTCACAAGCTACCCCTAAATTCCACTCCATATAATAATTTGTAATCTAGCTGACATTTGACTTTGAATTCCACCCACAGAAAGGAGTCATTTATCATACATGGTGTGGTATAAGGTATAATCTGCCTGAAGGAGAAAACAGGAAGTTACTGCCCATATCCTTTGCCACTGAACTCTAGAAGGAAATATTAACACTCACAAACTATAGGAAGATGTCAGGATTAGGAGGATTCCATTCTTACTTAACGAAGGAAGAAATGAGGATATGAACCCTGCCTAGGACTAAGACCATGATGATAAGATGCAGCACAAGACAAGCAAAGCCAGTCTGACCTTGAGTCTCCAAAGGGTTATTAAAAGAGGCTGGGGGGGCTTCCCTGGTGGCGCAGTGGTTGGGAGTTCGCCTGCCGATGCAGGGGACACGGGTTCGTGCCCCAGTCCGGGAAGATCCCACATGCCGCAGAGCGGCTGGGCCCGTGGGCCGTGGCCGCTGGGCCTGCACGTCCAGAGCCTGTGCTTTGCGGCGGGAGAGGCCACAGCGGTGAGAGGCCCGTGTACCGCAAAAAAAAAAAAAAAAAAAAAAAGAGGCTGGGGATAGGCCAGCCAGCAGTGACAAACAGCAAAAGATTGGGAATTAAAGGTAGCTGAAGGCTGAGTTTAGCATCAAAATCTCTAACTTTGTTGTTCTCTTCTATTTACCCATCAAATCTGATGGTAACTAAAAATTTTCCATTATACTCTTCTATAAGCTATGAGAGACATTCTAAAGTATGGTATTTATGCAAGGATTCTCAAAACTTTAGGGACATATCTTTCACAAATACCAAGGGTGTACTGTATATCACTATACAGTATTTACAGTATAATTAAAGTCTGGTGGATGTTTTATATTTCAACATGATCTTTGCCAGGATCAGAACATCCAACTGCTTAGAAGAACAGTTCCCAAAGTTCATAGTACTCCATAGTCTTCTCATGAAAAAAAGAAAAAAGTTTTTAGAGGCTTTAATACATGACAGAGTAAATCAAATCGCTCAAGATTTTTATAAAAATAACCTAAGAGATAAGGGTTTAATGGTGGATAGGAGCCACACAGTCCAAAGAACTGGGTAGGGAGTTTAAAAAACAAAACAGAAAAACTATATCCTCCCTCATATATGTTCTAGTCAGTTTGCAATGTTCATCATAATTTTTTTTTTTTTTTGGCCACACCATGTGGTTTGCAGGATCTTAGTTCCCTGACCAGGGATTGAACCTGCTCCCTTGGCAGTGAAAGCTCGGAGTCCTAACCACTGGACCACTAGGGAATTCCCCATCATAACTTTAAACAGATGTAGTTTCTCCAATACTAAGAAGAGTATTTCATTCTTTTAAATGTATCTAATTTAAGTTAAATACCATAAACATACGAGCAAAAAAACCCAAAAAACACCCCCCCACACACAGGAACAAGTTGTTGTTTTGTTTTGTTTTGTTCTGGGGTTTTTTTTAATTATTTTATTTATTTTTGGCTGCTTTGGGTCGTCGTTGCTGCGTGCGGGCTTTCTCTAGTTGTGGCAAGAGGGGGCTACTCTTTGTTGTGGTGCACGGGCTTCTCATCGCAGTGGCTTCTCTTGTTGCAGAGCACAGGCTCTAGGCACGCAGGCTTCAGTAGTTGTGGCTCGCGGGCTCTACAGCACAGGCTCAGTAGTTGTGGCTCACAGGCTTAGTTGTTCTGCAGCCTGTGGGATTTTCCCAGACCAGGGCTTGAACCTGTGGCCCCTGCATTGGCAGGCGAATTCTTAACCACTGCACCACCAGGGAAGTCCAAAGTTGTTTAACTATGAAAATTTACATATTTCTCCTTTTTACTTAATGTAATTACAGTCCACCTAATTTTATCCTAATTATATAATATTGTATTACTTGAAAATAAAAACAAAAAAACTCTTCCAAAATGTTTCCACGTCAGCTCTCTCACAAACCACAATTATTCTTTATTCTTCTTTTTTTTTTTGCAGTACGCGGGCCTCTCACTGTTGCGGCCTCTCCCATTGCGGAGCACAGGCTCCGGATGCGCAGGCCCAACAGCCATGGCTCAGGAGCCCAGCCGCTCCGCGGCATGCGGGATCCTCCCGGACCGGGGCACAAACCCGTGTCCACTGCATCGGCAGGCGGACACCCAGCCACTGCACCACCAGGGAAGACCCACAATTATTCTTGATAAAGCCCACACTAGACAGGACTAGATATCAAAAAATCTTTCTGAACATATTTTAGTAGAAATCCTAACTGCTCAGAATGAGTGACTCATGAATTGTGCGCACAAGAAAACTCTCTCACCGTCATACCACATTATTAACATTTTGTAAAATGCATACATCATTCACAAATCTATTAGTTTCCCAGTTGGGGGAAATATATGTAACCTGTGTATAAGGCACAACTCAAGCTGCTTTTAAAACCCTCTGGCCCAGGACTTCCCTGGCAGCGCAGTGGTTAAGAATCCGCCTGCCAATTCAGGGGACACAGGTTCGATCCCTGGTCTGGGAAGATCCCACGTGCTGCAGAGTAACTAGGCCCGTGCACCACAACTACTGAGTCCACGAGCCTAAGGCCCGTGCTCTGCAACAAGAGAAGCAACCACAATGAGAAGCCCACACACCCACAACAAAGAGTAGTCCCCGCTCACCGCAACTATGCGCAGCAACGAAGACCCAATGCAGCCAAAACTAAATAAATAAATAAATAAACTTATTTTTTTAAAAAAGTCTGGCCCTGTAACTCCAAAGACAATACAAACACAACTCTTGAGAAGCTGGCCTTTCTAATCAAGCAAATATTGGTACTAAATGTCACATTAGATGCCACGTGACAGACACGTATACTCTTATTTATTAAAACAGCATGCCTAGTAGAAGAGGATTTCCTAAATATGAAAAGTTCAGTTCATTAAAATTATGAACTTTTCTCATCAAAAGACTATATAGAGATAAGACAAGTCACAAATTGGGAGAGGATATTTGCAAACCATCAACTAACAAATAATTAGTATACAAAATAAATAAAGAACTCTTAAAAATCAGTAAGAAAAAAAGAAAACTCAAAAATAGGCAGAGAACTTGAATATACACATCACAGAAGCACAAATGGCCAAGGAACATACAAAAAGGATGCTCAACTTTGGGAAATGGTAATAAAAACACAGTAGATCCTATTTCAAACCCAAGAGATAAGAAAAAAATTTTAAACTCTGACAATATTAAGTGTTGGGGAGGAAATGAAACAACCAAAACACACACACTGCTGGCTCTTGACTCAGTAAACCACAAGATTCACAATTACCATGAGCCAATTCAGTGACTCAAACCCTGGAAGTGTTTGGTAAGCATTAAGCAACTGACAATGACCAACCCAAAATTCTGAGAACACATGAGGATTACTGCCAAATACAAATTTTGGCCCTTACTGAAGCAGGTCCAACCTGACTCAGCAATGCAAGTATAAAAACTTTTAGTCCCTTATCCAGTTTATCCAGTTTATTTTGTAAAGGACAAAATATTCAGGTATTTACTTCCTCCTAGAATACTGATGATATATTAAGTGACTAAAATTGTAATGAACTATTTATCATTCCAGTTACACTACTATTTCAGTGAGAACAAGTAGTTTAAAATGGTATTACTTTAAAACTCATGCTTATACTTTAAATTTACTTGATAGGAATTAAATGGCCCTGTGACCATCTAAGTGGGGCAAAATGATGTAACAGATGCAGTAAAGGCACTGAAATTGGACAAATTTAGTAACCTTGGTTACGTTACTCAACTTTACTAATCCTCAGTTTCCTCAACACCTAAAAACAATGCCTCTCACGGCCTGCTTACCTAAACGAATTGTAAGGATTAAGTGAGATTATGTAAAGTGTTTAACAATGCCTAGCTCATTAATATAGACCCAATTTTAGCACATATCCCTTTGTAAATCTAGCTGCCCTCACCTAAAATTTTTTAAATCTGAAATTATAATTCTCAATTCATAGGAAAATATTATTCTTACATTCAAATTATTTTCCAATATTACAAGAAATTGTGTGCTACAGGTTAGAAGAGCAACACTCCGCTTACATCTTTCTCTGACTGAAAGGCTCTTTCCTATAACGAATTAGATTCTGGAAAAGAGGATAGATTTTCACTTATCTTCGTGATACAGATGCAAGGATTCCCATGCTATGTGGGAAACTAAATCCAGTTATTTCTAAGCTTCAACTCAAGGTTTTCTTGACTCCAAGAAGAAGCTTATTTAATACCTAATTTAAGGTACTGTATGCTACCTTTTGCATTTCTTGAGAAAGACTGTCTGAAGAAAATTACTTGGTTAATGATAAACTGATGGTCTGGTTTTGGTTTTGGTTCCTCTGTGGGGAAAATGTTTACACTTAAAATAATCTACATATAAAAAAACCTCAAAACATTCAACAATATAATTAAATAACAGGAAAAATGTATAATACTGACTACACTCTGAGGTAATGAAGATACATTTATAATGCTGAAAAAATTCAGAGAATTTTAGTCACTGAATTAAACTTCAGGAATCCTCATTTTAAATACCTTACCACAGTCAAGATATCAAAGAAAAGTCACCCAAGATAAAGTGATGTTTGCCAGTCTGAGAAATGGGAACTAAAAACTACTGATGAGAATTGTCCACAGACCTAATATTATCATATTAGGATACTGTTACTGTCTTCTTCAAAATTAAAAAGAAAAATAAAATCTTTCAGATATACATAAAGTATGTCATGATGAAATAATGAGTCAAATACTAAACAACAGAAAAATTCAGTAAGTTCTTATATTTACATAATTTTATAAGACTTCCTTAGTCTTCATTTCCAAAAAACACTTTTTCTTCCAATGAGGCTGTGCAATTATATTCTCACTAGAGAAATATTAATTTTGCCATTTCCATAATTATAATGACTTATTAATGCAACACACATTTGGCAGTCAATAAACGTTGAATAAATAAGTAACAAAGAATGAATAGGATGGATTAGAAACAAAAATTTAATTTATAAAATCCCACTTTAAAAAGTAGGTTAATGCAGACAGTGTAATTCTTTTAGACTTCAGACATTTTACATTCTTTGCTACAAAATAATACAGAAACTTTCAGTTTAACTAGTTTGGGACATTAACTAGAAAGAGCTGTCTATCACTAAAGACTAAGTGCCCCGTTTTTCACATCATCAAATCTGACAAAATTCTAAAGAGAAACATCCATCATATCTATCCAAATTCTCAAATTCTAATAATTAGAACTGAGGAAAGAAAGAAGCCCTAGTAAGGTGAGTTAGAACAGAAGCTATTTAATAGATAACTAAATTACCAAATCTGGTTTTGCAACACTCCGTGGTGTCTAAAAACTCTCAAAATTTTATTTCAGTTTAATATAAAATGTATTTTTATGCCTAGCCACACTTTTAAGAAACTGTCTGTAAACAAAAATGTGGCGACAACACAAAGGTCAGAGATCGCTGACAGAGATCAAATAAATGAACTATATCTTAATGATCCACAAGAAAGATTAGGGGCTGTTTATGAAGCCCAGGGGGACTGTACAGATAAGTCTCCATCCAAGAAACAAACAAAAGAAGCAAGATTAACATACCTGGAGAAGACCAGGCAAGGCCAAATATATCCCCAAAGATCACTCGCCCCGGATCTGGTCTCCTCCCTTTCCCCCTAACCTCATCGCCTCAGGGAAAACTAAATCTGTATCTCACGTCCCCAGCTCACCCTCAAGTCGCCCCCATCACTAACCTTTACTAAAACCTGGGTCCCTCTCCCCAACATCCTCTAATTCCCACCGAGCTCTCGCTCCAGCCACATAGATGTCTACTGCGCCTATTTTCCAGTAGAGTATTAGTCCCCTTAATCCGAACTCATTTATTTTCCCGCGTCCCATCTGCCCTCCGCCCCTTCAACTCTGGTCCCCTCACTCCGACCCTTCTCCCAGAATCCTCTCCAAGTCACCCGTCTCTGGCCCCTTCGCCTTCACACCCCCTGAGCTGCCGCTCCTCTCATTCCACTCAGCCTCCAGCTTCCTCCCTATCCCTCCCCCATCCGTCTCCCGGTACCTGCTCCCTCCCCCAACTCCGCCCCTCTCCCCCTCCCCCAGCGGGAGGCCCCCTCACCTGAACGCCGGCGCCGCTGTCCCAGAAGCCGAAAGGTGCTGCCGCCGACCGGCCTCCCAGGCTCGGTCCCCGCTGAGCTCCTGACGGCCCCTAGGGAGAGCGAAGACCACCACCTCCAACTCTGCTCTCCCCAGGCCAGGCCGTCACCGTAGCCACCGCCACTGCCACAGCCGCCATGTTGAAGCCCCACTTCCCTCCTCCTTCCCCTCACCGCTCCTCCCCTTTGGGCGTCTGACGTCATAGCGCCGCGCTCCATCCCTCGAGCCAATGGGAGGAGTCAACGGTGACGTGACTAATCTCCACAAGGGCTGAACATTGCTAGGTTTGAGAGCGTCGCTGTTGGAACCAGTGAACCCGGCACACCCAAGGGGAGGGAGGAAAGGTGGGGGTCACTGAGAGGGTAATGCGTAAGGGTTGGAGAAGGGGCCCAGGTGGGAGTCCGAGAGACTTGAATCTCGAAGGGAAGCACAAAGGCTTACCAAGCAGACCCACTTGGAAATCAGGATGTCTGGCTTCTGGTCCTCCTGGGTCATTGACTTGGTACAAAGTCCTATCCTTTCTGGGCCTCACTTTCCCCATTTACAAATTGTAAGGGAGCACGACCCTATGAGGCCTTACCAGAACAGACCCCCACCCATGTCCTCTGCCTGCCTTTTGTCTGTAAAAAAAATTTAGTCGAAGAATAAATTTAATCAGAGAACTGAAAAAAATGCAGAAAAAAAGAAAAACAGTCAAGCAAGACACAATAATAATACTTTAGCCATTAAACAAAGTCAAGGACCTTTAGTTCTTCCTGAAGGACTATATATAATATTCTGAGCTATGTCCTTTGAGCTGTTTTGCA
This sequence comes from Tursiops truncatus, assembly GCF_011762595.2. Classification (NCBI taxonomy): domain Eukaryota; kingdom Metazoa; phylum Chordata; class Mammalia; order Artiodactyla; family Delphinidae; genus Tursiops; species Tursiops truncatus. The sequence goes on from NC_047039.1 coordinate 35,064,550, forward strand.
GATACTGAACCCCTGCCCCCACCAGGTGGAAGAAGTTAACTGTAGGCTGCCCACAAGCATGTAGACCCCAGACCAGTTGAAACCAGAAGGTTGATGATGCACTCCTGATTACCTCATCACCAACCAATCAGAAGAATGTCCACGAGCTGACCACTCCCTGCTCCTTGAACACTGTAAGACTCCTCACTACCTCCTCCAGGGCGGGACACAGTCTTGAGGGCATTAGCCCACTGTGACCCCCTTTGCCTGGCAAAGCAATAAAGCTGTTCTTTTCTACTTCACCCTAAACTGTCTCCATGTTTCTATTAGGCACCAGTGAACAGAGGCCGAATTTCAGCAACACAATGAATGGGTTGAAAGGTGACCTCTAAATCTCCCTCCAGTTCTGACATTCAACGGGTTTAAACCAGGTAATCCAATCCCAAACCTTTACTGCCTTCTGTACTTATTGGATGTCTCCTAGAATCAAGTGCATTGAGGTTCATAACTGAATGAGATGAGTCATTGTTCCCAAAAGTTCCTAACTGGTGGGAAAAATAGAAGCATAAACAGTAACTCTAGAAAAAGTCAGGGTGATGATGACATCAGTTGCTCTGGAAAAATTGACCTTTGGCTAAAGGATTAGGAGAGATTTACATCTCTATACTTTCTTGGTACTGTAGTAAAGAATGTGTACACTCTGGTGTCTAATTCTCTAGCCCTGTTTTCTCTCCAGAACTCCAGAGAAGATTAATTGTATTTTGAAGAGTGCAGCAGTTTTAATCCACAATGAGAGAAAGTGGGCATTCCAGAAGGGGGCAGTTAAAATGAACAGAGAGGGACTTCCCTGGTGATCCAGTGGGTAACACTCTGTGCTCCCTGTGCAGGTGTCCAGAGTTCAATCCCTGGTCGGGGAACTAGATCCCATGTGCATGCTGCAACTAAGAGTTTGCATGCCGCAACTATGAGCCCGCACGCCGCAACTAAAAAAAAATTCCGGGCTTCCCTGGTGGTGCAGTGGTTGAGAGTCCGCCTGCCGATGCAGGGACACGGGTTCGTGCCCCAGTCTGGGAGGATCTCACATGCCGCGGAGCGGCTGGGCCCGTGAACCGTGGCCGCTGAGCCTGCACGTCCGGAGCCTGTGCTCCGCAAAACGGGAGACGCCACAACAGTGAGAGGCCCGCGTACCGCAAAACAAACAAACAAACAAACAAACAAAAATCCCACATGCCACAAGGAAGATCCCACGTGCTGCAACTAAGACCCAGCACAGCCAAAATAAATAAATAAATAAAAATACATATTAAGGGACTTCCCTGGTGGCACAGTGGTTACAAATGTGCCTGCCGGGCTTCCCTGGTGGCGCAGTGGTTAAGAATCTGCCTGCCAATGCAGGGGACACGGATTTGAGCCCTGGTCCAGGAAGATCCCACATGCCCCGGAGCAACTAAGCCTGTGCGCTGCAACTACTGAGCCTGCGCTCTAGAGCCCATGAGCCACAACTACGGAAGCCCATGCACCACAACTACTAAAGGCCACGCGCCTAGAGCCCATGCTCCTCAACAAGAGAAGCCACCGCAATGAGAAGCCCGCGCACCACAACAAAGAGTAGCCCCCGCTCCTGCAACTAGAGAAAGCCCACACGCAGCAATGAAGACCAAATGTAGCCATAAGTAAGTAAATAAATAAATAAATAAAACATTTTTTAAAATACATGTTAAAAAAATAAACTGAACAGAGAATAGCAAATCATCACTTTTGGACTGCTTTCCTACTTAATTCAACAGATAATGGGCAGCCACAGAAGGTTTGTGGAGAGAGCAGTATCTGAGCAAATCTCTTCATCAGGAGAATTAAAATGGTAGCAGTGAATAAAATGGATTGGAGACTACCTTGTAGACTTCTACACTGAGTAAAAGACTTACACCTGAACTAAAGCATAGACAGTGGGAATGGAGACTAGGAGATAAGCTGGAGCAAGACTTAGGAAATGGACTCAACAAGATTTAGAGACCTGCTATATGGAGGGAGAAATCACAAAGAAGAAAGAGCCAAGTTTTGGAGGTGTCTTATTAACAGAAATAAGGCCTAAGGTTTACTGAAGCACTAGGGGAGATAATAATGAGTCTAGCTGGCCAAACTGAGATTAAGATGATGGCAGATTTTCTGCAGAGATGCTCAGGAGGAAATGTGAGCTTGGAAATCAGGTAAGAGATAAGGAGTACACAGGTATAACATAGTGGTACTCCTTGAACAAATAAATTTGTCATTCGTTTATCCAGCAAGTACTAATCAAGTGCCTGCAGTATACCAGACACTGTTCTATGCACTAGGGATACAACAGTATATAAAAATACCCCCCCAAAAAAAACCTGCTCTCACAAATCTTACCTTCTAGAGGAAAATAATAATAGTGGTGACAGGTTTTACAAAGAAGAATAAAGCAAGGAAAGGAAATAGAAAGTATCCAGGGTTGAAATTTATAAAGGATGGCCAGGGAAAGATGACATCTGAGAAAAGACCGGAAGGAAGTGAGGACATGAGTCATGCAGACACCTAGGAGAACAAAATGCCAGGACAAGGGAACAGAAAGTACAAACACCCTGAGATGAAAGCTCACCTTCTATGTTCTAGGATCAGTAAGCAGCCAGGTATGGCTGGCATGGAGTGAGTGAGCAATGAAGAGAATAAGGCAGGTGAAAGCCCAGAGGTAACAGGGGGCTAAATCATACAGGGTTTTGTAGATCATTTTAAGGACTTTGACTTTTACTCTAAGTGAGAGTTTTGGCAGAGAAGGAAAATGATCTAAATTTTTAGCAGGATCACTGTAGTGACTACACTGAGCATAGCTAAAGAAGGGCAAGGGTAGAAGAAGAAAGACCATTAGGAGGTTATTGCAGTAATCCAGACAGGAAATGATAGTGCTGTAGACTGAGAAATAGTAGTAGTGAAGGTGATAAGAAATGGTTGGGTTCTGGGTAGGTTTTGAAGATAAAGCTGTAAGAATTTGCTCACAGATTAGATGCACAGTGTGAGAAAATGAGAAGACACAAGGATGACTTTAAAGTTTTTGACCTGAGTCAAATTTTTGCAGGTATGGCTACAAGAATGGAAAATCAGATTAATTCAAATTTCTGGGGATACGACCCTTTGGAACACTGACAAATACAGCATGGGAAGATAAAGCAGAGAGATGGAAAAGTGGTGGCCAGAGAAGTAGAAAAGGAATCAGGAACTGTGGTGCCAGGGAGGATTAGGAAGGAAAACTCTTTGGAGGACTGGGCCTGTGCCTCCTCTCAGAGTAGGACTCCCTGAGGCCAGAGACAAACCTCCCCCATCAGGCAGGGACTTCCTGAGGTTCCTCATAAGCCTAGGTCTCCTGATCTAGTAATTTTTCCTTCTCTGCCTTCTTGCTTTAAGTGGGGACCAAGTTGCTGACCACCTACTACTGGGGCAGCCTGCCACGTCCCTCCAACCCCCATGGAGACAACTCATCCTTAGGAAATGGAAAGGCACAGAGAACTATATTCAGTATACTATGATAAACCATAATGGAAAAGAATATTACCCAAAAAAGAATGTATATATATGTATAACTGAATCACTTGTCTGAACAGAAGAAATTAACACAACATTGTAAATCAACTATACTTCAATATTTTTAATTTTTTAAAAATATTTTTAAAAAGAGAAATGGAAAGGAAGTGAGAATATTTCCTAGAAAAACAAATAGTTCTTCATCTTCCTAGGAATGACTCATACTTGTCAGTTTCCACACATGAATCCCAGTGCTGGCTCACCTGGGGCCAGAAGATGGTGAACAGGGTGCCAGTCCTCTACTTTCCCTGCCCTGTGTCTTTCCCTCCCAGTGCCAGCATACCTGCTGGCCTAGAAGCAGCTCTCCAGGCAAGGAGCACCAGTTTGTGCTTCTCCCACTTTTCCTCTTTTTTCTCCCTCCCTTCATACACTAGGCTTTGGGGTACTTAAAAGCAGGCACAGGAAACACATACAAGCAGCCCTAGAATCTTTCATTCACTTAGCCATCCAACATGGACTAAATCCTACTATATGCCAGGCACCATGAGTCTATAAAGATGCTCCAAAGAAGGTTAAGTAAGGAAATCAGACAGGTGTACAGATAATGATGGTACCTGGCAGAAAATAACCTGAGTTTCCTAGGTAGCACTTTTCCTGCCTGAGGGGTAGGGAAGAGAGAGAATTCAGGCAGACTTGAGAAATCAAAGAAGACTTCATGGAGAGCTGAAGCAGATAAGTTAGGCCTTAACAGACAGGTAGAACAAAGGGTTCCCAAATCAATGAGAACAAAGCAGTTTGAGCAAAGGCATGGATGCAGGAAAGTTCCAGGAAATCCAGATTTAATAAGTAGAGCAAAGGGTATATGTAGAAGAGCAGAGGGAGATAAGGCTGGAGAGACAAGGGGGACAAGGCTTGGCTTGGGTTTAACAATTCTAAAGCTGTAAATAAAATTACTGACATCTTTCCTCCTGGGAAATTCAAGAGAAAAGTCTGGATGAGTCCTTACAATCTTGGAGGTCAGGTTGAAACCCTCTGCCCTTCCCCAGAAGCTCAAGGACTCTGGGTGACCTCTGGAGTTCCTTCTGATTGTAAGACCTATGTGATGACCATCATATGAAGATGCAATTATCCTGATGACCATGAATGGATAAAGATGATTTCAAATTCCAAAAGGATGAAAATATAAACACACATACACACACACACATTCTAAAATATTAGAAGAGAATATAGAAAAATATTTTTTGAATCATGCATTGGGAAGAACTTTTCTAATCATGACGTCAAATTCAGAACGCATAAAGGAAATGATTGACAGATTTGATAATGGCAAAAGACCCCCTACACAAAGTGAAAAGATAAACTGGCAGAAAACATCTGTGACCTATATAATAGGAAAAGGGTTAATTTCCCCCACATACAAAGAGTCCCTACAAATCAGTAAGAAAAATAGAATGATTCAATAGAAAAATATGGGTGTAACTTGTTAAGAGGCAATCACTAAAGAAGAAACACAAATAGCTAGTGAACATATGAAAAGATGGCCCATATCACTGATTTTTTTTTAGTTTGAAATAGGTTATATGCCATTTATCTGTTTTTAAAATTAATTAATTTACTTATTTATTAGTTTTGGCTGTGTTGGGTCTTCGTTGCTGCGCACAGGCTTTCTCTAGTTGCAGTGAGCAGGGGCTACTCTTCCTTGCGGTGCGCGGGCTTCTCATTGTCGTGGCTTCTCTTGTTGTGGAGCACAGGATCTAGGTGCGCAGGCTTCAGTATTTGTGGCACGTGGGCTCAGTAGTTGTGACTCGCGGGCTCTAGAGCTCAGGCTCAGTAGTTGTGGTGCACGGGCTTAGTTGCTCCGTGGCATGTGGGATCTTCACGGACCAGGGTTGGAACCCGTGTCCCCTGCATTGGCAGGTGGATTCTTAACCACTGCACCACCAGGAAAGTCCCATTTATCTGTTCATTAAAAGTTTTCAGCTCTTCACTGGTTGACAAACTATGGTCATGGGCCAAATCTAGCTCTACTGCATGCTTTATTTCCCCCAGTTTTACTGAGCTATAGTCGACATACAGCACTGTGTAAGTTTAAGGTGTACAGCATAATGATTTGACTTACATATATAATGAACTGATTATCATAAGTTTAGTGAACATCCATCACTTCATATAGATATAAAATTAAAGAAATAGAAAAAAAATTTTGTGTGTGTGATGAAGCTCTTAGAACTTACTCTACACAACTTTCACATACAACATACAGCAGTGTTCATTATATTCATCATGTTGTACATTACATCCTAGTACTTATTTACGTTCTACCTGGAAGTTTGTACCTTTTGACCGCCTTCATCCAATTCCCCCTTCCCACACCCTTATCTATGGTAGCCACAAATCTCTTTTTCTATGAGTTTGTTTGTTTTTGAAATATTTGACTTACAACACTATGTTAGTTCCTGTTACACAACATAGTTGTTTGGCATTTCTATACATTTCAAAATGATCACCACAGTAAGTCTAGTTACAATATGTTATCTTACAAAGGTATTACATAGTCGTTGACTGTATTTGCCACACTGTATATTTCAACCCCATAACTCATTTATTTTGCAGCTGGAAGTTTGTACCTCTTAATCTCCCTCACCTGCTTATTTCCTCCCCCTACTCTCCTCCCCTCTAGCAACCATTTGTTTGTTCTCCATGTCTATAACTCTGTTTCTGTATCACTGGTCATTTTTAAAATGAAACAAGGCCCCATGTTTCACCTAACAGATTGGCAAGAGCTAAAAGGATTAATTACATCCAAAGCTGGCATGGATGGAGAAATAAGCATTCTTATACACTTTTTTTTTGTATCTTTAAAAAAATTTTTATACAGTTTCTAAAGGTTACTTTCCATTTACAATTATTACAAAATATTGGCTATATTCCATGTGTTGTACAGTACATCCTTCAGCCTGTCTTACATCAAGTAGTTTGTACTTCCCACTGCCTCACCCCTATGTTGCCCCTCCCCCATTCTCCACTGGTAACCACTGTTTTTTCTCTATATCCGTGTCTGCTTCTTTTATGTTATATTCACTGTATATTTTAGATTCCATATGTAAATGATATCATAAAGTATTTATCTTTCTCTGTTTGACTTATTTCACTTAGCATTAGGTCCTCCAAGTCCATCAATGTTGCTGCAAATGGCAAAATTTTGTTCTTTTTTATGGCTGAGTAGCATTCCATTGTGTATATATACCACATCTTCTTTAACCTTTCATCTGTTGATGGACACTTAGGTTGTTTTCATGACAATTTACTAATTGGAAATAGTGTTGCCACGAACATTGGGGTGCATGTATCTTTTCAAATTAGTGTTTTCATTTTTTTCTGATATATACCCAAGAGTGGAATTACTGGGTCATATGATAGTTCCATTTTTAGTTTTTTGAAAAACCTCCATGCTGTTTTCCATAGTGGCTGCACCAATTTACAGTCCCACCAACAGAGTACAAGTGTTCTCTACATCCTCACAAACATTTATTTGTGTTCTTTTTGTTTGTTTGTTTGTTTCTGTATGCAGGCCTCTCACTGTTGTGGCCTCTCCCGTTGTGGAGCACAGGTTCCGGACGTGCAGGCTCAGCGGCCATGGCTCACAGGGCCAGCCACTCCGCGGCATGTGGGATTTTCCCGGACTGGGGCACGAACCCGTGTCTCCTGCATCGGCAGGTGGACTCTCAACCACTGCGCCACCAGGGAAGCCCTATTTGTGTTCTTTTTAAAAAAATATTATTTAGTTGCACTGGGTCTTAGTTGCAGCAGGCGGGCTCTTCAGTTGCGGCTTGCCAGCTCCTCAGTTTTAGCACGTGGGGTCCTTAGTTGTGGCACTAGAACTCTTAGTTGAGGCATGCATGTGGGATCTAGTTCCGTGACCAGGAATCGAACCTGGGCCCCTTGCATTGGGAGCACAGAGTCTTAACCACTGCACCACCAGGGAAGTCCCATTTGTGTTCTTTTTGATGATAGCCATTCTGACATGTGTGAGGTGATATTTCACTGTGGATTTGATTTGCATTGCCCTGATGATTAACGATGGTGAGTATACACACTCCTGATGACAGTATAAATTGGTGAAAAATTTTTGTAGAGCAATTTGGCAGTGACTATCACAATATATTGTGGAATAAAAAAGCAAATTGCAGAACAATGCATATTGTATTCATTTTCGAAAAATTAAAAGTACATATAGACAGATATTAAAATGCATAGATAGGGACTTCCCTGGTGGCGCAGCAGTTAAGAATCTGCCTGCCACTGCAGGGGACACGGGTTCGAGCCCTGGTCCGTGAAGATCCCACATGCCACGAAGCAACTAAGCCCATGTGCCACAACTACTGAGCCTGCGCTCTAGAGCCCGCGAGCCACAACTACTGAGCCTGTGTGCCACAACTACTGAAGGTCGCGTGCCTAGAGCCCATGCTCCACAACAAGAGAAGCCACCACAATGAGAAGCCCGTGCACCGCAATGAAGAGTAGCCCCTGCTCGCCACAACTAGAGAAAGTCCGTGCCCAGCAATGCAGCCAAAAATAAAATAAATAAATTAAAAAAAAAAAAAGAATCCGCCTGCCAATGCAGGGGACATAGGTTCAATCCCTGGTCCAGGAAGCTGTGGAGCAACAAAGCCCATGTGCCACAACTACTGAGCCTGCACTCCAGAGCCCGTAAGCCACAACTACTGAAGCCCGCATGCCTAGAGCCCATGCTCCGCAACAAGAGAAGCCACTGCAATGAGAAGCCCGCACACTGTAACAAAGAGTAGCCCCCGCTCTCCACAACTAGAGAAAGCCTGCACACACCAACGAAGGCCCAACGCCAAAAACAAACAAATAAATAAAATGCATAGATAAAAACCTGAAAGGATACACACCAAACTATCAACTGTATCTCTGGAGGGAGCAGGACTTGTCTGGAGGTGTATGGGCAGCAGGACCTGGAACGAAGGGAGAAGGGAAGTAGAAACCGTGTAGAAGACAGCAGGCCCTGCTGGAAAATGCTCCCACAGTTATAAGAAAGAGGAAGAACCACCCTGACTTCTCCCTTCTTCCCTCTCCTGTCAGTGCCTAGCTGGCAGTGAATCTAGCTAGTATTCAGTTGGCAAAGGAGCTGGGAAATGTAGCTTTCAGGAGAAAAACAGAGAATTGGTTTGAGAATGACAAAGTAATGACCAACTTCAAAAAGTTATTGTGGGGCTTCCCTGGTGGCGCAGTGGTTGAGAGTCAGCCTGCCAATGCAGGGGACGCGCGCGAGTTCGTGCCCCGGTCCGGGAGGATCCCACATGCCATGGAGCGGCTGGGCCCGTGAGCCATGGCCGCTGAGCCTGCGCGTCCGGAGCCTGTGCTCCGCAACAGGAGAGGCCACAACAGTGAGAGGCCCACGTACCGGAAAAAAAAAAAAAAAAAGTTATTGTGTAGTTCACAGAATCAGTAAGAGAGATGGATGTGAAAAACAGGAGAAAACCTAGTAAAAACACAGCAGAAGGTATGGGAAGAGTCATTCTGTAAAGGAGTAAAAGTAAATAGTAAAATATAATTAATTAATTTTATTTTAAAAGTCTTAATGGTATAGGTAGACTGTCCTGGCACTGAGCTAAAAGAGTCTGTCCCTAGTAATCATTTAGCTAATACACTGATGTCAACTATAAACCAAACCCTGCACTGCAAGGGGAACAAAGATTAAATAAGACCAGGTTTCAGTCATCAAGAATCTTTGGGGGGCTTCCCTGGTGGTGCAGTGGTTGAGAGTCCGCCTGCCGATGCAGGGGACACGGGTTCGTGCCCCGGTCCGGGAAGATCCCACATGCCGCGGAGCGGCTGGGCCCGAGAGCCATGGCTGCTGAGCCTGCGCGTCCAGAGCCTGTGCTCCGCAACGGGAGAGGCCACAACAGTGAGAAGCCCGCGTACTGCAAAAAAAGTAAAAGAACCTTTGGGAAATTCCCTGGCGGTCCAGTGGTTAGGACCCAGCGCTTTCACTACTGTGACCTAGGTTCAATCCCTGGTCGGGGAACTAAGATCCTGCAAGCCAAAAAAAAAAAAAATTTTTTTTTGGAGGAAGACAAACATGTAGACAGACAGCTACAACAGAGTTAATTTCAGCAAGCTCAAGGACAAGGCCGGCAACTAAACTAAACTGTGCCTTTGTGTAAGATGGAAAAAGTCACCCTCTCTGAGTGGATGCAATGCCAAGGTTGACAATTTGGCAGGCTGAATGCAGCTGAATTTCAGCTCTCTGGATCTTCAGCCAGGTACTTCTGTGCAGAGGACAAAATGCACATCCATGCATAGCTGACTGGCTTGAGGAGGTAGATACAGGCACCTATGAAGCAGAGTAGAGGTAGCCTATATGGATGTGCACCTGCGCAACAGAAATCTCTGGGAGCCCAGCCTCCTGACCCAGAACATCATTAGAAACCTCAATGATTTTGTTTTTGGTGCTGCTGTGACAAGGATTTGGCAAAGCAAACCTCCAGAAATTTGTAAAGGCTCCTTTGGAAGGCAAAATTGACAGATGGTGTTTACAGCTTTGCTTTGGTTCTTCCATCAGAGTGAATGCCAGATGTTTTCTTTGGTTTCCAAGATAGTGTGTGAGATCTAAAAGGCTCCTTTGCCCAACGATTATGAAACATCAGTACACACAGTTAAGTGTGAGTATGTGGGCAAGTGAATCAATCATGTGCCCAAGGTTGGCAAAATTTGATTTGCTGCTGTGTGAATACAAGGTTTGGTGTTATCATTCTAGTCTTTAAGTCATGTAACAAAATCAGTGAAACTGAGGGGTGGGGCTCCCAGGCACAGAGGCCCTTTTGTCCCCTGTTTCTTGTAAGCAAGACTCCAACCTCAACGACCTTCCCCGGATTCCTGAGGGCAGATTCGAAAAGTTGCTAATCAAGGGAGGAGCAGCCAAGAAACCACCTGAGGCAAGATTAAAGGGACCAGAGAAGCTCATCAAGATTAGCAGACCTGGGCTTCCCTGGTGGCACAGTGATTGAGAGTCCGCCTGCCGATGCAGGGAACGCGGGTTCGTGCCCCGGTCCGGGAAGATCCCACATGCCGTGTAGCGGCTGGGCGGGCCCGTGAGCCATGGCCGCTGAGCCTGCGCATCCGGAGCCTGTGCTCCGCAACCGGAGAGGCCACAACGATGAGAGGCCCGCGTACCGCAAAAAAAAAAAAAAAAAAAAGATTAGCAGACCTGACCACCTGAGATGAGATTAAGGGCATGCAAGCCCTGCTCACGCCCTAATCTTGGCAGAGACCCCACCTTTGAACCATTGTCATAAAACCCTCAATCAAATCCTCCCGGGTTGGGACACATAGTTTTTTGAGGCAAAAGTCCATTGTGGCTCCCTTTGCCTGGCAAAGCAATAAAGCTATCCTTCTCTACTTCACCCAAAACTCTGTCTGGGACTTCCCTGGCAGTCCAGTGGTTAAGACGCTGTGCTTCTAATGCAGGGGACGCAGCTTCTATCCCTGGTTGGGGAACTAAGATCCCACATGCCATGCGGTGAGGCCAAAAACAAAAAAACAAACAATCAGAAGAAAACTGTCTCCAAGATTTGATTCGGCACCAGTGTACAAAGAGGCAGAGCTTTCGGTAACATCAGAGTCCCTTAATAGAGGGTAAGTTGGACAAATCCACATGAGACAATGTTATGCAGCCATCAAAAAGGATGTTATAAAAGACAGAATTATAGACAAAGTAAGATCAGTGGTTTGCAGGGCTTGGAGAGGGGGATGAATAGGGGAAATACATAGCATTATTAGGCCCGTGTCTGTATGATATTGTAATGGTGAATACATGACATGGGTTTGTCAAAATCCACACAACTGTACAAAGAATGAACCTTAATGTAAACTATGGACTTTAGCCAGTAATAGTGCTTCAATACTGATTCACTAATTGTAACAGATGTACCACGCTAATGCAGCGTGTTAATATTGATAGTAGGGGAGGGCTTCCCTGGTGGCGCAGTGGTTAAGAATCCACCTGCCAATGCAGGGGACACGGGTTTGAGCCCTGGTCCGGGAAGGTCCTACATGCCGTGGAGCAACTAAGCCCATGCGCCACTACTGAGCCTGCGCTCTAGAGCCCGCGAGCCACAACTACTGAAGCCCGCGTGTCTAGAGCCCGTGCTCCGCAACAAGAGAAGCCCCTGCAATAAGTCTGTGCACTGCAACGAAGAGTAGCCCCCACTCACCACAACTAAAGAACGCCTGCGCGCAGCAACAAAGACCCAACGCAGCCAAAAATTAATTAATTAATTTTTAAAAAATTGATAGTAGTGGAAATAATAGTGGGGCTGGGGGAATATGGGAACGCTGCACTATCTACTCAATTTGTTTCTGTAAATCTAAAACTGTTCTAAAAAATAAAGTCTAAAAAAGGATGTTAGAGTATTAGATTATTATAAAACATTACTAAGTTTACTAAGTAAGATTATGAAATCTTACTAAGTTTAAAAAGAGCTACTAGCAATGTATACAGTATGGTTTCGTTTTTTTGGTAACATTATACACACATGCACAATATAATTTTGAATCTGAAATTCTGAAAGGACATATGCCAAAATATTTACAGTGGTTAAATCAGTGGAAAGATTATGGGTAATTTCTAATTTCTTTTTGCTTGCTTATTTTAAAATGCTTTTGAACATTTTTTATTACACAAAACGCACAAATACTTTCCCACTGTAAATGGTTCAAAGAATAGGAAGTATATTTTAGGACTGTTTTGGTGTGCTCCCCATATCTCCACCCTTCAAAACTGAAACATTCATTCTCCCAGCTGCTAGCAGTGTTAATGACTGATAGTTTGCAGTTAAGCTCCCCATACAACCTTACCTGAGGTTCATTTAAAATCATGCCTTCTTCCCCAGGGCAGCCCACATTCAAAGACTGATTGGTGCAAGGGCCTCGTAATAAAGGCCTCGTTACCCTGGCTTCAAATGTTGCAGGAAGGGGGATCCCTTCCAGGGCCTGAGAGTGGGGTCTTGTCTAACACTCAGAAATGAATTGTCTGAGGAGACACACGTGCTAACAAAGCAAGAGACTTTACTGGGAAGGGGCGCCCGGGCAGAGAGCAGCAGGGGAAGGGAAACCAGGAGGACTGCTCTGCCACCTGGCTCGCGGTCTTGGGTTTTATGGTGATGGGATTAGTTTCCGGCTTGTCTCTGGCCAATCATTCTTTCTCAGGGTCCTTCCTGGTGGTGAGGGCAGCCACTCAGCCAAGATGGATTCCAGCGAGGAGGATTCTGGGAGGTTGGTAGGCCATGTGGACGGGCATCTCCTCTCTCCTTTTGACCTTTCCCAAATTCTTCTGATCGGTGGTGGCTTCTTAGTTCCACGTTCCTTACCAGGATCTCCTGTCGTAAAATAACTCATGCAAACTGTTACTGTCTTTGCCTGGCCAGGGCAGGCGGTTTCAGTCAGTGTTTCCCCTAACACAAATAGGGACAATTCCACAGGGCCATCCTAGCTCCAGTGCTCTGCCTGGAATAGACTGAAGCTTTTTTGTGAATACATTGCAGCCTAACTTCTGCCCAGCCTTGCTTCCTTCCCTCTCCCACAATGAACCCAAGAGCTTTCTCCAATAAGCTTCCACGATTCAACTTTCTGCTTCCTGGGGAAGCTGATTGACAATAATTGGTGCCAGGAGTGAGCCAAGAAAGCAAACTCTAAAATGGGATTTCAGAGATGGATCACTCACCAGCCTGTTGGCAATGAGGATTCCATCACTAGTGGTAGGTGCAGCATTGTGTAGCCTGTGGTAGTAATGCAATTGTTAAATTTTTCACCAATAGTGGGGCTTCCCTGGTGGCGCAGTGGTTAAGAATCTGCCTGCCAATGCAGCAGACACAGGTTCGAGCCGTGGTCGGGGAAGATCCCACATGCCGCGGAGCAGCTAGGCCCATGTGCCGCAACCACTGAGCCTGTGCTCTAGAGCCTGCGAGCCACAACTACTGAAGCCCGCATGCCTAGAGCCCGTGCTCCACAACCAGAGAAGCCACCGCAATGAGAAGCCCACACACCACAACAAAGAGCAGCCCCCGCTCGTCACAACTAGAGAAAGCTGGCGCGCAGCAACGAAGACCCAACGCAGCCAAAAATTAAATAAATTTAAAAAATTTTTTCACCAATAGTAAATTGGAATGTTTTTGCCTGAGGAAAGGAATACGTGGGGGGTGGGGGAGAACAATGTACCAGGCATTTGAGAATAGGATGTTTGTCACTGAGAGTAATAAATACTTTGGAGAAAGACTATAAAGGTTAAGTGTGAAAGTCAAAGGGTCTTCTTGGCCACCTATAAAGAGACTATCATCTCCTGTAGCCAGAGGGCAGAAAAACTTGAGGATCAGGATCAGGCCAAGGACTTAATTATAAGATTTTCAGGGTTTCCTTGGTGTCGCTGTGGTTGAGAGTCAGCCTGCTGATGCAGGGGACGCAGGTTCATGCCCCGGTCCGGGAGGATCCCACATGCCACAGAGTGGCTGGGCCCGTGAACCATGGCCACTGAGCCTGCGCGTCCGGAGCCTGTGCTCCGCAACGGGAGAGGCCACAACAGTGAGGCCCACGTACAGCAAAAAAAAAAGATTTTCAGGAATTCCAGAGAATTGAAATCTCAACCATGGCAAATTGACTACACCCAGGTTAGAGTCCTGATTGAGGAGAGGAAATCGGAGGCATAGGATGGTAAAATCTAATTGCCTGTACCTCTTGAACCTCCAGTTACCCCTGTACCTCTGGGCCTTTATAAGTTACCCACTCCTTAAAGATTAGTTCTCCCCATTGCTTGAAAATGATGCAGAAATCTCTGCCTTACTACAAATGTGCCTCCCCATCTGGATCTACCCCAACATCCCAACCCGGCCATTAGACCAATAACTGGGATTAAGTAACAACACAAATGTCCAGGACCTGACAAGGGAGTAAAGGAGCCTAAAAGAGCTGGAGAACATAACCAATATGATCTGACAGAAGCCAGGAGAATATAAATGGGAATGCATTTTGAGAATTCTGAGGCTGCATCTACGTTGGGAGAAGTTGAACCTAAAATTAGGTGAGGGAGAGGTTATCAATATGGGAGTATTTCCTAGGACACAGGCTTTAACACCCTGACAAGGACTCTGAGAGACAGTGCTAACATGTTGCTAGGAAGGTTCTTGCAGAAAGCTATGTATATGAAGTAGAAATGTCAGAACCGCTATGGGAGATGGTGCCAGTAGGGATCGAAGGCTCAGAGAAGAGGAAACTTGAAGTGGATATAGCATGTAAAAACCAGAAAACTCACCAATGACCATTCCACAGGAGGACCCTGAGGAATGCTCTGGAGAAAGGGGCATTGGCATCACTGAGAAGCTTAGTGGTGGCTACTTCTGCATTTTCAGAACAGGGCTCCTTGGTAGCAATAGGAATGGTAGTGAAACAGGAGGGAAGGAGGCAGAGCACAACCTTTGAAAGAATGACATAACCCGAGGACATGACATAAACTGATTAGAACTAACTGGGTCCCAGATGGCAGACAAGTCAACTTTTTCCACTAGACCTTGAGCCTCAGTATACACTTACATCAGCAAGCTAAATGACACACCAACAGGTGCCATGACATTTCCAAGACCGACCATAATGATCAAAATGTGGGCGGTGGCCCAATTCCTGGAAATCCCCACCCCTTCCTAAAATGGCTGGAATATTCCTCCCACTCATTAGCCTATGAAATTACCCACTCCTATAAAAACTGACAACCCCATACCCTGGTGCCTTTCTCACCTTCTGAGATGGCCCACACTCTGTCTGTGGAGTGTGTTTCTCTCTAAATAAATCTACTTCTTACCTATCCCTTTGTCTCTCACTGAATTCTTTCTGCAATGAGACATCAAGAACCTGAGCTTCATTAAGTCCTGAAACCAGGTGTGTGGTCTCAGTTGGAAGACTACGGGTTTTGGCCAGGTTCGAGTCCTGGCACATCGGTTCAAGTCCCAATCTGAGGTGCACTGTTTCATCAGGATCCCAAAATAATAAGAGGCCAGATGGCAGGACTTAACCATCAGAAGCACCATGGAAAAGGAGACCCAGAAATATACATAGTGGCCTCATTGAATCTGATGCTGAATACACACTAAGCTGCGTGTGACTAGGGTGAAACTCCGTAAGGCTAGATAAATACCTTTTCAAAGATAAACAAAGCCAGTTGCTAGCTAAAGTGGGAAGGACAAATTTTCATCTGTAACATACTGTTGCAACAGGGAAGGGAGTCCAGCATGAACCAGGCCTAACTTTGATTGGTACAGGGGTGACTGGGAGAGAATGAGGGAGTAAGCAGGGAGAAAGGTAGAGGCCTGAAAAGACTAAGGGACTTAAAAAATTACAAAGGCCTGGTCAGGGTAAATGCCAGTTAAGTCAGCTGTGTCTGTTAGCTGGCAATTATCTAAGTCTATCCTTCAACGGAGCCTGGCAGAGCCTTATCTATCCTGATGATTACATTTCAAAGGAATAGCTTTCAGCCCTTGAGAAAGACACTTTGGGGTTATAAAAGATATAGATACATCTCAAAAGGACAGAAGAAAGACTCATAATTGTAAGCCCTTTTTAGTACATGTGTTAGGGGAAACACTAACTAAAACCGCCCTCCCTGGCCAGGCAGGGTAGTAGTATTCTAAGTTATCTTAGAATAGGAGGTCCTGGTAAGGAACGCGGAACTAACAAGCCACCACCAATCGGAAGAATTCTGGAAAGGTCAAAGGGAGAGAGGAGACGCCAGTCCACATGATCTACCAACCTCCCAGAATCCTCCTTGCTGGAATCCATCTTGGCTGAGCGGCTGCCCTCACCACCAGGAAGGACCCTGAGACAGAATGATTGGCCAGAGACAAGCCAGACACTAATCCCATCACCATAAAACCCAAGACTGCGAGCCAGGTGAAAGAGCAGTCCTCCTGGTTTCCCTTCCCCTGCTGCTCTCTGCCCGGGCGCCCCTTCCCAGTAAAGTCTCTTGCTTTGTTAGCACGTGTGTCTCCTCAGACAATTCATTTCTGAGTGTTAGACAAGACCCCACTCTCGGGCCCTGGAAGGGGTCCCCTTTCCTGAAACACATGCTCTAAGAAAGAGCGGTCAGGGGCCTATTGTCAGGTGTTGGATAAAACAAATTCCTTTGGTAACTTTGAGCTTTCTAGGGCACTTTAAGGAGAATTATTCTAAGGATGCACCCTTGAGCTGTTAGAAACAATGTTAGTGTTTGTGTAAGACTTTTAATGTGGGGGAAGGGGACTGAACAAAATAATTTGTGCTGAGAGTCTATAGATTTTATAGGCCAAAATTGAGTCCATGAATAAGAGGGCTCAGAGGAGCCTGGCTAGAGTTTAATCAAAGAGAGTCTTTGTCAGACTATAAGAGAACTGTTGGCTAAACAAGTCCCAGAGCTCACACAGGGCTGAAGGAAGTTCAGTTTCCAGCCAGAGAGAGAGGAGAGAACCCACTGAAAACCTGGGGAATTTAGTAGAGAGCCCCAGAGGATCTCACCTTAAAGTGGGACTGAACAAGCCCTAGAGCAAAAGCTGCTCTAGACCTTTCCCAACGAATGTTAAAAATAAGGCTTGAAAGGATCAAGCTTATCTGAAAGTAATTTAACAGCAAGCCAAAACAAGAGTCAATGCTATATAAAGGGGAAAAAAAAATCCAGACTCTCAACAATGTAACATTCACAATCTCTGGCATGAAATTTTTAAAAATGCAGGACATGCAAAGAAGCAGAAAAATGTGACCCAGAACCAGGAGAAAAAAATTCAGCCATTAGTCCAATCAAAAAGACGTCCCTGGTGGTCCAGTGGGTAAGACTCCATGCTCCTAATGCAGGAGGCCTGGGTTCGATCCCTGGTCAGGGAACTAGATCCCACATGCATGCTGCAACTATGTCCACATGCCGCAACTAATAAGCCCGCATGCTGCAACTAAAAGATCCTGTGTGCTGCAATGAAGACCCGGCGCAGCCAAAATAAATTAATTAATTAAATAAATATATTTTTTAAAATGGCCTGGGACTTCCCTGGAAATCCAGTGGTTGGGACTCTGCTCTTCCACTGCAGGGGACGTGGGTTCGATCACTGGTTGGGGAACTGAGATCTTGCGTGCCACGTGGTGCATGTGGCCAAAAAAAAAAGGGCAGAAGACCTAAATAGACATTTCTCCAAAGAAGATATACAGATGGCCAACAGGCACATGAAAAGATGCTCAACGCCACTAATTATTAGAGAAATACAAATTAAAACTACAATGAGATTGGGACTTCCCTGGTGGTGCAGTGGTTAAGAATCCACCTGCCAATGCAGGGGACATGGGTTTGAGCCCTGGTCTGGGAAGATCCCACATGCCATGGAGCAACAAAGCTTGTGCACCACAACTGCTAAGCCTGTGATCTAGAGCTTGTGAGCCACAACTACTGAGCCCACGTGCCACAACTACTGAAGCCCATGCACTTAGAGCCCGTGCTCTGCAAGAAGAGAAGCCACTGCAATGGGAAGCCCACGCACCACAACGAAGAGTGACCCCCGCTCATCACAACTAGAGAAAAGCTCACGTGCAGCAACAAAGACCCAACACAGCCAAAAGAAAAAAAGAGAAACTACAGTGAGATACCACCTCACACCAGTCAGAATGGCCATCATTGAAAAGTCTACAATAACAAATGCTGGAGAGGGTGTAGAGAAAAGGGAACCCTTCCACACTGTTGGTGGGAATGTAAGTTGGTGCAGCCACTATGAACAACAGTATGGTGGTTCCTCAAAAAACTAAAATAGAGTTGCCATATGACCCAGCAATCCCACTCCTGGGCATATATCTGGACAAAACTATAATTTCAAAAGATAACTGCACCCCTGTGTTCACAGCAACACTGTTCACAATAGCCAAGACATGAAAAAAACCTAAATGTCCATTGACAGATGAATGGAGAAAGAAGATGTGGTACATATATACAACAGAATACTACTCAGCCATAAAAAAGAATGAAATAATGCCATTTGCTGCAACATGGATGAACCTAGAGATTATCATACTAAATGAAGTAAGTCAGAAAGAGAAAGACAAATACCATACAATATCACCTATATGCAGAATCTAAAATATGACACAAGTGAACTTATCTACGAAACAGAAACAGACTCACAGACACATAGAACAGACTAGTGGTTGCCAAGGGGGAGGGGAGGTGAGAGAAGGGTGGAGTAGGAATTTGGGGTTAGCAGATGCAAACTAGTATGTATAGAATAGATAAACAACAAAGTCTTACTGTATAGCACAGGGAACTATATTCAATATCCTGTGATAAATCATAATGGAAGGGAATATAAAAAATGTATATATATGTATAACTGAATCACTTTGCTGTACAGCAGAAATTAAACAACACGGTAAATCAACTATACTTCAATTTAAAAAATCAATCATTAGAAACAGAGATGGTGGAATTAACAGGCAAGAACTTTAAAAGAATTATTATAAATATTTTAAATATGCTCAAACATTTAAAGAAAAGTTTGAACATAATGGAGAGAGATGGAAGACATAAAAGAAAAACAAAATGTTCTAGACATGAAAACTACAATATTCAAAAAGAAAATTTTAACTGGATGATCTTAATAGCAGATTAGATACCATAAAAAGGAAAGATCAGTGAAACTGAAGTCATAGCAATAGAAACTATACAGAATAAAATACAAGGAAAAAAAAGACTAGAAAAAAAAGTGAACAGTCTCACTGCTCTGTGAGACAATATCTAGTGTTCTAACATATGTGTAATTGGAGTACCAGAAGGAGGAGTTGGGGAATTTTTTTGAATATATAATGTCCACATTTTCTCAATTTTTCTGAAAAACCATTTATGTGCAGATCTAGAAAGTTCAATAAATCCTAATCAGGATAAAGACAAACCACACCAAAGTATATTACTGAAAAACAGTAATATAGACAAAAATCTTAAAGGCAATCAGAAAAAAGAAAAAGAAAGAAAATCCACAGGAATAAATATAAGAAAGGTCAAAGACTTCTCATCTGAAATTATGCAAGCCAGACAATGGAATGACGTTGATGAAGCATTTAGTGGCAACCGATAATTCTCTACTCACAAAAAATATCCATCAAAATTGAAGGAAAGGGACTTCCCTGGTGGTCCAGTGGTTAAGATTCTGTGCTCCCAATGCAGGGGGCCCAGGTTCAATCCCTGGTCAGGGAACTGGATCCCACATGCTGCAACTCAAAGATCCCGCCCACCACAACTAAGACCTGGCGTAGCCAAATAAATAAATATTTTTTATTTTAATGAAGTAAAAATAGCACACTGAAAAATGATTATACATATAATGGAATATTATTCAGCCTTAAAAGGCAATTCTGGGAATTGCCTGGCAATCCAGTGGTTAGAATTCTGTGCTTTCACTGCCAAGGGCCCAGGTTCAATCCCTGGTCAGGGAACTAAGATCCCACAAGTCTCACAGTGCAGCCAAAAAAAAAAGGGAAATTCTGACACATGCTGCAACATGGATAAACCTTGAAGACACTATGGTAAGTAAAATAAACCAGTCACAAAAGGACAAACATTTTATGATTCCACTTACCTGAAGTATCTAGAGTACTCAAATTCATAGAGACAGAAAGTAGAATGATGGTTGCCAGGGGCTGGCAGGAATGAGGGAATGGAGTTTCAGTTTTGCAAGATGAAAAAGTTCTGGAAACTGGTTATACAACAACATGAGTATACGTAACACTATTGAACTGTACAATTAAAAATGGTTAAGATAGTAAGTTTTATGTTATGTGTATTTTACCTGCTTAAAAATTTAAAATTTTCAACAGAACATTGTAAATCAACCGTACTCCAATAAGAATTAATTTTTAAAACTTTAAAATTTTTAAATGGTTAAGATGATCAGTTTTATGTTATCTGTGTTTTCCAAAATTTTTTTAATTTAAAAATTAATTTTTAAAATGAAGGAAAAATAAAGACTTTTTAAAAACAAACAGAAGCTGAGAGATTTCACCCTCATATACTGTTGGTGGGACTGTAAATTGGTGCAGTCACTGTGGAACAGTATGGAGATTCCTCAAAAAATTAAGACTAGAACTACTATATGTTACAGCAATTCCACTTCTGAATATTTATCTGAAGAACACAAAAACACTAATTTGAAAAGATATTGCACCCCTGCGTTCATTGCAGTATTATTTACAATAGCCAAGATATGGAAACAATCACAAGTGTCCATTGATGGATGAATGGATAAAGAAGATGTGGAATACTACTCAGCCATAAAAATAAATGAAATCCTGCCATCTGCGGCAACATGGATGGATCCTGAAGATATTATGCTAATTAAGATAAATCAGAAGGTGAAAGACATATATCATATGATTGCACTTACCTGTGGAATCTAAAAAAAAAACCAAACAAACAGAACAAAATAAAACAAAAACAAACTCATAGATACAGAGATCAGATTACTGGTTACCAGAGGGGATGGGTTGGGGAATGGGCTAAAAGGAAGAAGGTGGTTAACTGTATGATGATGGAGGGTAATAGGCTTAGTGGTATATACAGGTGTTGAACTGTGATGCTATACACTTGAAACGTACATAAAAAAAAAAGCTGAGAAATTTTATCACCTTCAGATCTATAATACCAAAAATGTTAAAGAAAATTCTTTAGTTAGAAGTATGATGATACCAGATGGAAATTTAGATCTACATAAAGGGAAAAAGAGAGCCAGAAATGGTAAATATGTAGATACAAACAAAAGATATCTCATTTTAAAATATATTTGAGATAATTGACTCTTTAAATGAAAAATATAGGAATGTATTTTGTAGTTTATAACATATATAGAATAAAATATATCGCAATAACAATACAGAGAACAAGAGGAGAAAAAGGAAGGAGGAGGAAGGAGGGGGAGGAGCAAGAGGAAGAGAAGAGGAAGGACAAAGAACACACAGGACAAATAGAAGACAAATTGCAGTACGTTTGTACAAATTGCAGTATGTTTAAACCATATCAGTACTTACATTAAATATAAATGATCTAGAGGTTCCACTTCTGGCATGAGAGCATGAGGATCTCAGTAGCAGCTGGTGAAAATTATTTAAAAAAAAAATTAAAAGTATTTGGTTATGGCCCTAAGAGCATAAAGCAAATGAAGAAACATTTATTCAAAAAAAATCTACTAAAACTCAGTAAGAGTGGTCACAATCTGTGGTGTTTGAACCAAGCACCTCACTGTCTGTTCCCTTCCTCCCAACTCAGTGAGACAGAAACTCTACTCCAGACTGTACAGTCGAGAACCCAAGGTGCTCTCAGTCAGAGGGCTATTTCTTGGAAGGGACAATACATCAGCGTTTCTCATTCTGCCCCCAGCTACCTGTTGCTGAGGCTATATTCTGGGTGAGGCCAGCCAAGAGGTATGGGATTCCTTTATTATCCCCAGCCCCCACTCATTGCGCATGGTGCAGATGGGAATACTGATTGCTCTTGTGGCTCATGGGCAGGGGTCTCAGGCAGAGAGGCAAGCCAAGGAGACCCAGGCCTGCTTCTTCCCCTCATCCACAGAGCGCTCAGCTCTGAAAGTGGGGTTGTCACTCAGAAAGAAGTGCACCATTTTGTCCACATCCAGCACCAGAGATGTGGCTCACAGATTTTGACCAGGGGAGAAGCACACCATAGAACAGTAGTTTATAACATATAAGTGAGTTCTAATCCCTTCATTTGCAACCAACTATGGAAAAACTCAATCCTAAGGGTGCTCTCAAAACCAGTGGAAGTTGTGGCAAAAGACAACTACGAGGAGATAGATTCTTTGACAATAGGCTCAGATATAAACCAGCTACTATGCCAGAGAGAAATAGGAAAAGAGATAACTGCAAATATCCTTCCTGGCTTAGAACAAATCTCAGACACTGACCTCAGGAACCATCCCTTCAAAGTAGCCCAAATTTGACTGGATTGCTCTGTGAAGCAATCTATGCCCTAGCATTGTGGAAAATAGAGTAATCAGCAGACAGTTAGCAGAGTTTAATAGCAGAGTGTAGTCAGAGAGATAGTCAGAGAGAGCCAAAAAAAGAAAAAATCAGGGAACAGAAACTGCCTATGAGAGTGACCAAATGTCCGATTTCACCAACAAAGACTGCAATGTAGCAATTATAAATATGTTTAAGAGCATATTAACACAGAGAAAAATAGTGGATTACATTCCTGTGTCAGGGAGGTTACAAGATGAGCTTAGGACATGTTACATGGAAAATCAAGGAAGTTTTCAAACATCAATGAAGTTATATCAAAAGTTCACAGGAGGGCTTCCCTGGTGGCGCAGTGGTTGAGAGTCCGCCTGCCGATGCAGGGGACACGGGTTCGCCGCAGAGCGGCTGGGTCTGTGAGCCATGGCCGCTGAGCCTGCGCATCCAGAGCCTGTGCTCTGCAACGGGAGAGGCCACAACAGTGAGAGGCCCGCGTACCGCAAAAAAAAAAAAAAAAAAAAGTTCACAGGAGTTGGGACTTCCCTGGTGGCGCAGTGGTTAAGAATCCACCTGCCAGTGCAGGGGACACGGGTTTGATCCTTGGTCCGGGAAGATCCCACATGCCATGGAGAAACTAAGCCTGTGCGCCACAACTACTGAGCCTGTGCTCTATAGCCCTCGAGCCACAACTACTGAAGCCCACGTGCCTAGATCCCATGCCCTGCAACAAGAGAAGCCACCGCAAAGAGAAGCCCGTGCACTGCAGCAAAGAGTAGCCCCTGCTCGCTGCAAGTAGAGAAAGCCCACATGCAACAATGAAGACCCAACACAGCCTAAATAAATAAATTTATTTTAAAAAAAGAGCTCACAGGAGTTAATTTTTTGTTGTTGTTTTTGGCTGCGCTGGGCCTTCGTTGCTGCACACAGGCTTTCTCTAGTTGCAGCAAGCAGGGGCTACTCTTCCTTGTGGTGCACGGGCTTCAGTAGTTGTGGCACTTGGGCTCAGTAGTTACTGCTTGCGGGCTTAGTTGCTCGGCAGCACGTGGGATCTTCCCGGACCAGGTATTGAACCCATGTCCCCTGCATTGGCAGGCAGATTCTTAACCACTGGACCACCAGGGAAGTCCCCACAGGAGTTGATCTTGAAGGAGTTCCTATTGGCTAAAGCTAGGTCAATTTGAGAACTGAAAATATAATGATTGTTATTGAATGAAACATAATGAATCTTTAAAAATTCAAAATGAAATCCAAAGAGATAAAACCAGAAGAAAAATACTTTTACCATTTGAAGCAGCTACAAATTAAACAGAAAGAATTAAGCATTTATCCTACCTTTCCAGGTATTTCACTGAAACTAAATTGCCCAAGTAATGAGAGAATATTCTGCTATATCAAAGATGGCTTGCTAATAAAGGTATATAAAAAGAAAGTAGTTGAAAAACCATCATTTCCCAGTACTTAATCATATT
The DNA here is from genome assembly GCF_011762595.2 of Tursiops truncatus. Classification (NCBI taxonomy): domain Eukaryota; kingdom Metazoa; phylum Chordata; class Mammalia; order Artiodactyla; family Delphinidae; genus Tursiops; species Tursiops truncatus. The sequence goes on from NC_047039.1 coordinate 35,088,573, forward strand.
ATTAATTCAGGCAAAGTTTATTAATTGGTGCTAATCATTAGTGAGTGGTAGATAGGGAACTGTACATTTGCATGTCCAAAGCAACCCCACTCTGATGGTAAGGGGAAGAAAAATGTAATTTTCAAGTGGAGGGATCAAGTTGTCACTTCCTCAGTCCAGTGATTGAGGTAAGTCTCACTTTCATTAATGGTGGGACAAACCAGGGAGGTGACGGGGAGGCAATATACAATATCACCCATGATGTATTTTGGTTAAAAGTGCTTAACTTGAACGAATCAAGCCTTTAAATCTAACTCCCACTTACAGGAAATAGAAGACCAAATTTAATGACAGCTCAAGGAAGCCATCAGAATAATTTAGAAAGTGGAACATTCTACAGGAAACCTGGCCTGGCTTCTTTAGCTAGCCAGTGTCATTTAAACAAAGGAAAAAAAAAAAAGAAAGAAAAGAAAAATATACTTTAAAATGGTTAAAAAGGTAAAGTTTATGTTATATATTGTTTATCAAATTAAAAAAAAGAAAACTCCTCCAGTGTGGGAGGTCGAAAGTTGAAGAGGCAGTGCATGTGGAGGGGCAGGGCCTACATAGCAACTCTCTGTACTTTCTGCCCAATTTTGCCATGAACATAAAAATGCTCTAAAAAATAAAGTTTATTTTAAAAAAATACTCTCATAGATTTAAAAAGCCTTAAGGGACATAACCACCAGATTCAAAGATTTGCAATCTGATCTGTGATTGGATTCTACTTTGGACAGACCACCTGTATAAGTCATTTTTGGTACAACTGGAGAAATGTGAATAGAAACTGAGAATTAGATCATTTGGGGATGCAAGAAAAGAGATTTAGGAATGTCTAGATTACCTTAAAATACTTCAGCATAAAAAGTTGAATTGAAAAAAAAATTGAATTGAAAGGGGAAAAATAATTGACTAATATCTAAAGAAGTTTCAAGAGAAATGTTTATCTGTTCCTAAAGTAATTACTCCTTTCATAAAATCATTACAAAATTAAATTTGAAATTTTTAAATTAAACAAAATAATTAAATTAAAATACTATAAAAATATGCAAGTGTTTCTGAAGAGCATTCCTGATTAAATTTATTTTTGACCTAGGTTATCACTATACATTAATTTTTCACCATATCTAGATAAATTAAAAGTTATGAGAGAAAAAAAAGTGAAGGAACACTATATGTCAACACGTTTTATTACAGTTAGCACTATGAACTCAAGCAGACCAAAAAAAAAAAAAAAAAGATATTACAAAATTTAATGGTACCAAATTATAACAATTTCTGTCCTAGGTTTATTAAATATTTTCTTTTCTCTAGTTCACTACTAATTTTTTTAATTACTATTTTTTATTGAAGAAGCAATTTTATCATGAATATGATTTTAAAAATTAAGTAGAACAAAAGGATATGCAGTGAAAAGTCTCCCTCGTAGATAGTAGAGTGATGTTATCAATTTCTTATGTAAATTTCCATAAGTACATCTTTTTACCAGGAGGAAGCCTATTACACACAATGTACTGTATATTTTTTCTTTCTTTTTTATTACTTTACATTATATCTTAGAGGTCATTCCATATTAGCACATTCTACCTTATTCTTTTCCAACAGTTTCAGAGTATTCCATTTTATTGATATATCAGAACTCTATCCATTCATTAATTCAACAAGTATCTATCTTTTGTGCATCCACTCTGTGCGAGGAAGAGAGCAGAGAACCATGCAAATTCATGAGAAGGGGGACACCTAGGGAACAGCAGGTGCAAAGGTCGAAGACGAGAACAAGTTTGGCATGCTCAAAGGGCACAAGGCCAGTGTTGGTGAAGAGCAGTAAGCAAGGATGAGAGTGGAAGGGAATGAGATTGAAGAAGTGGCCAGGAGCCAGATCATACAGAGTCTTGTAAGGTCACGGAAAGACTTTGGTGCTATTCAAAACATGATGGGAAATCATTGGAAAGTTGAGAGCTGGATGTGGCATGATCTAACTTATAATTTTAAAAGATCACATTGGCTTCCAGGTGGTGAATAGATCGTAATGGGCAAGAATGAGAACATGGAGAGCACTTAGGAAATGATTACAGTAGTCTTGGCGAGAGATGATGGTAGCTTATGCTAGTGCAGTAGTAAAGAGTTGAAGGTGATAAGATCCTGCAGATTTTAAATGTAGAACTGATAAGAATTGCTGATGGGGCTTCCCTGGTGGCGCAGTGGTTGAGAGTCCACCTGCCGATGCAGGGGACACGGGTTCGTGCCCCGGTCCGGGAGGATCCCACATGCCATGGAGCGGCTGGGCCCGTGAGCCACGGCTGCTGAGCCTGTGCGTCTGGAGCCTGTGCTCCGCAACGGGAGAGGCCACAACAGTGAGAGGCCCGCGTATCGAAAAAAAAAAAAAAAAAAAAAGGAATTGCTGATGGATTGGTAACATCAACTGAATCAATGGTCTAGACCTAATTCCAGCCTAAGTACAACAGAAGTCCACTGTTTAGGTTGTCCTGAAACACTGGAATATTCTGTATGTGAGGAGGACATGAGAGTATGGGGGATTGCTGGGAGGAGGTAAGCAGATAAGAGAGAACTAACATTTACCTAACATCTGTGCAGCAATTAGGGTTCTGAGGTTGCTAGTAACAGAAACTGTCTCTGGCTAATATGATATAGAAAAAGGAAGTCATTGGAAGGACACGGGGTGCTCACAACCTTGAAAGAACAGCTGGACCACCAGGCCTTAGAAAAGACAAGAACCAGGTGGCTCCAAGGATCTAGATGACACCTAGGAAGAATCAAATCCAACCATTTTTCATCTCTGTTTCACTCTGCAAAGGGTTCACATTACAGGAATCGAGGGTCTGGCTAGCTTAAGTTGGGTTATAAGCCCACTTGTCCTAGGCAGAAGGGCACCTTGACTGCCAGATCCACCATTAGAGTGTGCAGTGGGGGAAAGGGAGCTCTCCAAAGAAAAATCAAAATATGCTACTAGAATAAGGGAAAGTAAATACTGGAATTGGCAAAAGCAATAGATTCCACCACTACTTAGATGTGCTTGGCATACAAATATATAATCTTGTTTACTCCTCACAATAACCCTGTGTGATAGGTATTAATATCTCTCAGAAAGACTCAAAGATGTGATGGAATTTGTCCAACATCATGAACAAATTAGGCAGCATAAACAGCATTTGAACTCAGGTCAAAACCCTACTTTCAAAACCCATGCTCTTTCTGTTACAGCATGCTATTCCACTGGGTAGAAGATTAAATTTCTACTCCTTCTCAGTTTTCCCATCAGTAGAAAGAAGTAATTACTTGCTCTGGGTGTCCTGAGTAGCTTGGATATCTTAGCTAACAGGGTTGCAGAGCATCCAGGGCTCTCTTGGAAGTGAGTGGCCTCCTATTTCCTTTGTTTCTTCTGTCATGGATTAGAAGGTGAAAAAATAAAGCATGGTGTAATGAAATACATAATATTAGCCGTTTTTCAAATGCTTACTATGTTCTAAGCAAGGCTTTAATGTGGCGATGTTTTGGTTGCTTTTGATTACATTCAGCATTTCAGAGGCTCCAGATCTCTGGGGCCACCAGAGGTAACTGGAGTAGGAGAGCAAGAGGAGGGGTTCTTCCCATAACACAGGAGCCAGTCTTCGTAGTTTATCACTTTATTACTCCAAGCCCAGCTCTGCCCACAGGCTCCTGTGGCCACGGGCATGCTGATGGACCTGGCCCTTGTGGGTGTGTGTTCTCTCGACCCTCATCTGCCTGAACCCCATGCAAATATTAAAGTCGTGCAGTCACGATGGAAAACGGTATGGTGGTTCCTCGAAAACCGGCTCCGCACGGCATGTGGGATCTTCCTGGACCAGGGCTCTAAACTCTTGAGCTCACAGCTGATTCCCTGGACACGTCACACTCAGAAACAGGATGACGTTTCTGTAAAAGAAACAGTATGAAGTTTCTGTAAAACCCAGACAGAGGAAAAAAAAAAAAAAAAACCCAGACAGAGGGAAAAGCAAGGTCCCACATAATGGACTTTGTGCCAGGACCAGCCCTGAACCAAGCTCTGAACCAAGGGACTTGGCTTATTCAAGTAAAGAAGGGGGCTCCGGAAGGCTGGGTGTGGGGAGGTAGACTGCAGATCAGTCGGAGAAATGGCTGGGTAGAGTGAACAGTGAGCTACAAGAAAGAGAATTTGTTAAGAAAAGTGGGCCACCCTTTGAGGAAACTTCATTTTCTACTCCTCTTGCCCTCATCTTTAGCTCTATTTTCTTTCTTTCCCATATTCTTAGGAGAGTAGGGAGGAGTAGATGAAGTTGAAAGGAGTTTGCTGCTCAATGGCAAAAAAAAAAAAAAAAGGCAATAATTTAAACCAACTTTCTCCTCTTCCCAAACAGCCCACAATCAGTGTCATTCTAAATGGTAAATAGGAATCTGAAAAATTCATTTTTGCTCATGATTTTTCATTATAGAGAATCAATTTTAACCAGATCAATATACTATCGTTACTAGAATTCTGCTGTAATGTCATTAACCTGCATTTGAGTGCAGAAAAGATATTTCCTTGCTCACCCTGATGACTCAGGCTTCAACTGAAGTCAGGTCTGCAAAAGGGAGATAAATGTGCAGAAGTCTCTATGGAGAGAGGAAAAAAACACTCCTTCAGCCAGAGTCGGTTTCCACCCAGATGCAGCTCTTGGATATTGGTTGGTGGCCAAGAGTGGGAGGATGTCAAATGGTCCCCTGATGTTTGCCAATGCCCAGGGTATTGGGGCACAGCTGGATGGGAAGGATTTCTGCCTAGAGCTCCATCTCCCAGCCCTACTCTCTGACAAAAGTGATCCCATAGCCAGATGGTAGGGAATGGGGAGTAAGGAAGTCTGGAGAAGAGGAGGACTGGCCAGATTAACAGGCAGTCCCTTCACCAGAGCAGGGGCTTATGTGTCAAAGAAGGGCACAGATGGTCTTCCAAGTAATTAGAGAAATTAAATCCCCAGCATTTTTTAATCCCTGTACAGCCAGACTGCTAAAAAAAAAAAAAAGAAAAAGAAAGGAAGGAGGGAGGAAAGAATGAAGGGAGAGAGGGAGGAGGGTGAAAGGCTCTTTGAATCGCTTGGGCAAAGGGGTACATCTTGATATTCCTTCCCAGAAGCACTAGGGTTTCTCATCTTCCTCTTTTACAATTTCCTGAATCATGTTTCATCCTTTGTCTCTTCCTCTAGCCCCCACCCTCTCCCATCCGGCTCATATAATTAGGAGAATTGGCTGAAATATAATCTCTTGGCTGAGGCCAGAAATTTCTCCCTTATAGGTTCTTGCTGATTGTTTCAGCTGAATTCCCATTAATCGTAGAAAAACTTCATTATCAACATCCTCAGTAATGTTACAACTTGACCTGGGAGCCTGGGATAGTGATTACTGCTTGATTTTGACCCCATCCTTAACTAGTTGTGAAGGATGAGTGAACCCTTTGTCACTAGCTCTGACTACACACTGATGGTGACAGGTGTACAGGATCTAGTGTAAGAGGTACCTCTTGGCTCTGGCCAAGGAGAAAGGGCTTTACAAAGAACCAGAGGGACAGATGCCCTTAACAGAGCTACCTGTTCCTAGAATGAACTTCCTAGACTGTGATGGGGCTTTGTGAGTATTATCTCACCACTACAGAAGGTGAACAGTGTCCTTAACGGTGTGATATAGGGGAAAGACTGTTGGATTGGGTGAGAGTTGATATGGTTTTAGCCCTGCCTCTGCCATAATTCACTGTGTTGCTTCTGCAACTTGCCTTACCTCTCTGGGCCTCAAATTCCTCCTTGGTAGAATGGAGATGATACTGTCTATTTCTCAGGGTTTTTGAAAGGCTTAATCAGAATAGTGCTGTGATAGTGTTTTGAAAAGCATAAAGAGTTATAAAATAGAATAGAATATTATTTTATCCATCTTTTCCCCTAATCATTCTTTTATATTTTAAATGTATGAATAGGTCCCTCATCCCAGATACTTACTCCTGGGAGAACAAAGTTGAACTGAATGATTTCAGAAGTTACCAAGCATGGACCGAAATGGATTTGAAGAGATGTGGATCATTGGACCATGATTTAGCAGGTTCACTGAGGGTGTGTGTTCGCTCCTTCACACAACAAATGAGGCAGAAGTGAAGGTGTCCTTTTCTGCTGCCACAACAGCCTGTAAAAGCCTCTGGCCAACTATTTTATCTAACTGCCATGCTGAACAGTCAGCTGGTACTAGGGCAGGAGAAAAGCAGTTGCTGCTCTGCTCTTTGTGCAGATTTTAGGATGCTGGTTTGGAAGATTTTTAAAAATATCTCCAGCTGCCTGGAAAGCACCATTCACAAGGCTAAAATGTAGCAATTAGCTGCTTTTTTCAGACTAGCAAATATTTTAAAAATTGATAATACTGAGTGTTGGCTGGGATGTGGGAAAATAGACACTCTCATAAGGAAAGTGTAAATAGCAGAATCTTTGGAGGATGATGAGGCCTTTCTACTCTACCCCAAATTTCACAACACAATCAGGCTATGGAAAGGAAGAAAGATTCCCTAGATCCTGAAAGTCCACTTTATAATAATTCTTAACATGTTTAAAGCATTTTATAATTTATATATGTGATCTTATGTGATCCACAGTATAAGTCAATACATGTATGTAATCATACATCAATTTGACAAATAAGGAAACCAAGGTTCAGATGTATTCCCTTAATTTGTTCAGAGTCTTACTGTTAGGAAGTGGTGGAGGTGGGAATAAGAACCTTAAATTCCAGTTGGTGCTCCTTTTCCTACACAGCAAAATGGACAGAACACAAAGGAGGGATCTTCTTACTAGAAGGGACCAACAATACTTTCTGGAATAGGATGGAACATAAGTCAATATTTTAAAAAGAAACATATGGGTAGGCATAACAACTGTCAAAGTGTCACTTAGATGTTTTTGATATGCCCAGTGGATTGTCAAGACTTGTTTAGTTGCAAGTGAGAGAAACTCTACTTAAACTGCAGCGGGTTCCCAGACAAAGTCATCAGGCTTGGCTTTTATCCCTTGGTTCTGTTTTCCTCAGTGTTGACTTTATTTTTAGTTAGGCTCCCCCCATGGCAAACTGATCCCAGCAGCTCCAGCCTTATACTCTTCTAGTGTAGTAACCCCAGCATTATGAAAGTCTTTTTCCCAATACCTCCAGCTTTGACCAGAACTGGATTACGTATGCAATCCTAGGGTCAAATGACTGGGTCAGCCCCAGGCCAAACCCCATGACCTGAAACTGAAAGTAAAAACAGGATTCTGTTACCAAAAGCATGGATACTGAGAAGACCAAAACAATACTTACAATACTCTGTAAAGTAACATAGAGAAGTTAGACATTTTGATTGGAAAAGAGGAACATAAGGCTTTTGTGATTCCCACATTGAAGACTTCCTCAAAACACCCTTTTATGGTAAAAGAGAAAGCTTCCCAGGAAAAATACAGTTCCTCTATTCCCTACAAATCGATTTGTACAAAGAAAGCAATACCCTCTGCCCACTGTGATCAAGAAGACGTCCTGTCCACTGCTTGTCCAGATGCCTACTGCCTCACTGTGCTCTGTGGGGAGCCTCTGAGGAAGGAAATGGTTTCCATACTTAGAGCTGTTTCACTGGTGGCTAGATTAAGCAGGAAGAACATAGAAGATGTGAATCTGTTGATATGTCTAGAGCTAAAAATCTGGAACCAAGGGGATATGGAAGAGCAAATGTGTGTGTATATGTGTGTTTGTGTGTGTATATACATTTATGTATAACTGTAGGAAACAAAGGATAGATTAGAAGAGGGGAAGGGAAGGAAAAAAAAGAAAGAAGAAAGGAAAAAGCGAGAGTTTGTCTTTCTAAGTATGTTCCATATCCTCATTGCCTTTCTTCTCTTCTTCCTGCTTTTATTAGTTAGGATATTGACTAGACGGAGACAAAAATATCCATGGCTTAATCAAGGTAGAAGTTCTGTTTCTCTCCCAGGTAAAACTCTGAACTAGTAGACTGTGCAGGGCTGATCAGAAGCACTGTTCCCCAAGGTCATCCTGGGACTCAGTTCTAGCCATCTTGCTACTCCACCCATGGTAATACACTCATCCACAGGGTCAATGTTGATTCACCATTATTATATCCCAAAGAGAGGATGAGAAAGGCATGCAGCTTCCTGTTAAAGGTGTGACCTGGGGGTTGCCAGCATCGCTTTGGCTCACTTCCCTTTTGGCCAGAATGTAGTCACATTGTCATAGCCAGCTGTAAGAGAGGTTAAAAATGTATTATAACTGACTGCCAAGCACCCAGCTAAACTTAGGGAGAATTCATTACTAACTGAAAGATGGGGGTATTGGGGAACAATTAGCAGTCACTGTCTTTCACCCCTCCAAACAAAGCCAGCTTCTACCCATCTGTCTCCCTTGAAACACTCTACAGCCTTCAAGAATTAGCTTATATGACCCATTTTAAGAAGCCATTCCTGTTCCTCTCCCTCCGTTGAGCTCCCATGGTCCCATTTCACACATCATACGGCCCTTAGACTGTCTGGCATTTTAGGTAGATGGATTCTTCTACTAGTCTATGAGTTCCTGGAGGACAGGGATGAAGTCCAAGTCAGATCTCTGCCATCCACCACACCCATCACACAGAAGGGCCTAAGAAATGATTACTAAATTAGCAAACCTGCTTCTCTTTTCTGAACCTCTTGAGAGTAAGTTGGAAATATCACTAGAGTGTTGGAAAGTTAGAAACCCCTAAGTACTTGAGTGTTTATTTTCTAAAAGCAAGTAACTTCTCCTACGTAACCATATTTCTTTATTGTGGTTTACAGGGAGATATCCTTACATTCTTGGAGGAAAAGAAAGAAGGAAGAAAAAACAAAGCAGAAAAGGAAAAAAAATGTATCTCCAAGTCTTTGCAGTGATCTATGTTGGATCACTCCCATGCTTAGCCAGGTTGTTTGCAACCCCAGCTTAACCTCCACTTTCTGCTCGCCCTGAGCCTAAAGAACAGCCAGAGGTGAACGTGTACGGTCATCTCAGTTCTTCTCTAAGCATGTGTCCTTCTCTTTGCATGTATATGGCTTTCTAGATTCTCCAATATACACAGGAAATTTTCAAAGCCCTTATTCCCTCCCCTCTCCAAATATCACCTCCGGGATTTTCCTCCCAGGATTTTGGTGTGTCTGTTGTTTGCCCCAACTAATATTTTTTACCCAGGCAGGTGCTAGTTTGTTCATTTGCCTTTCAATGTTTTTAGGGAAAGTCCTCTGTGTAGCTTCTCTGCCCTGATAGAGTTCCAGGTTAAGTGAAACAAAAGAAAGCCCTTTGGGGAAAACCCAGTCAAGACAAAAAGACAAACTCTATTCCTTTGGAACAAGGTCCACTCTGCTTCTTCCAGAAGCAGGCACCCACACCAGGAACATTGCCTGCCATCTTTAAGACTGCCACTGTACCAGTGAGCAGGGAGGATGGTGGGGCTAGGGTAAGATAAAACATCACAAGGATATCCTGCTGTGTTTCAGTGGCCTTCCTCCTGGGTTAACATTTATTTGCTAAACTTCTAGCATTTAGTTGCTTTAAACTTTTGAATATCTCCCATTTAGTTGCTTTAAACTTTTGACTATCTCCCAAAGTTCTGGTGAGATTGAGACAGCTTTTGCCAAGTCTTTTCAGAGTTTCTGGAGACAGAACCCATACTTTGCCATTTTTTCTCTGATGCCCCTTCTATCCTCCATGTCTTTTTACTATACTTTATCTTTTTGTGCCATCCTCTAGGTGAATTCCTCAGAAAAATATTCCAATTCACTAAGTCTCCTTTGACTGTGTCTATTTAAAATTGTGTATCTTGTTTATTGAGGGTTCCCCCCACCTCCATAACTGTACTTTTCCATTAAGGAAATCCTTTTAAGGATTTCTAATTGGTTCATTTGTTTATATTTTTTAAACTTTCCATTTTGAAATAATTTTATATTTACAGAAGAATTATGAGATCATATAGAGATTTCCTGTGTATTCTTCACCCCGCTCCCCCTAATGGTAACACCTCACATAACCATGATACATTTATCATGTCAGAATGTGAGAAAATAATATTGATACAATGTTATTAACTTTATTCAGATTTCCTCAAGTTTTTCACTAATGTCCTTTATATGTTCAGAGTCCACTCCAAGATACCACATTACATCCAGTATTCAGGTCCTCTTAGTCTCCTCCAGTCTGTGACAGTTTCTCAGTCTTTCCTTGTCTCTCATAACCTCAGCGCTTTTGAAGAGTACTGGACAGACGTGTAGTAGAATGTCCTTTAACTTAGTTTTTTCTGATGTTTTCTCATTATTAAACTAGGGTTATAGATTTTGGGGAAGAATACCATAGGCGTGAAGTGCTCATCTCATCACATCACATCAGAGAGTTTATAATATCAGTCTGTCAATATTATTGAATTTAACCTTGATCGCTTGGCTAAGGTGGTATCTGCCAAGTCCTTCTACTGTAAAGTTACTATTTTTCCCTTTCCATACTATGTGCCTCAGAAATGAGCCACTAAGCCCAGCCTACACTCAAGAAGAAGGAAATTAAGCTCTACCTCCTGGAGGGAGAAGTGTCAAATAAGTTGTGGACATTATTAAAACCACCACAGTACTTATTAATTAAATTGATTGATTTTATATATATCTGCTCATGTTTTATTTTTGCCTGTTTTAATTTAACAATACTTTTTTCTTCTTTATGCTTTATTCAATTTCTTATTCTTCCTTTATTCCTTTGAGGATCCAAAGCATACTTATGGATCTTAAAGCATAGTTAAAGTCTTTTCAAGATTGTTCTTGGGGCTTCCCTGGTGGCTTAGTGGTTAAGAATCCGCCTGCCAAATCAGGGAACACGGGTTTGAGCCCTGGTCCGGGAAGATCCCACATGCCACGGAGCAACTAAGCCTGTGCACTGCAACTACTGAGCCTGCGCTCTAGCGCCCGTGCTCTAGAGCCCGCGAAGCCACAACTACTGAGCCAGCGTGCCACAACTACTGAAGCCTGCGTGCCTAGAGCCCATGCTCTGCAACAAGAGAAGCCACCGCAATGAGAAACTCATGCACCGCAACGAAGATTAGCCCCCGCTCGCTGCAACTAGAGAAAACCGTGTGCAGCAACGAAGACCCAATGCAGCCAAAAAATAATAAATTAATTAATTTTAAAAAAATTGTTCTTTTTACTTTTTCGGGAGAAAAAGACAGATGAATTTACTTGTTCCAAATTACAGGTCCTCCACGTTGGATCAAAACTTATTAGGAGGGGCTTCCCTGGTGGCGCAGTGGTTGAGCATCCGCCTGCCGATGCAGGGGACACAGGTTCGTGCCCCGGTCCGGGAGGTTCCCACGTGCCGCGGAGCGACTGGGCCCGTGAGCCATGGCCGCTGAGCCTGCGCGTCCGGGGCCTGTGCTCCGCAACGGGAGAGGCCACAACAGTGAGAGGCCCGCGTACCGCAAAAAAAAAAAAAAAAAAAAAAACTTATTAGGATATTTTCTTTTAAAGATAAGGTAACTCAAGATAATGGTGGTACAATTTCAACTAGTTACTGTCATGATTTAGGGCTCCTTGGAAGCCTCTAGGCTGGTAGAGAGGTGGTGTGATACAGCCAGAAAGCAACAGCTTCTTTGTTGTATGTGTGTGTTATATTTGTGTGTGTGTGTATTGTGTATTGTCTATAATATGTAATGTGTGTCCTGTGTGTTGAGTGATGTGCTGTATGTCTTGTGTGTATTGTGTGTGGTGTGTATGTGTGTATGTGTTTCTTGTGTGTGTTGTGGGTATGTGGTGTGTGTCTTATGTGCTGTGTTTGTGTGTTGCTGTCTTGTGTGTTGGGTGTGTATGGTAGTGTCTTGCATCTTCTGTGTGTCTTTTTTAAGTGCAATTGACTTACAATAATACATTAATTTCAGGTGTACAGCATGGTGATTCAATATTTTTATACATTATGAAATGATCACCATGAGAAATCATTACTATCTGTCACCTACAAAGTTATTACAATATTACTGACTACATTCTGTATGCTGTACGTTACATCCCCATGACTTACTTATTTTATAACTGAAAGATTGTACCTCTTAATCTCCCTCACCTATTTCACTCATTCCCCAACCCTCCTCCCCTCTGTCAACCACCTGTTTGTTCTCTGTATCTATGAGTCTGTTCCTGTATTGTTATGTTTGTTCACTGTTTTGTTTTCTAGATTCCACATGTAAGTGAAATCATACAATATTTTTATTTGTCTGACTTATTTCACTTAGCATAATACCCTCTACGTCCATCCATGTTGTCACAAATGGCAAGATTTTATTCTTTTTTATGGCTCAGTACTATTCCAGTATGTGTGTGTGTGTGTGTGTGTGTGTGTGTGTGTGTGTATACATACATCACATCTCTTTATCCATTCATCCATTGATGGATACCTAGGTTACTTCCATATCTTGGCTATTGTAAATAATGCTGCAATGAACGTAAGATGCTAATATCTTTTAGAGTTAGTGTTTTTATATTCTTTGGGAAAATACCCAAGTGGAATTCCTGGAATATATGGTGTTTCTATTTTTAAGTTTTTGAGGTACCTCCATACTATTTTCCATAGTGGCTGTACCAATTTACATTCCCACTAACAGCACATGAGGGTTCTCTTTTCTCCACATCCTCACCAACACTTACAATTTATTATCTTTTTGACAATATCCATCTGACACATGTGAGGTAGTATCTCATTGTGGTTTTGATTTTCATTTCCCTGATGATTAGTGATGTTGACAATATTTTTATGTATCTGTTGACCATCCGTATGTCTTCTTTGGAAAAAAAATGCCTATTCAGGTCCCCTGCCCATTTTTTAATCAGATTGTTCTTGTGATGTTGAGTGGTATGAATTCTTTGTATATTTTGGATATTAAACTCTTATCAGATATATTATTTACAAATATATTTTCCCATTTAGTTGGCTGCCTTTTTGCTTTGTTGATAGTTTCTTTCACTGGGCAAAAATTTTTTAGCTTGATGTAGTCCAGTTTGTTTATTTTTTATTTTATTTCCCTTGCCTGAGGAGACATATCCAAAAAAATATTACTAAGACTGTTGTCAGAGAGCATACTGCCTATGTTTTCCTGTAGAAGTTTTATGGTTTCAGGTCTTACATTTGTCTTTAATCCACTTTGAATTTATTTTTGTTCATAGTGTGAGAGAGTAGTCCAGTTTGATTCTTTTCCACATAACTGTACAATTTTCCCAACAATATTTACTGAAGAGGCTCTCTTTTTCCCATTGTACATTCCTGTCTCCTTTGTCATAGATTAATTGCCCATATAAGTATGGGTTCATTTCTGGGCTCTCTATTCTGTTCCATTGATCTATCTGTCTTTGTGTCAGTATCATACTGTTTTGATTACTGTGTGTTTGTTGTATAGTCTGAAGTCAGGAAGCATGATTCCTCTAGCTCTGTTCTTTCTCAAGATTGTTTGGCTATCTGGAATCTTTTGTGTTTCCAAACAAATTTTAGAATTACTTGTTCTAGTTCTGTGAAAAGTGCCATCAGTATTTCAATAAGGATTGTACTGAATCTGTAGATTGCCTTTGGTAATGTGGTCATTATAACAATATTAATTCTTCCAATCCATGAGCACAGTGTATTTTTCCATTTGTTTGTGTCTTCTTTAATTTCCTTCATTAATGTCCTATCATTTTCTGCGTACAGGTCTTTTACTTCCTTAGTTAGATTTATTCCTAGGTATTTTATTCTTTTTGATGTGATAGTAAATGGAATTATTTTCTTTATTTCTCTTTCTGATAGTTTGTTTTTAGTGTATAGAAATGCAACTGATTTCTGTATATTAATTTTGTATGCTGCAACTTTACTGAATTCATTTATTCGTTCTGATAGTTTTTTGGTGGTGTCTTTAGGATTTTCTATATAGAGTATCACATCATCTGCAAGTAGTGACAGTTTTACTTCTTCATTTCCATTTGGATTTATTTTATTTCTTTGTCTTGTCCAGTTTGGATTCTTTCTGTTTCTTTCTCTTCTCTGATTGCTGTGGCTAGGACTTCCAATATTAAGTTAAATGAAAGAGGCAAAAGTGGGCACTCTTGTCTTGTTTGTGACCTTAGAGGAAATGCTTTCAGCTTTTCACAATTGAGTATGCTACAAGCTGTAGGTTTGTCATATATGACCTTTATTATGTTGTGGTATATTCCCTCTATACCCTCTCTGTTGAGAGTTATTATCATAAATGGATGTTGAATTTTGTCAAAATCTTTTTCTGCCTCTATTGAGATAATCATATGATTTTGATTCTTCAGTTAGTTAATGTGATATATCATATTGACTGATTTGCAGATATCACATCCCTGGGATAAATCTCACTTGATTATGGTGTATGATCCTTTCAGTGTATTGTTGAATTCAATTTGCTGATTTCTTTTTCAATTTGCCGATTTTTATTGAGGATTTTTGCATCTATGTTCATGAGTGACATTAGCCTGAAATTATATTTTTGTGTAGTGTCTTTAATTTTGACACCAGGTGATGCTGGCCTCATAGAATGAGTTCAGAAGTGTTCTTTCATCTTCAGTTTTTTAGAATAATTTGAGAAGAATAGGTGTTAACTCTTCTTTAAATGTTTGGTAGAATTCACTTGTGAAGCCATCTGGTCCTGTTCTTTTGTTTGTTGGGAGGGTTTTTTCTTTTTTTTCTGATTCAGTTTCATTACTGGTAATCAGTCTGTTCATATTTTGTATTTCTTCCTGATTAAATCTTTTTTTAATATAAATTTATTTATTTTATTTATTTACTTTTGGCTGCCTTGGGTCTTTGTTGCTGCATGCAGCTCTTCTCTAGTTGCGGCAAGCAGGGGCTACTCTTTGTTGTGGTGCGTGGGCTTCTCATTGTGGTGGCTTCTCTTGTTGCAGAGCACGGGCTCTAGGCGCACGGGCTTCAGTAGTTACGGCACGAGGGCTCAGTAGTTGTGGCTCACAGGCTCTAGAGTGCAGGCTCAGTAGTTGTGGCGCACGGGCTTAGTTGCTCCGCAGCATGTGGGATCTTCCCGGATCAGAGCTCGAACCTGTGTCCCCTGCATTGGCAGGCGGATTCTTAACCACTGCGCCACCAGGGAAGCCCCTGATTCAATCTTGGAAGATTGTTTCTAGGAATTTATCAATTTCTTCTAGGTTGTCCATTTTATTGGCTTATAATTGTAGTAATCTCTTATGATCCTTTGTATTTATATGGTGTCAGTTGTAACTTCCCTTGCATTTCAGTTTTACTGATTTGGGTCCAGTCTGGCTAGAGGTTTATCAATTTTGTTTATCTCTTCAGAGAACCAGTTCCTAGCTTTTTAATCTTTTCTATTATTTTTTTGTCTTTATTTCATTTATTTCTGCTCTGATATTTATGGTTTCTTTCATTCTACTTTAGGTTTTATTTGTTCTTCTCTTTCTAGTTCCTTTAGGTGTAAGTTTATATTATTTATTTGAGATTTTTCTTGTTTCCTGAGGTAGGCTTGTATCACTATAAACTTCCCTCTTAGAATTGCTTTTGTTGCCTCCCATAGATTTTGGGTCATCCATTTTCATTTGTTTCCAGGTATTTTTAAATTTCTTCTTTGATTTCTTCAGTGAACTATTGGTTGTTTAGTAGTATATTGTTTATCCTCCATGTTATTGTGTTTTTTGCAGTTTCTTAATTACAGTTGATTTCTATTTTCATACTATTGGGTCAGAAAAGATCCTTGATATGATTTCTATCTTTTTAAATTTATTGAGACTTGTTTTGTGGCTTGGCATGTGATCAATTCTGGAAAATGTTCCATGTTCACTTGAAAAGAGTGTGTTGTGCTTTCTGCTGCTTTTGGATGGAATGGTCTATATATAGGTCTATATAATATATTAAGTCCATCTGGTTTAATGTGTCATTTAAGGCCAAAAAATCTTATTGATTTTCTGTCTTGATAATCTGTCCATTGGTATAAGTGGAGTGTCAAAGTCCCCTACTTTTTGAACTTCCCTGGTGGCTCAGTGGATAAGAATCCATGCTCCCAATGCAGGGGACCCAGGTTTGATCCCTGGTCAGGGAACTAGCTCCCACACGCATGCCACAACTAAGGAGCCTGCGTGTCACAACTAGGGAGCCTGTGAGCCGCAAGTAAGGAGCCCTGGAGCCTCAACTAAGGAGGCTGCCTGCCATAACTAAGACCCAGTGCAACCAAATAAATAAATACTTTAAAAAAAATTATTTATTTATTTTTGGCTGCATTGGGTCTTCATTGCTGCATGCATGCTTTCTCTAGTTGCAGAGAGCAGGGGCTACTCTTTGTTGTGGTGTGTGGGCTTCTCATTGCAGTAGCTTCTCTTGTTGCAGAGCACGGGCTCTAGGCGTGTGGGCTTCAGTAGTCGTGGCACGCAAGCTCAATAGTTGTGTCTCGCGGGCTCTAGAGCGCAGGCTCAGTAGTTGTGGCACACAGGCTTAGTTGCTCCGCAGCATGTGGCATCTTCCCAGACCAGGGCTCGAACCTGTGTCCTCTGCATTGGCAGGTGGATTCTCAACCACTGCACCACAGCAAAGCCCAATAAATACTTTTTTAAAAAAGTCCCCTACTATTATTGTGTTACTGTCAATTTCTCCCTTTACTTTTGTTAATATTTGCTACTTTTGTTAATATTTGCTTTATGTATTTAGGTGAACCTATGTTAGGTGCAAAAGTTATGGCCATAGTATGTGATAAGTGCTTAGTTAAGATGGAAAAGGCATTAAATATGTACAATAAGATATTTTGAGAGAGACCACATTCACATAACTTTTATTATAGTATGTTGTTATAATTGTTCTATTTTATTATTATTCTTGTTTATCTCTTCCTGTGCCAAATTTATAGATTAAACTTTAGCATAAGTATGGATGTACAGGAAAAAAACATAGTGTATATAGGGTTCAGTACTATCCACAGTTTCAGCCATCCTCTGGGGGTTTTGGAACATATACCCTGTGGATAAGGGGAGACTGCTCTATATCCATAAATGTTTTATTATCCATTTCTTTTTTAAAAAACCCAGAATACTATTATCAATAACACTTGAAAATAAAAATAAATTGTTAATATTATGAAAAATTCATACTATGTTAAAACTTTGAGTAGGGCACTTTTAATCCATGTTACCCTACATGAACAGATTTCCTAGCTGCCTTTTCTGCTTCCAGACCCTTAAGTTTGGTGTTTTAAAACTCTATGATCAGAACTTTCCTGGCAATCCAGTTGTTAAACCTCTGTGCTCCCACTGCAGGGGGCAGAGATTTGATCCCTGGTCAGGGAACTAACATCCTGCATGCTGCTGTGTGATACAGCAAAACAAACAAACATCAACGATCAATTAGGCAGATATATAGAAATGAGAACAGACACAAGGATCCTTGTTCCAGTTCCAATTCCCTGTTCATTCAGTTCTGCAAGATACACTTGAACTGCCTACTTCATCGGAAACTAGTTTTTTTCACCTATAAATGGGTCTGTCCAATCACAAAGCTAGCTTTTGTATGATCATTTTTTTATTGGCCACCAGCAAACAGAATGAGTGCTGCCTGCTCTAATGAGGTTGGAGGTGATGATATTAAGAAGAGGGTAAGGTAGCTTCGGAAATTTCTTTATCATAATTGCAGCAATTTTCCAACAAGTGCAGCAATTTTCCTGCCAGAAAGACCTTGCCAGTCTTTCTCTATCAATGTACTGTACCTAAAAAAATCTGGCCCATGTTGGCTATAAGATTTTTTATTTACTTCAACAGAAAGTTCTTCTGAGAACAGTTTATTCAAAGTAGTTGACAATGATAATATGCAGTAGCAGTAATGATAACAATGCGTTAAAATAGGTAATACTCATGCTGCTAAAGGGTGCAAACTCTGACATGAACTTTCTGAAGGGCAATGGGACATAATCTATCAAGAGTCTTAAAAATGCTTATACCCATTGACTTAGTACTCTTACTTCTGGGGATTTATCCCATGAAATCAGAGATATGCACAAAGATTTCTCCAGGAGCCTACATATTCTCTAAATCAGCATGTACTATTTAGCGCTGTTTCTTCAATATCCAATATTCATAGGTCCAGGAATCAAGGGGTGAAAATAGGAGTGGCACCCTCACTGTTATGCCTAGTAATCTACTAGCAAAATGTTTGCTTTCTGTCCCCATGACCTAATGCTCTGCTTGTCTAGAAATCTTAGTTCCAAAGGGAAGAATGCATCTGCTGGGAGATAACAACGATTCCATTGAACCAAAGTTAAGACTGCCACCCGGCTAATTTGAGCTCCTTATGCCTCCAATCAACAGGCAAAGAAGGGAGTTACTATACTGGCTGGGGTGATTGATCCTGATTACCAAGGGAAAGTTGGACTGCTACTATACATTGGAGTTATGGAAGATTACATCTGGAATACAGGTGATCTCTTAGGGAGTCTCTTAGTATTACCAGGCCCTGTAATGAAAGCCTATGGAAAACTACAACAACCCAATTCAGGCAGGACTACTTATGACCCAGACTCTTCAAGAATCAAGGTTTAACTCCTCCTGCCACAAAATACCACAACCAGCTGAGGCGCTTGCTGAGGGCAAAGGGAGTATGGAATGGGTATTGGTAGAAGCTATTAGCTATGACCACATGACCAGTTGCAGAAACAAGAAGACTCTAAGTTTATGCATAATTCTTCCCTTTTTTGTTCTGAATATGTTTGTGATGTGTATCAAATATTTTTTTTCTTCCCTCTCTTATCCTCCTACCATATAATATAAGATGCATTAATAAAGTTACCTTTACATCAAAGTATTTCAGTTATAGGATATCAAAGAGAAGAGTGAACATCACCCAGAGATTTTGTGTCCTCTTCTGGGGAAAGAGTTGGTGTATTTTTGGTTGTATGCAGGATAGTTGTATTATGTTAGGCAAAAGTATGATTTTGTTATTGTCCTTATCTGGAGGTTAAGTATAGCTTAAGGAGTTAAGTATAGGTGTCAAGTTGACAAGGGGTGGACTGCGATAATTAGTTTTATGTGTCAACTTGGCTAGGCTGTAGTACAGTTATTTAATCAAACATTAGTCTAGGTGTTGCTGTGGAGGTATTTTGTAGATATGGCCAATATTCTACTTAGTTAACAATACTGTGTTGTACAGTTGAAAGTTACTAAGATAGTAAATCTTAAAAGTTCTCATCACACATAAAAAAAGGTAACTATGTGAGGTGGTGGATGTGTTAGTTAACCTTAACTTAATTGTGGTAATCTATAAAGAAAATTGCAGTCTTCCTCCTGTGTTTTTTTTCCTAACAAGCAATTAACTCAATTCTGACACTATAGTGTCAGATCCCACAGGTTAAGGGCTCAGTCCCTCAAACTGCCCCCTACTTCAGATGTGAATCACAAGTAGTAGGTCACCAGGTTACCCACAACTTCTGTTCGACTTGGATACAAATTGGAGATTCCCATGACCTCCACTGCCTTGGATTTGATTATTTGCTGGAACAGCTCACAGAACTCAGGGAAATGCTTACACTTAGAATTATTATATAACAAAGGATATGATAAAGAATACAGGTAAACAGCCAGATGAAGAGATACATCAAGGTGGTATGGGAAAGGCCTGAGCACAAGAGCTTCTGTCCCTGTAGAGCTGGGAGTGTGTTGCCCTCCCAGTATATGGATGTGTTCACCAACCTGAAGTCCCCTGAACACTATATTATTGGGATTTTTATGGCAACCTCATCATGGTAAGTATGATCGATTATTAGCTTCATTCCCTCCTCTGGAGAATTGGAGGTGGGAATGAGAATTCCATGCTTCTAATCATGGCTTGGTCTTTCTGGTGACTAGCCTCCCCCCCAGGAGCCAACCAAGAGTCACCTCATTAAAACAAAAGACATTGCTATCACCCAGAAAATTCCAAGGGATTTAGGAAACCTGTCAGGAAACAGGATCAAAGACTAACTATTAGAACAAAAGATGCTCCTAGTGCTCTTTATCACTTAGGAAATTACAGGGTTTTAGGAGCTCTGTGCCAGGAACTAGAGGCAGAGATCAATATATATTTTTCCTATTTTTCACATAATCATTTTGCAGTATCTATGTGTATCAAGTCATCATGTTGTGCACCTTAAACTCACCATAAGGTTATATGTCAATTATGTTTCAATGAAACCGGAAAAAATTTTTTTTCAATTCTACAATCAGTTGATTTTAAGTAATGAAGCTTACCCTTGATAAAGTGGGTGGGCCTCATTCAGTCAGTTGAAAGCCCTTAAGAGGAAAACAGATTTCCCTGAGGAAGACTGCCATATCAACTCTTGCCTGAGCATTTCCAGCTTGCCCTGCAGATTTCAGACTTGCCAGCCTCCACAATCACGTAAGCCAATTCTCTGAAATAAATCCCTCTCTAATATCTCTCTCTCCCTCTTTCTCTCCTTCTGAGATATATATATACATATATAATATTAATATCCTTATATTATATATAAATATATACATATATCCTCTGGTTCTTTTTCTCTAGAGAACCCTGCCGGATACACAGCCTAAAATCTAACAGTAGGGAATTCCTTGGCCATCCAGTGGTTAGGACTCCACGCTTTCACTGCACGGGGCACGGATTTGATCCCTGGTCGGGGAACTAAGATCCTGCAAGCCACGTGGCCAAAAATAATAATAATAATAAATAAAATAAAATCCAACAATAATTAAAGAGTTAAAGTATGATATATTCTTTCATTGAATTATTTTCCAGCATTAAAAACGATGTTGTTGGGCTTCCCTGGTGGTGCAGTTGTTGAGAATCCGCCTGCCGATGAAGCGGACGCGGGTTCGTGCCCTGGTCCAGGAGGATCCCACATGCTGCGGAGCGGCTGGGCCTGTGAGCCATGGCCGCTGAGCCTGCGTGTCCGGAGCCTGTGCTCCGCAACGGGAGAGGCCACAACAGTGAGAGGCCCGCGTACCGCAAAAAAAACCCCCGATGTTGTCAGAAAATATATAAATAACATGGGGAAGTTCTCATAATATTATGTTAAGTTTGAAGAATAGGAGATGGGACTTCCCTGGCGGTCCAGTGATTAATACTCCTCACTTCCAGTGCAGGGGGCACAGGTTTGATCCCTGGTTGGGAACTAAGATCCCACATGCACCATGTTGTAGCCAAAAAATTTAAAAAAAAAAAGAAGAAGAAGAAAGAAAGAATAGGGGAAATTTATGTGTGCAATTTTATTTCAAAAAATAAACACACCCATAGATGGTAGGAAATAAAAAAATAATTCATTGCATTTATTTCTTGGTAATGATTTTTTTAAGGTTTTTTTTTTTTATCATTTTTATTTTTGGCTGCATTGGGTCTTCGTTTCTGTGTGCAGGCTTTCTCCAGTTGTGGCGAGTGGGGGCCTACTCTTCATTGGGGTGCGTGGGCTTCTCATTGCTGTGGCTTCTCTTGTTGCAGAGCACGGGTTCTAGACTCGTGGGCTCTAGAGTGCAGGCTCAGTGGTTGTGGCGCACGGACTTAGTTGCTCTGCGGCATGTGCGATCTTCCCAGATCAGGGTTCGAACCCGTGTCCTCTGCATTGGCAGGCGGACTCTTAACCACTGCACCACCAGGGAAGCCCTTGGTAATTATTTTTCAATTATTTTCTGGAAATTTGCTATTTTTGTTATCAGAACAAAAATGTTATTATGTAATTGCCTAATGATAAGAGAATCCTTGCTCCACTTTGTAAGTCATTTTACTTTTCTTTTTTTTATTTTTATAAATTTACTTATTTTATTTATTTATTTTTGGCTGTGTTGGGTGTTCGCTGCTGCATGTGGGCTTTCTCTAGTTACAGCAAGCGGGGTCTATTCTTTGTTGCAGTGCATGGGTTTATTGTACTGGCTTCTCATTGCAGAGCACGGGCTCTAGGCACGCAGGCTTCAGTAGTTGTGGCTCACAGGCTGTAGAGCACAGGCTCAGTAGTTGTGGCGCACGGGCTTAGTTGCTCCGCGGCATGTGGGATCTTCCCGGTCCAGGGCTCGAACCCATGTCCCCTGCATTGGCAGGTGGATTCTCAACCACTGCGCCACCAGGGAAGCCCTACTTTTCTATCATTAACTGATGCTTATGTGTTTGTTTTTATGCCAAGATTTCCTTGCAGTTGAGACAACAGATATAGCTGGTAAAAGATACTTCAATAAAATTGTACATAATATTCTTTTAAAATTCTTACATTTATATTTAATTCCCAGTTAGGCATTTGGGAAAAGTATGAAGGAGGTAGAATAACACTGTGAAATGTATTTTTTAATGAGCCATTTTTTGCTTAGCTTTTTCCAAATAAATTACTGAGTTTATAAGTGGAAAAGTTTCATCTCTTCTTTTGCTTTCTTATCTTATTGAGATTACACATAAAAGTGAGATTGTTTAAGGGTAAAGAGGAAGAGAAAACAAGGAACCTGGATAATTTAAACACTATTTCAATTCCTAAATGGTTAGAACTTGTCTGTATTTACAAATTCTATCAGTGCGTGTCAAATTATACCTAAAATGCAGAAACAGAATTTCTGGTCTCAAAGTAGTTGATATTCTGGCTAAAATATTTCAGGTTCTGAATAAAGAGAAAACATAAGAATACTAGGAAAATGCTAAAATAAATACCAATTACAAGTTCAACTGGGCCCAGATGTTTAACATGGCAGAGTTGAAAAAATGGCAGAGACCCCGGGTTCCATTTCTCACTCATGGGCTATCTGCCTACGTGACTTGATTTTTTTGGCTTCAGTTTTCTATAAAAGTATGAGTTTAATGAGATAAGCTATCTTTATAATATCTTCCACCTTTAATAATCTATGCCCCAGGATCTGAAAACATTTCCACAGGGGTGAAATAATTACCATTCACATACCTTGGAGACTTCTAACATTTTTACTTCACAAGAGAGCAGTTATTAAGCACTTACCAACTGTGCCAGTTCATGTTCCTATGTCTTCCGGGTCTCTTTTTTTACTATGTTTTATTATGGTTTGTATGAATTAAAATTCCAAGTACTTTTCCTAACAGAAATGCTTTCCTCCTGAGCCATTTGCCAGCAAGGATAGTTAATTAGCTTGTACACATTAAGGGAAATGTGTCATAGCAACATCTGCTTTGTTTGTTCCAAGGAATCTATGCAAATAAACAAGAGGAATTAGTTACTAAGCGTATATAATACAATTCAATTTGTCCAAAGTACTTTATAGTATTTCTTGTTATTTATTCTTCCTGGCAAGACCAAGACAAAGAGAAGGTAAGAGGTTAGCAGGTCCTGGGTCCCCCGCCCATTGATGGGCTTCCTACAGCATATTACATTGTGATGGAATGGTTACAAGGACTGATTTGGAGGGGTTGAAGTGAAGGAGATGAGAATTGTTTAGTTTTTAATTTAAGTATATAAAATAGTATAGGTTGAAATAATCTTTTAAAAGAACTATATATGGATATATAGACACAGATACAGTTACATACAAAAAAAGAATTGGAAGATCACACATCAAGATGTAAACAGTTGCTATCTGGAGGCTGGAATTATGGGCAATTTATTTTTTGTCTTTTTTTTCCTTTCTTGCTTTCCAAGTTTATACTTTGAGAACATATTATTTTTTAATTAAAAAAAAGCTACCTTAAATAAGTAAATAGATTTACCCAAGATTCTGGAAGCGAGTTATTGCAGCATTACTCTCATCACAGTTTCTTCCTTATGCCTACTATTAACACCACCATGAACATACCTAGAGCACTTTGTAAAACATACATTTGACTTACTCTTCATTCAATCATTCAACATCTAGGGAATACATCAAATATGCTAGGTGCCTTCCCACACACTAGGGATGTGGAGATGAATAAGGGTGTCCTTTGCTTGAGTAGCTCTCAAGCTAGTGGGAGAGACAGACATAGTGGGAGAGAAAACAGACCATTACAATACAGTGTGACAAATTAACCATGAAAATTTTCTGTGAGGGCACAGAAGAAGAGTATCTTAGCCAGGTTGAAAGATGAGTGATGGTAGGAGGGGACCAGTCACGGAGAAGGTGATTCTCAAGTCCAAGAAATTATTTACTAAGAATGAATGATTCTTATTAGATGTGGGGATGAGTGGACAAACCAGAGACATTTTTCTTAATCTTGGGAGGAAGTTTCAAATTGCATTCATTCATTAATTTATCCATTTATTCAACAAATATTTGTTGAGTGCTAGCATGTGCTAGGCACCAGAGATATAATGGTAGCAAAAATAACCATAGTCCCTGTTCTTGAGGAGCTTATATTCTAGTGGAGGAGACAGACATTAATCAAATAATCATACAAATAAATGTAAAATTTTAATTGTGTTAAGTGCTGCAAAGGAGAAGTGTATGGTGCTATGAAACTGATAATGGGGAAGGGAAGGATTACTAGTCAAGGAGGCCAGGGAACACTTTCCTGAGGAAGTAATGTTTAAACTGAGATCCAAGGAATGACTAAGTATTACAACAGCAAAGAGGCAAAAGAGTGAACCAAATAGAGGTAAAGCTGTGCACAGGCCCTGTGGCAGGAGGAAGCATTTTGGTTAGGAAGGATTGAAAGAGGGCCAGTATGGCTGGACCTGAGGAAGGGGGAAGACTATGGTATGAGATGTGGCTGGAGTCAAGTTAGGAACCAGGTCATGCAGGGTCTTATAGGCCAGATTAAGGATTTTATCTTTATCCACAGAGCAAGAGAAAGACATTGAAGAAAGTTAACCTGGAGGTGAGAAAGTTAACCTGAGGTGAGAAATGAAGAAAGTTAACCTGGAGGTGAGAATGCGGATGACTTGTTCAAATTTGCATTAAAAAAGATAAGTATCTGCAGAATGCAGAACAGAATAACAAAAGAGGTCAGAGTGGATGCTGGTAGCTATTCTAGGAGACTTTCACAAATGGTGGGACCAATAGGTGACAGACTTGGACTAGGGTAATGGAGAGATGTGAATTGACTCAAGATACTAATAAGGTAAAATAATTAGGACTTGGTGATGGAATAGATGTGTGAGTGTGTGAGAGAAGAAGGTACAAGAATTGGGAGAGGACTTCCCTGGTGGCGCAGTGGTTAGGAATCCGCCTGCCAATGCAGAGGACACGGGTTTGAGGCCTGGTCTGGGAAGATCCCACATGCCATGGAGCAACTAAGCCCGTGCGCCACAACTACTGAGCCTGCGCTCTAGAGACCGCAAGCCACAGCTACTGAAGCCTTTGTGCCTAGAGCCCCTGCTCCTCAACAAGAGAAGTTACCGTAATGAGAAGCCTGTGCACCACGATGAAAAGTAGCCCCCGCTCGCCTCAACTAGAGAAAGCCCGTGCACAGCAACGAAGACCCAAAAGAGTCAAAAATAAATAAATAAAATAAATAAATTTTAAAATAACAATAATAAAAATTTTTTTAAAAAAGGAATGGGAGAGATAAAGGTGATTCCCAGGTTTTCATATGTCTGGAGAGTATTTTTGTTTTGTTTATAGAGCTGAGGACAAAGTGATGAATTCAATGTCCTCTCAGGTTCATTTCAGCCTACAGCATGGTTTTAAAATTTTTCCTCTTCCTAGCCTGATTGTCTCTTATAAAGTACAGAGGAGGAACCCAGGTGAAAGAATTTAGAATGTTTAATTTTTTTAATTAATTTATTTTTAAAATTTATTTTATTTTTGGCTGCGTTGGGTCTTCATTGCTGCGAGCGGGCTTTCTCTAGTTGCGGTGAGCAGGCTCCTAATTGCGGGGGCGTCTATTGTTGCGGAGCACCGACTCTAGGTGCGCGGACTTCAGTAGTTGTGGCTTGCAGGCTCTAGAGCGCAGGCTCAGTAGTTGTGGTGCACGGGCTTAGTTGCTCCACGGCATGTGGGATCTTCCCAGACCAAGGATCGAACCTGTGTCCCTTGCATTGGCAGGCGGATTCCTAACCACTGTGCCACCAGGGAAGCCCCTAGAATGTTTGTTTGTTTGTTTCTTTTTTTTTTTTTGGCCGTTCCGTGCAGCATGCAGGATCTTAGTTTCCCGACTAGGGATCGAACCTGTGCCCCCTACAGTGGAAGCACAGAGTCCTAACCACCGAACCACCAGGGAATTCCCATAGAATGTTTATTTCTTTATATTGAGGTATACTTACATAAACTGCACAAATCTTAAATGTACAACTTGATGAAATTTTACATATGTATACACTAGTATAATCACCACCAAGGTCAAGATATAGAAATTTCCAGCACACCAGAAGCCTCCTTGGGTTCTCTTCCCAGCTAGTAACTGTAAGGTCGGATCTTAACAAACGGCACCGCGAAACAGAGGAAAGCTTCAAGTGAGCTTTATTAGGGAGCGCTCCCGGGCGAGGCTCACTGGTCGGAGAGAAAGGGGCCAGAGAAGTCGCACCCGGGCGAGGGTTGGGCAAGATTTTATAGGGGAAGAAGGGAAAGGGGTGTGGTGAATCTGGGAGGGCGCAGGGTATTCCTTATTTGGTGGTCTTTTCGGGTATCCTGGGGGACCGTTAGTCCCGCCCCTCGAAAGGCGGGAAGTCTGGGCTGGGCTCAAAGTCCCCAGGTCAGTTCCTGGAACTGGGTGGTCCGGAGAATTCGGTCTGATGCAACCTGTGAATCTGATTGTGTTCCCCTGCCTCGGGCCAGTTGGCCTTACAGTAACCACCAAGAATAATGACTATTCTGACTTCTATGACTGTGATATTGTGATATAAGAAATATATACATTTGATCATGACACAAGAGCTCCTAAAACTCTTTTCCCAAATGATAATGGTTAGAGGAGCAGCTCTTATTATTCATAATAAGTTCCTTTCAACCATACGTGAGTTTATGTTAATGGGGTGACTCAAGATGGGCCCCTAGGTAACTTTAGGATGGGGGCTATTTGCCAGGGGAACCAACCTTGTGATTAGAGCATTGGAACTTTCAGCCCCACCCTCTCAACCACCAGGAAGGGGAGAGGGACAGGGGATTGAGTTAATAAATGGCTAATGATCTAATCAATCATGCCTATATAATGGAACCTCCATATAAACCCTAAACTATAGGGTTTGAAAAGTTTCCAAGTTGGTAGACATATCCACATGCCATGACAGTAGCACACCCCAAATTCCATGGGGACAGAAGTTCCCATGCTCAGGACCCTTCCAGACCTCACCCTATGTACCTCTTCATCTGGCTGTTTATTTGCATCCTTTTTAAAATCCTTTTTAATAAACCAGTAATAGTATTTATTTTCCTGAGTTCAATGACCAATTACAGCAAATTATCGCACCTGAAGAGGTCATGGGAACCCCAGTTTATCTTTTTTACCATTGATTGACATTTGAACTATTTCCAGTTTAGGGCTATTATGAATAAAGTTGCTATGAATATTCTTGTAAATGCCTTTTGGTGGACATAAACACTCATTTCTGTTGGGTTTACAACCAGAAGTAGAACTGCTCCATCACAAGGTACACGTGTTTAGCTTTGGTAGGTACTGCCATAGATTTCTTCCAAATTGTTTGTACCAATTTACAAACCCACTAGCAATATATAAGAGTTCTAGTCATTCTACCTCCTCACCAATAGTTCATATTATCAGTCTTTTAAAAACAATTGTAAACTTTCAAATAAATCTTCATTCTATTTTATTTCCACAGAAATGGTGAGCTCTGCTGGAAGGTGCATTAGGGGATAGTTCCTGGGATGTCAAAAGGAAGTGCACCAACCTCGAGGATGAACCTACAGCCTGTGACACTGGCAGAGGAGACCAAGATCCAAGCACAGCCCAACAAAAACCTAGAGATTCTCAAAGGAATTCCAGATTCTTGTCCTAGGTCATCCAGGGCATTGTGAGGCAAGACAGAATTGGAACAACAGGCTATAAAAAGGAAGCTGACCCACTACTGACCCACTCACTGCGTGTATGTTTCTGAAGGGATAGGTCTGACCAAGTAAGACGGAGCTGCCTTTCCCAAGGTGGCATTAGGGGTCAGTGGCAGTGCTGACTTGGGATGGCGGAGGACACTGTCTCAATCTGGTCTTTGGTTCCGATTGGAAAACAAATCCAAATCTCCTCGTAGGCAGAACTTCAGATGGGCCAACAGAGCTCCCTGGAGGTATGAGGCTTGAAGCCTGAAGGGATCATCGGGTAACTGGGCACTACAGCCTGAGGGCCATCAGCACCAAGGAAGAGCTTCCTGCTTCCTCAAAGGATTTCTTTGCCTGAGGAAAGGTGGGAGCTAGCACACAAATCCGTACAGAATCTTCTGAAAATGGAGGCAAGGGTGATCCTGAAGAAGCCCCCTTGTCTGGTGACCAATGACTGTCCTAACTGGACTGACAAGTTAAAGGCTCCTCTCTTTGTGGTTCAGAATTTCACCCAATCTGCCCTATGGAGACGTAACCTGGGCCCCAAGGAAGAGGCAGGCAGTAGCAGTCCCCTGTTCTAGTCCTCACCTTAGGACTGCATGGAAGACGTAAGAAACATAAATTACGGAGGGAGGCCTATTTCATAGAGCACAAAAGACTGTGTGGCCGGCAGGTCACGGGACTCTAAAGGGAGGCGAGGTACCACGCTGCAGCTAAGGAAGAGGTAACTGAGAGGCTGCTGCGATTAGGGCAACACAGAGGGTCAGGCGGGGCGGGGAGGAGGCCAGCAGAGGGAGAAGACTGAGTGGAAAATGAAGCCTGAGAGCTCCCCAGGAGTGGGGAGAGGGTGGCCTGAGGCCCTGGGTCTGGTGTTGGGGGGACCTGGGCTGACTGTGCCCAGCGTGGATTTCGAGTCGGACACCACCTTGCGGGTTGGGAAAAGGAAGTTAATGCCTCCTCTCCACAGTGTCCAGCCCTTGGCGCCAGGGCTCGGCTTCATAGGTTTGGGGAAACGTGCAGCGCTTGTTTGAGATAACCAGCGGTGACTGCGGGGTAAAGGCGTGTTGGGAGGGATTCCTTCCCCGAGCGAGGGTAATCGCCCTCACTTCCGGGTGCCTGCGGATGGGAGGGTGGGGCTCCGAGGTCGGGGGCCAGAACCCAGATTCCTTTGCCCCCAGGTCGCCCACCTCCAGCGGCAGTCAAATGGCCCTTGAAAAAGGGCTGGAGGCCGCTGAGCAACTGCCGGGAACTCTACAGCGAGCCCTAAACCCAATCCTTCTGTCCGCACTGCATCTCCGTGGCGACGCGCTACGAAGTGCGGCTGCGCGAGGATGACGCAGCGCGGGCGAAAGGGAGAGGGTGTTTTGGTTCCAGCCGCTCGCCGTCCTTTCCAGACTTGGTCGTCGGAAAGCTTCGGGTTCCTGTCTCCCCTTCCCCTTCCCCTTCCCTTTCCCGGCCCCGGTCCTCCCTCCCTCCCTGCCTCCCTGTTTTTCTACTGCCGCCCGGGGTCCGGGCCATTTTCTGGACCGGGCGCACTACGGTGCGCGGCCCCGGGGCCCAGTATATGACCTGCCGCCTTGCTCCCGCTCGCTTCCCCCGCCCCATGTGGCTGCGGGGCCGCGGCGGCGCTGCCCACTATGGCCCGGAAAGCAGTTAGCAGGAAGCGGAAAGCGCCCGCCTCGCCGGGAGCTGGGAGCGACGCTCAGGGCCCACAGGTGAGGGCTGAGAGGCCGGGCCCCGGGTGATAAGGCCGAGGCACCCAGAGGATAGGGTTCGCAAATCAGGGAATCGGAACGAGGTCCAAGGTCTTGGGGGGACGGGGGGCGGGTGAAGAGCGGAGCCGTGGTCAATAGGATCCGGGCTGGGCCAGCAGGAGTTCACTGAAAAGCAGATAGGCAGCAGGGGTGAGGAACTAAAGGGGAACGTGAAAACGAGACATATTCCGGGGAGGCCTGCAGCCGGGAACGGGGCTTGAGGAGAAAACAAACTGGGTTTCTGAGGAAGGGAAACCGAAGTCGAGGAGAATCGGGAACAAAACCTCCCGTAAAATACCGGGAGAGACCGTGAAGTCCGCCTTCCTGTGGCCCGGGGAAGGGGAAATGATTGCGTCTCTCGTATAGGAATGAGCCTCCCTTTGGATACCCAAGCTCTGAGCTGGGCCTTTTGGCACTTGGACCCCTAGATGAAACAGCAGGTTCCAGGTATCACTCCTGTCCTGCTCTCTGGGTCCCTTCAGACTCAGATTTCCCGTGCCTCCCTCCCCGTTGGTGTTTGATTTTTGGAATGCTGTAACTGCTTGGAGCGCAGACCTGGTGACAGGAAGGCGGCCACTGATAGGGCATCCCTGAAAGACCTGGGACCCCAGTTGGGCTCCTTGGGTTGCACCGTCCATGCTTCGCGGGGAGTACAGGCTGAGAGGGAGAAGGGGGTCCGTTAGAGATGCAGCCGAGGTCTGTATGTTAATCTCTCGGCCCTTCACTCCCTTCTCTATCAAGGATAGCTTTAAGGTACCTGATTCCTTCACTTATAAAAGGCCTTAGTAAACCTTTCATACTCTTTTCTGCTTACATTCCTTTCCTTTTCAGCCCTTGTTTTCCATAGGTATCACTATGAGCAGCATCTTTTCAATGTTGGAAGAGTTAAACTGGACTTCTAGCTTGACTTTCCTGTTCCATTGTATTTGTATTTCTGTTGTATGTAAATCCTGCAGGTTGAGTTCTTAGTGATTTCTCTAATACAGTAGGATCCCTTATTCTGACAAAGGTAGCCAAAGCAGTGATTTCTAATTTTGCTTTCCACAGTTTGGCTGGGATCACTCACTTCACAAAAGGAAAAGACTCCCCCCAGTGAAGAGATCCTTAGTGTACTACCTGAAGAACCGAGAAGTCAGGCTACAGAATGAAACCAACTACTCTCGAGTGTTGCATGGTTATGCAGCACAGCAACTTCCCAGCCTCCTGAAGGAGAGAGAGTTTCACTTGGGGACACTTAATAAAGTGTTTGCATCTCAGTGGCTGAATCATAGGCAAGTGGTGTGTGGCACAAAATGCAACACGGTAAGTTTCTGGGTGGATGTGAACTATCTCTTAGTTCTGGTTATATGGCTCCACATGTCCTAGAATCTCTCACTGCTGGTTTTCCCCTTTAGTTCTTTGGGGGAGGAGATTGCCTTATTCTCCTTTCCATTCCCTCCTATCTGTTCATGACTTCTTCCCTTTTCTATTCCTTTTCCCACTTCCACATTTCTTTTCTGGTAAATCTTCAGAGGAGTCTGTTTCTTTAGGCCTCTTGCCATATGGATATGCCACTGCTTCTTGATTTTTTTCCCCCCGTTTTTATGTTGTCTTTTAAGTCAGAGGCCTCAGAGGAAAGAATGATGGTCTGGGCATCATTCAGGATACAGGATAGTGAAAACCTAGGTGTTGTCTGCTAGGCTAAAGGCATATGTAGAAGTATTTAAACTCGTACTTGGCTAAAGATAGGAATAAGACAAACACTTTCTTTTTAGGGGATAGAATCTAAAGATGTATTTCCTATAAGAAAGGGCAGGGAAGTATGTTCGGTGGTATATTTCAGGATATATTAGGTTGGCCAAAACGTTCATTCGGGTTTTTCCATAAGATTTTATGAAAGCTCTGAACAAACGTTTTGGCCAACCCAATAAATGTTTGGTCTTTGCAAAGTAGCCTTCTGAAAAGAATTCAGTAGCAAGAAAAATTGAATATGACATGAGTAGGAGAGTATTTTTACGTAGAATGACTTAGAAGATAGTTATAAGTGAATGAAGGGGAAATTTTATCAGTAAATTTAACCAGAACAATTAAAGGCATGGATAAAATATCAATCCATGATTGGATATTGTGGATATGATTAGAACAGAAGAGCACAAATAGCATGATGTCAGAGGAATGGCAAGTGAGAAAAAACAGGGCCTACAGGTGGGAAGTGAATCTTTTTTTTTTTTTTAAATAAATTTATTTATTTATTTATTTTTGGCTGCTTTGGGTCTTTGTTGCTGTGCGCAGGCTTTCTCTAGTTGCGGCGAGCAGGGGCTACTCTTTCATTGTGGTGCACAGGCTTCTCATTGCGGTGGCTTCTCTTGTTGCGGAGCACGGGCTGTAGGCACGCGGGCTTCAGTAGTTGTGGCACATGGGCTCAGTAGTTGTGGCTCACGGGATTAGTTGCTCTGCGCCATGTGGGATCTTCCCGGACCAGGGCTTGAACCCGTGTCCCCTGCATTGGCAGGCTGATTCTTAACCACTGCACCACCAGGGAAGCCCTGGAAAGTGATTCTGATTAACATGTGAGAAAAGATCAGATGTAGGTCCAGCTGCTCTGTTTTCACCTCACCCTGGGTGAATAGACAAGAAATGTCATAATGGCTGGGTGAATTTACCCTGGACAGAAACACATCTTGCATTAATTGAAAGAGAAGATGGCTCTAGATCAAGAAAGTCTTAAGTACTAGGAGAAGTATTTATTTATAAAGGACATAGGCAAAGGTTTAAACATGAGTTTTAAGGAACGATATAATACCATGGTGGTTGAGGCCAAGCTTTCATTTCCTCTTTTGTTGAAGGTTGCTTGTTATAAAGAAGGCTTTCAAAAGTAAATAGTGGTGGCAAGCTCCTACAAAACTTCCTTTTCCTAGTCTCTCAGGTTTAAGAGAACTGTCTTGGTTTAAGAGAACTGTCATCGTTGTCACTTGGATTAGAAAGAGTCTTCCATTTAGAGGAATTCATTTCACACCCCATAACCATACAAACCATCATAGTGTTTTGCCCCAGCAAATGTTGCTGAATTTTAAACTGAATTGATCATCATAATCTCCTGCTTCTTGAATTTATTTACCCTCTTTTGAAGGTGAGAATAATGTTGAGTAGTAATTTAACCTACTCTTGATACGTGCCTTTCTGTCTTCCTGTTTCCTCATGACTTAAAGTATTTAAGTAGAGTCTTGCTTTCTTTTCTTTTTATAATTAGTGTTTTTCTTTGCTTAGCTTTCAGAACCAAAATTGGGAATCAGGAACAGTGTTCTTCTCTGAACTTTGTAATATTTGGCAAATGATTCTCTTATCTGTGCCTTTGTTTTCCCATCTGTAAAATGCAAGTGCTGAGAAGGTAGCTGTATACATCTTGGGAAATATTTCAAGTTAGCAGTATCTTACTTGTTCAGAAATAGTAGTAGTGATAATGAATCCAAAGCCTTTTCCAATGCTCTTGGCACTCCCTGGGACTTCCCTCAGTTTAAAAGGAAAATTACTTAAATAGTTAGCACTATCTTTGGATAATATCTGAAGAGTTTGGGGAGGGAGGAGTTCATGTTGGATTCTCAAGAGTAAATTAAGTTTTGATGTATTGAAATTTTACCATCAGTGAAATGATTTATATGTATTCAGTAGGAAAGGTATACCACAACTGTTTATATTCTAAAATAATCTTTTTAATATGTATCTGTGGGTTAGAAGTGCTTTTTCTCTTGGCTGCTGTTGGTATTCATGAGCGTTTAACTAAGCGTTTAACTGTTAGCGTTAACTAACAGATGCTAAAAAGTTAGGCCATTTCCGAGTTAACTGACTTGGGGCTATAGTATAGAAACATTTGCTGAGGCAGTGGGTCATCTGTGAAAAAAGCAGTAGAGGTTTTGTAAATTATTCTGTAGCTTGATTGGTGGGGTGGGAATTTCCCTGTGCTATGGGCTAACACTCAAACTAGGGGCAGTCCATTCAACCTCTCTGAATTCCCTGGGCCTAATAAGCACAGGAATAAGATTGCTAGCCTATGTTTTTTGCTTTTTTTTTTGCCGCACCACACAGCTTGCAGGATGTTAGTTCCCCGACCGGGGATCGAACCCATGCCCCCTGCATTGGAAGCTCGGAGTCCTAACCACTGAACTGCCAGGGAATTCCCCAGCCTATGTTTTAATCATTAACAACATTACAACACTCATATTTTTACTAAATTATTTAAAGAAGGAGAGGTAGTATAACCTTAATTGAAATGTGGGTTTGGGAACCAGGATGGGTAGGTATATTTTCCCGGTTTAGTGTTACAAACTCAGGTTATGTACAGAGCCATACAGAAAAGCTAAATAAGAGAAGCTTGCCAGAAAAACGTTTGAAACAAAAAAACATTTAAAGAGAAAATGTTTAGTTTTGTGCTTTCAATCAGTTGAAGTTTGAGAGGGGGTAAAGATTGAAGTTAGTGGTTTAGGATTCACATATGTATAAGGGATTATTAAAATTGTTCTATTACCATGGAGAGAGGGTAGAGAAGTCACTCTTGGGTTCCATAAACCTTCCCTAAAATTGCAAAAATATCATTAGATGTATATTTTCTGAGCATGATGTGGGAGGGTGGTGTAGGGGAGCAGTCCATAGATTTCATTACATTTTCGGAGGGAACATTGTGAGCCAAAAATGGGTAAGAACCATTGATATTGACAGGGGGGTTAAGAACAGAACCTTGGAGAACACCTACATTTATGGTGCAGGAAGATCTGCTACAGGGGGAGCAGGGAGGTCAGAGGAAAACCAGGGGAGTACCAAAAACAATTCAAGAAAGTGGATATTTTGAGAGGGGTTGGTTTGGGAAGGATGGTGATAGGCAGAGTGATAACGTGTGCAGAGTTTGAGGTTTTTAATTTTAGACAACTCTTATTTCCCATATTTTGACTTTCAAGGACTCACTCACCTATAATAGATAAAATTGCTCCTTGCAGCTAGGGTGAACCTCCACCGCAGGGAACCATGAAGCCACTCAGTAAGAGAGTGTTAGAAAGGATTTGCAAGGGTGATTTGGGGAAAGGCTTAAGTGGATAGGATTTTCACAGGAAAATCTCCTGTGGAATTATTTTCAGCAAGACCCCAAAGCCTAAGTGATAGTACCAGGCTAACTCCTGTTGCCAGAGCTGCTTTTATCTTTCTCACCAATTCCCAAAGTAATGGTCAGAGGTATACTGCTGACTTCACAGGTAGGCTTGGTGGATCACAATGAAGCAGACAAGATGAGGCTTGGGCTGCAATTTGCTGCCAGATGAGAGGAAGAAGCACTTGGAGAAGCCTAATTTGGGGGGTGGGGTGGAATAGTAGTTACCAGGGTTGAGAAAATAGCTATAATATTATAAACTTGAGTTTACATATTCAAACTCCCGAAATCATAAAAGCAGAATATGAAACTCAATTTGAGACACATGGAAACAAACAAAGGAAAAATGTGGGAGTTTTTTTCTGACTGGATTTTTTATTCATTCCTCCTCGTATTACTATTTTATTTTTCCAATGGGGTTACAGCCCTTTAGAAAATGCTTTAAAATGCTTGCAGAATTCCTTGGGTTTGGCCAAGTGTACATCTCGGGTTAACAGCATTCTTCTTTTTTTTTTGGAATTTTATTTTATTTTATTTTTTTTCTGTCTTAGCAGTACACGGGCCTCTCACTGTTGCGGCCCCTCCCGCTGCGGAGCACAGGCTCTGGA
This sequence comes from Tursiops truncatus, assembly GCF_011762595.2. NCBI lineage: Eukaryota > Metazoa > Chordata > Mammalia > Artiodactyla > Delphinidae > Tursiops > Tursiops truncatus. The sequence goes on from NC_047039.1 coordinate 35,123,962, forward strand.
TGCGCAGGCCCAGCGGCCATGGCTCACGGGCCCAGCCGCTCCGCGGCATGTGGGATCCTCCCGGACCGGGGCACGAACCCATGTCCCCTGCATCGGCAGGCAGACTCTCAACCACTGCACCACCAGGGAAGCCCTTGAATTTTATTTTATTTTTTATACAGCAGGTTCTTATTAGTTCTTTACTTTATACATATTGGTGTATACATGTCAATCCCAATCTCCCAACTCATCTCAGCACATCCCCCCTACCCCACCCCACTTTCCCCCCTTGGTGTCCATATGATTGTTCTCTACATCTGTGTCTCTATTTCTGCCTTGCAAACCAGTTCACCTGTACCATTTTTCTAGGTTCCACATATATGCGTTAATATACCATATTTGTTTTTCTCTTTCTGACTTACTTTACTCTGTATGACAGTCTCTAGGTCCATCCACGTCTCTACAAATGACCCAATTTCGTTCCTTTTTATGGCTGAGTAATATTCCATTGTATATATATACCACATCTTTATCCATTCGTCCATCAATGGGCATTTAGGTTGCTTCCATGAGCTGGCTCTCGTAAATAGTGCTGCAATGAATTATTGCATGTGTGTGTGTGCATGCAATAGTGGGTGCATGTGTCTTTTTGAATTATTATGGTTTTCTCTGGGTATATGGCCAGTGGTGGGATTGCTGGGTCATAGGGTAATTCTATTTTTAGTTCTTTAAGGAACCTCCATACAGTTCTCCATAGTGGCTGTATCAATTTACATTCCCACCAACAGTGCAAGAGGGTTCCCTTTTCTCCACACCCTCTCCAGCTTTTGTTGTTTGTAGATTTTCTGATGATGCCCATTCTAACAGGTGTGAGGTGATACCTCATTGTAGTTTTGATTTGCATTTCTCTAATAATTAGTGATGTCGAGCAGCTTTTCATGTATTTGTTGGCCAGCTGTATGTCTTCTTTGGAGAAATGTCTATTTAGGTCTTCTGCCCTTTTTTTAAATATAAATTTATTTTATTTATTTATTTTTATTTTTGGCTGTGTTGGGTCTCCGTTGCTGTGCTCCAACTTTCTCTAGTTGCGGCGAGCAGGGGCTACTCTTCATTGTGGTGTGCGGGCTTCTCGTTGTGGTGGCTTCTCTTGTGGAGCACAGGCTCAAGGCACTCGGGCTTCAGTAGTTGTGGCTTGAGGGCTCTATAGAGTGCAGGCTCAGTAGTTGTGGTGCATGGGCTTAGTTGCTCCACGGCATGTGGGATCTTCCCGGACCAGGTCTGAAACCCATGTCCCCTGTATTGGCAGGCAGATTCTTAACTCCTGTGCCACCAGGGAAGCCCTCTGCCCATTTTTTGACAGGGTTGTTTGTTTTTTTAATATTGAGCTGCATAAGCTGTTTATATATTTTAGAGATTAATCCTTTGTCAACAGCATTCTTATCTGTATGATCCTTCTATATTTTGTAGTTAGGATATTAACCTGCTAATTAGGTTTTAGTTTTTTAAATGGCATATGGTTATTCTTTGTCTAGTAAGAAATGTTCACAGTTATCCCAGAATTAGTTTTTATCTTACTTTGAGAATATTTGACTCTTTTGAGAGGAAGATTTTAGATGTGGAAGTGATAGAATTGCTATCTTGGCAAGTTCATTCTGCTGGGCACATGTGCAGAAGTGTTTGTAGATTGAAAATCATTGTGTAAATGCTTCAAAAAGTCTAAAGTACTATGTCAGGTTAATTGATATTATAAGGCTTTAGGAAGAGGAGCAGTAGGAATAAGTTTATGCCTCTTATATGTGATGGTGCTAGAGTTGGCTGCCCTTTTCTGACTTGTCTTCATCTTGAGAAGGTCTTGCTTGGATTAACGCAGGTATGGGCTCCAGGAATCCTGTTTCATGTAGTGTGTTGCAGACTTTAGTCACCCTCTGTATGTGAGGGAATTAATGGTCAAGAATGTTAGGGTGTGACCCATGTACTTATGATCAGTTAATCTATAGCAAGAGAGACAAGAATATACAATGGACAAAAGACAGTCTCTTCAATGAAAATTGGTGCTGGGAAAACTGGACAGCTACTTGTAAAAGAGTGACATTAGAACATTTTCTCATACCATATACAAAAATAAACTCAAAATGGATTAAAGTCCTAAGTTTAAGACTGGAAACCGTAAAACACCTAGAAGAAAATATAGGCAGAAAACTCTGACATAAATCATAGCAGTAGTTTTTGGGTATATCTCCTAAGGGAAAAGAAAAAAAGCATAATAAGCAAATGGGACCCAATTAAAAGCTTTTGCACAGCAAAGGAAAGCATCCACAAAATGAGAAGACAACATACTGAATGAGAAAATATTTGCAAGTGATATAAACAATAAGGGGTTAATACCCCCAATATGTAAACAGTTTATACAACTCAATATCAGAAGAACAAACAACCTGATTAAAAATTGGGCAGGGGCTTCCCTGGTGGTGCAGTGGTTGAGAGTCTGCCTGCCGATGCAGGGGACACGGGTTCGTGCCGCGGTCCGGGAAGATCCCACATGCCGTGGAGCAGCTGAGCCCGTGAGCCATGGCCGCTGAGCCTGCGCGTCCGGAGCCTGTGCTCCGCAACGGGAGAAGCCACGACAGTGAGAGGCCCGCGTACCGCAAAAAAAAAAAAAAAAAAAAATGGGCCGGGGACTTCTCTGGTGGCGCAGTGGTTAAGAATCCGCCAGCCAATGCAGGGGACACGGGTTCAAGCCCTGGTCGGGGAAGATCCCACATGCCGCAGAGTAGCTAAGCCCATGCACCACAACTACTGAGCCTGCACTCCAGAGCCCGCAAGCCACAACTAGTGAAGCCTGCACACCTGGAGCTCGTGCTCCACAACAAGAGAAGCCACCACAATGAGAAGCCCACGCACTGCAATGAAGAGTAGCCCCCGGTCGCCACAACTAGAGAAAGCCTGCGCACAGCAATGAAGATCCAGCGCAGCCAAAAACAAAATAAATAAAATAAATAAATAAATTTATTTATTAAAAAAAATTGGGCAGAAGGCCTGAATAGACATTTTTTCAAAGAAGACATACACATGACCAACAGGCATGTGAAAAAATGCTCAATATCCCTAGTCATCAGAGAAGTGCAAATCAAACCACTGTGAGGTATCACTTCACACTTGTGAGAATGGCTTTTATCAAAAAGACCACAAACAACAAATGTTGGTGAGGATGTGGAGAAAAGAGACCCCTTGTATGCTGTTGGTGGGAATGCAAATTGGTGCAGCCACTATGGAAAACAGCATGGAGGTTCCTCAAAAAACTAAAAGTAAAACTACTATATGATCCAGCAGTTCCACTCCTGGGTATATAGCCAAAGAAAAAGAAAGCAAAAACTCTTAATTCAAAAAGGTAACGTGCACCCTAATGTTCATAGCAGCATTATTTACAATTGCCAAGATATGGACGCAACCTAAATGTCTTAACAACAGATGAACAGATAAGATGTGAGATATACACACACACACATACAGACACACACACATACATATATATATATACATACACTTGCACACAACAATGGAATACTCCTCAACTATAAAAAATGAAATTTTGCCATTTGCGACAACATGGGTGGACCTGGAGGGTATTATGCTTAGTGTAATAAGTTAGAGAAAGACAAATACTGTATGTTATCACTTATATGTGGAATCTAAAAAATAAAATGAATGTATATACAAAACAGAAACTGACTCACAGATATAAAGAATAAACTAGTGGTTTCCAGTGGGGAGAGGGAAGGGGGGGAGGGGTAAGATAGAGGTTGGGGATTAAGAGATACCAACTACTATGTATAAAATAAATAAGCTACAAGGATATATTGTACGACACAGGGAATATAGCCAATATTTTATAACAACTTTAAATGGAGTATAAGCCATAAAAGTTTTGAATCATTATGTTGTACACCTGAAATGAATATAATATTGTAAATTAGCTATATACTTCAATAAAAATTTAAAAATTAATAAAAAGGGTTAGGGCCGTGCTTCCCAGGTGGCGCAGTGGTTGAGAGTCCGCCTGCCGATGCAGGGGACACAGGTTCGTGCCCCGATCCGGGAAGATCCCACATGCCGCGGAGCCATGGCCGCTGAGCCTGCGCGTCCGGAGCCTGTGCTCTGCAACGGGAGAGGCCACGGCAGTGAGAGGCCCGCGTACCGCAAAAAAAAAAAAAAAAAAGGGTTAGGGCCTGAACAGCAGTCCTATGGAAGGATTCAAGAATTTTAGGGCAGCTTTTCTCAACAAGAATATTGATGGTGTTTTGGTGGTTTCTTCCTTCTCTGGGACTTTACCTCGTATTGCTGGAGATTTCACATTCTTGGCTTCTGCTCCATAGATGCCAGCAGTCCCCCTCTACCCTGCACCCTCAGTTATTGTGACAATCAGGCACATGCATGTGTACACGCAGGCACACATGCATGCATTTTCAAACATTGTGCCCTCAGTTGACAACCACCTCAGAGCTTGAGGCGGGCAGTTTTTCTCTTAAGTGATCTGAGCCCTTTATTTCAGGTATAGTCTGTTGGAAGCTTGGGACGTTGGAGAATGAACATAGGAGTAACATAGTGACTCTTGCACTCCAGGCTTTTTTTTCTAGCTGGATCCTTGATAGACATTACAGTCAGAGAAAAAGGTCTTCTCAAGCTCACACATGGACGTTTTTTCTGTTGGAATGGGAGCAGTGCCCGGGTCGGGTTCAAGATGAATGAGAGTTTTTCCTGGTGGTATCTAGGAGTATTGCTTTTTAGCTTGACCTTAAGCAGGATTCTTCATATATTTCCTGGTGTAGAGATAAAAGGGAGAAACTGACCCAGAATTGGCAACCAGGTTCAATCCAGGATTATGGTTGGACTGCAACATTTGGCTTCTTCTTCTTCTTTTTTTTTTTATTAATTTATTTCTGGCTGCGTTGGGTCTTCATTGCTGCGCGCAGGCTTTCTCTAGTTGTAGCAAGTGGGAGCTACCATTGCGGTGCATGGGCTTCTCATTGGGGTGGCTTCTCTTGTTTCAGAGCACGGGCTCTAGGCACACGGGCTCAGTAGCTGTGGCTCACGGGCTCTAGAGCGCAGGCTCAGTAGTTGTGGCACACGGGCTTAGTTGCTCCGCAGCATGTGGGATCTTCTTGGACCAGGGCTCGAACCCATGTCCCCTGCATTGGCAGGGGGATTCTTAACCGCTGCGCCACCAGGGAAGTCCCAACATTCAGCTACTTAAACTGCTGATTCCACTTGAATGCCCTTATATGCCTTTGGATCCTTGGAGGCCATCAGTCCCTCTCACTTGTAGGTGGGGATGTTTTCATCAGGACAGTTTTTGAATGTGAGAAGAAATGGAGTAATATTTCTGCATTTCATTGGCTAGAATGTAGTGGGACAACTTTGTGTTTTGTGTCTGCTTTTACTAAATTTATAACCATTTATTGAGTTTTTCCCATGTGTAGCAAGACACTGCTTCATGTGGGGTTGCAGTGATATAGAAACAAATCTCAGACAGAGCTGGAAGGGACTGTAACCACTGGCCTCCACTTTGTTTTAGAGTTGAAGAAACAGACCCAAAGGGAGAAAAGTTATTTGCCTGAGATTCTATAATGAGTTAAGTTTGGGTCCTAATTTTCCTTATTCCTTGTCAGAATTCTTTATGTTATGCCAAGTACTCCTCAAACTTTCACTGCAATACCCGTAATGGCAGAGGACTGCCTGACCTCTGCTTAGCTTGGCTGGGATACAATACATAGCTGTGTGCAGAGTTAATAACAACATAGATGCCTCATTAGACGCGCCAACCAGGAGTGCTCCCGAGAGGAAGTCATTCCTAGCTAGGGTATTCAGAGAGGATTTGCTAGAGGAGGAAGAGTCTTCAACTGTGGGAAGGAAGCAGGGATGTCCATTCCATAGCAGAGTCAGGAATATACAAGGAATGTTGAGCAACTCTGGATAGACCCATTTGGCTGATGCTGGGAAGAAACAAGGGAGAGTGACTCAAGTCGCTGGGGATTTGGTTGACAAGACTAACTGAATCTCCTGTAGGTAACTTTTTTTTTTTCTTTTCCTTCTGACTCATGTCTAGCCTTTAATAATGAATAATCCTGTTCATCACCTTTCTCATCTGGAGAATTGAGTCACATGCTTCGCCGCATGGCCCCTGGTGAATTTATGGCCTCTTCCTGCAGCCCTGTAGACTTGGAGGATGGGGAAACGTGGGTAGCTGAGAGCAGAGGTTTGCTGGGAGGTGCCTGGCAGGCTAACTACCTGCTGAAAGTTAGTAATGAGGTAGTCTGGTTACTTGATTTGGTTCCTGTTTTCCTTGGGCTCTTCCTTTAGTCTTCTTTTGCCAGTCAGCCTTCTTCTAAATTGATGTATATTTGATTTCTGATTGCTTAGGCCTTTGTTTCCTAAGCATGACTCAGGAACTGTCTGCATCACAATCACTTGAGGTATGTGTTTAAAATGCAAGTTTCCTGGTCCCCACTCCAGTACTGATTCAGGATTTTTCCTTCTGTGAAACCTAGGAATTGGAATTTTAAACAAGCTCTCAGGCAATTTTTATATGAATCACTGGCTTAGACTTTATGCTGTATAGCAATAATTTTTTTGTCACCTTATTAAATCTAGACCATTCATTTGAATTCTCCTTGTATTTTCTAAACCACACTCAGGGCATAGGTGGAACATCATGTTTAATGGATCTGAAAGAATTTTCTTGTAGGCATCTTGGTTAATATCTGTTCAGCAACCAGTAGTATGTAATCAGATCTTATTTCTGCACTTTGAGGAAGCCCTTGACAAATAATTATTTTCCTTATATGCCAGTTCTGGTCTCAACAGACAAAGCAAGAAATTTGCCCATTCTTTTTTTGTGTGTGTGTGGCTGCGTTGGGTTTTTGTTGCTGCGCGTGGGCTTTCTCTAGTAGCAGCGAGCAGGGGCTACTCTTCATTGCGGTGTGTGGGCTTCTCATTGCGGTGGCTTCTCTTGTTGTGGAGCACGGGCTCTAGGCGCGCAGGTTTCAGTAGTTGTGGCACGCAGGCTTCAGTAGTTGTGGCATGCAGGCTTCAGTAGTGTGGCTTGCGGGTTCTAGAACGCAGACTCAGTAGTTGTGGCGCATGGGCTTAGTTGCTCCACAGCATGTGGGATCTTCCTGGCCCAGGGCTCGAACCCCTGTCCCCTGCATTGGCAGGCAGATTCTTAACCACTGTGCCACCAGGGGAGACCCTGCCCATTCTTTTTTTAAGTCAGATCTTAGCTTAAGTCATTACTTTCCAATTTTTTGGTCTCTTTACTAGAAGAGTTATAGTAAACAAGTCAGAAATATCAACAAGTTTAAGTCATTTTGTATTGTGTATTTGGATTCAGAGAATCATGGGTTAAATCTGGGCTCCATTTCTTACTAGCTTTGTACCCTTGGACAAGCCAGGTAATTTCTCCTTAGCCTTTCTTTCACCTTTAAAATAAATGGAGTGGGGACTTCCCTGGTGGTCCAGTGGTTAAGACTCCACGCTCCCAGTGCAGGGGGCCCGGGTTTGATCCCTCGTCAGGGAGCTAGATCCCACATGCATGCCGCAACTAAGAGTCCGCGTGCCACAACGAAGATCCTACATGCAGCAACGAAGATACCACGTGCCTCAACTAAGACCCAGTGCAGCCAAATAAGTAAATAAATACATATTTAAAAAATAATAATAATAATGGAGTGAGTAGTATCTGCCTAGCTCAGTCATGAAGAAAATTAAATAAGATGTTGGTTAGCTCGGTGCCTAGAACATGTACTTAGTAAATTGTTGATGTAATTAATGGCAGTGGAGGAGGAAGTGGTAACAGTAGTTTGATGGTTCTAGCCTCTAGGTGTATTTCTGGCCAAATTCAGGTACATAAGATAAGAAGTGACCATTTTTCTACCCTGTAAATTGGTTATTTTCTGTATGTCAGTCACATCCCAAGGAGCTTAAACATTTAAAAATAATTCATTTAGATATAATTTATATAAGAAAAAATACAATTAGGAAATTATAGTTAATTTCATCATAAAAGGGATATAGATAAAAGCAAAATATTTTTCTGTATACAAATTAAAGTGTAAACCAGTTCTGATAAGGATGTGGTGGAACAGGTCATATATTTATTGTCACTAAAACCCTTTTTTGAAAGTAATTTGGCATTATGTTTCAAAGACCTGGGGTGTATTGTTTGTTGAATGAAGAGCCTAATAAGTATTATACCCTTTGACCTAATATTTTCATACTTTGGAAATTATCCAAAGGAAGAAAGAAGTCTTTTTTAACAAAATAATTATTGGAAGCTATTTTATCAAAATGTTAACAATAGAATACTTAAGTAATTTATGGTAAATCAAATCTGCATGATACTATGGAGGTATTGACATAATTGTGAAGACTGTAGTAACATGTAGAGCTTTTGATATGTTAAATGTAATGAGATACAGAATTCTCTCTGCTGATTATAGCTATGCACCATTATACATGCATGTGATTAAGGGCTGAACAGGAACTTGACAAATGAAAAACAGACTTGAAAAGAGGGCTAGGATTTTTTTTTTTTTTTTTTTTTTTGGCTGTGTCGTGTCTTGCGGCACACAAGATCTTTCGTTGTGGTGTGCGGGCTCTTTGTTGCAGCGCGTGGGCTTCTCTCTAGTTGTGGCTCAGGGGCTCCAGGGCGCGTGAGCTCTGTAGTTGTGGCACACAGGCTCAGTAGTTGCAGCGTGCGAGCTTAGTTGCCCCGTGGCATGTGGGATCTTAGTTCCCTGACCAGGGATGGTACCGGAGTCTCCTGCATTGGAAGGTGGATTCTTAATCACTGGACCACCAGCGAAGTCCCAAGAGATAGGATTCTGAGCAATCTTTCTTGCATTTTTTATTTCCAGTATTGTAGGTAAAGTATTGTCAATAAACTCTATAATTAAAAGAAAAAGTTACTTAAGCTAGATGTTTTTTCTTAGCCTAAAGCAATGGTGAAAGTGGCCTTGCCAGGTTGCCATTCAATGCTTGTCTTGTTTGCTGATGAAGATTGAGCAGTCATGGAGTATACCTCCTCTCTAGGGAAAGGGTGTAAAGAAAGAGCTTGGAAATACAGTGGTAGGATATACGGCAAAAGGAGTTCCCCTCTCAAGTCACAGAAGATTTTTGGAGCTCCAGATAACACCTGGAGAGAGTTCTTGCTTTTCAGTGGGCAGATACATAATCATATTATCATTAAGTCTTTGTGCTGTAAGGCCCAGGAAGTAAGAATGAGAGAATAGGGATTATGTTATTGTTTTAAACTGTTATTATTAAAAGTTTATAATCTCTTAATATACTAGATAATTAATTAGTGTGTAATGACAATCTGCTCTCCAGTAGTTTGCAGTTTAGAGATAAGGCTTCCTTTTAATTCTGAGTAGAAGGTCTTATGCCTTGAAATGCTCTGGGGAACAAAAAGCTGAGAATATCTTGTTTTCTTCTGAATAATCTATACATTAACTATTAGTATCCTTCAGTACTATAGGAGTTAATTTTCATCTTCCATAGGAAGAAATGAGGATCTGTGTAAAATCAGGCTAGTTGACCAATTCTTTTGTTTACCCTTCTATTCTCTGATTGGATGGTATATCACTTGGAAGTAGGACATGGGCTTTGTATTTAGATAAAGGCAACACTCAGTTGAGTTCTGATTTTACAACCTAAGAGAAATTTTTTACCAAATGTTTGTCACGGTGCTTGAGGTAGCTCTCTGTGGTGTACTGTCAGAGGCTCTTCACTAGATGACTTTGGCGGATACCAGGCAAAATCTTAGGTGTCTTGCCAAAGCTGACTCTCAGGACTTATTCCATTTTCAACAGAGCCCTCCAAGATCAGGGGTTAAGAATCAGTTTACTGGACATGTTAAACGCTTGTAAAGAATTATGTTACTGGGAATTCCCTGGTGATCCAGTGGTTAGGACTCCATGCTTTCATTGCCGAGGGCCTGGGTTCAGTCGCTGGTTGGGGAACTAAGATCCTGCAAGCTGCGCGCCCCCCCACCAAAAAAAAAAAAGAATTATTATGTTACTTAAATTCAGGATAATTGTAAATCCTAATTTGGTCCTCCTCCCACAAAATCATGATTCTAGTGGGAAAGTATCAGAACTCAGGACCTAATACCAAGTACCATTGCTGATTTCAGCAAGCCAGCCCTATAGCCGTCTTTTGGAGGAGCAGCTTAGATTCACAATTCAAAGAGTAAGAGATCTTAGCATAGCACAGGCACCTGGATTTAGATACAAGAATGTTCACTGCAGTGTGTTTTGCATTACTGAAAATTTGGATACAGCATAAATGTTCGATAACAGGGAATGTGTTCGATAAATTCTAGCATACCCATGCAGCGAATCACCTTAAAGCCATTAAAAATTATTTAAAGGTATATAGATTAATTTGAAAAGGTGTTAAAAGATATAAAATAATATATATGAGGTCACATTTTTATAAATGGAGAAAAATATGTATGCATTTGACTGGGTATATAGTGAAGGACCTGAAAAAAATACACCAAGTGGTAGTAGTGGTGGTGTTCATTTTCTGATTTCCCCTTTTCTATGTTTTACAAGTTTATGACGTGTTACTTTTGTAATTTGGACCCCAACCATGTTATTTTACTTTAAACAACCACATGGGTCTTTCCTTTAATAGACTTGCAATAGAAACAGTGACTCAACTTTCTAGGTGTGACAACTCTTCTAGCTCCTGAACAGTCTAAAATATTTATAGCTATAGAGTCTTGATATTGTTCAAGCAGCTTATTGATCTCGGCCATACCCCTGTCTCCTGCACAGCAGGATGCAGGTGAGTAGGCAGCAAGCTTTTAGAGATGGGCTGGACAGAATGCCCGATTCTCTTGGACATCATTGGAGTCCTGAGTAAGTGCAGCTCATTTCACGGCCTGTGGTCCTTTTCTTTTATCTTTTAATTATGCACGTCATATGTGTTCCCTGAGGGAAAAAAAAAAATCAACATTCCTGGATGCATTTTTATTTTTTATTTGTTATTATTTTTTTAAAATATTTATTTGGTTGCACTGTGTTTTAGTTGTGGCAGGTGGGCTCCTTAGTTGTGGCACATGGGCTCCTTCGTTGCAGCAAGCAGGCTCCTTAGTTGTGGCTCACAGGCTCCTTGTTGCAGCTCGCCGGCTCCGTGGCATGCAAACTCTTAGTTGAGGCATGCATTTGGGATCTAGTTCCCTGACCAGGGGTCAAACCTAGGCCCCCTGCATTGGGAATCTTCACCACTGAGCCACCAGGGAAGTCCCTGGACTCATGTTTTTAAAAGGGAGGGTATTCATTTAATAACATAGCATGACCAACTTTCCATGTTAATAAATATCCTCTACTCCATCATTCTTAAAGGCTGTATAATAATCCATTGTGTGGATATTCCCAATCCCCTGTGGTGTTTCACTGGTTTAAAATTCACTTTAATTTGGGACTTCTCTGGCAGTCCAGTAGTTAAGACTCTGTGCTTCCGTTATAGGGGGCACTGGTTCAGTCCCTGGTCAGGGAACTAAGATCCCGCGTGCTGCACAGCAGGACCAAATAAATAAATAAATTAATTAAATTCACTATAATTAAAATTGTTCACCTGTCATTATTTCCTTATCATAAATTTCTAAAATTGAAATTGCAGAGTTTACACATTTTTCATTTTAGATACATATTGTCTAACCATTTCCTGTTGTGTTTCTGGATCTTGGCTCTCTCCTTTGCTCCCCCCCATCTCCGTTTGGGAGAGGAAATGTATTCCTCTGCTTGATTTCAATTATCCTCTCTTTCCCATACTTAAGCTGCCCTCTTGCCTTTTACCATCTGACTTGGTATAGTCATCTTCTCTGTGCGACCTATGTGGATTTGCTTTCCTTTCTCCATTAACCTCCATCTAAAACACTCTGATACTTTGTGAGTCTCCCCTCCCCCCATTTTATTAAGCCACCTTGACTTTCTATACACACAATTGCATATGTCTATATGCAGATACATGCATTTAGAGGTGTACTCACTAGTCATACAATCTTCCTGATTGTAAGGCCTTTGCTTTCTTTTTTCCCTCTGTCCTAACTTGTAAGTTGCAGGGAGCCATTAAGCCTCAAGCTTATCTTGCCGTGCTGCTGGTTTCTGGCAGGGATCCCAGTAGGTTAATGTGGAGCAGCCTCATTCTGGGAAATGTTACAGGAGCTGTTTGAAGCCTTGACCCTTTGTCAGACAGCTTGGGGAGATAGTCTCTGGCACTCCATCCACATCCCTGTTCCTTCCTTTGAAAAAGCAAAAAGGCTCTGTCCTTCACATGGTGCTTAGTCATTCCTCTGCAAGGATGAGGGTGAGGTTGGGGGTAAACTCTTGGTTTCCTGGGCCTCTACAGAGCCAGCTGTTTGCATTTCCCTTGTATGAAATCTTTTTCATCTAGTGTAGAAGCCATTATAACCTACTGAATGAAACAAACATTAGAATAGAATGTTACTATTAGCTAGTACTTGTTAAGTACCTATTCTGTGCTGAGCCCTGTGCTAGATACTTTACATTTTATTAGACCTCCTAGCAACCCTATTAGATAAATAATATTATTCAAGTTTTATAGATAAGAAACAAGATTCAGAAAGGTGAAAGTGACTTGATCAAGATCACATAGCTACTAAGTAACCAATGGAATTCAAACCTAGGTCTCTCCCAAGTCCAAAACTGGAGAGGTTGGGCTTAAGACTTTCTTGGACATGAATAGATGAAGCTTTTTCTCTTCGCCTTTTCTGGGTGGCAGAAATGGAGCCCTGTTTTAAGGCATAGGGTTGTGTCTTATCAAATGCATCGTCCTTAGTGTACAGAGTAGATTTCTCTCTACATCAGTGCTTCTCAAACTTCAGTGTACTTGGAGATCTTGAGAAACTCCAGATGCTGATTTAATAGGTCTAGGGTGAAGGCCTGAGATTCTTTGTTTCTAACAAGCTTCCAGATACTCCTTTGAATAGCAAAGCTCTAGATCAGTGATTGTTAAACATGGGCAGTCATTAGATTCACCTGGAGATCCTTGAAAAAAATTCACTTTTACTGGCCCCAAACTCAGAAATTCTAATTGGAGGAGTTTTAAGGTAGGGCCTGGGAATTGTTTTTAAATATTTATTTATTTATTTATTTATTATTTATTTGGCTGTGCTGGCTCTTAGTTGCGGCATGCGGGCTCTTAGTTGTGACATGCAGGATCTAGTTCCCTGACCAGGGATCGAACCCAGGCCCCCTGCATTGGGAGCACGGAGTCTTAACCACTGGACCACCAGGGAAGTCCTTGGGAGTTGTGTTTGTTTTGTAGTATTTTTTAAAAAAAGAAAATTCCCCAGGTTATTGTATTATATTATATTGTGTTATAATCAGTTTGAGAATCACTGATCTAGAAGCCAATATATTATGGTTGCACTGTCCCACACAACACAAAAGTGTACGTGGGCAGTACATTTTGCTTTATTAAACATTTGAGGGGCTGTGTTGGTTAGAGATCGTTTGTTTAAAAGGGTAAGAAATCCACTCACATTTATTGGAAGGGCTAGCTTGCAAACCTGAAGAGCAGGAAGTATCCCTGGATCTCAGAAAAACAACTAGGAGTTGGAAAGCCCCTAGGAACCAGGGATGTCCATGCTTCCTGTCTTCTGTTTCCTTTTCTCTGGGGACTGGCTTTGGTAGAAAATGGCCACCCAGACAGTTTGGTTTAGTGCCACCAGCCAGTTCCATATTGCTGAGAGAATTTGAATGACCCAGTCCAGTCTAGCCTCTGGACTGGTTCTCCTTGAGCCAGGAGGCCACCCCAGGACAGTGCTGTGATCTGGAAATCTGGGCTGTATCAAACTCAGCTACAGGCCCCCACTCTGAGTGCAGGGATGTGGGGGCCCCCTAACATCATTGGGCAGGTCCCTTGAAAGGTGGTTACTGTAAGCACTTACTATGTAGCTCTGCATGGTTGGGGCAGGAGAATAGAACCAAATAGGGTAAACCCCCTGCTCTTGGAATTGGAAGGACATTATTAGCTTAATGGAGAAGAGAGACAAGTAAAGAATTTTTTTTTTTTTTGGCTGTGTTGGGTCTTTGTTGCGGTGCGTGGGCTTCTCATTGCGGTGGCTTTTCTTGTTGCAAAGCATGGGCTCTAGACACACAGGCTTCAGTAGTTGCAGCACTTGGGCTCAGTAGTTGTGGCTCGCAGGCTCTAGAGCACAGGCTCAGTAGTTGTAGCGCACAGGCTTAGTTGTTCCGTGGCGTGTGGGATCTTCCCAGATCAGGGCTCGAACCCGTGTCCCCTGCATTGGCAGGCGGCTTCTTAACCACTGCGCCACCAGGGAAGCCCGAGACAAGTAAAGATTTTGAAACTGTGATAATATCTAAGTATTGTGGGTAGAGGGCTGTCTTGGAAGCCTACAAGAGAGGAACTTAACCAGCCTGGACATTAAGGAATATTCATAGAGGACATGTCTGAACTGAATCATGAAAGGTAAGGACGTGATGGCCAGGTAAAGAAAAGAGTAGGAGGAAGCATTTCTGGCATTGTGAACAGCATGAGCATGAAACAAAATAATTATATTTCATTGGAGAGTCTTCATTGAAGACCCAATGCAGTCAAAAATAAAATAATTATTATTTGTGTGAATAATAATTAATAAGCAGTTCTTTCTAGAGTATAAGGTCCATGGCAGGATTTGAAGCTAGAGAGATAGGTAGGGGCCACATTGAGAAGAGTCTTGATGCCATGCTAAGGGGCTTGAATTTAGGTAAAGGGGAACCATTGGATATTTTTTAATTGACATGGGAAGATTTCCATTTTTATGAAGATGAATGATTATAGTATGGAGAATAGGTTTTTTGTTTGTTTGTTTGTTTGTTTTGCGGTATGCGGGCCTCTCTCTGTTGTGGCCTCTCCCGTTGCGGAGCACAGGCTCCGGACGCGCAGGCTCAGCGGCCATGGCTCACGGGCCTAGCCGCTCTGCGGCATGTGGGATCTTCCTGGACCGGGGCACGAACCCACGCACGTCCCCTGCATCAGCAGGCGGACTCTCAACCACTGCGCCACCAGGGAAGCCCAGGAGGATAGTTTTGATGGTGACCTTGCCTGAAGGCACAAAGACCAGTTGCAGTTGTCTAGAGGAGAGAGGATGGAGAGGAAGGAGCCAACTGTAAGAATATTTAGGAGATAGTTTGGCAGGACTAGCTGGGATGGTGGGAATGAGGGAGGAGGAGTCTAGGATGAATCCCAGGCTTGTGTGACCAGGGAGATTTTGGTGGCATTAGATGAAATGAGCAATTTGGGGAGGAAGAGTATTTGTTTTAGACACATTGAGTTTAAAAATGCCTGTCAAAAAAAAAAAAAAATGCCTGTCAGACCCATCAGACACATCAGTGACTGTGACTGTTAGGCAGGAGGTCTGCCTTAAGTAGTTGTCAGGGCCTACAGACTCAGGAGTGGTTCCCCTCTCTCCACCTTTCCTTTTAAAATTTTTCCTCAGTCTCTACCTGGCGGTCTTGTTCTAGCTACTCTTCCTTTCCTTTTTCTATTTTAAATTTAAGGCTTACCTGCTTTCTCCTTTCATAGATCTTCCTGTGCAAGCAGTAGGTTATTTTATACAACGATATAACATGATTTGGCTTCACTCTGAGAATTGCTGATAGGATTTTAAATGAACTACCTAGACTATAAGGTATATGAGGCCAGAGATCATTCCTAGTAGTTATATTTCTAGCATCTAGAACAATTATTGGCATTTAGTTGGTGCTGAATCAGTGAGTGAATAAATGAATCATTGAATCACATAAAGAGTTTAATAATAATAGACTCCAGGGACTTCCCTGGTGGCGCAGTGGTTAAGACTCTGCACTCCCAATGCAGGGGGCCCGGGTTCAATCCCTGGTAAGGGAACTAGATCCCACATGCATGCCGCAACTAAGAGTTCATGTGCCACAGCTAAGGAGCCCGCCTGCCACAACTAAGGAGCTCATGTGCCGCAACTAAGGAGCCTGTGAGCCACAACTAAGGAGCTGCCTGCCGCAACTAAGACCCAGCACACCCTAAAAAATAAATATTAAAAAAAAAAAAAAAAGACTCCACTGGGAATGCCCTTTGTCTAAGACTGATCTTTTCCATAAAGTATTTCTCTGAATTGAATTTTGGAGAGTGAAAAGGGGTTAGTTTGGTACAGAAGTGGATAAGAGCATTTCAGGCAGAAGCAGCAGCATGAGCAAAGGCATGGTGGCACAAAACAGAATGTGTGTGTAATAGATAAGCAGTGAGATGAATATCTCTTACCTTGTCTTGTCTCAGGTCACTCTTGCAAATGTGGTAATGTTTATAGGTATGTCTAATAGTGGTTTTGATGTGTTTTGTTTATAAGCTTCTATGCATGGTTAGATAAGAATTAGTTATATAGGGACTTCCCTGGTGGTCCAGTGGTAAAGAATCCACCTTCTCCACTGCAATGAGAAGCCCGCGCACTGCAATGAAGAGCCCCCGCTCACCGCAACAAAGAGCCCCCGCTCACCGCAACTAGAGAAAGCCCGCACTCAGCAAGGAAGACCCAATGCAGTCAAAAATAAAATAAATAAATTCTTAAAAAAATCTTTAAAACACAAAACAGAAAAAGAATCCACCTTCTAATGCAGGGGACACAGGTTTGATCCCTGCTCGGGAAACTAAGATCCCACATGCCACAGGGCAACGAAGCCTGCATGCCACATCTAGCAAGCTCACGCGCCTCAACAAGAGAGCCCACGTGCCACAAACTACAGAGCCCATGTGCTCTGGAGCCCACTCGCCACAACTAGAGAGAAACCCAAGCAGACCATGCTCCATGATGAAAAGATCTGGCATGATTCAACAAGGATCCTGTGTGCCGCAACTAAGACCCAACACAGCCAAAAAAAAAGTTAAGGAAAATAAAGAAATAAAATAAATAAATAGTAAAAAAGAAGAGTTATATAAAATATGCTTGAACTGGTAGAAAACCTTTCATCAGGTTCATTAGATCCATAATCCTCTTTGAAGCCATCTTTGAATCCCAGGCAGAATTTACTTCTTCCTCTCTGTGTTTATGTAGCATATTATATCTATCTCTGTTATGTTTTCTTATTTACATGTTTCATTTGACTAGTGTCGCCCTGACCATGCGTTTAATAATGCCCAGGGTCTAACGTAGTAGACATTAATTAAATGTTTGATGGGTAACTGGGTGAATGAATGGATGTTTGTACCCAGCGTTAGCCACACTGAAGAGAAACTGCGTTCAGCTTCTTTATCCCTTTTCTCTTGTAGCTGTTTGTAGTGGATGTCCAGACAAGCCAGATCACCAAGATCCCCATTCTGAAGGACCGGGAGCCCGGCGGTGTGACACAGCAGGGCTGTGGTATCCATGCTATCGAGCTGAATCCCTCTAGAACACTGTTAGCCACCGGAGGAGACAACCCCAACAGCCTTGCTATCTACCGGCTGCCTACACTAGATCCTGTGTGTGTGGGAGATGTAAGTCTCCCCAATAATTGTAGATAGAGGTAGCCTTGTTTTTTAACAGAGCCCAGTCCTCATCCCACAAGCCCCCCAGGAAGGGACAGTTTCCTCTAGACTTCTGTGGACTTGGGTTGGGGGTGCGTAATGGTGAGGTATGGGGGTGGAGATTTCAGAGTTGGTATTCCACTCACCACAGGGAGTATCAGATATGTTGGCAGAGGGTATGTCTGATAAAGAGGCGAGCAGTACACCTCAGAGGCCATCAGCGGTGGGTTGGTGTTTGAGTCCACACCACAGTGGTTACACATCTCCTACTGCCCACAGTCAGAAGGGTTTATTAAGTTATTCATTCAGCAACTATTTTTTGACCCCTCTATGGCCGGTCATTGTTTCAGACACTGGGGACATAGCAGTGAATAAAACAGACAAAGCCCCTACCCTCTTGAAGCCTGCACTCAAGTGAAGGGAGGCATATAAACCAACAAAAATGTACCAGCAGTATGTCAGCGTGTGATGAGTGCCGTGGAGAAGAGTAAAGGCAGGCTAAAGGGAGAGAGCATGGTGGAGAATGCTATTTCAGAGGATAGTTGGGAGGGCCTCTTTGATAAGAATGACATTTGAGCAGGGAGACTTAAAGGAAATGAGGGTGCAAGATATGCTGATGTCTGGAGGAAGAGAGTACCAGACAGATGGAACAGCATAGAGGTCAGTTGTAGCTATATTCTCCCAGGAAGCAAGGGGAGAGTGCGAGGGGGTGTGTTGGAGGGACGAGAAGTGGGTAATTGTGCGTAGGAACCACAAGTAGAACATCCAGAGATAGAATGCTAGAGCTGTGTGTCCACCGGCCATGTTTATTGTCCACAAGAATGCCAGTTTTATTCCAGCTTTGAGCTTTTCAAGACAGAAGTTAAAAATTGTGGGATCATTCCATTTGGGTTGAAATCACCAGAGATTAGAATTGTAATTTTTACAAAGATATTTTCAGTCAGGCTCGTAAGCTTTTCAGGGGTGTACATTGTAATCCTTATTTTACTGATTTCTTTTTTTCCTTTTTTTTTTTCTCTCTCTGTACCTGTCACTCCCTCCTCTTGAAGGATGGACACAAGGACTGGATCTTTTCCATTGCATGGATCAGTGACACTATGGCAGTATCTGGTAAAATTGCCCTTTTGTAGGGAGTTCTGGTGTGGCAGGGAGGGAGGGAAGCTAGAATTTGAAGAAGGAGAGTAGTGTGATTGGAAATAGCCCAGTAAACCGACCATCAGCGAGGGGCCAGGAAACCTTGTTTCTAATACTCTTTCTCCTGACTTACCATGTGACCTTGGATAAGTCATCCCCCTTGTATATTCCTGATCTGCAAAGTGGAAGTACTAACACAATTATTATTCATACTCTGCCTTGTTCCAAAGAGCCTGTGTATTAGCATGTTAGCCTCAACATTTTTGTGGGGCTTCACTGAGACAATAGTTGTGAAAGTGCTTTTGGAAAAGTTGGTGTGCTCTGCAAAGTATTAGGAGCAACTGTTACTTTCTGTACAACTATATAGTGTTGATAAAGCTATATAGGATTAGGGGAATTTCTCTCCCAGTGGTAGAACAGTCAGAAAAAATACATGGAAATGAGTGTAGAGAAGATAACCTAGAGATACTCAAATGCTTTCTGAATACCCACAGCAGCCTAGAAAGTAGGCTCAGAGTGCCAAGCAGTTTTGCTGGGTACGTATATGTAAAAATATAATCCCCCATTCCAGATTCCCAAATTTAAAAAAAAAATTGTAAGAGTTGCTAAATTAAGTACTTCATGTGTGTTATCTCATAGAATCCTCAGAACAGTCCTAGAAGGTTTGCATTATGAGCCTTATTTCACAAATGAGAAAATGTAGATTCTGAGAAGTTATGATTTGCCAAAGGCTACACAGATGGTGAGAGATGGACTCAGGATCTGAATCCAGCTCTGAGTTCCAAGCCCATGCTTAGAACTGCTACGCACAAAGCTAAGGGACCGTAAATGTTTCTTCTTTGGATTCTTTGCAAGGCAATAGAAAGCAGCCAGGAGGGAAAATAAATCTAATGGACAAGCATAGTCACAGTTCAGAATTATTCAGTAGTGGTTCAGAAGCTTTTGGATTCCCTGTCATTTGTCTCCCCAAGAAATGAGAGCTCCTTGAAGGCAAAGGCTGAATCATGTCACCTCTATAGGGACTATCTGTATGACAGTAACTTGCACTAAGTGTGATTGTTAGGAGCCAGGACGTGGCTTATTCTGGGAGCTTCCCTTCTCTTTTTTCATATAGGCTGTGAGTATTTTATGTTTTCAGGCTGATAGCTTCCAAGTCTACATTTTGTGAACAGTATAGCAGGTTTTAAGAATATTGGCTCTAAAACAGGAACAGACTCACAGATATAGAATACAAAGCTGTGGTTACCAAAGGGGAGAGGGAGGGGGGAGGGACAAATTAGGATTATGGGATTAACCAATATAAACTACTGTATGTAAAATAGATTAGCAACAAGGATATACTGTATAGCAGGGATCCCCAACCCCCAGACCACGGACCACTACCGGTCCATGGCCTGTTAGGAACTGGGCCACACAGCAGGAGGTGAGCTGCGGATGAGCGAGCAAAGCTTCATCTGCCATTCCCCATCGCTCCCCAATGCTTGCATTACTGCCTGAACCATCTCCACTCCCCTACCCCCCCAACCCCCCGGTCCATGGAAAAATTGTCTTCCATGAAACCGGTCCCTAGTCCCAGCAGTTGGGGACTGCTGCACAGGGAATTATACCCAGTATCTTGTAATAACCTATAATGGAATGTAATCTGCAAAAATACTGAGTCACTTTGCTGTACACCTGAAACTAATATAATATTGTAAATCAGCTATATTTCAATTTGAAAAGAAAAAAGAATATTGGCTCTGAGTGAAAGACCTATATTCTGAAAACTGTAAAACATTTATGAAGGAAATTGAAGATGATACAAAGGAATGGAAAGATATCCCATGTTCTTGGATTGGAGGAATTAATATTGTTAAAATGTCTCTATTTCCCTAAGCAATCTACAGATTTAATGCCATCCTTATCAAAATACCCATGACGTTTTTCATAGAAGTAGAACAAACAATCCTAAAATCTATATGGAATCACAAAAGACCCCAAATTGCCAGAGCAATCTTGAGGAAAAAAAGAACAAAGCTAGAGATAGCATGCTCCCTGACTTCAGACTAAACGACAAAGCTTTGGTCATCAAAACAGCATGGTAAGACTTCCCTGGTGGCATAGTGGTTAAGAATCCACCTGCCAATGCAAGGGACACGGGTTCGAGCCCTGGTCCGGGAAGATCTCACATGCTGCGGAGCAACTAGGCCCATGCACCACAACTGCCAAGCCTGCGCTCTAGAGCCCACGTGCCAAGAGCCTGTGCTCGGCAACAAGAGAAGCCACCGCAGTGAGGTGCCCATGTACCGCAGCGAAGAGCAGCCTCTGCTCGCCGCAACTAGAGAAAGCCTGTGTGCGGCAACGAAGACCCAACGCAGCCATAAAGTAATTAATTAATTATTTTTTTAAAAAACCCAGCATGGTACTGGAACAAAAAGAGACATATAGATCCATGGGACAGAACAGAGAGCCCAGAAGTAAACCCACACACTTCTGGTCAATAAATCTATGACAAAGAATATACTATGGAGAAAAAACAGTCTCCAGTGAAGAGCGGTGCTGGAAAAACTGGACAGCTACATGTAAAAGAGTGAAATTAGAACATTTTCTCACGCCAATATGCAAAACTAACAAAATGGTTTAAAGACCTAAATGGAAGACTGGAAACCATAAAACTCCTAGAAGAAAACATAGGCAGAACACTCTTTGACATAAATTGTAGCAATATTTTTCATCTCTCTCTCCTAAGGCAAAAGAAACGAGCAAAATTAAGCAAATGGGACCTAATTAAACTTAAAAGCTTTTGCATAGCAAAGGAAACCATCAACAGAACAGAAAGACAACCTATGGAATGGGAGAAAATGTTTGCAAATGATATGACCAATAAGGGTTATCCAAAATATATAAACAGCTCATACAACTCAATATAAAAAAATAAACAACCCATTTAAAAATTGGGCAGAAAACCTGGATAGACATTTTTCCAAAGAAGATATACAGTGGCCAACAGGCACATGAGGAAATGCTCAAAATTGCTAATCATCAGAGAAATGCAAATCAAAACCACAGTGAGATAATAATCACTTCACACCTGTCAGAATGGCTGTCATCAAAAAGTCTTCAAATGTTGGTGAGGATGTGGAGGAAAGGGAACCCTAGTACACTGCTGGTAGGAATGTAAATTGGTGTGGCCATTATGAAAAAAAGTATAAATGTTCCTCAAAAAACTAAAAATAGGGACTTCCCTGGTGGTCTGGTGGTTAAGAATCTGCCTTCGTTAAGAATCTGCCTTCCAATGCAGGGGACGTGGGTTCGATCCCTGGTCAGGGAACTAAGATCCCACATGCTTCAGGGCAGCTAAGCCTGCATGCCACAACTACTGAGCCCTCACACTCTAGAGCCCATGCACCACAACTAGAGAGCCTGCGTGCCACAACTACTGAGCCCATGTGCCACAACTAGAGAGAGGCCCGTGTGCCACAACGAAAGATCCCATATGCCGCACCGAAGATCCCATGTGCCGCAACTAAGACCCAACGCAGCCAAATAAATAAATATTTTTTCAATTTAAAAAAATTGAAAAAAAACCCTAAAAATAGGACTACTATATGATCCAGCAATTCTACAGCTAGATACATATTTAAAGAAAATGAAAACCCTAATTCGAAAAAATACACGCATCCCAGTATTCCTAGTAGCATCATATGTAATAGTCAAGATATGGAAGCAACCTATGTGTCTTATCAACAGATGAATGGATAAAGAAGATGTGGTACATATATACAATGGAATATTACTCAGCCATTAAAAAGAATGAAATAATGCCATTTGCAGCAACATGGATGGACCTGGAGATTATCATCCTAAGTGAAGTAAGTCAGACAGAGAAAGACAAATATCATATGATATTGCTTACATGTGGAATATAAAAAAAAAACACAACAACAAAAGTTCATACAAATGAACTTACTTACAAAACAGAAACAGACTCACAAACTTAGAGAATGAACTTACGGTTACCGGCGGGGAGGGATAGATTGGGAGTTTGGGATTGACATGTACACACTGCTATGTTTAAAATAGATAACCAGGGAATTCCCTGGTGGTCCAGTTGTTAGGACTCTGTGGTTTCACTGCAGAGGGTGCAGGTTCAATCCCTAGTCAGGGAACTAAGATCCCACAGGCCACGTGGCGTGGCCATAAAAAAATAAAATAGAAAATAAAATAGATAACCAACAAGGACCTACTGTATAGCACAGGGAACTCTGCTCAACATTCTATAATAACCTAAATGGGAAAAGAATTTGAAAGAGAATAGATACATGTATATGTATAACTGAATCACTTTGCTGTACACCTGAAACTAACATACTATTGTTAGTCAACTATACTCCAATATGAAATAAGTTTTTTAAAAAGATGTGGTATATATACACAATGGACTATTACTCAGCCATTAAAGAAGAATGAAATTCTGCCATTTGCAACAACGTGGATGAACCCAGAGGGTATTATGCTTAGTGAAATAAGTCAGAGAAAGACAAACACTTTACTACTTATATGTGGAATCAAAAAAATAAATTAAATGAACGTATATAACAAAACAGAAACAAATTCACAGATAAAGAGAACAAACTAGTGGTTACCAGGGGAGAGAAGGAGGGGGCAAGATAGAAGTATAGAATTAAGAGATACAAAGTACTATGTATAAAATAAGCAACAGGGCTTCCCTGGTGGCACAGTGGTTAAGCATCCGCTTGCCAATGCAGGGGACATGGATTCAAGCCTTGGTCCGGGAAGATCCCACATGCCACGGAGCAACTAAGCCCATGTGCCACAACTACTGAGCGTGTGCTCTAGAACCTGTGAGCCACAACTGCTGAAGCCTGTGCACCTAGAGCCTATGCTCTGCAACAAGAGAAGCCACCGCAATGAGAAGCCTGCGCACTGCAACGAAGAGTAGTCCCCGCTCGCCGCAACTGGAGAAAGCCCGCGTGCAGCAATGAAGACCCAACGCAGCCAAAAATAAAATAAATAAATTTATAAAAAATAAAATAAGCAACAAGGATATATTGTATGGCACAGGGAAATATGGTCATTATTTTATAATAACCTTAAATAGAGTATAAAAATAATGCATCACTGTGCTGTACACCTGAAACTAATATTATATTGTAAGTGAATTATACTTCAATGAAAAATTAAAATCTAAATGTTCGTGATAATTTTCATCTTCTACTGAGACTTTAATTATGATAATATAGAATACACCTTCCTTATAAACTGTAGAATCACTATAAATCAACATACACAACAAAAATCCTTCCATCGATGTTCCTAATATATAATTTTGCCATCTAAATTGAGGAAATATAGCTTTGTAAAAGTACTAATCTTCAAATGCTCTGTTCTCCAAATTGTTAAATGTTGAAAGAAGCTGTGTTTCAGTTTCCTAATCATCAAAGTAAGTTAGTACACTTCCCTACCTTAGTGATGGAGTTGCTGTGTGACATACTGTTGACAATTATGGAAGACAGTAAAAACACAGTATACATTTTATTTATTTATTTTTTAAAAATCCTCCCAGCTCAACCTTCCCATTTGTTCAAAGGCAGAACAACCACAGTGAAAGAAGCCCAGGAAGTGTTAGCTACTGATCTGTGCTGTCTTTTTTTTTTTTTAATATTTATTTATTGGCTGTGTTGGATCTTAGTTGAGGCACACGGGATCATTCGCTGGCGCGCGGGCCTCTCAGCAGTTACAGCACGTGGGCTCTCTAGTGGCGCAAGAGCTCTAGAACGCCCGGGTTTAGTTGCCCTGCGGCATGTGGGATCTTAGTTCCCCGATCAGGAATCGAACCTGCGTCCCCTGCATTGGAAGGCAGATTCTTAACCACTGGCTCACCAGGGAAGTCCCCAGTATACATTTTAAAACTAATATGTGCAGAGACAATTAACCAGGAGCCCAATTTGGAGGAGTGTTATACTATACAAAGATTGAGAAACTGCCTCAAAATTTTGCAGTAAGCAGCTCAGTTGGAAATAGTTCTAACGTTCAGCTGTGCAGGAGGGCAGGGGACAGTGTTTCTCTTGGGGAGTTCCCTGGCGGTCCAGTGGTTAGGACTCCATGCTTCCACTGTAGGGGGCCTGGGTTCAATCCCTGGTCAGGGAACTAAGATCCCGGAAGCTGCATGGTACGGCCAAAAAAAAAAAAAGTTTCTTTTGAATTTTCAGTTCTGCTTTGTTCACATCCAAATCAGGAATTTCATACTCTGAGAGGTCACATCAGCAAGAAAGTCCAAATAGTTTTAAGTCAATGTAGATGTCTTGTTAAATTGGAAATAAACAAGGTTTTATTATTTATAAAAAAGTGTTTGATGTACCATTAACAGTAGTTTTTGCTGCATTTAAAAAAAAAAGATTATTGGCTCTGATAATAAAGATCTGAATTTGAATCCTGGTCTTACCACTTATTAGCACAGAGGGCAAGTTATTTAAGGCTTTTGAGACTTGGATTTCCTCATCTGTAACATGGATAATGATTATATATACTTCACAGGATCATTGGGAAGATCAGATGAGGTAGTGCTTAGTGGCTGCCATATTGAAAATGCTCAATACTTGTTAACCAGTGTTAATGTTTAGACTTGATGATGAGCATCAACCCCTGAACATTCCCCTCAAATTCAGTGTATTCAAACTCATCATCTCCCTTCCAGGACCTCACCTCCCCCTGCCATTGACATATATTCATAAATTCTCCTACCTTCCACCTAGGTGCACAGCCAGAGAACTAAGACTCTTCAGTATCCTTAGATTACCAAGCCATGTTGATTCTGTTTTCTAAAATATCTCTTATATCCATCAATTTCTTTTCTATCTTGTCTACTTGAGTGCTCATCGTCTATCTTTTGAATTACCCCAATGTCCTTCCATATTTTCTCTCTGCCTCTAGTCTTGTCTCCTCCAATCTAATCTTCATGTTGCTGCCAGATTAGTTCTTAAAATAATTTTTTCTTTACTGTAAAAGTAATACATGTTTATTGTAAGAATTTTTTTTAATTCAAATAAACAAAAAAGGAAAGAATTACCCACACAGTTTGTGCCCAGAGATAGTCACTGTTAACAATTTGAAATCAATCCTGCTAGTCTTTTTTCAGTACGTATTTGAGTTGTTAAAATGGGATTATCAGTAGGTTAAAATGGGATCATATAGAGGGATGGATATATGTATAGATATATGATATGCTGAATATAAGAAAATGTTGATAGTAGACTATAGGTGTAAGTATACAATTCATTGTAAAATTCTTTCAACATTTCAATATGCTTGAAATTTTTCATAATAAAACTTGTATAGTTTTATTTTTTTAATTTGTATTATAAACCGTACGTAGTTCTCTAGATGTGCCCTTCACTCTCTGGCCTTTTCTAGATTTCACACATGATGAGCCCTCTACTTTGAACCTTTGTCCACAAACCTTATGATACAAACAAGTTGGATGATATTTATCCCATGTTAGACAATTTTTACTGTGAACTATTCAGGAGATTTGCAGTGTGAGAAGGGCACCTTCTGGTCTCAAAGGAGTGTTGGCAGATAATGCTACTGGAAAGGAATTTGAAAGCACTTTTTTTATTGGTTATTTTATTTTATTTTTTTATTTATTTTTGGTTGAGTGGGGTCTTTGTTGCTGGGTGTGGGCTTTCTCTAGTTGTGGGAGCGGGGGCTACTCTTCGTTGTGGTGCACGGGCTTCTCATTGCAGTGGCTTCTCTTGTTGCGGAGCATGGGCTCTAGGCTTGTGGGCTTCAGTAGTTGAGGCTCACGGGCTCTAGAGCGCAGGCTCAGTAGTTGTGGCGCACGGGCTTAGTTGCTCCGCGGCATGTGGGATCTTCCCAGACCAGTGCTGAAACCCCTGTCCTCTGCATTGGCAGGCGGATTCTTAACTACTGCGCCACCAGGGAAGCTCTTTTTATTGGTTCTTGATATACTGTTTTATGACTATACCATAGACTTGTTTTTAAGTGCTTCATTATGTTCCCTAAGGAAAACTGTTTATGTTTTTAAGCATTCATCTTAATGTAGAACAGTCATTCTTAAGGCATTTTGTTTTAATTTATTTTATTTTATTTCTTTTTGGCTGTGTTGAGTCTTCGTCGCGGTGCGCGGGCTTCTCACTGCGGTGGCTTCTCTTGTTGAGCACGGGCTCTAGGCGCACGGGCTTCAGTAGTTGCAGCACGCAGGCTCCATTGTTGTGGCTCGCGGGCTCTAGAGCGCAGGCTCAGTAGTTGTGGCGCACGGGCTTAGTTGCTCCGCGGCATGTGGGATCTTCCTGGACCAGGGCTCGAACCTGTGTCCCCTGCATTGACAGGCAGATTCTTAACCACTGCACCACCAGGGAAGCCCAGAACAGTCATTCTTAATTCAGGGATTATGGTTTCTTCAAGAGGCCCATGAAGCTCCCTGAAACTGAGTGTGCAAGGTAGGTTTTTTGTGTATTTTTCTAGAGAAAGGGGTCTTTAACATTCCTAAGAGGGGTACATGACTCAGAAAATATTAAGCATCACTGATCTAGAGTGGAAGTTCCCAAACCCTATTGCCTAGTAGAAATCACCTATGCATGCATGCCCAAGTGACCTAAGCATTTGGCTTGGAAAATTACTGAGCTTTATCAAATGTATTCTCTTTGCAAAAGTCCCACCAACTACGTTACACTTAAAGGTTATATTTTAACTCCTACACCTCAGTTGAATCATCCTCTTGGTGTAGCTATTAAAATACATACTGCTTTCTGTTTTGGTGTGGGCCACCTGGCCAGGCTTCAACACATATGAGCATGGTGCACAAAGAGCTAGACTAAGAAATCCCATTTGGCTTCTGTGGGACTGTCTCATGGAAAGTTGGATATGTCTGACATCTGTGGTTTCCTTGCCCTACAGGCTCACGCGATGGTTCTATGGGACTCTGGGAGGTGACAGATGATGTGTTAACCAAAAGTGACGCAAGGCACAATGTGTCACAGGTCCCTGTGTATGCTCACATCACTCACAAGGCCTTAAAGGACATCCCCAAGGAGGACACAAACCCTGACAACTGCAAGGTCCGAGCTCTGGCCTTCAACAACAAGAACAAGGTATGAGCTTGCCAAAGGTTCCCTGAAGCCTGTTCCTCTTGCTTCAGATTCTTGGCTTATGTCTTGGGAGGTGCACTGTCCTCCTTCTCCTTCCCCAAGTCAGACCTTACTACATAACTCAGTTCTGAGCCCACAGAGCATCTCTTGAAGGCTGAGGGATGCTTAGTTATAATCTCTCTCTGAGAAAGATTATAACTGAAATTATGAAAGCCACCCCTTGCATTGAGTATTCTCTGGATGGTTCATATCTGTTAGCCTCTCAGAGTTTCCCCAGGGCCACTCTGATTTGACTGTCTTCATTTGCACGTGATCCTGCCGGTGCTCTATTTTGGGTGTGATTTTCCTACATGCAATCACTTTCTTCTCTCTTGTATTCAGTTTCTTTTCATTCTTTACTGCCTCTTCTCAACACTGCCATCAAGTCTTAACTTAATCATTGGAGTCAGATCTGAAACTGCTGGGCTATTAAGTAGAGTGTTAGTATGGAGACCCAGAGCCAGAAGAGAAGAAAGGCTCTTTTCCCAAAATTTGAATTGGGCCACAATTTGAGGGGTAGTTCCCTTAGCCGCCTCCTATCTCTCATCCATATTTATGGGTTAGGGGTAGACTTATCTCTCCCAGCTTAGACCCTCTACTTATAGAAGCTCTCACACTGAGACTTACAAAACTGTCTTTCATGTGCATGCTCTGCTCTAACTATCAAACAGGATGTCATGTGTATGATTGTATAGTATGGGCTTTTTTAACCATGGGTGTCTATGTTCAAACCAGGACTTGCTTCTTGGGTTCTGTCAAGAAGCAGCCTTGCTTTAATATGTTGTACAGCTGCATTTTCTAGGGTAAGATGATGGGCTGATAATCCCTGGCACCATCATAGGATAGGAGTGAGTAATGGGAGGACCCCAACCTGCAGGGTCTTCCCCTGCTTACTGTTATATATTAGTTGCTGTGAGTATAACCTGTTTTTCATTGCTTTTGCAGGAATTGGGAGCAGTATCTCTGGATGGCTACTTTCATCTCTGGAAGGCTGAAAATACACTGTCTAAGGTATGATGAACATGACTTAGTAGTTTCACCTTATAGTTAAAATACTTTAATCCTCCCTAAACTTTTTCATTCTTGTCTAAGGCACGAATTCTCCAAGGATCTGGGCATGTGATTGCATAGTGAATGAAATTCTGAGTCTGGCCTGCCCCTCTTAAAAGTCTTTTAAAGAAGTCAGAGGGAACCCAGCAGAAACTATATGTTATCAGTTGATCGGAGTAACATGTACAGGATAATCTACGCATTTCCATTACCCAACAATAAGAGATCTGTCTATTTCCTGTGAAATAATTAATATAGAACAACTTACAGCAATTTCATGACAGGGATACTGGCAAACTGAGTAAATTTTTATGCTCTTCAGAGAAGGTGAAAATGACTGATTAAACTAATGTCCAGAACTGGAAAAAAAAAAAAAGAGGGGGTGATTCTTTCACATTGCAAAGACTTGCTGAGAGACTCCTTTAACTAGCAGTCTTCCAATCCACAGTGCATTTAAGTATTTGCTTATGGATTATTGACTATTTGCAATATTGTGAGGGCAGGAAAAACCTAAATGTTAGGAGCCATTGGCAACCGAAGATCAATTAAACTAAGATTAATCATCTCTAAAATAATCATGTAAGGTATGGATTTAATTTACAGTATTTGCAAGCACCTTTTACCTAAAGTTAAACCTACCCGTGGATCGTTTGTCCTCTTCTTATTCCAGAGGCCTTTGCTGCTTATAACTTCTATGATAGACTCTTTTTCAAGAGGAAGCAGAGCTCCAGGAATTATTGATTTCCTTCGTGTCACAGCAGCCGTTGAGCTCCACTGACCTTGCTTGGTCCCTTACGTGCAGTAGCCACTGAGGATTGGCTAAATGACAAGGATCCAGGGTTAAGGCTGATTGGGGTTACCTGGGGTTGAGCAGTCCCACGAGTGTGCTTTCTATAGTGTACAACTCCCATACAGTTGGGGAGTTAGGCTGAGGGTAGCCAGAAATCAGCCCCTTTACCTGAAGATCAGTGAGAAGGGTAGTGGCTCTTCCCAGCAGAGAGAACAGAGTGGGACCTTGGCTTTAGTGCCCTGGGGTTATCCCTGGAAACAGCCTGTGGCTTTTGGCCTTTCTCTCTGCTTCTGATTATTTAATTCGAGCTTGACCTTTTTCCCTAACTGGTCCTCTTCAGTACCTAGATCTTGTTTAGTATCATCATTCTTTCTTTCTCTTACATACGTAGGGGTGGAGCAGGATGTTATTTCCTTAATTGGTACATGTCTTTTTGTCTGTGACTTTGTTTGTCTGGTATATGAGGAAAGCCCACAGAGGTGGGCATCTAAGAACAATGCCCTGCCGTGTGCTTTCCGGTAATGCCATAGGTGCATCTCTTCTCTCTCTGTTTTCAGCTCCTCTCCACCAAATTGCCATATTGCCGTGAGAATGTGTGCCTGGCCTATGGTAGTGAGTGGTCAGTGTATGCAGTGGGCTCCCAAGCTCATGTCTCCTTCTTGGATCCACGGCAACCATCATACAACGTCAAGTCTGTCTGCTCCAGGGAGCGAGGCAGTGGTAAGAGGCCCCCATGTGCCCCTCAGGCTTACAGCTGCGTTGTGAATGGGTTTTGACCTTCAGTTTCAATATTGATCCAAACAAATATAGTGATCTTTATGGAACCTGGTGGAGCAAATATAGTGATCTTTATGGAACCTGGTGGAGGTGTTTGGTGACACAGAGGGGAGATGGAATACCTGCATATGGCAGCAAAGCTTCGCACACCGCACACAAACGTGTGGCCACAGAAGCCTTTGATGGAAACCAATAGTCAGCGTATTGGTGGTTTCCTTGTTCTTCCACAGAGCCCTACTCCTTGTGGTAGTTTTTTGCTGGGACCCTACCTGAACTATAAAATTCTTTTATGCTAAGGGATGATGTGGTGGGGTGAGGAGGATTTTACAGAGGGGCATGAGGAAACTTTTGGGGGTGATAAATATGTTATTTTGATTGTGGTGGTGGTGTCATGGATATATACATATATTAAAACTTCAAATTGTATACCTTGAATATGTGCAGTGTATTCTATGTCAATTATACCTCAATAAAGCTGAAGAAAATTTTCAGTTTAGTTCTTACCCACTGGGTGAATTAGGCTTCAGGCCCCCCCGCCTCCCAATCTTTAATAGCATATTCTCTCTGAGGGCACCCTCATTCTTCATTGAGGAATAAAAAGAGACTTACATTTGTACTGTACTTTAAGATTTCAGAATACCTTTGTCTGACATCTCATTTCATCTTACCAAGGACCCTGTGGGAAGCAGTTTACACCCTATTTTATAGATGAGGAGACTGAGACCCAGATTGGTTAAATAACTTGCCAAACACCACACAGGTTGGTAGGGGAACAGCCAGGGACCAGAATCCAGGTTGTCCAACTTAACAAAATGTGTTTCCTTCTTCATCTGACATTGTCCCCCTTCTCGTGCAAAAATGTGGCTACGTTATCCTGGGAGTCCTAAAAGGCACAGTATCTTCTCTTTCAAGTAGTATTTATTTTTGTGTAGATGCTGCAGTTTTGGCCATTGTTTTAGATTTGGTTTCAGTTATTCTTGAAATACATTTCAGAACAGAGAGAATAATGTGTGTAAGGAAAGTAGTAAGGGAAAGAATAAATAGTCTTGGCCGGAATGATGTCTGCAATGAAGTTTTAAGAGATTTTGGTTACTGTTACAGGAGTAGCTTGCAAACCTAATAAGGAAATACTGATTTCACAGATATTAGTGAGCACCTCTTTTGTACTTAGAGATATCTTCACATCCCATGCACTTATCTGATCCACAGATGCAGCAGATGTATTTTCCCTGTGACCCAAAGTGATCAGGTGACTTGTCTTAAATTCACAGTGAGAGACAGTGCACCTTTGAGTGCTTCAGTTCTAGGCTGTTTGCCACTCTCATAACACACTTAATACCAGATAAAGACCTCTTGCAGTGCCATGGTAGTGGTTTTAGGTCAAATACAAGAAAGTCCTTGTTAATGTAATGATTTGTAAATATGCAGATTACCCTCAGTTTCAGTACGGGTTGGAAACATACAATGGAGAAGAACTTAGAGTTATGAAAGGTGGCTTCAGAGTGAGTCGAGGGGAGGCAAGCAGGTTCAGGGCATACTTACGGTCTTGGGCCCAAAGCATCTTGGGCATCATCAGGCATTTGGTACTTCTGAGGCTTATGGGAAAATTCCTGTTAGTGTGTGGATGGGCAGTGTGGCATCGGGGTTCTCTGGCTTGTGTGTGAGCTAGGTCTGCCTTGGGAAAGGCGCTGTGGTATTTAGGGGTGCCATGTGAACTCAGTGTCAGAGAAGTTCCGGCTAGCAGACCTGATTGCCCTTTACTTTTCTCTCTCTCAGGTATCCGGTCAGTGAGCTTCTATGAGCACATCATCACTGTGGGCACAGGGCAGGGCTCCCTGCTATTCTATGACATCCGAGCTCAGAGGTTCCTGGAAGAGAGGCTCTCAGCTTGTTATGGGTCCAAGCCCAGACTAGCAGGGGAGAATCTGAAACTAACAACTGGCAGAGGCTGGCTGGTGAGTAAGCCCATGCCTCACATGGTTACTGGACAGTGACGGAAAAGTTGTATTCACTCTACCCACCCACTCCCACCCCCACTGACACACCACCTACCACATAGTTTTTCACTAGTAAGAGACACTCCTTGGAGCAGAGAAAGGCACTTTCCCTTGGTTTTGTTTTTGTGTCTGCATGTCTGTGGGAAAACAGGCCCAGTAAGACACACCGGTTGGCCCAGAATAACCCCCAGGTGATAATAGAGCTGGAAGGAGAGGAACCTCCCACTGAGGCTGCCAGTGAATTGTGAAAGCATTTGGTTCCAGCAGTCCTGAGAAGACCTTCGGTTTGTGTAGCAGTTCTTCAGCCTGCTTGGCTCCTCCCTAATGTTCATTTGGAAAAATGGGGCTCCAGCTCCCCTGAGCACCAGTCTCCTGTATAGATATAGGACCCTCTCCTCTTAAGGAGCCCAGAAAGCATTCTTGTCCCTTGTTTCCCTTTTCTGCCCCACGGCGAGTGCTCAGAGTCTCTTGTTTCCCACAGAATCATGACGAAACCTGGAGGAGTTACTTTTCGGACACTGATTCCTTCCCCAACGCTGTCTACACACACTGCTACGACTCGTCTGGAACGAAGCTCTTCGTGGCAGGAGGACCCCTCCCTTCAGGACTCCATGGAAACTACGCTGGGCTCTGGAGTTAACGGCAACTAAGTCTCTCCCAGAATGCACAGAAATTCACTAACTTCCATCCTCAGTTTCCATTTCTTATTTTGATTTTTTTCCAGTGGTGTGAGTCCCTCATATTTTAGTGGGAATGCCAGAGTTTGCCTATGGTTTAGGCACTTGACAGGAAGAACCTCTGTACAGAAATCTAAAGGGTTTTCTCTTTTTTTTTTCCTTTTTTCCCTTTTGGTAAGCAGAATTTTACTTTACTATCTTTTTTCTTTCTGGCTTCTCAATCAGACATTGTTAATTCCTGTTTATATTTTTTTTTTAAGTGACACACAGTCTCCCCTCTGGCTTCTTTAGGTTGACATAGTCATTCTCACCCTTACTTCACTCTTGAGAGGTGGGGCTCCTTTATAATTATATGGTTGCTGTCAGACTTTCTGTGAAAGTTTGGGGGCTGTGTGTGTGTGTGTGTGTGTGTGTGAGTGAGAACTTGTGTGCCTGCGAGTACCGTTTGTCACTGAAATTATCTGGAGTGAGGATTACTGTAATTAAAATATTTATAAAAGAAACAACTATATTCACAGAGTCCAGCTTTGGGACTAGTTTTTATCTTGTTTTGTAAAGTCTAACAACACTGATTATAGGAAGTAAAAATAGAAAGGAAAACAAATCACCAGTAGGAAACCCTTTGAGTTAGATTGAAAGCTTCCTGGGGACTCATGCCAGGACTCCAAAGTAATCCATCTCCCACCTGCCTTCCCATCTGTGTGTCCCCCAGGTGAGAACATTTCTGTGTATGTGTCACTTCCACTTCAGTTTCCCATCTGGTTAAATCAATGGCCACTCCCCCCAAAACATCAGGGTCTCCATCCAAGATGCAGCTCTGGAGGCTACAGAAGCCTTGGTAGGACTTCGTAAAAAGAATCTACATCCAAACCTCCCTCTCCCTCCTCTCAAATAAGACCTGATCTGGTTTCTCAGGGGCCTGGAGCTGGGGGCCTCAAGTCTGCTAAAATTCACATACTCGGTCCCCTTGGCTTTGGGGAGAAACTTCTTTGCCCTTCTTCGAATCTCCCCAGTGGATTTTGCTTTTGTTTTCTAAATTGGGTTCAGTTCTGGAGGGTGGGGGTGAACAGGGGATTTATCTGTGTGTAGTGAGTGCTTCCTGTGTGTAATGTTTGTTTTTCTTAGTACAGTGGAGCCACTCTGTTGGCTCAGCCCTGGGATGGCGATGAGGTGGCCTACAGCCAACAGTGGTGTGCATGTAAAGCATCTATGTGATTAGTAATTTGTTCCTCCCTCGAACTGTCTGTTTAGTCTGAGGTTTTTAAACTTGCAGGCAACTGACCGTGATGTCCAGTTACTCCTTGCTTTTTATGCATCATGTTGCAGATAATAGCTGTTCCCACCCACAAACTCCTCCACCATTCTAAACACATACTCTGCTTCTGTCAGCAGCCCATTCTGGGGAAAGGAAGTCATATTCCTGCACTCTGATTTCTAAGTTGCTTTCCCAGTTATCCCCCTCTGCTCTGGGAGTAAGTGGGGAGATTGAAAAAAAAGAGTGTCTTCTCCTTGGTGATGGGGGCTGGTGGGGAGGGGAGACAGCAGGTCCACCCTATCTTGCTGTGGTACAAGGCATACACCACAGGTTCTAGAATTCTCATCTTCTAACCTAGAGAAATAGGTGCTATAAAACAGGGAATTAAGCAAAATGCTGGATGCTACAGATCTTTTAATTGTCTTAATTTTTTTCTATTATTAAACTACAAGCTGTAGATTTCTTAGTTCTCACAGAACTCATTTTAAACCTACTTGTATAAAAAAAAAAATCTTAAGTAGGATGTTTTGTACTGTTGCCAGACCCTCTTCTGTGATGGGTAATGCATTTGATTGTTTGAGATTTTGTTTTTAAAAATGTAGCACTTGACTTTTTGCCAAGTAAAAAAAATAAATAAATCTTATTCCAATGCAAAGTTTGAGTATGTATAGCCAAGAGACAGCAGGAAAAAGGCCCCAAATGACTGGTTGGAAGGTCAGCTTGGGGTGGTTGGATTGCTTGGAGCAGAAGAACACAGGAGTTCCCTCAAGGGTAAAGGCAGGTCAAGGGCAAACACACAAACACTAAGACCTGCTTTTGCTCCTTGTCCCCAGCCCTGGCCCAAGATCAGTTGCTCTGGAGTCCAGTTGAGAGTGGGTATGCCCGGGGGAAGTCGTGCGGTACTTGGAGAGAAAAACAGACTGAAGGTGAGGGAGCGTGCTAGTCCTTGCTCTGAATCACTGTGGATGTGAGCAACGTGACCAGCTCCTCTAACATAAACGAGGGTTGGTGATAGGCCCCGTCTGCTTCAGTGGATAGTGTGATAGTGCCCTGGGAACAGTATCATTTTTTTGAAGTTGGAACCATAGCTCTAAGAGAGGATACAGTGTCCATAGTGAGTGATGCTCTTCCCGGAAGCTGTTTGGGGCTGTAGCTGAGAGAAAGGCAGACTGCTGAACCCTACCACTCTCCTCAGTCATCTCTGGGAGACCCATCAGGGCTGGGCCACAGAGCCAGGCAAGCTGAATACAGCTGCCCCAAACTTAGAGACTGATTCAGAACATGACTCATACAGGCACCTACCTATATGATCACAGGCTGCAAAACAGGAAGGGGGAGGTGAATGAGTTGAAGCAAGTGAGAGGGCTTCCTAGAGGAGAAGAGTTAACATTTGGAAAAGGACTGGAATTGGCCTTTCCCAAAATGAGATTTTCAGAATCCCCAATCCATGGAACAGTAATTGGTGTTTGCAAAATGCTCCATGGTCAAATTATTTTGGGGAAATGCAGATTAAAACAGACATGCTTCTCACAACCTGAGGTTTGGGGTTACCATGGGACTCATGTGCATGAAACATGCTCAGAGAAAGGCGACACAGGATGTGGGAAGGGCCTGGCCTGGACCTCTGGCCTCTGTGGAATCTTGGCCCTGCTCTCACTTTCCAACCAAACTTTGCAGCAAAGTGTGTATCACAGAAGGGCTTTGTGGACTTTATGTGGTCCCTCCCTTTCCTGCCAGCAGTCCTTACTCCCAGGCCATGAAAGAACTTCCTTGTTCTCAGGCGCATGCCTCATTCCAGATGGGCTGCTGGCTCCTCCCATCATCCTTTGGGTCCTTTTGCAGAAGTCTTTGGAACCTCATTTATGCCCCAGGTTCCCTCATGCCTGCCACTTCCGAAGTTGATTAGTATTAATCTGGTCCATTAAATTAATTAACTAGGGCTTCCCTGGTCCTGCAGTGGTTAGGAATCTGCCTGCCAATGCAGGGGACACAGGTTCGAGCCGTGGTCTGGGAAGATCCCACATGCCGTGGAGCCACTAAGCCCGTGTGCCATAACTACTGAGCCTGCGCTCTAGAGCCCACGTGCCACAACTACTGAAGCCCACG
The DNA here is from genome assembly GCF_011762595.2 of Tursiops truncatus. Classification (NCBI taxonomy): domain Eukaryota; kingdom Metazoa; phylum Chordata; class Mammalia; order Artiodactyla; family Delphinidae; genus Tursiops; species Tursiops truncatus. Next base: position 35,160,441 of record NC_047039.1, read on the forward strand.
TGCCTAGAGCCCGTGCTCCGCAGCAAGAGAAGCTACCGCAACGAGAAGCCTGCGCACCACAAGGAAGAGTAGCCCCCACTCACCACGACTAGAGAAAGCCCGCATGCAGCAACGAAGACCCAATGCAGTCAAAATAAATATATTTTTTTAATTAACTATTAATTTTCTATTAAATTTATTAGTGTTCCTAATAAAGCTAAAGATTGCCAGTCCAGGGCCCTCTGATCCCATACATTTCCTAGAGCAGGTACCCAGGAAAAGTAAGCAGGGTGTCAAGACCCATGGCTTAGGATTGGGGGGGGGGTCAATCTTGTAAGATCCTATGACCCAAGTGTTTTTTTCCTTCCTTTTCAGTTGGCTGGTGTCTGGGAGACAACAATGTGGAGAGGAAAGGGGAGAAGAGGAACACTCAATGTTTCTTGCTTTTAGCCACATCTCATTTCATGCTATTGTGCTGAAATGGCTGGAAGCTTTGGGAAGGTAGAAACGTGGGCTTCTAATTCTGGAATTACTGATGAAGACAAAAGAAAGTTCGGGTTTATTAGCTTGGTTCTCCTGCCCTCATTTCAGCTCCTCCAAAGAATAATCTAGAGAAACAAATGTGAGAAATTTGTTTCTAAACTACCACTAAAGACAGAGGTGTGAACTGAACTCAAGATGGGACTGTAAACTCATGATTCAGCTCTCCAAGACAGGTATGAGCTGTCCTCTTAAACTCCCCCTGGGTTGAGCCTCATATGTGAACACTCTTGATTAGTGTGTAATTGCCGAAATCAGAATTTTTAAAAGATAATAATACTCATTAACTGAGCTCAGAGTCACATGTTTCCTGCGTTTCTTGTTAAGCAGTATTCAGAGCTGTAATTAACATCCCTAGTGCTAAGAACAGGAAGAAAACAAATGATCAACTCCCATCTTAAAGAAAATAAACTTCCCTTACTCGTAGCTACATTTTTCTTAGCTGGTGACAGCCTGGACAGAGGACTGGAAAAAATAATGCAGCTTCTTTTGTCTCCAGGGTCAAGGCCGTTTGTTGATGCATAGAACACTGTGCTGGGTACGTTGGCCTGAGGAGTGTACGTTTGGGCCGTGTAATGTGTTGCTTGCCCAAGAAACATCCTTAACTACCACCACTGCAGCTCTCTGCCCCCAGGCCCTTCTGCTAGAAACACAGAATTATTGTGCCAATCACCATGCTTAAGTTCCCACCATTAGCCCTTTCTTTTTTCTTGAGGAAGGGGGATGTTATATTACCTAATTAAAGATACTAAAAAAAAAGAGAGACTTTCCTGGCAGTCCAGTGGTTAAGACTCTGCACTCCCAGTGCAGGGAGCCCAGGGGTTCAATCCCTGGATCCCTGGTTGGGGAACCAGCATGCCGCACGGCACGCCCCCCCCCCCAAAAAAAAAGATACTATTGCTCTTCCCTGGAGGAGGTAAATTCATGCCACCCCCAAATGCCAATTGCGCAAGGTAAGTGTGGACTGAAAGGGGAGGATATGGGCTCAGTTATAGATCTCCTGCTGCTGCTTATGAGCATGACTTTAAACAAGTCTTTTCCCCTCTGGACATCATTTTTCTTCTTAATCTTTTATGATGAGGACAGGAGTTCAAATTAGACATTAGATTTCCTGGATCCACAACAACTATTCTAGTGGTGCAGGGAAGGCTAAGAAGAATAAGCAGTGATCCTCAAGCAGTTTGTCCTCAAAGCAGGTAAATATAGCAGGTTTGTTAAATGAATCTTATTTTCCTAACGGTTTCCAGTAAAACATTGGGAATTGTAGGTTGAATAGTGTCGCCGCAAAATTCAAGTCTACCAGAAGAAGCTCAGTGTGACTTTAATTGGAAATAAGGTCTTTGCAGATGTAATTAGGGGAAGGATTAAGATGGGCTCATACTGTGTTAGGCTAGGCCCTAACTCCAATGAGAGTGTCCTTATGAGACAGAAAAGGATGTACAGGGACACACAGAGAAGATGACCTGAAGACAGGAGGAGATTGGAGTGATGCATTTATAAGCCAAAGAATGCCAGGAGCCACCAGAAGCTGGAAGAGTCAAGGAAAGAGTCTCCCTTAGAGCCTTGCGAAGGATTGTGGCCCTGTTGACACCTTGATTTTGGATTTCTGGCCTCCAAAACTGTGAGAGAATGAATTTCTGTTGTTTTAAAACCACCAAGTTTGTGGTAATTTGTTTCAGCAGCCCTAGCAAATTAATACAGGAGTAGTCTAAGGAATTTTCAGATACCAATTTTTATGAAATCACATTTGAGATTTAAGAAAAACTTTTTTCTATGATGATACAAAGAGGAAATGCACTTATAAAGTAGTGCTAAGACTTGTAAACGCAAAAATTAAAGCTCAGAACCATAATTTAATTGCTTCTGTCTGACAAACCTGTTCCTTCCAGGACCGAGGCAGTAATCCCCCAAACTGCCTACCTCTGGTTGCTTTTTCCTAACTGTGTCAAACTGCCTCAACATTTTTAACTTTTACCCTAGGTCATCTTTTCACAGTGTAGACAGCAGAGTCTCAGGATGCTTTCCCATCCTGAATTTATTAGCCAATAACATGGACAGCTCTCTGCAGTCCCCTTGATACCAGGAGAAAATAGAAGATCTAGCTAAGGCCTAACATACCTAAACTAGCTTTACAATAGGATCTGCCCTGTGCCTGCCTGTGCAGACCTGGACCTGCTCGCCAGAATGAGAAGGATGCCCAAGTCAGCAGAAAAAGTCAGCATTGACTTTATTGTTCCTGGGCTACTGGTTTATTTTATTTACTGTGGTCTTTATTAGGAAGGCTTAGCCTATCAAACTGGTATTTATTGCACTGAAAAGTTATTGATTGGGCTTCCCTAGTGGCGCAGTGGTTGAGAGTCCGCCTGCCGATGCAGGTGACATGGGTTCGTGCCCCCGTCCGGGAAGATCCCACATGCCGGTCTGGGAAGATCCCACATGCCGCGGAGCGGCTGGGCCCGTGAGCCATGGCCGCTGAGCCTGCGCGTCCAGAGCCTGTGCTCCGCAGCGGGAGAGGCCACAGCAGTGAGAGGCCCGCGTACCTCAAAAAAAAAAAAAAAAAAAAGTTATTGATTATATCCATTGACCCAGACTTCTGGGAATTTTAGGAAATATTCTAGGCAAGCATGCAAAGACAGATGTATAAGAATGGTTGTCGTAGCGTTAATTAGCAAAAAAACAAAACAAAAAACTGGAAGTATCCTAAGTCTATTAATAAGGAAATGGTTAAATAAAAATTTTAAATATTCTCTGGTCAATCTTATTACAGAGAGAGACCACTACATACTATGTTCCTCCTGATGGGTCACAATAGGAAGTTAGCAGCATTGCCTAAGAAGTATTCTTGCCAGGAAATCAAACTTGATCTGAGTAAGCTTTTAGATCTATCAGTTCTCAGAAAATACAGTGGATGGAAGAACATATTAATGGTAGAGCAGGGATGCAAACTACCAAATGCTGAATGTAAGGAAAATGATCTACTTTTTTCAATAAACAACTAGCACAAAAAAAAGAGAACTATTGTATATTAAGGGAGACTTGAGACAGGCGTAGAAAACTAATGTGTAGAGGGTGTTTACATCCTAATTCAAAACAATGTAACTGAAAAATATAATCAGGGAGGGAATTCCTGGCGGTGCAGTGGTTAGGACTCGGAGCTTTCACTGCCGGCCCGGGTTCAATCCCTGGTCAACCCCACAAGCCACACGATGCGGCCAAGAAAAAAAAATTACTATTAAAAAAAAAAGGTAATCAGGGAAAACTTAACACTGACTGAGTATTAGATAATAGCAAAGAATTACTGTTACTTTTTCTAGGTATAACAATGATACCTTGATTATGTTTGTTTGTTTGTTTTACTGATTATGTTTCTTTAATCTTACCTCTTAGAGATATTTTATTTACAGCTGAAATTACATGATGTCAAGGTTATGTTTTAAAATAATCCAGAGGGGGACTTCCCTGGCAGTCCAATGCTTAAGAATCTGCACTTCCACTGCAAAGAGCACGGGTTGAATCCCTGGCTGGGGAAGTAAGATCCCACATGCCACGCAGTGTGGCCAAAAAAATACTAATAAATAAATAATCCAGAGGGTTAGATTATTTTTATTTTTTTGGCTGCATTGGGTCTTCATTGCTGTGCACGGGCTTTCTCTAGTTGCGGTGGGCAGGCTTCTCATTGCATTCTCTTGTGGAGCGCAGGCTCTAGGCCCACAAGCTCAGTATTGTGGCTCACAGGCTCTAGAGCGCGGGCTCAGTAGTTGTGGCGCACGGGCTTAGTTGCTCCGCGGCATGTGGGATCTTCACGGACCAGGGATTGAACCCATGTCCCCTGCCTTGGCAGGTGGATTCTTAAGCACTGTGCCACCAGAGAAGTCCCTAGATTATTTTAAAGAGGTAATTTTATAATTGTTGAAGCTGCAAGATGGGTATATGGGGGCTTATGATGCTAGTATTTCTAATTATGTAATGTTAGAATTTTTTTGTAATAAAAGTTTTAAAAGTGGTATATAACAAGTAAATATATATGTAGTGACATAGGATGATTATAACATAGAATATATTATTAACAAAGTTATAAGCCAGCTTCTAATGCAGGATCTCTTGTAAAATTCATACATATCTACATTTAGGTACAGGAAAAATCTAAAATGTTATAACTAGAATGTCAGTAGTGGGTCTCTTGGCAGCAGAGTTTCAATGATTTTTTTAAATTAATGAATTTATTTATTTTTGGCTGCATTGGGTCTTCGTTGCTGCGTGTGGGCTTTCTCTAGTTGTGGCGAGCACGGGTTACTCTTGGTTGTGGTGTGCAGGCTTCTCATTGCGGTGGCTTCTCTTGTTGAGGAGCATGAGCTCTAGGCACATGGGCTTCAGTAGTTGTGGCACACAGGCTCAGTAGTTGTGATTCACAGGCTCTAGAGCGCAGGCTCAGTAGTTGTGGTGCACAGGCTTAGTTGCACCGCGGCATGTGGGATCTTCCCGGACCAGGGCTCGAACCCATGTCCCCTGCATTGGCAGGCGGATTCCTAACCACACTGCACCGCCAGGGAAGTCCCTCAATGATATTTTTTTTATTCCTTTGCTTATCTGTATTTTCTAGTAGTGTCACTTAAAATACACCCTCCCAGTTTTTCTTCAACATGTGCTGGTTGTGAATAAGAAGTTAGTAATAAAGGAGGAGAGAGAATATTGATTGCTCCTTTGCTCAAAAATCCTAGAACGAAAATTCCTCACTTCCCTTTCCTGGGGTACAAACATCCTGCTTAGGCCAGCCAGCTCATCCAATCCTCTCAATTCACACAGCACTTCCCTTTCTCAAGATTGCTCACCACCAACTCCTCCTGTCAAAATCTTTCAAGGTGTAGTTCAGGACCTAACTCTTTTAGAAAGTCTTCTATGATCACACCCTTCCTCAGGGAGCCCTGTTTTTTGGGGTCTTCCCAAGCACAGGCAGGAACATGATCGTCCCCAGAGCCCCAGAATCTTCTGGGGAGACTGAGAAAATTCCTTTGGGCCAATGAATTCATCATGAGCCCAGTAGGGGGAGCCAGAACTTACTTCCCAACCTCTGGAGGCACCACCCCTGTATAAACAAACTCCATATGGAGTGTGATCAAAGATATGCACAAAACATTTTTTTAAGAAGGGAGGGAGGAGAGGTAGGCAGGGCTGTAGTGTAATGTAAGTCTTAAAGGAGGTCTTTTTGTTTTGTTTTGTAATGAACTTTTCAGAGTGACAATCCTTGAACCAAGCTCCCCTATGCATTTATGTACAGATTTGACTTACAAAAATATATGCACACAATTTCTCAAAAGTATGTGTGTGTGTGTGTGTGTGTTGTTTAAAGCCAGATAGACCTTGCTGTTCGAGGAACAACAGGATGTTGCCAGGGCATCTCCAAATTCAATAAACTGAGCATTGGTTGGAGGAATTAGGTAGGAGGCAGCTTGGAGAAAGAGCACTGGATCTGAGGTTGATGTTCCTAGTTGTATCCTGTCTCTAATCATTAACCAGCTGTTTGACTGTAGGCTGTTTGAGTCTCTCTGGGCTGATTGTGAACTTCTGCGATAAGGGATGTGAAGGTGCTTTGAAATAGGGCACAACTGTGAAGCATTCGTAGATTTCACAGTCCCTGGAAGATGGCCAACCTCCCACACCTAAACTCAGTCCAAATAATTGTGACTATGGGACAGCCAGGAGCATGGGAACTAGCTGGAGTTATCTTGGACAAAAGGATCCAAGCCTTCAAGCGTCCAGCCAGGCCTTTACCCAAGCTAGAACTAGGGGCCCCTTTACACTTCCTGGTTGCATCCTCCCCTTTTAACCACAGAGAGGTGAGAGGCTTACCCAGGCTGCTCCTGCCAAAGGGAGCCATGTGTGGCTTTTCCCTAGGACACAGGGGACCTGAACAACCCTAGAGAGAGAAGCTGAAAGCTGGGCTTCTTGAGTCATTGTTGGAATGCAGCTTCTCTTAGAACTCTGCTAGAAGCTGAGCTGGTAGAATTGGAGCAAGGCCTCAAGGAAAGAGATGTTTTTAGAAGTGGCCACTGCTGACCAGGGTTAGGGCACGATGAGCATTAGCTCTGCCCTGCAGGCAAGGCCCCAGCATCTACAGGTCCAGTTTGGGTTCATCTGTGTTTGGAGTCAGGTGCCGATTTGTGTTTTCTCTGAGCTCTTACCCCTCTTTCTGCACTATTTGTAGCTGACTGTGGCTACAGTTGGGGACAGTAGTTTTCTGCAGGGGCTACTCCTCGACAGAACATGTTCAGGCCTGCAGGAACTGGCTTAACTTGCTTTTGAGAATCTTATTAACTCCACCTCAGACTCCTTTGGCTTCAGGGAAGAGAGGTATAAGAGTGGGAGGGGAGGAGACAGGATACAGCCAAAAGGAACTGTGAAATCAGGAGATGCCTGCAGAAGTAACTTTATTCTGAGGAAGGAGAAGTTTCCCTAGGTCTCCCTGAGCTTCCACCAAACTATCTCCTCACATGTCCCAGGACAGAGACGCCAGCCCCTCTCTCCTATAGTTGGCAACACTTTTTTTTTTTTTAACTTTTTTTTTTTTTTTTTTGCGGTACACAGGCCTCTCACTGCTGTGGCCTCTCCCGTTGCGGAGCACAGGCTCCAGACGCGCAGGCTCAGCGGCCATGGCTCACAGGCCCAGCCGCTCCGCGGCATGTGGGATCTTCCCGGACGGGGGCACGAACCCATGTCCCCTGCATCGGCAGGCGGACTCTCAACCACTGTGCCACCAGGGAGGCCCTAGTTGGCATCACTTTTGATTCTCCAGGAAGTCGCCCTGGTGGAGAAGTCTTCCCTGCCCATCAGCATCATGCAGGTCTCCAGGAGGAGTCATCTACGGTCAGGCCTCACCCTTTGCAGACTAGACTTGGATTCCTTGAGGGCAGGGCCTGGGCTGTTGAAAGGCTCTCCGCCAAGTCTGTGTGGGTTCGGCACTGGGCTGAGGAGCAGAGCAGCCCCTGGAAACTTCCATCCACCCAGCTAGTCTTCTGCTTCCAGCACTATATGACAGCTCAGTGTCCTAACTTGGAGCTTTCTTGACTCCTCTTGTATCTTATGTTCCTGACAACTTGCTGTGTTGCACACTTTAAGGCCAAATTATGGGGCATGAACAGCATTGTTTGAAATTTCAGTGAATAGAATGGTGATAGGTTGCTTCCTTGTAGCCTCCAGATCTGCTTTCCACCCTCCCTGTTCAGTGCCTCAGTTTGGTCTTTTATCAACAGACTTCCTTGTCCTCTGGCTTCTAGTTACGTTCAGCCAATGGAGGCTAAAAGTGGGAAAAAGAGGGATGTGAGATTGTTTATTCCCCATCATACACCCCACCTTCCTAAAAGCAGGGTCTCTGCAGACACCTTTCATACGCTCTCTGCTTCCTCCCTTTGTCCCCTCAGGTCCCATAGTGATCAAGTTTCCCACTGTCATTGGTCCTGGGATACTGCATCATTTCTTGTTGCTTTTCCTTTATTAAACTCTCAATTATCCATCTGTTTATTTCTGGGACCCTCATAGATAGGACAAGTGCCACTGAGATATATGAATTACCACCTAACCTAGCTCTGTCACATGTCTGTGGTACCTTGACAAGTTACTCAACCTCTCTGAGCCTTGGTTTCTTCATATGTAAAATACTGCAGGGAGAGGAGGTATGCTCTGAGGTCACTTTTCAGTTTAGAATCTTTGGTTCTAAGGTGATAAGTGTAGGTCCTACAGAATTTAACCAGGAGAATATGGGTCTGAATGGAAAAATATGTAAAATTATTCCATTGGGCATTCGGGAGTAGGGGTTACAGGAGTTACCTCAGACTTAAGAGTTGGTAGAGGAAAAGGCAAGAAATACCTCCACCTGTGCTGCATGTGTATTTATTTTAAACATGATACTTTCCGAGAAATTCTCCAGACTTGTGGTAGGAATCAGCTCTTATTTTGTCTTCAGCTCTGTTTGTATTTGTCTTCTTTTGTTAGAAAATGTAGGAAAAATCTCTTTCTCTTGGTGTTTTTTTCTCTACTTCTATTAATCTATTTCTATTAACCTAGTCTCTCTCTGTATTTGTTTTCTTCTTTTTATTACTGTTTCTCTCCATTAAAACAAAGAAAAGAGGGACTTCCCTGGTGGCACAGTGGTTAGGAATCCACCTGCCAATGCAGGGGACAGGGGTTCGAGCACTGGTCCAGGAAGATCCCACATGCCGCAAAGCAACTAAGCCTATGCGCCACAACTAGTGAGCCTACACTCTAGAGCCTGCGAGCCACAACTACTGAGCCCACGTGCCGCAACTGCTGAAGCCCTCACGCCTAGAGCCCGTGCTCTGCAACAAGAGAAGCCACCGCAATGAGATGCCCGTGCACCGCAACGAAGAGTAGCCCCCGCTTGCTGCAAGTAGAGAAAGCCTGCGTGCAGCAACGAAGACCCAACACAGCCAAAAATAAATAAGTAAATAAATAAAATTTTAAAAAAAACCAAACAACAAAGAAAAGAAAAGAAAGAAAAGGTATTCCCTTCAGTACCTACTTAGCAGGGGAAAATCAGAAAGTTCCTAAACAAAGGCTCCTGGCAGGCATCCAAATGAAGCAGTTCAAACTGACCAGCACCTGGAGCTGCCAGTTAAAGAGTCGCAAATGCTGGAAATTTTTGGCTCAGGAGGAGTTTTCCCAGGCTGAGATCAAGCCTGACAATTTTAACTTTCCACTTCAGACTGAATCCACTTTGGAATCTACCTGGCTGTTTCTCACACCACTCAGGTGCCTTGTACCTGTGATTTCAGGAATAGAGCTTAAAACCCAGAGAGGGAGGCTGAGATTTCTCTGTAACTGGAGTCATAGAAGGCCCTAAGACTTCTAGAGCTGGAAGGACTTCAAAGAGTATTTATAACAAAACCTCTATGTTTTACAAATACAGGAACTAAGATGCAGAGAGAGGAAGGGTCTTGCCCAAGGACACACAGTAAAGTAACAGCAGAGCTATTAACAGTTAAAAGGTACAAGATGCCACATATTAACTCCTTTAATCCTCATAACAACCCTATGGAGACAGCATTAGTAGCACCTTCTCATTTTACAGATGAGGAAACAGTCCCAGAGAGGTAAAGAACTTGCCTGCACTGAAGTCTGTGTTCTCCACTACTTCAATCTACCGCCTCCAAGGATGATGTTGTAGCTTGATGTAGCCTGTGGCTTGAAATATGGTGGGAATATTGATGTCACAGAAATCAGCAAATACTACAAATCAGCTTGTTTTGTTGATTGTCACAGTTTAAGAAAGTGATGAAGGACTTCCCTGGTGATGCAGTGGTTAAAAATCCACCTGCCAATGCAGGGGACATGGGTTTGATCTCTGGTCCGGGAAGATCCCACATGCCACAGAGCAACTAAGCCCATGAGCCACAACTCCTGAGCCCGCGTGCTGCGACTACTGAAACCTGCATGCCTACAGCCCATGCTCCACAACAAGAGAAGCCACCACAATGAGAAGCCCGCGCAGCACAATGAAAGAGTAGCCACAAGAGTAGCCCCCACTCGCCACAACTAGAGAAAGCCCACACGCAGCAATGAAGACCCAAGGCAGACAAAAGTAAAATAAAATAAAATAAATAAATGAAATAAAATAAAATTATTAACAAAAAAAGAGAAAGTGATGAAGATGCCGAAGCACGGGGAGATGCAGGGACCCCCATGAGAGAGATGGGAGGATCAATTTCAACGAGTTTCCAATATGGATCCCATTCTCTGTCATGTGTAACCTTTAAAATAAACTCCTTTTTTCTTAAGTCTTCCCCGTTATCAATAAAAGTGTGTGTGTGTGTTTAGGTATAATTTATATAAAATAAAATGCAGAGATACTAAAAATTCAGTTCACTGAGTTTTTACAGTGTTTACCCCCAGGCAACCACCACTCTAAATGAGAGAACATCCCCATCATTCCAGAAAGTTCGTTCAAGCCTCTAACCAGTAAAATTTCCACCATGGCTTCCAACCTGCCCTCCCCCAGCCATTTTCTGATTTCTTTCATATATATGGTATTTCAGTCTTCCGGTTGCTCAGGCCAAAAACCTTAGAGTCATCCTTGACTCATTTCTTTCTCTCACACCCGACATCCACAGTGTTTCCTGTCAGGTAGATTTTCAAAATATATCTAAAATCTAACTGCTTCTCATCAACTCCACTGCTGCCTCCTTGGTCCAAGCCACATCATCTCTCACCTTCTGACCGGTCTCCAGCTTCCTTACCTTCCCAAGCTCCTCCACTCCTCATACAGTCTGTTCACACAGCTGCCTGAGCGATCTTTTAAAAATGTAAATTCAGATCATGACACCGCTCTGTAAAACGCTCCAATGCTTACCATCTCTCAGAGTAGAATCAACCTCAAGCTCTCTACCGTTGTAAGGTCGTCTCCAATTTTTGGATCTCAATCTACTGCTCCCTGCTGGCTTACCAGGCTCAAGCCAAACCAGCCTCTTTGCTATTCCCAGAACACACAAGCACATTCCCCCCTCACAGACTTTGTCCTTTCTGGTTCTTTTTTTTAAATCAGCTCGTGTGTGTGTGTGTGTGTGTGTGTGTGTGTGTGTGTGTGTGTGTTTTATTTATTTGCTTGCATTGGGTCTTAGCTGCAGCTCACCAGCTCCTTAGTTGTGGCATGCTAACTCTTAGTTGCTGCATGCTTGTGGGATCTAGCTCCCAGACCACGAGTCAAACCCAGGCCTCCTGCATTGGGAGCACAGAGTCTTAACCACTGCACCACCAGGGAAGTCCCTGTCCTTGCTGGTTTTGAAACAGGAGAGAAGGGGCAGGGCACAACCTTTAAAAGAATGACATAGAGCCTCATCCACCAGAGGGCAGACAGCAGAAGCAAGAAGAACTTCTGCAGCCTGTGGAAGGAAAACCACACTCACAGAAGAATAGACAAAATGAAAAGGCAGAGGACTTTGTACCAGATGAAGGAACAAGATAAAACCCCAGAAATACAACTAAATGAAGTGGAGATAGGAAACCTTCCAGAAAAAGAGTTCAGAATAACGATATGACGATGATCCAGGACCTCGGAAAAAGAATGGAGGCAAAGATTGAGAAGATGAAAGAAATGTTTAACAAAGACCTAGAAGAATTAAAGAACAAACACCTAGAAGAATTAACAAACAGAGACGAACAATACGATCACTGAGATGAAAAATACACTAGAAGGAATCAATAGCAGAATAACTGAGGCAGAAGAACGGATAAGTGACCTGGAAGACTGAATGGTGGAATTCACTGCCTTGGAACAGAATAAAGAAAAAAGAATGGCTTTTCCGCCCACTCCCCCCTCCCTGCAAGTGCCGCTTCTGCTGCACTGCGCTCTCTCTGAGCTCCGGGCTCCTACTAAGCTAGTGCCACCGTTGTCTCCCTCCAGTCGCCATCATGATCATCTACCGGGGCCTCATCAACCATGATGAGATGTTCCCTGACATCTCATCAGAGATCAAGATCCAGGAGATTGCGGATAGGCTGTGTCTGGAGGTGGAGGGGAAGATGGTCAGTAGGAGAGAGGCTAACATTGATGACTCGCTCATTGGTGGAAATGCCTCCTCTGAAGGCCCTGAGGGCAAAGGTACTGAAAGCACAGTAATCACTGGTGTGGATACTGTCATGAACAATCACGTGCAAGAAACCAGCTTCACAAAGGAAGCCTACAAGAACTACATCAAGGATTACATGAAGTCAATCAAAGGGAAACTTGAAGAACAGTAGACCAGAAAGAGTAAAACCTATTATGACAGGGACTGCAGAACAAATCAAGCACATCCTTGCTAATTTCAAAAACTATCAGTTCTTTATTGGTGAAAACATGAATCCAGATGGCATGGTTGCTCTGCTGGACTACTGTGAGGATTGTGTGATACCAAATAGGATTTTCTTTAAGGATGGTCTAGAAATTGAAAAATGTTAACAAATTTGGCTGTTTGGATCTATCACCTGCTCATCAGAACTGGCTGGCTGCTGCTTTTCATCCACATAAAACCAGGACTTAGACAAATGGGACTGATGTCAACTTGAGCTCTTCGTTTTGATGTTGATTTGTTCGGAGCGGAGGCACTGTTTTTGAGGAAAATAAAAAAACATGTCATGTAGGTTGTCTAAAAATAAAATGAAAAGAAAAAGGAATGTAAAGAAATGAAGACAGCCTAAGAGACTTTTGGGACAATACTAAACACAACAACATTCACATTATAAGGGTCCCAGAAGGAGAAGAGAGAAAGGACCCGAGAAAATATTTGAAGAGATTATAGTCGAAAACTTCCCTAACGTGGGAAAGGAAATAGCCACCCAAGTCCAGAAAGCACAGAGAGTCCAAGGCAGGATAAACCCAAGAAGAAACACGCCGAGACACATAGTAATCAAACTGACAAAAAATAAAGACAAAGAAAAATTATTGAAAGCAACAAGGGAAAAACGACAAATAACATACAAGGGAACTCCCATAAGGTTAACAGCTGATTTCTCATCAGAAACTCTACAAGCCAGAAGGGACTGACACAATATATTTAAAGTGATGAAAGGGAAGAACCTATAACAAAGATTACTCTACCTGGCAAGGATCTCATTCAGATTTGATGGAGAAATCAAAAACTTTACAGACAACGCAGGGAGGTGGGGTGGTGGTGTGATGAATTGGGCGATTGGGATTGACAGGTATACACTGATGTGTATAAAATTGATGATTAATAAGAACCTGCTGTATAAAAAATAAATAAAATAAAATTTTAAAAAAGAACAGGTGAAAAGCCAAAACTGATTATTTTATTCCTAGTGACATTTTATATGTTAAATAATTATTTTATAAATTTTTCAATTGATTATATTGGATTTGATAGGAATAAAAAAAACAAAAAAGCTTTACAGACAAGCAAAAGCTAAGAGAATGCAGCATCACCAAACCAGCTCTACAACAAATGCTAAAAGGACTTCTCTAAGTGGGAAACACAAGAGAAGAAAAGGACCTACAAAAACAAATCCATAACAATTAAGAAAATGGTCATAGGAACATACATACTGATAATTACCTAAAACGTGAATGGATTAAATGCTCCAACCAAAAGACACAGGCTTGCTGAATGGATACAAAAACAAGACCCATATATATGCTGTCTCCAAGAGACTCACTTCAGACCTAGGGACACATACAGACTGTGAAGGGATAGAAAAAGATATTCCATGCAAATGGAAATCAAAAGAAAGATAGAGTAGCAATACTCATATCGATAAAATAGACTTTAAAATAAAGAATGTTACAAGAGACAAGGAAGGATACTACATAATGATCAAGGGATCAATCTAAGAAGAAGATATAACAATTATAAATACATATGCACCCAACATAGGAGCACCTCAATACATAAGGGAAATGCTACCAGCTATAAAAGAGGAAATCAACAGTAACACAATAATAGTGGGGGACTTTAACACCTCACTTACACCAATGGACAGATGATCGAGACAGAAAATTAATAAGGAAACACAAGCTTTAAATGACACATAGGCCAGATAGATTTAATTGATATTTATAGGACATTCCATCTGAAAACAGCAGATTACACTTTCTTCTCAAGTGTACATGGAACATTCTCCAGGATAGATCATATCTTGGGTCACGAATCAAGCCTCCGTAAATTTAAGAAAATTGAAATCATATCAAGCATCTTTTCTGACCACAATGCTATGAGATTAGAAATAAATTATAGAGAAAAAACGTAAAAAACACGGACACATGGAGGCTAAACAGTATGTTACTAAATAACCAAGAGATCACTGAAGAAATCAAAGAGGAAATCAAAAAATACCTCAAGGCAAATGACAATGAAAACATGACGATCCAAAACCTATGGGATGCAGCACAAGCAGTTCTAAGAGGGAAGTTTATAACCATACAAGCTCACCTTAAGAAACAAGAAAAATCTCAAATAAACAATCTAACCTTACACCTAAAGCAACTAGAGGAAGAAGGACAAACAAAACCCAAAGTTAGTAGAAGGAAATAAATCATGAAGATCAGAGCAGAAATAAATGAAATAGAAACAAAGAAAACAATAGCAAAGATCAATAAAACTAAAAGCTGGTTCTTCGAGAAGATAAACAAAATTGATAAACCTTTAGCCAGACTCATCAAGAAAAAGAGGGAGAGGACTCAAATCAATAAAATTAGAAATGAAAAAGGAGAAGTTACAACAGACACTGCAGAAAAACAAAGCATCCTAAGAGACTACTACAAGCAACTCTATGCCAAAAAAATGGACAACTTGAAAGAAATGGACAAATTCTTAGAAAGGTATAAGCTTCCAAGACCGAACCAGGAAGAAACAGAAAATATGAACAGACCAATGACAAGCAGTGAAATTGAAACTGAGATTTAAAATCTTCCAACAAAGAAAAGTCCAGGGCCAGATGGCTTCACAGGTGAATTCTATCAAACATTTAGAGAAGAGCTAACACCCATCCTTCTCAAACTCTTCCAAAAAATGGCAGAGGAAGGAACACTCCCAAACTCGTTCTGTGAGGCCACCATCACACTGATACCAAAACCAGACAAAGATACTACAAAAAAAGAAAATTACAGACCAATATCACTGAAGAATATAGATGCAAAAATCCTCAACAAAATACTAGCAGACAGAATCCAACAACACATTAAAAGGATTATACACCATGATCAAGTGGGATTTATCCCAGGGATGCAAGGATTCTTCAATACATGCAAATCAATCAATGTGATACACCATATTAACAAACTGAAGAATAAAAACCATATGATCATCTCAATACATGCAGAAAAAACTTTTGACAAAATTCAACACCCATTTATGATAAAAACTCTCCAGAAAGTGGGCATAGAGGGAACCGACCTCAACATAATTAAGGCCATATACGACAAACCCACAGCAAACATTCTCAATTGTAAAAAACTGGAAGCATTTCCTCTAAGACCAGGAACAAGACAAGAATGTCCACTCTTGCCACTATTATTCAACATAGTTTTAGAAGTCCTAGCCACAGCTATCAGAGAAGAAAAAGAAATAAAAGGAACACAAATTGGAAAACAAGAAGTAAAATTATCACTGTTTGTAGATGACATGATGTTGTACGTGGAGAATCCTAAAGATGCCACCAGAAAACTACTAGAGCTAATCAATGAATTTGGCAAAGTTGCAAGACACAAAATTAATGTATAGAAATCTCTTGCATTCCTATACACTAACAATGAAAGATTAGAAAAAGAAATTAAGGAAACAATCCCATTCACCATTGCAACAAAAAGAATAAAATACCTAGGAATAAACCTACCTAAGGAGGTAAAAGACCTGTACTCAGAAAACTATAAGACACTGATGAAAGAAATCAAAGATGACACAAACAGATGGAGAGATATACCATGTTCTTGGATTGGAAGAATCAATACTGTGAAAATGACCATACTACCCAAAGCAATCTACAGATTCAATGGAATCCCTATCAAATTACAAGTGGCATATTTTACAGAGCTAGAACAAAAAATCTTAAAATTTGTATGGAGACACAAAAGACCCCAAATAGCCAAAGCAGTCTTGAGGGAAAAAAACGGAGCTGGAGGAATCAGACTCCCTGACTTCAGACTATACTACAAAGCTACAGTAATCAAGACAATATAGTGCTGGCACAAAAACAGAAATATAGATCAATGGAACAGGATAGAAAGCCCAGAGATAAACCCACACACCTATGGTCAACTAATCTATGACAAAGGAGGCAAGAGTATACAATGGAGAAAAAAGAGTCTCTTCAATAAGTGGTGCTGGGAAATCTGGACAGCTACATGTAAAAGAATGAAATTAGAACACTCCCGTCATACACAAAAATAAACTCAAAATGGATTAGAGACCTAAATGTAAGACCGGGCCCTATAAAACTCTTAGAGGAAAATATAGGAAGAACACTCTTTGACATAAATCACAGCAAAATCTTTTTTTTTTTTGGCGGTACGCGGGTCTCTCACTGTTGTGGCCTCTCCCGTTGCGGAGCACAGGCTCCGGACACGCAGGCTCAGCGGCCATGGCTCACAGGCCCAGCCGCTCCGCGGCATGTGGGATCTTCCCGGACCGGGGCACGAACCCGTGTCCCCTGCATCGGCAGGCGGACTCTCAACCACTATGCCACCAGGGAAACCTGCAAGATCTTTTTTGATCCACCTCCTAGAGTAATGGAAATAAAAACAAAGATATACAAATGGGACCTAATGAAACTTAAAAGCTTTTGCAAAGCAAAGAAAACTACAAACAAGACAAAAACACAACTCTCAGAATGGGAGAAAATATTTGCAAATGAATCAACGGACAAAGGATTAATCTCCAAAATATATAAATAGCTCATGCAGCTCAATATTAAAAAACATGCAACCCAATCCAAAAATGGGCAGAAGACCTAAATAGACATTTCTCCAAAGAAGACATACAGATGGCCAAGAAGCACATGAAAAGCTGCTCAACATCACCAATTATTAGAGAAATGCAAATCAAAACTACAATGAGGTATCACCTCACACCAGTTAGAATGGGCATCATCAGAAAATCTGCAAACAACAAAAGCTGGAGACGGTGTGGAGAAAAGGGAACCCTCTTGCACTGTTGGTGGGAATGTAAATTGATACAGCCACTATGGAGAACAGTATGGAGGTTCCTTAAGAAACTAAAACTAGAACTACCATATGACCCAGCAATCCCACTACTGGACATATACCTAGAGAAAACCATAATTCAAAAAGACACATGCACCCCAATATTCATTGCAGCACTATTTACAATAGCCAGGTCATGGAAGCAACCTAAATGCCCATCGACAGACGAATGGATAAAGAAGATGTGGTACATATATACAATGGCATATTACTCAGCCATAAAAAGGAACGAAATTGGGTCATTTGTAGAGACGTGGATGAATCTAGAGACTGTCATACAGAGTGAAGTAAGTCAGAAAGAGAAAAACAAATATGGTATATTAACGCATATATGTGGAACCTAGAAAAATGGTACAGATGAACTGGTTTGCAGGGGGGTGGTGGTGGTGGGATGAATTGGGAGATTGGGATTGATATATATACACTAATATGTATAAAATAGATAACTGAGAAGAATCTGCTATATAAAAAAATAAATAAAATAAAATTCAAAAAAAAGAATCACATAGTCCGAGGACATGACATAAACTGGTTAGAACCAATAGGTCCAAGTTGGCTGATGATTGACTTCCGCCAGACCCTGAACACACTAAATGACACACCCACGGGTGCCATGACAGTTCCAAGGCCTACCATAAAGATGAAAAAGTGGGCGGTGGCCCAATTTCTGGGAATCCCCACCCCTTTCCCAAAATAGCTGGCATACTCCTCCCACTCATTAGCCTATGAAATTACCCACCTCTATAAAAACTGACAAACCCATACCCTGGTGCTGCTCTCTCCTGAGATGGTCCACATTCTGTCTGTGGAGTGTGTTTCTCTCTAAATAAACACATTTCTTACCTATCACTTTGTCTTTGAATTCTTTCTGTAATGAGACCTTAAGAAACTGAGACAAGGTATGTGATCTCCATTAAAAGACCATGAGTTCAAGTCCCAATCTGGGTTTTTGCTGGGTTCAAGTCCCAACCCATGGGTTCAAGTCCCAATCTGAGTTACACAGTTTCAGTTTCTCTACTTGAGACACTCTTCACGTGGCTCACTCCCTCAGTTCATTCAGGTCTCTGTTCAGCTGTTATCTTATTATAGAGACCTTCCCTGACTGCCCATCCAAAATAGCACATTCCCTGACACTCTGACCCCAGTCTCTGTTTATTATTTCTCCTAGTCCTTAAGACCTCACGTTTTGTTTTTCAATTAATTAATTAATTAATTTATTTATTTATTTATTTTTGGCTGTGTTGGGTCTTCATTGCTGCGTGCGGGCTTTCTCTAGTTGTGGCGAACGGGGGCTACTCTTTGTTGTGGTGCGTGGGCTATTCATTGTGGTGGCTTTTCTTTGTTGCAGAGCATGGGCTCTAGGCGCGTGGGCTTCAGTGGTTGTGATACATGGGCTCAGTCGTTGCAGCTCACGGGCTCTAGAGCACAGGCTCAGTAGTGTGGCACACAGGCTTAGTTGCTCCGTGGCATGTGGGATCTTCAAGGACCAGGGCTCGAACCCGTGTCCCCTGCATTGGCAGGCAGATTCTTAACCACTGCGCCACCAGGGAAGTCCCAAAACCTCACGTTATATTATGTCTATTTACTGTCTTTTTCTCCGAACGGGTATGCTGGTAAAATGTTTAACAACTAGCTCTCTGAAAACTATTGAAAGTGAGCGGGGCCCGGTGGGGCTCCCAGGCGTGGAGGCCTTTTTGTCCCCCACTTCTTGTGGCCAAGACACCAGCCTCCATGACCTTCCCTGAGTTCCAAAGGGCAGATTCAAATGGTTGCTCATCAAGGGAGGAGTAGCCAAAAAACCACGCAAGCAAGATTAAAGGGATCAGAGAAGCTCATCAAGATTAGGAGACCAAGGCGAGATTAAGGAGGGCAGGCCTTGCTCGCACTCTAATCTTGTCAGAGACCCCACCTTTGAACTATTGTTATAAACCCTCATCAAATCCTCCCGGGTTGAGACACATAGTTTTTCCGAGGCAGGAGCCCACTGTGCCCCCTTTTGCCTGGCAAAGTAATAAAGCTATCCTTCTCTACTTCACCCAAAACTCTGTCTCTGAGATTTGATTTGTCACCAGTGTACAGAAAGGCCAAGCTTTTGGTAACGGTATGAATGTGTTACAGAACACAGTTCATGTGCCTGACGGACAGTGAGGGCAAACATACCGAAACATCGGAGTTTGGAGCAGAGAAAGGTTTATTGCAGGGCCACGCTCAAACTCCCCAGTGGTTTTTGTTTTTAATTTTTTTAACACCTTTATTAGAGTATAATTGCTTTACAATGGTGTGTTAGTTTCTGCTTTATAACAAAGTGAATCAGCTATACTCCCTAATGGTTTTTGGGGAAAGGTTTTTATAGGCAAAATTTGGGGTGAGGGCTGCAGGGTGTGTGACTTTCTTCCAGTTGGTTGGTGGTGAGGTAACAGGGCAGAGCTCCAGGAATCTTGTGCTCAGGGACCTTAGTTCTCACAGAATAACTCAAAGATATTGTTTTGTATATTCCCCCCCCCCCTTTATTTTTGGCCACACTGCGAGGCATGTGGAATCCTAGTTCCCCAACCAGGGATCGAACCCATGCCCCTTGCAGTGGAGGTCCCTATTTTGTATATTCCTTGAGGAGGAAACAGGACCCTACCCCAAGGCTGCACTAATGTTTCTTGACTGTTCCTCCCTTGTTTCTGCAACCCCTCCCTTCCCTGATTAGCAACTTTCTGAATCTGCCCTTTTAAACTTAGGGAAGGTCAAGGAAGCTTAATGAAGCCTTTTTCCTACAAACAAGAAATAGGGGACACAGAAAGGCTTTTGTATCCTGGAGGGCCCCACAGAGCCCTTCTCAGTTTCAAACGTATATATATACATACCTAATTTTTTTTAAATTTATTTCATTTTTGGCTGCATTGGGTCTTAGTTGCTGCACGTGGGCTTTTCTCTGGTTGCAGCGGGGGGGGGGGGAAGCGGGGTGCCACTCTTTGTTGCGGTACGCGGGCTTCTCATTGCAGTGGCTTCTCTTGTTGCGGAGCATGGGCTCTAGGTGTGTGGGCTTCAGTAGTTGTGGCTCACGGGCTCAGTAGTTGTGGCTCACAGGCTCTAGAGTGCAGGCTCAGTAGTTGTGGTACACGGGCTTAGCTGCTCCGCGGCATGCGGGATCTTCCCGGACCAGGGCTTGAACCCATGTCCCCTGCCTTGGCAGGCAGATTCTTAACCACTGTGCCCCAGGGAAGCCCTACATACCTAATTTTATTTATAAGTTTAGTGATACAAAGGATGTGTAAAACACAATTTACATATAACAAAATATAAATGCTCTTACTGGAAATTCCATATTCTCACAGAATGCTTTTGTTGCTATTTGACAAACTCTTGTATCCATAGCCAGTCTATCTTTGCAGCTAACAAGTGTAGTTCCAGCATAAAAATTGGCTGATATTTTTGTGTATAGAGTGTTGTCCAACACCACCAAGTAATGCTCCAGTTCTCAGGTGGACACAGACTGGGTACCCTCCATTGTAACTCAGTTCTGACACTATGTGTCAGATCTCACAGGTCAGGGGCTCAGACCTACAGGACTGCCCTCAATTTAGATGCCAACTGCAAGCGCACGTTGCACCTGGACTTCTGACCAACCGGCTGTAAACTAGAGGTTCCCATGACCCACTCCTTGGGTTCTTCATTTGTTAAAACAGGTCACAAATCTCAGGGAAATATTTACTTATGTTTACCAGTTTATTGTAAAGGATATTATAAAGGATACAGATGAGCAGCCAGATAAAGAGGTACACAGGTCAAGGTCCAGAAGGATCTTGAGAGCAAGAGTGGAATTGGGGTGTACCACCATCCAGTCCAGAAGCTCATCAAATCTTCCCTGAGTTCCGTGGGCGGGACTCAAAGTTCCAACTCTCTAATCACTGGGTCTTCCTGATAACCAGCTCCATCCTGAGGCTGTGTAGGGAACTCCTCCAGGTCATCCATTAGGATAACTCAGGTGGGAAAGAAAGGGCTTATTATGAATAACAAAAGACAGACAATCCTCCCACTGAGATAATTACAAAGATTTTAGGAGCTTTGTGCCAGGAACCAGGGGCCAAATACAGTTTGTCTTCCAGCCCTCTGTATCTGTGGGTTCACATCCACAGATTCAACCAAGAGAGGTTGGAAAATATTTTTTAAAAAGTTCCACAAAGTTCCAAAAAGCAAAACTTGAATTTCTTGTGCACCAGAAACTCTTTACATAGCATTTACATTGTATTAGGTATTATAAGTAATCTAGATAATTTAAAGTATACGGGAGGGGGAATTCCCTGGCAGTCCAGTGGTTAGGACTCCGAGCTTTCATTGTCTAGGGTGTGGGTTCAACCCCTGGTCGGGGAACTAAGATCTTGCAAGCCCCTGGCACTGCCAAAAAAAAAAAAAAAACAGTACACGGGAGGACACGTGTATAGCTAGGTTAAATGCAAATACTATGCCATTTTATATAATATACTTGAACATCTGTGGATACATCCTCTCGGGGGTGGGGTGGGATCCTGGAACCAATCCCTCTGGATGCTAATGAAATAAAATTCATAATTAATGGCAAGACAAAAATACTTAAACATAAATTTTTTCTTTGCCCCTTTGGGCCTCCTCCCTCCCCTTGACTGTGTATTGTGCATCTGCATTAACCAGACCTCCTTAGGCGATAACATTCCTTTTTAATCTCATCAAGAGTCACAACTCATTAGGAGATAACCTTCCTTCTTAATCTTGCAAGGGGCCAACGTGACCCAGGAGCCACTGCTTTGTACCTGTAGATCTGGATTGTGTAAACTATCAATAATATGTCATTTGATGTAAACCCTTTGTCTCAAGAACTTCTATAATTGTACTTTGACCTCCAAGGGACAGAACAGCCCTCAAAGCTTTCTGAAAAACTGTCTCCCAGGTTATAATCCTCAGGTTGGCTCTAGTAAAATTTTCCACTTTTTTTAGATTGACTATTGACTAATTTTTTCATCAACAATACCAAGGGACAACTGTATATTTCCTTAAAATTTTTGTTTCTAAATTTTATTGAAGTATAGTTGATGTACAATATTATGTGAGTTACAGTTGTACAATATAGTGATTCATAATTTTTAAAGATTATACTCCATTCATAGTTATTATAAAATATTGGCTATATTCCCTGTGTTGTACAATCCATCCTTGTAGCTTTTTTTTTTTGGCCATGCCACTTTTGGCTTGCAGGATCTTAGTTTCCTGTAAAGGGATTGAACCCGGGCAGTGAAAACCCCAGGTCTTAACCATTGGACTACCAGGGAATTCCCCTGTAGCTTATTTTATTTATTTATTCGTAATTTTTATTTATTTATTTATTGGGCTGCTTTGGGTCTTCATTGCTACGTGTGGGCTGTCTCTAGTTGCAGCGAGTAGGGGCTACTCTTTGTTGCAGTGCGTGGGCTTCTCATTGTGGTGGCTTCTCCTGTTGAGGAGCATGGGCCCTAGAGTGCACGGACTTCAGTACTTGTAGCATTAGGGCTCGGTAGTTGTGGCTTGTGGACTCTAGAGTGCAGGCTCAGTAGTCATGGTGCACGAGCTTAGTTGCTCCTCGGCATGTGGAATCTTCCCAGACCAGGGCTCGAACCTGTGTCCCCTGCACTGGCAGGCGGATTCTTAACCACTGCGCCACCAGGGAAGCCCCTGTAGCTTATTTTATACATAATAGTTTGTTTTGTTTTGTTTTGTTTGTGGTACGCGGGCCTCTCACTGTTGTGGCCTCTCCCTTTGCGGAGCACAGGCTCCGGACGCGCAGGCTCAGCGGCCATGGCTCACAGGCCTAGCCGCTCTGCGGCATGTGGGATCTTCCCAGACCGCGGCACGAACCCGTGTCCCCTGCATCGGCAGGCGGACTCTCAACCACTGCGCCACCAGGGAAGCCGCCAAATTTCATTCTTTTATATGGCTGAGTAGTATTCCATTGTATATATACACCACATCTTCTTTATCCTTTCATCTGTTAATGTACACTTAGATTGCTTCCATATCTTGGGAATTGTAAATAGTGTTACTTTGAACATTGGGGTGCATGTATATTTTTGAATTAGTGTTTTTGTTTTTTTCTAACATATACCCAGGAGCAGAATTGCTGGGTTACATGTGTATACTTTTTTTTTTTGGCCACGACACCTGGCATGTGAGATCTTAGTTCCCTGACTAGGAATCAAACCCGTGCCCCGTGCAGTGGAAGCACAGAGTCCTAACCACTGGACCACCCAGGAATTCCCAACATGTGTATACTTCTTATCACACAGTAAGTAAGAGGAAAGTGTAGGAACGTCTCTCATTCATCAGAGACATGAGCAACTTACTTGCTGAATTGAACAATAGCTTTTTATTTATTTATTTGACAAATTTATTTATTTGTTTTAGTTGCCGGCACGTGGGATCTTCTTTGTGGTGCAAGGGCTTCTCTCTACTTGTGGCGTGTGGGCTCCAGAGTGCGCGGGCTCAGTAGTTGCAGAGTGTGGGCTCTCTAGTTGTGGCATGCAGTTTTAGTTGCCCTGCGGCATGTGGGATCTTAGTTCCCTGGCCAGGGATCGAACCCGCTTCCTCTGCATTGGAAGGCGGATTTTTAACCACTGGACCACTGGGGAAGTCCCTGAATAACAGCTTTTGAATGGTGGAAAAATATTTATTTAATTTTTGTGGTATCCACAATGTAACAGCTACAGACACATTTTTAATATGCATTATTCATATTTTCTCCATCACTTTCTTAAGTCTAGACAATGACCGAAACTAGCCCTGATTTGTAGCATTTGCTGATTTCTGTGGGTAAATACTCCCACCATAGCCTATCTCAAGCTGCCAACAATGATGTCACTGAACATGAGTTAGGAAGAAATGCATAGTAGCACACCATTATGTAGTTTTTCCACCACACAGATACATTAGCATAGATAATAGTAAAATTATTAGAAGGCAATGAATTGGAATATTTATTATCTTTATTTTTATATAACTTATTTAACTTTAAGTTTATGTAATTTAATTTTTGAGGACTTGCAAAATTTCTGAAAATTTAGCAATTGACTCTCATGAGCCCACAGGAGCCAGCTCCAGCACACCCTGGTTTCCTTACTAGATTGTAAGCTCCATGAAAATAATACCTGGCACATAATATGTACTCAATAAATTCTTCTGGCATAAATGAATGAAAGTAATTTTAGTGTTATTTAGTTCCTTGCCACCTAAAGAACCTGATTAAATTAATTTGGGAGGGAAGTAAGACGTGGGCACTATTTGAGCTGTTGTCAGACTCTCATGCCTTTTCTGAAGAAATCTGGGAGCAGGTTAGATAAAGGGGTAAATTGGTCAGGGAGGCCTGAAATCTCCAGACTGAGGATGAAGAGTGGGAATGTCCATAACATTATCAGTTCAGTCATCCTCCACAATGCCGCCATAACTTATTATTTTTAAGAAACACATTTCTGGGCTTCCCTGGTGGCGCAGTGGTTGAGAGTCCGCCTGCCGATGCAGGGGACGCGGGTTCGTGCCCCGGTCCGGGAAGATCCCACATGCCGCGGAGCGGCTGGGCCCGTGAGCCATGGCCGCTGAGCCTGCGCGTCCGGAGCCTGTGCTCCGCAACAGGAGAGGCCACAACGGTGAGAGGCCCGCGTACCGCAAAACAAACAAACAAACAAACAAAAAAAACAACACATTTCTGCTGAAATCCCTGCCATATCTTCCAGCCTTCAAGATAAAATTCTAAATTTTATCTAGGTCCTTCATGTTTCCAGCTTAATCACTATTACTGCATTCTATACCCCTATATCCAGCCTCATGGGGCCATTTACCTTCCCCTGAACTTGCTCTGCACTGTCTTGTCTTCAGACGTTTGACCATGCTGGAGTCCCTTCCCTACCAGGAATGCCCCCCTACTCCTTTCTAACCCAGAGGCATCTCCATTTTTTCACATCCTGCTTGCATAGTTTCTCCTCTCTGAGGTCTTAGCTGGTACCCCATCCCCATCCCCTCTGGCATAATTAATTCTCTAGTATTTTCCTACACTGGAAGGATTTACATGGAGGAGATGTTGGTCAAGGATACAAACTTTCAGTTATAAGACAATAAGTTCTGAAGATCTAATGTACAGTATGGTGATTACAGTTAACAATACTGTCTTGTATACTTAAAGCTGCTATGAGAGTAGAGCTTTCATGTTCTCACCATAACAACACCACAAAAAAGGGAATTCCCTGGCAGGCCAGTGGTTAGGACTCTGTGCTTCCACTGCAGGGCACAGGTTTGATCCCTGGTCGGGGAACAAAGATCCCTCCTGCAGGCCACACAGTGCCACCAAAACAAACAAACAAACAAAACCCCCACAAAATGGTAATAATGTAAAGTGAAGGACTTGTTAACTAACCCTATTGTGTAAACATTCAGCAACATATATGTGTATCAAATCATCACATTGTATATCTTAAATTTATACAATGTTATATGTCAGTTATATCTCATCAAAGCTGGAGAAAAAAAGAATTGACATATCTGTTTCCCTAATAGATTATGAAAGCCTTGAGGACAGAATCTGATTCATTGTCTCCCATTGTCCAATTTAGTCTCAGGCATGTATTTAGTAGGCAACAATAATTGTTCATCAAAGGGGCAGCCTAGGGAGAGGAAAGCATAACAGCTAATCTCTCTGGGCCTCAGATCCTCCTTTTCACAATAAGGATAATGTTTCCTTGCCTGCCAGGAAGCTGAAGAAGATGAGCTCACAAGTCATTTCCCAGATCCATGACCTAACGTCACAATTTCCCCTAGAGCAGAGCCCGGTATCAGAAATGTTGAGAAGCACTGTGGTTTTGTCCTTCACCCCAAAGACATTTGATCTTACTTTAAGAAGCCAACAGGTGTAGCCATTCTGTCCCTGCAAAAGGCCATACTGAGCTATCTTTGGCCCGGAACGAGGCCCAGGCTGCTGGGAGATTAGTGTTTGGCTGGCGGAATGTCAGGGAAGGTCTGGGCTGAACAGGTTATTAAGCCCCCGCCTTCCCCTGCCAGTGTGCTATGGGAGGTGCACTTTCTTCCACAGCCAGGCTGGGAATTTTCCTCATCCTTGTCAGAGCAGATTTCTCCTGGCGACTACCATGTGCATGTTCTTGGAAACCCAATAGGAAAGTTTTGCTTAAGTTTACTCAGGAACTGAAAATTGACAGGCAAGTGAGTGCTGAGTGAAAATATTCTTTCTTTAGCGAGCACAGCTGCCCACCCTCAAGTTGGCAGAACTGGCACCATATCAGCAGAGGATCTGAGGGGGTGGCCTCCTCATCTAAAATATCCACCCCTCCACCTGTCATTCCACCATTAGATCTTAATTCCTCAGCGTCTCTAAGGAGGCTTTTCTGCTTCTAGAAACCCATTTGACATTCCAATTCCTCTGGAAAGTGCATTTTAGCTGGGATTAGTAATAGGAAGAAATAAATTCCTTAGCTTAGCATCAAGATACTATACAATCAGATGCTACTGACCTCTATAATTTTATCATCCACTACACTGACCCCCAAAGAACACTCCCTTTAGCCAAACTATTCTTTGAGCCTACCTTGCGTTTATTTCCCCCTCTGCCTGCTGTTCACACAATTTCCCCTGCCTGGAATATTCGGCAACCCACCTTCCCCTAGTCTGTCTCTCTTCCTTTTCTTTTTCTTTCTTCTTTTTTTTAATGGCTGCGTCAGGTCTTAGTTGAGGCATGCGGGATCTTTCGTTGCGGCTCACAGGCTTCTCTCTAGTTGTGGCGTGCTGGTTTTCTCTCTCTAGTTGTGGCGAGTGGGCTCCAGAGTGCATGGGCTCTGTAGTTTGCAGCACGTGGGCTCTCTCATTGAAGTGCGCAAGCTCAGTAGTTGTGGCGCACGGGCTGCATTGCCCCACTGCATGTGGGATCTTAGTTCCTGCACCAGGGATTGAACCCGTGTCCCCTGTATTGGAAGGCGGATTCTTTACCACTGAACCACCAGGGAAGTCCCTCTCTTCCTTTTCTCAGTAGACATTTATTTATCACCTACTACAGTGAAGCACTGTGTCAGGTTTTTTGTTTTTAATTGTTCACAGAGCCCAGAGCAAAGCTAGGCACATAGCGGGCAAACAATAAACCCAAGGTCAAACTTGCCTTGTATTCTTTCCATCTCTAGAATTTGCTGAGTTATAATTTGGACATGCAGGTGGGTATGTATTGGTTTCTGCATCTCCCTTGTAAGCAAAACATAGAAGTGAAGGGCTCCCCTTGTGGCACAATGGTTAAGATTCCGCCTGCCAATGCAGGGGACACGGGTTTGAGCCCTGGTCCGGGAAGATCCCACATGCCATGGAGCAACTAAGCCTGTGCGCCACAACTACTGAGCCTGTGCTCTAGAGCCTGCAAGCCACAACTACTGAAGCCTGCGCGCCTGGAGCCCGTGCTCTGCAATAAGAGAAGCCACCGCAATGAGAAGCCCTTGCACCGCAACGAAGAGTAGCCCCCGCTTGGTGCAACTAGAGAAAGCCCGCACACAGCAATGAAGACCCAACACAGCCAATAAATAAATAAATAAAATATATAAAAAAAAGTGAAAAACAGAATTTTAAAAGATAACCATTGAAAGTATCACTCTTCATTTAAAAAATACTGAGTATGCCTGCTATGAGCTAGAAATTCAGACATGAAAAGACATGCTCCCCTTGTCTCTAGAAGCTTACAGTCCCATGGGGAGGGGCAGGCAAAAACACTAATGATTTTGGAGAAAATAAAGCACTATGTTTGGAGTTAGGGAGACCTGGGTTTTAATCCTGACTCTGCAACTTGTTAGCAGTATGTTTTGAATTAACTCTTTCTGAGGAGTGATGATGATGATGATGATGATGGTACTTCAGAGTTGCTGTGGAAAAGTAAAGTAATTTCTATAAAACATCTTGCACTGGGCACTTCACATGGGCTCAATAAATATTCGTTTTCCTTCTTTTCTCTTTAAACCACAAGTATTTACAGAGTCACTCCTCTGAGTCTCATGAGGGCTAGACCATGAGGGAATTTAGAACAAGTACCAGCTGTGATTTTCTGCTAATTTATAGTCTGTTAGAGTAGCAAGATCCACACATATGAAGAGTTAATAATACTGTGAGACTGGATTAAGGAGGGCTGGGATTCCCTGGAGAGGTGGGCCTGGAGAGGAGGTGAGATCTACGTTGTGGAAGTGTAGGTATTGGGCGGATAGTGAAGGTAGGGAGTCATGAAGGTCTTGCAATGCAGGAGTGGAGGGGCTCCAATGGGTAGGAGAGATAAATAAAGTGGAGCAGGTAGTACGAACTGGACTGTGGAGGGCTTTGAGAAAAAATCAGAGTTATTTTATGCTTATTTTCAAAGTACCGTGTTGATTTTTGAACAGAGAAGTGGTGTGTTTTAAAAATATAATTTCTCTATACATGTAAAACGTACTTAATCTATAAAGGATGGATATACAATTGTCTTTGAAGGAGACATTTATGCATTAAGTGAGGTCTCTGACCTTGAGGACCAATGAAGGTTGGGTACAAGGTGTGTGTGGGGTGTCCTATTCTTTTTTTTTTTTTTTTATTCAAACAGGGTGTCCTGTTCTTCATCAGACAGTAATGGTCCTAGGTCTTTCTACTTCCCCAACTATGCAATTACCAGAATGAAAACAAATCTCTTCCAAGGGGAAGGAAGGCAATTCTTTGCCAGTCCATATTCTTCCTGCTTAGTAGTGCTCTAACGTCCCATGTGTACTAGTTTGTTAGGCCTGCTCTAGGACAGTACCGTAGACTGGGTGATTTAAACAACAGAACTCTCACAGTTCAGGAGAAGTCCAAGATCAAGGTGTTGGCAGCATTGTTTTTTGTTTTTTTTCCTGAGACTTCTCTCCTTAGCTTACAGATGGCTATCTTCTCCCTTTATCTTCACATGGTCTTTCCTCTCTCACTAATGTTCTTATAAGGACCTAAGTCATATTGGATTACTGCTCACCCCAGTGACCTCATTTAACCTTAATTACCTCTTTAAAGAAACTGTCTCCAAATACAGTCACATTCGGTAATACTACTAGTGGTTAGGACTTCAGCATATGAATTTGAAGGAGACATAATTCAGCCTGTAACGCCACCCTAGAAATTCAGTCTTCTCTTGTAAGTTATTATATTCATATTTATATATCTTGGAGTCCTCTCTTAAAGCATACAGCTTTCAATATCCCAGCTCTAAATGCTTTGTTCAAACTTTTTTTTTTTTTTTTTGGCTGCGCTGCGGGGCATGAGGGATCTTAGTCCTTAGTTTTCTTAGTTCCCTGACCAGGGATCAAACCCGCACCCCTTGCAGTGGAAGCGTGGAGTCTTAAACACTGGATTGCCAGGGAAGTCCCTGTTTAAACATTTTTTAAATCATAAAAGACTTGAGTATTAAAGGTAATTTGAAAATACAGAAGTGAAAATGAGAAAATATTAGCTACAATCCCATTATCTAAACATGGTCCATATTAATATTCTTTTGATGTATTTTTATAGCTTTTCCTATGCACAGTGTTCTTACATAGTTACATTCACTCAGCAGATTTGGTTCTGGCTTTTTATACCTAGCAGTATATAGCCAGCATTTCCCCATGTCCTGGCATGTTCTTTGTAAATGTTATTTATAAAGACTGCATAGTGTGGGATCTAGTAAGAATGCCATAATTTACTTAACCATTCCTCTACAGTCAGACGTGGAAGATGCTTCCAATTTTTTGCTGTTATAAATAAAGCTGTGAGAAACGTTTTTTTCCGCATAACAATTTTTCCATATTTAAAATTATTTCCTTAGGGCAGAGTACCAGAATTGTTTTGGATGAAGGAGTTTTAATATAACTTTTTGCTTTCCAAAGGGTTTATGCCAACATATATTTCTATTAGGCAAATAAGAGAGTGCCTCTTTTATGAAACACTGATTAGCATTAAGTAACACCATTATTTTCACTCTTTATTAATTTGGTAGGCAAAATGCATATTATTGTTATAACTTTCAACTTAAAGAATTGTGAGTCAAACATCTTCCCATATGTTTGTTGATGGGCTCTATTCCCTCTTTTAGGAATTGTTGGTATGCTTTGTCCTATTATCTACAGAAATTTCAGGTTCTCAATTTGTATGAGCTTTTTTTAAAAAAATATATTTACCTATTAATTTATTTGTTGCACTCGGTCTTAGTTGCGGCAGGCAGGTGCCTTAGTCACGGCTCCAGGGCTCCTTAGTTGCGGCAGAGTGAGCTCCTTAGTTGTGGCATGTGAACTCTTAGTTGCAGCATGCATGTGGGATCTAGTTCCCTGACCAGGGATTGAACCCAGGCCCCCCCTGCATTGGGAGTGCGGAGTCTTATCCACTGCGCCACCAGGGAAGTCCCTGTACGTGGTTGTTTGTTTGTTTGTTTGCGGTACGCGGGCCTCTCACTGTTGTGGCCTTTCCCGTTGCAGAGCACAGGCTCCGGACGCGCAGGCTTAGTGGCCATGGCTCACGGGCCTAGCCGCTCCACGGCATGTGGGATCTTCCTGGACCGGGGCACAAACCTGTGTCCCCTGCATCGGCAGGCGGACTCTCAACTACTGTGCCACCAGGGAAGCCCATGTACGAGGTTTTTTAATGGTAAAAATATTAGACATTCAAAAATTTGTTTCCTCCATCTATTATCTTTTTTCTAATGTTACATAAAGAAGTTTTCTATTTAAGAGTTGTTTTATCTGTTGATTGCTTCCTTTCTGCTTCTCCATGGCTTGAATATTTATTTGTTTCCTTCAAGCCTTTCTATTTTATTTATTTATTTAAATTAAAATTTTAAAATTTATTTATTTTATTTTGGCTACACTGGGTCTTCGTTGCGGTGTGTGGGCTTCTCTAGTTGCAGTGTGCAGGCTCTCTAGTTGTGGCGTGTGGGCTTAGTTGCCCCATGGCATGTGGGATTTTAGTTCCCTAACCAGGGATCAAACCCATGTACCCTGCATTGGAAGGTGGATGCTCAACCACTGGACCACCAGGGAAGTCCCAAGGTTTCTATTTTAAAAATATGACAGTTCTTGTTCACTAAATCAGGCTGTTTTTTTTGACTAAACCAAGCTGAGTGGCGGCTTGGTTTAGTGGAAAGAGCAGGCTTTGAAGTCATAGTTTAGAATACTGGGTCTGCTATTTAAGGTGTCCTCTCCTCTCTGTTCTGTAAAATCTGAATATCTACCTTGAATATTTGTAATTGGGATAAAAATAAGATGGACATATATATAGCACTGTGCCTGAAGACAATAAATATTTACCACCTTATCTTTAAACCATTTTGGTACAGAGTGCAGTGTAGCTCTAAATCTTTCCCCCAGATTGGTAATAAATTGTCTCACTACTTACTTTTTTTTTTTTAATATTTATTTATTTATTTGGCTGCGCCGGGTCTCAGTTGCCCCAGGCAGGATCTTCGTTGCCGCATGGGGGATCCTTTTTTTTTTTTTTAGTTGTGGCATGCAGACTTCTTAGTTGTGGCATGAATGCAGGATCTAGTTCCCCAACCAGGGATCGAACCCACGCCCCCTGCACTGGAGCTCGGAGTCTTACCCACTGGACCACAAGGGAAGTCCCATCTCACTACTTACTGTTTTTTTCTTTTTATTTATTTAGTTTTGGCCGCATTGGGTCTTCATTGCTGCGCGTGGGCTTTCTCTAGTTGCAGTGAACGGGGGCTACTCTTAATTGTGGTGCACGGGTTTCTCATTACGGTGGCTTCTCTTGTTGCAGAGCACGGGCTCTACGCGCGCAGGCTTCAGTAGTTGTGGCACGCAGGCTCAGTAGTCGTGGTTTATGGGCTCTAGAGCACAGGCTCAGTAGTTGTGGCACACGGGCTTAGTTGCTCTGCGGCATGGGGGATCTTCCCGGACCAGGGCTCGAACCCGTGTTCCCTGCATTGGCAGGCGGATTCTTAACCACTGTGCCACCAGGGAAGTCCGTTCCTTACAATTCTTATGGTCCAATTATTTTCTGAGGACTTTCATAGGCAGTATCTTGTATGAACCTGACAATGCATTATAAAGTAAGCAGAATTTAGCTCCTTTATATAGATGAAGAAACAAGTTTAGAAAGGACAAGTTATTAATTAGTAGAGTTAGGAAGGAACTGGACTTTTAATTTTATTTATTTATTTATTTATTTTTGGCTGTGTTAGGTCTTCGTTTCTGTGCGAGGGCTTTCTCTAGCAGCGGAGAGCCGGGGCCACTCTTCATCGCGGTGCGCAGGCCTCTCACTGTCACGGCCTCTCTTGTTGCAGAGCATAAACTCCAGACGCACAGGCTCAGTAGTGTGGCTCACGGGCCTAGTTGCTCCACGGCATGTGGGACCTTCCCAGACCAGGGCTGGAACCCGTGTCCTCTTAATTGGCAGGCAGATTCTCAACCACTGCGCCACCAGGGAAGCCCAGGAACTGGGTTTAAAGAAACAAGGCACAACAGTGTTACCAGGGAGTCTTTTTGGCTATTCCACACAGGTCTCACACAGACTCATTCACACATTAACTGTTTGTTTACTACTTTCAAAGGTCAGCATGCCCACACAGCTTAGCTGGCTCTGGGCATAAACATACCTCAGAAACTGACGGTATATTGTAAATTGTCATTGTCACTGTACTAATTTTCAGCCAAACAAACAGCATATGGTCCTCTGGTTAATAACACATTCACATCTCTTGTGGAAAAATCTTCATGAGAGGCCAAATTTTAATCAGAAGGTTGTTGGTGACATGGAAATTTCAGGGTATCTTTATGACTAATAGGCATGGAGCCCCCATTTCTATCTGCCAAATGCAGAGATCTGCCAAAGGGACCAAAATATTCCATGTGCCGGTCAGGTCACCCTTTTCCCTGCATGGTGTACATTTTTGCTTAAGGTTTTTTTTTTTTTTTAAAGATTCTATATAGACCATTCTTTCCGAGTTATCACATTCTTCATGCAGGGTATACTGTATTTGATTATGACCATTTATTTTACTGTAAGTGAGTAGATTAGGTTTGAATTGTGATTAGCTTTATCTAGGTTGTGACAATTCTTTGGAATTTATACACTTTGATTCTACCTTCCTAAATGTCAGCCACCTATTACTGACTTTTTCTGAAATGGGCCTCATTTAAAAATGACTGATTTCACTCACCTACCTTAGGTACAGACTTGAAAATAAAAAACCCAGGCTTCTGAGAATTTCTCCAGTGTATTTTCCATCACATTAAAATGCTCTCACTTCAGTCCAGCCAAGAGCAATTAAACAAAAACTAGTGAAAGGGATGGTGATGTTCTTTGCAGTTACAGGATGTGAAATTAGTTTCAGAGTCGATGTCTCAGTCAGGCTGGGTAGAACAGGGTGGTAGTAATATCCCTTAGGAGAGATTATTTTGAGAGGATAGTTCTATTGCATCCAGGTGGTAATAACTTTATTCAGTGAGGTTTTAGGACTTTGACGCCCTTATTTTTCCCACTGATCCTAGGTCTTAGGTAGGACTTCCTCCTTGATGAATGATAATTTAGTGAAAGCACCCAGTGCAGTAAGCCTGGAATAGAAAGACAGATTAAAAAAATATTTATTTAGGTCTGTGTTAGGTTTTCGTTGCTGTGCGTGGGCTTTCTCTAGATGTGGTGAGCAGAGGCTACTCTTTGTTGGGGTACACGGGCTTCTCATTTGCGGTGGATTCTCTTGTTGCAGAGCATGGGCTCTAGGCGCGTGGGCTTCAGTAGTTGTGGCATCAGTAGTTGTGGCACACAGGCTTAGTTGCTCTGCGGCATGTGGGATCTTCTTGGACCAGGGATTGAACCCGTGTCCCCTGCATTGGCAGGCAGATTCTTAACCACTGCCCCACCAGGGAAGCCAGACAGATGTTTTAAAATATATTAACGAGAGGAAATTGAGGTCTGGAGAGGTAACATAGCATGTACAAGCTAACACATGGTCTCTGGTCTCTCTCTTTTTAAAATAAATTTATTTATTTTTGGCTGCGTTGGGTCTTCGTTGTTGCGTGCAGGCTTTCTCTAGCTGTGGTGAGAGGGGCCTACTCTTCCTTGCGGTGAACGTGCTTCTCATTGCGTGACTTCTTTTGTTGCGGAGCACGGGCTCTAGGCATGCGGGTTTCAGTAGTTGTGGCACTTGTGCTCGGTAGTTGTGGCTCGTGGGCTCTAGAGTGCAGGCTCAGTAGTTGTGGTGCACGGGTTTAGTTGCTCCGCGGCACGTGGGATCTTCCTGAACCAGGGATTGAACCTGTGTCCCCTGCATTGGCAGGTGGATTCTTAACCACTGTGCCACCAGGGAAGTCCCTGGTCTCTCTTTTCTTAAAAGTTAATCTTTAATTAAAACACCAGTACTACTCCGTGTGGAAAATTAAAACATTATAGATTTGACTAGCACCCTCAATCACAACCCTCTTTCCCACTTCTCAGATACAGCTGTTATCAGGTTTGTATACATCCTTTTGGAAGTGTTTTCTTATGCTCTTTTCATCAAGTCTTTGCTTCTCAAGGGTAATTTTCATCTTAGACTCTCCCACACCTTTCGGTAGGGCAGGAATACAAAAAGGAGAAAGACTGAATTGACCAGACAAAATCCTAGCTTACTGTCAAAAGAGAGATAAGA
Organism: Tursiops truncatus; assembly: GCF_011762595.2. Taxonomy (NCBI): domain Eukaryota; kingdom Metazoa; phylum Chordata; class Mammalia; order Artiodactyla; family Delphinidae; genus Tursiops; species Tursiops truncatus. The sequence continues at coordinate 35,195,300 of NC_047039.1, forward strand.
TACATCTACACATGAATGGTCATGATAATAAGTTGTTTGTTAAAGGCACAGCCTGAGCATTCTTTGATCAATGCAGATGAATAACAAAGGCTTCCCCTGAACTGAGCAGGACATTAAGGTTTCAAGTGTTTTTCATCAAGTAATTTAATCTGTAACTAGTCTATTATTGAAACTAGCAAGTTAGTAATTAGCATAGTGCCCTACACAAAGATCACTCACTATATGCTAACTCCCTTCTCACCTTTACTTAGACATGTTGTGCCCAAAGGATGCATACAGGGTGTGAAAATAATTACTAATACTTACTGAAGGTTTATTCTGTGCCAAAGTGGTAGTTCACGTAATCTCATTTAATTTCACAAGCAGGTGAAGTGGTGTTATCACAAAGAAAAGCTCGAATTGAGGTAAGGCCTGGTGGACTCCAAAGTTCGTGTGTCTAACCAGTCTCAGATACTGCCTTTGAGGATCAAATAGGCCAGTAAATGAGAAAATACTTTAAACTCTAAAATACTATGCTACAATTATAAACCATTATCTTCGTTTTATGCCTAATTCCTGGAGTTAAAACAGGTGAGGTCATTTTGCAAGGCGGGTTATTCATTGTTTGGAGATAGAAAACCTGGTTTGGGTCTCTTCAGCCAGCAAACCGAATGATTTCCCTACGCTTAAAACCGGGACAATCCCTTCCTCAAAGAGTTGATTCTGTGATTTAATAACAGTGGTTGTATAAACGACCGACAACGAGTGGGCTTTCAATAAATGTGTTTTCAGGCATAAGGGGCTTGGGGGTGCAGAATTCGAGCCCACATTCAACAGGGCCGACGCTGCGAGGCTCCTCCCGCCCAGTGGAGGTGCTGCTTGAAGCCAGGTGGGTGCCGCGGCAACCTTCGCGGGCCGTTGGCATTTTCCCGCGCAGGAGGGCGGGGCGGAGCGTGGGCCCGGCAACGTGGTAGCGGAACCCCACGCCCCCGCCGGGACTACATCTCCCAGTAGGAACCACGCTCAGCCACCTGGCGGTGTCCACGGTTATTAGTCTCAGATGCTAACCCTGTCCACTTTCCGTCTCGGCCTTCCGTCGGTCCGAAGTCACAGGCGCACCATCTACGAACACGGGAGGGAAAGGATGTGGTGGTGGGTGCCTTTGCTGTGCAGCAGGTTGGGAGTCGTGGCCCCCTCGCACAACGTTTGGGAGGCTAGGGTCGTCTTGAGTGGTTGAACTATATCACGTGACGGGGGGAAAGCGGCCGCAGGGGAGTGACCTGCGGTGCCTTGAGAGGTCATCACAGAGCGACAACGCTGCTCTTGTGGGCATCCTGGATGCTGTGGGTAGTACGTCCCTGATAACTCCGAGTATGAGAAACTCCGTGAAATCTCCCTTGTTGGCTCCATCCGCGTACCTCCCCGCCCCACCTCGGAGCTGTTGGCCTCGCCTGGTGGGCGTCGGGGGCGGCTAAAGGAAGCGACGCGCTCTGTGGGCGGGCTGATGAGCCGCCGCAGCGAGCTAAGTGCAGCGGCCCCTCCTTCGCGCGTGACGTAGAGGTCACGTGACAGGTCGGACCGCCTCTGCCGCCGCCGCCGCTTTGTAAGAGGCACATTGGCAGGTAACGAACGGCGGCGGCGGCGGCGGTGGGTCCCGAGTCCAGCGAGAGCAGCTGCGGTAATTGCCACCCTCTCTCTCTCCTTTCCCGTTCCAGGTCGCTGAGCGCTGCAGCTTGCGCTTCGTAGTCCTGGGTTCAGCTCTTCTTTCCTCCAGACTCCTTCATACTGCCCCAGCGCCCACCGTGAGGTCTGGCCGAGCTTCCCTCGCCGGCTTCGTGCGTCCTCAGTTTGCCCAGGCCTGGGTGCTGTCCTTCCTCTCCCCCGCGGGTTGTCCTGTGCTCCTTCCTGCCTACCCGGATCCTTGGCGGCCCGGCTCCACCCAGCCCCAGGGGGCGCCTACCCCTCCCCCCCGTCGGGTTTCTGCCCTGGAGGGTGTGGTTTTCTCTCCCACCGTTGTCCCTCCCTGCCTGTCCGCTCGCGCTCCCGCGCCACGCTGTCGCTGACCACCTTTCCGCTTTCACGCCTGTCTCTAGTCCTGGGACTGGACATCTCAGAGCCCAACTTCTACACTCTCTAGCCTTTCCCGGCTACCCGGAGGCAAAGTTCAGTTCTGTTTCTCCTCATTCTGGAAGGCTTTGGTGTCGGACACTTGGGACTCAGTTTTCCTCCTCAGTCCTAGTTTCTGTAGTCTGGCTGTGTCACAGTTGTTCTTTAGCGTAGGTTTGAGAGGGGCTTTGTAATTAAAGCGCTCTCTTTTATAACATTATTCCAAATGTTATTTTTTAATTGGTGCATTGCATCTCAGTTTTCTTTGCCGTGGAATCGCTTTCCCACTCTGCTTTCCCACCTTTTCCCCTGGATTTTCAATCTAATTAGTTGTCCAGGCATTTCAGGTGCCATCACTAAACTCACCACTCTGGTCTTCGTTTATCCTTGTTCTCTCTAGGAGTTGATTCCATCATTATTCCTGTTATTTCCTGTTTGACATAGCCCTGCAGTTTACTTCCACCTCTGTTGGAGATTGTTTCTACTTGTATCCGAGGTGTCTCCACCAGTATTTAGGCTTACTTTCTTCTGCTCTTCTGTGCCCTAACAATTGAGAGCTGAGGTCTCCATAAGATATCCAAAGATCATCTTTTATTTGAAGGGCATATAATTCACTTTTTGGGTGAACCCAGTTATTTTATATTTTCTCTTCGATTATGATAGTAATTTTTTAAACCAAGGGGTATGTCAGTAGTTAGTGTGTTCCTCACTTTTCACCATGAATTGTACATTCGTAATTTTTAGTGTCAGTTTGTCTAACAAAAGTGGAAGGAAGGTGAACATAATACCTAAGCTCTCCTATATCCTGGGGATTGGGTGACTCGGGTGGTGTCTGTCTCAGGAAAGGGAATAAATTCCACTCTCCGGAGATGGTAGGGTCTTCCAGTGCACCAGCGTCTCTTACCTACCTGCAGAGCCCCTTGGTTAGGGCTATCCTCCCATTGCTGTGGAGCCTTCACTTATCATTAGGCAGAAGTGATTAGTTCTCCCCACACTACGTTTCTGCTCGCTTGCAATGTGTTCCTCCTGGTTTTTCCTCCTTAAGGCTAGTTCACATGTGTGGTGAGATTTTTCCCCCGCCCCTGTCCTCTTGTTTCCCACAGCTCTGATTTTCTCCACCTGCTTCCTTGTTGTTTCTGACCTTAGATAATTAAAACGATTGAGAGAAGGCAGGTTTTTGTTGTGATTGAAATATGACTGGAAGTGGTGCCATGGGAATGAGGCCATGGGAAAGGGTTGTGGTAGTTGCCCCTCCTGCCTATTTCCTGCTGCTCTGGTTTCCTCTGGCCTCTCTCTTTAAATGTGGGAGGGACCAGCAGTAGTCACATGGAGCTGCCTTTAGAACCAGGCTGAAACAACAGTTAACACCTCTGCTTCCCTTTCCTTGTTAACTGGTGCAGCCTGTGCCGTGCTCACTAGGAGTGTCTCTTGGTATTAGCCTGAGTGACTTTTATTGTTTGGTGAGAAATGGTAGGAGAACATGGAGGAGAATGGGTTTATTTCAGTATCTGTGTTTTGATGGGAACTGGTTGCTCTCTCTACTCTCTTGAGTATAAACTACACATAGAGAGTATAAATCAGTCTTGAAGGTTTGATCTGGTCTGAAGTGAAGCCTTTACTTTTGAAGTGTTGATTCCTCAGTCCTTTTTTTTTTTTAATGACAACTTAACTGTTAAGATTTTGTTGTTGTTGTTATAAGACACTTTTTTTGGTGGGGGGGTAAGTGTATTATAAAGGATTAATGCCTGCTCAAAAGAAATGGTCTGCATGAATTCACAGACTGTGAAGTTCCTTTGCTTTTAAACAAATCTATCTTGTGAGGCAACCGGTAAGTCAGCAATTATCAGTTAGCTCTTAGTTGTTAATTTGAGTATATGGAGTGTCCTTTAAAAGCTAAATAGTGTGGCACTGGTGGTGTTGACTGGTGAGATGGTGGATCTCTGATAGAGCTTAGAAGCAGCTGTTTTCTCTTTTTTTCCCCCAAAAGGAGAGTGGAGATACAACTTGAAGTAAGGCAAAGACAGGAAATATCACTTGGAAGCCTGTGGTAGGTTTTGAAATATTTTTGATCCAACTATCAAATAAGTGTTTAGGGATGGAGTCCTTTTTCTTTTTTAAGTCCAAAGACCAAATTAGTTGGGTTTGTTTTGACAATTATAATGCAAACTTTGTATGCTGAAATTTCCTATTCTTTTGTTTTTAAATTTATTTTATTTTTTGGCCATGTCGCGCAGTATGTGGGATCTTAGTTCCCACACCAGGGATCAAACCTGCGCCCCCTGCAGTGGAAGCGCAGAGTCTTAACCACTGGACCGCCAGGGAAGTCCCCCTCCTACCTTTTGTTTGTTTGTTTGTTTTCTTGACAGTGTTTCTTTCAAAGATGTGCCTCCTGTGCTTTTTAAAGAAAGTTTAGTTTTTTTTAAAAAAATATTTATTTATTTTTGTCTGCGTTGGGTCTTCGTTGCTGCAGCGGGCTTTCTCTAGTTGTGGTGAGCAGGGGCTACTCTTTGTTGCGGTGAGCAGGCTTCTTATTGTGGTGGCTTCTCTTGTTGCAGAGCACGGGCTCTAGGCGAGTGGGCTCAGTAGTTGTGGCTCGCGGGCTCTAGAGTGCAGGCTCAGTAGTTGTGGCACACAGGCTTAGTTGCTTCGCGGCATGTGGGATCTTCCCGGACTAGGGCTCGAACCTGTGTCCCCTGCATTGGCAGGCGGATTCTTAACCACTGCACCACCAGGGAAGTCCCATTATTTTAGTTGTGAAAATTCTTGGCCTAGGTATTGAAGAACAGGTTCGTGAATTTCTGGCTGACATGGCATGTATACTACAGTGAGTTTCAATTTTCAGAAAACTCATTTTCATACTGGAGTTATGAGCTCAATTAAATTGGAACCCAGTTAACTATTTGGAATTAATTTATGAAACAGGGCTTGGACTAAGGAATAGGTGTTTCATTTTAGACTAGGCAATGCTCTACTTTTAAAGATTGTTAGGAATGTATTGCTTGTTTTTCTTCGTTTGGAACTCTAAAAATAAAAGAACGTATATTTGATTAGGTCAGAAATTTCATTAATGAGAATATTTTCAAGGATTTGTAGACTAGAGAATTTCATTTGGATTTAGACCTGTTGCTGTAACTTTGTTTCTTGTGTTATAATTAACTTTTTAAGTAAGATGTCACATAGGAACTTACTCATTTAAAGTTATGTTGTACATACACAAGCCAGTAATACTTTATTTGGCCGTGTCACAGCCTGTGGGATCTTAGTTCCCCGATCGGGGATCGAACATGTGCCTTCTGCAGTGGAAGTGTGAAATCCTAACCACTGGACTGCCAGGGAATTCCCCCCAAAATACTTCAGTGCTTTAATATTTACTCAAAAATTTTTACCTGTCTTAATCTTCTCATCAAATCAGTCCTAGATATACCTATGAAGACTTTTGGAAGCTCAGAGTTGCTTCTCTTTATTAATGTCTTTCTCTCTGTGCCTTCTTTAATTCTTTCCATTCCCATCCTCCTTTCTGTTTTCCTCTTATTCCTCTCTTTCCCTTGTTTTTTTTCTCTCTCTCTCTCTCTCTCTCTTTTTTTTGTTGCCTTCTTCTGTTCCTTCACCCCCCTACAAAAACACTCAAGTCTCAAGTGAGGAGGTTGTATTCCTTCTGACTTTCTTTGCCACCATAACATGCTGCTTCCCAAGCGAGCAGATGAAAACCTGAAATATCTTTGCAATCTCATGGGCTTGGGGAAGGTGTATAGTGCTACCTGTATTGTGCATGTCTATGCAGCTGGAATGTGTGCTCTTTGAAGGGTGGGATTTTTCATTTGATAATAATATAATGTTTGTCAGATCATAAGCAAGGGAATAAGTAGGCTTAAAAAATACAAGTTTAACTGAAGTAGGGTCTGGGAAACAAGTGACTGGCTTTAGGATTGATTGACAAGCCTCACTTTAAGTTGTTTTCTATACCAAACCAGTTCCTCTCCCTCTCTTTTTTCAAGTTAATTTACAAATTTCCATTTTAAAGTTGGTTTTTGAGTCAGGCTGGCTGGCACTATTTTACATAAGAAAATACGTTTTAGAAAATTTGAAAAAAAAAGACTTAAAATGGTTTTAACATTTTAGTATAAATCCTTTTTTTCCCTACGTGAAGTATATACCTTTTAAAAAATGAGATTGTACTTTGCATACTTACTGATTTTTTATTGAAAAATATAGAATACACACCAAAGGAGGTATATGAGGTAGAAAAACACATGTAGAGTTTTCAAAAACTAGTTAAATGACCAAAAATGGAACATTAATGCTACCTAAAATCCCCATCTCCTAGATGTTACTTTTTCTCTTTCCCAGGGGTTATCATTACCCTATATTTTGACCTTATTATTTTTTAAAATAATGTTTACTTGGTATGTATCCATAAACAATATATAGTTTAGTATTTCCCGTTTTCAATCTTGATCTAAATGGGATTGTATGATTTTCTGATACTTCTTTTATATGTTTTAGATTCATCCACATTGATTCTTACAACTCTCCATCATTTTCAGTAGTGTGGTATTCCATTGTAAGGATATGCCACATCTTATTCTATTGTGATGGATGTTCGTTTCATTTCCGGTTTTTTGCAATTACAAATTATACTCGTTCCCCTTGTGAACATTTGCACGCCACCTCAAAACAAGTACAGTAAACTGATTTGCTGAGACTATGTATAACTGAGAGTGGAATTTTTGGGTTGTGTGTGGGGTGTGTGTAACTTCACCAGGTAATCCCAAACTATTTTCCATAGTATTGTACAGTCGTTCTTAATTAGGCACCACATTTGAACCACAGAACACAGAAAGTTGAGTGACTATTTTCTCAATTCTCTTGAGGATGTTCCATAGCTAGTATCATTCTAGACACCTACAGAAGAATTTAATTCGTACATAGAATGGATACTATAGACATTAGAACTTAATTCTCAAGACCGAATGGGTAAGAGCTCCACATCCTTGCTAACATTTGGTAGTGATTTAATTTTTAGTTTTAGCCAATTCTAGTGGGATGTTTTAGGTAGATCTTTTATGAACACCACACGGCTGGATTTTGCTTTTTAATACAGGCTGCCAACTGCTCTTTTAACTGGAGCATGGAGACCATTCATGTTTATGGTAATTATGGATGTTTTGGATATATTTCTGCCATACCTTTTTTAAAAAAAATTATTTATTTTTGGCTGCATTGGGTCTTTGTTGCTGCATGCGGGCTTTCTCTAGTTGCGGTGAGCTGGGGGTTACTCCTCATTGCAGTGTGCGGGCTTCTCATTGCGGTGGTTTCTCTTGTTGCGGAGCACAGGCTCTAGGTGTGTGGACTTCAGTAATTGTGGCATGTGGGCTCCGTAGTTGTGGTTCACGGTCTCTAGAGCACAGGCTGAGTAGTTGTGGCACAGGGGCTTAGTTGCTGCCCAGCATGTGGGATCTTCCCGGAGCAGGGATTGAACCTGTGTCCCCTGCACTGGCAGGTGGATTCTTAACCACTGCGCCACCAGGGAAGTCCTGCCATACGGTCTTATGCTTGCCTGGTGTTTATTGTTTCTCTGTCCTTTTGCAGTTTTAATTCTTTTTTCTGTTTGCTTTCCTCCAATTAAAAAGTTTTTTCAAATCTATAAAATCTGAAAGAGTATAATGTGTACCTTTTAAGTAGAGTTACTACTTAATATTTTGCCACATTGACTTTTTTTTTTTTTTTTTTGCTGTACGCGGGCCTCTCACTGTTGTGGTCTCTCTCGTTGCGGAGCACAGGCTCCGGACGCGTGGGCTCAGCGACTGTGGCTCACGGGCCCAGCTGCTCTGCGGCATGTGGAATCTTCCCAGACCGGGGCACGAACCTGTGTCCCCTGCATCGGCAGGCGGACTCTCAACCACTGCGCCACCAGGGAAGCCCTACATTGACTTTTTTCTGTATATACTCCACACATTATCTTCTGTGGCTAAATGATTTGAAAGTAAAATGCAAACATCTTGACATTTATGCCTAAATATTTCCTTAGCAAGTGTCTCTTTACAACAAAAAGCTTCTCTTACAAACAGCCACAATAACATTATTACACCTAGGAAAGTGAATAATTATTTAAAATATAATGTATAATGTCAGTAAAAATCTGATATAAATCCACATTCAGATTTTCCCAGTTGTTCAGAAAATGTCTTTTATAAACTCCCTATTCAATCAGGGTTTCTGATTTACCCTATTTAGGTATTGTCACTGAAGTACACTACTGAATGATAATCCATTTCTTTCTTTCTTTTTTTTTTTAAAGCTTAGGCTAGTATTTTTAGTACTTATTTATTTTGGCTGCACCAGGTCTTAGCTGCGGGATCTTCGTTGCAGCATGCATGCGGGATCTAGTTCCCTGACCAGGGATTGAACCCAGGCCCCCTGTATTGGGAGCACAGAGTCTTACCCACTGGACCACCAGGGAAGTCCTGATAATCCATTTCTTAACTGATTATTTTCTCAATTATTTATCAGATGTAACTGCCAGTCAGATGATCTGATAAGCAAGAGGTAACTACTGCTGTTACTTAGTTAAGATAATTCTTGCAAATGTTAAGTAAATTGCACTTTATTGTAGGATAAGTGTAATTTTCTTGGGCCATTGGAAGACTGAAAGTGTCCTATTACTCCTTTGCCCACCCCAAGTTTTGAAACACTGATGAAAGTTCCTTTTTGATGTGGGAATGAAGCTAAGCTATTACATTTATAAAAACTTTTTTAGATAGTATATTCTCATGATATTTTATTTCTCTGAAATGCTCAGAATGTAGGTTAATCCAAATTAGACCTGAATGACAGTTTTTTGTTGTTGTTAATGATATATGCTACTATACAGGTGTTTACTTGAACAAAGATTTATTGTTGCTACTTGTTAGCAACTGTTAGGTGCTAGGGATACAGATGAATAATGCACTGTCCCTGTTCTCTAGGTGCTTAATTCTAGTGGGAAGACAGTGCAGTTAGGAATGAGGATGCTGTTGGGAGTGACAGAGGAAAGCACTGCCAGTTGATTCCAGGTACTGGGCAAGTCTTCCTTGAGGTATTGGGAGTCTGAGCCTTACTTTTCCTGGGTTATTCCTGTAGGATCAATTATGGGCATATTCCTGAAGTTATAATTGTTTCTTTTGTTAAAACACTTGGAATGTTAAAACATTTTGAACGTTCAAAATTAAGTTTTATTGGAATTTGCTGTTATTTGGATTACCATATTATTGTTATCTTTTGTTTGGCCTTGACTTAGTAGTTTATTTGTGGCAACTAGTAAAAGAGAAACAAAGTTATTCTTAATGTAATTTAGTCACATTAAACATTTTCTTTGGGGCAGTTTTTTTTTTTTTTTTTTTTTTTTAGTATGCGGGCCTCTCACTGCTGTGGCCTCTCCCATTGCGGAGCACAGGCTCCGGACGCGCAGGCTCAGCGGCCATGGCTCACGGGCCCAGCCGCTCCGCGGCACGTGGGATCCTCCCGGACCGGGGCACGAACCCGCGTCCCCTGCATCGGCAGGCGGACTCTCAACCACTGCGCCACCAGGGAAGCCCTGGGGCAGTTTTTTATTGTAACTTAATGAATGTCTCAATTTTTCCCCTCCAATCAAGATCTCATTTTATTTTGATGAGAAATTTCCTGGTATAATATCAGTTACTTGGTGAAATACTTCTTTGAATTGCTGAAGATCAGATGGCTTCTTAAAAAAATTCTTAGCTTATTTAGTACCTTTTTTTTTAAAAAAATAAATTTATATATTTATTTTTGGCTGCGTTGGGTCTTCGTTGCTGCACGCGGGCTTTCTCTAGTTGTGGCGAGCTGGGGCTACTCTTTGTTGTGGTGCGCAGGCTTCTCATTGCGGTGGCTTCTCTTGTAGAGCACGGGGCTCTAGGTGTGTAGGCTTCAGTAGTTGTGGCTTGCGGGCTCTAAAGCGCAGGCTCAGTAGTTGTGGCACATGGGCTTAGTTGTTCTGCGGCATGTGGGATCTTCCCGGACCAGGGCTCGAACCCACGTTCCCTGCATTGGCAGGCAGATTCCTAACCACTGCGCCACCAGGGAAGTCCCTATTTAGTACCTTTTTAATTCCTTGTGACTGGGTGTGCTAAGGTAATGGTGGAAAAAATACCCCTGTATATTACAGAACAATCCAGGTGTTGGTAACAGGAATAAAATCCTTGTTAGCTAAAGTAGACCATTTACTATTTTATTATCACAGAAGAACTTTCATTTTTTTAAAGGCAGTTTGAGCTGTTTAATTGTTCTAATGCTTATCTCACTTTATCAAAAGATCCTAGCTGTAATGGGATGTAACTAGCTTACCATGAACCAATTTATATACTCTGACGGTCTAGCCATCTGTAGGACAAAGAAATGACCAGGAAGCCTATAAAATTACACTAAGAACTCAAGCTGCTATTAAGTAGGGCTGTTTAGTATATCGTTAAGTGACCCTAAAACACCATGGAGTTATTATGGATGTCAAGTAAAGAGTAATTGCTGTTTACATTGAAGGACAGAAAATGAGAAAATGGGTGTTGGAGTGAGAGTTGGCCGTGGTGATAGTCGTACAGCTTCGTAAATTCTAAAAATCATTGAATTGTACACTTAAGAAGGGTGAACTACTCATTATACCACAGTAAAGTTATTTGAATTGTTTGAATAAATTGACAGTATTTTGAAATAGAATCAACAGAAAAGAAAGTGGTCAGTGTACATTAATCCGATAGTTGCTACCATTTATGGTAGCGATTAGGATCTAGGCTAAGCATCTGAGGTACATTATCTTCTTTGGTGCTCCTCACAGACTTCAGAAAGAGTAAAGTGGTCAAGGTTGCTTAATCTAGTAATTTTTGCGACTTCCAAGCCTGTGCTCCTAATCACAATACTGTACTACTTTACTTATGTGAAGTACTGCTATTGTGAATATAGCCAAGTGCTAGCTGGTAAGTCAAATAGTGTCCACATTTGTGGTACATAAGGCTGGGGTTTTGTACTGGATGGGGAATGAGGGATGGATATGCAAGTGGGGCTGTTGAACTCCTGTGCCTGGTTCCACTGGACTTAATTTCATTTTTATCTGTTTTATATGTTAGGGTTTAGTCACTGGTTTGGTTGGACTTGCTTTCTGTGGTTTAAGAAACAAAAACAGCACACCTCCCTTTGCTTTAGTTTTTCATTCTGATTTTACTCGCTGTTCTAATCAGCGTGGTGAGCTGGCCTCTAAGCCCTCTGCCAATTTAGGTGCATCCTGTGAGGAAGGTCAGGCACACAACACTGAGAAGTGGCAATTGATAGCACACCAGCACACCCTAAGAAGAGTGACAGGAAGCCTACAAAATTACACTTAAGAACTCAAGCTGCTATTAAGTAGGGCTGTTTAGTATATCGTTAAGTGACCCTAAAACACCATGGAGTTATTATGGATGTCAAATAAAGAGTAATTGCTGTCTACATTGAAGGACAGAAAATGAGAAAATGGGTGTTATGTTCAGTATGCTGTTGAGAAAACATGTCTGTGGAGGTTGGAGGCAAAAAACAAAACAAAACAAAAAAACAGGTGCAATTTGGGAACATGACAAGTGTAGGGATCAGAAAGGAATAAAGACCTTGTATTTGTGATGGTTGGTGGTTTGTGAACAGAAGTTGATGGAGTTTAACAGTTAGCATTAAGCAGTATTCTAAAAGATTAAACATTCCACTTTGACATCAGTTTCATAATTAAGATAGTTCAGACAGATAAATAAGGGTGTGACATTTCAGTGAAGTAGAGAAGAGACAATTATTGATATTCTGGTTGATACAGATACCTTAGAAATTCTTAGAACCTTTGAGGCTTTAAGTACAGTGACCCTTAATTCAGGTACCTGTAGAAAGTTGATGGCAGAGAGAATGTAAAGGAAGGCATAGATTTAAGGCCTTAAATCCTTTATTACTTGAATATGGGTATAGGAAGAAATGGTGCACTAAAAGAATGGCTTAAAGGTTTTGAGCTCCTGGAACACTTGAAAAATGCTGTTGGTTACTTGGAAAATTTTGGAAATCTTCAAATGAGGCAGTTTTGGATGAATTCCATTATAGGTGTAGCGATCTAATAGGCAGTTACCTGGAGGCTGAATCTCTGGAGAGACATAGTCTTTAGCTTTTGCTTTGAAGTTGGAGGTAATTATTGATGCCAGTAGGGTATAAAATTTCTGTGAGAAGAGAGAACGTGCTTAAGAATTGAACAATTTTGTTGTTTCAGGGGTGGGAGAAAGATGGGATGCCGCTTAGGATTTGAGAACAAAAGAACTAAGATGGTGTAGTGTCTTAAAAACCAAGGGAAAAAGTTATACAATGTGTTGTATGCCAGAGACAGGTGAAAGAATGAGAACAAGAAAGATTCGACAATTATGTGGAGGTCAGTGGTGACCTGGGGAAATAGTATCTTTCCTTCTGTTGCAGTGGTAGGGTCGTGGAAAGCAGACTGAAAGTTAGGAGTTGTTTAGTGAGGAAATGGAGGCAGTGAGTGTATTCTTTTTGAGAAATATAGTTTATGTAGTCATTGCTTACAATTACATGCAGTTTCCAAGAGTACATGGAAGGTAATTTTTCTAAGCCATTGTTTTTGAAATTAATCTGGATGTATAGAATAGTTGAACAGGTTTTGATGCACATCCTTGTGAGAAGGAAAAGGGTATGGAATATTTTCTCAATGTAGTCGTAGGAGAGTTCCTTATTAAGGAATTTTGTATTTGGTTTGAATGAAAACTGAGCCTGGTGCATAAGTGACAGGTGTGGTAACATTTAAATGGATTGTGTGACTATGTTTTGATGGATACATTCTTCAGGTAACTGACATTTTTTAAAAAGTTGCTTTTGGCATGAGTGAAACAATAATAAGGATGCCATTAGAATAAAACAAATATGCTGTAAAAAAAAAAAAAAAAAGCCAAGCAGTTCAAGACTTTATATCTTGAATATATGAGGAAAGCTGAAGAACTGTAATGAAAAGCTGTGGGTGTGAAGTACTTAAAAAATCAGTGTTTATATTTTTGGCTTATGATATAGCTGTTTTCAAATAGCTTAGTAATGGATATACTGAACCTTTTACATCAATTGTGAAATATTTGTGTATTTGTAACAATTGAGTGCCAAATGTTTAAATGATTTGTGCAGAGATGTGAAAAATGAGAGTACTTGAAATATTTTATGTCTTCAGTAAGAATTGAAGATTTGTAATGTAATATTGTAAATCAACTAAGCTTCAATTAAAAAAATAAAAAGAATTGAAGATTTGTAAAGTTTTGTCTGTTGTGAAAGTATAGTTGGGATTTAATCACTTTTGGCAGTAAAAGTGATTACTATGTGAGAGGGGTTAGCAGAGATGCCGCTTTGCCCCAAAACCAAAACAATAAATTAATGTGAGATAATGGATTAAAACTTTTAAGTGATTAGGAGTTGAACTAGGTAACATTTTGAGTGTTGTTGAATAGGGCTATTTCCTGAAGTTCTTTTCACATCTTGGGGAGTTTGGAGATTTTCCTGTGTTGAGTATTGTTACGGCTTTTCTGTGCTTGAAAATAAGAAGCAAGAGTTAAACTGATATTACAGTTTAAGATAATGTTTTAGCTTAGAGTATCAAGAATCAAAAATCTTTGATTCTTTAATTTTTTTAAAATTTTATTTTTGGCTGTGTCGGGTCTTCGTTGCAGCACGCGGGGTCTTTCGTTGCGGCGCGTGGGCGCTGTAGTGGTGGTGTGTGGGTTCCAGAGTGCGTGGGCTCTGCAATTGAGGCACGCCTGGGCTCAGTAGTTGTGGTGCAGGCTTAGTCGCCCCGCAGCATGTGGGATCTTAGTTCCCCGACCAGGGATCAAACCCATGTCCCCTGCATTGGAAGGCGGATTCTTAATCACTGGACCACCAGGGAAATCCTGAAAATCTTTGATTCTTGATCTTTGTAACTGGTTCTGGTCAATATGACTTCACTAAAAGAAAGACTTGGCTTATTGAACTTGTATCCCCAAGATTGGTAAGATAGATTAGCCTATATAGCTCGACACCTTCCCCTTTCTTTCTTTCTTTTTTTTTTAAATAAATTTATTTATTTTATTTATTTATTTTTGGCTGTGTTGGGTCTTCACTGCTGCACACGGGCTTTCTCTAGTTGCGGCTAGCGTGGGCTACTCTTGGTTGCAGTGCGCAGGCTTCTCATTGCTGTGGCTTCTCATTGCGGAGCACAGTCTCTAGGCATGCAGGCTTCAGTAGTTGTGGATCATGGGCTCTAGAGTGCAGGCTCAGTAGTTGGGGAGCACAGACTTAGTTGCTCCGCAGCGTGTGGGATCTTCCTGGACCAGGGCTTGGACCTGTGTCCCCTGCATTGGCAGGTGGATTCTCAACCACTGCGCCACCAGGGAAGCCCCACCTTCCCCTTTCTGACTGGGTCTCAGGAAGAGGAAATAAATAACCCAAAGGGAGAAGGCGACTTCCTTGCTTATCCCTTTCCCTATGAAGGCCTTGGGATGGAGCAACTAGCAAGAAGTTAATCTTGCTCTGATGGATGTGGAGCTGGAGGGTGGTGGCAGAATGGGAGTGAGGGTGTGAAGGCAAAAAATTTACAAAAATATGTCTCAGTCTTCATCACAGACTAAGACTATTGGCATTACGTCTATCCTGTTCTAGTGACTCTGAGACTTCACTTGATTCTCGCGAGAGGATAGGTGGGGATAAATGCAGCTGAACATGGTTGTGGAAGAGCCAAGTCAAACTAAAGTTAGGGATAGGAGAATTTGAGATGGGAACATTCAGTTGGCGATTTATTACTCTTAGTTGTGGCATGCATGCAGGATCTAGTTCCCCGACCAGGGATTGAACCCGGGCCCCCTGCATTGGGAGCATGGAGTTTTACCCACTGGACCACCAGGGAAGTCCCTCTCTTTTCTTTTCTGTTTTTTTTTTTTTTTTGATGCTTGATATAATGCATGCTAACATCAGTGAATCAGTGGTTGTCTCTTAATCATTCAAGCTACCATAGAACAACCTGGGGAAAATCAAGAAGCATTGAGGGTTTACTCTGTGTAAGGCTTGGGTGGAAAGTCGTCTTGCCCCCCGGCCCCCCCCCCCCCCCCCAAAGACAGCGAATCAGTGATTAAAAACAATGCAGATGATTTTAAAACAAATGACAAGGAAACAGCCTGAAAGATTGTATTGTCGTTGGGTTCAGAAATTATTTTTGGAATGTGGCCATACTATGCTGCCCAGAAGCCATGCACATATGTCAATGCTGCCACTTTTGAGAAAGAGGCCAAGGACAAGAAGGATGATGATACAATGAATTTATTTAGGAAAGTAAGTTCCTAGGTATGTCCTGGAGTTAGAATAGTTCATACTAATTCCTCCCATTACCCATCATGTGGCTAAAATAACTGATGTAGAATCAGAAACAGTTAAATCATGTTTATTGTACTGTATTTGCCAAGGAAGAGAAGTATTGCATTTTAGAAGGCAATTATATCAAAAAAGCTTGGAGCCAAAAACATTTTGGCCCCTAAAGAATTTTCTTTCATATTCCCATAATATATCCAACTTCTCAGCTGAATAGTGTAATTGAGGTGCTAATTATTATGCTACCTTGCTTTTCCATAATAGTTTATATGTTAATGTTCTGTGATAAAAGTACAATATAGTCATTTCTTGTGGATTACAATGATGCAAAACAAGTGAAAACACTGGAAGGCTATTCACTAAACTATTAACAGTAGTTATTTTGGGGTGGTGGAACTGTAGGTGGTGGTTTTATTTTTTCCCACTTTTCAGTGTTTTTTGGAACTTTGTATGACTGTTACACAGTCATACAGTAAAATAATAAAGCAAAATTATGCTTTTTGCAGCTTTCTCACCTTTCCATTTGAACCAGTTGGATGAAAGTTTTCATCTAAGTTTCTTTGAGGGCAGCAATTCTCAAATTTTATTGTTCATCAAGCCTTGTTTAAACATTTCTGATTCACTAGGTCTGGGATGACCTTGGAATTTGCATTTGTGACAAGTTCTCCGGTGATGCTGATGCTGCTGGTCCAGACACCACACTTTGAGGGCCGCTGTTCCAGAGTGGTGGCTTGACATCCTGGCTGCACATTAGAAATATGGAGAGCTTGTGGGGTTTTTTTGTTTTTGTTTTTTAATTAATTTTTATTGGAGTATGGTTGCTTGACAATGTTGTGTTAGCCTCCACTGCACAACAAAATGAATCAGCCATACACATACAGATATCCCCTCCCTTTTGGACTTCCCTCCCATTTAGGTTACCACAGGACATTAGGTAGAGTTCCCTGTGCTATACAGTATGTTCCCATTAGATGTCTATTTTATACATAGTATCTGTAATGTATATGTGTCAATCCCAGTCTCCCAATTCCTCCCCCCCCCACCCCTTTCCCCCTTGGTATCCATACGTTTGTTCCCCATACATTTGTTCTCTTTGTCTGTGTCTCTGTTTCTGCTTTGCAAACAGGTTCATCTGTACCATTTTTCTAGATTCTACATACATGCGTTATTATATGATATTTGCTTTTCTGTTTCTGACTTACTTTACTCTGTATAACACTCTCTAGGTCCATCCAGGTCTCTACAAATGACCCAGTTTCGTTTCTTTCTATGGCTGAGTAATATTCCATTGTATATATGTACCACATCTTCTTTATCCATTCCTCTGTTGATGGACATTTAGGTTGCTTCCATGTCCTGGCTGTTGTAAATAGTGCTGCTCTGAACATCTGGGGTGCGTGTGTTTTTTTGCTCTGGGTATATGCCCAGTAGCGGGATTGTTGGGTCATATGTTCTGTTTTTAGTTTTTTAAGGACCCTCCATACTGTTTTCCATAGTGGTCGTATCAATTTACATTCCCACCAACAGTGTATGAGGGTTCCCTTTTCTCCACACCCTCTCCAGCATTTGTTTGTAGATTTTTTGGTGATGGCCATTCTGACCGTTGTGAGGTGATACCTCATTGTAGTTTTGATTTGCATTTCTCTAATAATTAGTGATGTTGAGCATCTTTTCATGTGTTTCTTGGCCATCTGTATGTCTTCTTTGGAGAAATGTCTATTTAGGTCTTCTGCCCATTTTTTGATTGGGTTGTTTGTTTTTTTGATATTGAGCTGTATGAGCTGCTTGTATATTTTGGAGATTAATCGTTTGTTGATTCGTTTGCAAATATTTTCTCCCATTCTGAGGGTTGTCTTTTCGTCTTGTTTATGGTTTCCTTTGCTGTGCAAAAGCTTTTAAGTGGAGAGCTTTGTCTTTTAAAAATAGATATATAATTTATATACCATAAAATTCATCCTTTTAAAGTATGCAATTCAGTGGTTTTTAGTATATTCACAAGGTTGTGCAAACATCACTATTTCTAGAACATTTTCATCACCCCAAAAAGAAGCCCCCCATTCCCATTAGCATCTATCCATTCTCTCCTGATCCCATCTACTGATCTACTTTCTGGCTCTATGGATTTGCCTCTTCTGGAAATTACATATAAATGGAATAATACAGTATACATATGTGATCTTTTGTGACTGGCTTCTTTCACTTAGCATAACATTTTCAAGTTTCATCCATGTTGTAGTTTTTATCAGAAATTTTATTCCTTTCAGTACTTGAATAATATGGATAATACTTTATTGTGTGGTTATGTCACATTTTGTTTATCCATTCATCATTGGGTTGTTTCTACTTTCTGGCTGTTATGACTAATACTGCTTATGAACACACGTGCACATTTCTGGGTGAATATATGTTTTCAATTCTCTTGGGTATGTACCTAGGATTGGAATTGCTTGGTCATATGGTAAGTCTTTGTTTAACTTTTTAGAAACTGCTTGGAGAACTTTTAAAAAAGAATACTGATGTTTGGGTTTTACCTATTCTGAGCAGCCTGATTTTAATAGGACCTGGTTTCATTTTTTAGAAGTTGCTCAAGTGATTGTACTATGCAATGAGGGGTGGTGATGGTTGGTGATCCACTATTCCAGAGTCTTAAACTTTGTTTATTTGATGATGGGAAATTCCCGATGCTTCTGGAGATACCATCACTGTTAAGAACCGGACATGGATAGAAAGGCACTTTTAGCTAATAAGTAAGCTGACAAACCTGGGTTGACATTCTGGTGTTTTAATGGAGCAGCAGTTTTTCTGGGCTCCTCCTTTACTTGTTTCACCATTCTATTGGTTCCTTAGGCCCACTGTGCAACCACAGGATCAGAACATGGCAGGAGATAATAGCATAGTTATCTAGTAATTCCTTTTCTTTTTTTTTTAATTGAAGTATAGTAGCTTTACAATATTGTGTTAAATTCAGCACAGTGATTCAGTATTTTTGCAGGTTATATTTTATTAGAGGTTATTAAAGATAATAGGTATATAGTAATTCCTTGTTGCCAGAGCCTGTGAGGAGCTTAGAAGGTTTCAGAAATGGAGGCTGAAAGCAGAAAGCAAACTCTGGATGTGTCACTGTATATGTGGGTGGGTACTAATTCTGGGGGAGCAAGACCAGAGAATAACACACAGGAAGGTAAACAGAATCTGATATACGTAGAGCAAGAAAAAAAAGTGTGTGTGAGTGTGTTTAGCAAGAATTATTACTGGATTTATAAGAAAGCCATTAATATATTCTGGTAAGTGGATGATTTATAGAAATTCTATTTTAATCTAGTTCCAGTGTAAGTTTTTTTTTTTTTAAATTAAAAAAAACTAGACCCTTTACTAGTCTTTGTCTATGGTGTAGTAACCCTCTAATGAATGTAACATCTTGGTATTTGGAGAGTGCTTGTTTGATTGCAATCTAAATAAAAAGTACAGTATTACAACTTGTAGGTCTTCTGAAATGCCGTATAGTATAGGTACCCCCTCCAAGCCCCCTCCCTTTAAAAAAAAATTTTTCTTTTTTTTTTTTTAAGATTTTTTTTGGCCATGCTGCAAGGCATGTGGGATCCTAGTTCCCCGACCAAGGATCAAACTCACTCCCCCTGCATTGGAAGCGTGGAGTCATAACCACTGGAAGTCTGAAACCCCCTTCCCTACCTTTTTTGAGAGAAAGGGCTGTTAGAAGAAGGGATTAAGACTGGTCATGAACAACGAGGGGCTTCTAAGGGATAGGAGGGCAAAGAATCATAAGATAGCTACTGAACTAGGGTCTTGGTTAAAGATAGGGTTTAGAGCCAAGAAATAGCAGTGTAAGAGTGGGACAGATGTAAGGAAGCAGCCATAGGCAGTTAAATCCTTTTTCTCCCCTGACCTTAGGTAACCTAAAAGAGAAATATGACTATACCAAATAATTTTTGATGTCCTATAATGTTCAAGGGTTCATCAGCACTCATCTTTTCTGTGGGCAGATCATATGTACAGAATAGCAGATAACATTGTCAGCCAAGCCTGGGCGTAGGGGAGTTAACCTTGTCCACCAACTGCTAGAGGCCTGACCTTGCCCTCAGCAGCTGTGGAGAATAAAAGTATCAGCTTGGTCAGCTCCTGGCACGCAGGGCACAATAAGTTTAGTTGCGTGTAATTGGGTCTCATACTAGAGTTCCCTGGCACTCCTTGGCACTGTAGCTGCCTTACTCTCTCCTGAGTTGGGGATGTAGACTTCCTCTTGTTGGCTGCTTTGGGCTTCCCAAATTTGTTGAGGTTCTTAATACAAATCAGTGTTCTCTGCAGGAATGAGAAAATGAATTTCCTCTGCAGAAAAAGGTTGAGAATGATGGGTATTTTCTTAATAGAAAAAGCAAGAACAGGGCTTCCCTGGTGGTGCTGTGGTTAGGAATCCGCCTGCTAATGCAGGGGACACGGGTTCGAGCCCTGGGCCGGGAAGATCCCACATGCCGTGGAGCAGCTAAGCCCGTGGGCCACAACTACCGAGCCTGCGCTCTAGAGCCCGCAAGCCACAGCTACTGAGCCTGCGTGCCACAACTACTGAAGCCCACGCGCCTAGAGCCCGTGCCCCGCAACAAGAGAAGCCACTGCAATGAGAAGCCTGTGAACCACAACGAAGAGTAGCCCCTGCTCGCCACAACTAGAGAAAGCCCGCTCACAGCAACGAAGACCCAACGCAGCCAAGCAATAAATAAATAAAATAAATGTATTAAAAAAACCCAAAACCCAAAAAACATTACAATAGACAACCAAGGGAGCACCTGTGGGTATCTGAAAGGCTGGGAAGCTAGGTGAGATTCTGACCCAGAACCAGATCTTTTGCATCAGGTATGAGTTATGAAGGTGACGCCAACAGTAGTTATGCCGTCTTAAAGAAGAGGAAGCTGAGTTGGAGTCTGTTGTATATCTGTAATTGATATATATGCTTGCAGCATAGCATAGCGGGTGAGAACACAGACTGTGGAGCCAGATGGCCTGGGTTTGAATCTTGACCTTACCACTTAACTAGCTGTGAATCTTTGTATGTCTTAATTTCCTGTCTGTAAAATAGGAGTAGTATTAGGATGTATTTCAGAGTGTTGTCGGTAAGGTAATGACTTAATTCTGTATGCGTAAAGCACTTCAGTGGTGTCTGGCACTTGGTAAACAGTATGCATTTGTTGCTATATTATTGTCATTACTTAATGGTTTCAGGCTATTGAGAATGAGTGAATGAGTCTTTGATACAGATGAAGGACCCCCTACCCATCCTTGCCAGTCTAACTAAGACAGACCTGGCCCCATTGGCCTAAGGACCGAGTGAACAGCATCTCTGTGAGCATTCTTTTTTTTTTTTTTTTTGAGCTGCGCCATGCAGCATATGAGATCTTAGTTCCCTGACCAGGGATCGAACCCGTGCCCCCTGCAGTGGAAGCACGGAGTCTAAACCACTGGACCGCCAGGGAAGTCCCCTCTGTGAGCATTCTTGATGCAGACTAGTTTCTGTTCTTAGTAGTTGAGCTCTTAGCTGATTAAGTAATTCATGTTGTGTGGGTTAATTATATTCTGTTTGAAAAAAAAAAGACATTTATTTTGCTGTTTCTGGAATATAATTATTTCTTGATGCAGTGGATGAAATACTCTATGAACCTCCTGGTTTCAGAGGTACCTTCCAATGCTGACACTTTGTGATACTTACTATCTTAAATAAAGCCCTTGGTGCTTTCACCAAAGTCTTCACAGTTCTCAGCATGTTATCAACAAGTGTTCTGTAACATCTCAGGATGACCAGATGTATCCTTGTTTTTCTGTTAGGGTTTACGTGGTTTGTAGATAAATTTTTACCCAACAATTTTTTTTTTTTTTGGCCGCTCTGCGTGGCATGTGGGATCCTAGTTCCCCAGCCAGAGATAGAACCCGCACCCCCAGATTGGAAGCGCAGTCTTAACCACTGGACTGCCAGGGAAGTCCCCCAACAATATTTTTTTTAATGCCTTTTTAATGTCTAACGTTAGGTAGGGTTCTCTTATGAGTTTGTGGTATTTGCTTATGTAAACTTTAATAGAAGTGCAGGTGGCTGTTAACCATGTCCAGTTCATTCTGAAATTCTGGAACACTTGAAAATGCAGCTCTTTCACTGAGGTATCTTATCTACAAAAAGTCCTTGAAAAAAATAACAGTTAATAAAACATTTTCTAAAAGTGTCCCTTTACAGAGACAGTCTTTGTAGTTTAATCAAATTGGTTTATTCTGCTGGTTTACTTTCCTTCTATTACAAGTAATTTTAGACCATTCTTGCACTTTAGATAATCTAGGAAGCTTTATATGGTATTTTGCTGATTTTGTTTTTAAAGAGGTTAAAAATGTAGTAGCATTTCTTACCCCTGTTAAAATCTATCACATCTTTAATTTACTTTGAATGAGGTGAGGTTAAAATCGGTGTTAAAATTTGGTTGTATAGATTGAATAACCTGGTGCTTCCTGCCACTCAAGAACTTGAGATATGTATGTTTGAGTTTCTACTGGATTATTTTTAGAATCTCTTGCTCTTGTCTGTTTCTATTCTAAGAATTCTCTTGGAACCTGTTCCAGGATAGTAGTTCTTGGGGGTGGAGAGTGATAGGATGGAACACAAGAGTAAACTGAATTCCTGTGGCCTGGCAACTCGGTTGCTTATTGGAGAAGCACTCTCATTTACTACACAGAGCTTTTTTTCCCAGAAAAGGGAACAGAGAATTTCCCCATATGTCAGTATGCTAAAGGTGTTGAGTTTTTAAAAAATTAATTAATTAAGTGTATTTTTGGCTGCATTGGGTCCTCGTTGCTGCGCACGGGCTTTTCTCTAGTTGCAGCGAGCGGGAGCTTCTCTTTTTTGCAGTGTGCAGGCTTCTCATTGCCGTGGCTTCTCTTGTTGTGGAGCATGGGCTCTAGGTGCTTGGCTTTCAGTAGTTGTGGCACACGGGCTCAGTAGTTGTGGCTTGTGGGCTCTAGAGCGCAGGCTCAGTAGTTGTGGCCTACGGGCTTAGTTGCTCCGCGGCCTGTGGGATCTTCCCGGACCAGGGTTGAACCCGTTTCCCCTGCATTGGCAGGCAGATTCTTAACCACTGCGCCACCAGGGAAGTCCCAAGGTGTTGATTTTTATAGTCTAATTTCCGTGACTTACTCATTTTCACAATTCACTCGTGGTAATTTTTAAGGATGTCGATAATGATTTTGGTAACTTATGCTTTTTACCTTGTTTTATGAATTCATTTTCTCCAGAGGCTTTATGTAAGACATAAGAAAATTTGTTGAATCATACATCCTGTTGACTTTGTTTTCTGAGCTCTGTTTTTTCCCAGAGGATTTTAGTAACACTTTTCCCCCCTCTGCTTACTTTATAAACTTGCACGTTTATCTTTAGAGCATGTGCTCTAGGTGTGCGGGCTTCAGTAGTTGCAGCACTCAGGCTCAGTAGTTGTGGCTTGCGGGCTCTAGAGCTCAGCGTCAGTAGTTGTGGCGCACGAGCTTAGCTGCTCTGTGGCATGTGGGATCTTCCTGGACCAGAGCTTGAACCCGTGTCCCCTGCATTGGCAGGCGGATTCTTAACCACTGTGCCACCAAGGAATTCCCTAGAGATATAAAGTCTTAATGTTTATATTGAGGCAGTGAATTAGTAAATTTTTTATAGTTTGAAATATAAGGAGTTTATGGTTTTTCTGATTGACAAGTGAGATTCAGATACATTACAGCAAAGTGTTTGGTTTTAATAGCAAGACTATTAAGACTAAAAGTCTTCTGTAAATCAAAAAACTCGATCTAAGCATCCATTCAATTTAGCTTATTTCTGTACATGCAGATTTTCATCACCAGATGGCACTGCTGTAAGAAGAGATTCTCATTTTGTTATATTTAATGTACCTAGTTTATTTTCATAAATGGGGGCACTGAGGATTAAACAGTTAAAGATGAGTGAGAAAAGGATCACATAATTCAATTAAAAAAAGAACTGTTGAAATCTGTGGGTAAACTAAAAATGACTTTTTTAAAAAAAGGTTTTACTCTGGGAATACCACTCAGCCAGGCAGGTTTTGGTTGGATGCTTAACTTTTAGATATTTAGCATAGAATTATAGAGTATTAGTGCTCAAAGTGATTTTAGAAAGAATCAAGTAGTCCCTTTATTTCAGAAATACTAGTTTCACATTTGTATGATGCTTGACAGTTTCATATGTTTGTATTCATATCTGAGAACACTAAACTCAAAGAAAGCTCTTAAAATAATCGTGACAAAACAATTAACCTTGTTTATATAATACAACCAAAACAGTAAACCCAAACCAAAAAAAATCTCAAAATCTTTAACTCAAAAAAGTATGCAAAGTGTGTATTCATACTGACAGTGAGAGACGGATTCAAATAGAGTAAAAAGTTTTAAACCGGCATATTAGGCATGTGAGATATTCTGGTTAATTGGTTATTTGCTATTTACAGTGTATGTATAAGGCAGTGCAGTAATATGCCTGTGGCCTTTAGCATTCCAGTTGACAGAGGACCTATTAAGAAAATTAGTAAATAATATTAGAATAGCTGATTCAATGAAAAGCTTGTGAAACCTTTTCTAGCTAAAATAGGTTTCAGGGACATAATTTTCCTTGTGATGCTTGAAATGGTATCCTGAATTATGGTTCGTCTCTTCTCTAAATTTAAGATACACAGGTCCAAAAGATAACTAGAAATACTTGTATAATGTCATTTCATTAACCTGAGATGTGTAAGATTTATAAATAGGGGAACATTGTTTCACATCCTGGGAGTGCTTGCTTTGAGGTGTCTGTAACTGATTGTTTTAGAAAACAGAATTCAATTCATGTATTGTTCTTTTTTGGAATCATTGACTCTGTTATGATTTGGTCTTTCTTACATCATTCTTAATTTTTATAAGTTACCAGCTTCTATCACATGTCATTTCAACATATTTATCAAATGTCGCTTACATTGACACCTATTTAGTAGTGAAGGGAAAAAACAAAATAAAATGAATTTCTGGTCTTAACTCGTTTATGATTTAAGGTTAGGAAGACAAGTTAGATATAGAAGAAACAGAATTGATAAGCTAAAATATGAATTGCATGTATGTACTGTAGAACTCAAAGGAAAGTTAATATATAAAAAGTATTAGGAAATATAATCCTAGAAATCTGTAGGCTGTTTTGGGATATTTTAAATGGACTGTGATGGAAACTTAAGCGCTATTTTGGTTATCTACTATGAAGTTCTGACAAACTCTTGCTGGTTTTCCTATTGGATAATTTTCTGTTGCTTTGTGTTTCATGGTATTTCTCTTTTTTTTTTTGGCTGCACTGAGTGGCTTATGGGATCTTAGTTCCCTGATGACCGGGTATTGAACCCGGGCCCTCAGCAGTGAAAGCAGAGTCTTAACCACTCTGCACAGGGAATTCCCCATAGTATTTCTTTCTTTCTTTGTATTTTAATTGAAGTATAGTTGATTTACAATGTTAGTTTCTGGTATACAGCAAAGTGATTCAGTTTTACATATATATTTTTCATATTCTTTTCCATTATGGTTTATTACAGGATATTGAATGTAGTTCCCTGTGCTATACAACAGGACCTTGTTTATCCATCAGAGTATTTTTTTTTTTTTTAAGATTTCTTTGATGTGGACTTTTTTTTTTTTTTTTTTTTTTTTGGTGGTATGTGGGCCTCTCACTGTTGTGGCCTCTCCTGTTGCGGAGCACAGGCTCCAGACGCGCAGGCTCAACGGCCATGGCTCACGGGCCCAGCCGCTTCACGGCATGTGGGATCTTCCCGGACCAGGGCACGAACCCGTGTCCCCTGCATCGGCAGGCGGACTCTCAACCACTGCACTACCAGGGAAGACCAATGTGGACCATTTTTAAAGTCTTTATTAAATTTGTTACAATATTCCTTCTGTTTTATGTTTTGGTTTTTTGGCCCCGAGGCACGTGGGAGCTTAGCTTCCTGACCAGGGATTGAACCCGCACCCCCTTGCATTGGAAGGCAAAATGTTAACTACTGGACCACCAGGGAAGTCCCCAGTATTTCTTAATATTGATAAAATCCAAATACTAATTCTTGTTACATGTATGTTGATAAAAAATTTCCCAGTTTATGGCTTGTATTTTCACAGGGCCAGCTGCTTTTTTATGAACAGAAGTTTTTAATTTTAAAGTTATTAATCTTTGGGACTTCCCTGGAGGTCCAGTGGTTAGGACTCTGCTCTTCCACTGCAGGGGGCCTGGGTTCAATCCCTGGTTGGGGAACTAAGATCCCGCATGCCGCTTGTGTGGCCAAAAGAAAAAAAAGGTATTAATCTTTGCAATTTTAGCAGTTCTTATATTGACACCTATTTAGTAGTGAAGGGGGCTGTAGAGTAGTGAGTAGAGCGGGGGCTGCTCTTGGTTGCGGTGCACGGGCTTCTCTTAAGAAAATAATTACTATTATGAGATAAAAATTCCTTTATACAGGGTGAAAAAATTAACCTTATTTTCTTCTGAAATCAATAATTTTGACTTTTGTATATTCTTAAAATACCTGTTAAACAACTTTTTTTACGTATGGCCTAGTAAAAAACATTTTTTAAAGCTATAGTCAGCCAGTTCTTTCAACCTCTTTGAAAGTTGTTCTTTCCTGACCACATGCATTGCCATCTTTTTGGAAATCATATTTCTGGGCTTTCTCTTCTGATCCATTGCACGGGTTGTCTCTCCCTGTACCAGTCTTGTAGTGTTGTAATTACTGTGGCATTATAATCCTTGCTACCTGGACGATCAGCCTTGGGCCTTGTTGTTTTTGTTTTAAGGAGCGTCTTAGCTGTTGACTATTTGCTCCCCTGTGTAATTTTAGAATCACCTTGTCAGATTTGAGACAAACCCTTGTTAGACTTTCGTTGGGAATTTGTCGAATCTAGTTCAGGAAGAATGATAACTTTTATTGAGTGAATAGGTATTGGAGCACGTTTTTCAAGGGCCAGATAGGAAATATTTTCTGCTTTGCCTGTGTTATAACTATTCAGTACTGCCACTGTAGTGCAAAAGCAGCCATAGACATAGAATTTTTTTTGTTAGCTGGTATATAGGTGTAATTAATTTTTGTACAATTATTTTTATTTTGTATCTAGAAGTTTTGCTAAACTTAACCAATTATAATAATATAGCTGAAGATTCTTTACACTTCTTTTGTTGAAGTATAGTTGATTTACAATGTTGTGTTAGTTTCAGGTGTTTACACTTGTTTGTACAATTATTAGGGAAGTGGGATCTTTTAAAATATTATTTTCTAATCTTTTGAGTGTGTCTTTTAATTGCCACAGTGAGCTGGCTAGGACCTCCAAATCAGTGTTTAAATGGAAGTGATCAGGGCAGTGATGCCTGTATTTTGTTGTTTATTTTTGTTATCTTAAAGGAATGCTTTTAATTCAGTGTGGTTTTTGCTGCAGGTTTATATAGATAACCTTTTATCAAGTCAAAGAAGTATTCTTGTTTTCTAAGAATTTTTACTTTGAGTGAATGTTGAATTTCACTAATGTCTTTATTGAAATGCTTATATGATCATAAATTTTTTTTTTGCGGTACGCGGGCCTCTCACTGTTGTGGCCTCTCCTGTTGCGGAGCACAGGCTCCGGACACGTAGGCTCAGCAGCCATGGCTCACGGACCTAGCCGCTCCGCGGCATGTGGGATCTTCCCGGACCAGGGCACGAACCCGTGTCCCCTGCATCGGCAGGCGGACTCTCAACCACTGCGCCACCAGGGAAGCCCGATCATAAATTTTTAAATTTTATTCTGTGAAAGTGATTTTATTAAATGATTTTTCATTTCTTCAGAATTTTATTTTTATTTAAAAATTAAAAAAAATTTTATATTGGAGTATAGTTGATTAACAATGTTGTGTTAGTTTCAGGTGTACAGCAAAGTGATTCAGTTACACATATACATGTATCTGTTCTTTTTCAAATTCTTTTCCCATTTAGGTTGTTACAGAATATGGAGCAGAGTTCCCTATGCTATACAGTAGGTCCTTTTTGGTATATATATAATATATATAATAAACTATTTTTTAAAGGTAGTGGTGTGTATATATCAATCCCAGACTCCCAGTTTATCCCTCCCTCCCACCTTTCCCCTTTGGTAACCATAAGTTTGGTTTCTAAGTCTGTGAGGATTTTTCATTTCTTAAACCAACTTTATTCCTGGGACATCCTAGACATGGTTATGGTGTATTTTCTTTTTTATACAATGCTGGATTCAATTTAGAATTTTTATGACTACATCTGTCAGTGAGATTGACTTATAATTATTGTTTCTTCTACTGTCCTTATCAGGTTCTAGTATCAAGGCTAATTTCATCCTCATATTTTCATTTTCATGTCTTGCCTCTTTAATATAATTAGAATGACTTGTTCTTTAATTATGTGATAGTAATTGTGGGCAAAATTGTTGGGTGAATTGATTTTTTAAATTGTGATAAAATGTGTGTAACATAAAATTTACCTTTTTAACCATTTTAAGGTGTACAGTTCAGTGACATTAAGTACATTCATATTGTTGTACAGCCATAGGGGTGCATTAATTTTTGAATGCCTTGGGTCCACAGTTTTCTGAAGAGAACTTATTAAGGAGCTAGAATGTGTGAAGTAGTGGAAAGAGTCCAAACTTTGGCATCAAGACAGACCTGTACATCCCAACTCGCTTATTACTTGGCCTAGGTCTATGTGATAGGTTATATATTCACCTATAAAACAGATATCGTAATACCCACCTTGCACAGATAATGTGATAATTTGGAGGTAAAGTGGTTCCTGGAGTGTCGATAATACGATGGCAGTTGCTACTATTATAATAAATTTGCAGCTCTAAATATTGAAAAGTGTACTTAGCTTTGCTAAGAATGCCTCTGTTCTACAAATTAGGATGTTTGTAATGCTGCTTGACCTCAGTTCTTTTTGTAATACTTTTTTTTTTTTTTGGCCACACTGCGTGGCCTCCAGGATCTTCGTTCCCTGACCAGGGATCGAACCTGGGCCCCCAGCAGTGGAAGTGCAGAGTCCTAACCACTGGACCGCCAGGGAATTCCTCATAAATATTTCTTGACCACAGCTTTAGTCCAGTACAAGCTTTATTTTTTGGCTGCATTTGGTCTTCGTTGCTGCATGCGGGCTTTCTCTAGTTGCGGCGAGCGGGGGCTGCTCTTGGTTGTGGTGTGCGGGCTTCTCATTGCGGTGGCTTCTCTTGTTGTGGAGCATGTCCTCTAGGCTCACAGCTTCAGCAGTTGTGGCACGCAGGCTCAGTAGTCGTGGCTCGCGGGCTCTAGAGCGCAGGCTCAGTAGTTGTGGCACACGGGCCTAGTTGCTCCGTGGCATGTGGGATCTTCCTGGACCAGGGCTCGAACTCATGTCTCCTGCATTGGCAGGCGGATTCTTAACCACTGCGCCATGAGGGAAGCCCCCCAGTACAAGCTTTGAACTTATATTTCTTGTCTTTTTCTGCTCAGTTTCTCAGATTTATCCAGGATTGATTTCAGGAGCCACTTTTTTTTTAAAAAAAAACTATGATTAGTACATGTTCTTTACAGCAGAAGTCTTGTTGATTTCCAGGATTGTGGTCCTCTAGTCTCCTCATTCACAATTGTGGATTTACCTCCTATCTTCAGTCTTTTTTGCTTTCCTTAATATTATAGTGTAGAATTGAGTCTGCATGGAACTTCTCTTTTTCTTAAGAGGCTTTCCCCCTATATCTACAGTGTTCCAGTCAAGCCTTCTTTGTTTGTTTGTTTTTTGGCCTCTCTGTGTGGATTATGGGATTTTAGTTCCCTGACCAGGGATTGAACCCGGGCCTGTGGCAGTGAAAGCACAGAATCCTATCCATTGGACTGCCAGGGAATTACCCAGTCAGGCCTTTCTGATAGCCCATCACCTGCCAAGTAGGTTATTCCATGCTGGGGGTAGATATTTTGTCATTTTTCTGCGGCTGACTCAGCCCCTTCTACCCATCATTCCTCTCAGAGTGGTGAGTGACAATGAGGTATGGTAATATTGTCTTTTATTTACTTATTTATTTTTTGGCCTTTTATTTTTTTTAATTTTTTTTTTTTTTTTTTTTGCGGTATGTGGGCCTCTCACTGTTGTGGCCTCTCCCGTTGCGGAGCACAGGCTCCGGACGCGCAGGCTTAGCGGCCATGGCTCACAGGCCCAGCCGCTCCGCGGCATGTGGGATCTTCCCGGACCGGGGCACGAACCCGTGTCCCCTGCATCGGCAGGCGGACTCTCAACCACTGCGCCACCAGGGAAGCCCTTTTTAATTAATTTTTATTGGAGTATGGTTGCTTTACAACGTTGTGTTAAAAAAAAGTGGAATGCTTCACGAATTTGCTTGTCATCCTTGTGCAGGGGCCATGCTAATCTTCTCTGTATCGTTCCAGTTTTAGTATATGTGCTGCTGAAACGAGCACTGACCTTTTATTTTTTAACTAATGTTCCTCATTCCTCTGAATCGTACACTTGAAAAGCAGGGTCCTTTCAAAACTGTCTCGCTAACCCCTTATAGGTGACTCCATTATTTCTGGTTTCAATCCAGGGTGTTATCATTTGTATTTTTTTGTTGGCAATTACCTCATGGTAGACCCAGAACCTCTAACCTTTGTCAGCAGCTGTGGATGCAAAGATACTCTGGGGATGGCGGTGGAGTGCAAGGCTAAGGGAAATAAGAATTTGGGGCCCTGATGGTTATAATCTGGGTAGAGATGAGCATAGATACAGATGTGTGTGTTTGCTTGCTTATTATAAATAAATAAGTCAATAGATAGGCCACTTTAAGGGGCAGTGGAGACTTCTTACGAAATATGACCAAAAGAATATTAAGGAAATTGTTTCCGAGTGGATATTCTTGTTTTACTGCTACCCTTTTGTAAAAATGATTTGTTACTAAAATGGATTCTTAAAACTTTTAACATGTTCCCTAAGCATGAAATATTATGGCCGTTCTACATTAAAGTTTTCATTTTGCCATATATATTGCCACGCTCCATTTTCAGCTTTTTATTTAACTTGATATAACATTTTATATTTAGCCACTGGAATTGGTTTTGTGTTTCTGTTTTCCAATTCCTCTCCTGCCCTTCTTTTTTGAAGCCTCTGTTTCTGGAGGCAGGGTTCCGGCAATTTCAAATGCCTTGTAGTAGCTCTTGGAGCAGTAACAGAGCCAAACCAAAAACTTAGTAGGTTTGATTCTGCTTTGAAAAGTGCTGGTTTTTTACATAATGCTTTCCCCATTTTAGGCCTTGGCAGCAGAGAGAGAAATCTGGCTTTTTAAAAAGAGGGCCTTGAGAAGGCTGATAACGGGTTTCTAGGCTTCCCTAGTTGGATATGATACAGTCTAAAGGGGATAGGTTGGATCAGTTAGGGCGTTGTAGTATACCTTTGTCTTGGACATCTCATCCATTGAATCATCTTTTAAGTGGCAGACAGTGTTAAATCCCAAATTTAATTTTCAATCTAGTAGGCTCAACATTTAAAATTTTTTGATGTGAAATACGTTGTTATTATTATTTTGTACTTCCCCAGGGAGTATTTTTATTTTTTTAAATTGAAGTATAGTTGGTTTAAAATATTGTGTTAGTTTCAGGTGTACAGCAAAGTGATTGAGTTATACATATATTTTTTTCTGATTATTTTCCATTATAGGTTATTACAATATATTTAATATAGTTCCCTGTGCTATACAGTAAATCCTTGTTGCTTAACTATTTTATGTATAGTGGTGTGTATCTGTTAATTCCATATTCCTAATTTATTGATATCTTCCCCCTAATCCTTTGGTAACCATAAGTTTGTTTTCTGTGTCTGTGTGTCTGTTTCTGTTTTGTAAGTTCATTTGTATTATTTTTTAGATTCTGCATATAGGTTATATATATTTGGCTTACTTCACTCAGTATGATAATCTGTAAGGTGCATCCATGTTGCTACAAATGGCACTATTTCATTTTTCATGGCTGAGTAATATTCCATTGAAGTACATAATTTTTTATGTGCCACATTTAGGCCAGTTGATTCAAGCAGATATTTGTAGGGCATAGATGGTTAGTCTGTTTCCAATTCATGCTCTTAAGTGTGGTTCAGAGGGGAGGATGTATACGTTTTCCTGCTAATTATATTCACCTAAAACAGCAGACTCTTTTAACATTACAATTAGTTGATTGGGTTTGTACCATCTCAGCAGATCTTGATAACAGTTTCATCAGAAAGGACATAGGTAGTATGTTGATTAAATACTAAGTGTAAGTTTATTGAGGGTCAGAGTTTTCCCCTAATTGTTCCTTTGGGAACAAAGCAGGTGCCTTTTGTTTTTAAGGGAGAATAGAGCCCATTAAAAAATTGTGAATTATATGATGTTGTTTAATGACCAAATTAGCAGTTATAGTTTTAAATTTTGCTTGATCCTGGGATACCCTTAAGCTTTAAGTACAGTTTAGAGCTCTACTAAATTCTTAGAGCAGGGTTTTTGGCCTGGGTATCCATCCATGGGCATTGAGGAGGTGGAGTGGGCTGTTCATGGATGGGTTTTGGGGGAAGGCAGGGGAGAGATGAGATATAATTCTCCTGAAATTTCAGGCAGAAATTTCTGTGGATATGCCTTTTTCTGAGGTGGGGGGGTCCATAGTTTTCTTCAAATTGTCTAAGTACTTAATGGCCCAAAAGATTGAGTCACCATATTATATTAGAATGAAACACATGTTTAATGCAAAACATTACTTTAAAGTGTTATTTTTACCTTTAATGGGGTTGCGAATCTGGCATCCAGGGTTGTAATAAACTGGAGAGAGAACATTCTTTAGGAAGGGATGTTTTCAAATATGTATTGAAGCTTAAAGCTTATGAGAAAGGCCCCAGTGTTAGAGGTAGATATGAGCAGCTCTTCACCTGGCGACATCATCCGTGACTTGAGTAAGTGGACTCTTTCTAGTTTGAAATTCAAGTTCTTTTTATTTTGTGGGATATTTCAGCAAAGGATCTGTTCATCTTAACCCACTTCTACCTTGATTATTCATTTAAGTTGTGATCCTGAATTTTTGACAGTCTAGTTGATTTCATGGTAATATGTGGATTAGTGCCACTAGAAGGTCAAGATTTCTGCTTTCAGTTGGGATCCTCCATATCACTTTTCTGTTCTTTTTACTTCTTTTAGCTTCCTCTCATATTCAGGTTAGTAGCAGTTAAAACCTTTGCCATTTTCTTACATTCCTCCACCCCCACTCGTCTAGTATGCATTCTCTGCAGGTGTTTTTTCTCTTTTACTAAAAAAGTAAAGGCAAATACAACCGACTCCATTGTACGTCTCCTAATCTCCTAAAAATTTAGCTGCTGCCATACCTGCCCTTCATTCTGTTGGCCTGAGGAGAGGGCACTCTCTTCCTGTCCAAGTGAATCATTTTTCTTTATTGCTATCTCAATTTAATGCCTCTCAATTATCTCCTCTTCAGCTTATAGATAGGCCTCTTTTGTTCAGTAAATATATATTAACTAATTAAGCGCACACCCTGTGTTAGGCCCTGGAAGAACAAAAGCGACAGGACAGATGTAATCACTGTCCTCATGGGGCTTACAGTGTATTAGAATTGCTCAATGTACCTCATCCTGACAAAATTCTGCTTTGATGCTCTGTATCTCTTTCTAGCTACCACCTCTTGCAAGTATGATTAGTTTACTGCCACTCTCCCTCACTCACCTTGGCTTTTTCCACACCACTGTTTCAAAGCTGTATTGGCAGTGATCACCAGTGACCTCCTAGTTGTGAAGTTCCAATGGACCTTCGATTCAAGCAGTGATTTAAAATTCTTGAAAATATAAAAGGGTTTACTTTGATGTTATTTTAAATGTTCATGTTGTTCAACATTGCTATTTTTCTGAGTGTATATGACTGTCAGGAAAAGTTAGGGAGATGGTAAGGCGTGCTAAAGATAGGCTACAAATTATGGTGTCTCTAGCTATAAGTCTTGTGTTTTGGAGACTGCAGTGTCTACAGCTGGATGTTGTGTGGCTTGTTTTCATAATTAAGAGTTTTGTCTCCTCCATCCTGGCCTCTTGCTACTGTTTTGCTAGTTTAGGATTATGAAGGCAACAGTTATTTTGTAATTTAGTACCTGGTTTGGTTTGTAGGCTCTGTACCCTAGGAAATAAGCGATTGGGACTTAACTATATTACATCTCATTGGCCTGTGCAGAACCTTTTCAAGTTTTATTTCCCATCCTTAAAATGGGGATTATGCCAAATTCTATAGAGTGTTGAGGATTACAGGGAGAAATTTATGTAAAACATTCACCTTGGTGCTCAGCACATAGTAAATTTAAAAAAAAAGTTGCTGTGATCATATAGGCATTACAGTTGAGCCGTGTTGCCTTTTATGGGGAAAAATAATTGTTTTGGTTTTTTTCCCACAGTTGCTTAGGTTTCTATGTACCCACCACTGATTAAACTCTATACTTTTTCTTTTTTTTAAAAAAAATAAATTAATTTATTTAAATTTTGTTTGCATTGTGTCTTCATTGCTGAGCGTGGGCTTTTTCTAGTTGCGGCAAGCGGGGGCTCCTCTTCATTGCGGAGCATGGACCCTAGGCGCATGGGCTTCAGTAGTTGTGGCTCGCAGGCTCTAGAGCACAGGCTCAGTAGTTGTGGCGCACGGGCTTAGTTGCTCCGCAGCATGTGGGATCTTCCCGGACTAGGGCTCAAACCCGTGTCCCCTGCATTGGCAGGTGGATTCTTAACCACTGTGCCACCGGGGGAGTCCCTATACTTTTTCATATGTGCAAATTAACTTCTTTAGATGGTCAAGAACGTTTTCTTGGAGGCGTCTCTTTGGTATCCCACTATTTTCCTGCTCTGATTAGATTTGGTTGCTCTATAGGCCTCCTGTCAGCTGTCAGCAGTCAAGATGTCATCTTGATCTTTTTTGACTGTCATTTGGGGGAGCCTCCTGTCTCCTGTGTTAGACCCCCTTGTCATCCCCCAGTTCTTGGCAATCTCTGATCTGCTTTATTTTTCTAGTTTTGTCTTTTCCAGAATGTCATAAAAATTGCATCATACAGTATGCAGCCTTTTAAGTCTGGCTTCTTTCGTTTAGCATAATGCATTTGAGATTCGTGTTGTTCAATAGTTGATTCCTTTTCATTCGTGAGTAATATTCAACTGTATGGTTATGCTACATTTACTCACTCTTTGAAGGACAGTTGGTGTATTTACAGTTTTGGGAGACTGTAAATAAAGGCGCTATGACTATTCAGATTATTTTCGAGAAAAGTGGCCTATGGCTATCCCAAGCTACAAGGGAGGCTGAGAAAGTATTTAGCTTTTCACCCTCTTTGCAAGAGAACTGCAAGGGAAAAATATGTTGTAAATGGATTTTGGTAGGTAATTTGTGGTGGTTGTTGCAAACGGCCCCTTCTTGTTTTGCTGTTTTAGAGGTTTTGTTTATTCCAGGAGCTTCCTGAGTTTATGAGGTATTGTATGTGTGAACTCAACTTGTTTCTTTGTTCACATTGATTGGAATTTTTGCTGAGTATAGAATTCTAGGTTGGAAGTTAAACTCTTAAGGCATTGCTGCACTGTTTTTTAAATTGGGGTAAAACATACATAACAAAAATTATCACTTTAACCATTTTTATTTTTATTTTTGGCTGCATTGGGTCTTTGTTGCTGCATGCGGGCTTCCTCTAGTTGCAGCGAAGTGGGGGCTACTCTTCATTGTGGTGCACAGGCTTCTCGTTGCGGTGGCTTCTCTTGTTGCAGAGCACGGGCTCTAGGGCGCGTGGGCTCAGTAGTTGTGGCTTGTGGACTCTAGAGCGCAGTCTCAGTAGTTGTGGCACACGGGCTTAGTTGCTCCGCGGCATGTGGGATCTTCCCGGACCAGGGCTTGAACCCTTGTCCCCTGCATTGGCAGGCGGATTCTTAACCACCAGGGAAGTCCCTAACCATTTTTAAAGTGTACTTTTTTGTGGCATTACGTACATTCACTTGGTTTTGTGACCATCCATCTTCAGAAGTTTTTATGTTTCTTCCTCAATGGAAACTCCATACCCAGTAAACAGTAACTCTCCATTTCCGCATGCTCCCAGCCTCTGGTAACCACTACTCAACTTTGCCTGTGAAATTGACTATTCCAAGTAACTCATATAAGTAGAGTCATAGGGTATTTGTCCTTTTGTGCCTGGCTTATTTTATTTAGTATAATGTCCTCAAGGTTCATCCATGTTTGTTGCATGCATCAGAAATTCCTCCCTTTTTAAGGCTAAATAACATTCCATTGTATGTGTATACACCATATATGCTTATCCTTTTATCTATAGATAGAAACTTGGGTTGCTTCTATTTTTTAGCTACTGTGATTAATACTGCTATGAACATGGGTGTACAGCTATCTCTTTGAGACCCTACTTTTAATTTTTTTTTGGTGTATATCCAGAAGTGGAATTACTGAATCGACGGTAATTCTACTTTTGATTTTTTTTTTTCTTGAGGACCTGCCATACTGGTTTCCGTAGTGGCTGCACCATTTTACATTCCTACCAGTGGTATTCAAGGATTCCAATTTCTCTGCATCTTCTCCAAAACGTATTTTCTATTTTTAATTTTTTATCATAATAGCTATCCTACTGGGTGTGAAGTGTGTTTTGTTGTTATAATCGTGTTTTCATGGCATATTATATTTAGTTGTATGCTTGGCACTTAGTAGCTCTTCAATAAGTGTTGAGTAAATAAAGGAAAATTACAGTCATTTTTGTCTGTTTGGAAGGTTTATTGTTTATAAGTGGTTTTTGCCTTAAGGTATAACTTGCTCCTAGACATCACATTCTTTAAAAAAAAAATTTATTTATTTTTGGCTGCATTGGGTCTTATTTGAGGCACATGGGATCTTTCGTTGCGGCACGCAGGCTTAGTTGCCCCACAGCCTGTGGGATCTCAGTTCCCTGACCAGAGATCGAACCTGCGTCCCCTGCATTGGAAGGTGGATTCTTAACCACTGGGCCACCAGAGAAGTCCCCTAGACATCACATTTTGAATTACATTATTGCCGGTAAAATCCAGGCTGGACATAACGTCACCTTTGGGTTCAAATACTAACTGTAAATGGGAAGAGGCAGATAAAACTACATGTAGTACGGGGTTCCCCAACCCCCAGGCCACAGACTGATACTGGTCCGTGGCCTGTTAGGAACTGGGTTGCACAGCAAGAGGTGAGCAGCGAGTAAGTGAGCGAAGCTTCATCTGTATTTACAGCCGTTCCCCATCACTTGCATTACCGCTTGAGCTCTGCCTCCTGTCAGATCAGCGGCAGCATTAGATTCTCAAAGGAGCTCAAACCCTACTGTGCACTGTGCATGCGAGGGATCTAGGTTGCGTGCTCCTTATGAGAATCTAATGCCTGATGATCTGAGGTTGAGCTGAGGCAGTGATGCTAGCACTGGGGAGCAGCTGCAAATACAGATTATCATCAGCAGAGGTTTGACTGCAGAGACCATAATAAATCAATTGCCTGCAGACTCCTCTCAAAACCCTATGTGGGAGTGGCAAGTGAAAACAAGCTCAGGGCTCCCACTGATTCTGCATTATGGTGAGTTGTGTAGTTATTTCATTATATATTACAGTGTAATAATAGTAGAAATAAAGTGCCCAATAAATGTAATGCGCTTGAATCATCCCAAAACCATCCCATCAACACACCCGCCCACCAGCCACCATCCGTGGAAAAATTGTCTTCCAGGAAAACGGTCCCTGGTGCCAAAAAGGTTGGGGACCGCTGATGTAATAGTAACTACATACACTTGTCCCTTGGTATCTGCACAGGATTGGTTCTAGGACCTCCCTCAGATACCAAAATTTGTGGATGCTCATGTCCCTTATAGAAATGGCATAATAGGGACATCCTTGGTGGTCCAGTGGTTAAGACTCTGTGCTTCCATTGCATGGGACACGGGTTCTATCTCTGGTTGGGGAACGAAGATTCCGCATGCCACATGGCGTGGCCAAAAAAAAAAGAAATGGCATGATATTTCTTGAATATAACCTATACACATCCTCCTGTATACTTTAGATCATCTCTAGGACTTCCCCGGTGGCAGTAGTTAAGAATCCGCCTGCCAATGCAGGGGTCACAGGTTTGATCCCTCTTCCGGGAAGATTCCACATGCTGCGGAGCAGCTAAGCTCATGCGCCACAACTACTGAGCCTGCGCTCTAGAGCCCACGAGCCACAACTACTGAGCCCTGTGTGCCACAACTACTGAAGCCTGCGCACCTAGAGCCCCTGCTCCACAACAAGAGAAGCCACTGTGGTGAGAAGCCCGTGCCCCACAACTAGGGAAAGCAACGAAGACCCAATGCAGCCAAAAATAAATAAATAAATTTAAAGAATGGGAAATCATCTCTAGATTACTTATAATACCTAATATAATGTAAATGCTATGTAAATAATTGCGATAGTGTGGCAGACTCAAAGTTTTGCTTTTTGAAACTTTCTGAAAAAAATTTTTTCTAATATTTTGCGTGGTTGGTTGAATCTGTGGATGCAGAGGGCTGGTTATATAGTGGTAAAATAATTGCTGGTTAAAATTGGTGATATTTGATATTTTTGTTTAAAATTGGTATAATCATAAACCATAGGCATTTAGACTGCTTTAGTAAATTGGCTTGAGAGCTACCAGGAAAATCTAAAATCCTAATGGTTTGTTTCTTCAGAATTTGCATTCTAGAGAACCTTTATGTTTTATCTCACATTTCTTCCTTATCCCTGAATTTTATCCGTGTCGTTTTCTATAATCTGGAAGTTTTGCTTACTGTGTC
Source organism: Tursiops truncatus (assembly GCF_011762595.2). Taxonomy (NCBI): domain Eukaryota; kingdom Metazoa; phylum Chordata; class Mammalia; order Artiodactyla; family Delphinidae; genus Tursiops; species Tursiops truncatus. The sequence continues at coordinate 35,233,632 of NC_047039.1, forward strand.
TGCTTTCTTTCAGATTTTCTATTTTGTGCATACATTATTTTGTATATACTGTATATGATGACTTCGGTGAGCAGTGACCGGTCCAGAGGTGCTCGGGAAAAGCCACAGATTTCAGCGACACAGGCAACACAACTACAGAAACAAGTGGTACAGGTAAGTTTTTGTGGAACTCTTGTTTGCTTTGTTTAAAATTACAGAAATTAAGGGGGCACATGTACTTTAATGTTTTCTTTTTTAGGAAACCTGGGATTTTGAAACTTGTTTTTAAAAGGTAGGTAGTATATAATAGGAAAGAGTAGATACTGATTCAGGTAACGTGGGACGTTGTTTCTTAACTATTTAATCCTGAACTTTTTCCTCCTACCTGTTAGCACCTAGACCATCTCCTTTTCTTTATTATTATTAAAAAAAAATTATTTATTTGGCTGCACCTGGTCTTAGTTGTGGCTAGCTGGCTCTTAGTTGCGGCATGCAGGATCTAGTTCCGGACCAAAGGTCGAACCCAGGCCCCCCTGCATTGGGAGTGTGGAGTCTTAACCACTGGACCACCAGAGAAGTCCCTTCTTTTCTTTATTATTAATCTAGGTGTGTCCCTGGAATGTAATGCGAAAATCCCAAGTATATGGAGACGTAATACTCTGAAGTAGAGAAATATCTGAATCATGCAAGTTTTAAAAAATATTTATTTATTTTTGGCTGCGTTTGGTCTTCGTTGCTGCGCGCGGGCTTTCTCTAGTTGTGGCGAGGGGGGGCTACTCTTTGTTGCGGTGCACGGGCTTCTCATTGCAGTGGCTTCTCCTGTTGCAGAGCAAGGGCTCTAGGCACGCGGGCTTTAGTAGTTGCAGCTTGCAGGCTCAGTAATTGTGGCTCGCAGGCTCTAGAGCACAGGCTTAGTAGTTGTGGCACACGGGCTTAGTTGCTCTGCAGCATGTGGGATCTTTCCTGACCAGGGCTCGAACCCATGTCCCCTGAATTGGCAGGCGGATTCTTAACCACTGCACCACCTGGGAAGTCCCTGAATTATACAGTTTTAAAAAGCTGCCTTTTCTGGGACTTCCTTGGTGGTCTAGTGGTTAAGACTCTGCACTTCCACTGCAGGGGGTGCGGGTTCGATACCTGTTCTGGGAACTAAAATCCCACATGCTGCATGGTGTGGCCAAAACAACAAACAAACAAAACCTTCCTTTTCTTTCATGCATCATTACCTAGGAAGAGTGCTTTTTTTTCTTTTTTTTTTTTTTTGTGGTACGCGGGCCTCTCACTGTTGTGGCCTCTCCCGTTGCGGAGCAGAGGCTCCGGACGCACAGGCTCAGCGGCTATGGCTCAAGGGCCCAGCCACTCTGCGGCATGTGGGATCTTCCCGGACCGGGGCACGAACCCGTGTCCCCTGCATCGACAGGCAGACTCTCAACCACTGCGCCACCAGGGAAGCCCCCTAGGAAGAGTGTTTTAATCTTAGAAAGGATTTTTTTTTTTAATTAATTAATTAATTTTTGGCTGTGTTGGGTCTTCGTTGCTGTGCGTGGGCTTTCTGTAGTTGTGGTGAGTGGGGGCTACTCTTCTTTGTGGTGTGCGGGCTTCTCATTGTGGTGGCTTCTCTTGTCGTGGAGCACAGGCTATAGGCACATGGGTTTCAGTAGTTGTAGCACACGGACTCAGTAGTTGTGGCGCACGGGCTTAGTTGCTCCGCGGCATATGGGATCTTCCCGGACCAGGGCTCGAACCCGTGTCCCCTGCATTGGCAGCAGGTTCGCAACCACTGCGCCACCAGGGAAGTCCCTTAGAAAGGCTTTTAATGAACAAGATCCATTTGTATAAAATATTTAATGTTAAATAGTCCCTCCTTCTCAATTTGTATTATTTTAAATGAAGTGAGATAATCCAAGTAAAATGCTAGCTAAGCACAGTACATGGTACAGAATTGAGCATTTTATACATGTTGTTGATTAGATTGGCAAACATTTTTTCAGAGACAGTTTGGAAGTAAGTAAATAAACCTTATGCAGTCTATCATAATTTCAGATTGATGATTTGACTGTACTTTGATAGCTAATTACAGGTACTTTTTTTTTTTGCGGTACGCGGGCCTCTCACTGTCGTGGCCTATCCCGTTGCGGAGCACAGGCTCCGGACGCGCAGGCCCAGCGGCTGTGGCTAATGGGCCCAGCCGCTCTGCGGCATGTGGGATCTTCCTGGACCGGGGCACGAACCCGTGTCCCCTGCATCGGCAGGCGGTCTCTCAACACTGCGCCACCAGGGAAGCCCTACAGGTACTTTTTTTAAACAAGTTCCCTGTTGATGTTAAGGGACATAGGAGATGGAGTCAACTCAGTGGTTGCATCATATCTTCCAGTATAAGGTTAGTCTTGTATTTTGCTGCTATCAACAAACATCTTTTATTTAGTGTTTGCTCCTAAATACCCTTACCCTGGTAGGTATTTATTCACAACTGACCGAGAAAGACTGGCTATTGTGGGAAAAATTTGGACTTTCTGTATGGAGTAGGCCTTCTCTGTATAGATGAATGCTTAAGAAAATGTTTGTTTCATGAATAGCCTAAATAAAAGTTATGAGTAATCATAGGTACAATCCTGCTACAGTCAAATATAAATTAAAATATTTTATTTTGTTATTTATCAAATCAGTAAAGACTAAATATTAAAAGTGAATTGTTGGGAATGTAAACTATCTCCATCTTCCACCCAAATAAAATCCTTGGAATGATTTCCAGAGAATCAAAGTCTCCGGAATGGAGGAAGGAGGGCTCCCTTCCTGCCAAGTGTTGTCCCTAATCATTTTTCCATTGGCCCTTTGGGGATGGCTCATTTTATATAATTAGAAGAAAAAAGCTGCCCACTGAGCTTTGAGAAGGATTCCTAGACCCTTAGATTTCTGATTTTCCTTGTAAAAAAAAAAAAGTTTTGTGAGAATTTCTCAAAGGAGTATTAGTAAAATTGTCCATGTTCATTTATCCATTAACCCCATTCTGGGAAGTACTTCCTAAGGAAGTAACCTGAAATTGGGGGTGGGGTGTGTGTGCTTCATTCCACAAGATGCTTATCGCCCAATTCTAAATGTGTAATGGTAGAGGTGTACTGCGATACCCTATGGAGGTAGCAGGATGTAAGAGAAAAACCGCTGAGCTCTTTTGAATCTGAATAAACCTGGGTTTGGGACCTAAGTTTACCACTTTACCAATTAGATGTATTACTTAAGTCTCTTTGAACCTCAGTTTAAAAAAAAAAAATGCTTGGAGAGTTAGAGAAAAGTTTCAAGAGTAGTATACATAATTCTCAAATGTCCTTCTTCCATATCCCCCCAGATTTTACATATTTACCGTGTTTACTAATTTATCCTTTTCTCTCTCCTTCTACAAAGGAGAAACTACACACAGCTTTTCCCCTGAACCTTTGGAGAATAAGTTGCAGATATGGTGCATCTTTACCCCTAAATACTTTAGTGTGTATATTGTTAAAAAACGAGGATCTTATTTTACGTAATCACAGTACAGTTATCAAAAATCAGGATGTTAACTCATCTAATATAACCTGTACATTGTATTCATATTTTCCGGATTGTCCCAATAGTGTCGTTTTTAGCTAATTAAGTCCTTGATCATACATTGTATTCAGGTGTCAATTCTTTTTAGTCTCTTTTTTTTAAAATAAATGTATTTATATATTTATTTTATTTATTTGGCTGTGTTGGGTCTTTGTTGCTGTGCGCGGGCTTACTGTAGTTGCAGGGAGTGGGGGCCACACTTCGTGGGCTTTCTTTAGTTGCAGCAAGCGGGGGCTACGCTTTGTTGCAGTGGCTTTTCTTGTTGCGGAGCACGGGCAGAGGGGGGTTATGCATTTTTGGTAGAAATACCACAGAAACGATGATCTTTTTTTTAAATTAATTTAATTTTGGCTGCGTTGGGTCTTTGTTGCTGTGTGCGAACTTTTCTCTAGTTGCAGCGAGCGGGGGCTACTCTTGGTTGTGGTGCGTGGGCTTGTCATTGTGGTGGCTTCTCTTGTTGTGGAGCACGGGCTGTAGGGCGTGCTGGCTCAGTAGTTTTGGTGCACGGGCTTAGTTGCTCCGTGGCATGTGGGATCTTCCCAGACCAGGGCTCGAATCCATGTCCCCTGCATTGGCAGGCGGATTCTTAACCACTGCGCCACCAGGGAAGTCCTGATGATCTGTCCTTAATGCATCATATTATGACGTATAGGACATAGGTTTGTCTTATAAACTCGTAATCAGTTTTGTCATTTGATTATATAGTATCATGTGGGGAGATAAAAAACTCCGGTTTTTAAAAATGTAAAATGAAGTATGGTAATATTGAACTTAAAAATAAAAGTTATTTTATGAGCAAAAATGGGCTTATTTGGGAATAGCAGAGAATTGCAATTCAGAACAAGCAAGCCACGGCAAAAACCATAGGCAAGGGACTTCCCTGGTGGTCCAGTGGTAGAAAATCTGCCTTCCTATGCAGGGGATGTGGGTTCGATCCCTGATCGGGGAACTAAGATCCCACATGCCGCGGGGCAACTGAGGCTGCGCGCCACAACTACTGAGCCCGCATGCCGCAAACTACAGAGCCCACGTGCTCTGGAGCCTGCGCCACAACCAGAGAAGAGAAAACCCACATGCCATAACTAGAGAGAAGCCCGCGCACTGCAACGAAGAGCCCACGCGCCGCAGTGAAAGATCCTGCATGCCTCAACGAAGATCCAGCGTGCCACAAGTAAGACCCGACACAGCCAAAGAAATTAAAAAAACAAAACAAAAACAACCATAGGCGAGTCCCAGAAACAGAGGAACCTTATTTTATAGAGGAAGAGGAAGTTGGGAGGGGTTGTTTGGAGCAAGTCCATTAGAGAAAAGTGAGGTTCAGGGTAATAAGGGTTTCTCATTAGCTGAGTTGCTGGAGTAGTTGATTTCTTGTAGGGATGCAGTGTACATCTTTTCCCATTGGGGCCTACAATGATAGTTTTTCCTGTAATTGACCTCTAGTGGTACTGCATGAGAGCTTCCCCTTCTGGCCTCCTGATTCCATTTTAGCGAGGTTTCCCGTTATTATTCTCACAATATTTACTTTGCAGGATGGTTGGAAGGAATTAGAAATTGCATAAGTTGTGTTCAGGAAGTGGCAGCTTTTATTGTATATTCCACATAAGTTATGAAGTGATTATAATATTTGAAATTTTGATGGAAAAGGCCCGGTTATTGAAAGGACCCAATATTATAGCACAACTGTTAAAACATTTAAGAGAAAAGACTAGTAGGCTATATTAATAATGCTTATCTTTGGATGGTGGGCATAAGGATGATTAAAAACAAAAAATCCTACTTCATTATATTTTCCAAATTTACTGGGTGACAGATCCAGCACAAAACATTTGGCTCCACTAGAAAAGCTATGAACACATTCTTCATTGTGAAAGTAGCTTTAGCTTCTTATGAGCCAAGTGAATGAAAGAGAGATCCAGGGAAAGAGAGTTAGTAATGCTATTTTTCTTGGCAAGAGTTTTTTTCCACTTGACAGTTGTATGGTAAATGTCACTGATGTTTGTTGTAGGGGAGGGTGTATAACCTTGTTAACTTACCCCTTTATTCTGCTTTTTCCTCTGATTTCACAAACTGTACAGATCTCTTGACACATTCTGGAGCTCAGCCTGACAACTTGCCTATCATACTCTAATTTGTTTGGTGCTCTAGGTCAGTCAGCAAAGGAAAAAAATATTTAAAATTCTGATTTAAAACGTTTTATACTTCATCACTGTGCTATGCTAGTATTGCAATACTGTACTTGTTAAACCACTGTCAAGTGCATCAGCTGTGCTGCTTTCAGAAGTTATGTCTAGGTGGTCTGTAATCTCTTAGGAATAAAACAGATGATATCACTGAAGAGAAGTGCAAAGAATCACAGTATTTAAGCTGAAAAAGCTAAGTCTGAATAAATTAGTAATTGGTATTTACCTTACATATGGTAATGAATAGTGACTTCAGGGTTAGAAATGTGTGGGCACAACAGAAGCAGCCGCATAGCACAGGGAGATCAGCTCTGTGCTTTGTGACCACCTAGAGGGGTGGGATGGGGGGGTGGGAGGGAGACACAAGGGGGAGGAGATATGGGGATGTATGTTTATGTATAGCTGATTCACTTTGTTATAAAGCAGAAACTAACACACTGTTGTAAAGCAATTATACTCCAATAAAGATGTTAAAAAAATAAAATGAAAATAAATATGTAGAAGCCCTAGACTGTTGTCTACAGCAAAATGCTGTTGGTAATAACTATTCTGCTTATAATCTTTACTGGAAGTCTGTCAACTTGAGTGTTTTCTTATTAATATTTTATAAGATAATAGAATTGGGGAGCTTTCTTTGTTTCTGTAATTTGTATACATTTAGGAAGCACAGGCAATTCTCTGGCAGTTTTTAAGTTTAAATATTCCTACCTTTAGAGCTATTATTGTAGTTATCTTCTCCTTTGCCCTATTACTTTTAATTGATCCTACATCCCTTTTCAGAAAGATATTACAGCCAGAGTCCCTGGCTTTGGTGTATCTTATACTCTGTGAAATTTCTATATGCCATATTTTCTGTGTGAGGAGTCTTGAACCAGGCACATTCTGCTAATAAACATCATACAGTGAGTGAGTGAATTTCTACAACTGGTTTGCAGTTCACTTTCTTGCATTTTTTCCCATTTATTATATATGCGTGTGTGTGTGTGTGTGTGTTTTAATTGAAGTATAGTTGATTTACACATTGTTAGTTTCAGGTGTACAGCAGAGTGATTCAGTTTTATATATATATATATTTTTGCAGATTATTGTCCATTATAGGTTATTATATCAAATACAGTTCCCTTTTTCTTGCAGTAAATCCTTGTTGCTTAACTATTTTCTGTAAAATAGTTTGTATCTGTTAATCCCGTACTCCTCTAATTTATCCCTCCTCTGCTTTCTTTCCCCTTTGGTAACTATAAGTTTGTTTTCTATGTCTGTGAGTCCATTTCTGTTTTGTATATCGATTCATTGCTATTATTTTTTATTTTACTGGTTGATTGATTTATTGATTGATTGCTGCACTGCGTGGCATGCGGAACTTTCCTGATCAGGGATTGAACCCACACCTCCTGCAGTGGAAGTGTGGAGTCTTAACAGCTGGACCACCAGGGAAGTCCGGTATTATTTTTTAGATTCCATATATAAGTGATATCATATAATACTTGTCTTTCTCTGTCTTCGTTTATATTTTTTATTTTAGCTGCTGTTTAACATCTGTGTTTTCCCCTTCTTTTCCTTTGCTTCTCCTTCCCTCCCTCCCTCCCTCCCTCCCTTCCTTCCTTCCTTCCTTCCTTCCTTCCTTCCTTCCTTCTTTGTTGGGTCTTCGTTGCTGCACGTGGTCTTTCTCTAGTTGCAGCGAGAGGGGGCTACTCTTCGTTGCTGTGCGCGGGCTTCTTATTGCTGTGGCTTCTCTTGTTGCGGAGCACAGGCTCTACGTGCGTGGGCTTCAGTAGTTGTGGCACATGGGCTCAGTAGTTGTGGCTCGCGGGCTCTAGAGTGCAGGCTCAGTAGTTGTGGTGCATGGGCTTAGCTGCTCCACGGCATGTGGGATCTTCCTGGACCAGGGCTCGAACCCGTGTCCTCTGCATTGGCAGGCGGATTCTTAAGCACTGCGCCACCAGGGAAGTCCCTTGCCCTTTCTTTTTGACCTTTTTCCAGACCTCTTTTTTTGATCTGCTGAAATTTTTCCCCCCTAACATTTTATTATGAAAATGTTCAAATATAACGAGAAGCTGAAAGAGTTGTACAGCAAACACCCATACACTCACAATTACCTTTTTTGCTGTATTTGTTTTACCACATCTGACTAGCTATCCATCATGCTATCTTATTTTTTTTTTGATGCGTTTCAAAGTGAAGACATACTTTACCCTTGAACACTTTAGCTTATATATCATTAACTAGAGTTTAATATTTATCTAGGTTTCTCTTTTTTTATATGTGAAATTTACATACAGACATTTTAAGTGTATCAGATCATTTTTTGTAGGATGCATATACTTGTGTAACCCAGTCTCCTATCAAGATACAGAACATCACCCTCATCCCAGAAAGTTCTGCTCATTGTATTTTTCAAAAAAACATAATTTTTATTTTATATTTATTTATTTATTAATTATTTGTTTATTTTGGGTGTGCTGGGTCTGAGCTGTAGCATGCGTGATCTTTAGTTACGGCATGCCGGCTCTAGTTGCGGCATGCGAACTCTTAGTTGCAGCATGTAGGATCTAGTTCCCTGACCAGGGATCGAACTCAGGCCCCCTACATGGGGAGCGCAGAGTCTTACCTACTGGACCACTGGGGAAGTCCCTCATTTTATTTTCTTGGTACAGACACCTGCTTTAGAGTTCTGGTGATTTTCTTAATGTACCGTTGACTGCTTTCCACCTTGCCTGGAACTCTCATTTCCATCTTTCTCTGTGCCTCTTTTCATTTGATTCTTGAAGATTTCCTATGACTAATGCAGACTGGGTTCTCCCAGTTCTTGTGCATGTTGTAGTCACTTTTCTCAGTCTTCAAATGTAAAGTGACAGAAGAAACATCTCCTTTTACATTCCTTCCTTCTTGTGGCCACACTAGCCTAGACTGTCATGACTGCATTCTTAGACTGTTCAAATAGCTTCTTCCCTTGTTGGGAGGCAGCATGATTGATATACTGGATATTACACACCTCTGGTAGTTAGGAGGTTTGTGCCAGTAACACCTAGCATAAAGCGTGAGTAAATTACTTGGTACAGTATGGAGTTGAACTGTATTACTACCTCTTAAGATCTTTCTAGCGATAAAACAGAAGCTCTACTTTATGATTTAAAAATTTTTATAATAGAAACTTTTTGATTTTATAGAAAGATAATGCTTCATGGATGAATAGTTTCATGATGGTTATTTACCAAATTGCTGTTGGCCCTATCCTGTATAATACTTTTAATGTGTTCTTCTCAAGTTTTAGCATTTTTCTGAGAGAGTGTGTGTCTGTGTGTACTAATATTTTAAAGCTGTAAGAATTTAGTTCATGCATATATTCTACTTTCCTTGCTTAATTGCCTAAGGACTTTTCCTGTCTAATTGCATTGATTAGACTCTTCAGTACAAATGGCTGGAACAGACATCCTTATTTTGTTCTTGATCTTAGGAGGAAAGCTTTCAGTTGTCTTTCACCATTAAGTAGAATGTTAAATTGTAGGTTTTTTAAGTTGACTTTATTAGGTTGAGGAAGTTCCCTTCTATTTCTGATTTGTTGGGGTTTTTTTGTTTGTTTATCCTAAAAGGGTATTGGATCTTATCAAATTCTTTTTCTATGTCTACTGAAATAATCATGTGGGTATTGTCTGTTATTCTATTAATATGGTGTATTACGTTAAAATGTTAAACAACCTTGCGTTCTTAGGGTAAACTTAACTTGGTCATTGTACATATTGGTAAGTTGCTGGTATGGTAAGGTTTGCTAGGATTTTGTGGGGGGATATTTTTCTCTAGTTGTCTTTGCTTTTGGTATCAGGGTAATACTGGCCACATAGAATGATATAGAAAATGTTCCCTTCTCTATTTTTTCGGGAAAGTTTGTGAAAAATTGGTGATTGATGTTCTTTCATTGTTCGGTAGAATTTACCAGTGAAGCCATCTGGGCCTGGGTTTTTCTTTCTGGGAACTTCTTTGATGACGAGTTCAATCACTTGTTAACAGATTTTCAGTTCTTCTTGAGTCAGTTTCAGTAGTTTGTGTCTTTTTAGGAATTTGCCTTTTTAGACAAAATTGTTGATTTTTGTCTAGGTTATCCAGCTTGATGGCATACACTTGTTCATGGTTATTTTCCTACAATCCTTTTTATTCCTCTAAAGTTTGTAGTGATGTTCCCTATTTCATTCCTAATTTTGATAACTTGAGGCTTCTCTCTCTTTTCTTGCTTGTTCTAGCTAAAAGGTTTGTCAATTTTGTTGTTTTTCTCTTGTTTATTTCGTTTATTTCTACTGTAGTTTCTATTCTTTCTTTCTTTAAAAAACTGTTTTGGAATGAGTGTTTTGGAAGATTTGCTGAAAAGTTGGAAAATGATACAGAGGTCTCTACAACATGTACCAATCTTCCCTTAATGCTAACATTTTATATCAAATGTTGGAAAACTTTTCCCAAAAAGGGTCAGATGGCAAGTATTTCATGCTCTGCAGGCCACACACAATCTCTGTTGCATGTTCCTTCTTTGTTTTTGTTGTATTACAACATTTTTTTTTTTTAATTTATTTATGTTTGGTTGTGTTGGGTCTTAGTTGTAGCTTGCGGGGCATGAGGGATTTTTGTTGCAGCATGCGGGTTCTTCAATGTGGCGTGCGGGCTTCTCTCTAGTTGTGGCTTGCGGGTTTTCTCTAGTTGAGGTATGTAGGCACCAGAGTGCATGGGCTCTGTAGTTTGCGGCACCCAGACTCTCTAGTTGAGACGCCTGAGCTCAGTAGTTGTGGCGCATGGGCTTAGTTGTCCTATGGCATATGGGATCTTAGTTCCCCAACCAGGGATCGAACCCGTGTCCCCTGCATTGGAAGGCAGATTCTTTACCACTGGACCACCAGGGAAGTCCCTACAACATTTAAAAAATTTTAAAACCTTTCTTAGCTGGCACACCATACAAAAATCAGATCTTAGGCTATAGTTTACTAACTTCTGTCTTATATAATTATTTGTCAAGAGTAAGATAATAACATTGGCACAATATTATTAAATTAATACAGTCTTTATTTGGGTTTCCCTAGTTTTTCCACTAAGGTCTCTTTTCTTTCTTGTTTTAAATATTTATTTATTTATTTGGCTGAGTCAGGTCTTAGTTGTGGCACGCGGGATCTTCCTTGTGGCATGTGGGATCTTTTTGTTGCAGTGCACAGGCTTAGTTGCCCCATGGCATGTGGGATCTTAGTTCCCTGACCAGAGATTGAACCTGCGTCCTGTGCATTGGAAGGCAGATTCTTAACCACTAGACCACCAAGGAAGTCCCAAGTTCTCTTTTCTGTTCCAGGATTTGTTTTCATGTCTCCTTAGTCTCTTCTGATCTGCAACAGTTTTTCAGTCTTTCCTTGTTTTTCCTGACCATTGCACATTTGAAGAGTATATTTATAGGTTTGTTTTGTTTTGTTTTTCGTACACGGCCTCTCACTGCTGTGGCCTCTCCTGTTGCAGAGCATAGGCTCCGGACGCGCAGGCTCAGTGGCCATGGCTCACGGGCCCAGCCGCTCCGCAGCATGTGGGATCTTCCTGGACCGGGGCACGAACCTGTGTCCCCTGCATTGGCAGGCGAACTCTCAACTGTGCCACCAGGGAAGCCCCTATTTACAGGTTTTTAAAGTAATTGGTTACCTGTCATCCTCCAAAGGTGAATAATTAGTATTAAAAATATTATTGTGAACCTATGAATTTAAACATTTGAAGGATTTCAGTTATTTCTAGTTATTACCCTTTTTGAAGTTGAAATTATCCTATCTTTGGCCAGGTCTCTTCAAATTGGCTCCTGAGGGCTTTTTGACTTTCTAGTAATCTTTGATGGTTTCTTCATAAACTGGTATGATGAGTTATTCCAGACTTATTTTGTATAATTCCTGCTGTGTACCTAGATCAGACATTGCTCTAAGGAATCCTGGCATCTTTTAGTAGGAAATGGCACTTAGAGACCTCAATCTGGTAACTGATGTTTATTGTTACTGGGCTTGTCATTGTTTATAGGTCTCTCCAGTGGACAGTTAAAAGTAAAATGCCTTATGAGTTAGTAATGCTGATAGTTCAAATTCAGGACTACAGGATTTTCACTTCTTTTATATTACATTTTGATCACTTCTACACTGAGAATACTAGTTTCTTCAGAACCAGGGGATGGTATAATTATATATATACATATTTTTTTAATTTAAGTTTTTTGGCTGCGTTGGGTCTTCGTTGCTGCGTGCGGGCTTTCTCTAGTTGGGGCAAGTGGTGGCTACTCTGTTGCGGTGCGCGGGCTTCTCATTGCGGTGGCTTCTCTTGTTGCGGAGCATGGGCTCTAGGCACGTGGGCTCAGTAGTTGTGGCTCGCAGGCTCTAGAGCACAGGCTCAGTAGTTGTGGCGCATGGGCTTAGTTACTCCGCGGCATGTGGGATCTTCCCGGACCAGGGCTCGAACCCATGTCCCCTGCATTGGCAGGCGGATTCTTTTTTTTTTGTTTTTTTGCGGTACGCGGGCCTCTCACTGTTGTGACCTCTCCCGTTGCGGAGCAACAGCCTCCCGACGTGCAGGCTCAGCGGCCATGGCTCACGGGCCCAGCCGCTCTGCCGCATGTGGGATCTTCCCGGACCGGGGCATGAACCCGTGTCCCCTGCATCGTTAGGCGGACTCTCAACCACTGCACCACCAGGGAAGCCCGGCAGGCGGATTCTTAACCACTGCGCCACCAGGGGAGTCCTGATATAAATGTTTACATCCTTTGCTGGAGCAACAACGTGTGTATCAGTCTCTGATTCTGTAAAAATGTTCTGAATTTAGAATTTTAAACTTTATCTTGAAGTCAGTTGATAGAACAAATGTCTAACTGAATAATTTCTGCCGACTTGAAATTTCAAGGAAACTGCTTCGTTTATTTGCTTCAGCTTCTTTTGTAGTAGCTTTTAAACTGATAGTAACTTGCAGGATGATCACACTTGCACATCTGAGGGCCTTGATCTTTATTAGTATTGGTGAAAATTATTCAACAACCAAGAGGCACTCTGTGTATGGACCTGGGAAGTAAGTGTCTACAATTCTTCGACACAAACAGGGATCTCATAGCCATCCTTTTTTTGCTGTTTGCTGTCTCATAATGTGACTCTGTACCTGGGAACCATTGTCAGCAGTCATTCCATTATTTCATGACACAGCGTTTTTGGTTATCTAGAATAAGTTAGTCACTCTGCTGGAATTTAGTAACTTGTTATCTGCTTTCTTTTATGATGGTTACTACTTGGTTTTTCACTGTGAGAGCCTTAATACAAGACCGCCTCCATTAATAGCCTTGAAAGCATATTTTACTTGATAGAGGTGGTCCTCAAGTGAAAAAATGATGTGGCTGCTAATGCCAGCCTGAAGGACAGATTGGTGCACCCACTGCTCCAGGGTACAGCCTTTGGTACCCATTGCACCTGAATCAGCCGATAAGCTCCATCTGAAACTTGTAAGATTCCCCCTCTACCCCCCTTTAAATATTATACTGTATCTACATACCCTATTCATGTGCCCATTGTATACTGTACTTTCTCCATTTGAGACATCATTTAGTTTTACTTCTACAATAAGTATATGCTTAACAGTCACCATTAATACTTAGGTCAGTATCTCTAGTCATTTTGGTTGTTTGAAGCCAATGCTGTTATTGATTCCTCAGGAAAGGCTCATGAGAATAAGCCTTTTTCCTGTTTTCTTCCGTGCTGGTAACAATTTATGCCCTTTCTATTTGAGCATAAAGTCAGTTTTGCTCTCTATAAATGCTAGGCTCATATTTTCTGTACTTGAGTATCTTAAAATGTTACTTAATTTTCTTTTTGCATAAAGCACTGCTTTTGACAAGTTTAATGACACACTGATTTCTTTCCCTTGTAAGTCTTTTGTCATTTCTGCCTACATGCACGATGGATATTTTTTAGAGTCCAGATATTTTACTAGAAAATTTCTCAGTATGGGTTGTTATGGGTTGATGTTCTTAAGTATGGTGTGTTTTCTTTCACAAATTTGAACATTATTCTATTTGCTTTCCAGACATTTCTCTTGAATTTTAGCTTTAAACATTTGTACTGTTTCCTTTCTGTCCTTGTCTTCTTCAGAGACTTGTATTCTCCACAGATTCAGGTTGAGTTGTCTTTTGCCTACATTCAACATTTGACACTTTCTTTCTACCATTCTTTTATCTTTTCTTTTTCCTTTTTTAAATTTTTTACTTAAAGTATTTTTCCTCTTTCACCTTTTATTTCTCTTGTAGCATTAACTGTTAAGTTTATTTTTGTGTTCCTTCTAGTTTAGTCTTCATTTTCATTTCTGAATTAGAAAAACTTAGATATAAAATGTTATTCTTTTACGTCTTTATTGTTTTCTTCATGCTCAGTCTTTTAGTGCATTTTGAAACAGAAGATAGCAGTTTTGCTTTTTTCCTAGGCACCTTTTTTGGTGTACTGTCATTGGTTTTGGTGTGTATTAATCTGCTTATATTCTTTTTCTCTTATAGTAACTTTGTATGGGATTTGACCTTTAATTTTCTATTGCTCATTTTTATGTGAAATGAGTCTTTTTGGACTTTAACATGGCACCATGGTTCAAAGTGGCTTTTCTAATTTCATAGTGTTTCCTCTTTTTCTGAATAATTATGTTGGCTTGCTTTCTGAGATTTCCTGTCTTTGTTCTCCTCCCTCAGTGTGGACTTTTTTAGATTTTTCTATATATGTGGCCCAGTTTTGATTTTACTCCCAGTATTTTCTCTTGATGGGAACCTTAGCTGGTTAGTTTCAGTAGTTTATGATGGTAACTACCCCAGCCTATTTAAACCTTTCTGCAATCCTCACACATAGTTTGCTCTTGGAGTTGTCAAAACCCTATAGTGCCAGGTGCTGTGCTCAAATTGGCCCACCTTACTTTCCAGTAAGTGCCTCTTGGCTACTTGGGGTTTTCCTGTTCTTAGGCCAGTCAAACACCCCAGTGCTGGCCTCTGCCACAATTATTACCATGCAGATCTTGTATCTGTTGTTTTTTCTTTTCCTCTTTGTATTTTGAGGTTTGTAAGGGATACCTTGTCACCTAGTTTTATCCTGTGTTGTTGTTGTCCACAGGATTTTAGGTTTGCTATAAAGTTAGAACAAAGATGTTTCTTTATACAAACATAATTCCACTATCAAATTTCTTAAATGTATCATTGTTACAGTGTTCTTTCTCTACAGTTAATATTCCGGTTTTGTCAATGTGGGACTTTCATTTATTCCAGTAATGTCAGTTACGCCAGTAATGTCCTTTATAGCACGTTTCCTTCTTCCAGTATAGCGTCATCACATCCCCTTTGCTTGACATGCTTTTTTAGTCTTCATTAATCTGGAACTGTTCTTAACCTTTCTTGGTCTTCTGAAATAATAGCAATTTTGAAGAAGGCCAATTACTGTAAAAAATGTTCAATTTGAATTTGTGTTTTGATGTTTCCTTCTGATGAGATTCAGGTTATAGATCTCAGGAATGCTGTTTAACCGACATTGAGTATTTCTGAGTACCATATGTAGAGTCACGTGATGTCTCTCTGCCCCTCCCTGAGGATGTTAATTTTGATCACTGAGTCCAGATTTTCCCATTTCCCCTAATTTGTTGTTTACTAGATTTCTGCCAGCAACTAAAAAATAATCTTTGTGGAGACACTTTGAGACCATGTGTAAATAACCTCTTCCTCATCAAGCTTTCCCCTTTAGAATCAGCATTCGTTGATGATTCTTGTTTGAAATAGGCTTTACTGTGATGGTTGCAAAATGAAGATGTTTTCGGCTCTACTACTCCCTCTTATAGTCTTTTTATCATTGCCATATTAGTAAGTGTATTTTTATTTTTTAAAAATTTATTTATGTATTTATTTTTGGCTGTGTTGGTTCTTTGTTGCTGTGCACGGGCTTTCTCTAGTTGCAGCAAGCAGGGGCTACTCTTCGTTGTGGTGCGTGGGTTTCTCATCGCGGTGGCTTCTCTTGTTGGGGAGCATGGGCTCTAGGCGCACCAGCTTCAGTAGCTGTGGCATGTGGGCTCAGTAGTTGTGGCTTGCGGGCTCTAGAGTGCAGGCTTGGTAGTTGTGGCGCACGGGCTTAGTTGCTCCGCGGCATGTGGGATCTTCCCGGACCAGGACTTGAACCCATGTCCCCTGCATTGGCAGGCAGATTCTTAATCACTGCGCCACCAGGGAAGTCCCAGTAAGTGTATTTTTAAAAGATTACTCTAATGATCTAAGAAGTAAAAATCAAACCAAATAGAGATCATTTTTAATTGGTTAAATTTGCATTTTTTTAGACTGGAGTTTGAGGAAGCAGGCTCTTTTACACTGTTAATTGAGTATAAAGTTTTGCAGCCTTTGTGAAGAGCATTTTTGAGCAGATGGTATGAAACTACTTTTAACATTTTTCTATATACTTATTTGACCTAGTAGTTTCACATCTTTGTATTTATTCTAAGAAAGCTATCCTGGATGTATTAGGTGTAACAATGGCTCCCTGTAGTGTTTGGGTAGTAATGAAGAATTCAGAGTAAGTAAAATGCAAGACCTATCCTGTAGACTTGTATGCAGCTAATAAGCATTATGATATAGGTATTTACAATTGATTATGTATTCCTACAAAGTAGTGTGATTAGTATTTTGTTTTTGATATAAGAGAAAAATATGTAAGTACCAAATAAATAGTTTTTGGTATTAGATAGTTACCTTATGGGTCACTGTTATTTTCTTGTGGGCTTTGTGAAAATTTTGTAATTTAAGGAAATTTAATGGTAAGTGATGAACATTCATATTGCTTGGGTTGCAGCAGGGCTCAATGAATATGTGTTGAGGTACAATTTCTAGATTTGAAATTCAGAGTAGAAGTGATTGCTATCAGGAAAAATGGGCAAAAATTAATCATGCAGGGTTTTGGCACTAAGGGCCACATTGGTTTACTTTTTTTCTTTTTAGTTTATTATTTTTTAATTTTTAAATTATTTTTTATTTTTATTGAAGTATAGTTGATTTACAATATTGTGTTAATTACTGCTGTACAGCAGAGTGATTCAGTTTATATATATATATATATATATATATATATATATAGTTTTTTTATCCCAGTGGCTTACTTTCATAAAAGGTTGCCACTACCCAAAGCTCAAATGTATAACGTGGAAGTGCCGTCTTCCAGAACTCACCTTCCCCTTTGGTTTTCCTTTTTACTTCATACAGTTATTTCATACCTTGGTCCCTTTGGCTGCTGCATTGGGACTTCTCACTTGAGGGTGTGTGTAAAAAAGGCCCTTATATATACTGGTTAGGATTGAGGTAAAATTTGCCGTGTGTGTAGAAACTGTACAAACATCTTTCTGGGTGTAATGTAACACTACAACTGAGGTCACACCAGGCATAGGTTGGGATGAAAGGATTGGCCATTGGATTGGAGGGAACAGACCAAAGGTAGTGGGAGCTTGTATAATCAACCAACAACATGGACTGGAAAGCTCTTGTGAGAAGCGTTTTTACATTGTAAAAAACACTAACAACCTCTCCCCCTCCACCCCCATTGAGATTATTATGAATCTATATTAAAAGCAAAGGTGAAAAGTTGTTTGTTGGGACTTCCTTGGTGGCACAGTGGTTAAGAATCAGCCTGCCAATGCAGGGGACACGGGTTCGAGCCCTGGTCCGGGAAGATCCCACATGCTGCAGAGCAACTAAACCCGTGCGCCACAACTACTGAGCCTGCGCTCTAGAGCCCGTAAGCCACGACTACTGAGCTTGCGTGCCACAACTACTGAAGCCCACACGCCTAGAGCTCGTGCTCCGCAACAATAGAAGCCACCGCAATGAGAAGCACGCACACTGCAAAGAAGAATAGCCCCTGCTCTGCGCAACTAGAGAAAGCCTGCACACAGCAATGAAGACCCAATGCAGCCGTACATACATACATACATAAATATATTTTTAAAAAGTTGTTTATTATTAGCACTTGGTGGGTCTCCCCTCCCCCCCAAGCTCATTCAGTAATTTAAATGATTTAACTTTAAAAATATTTATGTTGGGAGTTAGTAAAGATTTTAGCTAGCAATGGTTGGTATGTTACTATTAACTGATGCACAAGAGTTACCTTTTTCAAATTTCTTATTTTTTATTATTTCTTTGGCTGTGCCACATGGCTTGTGGGATCTTAGTTCCCTGACCAGGGACAGAACCCACACCCTTGGCAGTGAAAACACGGAGTTGTAACCACTGAACTGCCAGGGAATTCCCCAAAGTTTCCTCATTTAAAAAATATCTTTCTGGGCTTCCCTGGTGGTGCAGTGGTTAAGAATCTGCATGCCAATGCAGGGGACACGGGTTCGAGCCCTGGTCTGGGAAGATCCCACATGCCACGGAGCAACTAAGCCTGTGCGCCACAACTACTGAGCCTGTGCTCTAGAGCCCGCGAGCCACAACTACCAAAGCCCGCACGCCTAGAGCCTGTGCTCCGCAACAAGAGAAGCCACGGCAATAAGAAGCCCGCACACCGCAACAAGAGTAGTCCCCGCTCACCACAACTAGAGAAAAGCCCGCGCACAGCAGCAAAGACCCAATGCAGCCATAAATAAATAAATAAAAAAAACCTTTCTAATTTTTAATTGCCAGAAATACTACAAAAGGAAACCTCAAAAATTCGGTAATTTGAATTTTTTTTTAAGAAGGATTTTGAGTGAAAAAAGCAACTGGAAAAGAGTTTTCTACATAGTTGACTAAGCGTTTGAAAGTTGCTTCCTTAAAATTCTGTTAAATTAAAACCATTTTAAAATTGTGGTTAAAAATAAAAATGTAACTTAAAAAATAATTTTTATTTAGATAAATACAGCCTTTTCCCTTCCGAACTGACCTTTTTTGAGTTGATAGCAGAGGTTTTTTGCTTTTTGACAGCAAGGTTGTGTCTAAGCCTGTATCCTGGCGGTTGTTTCCACTGCTTCCTGTTCTTCCACTTTCTGTTATGCTGTAACTTCATCTGCCCAGGGGAAAGAAAATTCAAAAAAGAAAATTCAAATGAGTCACAAGGCTAATGAAGATGAACAGGACTTCAGGTCTTTTGGTCAAAGGACTGGGACCTTTATGCTATTTAATTTGATGCTTATTTACCTTTTGGGAATACACTGTAGACATTTAAGAGGTCTAAATTCAGAGTCCTTTTTTTTAGTCAATCAGTATTTCTGTTACCACAGTGATAGAGAGTTTTTATCTGTTTATACCAGATTTTGGCATCTAACTTGTATTTTTGGTGCTCCAATCTTGAACAGTTGTATGTGCTTTTCCAGGCAACAGCTGAACAGATGCGTCTTGCTCAAGTGATCTTTGATAAAAATGATTCAGAGTTTGAAGCTAAAGTTAAACAGGTATGTTTCTGGCAAAGGATACTGTCATTTTTGTAATCTATTCTTACTGTGCTTAAAAAGATAATTTCACTAGAGATTCTTATTTTAAATTATGCTTCTTGCTTAGTTGTAAATAATTGGATTTTGAACTTGTGATTCAAAATCAAAATACCTGTATTGGTGGCTAGAGCGAAGGAGTTTTGGCAGTAGAACCTTTCTGAGTTACTAGTGTTACATGTGAACAATGAGCATTTGTGAAAGTACAGTGGCATTGTATATACCTGTGCATAGAAAGTATATTTAGTATATGGCAGGTTCTCAGAAAATTTTGTTCAGTGTTACAGAAGAGCTGATTTGCCTTTTCACATATTGTGGTGGTCCCAAACGTAGATTGGAAAAGTTATAAAATTAAATTTTAGGGTGATGTCTTCACTTAGAACTTCACTGATATAATATTATTTTAATTGCACATTCTTCTTTCCTGATAAGACTTCTTTTCCCTTCAAGATTGTAGAAACGAAGCAATAACCTTTGCCTTGGTAGAGGTCTACCAGTAATTCCTTGGAGTGAAAGTCCCTTGGTGAACTCTTTATTTTAGCCCTTTAGTATGTAAACTCTTTCTTCTTACTTATAGTTGCTGTCATTAGACTTAATGGTGATATTTTTGGAAAGCCACAAAAATTATTTATTAAAAATCATAGAACTTATTCGCTGGAATGAGATTTATGAATTGTTTGAGACATACTTCTACATATTATATCGCTTTTTATCTGAGTAGCATAGCAGATACACAAAAAAGAGCCCTGGTAGAGGAGTTCAGAGCTTTAAGTTTTTTTTTTTTTTTTTTGTGGTACGCGGGCCTCTCACTGTTGTGGCCTCTCCCGTTGCGGAGCACAGGCTCCGGACGCGCAGGCTCAGCGGCCATGGCTCATGGGCCCAGCCGCTCCGCGGCATGTGGGATCTTCCCAGACCGGGGCACGAACCCACGTCCCCTGCATTGGCAGGTGGACTCTCAACCACTGCACTACCAGGGAAGCCCCAGAGCTTTAAGTTTTAACGATGATTCTCTCTCTTACTAATCCAATCACTGGGGGAGTTTTGAAGGTTACTATAAATCTTTTTTTTTTTAAATAAATATTATTTATTAATTTATTTGGCTGCATTGGGTCTTGCTTGTTGTGCGTGGGCTTTCTCTAGTTGCAGCGAGTGGGGGCTATCCTTTGTTGTGATGCCTGGTCTTCTCATTGCGGTGGCTTCTCTTGTTGCGGAGCACAGGCTCTAGGTGCGTGAGCTTCAGTAGTTGTGGCATGCAGGCTCAGTAGTTGTGGCTTGTGGGCTTAGTTGTTCCATGGCATGTGGGATCTTCCAGGACCAGGGCTCGAACCTGTGTCCCCTGCATTGGCAGGTGGATTCTTAACCACTGCGCCGCCAGGGAAGTCCCTGCTGTGCATCTTAACAACTGCATGTGACGGGTATTGACCTACTATAGATCGTTGATAAAAATCTGACCTTATTAGTAGACATCCAAAGACTGAAGCATGGGAAAGCTGTAGAATGTATAGAACCTTGCTGGGTAACACAGGGAGGAAATCAGATGGAATGATGTGGTGTAAAGAGCTGTATTTATGAGACCAGGAGACCTGGCTTCCCGAAAGGCTAATTGTTTTGTGACCACAGAGAAATCGCTTCAGATGTTGGGGGTCAAACTGTTTTGAACTGCAGCTGATACATACTAAAATAGTTAAAGATACTTAAAACACAGCAGATATTTAAATCATACATTTGTTCACTGATAACTGAGAAACCTATATTGTGCCTAATCTGTGATTGTTCCTTGTGTTGAAAATATTAAGTAGCTTAATTATCCCTTGTTAAAGGGAATGCACCAAGGAGATTTCTTTGATTTCAAACATAGCACCCTGTTGAGGCTACTTGAGAAAATAGTATGTCCAGGAGTGAGTTTTGTGATAGCTGCCAAATTCTAATTTTTTTCTTATTTATTTATTTATACAGCAGGTTCTTATTAGTTACGCGTTTTATACATATTAGTGTATATATATGTCAATCCCAATCTCCCAGTTCATCCCACCACTATTAGCCCCGCTTTCCCCCTTTGGTGTCCATACGTTTGTTCTCTACATCTGTGTCACTGTTTCTGCCTTGCAAACCAGTTCATCTGTACCATTTTTCTAGATTCCACATATATGCATTAATATACGATATTTGTTTTTCTCTTTCTGACTTACTTCACTCTGTATGACAGTCTCTAGGTCCATCCACCTCATGACAAATATCTCAATTTCGTTTCTTTTTATGGCTGAGTAATATTCCATTGTATATATGTACCACATCTTTTTTATCCATTTGTCTGTCAATGAGCATTTAGGTTGCTTCCATGAGCTGGCTCTTGTAAATAGTGATGCAGTGAACATTGGGGTGCATATGTCTTTTTGAATTATGGTTTTCTCTGGGTATGTGGCCAGTAGTGGGATTGCTGGGTCATATGGTAATTCTATTTTTAGTTCTTTAAGGAACCTCCATACTGTTCTCCATAGTGGCTGTATCAATTTACATTTCCACCAACAGTGCAAGAGGGTTCACTTTTCTCCACACCCTCTCCAGCATTTGTTGTTTGTAGATTTTCTCAAGATGCCCATTCTAACTGGTTTGAGGTGATACCTCATTGTAGTTTTGACTTGCATTTCTCTAATAATTAGTGATGTTGAGCAGCTTTTCATGTGCCTCTTGGCCATCTGTATGTCTTCTTTGGAGAAATGTCTATTTAGGTCTTCTGCCCATTTTTGGATTGGGTTGTTTGTTTTTTCAATATTGAGCTGCATGAGCTGTTTATATATTTTGGAGATTAATCCTTTGTCCGTTGATTCATTTGCAAATATTTTCTCCCATTCTGAGGGTTGTCTTTTCGTCTTGTTTATGGTTTCCTTTGCTGTGCAAAATCTTTTAAGTTTCATTAGGTCCCATTGTTTATTTTTGTTTTTATTTCCATTACTCTAGGAGGTGGATCAAAAAAGATCTTGCTGTGATTTATGTCAAAGAGTGTTCTGCCTATGTTTTCCTCTAAGAGTTTTATAGTGTCCAGTCTTACATTTAGGTCTTTAATCCATTTTGAGTTTATTTTTGTGTATGATGTTAGGAAGTGTTCTAATTTCATTCTTTAACATGTAGCTGTCTGGTTTTCCCAGCAGCACTTATTGAAGAGGCTACCTTTTCTCCATTGTATATGCTTGCCTCCTTTGTCAAAGATAAGATGACCATATGTGCGTGGGTTTATCTCTGGGCTTTCTATCCTGTTCCATTGATCTATATTTCTGTTTTTGTGCCATTATCATACTGTCTTGATTACTGTAGCTTTGTAGTATAGTCTGAAGTCAGGGAGCCTGATTCCTCTATCTCTGTTTTTCTTTCTTAAGGTTGCTTCGGCTGTTCAGGGTCTTTTGTGTCTCCATACAAATTTTAAGATTTTTTGTTGTAGTTCTGTAAAAAATACCATTGGTAATTTGATAGGGATTTCATTGAATCTGTAGATTGCTTTGCCAAATTCTAATTGTGAGACTTTAGGGTGTTAAAAATTATTTTATATGTGCAGTGTTCTAATCCAAGCAGTGATAGCCCATGTATGGAACATTGATGGAGTCAACTGGACTGTTGGACAGTGCAAACAGTTGGACTGGATGTTCGGCTAATTGTGGCCACATACTCATGCTTGGTCTTTGGGAAACATATAGTTCCACTTAATATTTGAGTAGCTCAGAAATATGGGAGTCCCAGGCCATTGAACTAGTTTGAGCAGTCACATAGCTCATCCTGAGTATTCTGAGAATGTTGGTATGTATGTGCTGCCGATTAAGAATTGATACTTTGTCAGCTTGGAGGAGGGTTGATTTATAGCTTGACTTTACCAGTATTGGTCGAAAGACATGGAGTAGCCCCCCAAAACAGGTAAACCTGATCTTGGATTGTAATCTCAGAGTGTTGAAAAGGCCATCTTCATGTGGAAGGATTGCATAATCTCTGTCTTTATATAGTAGAATCTTAGGATTAATATCAAGTGCCATTCTTCTGTTTCCCTAATCATTGCCTTATAATTCCAACAGCTTATGGAAGTGACAGGAAAAAATCAGGATGAATGCATAGTGGCTTTGCATGACTGTAATGGAGATGTCAACAAAGCTATCAATATATTGCTGGAAGGGAATTCAGACACGGTAAGTATTATTAATTGATTTGCAATGCTAAGATTTCTCTCCAGTTCCATATTACATTTTCAACTTCACCTTATTCGGGGGTGGTGGTAGAGGGGGATTATGGGTGCCATTACATATATGTTTTGAGTCCAGAAAGAACACTAACCTGAAATGACTGTTTTTGTTATGTATGTTTTCTTCATGAAGTTGTAGAATCTGAAGACTTGAAAGAGAACTTGGTCATCTACTCCAGCCTTACACAGTTGCCAAAATTATCTGGGCCTGTGGACATTTTCAGCACCTGAAAAACTTCTCTTGGCTCCACAGCTCATGTTTCTTCATCTCAATTGTCACCTTTTACCACTCCTTATATCTCTAGACTAACAGAAAACCAGGATTTGCTGGTATCTCTATTTGCTTATGTGTGAATATTCTACAGACACATTTTCATGACAATCTGACAGATATATAAAATAAGAAAAAAAATTTTTTAAGCTTAATCAATTTTGAGGAATGCACATGCACACTAAAGCTCCTCCCTTTTATTTTAGGAAGGATGCAGCTAAAGCCACACCAGAGGCAGGTGTCGGCCCTAATCTTTTGATTTCTACATGGAAATTACACAGTATTTCATTTGTATTTTTTCATTGAGAAAACCAGTTCAGAGCAGATTAAAACAAATAATGATTCACCTAAGTGGGGTATAAAGATGAACACATCAAAAAGTGCCTTCCTTATCATTGTTTAGGTTTAATCGAGTTCTCGTTTTTAGGGGTAGGCTTTTTTAGGCACAGGCTGTATTAAAATGAACTACTGTGACAAGCTCAAAACTGAAATGAGTATATTTTTATTTAATAGGAAACAAGCAGAATAAAATTTGTAATTATAAAAATTAATGATAATTGGGAAAATATTTTGTTATTTGAGTATATAGCAGTATTTGTGCGTAAAATTCTATGCAAGATTACACTGGTCCAGCATGATGAACTACCAAATATGTGAGTTTGTTGGGAAAATATATCATGTTAAGTGAGGAAATAAAATTTTGAAGAGTTTTTGTTTGCTGACACTTGGGCATGTATTTGCTGGGTTTTATAAACTATGGGGGATGTTCACCTCATTGCTAATGGATGCAGTGTAGAATAGTTCTCCCTTATTTTTAAAATGAACTGAAGGGCTTAACTGCTTTCTTATTAAAAAAAAATCACTGAATAAATGAAATATTTCCAAATCATTAATTGGAGGGCATATTTTCTTTTATATGGTAGAGATAGGCTTGAATACTGTTTTCCTGTTGCCTTTCCTTTAGCTCCCGCAGATTCATCACTCCTTTTCTTTGGTGGCTGGGTGAATCTTTTAAGTTTTACATGATCAGCCAGTTCTATCTCAATAAAGACTTTCAGCTTCCTCTCCTCATTTGGGACTGAACCTAAAGGAGGTGGTTCTAGGCTGAAAGTTACATAAAGATCTCTTTGGTTACCTCTTTTTTTTTTTTTAAATTAATTAATTTATTTATTTTTGGCTGCATTGGGTCTTTGTTGCTGTATGCGGACTCTTCTCTAGTAGCAGCGAGCAGGGTCTACTCTTCGTTGGCGGTGCACAGGCTTCTCATTGCGGTGGCTTCTTGTCACAGAGCATGGGCTCTAGGAGCATGGACTTCAGTAGTTGTGGCACGCAGGCTCAGTAGTTGTGGCTTACTGACTCTAGAGTACAGTCTCAGTAGTTGTGGCACACGGGCTTAGTTGCTCCGCGGCATGTGGGATCTTCCAGGACAAGGGC
The DNA here is from genome assembly GCF_011762595.2 of Tursiops truncatus. Classification (NCBI taxonomy): domain Eukaryota; kingdom Metazoa; phylum Chordata; class Mammalia; order Artiodactyla; family Delphinidae; genus Tursiops; species Tursiops truncatus. The sequence goes on from NC_047039.1 coordinate 35,258,737, forward strand.
TGGAACATGTGTCTCCTGCATTGGCAGGCAGATTCTTAACCACTGTGCCACCAGGGAAGCCCTTTGGTTACCTCTTGAACCTAGAAGTCACACAGTTGGGGCTAGATCTGGCATGTTGTTTTCTTAAAAGGTGAGAAACTAGCAAATTAGGGCCTGAATACAGACACAAAAGGCATTTGCCTGTTTGGAGATGAGAAGGCTATAGGGAAAATGGAGAGGCAGAGGGGAAGTCCTTTGAAACCCTGGTTTGTTTAGGATTACTCCATGGTCCATCTTTTCTTTCATCCTGTTTGCCTTCTTACCTTGTTGTCTGCAGTAGCCATGGCTACTACTGAGGTAGGTGGGGATGGCATAGAGTGGGAGCTTGGGGAAATAACATTTACTTTATGCTTATCAGCATAGGAAAAGGCTCTGTGGTGGGACAACATATAGTATGTTGTCAGTTCAACTAGTTGCTGTAATCTTTTGTGCTCTCTGTAGCAACAGGAACCTAACGAGATTTGCTGTCGTTATCATCAGAGAGTACAGTACGTTTATGGAGAAGAATTAAAATGGTAGGCATGCAAGCTGTAAGGCATTCCTAATTAGGTCTGAAAGATAAATGCACACACTCTTGATGATTGTCCACACTTTGAGTGGTAACTCTGAATAAATGCTCTTATTTTCGATAGACTTCATGGGAGACTGTAGGAGGGAAGAAGAAGACTTTTGGAAAAGAAAGTTCAGAAAACAAAGAGAATAGAGAGAAGAGAAGTGAGAGAGAAGTGAGCCGTGGACGCGGAAGCAACAACCGGAAAGTAAGAGGTGGCAATCGTGGGAGAGACTGTAAGTACAGACCTTTCTCCTCACCTTTGGTTTTATGAAAATTTTCGTGCATGTTGAAAAGCTGATAGAATGATCCAATGAATGCCTATAAATCCACTTTCTCAGTGCCATATTTGTTAGTATAGTTAACAGTTAGTAATGAGCTACAACTGAGTAGTTTATTAGCACCCTAACTGATACAATTTCATATTAGCACTGACCTGGGCTGTAGGTATTTGTGTTGTGTCTTAAGACTGCCTTCTGTTATGAATCAAGTGCATCGTCTAATTTTAAAGAAGGTTTTTTTGTTGGCTGGTAGCTAAAGCTGTTTATTCTTCCCCACTTATGGATACTCATGATATATGCAAGGTTTAGATTAAGAGGAAAGTTGTTGAATAGGAAAGGTTTTTCTCAGTTCTCTCCATTTGACTCAGGTTTTGGCATCATTCACCCAAAACAACACTACCTCCTATGCAGACGTACCAAAGTGGCTAAATGATGATAAATATTTAACATGTTCCTTCATAGACTTTTGCTAGTTTATTTATACCACGGATGTTTATTGAGTATCTACAGTGTAGTGGATAGTCTTCAAGTCATACAGCAATGAAGAAAACAGAAATCTTTGCCCTTCTAAAACACCTTTTAAGGGAGGTAGAGTGAGATGTAACAATAAAAAAGAGAAGTAACATTTCATATTGATATTGTAATATTTTAATGGCATTATGTAGAAAATTATGCTCTGGGGAAAAACAAAGGCAGAGAGATGGGAATTATAGGTACGGGTTTGACAAATTTAAAGACAGTGACCAAGGAAGGCCTCACTGACAACTCACATACTTAAGCCATAAAAGAGATGAGGGGAGCAAGCTGTGCCAATATTGTTCATAAAATTTCTGTATTATACAGAGTCATTAATGCCAATATAGAAATAAGGAGAAGAAAAGACTGTGTTGGCATCTTCTGGACAGTAACCTGGAAAAACCTCTCTCTAACAGTGATTTCCCCAAGAATTCAGTGTTTCCTTGGTATTGCAGTTTGCTAATCTGTGCCTTTCCAGGCTTTGAACTTAACCAATGAGCAGATTTTGTTGTGTATGGTTACATAACAAAGGTATTTTTTTTTTTTTGGAAGTAAACTTACTTTACAGGAGGGCACGTCAAAACAGAAAATAAAGGTGGTACATCATTTTAATTTCTTTTTGAATTTTCACCTATGAATTAAGCAGGTTGTGCTGTCATTCAGTTTCTTGAGCCACGCTGGTTTGGTTTTTCTTGTTTTCCAAACCCTTTGGTTAAATTTTAACCTTTTTTTAAAAAACCTTTTTTTGTTGAGGGGTGGAGGGAGTCTTTTTGTCCTTGTCTTTAATAGCTGTAATAGCTGTTAGTTTGATTATGTATAAGGGGTGCTCTTTTTCTTCCTTAGTTAGAGGTGAAGAGAATGGAATTGATTGCAATCAAGGGGACAAGCCTTCAGACCGTGGCAAGAGAGCTCGTGGTAGAGGTAAGACAGAATAAGGCGGACGGAGATGCTTGTGATCGGGAGAAGGAGGCAGGCTGTTCGTATACTCAGTACATTAAGCCATGGCAGTGTACTCTGAAAGAATGGTTGATCTGAAATCTTTTGATTCATTTACTGATGCCAATGAATGAAGTGTTTGGATTATGTAATTTTGAGGAAACCTATTGGTTGTTTTCAAATGAGCTGAGAAAGGCCCTTTCTATGAATAATTTAAAACTTGAAACTCTGACCAAAAAGTTATTAATTCTCCTATGTTGGACTTTACCCATAGTAAAGTGTTTTACCATATGATGCTTTTTTGTTTGTTTGTTTCTAATGTTTATTTATGTATTTATTTATTTGGCTGCATTGGGTCTTAGTTGCAGCACACGGGATCTTCGTTCAGGCATGTAGGATCTTTCGTTGTGGCATGCAGGCTTCTCTCTAGTTGTACTTCTTTTTTTTTTTTTGCGGTACGCGGGCCTCTCACCGCTGTGGCCCCTCCCGTTGCGGAGCACATGCTCCGGACGCGCAGGCTCAGCGGCCATGGCTCACGGGCCCAGCTGCTCCGCGGCATGTGGGATCTTCCCGGACCGGGGCATGAACCCGTGTCCCCTTCATCGGCAGGCGGACTCTCAACTACTGCGCCACCAGGGAAGCCCATGTATCTATCCTTTTTCAAATTGTTTTCCTGTTTAGGTTATTACTGCATATTAAGCAAAGTTCCCTGTGCTATACAGTAGATCCTTGTTGGTTATCTATTTTAAATATAGTAGTGTGTACATGCCAATCTCAAACTCAGATTGGGAGTATTCTTGATAAAGTTCTTCATCATGTGCCATGTTAGTTAGTAAAAAAATAATATAATTCTGTGTTCCAGGATGAAACTTCTTGGCTTTTGAAGTTACAATATAATCAAGCCACTCAGCTAACTTTTTTTTTTTAATTTTTATTTTTGGCTGCTTTGGGTTACAATATAAGAAGTTACAATATAATCAAGAAGTTACAATATAATCAAGCCACTCAGCTAACTTTTTTTTTTTTAATTTTTATTTTTGGCTGCGTTGGGTCTTCATTGCTGCACGTGGGCTTTCTCTAGTTGCGGCAAATGGGGGCTACTCTTCGTTGTGGTGCACGGGCTTCTCATTGTGGTGGCTTCTCTTGTTGCGGAGCACGGGCTCTAGGCGCGCAGGCTTCAATAGTTGTGGCACACAGGTGCAGTAGTTGTGGCTCACAGGCTCTAGAGCACAGGCTCAGTAGTTGGGGCACATGGGCTTAGTTGCTCCATGGCATGTGGGATCTTCCTGGACCAGGGCTCAAACCCGTGTCCTCTGCATTGGCAGGTGCATTCTTAACCACTGCGCCACCAGGGAAACTAATTTATGAATATGGCCTATATAATATAACTGAAAGGTTAATTGTTGAGCACCTACTAGGTGCTGACATTCTAGTTTTAATTCTTGAATTTTCTATAATGCCTTCTCGGGTCATGGTACAAAAAGTATTTTACAAAATGCAGTGCTCTAAAATAAGTTGCTGAACAACTAGGTTATTTCCTGTAATTGAATAGTAATATTATTATTATGCCTCTAAATATGGGTCCATGAAAAAAAATCCATGTTTATGACATTGGGGTTACATATCAGTCTTTAACGTAACAACTGATACTTAGGTACCTGTTATATTGTTGAAGATACTGCTGTGCCTAAGACATGGTTCCTCACATCCTTAGTGGGGAAGGAGGAGAGACAATCAAGTAAAAGCACTGTTCGACTTACTTAAGAAAATGATTGGTGACGTGATCAACTGCCAATAGGGTTTCCTTTAGATGGACCTAGGGAGGTCTCTGAGGAGATGGTATTTAAAGTGAGGAGGAAGAAAGCCATGTGAAAATCTGGATAGGAACATTCTGTGTAGAAGGATCAGCTTAGCTAGTGCAAACATGAAGAACAACTTAGATTTTTCACAGAATAAAATGTATTCACTGGAATATAAAATATACATATAAGTGCTTAGGGTGCGGTTTTAACATTTTACTTTGAAATAAAAAAGTACAGCAGAATTTTACATAGTGTTTACCCAGAGTCCCCAAGCTTTAATATTTTGCTACATTTGCTATATTTCCTCTCTGTATGTACATATTACTGTTTTTTCTGAAACCCTTGTGTGTTCATTTCAAACATAATGCCATTTTACCCCTTAATATTTTAGTGTGTAACTCTTATGAAAAAATATATTGCCTTAAAGAGCTACCTTAAAATGATAAAATCACGAAATTACCATCAATACAATGTATAGGCCTTATTCAAAAATTTCCAGTTATCCTGCTAATGTTCTTTATAACAAAAAGCAAATATTCTGGTCCAGGATCCAGTCTGGGATCACACACAGTATTTAGTTCCCATGTCTGTGTAGTGTCCTTCAATCTAGAACAGTTTATCAATCTGGAATAGTCTTTCTTTGTCTTTCATGCCCTTGACACTTTGGAAGTATCTCTTTTGTAGAATGTCCTTGATTAGCAAACTGAGAAGTTTCCTCATGATTAGATTCATGTTACCAGTTTTTGGCCGGAATGCCACAGAATGATATAGCTGTACCTCATGTTAGAGGGTACATGATGCAGATTTATCCCATTGCTAGTGACGTTAACTTTGATTAGTTAAGGAAAGTGGTTTCTGCTAAGTTTCTCCTTTGTAAAGTTACTCCCTCATTCTTTGTAATTAATACATATTTTGCGGGGGGAGTGCTCTGAGACTGTGTAAATAACCGTTTTCCCATCAGACTTTTATTCGCTGGTATTAGAATCCATTAATTGTTTCCTGAAATAATTATTGTGACACATTTATAATCAGACTTATTTGCTAAGGAAAAGCTAATATATGAGATATGAGGATAAGACTCGAAATAAGATCTCTTTCTCACTGAGTCCCTGCGGCATTAGCTGTTGTCATTTGACTCATTTACGCTACTTTGCGATTGGGGAAGACGTATTCCTATCTCTGTGGATAAACCCTGACCCAGGGACAAAGAGGCACAACTTGCCTGAGTCCTAAGTCTCTGAGCCACAAGCCCCAGAGTGCCCTGTTCTCTTTGTGGGCTGAACAGGTCTCTGGGCAGGTGGGCAGCTTGTGGTCAACACAGCAACCATCTTGATCATTGAACTAGCCCTGAAAATCTGGGAACTTTTGTCTGTACAAAAAACTTTAGAACTACTCAGTATCTTAAAGATCATGACCCAGAGTGTGCAGTGATAAATTCAAGAGCCCACAGTTTCTGGTGCATTTGCTGTTATCAAAGCCCTGCTTACAGTCTCCTGGGGGTGAAGGAAAGGGATTGCTTTCTATCTTCTTATTTTTCTTTAGGTTGCACATGTTCAGCCCCAGGGGGGATATCTGTTCTTTAGATTTGCCTTCTCCACTAGAGGTGGTTAGCTGTTCTCTGTGTTTTGGCTTTTTTCAAGGGAAATGGGCAACTTTTCTACTCTGGCTCTCAGTGTTAGACATAAATATTAAACAATTAAAAACTTGAGCAATTATTCAACATAGATGTAGCGCAGAGTCACTAGATAGACCTCTATGAGTAAAGGTTTAGCATTTATCATAACATTGGTTTATTCTTTATGATAATTTACTTTAATGTTGTTTTTCTCAATTATAAGAACCCAGGTCTCTCTTCCGAGCTGTTAGGTGAAAACAGCTATTTGTACCAGATAACAGTATAGGAAAATGTATATACACAGATAACAATGTTACTGGTAGTGTAACTAGCCAGGTGAATAGGAAAGAACAATTTTGTTAGCTTGCTAAAATGTACATGAAGATGGATTTGATTTTTTAAAGATAATTGGCTTGTTTGTGTTTCATACTTGGGTGTGGCTACTGCTCTCTGGAGACATGGAGATATTTAGTTGATACTGACTTTTTCCAGGGGACTTGGAGGATTTCTTGAATTTTTGGCCTGAGGATATGTTTTTCTTTTATAAATTCCTTTCTTCTCTTTCATGTACATCTTGCTTTCTGGCTCAAGTATTAGATAATTGTTTAATGATTTTTTAGCAGAATCCTTTTTTAAAAATTGCCCCTATTTTCTTAATACTTAACCACTGTTAAATATTCCTTTTGTCACACAGTTTGCCACTGAATGGGTGCACATGAATGCACTTAATCAAGAGCAGTTGTGTTGTTCTCTGTTTTCTTCACTGGTAACAGTGTTTATTATCGCCCTCTAAAATTTCTTGAGATGTAATTTACATACTGTACAATTCACCCATTTACATTGCATAATTCAGTGGTTTTTAGTACATTTTTAGAATTATGCAGCCATCACCATAATCAATTTCAGAACATTTTCATCACCTCAAAAAGAATATCCCATACCCTTTAAGTATCAATTTCCAATTCCTTCATCACTTCCCCCTCCCCCCGCCATCCCAGCAGTAAACAACCGGTAATCTATTTCCTGTGTTTATAGATTCTCCTGTTCTGGACATATGATATGTAAATGGAATCTATCAATATGTGCTCTTTTGTGACTGGCTTCTTTGACCTAGCTTAATGTTTTAAAGATTCATTGATGTTCTACCACATATCAGCACAATGTTGTAGCGTGTATAAATACTTCATTTCTTTTTATAGCCAAATAATATTCCATTGTATGGACATACTAAAGTTTGTTTGCTTTTTTTTTTTTTTTACAGTTAAGTGTTTTATGTCCTGTGAATTCGTTTTCTTACATGATGACTCTCCTCCTCCCACCCTACCACCTCTCTTAACTGTAAGGAGTCTTGCCAAAACTTGGTCATTGAAAGCTTTCTTCTTAGAGTTAAGTTTGTTTTTTTTTAAACCCAAGTTTCCAACCTTCTTTTAGACTTACCTGAAGTCTTACCTTTGCCTTTCGACAGTGTTAAAATAGATAGTAGCCACTAATATGCATTATTAGAATTCTTCCACTTTTTAGGACATTTCCCTCTCTTCCCCTGTCTCTGGGGATAGGGTAGATTTTTGTTAAGACCGTATCTTTTAATAGTTTAACTTGAACTACTGGATAAGTTAACTGTACATGATTAAATATACATTTAGTTATATTAGCGTGGCTAACATATCCCTTGGCAACAACCTTTTTCTGCATTTGAGTACTCTTACATACCTCATATAAGTGGAATCATGAAATATTTGTCCTTTTGTGACTGGCTTGTTTCACTTAGCAAAATGTCCTCAAGGTTCATCCACATTGTAGCATTTGTCAGAATTTCCTTCCGTTTTTTTTTTTTATAATTTATTTATTTTATTTTTGGCTGCATTGGGTCTTCGTTGCTGCGTGCGGGCTTTTCTCTGGTTGTGGCGAGCGGGGACTACTCTTTGTTGTGGTGTGTGGGCTTCTCATTGTGGTGGCTTCTCTTATTGCGAAGCACGGGCTCTAGGCGCACGGGCTTCAGTAGTTGTGGCATGCGGACTCAGTAGCTGTGGCTCGCAGGCTCAGTAGTTGTGGCGCATGGGCTTAGTTGCTCTGCAGCACGTGGGATCTTCCCAGACCAGGGCTCGAACCCGTGTCCCCTGCATTGGCAGGCAGATTCTTAACCACTGTGCCACCAGGGAAACCCCTTCCTTCCTTTTTAAGGCTGAATAATATTACATTGTATGTATATACCACATTCATTCATCAGTGGACACTTAGGTTGATTCTGCCTTTTGGCTATTATGAGTAAGGCTGCTATGAACGTGAACATGGGTGTACAAGTATCTCTTCAAGACCCTATTTTCAAATTCTCTTGGATACGTATACCCACAAGTGGAATTGCAGGATCATATAATTCTTTTTTTTTTTCTTAAAAATTTTTTTTAAATTTTATATTGGACTACAGTTGATTTATAATGTTGTGTTAGTTTCAGGTGTACAGCAAAGTGCTTCAGTTATACCTATACATGTATCTATTCTTTTCAAATTCTTTCCCATTTAGGTTATTACAGAATATTGAGCAGAGTTCTCTGTGCTATAAGGATCATATAGTTCTATTTTTAATTTTGGGGGCAATTGCCATAACTGTTTTCCACAGTGGCTACACTATTGTACATTCCCATGAAACAGTGTACAAAGGCTTCAGTTTCTGTACATATTTGCCAACACTTATTTTCTCTTCTCTCTCTCTCTCTTTCTCTGTTTCTCACTCGTAGCCATTGTAATGGGTGCCACATTGCCCTAATGATTAGTGATGTTGAGAATATTTTCATCTGCTCATTGACCATTTTTATATTATATTTGGAGAGATGTCTATTCAAGTCCCTTGCCCATTTTTTAATCTGGTTATTTGTTTTGTTAGAGAGTTGTAGAATTTCGTTATGTATTCTCAGTGTTACTCCCTTATCAAATGTAGAATGTGTAAATATTCTTTGGGTTTTCTTTTTAGTCTGTTCATGCCTTTTGATACACCAGTTTAAAGTCTTAATTTTTTCCTTTTCTTGCCTGAGTCTTTGGTGTCATATCCAAGAAATCATTACCAAATTCAGTGTCATGAAGCTTTTGCTCTATATTTTCTTCTAAGGGCTATATAGTTTTAGCTCTTGTGTTTAGGTCTTTAATCCACAATTTAGGATTCGATTAAGAAAAACTGGAGAGTCACTGAATAGAACTATTTCTTCTTGCTTGCTCGCTCTCTTGTTTGCTGCCCTTTTGGTCATCAGTCAGAATCTTAGTATTAAAAATGGTATGTAATAACACCATCAGGGGCTTCCCTAGTGGTGCAGTGGTTAAGAATCCACCTGCCAATGCAGGGGACGTGAGTTTGATCCCTGGTCCGGGAAGATCCCACATGTCACAGAGCAGCTAAGCCCATGCGCCACAACTACTGAGCCTGTGCTCTAGAGCCTGCGAGCCACAACTACTGAGCCCACGTACTGCAACTACTGAAGCCCACACCTAGAGCCCATGCTCCGCAACAAGAGAAGCCACTGCGATGAGAAGCCCACGCACTGCAATGAAGAGTAGCCCCTGCTCGCCGCAACTAGAGAAAGCCCGCGGCCAGCAATGTAGACCCAATGCAGCCAAAAATAAATTTTTTATATATATATATATATAAAACCTGCCCGTGTTAAGCTGCTAAATATGACAAGTGTTGTACAAGCAGAATTAAATTCTTTTCTATCCTTTGAGATCAATAACTGTAGATATTTGTGTCATTAGGGACCAGCAGATTGGGTGTACTGGTTGGGAATGTTGGTGCTGTTAGGACCAATGACAGTAATGTTTGGGTAGGTGTGTAAGGGATGAAGTCGGTAGAATTATAGTTGTGTAGGACATAAGTATTATTTTTACACTATATTTTCTTTAAAAGCGTTTGGACGTGGCAGAGGGAGAGGGGCAGGAAGATTCTCAACACAAGGCATGGGGTAAGTCTTAGCCATCCTATTTTTGAAGTAATTAATTACCTTCTGTAGTTTAAAGAGACAATACTGAAAAAGCAAAATAACACAAATAAAATTGTATTGCAGTAGGCCTTAGAGCAGTTTTCTAGCCTTGGCTTTATTGACATTTTGGATTGGATAATAGTTTGTTGAGGTGGTGGGGTTCCCTTTACATTGTAGGATGTTTAGCAACATCCCTGGCCTCTCCCTACTAGATGCCAGTAGCACCCCTCCTCAAGTTGTGACAGTCAAAAATGTCTCCAGACATCGCCAAATGTTCCCTGGGAGGGAGGTGCACAGCCACCCCAGTTGAAAACCATTGCTTAAGAGAGTTATGTTGGTAAATCCAGCAATTATCTTTGAATGGTAAGTAAATGAAATGTTTTTGTTTTGTTTTTTTATGAAAAGCAATCATTTTTATCTTGAATTGTGAAGGATGAGTATATTGTTATTAAATAGATGGTATAATCAGTTATTTATTCATTATTTCTGGTTCTCTCACTTTTTGCTGTTATCCAAAACATTAGCTCCCCCCCGATCTTTATAAAAAGTTTTTAAGCTTCTTATAGAGGCCATAAGTAGATGACAGTCAAGAAAGGAAAAGTCCTTTGTTTCTCCATATCTCCAGGGCAGCACTGTTGGGGGTCACTGCCTTCAAGTGGTGACTCCTGCCATCTCTGTTTTCTGCCTGAGCTCCCTGTGGACAAAGGAAGGATGAAAACACAGGGAGCAAACTGGCCGGAACATATGAACGTATGTGCCCAACCCAGTAGCTTTAAACGATTTTGTGGATTTTGCTGTCTACTTTAAAAAATACTCTTGTGGTTCTTTTTGTCAGTGACACCCCAATAATGCTGAAAAAAAATTTTTTTAATTCTGTTGTGAAAATTTTAGCAGTGCTATTTAATTTGGCTCTAGTTAAGACATCTGAATCGTGGGTATTGAGGATTTTAATTTAAAAAGAGGCACTGAACAAAACGTTTTCTTTTTATTTACATCCATCTAAACAAAAAGAATCATATACTTCTACTGTAAAAGGTTCAAATCCAAAATTGGATTCTGACTTCGGAAGAAAAGACCTATTGCCTATTTAAGTCTAGGCTTAGTTGGGAGGGGGTGGGTGAGTTTTTCATTAGAGCCATTACCCTGCCTAGAACTATTATAGGTCTCCACACTTGCTTTAGGATGCAGAGGACAACAACTTAGGGAAGTAGGAGCATCATACAAGAGTGTATGGAAGGTTCTAGGCAACCTCTGCTTTTCAGAAGATCTGCATTCCGATGGCAAGAAGAGTTGGCTGTAATTAAATAGGAGAAGGAGGGTGAAGTTTCTTATAGTGGTTCTTAGAAGGGACAGGGCTTGTTTCGGGGAAGATGATGTACAGTTAATTTTGTGATTTGCCTTTATTCTTTATTTCAAACCCAAGGACATTTAACCCTGCGGACTATTCAGATTCTCCATCTATAGATGGGTGTGGGACAAAACCAGTAGGTTGGGAAGCTGCTCAGAATGGTGCAGATGAGGGAACTGGTAAGTGTCTGTTCTCACCAGAGATGTACTTTAATTGTTTGAGCTCATAACGTACAAAGATGACATCAAAGTGTGCTGGTGGAGAAGAATGAAAAACAGGCAGCTGTCCTACCTCTGAGACTACTCTTAGCTGATTCTTACCTCCAAAGTTTCTCACTTATAAATCTCATTGACGATAAAGTATGTGGTTTACCCCTTTTGCACTCTGAAGAAGAGGCTGTAATAAATCTGTGTAAGGCAGTACAAACCCACACTCAAATCTCAGTGTCAGGGATATATAGAATTTCTTAGTGCAAGACTTGAAACAAAGTATTTACCATTCATAATGGTGAACACAAATTTGGCCAGATAAAGAGGTAGATGATGATAGATGGGTTTAGGGCAACAGTTGCTTTTGCAGATTTTTCTGTGTCCTGCAGTTTTAAGATTATTTCTTTACTGAAATTCACAGATAAATACTTGTTAATTGGCTTATTTATTTAGTAAAGCTCGTTTGAAGATTTTTTCCTGATAATATATATTAACTGTTGTGATTATATTTATAAAAACATAATTTGACACTTCGTGAATTATAACCCAAAATATAAAAGTATAGCTCAATAATTAGCTAAAAAAGACAGTTGCCACCATCACAGAAGCACAGCGAACTAGAAATCAAATATACTATCAAGAGGACCAACGAAAGTTATAAAAACAGTAATTTGAAAAGACTAGTATCAATAGAATTGATAAGTTTATTGTGAGACTTATCAAGGGAAACAGAAGAAACATATAATTCGTTGTAGGAATGAGAAAAGGAATATTGATATTAATTATCTTTATAATCTATTATAATTAATATTATAGCTATTAAAAATCATCAGAAGATACTTTGTCAATAAATTTTTTGCTAACATTTGCAATTACAGATTAATCTCATTCTTCAAAACAGCTGTAAAACTTTTAAGTCACAATATTGGAAATCAATTCAGTAGACTAGAAAAAGGCTAATGTATCATGGCCATGTTAAGTTTATACTTAATATTCAAGTTTAACATTTAAAAAATCAGATGACTCCTAGATATATACCCAAGAGAATGGAAGATACAGGTTCACATAAAAGCCAAATGTCCTTCAGTGGCTGAATGTGTAAGAAAAATTATCCAGATTAGTCAGATACATAGAAACAGAAGTAGACTGGTGGCTGTTGGGGGCTGGGAATGTTTAGGAGAAATGGGGAGTGGCTAGGAACGGGTGCCAGATTTTTTTGGAGCAATGAAAATATTCTGGAATAGGTAGTTGTGATTGTTGTACACCTTGTGAATATACTGAAAACCAATCAGTTCTTTGCCTTAGAAGTGTGGATTTTATGTTATATGAGTTATATCTCAATAAAAAAAGGATTATTCACCCCTTTAACAGAATAAAGGAGAAACTCCATATCATTTTGATAAGGAAAAGCATTTGACAAAACCCAACATTCATTCCCGATTTCTACAAAAGTCACCGCAGACCTCAAAATTAATAGTGATGTGTAGAATATTTTTCTTTTGTAACAAGATCAAGGGGCTTACTCTCACTACTCTTACCCTCTTACCTTTTTTTTTTTTTTAAATAAAGGCAAAAAATTTAGTTGAACTGAAGAGAAACAGGAGTATTACTCTCATTATTTCTATTCACCCCTGTACCAGAGGTCATAAACACTGAAACAAAGATTGAAAAAGAAAAGAAGGGTAAAGGGAGGAAAAAACCTGTCATTTCTGGCAATGATATAAAAGAATCTATAGATAAATTAATGAAATTAATTAGGAAGCTTTAAACAGTGCAGATAGTTGACAGGTGATATTTCTATAAACCATCAACAAAGAGAAAATGGAAAAAAAATTAGTGGCCTCAAAAAATATCAGATGCTTATGAAGAAGTCTAATGATGTGCAAGATAAGACTTCTAAATGAAAATATAAATTATAAAATCTTACAGTAAAATGTAAAATTGAGTGTTTGAAGAAGCATTAATAAACAGAAGGATATACCATTTATAGTAGTACAAAAACACGAAGCACTTAGGTATAAATCTGACAAAATATGTGCAAGATTTATATGTTGAAAATTATGCAACACGATGATAAATATCAAAGATGACCCAAAAAGGGAGCAAGATACTCAGTGTTTATGCATTGGAAGATTCAATATTATTGACATGTTGTTTCTCCCCTAATTGATATACAGGTTCAGTACAAGTTCATTCAAAATCCTAACAAATTTTTTGTGTGTCAGTAACTTGATTCTAAAATTTTTATGGAAAAGTATAGGTCTGAACATAGCCCAAACAGTTTTGAAAACTAACAGTGTTCAAAGATTCACACTCCTTGATTTCAAGAAGTTACCCTAAAGGTACAGTAGTCAAGACTGTGGAATTGGCAAAAGCACAGAGACAGATCAATTATATAATAGCAAATCTAGAAATAAACCCACAGATACAATTGGTTTTGGACAAAGGTTCCAAGGCAATTCAGTGGTATACATTATACTGTATATAAAAAATAACCACAATTGGATAATAGCTCTACATGTGAAACCTGAAAGCACAACTTCTAAAGAAAATACAGGGCAAATCTTAGCCACCTTGGATTAAGCAAAAATTTCTTACGTAGGGCATAATAAACATGAGTCTAAAAGAAAAACATGGTTCTTCAGAAGAGAATAAAGAGAATGAAGGAGCAAGGCATAGTTTAGGAGGAAATATTTATTTAAAACCTCTATTTGAAAAGGGACTTGTATACAGAATGGGTAAAGAATTATCACAACTCGTTGAGAAGAAAACAAACAACCTAGTAAAATGAGCAATTAAAAATGAACAAAAAATGAAAAGTTGTGGAAATGGATGGTGATACTGGTTATATCACATTGTGAATTACTCAATGCCAGTGAACTGTACACTTAAAAAGGTTAGCATCGGGCTTCCCTGGTGGCGCAGTGGTTGAGAGTCCGCCTGCCGATGCAGGGGACACGGGTTCATGCCCTGGTCTGGGAAGATCCCACATGCCGCAGGGCGGCTAGGCCCATGAGCCATGGCCACTGAGCCTGTGCGTCCAGAGCCTTTGCTCCGCAACAGCAGAGGCCACAACAGTGAGAGGCCCACGTACCACCAAAAAAAAAAAGGTTAGCATGGTAAATTTTATTTACCACATAAACATTATTTTACCACAATACAAACTTGACATAGAACGGTATGTGCATTCTGTATCTGTGTCAGTTTTTTTGCTATAATATTTTACTGGAATTATGTGAGATGTAATCATAGGGGGAGACTGGGTGAAGGATAACTTCTTGTGAATGTATAATTATTTCAAAATAAAAAGTTAATGAAAAATGAGCAAATGATTTGAACAGATGCTTCACAAAGGAAGATATATGGATGGCAATAAGCACACAAAAATGTGCTAATCATCATTGGTCATTGGGGAAATACAAATTAAAACCACAGTAGGCTACCACCTTTCATCCATTAAAATAGCTTTAAAAAAACCTGACAGTTCCAAGTGTTAGTGAAGGTGACAGAGTAACTCGAACTTCTACGTTCCTGGTGTGAAAGTGTACATATACTATACAGTCTTACAATCCCAACCCTAAGTTTTTACTGAAGAGGAATGAAAACACCCACACAAAGGCCTGCATGTGATGTTTATAGTGGCTTTATTTATAACCGCCACTGATTTTTAAATCAGATGTTTGAAACAGAATGTTGAATTAGTCCATTAACTGCTATTTTTCTTTTTTCATATTCCTCCATCTCTTCTTCCTTCTCCTTTTGTCTTTATCTCTTCCCTCTCATTCCTCTTATTTTCATTTAGAGTAGCAGAATGTGTTCGATGCAAAATACAGTTAAAAGATGTCATCTGATGGAGTGCTGGCTATTTCTCTAGAAGCCTCACAGAATGGTATTGTCTTGTTGATAACCCAGAGTTCTGAGTCTAGCCCACAGCCTCATAGGCTCAGAAACCTGACTTGACAGGATAATAATCAAATCCATTCCCTAGAGTCAGAATCAAACATTACCCAAAATAGAAAGACTGAAGGGTAGTCAAAATGCTAATTTATAAATTTACTAAAAACATACCTTTTAAACAGATTGGAATGTTTTCTTTGACAAGTGGGAAGGGAACTTGGTGAACATGGGAATGAGAACAAGCATAATTGATGTAAATTGAATGTTCAAGATCTGTCTGGCTGTTAAGGTTCATAGTTGGACCATAGCAGTCTGTCATAGCATGGATTGCAGTAAGTTTCTTTTTCCTTGGACACACAGCATATACTTAGTTTGATGCTTTCCCTCCTTCGTTTAATTTGCTGACCAATTTCTCTTCTGATGAATACCTTAATTGTTGTGATATGTTAAAACCTTCCATTTTACATTGATCCACAGAACTGGCATCAAATGCTCAAAATGTAGCTCAGAATCTGCCAAACAAAAATTCTTTGGGACTCAAAGGTATGAATTTTTTTTTAATTTCTTAGTTAAGAATCTGATAAAATGCTTAAAATATCTTCCATTTTTATCAAGGCTAGCTAATAAAAATTCATCAGATGAATGTTTGTAAACTATATTTCTACAACTGCTTGATAAAGTAATTATCAGCTTTTGATAATGGAAGTGTTTTTCACATTGGCCTTCAAGGTGACACAGATTTTTGCATCACTGCTGTCCTTTTTTCTGTAAGGCTGCCTTATATGTCCTTTTGATAGAGGGCTAACGTCAAGTTAAACTGAACATAAAGCATACATCTCAAATTTATTGTTTTAAGCTAGAAATAAATTAATGTCATTGAATTTTTCTCGTATGTTTGATGTGAAGGTCTGTAGGTCTACAATGGGGAGCAAGGTCTTCCTGTAAAATTTTAATATTCCAAAATAAGATTTTAGGACCTGACTCTGTATTCTTCTGTATCTAATGTCATGTAGTTTTTCGAGTCCGTGTATCTAGGGTGGGTCACTGCAACAGCTTGACCTTGGCTACTGACACGGGGCTTCCCCTCTGTTGCTTGACATAACACCATACCATGTTGGACTTCTGCTTACAATTTCATACGTTGTCTTCTGCCTGCTTTTAAATGTACTCGGGGCTTTCCTGTTGGCACAGTGGTTAAGAATCCACCTGTCGGTGCAGGGGACACAGGTTCGAGCCCTGGTCCAGGAAGATCCCACACGTCGCAGGGCAACTGAGCCCGTGCGCCACGGCTACTGAGCCCATGCTCCCTAGAGCTGCAACAAGAGAAGCCACCACAATGAGAAGCCTGCACACTGCCACGAAGAGTAGCCCTGGCTTTCTGCAACTAGAGAAAGGCTGCGCACAGTAATGAAGACCCAATGCAGCCAGAAATAAGTAGAAATAAAATAAGTAAATGTACTCAGCTTCTCATCCTCTTCTACATGTCTAAGTTTGCATTTTAATTATTTTCATAATACTCCTCTCTAAGTGGTAGGCCAGTCTCTTTACATATCATGTATAAGAACGTGTGTTTTAAATTAGTATCACTGAATTGTACACTTAAAAAATGATTACCGTAGTAAATTTTATAAGTATTTTGCCACAACTTACACATTTTTTGGGGAAAAAAAAGGATGTTCTGAACTTTAGGTTAATTTTAATATTTTATAATTTTTTGTAATGCCTCATCATTGTTTCTCTCCCCTGGAATATCCCTTCTTTTTTTTGTGTTTTTTTTAAAAAAATATTTAGGGCTTCCCTGGTGGCGCAGTGGTTGGGAGTCCGCCTGCCGATGCGGGGGACGCGGGTTAGTGCCCCAGTCTGGGAAGATCCCACATGCCGCAGAGCGGCTGGGCCCTTGAGCCATGGCCGCTGGGCCTGCGCGTCCGGGGCCTGTGCTCCGCGGCGGGAGGGGCCACAACAGTGAGAGGCCCGCGTACTGCAAAAAAAAAAAAAAAAAAATTCATTCATTTATTTATTTGGCTGCACCAGGTCTTAGTTGCGGCATTCGGACTCTTAGCTGAGGCATGAGGGATCTAGTTCTCTGGCCAGGAATCGAACCTGGGCCTCCTGCATTGGGAGCACAGAGTCTAACCACTGAACCACCAGGGAAGTCCCGAATATCCCTTCTTAAATATCTGTTCAGATATTTTCCAGCCTTCAAGGTTTTTGCTGTGATTCATCTTCCCCATAAAGTTTCTCTTAGCATTCTAGCTTTCCATAACTTTTTCATCCTGTAAATTTCCAGTGTATTAATCAGATTCATGTAATTTATATATCATTCAGTAATATACTACCCTGATCACTCCCTAAATTTTTACTTGTCTTTTCAGTGAGATATGACTTTGGTACCTAGCATCATGCTTTCTTTACATGTAGGCTTTTAACCCAGGATTAGTTGGTTGATGATTGATGATGAAAGGTTCCTAAGGAAAATTCATCATAAATTGTTTCCTGTTATAATCTTAGTTGCTTTGAAGGTGAAAGTTTTATGAATGACTTGAGGCTTTTTCTATTTCTTGACTAGAGTGTTCCTAAATCTGCTTAGAATGAGGCTCAGCTTTTTATAGAATTTGTAGTCTTTAGAGTACTGTCTCCTATGATGAATTTGACAGCATGAACACAGGGTAAGTTGGATGGAGGTGGCACCAAGACCACTATGTACCGGCCATCTTTGAAATTAGTCCACTTGTAAACTTTTAAAACTACGCATGTACTTAGACAAAAGTCTGGAAGGAAATATAGTAAAAGGTTGGAGATTATGTATAAGTACTTAAGAAAGGCACTAGTTAGTACTTAAGAAAGGAAGATGATATTGAATTATAGGTGGATGGCTTGTGTTGGATTCATTTAGCTTTGTGTACAGTGTGCTAAGAGGCCTGTGCAGGGGTCTGGAGATCCAGGTTCCAGTACTGATTTCTGACTGGGACTAATTGCACCTTGTGTTTCTTCACTTAAAACTATTAGTTTTTCTGCTTTCGTTTATGAAAATATTTTAATTCAAAGAGATGTTTTGGGGGCACATAAATTGATAGTTGTGACATTTCTGGAGAAATTATGGAAACCATTTAAAGATATGATAAATTAGCCAAAACAAAGGATCAGATTGTCAGTTCAGATATTGAAACCTGGGACTTCCCTGCTGGAACAGTGGTTAAGAATCCGCCTGCCAATGCAGGGGACACGGGTTCGAGCCCTGGTCCGGGAAGATCTCACATGCCGCGGAGCAACTAAGCCTGTGCGCCACAACTACTGAGCCTGCACTCTAGAGTCTGCGAGCCACAACTACTGAGCCTGCGTGCCACAACTACTGAAGCCCGCGCGCCTAGAGCCCGTGCTCCGCAACAAGAGAAGCCCCCGCAATGAGAAGCCCATGCACTGCAATGAAGAGTAGCCACCGCTCGCCACAACTAGAGAAAGCCCACGCACAGTAATGAAGACCCAATGCAGCCAAAAGTAAATAAATAAATTTATTTTAAAAAATATTGAAACCTTTATCTATCAAGCTTTACTGTTATTTCAAGGATACATGCAATTGAGAGGGACAGAAGAGCAGGGAGTTCTTCCCTGCAGTGCATATGCCCTGTGATCCACAGCATAGGTGATGTCTCTAAGTGGTGTGTGTAGGTTTCTCACACAATAGAGAATGTTTTCAGGTTTGAAACATCTCTGTTTTATAATCACAGAGTAGCATATCTGGGGTGGTATTTTACAAGGAGCCATGCTCCATAAATCCATAGATTCTACTTTTGTTTGCCATGATCAATCTCAAATTAGGGACATCCTATTGAAAGCATTCCATAGAAAAGGACTCTTTTCTTAGGTGACACCATCAGTTTAGTTATTAGGTTATTGACATGATTCCAAGGAAGTTAGATCTGTTCATCTGCCTTTTTCCTTCAGGGGTATGCCCTTCCTTTTCCCACACACAAACCTCATTGTAAGTCAGATGCTCAACTTATTTCTTCCCATTGAAGGAACTGAAAACATTCACAGTCCCACTTCATGATTTTGGTTATAGTTAGTATCTTGGTGTGCTTCCTTTTAAAAGCATTTTATCTGGGTATGTGTTTGCACGTATGCTTTAAAATAATGGGAGGGCTTCCCTGGTGGCGCAGTGGTTGAGAGTCTGCCTGCCGATGCAGGGGACGCGGGTTCGTGCCCCGGTCTGGGAAGATCACACATGCCGCGGAGCAGCTGGGCCCGTGAGCCATGGCCGCTGAGCCAGTGCGTCTGGAGCCTGTGCAGTGAGAGGCCTGCGTACCGCAAAAAAATACAAAAAAAATAAAATAAAATAATGGGAATATACTTATACAGAATCGCTAAGCACTAGTGTCAGCATATCTGAACTCATGCTTTTCTTTAAAGCATTTAATTGTTTTATATATAAATGATTGTTCTGTAAGAATTGTTTGAGCACATATTCTGTACCTGCTTATCAGGAGTTAATAGCCACAGACTTTATATGAATAGGACTAATGTTTAGCTTCGCTGGAGACCTATTAGGAAACCATACAGTGGAACTAATATAAAAAGCATACTTCTCGGGTCTTTCCTGATGGCACGGTGGTTAAGAATCTGCTCTGAGCCTGTGCTCTAGAGCCCATGAGCCACAACTACTGAGCCCAGGCGCTCTAGGGCCCATATGCTGCAACTACAGAGCCCGCATGCTCCACAACAAGAGAGGCCACTGCAATGAGAAGAGTAGCCCCTGCTCACCGCAACAAAGCCTGCGCACAGCAACGAAGACCCAATACAGCCAAGAAAAGAAAAGCATACGTCTCTAAATTTGATAATCCACCTGAAATGAGGGCCCAAAGCAGAGCTGCCTTATACTGAATTGTGTTCTCTTTTAAATAATATATATCATAAGGAACTCCTTGTTAAACATATTTGTTTGTGCTGTGCCATACTTTCTTTCTTAAGGCAGAATTGCTTGGATATCATCCAAAAGCAATCTGAGACATTGCTTTTGAGTTTTTGTGGATAGTACTTAGCCAACTTGCATTTGAAAACATGACTGATTTTCTTGAGATAGATTAAGAGCCTCATATTTCTTGGATTGTAAAGTATATTGCTGATGGTATATGTGATATATCTTGTGCCGTACACAGTAGAGAACCACTTGGAATCAGACATTATTTGACTTTGTGGTGTAAACTGTGATTGTCAACAGGGGCCTGGAAGAATTCTGTGGACGAGTGGACAACGGAAGACTGGACTGAAGATGTAAGTGTTTACACTTACAATCACAGACTTCTGTGATTACCATGTTTTTTTTAGCAGATGCTTCTCAGAAGGAAGTTGGTGTTTTCAGGTTTTTGTGAAACTTGGTTTTAAAGCAACCATTTAAAGATGACCAGGTGTTGGGGCTTCCCTGGCAGTCCAGTGGTTAAGACTCTGTGCCTCCAGTGCAGGGGGCACAGGTTCAATCCCTGGTCAGGGAACTAAGATCCCACATGCCATGTGGTGCGGCCCAAAAAAAAAAAAAAGACCAGGTGTTAAGTAGGAGTGACATCATTTTTTTTCTCTATCTTTGTTTTATTTGGCCTGATAACTAGCTGATGCTATTATCCTGGCCTGTGAACGATACTTACTCTTTATAACCTTTTTATTAAAGGAGGCAGTCTATGTTTGGGGTTTATAGTTGAAATTAACCTGAATAAATCATTCTGGTTCTAGGCCCAACCAATTCCCTTTTCAACTAGACTGGCTCTTTTTGTATTCATTTATTCCACAGACATTTTTGAATATACTGTACTAGCTTCTGGGTAGTGTTGGTCTCTAGGTTCTGTGTTCAGCATAAGATATCTTAACTATTTTTCTGTTTCACTCTTAAGGCCCAGAACAAAAGTATGTACATGTTAGTTACAGCTGACATTGGAAGGGAGAGAATAAAGGGTTTACAAGTATTGACCTTCAAAGTTGCATAAAGTGATCCAGACTTTGAGATTTTATTTTTCTTTTTGAGATTATTCCCCCTCTCCCCATTTTGTACTCACAAACAGTTTTTAAAAAGAAACAAAAGTGCACTTGTGCTTTCTTTCCTTTTAGCACTATTTTATCTGACTTGTTAGGGAATGAGCTGGGTAGGGCATGAAAAAGAAAGATGCTCATTTGATTGGAATTTGGGAAATTTAGGGTTTTTTATTTTCTTCTGCTACATACTAACCATAAGTCCTTGGGGTATGATGTCAGCAGGCTCTCTGTTACCTGTAATCTGAGGAGACTGAGTTAGATGGGTGGCTATTAGAATCAGTGGAGGGATGGTACCAGTGATGATAGGAAGTGAGAGTGAGCAGCCTGTGGACACCATACCTTATTTCAAACAGAGCTGTCCTACTTTTAAATGTTTTGTGTTACTAGAATTTTTGCTAAGAGTTTGTTGGGAGAAAAAAAGGCTTCCAGAGCTAAAAGCTTTATATCTCCTTGCCTGTTGTCTGGGTCAGTAGGCAGGTTAGAAAGTCAACAGGCTGTCAGAGGGCAGATGACCCGTATTCAGATTCTAGCTGGGTTGACCTGTTGACCTCAGATGAGGCATTTTTCCTTTCTGAGCCTCCTATTTTTCATCCCCAAAATGAATATCATAATAACTGTCATGCCTAACTGATGGGATTTTTCTGTGCTTCAGATGAGGTCTTACGATGTAAATCTGCTAACAAGCAGTTCAAATGTACACACATATAGGCAGTAATATTCTGCTGTATAGACCATATTGAATCACAATATAATTACTGAAAAGAATTACAGTAGGGAATTTGGGCATCTTCTTTTCTCGGGAAATATCAAAATTACTTCAGAGTTTTCTGACATATACAAAGTAATGGTGATTGAAAGGTGAGTAATTTAAAATGCAAATCCTAAATTCCTTCTAGAGCTTAGGAGAAGAAAACTGCAATTTTCTGTACTCTACCGGGTTAGATAGGATTTCAGTGATAAATGTAGTTCTCATTTTCCTTGAACTTAATATTTTCAAGGCTTTAAATCTACTCTATTGTTACTTTTAATAGAATTACTCCTTAATTGCTTCTGTCTTTGTCTTAATTTAATTTGTAAGATTCTTTAAGGCAAAAATGGATTCCTTAGAATTCTTAAGATACTACCTTGGATTAGGGTGCAGCATAGCATAAGCCTTTCTTGTTGAAACAGTATAATCAATTCAGCACTTTTGTTTTTATGGAGAATGAACATCTACTGTCTGCTCTGCCCCTGCCTTAATATCAGTGTCTTAGGAAGTCTGATTTTATGCTGGGTTTCAGAGTTCTGAGACATTTAGCATTGTTAAGAATTACAGCAGTCTTCGAATAGCATTTTCATTAATTTTTCACATTATGTCATTAGATCAACAAAATCGGCCTTTAAAAGCCCATACCCCACTTTGAAAACATAAAAAGAGTCTGCCTTTCAATAATGTCAATTGAGGTTTCAAGAAATTTTATCCTGTGTGCCTTAAAACAATATGCATGAATCTCAACGCAATTATGTTGAGTCAAAAAAGTCAGACAAAAAAGACTGTATGTTTAAAAAAATTCCACTTAAAATTCTGGAAAATACAGCCTAATCTGTAGTGACAGAAAACATACCGGTGGTTTCCTGGGGACGAAAGTGAGTGCTCGAGGAATTGATTACACAGGGACAGGAGCAAACTTTTAGGGTAATAGATACGTTCATTGTCTTGATTTGGTGATGGTGTCACGGAGTATACATATGACACAACTCATTCAGTTATTCGGTTTGAATATTCGCAGTTTATTGTATGTGTTATACCTCAATAAAATTATTTTGATAAAAACAGTAAGGAAATCTATGACTAGTAAACCTATTACTAATAAACAAAATACTAAAACCATCTGTGTTTGGGGAAAGAACGTCAATTATTTTGCCTTTCAAACTTTCCTACTCCTTTTTGGAGTTTATAGTAACATTAGTGGTGGTTTTTATTGGTGTTCTCATTTTATATAATGTGAAGTAGAATAGTGAAACTGGGACTTGAACTATGGCACAAGGGTCTGGCTTTACTACTTCACTTTCTTGTTTCACTGATGTGGAATTCTTTTGTGGGATTATCAGTCTAAATTTATCTTCACCATAAGAAAATTATGTGCCATAATCACTTGTATATTTCTTTTCCTTTGACCACCTTTTGGGTGAACTAGAATAAGAGTACCAGTGACTAAAAATTGTCAGGAATTTGATACATTTTGATTAAAATAAGATTAAAATACTTTTAATCCTTTCATAACAGCTTTCTGAAACAAAGGTCTTCACTTCCTCATCTGCTCCAGCAGAGCATCTTGTCACACCTGGGCAAAGGTAAACGCTTTCCCCCACCTTTTGTTTTTTAGTCAAAGCATAATTGAAATTTCTTGTCTCAGGAGAGTTGTTTTCTTCCTCAGATCTCTTTCTGTTTTTTACCCTTTTCTTGACTCTCTTTCTGTTTTTTCTCTTCTTTGTGTGAGACTTTTATTTTATCCCTAACTTACTTGGTGAGCTGACAGAGCCTCCATCATTTCCTAATTTGTTGTGATCAGTGATGAATTAAAATAGCGATTATGTTTGTGTTAGAATTTGTGACAGAGATAATGTTAAATCTATTCAATGGTTCTTTTTTTACTTTTGTAAGCATACTGTTTTTGACAAATAAACTTAACAGAACTATCCTTTGGTTTCTTCATATAATACCATTTGTTTAGATCTTCTCAGGGTAGTACAAACTTCTCATTTTATATGGGTTCTACTAGTTTTAATCTACTGATTTCATGGATTACAGAAAAGGAAGGAGCTTTTGGGGTAATAGAAACATTGTTAGAAGTGTGCAGAATTGAATTATTGAAAAGCATTTATTTGCATCCTAAAAACCTTTGATTATGGTTTCAAAATGCAGTGATCTAGAAGGATGAGAGCCTTGATATATATGACATCTGAGCATTGAAGACAGTTTTGAGCCCAACATGCTCAATCTCTTGCTAAATGTGATGGTTATAAGACTTCATTATAGGGAAATAAAAACGATCAAAGGTTATGTCTTGCAATATATTTTGTGAATTGCTCAGAATTTCTCCTTAAACGGATATAACTTCTGCATTGTATTTAGTACTCAATGAATTTGATAGGATCATTTTCATTTAAAAAATAAGAAATGGACCTTTTCAGTGGTTATTTTTCAGAAGACAGTGCTGGACTGTTTTTCATGCATATGTCTTATCAATCTTTTGGAATCGAACTTGGTTCTGGTTTTTTTAGTAATGGAACTTTTAAGATGGGTCATATGTAATATAACCACCATGGATTTGTATCCCTAGAATTAGTCTGTCATAAGTTAGAACAGTAACTTGGGGTCCAAAGTACTAGATCCCATAACTTCAATCCGGTTATGGGAACATGAGAGTTGGTAGTGGATAAGGAGAGAAACTTCGGCCTAGGAACTTTGCTATATATCACAAGTGAGTTTTGAATTATTTGACCTTCCAGAATCCGCCTCACTGGCATGGTGAGAGTTTCCGTTAGGAGAACTGCCTGGGAACTGGCCTTTAAAAAGATTTGATGGAGCAAATTATCATGTTAGGTCATCCTGTGGAGAAATTAGTGGCTCATTCCCATGTTAAGTAGTATATTACTTGGAAGATCACTTTTTCCTCATGCTTTCAGGTTTTAAGACCATGATTCTCAAATTTGGATCTCTGTCTTTCTGGGGACATTATAAGAATCCTAGTTAACAGAGTATTTGTTAATACATTGTGCATTTTTTCCTAAATATTTAAGAGAGAAATTATATGAGATTTATATAAATGTAAATATATTATTGGATAGAATGCAGAACTTATAGGAATATTTATGATAAATGTCAGACTGCTTCAGTGGTCTAGTACGGCTTTGGTCCTCATTCCTCAAAAATATGGATTCACTCTCCTTTAGGGAAGTTTAAGAGAGACTGGTTTCAAGTGATAAGGGGAGCCAAATATTCTAAAGGAAACAAGCCAAACTTGAGAGAACTGTTTAAGTGTACTCAGTTGCTCCAGGTTTTCAAATCACTTGTCATTGTGCCATTTCTGTGGAAACATCTTAATGCACCTTTTCGTTTCTCTTCTCTGCAAAGCCCTGTTTCACTCTCTGTGCCTTGGTATGCCTTTTTGGGGAGGAGGAGTGTGTGGCGGATGATTGATTCCCTGCTTTTGGCTCCCTTAAACTCCAGTTTCCAAAGGTTTTCGTCACTGGGATTATTTTTAGCATGAACTTATTACTTAATATTGACTCCCTTCTCAAATTCATTTTTTTGGTGAGATTTGCCTGTGACTCATTCTTCATTTGCTTTTTGTCTGCTTAGTGTTGATCTGGTAGCCTTGCTCCAGAAGCCTGTTCCTCACAACAGTCAAGCCTCAGAAGTCAACTCCTTTGAAACTTCCCAACAGCAGGGCTTTGGCCAAGCCCTTGTCTTCACAAATTCTCAGCACAACAGTCAGATGGCACAAGGGACTGGCAGCTCCACTGCTGTCAATCCCTATCCACCTCAGAGTCTGGTAACTCACTTTTATTTCAGTATGGGATTTTAAGGAATGTACCCATGAGCAAATGTATTCTAGAATGACACATGCCTTATGGTTATTTTTTACATATAAAAGTTTCTACACTAGATCTCAGTCCAGAAAACAATGATGTGATAATTTCCAAGCACATATCTGATGATGCCATGTGGAATTCAACTACTGAGTTTTCTGGATGAAGATAAAAATACTTCTTTATGATTCATTGAATTATGAATTAGTTTAGTTATAATCATTTAGTTAGGCATCCTTCTTACTAATGATTTTTTTTTCTTGGATTTTGTTTCAAAGTCTGTCTCTGTACTTAAGATGTTAAATTTTCATTTGTTTTCCAGTTTACTTAAATGCTAATGTTTGTGAGTATTGGCTTGCTAATATGCAAGAACAGTTTTTTCTAGGTCTGCCTAGGTTCTTATATTTTTTTCATTTTTATTTGTTATTCCTAAAAATTATGTAGTAGAGGCCCTTAAAAATTTAAATGCGTTTTCAATGGAACAGTGTCATCTGTTGCTGCATATATGACTCTGGCTCCCATAAGAATTAAACTCCCATCAGAAAGAAGTTCAGGAACCTTTAGTGAAGCATATGAAGATAGGTGATGGGAATAAAAGAGCATAGAACGTGAAAGAATGTAGCTGCAGAATGGTGAACTCAAGTCCCTGTCCAAGTGTGGGCAGTTCTGAGTTGGCAGAGGGGAGGTTGGAAGGACTATAAACACAGATCCACAGCTTTCCCTAGTGACAATTACCTTGGTTCATTCTTTGCTGTGTCTTACCTGAAATCTACAGTTGAAATGGAATTTCTTATGAATACGATATATGATAATCACCCTCTCCCACTTGACTCAAAATCCTTTGCTGTTCCCTAAAAAAATGGAGAATTGAATATGTAAACTTTTCATTGCTGTCTTCTACTCTACATAGTCATGTCATGTCAAGTATAACTGGCTTGGGAACTTGACATTTTTAGTGCCATTGTTGATAGTGTTTGAGAGGATATCAGTGCTTGAAGTCGGACAGGCCCAAGGCAGGGTGCTGTCTCTGTTTTGAGAGGGCCCAGTAATACCCCTGAGTTTGATTGAACCATCCAATTTCTTTCCTCCATCTGCCACTGGTATACTGATGTGATGTCCTTGCTGACTTGCTGGAATCATAGTCAGGCCACTGAGAGCGTAGATAAGACGTGAGTTGAGTTTTTGTTTTTGTTTCTGCTTTTTACAGCATCCCCCAGGTATGTTGCTTTTTGTTGTGGACAACATCTTGAGAAACTGGAGTAAGAATTGTTTGTTTAGCATATTAGAGCAGTGGTTCTCAACCCTACTGTACTTTTTTTAAAAAAAAAAATATTTATTTGGCTACATTGGGTCTTAGCTGCAGCATACGGGATCTTCACTGCAGCATGCAGCATCTTTCATTGCAGTGCACGGGCTTTTCTCTAGTTGTGGCGTGTGGGCTCTAGAGCGCGCAGGCTTAGTTGCCGCACAGCATGTGGGATCTTAGTTCCACAATCAGGAATTAAGTGTCCCCTGCATTGGAAGGTGGATTCTTATACCACTGGACTACCAGGGAAGTTCCAACCCTACTATACTTTTATAATCATTGGAAAACTTTAGTTAATAGCAACATTAATAATGATAATAATAATAAAATTATACCAGATTCTACACAAGACCAGTCAGAATCTTTGGGCTTGGGCACTTGTGTGTGCTTATGTATATGTGAGTGCATGTGCACAAGTGTACCAGTAGACACATTTGTAAACTGCCCCCATTGATTGAAATGCATAGGTGGAATTAAAGTCCTGTGCTAAGTGTTACCTAAAGCAAGGTGCTAGTCATTGATGCAGTGATGTCATCGTGTTGTGAAACACACAGAAAGTGCGTTAAGATTAAATGCTGAAACAGGATAGAGATTCGGTAAGAAAACAGAATAGAAGCATCATCCAAGAAGCCTTTATTGAGCAAGTAGGCTTGAGCTGGGTTTTGGCGGATTTATAGCAACATAAGAGTAGTGTAGCGGGCAGCATGAGCACAGAATCAGGAGTAGCAATAAGTAATGTTAGCACAACTTTCTAATAGAAGCAGATTCTGTGTTTGATGTGCAATAATTGCCGACAGCCTAGTTTTGGAGAATTTGGATATCTTTAGAACAACTGGGATAGATAGTCCATGCCTTTGGGAATTGATAGCAGAAATAATTCTGCTCTCTAGATCTGACCTCTTGATGAAATGCAAATCATTTCTATTTTTAACCTTTAAGATGGTTATGGAAAGGGTTTTTTAAAATTTTTTTAATATTTGCTTGTTTACTTATTTATTTATTGACCACACTACACGGCATGTGGGATCTTAGTTCCCCTACCAGGGATCGAACCTGTGCCCCCCTGTAGTGGAAGCATAGAATTTTAACCACTGGAATGCCAGGGAAGTCCCTGCAAAGTTATTTTTGACAAGGGACTTAACCTTTCCAGAAACTGAATGATCGTGATAAGTAAAAATGCAGTTGATCTGCAACTGTATGTTGTTTAGTCATAGGCTTTCATTCGCATTGGGAGCGTATTTGGTGTAGTTAGTCATCTAAACACCTTGTAATAAACACAGCAGTGTCTAGGGAATCTGCTCAATACACAAATACCACCTGTGTAATTCATATCTGATTTTAGAATACAAACTTTTTAAGTAAGTACTGTGACCTGCGTCTGATCTTGCCGGGTGACCCGATGGCTGATCTCTCTGACTAAACCTATTAAAAACATTAAAAAGTTAAAGACTGTATTTTGTTTTTCAGGCTTGTCTCTGTCATTTTATTCATGGTATTTCTCTTTACTTTAAAAAGAGTAGTATTGTGTTTGTGAACTTGTGACATCACTTTTTAAATAAAAATCAATTTCTTAAAGTCTAGGGCAAATATTCCCCTTCCCTCTAACCTCTTTTTAAAAATTATTTATTTATTTATTTTTGGCTGCGTTGGGTCTTTGTTGCTGTGCACGGGCTTTCTCTAGTTACCTCGAGCGGGGGCTACTCTTTGTTGCGATGCACGGGCTTTTCTTGTTGTGGAGCATGGGCTCTAGGTACGCGGGCTTCAGTAGTTGTGGCACGTGGGCTCAGTAGTTGTGGCTCACAGGCTTAGTTGCTCCACGGCGTGTGGGATCTTCCCGGACCAGGGATCGAACGCATGTCCCCTGCATTGGCAGGTGGATTCTTAACCACTGCACCACCAGGGAAGCCCCCCTCTAACCTCTTGTATCAGAATCAGGAAGGACTGTTGGATTTATGTAGTCAGATCTTGTAATGTTTTCATGTAGTATTTACTCAGATGATTCTTACTAATTCAGAATGTTTTAGGTTATAATTTTTTAAATCCTTGTGAAAATACATGGTGTGTTTTAGAGCCTGTTGTAGAAATTCTGTATCGCTGAGGACTTTTGCTTTTCTTTCTCTTTAAAGTCATCCGTCCTTGGTTCAGGATTTGGAGAGCTCGCACCTTCCAAAATGGCAAACATCACCAGCTCCCAGATTTTGGACCAGTTGGAAGCTCCAAGTTTGGGCCAGTTTACCACCACCCCAAGTTCACAGCAGAATAATACAGGTCCTCCCACAACCGCTTCTTCTTGGGACCTCAAGCCCTCAGCATCCCAGTCCTCAGTCCTTAGTCATTTTGGTAAGTGTATTTTGGTAAGCGTGGTGGTTTGCCCCTAGTGAGGACATGCCGAACATTAGCAGAGCAGGTTGACTTTTGCACACTAATGTGGATTTGACCAGACATATTTCTTTTTTAGTAGAACTTCTGCAGAGTTGCTGAGTTAAATCAGTCAGCTTGGCATTGTATAAATACCTGCATTTATTTGTTAATATTAGTAGTAGTAGTAAGTACATACCTTGAAGAGATGTGCAAAAACATGGAAATATTCATGCAAATATAAGGAAACAACACTTTGAATAAATGCCTAGACAGATTTTTTGAGCTTTATTAGAATAAGAAGGTGGAATGTGGACACCACTTTAAATCACATCCTCTGGTTGCTTTCTGATTCTAACACATGCATGTATCCACCATGATTTGGTCCAGCCTTAATGTCTGTGGTTTATAATTTAAAGGCATCATGTGTAAGTTGGATGTTTTCTAAGCTGTACTCCCATAGATTTTTTGACATTAAACCACCATTTCTCACCAACACACACATGCCACAATAGCAGGGGGTTACTTTAGCCATAGGGTCAGCTGTCTGGTTTATGTTTAGGGTGTATTGAGAGACATGGAAGCACATTTCTTTGCTGAATGAAATGGTTTACTGTTACGGAAGTACCTGAGACTACTCTAGGTTTGAAGTCGTGTCTACCAAGGAATTCACTAAAGATTCAGTGCCCAAGGTTTTTACTGGGGGACTTGGTTACATGGGCACCCTCCACCTAGTACAAACCAAAATTGTAGAATCCCAGAAGGAAAGCAAGTATTCAACATAAACCACATTGTACAAATAATCGAGGAGCAGAGAATCCCTTTTATCAGTTAGAGTGTAGGCATCCTTTGTCTAGAACATACCAAAATTCCCTGTTCCCAGACAGAAGCTGAGAGCCCATCTGCAAGCTGGCATTTCTGATGGCAGCTATAGGCCTCCTATGTATGTTAACTTTTTTCTGCACACTTAACAGATGAGTGGTGTGAGTTTTTAGATTTGAGCGTGCTATTCCCATATTCTTTAAAAGCCTGTCTTCTTTGTACATGCCTCTAATATCAAGCCAAAAGTAGATTCATCTATGATGGAAATATACTAAGTCATGGGATGGCAAACCTTCAACTGGATTTGCCACCGTTTGTGTAAGTACACTTTTATAGGAACACAGCCACAGCCATTCATTTCTGTTTTTCCTATAACTACTTTCAATCTACAAAGGCGGAGTTGAGAATTTGCTAACAGAAGGCCTTCAGAGCCTAAAATATTTACTGTCTTGTCCTTTGCAGAAAAGGATTGTCAACCTCTATCCTATATGGCAGAGGTAGCTTTTCAACTCAATGATGGAAAGACGGTTTATTTCTGTTTGGTAACTGGCTGGAAAATGAAGTTGGATCCCTAACTCCCACTCTTCAGCAAAGTGCCAAATGAGTGAAATACCCAAACATAAATAATGAATCTAGAACAATAATAGAGAAAAACATGGGAAGATTTTGATATACTCTGTGTGAGGTAGACCTTTCTAGATATGATAGGAAACACCATAAGCAAATGAAAAGGGAGACAACCTATGAAAAAAAAATTTGTATCATAGGCAGAGGGCTAACTTCCTTAATATAAAAACTAACTAAAAATCAAGGAGACCAACAACGAAGTAAAAAAATGGTCAAGAGAGGGTATGGACAGAGTTCATAGGCAAAGAAAACTTACGTGTATGCAATGATTTTTAGCCAAACATATCATTTTTTTAAAAAAATTTATTTATTTTTGGCTGCGTTGGGCCTTCATTGCTGCACGTGGACTTTCTCTAGTTGTGGCAAGCGGGGGCTGCTCTTTGTTGTGGTGCGCTGGCTTCTCATTGCGGTGGCTTCTCTTGTTGCGGAGCACAGGCTCTAGGCGCACGGGCTCAGTAGTTGTGGTGCACAGGCTTAGTTGCTCCGCGGCATGTGGGTTCTTCCCGGACCAGGGCTCGAACCCATGTCCCCTGCATTGGCAGGCGGATTCTTAACCAATGAGCCACCAGGGAAGCCCTGAAACTTATATCATTTTAATTTGTGTCTTTTCTGCCATTTTTCCACCAATCAAACGAAGAAGGATAAAAGTGTGGTATTACAGTATGTTAAAAAGTTTGTGTTCTGTCTATGGATAGGAATTTTGAAGTGTTTGTCAAAATTTAAAATATAGTCACTCTTTGAACCAGCAACTGTATTTTAGCAATTGATCCTACAGATATACTTGCACTTGACCAAAATGTCTTACGTAGAAATATATTCATTGCAGCATTGTTTTTCATAGCAAGAGATTGGAAAACCTAAAAGTTTATTAATACAGTACTGGTTTTAAAAATCAATACCTATGTATGATGGATTACTTTGTAATCATAAAAATGAAGTAGCTCTTTATACGTTAATGTGGAACAGTCTCTGAAAACTAAATGGTTTGCGAGGAAGCAAGATATATGTGTGTGTGTGTGTCTCTATGTATATATACTGAAACAGTATATCTGAAGATATTCAAGAAACTGGGTACTGTGTCTGCTTCTGTGGATCAAATTTGGGGATGGGGTGGAAGGGTGATTTGTATTCACATCACATTCATGTGTATTTTTGTACCTTTTAGATTTTGTAATATCACATGTTACTTACTGAAAAAAATCAATAAAATAGTTTTCAGAAGTTAATATAAAACACCTATTCCCCACCCCATATGCTTTAGCATAAACTGAATCTCCTCTCTGCATAAGACATTAGCTACAAACCCATTCAGGTGTTCTTTTCAATCTATCATATACCAGTTGTTAAACATTATAGACACACGCACACACCACGTTTGGGATTCAGCTAGAAGACGGTTGGGAGAAACTAGTGATGACAGCAACCCTTCAGCATCAGTGCTGGTGGAAGAGGGAGCTGTGAGCTCATGTGCCTAAATGATTGATTGTTGCCCCCCACCCCCCCACCTTCTTAGACTTCAAATCTCAGCCTGAGCCATCCCCTGTTCTTAGCCAACTGAGCCAACGACAGCAGCAGCAGACTCAGGCAGTCACTGTTCCTCCTCCTGGGTTGGAGTCCTTTCCTTCCCAGGTGAAACTCCGAGAGTCAGCACCCAGAGACAGCAGTACCTCCACTGTGAACAAACTTCTGCAGCTTCCCAGCATGACTGTCGAAAACATCGCCGTGTCTGCTCACCAGCCACAGCCTAAACACATCAAACTCCCTAAACGGCGAATACCTCCAGCTTCTAAGGTGGGTCTTCCATCGTGAAGTCACAGTCCCAAAGATGGACGTATTTTAACACTTAGTTCCTGTGGTATTTTCAAGTACATAGTTTACTGCTTTATGAGGACTCAGTCATTTCTGAGCAACTGGGCTAATATAGAGGGAATGGGTTTGTGCTAAGAGACAGGGACTGTGCATTCAAATTACAGGTCTGGCTCAGGAAATCTGATGGTCTTGTGTATTTAACTCAGGACCTGCTGTTCTTACGTATTTAGCTGTGTTCTGTAGACAGAGGATGAGTGGTTCGTTGACCAGGTAATGCTTTCATTAGAGGCCCCTCTTCTTCAGTCATCCTTCACCACAATCCTCCCCCCTCTCTTTGCTCAAAGAAGCAGTTGGTGGCACTGACCATTGTCCTGTTAACTTTTTTTTTTTTGTCCTGTTAACTTTTTAATTTTTCTTTGCTCTGTTCCTTTCTCTCTCTTTAAAAAAAATCATCTTCCTTTTTCCTTCCTTTCAGCCTTTCACTCCTTGTTCCTCAGGCCTGCCCACAATGCCCTGGGAACCCAGTGCTTGTTAGCTTTGTAGGCCTTGGGACTTGGAATCTCTGACCTCTGTTGCTGACATCATGGTTTTGCTTTTTCAGATCCCAGCTTCTGCAGTGGAAATGCCTGGTTCAGCAGATGTCACAGGATTAAATGTCCAGTTTGGCGCCTTGGAATTTGGATCAGAACCGTCTCTCTCTGAATTTGGATCAGCTGCAAGCAGTGAAAATAGTAGCCAGATTCCCATTAGCTTGTATTCGAAATCTTTAAGGTATACAACTTCCTACTTCTCTCTCCGGTTTTGACTGAGTTAAGTCCTTTGCAAAGTAAAACAAAATAGAGCCTAAGAAATCACCTGGTGGAGAAAAGACACCCTGTAGTGATGGGTTTGTGCTGTCATCACCAGTATCTAATTACAGAACATTTCTTCCATCACCCTAAAAAGAAATCCTGTGCCTGTTAGCAGTCACTCCCAATTTCCCCCCTCCCCCATCCCCTGGAAAGCAGTAATCTGTCTCTGAATTTGCCTGTTTTGGACACTGCACATAACTAGAAAAAAATGCAGTAAGTGGCCTTTTGTATCTGACTTCTTTCACTTAGCATCGTGTTTTCAAGGGTCATCCATGTTATAGTGTGCATGCATTTTGTTTCCAAATAATATTTCATTTTGCAGATACATCACATTTTGTTTATTCATTCATTAGTTTATGGACATTTGGTTGCATCCACTTTTTGGCTATTATAAATCATGCTGTGTGAAAATTCAGTTAAAAATTTTGTGTGCTTTAATTTCTTTTGTATATATACCTAGGAATTGCTGGATCATATGGTAACTCTCATATTTAACCGCTTGAGGAACTGTCAAACGTTTCCCACAGAGGCTGCAGCATTTAGATTCCTACCAGTAGTTTATGAGGGATGCAGTTTCTATACATCTTCGTCAACACTTATTTTCTTTCAGTGGAATATTTTATAAATAGAGAATCCCAGATTTTAGATTCTATTTTATTAAATTTTTTACTTTCTAGAGCCAAAATCTGATAATTGCTTGAGTTCCCTTTTCTAAGGAAGGACTCACAATATCTGGATTCTGTAAAGATTCTTAAGGATCCTTAAAGATGTCACCCTGCCTGTCAGTTAAATTAGGTGGGTCTAATTTGGGAGGGGGGAGGGGTGGTTCTTTTGAATCTTCAGTTGCATCATTTAAATAATGCAGTAGTAACTGTGATTAAAAATCTTCCAACAAAAGCCCAGGACCAGATGGCTTCACAGGTGAATTCTATCAAACATTTAGAGAAGAGCTAATACCTATCCTTCTCGAACTCTTCCAAAA
This sequence comes from Tursiops truncatus, assembly GCF_011762595.2. Classification (NCBI taxonomy): domain Eukaryota; kingdom Metazoa; phylum Chordata; class Mammalia; order Artiodactyla; family Delphinidae; genus Tursiops; species Tursiops truncatus. The sequence continues at coordinate 35,293,243 of NC_047039.1, forward strand.
TATAGCAGGGGGAGGAACACTCCCAAACTCATTCTGCGAGGCCACCATCACCCTGATACCAAAACCAGACAAAGATGTCACAAAGAAAGAAAACTATAGGCCAATATCAGTGATGAACATAGACGCAAAAATCCTCAACAAAATACTAGCAAACAGAATCCAACAGCATATTAAAAGCATCATACACCATGATCAAGTAGGGTTTATCCCAGGAATGCAGGGATTCTTCAATATACACAAATCAGTCAACGTGGTACACCATATTAACAAACTGAAGGAGAAAAACCATATGATCATCTCAATAGATGCAGAGAAAGCTTTCAACAAAATTCAACACCCATTTATGATAAAAACTGTCCAGAAAATGGGCATAGAGGGAACCTACCTCAATATAATAAAGGCCATATATTACAAATCCACAGCCAACATCGTTCTCAGTGGTGAAAAACTGAAACCATATCCTCTCTGATCAGGAACAAGACAAGGTTGCCCACTCTCACTGCTGTTATTCAACATAGTTTTGGAAGTTTTAGTCACAGCAGTCAGAGAAGAAGAAAAAGAAATAAAAGGATTCCAAATCAGAAAAGAAGAAGTAAAACTGCCACTGTTTGCAGATGACATGATACTACACGTGAGAATCCTAAAGATACCACCAGAAAACTACTAGAGCTAATCAATGAATTTGGTAAAGTAGCAGGATACAAAATTAATGCACAGAAATCTCTTGCATTCCTATACACTAACGACAAAAAATCTGAAAGACAAATTAAGGAAACAACCCCATTTACCTTTGCAACAAAAAGAATAAAATACCTAGGAATAAACTTCCTGAGGAGACAAAAGACCTGTATGCAGAAAACTATAAGACAATGATGAAAGAAATTAAAGACGATACAGACAGATGGAGAGATATACCATGTTGTTGGATTAGAAGAATCAACATTGTGAAAATGACTCTACTACCCAAAGCAATCTACAGATTCAGTGCAATCCCTATCAAGCTACCAATGGTGTTTTTCATAGAAATAGAAACAAAAAATTTTACAATGTTTATGGAAATGCAAAAGACCCCGAATAGCCAAAGCAATCTTTTTTTTTTTTTTAAATAAATTTATTTGTTTTTGGCTGCATTGGGTCTTTGTTCCTGCATGCGGGCTTTCTCTAGTTGCAATGAATGGGGGCCACTCTTCATTGCAGTGCACAGGCTTCTCGTTGTGGCGGCCTCTCCTGTCACAGAGCACAGGCTCCAGGTGTACGGGCTTCAGTAGTTGTGACATGTGGGCTCAGTAGTTGTGGCTCGTGGGCTCTAGAGTGCAGGCTCAGTAGTTCTGGTGCACGGGCTTAGTTGCTCTGCAGCATGTGGGATCTTCCCAGACCAGGGCTCTAACCTGTGTCCCCTGCATTGACAGGCGGATTCCCAACCACTGTGCCACAGGGAAGCCTCCCAAAGCAATCTTGAGAAGGAAAAACGGAGCTGGAGGAATCAGGCTCCCTGACTTTAGACTATACTACAAATGTACAATAATCAAGACAGTATGGTACTGGCACAAAAACAGAAATGGATCAGTGGAACAGGGTAGAAAGCCCAGAGATAAACCCACACACATATGGTCACCTAGTTTATGACAAAGGAAGCAAGAATATACAATGGAGAAAAGACAGCCTCTTCAGTAAGTGGTGCTGGGAAAACTGGACAGCTACATGTAAAAGGAATGAAATTAGAACACTTCCTAACACCATATACAAAAATAAACTCAAAATGGATTAGAGACCTAAATGTAGGACCGGACACTATAAAACTCAGAGGAAAACATAGGCAGAACACTCTGACATAAATCACAGCAAGATCCTATTTGACCCACCTCCTAGAGAAATGGAAATAAAAACAAAAATAAACACATGGGACCTAATGAAACTTGAAAGCTTTTGCACAACAAGGGAAACCATAAACAAGACGAAAAGACAGCCCTCAGAATGGGAGAAAATATTCGCAAACGAAGCAACTGACAAAGGATTAATCTCCAAAATATACAAGCAGCTCATGCAGCTCAATGTCAAAAGAGCCAACAACCCAATGCAAAAATGGGTGTAAGACCTAAATAGACATTTCTCCAAAGAAGATACACAGATTGCCAACAAACACATGAAAGGATGCTCAACATCACTAATCATTAGAGAAATGCAAATCAAAACCACAATGAGGTATCACTTCACACCGATCAGAATGGCCATCATCAAAAAATCTACAAACGTTCTTCAGAACCTAGGGGCAGGACAGGAATAAAGACACAGATGTAGAGAATGGACTTGAGGACCCGGGGAGGGGGACAGGTAAGAAGCTGGGGCGAAGTGAGAGAGTGGCATGGACTTATATATACTACCAAATGTAAAACAGATAGTGGGAAGCAGCCGCATAGCACAGGACGATCAGCTCGGTGCTTTGTGACCACCTTAGAGGGGTGGGATAGGGAGGGTGGGAGAGAAACACAAGCGGGAGGAGATTTGGGGATATATGTGTATATGTATAGCTGATTTACTTTGTTATACAGCAGAAAGTAACACCATTGTAAAGCAATTAAAATAAAGATGTTACAAAAAAATAAAAAGTAATGCAGATGATCCTGGATTGGATCCTGCACGAGAAAAATTAACAACTAAATAAATAATGCAGTAGTGTAAATTTGTAGTTACAGATATGTTTATTTAATTTAGAATATGACAATAAAGAGATGAAACCACTCCATGAAAACCTGTAAAGTGACACAAATTTATGTCTCATGTCTTTTATTCTTTGTAGTGACTCTTTGAATACCTCCCTAGCAGTGACCAGTGCAGTGCAGAACTCCACCCACACAACTTCAGTCATTACCTCTTCCAGTCTGACCAGCTCATCGCTGAGCTCCACTAGTCCCGTAACAACATCTTCCTCCTACGACCAGAGTTCTGTGCATGACAGGAGCGCGTACCAAAGCTCTGTGAGTCCATCGGAGTCAGCTCCAGGAACCATCATGGTTAGTGGTGTTTCCGGTTTCTCCTCATAGGAAATCCTATTTGGAGTTCAGTGTGTAGTTGGGAAATCATGCTTTTTGGCTAAGATTTCCTTTTAGAAATGGCTAACCTTTTAAGTAGAATCCGTATAGTTCGTTGGATTTGCCATTAGTGGCCATCTCATTTGAAACCTGTGTTTCAAGCACCCTTGCACAAGGATTGTGTGAATGGACCCAGACACTTGGTATAAGGATAGTGTAAGGATATACCCTGAGTTGTTCAGAGCGGCTTGGATGGCGTAGGCTGGGACTATAGTCTGTAATATTTCACTTTCCTGTAAGGCAAAGACATTCAAGCATTATAGAGAGAGCTACTTTAAAGAGTGGATGAGAACATGAAAATAATGAAAACAATTGAATTGGCATAGCAGAAATTTGGGTATGTTGTCTTTTCTTAGGTTTCCTTCTAAGATTCTGAGGAAATATTTATACGTATCAACTTAAGAGACTTTTCCTCCCTTCCTTTTCCATCTTTCATGTTAGATGTTTTCCTCAAATGTCTGGTGATTCCAGGCTGCCCACTTGACACTGAAAGGTTAACTGCCTGTGGCAGTAGGTTGTTGGATGTGGGCTTTCGTGAGGGACAGTGTGGGCGGCCATTTCTCTAGGGGTGGGGAGTTCCTTCATCAGCCCCTGTGGGCCTTTTCTGTTGAGTTTGTTTAGATTCTCCAGGGACTGTTCTTCTAGTCTCTTCCCTGTAGGGCCTATACCTGTCTGTTAGTGTCTTAAGAGCCTAGTGCAGACAGAAGGCTGCCGTTGGAATAATTTGTTTTGTCTGCATTGACTTAATCTGTGTTTTTTTAATAGTACTCCTTGCCATGTGTTACCCTCTTGATGAAGTTTAGAGCCTGTGGGAGACGGTGGAAGGGGGCATTCACCCTGCTGTACAGAGTTTAAAACATTTCTCCTATGTTTAGCCCTACCTCCATACCCACTTCCAAAGTTATGTGATATATATAAGTACTGAGTTGCTCGGTGTGGTTCTTTGATGTCAGTTGAGTGGTTTTCTGGTTTTCCCTACTGGTTGCTTATGATTTGGCTTTACCCGGTCAGCTAAGTCAGAGTTACTCTCTGGAATCTGCTTTCTACTGTACAAAATTTTGTTGCTCTCATTTTCCACCTGTATTTGCCTTTCTTGGTTTACATGTTTTTAAAAAGCCGTGTATTCTTCATATATCTTCTTTAAGAAGTTTATTTTTGTGATTTCCGACATGGCAACCACTAGCCACATGTAGTAGTTTATTTAAATTAAATACACAATTAAAAGTTTAGTTTCTCAGACATACCACATTTTAATGCTGACTGTCTAGATATGGTTAGTCACTACAATATAAGACCAAGCACACACAGACAGTATTTCCATTATTGCAGAATATTCTGTTCCCGGGCTTCCCTGGTGGCGCAGTGGTTAAGAATCCACCTGCCAATGCAGGGGACACAGGTTCAAGCCCTGGTCCGGGAAGATCCCACGTGCTGCGGAGCAGCAAAGCCCGTGCGCCACAACTACTGAGCCTGCACTCTAGAGCCCACGAGCCAAAACTACTGAGCCTGCGTGCCACAGCTTCTGAAGCCCACGTGCGCCAAGAGCCCGTGCTCCACAACAATAGAAGCCACTGCTATGAGGAGCCCACGCACCGCAGCAAAGAGTAGCCCCCGCTCACCACAACTAGAGACAGTCAGCGCACAGCAACAAAGACCCAATGCAGCCAAAAATAAATAAATAATTAAAAAAATATATTCCGTTGCCTTGGAACGTGCTGGTCTATAGTTTCTAAAACATAAATCAGACTGTGTGCTTAAATCTGTCATCTCCATGACATCTCAGTTCCAGCTCTAACTTTACCTCTTGTTCTGCTTGTCTGTATCACTGTTCACCTCGTTTCTTGCTCAGCTCATTGAACCAGATTTCTGATCTCTCCCGATCATCTGATACTTTATTTTTGTTCCCACCATGCTTCTGCCTAGAATTTCCCCCATCCCAAATAATATGGCTCCTTTGTTGTGTCAATTTGTCCATTGTTTGTGGAGTGTTTTGGTTTTGTTTATAATATTTTTTAATAGAAGTATAGTTAATTTACAATGTTGTGTTAGTTTCAGGTATACAGCAAAGTGATTCAGTTATACACATATATTCTTTTTTAGATTCTTTTCCATTATAGATTATTACAAGATATTAAATATAGTTCCTTGTGCTATACAGTAGGACCTTGTTGTTTCGTTGTTTGTATTTAAAAATGATTTTCTAGGGACTTCCCTGGTGATCCAGTGGCTAAGACTCCACGATGCCAATGTAGGGGCTCCGGGTTCAATCCCTGGTCAGGGAACAGGCACAGCCAAATAAATTAAAAAAATGATTTTCTAGGTGGGATGAAGTGTTCCTAAGTTATGATGGCAGCTGTTTCGTTCCCCTTTTCTATTTTTTTTTGTCTGGTGTAGTTTTTTTGGTTTGTTTTTTGTTTGTTTGTTTTTGCAGTATGTGGGCCTCTCACTGTTGTGGCCTCTCCCGTTGCGGAGCACAGGCTCCGGACGCGCAGGCTCAGCGGCCATGGCTCACGGGCCCAGCCGCTCCACGGCATGTGGGATCTTCCCGGACCGGGGCACGAACCCGTGTCCCCTGCATCGGCAGGCGGACTCTCAACCACTGCGCCACCAGGGAAGCCCTCTGGTGTAGTTTTGAGAAGACTTTGTATGTCAGGGTTTGTGCTGTCTTGGCTGCACATGCTTGATGTCATGTGTATGTATTTACTGAATAGTGAACCCCTGTTGAGAGGGAGGCAAAAGAGTAGAACTTTGATTGCTCTCCACCTGTCTTTGTATATTGGTGTTTCCCTTTCTCTGACTTCAGTCTTTTAACTCGTTTTGTTTTTTCCTAGCAGTTCTGTTTTATTGTCTACATTTCTTGTAAATAATCTCATTGTTTTAAGACTAAAATGTGTTGTAAATTAAGATTTTATGAGCAGAAACTGTACTGGATTTTGGTTAAGGCAGAGTCAAAAGCTATAAGGTTTGTCTTTTTTTTTTAAGTAGTTTTGACATTTGTGAGAAGGTTATTTCCTCAGCTTCCTTCTTCCATCCAGGACCAGTGTCTGAGCCCAATAGGTTCCAGTGTCAATCATTCTTTGCCGGGTCTCCCCACCCAGTCTGTGGAAGTAAAGTTTTCCTTGTGAGGATGCCTCCTTCTGTGAGAAGGTTCCAGTGAAGTGCTTTATGGTTAACTCAAACCAGTTGTTTTCAGATTCTGTTCTTTTTGGGACTGACTACCAAACAGTCCTAACTCACTCTTTCCCCACCCAGTTCAGAAAAAAACATGTTTCAAAGTAACGTCTTTCTCTGAGAACCATTTTGTTAATAATATAAAATATGATAATTCCTTGTATGAAAGTTATCTTTGTTATAATTTGGAAACATTTTCTTTCTTGTATGGGGGGTACTCAGGAGACAGAATGTGCTTGAGACAGGAAGGCTTGTGGAGATTTCAAGATAATGAGAATTCCTAAGTCCTTCCTATGGCTTAATAATTTTTAGGACTGTTTCATTGCTTCCTGTGCTTTTGGTCTTATGTTTTATCCTTGTTACTTCCTTAAATACCCAGTTTGTTTTAAAAAAAATGTCAGCTTGTTGAGATTTATTAAGAATTTATTGTATTGCCTCTCCTTTTATTAAGAAACAAAACAAAATAGGCCATAGTTCTTTGCTTAATTCATAATGCTTCATATGTTTGTGGCTAAATCCCGTAGAAAGTCATCTAGGTTGTCATTTGATTCTGCAGGTTTACTTTCTTTTCTCTTTCTTACAGAATGGACATGGTGGTAGTCGAAGTCAGCAGACAGTAGACAGTAAGTATGTGAGCTAACTATTCTTGTCGTGGCTGGTGGAAACCACAGACAGAAAAAGAGCGTAGCTAATGCGATGGGAAAACAATTGGCCAATGGCTAATTCTGCAAAAATAGTCCTTCTACATTTTTTCTGAGAGCTGTGTCTGATCCATCGTTGGCATCATTTCTTTGCGTTTAGAGTTTAGATAGAGATTCCCCGTGACCAGGTTGGAGCTGATGGTATTATTAGAAATGTTATATCCACAGCAAGAAGGAGGTATTGTATTATTCTGCCCTTGTCAGACTGCACCCCCAAGTGTAGAGTGTAGGCTGGATTTAAAAGATGCTTGGCTCAGAGGCCCAGGTTCCAGGATGCTCGGAGGGCTCTCACTTCAATAATGTGAAAGACATTTCAAGCAGAAATTGGCATGCATGTTCAGGAAAGACATTGTGAGGAAGAGAGATAAAATGTTGCTCACTATAAACACTTGGGAGAAAAGGAGGGGGCCCTCCACATCCAGCACAGCTCAGTGATCACTGGAGATAGTGTAGGTGAATCCCCGTTAGTTGTTTCCTTTGTTCTTAGCTAATTTATCTATGGTTATGATCATAGTCTAAAATGAAACTGATTTTCATTCATCATTCAGTAAAGCAAATGGGTATCCACTATCGGTATGGAAGTCAAAAAGACCCTCTTTATTTAGGAATTTTTGGAGAGTGGCCATGGGATTTTGCCAGACCAGGAGTGGGCCTCAGTTGGAATTGAAATGACACATGTGATAACGTGGGTAGCTCTGAGAACACTGGTGTCACAGGAAGTATGAATTCCACAAGCCGTAGTGGGAAGTTTCTTTTGTCCAGGCATGGGGTCGAGAGCACATAGAGGTGTTCTGGAGATTTTAAGTGAGATAATGAGATGTGAAATGTCCGTAAAACATAGTGCACGTTTTAGATAGGTTTTTATGTCCTGTGCTCTCTTCTCCAACCGTCTCTCTCTCTCTCTCTCTCTCTCTCTCTCTCTCTCTCTCTGTCTCTCTCTGTCTCACACACACACACACACACACACACACACACACACTCAAATTCATACAAACACACGTTCTTTGAGAGGCTTTCTGTGAACCTGTCATTAACGTGATCCGACACTCAGGGAGGTGAGTTTGGGGCCAGGGACATCTATGGTGTGTTTATCTAGTTTCTGTAAGAACAGGTGTCATTTGGGAAGGACTGTGAGTAAAAAACAAGCCTCAGGGTTGTGAAGACCACTCTTAAGAACTGACTGTGCTGTGTTGCCCTGTTGCTGTCTGTTCTGGTTTTCGAGCTATCCTCCATTTAGAGACTAGTGTGTGTCCCCTGGACTCCCAGGGCCTCCCAAGGAAAGGTGCTGCCACCTCCTAACTGGAAAAGACAATGATGCTTTATTCCCAAGCACATATCTGAGTTGTATGTGTGGATGGCACTAAAACTGAGTCTTTTCTGCAGCTAGGATTGATCGCATTCATGCTCTTCTGAAAGCCTAACGCGTGCGTTTGTGTGCTCTGAGGTCTGTTCTGTTCAAGCACATGCGAAGGAAGTGCTCACTGCGCTTTTGAAAGTAGGTGTGGACAGCAGGGGTGTCTTCTGCAGATTTTAGGCCTGTGTAGCTCTCCACAGTATATGTACCCTGGGCTATCAATCCCTTCCTGCCCTAAACTGTCTGTGACCTTTCACAAAGTCAGCCTGATTTGATAGAAGCAGACCTAACCCCTGGGTGGTTCGCCTACCAGATTTTCACTGTCCCTTGCTGTGCTCATGTTGTAACTGTATTTGTCAAACTTAGAGCCTCTTTCCCTTTCTGGGTGTGGCTCAGGGTCGGGTTCCTTTAGTTGGGAGGAGTATGTTCACCCCAGAGGGGCTGTGTATGCTGGTAAAGATGTCATTTCTCTCCTTGCCTGGGACCTGTGTTCTGACAGTCCTCTCCATAGTCGCAGCAGACAGAGAAGGGCCTACCTGTGGCATGCTTGTGCATTTTCCCCAGGGGTGTAACTTTGTATATGTCTCAGCTGAGCCTGACGTGTCACAAAACATTGAGCATATTTCTGACACTTAACGGTTGGTTCTGGCGCTAAACAGATCTGTTTCTTACAGCTCCTTCATCTGTTCCAGCTCCAAAGACAACAGACCCTCCCTCCGCCCTCCCATCCGTGGGCTCCCTGCCCAGCACCACCTCCTGCACTCCACTTCTGCCCTCTGTACCCCAGCACACTGCCGCTCTGCCCTCCTTGTCCCAGCCTGGTGACCTGTCCAGCAGCCCCCTCTCTCAGCTTAGCAGGTATGTGGAAAATACGGGCCCAGAGTCCGAGGCACACGGGGGCGAAGTCCTGGAGCCCTTCTACATGGCTGTTCCCATGAGCAGAACCCACTGTTGCTCCCTGCATGACGTCCTGGCCTTTTGCAGTAGGGCCGCAGCGTAGGTGGCTGGGTAGGGTCTCACAGGCACCGAGTGTGAAAGCCTTGCTGTCCTGTAATGCCCCTGCTGTCACAGAGCCCTGGGTCCCCTGGGAATCAGGTGGGTCCAAGGGGTCACTGCTACTCTTCTTCAGCCCTCAGGAGGGTGCCCCGAACCTTGTCTCTCCTCCGCATTCTGGGCCGCGTTGCTGTGATGTGGGGTGAGAGTGCTGGGGGTTTTCTGAGCAGGTCACTGCCTCGCACTTGTCGTGGTGTCAGAGATCAAGTTATCAGAACAGGGTGCAGGAGAATGGGATTTGTCTGGTCCTTACCCTGTCTTCTGAGTAGACTTCTCCTCTTTCCTCCTGTAGCCAGGAACAAAAGCGTTTGGTTTGAGTTCTGCATTTGATGGGAATTCAAGCTCTGTCTCTGGCATGTGGGGTTGAACATAGGAACTTTCTTCCCTCACACACAAATATAATGGGGTCTCTGGGGCTGGCTGTGTTCTTAGTGCAATCCTGTTCTTAGCATTTACAGTCTGCAGAGCAAATGGTTAGAGTTGTCTGAGCTGGCTCTGTAGCTTTCCTAGGGCAGGATGTCCCAGATCCTCATGGTGAGTGACCCTTTAGATCATTTCTGACCACAGAGCACCTGGACTGGGTTCCAAGGCCACATGGAAGGAAGGATGTGAAGGGATGGGCAAGCTCATGTGCAGCCCTCCTAGACGCGTGGGTCCCTCGAGTGGAGCGCCGGGGGGTGCACACGCGGGGCTCTGCCTTGTCTTCCAGCTCTCTCTCCGGCCACCAGAGCAGCCTCTCCTCTGCGCACACGGTGCTCTCCACCAGCACGTCACACACGGTAAGTGTTTTCCTTGCTCCCTCGCCCAGCACCCTGCTTAGCCAGCTTGGAGCTTAGTCATGTGCAGGTGGGGCTTTAGTTTGTGGATTTTAAATATCTGAAATACTCTAATAGCTTGGCTGTAATGTCTCCATCTAGGTACATGGTTTGAACAGATGATTTCCTAGGCAACATGGAGGACATCTTGCTTCCTAAGTCCATGTCTCTGTGGAAGAATTGGTTCTCCATACCTGATAGATGATTGGCAGGGCTGTCAGGTGGTGAATTTGTTCCCAAGAACTCACTGAGCTCCCTGTTCATGATAGGAGACCTTTCTACCTGGCAGGGTTGGTTTTATTTGCTGGGGCTTCTTATGTTGAGGTCTTTGCAAGTTTTGTAGAGGAAAGTAGACTCGTTGCTAACTTCCGCATGGCCTCTACTAAAAGTCAAGTTTAATCAAGAGCAGTGTTCCTGGGGAATGCTCTGTTACTTTGTGAAGCCCACTGTAGGGAGAGTGCTTGAAAGGAAAGGGAGAGCTCGCGTGTCTCTGAGACTGACAGCCCAGTCAGTGTAACTGCATTCCAGGTTGCTGGTGGTCGTGGAGACTTCACTCTTGCCGTCTCAGGCCATCTTCCCCAGCTCAGAGGCAGAGGCTTTGGGAAGGTTGCTGTTGAAGAAGGAAGTGTGGGTATGGAGAGGCAAGAGTGGAAGCACAAGCGGGCGAGTGTCCTGGTGCGCTGAAGAGTGACCTAGATGGTGGTTGCTGAGGTGCGGCTTCTGAGCTGTGGAGCTGGGAGCGTGGTCTTGGGTAGGACTCGGTCTAGACCGAGCGGGCTGAGGGCTGGCAGCCGGGCCATGCAAGGAGGCAGGGCAGCAGGCGGGTGTTGTGCTAGCAGCCGGGGAGGCTGGAACGTGGAAGGAAAGGTGCCTGGAGAGAGCACAGTGTCCCTCTGCTGGGAGACAGCAGGCTTCCACAAGGTGGAAGTAGATGGTTCCTCAAGTAGGGAAGGAAGTTTTGGGTGCAGATGAACGGGAGAGTCGGGAAACGGGGGGAAATTGGTTTCCTCTGAAGAAGAAGTCGAATCTTTCGCTGTAGAATGAAGCAATGGAAGATTCAGGTCCTATCCTTTATCAGGACCTGGCTAACATCGTGGCTTTCATACTCTAGCTTTCCAAGTGAAATCAGTTTACACATAATTCTTTGTCTTAAAACACATAGATCACTGTCTTCATAGCAGAGATTGGTGTGAATATCTCTGCCCTTGGAGTAAGTTGCCCACCAGCCAGTGCCTCCTGTTTGGCCAGTGGGGGCCCTGAGATGTCCCCTTTGTGAGCCCTGCAGAGCTGGCCTCCTGTTCCGGGCACTGTGTGTTGGAGCCCAGAGCTCTTGCTCTCATGGATTAGCTGCACTCTGTGTCTTAGCAGGAAACCCCAAATCTTACAGTCCCAATGGCCACAGCCAGAATCACCTAGTACAATTGCTAACATCGTCACAGATTCAATAACGAAAGACATAAAAAGATATATACTGAAAAGTTTTTGTCTCTTTTCTACTTGGTTGTACCCCTTTTCCTACTATTTTCTTGATCCTCTAGTTTGTAGTTTATAAACCCATAAAATGCATACATAGCAGTTTTCCTTCTGCCCTTTTTCTTTTCCTGTAATATAAATGGGAGTATTCTCTACATAGTGTCCTTTATCTTTTTCCCTCACTTAACAGTGTATCTTCAGGAGGTTTCTGTGTTGAATCAGAGTTCTTTGTTCTTTTTTCACAGCCCTGCTGCATTACATTATTTAATCAGGCCTCCTCTGATGGAACTTTAGGGCCATTTTCAGTCTTGATACCTTGGAAATACTGTGGGTTCAGTTATAGACCACCACCGTGGGAATATTGTGGGAAAGTGAGTCATATATCTTTTGATTTCTTAGTGCATATAAGTTTTGTTTACACTATACTGTAGTCTGTTAAGGTGTGCAATAACATGTCTACAAAAACAACATATCTTAATTTAAAAATACATTATTAGCTAAAAATGCTAGCCATCACTTGAGCCTTGAGCAAGTTGTAATTTTTTTGCATTTGTAACATCAGAGGTCACTGATCATTATAGCAAATATAATAATGAAAAGACTTGAAATATTGTGAGAATTAACAAAATGTGACGCAGAGAGAGGAAGTGAGCCAATGCTGTTGGAAAAATGGTGCTGATAGACTTTCTTGACCCAGGGTTGCCTCAGACCCTCACTTTGTAAGAAACGCAGTATCTGAGAAGCACAAGAACATGAGATGTGCCTGTACAAACAATGGTGGATAACCTTCTGCACATGTTTCACGTGTGCAGCTGTGTCTAGAGTGTAAACCCTGGAGGTGGAATTGCTAGGCATTTGTCATTTTATACAAATTGCTCTGCATAGTGATTTTAACCCACTTAGATCTCACTGGCAAAGAATGAAATGTCCTCTTTCCCCATGTCCTCCTGAAATGATGTTACCAAATATTTGTATTTTTCCAATGTGTTAATAGAAAAATGACCTGTCAGTATAGTGTTTAATCGAAAGAGCTTGAACATCTATTTTATATATTCGAAAGCCATTAATTTCTTTTTGGGTGAGCTGTTTACATTTTTCATTTTCCTGTCAGGTCTGTGGTCTTTATTTCTGTAGTTGGGAGACTTAGTAGGTAGCCCTTTGTGATGGGAAGTGCAAATATTTTTCCTAGGTTTGTCATTTTATGAATTGATTTTTGAATAGTCGGATATATCATAGTCTGTCACAGCCAGGTCTTTCCTACCTTGTCTGTAAAGGAAATCTAGTGTATTCTCCTGCCCTTCGTGTTCTGTGGAAGGTTTGGTGCAGCTGTGCTTTTCTGGGCCCATCTGAGGGGCTGAGTGGCAGCCCCGTCGGATGGTCCGAGCGAGCCAGCAGCTTGTCTCCCTCACAGGTTTGAGAGGTGAGGGGGCAGATACGGGAACGCCGCCAGGGTCCACTGAAGTAGGAGACGCTTGCTGGATGACTCTGGAGTTCCCGTGGATTCCTCATACTCCCCAGTCTGGGAATGTTCTTTTTTTTTTTTTTTTTTTCTTTTTTTAATCCTGTGGTTGAAAGGTTGTGTGGCCAGTGCCACCATCACAGTGCGGTGGTCAGAGCCATTCCTGATCCTGTGGCGGGTGCCCTTGGCTCCACGCAGGGGGCCGTGGAATGGGTGCTGGGCAGCCCTGGCCCTACCCTGGGCTCTCGTCTTCCTGGTTCTGTCTGTCCATCTAGGCGGAAGGGGCAGGAGTCCCGAGGAGCCCCAGAAGACCATAATTTCAGCGGTCTTCACTTGCTGAGCCAATTCTGGATACTAGTGTTCGGGTGGGCAGGGCGGCCCGCGGGGCTGGGACCCGCACGGCGCCGTCTGTGCCGTGGAAAGCAGAGCACACGGGGGCCCCCTTTCTCCTGGTCCTTCGCTTCTTCAGCTTCCCCTCCAGGAGTTTCCCGGCTTCTTTGTTGTGCACAAGTTCTGATTTGGAGGCTGGTCTCAGTCTTACAGAGCCTTTTCCTCCCTCTTTGACCCTTGCTTTGCCCAGCCAGGTGTATCTCTTCCACCCACCCCTCAGGCCCTGAAGCCCTTCCTGATGCCTCGTTTACTAGCAGCTGGGCAGGACCCTTGGCACTCAGGCTCTTCACAGCTTTCTGCTAGGCTTTGCCCTTCTTTCCTCGGTGGCTCTTGTCGGGCAGGCCTAGGGCCGGGCTGGGCCCTGCTTGGTAGTCCCTGGTGACCCACAAAGTGTCACCAGATCCTGGAGCAAAGGCCTCTCTTGGCCACCTGTGACTTCAGGTCAGAGGAGCCAGGAAGGCTCTGACTTGGGTTGGGCTGCTTGTGGCCGCAGGCTCGACTCTCCTGAGGCTCCTTGCTTTTCTGTGAGGTGGCTTTTCACCTCATATTGAGATGCTCTGTGCTCATCTGTGTCTGTGCTTTGTTTCACTTACCAAAGCCTGAGCAACTTTAATGATTTTTTAGGAGGGTTTTTTGGTCGTAAATCTCCATTTTAATGGTCTTGAAAGCTCAGCTGATGAGTTGTGTCCCAATGGCCTACTGTGGCTGCAGTGTGAGAGGCCACGGTGAGCACACTGGTCCATCTGAGACTGCGGGCACACAGGCCAGGCCGGTTCTTGTGCACTCTTGTGCTTTGCCCCCAGATCCATGTGTCCTGGCTTTTGTCTTGCCAGCATGCCGGCGTGGAGAGCGCCCCTTCCCTCCAGTCCTCAGCCACCTTCTCAACGGCAGCAACCTGTGCCTCGAGTGCCGCGTCCTCAGGGCTCAGCCTGCCAAGCAGCATGAACACGGTCAACAGCCTCTGCCTGGGCGGTACCGCTGTGAGTGCCCCCAGCAGCAGTGCCAGGGCCACGCCCTTGGTGACCTCAGGTGTGTGCCCCCCGGGGCCTTTCCAGCTCCCCCGCCCCTCGAAGGTGCTGTTCTGCTTCCCGGGAGGAGGCCGAGGCGGGCAGGCCTGGGGGGGTCCACGAGCGTCGGAAGCTCACAGTCTCCCTCCGGCTGTGCCGCCACTTGCTTGTCTTCTTTGTTCCACTCACCTCTTGAGGCCGGATCTTCCAGAGCTAATGTGGGGGCCAGGTTCTGGGTGATTCTGAAATCAGTGTCTGGGGGCACGCTCCCCTGGGCAGATCCCTGGCAGCCTTTGTGCTCGTAGCTCCCCATTCTTTTCTGTCCTCGCTCATCCCTGGAGCTGAGATGATGGAGCAGCTCTCGTGGGCTCTTCTGCTCTTGCTGTGACTGCCTGGCAGCCAGACCCGGGCAGACTGTGGTTTGGTAGCGACTGCTCGCCCGCCTTTGGCCCAGCTGTGCCTCTCCTGGCGCTGCCCGGCCTGCTTTGTTCTGAGGGGCAGGCGGTTCCTGCTGCTCAGGCCCTCTCGGCGCAGTGCGGCCTTCAGGAGAGGGTGGCGGTGTTTTGTGCCACAGGGCGCGGACCCCTCTGGTAACACAGCCTGGATGTGGTGGCACGTGCTCTGTCTCCCCCGCCCCCTAGCATGGCTTCCGTTTCTCTCGGCTGCTGCCCTCCCCTCTTGCCCGTGGCCTCGTCTGGGACGGCACCGTGACAGTGGGCTCAACACCCGCCGTGCCCACAGTACGTGAGGAATCTCGCCCTTGTGGTGGCCCCTTCACTCCATTTGAGTTTGCCTTCACAGGCAAAGCGCCCCCCAGCCTGCCCCAGGGGGCGCCTCCCCTGCTGCACAGCCAGTACCTCGTGGGCCCCGGAGGACTGCTTCCTGCCTACCCGGTGAGCGCACGTGGGGCTCTGGGCCGGCCCCCGGCAGGACCTGGGGGCCTTGGGTTGCTGCTGCTCCTTCCCTGAGCCCACCTCTGCCGCTCGGATCCCGGGCGTTTCTCCAGCTAGACTCCGTCAAGGCAGGGCATCTAACAGCCTTGTTGGTCCTCACACAGGTTTATGGCTATGACGAGCTCCAGATGCTGCAGTCACGGCTGCCGATGGTGAGTGGGATTTGGGCTGGTGGCCGGGGGGATTCAGACTCTTGAGTCTCGCGCATCTCACCCGCGCGGCCGTGACTGCTACCCTCTCTGGCCTTCAGGACACTCGGCCTGAGGACTTCCCTCAGCACCACAGCTGAGAAAGCTGCTTCCATCTGGTGGTTGTGCCTGCTGCACCTACAGCCTGGGCACTCGAGCGTCCTGCGCTCGTGCCTGGGGATCTTGAAGATCGTTGGGACCTGGGGCCCCAGTAGGCAGTGTCCCTACCAAACGTGGGTCCTTCTCTTCCCTCAAGTTCCACCCCTCCCCCCACCAAAACAAACAAACAAACAGGACGTGGCGCTGCTTACGTGCCCCTAGACTTTTTATTAAAAAAGTGCTCTCCGAAGTACCATCTAGTGTTTTTGGCTTCTGAAGTGGCCATTGGTGATGCTCGTGATGGCAGCTTTGTTATTCTGAGTGAGTGGCTGGAGCCAGCAGTCTTCAAGGGCCCTTCTGGGTTTAGCCTGCCATCTCGTGTATAAGAACGCTGGCCCCAGGATCTCTCTGGTTGCTGCAGTCTCACTCTGAGGGCAGCATTGCCTCTTTATTCTGGCCCTTGCTACCAGGATGAAGCACTGGGCCTTCTCTGGGATGGCCACGTGAGCAGGACTGCAGTGCAGAAGAGGTACAGGACGAGGCACGCTCCCTGCCTGGACAGCCTGCAGGCTCCTGTACCCCCTTCTTGGTCTGGCGTTCCCCAGACTCCTGATCATTTGCAGCAGACCAGGGCATCTGTCACATTGTCTGGGAGTAAATAGCTATTTGGACCCCGATGTCAACTCTCCTGGGTATGGTCTTTCCTTTTCCCCAAGTGAAGGTGAGGTGTCCTTCCTCAGACTCCTCTCCACTGGTGTTAGCCCCTCTTGGGCTGGCCACAGAGAGCTCAGGGAGCTGCAGGCACCACCTCTACCTCCCAGGCCCCAGTGGCTGATGCTCATGTCTCTCAGAAGACCCTTTCATCTGCTTGGAATGTTTCCATAGGTTGGTAGCTGGGCAGCTCTTCCCCAGTGTGCAAACCAGCAGCCAATCACACTACTGCTCAAGGGGCCTGTGGGGCTTTCCAGCTGCTGCCCATGTCCCTGGAGGGCCCAGAAAGGATATTGAGGACATGATGACAGATTTCTAGAGTGGAAAACAGAACTTAGGGTTTCTGGGGATGCCTTAAGCCCTAGGGCTTTGCAGGGAAACCAGAAGCGGCCCTAGTCCCCCTGACACTCAGGAAACCTTGCAGCCAGGAGCCCCAGGGCATCAGAGATGGAATGCAGGAGGTGGTCCTGAATGAGTCTGAAGGTGGTGCCTGGTTGGGCCCCTAGGAATGACTCAGTGGGATTCTAGCCCTGGGAATCATCCTGGGCTGCTGCATATTGCTTCAATCTTTTTGTGCCTTAGAAGCAATCACCTCTGAGCCTGCCTTTTGAGATGCATTTCTTTCATTTTCCCCTTTGGTTATTTCTTAGATTCTGATACTTTTGTGCCTCATTTCCACCTTTGGATTTTCTTGTGTCAAAGAGCTCCCCCTCCTGGGCTTCCTCCAGGCCTGTCCCCGCTTGTGTTCTACTAACTGTGCTTTTCTAGCCCTGCCTTCTGTTGTGGTTCTGGTCTGAGGGTGCCGTGGGTTTCCTGGAGGTGTCTGGGAGATGGGGCCAAAGGAGGCTGTAGGTGCCTTTCCTAGACACTGCTGCCCACGAGGAAGGCAGGAGGGCTTTTCCTCGGCTCAGAGGACCGGGGTGTAGTATGTCCAGGGCTGGCAGAGCCCTGGGCGGTGGGTGAGGGTCAGGGCAGGCCTCCCCTTCTTCATAGAGCTCCACTGTGTTTTGCCTCAGCATCCACGCTTGTCCTGACTCCTGTGCAATGTCAGCGTTGCCAGGGCAGAGTGGGCGGTCTCTCCTAGCTCAGGACCTGACCCCTGTTAAACCCTTTTGGCCCCTCCTCCTCCTCAGGTTTCTCCTTGTCCTGTTAACTTTCCTAGCTGCCCTTCAGAATCCCTCTCACTGGAGAAGCCAGGAGAGTTGGTTTGGCCCATGACATTCACCAGCATCCATCTGTGATGTAGAATGGATGTGTGTGACTGGGCCTCCGCTGGCTGTGCCCGGGGAAGGCTGAGGGATCGGTCAGTGCGTCTACATGCTGTGTGCCTGCCACACTGCACAGCTCTGACCGGCACCATTTGTTTTGAATTCTCTGTGAGTGCTGCCCTCTGGTGGTGTGCCTGTGACGTCCCTGCGGTCTGGTCGGCCTGGGGAATGTGGCATTGCCTGGAGCATCCGTACTGCCTGCAGGTTCTGCTGTCTTGGGAGTGGGGTGAGGCTCTTGTGCTGACTGAACCTCTCTGGTCTCTCCTAGGATTACTATGGGATTCCTTTCGCTACACCCGCAGCCCTCGCCAGTCGAGATGGGAGCCTTGCTAATAATCCCTATTCAGGTTAGTCTTGTTCAGGGGGTTAGGCATGGGGGCGGAGTGCTCATCGGACTGGCCTGGGGCTCATCCCGGGAGTCTGGAAACAGACGCAGAAGGGCTGCAGAGACCTACCGGCTTCCTGTTGTTGTGCTGGCAGCCAGGCCTGTTCCTGTTCACGGGGACCAGTCTGGCTTTTTCCTGGCTGGATAGGGGGCAGTGACTGGATTCAGTGCCCCGTTTCTCCCAGGTGATGTCACAAAGTTTGGCCGAGGAGACTCTGCGTCCCCTGCACCTGCCACCACCCTGGCTCAGCCCCAGCAGAGCCAGTCCCAGGCCCACCACACAGCCCAGCAGCCCTTTCTGAACCCTGCCCTGCCACCTGGCTACAGCTACACTGGCCTCCCCTACTATACAGGCGTACCCAGTGCCTTCCAGTATGGGCCCACCGTGTTTGTGAGTATTCAGGGGGGTGTTACTCCAGCTCCAGGGAACGGAAGCAGGGAGGGAGGGACAGGTCCCCACTCAGAGTGTCACCTGGCCTTGAGGAATGAGTCCGGCTTGGGGGCGAGGTTCCTTTCCCATCTGTTTTGAGATCTAGCGTGTTGCGCTACTGAAGACACCTCCCTAGTGGTTGTGCCACGAACTGCCTGAGGCTAAGCCGGGGTGACCTGCTCCCCCAGCTCTGTCCCCCTACTAATGCCTCTCCTGCTTGCCTGCCACCAGGTCCCCCCGGCCTCAGCCAAGCAGCACGGTGTGAGCCTCAGCAGCCCCACCACCCCTTTCCAGCAGGCCAGTGGCTATGGCCAGCACAGCTACAGCGCAGGTGAGGGGTGCTTCCGCCACGGAGAGGCACGGGAAGGACAGGCTCACCTAGCTCACACGTGCCTCTTGTCCCCTGCCGTGCTAGGTTACGATGACGTGAGCCAGGGGGCGGCGGCGGGAGACTACACCAAGGGTGGCTATGGTGGATCATCGCAGGCACAGAGCAAGTCTGCAGGTTCTGGGCCTGGCAAAGGTAGGCCTTTCCAGGATTGCGGCCCAGAGCAGTCGTCTCCTCCCCTGACTCCTTCTCAGGCGAGGCTGCCCCAGAGGGCCCCTGGAGCGGGGGGAGGCTGGCGCTGGGGCCAGCTGATGTGGGAACAGCCGCTTTTCCTTCTAGGAGTGTCGGCGTCTTCGAGCGGCCCCGGCCTCCCTGACGTGACTGGGTCCGTCTACAGCAAGACTCAGGTGAGGGAGGGCCGGCACTGGCGGGAGGGCTGGCAGAGTGCTGCCAAGCGAGCCTCACTGTCGTCTCTCTGCCCTGCAGACTTTCGACAGGCAGGGATTTCACGCAGGGACCCCACCACCGTTCAGCCTGCCCTCGGCCTTGGGCTCCCCTGGGCCCCTGGGCCCCGGTTACGCGCCCTCACCGCTCGTGCACGTCCTGCCCGCCCACCAGCAGCCTCACTCACAGCTGCTGCACCACCACCTCCCACAGGACGCTCAGGTGAGCCCGGTGGAGTAGGCGGCCATCCTGCCCTGGGCTGGGGGCTCCGCTGCAGCCTTGACAGCCTTCTCTCCTCCTCCTCAGAGCGGCGCGGGTCAGCGCAGCCAGCCCAGCTCCCTGCAGCCCAAGTCACAAGCCTCCAAACCTGCCTACGGCACCTCTCCATACTGGACAAACTGAACCCTGAAGAGCTGGGGGGCCAGGGCGGGGCCTGGCCAGGGCGGGGCCTACCCCGGGCAGGAGAGCGCACAGAGCCCGGCACCCTCCCCAGAGTTTCTGAGACGTGTCAGCCGAGCCTCTGTGGGGAGCCTGCCTCCCAGACTCCCTGTTGTATGTAATGTATTTATGTATGTATTTGTAAATGTGGTAGAAGGCTTGGGGGAGGGGGGAGCAGCTGCTCCTCTCCCCACTCAAGCCCCTTCCTGCTGTAGCAGCAGCAGCCCCCTTCCCCCCTTCTGCCTTCAGGCCTTCTACAAAGCCCCCCCGGTGGGCAGCATCTGGAAGGGCTGGCTGGAGGCAGTTTGGGGACTGGGGTCAGGTACCAATGAAGAATCACGGCTCATCTCCCTCCCTGCTCCCTCCCTTGTAAACCATTCTTTGAGTTTTCGTCCCTGTGTAATTACTTTATCCCTTGCTTTTTGAGAAACTGGTCCTTTTGTCATCTGTCATGTTCCCCTCCCTCCAAACCTTGATCTGGGAATGGCAGAGAGATAGCCCTGCCCCGCCCCCCCCCCCCCCCCCCCTTAGAGGTGGCACCTGTTTGTCTCCACAGAGAGCTGGGGCTTCGGCTTCTGATCTGGTCTTGTCCCCAGAGACTTGCCTTCCTCTGGCTGACCATTTTTAAAATAATCTGAATTTGCGCTCAGAGATACTCAGCCAGTCAGCTCCCCTTTAAAAAAAAAAAAATCAAAGATATGCCTTCATCTCAGAGACAACATGTCTCCAAGCAAAGGCTCCTCTATTCCAGTCGTCCTGAACCAGGTGGGCGACTGTTTCAGAGGTTTTCTCTTTTGCCCAAACTCCACCTAATAAAGTTCTGAGAGCATACTTTCTCTGTGTGGTGTGACTCAGGGAGAGCTCAGGGCAGAGACCATCTTCATTATGGTTCCAGGGACCCTGGACTTCACAGGGCTGAAGTAGAGCTCCCATGGTCACAGGCTTCTGATAACAGGGTGTTAGGGCTTCAGTGGGTATTCCTTGCTTTGCTGGGCCCTTCTCTTGTCCCAAAACAATCAGCATTCAGGGAGGGAAAAGGTAAAGGACGCAGCTGACAAGGTAGCTAACCCTCCTGACAGGCAGTGCTTATCAACGGTTACCTTTGTTTTTCTTGCAACTCTGTAACAGACTTAGGGGACAAGGCGGTCTCTAAAAGGGTCTTGTCAACAGGATATTACGGTAGGGTAATTTCTTTTCCAAAGGAACAAAGGTAAGAACTCTGAGAATACAGTTCCAGGCCTAAGTTTGCACAGCTAAACCTCTCTGCCCTTTGCTCTTCATCAACCAAATGCAATCTTGATTGACCGTCGAGGACTGTGGCGGGACAGAAGACTAGTGAGCCAGGGTGGTGTGAAGTAGGTAAGTGGGTCCTGGGCTAAATATCTGCTCCAGAAAGTCCCAAGGAACCATTCACCTGGGGCCAGGATTCTGACTTCTCTTAAGCTCCTCCCTCCTGATTCCAGGCCACCAGTCCAGAAGGAACTGGGGCCGTAAAACTATACATGTCTCCGCCAGGAGGCAGATCTCCATGCTTGTCTGAGGCGCAGCTGTATTCCAGCCTGGCAGCTGGCTCAAGGCCTTGAGGTGTTGCCCGAGGCATTATAGCATCCCGTTTCAAGTCAGCGTGCCAGAACCAGCCCAGGGGGTACAGTCTTTACCTTGTCTGTTTTTGACCTCCAAAATCAATGGTCATTCATCAGATAGGTCAAGCACTGCTGGCTTAAAAAAAAAGTGTCCACAACTGAAACTTACTAAATTATGTGATCTATTGCTTTCTGATCCCTTCTTTTAGCAGCGGGAAGTTGACAAGTGACAATGAAAACAAAAAACTTGCGTAAGGAGGGCAGTGGAGCACTCCTCCATCACTTCACCGACCTACTTATACTGGCAGCTTGCGCCCTATTTCAGAATTAAGGTTAACAAATGGCTTTGTCTTTAATAACCTTTCTTAAAAGCTGGTAAGGATTTGGGGATATTTATTCTGCAAGGGGGTGAGTTGAGCAGACTGTCAAAAGGCAGGTGAGCAAGATTTGGTTTTTGTTTTAGTTTTTCAGCTGACTCCTGTGCATAATCTGCAAGGGAACAGAGCAAGTATTAAGACCACCTTTTAATTTTAATACACAAAAAAAGAAGAGGGTCATCCCATGGGGAAGTAGCAATACAGGTATATTTTATTTCACATTTTATTAGTAGACAGATGGGCAGAAAAAGACAAAAAATAAACCACTAAAGGGGAAATTGAACACAAAATGCATCAGATAATCTTTTCTCATAAGTTAAACTAAAGAAAAACATCTACAATTTCAGCTAAGAAAACTATTAAAGTCAGGTGTGTCCTGCTGGTTTCAGAATAGTTGAAAATTGCATCTGAATCTTTGTAAATGTAAACCTTTTTAAAAATCAGGGTGGGAGGGTAGAGAGTTAATTTTCAGTGGAGAACTACACATTTTCCCCTTCAATCGCTTACTATGTATTTTCCAAACATAAGGAAACCAGCAAATAAAGAAGCAAATAATTACCAGGGAAGAGGAAAGAAGGGACTACAAAAAAGCTTGGCTAATAGAAAAAAGAACTCTGGAATGATGTGAAATGAAAGGGGAAGACTGCGAGAAGCAACAACAGAATCATAATGTACGTTCTCCACCCAGCCTCAAAATACACAGACCTGAAGAGCGTCCAGAGGCCTCCACTAGAATCGAAAGGAACCTAAAAATGCAGGATGGATCCTGAATTCATGTTACACCAAATAATCAGCACAACTGTACTCACAAGGTTGTGGCCTAAGCCTGAGATCTCCACTCCCGAAAGAAGTTACGTGCCTCAGTTTTCTTTTGCCATAGTATGTGTTCGCAGGACAGAGCTCTGGAACCAGCACCTGGGTTTTACAAGTCAGTCTGAGCTATCAGAATGTCCCACCTCCTAGCAAATCAGCATACCCCAGTCTTTTCTGGAACTGACGACTACTCTCATCAGAGGCAAACCCAGCTCTGAAGAGTAACACCCCAAAGGCTGAGAGGTACAACCTCCACCTGGCTCTCTGAGTCAACGTAAAACAGAGGCCAGCAGGGCCTGTGCGACAGGGCTGAGCAGCACAGCACCTCCCACAGTGCCAAGGAGTCTGGCCTGCCCTGGGGGAGAGACGCTTTGGCAGGAAGAGAAAAGGCTTAGTTTTAGGGCTCCGAGAGAGCGTAAGACCAAGCACGCGGCGCACGCGTGTGTGTTTTGGGAGTGTGGAGTGATTGATAGGGGGTGATCAGAGCATTATGAGTATGTGTGGGGCAAAAAACTAGTTTCAACGTCCTTCTATGAGAGTTTGCACTCGGTGTTTTGTCACAGGAGAGCTGCTCTGTTCTCTGAATCTGACTGGAGTCGCTTGACTCAGGGGTGCAAGTAGGCCATGGAGTTTGGACAGATTCTGGGACCAGGCTCAACAGTGTCCCCTGTGAACCTTAGCACGTTCAACATTCCCACTTTTTTAAGACTAGATTCCAGAGAAGGCTGCTGGGAATTAGTTGGCAAATGTTTGGAGAGTTTGAAGAGCGAATGAAAACCCTGAGATCAGAAAGGAAGGAGGAACTAAGGACCTAAGTATCACAGACTGTGTCCTAGGGTCCATCCTACCTCTGTCCCTCATCAACCCTTTCGTTCTTTCTGAGCTATACGATCTGAAGAAAAGGAGTTGAACGCTAGCACGCAGGGATCTGAAGTAGGTTCATAGCGGTATTTTCCCCACTGAAAGAACACTGCCCTCCTGTGAACTGACCCGCCCCCATAAGAAACAAAAATCATCGCCAAGTACTGAAGAAGTCCCTGGTTGGTGAAGGCTGATGGAACTCGGTATTGATTGAAGTAACACACGATCGACACCGGGGAAATCAAGGCTGCAGCAATTGCGTGGCAGGAAGATCTAGCGTTGCCCAGACACTGCTTGCAGCCAACTCCCTTGGCTCTGCCAGAAGAGTCAAAGAAGCTCAGGGGAAAGCTCCATGCACAACTTCCGCTTGCACTCCATAGCCCGAGCACATTGAAAGGAGAGAAAAGTCCAGGTCACATCCAGTGAGAAAAGCGGGAACCGGTCACGCATGTCTCACATATATCCACAGTTACCACTATCAGTATAAGCAGCTCAATGAAAACCAAAATCTTAACACATGCACCTAGTATTAATACTAAGTAATTAAAACTCGCTACTTAAAAAAAATCCTCATGGTGAGAGTGTATCTTTCAGGGAAAGGCCATGTTAAATATATAAAACAGATGTTTTCTCTCCCAACAGTGGTCCCCAGTAGTTTGACTTTTTCCCCCAGCAGCATCAACCAAAACCAGCATAGTGATTTTAACTCTTCGTTCCCGTCACTAAGACTCCACACACACACACACACACACACACACACACTAATCCCCACTCTCTCCCCACTCCCTGGGGGAAAAAAATAACTCTGCCTTCAAAATAAATAGCAATCAGTTCTATGTAAAGTATGAATATTTATTTCAGGCTTTAGATCCCAATCGATTTCGAAAAACAAAATCTGATCTCTCAGAGTAGCTGAGGCCTCTGTGTTAGGCTGAAGGGCCCTGTGCCCTTAGGAACACGTTTCAACAGGTTCAGAACAAAGTCCCTGACGCCTGCTGTACCCCAGCCTTAAGAAGGGAAAGAAAATTCACCACCACGGGGCTGAACGAATGCACACACACTAAGGTAAATGAGCAGCTAAAACTTGGCAAATTTGCTTTGTTAAGAAATGTTTTGTGGGGCTTTTATGGTTTTTTTTTCTTTTGCTACCCAGCATATGCAGCACTTGTGAACTCCCGATGGGTTCCCAGCTTTAAACACATTAAACGTCTTGATGAAAGACTAATTCTTCAAGAATCTAAAAACAGACCAAACGTGTTTTGCTGTGAACACTTTGCAGAGACGAAGTGAGGTGGGAGTTTGAGTTTAAAGAAAAAAAAAAAAGAATCAATACAGTGATGGAAGGGTAAAGAATGCAAGAATTCAGACATTCTGTGGAGGATTAGTTTCTCTCCGTTAAGAGGTCCATAAAAAGGAGCAAACTGAGATCCATAAGGGGAGTCACCAGGAGCCGTTTGTTTTCCCCACCCCCATGATAGGTTTTTGCTGAGGGGCCACTGCTAGGTCCCCACTTGCTCCCCTCCCTTTGGCCTGAGACGGCAGGGCAGTACAGGGGCCTCGAAGGAGCACGTCACGACTCCTCATTCCCAGAATCATCATCGTCATAACAGTCGGCATCTTCCTCCTCCTCATCTTCATCATCAATGTCGTCGTCGTACAAGTCGTCATAAAGCAAATCTGAGCTGTTGTCATTGGAAGGCACTTTAGTTTTGATGCAGTATTCCGCCAGGGTCGTGGGGACCTTCACTCCATCCTTTTCTGCTTCGGCTTTAGTGGCTGACACCTGTTTCCTGAAGGGAGGATAGTTTATGTAAGTCTCTGGAAGATGGATTTATAATTGGCCTAAACAATCCAAAATTCCTTACTGGTTTCTGAACTTTAGTATCTACCTACCTGAAAGCATCTTTGATAAGATACCCTCTACTACACCAAAGGTTCTAGCCCATCAGGTACCATTCTGAAGGACACTTAAAAATGACCCTTCTGAGGGCTTCCCTGGTGGCGCAGTGGTTGAGAGTCCGCCTGCCGATGCAGGGGACGCGGGTTCGTGCCCCGGTCCGGGAAGATCCCACATGCCGCGGAGCGGCTGGGCCCGCGAGCCATGGCCGCTGGGCCTGCGCGTCCGGAGCCTGTGCTCCGCAACGGGAGAGGCCACAACAGTGAGAGGCCCGCGTACCGCAAAAAAAAAAAAAAAAAAAAAAAGACCCTTCTGAAGGGCATTTAAAGCCATGCACCTCACATGCTGGTTGGCCAGAAATCACCTCAGGTTTTCCGCCTTGTCTTCCCGCACTAAACTCGGAATGCAGTCCCATCAACTCAATAGTCCTCCTACTTAGAGAAAAATCCAAATATCTTATGTTGGATTCCAAAGTCTTGCACGATCCACCTGCCTATCGCTTCATTCTCGCCACCCATTACTTTCTCCAATTCCAAAACATTCAGGCCACTCGGGGGGTTTTTTAGTACCTGCAAACATACCTAGTTGATTTTTCTGTGAGGACCAGTTGCTCTTCTGCCCTACATATGGTTGACTGCTTCTTGTCACTCAGATATGAACTTATATGTCACCTTAGAGGAGGCCTATTCGGACAATCCAACTTAAAGCAGCCATCTTGTAATTCCTTCATCTTATCCTACTCATCTTCCTCATTTGTTCATTTTTCCGTTGTTCTCCTTGCGCCCCTGAATGTGAGCAGAGACCTTGTCTATCTTAGTTAATTCTATTTCCCCAGTGCTTAGAACACCGCCTGGGCACATACAGCTGTGCAACAAATACTGACTGTATGAACGCATGAAGGTTAATGTTTCCTTCAACAAGTATGAAAATTCGACCCCTCAAGGGACTAGAAAAACTGAACTTAAAAACATCAAACCACTATTCTCAGGACTTCCCTGGTGGTCCAGTGGCTAAGACTCTGTGCTCCCAATGCAGGGGGGGCCCGGGTTCGATCCCTGGTCAGGGAACTAGATCCCGCATGCCACAACTAAGAGTTCACATGCCGCAACTAAAGATCCCGCATGCCGCAGCTTAAAAAAATTTTTTAAAAAAACCCCACATGCCGCAACTAAGACCCGGCGCAGCCAAATAAATAAAGTACTTTAAAAAGCCCCACAAAAACACAACCACTATTCTCCCTTTTAATTAGACCTCTCTTGGTGGATCCTGTTGCCTTACATCCTGATGCTGCTGAGGCTTTCAGGCTTGAATCTCTCTTCTCACAGCTTTCTCCTTGAACCATCTTGTCCATTCCCATGGTTCTAACCCTTCATGCTGACAGCTCTCAAATCATCAGGGTCCAGCCTAAACTTTTCTTCTGAGCTCTATACCCTTATATGAGCAACTGGATGTCTCCGTCCTGACGTTCCATAGGAATCCTAACTCCGGAAGTCTGCATTTGTCATTGTCCACCTCCATGGAGTATTCAGTTCCTAAAATTATAACTCTTACTACTCCAAAGTCTTAAATGTTTTCAAATCTGTTTTCTCATTCTTGATTGTTACTACGTCAGTTTAGTCTTCATCTCAGCCTCCTCAAACCTCAGCCGGTATCCTGGTCAGTTGTGTTCTTTTGGAACTCAAATAGGATTATCCTTTCACACAAAATCTTTAAGTGACACTCCAACACCTCTAAGATTAAGGACCAAACCCACCCTATGACTTCAGTGTCTTTTAAGACCTGATGCATTTCTTAATTTCCCATTACTTCTCAAATCAGAATTTATAATTCTCTTGATGTGTCATGCTGTTATTATACACCCGTGTTTTAGCAAGCATGTTTCTCTCTCCCTGAAAAATTCTTGGTTATGAAGCATTATCTCTCCTAGGAACCATATTATATGTTCCTTCCACTGTATTTTGTTTATGCTTCTACAGTTGCACTTATCATATTACATGTTCATTTGTTTACAAACAAAAGTATGAGCTCTCTAAGGAGAAAGACTACGCCTTACACCCTCCCTTTCCTTGAACATCAGGCTCCAGTCCTGACTATTTTATGAAGCATTCCCATTTTCCAATCCTCAGTCCACTCTCACTCTAAACTTCTACAGGTCTTTACTATTTACACTAGTTATCTTCAATCTTTGGTATATACCAGTCACCTAAGTGGCTTGGTAAAAACAAAATACAGATGCCCAGATTCTATCCTTGTAATTTCATTAAATGACTCTGGATTAGGGAGAGGGTCTAAGAAGCTGATTACGGTGGGCAGAAAACTTATTCAGCTGTCAGATGACATGCATTTTTTTTTCATATCACATGGTATAATGCCAACTAGATTTATAGAGAGGGACTTTGAAAAGTCACAGAATGTGCTGCAATTGTCCTTGGGGCTCTACCAATCACTAAGTACTGTTAGGAAAATCTTATATCCTATGTAGGATATAATTTGAGAGATGAATGGTTGAGCCTAATACCTTTTTTTTTTTTTACAGATGGAAATATTAAAAACCCCCAAAACTTAACTGATAAAAGGTCACATGACAGTGGCAGAGCTACTCTGTTAGAAGTAGAATAAGAATCTACTCCTTATTCTTATTCAGTCTCCTGATTCTTATTCTAGGGCTCTGTTAGACCATATACTAGAGTTGCTGATAATGGGGATTCCTAGAAGATACTTGCTGCTATGGTCAGAAAGGCCATATAAGGTTTCATTAATAAAAAATTTGAAAACAGAAATACCTGGAATGTCTGGAATACACTGGGTGTTTTGATACATTTAAAGGACATGTTCAAAACCCAGAACAGTGTCCCTAAAATGATCAGGAGGAAGAGTTTGCAAACGTGACTAGTTTAGAACCTGGAAGTTCTGTGTCCTGGGAAATCAGATCTGCTGTCTCAAAAGCCAAACTCATTAGGCTCAGGCAGAAACCTCTTCCCAAACAATAAATCTAACTGACAGAAGTGGAGTGGATATTTAAGTTCAATTTAAACCCTTGGTTCTAGGATATACTTTGGTTCTGTATGAAGACTTGAAGTAATCAAACAGAAGACAAAACAAAACACCTTACCTAATGATTTCAGCATATTCTTTGTCTTTTCCTTTACTGTCCCTCCATTTCCTGAACATAACCGAGGCATCCACATTGGCTGGGGAGAAGGTGTTGGGCTCATTAAGCAATGAGATTACACTTAACAGGATAGTCCTAGAAAGAGGAAAAAAGGGTCAGCTATGAATATTCATATTCACAGTATTCAATAGTATTTTGTTTTAAATTTAAGACTATAGGGAAATGGAAATAGAGTATCAAAATTTTGTTTTCAGTACTCATCTGGCTAGGCTAGGAACAAGCTGCTACCTGGGAGACAAAGCAGGGAATCTGAGTTTAGCATAAAAGTTAGGTTGCAGGGCAAAATATGAACTCTGTAGAAGGCACTGTCTTAACTGGCAACATGTTCCAATCTACAAAAATTGGAGGTCTGGAAGCTTTTCAAATAACATTTAAAAAATTAACAAGTTAAGTGCAATAGGAAAAAGCAGGAGCAAAAAACATTTAGCTTGAAGGCAATCTTTTTGTGGAAAAGGGTAAAAATGATGCTACTCCATATATCTAATTCATACCATGGCTGCTTAGAAGATCTGAAAACCAATATCACATACAAATGTATTTCTTTTCCATACTTCTAAGGGAAGCAAGATAAGAGTTAAGCAGGTGAATGGAGAAAAAGCAATAGCCTTGACATGGAAGAACTAGTCTCTGAATAACAGAAATCTTGATTCAAAAAATATTTACTAAACCCTTACTATTGTGCCAGAGGCATCTAGTGAGATGTTGGATGTACAATAGTGAGAGAGTTAGTTGCCATCCCTGATCTCGCAGGGCTCAGAAATCTTGTGGGAAATTTTCATCCACAGATAAAAACTAGACACCTTAATCACAGGGAATAAAGTTTCTGTGAAATAAAATAAGCTCAATAAGCTCCAAAAATGTTTGAAATAGTTCCCAGGCTTTTTTCTCCCCTAAAAGCTATGTGCATGTAGGTAAGGAGAAACATGGGAGGAAAAATTAAATTTCTCTACCTTTTCTCATTGGTGCGAGGTTATAGATTTTGTTGTTGCAAAATAGCCTTTTGCTCCTGGCCCCAAGCAAAAAATAAAGGGAGGGAACCAGGCAATTAGATGTTTGATTTGATGAAACCTTTTCCTAAAAAGGGTAGAGAGTTTCTGTTATGTGATTATACAAGATTACGACAAAGGCACTTTCAAAGAAAACTTTCCCATCTAGTTCAAATTCATTTACCACATATACACTTCCCACCTTTCTATTAGGGTAAGAATAACTCCCTGTACCCCCACTTCCATCCTTCTGGACTTCTTCAGTAATTACACTAAGAAAATTTAAAGAAACTCATCATTGCCAAAAATGCAAAATGGACTGACAATATCCTAGAAGCGAAAGAAAAATTCCGTAAGGATTGCTTCAGAAGAAAACATATACAAAACCTGATAGAAAGATAAGCAGGATAAGGACAAACTGTGGTACAGTTTAATGGTCCAGATCAGCATTTCTTTACAACTTTCTGTGATGATGGAAATGTATAATCTGTGTGTTATCCAATATGGTAACCACTAGCCACATGTGGCCACTGAGCACTTTGAAAAGTAGATTATGCAACTGAAGAAATGAGGTTTTTAGTACTAATTTTAATTAAGTTTAAATAGCCACATGTAGTCAGTGGCTATCATACTGGACAACACAGGTCTAGATGAATTATATTAACTGAATTAGGAAATTTTTCCCAGGAGTGGTTTCACCAGGTTGATTTTCTTATATCTTGTGTTTATTATTAAAATGCCATATTGGGAAGTACAATTTTTTAAAATGGTGAATCATCTAGTTCTATCATAAGAAACTCACTTCTAATACCATGTACTCACTCCCTAAACTGAAATACATGATGCTTTCAGAAGCCTCAGGCACTAACTGTAGTTGACTGTGATAATAGTTATTAACCCAGCACGTTTTCACTTCCTCCCTTTGTCTGGAGAGTAGAGCCATTTTTTGTACAGGGAATCCATTCCACTGATTCAGATGGGGTTAATCTCCTTCCTCTAGTACACCTTCAAACAACAACCATGCCACACCTTCATAAAAACCTACCTACCCACAGCAGTAGACATACCACCAAGTGCTGGCAAAGGACTCCAACACTAATGAAGATTCCTGATGCAATTCATATGCAATATACTATTCAAAATTTCCCAACCAGTATGTTGTGAGTGGGTTACAGGTAAACTGTATGTGATTCCCTCAGGCAGATTGGTAGGTAGGACCTGGGACAACTTGAGCCTCTGGAACAATAACTTCTGGCCAAAGGAGCATCTTCAGCTTACTACATTGTGATCTACGAATACTATCATTTCATATTTTCTATGTAACGTGACTGGAAAAGGATGGGAAGCAATATCATACATAGTTTAAACTGTCTGGCACTTGTACCAAAATAATTTAACACAGGTGTTACATCTGTAGCATGGTAAACAACTCTGCAAGGTAGTATTATTAATCCTATTTTTATAGAGTGGAAAAATGAAATGTATGTAGAACATACAAAACACAATTGAATCCTGAAGCTATTCCAACAATTACCTTTTTTTGTTGTTGTTGCTATTATTTGGTTAGTTTCAGTTGTTAGTTTCAGTTGTTAGTTTCAGTATTTTAAAATCCTTTCTCATTTATTGTATTTTTTTCACAAGAAAAAAGAAGTATTTAAGGGAGATAAGAGATCATAATTAAACATCTATGACCCAATGGGTAATACTGTATTTGTCCCTTTTCAACATACAGACAGTAATCAGTGAGATGGGTCTGCCCTTTCTCTGTTAGCTACTATGTCACCGCAAGTACAATTTTAGCAGGGAGGGCAGAAACTGGCCTTAGCTCAACAAAGAAGACATGGCTTATGGGTCTCCCCAGAAGCCAAGCAGCGAAAGTTTGGAATTCTGTAGGATTAAAGATGGGCATTTTTCGTCCAGTGCATACACAGACCCTCCCAGGCAACGTGTGAGGTTGAAAGGGTTCATTCTTTAAAACTTCAACTTACTTGACTCTTAAAACATACATAGAAATACTGAAAGAGAGTTTGAATGATTGAGATTCTTAGATTTTACAGGCCTTAATTTGTTAAAAAGTGACGTACAGAGAAGCAAAGCTCACTGCCTGACCCTTCTAGTTGACCTAGAAGGGCTCTTTTAAGCTCTCATTTACACTATTTCAAAAGATGGACCAGTAACACCAGAAGATCACCCAATTAAAACTCAATCCTCATTATATGCTTTCAAGATGGGAGAGAAATTTAAAGAGGACATCATGGTAAAGAAGTCTGTTATGACTGGGAAGATAAAACGTGGTAGCTTAATGAGTCCACACACTACAAACAGTTTTTCTTTATGCTGCTAAAGCACCTAACAGGGACTTCCTGGTGGTCCAGTGGCTAAGACTACCAGCTCCCAATGCAGGGGGCCTGGGTTCGCTCCCTGGTCAGGGAACTAGATCCCACATGCTGTAACTAAGAGTTCGCATGCCACAACCAAAGATCCTGCATGCCACAACGAAGATCCCATGTGCCACAACCAAGACCCAGAGCAGCCAAATAAATAAATATTTTTAAAAAAATAATAAAGCAACTAACAAATACAACAGTTCCTGCTGTGCAGTCCCTGGAGCTACCGTTGACTGACATACCCCTGAGAACACATGGTAGGAATAAGGGTCTCAGATTAAAATACACAAAATGACCAAATCACATTTTAGTTTAAAAAGGAAAAATTTTAAATACACAAAATACATATCATTTTCACAGAATGAAACTAGCAATCTGAGTGCAGTGGGACCCAATATGCAAACATCAAGGGAGCAAATAAATAAAATAGTCCTGGCCCAGAATGGGGTTTACAGGAGCCCTAGGAACAGCACAGCCATAGCCATTTCCTATGACCTTGTCTACTTTGCCACCCAATCATTGCAGCAGTCTCTAGCTCCCTGCCCTTTCAGTGGGTTATAGAGAATACTAGATAGGAAAACAACACCCTACCCTACTCCTGAGAGACGCTTCTACATGAAGGTGTGGCCTCTGGAGTGGATCCATAAATCTGGTCCCATGATACATCTTCACAGTGGCAAAGAAAACACTGTTATCTATCCTTCAAAGGAAAGCAAATCCCTACCAAAGACCACTTTCCTATCCAAGAGCCTGCAGCAGGTATGGCAGGTAGTTCTGGGGCTGGTGCCTCCGAGAAAGCACTTGTGAATTCTACTGCAAGGTCTGAGAGACCCCCTACCCACCCACCTCACCCACCCCCTGGAAGCTCCCACTTGGTTCTGGACAGAACATGGATTAAGGCACATTTTCTTTCTTTCACCAAGAAGAGGCATGGTGTTGTGGACTCCTAATCACATACATGTAGCAGCATCGGGGGGCCCTATCCTCCCAACTTCTTTCTTTGCTGACTAATGCCTACTCCTCAAAACTTCCCAATTCCATAAGGAACTCTCACCCCCTAAACTTAATCCTGGACATCTGAGGATAGGACTGTGGATCTCTTCTTCCAGAAAGTATGCTGGCTTCCTGAGCTTTTAGTGGAAGCTAGCTGGCTGCCACTCTGGATCCCTACAGTTGTAGCATAGTACATTTTTCTTGGTTTCCCCTTTAGCCAACTCTCACTACTCACTAGATCTTGTTATATAAATCGACTTCGGCTCTCAAAGGTAACAGGAATTCCTTACTCTTCTTCAGGTTACAAAAGCCTGTACAACTTTATTTTCTGAATATGTTCACTGAGGTGTTAAATGAAAGACTAGTGCAGGTGGTCATGGAGGAGTCCAAACACATGTGAACATGGAACCACTTTCAGATTAACAGTGCCATTCAGCAGTCAAGACCCTACAACAGGCTGAATTGAACCTTCTGCCACCTCCACTGCTGTCTTGGCTACAGCCATAAACTGGATATGGAGCTTAGAACCCTTAGTCAGACAGTGCTTACTCTGGATAATTTAGTAGCAAAGGGATATAAAGGAAAATCCCTGGCATCTCATATCTTGCCTCTTGATATTTCAGTGCCGTAAATAACCTGTGAGAAATATGTACAGTTTACTACCTTAAGGAGCTCCCTTGTCTCAAAACAAATAACACAGAAACAAATGGGAAAGGGAAAAGTGTCCCACATTAGGTAGTACCTTCCTGACTTTTCAGAGTTCTGGACATCACCAGGTGTTCCAGATGACGTTCCACAAGGCATGCAAAACACTCTATGTCCCCCCCTAGAAATCCACAAACACCAAAACTCTCCATTCACTCTCCCACCCCAAGCAACACATTGAAGAACCATCCAATGATTATATGGAACTAAGAAAGAAACAAAAAGGTCCAAGAAGGTAACGATTTCCAATGCAAATACCTTTTAGAGCCATGGATGAAGATCAAAGGGGCAATCTGAAGATAACTAAGTTCTGGTTGTGAAGCCTCTAAATAAAAAAAGCATAAATGCAGGGAAGGCAATCCCTCATGTGAAGTCCAGGTGCTTCTAAATTGGGGCTCAGGTGACCTGAGGACCCAGAGAGAAAAAAAAATGATGCTGGTGCCCAAAGTGGCTAAGGTAGTTTTAAAGGGCAGATTAATATGAAAGGAGTTCCCTGCCCCGAAAGGAATGGATTAAATGAGAAACAGGCCTTTCTTTTTTTTTTTGGCCATGCCACATGGTTTGTGGGATCTTAGTTCTCTGACCAGGGATTGAACCTGGGCCACAGCAGTGAAAGCACTAAATCCTAACCACTGGACCACCAGGGAATTCCCCAAACAGACCTTTCTTAAAAAGAAAAAATGTTTATAATATTTTAGGCTGAGACAAGGCAAATACAGTCTGTGTGTATTTACATAGAAGTAAAGGCAAAAATTTTGAATTCCTGTGGGTAATGGTAATAGATTGTCCATCCAAGCAGCACGAGAATGCAATGTTTGGGGCTTTGCATCTAAAGAACAGGGAGGCTTCAAATTCTATACTGAAGTTTTAACCCCCAGTACCTCAGACTATATTTGGAGACAGAGTCTTTCAAGAGGTAATTAAGTTAAAATGAGGTCCTTAGAACAGGTCTTAATCCAGTATAACTAATGTCCTTATAAGAAGAGGCAATTAGGACACAGACATGAACAGAGGGAAGACCATGTGAAGACAAAGAGAGAAGACAAGATGAGGAGAGAAGCCTCAGAAGAAACCAACCTTGCCGGTACCTTATAGAGTCCAGAACTGTGAAAAAATAAATTTCTGTTGTTTAAGCCGCACCAAAAAAAAAAAAAAAGAGGCTTGTTTTCTCAAAGGGTGGGTGTGGTGGTGGTATGTGAAGCATTTGATTCAACATTCAACCTCCAAAAGCAAGAATCACTAACACCTTAGAGCTACTACTTCTTCTATTCTAGGGTTACTACTAGTCCTGAAAAACAAGCACCAAAATCATACTTAAAGGACAACCCTGGGGCTTCCCTTGTGGCGCAGTGGTTGAAAGTCCGCCTGCCGATGCAGGGGACACGGGTTTGTGCCCCGGTCCGGGAAGATCCCACATGCCGCGGAGCGGCTGGGCCCGTGAGCCATGGCCGCTGAGCCTGCACGTCCGGGGCCTGTGCTCTGCAACGGGAGAGGCCACAACAGTGAGAGGCCCGCGTACCGCAAAAAAAAAAAAAAAAGACAACTCTGCATTTTTGGTCCAATTTTTCAACAAATCTTCCAAGATATTTAAAACCTTTTCTCTACATTGTCAGTTTAATTTTACTGATAAAATAATGTGTTTCTTTCGAAAGCATGCCAGCCTCTTAAACAATTATATAGTGTGAAAGAGATGAGAAATAGGGTAGCCAAACGTCTCCAAGGCAACAGAGTAATAATGCCCATAATATCCTCAAGGAAAGAAAGCATGATCCTGAAATCTTATATCTAGTTAAAATCTGTCATTTGAAGTATAATGGCAAACACACACGTATACTCCCATATACACAAGCACATAGTACTTTGAACACGTAACAACTCGGAATGTAATATAGCTCCTAGGAGCAATCCCTTGAGAAATTACTGATGGACAATTTCAGCCAGTTAATAGACCAAAGGAAGTAAAATAATGAGGAACAAACAATGAATTCATTTAACAACAGGAATAAGAATTTTTAAAACTGGGATTAAGCTACAGATTATAAATTTTATAACCCTGACAATAAAGAAACAATAATATTTAAAAGTTAGAAGGGGGAGGTAGAAGGTTTCCTTTTCTTTTATATCTAAGTGTCAGTATACCATCTGATGCTGAAAAATCAAGTAATAAGTACGTATAAATTAAAGGTCTAAATAATCAGCTAACAACTGTGTGATATACGGATATGAGGGGATGAAGTAGAAATATACTAATTTTACTAATGATCATAAAAGATCCCGTGTAAAACAATGGTCTTAAAACTAATATATACATGCCCCTGAAGACATACGAAATATCCTATCAGTTCTCCTTTCCAGCTTCCCTTTTCACAACTGCCCTTTACAAGAAATGCATACCTCCCACACATCCCAAATATTTCTATGGTGCATTGCCTAGTGATGAAACATAAGATGTACAAAACGAAGAGAAATTTACAAATAGAGCCGACTGCTTTTCCCTTCTCATAAATAATTTTGTTAAAAGCATAGAGTGATGTTAAAAAAAAAAGTATTTTGCTATATAGTGGAGTGTAATAAATTCAGATGTGTATAGATTGGGGCTGCTGGAATTATATTTTCACTAAAACAAATTAATTCCATCTCTGATGTTAAGAAATGCATCAGGGCTTCCCTGGTGGCGCAGTGGTTGAGAGACGGGTTCGTGCCCCGGTCCGGGAAGATCCCACATGCCGTGGAGCGGCTGGGCCCGTGAGCCATGGCCACTGAGCCTACGAGTCCGGAGCCTGTGCTCCACAACGGGCGAGGCCACAACAGTGAGAGGCCCAAATGCATCATTGCCGAGGGAGAGTCCCACTAAAGTAAAGCAGAAAGTATATGGAATATGCAATGATTCCTTATTTTAATAGACATAATAAACTTATGGCAAGTCTCAACGCCTGATCTGAGAATTATTCAGAGGCATGATGTTTGTCAAGGTGAGATGTATCAACACACTTATTTAAATTAAAAAGGGAAGTCAGTTTTTTCTCATTAAAAAAATATACTGGCAAGATGTGTTGAAATCTAAAATGTATCTTTTTTCCCAATCCTTTCTAAGTATACTGGATGGAACAAAGTACCTAAAGAAATGAGTAACCAGCATAATCAATAGTATTTGATATGTCTTGAATAGACTTTTTGGTCTACTCTTCCCAGAAGGTGGGAAGCAAACACATAACTTGATAAGAGACAGGTAAGAAATCCTTGTGTGCATCAGGAAGCTTCAAGTTCTTTGCTTTTGACAAAAATGGAGATTCTAATTGAGTTACTAGCTTCCAGATCATTAAAAATGATTAACAAAATGAATGAATGAGTAAATGGGGGAGAGCAGATTAATCTCCTGTGCAGAGGAATTGAAGTAACTTATACAGATATCTCAGCCTTGTGGGAGTATAACTCCCCCCTCCTTAGTGTGGGCTGCACCTAGGACTTCCCTTATACAGAACAGAAAGGGGGACAGGAGGAACTTTACAGAGGAGAAACCCTAAAAACAAGAGTCTCAGCCAGGTGATGAATGTTAACATCAAGAGTGGTAAGTCAGGCTGACAGTATATACCCCTGCTATGACGTGATGAAAATGTACTTTACCTCCATGTCTTCCTCCCCAACACTCATAACTCCAGTATAATAAGCAGAAAAACATCAAAAAAAAAAAAATCCCATTTGGGGGGCATTCTACAAAATACCTGATCAGTATTCCTCAAAATTGTTAAGGTCATCAAAACCAAGGAAAGTCCAAGAAACTGTTGCAGTTGTCTAAGGAGAACTGTCTATTAAATATAATGTGCTATCTATCATGCATGGGGATCTCAGAGCAGAAAAATGACATTAGGTAAAAATTAAGGAAACGTGAAAGAGTATGGACTTTAGTCAATAATAATGTACTAATACAGGTTCACTAACTGTAACAAATGAACCAAATGAATGTTAGATGTTAATAACAAAGAAATCTGCAGGTGTGGGGAATATGGGAACTATCTGTACTTTCCTCATAATTTTTCTAAAAATCTAAAACCATTCTAAAATTTTGAGTTATTTTAAAAGAAACACACTGATGACAAAACTACAGTGAGAATACCATGTCCACCGTCTGGGATGGCTATAATAAAAGACATGGAAAATAACAAGTGTTAACAAAGATGTGGAGAAATTAGAATTCACACACTGCTGGTGGGAATGCTATAAAATTTAGTGCAGCCATGTTGGAAAATACGGCAGTTCCTCAAGAAGTTAAACACTGAGTTATGCACCCCCAATTCCATTTCCAGGTATATGTCCAAGGAAATGAAAACATATGTACACATAAAAACTTGCACACAATGTTCAATGTCACACAATGTTCACAGCAGCATTATTCATAATAGCCAAGAAGCAGAAACAACCCAAATGTCCATCAACTGGTGAATGGATAAACAAAGTGTAAAGACTAAGACTTTTCAGCAAAAAGTAATAAGAATCCTAGAATAAGGAAGCAACCAATCCAAACATGGAACTCATGAAATCCAAAGCTGCAGGATGGAACTTAATGTAAGAGGAAGAATTCAGAGTAGAAAAATTCTTCCAAAGTGAACACAGAGAAATGAGTAACATATGCATTATTACTCCAGAATTACAACTCTTCAAAATGAGGCATACATGCTATTTAAAGCTCCAGTAGAAGACAAAACAACCAAATATAGAAAGGATTTGTTTGTACCTGTTAAAAGATAATATCCAATCTTAAGAGCCACCTAAAAACCAGATTATTCCTTATGTAATTCCTCACCTGACATTTTGAGTAGGATTCCACCTTTCAGACGGCAGTTCTCCACTCTGTGGGTCATCTACAGGTGGATGAAGAATTGAAATGCATACATCTCCATTCTACGAGACACAAATATCACATTCAGTAAATACTCAAAAGTATGTTATTGAAAAAATATCAATTCCGCTGAAATTTCTTTTACTCCTAGAAGACTTGTTTTCTTACCATTAGGGGAGTAAACAATCCTGCTTTTTCTTCTTGTTTGGAATCAATGATAAAGAAGAATTAAACATTTTTTATATTATAAATATTCATTTTGACCAATCTCCAAAATACATTTCTTAGGTAAAAAAAGAAACACTATTATCTGTAACACCATCCTTCTAAAACAAATCATTTAAAAATAGAAACAAACATGATAAATCAATGATTCAAGAGTCTTGAGAAGCAACTAAATCTCTCTATTTTTACACATCTAACATTAAAAGAAACAAAAAAAAAATCTGACCTTGCTTAAAATATGCCTGGAGAGAAGCTATAATCACTTTTTTTTTTTTTTGTGGTACACGGGCCTCTCACTGTTGTGGCCTCTCCCGTTGCGGAGCACAGGCTCTGGACGCGCAGGCTCAGCGGCCATGGCTCACGGGCCCCGCCACTCCACGGCATGTGGGATCTTCCCGGACCGGGGCACGAACCCGTGTCCCCTGCATTGGCAGGCGGACTCTCAACCACTGCGCCACCAGGGAAGCCCTATAATCACCTTTAATATTAATCACTGGTTTCAATAAATATGGTTTATATAAACTGACACATGCCTCACAACAACTTAATTATATATATAACTCCCTCAGTATATGGATAGAAAGAATTCACCACTATAATATTCTGGTTCATAAATGTAAATTATAGGACCTAAATTACAAGTACATTTAAAGTCAAACATATATGGATTGTCTACCATATGCAATACAGATTGTTAACAGAAAAGACAAGACTGAGAACGATACAGTTGCCTATCTCTCAGTCTAAAATGAAACAAAAGATTCAAATGTTTAAAAAATTAGAGGTGTAACCATATAAAGTGAAAAAAACTTACATACAAACCCAAATTTACACACACCAAGATAACAGAACATTTTTTAAAGGATAATAAAATTTTAATAAAGCCAATACCGAATACTATATTCCAAAACTCTGTATTGTTAGATAACATGAGGAAGGTAAAAAAGCACTACAGAAACAAGGAGAGAGAAACTAGGTATATTTGGAGAGGACACCTGGGAGATGGTGTGGAAGAAAAACAAAAAGCTTAATCGTTGAGGAAGCTTTGAGATGGGCTTTCAATAATGATTACAATTTTAATAACCTAAGGGAAATCCAGACATGAGATTGCCTGAAGAAACCAGCATCATAAATAAAATATGTTCAGGCAGTTACATTTATTTTGTATTATTACACCAATACCACAAACTTAGTGGCTTAAAACAACACAAATTTATTATTTTACAGTTTTGTAGGTCTAAGTCTGACACTGCTCTCCACGGAGCTAAAGTCAATGTGTGGGCAGCAATGCATTCCTTCCTGGAGGCTCTAAGAAAGAATCCCTTTCCTTGCCCTTTCTGTCTTCTAAAGGCCACCCACACTCCTTTGTTCTTGGCCCCCTTCCTCTAATCCTCAAAGCAAGCAATGTTGCATTTTTGAGCCTTTCTTCCAAAGTCACATCTCCTCACTCTCATTTTCTGCCTACCCTACCTCTTCCACTTTAAAGGACCCTTGTGATTACACTGGGCCCACCTAGATAATCCAGAATAATCTTAGTTTAAGGTCATCTGATAAGCAACCTTAATTCCTCTTAACATGTAATCTAACATAACACAGGTTCCAGGGATTAGAATGTAGACATCTCTGAGGGACCATTATTCTACCTACCACAGGAGTGAAGAACACAGCTTGAATGAAAAATAGAGCACAAAAATTAGTCGAGAGGAGTATGTTACTTTGTTCAGAGTTTAATATGTGTGTAAGTAAAATTTCTTAGTAGTGAAATGACAAAAATAGATCTGTACTTAGAAATGACATATTAAAAGATGGGCATCTCAACTGATGCAGACAAAGCACTTGACAAGACCCAACACTTTCTCATAATAAAAACACTCAGAAAACTATAGTTACCTTCTAGCTATCTTAAAATTGTAAAGGGAATTTATTTAAAAAAACAAAAACAAAAAACCCACAGCTAATAAACAGCATACTTAATTAATGGTGAAAACTCTCCTCCTAAGATCAGAAATAAGACAAGGGCACCCACTTTCACCACTGCTATTTAACACTGTCCTGGAAGTTATAGCCAGAGCAATTAGAGAAGAAAAAGAAAATTTTAAAGTGTACAGATTGAAAAGGAAGTAAATCTATTTCCATTGCAAATGTCAAAGAAAATTCCAAAGAATTCACAAGAAAGCTACTAGACCTAATCAATTCAGCAAAGTTGTAGGATACAAGATCAACACTCAAAAATCAGTTTTATTTTGGGATTCCCTGGCGGTCCAGTGGTTAGGATTCTGCACTTTCACTGCCAAGGGCCCAGGTTTGATCCCTGGTCAGGGAACTAAGATCCTGCAAGCTGTGTAGCATGGCAAAAAAAAATTCATTTTTATACACCAGTGATGAATAACCTAAAAAAAAAATTAAGCAGGACTTCCCTGGTGGTACAGTGGTTAAGACTCTGTGCTCCCAATGCAGGGGGCTGGGGGATTCAATCCCTGGTGA
The DNA here is from genome assembly GCF_011762595.2 of Tursiops truncatus. NCBI lineage: Eukaryota > Metazoa > Chordata > Mammalia > Artiodactyla > Delphinidae > Tursiops > Tursiops truncatus. The sequence goes on from NC_047039.1 coordinate 35,334,319, forward strand.
GGGAACTAGATCCGACATGCGTGCCACAACTAAGAGTTCCTATGCCACAACTAAGGAGCCCACCTGCTGCAACTAAGACCCAGCACAAATAAATAAATAAATAAATATTAACAACAACAACAACAAAAAAAAAAACAAATTAAGCAAACAATTCCATTTACAATGCCCTCTAAAAGAATAAAATATCTAGGAATAAATCTAACCAGGGAGGTGAAAGTCCTGTACACAGAAAGCCACAAAACATTGCTCAAAGAAATTAAAGAAGACTACAAAAAGCTACAGAAAGCTACAAAACATTGCTCAAAGAAATTAAAGACCTAAATAAATAGAAAAACAGCCTGCATTCATGGGTAGGAAGACTTGACGTTGGCAATATTCCCCAGTTTGAGCTACAGACTCAATGCAATCCCAATCAAAATCCTAGCTTCCCTTTCTGTAGAAACTGACACACTGTTCCTAAAACTTATACGGAAATTTAAGGGACCCACAATAGCCAAAACAATCTTGGAGAAGAATAATAAAGTCGAAGGACTCACACTTCCTGATTTCAAAACTTACTATAAAGCTACAGACAAGAAGACAGTTTAGGACTGGCATAATGATAGACCAGGGCAATAGAACTGAGAGTCCATAAACGGACCCATACGTTGCCAATTGATTTTTGACAAGATGGTTAAGTCCATTCAATGGGGAAAGAACAGTCTCTTCAGCAAATGATGCTGGGACTGGATTTCCAAAAACAAAAGAAGGAAACTGAACTCCTACCTCATACCATATACAAAATTAACTCAAGATGGAACAAAGATCTAAGAGCTAAAATCATCAACTCTTAAAAAGGGTGTGTGTGTGTGTGTGTGTGTGTAAAATTTTCATGACCTTGGATTTGGCAATGGATATTTTAGGTATGACACAAAAAGCATGAGCAACAAACAAGCAAACAAAAACAGATAAACTAGACCTCATTAAAATGAAAAAATTTTGTGCAAAGGACATTACCAAAGAAAGTGAAAAAAAAACCTATAAATACAGAAGTATCTGCAAGTCATACATCTAATAAGAATTTAATGTCCATAATATATAAGGAACTTCTATGACTCAATGACAAAAAGACAAACTAGCCAATTAAAAAATGAACAAAGGACTTGAACAGACATTTCTCAAAAGAAGATACATAAACGGACAATAAGCACATGAAAGAATGCTCAATATCATTAGTCGTTAGGGAAATACAAATCAAAATGACAGTGAGTTATCACATCATATCCCCTTAGGATAGCTATAATTAAAATTTTTAAATGCAAAATAAGGATGGATGTAGAGAAACTGGAACCCTCATAAATTGCTGGTGGTTGGTGAGGGGGTTCATCTGCTATAGAACAGTTTGGCAGTTCCTCAAAGAGCAAAACACAGGATCACAATTTGACCCCTGCAATTCCATTCCTAGGTATACAACCAAAAGAAGTGAAAAAAGTACTTAAACAAGTACATGTATACACATGGTTATAGCAGCACTATTTATATATACAAAAGGTGGACACAAAAAAAATGGTTCTGAAGAACCTAGTAGCAGGACAGGTATAAAGACGCAGACGTAGAGAATGGACTTGAGGACACAGGGAGGGGGACAGGTAAGCTGGGATGAAGTGAGAGAGTGGCATGGACATATATACACCACCAAATGTAAAATAGATAGCTAGTGGGAAGCAGCTGCATAGCACAGGGAGATCAGCTCGGTGCTTTGTGACCACCTAGAGGGGTGGGATAAAGAGGATGGGAGGGAGACGCAAGAGGGAGGAGATATGGGGATATATGTATAGCTGATTCGCTTTGTTATAAAGCAGAAACTAACACACCATTTTAAAGCAATTATACTCCAATAAAGATATTAAAAAAAAAAAAAGGTGGACACAGACCAAATGCCCATCAATAGAGAAATGGATAAACTGTGATATATCCAACCAATGCAATATTATTCAGCCATGAAGAGGAATGAAGTACTAATACATGCTACAACATGGATGAACCTCCAAAACATTATGCTAAGTGAAAGCCACACAAAAAAGGTCACATATTGTATGATTCCATTTATATGAAATACCCAGAATGGATAAATAGAGACATAAACCTGACTGGTGGTTGTCAGAGACTAGGGAGAAATGGGAATGGAGAAGTATCACTTCATGGGTAAGATGTTTTACATTGGAGTGATGGAAATGCCTTACAAATAGAGGTGTTAGATGTACGACGCTGGGAATGTACTAAATGTCACCGAATTGTGTTCACTTTAAATGGTTAATTTTATGTATGTGAAATTTTATCTCAATAAATTATTGGGTTTTTAAATAAATTTATTTATTTTTGGCCGCATCAGGTCTTCATTGCAGTGTGTGGGCTTCTCATTGCAAAGCCCGGGCTCTAGGCACGCGGGCTTCAGTAGTTGTAGCACACGGGCTCAGCAGTTGTGGCTCACAGGCTCTAGAGCACAGGCTCAGTAGTTGTGGCGCACGGGCTTAGTTGCTCCGCGGCATGTGGGACCTTCTGGACCAGGGACCATGTCCCCTGGATTGGCAGGCAGATTCTTAACCACTGCGCCACCAGGGAAGCCCCCTCACCCTTTTTTTTTTAATGGGAGAAGTTCTCAGCCTCCAGAAAGGCAGTTCTAAGATGTAAAATGAAGGCTATATAGCCTAGGCCCTACCTAATCCAATCAAACCAAAATCTCCAGTATTCTTTATTTTTAACAACTGCTCCACAAGATTCTGATAAGCTGCCAAATTTGGGGACATCACTGCCTAGAGAAACCTATTCCCTGTACCTTAAAGTTAGAGAGAATGCATAATATCTGCAAATCCATGAATATAATTACATAAAAATACATAAAATCCTGCTTGTCACAAATTATTTACAAACCAGAGCTCAGCTCTAAAAAGGACAAATTTGGTGGCCCAAATATCATCATGTTCTAAATGGTGGTTAATGTATCTATAGTTAAATCCTTAAGGTATATATATCTTCATAGAGCAAACTGGCATCCTAATTTACATTTTTTAAAAGAAAAAAATACGAGGAAAAAGAAGCAAAATCTAAACAAGCACAAGATAGAGTTCAAACCTTTAATAATGTGTAATACTAAATTACATTTACTAGGAAAACTTTCAACACCAAATCAAAGTCTTCTGGTTTCTGTTAACTTTCTACCTTACTCATCTGGTATAAACCAAGATGAAACTCACATTGTAGACTTGAGAAGTTTTATAGGAACATTCTACCACTAAACTTTTCTCTAATATTTTAGAAATAAAGAATATTTTACAAGTCAATTAATGATGAGTTATTTTAATGATAAAAACCACTGAAAGAAAACAAAGATATTTTACCAGGTACCAAAGAGAAGTTATTTCTGTCAATTTATCCTAGTAGCTAAAGCAAATAAAATATATTGCATAACACATTTCTGATTAGCTGATTAAGCAAGCATTCATTCATTTGAAGAATCTTTTGTTTTATTCAGGTCCCTTCTTAAAGACAACTGAGTAAAAATTATGTAAATTTAAAATGTTCATCAAATGCATATTTTAAAAAATGAACACAATAAATTCTGATAATATAACAAAATCTTATAACACAGCACTCAGCACCTTTATGTGAATCAAGATCAGAGTTCAAGCATGTTGTTTCTGATGGTTTAATAACACAATACAGAAACAGAGTTTGTCTCACCTAGCTAAGGACAAGTAATACATGTTTTAGGTTCCCCATGCCATACTTTATTCCAAATGAAGTCTAGTTTACTTAATAGTATTGTACCAAAGTTAATTTCTTGGTTTTGATAAATGTATCATGGTTGTAAAAGATATTAACATTAGAAGAATATGAGTAAAAGGTACATATATGAGAACTTTCTGTACTAATTTTGAAACTCTTCAAGCCCAAAATTATTTCAAAATTTAAAAAATTAGTGGGTTTAAACTTAATATTTTAGTATGTTTATAACATAGATATTGAAATCAAAGCATTTTAACAAAACGTATTCTAAATTTTTTATAATTTAGAAACTTTGTATTTAAAATTTATATGAAATGAGTTCAAGAATAATGAACTAATAAAGCAGTTTGTCCTAGTCTTGAAAGATCATCAGAGAATGTAATATTCCAACTTTGTAATCAATCCTAATGTATTTTGCGGGGTTCATTATTTGATTCTTCGGTGGAAAAACCATTAAAATAAATTCTCAAAGAAATTACGGAAATACCACAGAAGCTCTGAGATAATTCCACTAAACAGAGAAAAGAATAATAATTTAATTAGAGAGAAAAATGTGTGTTAAATGATCAGAGGAGATGAAGCAGAACCAGCTAGGCTACCATTGTTTTTCTATCTAAATATAATTTTACTATATGTAATGAAATAAGAAGGGCATAAACCCTTACTATAAACAACTTGCTATTTCAAGGATTCAAGTGTAGTGCCAGTCAAATTACACCCCCTGAGAACATAATGATGTACACAGAGTATAGAAGGACCATAATGTAGATGACAAGGGGGGAATGGTAGAAAAAGAGAGCTATCTGTGATGGTTAATTTTGTGTGTCAACTTGACTGGGCTATGGGATGCTCAGATAGCTGGTAGAACATTATTTCTGAGTGTATCTGTGAGGGTGTTTCTGGAAAAGATTAGTATTTGAATCAGTAGATTGAGTAAAAAAGACTTGCCCTCATCATGATGATGTGATAGGCATTATCGAATTCTTTGATGGCCTGAACAGAACAAACAGGCAGAGGAAAGACAAATTGTCTCTCTTCTTGGGCTACTACATCTGAACTCCTAGTTCTTGGGTCCTGGGACTCCGGGACTCACACCAACAGCTCCCAGTCCTACGGCCTCAAAATGAATTATAATTCCAGACTTCCCGGCTCTATAGCTTGCAGAAGGCAGACTGTGGGATTTCTCAGTCTTCATAACCACGTGAGCCGATTCCTATGATAAACCTCCTCTTACATATATCTCTATATATCCTATTGGTTCTGTTTCTCTGAATACTCCCAACTGACACAGTATCTTTGCTTTTACCTGATCTTTTCTGTGTAATTTCAAAATATAATTTATAATGACAGCTTTATTGTAAAGGACCTCTTGATACACTGAGTTCTTTTCAGTTTTTGAAGCGCTGATTGTGGGTCTCATCCACTTTGCTCCTAATGGGTTATAATCCATATAAATAAATACAAAGATCATAAACTATATGTAATTAGACCCACTTTCCACTTACATAGCCTAAATTTTACTATTCCAAAAGCAATTGCTCTGCAGACTTGGCAAAAACCTTTTAAGAGGGACTTCCCTGGTGGCGCAGTGGTTAAGAATCTGCCTGCCAATGCAGGGGATATGGGCTCAAGCCCTGGTCCAGGAAGACCCCATGTGCCGCGGAGCAACTAAGCCCATGTGCCACAACTACTGAGCCTGTGTGCCACAACTACTGAGCCTGTGTGCCACAACTACTGAAGCCCGTGCACCTAGAGCCCATGCTCTGCAACAAAGAGAAGCCACCACAATGAGAAGCCCGTGCACCGCAATGAAGAGTAGACCCCGCTCTCCACAACTAGAGAAAGCCCGCACACAGCAACGAAGACCCAACGCAGCCAATAATTAATAAATAAATAAATTTAAAAAAAAAAAAACCTTGTAAGAGACACCAGAGAGCTAGCTTGTGCTCTCTCTCCTCTCAAGCCACATGAAGACACAGAGATAAGCCAGGAGGAGTCTTCAGTAGAAACTATGTTTCCTAAACTGTGAGAAAGTTAATTTCTGTTGTTGTAAGCCACCGCATCTATGGTATTTATGGCAGCCGGAGTTATATTAAAACAGTAGGATCTATTTTTAATCATTATTAGAACAATAACATTTAAAAATACCATGCCCTAATGATAGTGGAATAGTAGCCAAACTGGTATATCCTTGCAGTGTCAGTGGCTACAGAGATTAGTATAATGTCTTGAGAATCATCTGAGCCTAGAATCAAGAATAACTCTTCAGAGCTAGAACCTTACGTAGAACAGTAAAATATTTTCCTACTGGCTATCAAGTATCCTAAAATACACCATCTTACTGTAACATTTATTTCATGACTACACCTGTGACATTCACCTGTAAACACTATACAGGAAAAATGATCTGTATACTCCTTCAAAAAACATCCAACATCTTTATTATTTTTTTAAAAGAAAGAGCCATACTGTGTCCTACAATTCACTAGTACTAAAAGGATCATCAAATGCTAAATACTTCTGTATAATTTCCACTTAATTTTGTGGCAAAACTAAAACTATTCTAAATATTAGTCTATTACATAAAAAATTATTTAAATAAATACATACTAAGAGCAGTGAGATTCTGAGTTGCCATAGCTCTGAAGTTCACAGTGAAGAGTGTACAAAAACCTCATTTTAATACATGGTTTGTGAAGCAAATGGGCTTCATTGGTTATCTACTTCTGAGCACACAGTAACAAACATAACCAGGAAACTATTACTGAGATCACTCAACATATTATGAAGCAAAAAGGAGTAGACTGTGCAGTATGATCATTGATGACAAGCTCATATTAAATTTCTTTTGTTCTCCGAGCTTCCCCTTGGTATTTATAAATTTCACAAATGTGGCAATGATATTAGAAATGTTAAATAATTAATTAAGTTCATTCATATAACACAGCAGTATTTATAACTTTTGGGGCTGCAGTAATGTGTCTGTGAATATATTTAATAAAACTGTAACCAAAACTAAAAACTTGATAAAATAAACTATTTTCTACCAAAAATAGTCCTTATGATATTTTTAATACTCATGAAGTTATTATATACAAAAACTCATCAATTCACATATTTTGGCATTTGAGTACACTTTTCCTTTTGTATTTTTGTCTTGTTGCTGTTGACATTGTTGCCATTGTTCCCCCATTTCATCTCCAGTTCTATTACAAATAACTCTGCAGTAAACAATTTGGTGACCAGAGCAATTTGACATTGAGGTCCATTGTGTTTCTAGGTGACAACATAAGATGGATGAGGAGAGAGCAACTTCCTGGAATATCCCTTTGGCTAAGAACCATGAGCCCTAATGGCTAAAATCACAAATACTGACTTGGGCCCTCAAAAAGTTCAATTCTGATACTGTTTCCAGAATGTAGCAAAGTAAATTAACGTATTATTAATTTGTAAGAAGAGTCTCTTGTGACTCATTTGATTACATCAAATTTAATTCCTAACTATGACTTAACACTTCTTTAAAAACAGAACTTTTATGGCATGGAAAACAACTGCATATTTATAAGATATGCATGTTTTATTTTACTGCTGAAATTTTTATTATGAATATGAAACCTATTTTAAAAAACAATGATCCAATGCTAAATCTTAAGAGACAGAACTAAACAGCCTAAGTGGTGAAAAAGCAGTGGAAAGTGGAGTGTTATCTACCTACACCTTCTTCTGAAAGAGCTTTGAATCCTTTATTCTGTTTTTTGTTTTTCCTTTTTGCTTCTTTGTTGAGAAGGGTTTGAGAATTAGATAACTGAGATGGAAACAGGCGAATATATGGCTCTAAGGTGAATTAGTTCTCAGTAGCAAGACAAAAAAAGCTTGAGCCTTCTCACTTCTCTTTTGCTATCTAAAAAATCTATACATACCACATAGTTGGGTTTTTCTTCTTGAATTCACGTTCCTTTTAAATTTTTTAAATTAATTTTTATTGGAGTATAGTTGCTTTTATACCACATAGTTCTGAAGGCAAGAATTTTTGATTATTAAATGGACAGGGACAGAAAAATATTTCTATGTGTATTAAACCCAGTTTGAACTTATGAACAGTGAATTATTTCTATAGTCTCTCCCTACAACAGGATAACTTTGTTATATAGAATAGTACAACATATTCATTGTTGTTTATTTGTACGATGATTATGTCAAATACTAAAGATACTAAAGAAAACAATATTCTGGGAACCTATTTCTGGAAATGTTACTATGCATCACCTTTTGAGCACTAGTTTAACCTGTTTTAAGAAGGAAAGAAAAATGAAGAAAATGACTGACAGAAAAAGCAGGTTGTGAAAAATAATAAAGCTACCCCAGTGTGCTCATTTATAGACTGAGATCCAAATTCAGGACTATAGAGTAAGTTCTCCATCCCTTGCCTATAAGCATTTTAAAGGCTCTGTAGCTCTGTTTCTGGAGGAAAGGTGCTTGCCAATAACCACCTGACCAAAAAAAGAACTATGACTAAGGCTGCAAATTTTAAAAAACAATTTTAATGCCTGGGCCTCAGCTACAACTTCACAGCACTACTGCAATGAAAAAGATTACAGAATGGTAAAGGAGTAGACTCAGGATATTTTAGTGGGCCTTGACATATATCCTGAGAAACATAATGCATTGTTCCAGCATCCTTATAAATTAGCACAAAGCTAAGTACATTTCATAAGAAAAGCTACAAATTATTTTCCCAGGCATGTGGACTTGTCTAGTAGAAGAACCTAACCTTGGATTTATTCCAAAAGAGGCTCTCAACTGGTATGCAGCAACTCCTTAAAGGACACCAGTACAAATATAGTAGGATAAATTCCCACCCCCTCCTGTCCCAAAGCTGAATCTCTGATCAAAGCAACAAACAAACCCTTGCTGTGAAGCTAGAGGATAGGTACACAAATAAATTTGTATGACTTTATCTACTAAATTAAAAAAATGCAAATGTTAACAAATATGAATTATAATCTTAGCGATGAGCAGCAAAGGTTTAAAGCCTCAACCTTAAATTAACCATAATATACACTGGTATTAAAAAACCCCAATTTTTGAGCAATTCAACTACAGACTGCTAACCAAAAATGGGAAACCATGAATACTTCTCTGTGGCTACAGCATAACTACCACAGCATACTGAGCTATGGAGGCTATTTTAAAGGATATTATCTTAAATAAATCTTCAGAGAAATTCATGATAGACTTCTCTTACCTCATAAATGTTGGGGTGCCACATTTTGGTCAAGAATCTGAAGGTAGGTGGTGAATATGGGTAGTCAATAGGAAATTTAATATGCGCCTGAAAAGAAAAAGAATGAAATGCTAGTAAGATTACAGGTTATTCATCTAACTAACAATTCACCCTGACATACTCCAGCGCAACAAAACTCCTTTCTACACAGTAGACTATGGAGATTAAAATAGCTCATATATATTTTGTTAGCCCCAATGCCAGGGTTATTATTAGCATGTGTTCTAACTATCTCTTTAAATATTTATAAAAATTAATGTTAAATTGCCAAAGTTCAACAGTTATATAATTGAACACACGAATGAAAAACAGTTTAATATGTGTGTCACATTAATGGGTATATTTTATTTTAATAACAAAAAATAATTAATACAACCTTATGGTACATAATACAGAACAAAGATAATTTGTTTTACTTAACACCGTTTACCAACCAGAAGTAACAAATGCTACCATTTTGATATGGCTCCTCCAAGAGTTTTTGATGCTAATATATGCTTATCTCTTTACAAAACTTATTTTCAAAAACTTGAATGTATTTCAAGTTTTCAAAACTTATTTTCGAAAACTTGAATATATTTTATTTTATACTGTTTTTTCAATCTGTATCATATCATAAACATTTTCCTTTGTATATATGATTGTTAGTATGTGCATAATGTTCCATCATACAGATATATAGATGAACCATTAAAAGAAAAAAAACTACTTCCTTATTTTGGAACAGCTGGGTTGTTTTTCACTCTATTGCTATTGTAAATACTGCTACAGTGAATGTCCTTGGCAGTGTCCCACATTTCACATATGAAAAAATCCAGACAAATTCTCATCTAACAGTACTAGTAAAAGGGAATGAAGAAGGGAATGAAAGAACAAGGTAAGAATAAATAAGCTAAGGACAGCAGTGAAAATGGCAGAGTCAGTAACCTCAAAAATTCTGTCTTCAGGACTTCCCCGGTGGCGCGGGAAATGTTTGGGAATCCGCCTGCCGATGCAGGGGACACAGGTTCAAGCCCTGGTCCAGGAAGATCTCACATGCTGCAGAGCAACTAAGCCCATGCGCCACAGCTACTGAGCCTGTGCTCTAGAGCCAGCGAGCCACAACCACTGAACCTGCATGCCACAACTACTGAAGCCCACACACCTAGAGCCCGTGCTCTGCAACGAGAAGCCACCGCGATGAGAAGCCCATGCACCTCAATGAAGAGTAGCCCCTGGTCACCGCAACTAGAGAAAGCCCGTGTGCAACAACAAAGACCCAACCCAGCCAAAAATAAATAAATTAAAAAAAAAACAAAAAGAAACACTAAAGGAGTCCTTCAGGCTGAAATGAAAGGACACTAGCCAGTACATGAAACAACATGAAGGAAGAGCACAAATCAAAACATAGGATAAGTATAGGATAAATATGAAAGAAACAATAAATGTACTTTTTGTTTATAACTTTTTTCCTCCTAATTTAAAAGATAATTAGATAGTATAATAATTATAAATCTATTGAAAGGCAAAAAATACACAAAGAAGGAATTTGTTTACCAATAAAAAACAAAGTAAAGGGGAGGGATCAGAGTTACATAAGAGCAAAGTTTCTGTACACCACTGAAATTAAGATGGTTATTAACTGAACTTAGATACAGTTATATGATGTTGATTGTAATCCCGAGGGTAACCACTAAGAAATAACTCAAAAATTCAATACCCCTTCATGACTGAAAACATCCAACAAACTAGGAATACAAGGTAAATTCCTCAACTTGAAAAAGGGAATGTAGTAAACAAAACTATAACTAACATTATACTTAGTGGTGAAGTAATTTCAGAAATAAGACAGGGATGTCCACTCTCACCACTTCTATTCAACACTATACTGGCGATGATAGTCAGGCCAGCTGGCAAGGAAATGAAATAAAACGCATCTTGGTTGGAAAGTAAGAAGCAAAGTTATTTCTATTTGCAAATTAGATAATCCTGTATATAGATTTTCAAAAGGAACCCACTAAATATATTAGAATAACAAATTCAGCAGAATTGAAAGATAAAAGATCAATATACCAGCATCAATTATATTTCTACACTGCAGCACTGAACAAACTGAAAATGAAATTAAGAAAATTCCATTTATAATAGCATCAAGGGGCTTCCCTGGTGGCGCAGTGGTTGAGAGTCCGCCTGCCGATGCAGGGGACACGGGTCTGTGCCCCGGTCCGGGAAGATCCCACATGCCGCGGAGCGGCTGGGCCCGTGAGCCATGGCCGCTGAGCCTGCACGTCCGGAGCCTGTGCTCCGCAACGGAAGAGGCCACAACAGTGAGAGGCCCGCGTACCGCAAAAAACAAAACAAAACAAAACAAAAACCTGTATAATAGCATCAAAAAGAATAAAATACTTAGGAATAAGTATAATGAAAGAAATACAAAACTTACACTCTGAAAAGTACAAAACACTTTTAAAAGAAATTAAAGACTTAAATAAATGTTAAATATCCATGATATTATATGTTCATAGATTGCAAGACTCAATACTGTTAAGATGGTAATCCTCCTCAAGCTTATCTACAGATTCAGCATCACTGTATGGAACCCCTGTTGCCTTCTTTACAGAAATGGAAAAGCTGGTACTCATGGGACCCAGAATAGCCAAAACAATCTTGAAAAATAAAAACAAAGTTAGACAACTCACACTTTCCAGTTTCAAAACACTACAAATCTATAGTGATCAAGACAGTTTGGTACTAATATAAGGCCAATTCAATGGGGGGAAAGGCCTTTTCAACAAATTGTGCTGAGACAACTGGATATTCACATGCAAAAGAATGGAGTCAAATCCTTTGAAATACACCAATGGACTCTGTATTTAACAAGGCCTGCCTTCAGGAGAAACCAGTTACAGCCTAACTTGCTAGGATATTGTCAGAGCCTAACTGACCTAGGGAAAGAGAAATATTGGGTTAGCCGAAAGTTCGTTAGGGTTTCTCCATAACATCTTACGGAAAATACTCCAGCCCTAATATCCCACGTAGGGGATGAGGAAAAAACAGAAACTCTTCAGTCCAGAGTCAAAGCCTCATTAAAAAGACTGAAAACTAATCATAGGAGAACAGAACTCTTCCCCTTCCCCTCACACTTCACCACCATATTACTAAGGCATTTATAGCAGTTCCTTTTACCCAGTACATCACAGCTAACTAACATGAAAAAATGATAAGGCATACCTAAAGGAAAAATCACAAATGAAGAGAGAGCAATTATCACAACCAGACATGGGAAAGATGTTGGAATTATTAGACTGGGAATTTAAAACAACGATGATTAATAATTAATAGTGGACATCAAATATTGAAGGATAATTAATAGTGGACAAAGTAAACAGCATGCAAAAAGAGATAGGCAATGTAAGCAGAGAGATGGAAATCTTAAGAAAGAACCAAAGACAAATGCTAGAGATAAAAACACTGAAGAATGCCTTTGATGGGCTGAGTAAGACTGACACAGCTGAGGGAAAAAACCTCTGCACTAGAGGATATTATCAATAGAATCCTCGAAAGCAGAAAAGCAAAGAGAACAAAGACTGGGGGGGGAAAAACAGAACAGAATATCCAAGGAGTGTGGGACAACTACAAGAAGTGTAAGATACATGTAATAGGAATACCTGAAGGAATAAAAGACACCATAACGAAAATGAAAAGACAACCCACAGGATGGGAGAAAATACTTGCAAATCATTTATCTGATAAGGGACATGTACCCAGAATACGTAAAGAATGCTTATAACTCAGTAATAAAGAGAAATAACTCAATTTAAAAATGAGCCCAGGGCTTCCCTGCTGGCGCAGTGGTTAAGAATCTGCCTGCCAATGCAGGGGACACGGATTCGAGTCCTGCTCCGGGAAGATCCCACATGCCACGGAGCAACTAAGCCCGTGTGCCACAACTACTGAGCCTGCGCTCTAGAGCCCACAAGCCACAACTACTGAAGCCCACACACCTAGAGCCCTTGCTCTGCAACAAGAGAAGCCACAGCAGTGAGAAGCCCGCACACTGCAACAAAGAGTAGCCCCCACTTGCCTCAACTAGAGACAGCCTGAGCGCAGCAACGAAGACCCAACGGAGCCAAAAGTAAATTAATTAATTAATTAAACAAACAAACAAAATGTTTGGCCAGGATGTCATGAAATTAGAATGCTTTATACATGGCTGGAAGGGATCAAAATGGTATAGCCACTTTGAAAAACAGTCTAGCATTTCCTTGAAAGAATAAACATAGTTAACCATGTACCACGCAAGTCCACTACCAGGTATATGTCCAAGAGAAATGAAAACATTACATCCACATGAGAACTTGTACAGAAATGTTCACAGCAGCATAACAGACAAAATGTAGAATCACCCCAAATGTCCATCACCTGAGGAAATGAACAAAAGGTGGTATATATCCATACACTAGAATATTATGTGGCAGTTAAAAGGAATGAAGTACTGGACTTCCCTGGTGGTCCAGTGGTAAACAATCCGCTTTACAATGCTTACAACGCAGGGGACGCGGGTTCCATCCCTGGTCAGGGAACTAAGATCCCATATGCCCCAGGGCAACTAAGCCCGTGAACCACAACTACTGAGCTCATGCGCCTCAACTAGAGAGCCTGTGCGCCGCAAACTACAGAGCCCACGTGCCCTGGAGCCTGCGCACAACTAGAGAAGAGAAAACCCACACACCACAACTAGAGAAGCCCAAGCGCCACAACTAGAGAAGAGAAAACCTGCATGCCACAACTAGAGAGCAGCCTGTGCACCGCAACGAAGAGCCCACATGCTGCAACTAAGACCCGATGCAGCCAAAAATAAATAATAAATCAATCTTTAAAAATAAATAAAAATTAAAGCAAACAAAAAACTGGAGTCCAAAAGCAGTCACACCCCAATAGCAACAAGAATACTCAGTTCCTCAGATCTTGGTTTCAAAATACCATTTTCTAATAAAAAGAAACAAGGCTCTTTGGAGAAATACTTGATTCTACATGTGGGGCAAGGAAAATACAAGATGAGCATGGAGCATCTTATAGTGCCTGAAAGTAAGGAAATGCTAAAGAAAAAATATGGAGGCATGTCAAAAACAAACAAAAAAAAGCAAACAACAACAAAAAGCCATAGGAGCCAACCTGAAAGAGCCCCTGCTGGCCAAAAGTAAAGCAATTCATAGTACTGGATGATAACCCAAGGTATAAAATAAATATAAATGAGTGCATTTTGGTATAAATTATTGAATGAAAAAATACTGGGGAAGGGACAAATCTTCCTCACAGCATATATTATCTTTCTCCAGATAATATATGTAGATATATCCCATTAAGGAGGTGGAGTTTAATTCCCCTCCCCACAAGTGTGGGCAGGGCTGAATGACTCACTTCCTAAGAATATGGAAAGGAAGACATACTAACTTTATAATAGAGAAAGCTGGCAGACAACACCTTAACCAAGTGATCAAGGTTAACATCACTGGTGTTAAGTCGCTGAAATCATGACCTCCCTCATAAGATGTGCTGAGAAACGCAGCTCATCTCTGTGGTGCTCTTAACCCCAAAACCCATAACCCAGTCTGATCATGAGACAAACATCAGACAAACCCAAATGGAGGGACATTCTACACAATACCCAACCACTTCTTTTCAAAACTATGAAGGTCATGAAAAACAAAGAAAGATGGGGAAACCATCAAATATTGAAGGAAACTAAGGAGACATCACAACTAAATGCAATCAGTATTCTGAATTGTATACAGGAATAATAAAAGGACATTAGGGGTGGTAGGGGAGAACTGAGCATGACTGCTAATAGATATGAGGTTTCTTTTGGAGGTGATGAAATAAACTGGAGTTAGATGGTGGTGATGGCTGTATGACCTGGTGAATAAAAAACCACTGAATTGTACACTTTGAAAGCCTACAAAGTATTGGTACCATGGTTAGGTGTTGTCTGAGTAGGTCCCTGGGTGGATAAAAGCAAAGGAAATAGCAAGGCACCAGGTGCAAAGAATGTGGAGTGGTCAGGTATGGCTAGTGGGATGCCTGGTGGTAACTACAGGAGATAGAAGATTGGATGAAGGTAGGCTGAAGCCTTGTTTAGGTGTTTTAGTGGGAAACTACATAAAGTCAGAAAATCAGGGACTTCCCTGGTGGCGCAGTGGTTAAGAATCCGCCTGCCAATTCAGGGGACACAGGTTCAAGCCCTGGTCCAGGAAGATCCCACATGCCGCAGAGCAACTAAGCCCGTAGGTCACAACTACTGAGCCCGTGCGCCTAGAGCCCATGCTCCGCAACGAGAAGCCACCGCAATGAGAAGCGCGTGAACCGAAAGAGTAGTCCCTGCTTGCCACGACTGCAGAAAACCCGCGCACAGCAATGAAGACCCTACACAACCATAAATAAATAAATAAATTTAAAAAAAAAGAAATGAAAATCAAAGGCAAGATGTCTATTTTAGAATAAATGACTCTATGACAGCACTGTAAAAGATGGATTGAATGGGATAAAAGACAGAAGTTAGGAGTGGTTTCCTATCTTTTTCATTTAATCAGCCTCATCTCCAGAATATGCATATACTTTAGAAAGCTTCAGTAATGATGACATAGTTATATAATGCATATCTGAATAAAACAGGATTGTAAAAATTTCCATACAAAATTGGAACTCTGATCGTTGAAAATGTAACCTCCTTTAACATATTTCTATGGGAAATTAGATTATCCTTTCTAAAAATAATCAATAAAATTTAGTATTGTTAGTCAAATCTTTAGGTCCCCAAAAACGTCCTCCTAGACTACTAACTATATTAAAAGAAATCTTTACAGAGTAACTAGGAATGGTTGCACGAAAATTTATAAAGAACATGCACCAATATGAAAGAGTAGTAAAAGAACATCCACTCGGGCTTCCCTGGTGGCGCAGTGGTTGGGAGTCCGCCTGCCGATGCAGGGGACACGGGTTCGTGCCCCGGTCTGGGAGGATCCCACATGCCGCGGAGCAGCTGGGCCCGTGAGCCGTGGCCGCTGAGCCGGCGCGTCCGGAGCCTGTGCTCCGCAACGGGAGAGGCCACAACAGCGAGAGGCCCGCATACCGCAAAAAAAAAAAAAAAAAAAAAAAAAAAAAGAACATCCACTCAAGAAGCTAGACTGCCTGGGTTTGAATCCTGGCTCTGCCATTCATTAGCTGTTTTTTGAAGTTATTTGTGTCTCCAGTTTCCTCATCAGTAAAATAAGGCTTATAGTACTTATTAAACAGCTTGGTATGAGAATTAAATGAGTAAATGCTTGTGTAAAATGCATTAGAACAGTGTTTAACATATAATAAAAGATATGTAAGAGTTCTGTTTAAAAACTGCAAATTAAACTGGCAGAGGTTATGTCAGAAAACCTTCTTTAATAAAAAGTGTCTTTTATAGACTGCTCATTTTCGCTTTGTTTTATTGCTTTTACTTACCTGCCTTTTGATTATAACACTACCAGCTTTAGAAAAGACAACTAGAGAGATTCTTCCCAACCTAAGAACTTGAATCTTACGGAACCAGTTTTCTAAGAGCTTTACAAATCTTAATTACTTTTTACTTAAATATAATTAATAAACATTAATTACTTACTATTGTTAATTGGGTTTCTATATTTTCTGTAAGCATCTAATAATATTTTGAGCTTTTATCTGTATCTCTGTACCTTGAACCCTACTTATCGCCACAAAATTTTTTAAAGTAGCATCTCCAGAATAAAGTCAAAAACTATTTTTGATTTTTAAAAGTATCATGCCTGGGAGTTCCCTGGCGGTCCAATGGTTAGGACTCAGTGCTTTCACTGCCATGGCCCAGGTTCAATCCCTGGTCGGGGAGTTAAGCCACGTGGCGCAGCTGGGGGAAAAAAAAAAAGATGTATCATGCCTAAATTATGCTTATGTTACAACTGAAAAAGGTAACATTGGGTGGTGTACCCCTGTAAGGCTACTTAAAATTGTTATAAGAACTCCTTCAATGGAATTTACAATCCTAAAGAATTTAGCTGAAGTTAAAATCAAGGGGAATATTCTGCTACAGTGCTTCCCTGAGATTATTCAGTTTTACCACTATTACTTTTTTTCAGAATCTTATTAATAATTTAAACATATTATATCATATTTATGTTCACCCACAATCATATCGGTGAAAATTTTTTAAGTTTAATTAAGTATAAAACTTGCTCTTATCCATTTCCAATCCTAGTAAATCTTAGGATGTGATTTGAACAAACTATAAACTTATTTATAAGTTTATAACAAGGAACAAGGGAAATGTGAACATTGACTGGATATTAAGGAATTAACTTTTTCAGCTGTAATAATAGCATTGTGGTTACTTTTTTAAAGGAGGCCCTTATATTTTAGAAATACATTCTGAAATATTCACAAGTGAAATGATATGTTGTCTGAAATCAGTTACAAAATAATGTGAAGAGGAGTAGATAAGGTATAGATTAAACATATTTGCTATGAGTTAATCATGGATGCTGAGTGATGGGTACACAAAGAGTTTACTGTACTCCTATTTCTAATTTCATATTATGGAAAATTTCAAACATACAAAAAGCTTAAGAAATGAGATGACTAATATACAATTATTTTTTTAAAGCATTACAGTGCTTTGCATAACTAGCATAACCATACCATTATGATAGCAATAGATGCCATTATTTTTTTTTTTTTTTTTTTTTTTGCGGTACGTGGGCATCTCACTGTTGTGGCCTCTCCCGTTGCGGAGCACAGGCTCCGGACGCGCAGGCTCAGCGGCCATGGCTCACGGGCCCAGCCGCTCCGCCGCATGTGGGATCTTCCCGGACCGGGGCACAAACCCGTGTCCCCTGCATCGGCAGGTGGACTCTCAACCACTGCGCCACCAGGGAAGCCCAGATGCCACTATTAACCACGTGAACATGATGGAACTTGGCAAGGTGATAATAAAGTTCATGTGAAAGAGAAAATACTTGAAAATAATACTGTTTTTGATAAAAACCAGTAACAGGGAGGGGTTCACACTAGCAGATAGAAAAACATCCTACAGAGATACTATTAAAGGAGGAGACTACACACAGATCAATGATATAGAATAAGTTATTCAGAAAACAATAAAGGCAACATTTCAAATAAGTAAGAGAAAGATTCAAATGTTGGGGGAAATGACTCTTCCTTTGGATAAAGGGGTAAAGATGCTTATAGACACTTGAAAAGAAAATCAGATTTTACTTTCAAGGAGAAAAAGATCAAACCTCATCTTCAAGAAGAATCAACAACAGTGGTGAAGAACTGGACAATCCTTGATCTCCAAGAGTAAAAAGGAGTTCATATGCTAGTAGCAAAAGATAGATTGTTCTGTTGCCACAGTAACAAAGAGCCACCAGAATGAGTTTTTTAAAATGAAGTATAGTTGATTTATAATGTTTTGTTAATTTCTGCTGTACAACAAAGTGATTCAGTTACAAATATGTATATACACATACATTCTTTTTTTATATTCTTTTCCATTACGGTTTATCACAGGACACTGAATATAGTTCCCTGTGCTATACATACAGTAGGACCTTGTTTTTATCCATTCTATATATAATCAGAATCAGTTTTAAATTGCTTAAACAATACCTGACAGTTCTGTAGGCATGGAACAAGAACCAACTTTAAACCCATTTAAACAACTTTTTTGGTGAGTATGTTTTGGCAAGCCAACCTATCAGTAACGGTCCCTTGTTTCTGAAAGCCAGCCAACTGGGAACACACTCCTGCCAATGAACACACTTCTGAATACCAACCAATCAGTAATGGTCTCAGCCAAGTACCCATGCTTCCACAGCTGATGCCAACCCCACAAAGACTGTGAAAAATCCACCAATCCTTAAACTTCACACTTCTCAAAAACCCTATAATAAGATCAGCAGTCTGCTCTATGTGTAGAGACTGTGATTTGACCAGCAAAACTCTCTTAAGTAAGCAATAAACTCAGCTTTGTGATTTTTGGTTTAAGTACTGAAGAGTGGTCTTTTACACCTTTTACAAATTTATTCATGAAGTACAGTTTTAAATTTCATATATGACTGTACCAAGAAATATGGGAAATAAATCTGAAAAGTCACACCTTAAAACATACAAATTGTTTAACAAGTAATTTAGACTCTGACTCTTTTTTAAGGCAGCTCCTTATATCTTTCTTGACTAACCTGCAAACGCCTAAGAAGTATCTCCAAAATATTTTCTGTACCATTACCACATATGCTTTCTCTAAAATGCTCAGGTTACTCCTAAGTGTACCCTTAATGAAATCACTGAACTCACCAGACATCTATGTTTAGTTATTCACACACTGAGCATTTATGTTAATGTTTTCATTTATTCAATCATTCAACATATCACTGTTGAAAACCAATGATACTGGGACTTCCCTGGTGGCACAGTGGCTAAGAATCCACCTGCCAATGCAGGGGACATGGGTTTGAGCCCTGGTCCGGGAAAATCCCACCTGCCGTGGAGCAACTAAGCCCGTGTGCCGCTACTGAGCCTGCACTCTAGAGCCTGCGAGCCACAACTACTGAACCCGCGAGCCACAACTACTGAGCCCGCAAGCCACAACTACTGAAGCCCTCGCGCCTAGAGGCCATGTTGGGCAACAAAGAGAAGCCGCAGCAATGAGAAGCCCGCGTACCGCAACAAAGAGTAGCCCCCGCTCTCCACAACTAGAGGAAGCCCACGCACAGCAACGAAGACACAATGCAGCCATAAATAAATAAATAAATAAAACAAAGTATGTACTAAATGGCAGGCACTGGGTTAAATGCTTCATATGCATCATTTCATTTCATCACTCAGTTGTAAAATTAAAAGGTGAGATGCATGTACAGCCACAAATTGCAGATGACTTTTAACTTAGGAACAGATTATCTTCCAGTCCATATTGCTGACTACCAAGAAGCATCTCCGCAATGTTTATCATTTTGTCTAACCATGTATTTACTGGGCTTCACCAATTCCACTGTCTCCTCATGCTCTAGCTTTTCTGTCCATTCTTTCTTATACTCCTTAGCTCCTCTCATCTTCTTTTTAACTTAATGTGCTCTCATTATAACTTTTCCCTGTTTCTTTAAAGAATACTTTTCTTCTTTGAAGAATCTTCTCCCCAGATGTGACACATTACAAAAACCAAAAACTTCTGGGCAAAGAAAAAGAAACACTAAAATGCATAACACCAAAAACTAATTTAGATAACATTAATATATGGAAATGAAGTATACATCAGCTTAGGACAAAATTTTGCTAACCCAGTGTGCAACATTAAAGTAATTTTGTTATCCCACTAAGTATTTTCATATGGAATTTCAGCTATAACATAACAAAAAACAAATATGAATAGAGAAATATATTCTAATTATTCCTGCTACCTGATTATTAATATGAGGTAAGTTAAGAAAAAGCTTCCCAGTCCTAAACACAACTATATTTGGTAATAGGTCAGCTGACAACAAATGTAGAGTTGCTGTTGCATTTGGATTAGTGCCTGAAGATAGTGTGAAATGAGGATACTCCCACTGCTGAGTTTTTCTGCTATGTCATCAGCTCACATCTGCTATTGGATATGTTTCCAACATGACAGCAAAAGCAATCAAAACATGTTTTCTTATTAACTTGCTGCAAGTTTCAAAAGTCTGCCAACCACCAGTACAAACTCAAATAGTTCATTAACAATATGTAATTAATATACTGAATAGCTATACCTAGTGATGCTATAATATGTGCCACAGGCTTTAAAGTCAAGAAATTATGTCTTTATGGATTACAAATCTCAATATAAAAAGTTAATTTAGAATTACTATAATACTTAATATAATTATTCTAAAGTTAAGATGAAATATAAATAACAGGAAATCCCTGATGCTCCAACTGGACTCTTTTTTTTTGGCTGCACCACGGGGCATGTGGGATCCTAGTTCCCTGACCAGGGTTCAAATCGGTGTCCCCTGCAGTGGAAGCACGGAGTCCTAACCACTGGACCACCAGGGAAGTCCCCTGGACTCTTAAAAGTAAACTTCTGACAATTAAGGAGAAGTAACTCTCAGTATTAATTAATACTCATAGTCCTCTATTTTTTTAACAGAATAATATAAAAATGTTTCTTTCAGCTTAGAAAGTAAAGCCTTTTTGTTCCCAAGATACACTACTAGGTTACAAGACGTACCATACGCTATAGTTACTGACTGTTATTGGTACAAGGCTAGACAAACAGACAAATGGTACAGAAAAGAGGATCCAAAAACAGATATATATAGAGTCACCTAGTTTACAATGAAAACAACACTACAGTTCAGTGGGTGACAGGATAGTGTTTTCAATAAATGGTACTACAGCAACTGGATATCCACAAAGAAAAATTAACCTTGACCCTTGTCTCACATCATTTACAGATAGATCACAGATCTAACTGCAAAACTAGAACTATAAAGGTTTCTAAATGAAAACATAAAAGAATATCTTCACGCTGGAATTCCTAACCAGAGCAATTAGACAAGAAAAAAGAAATAAAAGGCACCCAAATTTCCAAATTAGAAAAAATTATCTGTTTGCAGACATGATCTTATAAATAGAAAACCCTGAAGATTCCACACAAAACAAAAACCGTTACAACTAATAAACAAATTTAGCAATATTGCAAGATGTAAAAATCACATGCAAAAAAAAAAGTATTACAGGGCTTCCCTGGTGGTGCAGTGGTTGAGAGTCCGCCTGCCGATGCAGGGGACATGAGTTCGTGCCCCGGTCCGGGAAGATCCCACATGCCGCGGAGCGGCTGGGCCCGTAAGCCATGGCCGCTGAGCCTGCGCGTCCGGAGCCTGTGCTCCGCGATGGGAGAGGCCACAACAGTGAGAGGCCCACGTACCGCCAAAAAAAAAAAAAAAAAAAAAAAAAAAGTATACAATAGCAATGAATTCAAAGAGGAAATTAAGCAAATAATTCTGTTTACAATAATATCAGCAAGAATAAAATATTTAGGTATAGGGAATTCCCTGGCGGTCCACTAGTTAGGGCTCTGCGCTTCCACTGTAAGGGGGCACGGGTTCAATCCCCGTTTGGGGAATTAAGATCTCGCATGCCCCACAGCACAGCCAAAAAAATAAATAAATAAAAGGAAGAAATAAAATGTATGCTGTACGATGCTCTATTCTCACATGTTGTTTTTTGTTTGTCTGTTTGTTTGTTTTTTGCGGTACGCGGGCCTCTCACTGTTGTAGCCTCTCCCGTTGCGGAGCACAGGCTCTGGACGCGCGGGCTCAGCGGCCATGGCTCACGGGCCCAGCCACTCCGCGGCATGTGGGATCCTCCCAGACCGGGGCACGAACCCGTGTCCCCTGCATCGGCAGGCAGACTCTCAACCACTGCGCCACCAGGGAAGCCCCTCTCACATGTATTTTTGTAATAAAGTATTTATATAAAAAAAGAGAATAAAATACTTAGGCATTACGTTAACCAAAGGTGAAAGACTTATACACTGACAACTACAAAACACTGTTGAAAGAAATTAAAGATGACAACAAACAAATGGAAAGACAACCCATGTTCATGGGGTTGGAAGACTTAATACTGTTAAGCTGTCAATACTACCAAAAGCGATCTACAGATTCGATGCAATCCTTATCAAAATCCCAATTATGATTTTTGCAGAAATAGAAAAAGTCATCCTAAAATTCATATGGAACCTCAAGGGACTCCAAACAGCTAAAACAATGTTGCAAAAGAAGAACAAAGTTTGGAGGTCTCATACTTCCTGATATCAAAACTTAATATAAAGCTACAGTAATCAAGACAATGCGATACTTGCATAAAGACATATACATTGATGGAACACAATAGAAAGCCCAAAAATAAACTCTCACTTATATGATCAAATAATTTTTTACAAGGGTGCCAAGACCATTCAATGGGGAAGGTACAATCTTTTCAACAAATGATAGAAAAACTGGGTATCTATATGGAAAAGAATGAAATTGGACCCTTACCTTACACCATATATGAATATTAACTCAAAATGGATCATAGACCTAAATATAACACGTAAATTTATAAAACTCTTAGAAGAAAATGGGAAGAGCTTCATGACACTCAGTTTGGCAATGATTTCTAGGACATGACATCAAAAGCACAGCAACAAAAGAAAAAAATGTAAATTGGCCTATATCAAAATTAAAAATGTTTATGTATCAAATGACACTATCGAGGGACTTTCCTGGTGGTCCAGTGGTTAAGAACCCACCTTCCAATACAGGGGACATGGGTTCTATCCCTGGTTGGGGAACTAAGATCCCACATGCCACAG
Source organism: Tursiops truncatus (assembly GCF_011762595.2). Classification (NCBI taxonomy): domain Eukaryota; kingdom Metazoa; phylum Chordata; class Mammalia; order Artiodactyla; family Delphinidae; genus Tursiops; species Tursiops truncatus. Next base: position 35,357,727 of record NC_047039.1, read on the forward strand.
GGCAACTAAGCCCGCACACCGCAACTACTGAGCCTGCGCGTCACAACTAGAGAAAAGCCTGTGCGCCATGAAAGATCCCACATGCCATAACAAAGATCCCACATGCCACAACTAAGACCCAACGCAGCCAAATAAAAATAAATAAATAAATGTTTCATCAAATGACACTACCAACAGAGTGAAAAGGCAACCCACAGGAGAAAATATCTGCAAATCATATATCTGATGAGGGATTAATATCCAAAATATATATAGTGAACTACATACAACTCAACAACAACAGGATTAAAAATCAGACAAAAGACAAGTAGACATTTCTCCAAAGAAAATTTACAAATGGCCAATAAGCACACGAAAAGATGCTCAACAGCAACAGTCATTAAGGAAACATAATGACTAAACCACAAAACCACAATGAGATACCACTTTACAGCCATTAGGATGACTATTAACAAATCAAAACAAAATAAATGTTGGTGAGGATGTGGAGAAACTGGAAACACTTTTCATGCAGTGCTGGTAGGAATGTAAAATGGTGCAGCCACTATGGAAAACAATAGGGTGGTTCCTTAAAAAATTAAAAATAGAATTACCATATGATTCAGCAATTCCACTTCTAGGTATACACCCAAAAGAATCAAAAGCAGAGTCTCAAACAGATATTTGCACACCTATAGTCATAGCAGCTTATTCATAACAGCAAATGGTGAAAGCAACCCAGGAATCCACCAATGGAAAAATGGATAAACAAAATGTGATATATACACAGAATGGAATATTTAGCCTCTAAAAGGAAGGAAATTCTGACACATGCTACGAACATGGAGAACCCTGGAAGGTATTATGCTAAGTTAAGCCAGTCATAAAAGGACATAGAGCTGGAAGAGGGGCAGGGGGTAAAGAGTTATTATTTAATGGTTCAGTTTGAGAAGATGTCAGAAGTTCTGGAGAAGGATGGTGGTGATGGTTACACAACAACATGAATGTACTTAAAATTCCACTGAACTGTACACTTCGATATATTTTATCTCACACACACACACACACACACACACACACACACACACACACACACAGAGAATATCTTCATGACACTGCAGAAGACAAATGTTCTTAAATAAGACACAAAAGGCACTAACCACAAAAGAAAACATTGATAAATCTGACTCCATTAAAACTAAGAACTTCTGGTTCATCAGAAGACATCATTGGGCTTCCCTGGTGGCGCAGTGGTTGAGAGTCCGCCTGCCAATGCAGGGGACACGGGTTCGTGCCCCAGTCCGGGAAGATCCCACATGAGCCATGGCCTCTGAGCCTGCGCATGTTCGGAGCCTGTGCTCCGCAATGGGAGAGGCCACAACAGTGAGAGGCCCGCATACCACAAACAAACAAACAAACAAACAAAAAAAACAAAAAAACAAACAAAAAGACATCATTAAGACAGAGAACAAGCACAAGTAGAAGAAGATAATTCACAATACATATATCCAACAAATGATCTGTACCCAGAGTATATGAAGAACTCCTGCAAATTAATAAGAAAAAGACAAAAGAATAAAAATGGGCAAAAGACTTAAACAGGCACACCATAAAAGAGAATATCCAAATGCCAAGAGTAAAATAAAAAATAAAGATAGATATTCAACTCCATTAGTCATTAGAGAAGTGCAAATGTAAAACACAATACTTAAAATGAAACAGACTGGCAAGGCAATGATGCAGAAAAACAATAACTCTCACACAGTCCTTGTGGGAATATAAACCACTTTAGAAAACTGTTGGTATCTACTACAGCTGTTCATATGTATACCCTATGACTCAGAAATTCCATTCCTAAATATATATACCCAACAGAAAGATATATATTTTTACCAAAATACATGCACTGGAAGGTTCATAGTAGGAATATTCATATGGACAAAAATCTGAAACTACCCAAGTGGCCATCAACAGGAGAATGGGTAAAGTGAAATAGTCATGTAATAGAATACTATATAGCAATGAGAAGGAGTGATCTACAACTACACAATAATGATTTGTTTAAATCACAGAAATGTAACTTTGAGAGAAAGAAGCCAGACACAAAATAGACTGATACTGTATAAATCTATTCATAATAAAATTCAAGAACAGGCAAGACTAATTTATGCTTTTAGAAATTAGGATTATTCCAGGTAGTGGGAGGACAGTTCTGTAAGGAAGCACAAAAAAGGGCTCTTGGAGTGCTGGTTTTATATATATATATATATATATATATATATATATATATATATATTTTTTTTTTTTTTTTTTTTTTTTTTTGCGGTACGTGGGCCTCTCATTGCTGTGGCCTCTCCCATTGCGGAGCACAGGCTCCGGACGCGCAGGATCAGCGGCCATGGCTCACGGGCCCAGCCGCTCCGCGGCATGTGGGATCTTCCCGGACCGGGGCAGGAACCCATGTCCCTTGCATCGGCAGGCGGACTCTCAACCACTGCGCCACCAGGGAAGCCCTGGTAATATTTTTTTTCTTGATCTGGGTACTGGCTACATGGATGACCCAGTTTATGAAAATTCATTAAGCTACATACTTATGACATATATACTTTTCTGCCTTCATATAATTTGATAAAATTAAAATGTAATATTTTCATTAGAGTTAAAATACAATAACCTTGTATATTTGAACATTTTGAGGAGAGACTTACACTTCTGGCAGAGTTCATTTACTAAATACTAATGTATTTACTGATAAATACATTAGAAAACTAAGTAAATAGGAGGTGGGGAGGTCAATCAACTCCACCAGAAAACAAAACACCATATGTAAAAGAAAAAGTAATTATGGTATATGACATGATTCAACTGGGACTATTTCATATTACAACACTGAAAATAAATCTAAACCAAAATTATGACTAAATTGGAAGGATGGGAGGGCCAATGAGTTTGTGGGCTAGGGTGTTATCATAATGCACAAAATCCTTATCTTCCATAGTAAAAATTCAATAGTTAATAACAAAATAAAAAATAAATCTAGAAACAGCAATGGAAACATTTAGAAATATGGGGGCAAATACCAGAACACAAGGTTGAAAAGTTTCAAAGTAGCTGTCTTTGGGGAGAAGGGTTCAGGGGTAGGAAGAGGACAGTGCAAGTGATTATAAATCTCGTAGGATTATCAGACTCTTCAAACCATTTACATATATTAATTTGACAACAACTTTTGAAAAATATAGTTAATTGCTATTAACAATTATGTAGCATTTTGGCCTCTCACAGAGTTCCTACTACTACATAACTGTGTTACAGGTAATCCATGAATGATTTGTTATGGATAACCTAAGAATGATGAGACCGTTGGCAGCCAGGGTAAGACATCCTGGATTCCTGATCTTCTGAACATATGAGCTCAAAGCTAAAAAGCGGGACACTTCCCTGGTGGTCCAGTGGGTAGTCTCCATGCTCTCAATGCAGAGGGCCTGGGTTCGCTCCCTGGTCGGGGAACTAGATACTGCATGCATGCTGCAAGTAAAGAGTCCACATGCCACAACTAATAAGTCTGCATGCCACAACTAAGAAGCCCACATGCCGCAACTAAGACCAGGCGCAGCCTAAATAAATAAATACATATTTTATTTTTTAAAAAAAAAAAAAGCTAGTATGCTTTCAGTCACAAGAAAAGGCATTCTAGTGCTAAGGAATTTTTCCTCTCAGCCTCTTCTGCCTTTATTAACAAGGCATCTTTAGCACCTCATATGTTCACATATGTGGAACAATGGCAGATAAAATTACTAACCAGTTTTGATGCTATACTGGGAGAGTGTACCTAAGACAAGTTAAAAATGATTATGCATAAGCAATTGTAAAATGGTACAGTAAGATAAAAAATAAAGATCAATTATAGGGAATTCCCTGGTGGTTCAGTGGTTAGCACTCAGCACTCTCACTGCCGGAGCCCGAGTTCGATCCCTGGTCAGGGGAACATAAATCCCGCAAGCCATAAAGTACAGCCAAAAAAAAAAAGATGAATTATTTTCTCTCTACATTTTTCATGAAAAACTTTATTAATTCCATCATGCACTTTCTTTAGGCATGACAGCAAAGGTTAAAAACCCTAAAGGAGGGGCTTCCCTGGTGGCACAGTGGTTGAGAGTCTGCCTGCCGATGCAGGGGACACGAGTTCGTGCCCCGGTCCAGGAAGATCCCACATGCCGTGGAGCAGCTAGGCCCGTGAGCCATGGCCGCTGAGCCTGCGCGTCCGGAGCCTGTGCTCTGCAACGGGAGAGGCCACAACAGTGAGAGGCCCGCGTACCGCAAAAAAAAAAAAAAAAAAAACCCTAAAGGAAATGATTGATGAATTTTATAACATGAAAATTAAACAATGACACAGCAAAATACACCATAAATATGGTTAAAGGCAAAACCACAAACTAGGAAAGATGTATATAACTTCTGACAAAAGGTTAATATATTTACATAAAGAATGCTTCTAAATCAAAGCATGAAGACAAACCTGTCTATAGTAAAACAGGTAAAGGATGCAAACAAGCCCAAAACAGAGAAATACATTCTACTACTTAGCAGCCTTTTCATGGACTCTCCAGGACTCTGAGAAATTTAGATAGAAAACCACTTCTATATATGCAAAATGAGTCAGCAACTTTTACAAATATAAATATTTGTAAATTTTTTTGTATATACCAGTGGGAAATCAGAGTATACAGCATATAATTCAGCCAAGCAGAGAGAAATACGCGAAGCATCAAGTTTATCAAAAGAAGAAAAGGAATCTAATAGTATTCTGCCTATATATACTATCTTCTGCATTCCTACCTAACTAAACACCAGGGAAAGACACTACAGTTTCTCCAGCAGGAGACTGGCATAATGAGCAAGGAGGTATTTGATAAGGGTATGCATGACAGCTGAAGGGGTTTAAATTAACTCACCAGATATGAAGGGGGGAAAGTCTAGATTTTGATAGTGGCAATGGCAAAAGAGAAAAAGGAACAAATTGCTAACTCTTGGCTCTGTTTCTCATATCAAATGACAAGCAATAACATTTTATTACCAAAGATGAAAGCAGATCAACAAACGATACCTCCAGTGACAATCATCTGGAGAAGAAACAACAGAACGAAAAGATTTAAAACCCCTTTCTTCACTAAATCATATTTTACTCTGTCAAATAATAATAAAGCTTAATATAATTACTTGTCACCTTTTTTCAAAATCAAAAATTTCTCAAGTACAGAAAATAGATCCTCACTAAAATTGCAGAGGAAGCTAGATCTTATCTTGCATTATCTAATTACTGAAGAATAGCTTGTTAAAACTTAACACTGAGTTAACTCATATTCTCTTTTACCACACCACCCCCAGAAAGAAAAAAAGTAGGTGTCAGACATGACAAACAAGTAAAAAATGGGTATCTGATGTTATACAACCACGAATCTGTGAAAATTCTGATATCAAATACATATGAATTCAACAATGAACACATGTGACATACAAGAACTCAGTTAGAAAAGGTATTGGCAGCAATGTTTTTACTTAGCCAAAGAGTGCTATGGAATATTATGCCATGCCAACATAACAAGACGTTGCATCCTCACTCTCTCAAAATGGTACTTGCTGTTTGAGACCTAACTAATGATAGAAAAATGTTAGGGAAAAGCCATTAGGAATCAGAGGCAATAAAATACAAACTTATACCAAAGGCTAAGATGTCAGGAGAAAAAGAGGCTTATGTATCAATATTTGGCATGTCATGAAAGTGTTATTCCCAATTAAGAGAATTTCCTTTGGCAAAATTACTTGGAAAATGTGCATTCCTAAAATGCAATTATATTAAAATAAAATAGCTTGAACACCCACAAGGATTATATGCTAAACATTAAATTTATTTTTAAATAATCAAATTTGTTTTATTGAATACAAAAATCATTCTGTAAAACAAAAAAAAGCTTAAATAAGGTCTTCTATGTCACAAAAAAACATAGGGGGAAAAATCCTAGTTCTAATAAGTTTTCCAAAATAAAGACATAAAAAGAAAAACAGTATCTACAAGACCATCCCAGTCTTAAGATTTTATGATGACCTTCCGTGTTAAAACAGGGATATTCTCAAGGGTCTAAAACTGTCAAGGTAGGGCAGGAATTCTAAACTAAACTTGGGCAATGAGCCTAAACAAATTTAAATATAAATTGTCCTTCCTAGTTCAGCTGTTTTCATGAGGATCCAAGTGTGTCAGCTTAGGGCAGGTATTAATCTACCAAGAGATAAAATACACAAAGCGACACTATAGTAGCAATTACATATACTGATGAGATAATGAACATTTTCAAAGTAAGAATTTATAAAGGCTAAATGGTTTTCAAAGTATTTGCATTTCTGCTCCCAAATACAGGAACCATAACTCATAGTGTATTTTTAAAAGGCATTAAAATGAACTCTTCTATAAACTGAAACGTAAAGAAAATAGACTATTACATGGCATAGTCCTGGAGTGGAATACAACAGTTTAGTTATAATTAGAAATTTAACATTTATACCGTATTATTATAGATCATCAATTTCCAAAAACCTAAGCTTAACGAAGTATAATTATTGCCTTCACCTGTTCCTCTGGTAACTGTCTTCATATTTTCTTTAATCTCTGATTAGAATATAACAGTAAGAAGATATTTTATAAGAGAATAAAGAGCACTACCTCACAATAATGGAAAGCCATCTTTCTAAATCTAACTTAGCCTTCCTGAGAGGATTCTGAAGATACATCAGGATACTACATCAAAACTGTTATTTACATCACTCAGTAACGTACTACAGGTAGATATGTGAAAGTGCATAAGTATTTTATCTGCAATGAATAAATAGGTTAGCTTTTACTATATGCGATTATTCCATGAGTTCCAAACAAAAAAAATTCTAAATGAGCAGTATTAATGCCTAAAAAAGTTAGTGTCTTAGCCTCAGAATAGTATAAAACAGAATATGACCCAAGACTTCCTAACTTATATGTAAAAATATGGAAAAAGCTACCCCTCTAAGGATTTAGCCCTTATTAAGGAACTCTGAAAGACAAAAAATTCTTAAGTCACTGTATACTACTATAAGCAAAACAGCTTGCATGCCTTTCAACAATTAGTCAATTTTTTGCATAGTTAAATCATAAAAGGTTAACAATCTCACCAGTCTAATCAGCTAGCTGAGTTATTTCCCTCACACACGCACATACACAAGACTAAATACTGCCTTATAAATTAAATAATACCTAATATGACTTTCAAGTACAGGAAATAACACTTTCTAACCTAAAATTATTTAAAAGTCAATACTAATTGTGGTTTGAACACAAAAGAAGAAACTTAAGTATTCACTTCTACTCTCTTCTGAAACCCTAACAAAAAGACCATAAGAAGAATAAAGATATATATAAAATCAAAAGGATAAAGAAAATAGAAGAGGACAGTGGACCAGATATTGGGAGAATATTGCAATATGGAATTTAGCAGACTGGTAGAAGGCTGAAACCTAACAGGATGGGGGGAGAGAATGGGAGAGAATGAGGGGTTGAAGCAAGCTCTTGTGTATAGATAAACCTGAAAAGGCTTAGGATCGAAACAGTTTGAAAGTCAAGGTGTGGGCTTCCCTGGTGGCGCAGTGGTTGAGAATCTGCCTGCCAATGCAGGCGACACGGGTTCTGAGCCCTGGTCTGGGAAGATCCCACATGCCGCGGAGCAACTGGGCCCGTAAGCCACAATTACTGAGCCTGCGCGTCTGGAGCTTCTGCTCCGCAACAAGACAGGCCATGATAGTGAGAGGCCCGCGCACCTTGATGAAGAGTGGCCCCCACTTGCCACAACTAGAGAAAGCCCTCGCATAGAAACGAAGACCCAACACAGCCATAAATAAATATTTTTTAAAGTAAGTCAAGGTGTGAGACGGGGCTGAAAATAAAAGGATAAAAGGTGTATAAAGTTATAAGCAGTTAAACACATAAATCTCTTCCTCTGGCTCTTCAGTCAGGTGACTACCCCTATATGGCAGAAGGTTTGTACTCTGGGAAGGTTAAACAAGAGAACCACTAGCTGAGAGCAGAAGTAAGATTTATTGAAAAACAAGGAGATTAAATAAAATTCTGTAACTAAATGCTAAAACCACAGGCTTGTCCCATTCATGTACCAATCCAGACACCAGTCTTTTCTCTCTCAGGTGGAACATTAGAGGATTCCTATCCAGAGAAACTACTCACTCAGGAGAAAAGGCCTACAGATACTGATACTCGTGGGTTTCCCATAAAAAGATTGATGCCCTAATCTAAACTCGTTGAGACCCACTAATCAACATGTGCACTCACACAGTTTCCCACTTGCAGCTTCTTAGTGATTCACTCTTAAATATAAATCAAGGGCTAAAGAAAACTAGAAATTTTAGGAAAACCTCCAGAATGAGAGGCAAAATTAGAAGAAAAAAAAAGTAAAAAGCACACAGACAGAGACAAATGAAAAGAATGAAAACCAACACTATAATTAATATCTTCTGGTAATTTCTGTTTCACAAAACAGTAACATTAAGTTATGAAAAGGGTAAACGTGGAAAAAGAAAGCCTTCCAGTTAATAATAAGATAACCATAGTAAGAGAAGCATATTGAATTATTTATGGGTAAAATGGCATGATGTCTAAACCTGCTCTCAGAAACTAGAGAGATGAAACATTGGCAAAATGTTAATCACTAAACTGGGTGATAGGTAGATCATAGTTCATTTTAAGATTCTCTCCCCACTTTTGTTTATGTTTACATTTTCAGTAATAAAGTTTTTTAAATGACCAAAAATTTTTTTTTTTTTCTCAGTACATGGGCCTCTCACTGTCGTCGCCTCTCCCGTTGCGGAGCACAGGCTCCAGACGCGCAGGCTCAGTGGCCATGGCTCACGGGCCCAGCTGCTCCGCAGCATGTGGGATCCTCCCTGATCGGGGCACGAACCTGTGTCCCCTGCATCGGCAGGTGGACTCTCAACCACTGTGCCACCAGGGAAGCCCAAAATGACCAAAAATTTTAAAACACATTTCAAAAGATTGTGAATATAAAAGTTGAGAAAATTATTGAGTAGAACAAAAAGACAAAAATGTAGAAAATACAAGAGAACATGAAAATTAGAGAATCAATCTAACTCATCATCTAAGTAATAGGAGTTCCAGAAAGAGAGAAAAGAAAATGTCAGAAAGAGAATTAAAGAATTTAATAAAATTTCCCAGAACTAAAGGACTGGAGTTTCAAGAGAAGCCTCCAAAGTAAGGTAAGTATAATAAATGATAAAAGACCTAAAACAAAATCAAGAATAATCTATTTGACCATATGGAAAACAGTATTCAAAGGGGTTTTACAATTCTATTAGAGAATTTAGAATCATAAATGAGAGTGACAAAGGAAACCAAGGAAAACGGGAAAACAAGACAACTATTAACTCCAGGAAAAATAAAAGATTTTCCAAGAAAGGAAATATAATCACACTGTACAGCTGGGGACGGAGTCAACATAATACTTACATATATAGTCGACCCTCGGTATCCATGGTTTCAGGACCCCCATGGATACCAAAATCTGAGGATGCTCCAAGTCCCTTATATAAAATAGCACAGTATTTGCATTAACCTACACACATCCTCCCATATACTTTAAATTATCTCTAGATTACTTGTATAAGATGACTAAATTGTTAGGTTCCATTACAGCAATTCAAAAGAAAATGTTAAAAATTGAAAAATCATTTACATATCAGCATACCATTTAGAAATCTGGAGGTAAAAACTGTTATCAGAAAAGAAGACTGAAAAGAGGAAAGACAGGAGGGAATAGGTAAAACAGGGTACTTCTATTTAACATCATAAATCTAGAAGTATTTTTTAATAACTATGTACACATTATTCACAATAGCCAAAATATCCCAAGAATTCAAATGTCCATCAACAGACTAACAGACAAAAGGAAATGTGGTATATACGTACAACAGGATATAATTCATCCTTAAAAAAGAAGGAAACCCCACCATTTGCAATAACATGGATGGCACTGTGCTAAGTGAAGTCAGTCAGTTACAGAAGGACAAATATTGCATGATTCCACTTATATGAGGTATAGTCAAACTCACAGAAGCAGAGAACAGAATGGTGGTTGCCAGGGAATGGGGGGGAGGGGAAATGAGGAAGTTGATGTTCAAAGGGTACAAAGTTACCAAAAAAACAACCCCCCAAAACCCCAAAAAAACCCACAACTATATACACATATTACTTTGATAAAAGTAGAACAAAATAAAGACTGCCCGCGGGGAGGGTGGTGAAAGAACAGGGTGGTGAGAAGTTTTTACATTTTGTCCTTAGTTCTCCCCTGTTTATGCTTTGGGATAATGACTGCCTGTCCCTTTCTCCAAATAAATCAACAGTCTAATCACACTTTGCAGTATAAAGTCAGGACAGTGCAAAAGCCTTGCTACTACAGGGGGATGAGCTCGGTGCTTTGTGACCACCTAGAGGGGTGGGAGAGGGAGGGTGGGAGGGAGACACAAGAGGGAGAGGATATAGGGATATATGTATACATATAGCTGATTCACTTTGTTATACAGCAGAAACTAACACGCCATTGTAAAGCAATTATACTCCAATAAAGATGTTAAAAAAAAAAAAGCCTTGCTACCGTAAGGCACTGAGGAAAACGGGTGCAAGGTGATTAGTTTACCCTCGGCATTCACTCTTCCAAGACTTTCTTCCTTTCCTCCTCCAGATCCCCAGGGAAGATAGATTATAATCTAAGGCCTCCTTCCACTACTTTTTCCCATGAGTTTCAAAGTAAAACCCTGGCCAGTGTTGTTGTACGGTGCAGCACAGGAATGACCGACACTGATTTTATGGTGCCTGGGGCTCATTCTTCCCCTACAAATGTACACAGATTTCAACCTGGACTTTAATTATTTCCCCAAAATAGTAGCTGAAAACCAAACACAGGAGCTGAAAACCTCAGGAAAAAGCAGCTAATGAACCAAAATAATCAACTGAAGATACATACAACTATAATAAGAGACAGATAGAACCAGACAACAAATACCATTTCAATTCTTTATTTCCTTAAATATACTATACCATGCTTATTTTAGTTCTCAATCCATCTGTTCCAAAACCCAACAATTTGTTATCTATAAGATTAAAAAAATTTGGAAAAAATAAAAGGATAGAAAAATGTACTAAGAAAAAATAAGCTAAAAGAAGCTGGAGAAGCAATCTGATAAAATGCAATTCAAGACCAAAAAATGTCTTTAACAGACAAAGAAGGACAGTACGTACATTTATAGATTGGCCAAAGTAAGAAAGTTGCATATTGTTAAGTGCTGGCAAAGATAAAAGAAATATCATGCACTGTTAGTTAAGAGTACAGGTTCATTTCTTCCCTATTCTATTCCCTATACTAGAGAACAATTCTACACTCTTCAGTCAAATTAAGTATGCATCCCCTATAATCCAGCAATTCTGCTCCTGGCTCTATATTCCAAAGAAATTCTCATAAAGGTACATAATAAGATCCATACTTGGATGTTCACTATATATAGCAGAGACAATCACAAAGTAAAGATGGAGTCAACCTGGGTGGTCATCATTGAAAATCAACAGCTAAATTGTGATGGACTCATACTACAATATTAAGTAACAGTCAGGAGCAATTAGGTGTATACATAGCAACATGGATGGATCTTTAAAATATACTGCTTAGGAGGAAAAAACTTAATAGAAAGAAATAAGAAAAACAATACCTAAATAACATAAAGTACATGTACATGAACAAAACACATTGTATAGGAACAAGAACAAGTAAAGTAGAATGGTTGCCTGTGGCAGGAGGAGAGAAATGAAAGTGGAGTTTGGGCATAAAAGGAAGGAAATAATGAGAGGTATAATTTGCACAGACCAATGACAACACAACAATGTGCTACAAACTGAGGATTATGATTAATTTAACCCTCTGCACCTAAGATCCAAAAAGAAAATGTTGTGGGTGGATAATCAGCAAAAATTTGAAAATAATTCAAGAATGGTGATAATACATAATAGAATTAAAATAGAAAAGTTAAAGACACTAAGACTTGCTTTGGAAGAGAGAATTCTTTTACACAGCCAGAACAAGTCCTAAGGGTAGGCCTTAAATAAGTACTACTTGAAAATTTTTTTGCAGTCCTGGAAAACAGTTTCTACATAAATGACCTACCCACTTGCCTTTTTCTCTGTTAAAAATTAATCTTGAAACTTCCCTGGCGGCACAGTGGTTAAGGATCCTCCTGGCCAATGCAGGGGACATGAGTTGGAGCCCTGGTCCTGGAAGATCCCACATGCCTCGGAGCAACTAAGCCCATGCGCCACAACTACTGAGCCTGCGCTCTAGAGCCCGTGAGCCACAAATACTGAAGCCCGCCCGCCCTAGAGCCGGTGCTCCGCAACAGGAGAAGCCACTGCAATGAGAAGCCCACGCACCACAACGAAGAGTAGCCCACGAGCTTCCCTGGTGGTGCAGTGGTTGAGAATCTGCCTGCCAATGCAGGGGACACGGGTTCGAGCCCTGGTCTCGGAAGATCCCACATGCCGCGGAGCAACTAGGCCCATGAGCCACAACTACTGAGCCTGTGCGTCTGGAGCCTGTGCTCCGCAACAAGAGAGGCCGCGATGGTGAGAGGCCCGCGCACCGCAATGAAGAGTGGCCCCCACTTGCCGCAACTAGAGAAAGCCCTCACACAGAAATGAAGACCCAACACAGCCATAAATAAATAAATAAATAAATAAGAGTAGCCCCCGCTCACCACAACTAGAGAAAGTCCATGTGCAGCAACGAAGTCCCAATCAGCCAAAAATAAATAAATAGATAAATCATTTTTAAAAGAGTACCTACCAAAGGATATTCATAAATTTGAATGGTTGCCCAAGGGATAGAAGGGGAGAAATGGAATGGGAATAAAAAGAAATGAATACATATATACATACCAACCAACAAAAGAAAAGGTCTGGTATAGGCAAAATAATGATAAAGAGCCATGAATTGATAAGTATGATTATTAATTCAATCCTAGGAACAATAACAAAAAACTGGTTTAAAAATATATGTGACTGAGTCTGGGGGTAAGGCTCACTTCAGGTGTGGCTTTATGCTAGACATAACCATAGGAGTAACCGGAGACTCACTTTCTCTCCATTTCTAAAACAGCTACAAGAGGTATCTGGTCCTCTTACCAGACAACTTCGGGACAAACCTCCCTGTCTGAAGAGGTTGCTTTCTGAGTAGTGGGGAGTGGTAAGGAACTACTGTTCCTTATAAACTTTATAGTATATTTGACTTTTAAAACTATATATATATGAATTATTTTTATAAATGAAAAATAAATTTAATTAAAAGAAAGAAGCAAGTGTCAAATCAGTAATGGGAAGGCAGTAAGGAATCTAAATTAGCAGGATTTGGAGGAAAAAGAGTAAACCGGTAGTCAGGAATCCAGATAGGCAGGTCAGTTATCAGCCATCAGGATGCAGGTTATTGCAAAGGGCATCTAAACCATGAGTTCAGCAGCTCATGAGTCCAGCTGTTATCAGGGGAACATCTGGTCTAGTATCATAAGAAGAAGAGTAAATACAGGTGATTTACTCTTCCCAGTTTCTCCCATAATCGTACCTATCGCCACATTCAACATCCACAGAATCAGTACATCTCTAACTCCCAGGGACAATTCTGACTTACTATTTAAAACCGTCAACCAGGACTTCCCTGGTGGCGCAGTGGTTGGGAATCCGCCTGCCAGTGCAGGGGACTCGATCCCTGGTCTGGGAGGATCCCACATGCCGCGGAGCACCTAAGCCCATGTGCCACAACTACTGAGCCTGTGCTCTAGAGCCCACGAGCCACAACTACTGAGCCACAGAAATCAACATGTGCCAGGCACTGCTCTACATTTTTTACATATATTAACTCATTTAATTTTTTTTGGCTGTGCCATGTGGCTTGCAGAATCTTTGTTCCCTGACCAGGGATTGAACCCGGGCCTTTGGCAGTGAAAGCAAGGAGTCCTAACCACTGGACTACCAGGGAATTCCCTTAACTCATTTAATTCTTAAAACCACCTATGAGGTAGGTATTATCATCAAACCCTTATTACAAAGAGGAAGATAAAAAGAATTTTAGAAATTTGCACAAGGTCACACATCTAGTAACTAATGGAGTCTGGATATTTCTCTCTGTCTCTGTCTCTGTCTGTCTGTCTGTCTCTCTCTCTCTATCTATATATATATATATATATTTTTTTTTAATTCCCCTTAGCACAGGGCAAGGCACATGTTAATCACTCAAACAGTGCCTGGGACTTCCCTGGCAGTCCAGTGGTTAAGACTTTGCCTTCCAATGCAGGGGGTGCAGGTTTGATCGCTGGTTGAGGAGCTAAGATCCCAAGTGCCTTGTGGCCAAAAAAACCAAAAACATAAAACAGAAGCAATATTGTAACAAATTCAATAAAGACTTTAAAAATAGTCCACATCAAAAAAACAAATAAAAATAAACAGTGCCTATTATTAACTCCGTAAATCTCTGTTAAGACAATATTCTCATCTCAGATTAGACTCATCCTGGCCTGAAAATTGCCCAGCCCATTAGACTGGACCGTTTTTCTACATGTGTGAGGCTGGTCCAGTTCCAGGCAGTCTTATTTCAAACAAGTGGGCAAGTCTTGACCTTCTCCACCTTCCTTAACTGGTTCTAAATAATAACCATACACCACCAGGTTTATTTATTTATCAAATGGTTCAATGATTAATAGAATTGGGAGTGAAAAACCAGATGATCATCTCCAAAGATACTGAAAACTCATGCAACAGAATTCAACATCCATTCTTGACTATTTTTTAAAAAGCCAGATACTTCAATAACATAGTAAAGCATATATGTCTAACCCAAAACCCAATATAATCTTTGATAGGTGCCCCAAGCACTCTCAGTCAAGTCAGAAAGAAGATAGGATATTCTTTATCATTATAGTTTTTAACATTATTCTGCATATACCAGTCAATGTAATTAACAGGAAAAAGAAAAGTGCAAAAATAAGAAAACTATCATGATTTTCAGTTATATGATTTATTTAGAAATCTAAAAAGAATCAACTGGAAAATTATTTCAAACGGTTAACAGAATCCATTTGGGTGCTGGTACAAATTTAACACCAATAAATTCAACAGTACTCCCACATACAAAAATCTATTTAGAAAGTAGAAGCAAATATCCTGTTTGAAATAACAACAATAAAGATTAATTACTTAGCAATAAACTTAAATGTGCAAAATTAATAACTAAAGAAAAAGGATGAAGATACTCTTTAATACGGAAAGTATATATTAAGGGAAAAAAAGAAGGGTGCTGCAAATTAAGTGTGCGATTTGTGTAAAAATAGGTATCTAGACACAGACCTTACACCCTTCACAAAAATTAACTCAAAATGGATCACAGACCTAAAGTAAAACATAAACCATAAAACTCCTAGAACGTAACATAGGAAAAAATTTTAAATGACCTTGGATTTGGTAATAACTTTTCAGATATAATGCCAAAGGCACAAAAGAATTGATCAGTTGAACTTCATTAAAATTAAAAACACGCTCTGTGGAAGACACTGCCAAGAGAATGAAAAGACAAGCCACACACTAGGAGAAAATATTTGCATAAGACACATCTGATAAAAGACTTATCCAAAATATACAAAGACCTCTTAAAGCTCAACAGTAGGAAAATGAACAACCTGACTTAAAAATGGGCAAAATATTTGAACAGATATCTCACTAAGGAAGATATACAGATGGCAAATAAGCATATGAAAATATTCTCAACATTACACATCATAGGAATTGCAAGTTAAAACAATGAGATTCCACTACATACCTATTAGACTGGTTAAAATTCAAAACACTGGGCTTCCCCAGTGGCACAGTGGTTAAGAATCCGCCTGCCAATGCAGGGGACACAGGTTCGAGCCCTGGTCCAGGAAGATCCCCCCCATGCCACGGAGCAACTAAGCCCGTGTGCCACAACTACCGCGTCTGTGCTTTAGGGCCCGTGTGCCACAACTACTGAAGCCCACGCACCACAAATATTGAAGCCCGCGTGGTTAGAGCCCATGCTCCACAACAAGAGAAGCCACCGCAACAAGAAGCCTGCACACTGCAACGAAGAGTAGCTCCTGCTCACCGCAACTAGAGAAAGCCCGCACGCAGCAACAAAGACCCAATGCAGCCATAAATAAATAAATTGATTGATTAATTAATTTAATTTATATATATACATATAAAAATCCAAAACACTGACAAACACCAAATGCTGGTGAGGATTAGGAACTAACAGAACTCTCATTTATTGCTGGTGGGAATACAAAGTGATACAGCCACTTTGAAAGACAGTTGGCAGTCTCTTACAAAATTAAACATACTCTTATCATACAATCCAGCAATTGTGCTCCTTGGTATTTAAAACCCGAATCAGTTGAAAACTTATGTCTACATAAAAACCTGTACATGAATGTTTACAGCAGCCTTATTCATAATTGCCAAAACCTGGAAGCAACCAAGATGTCCTTCAATAGGTAAATACATAAGCAAATCGTGATGCATCCAGACAATGGAATATTATTCAGTGATAAAAAAGAAACGAGCTATCAAGCTACTAAAAGACATGGACATCCTCAATGCATATTTCTAAGTAAAAGCCAATCTGAAAAGGCAACATACTATATGATTCCAAATATAGGACATTCTGAAAAAGATAAAACTATGACGACAGAAAAAAGATCAGTAGTTGCCAGTGGTTGGGGAGTGGCAGGGTGAACAGGCAGAGCACAGAGGATTTTTAGGACAGTGAAAATACTCTGTATTATACTATAATGATGGATACATGTTGTCCTGCATTTGTGAATGTATAGGACCAAGAGTGAACCTTAATGTAAACTACAACCTATAGCTGACTGTGATGTGTCAATGTAGGTTCATCAATTGTAACAAATGTACCTCCCTGCTGGGGGATGCTGACAATGAGGAAAGCTATACATGCATGAGGGCAGGGGATATATGGGAAACCTCTGTACCTTCCTCTCAATTTTGCTGGAAACCTAAAACTGCTCTAAGAAAATAGTCTTTATTTACCAAAAAAATACAAGTAAAACACACACACACACACACACACACACACACACACACACACCCCTAAAATGTCTAAAGTCTGAAAGAAACGAAAAAGAAGCTTTGAATAAATGGAAGGTCAGAGAAAGATTTTAATATGTCAAGATGTCAACTCTCTTCAAACTAATTTATAAATGTAAACGACAAAAAATGCAACGACAAAAAAACATATACACTCAAAGGATTGGGGTGGGGGGGGGCGGCTAGCTAATTTGATTCAAAGATTCATACAAAAAAAAATAAGGAAGAACAGCCAAGAAATTTCTCAGGGAAAAACAAAAGTAATGAGAGGGCAATAACCCTAACAGACATTAAAAATATATTCTAAGCCAAAATAAGTAGAACTAGGTAGAGATTATTAAAAATATATTCTAAGCCAAAATAAGTAGAACTAGGTAGAGATTAATGTTAACAAATAACAGAAATAGACTCAAGTAAACAGGGGAATTTGGATTATGAAAAAGGTAGCATTTCAAATCAATAGAGAAAAAATAGATTATTCAGACTAACTTTTTGCTGTATGTCTCCTTTTATACCTTATGAATTTGAAACCATATTACCTTTTTTTAGTGCTATAGACTGAACAGACAACAGTTCTATTTTTGCCCACTCTCAAAATCCACTAAAAGTTAAAATATAGGGATTTAAAAAAAAAAAAGCACACACAAGGACAAACACAATTGGCAAAGAGACAACAGCAATTAAATTTTGGACAGTAGAAAACAGACGGAAAAGAAAGAAATTATTCCAAATGACCAGAGAAAGCCAAATCTTAAACTGGTGGTGGGAAAAGTAGAAAACCAACATAATTTACACAAACAATCCCCCAAAATCTTGAGAATTAGAAGTATCAAATCACTCTAGAAGTGGGAGTATGAAGAGGCTAAGAGGAGGAAGACTGCCTGAAAGTTTATTTATGAAGCATATAGATTTTTCAGATCCCCTCCCTTACTTTATGTAGCTGGGTACTCATGCCAGAAGATGGACACCTTATTCTCTGGGGAAGGTCTTTGAGCTGGGCAACATCAGGCTCAGATTGGTGCAGGAGCCCCATGCTGCAAATAGGGGGGGATGAAGGAAAAGTTAATATGCTAAACGTTGACAACCCTAGTCCTCTTCCCCAGGTGACTCACAGGATGATGGCAGTTAGTCCCTTACCCTCCAGAAACAGAAAAATGGAAGAGCCTTCACTGGGAAAACTCACAGACCCAAGAGAAAGGCCCAACAATAGTGACATTGGGAGGTTCCATTAGGAAAAGGCCAGCCAGATCACTCTATAAAGAAGTTAAAAGTTGCCAGTCCCCCCAATCCATGCACTGAGAACTCTGTCAGCTTTCAGTCACTCACTCAGACACTAAAAAAGACAGTTCTGCTTCCAATGCTCCCACTGCAATAATCTGGGGGAGTAGTTTTGCAAAAATGGTATTTTTAAAAAGATTTCGTAAACCTACAAAAGTAATAACTGTAGGAACTAAAATTTCAGAAGGGGAGAGCCCTTTTTTGGTGAGCCAGAAGTTGTTGGCCATTTTCTTCATTTTCTTTTTCTGGGGGGCATTTGCCAATTTTGGAGGTAGGCTAAAAAACCAGACTGGGCACAGGCAGAAGGACGCTACTAAAAGAAAGAAATCAGCTCAATTTTTGGTGGTCACACAGAGCTGAAATGAAGGACAGGAAGCGCATAAAAACACATGATCAATTTTCCCCAAGGGAGGGAGGGAGGGAGGGATGGTCTGTCTGTCTATCTATCTATCTATCTATTTGCCATGCCGCACAGCATATGGGATTTTAGTTCCCTAACCAGGGTTCGAACCCATAGCCCCTGCAGTGGAAGCGTGGAGTCTTCACCACTGGACCACCAGGAAGTCCTGCCTAAAGGATTTTGATGGCGTTAGGGCACTGACAGAAAAACATAATCTCCTTTCAGATTTTACAGCTGCAATGTGTTGGAGGGTAAAAAAATAAACTCAGAACCTCCGAAGGCCAGAATTCAATCTCCTACAGTCATTCAAAGCTGAGGAAACCAAGATTTACCTCTCTCAATCAAAAGCCCATAGTGGCACACCAGAAGCACAAGGACAGAGATAGACTGAGTCTTACTAAAACTGTAACCCAAGCTCCAACCTAAATTAATCCTTGAACTGGTTTGAAGAGAACAACCCCACAACCTATTTACCTAACTGAAGCAAGGGGAAAGCATCTTTGGAGAAAAATATCTTAGCCTCTCTATTCTTTTATATGCAACATCTGGCATACAATCAATCAATCTATCTATCTATTTATTTGTTTATTTATGGCTACGCTGGGTCTTCATTGCTGCGCGCCCGCTTTCTCTAGTTGCAACGAGTGGGGGCTACTCTTTGTTGCAGCGCGCGGGCTTCTCAGTGCAGCTGTTTCTCTTGTTGCGGAGCATGGGCTCTAGGCACCCGGGCTTCAGTATTTGTGGCACGTGGGCTCAGCAGTTGTGGCTTGCAGGCTCTAGAGCGCAGGCTCTGTAGTTGTGGCACGCGGGCTTAGTTGCTCCACAGCATGTGGGATCTTCCTGGACCAGGGCTCGTACCTGTGTCCCCTGCACTGGCAGGCGGATTCTTATCCACTGTGCCACCAGGGAAGCCCTGGCATATGACTGAAAAAAAAAAAAAGAAAAAAAAAAACTGTTCTGGGCTTCCCTGGTGGCGCAGTGGTTGAGAGTCCGCCTGCCGATGCAGGGGACACGGGTTCGTGACCCGGTCCGGGAAGATCCCACATGCCGTGGATCGGCTAGGCCCGTGAGCCATGGCCGCTAAGCCTGCGCGCCCGGAGCACAGGCTCCGCAACAGGAGAGGCCACAACAGTGAGAGGCCTGCGTACCGCAAAACAAACAAACAAACAAACAAACTGTTCTGCAGAAAGGCAGAATAACGACTGATAATCAAGAGAAGAAAAAAGTATAGAAACAAATTCAAAGATGACCCAGGTATTCGAGTTAGCAAACAGGACTTTTAAATAAAAATGAGGGACTTCCCTGACGCTCAATGGTTAAGACTCCCCCTTTCCAATGCAGGGGGTGCAGGTTCAATCCCTGATCAGGGAGCTTAGATCCCACATGCCTCGGGGCCAAAAAAATCAAAACATAAAACTGAAGCAATATTGCAACAAATTCAATAAAGAATTTATTTTTTTAATAAATTTATTTATTTTTGGTTGCATTGGGTCTGCTCTCGGGCTTACTTGCTCTGCAGCAATGTGGGATCTTCCCGGACCAGGGATCGAACCCATGTCCCCTGCACTGGCAGGCAGATTCTTAACCACTGCACCACCAGGGATATCCCTCAATAAAGACTTTAAAAATGGTCCACATCAAAAAAACAAAAATTCGGGGCTTCCCTGGTGGCACAGTGGTTGAGAGTCCGCCTGCCAATGCAGGAGACGTGGGTTCGTGACCCCGTCCAGGAGGATCCCACATGCCGCGGAGCAGCTGGGCCCGTGAGCCATGGCCGCTGAGCCTGTGCATCCGGAGCCTGTGCTCTGCAACGGGAGAGGCCACAATGGTGAGAGGCCCGTGTACTGCCAAAAAAAAAAAAAAAATCTTTAAAATAAATAAACCAATAAATAACAATGATTTAGTATGTTAAAGGAAAATAGAGGAAAAGATTTAATTTAAAAAATAGAATTCAGGACTTCCCTGGTGGTCCAGTGGTAAAGAATCTGCCTTATAATGCAAGGGACGCAGGTTCTATCCCTGGTCAGGAACTAAGATTCCACATGCCGCAGGGCGACTAAGCCCCGCGTGCCACAACTACGCAGCTTGTGGGCCACAAAACTACAGAGCCCACACGCCACAAGTAGAGAGAGGAAACCCGCACACCACAACTAAAGAGAAGCCCACGCACTGCACTGAAGATCCTGAGTGCCGCAACTAAGACCCGACCCAGCCAAAAAAAGAAAATAAAATTTTTTTTTTAAAAAAAAAAGAGGGAGAGGGCTCCTCTGGTGGCACAGCGGTTGAGAGTCTGCCTGCCGATGCAGGGGACGCGGGTTCGTGCCCCGGTCCGGGAGGAACCCACATGCCGCGGAGTGGCTGGGCCCGTGAGCCATGACTGCTGGGCCTGCGCGTCCGGAGCCTGTGCTCCGCAGCGGCAGAGGCCACAACAGTGAGAGGCCCGCGTACCGCAAAAAAAATAAATAAATAAAATAGAAATAAAAATAAAAAAGGGGGAGGACAGGACAGAACAGAGTGTAGTAGGTAGGTGGAACCTAGTTATAAAAGGTCCAATACATATGTAAATAGAGGTGGGAGGGGAAGAGAGGGAGGGAGGGAAGGAAGGAAGGAACAGGGAAGAAGGAATATCTGAAGAGATAATAGCCAAGAACTTCTTCCAAAACTGATGAAATATATCTACACACAGATTTAAGAAGCTCAGTGAATCAGAACAGGATTTAAAAAATAAAAAGTCCAGGCAAGCCATAAACTGTTGAAAACAAAGACAAAGAAAATCTTAAAAGTAACCAGAAGAAAAAGATATTACCTTAAAGTAGCAATAACAGTATTAATGGCTGACTTGTCAAAAGAAAATAAGTGTGTGTGTGCGTACACACACACACACACACACACACACACACACACACAGTGGAATATTATTCAGCCATTAAAAGGGGGAATCCTACCATTTGGGACAACATGGATGAACACTGAGACCATTATGCTAAGCGAAATAAGTTAGAGAAATACAAATGCTGTATGATCTCACTTATGTGTGTAATCTAAAAGAGCCAAAGTCATAGAAACAGAGAGTAGACTGGTGGTTGCCAGGGGCTGGCAGTGAGGGGAGGTGGGATGGGAGACATGAGGAGATGTTGGTCAAAGGGTATGAACTTCCAGTTATAAGAGGAATAAGTTCTAGGGATCTAATGTACAGCATGGTGATTTACAGTTAACAAGAATGTATTGTATACTTGAAAGCTGGGAAGAGAGTAAATCTTAAATGTTACCACCACCACCACAACATGGTAATTATGTGAGATGAAGGATGTGTTAACTAACTTTGTTGTGGTTATCTTTTTGCAATACAAATATCAAAATTATCATATTGTACACCTTAAACTTACACAAGGTTGCATGTCAATTATAGCTTAATAAAGCTAGAAAAGAGAAATTAAGGAAGTCAGAAAACACTGAAATGACAACGTAGACGTGCTGAAAGGAGATGATTTTAAAAGAAAAAGCCAACTTAGAAATCTACACCCAGTCAAAAAAGGTTTCAAAAAAATAAAGATGCTTGGGACTCCCTTGGTGGTCCAGTGGGTAAGAATCTGTGCTCCCAATGCAGGAGGCCCAGGTTTGATCCCTGGTCTTGGAACTAAATCCCCCATGCATGCCACAACTAAGAAGTCCACGTGCCACAACTACGAGTCTTGCATGCTGCAACTAAGACCCGGTGCAGCCAAAATAAATAAATATTAAAAAACAAAACAAAAAATAAAGATGCTTTCAGGCAAAATCTGAGAGAGGTTGCTGCTAGCAGATTTGCACACAAAATTTATTAAAAGTTCTGTAGACTGAAGGAAAGTATCTTAGATAAAAATACCACTGCAGGAAGTAATGAAAAACACTGGAAAGGGAACATAAATACAAAAGAACATTTGTGCCACATGAAAATATATATATAAAATTCAAATTTCACTATCTATAAAATAAAGTTTTATTGGAACACAGTCATGATCATTTATTTATGACTTGTCTGTGGCTGCTTTGACACTGCAATGGCAAAATGAGTAGTTGCAATAGAGCCCATATGTGGTGCCCATATGCAGTGCTTATGGCTTCAAACTCCTGCATCATGGTACACTAAAAACTGCAGTGATATAGTTATATCCAACAGCATTTTGGGTGTCACACATGCTGCTGCACCGTGACATTTTAATTTTATTTACGAGTGCATAACCCATCACGTAAAAACAAGAAAAGTGCACTTCAAATGCCACACATTAAGGCACAGTGGAGTGTGTTTTGTCACCAAATTAAATGGCAAAGCCTTGTCTTTATTATGCAATAACACTATAACTATGCTAAAGAATACAATATACCTAGACATTACTAGACTGTACTCATCACAACAATCCCCAACTCACAGGAAAGCAATAGTCAGAAAAATTAGAAAATTTTAAATTGAATATCATATTGTAGAATTTTTTCATAAAACAAAAAATGAAACTGCAAATAAACTCAGTGCGTGAGTGGTCATTTGTCAGCCTAGCAAGGAAAGCCATTTACTGTTGGCAAGTTAATTAAATCGTGTTTGATTACAGTAGTCAAAGAAATGCGTCCAGAGAAAATAAACTTGTTTGAGATTGTCAGCTTTTCAGCGAGAACAGTTGTTCAAGCAAGTTGAGGATAATGGTAGCAAGATCAATAGTCAATTAAGGGGACTAGCCTGGAGGTCCAGTGATTAAGACTCTGCACTTCCAATGCAGGGGGCATGGGTTTGATCCCTGGTCGGGGAACTAAGATCCCACATGCCTATCGGCATGGCCAAAAAAAATTTTTTTAATTAAAAAAAAATAGTCAGTTAAAAAATAAGACAAATGGGGGCTTGCTTCCCTGGTGGTGCAGTGATTAAGAATCCGCATGCCAATGCAGGGGACACGGGTTTGAGCCCTGGTCTGGGAGGATCCCACATGCCACGGAGCAACTAAGCCCTCGCACCACAACTACTGAGCCTGCACTCTAGAGCCCGCGAGCCACAACTACTGAAGCCCACATGCCTAGAGCCCATGCTTGGCAACAAAGAGAAGCCACCGCAGTGAGAAGCCCGCTCACTGCAACGAAGAGTAGCCCCTGCTCGCCGCAACCAGAGCAAGCCCGCGCACAGCAACAAAGACCCAACGCAGCCAAAAATAAATAAATTTATTTAAAAAAAAAAAAAGACAAATGGTTTCCAGTGGGTTTCCTTGGCTTTAGAGGAGTCAACAGATGTTACTGATTACTATTCAGTTGTTTATTTGAGCAGTCAGTACAGAATTTGAAGTGACTAAGGAATTAACCTCTAAGAGTATCTGTGAAACTACAAAAGGAAACAGTATTTTCAAACTTGAGAAAACACGAAGTCAGTACAACCTGAAGTGGAATCTGCTAAAGAATGTTACAAGTGATGGTGGCAAAAATATGTGTGTAACAGAAAAAGGCTTAGTTGGACAAATTAACAAAACCTGTGGGAATGTAAAATGTATATGGTATTGCAAACCTATGGTTATTCATCAGCAGGTACTTTGTGGAAAACATTTGAATCTATCATGTCTTATTGACCATGTCTTATTGCCAAAAGATATATTTCATTTGCTTTCGTGGATTTAGCCATCTTCCGTTCCAAAACAGAAGCCAAATATCCTGACTTGCCACCACACACTAGATCAATGGCTTGGCAGTTGATTAATGTTTTATTGTGGTTTTTTGAGCTCAGGAATGAGCTCAAATTTTTTCTAAAGGAAAAAACTAGCCTGAACCATTATTACAAAACACCAAATGGCTTCGGAAATCAGCTTTTGCTACAAACTTGATAATGTTCCTTAATGAATTTTAAATAAAATTATAAGGCAAAATACTGCTTATATGCAAAATGTATATTGTAGTAAAACTTAAAATATTCTGATGACAACTAAAGCCTGTTGGAATCACAGGTAATGTTAAACTGCTTTATTCACTTCCTATTCAGTCAAAATTTAAAACAAGGAGTGAGATCTCCATTCCCATACAAATTTGCAACAGATATATTTTCTGAGCTCAAAGGATAGTTTCAGCAGTGTTTTCCAAACCTTGAGCAAAAGTATGAGAGAAATTTACATATTCTTAAATCTACTTGTGCAGTTGAAGAGCTTCCACCTAAACTTCAATTGGAAGTGATTAATCTGCATTGTAATGATGTGCTAAAAGACAAATATCAAGAGGAGAAATCTACGCCAGGGAACAACTAAGCCCGTGTGCCACAACTACTGAGGCTGCGCTCCAGAGCCTGCGAGCCACAACTACTGAAGCTCATGCACCTAGAGCCCGTGCTCTGCAACAGAAGCCACCGCAAGGAGAAGCCTGCGCACTGCAACAAAGAGTAGTCCCCGTTCACCACAACTAGAGAAAGTCTGAACACAGCAACAAAGACCCAGTGCAGCCATAAATAAATTTATTTTTTAAAAAAGAAAAAAGAGTACAGTATTGCCCCCTTATCCACGGATTTGCTTTCCACACTTTCAGCTTCCTGCAGGCAAGGGGTCCAAAAACATTATATGGAAAATTCCAGAATAAGCAATTCATAACTTTTAAATTGAGTTGCTGTTCTGAGTGAACAGCAACTCAATGAACAGCAATGAAATCTTGCACCATCCTCTCCATCCTGCCCTGGATGTGAATCATCCCTTTGTCCAGTGTATCCATGCTGTACATGCTACCCACCTGTTACTCACTTAGTAGCTGTCTGGGTTATGGGGATCAACTGTCGCAGTACCGCAGTGGTTGTATTCAAGTAATCCTTATTTTACTAAATAATGGCCCCAAAGCACAAGAGTAGTGGCAATTCAGATGTTCTCTTACTGTGCCTAATTTATAAATTAAACTTTATCATATGTATGTGCATACAGAAAAAACATAGTATATATAGGGTTCAGTACTATCCGCATTTTCAAGCATCCACTGAGGGTCTTGGAACGTATCCCCCACGGATAAGGGGTGACTACTATATAATATGTAATGGCAATATAATCTGATGATATAGTATAGTACAGATACAAAGTGAGAAGGGAATGAGGATAACATATGCAAGACATTTTATGCAACTGCTCTCAGTAATCATATTGGAAATGGTAATACTAGTATTGCTATTGTGAGACTATTGTATAATGTGGAATAAAACAAATGAGTAATTAATAATGAGGATATTCTAATTCATTATCCCCTGTATCCTTGAGAACCAGCATTTTTGGTATAGAAAAAAGGAAGTATAGATGTAATATATTAGAGAGTAAATTTTTAAAATCTTTATGTGTGTGCGTATATGTACAGATAGATATACAGATATATACAGATGTACATATATCACCCTTAACTGTCCTAGACACAATAACTCACAGCAATGAGCACCCTCAATGCCCAGATTGGAGAAAACAGCTGGTTACAACTCTGGAGCAGGAAATGTAAAAGATAAGCCTGGAACACTTGGTCATATCAGATAACAAGGATGCTACAAAGACTACCTGGAGTGGATCAAGTTATCTAGCAGCCAACTTGAGGAGGCTCCAACTTGTCAAAGACAGGACAATTTGAGCGTAAATAATAACTGCCATTGATTAAAAACCGGCAAATATGTTTGAATCCCTGAATTCACAATGGTATTTTTAAAAATAGCTGTTTCTTGGGAATTCCCTGGTGGTCCAGTGGTTAGGACTCCACCCTTTCACTGCCAAGGGCCTGGGTTCAATTCCTGGTCAGGTAACTAAGATCCCACAAGCTGCGCAGCATGGTGGAAAAAAAAAGCTGTTTCTCTTAGGGGATAATAAGGAACTAACCTGCTATCTTGAAAAGTGATAAAAGCAAAGAATCAAGCATCTATCCTACCTTTCCTATACAACTTGTACTCCTGAATAACTATATACAGTTGAGGGACTTCCCTGGTGGCGCAATGGTTAAGAATCTGCCTGCCAGTGCAGGGGACACAGGTTCGAGCCCTGCTCTGGGGAAATCCCACACACCGAGGAGCAACTAGGCCCGTGGGCCACAACTACTGAGCCTGTGCTCTAGAGCCCACAAGCCACAACTAATGAAGCCTGCGCGCCTAGAGCCTGTGCTCCACAACAAGAGAAGCCACCACGATGAGAAGCGCACGCACTGCAACAAAGAGTAGGCCCCGCTCGTCACAACTAGAGAAAGCCCGTGCACTACAACAAAGACCCAATGCAGCCAAATTAATTAATTAATTAAATTTTTATAAATAAATATATAAATACACTTGACCCTTGAACAATACACGGGTTAGGGGTGCCGACCCTCCATGCAGCTGAAAATCTGCACATAACTATACAGTTAGTCCTCCATATATGTGATTCTGCATCCACGGACTCAACCAACAGCAGATTGTGTAGTACTGTAGTACATATTTATTGAAAAAAGTCCACATACAAGTGAACCCACACAGTTCAAATCCTTGTCTTTATGTTCAAATCCACGTCATTCAAGGGTCAACTGTAGTAGACAAGCAGAAGCATCTCTTAATAAAAGTATTCCAACTAATAAATGAAAAAGAAATAGCAGAACGGTCACTATTCTGCAACTACAAATAATTTAACAGATCTGGGCATTGAGCCCAACTGCTGTCATCATAAAAAGAGAGAAAGCCCGTAATGTGCCTCCTGATGAAAGAACACAACACTGCCTGTAATAATATCAGAGACTGAACCAGAGTCTGACCAAGACTCTGAATCCAACTACCAATTTGCAACAAATACAGAGGATGAAGGAACATGCTGAACTGCAGCATGAGTGTGCAATCAGTAAAATTCACATTTTGGCAAGCATTCTTCAACACAAAGACTGTAAGTAAAAGAAAGGGACCGAGAGGTAAACTGTAGATTAAAAGATATTTAAAAAGATACCAAACTTAAAAAACTCAATAACACTAAACTACAGTGTCTAAGAATGCACACTTGGTGATAAAACAAAAAGAATAAGGAAATGAATTACTATAAAAGTCAGAACAGTAGTTATGGGAGGGGGGAGGCACAGGTTTATAACTGAAATGGGACACGTAGAGGGATTCCGGGATGGCTGAAAAGTTCTACTTCTTGACCTAGGTGGCGTGGTTACAAGGATGTTTGCCTTATTTATTTAAAAAAAAAAAAAAAAAAAAAAAAAAAAGTTTGTGTGTGAGATTTTCTGCTTATTTTACAATACAAAGATTAAAAATGATAACTATATAAAACTACAATGCTATTGCCTTAGAGGTTTATAAGACAGGTGGAACTGAAATATACAACATCGATAGCACAAAGGGCAAGGCGGATGGGATGGAGTTAAACTGTTGTACGGTTCTTGCAGTCTTTGAAAAGCATTAACTTAAACTGTAATAAATTAACAATGCATACTGAAATATCTAGGGCAATGGTTCTTAACCAGGGGGTATTCTGCCCCCGAGGGGACATTCAGTAATGTCTGAAGACATTTTTGGTTGTCAAAACTGGGAAATGGGGGGTTGCTACTGATATCTAGTGGGTAGTGACCAGGGATACTGTTAAAGATCCTACAACACACAGGACAGCCCCTTCCACCCCCAAACAAAAAACTATCTGGCCCCAAATGTCAATAGTGCTAAGGTTGAAAAACTCTGATCCAGGGTAACCACTGAAACCAATTAAAGAATGTATAACAAACAAGTAGAGAAGAAAAAAAAAATGGAACAATTTCACTTATATGAAGTTGAAAAATAGGCAAGACTAAATCGTGGTGATATAAGTCATCAGAATAATTAATGGTTATAGGAGAATGAAGGTACTGACTTGGAAGTGGTACAATGGTGCCTTCTGGGGAACTAAAAATGTTCTCTCTCTTGTTCTAGGCAGTGAATATATGAGAGAGTATACAGTAAAAGTTCATTAAGCTGTACACTTAAGATATATACTCTTTCCTGTACATATGTTATACCTCAACTAAAAACCATTAAGCAGATAACCAAAGATTATAAGACATCTGGGGAAAGTATTTAACATGAAACACACCTATCAAAAACAAGTAAGAATCTAGAGGAAACAGCCTACAAGGGAAAGTAAACGTTTAAAATATACATATTATACATTACATTATACGTATGTATTTATATATAGTGTGTTCAGAGAATTAAGAGGAGACACTTCAACCATGACTCAAAAACAGAATGTTGTTTTTTTAATTTATTTTAGAATGTTAGTTTTTAAAATCGTATATCAAAAGAGAGCTCTTAGAAATTAAATAAAACAGCAGAAATAAACATACAACAAATTCCACTCCTAGGTATTTACCCAAGAGAAATAAGTAAATGCCCACTAGAAGACCTTAACATGAATGTTCATAATAACTGCTTTATTCAGAATAGCCAAAAATCAGAAGCAATTCAAGTATCTATCAATAGAGAAATGGATAAACAAATTAAGGTATACTGATACAGTGGAATACTACTCATCAAAAGGAACAAACTACCATACATGTAACATATGTGAATCTCAAAAACACTGTGTTGAGCAAAAGAAGCTAAACCCAAGAATACATACTGTATGATTTCCTGGAACAGGAAAAACTAAGAGCTATGGTGATAGAAAACCACAGTGGTTGTCTAGAATGGTGTGGGAGAAGTGACTGGAAAGGGAGGGAACTTTCTGGAATAATGCCAAAATAATAAGCTGAAAGAATTAGAAGTTGTTTCATGTAGAGTGGTAGAAATGGGGAAGAGGGGTGTTTGGAGGACAGTTATTTTATGTAATAACTTTGTCGAACTCATTTGATTCTTTAAATTAGGGGCATTCATAACTTCTACTTTTTAAAAATGCTTTAACTCAAAACAAGAAATTTTAAAGTTTTAAGAAACTATTACAAAATTGGGAGGCTATACAACAGAGGGGAAGTAGATGATATATTATGTGTTTTTCTCCCATAGCAAAAAAACTAGATAGCTTTTAAAATACAAAAATCAGGGAATTCCCTGGCAGTCCAGCACTTAGGACTCCACATTTTCACTGCCAAAAGACTGGATCGGGGAACTAAGATCCTGCAGGCTGCGCAGCATGGCCAAATAAATAAATAAATAAAATTTAAAAATCAATGGCATTAAGTACTGAATACACACTTTTAAAAGGTCAAAAATGGGAATTTTTATGTTATGTACACTTCACCACAACTTTTTAAATAAATTATTTTTTAAATTAAAAAACCGCTAGGAGGTAAGACCAGGGATATGGGGAGGGGTGTTAATGTAGTATGCATATAAAACTCATCACCTAATATCACTTTATACTATTTTTACCTTGCACATGTATTAACTTATAAAGTGAAAAGTACCATTCAAAACAGTATAGCTGGGCTTCCCTGGTGGCGCAGTGGTTGAGAGTCCGCCTGCCAATGCAGGGGACACGGGTTCGTGCCCCGGTCCAGGAGGATCCCACGTGCCACGGAGCGGCTGGGCCCGTGAGCCGTGACCGCTGAGCCTGCGTGTCCAGAGCCTGTGCTCTGCAGCAGGAGAGGCCACAACAGTGAGAGGCCCGCGTACCGCAAAAAAAAAAAAAAACAGTATAGCTAACACTAGTAGCAACTAACACTAATCGAGTGCTTTTTCTATAGCAGGCACATTCTAAGTACTTCTACATGTACTAACATACTGTATTTAATTCTCACAGTATCCCTAACAGAGTAGATGCCATACTTTCCCCCATTTTACAAAAGAAATTAAGACATACAGAGGTTAAATAATCTGCCCAAGATCACCGCTATAGACCCTGAACTGGAACCTAGCTGTCCACCTCTAGAGTTAATATTTTTAACCACTATACTATACTGCCTCTCTGTTCTTTAACATTGAGAACAAGATTTAGCACAGTAAAATTCAAAGGATCACTAAAATACTTAACGCCTACTCTCCAACTCCACTGAGAAATAAATATCATCAATAGTTTTAAGTGACAACCTTGAGGCTATAATCTCTAAATCTGCTTATAGACTCAAATCATAGCCCATAAAAGCCCAATAACTTAGTTAAAACTAAACAGCACTTTAAAAAAAAAATCTAACCACAAGCCTTTTTACAACAGAAAACAATTCAACTTTTACTCACTGCCTTCTACTTGATTAACCCAGGAGGGCAAAAAGAACAATATTCTTTTTTTTTAAATTATTTATTTATTTGGTTGCACCAGGTCTTAGTTGCAGCACGTGGGCTCCTCAGTTGCAGCTCCAGGGCTCCTTTAGTTGCGGCTTGCCAGCTCCTCAGTTGTGGCATGTGAACCCTTAGCCTGCGCGTCCGGAGCCTGTGCTCCGCAACGGGAGAGGCCACAACAGTGAGAGGCCCGCGTACCGCAAAAAAAAAAAAAAAAAAAAATCATACATACACAACACTGTGAATTAACTATACTTCAATTTTTAAAAATCATGCACAAAAATCCTTTGAATAAAATTAGGCAAGCTATTAACAACAATTCAAAAGCTTAAAAAAATTTGTTTATAATTTCACGGGTGTGTGTTTCACCTGTAGGAGGGGAAGATAAGTATTTGGTGGTAGAGAGAAGCTACATAACAATGAATTTTACAGTATCCTTTTTTGGCTAATAAAGAACTTATAGATACATTACCTTTGGAACATAAATGCACTCTACCCAAAAAATAAAGCAAAACATAGAATCATACTGAATCTCAGCAATAGGAACCTTGCTTTACATCAGAACCACCTGGAGATGCCCACCAGAGTCTCAAAAGATTCTGATTCTAGAGACTTCCCTGGAGGTCCAGTGGTTAAGACCCAGTGCTTCTACTACATGGGGCATGGGTTCGATTCCTGGTCGGGGAACTAAGATCCCACATGCCACAAGGCGCAACCAAACAAACAAAAAAAGGGTGAATCTATAAAATAGTGTGTGAGAATAGAGCCAGGAATCTTTTATTTCTAAAAGTTTCCAACATGATTCTAAAGCAGTTTAATCACTCATGCAGATGATTAATATCCTCTTAGAACACTATCCCTAGGTGTCATCCAACATGCATTTGACTATCCCCAGGGACAAAAAATTCACTACTTCCGAAAATACTTTAATTCTAATGGAAAGCACTAAATTTTGGGAATCCTTACTTATGTTGAAATGGATTGATATCTGTCTTCCTTTACTTTTTCTCCTCCTCTAGCTTCTACGTAACTGGTTATTAAACTTAAAAGTTGTTAGTATTCAATACCAATACTACTCAGGCATTGGATATCACTCAGGAAAGAAAATGAAAATCTAAATATCCTTCAGGAACTTGCTTCAATCTAATTTTTATGAAAATCATATTAAATTTGTAACAAATGTCTTTAGATGTAAACATATTTGAACCATAAAATCTAGGAATTTATCCTAAAGATACAACTAAATTGTAATATTTTATGCCAAAGCTGGATGTTGTTTGCAATGGACCAAATTTATGTCCCCCAAAACTCATGCTGAAATCCTAACCCCAAATGTGATATTAGAAGAAGGACCTTTGGGCTGCAATTAGGTCTTAAGGGTAGAATGCTCGTTAATGGAATCAGCACCCTTAAAACAAGGGAACCCAGAGAGCTCTCTTGCCCTCTTTCTTACCACGTAAGGATACAATAAGTCTACAACCTGGAAGAGAGCCCTCACTAGAACCTGACCATGATGGCAACCTGATCTCAGACTTCAAGCCTTCAGAACTGTGAGAAATAAATTTCTGTTGTTTATAAGCCACTCAGTCTGTGGTACTCTGTTATTTATAAAAAGTCATTTCTGCATCTTTTTCTAAAACAAGGACATTTTCTTTTATTCTTTAAAATTTTTACTGTGTCTTATTTTTTCAGCCTTACTGAGGTATAATCGACAAATAAAATTATAAGATAATTAAATCTGTAAGTTTTTTACTTTTTAAATTTACATCTAGCAGTATTCACTTCCTCGGCATACACTTTTATAAGTTTTAGCATGTACATAGATTCTTGTAAGCACCACCATAAATAGAATACAAAACAATTCCAATATCCACAAAGAATTCCCTCACGCTACCCCTTTGTAGTCAAACCCTTCCTCCACCCCCAAACCCTGGCAACCACTGACCTGTTGTTCTCTGTGCCTACGGTTTTGTCTTTTCGAGAATATCATGTTAGACCCATTCAGAATGTAATCTTATGTGACTGCCATAATGCTTTGATACTTATTCATATTACTAGTATGTCAATACTTGATTCCTTTTTATTGCTGAATAGCATTCCATAATATAGATATAGCAGTTTACTTATCCATTCACCCACTGAAGGACATTTGGGTTGTTTCCAGTTTGGGGCAATTATGAATAGTGCTGCTACAAACATTCACATACACATTTTTGTGTAAACAGTAAGTTTATATTGCCCTAAGACAAATTCCTAGAAATGGGCTTGTTGAGACAGATGGTAATTGTATACTTTGTAATAAACTGACAGACTTTTCCAGAGTCTGCATTCTCACCAGAAGTATTAGTTTCAGCTAATCCTCATCCTCACCAATACTCAGTACTGTCAGTGCAATATTTTATTATTTTATTTTAGCCATGCTAAAAGATACGTAAATGGCACTTCATTGTGGTTTTAATTTGCATTTCCCTAATGACTAAAGATGAGCATCTTTACATGTGCTTATAAGCCATCCAAACATCTTTATTGAAATATCTGTTCAAATCTTTCACCCATTTTTGAAACTGGGTTGTTGATTTTTTAGGGGTTTTTCCCCCTATGTTGAGTTTTGAAAGCTCTTCAGAAATTCTGGATATAAGTCCTTTCTAAGATATGTGCTTTGCAAATATATTCTCCCAATTCATGGCATATCTTTTCATTCTCTTTAACTGTGTCCTTCACAGGAAAAAGTGTTTTGTTTTTGGTTTTTTTTTTGCGGTCGTGGGCCTCTCACTGTTGTGGCCTCTCCCGTTGCAGAGCACAGGCTCCGGACGCACAGGCTCAGCGGCCATGGCTCACGGGCCCAGCCATTCCGCGGCATGTGGGATCTTCCCGGACCAGGGCACGAACCCGTGTCCCCTGCATAGGCAGGTGGACTCTCAACCACTGCGCCACCAGGGAAGCCCAGGAAAAAGTTTTAAATTCTGATGAAGTTCACTTCACCAATTTTTTCTTTCACAGATCATGCTTTTGGTACTGTATCTAAGAGCTCTTTGCCAAACCCTAGGTCAAGAAGACTTTTCCCAATGCTTTCTTCTAAAGGTTTTACTGCTTTATGTTTTACATTTAGGTTTATGATTCAAGTTAATTTGTGTATAAGATATATGTTACATAGGTTGAGGCTCACTTTACATGTGGATCCCCAGTTTTCCAACATCGTATATTTGAAAAGACTGTCCTTTCTCCATTGAAGTATGTTTGCACCTTTGTCAAAAAATCGGTTGACTATATCTGAATAAGTCTATTTCTGGGCCCCCTATTCCATGCCTTTGGCCAATACACCACACTGTCTTGATTAGTGTAGCTTTACAGTACATCTTAAAATTGGACATTGTGAGTCTTAAAACTTCGTTCTTTTTCAAAATTGTTTTGATTATTCTAGTTCCTTTAATTTTTCGATACATAATGATTTGAAACTAAAGCCATAATAGTCATCTCTCTTTAGTGGTTTCCTTGACCTCAAGAAAACTGTCATTTTTTTTTTTTTTTGAAAACTGTCATTTTTACTGTTGCATTTTATCTTGTCAAAACCAGTTCAAAATATGTTCTCTAAATATGATAATATGTAGGCACTCATAACTTTTGACCCAATATATCCAGTACCAGAAACTTATGTGAAAAACACAAATATAGATATAAAAATGTGTTCAACATAGTATTCTTTAGAAAGCAAAATAAATCTCCAGATCCAACAAAAGGGGAAAGGTTAAATAATGACTAGTTGGGAAAATGTTCAAAATATGTTAAGTTTTTTTAAAATGGATACACGGTATCCAACTTTTTAGATGAAATACAGTGTATTTCAGAAGAAATATACTTTAAAGTATTATTTCTGGATAGCATCATTACAAGTGACTTTTTAAAAGATTTTTTAAAATTAATTTATTTCATTTATTTATTTTTGGCTCTGTTGGGTCTTCGTTGCTGCATGTGAGCTTTCTGCAGTTGTGTGTACTCTTCATTGCGATGCGCGGGCTTCTCATTGCAGTGGCTTCTCTTGCTGAGGAGCACAGGCTCTAGGAACGCGGGCTTCAGTAGTTGTGGCTCACGGGCTTTAAAATGCAGGCTCAGTAGTTGTGGCGCACGGGCTTAGCTGCTCCGCGGCATGTGGGATCTTCCCGGACCAGGGCTCAAACCCATGTCCCCTGCATTGGCAGGCAGATTCTTAACCACTGCACCAACAGGGAAGCCCACAAGTGACTTTTTTCTTCGTAGTTTCAAGAACTTTAAAAACTTTCTACCATAAACATGTGTTCACTTATAACTGGGTATAAATATTTTGAGGTGTTTTTTAAAAATTTATTTATGTTCAATTTATTTTTGGCTGCGTTGGGTCTTTGTTGCTATGGGCGGGCTTTCTCTGGTGGCAGCAAGCGGGGGCTACTCTTCCTTGCAGTGCACGGGCTTCTCATTGCAGTGGCTTCTCTTGTTGCAGAGCACAGGCTCTAGGCTCACGCGGGCTCAGTAGTTGTGGCTCGCGGGCTATAGAGCACAGGCTCGGCAGTTGTGGCGCACGGGCTTAGTTGCTCCGCAGCATGTGGGATCTTCCCGGACCAGGGATCGAACCCGTGTCTCCTGCATTGGCAGGTGGATTCTTAACCACTGCGCCACCAGAGAAGCCCGTATTTTGAGTTTAAAAAAAAAAAAAAAAGTGTTACTGCCACGTACACAGAAAAATGCAGGTACCTCCGTATCAGCTTGTACATTATTAGTATCAAGCTTGTTCATTAAGATATGAGAAAAAAAAAAAGATATGAGTAACCCACATGACAATGTTAAGAGAACTTATTCTAAACCCTACAAATTCTTCTTCTCAGCTGTTACAACAGTTACAACACAATTTTCTCTACACTTGTCTTCATGTTTAACATTGGACAGAATTCTAGGCACAATATTTTAAATTACATCATTAATAAATGACACACAAAGAAAAGATATTTGCAACATGCAATACATCTGACCAATGACTAACTTCCTTTATGCAAGCAGCCTTTATTCTATTAAAAAAAAAAAACCTAAAGAAAAATGGGCAAAGAACAAGGATAGTTAACTTGCATAAATGTTACAAATGGCCAATGACATGAAAGTAAGCTAAATTTCATTCACAATTAAAAGAAACAACTGGGGCTTCCCTGGTGGCAGAGTGGTTAAGAATCCGCCTGCCAATGCAGGGGACACGGGTTCGAGCCCTGGTCCAGGAAGATCCCACATGCTGGGGAGCAACTAAGCCCGTGAGCCACAACTGCCGAGCCTGCGCTCTAGAGCCCCTGTGCCACAACTACTTGAGCCCATGTGCCTAGAGCCCGTGCTCCGCAACAAGAGAAGACACCACAATGAAAAGCCCACAAACCACAACCAAGAGTAGCCCCTGCTCAGCGCAACTAAAGAAAGCCCGCGTGCAGCAACTAAGACCCAACGCAGCCATAAATAAATAAGAAACAAACAAACAAACAACCAGACTTCCCTGGTGGTGCAGTCATTAAGAATCTGCCTGCCAATGCTGAAACACAGGTTCAATCCCTGGTTCAGGAAGATCCCACATGCCATGGAGCAACTAAGCCCGTGCGCCACAACTACTGAGCCTGTGCTCTAGAGCCCGCAAGTCACAACTACTGAAGCCTGCATGCCTAGAGGCTGTGCTCCACAACAAGAGAAGCCACCACAACGAAAAGTCCACGCACCGCAACGAAGAGTAGCCCCTGCTCACCGCAACTAAAGAAAGCCCTCACGCAGCAACGAAGACCCAACACAGCCAAAAATAAACAAATAAATAAAAAAGAAAAGAAACAACCATCATAAAGGCTGATTTATCAGGACTGCAAATTTTATACTTTGACAATACTCATGTTTCATCACAGAATATATATTAACATTTTTGAAGGGTAATTTGACTATCTAGTAAAATTAAATACACATACCCTTTAATCCAACAAATCCACTCACAAAAGTATAGAGGTATGTAAAAATTTCCTGTTCAGCCTTGCTTGTCAGAGTAAAGAGCTGAAAACAATTTTTCATGAATAGGGGAATAAATAAAGTACTTCCTTAACGACTTGAATATTGTGCAACAGTTACAAATGATGAGATAACCCATAAATATTAATAATGGAAAGATCTCCAAAATAAACTGTTTTTTAAGTAGCAAGATGCATGGACTTCCCTGGTGGTGCAGTGGTTAAGAATCTGCCTGCTAATGCAGGGAACATAGGTTCCAACCCTGATCCAGGAAGACTCCACATGCCACGGAGCAACTAAGCCTATGCGCCACAACTACTGAGCCTGTGCTCTACAGCCTGCGAGCCACAACTACTGAGCCTGCGTGCCACAACTACTGAAGCCTGTGCGCCTAGAGCCAGTGCTCCACAACAAGAAGCCACTGCAATGAGAAGCCCGCGCATCACAATGAAGAGTAGCCTCCGCTCGAAGCAACTAGAGAAAAGCCCGCGCACAGCAACACAGACCCAATGCAGCCAAAAATAAGTAAATAAATAAATTTTAAAAAAAAAAGCAAGACGTAGAAAAATACTTATAGTATAACCACATTCATAGTTTTGAAATGCATAGATATGTTTGTAGATACATAGAATATTTCTGGAGGATTACATTCAAACAGTTAAGTGATTTTCGGGGGAGAGAAAGACTTTCATACTGCTTGAATTGTTTTCCTAGACTAATTTTAAGAAAAATAATAAATGAACACCCTTAATAAATGTTCCTCATTACATCTTTGTTAGGAAAAAATATATTCCTATATAATAGCTACATGATAAGATTAATCCATCATGAACTTAGTATTTTTCCCCACTAAATCTACTAAACTAAATTTAAGTGGCTCCATGTTGAAGCTGAGATAAGACTAAGTCCTGCACAAAGATGTCTGAGTTAAAGCAGAGAAGAAATAATGTGGAAAAAATAGGTAGCTAACCAGATTTGGGGCCAAAACTTACCATAATTACTTTATAACAAATGTCTGGTGACCTCCAGGGCTAGAAACATTGTAACTTTACTTTTGGTACTATAATAATATCTTCAGTTTGGAATAAAATATAATTATCATCAGTCTAGTTTTAATGTCTTAAAACTGAAGACAGCAGTTCAGTAATTAAATATATTCAGTTGCCAACAAACAATTTTTCTTTTTTAAAGAGACAGAGAACAAGTGTTGCTGAAGATGTAGAGAAATTAGAACCACCATACTACCAGTGGGAATGTAAAATTGGAAAACAGTCTGGCAGTTCCTCAAATAGTTACACATAAGAGTTATCATATGACCCAGTAATTCTATTCCTAGGTAAATACTCAAGAGAAATGAAAACACTTGTACACAAATGTTTGTATCAGCATTATTTATAACGGCCAAACAGTGGAAAACAACCCAAATGTTCATGAACTGATAAATGGATAAATAAAATGTCCATACAATGGAACATTATTTAACAATGAAAAGGAATGAAGTATTGGTACATGCCACAACATATATGAATCTTGTAAACAATATGCTAAATGAAAGGCCACATATTATATGATTACATTTATATGAAATACAAATCTATATGTTTACAGAATAGGCAAACCTATAGTCCCAGGAAGCAGACAGGTTGCCTAGAGCATGGGGAGAAATGGGGAGTGACTGCTAAAGGGTACGGGGTTTCTTTTTGGAGTGATGAAAATATTCTAAAATTGTGGTGATGGTTGTACAACTCTGTGAATATACTAAAAGTCACTGAATTGTACATTTAAATGGGTGAATTGTATGTAAATTATATCTCAATAAAGCTGCTATTTTTTTTAAAAGGAAGAAGGGAAATCTATTACAGTCTTAAGAGGCACATCACCAAATGCAATCGTGGACCTTACTGTGGATTTTGACTCAAACTAACTTAAAATTATGTCTGTGAGACAATTGGGAAAATCTGAACACTGACTGGATATTAGATAATATTAAGGAATTGTTTATTTAATAAGTGTAAGGATAATACAATTATGTTTTTAGAAAGATTCTTTATCTTTTACGGACTCCAATATTTAGGGATGAAAGGATATGATATCTGGGGTTTATTTTAAAACAATCTAATTAGGGAGAGTGGGGATTAACAGGAGAGAATCCAAGAGGTCATTCACAGTGAACTGGGTCTTAAGATACAAGCTGGAGTTCACGGACTAAAGAGGATGCGAGAAACATTGAAAAATGAAAAAGGCATTCCAGACAGGTAACGGCTTGGGCAATGGCACTGTCAAAGACCACCTATGGGGCAAGAACAGAAAATACAGTTGGAAAAGTAAGCAACAACCAGATCATGAAGGGCCTTATATGTCACACAAAGGAATTTTTATTTAATTTTGTGGAAGATGGACTGATAAGTTGTTTTTGTTTTTGTTTTTTTGGTGGGGACAGGTCAGATTAGAGCTTTAGATAGGTTACTCTGGTGGCATTATAGACTGAAGGGGCACAAAACACTGCTGTCGAAGTCCAAGTGAGTGACAACTGAATGGGAATTTACATGGTGAGAGTAGGAATAAAGATTAGGGGCTAAATACCAGAGACATGAGATACTAAAAATAACTGGATATGTGGAAAGAGGAAGCAGAAATCATCTGAACTGATTTCCAGCTTCTAGGCTTGTGTGACTAGGTAGACAATGTCCAATATCCAGGAGAATTAATATAGAAGAGGCTTATGGGAAAGGTAGAGTTCAGTTTAGTGTTTAGTGTAAGTAGGACACACTGGTGTAAATGTGTACTAGGCAGGCAAAAACTCAAGAGAGGTCTAATTAGAGATGCAGACATGTAAGTCTTCGGGACATATCTGGTAGCTGGAACAATAACCCAGGAGAGCTTGTTTGTTACAGTTCACAAGCCACAGAAATGTAACCTAATTTAAAAGTTCCCTCCCTACTCTACCTTGTTAAGAATTATTTCATTCAAGGTGTATATGTAAACAGAATGATCAAGATGTAGTTAATCTTATATTTAGGAGACTTTATATATATTGGAGAGGGGAGAAAAAAATATATATATATATATTTGGCTAAAAGTCACCAAAATTATTCTTTAACAAACTGCATGCATGCACAGTATTATCAAAGCACAAGTACAGTGATAAAAATATACTTTTCTAATTATTCTGATTCCTTTAATGTATCAAGAACCATTAAAATATTCATAATTTATTTCAAAATCCTCCACTTTATAAGAAATTCTGCACTTCTGAAATGCACTTCTAGTCTGCTTTTAAAAGATCTAATGTCTTCTGATATTCTAAAAAGTAAGGCTAAAACAAAACTGGGTTTAATTGTTTTGTTTTATTCATTAGATTTTCCAAAATGAGGTTAAGCAATCTTGATCTTCATGGGACTACAGAAGTCAAGGTTGCTATATCTAGCAGGTTTTGCTAATGCCTCTCATTATCACTGCTCCAAAATTCTTAACCTCTCCTAAATGTTTTATAATACTTAAATTATAAGAGAAGCCCTTTACAGAGATCCTAATTTGCTATATTACTATATAACCAAGAACTCAATCTTAATTTTTAGCTAAACCTTCAGTCACCAAGAACATTAGATTTAATTGAGGCAACCTGGCAACTATAGAAAAATGTCACTGATGGAAAAACCCAAATAAAATCCAATTTCTTCCAGAAAGGGAAAGCACAACTAGAAGAACTAAGCAATCCAAATATTGAGCCACTAGTCTTACCACTATGTTCTAGACGAGGGACTGAATCACCTAAGATCTAAGGAAGAAATTCAGGTATCAGTAATTTCTTGAAACTGCATGCAGAATTCGGGGGCACAACTATCATTCTCAAAGGATGTGACCTCCCTCAAAAGATAACTTATTCTACAATTTACCAATTAAAAAAAATAATAACTTCAGAAAAAAATGGTTATATAAGAAAAGGGGCAACTCATCAATTCAAAACTCAGTAAGTGCTCTCCCCTTAAAACCCTTTCAATATTAGATTCCTTAGATCTTAATCTAAATTCTACAGAATTTCCATATCTTCAGTAAGACTTCTCTTTTTTTGTCTAGTAATTTTTCCCTCATTCTTATTTAGAGTAAATGTTGAAATATGATTAACAAAGTCCAAAGAACTCAGAGTAGAAACCCTGAGGACACAGTTACTATAATTTTTTTCTTTTTAAGTTTTATTGAAGTACAGTAGATTCATAATGTTGTGTTAATTTCTGCTGTACAGCAAAGGACGCAGTTATACACATATATATTCTTTTTCATATTCTTTTCCATTATGTTTTATCACAGGATATTGGCTATAGTTCCCTATGTTATCCAGTAGGACCTTGTTGTTGTTGTGGTTTTTTTCTTTTTTTACCTTTAGGGCTGAAGTTTTCCCACAGGGGTTAGCCCTTAATGGCTTAAATATATTACTCCTACCCCTATTTAGCCAATGGGAGAAACAGCAGTTATGTGACAAGACCAAGAGGAGCCTTCTTAAGTAATAAGGTTTTTTTGTTTGTTTGTTTTAAACCCAACTACCAGACCTCAAATGAGCTTTGCCCCCTTCAGAGAAACACCTCAGAAGGCTGGCTATACACCCACTCCAACAATGCCAGACTGCCACTACTCAAAACAATTCAAGACTTCTTTTTTTGAGAACTGCCTTCAGAACCTATTACACACTTCTTAATGTTCTTATTAGTGGCAAATCTTTACTTCTTCAGTGTGGACTTTTTTTTAAAACATCCAAAGGTGATTCAGATTCAACTTGGTAAATGAGGGAAATAATCTGAGTAATAGTATATTTTAGTCAAAAATGAAATGTGAACATGAAGTATTAGACTAATTTTACCTGTGCCTCTACCAACAATTTCAAAAGTAAAGTTTCAAATCATAAGAATATTCCTTTGAATAATGACACTTTTTTATTTTGCCTTATATATATCAGGTATGGTTTCAAGTAAACTTAAAAATCTGTTTTCTAAGCTTTAAGTCACTCTGTTTCTATAAAGAATTACTACATATTGTCCAAGGTTTTGTGACTTTGCCAATTCTTAATATTATCTTATAAATGGGACCATGGTTATTTTCAATGAGGTAGTAAACATTCAATGTTTACAATCTGAATTTCTATGTATGCTACTAAATGAGCCACATAATCCAAATTATTTCAAGGGATTTATCCCTCAAATTAAGCATCAGCTGCCCATGCAGCAAATACAGAAAAGCAGATAACTGTGAAATTTTAAAATCCAAATACACAACAGACTGAAACTATGGCAATGATCTTAAGATGCTGTAATTAACGCATGAATATATGGCTTCCTCTGATGATTAAATTTTTTAACATCTTATTTTAGAATAGTTATAGATTCACAACATATATTTGCAAAGATAGTAATGAGAGATCTGTACCTTTCACTAAACTTCCCCCAATGGTTGCATCTTACATAATTATAGTCTCATATTAGAACTAGGAATTTGACACTGGTACAATATGTGAGTGTAGTTCTGTGTCATTTTATGGTCTGTGTAGATCTGTGTAACTACCAACACAATTAAGTTACAGAACTACTCCATCCACAAAGATCTCCCCTATGCTCCTCCTTCATAATCACATCCACCTCCTTCCCCCCACCCCAACATCTCTAACCCCCTAGCAACCACTGACTTGTTTTTGTTTATACTTCTGACATTTCAAGAATGTTATATAGGGCTTCCCTGGTGGTACAGTGGTTGGGAATCCGCCTGCCGGCGTAGGGGACACAGATTCAAGCCCTGGTCCAGGAGGATCCCACATGCCGCGAAGCAACCGAGCCTGTGCACCACAGCTGCTGAGCCTGCGTCCTAGAGCCCACAAGCCACAACTATTGAAGCCCATGTGCCACAACTACTGAAGCGCACACGCCTGGGGCCCATGCTCGGCAATGAGAGAGGCCACCGCAATGAGAGGCCCGCGCACCACAGTGAGGAGTATAGCCCCTGCTCGCCGCTACTGGAGAAGGCCTGCACACAGCGGCGAGGACCCAACGCAGCCAAAAATAAATAAATAAAATAAATTTATTAAAAAAGAAAAAAAAAGAATGTTATATAAATGGGACCATACAATATGTAACCTTTTGAGATTGACTTTTTTTCACTCAGTGTAATGCTCATCCAAATTATTACATGTATCAATAGTTCCAAAAGTAAATAAAGATGCTGTCAACAGAGATAAGGAACACCAGGGCTTCCCTGGTGGCGCAGTGGTTGAGAATCTGCCTGCCAATGCAGGGGACACAGGTTTGAGCCTTGGTCTCGGAAGATCCCACATGCCACGGAGCAACTAGGCCCGTAAGCCACAACTACTGAGTCTGCGCATCTGGAGCTTGTGCTCCGCAACAAGGGAGGCCGCCATAGTGAGAGGCCCGCACACCGCGATGAAGAGTGGCCCCTGCTCGCCGCAACTAGAGAAAAGCCCTCGCACAGAAACGAAGACCCAACACAGCCAAAATAAATAAATAAATAAACAGCATTCCCTTTAAAAAAAAAAAAAGGAATACCAGTTAACAGACTCAACTGAAAGAACAACAAAGTAAGTTTTAATCTTACACTGATTAAGTTTCCTATGGTGCTTAAATATACTTGGAAAAGCATTAAGACTATTATTTTAAAAGCATAAATGTCCATTGACAGATGAATGGATAAAGATGTGGCACATATATACAATAGAATATTACTCAGCCATAAAAAGAAACGAAATTGAGTTATCTGTAGTGAGGTGGATGGACCTAGAGTCTGTCATACAGAGTGAAGTAAGTCAGAAAGAGAAAAACAAATACCGTATGCTAACGCATATATATGGAATCTAAAAAGAAAAAAAAAATGGTACTGATGAACCTAGTTTCAGGGCAGGAATAAAGAGGTAGACACAGAGAATGGACTTGAGGACATGGGGTGGGAGGGCGAAGCTGGGGCAAAGGGAGAGTAGCATCGACATATATATACTACGGAATGTAAAATAGTTGGCTGGTGGGAAGCAGCAGCATAGCACAGGGAGATCGGCTTGGTGCTCTGCAATGAC
The DNA here is from genome assembly GCF_011762595.2 of Tursiops truncatus. Lineage (NCBI taxonomy): Eukaryota > Metazoa > Chordata > Mammalia > Artiodactyla > Delphinidae > Tursiops > Tursiops truncatus. Next base: position 35,401,861 of record NC_047039.1, read on the forward strand.
CTAGAGGGGTGGGATAGGGAGGATGGGAGGGAGGCTCAAGAGGGAGGGGATATGGTAACATGTGTATGCATATGGCTGATTCGCTTTGTTGTGCAACAGGAACTAACACGGTATTGTGAAACAATTATATACTCCAATAAAGATCTATTAAAAAAAAAGCATAAACCAATATTGTATTAAGAAATTTAACTCCCGCTATGATCTCCCACCATCACTTCAGAGGTGTTTTATCATCATTTCTAACCTCAAGATTAGTTTTTTTAGACATATTTCTCAACTCTAGCACCTTCCCACTCTCCCCTTCAAGTAATGAGAAAGTTGCTATTAAAGGAATCAATTTGCCAATAAAAAAAAATCCTTCTGCAATATGATTTGTTACTCTCTAATCCAAGTAGTCCAAGAACAACAACAAATCCAATTTTTCCAGTGAATTTAACAGTTATAAGCTGAAGTCATAACAATCTCTCCCCATAATTTGAAGGGACAATTACCTTGTGACCTTTAAACTTATAAAATTTAAAATAAAAATAGTTCCTTTTCAAATGCTCCATAAAGTTTCTTTTCCTTTTTTTTTTTGAACCGCACCATGCAGCATATGGGATCTTAGTCACCCGACTAGGGATCGAACCTGTGCCCCCTGCAGTGGAAGCACAGAGTCTTAACCACTGGACCACCAGGGAAGTCTCATCCATAAATTTTATTTTCTTAAAGCTCCACTTTTATACCTTCAAACAACATCCTGAGAGATAAAAGATCTCACCAAGAGAATAACACAGGCTTTAGAGTCAAGCAGTCTGGTAGTCCAGCTTGGTATTACAACTTTCTAGCTGAGGACCCCGAGCAAGTTAAACAAACTCTATGATTGTTTCCATATATATATAATAGCAGCCACACCTCACAGGAGGATTATATGAGATATTCTATTTAAAGTATGTGGCACACAGTAAGCACTCAATAAATGTTAGCTACTAATATCTATATTACTGTAATAAGGATAGTAGCGTGTATCTGCAATTAGATATGACCTTCAGAGTTTTAGCATGTTCTAAGTGCTCATTCTACTTACCTTACCAATAGGTTTACAACAGAAATTTAATTTATTGGATTGTAACAAAAACATTTTTATATTTGTTATTAAAACAAATCAAGTAAAGGTGCTTAAAGTGGATCTTCATTTTCTATCTTAAATACATATTCCCAAATCTGAATATTCCAATTCTCATATGGAAGAATATTTATGTAAAATCAAACCTTGGCAATCCAAACTAAAATTATCTCTTCAATTTAGTATCTATCATTCCATTCACTTCAGAATCAATTAGTTTAAAGAAACATTAAGCATACAACTCTGAATAACAATTTCTCTCTGAATAAAGCTGAAATGAATTAATTCTGTGTTGACAAAACACTTTCAAAGAGGCTCAGCTCAGTCTTATTTGGATATCTATGTAGCTGTACACGAAACAGTCCAAAAGAATTTCAGGAACATAAAAGAATTAAAACTTTTAAATAGGACCTTTCAGCAAGATGGAGTTCTATAGTCGTAAACCCTGAATTTGTAACTCTTCCTGTTATTTTCCCATAACTAGATTAGCAGAAGTAGGCCAATTTCTTAGGTGATCTCCTTTATTTCACCTGTCTCCAACAGATTCTTCTGGAAACTTAGACTAGGACCACTAATACTAAGTTGCAAAGATGGAACAGAACATTTCATCATGACAAACTGTGGTTATGTTGACCAATGTGCTAACTGGCCTTAAAACTCTGATTTTAATTACCATTACAATTCTGTCAGTAACACCTACACCTCACATTTCTGTATTTCAAAGTCTGCACAAAGATTTTTATGAAGATCATTCATAAAAGCTCTAAGGTTATCAATGTCCGAATTCTTTTCCTTACTAACTAAAAGGTAGTAACACTTCCTACAGTGCTTGCCTTTGATGTGTGTTCGATAAATATTGTTTACGAACACAAACCTCTGAAAAAGGGGAATCAATAAGCAGCAAAAAGTACTGAGGACACAAATCCTTGGTTCAAAAAGAAATAATCCTTATTTTATCAAATTTAAGACACTGATGCTGGCATTTAAAAAAATTTTATCAGAAGATTTCAATGGAAGGGTCTCTTACACCTAGGTCACTAGTGTCAGCTGGCTGATGGCAATTCTAAGACTTCATGGACTCATTCCAAATTTGAGAAGTGAAACTAGAAAAATATGCATCTTGGAATCAACTTAATACAGTAAAAGCATACTCTATGAAATACTGAGGTGTTATATTTGCCAGAGGTGGGGGCTGGGGATAGGGGACTAAAATTGCATTTAGTGCCCCAAACCACTGGACATTAACCACGTTTCCATTTACAATGTTGCTTTAGTTCACCCAGCACTCAAGACAAGTTCAGCTTCCAGAAAAGGTAACAGCTAAAAGCCCAAGAGGTGTTCTTAAAGCAACTGGGGAAAAACTTAAAACTAAGAAAATTTTAACTGACTGATTCATCATAAAATTGTTTTCTAAAAAAACAGCAATACTTTTATAATGTCAAAGGTGTTTGTTTAATTTTGTTTTTAAAGTTGCCAATCCAATCCCTTAAAACAGAGATTCTTTTTTGTTGTTTTTTTTTAAAATATTTATTTATTTATTTGGCTGTGTCGGGTCTTAGTTCCCAGACCCTTGTCCCCTGCATTGGAAGGCGGAGTCTTAACCACTGGACCACCAGGGAAGTCCCAAAAGAGGGATTCTTAACAGGTCAGTTAACCATCTGAAAATGCATACAAACTACTTTCTGTGTCCTCATTGTCTTTTGAAGAAAATTTATCAAGTTCTCAAAAGGATCCCTACACCAAAAAGACTAACAGTTGCTTAGAAAAATTGTTTCAACTGTATGTTAAGAATTTTAAAGTCATAAAATAGAATGTGCTATATATAATCTGAAGACCATTGCCAGGCACAGAGGTTAAGTTTGGTAGTTTGATGTGTTTTTTTTTTTTTTTGGGGGGGGTGGCATGCAAAGAATACATTCATTTACTCTAGAACAAATGAAAATAATGCATGTCCTTTATTTTAAAAAACAACTATTGAAGAGTTTCTTTAATACAAAACAAAGCGGTAAGTCTGATGAAGAAGATCCTATTAAGGAAAACTTTGAGTATATCACAAATACTTCCTAAATTTTGTTAGTTGGGAGTTATCCAAAAAAGAAACACGCCTATATTTCATTCTCTTACATTACTGAATAAAACCAAAACTACAAAAACTGCAATACTTTAAACATTCTGCATCACTTAAACTTCAACGTTATTCCTATCATGAAAGAGTCACTCTCATTTTCTGGTATCTAGACTCACTGCTATTGTGCATTTAGATAAATAATGCAGGCGTTCCAAGGAGGTTCTATACTAAAGCAGCCACACTAAGTTATGATCATTATCAGGACTTACTTGAAAAGACAGTTCTTTTTAAAGGAACGGAGGTGAACGTGTTAAAAGTCATCACTAACTGCTCACTTGATCGACAAGTTATTCTTCCAGTAACATAATAAAATTCCAACTTGCTCCACATTAGCAAAATTAAGTTCAGACGTGTTCTGGGTGTTCTAAGTCATCTCCTACTTTATGTTCTATAATGTTTGACCCCAGAGGAAAAATTCGAAGCAGCGAAGAAATTCACTGGGTGAATAATGAGATCAAGAAATTAGACAAAAAGATAGTGAAGCCAAAGAAGAGTTTATAACATGCAGAAAATCAGACACAAGAAACTACCTTTGCCCATCATATATCTAGATTCCCCCTGCCCACCCAAGCTAAGAATCATACAGATTCAAGATATTTAAAAAAGAAAAATAGGATGAAAAAACAAATTTGTGAAATACAGGTCTCACAAATCTCTACTACAACAGATGCCACAGTTAAAACAGACTGGAACCAACTATTTCATGATGAAAAAGATCAGTTAGAAGCCTATTAATATGTAAAAAGTAAAGGAGTTACGTTATGAAAAATTTAAAGAATGACTGGCAGCCCACTGCCTTCGGAAACTGTAATGCAAAATAGAAAAAAGAGTTTAACTTGAAAATATTGATAAATTATATTAAATGTTCAAGGACCCCCATTTGATAAGGGAGAACAGTAGTACAGAAAAGTCTGTGCCAACTTTTAACTGCAGCTGTAGTGAAACACACTAAAAGCCTTGTTTCACAAAAGCAGTGAAATAAAAAACAATGGTTTTAAACTTATCACCAGTGTCAACTGCTCATGACCATAAATTTGCCTTTTTCCAACGAAGAACTTTGGTATAAAAAGCCAAAGTCCTTTGCCAAAAGCAGAAGAAACAAAACTGGCCAAAATTCTTACACAAGACTAAAACATTAAATCTGTTTAAGAATTTTCATATATTTTTTTACATGTCACAATTAAAGGTAAAAAAAAGATTAAGATATCTAACGCAACAAAATTGGAGATCAAACCATTCTTTTTAAATAAGACAAATTAAAAAGCAGTTAGTTTAAATCAGTGTATACTACAGGGAATCCTCCTTCCAAACTACCTATTCCAAACTGAGAGGGGTCACCACACTCCCTTCCCAATTACTTAAGCAAAAATATTACAATTTTTAACCCATTATTTCCTTCCATGTACAGTTTGTTGTTGTTTTGTTGTTTTAACAAACTGCATAGGAATAAGATCATTCTAGCTAGTATCCATTTATCTTGACTACTGATTGTCCCAAACAATGATACTTTTTGGAAATTAAACTTCATTTCACTAAAGTTAGCCAGTAGATTTTGCAAGTATCTGCATCTGAGTACAGCGTATGGTGACCACAAAACATGAAGCATACAGTTGGTATACACGATATTCTAAACACTGAATACATGTTTTTAACTAGGTATTTAGTGACTATCAGAGACATGAATATTAAACATTCCCCTATCAATTCCTGACATTTTCTACAAAATAGACCCAATTTCAAGCCTGAAACTGAGGCTTCTACCTTTAGAGGAGTAGAAACTAAAGTAATTGGGTACTCCTTAAAAATACACGTAACTACATGACTAAGATACTCATTTAAAACTTTTGCCAAGATAGCCCCTCCCTTCAAAACAAACCAAGACTGACTCACAGCCCTATTTTACTTAATTTTGGAAACAAAAAATTAAATTAAATGAATTCCTAAGCACTCTTTTCCTCTCTCTGTTCCCCCACCATTTAAAGCATTCGACCTTCAACCTGTGATTTGCCCCTTAAAAAATGGTAAAATAAAAACAAAAACAAAAAGAAAAACCCCTCAGTATCTCCAAGTTATCTGTCTTGGAATAAAGAAACTACTGGATTCAGGAATGATAATAACCACTGTTCTAACATCCTGGAAAACAACAGAAACAATGTCTATGGTCGTTAAGGAGCGGTCCTACTCTGCGAAACCATCCGTAAGACCACCCCCCCCCATTTGCTAGAGTTAACCATCTGAGCGAAAGGTTTCAATTTTGTGTCCCTAAAGTGGGAAACTCTCTCTCTACATAACATGTACCGCCCTCTGTGGATATTTCTACATGGGAGGCGGGGGGTGAGGGGAGCGGGGGCAGTAAAGTTGGTGGCAGGGTGAGGACAAAGGGCATTTTGAAACACCACTGAAGTAAATACAAAACGAGGACAGAAAGGGGGCTAAATTACAGTTCCCTCAAGTGGCTAATGGCAAGAAAATGCAGGCACCCTTGTTTAGCACCCCTAGGGTTCCTATTCTCCATTAACGCCCGCTGGAATGCGAAGCTGGAACCACCAGTAGGCAAGAAGCCCATCAAACCCCCCAAATGTCAGGCCACTAAGCAGCCTCCGGAATGACAGGCCGGTACCCCTCCCCCACCCCACCCCCAAAAAAGGTCCAATCCCATAAGTGCAGGTCACTCTGCCCTCTGGGGTAGTTCCAGCCGGCGCAGAGATGGGAAGACGAGAGGGGAAAGCCAGACCACCTCTCTTTACGTACACCCTCGGCTGGTGAAACAAAACAAAGACCGCCCTCCTCCTCCGGTAGCCACTACCCTAGCCAAAGAGGCTTTCCTATTTCCCGGTGCAGTCTGGCCTCCCGCCCCCGCCCCCATGACAAAGAAAAGGGACTTGGTGAGCGAGCGAGGCCTTCCTGCCTCCACCGATGGGGGGAGGGAGCTGCCGAGGTGAGCAGCCCCCTCCGCTCACCCGCGCTCCCACTCTCGGCCGGGGAAACTACCGAAAGCGGCAGCCTCCACCTGGGGAAGCCTGGTCTGAGATGGGGTCGGAGGTACCTTGAAGTAGCCGCCTTCGTAGAGGGTGTTAGGGGGTCCGAAGATGGCAACCTCCCAGTTGTAGAGGTCGGATTCATCCACCAGGGTGATCCGGAAGCCCTCCACCGGCTCCTCTTGAAGGGATTTCAGCTCGAGCATCAGGGCCTTCTGCGAACTGGTCATCTGCTGCTGGGCCATCGCGGCGACGGCGGCGCCGGGCCGGGGCCCCAGTCCTCACGCACCGGCCGGGCCGGACCAGGCCCCTCCCCTCCGCTCCGCTCGCCCTCGGGCGGCCCGCACCGGGCCCCTGTCTTCACACGCCCGGCGGCCCGGACCAGGCCCCAGACGGCCCGTGGGCCGGCCCGGTTCCTCCTCACACACGACGCGGGCCGGGCCGGGCCCTTCTCCTCACACTCGGGCCGGGTGGGGGAAAGGTGGAGAGAGTTAGAGAAATTCGCTCCGGGTCCCGGGCCTCCCCCCCCCGGAGGGGGCCTCAACTTGGCGGGGGGGGGGGGGAGAGGAGGTGGAAGCGGAGGAAGGCGGCGGAGGGCCGGCGATGGTAAGCGGACGGGGCCGAGCCGGCCCGGGAGCGCCGCGCTCGCTCGCCCTCTCGTTTCCTCCGGGGCCGCCGGGGCCGAAGGGCGCGCGGGGCCGAAGGGCGGGGGGGGGAGCACGGCACGCGGGGGTCTCGCGGCGGCGGCGGCGGCTGCGCGGGGGGAGGGGCGACGGCGGAGGAGGAGGAGAAGAGCAAGAGCGCCTCGCGCCGCGGGAGCGACGGAGCCGAGAAGAAGGAGGGAGGGAGAGTGGGAGGAGGGGCGCACGTCGGGAGGGAGGGCGGCTCTCGGCGGCGGGCGGCCCGACGCGACGCGCGTGCGCGCGCCCCTCCCTCCCCCGCCCTCCTCTCCCTCCTCCTCCTCCTCCTCCTCCTCCTCCTCCTCCTCCTCCCCCCTCCCACTCCCCCTCCCACTCCTCCCACTCCTCCCACTCCTCCCACTTCCCTGCCTCCTCTCCACCGCCCCGCGCAGTGGCGGCGCTTTGTGACGCCTGGCGAGTGTCCCCCGCCCTTAAAGGGCCAAGCGGCAGTGGGGGGGTCGAGGGTGGCAGTGGGGGTCGAGGGTGGCAGCAGGGGATGCCCTTGGCCCCAAAATGACGGCTGTGCGGCTTGACGCCGCGGTTCCAAACGCGCGCCCCGGAAGGGACCTCTGTCCTCGAGCTGTCATCGCCCTCCTCCCCACTACTTGTATGCACTGGCCTCCCGCAGTCATCCTACGAGCCCCAGATCCTCTGCAGGCCTAACCCCCCGCCCCCCGCGCCATGACACACAGTCCGTCGTCCCCGCACTCAGTAGGTGCTTGACAAGGATGTGCTGACAATGTGGGTTTTGTCGGTGCAAACAAGCTTCCTGACATCTCTTTTGCAGGTCCAGTCCTCATGCCATTGTGTCCTTGGAGAGCAGTGTGTCACCAACTTAGGGGGCTGGGGGGCAGTTTCCCATCCGAGAAATGGGGAAGGCAGATAGGTCAGTTAATACTTCCCTTCTTAACTACAAAGAGGAAGTTGTAGGAAATAAGGAGAGAAATAATAATACAGACTGAACCTGGGTTCTTGGCCCTTTTCTGTGTGATTTGGGGCAAATGCCCTAGCTATCCCCCAATTTACCCATTTGTCAAATGGCGTATTTGGTTGAACTTTGACCCCCTACAGATCTTTTCCGGCTTGAAAGTCCAACTTAGACCTGGGGGACTTTTAAGATAATCCTGGCAGAAGTGAGATGTAGAGGTCTTCAATCCCCATGATTTAGAATACCCCTTTCTCTTTGGAAGGCATGTCCTATGATAACTCCATGAACGTTTCCTAGAAAAGCCAGGATACTGTGAGAGTTCCGTACACTTAGAATTTGGGGATCAGAAAGATCCTTGGTACCAACCCCTGCTCCACCATTTACATTATAAGACCTCTTCCTTTTTCATCAGCTTCTGTAAAAGAGGGTTAATTGTGCCTAATAAATAAACAATTGTAAATATTTAAATGAGATCATCCATGTACAGAGTTTATCACTGGCATATGGTAAATGATCCATAAATAGGAAATTTTATTTTTAAAAAAATTTAAGGCAGGGCTTCCCTGGTGGCGCAGTGGTTGAGAGTCCGCCTGCCGATGCAGGGGACACGGGTTCGTGCCCCAGTCCGGGAAGATCCCACATGCCGCGGAGCGGCTGGGCCCGTGAGCCGTGGCCGCTGAGCCTGCGCGTCCGGAGCCTGTGCTCCGCAACGGGAGAGGCCACAACAGTGAGAGGCCCGCGTACCGCAAGAAAAAACAAAAATTTATGGCAAAGTTATTTTCTGGATACCACCCCCTCCATTTTTTAAATAGACTTTTTTTTTAAACAGTTTTAGATTTATAGAAAAATGGAGAAGATAGTACAGATAGTTCCCATATACCTGGTACCCAATTTCCCCTATTATTAACATCTTACATTAGTGTAGTACATTTATTACAATTAATGAACCAATATTGATATATCATTTTTTAAATAAATTTATTTATTTTTGGCTGCATTGGGTCTTCGTTGCTGCACGAGGGCTTCTCCCTAGTTGCGGCGAGCGGGGGGCTACTCTTCATTGCAGTGCACGGGCTTCTTGTTGCGGTGGCTTCTCTTGTTGCAGAGCATGGGCTCTAGGTGCACGGGTTTCAGTAGTTGTGGCACACGGGCTCAGTAGTTGTGGCTTGCGGGCTCTAGAGCTCAGGCTCAGTAGTTGTGGCACACGGGCTTAGCTGGTCCGTGGCATGTGGGATCTTCCCAGACCAGGGCTCAAAGCCGTGTCCCCTGCATTGGCAGGTGGATTCTTAACCACTGTGCCACCAGGGAAGCCCTGATATATTATTAATGACTAAAGTCTTTACTCACATTTCCTTAGTTCTTACCTAAAGTCGCTTTTCTATTCCAGGATCCTATCCTAGATGCCATATTTAGTTTTCATGTTTTATTAGACTCCTCTTGACTGTGACAGTTTCTCAGACTTTCCTTGTTTTTGATGACCTTAAAAGTTTTGAAGAGTACTAGTCAAGGATACTGTAGAATGTCCCTCAGTTAGAATTTGTGATGTTTTTCTCATGATTAAACTGGAGTTTTGGGGTTTTGAAGGGGAGATCACAGGAGTAAAATGATATTTTCATCACATCATATCAAGAGCACATAATATCAACACGACGTAGTGTTGATATTGACCTCAGTCACCTGGCTGACAGAATATGTCAGCCACTCTTCTCCACTGTAAAGTTACTCCTTTTACCTCCTTTCTATACTGTACTCTTTAGAAGGAAGTTACTCTGCACAATCCACAATGAAAGAGCCCCTTCATTTTGTTGTTGTTGTTATTTTTTCTCAGAGATGAGGCCTCAGTATTTTAAAGAATCATTCCTTAGCCTCCCAACTCTATTCCCTCAGTTTTGAGACTAAACTCCACTGGAATTAGAGCGTATTTTAGTCAATTCAGCCCCTCCTCCCCAAAGGATGGTGTTTGACTGGTTCTGACTTCCCCTCTTCCACCATTCAATTTAGGGAGATTGCTGACCTGGAAACGTGGGAGATGATGTTGACACTTTTAATAGCAAGGCTGTGAGTAGACAAATAGGCAGAAAGTTCATCTTCAAAGCATTTCACCCACATAGACTCATGATAGCCCCACCCTGACCCAGAAGATGGCAGATCCCTAGCCTAAGTCACTGGAACATACACCTGGCACCCAGACCAGAAGCCTGTCTCTGGACTCAGATCAACTCACAAACTCATACTAAATATTCACAATGCCATGACCCTAAGATGGGTGACTAATAAACATATACCTATCTAGGAAGCTCACAGCCTAGTGTGTTAATGAGTTGCGTACTTAAGACTCCATACTCACATCAGAGGACCTCAAATTCCATGGAACTTGTCTCATGGCTTTTTATCTCAGCGGGTAAGACATTGTTTATTTGTAGGTTACAACTGTGTCTTATTCATCCCTGGATCCTCAGCAACCAGCACACTGTCTGACACAAAATAAACACTAAGTAATTGTTCTCATGGGCTCACGGCCAAGGGCAGGAAGATAATCAGTAACAACAACAAATCACAAATTGAACCCCACCCTCCACCCCTCCCCCCGTGTCTAATAGGGTCTCTCAGACACATGCTCAAGGTTATAAATTCCAGAAGGACAACAGATCTTTCTCATAACCATATACAAGCTACTATAATGTTTGGTGCATAGTGGGTACTTACAACACAAGGAATGAATGGCAGAGATAGCTTCCTAGAGCTTTCTTATAGTTTCAGGACAGGTAGAAATTGACTTGACTGACTGGTGCCCTCTAGTGGCAAAGAAAACAGGACCTTCACCCCCTAATCTGTACGGCATCACCTAGTATTCTCCAACCAGGGCTCCTATAAAGAATCTATTACCTTTCTTCCAAAAAGAAAAGATGTGGAAATCTTGGTGAAATAACTGAGAGAGAGGGTTATTTTGCTTTATAAAGGTTAATTCTGACCTTATAGAATGACTTTTTTTTTTTTGGCCATGCTGCTCGGCTTGCAGGATCTCAGTTCCCCAACCGGGATCGAACCCGGGCCATGCAGTAAAAGCCCAGAATCCTAACCACTAGGGCTCCAGGGAACTCCCTAGAATGACTTTTTTAAAAGAGTCCACCGTTTTTGTTTTTGTTTTTCATTCTGCATATGTTAATACATGTAAGTTTTGAATAGTGCTCTAAAGGAGCCCCAGTCTTCCTTTGATAACAACAGCTAACATTTGTTATGCATCAGTATGTGACAGGCTCTGCACATGCAGTAAACCTCATTTAATTCTCACAAAAATCCTCGACATGGTCATTACTAGAATATCTAAATCTTAGGGAGGTTAAGAAAGTTACTCAAGGTCACCCAGTGAGTGAATGGCAGAACCTGAAGTTGAACCTTGGCCATCCCACTTTAGTGTGACTGCTTTTAACCACCATGCTGTAATGTTAGTGTGACTGCTTTTAACCACCGTGCTGTAATGTTAGTGTGACTGCTTTTAACCACCATGCTGTAATGTTCCTAGTCTAATGTGCCCACAGCAATCTGTACATATCATATCACCCCCGTGCTCTACTGCAACTATTTGTTTACATTTTTCTCCCAGCCTGTGAGTTGCTCTTAAGAAAGAGCCATTTGGGCTTCCCTGGTGGCGCAGTGGTTGAGAGTCCACCTGCCGATGCAGGGGACACCCGGTCCGGGAAGATCCCACATGCCGCGGAGCGGCTGGGCCCGTGAGCCATGGCCACTGAGTCTGCGCATCCGGAACCTGTGCTCCGCAATGGGAGAGGCCACAACAGGGAGAGGCCCGCATACCGCAAAAAAAAAAGAAAGAGCCATTCATTCATTCAACAAATATTTATTGAGGGCCTGCTATGTGACAGGCCCTGTGCTAAATCCCAAGGATACAGTAGTGAATGAGATACAAATGACTGGGTCCTGCCCTCATGGAGCTGACATTCTAGTGATTGAGACAGAAACAGACAAAAACAAGAAATTAGTAGACAAATAACATTGCAAGTTTTGGTGAGTACTAATGAAGGTGATTGGGGGGGCTAAGATGGAAACTGTTGGGGTGGATGCAATGTTAAATGGAGGCAGGGGCTTCCCTGGTGGCGCAGTGGTTGAGAGTCCGCCTGCTGAAGCAGGGGACATGGGTTCGTGCCCTGGTCCAGGAAGATCCCACATGCCGCAGAGCGGCTGGGCCCGTGAGCCGTGGCCACAGAGCCTGCGCGTCTGGAGCCTGTGCTCCGCAACGGGAGAGGCCACAACAGTGAGAGGCCTGTGTACCGCAAAAAAATTAAAAATTAAAAATTAAAAAATTAAATAAATAAATGGAGGCAGGGTCAGAAGAAACCTCGCTGAGGTTACTTTTAAATGTAAGAGCAGGGACTAGCCTGTGAAATGTGAAGGCAAGAGCATTATTCCAGATTTCTGGCTTGTGATCATCATGTCTTATTTATCTTTATCCTTGACACAGCACAGGGCTGACATTTCTTAAGTATCATCCAGTGTGGAATGAATGGTTGACCAATCTCTGGCCCCTTTGGTCTTCCTCCGACTGCCACAGTGGTGCTTTCTCCTCTCAATCAATTCAAAGTCAAATCATGCTTCAAGACTTAGCACCAGCCCCATCTCCTCCAGGAAACCTTCCTTAAATATCAAAATACCCTTCAGGTATAAAGAAGGAAATCCTACCATTTGTGACATTTAAAGCCCCACTGATGAGTTTTTAAAAGGAGAGTGGCATGATAGGATTTTAGTTGCAGAATACTCATTCTGGTAACCGTGTGGAATGGATTGAAGAAGGACAAGACCACTTTTGTGAAAATTCCTTTAAAAGCCATTGCATAAAATATCCTATGCTATTAGAAGTTGGGATAGTGGTTACTGTTGGGGGGCAGTGACTAGACAGCAGAATGAAGGGAGATTGGCAAGGTGCAGCAAATGTTCTGCTTTTTTTTTTTTTTCTGGAAGCTGATTACATGTGTATGTTTGGTTTGTGAATATCCAAGCTGTATCCTTGAGATATGTGAATTTTTCTATATGTGTATTGTACTTCAATAAAAAAGATTAAAAGAAAAAGTTATTAAATGAAACTGTCCTATATTCCTCAAAACTGTTGTCAAAAAAACAACAGGGCTTCCCTGGTGGCGCAGTGGTTGAGAGTCTGCCTGCCAATGCAGGGGATGCAGGTTCGTGCCCCGGTCCGGGAAGATCCCACATGCTGCGGAGCGGCTGGGTCCATGAGCCATGAGCCTGTGCGTCCAGAGCCTGTGCTCCGCAACGGGAGAGGCCACAACAGTGAGAGGCTCATGTACCACAAAAACAACAACAAAAACAAAAACAAAAAAAAAACCCCACAACAACAAAAAAACCTCACAAAAAAAAGGGAGAGCTAAGAAAATGTTCCAGATTAAGAGAGAGAAAAGAAACATGATGACTAAATAGATGCCTGATCTTGCACTGCGAAATAAAACGCTGCTATGTAAGGTTATTGGGATAATTGCAAAATTTGACTATGGACTTTATATAATGGCATTGAATCAAGGTTAAATTTACTGAATTTTATAATTGAATTATGACTACATAAGAGATAGTCCTTATTCTTGGTAAACACAGGCCAAAGTACTTAGGCATGGTTTTTAAGAACCATTGATTCTCAAATGGTTATGATAAATAATAAAACATAAATACACAGGGACTTCCCCAGTGGTCCAGTAGTTAAGAATCTGCCTTCCAATGCAGGGGACGTGGGTTCGACCCCTGGTCAGGGAACTAAGATCCCACATGCCATGGGGCAACTAAGCCCACGTGCCACGCAGCTACTGAGCCCGTGTGCTCTAGAGCCTGCACGCCACAACTAGATAGCCTGCGCGCCACAAAGATCCCACATGCCGCAAGGAAGATCCCGCCCGCCACAACTAAGACCCGATGCAGCCAAATAAATAAATAAATATTAAACAAATAAATCTCAGGCGTCTAAAAAAAACCATAAAGAGGAAACAAATTTGGTAAAACATCAACACTAAGTTATGGTGGGTAGGTGAAGGGTATATGGGCGTTCATCATAATATTATAGCAACGCTTCAGTAGACTTGGAAAATGTAATAAACTGGAAAAAAGCTGTTACATTATTCTAGGCACAAGATGATGTGATGCGCACCAAACTCGGCAGTAAATACGGAGTACAGTGAATAAACTCAAGATATACTTTGGAAGTGGAACTTACGAGATTGGTTAATTGATAAGATGAGAAAAGAAAAGGACTCGCTGGCGTTAAGTAAGCAAACCCTCCCCAAAGGGCCCAATCTAGCCCCGCCCTTCCCCTTTCGACCCAAACGGAGGAAGTGAGGAAAAGGAAGCGACCGCCAAGTTACGAGCATGCTTCAGGCCTGGCGTCGCAAGGAGGCCGTAAATCGGAAAACCCTATTTGGCCCCTCCCCCATAATGGGCGGCCCCGGAGAGTGACAGAAACCAATGACAAGCGACTCGTCGGGCACTCACCCTATGGCTCTTGAACTGGGTGGAGTCCTGTGCCACGAGGCTAGCTTCCGCTCTCCGCAGCAAAGCTGCCGCTCTGGGCTGCATATCTGACGCGGTTTGGGCATTTCTGTCAACGTGGGAAGAAGTTGTGCAGAGCAAGTGGACTTTAAACCCGGAGTGCGGGAGCAGTACGGGAGGGATGGGCCCCGCACATAAGGGAGCGCAGCATCGCGGAACTGCCGGGGAGCCGGAGGTGGGTGAGCCATCTGGGAGGAAGGAATGCGCAACGTGTCGGAGATGGCAGAACCTAACAGTTCTCTAGCGAGGGCACGAGAACGGTCCCTTCTGGAAGAGCCCCATTTCCCCTGATGCTTCCAGCGCAGGGTACCGAGACAATCAGAGCTTGCTAAAGGAGATGGAACTTGGCATTATCCGGATGGAAATAGTAAAGACAATTGAGCTTCTCTCTGTTTGCTAGCTCTACACCTTGAAACTGAAAAAAACCCCACCCCCTTCTGCGGCTTGGGTCTTTTTCTTGACGAAGTTCTCCTGGAGGTTGGACGGGATCTTCTTTCCTCTTGTGTCTAGTTTTGTGCTCTCCACGTGGTGGCGCTCCTGGAGCGCTACAGTAAGGCTCTCCAGGGTGTGGGATCGTGGAGGGGGGCGGGGCCCAGGGCTGTAGGGGAGAAGGTTTGGGATCCTGCAGCCCAGGGTTCGAAGCCTGCTCACAGTTTAGGCATACCAACTGGAACCTCTAGCTCACTGGGCTTCGTTCGGGTGTCCGTTTTCTGCTAGGATTATTGTGAGGATTGGATGATTTCACTGAGTGTGTCCTTCAGAGTCAGTAGGCTCTTCCATCATTGAGCACTTAATGTGTACTTATATAGTTTATAGTCAGGGCTTGCTGGGGCAGGGGGTGTGTGTGTGTGTGTGTAACCTGGCAGGATTTGGATAGAGCAAGAGTGGAGATGGCATTTGCAAAGTCCCAGGATTAACCCAGCAGAAGAGGAAGCTCCTGGTACTTACAAGGACCTGAGGCATTGCTTGGTGCATGGCCCAGTCAGCTACTACCCCTAGCAACTTGTGCTATCAGGTAGATGGGGAACCCTCAACTCAGGGAGATTTCAGCATAGAGCTCAGTAATGTTCTTTTCAGTAAAAGTTATTCTGAGTTTTACACAATCTGACTCCTATTCAAGAGAGCCCAGGAGCAGGTAAAGCCTTTACCCACATTCCTGTCATGGTGGCACATCAGGCAGTGGACGCTAGATATCTGTGATGTCACCCTGGGTTCTCCCTCTCATTGGCCACAGGTGATGGCGTCAGCTCTGGAAGGCATAGGCAAGGAGGGGAAGAAGGAATCCTCAAAGAAGCGTTCTGGTTCTCCAGTGGAGGGCCTCCTGCAGCCCGTGAAGCTCAGCCGGGCAGAACTGTACAAGGAGCCTACCAATGAGGAGCTGAATCGCCTTCGGGAGACTGAGAGTCTGTTCCATTCCAGCTTGCTTCGTTTACAGGTACCATTGGGTGGTTGGGAATTGGGTTAGAGAGGTGGGCCTGAGACACTGAGGCTGAAGTACTACTCACCCCTGCCACTTCTTACAGGTAGAGGAGCTACTGAAGGAAGTGAGGCTGTCAGAGAAGAAGAAAGAGCGGATTGATGCTTTCCTACAGAAGGTCAACCAGCGGATCATGAGGGTGCCCTCAACCCCTGAGACAGAGGTAAGGCAGGTAGTGGAGGGAACTGGAAAGCCCAGAAGAGGTCCTTAGGGGCCTTGTTATTCTCTGAAGGGGATGGGGTGCTAGGGAGCTCATTCTCACTGCCAAGAGTCTCAGCTAGGAGTGCAGTCAATTATGTGTTCATTCATTTAGCAAACACTTACGTGCCTTGCAGTAGTTGTGTTCTTAGGGTACATCAGTGAACAAAGCAGCCTATGTTCTAGTATTAGACTTATGGACGATAGATAATGAACACGACAAGTAAACTGTATGGCAGTGTTAGATGGTGGTAAGTACTATGGAAAAAGGAAGAAGAACAAGGTAAGGGGATTATGGGAATATCAGAGGGTGAGAGTGTTTGGCAACTTTAAGTAGCGTGGTTGAGGTAGGCCTTATTGAAGTGACATTTGTGTGAAGGAAGTGAGTCAGGTATATAGATATCTAAGGAAGGGAAGGGAAGGGAAGGGATTCCAGGAAGGGAAAATAGCCAACACAAAGGTTCAAAGGCAAGAATAGGTCTGGTATGATGAGTTGGGAGATTGGGATTGACATATATACACTAATATACATAAGATGGATAACTAAAAAGAACCTGCTGTATAAAAAAATAAAGTTAAACTAAAAAATTTAAAAAAAGGGTGGGTCTGGTACATTCCTTGGAAAGAATGAGGGGAAGATAGAAGGAGGTAAGTTCAGAAAGGTTATGGAGGAGG
This sequence comes from Tursiops truncatus, assembly GCF_011762595.2. Taxonomy (NCBI): domain Eukaryota; kingdom Metazoa; phylum Chordata; class Mammalia; order Artiodactyla; family Delphinidae; genus Tursiops; species Tursiops truncatus. The sequence continues at coordinate 35,418,591 of NC_047039.1, forward strand.
GGGCATATTATGCAGGGCCTTGTGCACCAAAACCAGGACTTTGGCTGTTGCTCTGGATAAGATGGGGAATAACTGCAGGCATTTTGTTTGTGATCTAACTTCAGTATTAAAAAGTTCACCCAGGTTTTTGCGTTAAAAGTAGAATGGAGGGGGCTTCCCTGGTAGCGCAGTGGTTGAGAGTCCGCCTGCCGATGCTGGGGACATGGGTTCGTGCCCCGGTCCGGGAAGATCCCACATGCCGCGGAGCGGCTGGGCCGTGAGCCACGGCCGCTGAGCCTGCGCGTCCAGAGCCTGTGCTCTGCAACGGGAGAGGCCACAACAGTGAGAGGCCCGCGTACCGCAAAAAAAAAAAAAAAAAAAAAAAAAAAAAAAGTAGAATGGAGGGGGACAAAGGTGAAATCAAGGAGACTAGTTAGAAACCTATTGTACAATGATCCACTGAAAAATGGCTCAGACTAGGGTAGAGTAGAGAAGTGGTCAGTGTCTGGATACCTTTTGAAAGTGAAATGGATGTTCTTAACAGAGATGAGTCAAGATGATTTAAATGTTTTTAGCTTGAGCAGCTAGTATGGAGTTGTCTTAATGGGGAAGACATGTTTATAGGAAGATCAGAAGTTTGGTTTCAAACATTTTGACGTGTTGAATTTGAGATGTCTACTAGACATCAAGGGGACATGTTAGGAAGGCCGTCAAATTAATACGTGTCACTGTCTCTGTCCCCACAGCTGACCAACCAGGCATGGCTCCGGGATGGGGTTCGAGTCCCCCTCCACCAAGTGCCCTATACTGTGAAGGGCTGTTTCCGCTTCCTGCCCCCAGCCCAGGTCACTGTTGTGGGCAGTTACCTTCTGGGCACCTGCATCCGGCCGGACATCAATGTGGATGTGGCATTGACCATGCCCAGGGTGAGGTTCAGAGTTTGGGGAATGGAGAGGTCTGCCATTTCACCACCTACAAATCCCTCGATCCCTCTCTTTTTCCCACCTCTCGCTTGCCGGGGCATTGAAATCTGAATTCTAAATCCAAAGAACAGACCACTGCAGTTGTCCTGAGGGAGCTTAGATTTGCCATTTGGAACTTTGTCTTCCTCATCTGAGTTGTGGTATTGCTAGCCGTGGCTTAAGCATCCTGGCCAGCAGATGGGGTTGCCAAGCTTTGACCTTGGCTTCATCTCGGCCCCCAAGTTCTCCAACAACGAGGACTTAAGTGACTGGACATCTCTCTCTTCTCCTGACCCCCTCCAGGAGATCCTACAGGACAAGGATGGGCTGAACCAGCGCTACTTCCGCAAGCGTGCCCTCTACCTGGCCCACTTGGCTCACCACCTGTCCCAAGACCCACTCTTTGGCAGTGTTCGCTTTTCCTACACCAATGGCTGCCACCTGAAACCCTCGCTGCTGCTGCGGCCGCATGGTGGGAGGCATATACCGGGTGGAGGGCACCGCATGGGGTGACAAATCCAGTGGGGGAGGAACTAGGGCCTCAAGTCCACGGTGAGAAGCTTGGGCCTCAAGTTGGACGGGAAAGGTGTAAGGCCCTCAAATGGGGAGTGGGGGTGGTGTGGGTGGTACAGGGGCTCCTCCGGCTCCAGGGGGCTGCAGGGTCTCAGCATCTCCCATCTACCCCCAGGGAAGGATGAGCGTCTGGTCACTGTCCGTCTGCATCCATGCCCTCCACCTGACTTTTTCCGCCCGTGCCGCCTGCTGCCGTCCAAGAACAATGTGCGGACTGCCTGGTACCAAGGGCAGAGTCCTTCAGGGGATGGTGAGTATCAAGGTGGAGTTGGAGGGAAGGGTCTTGCGGGGACTTCTCCTCTCACGACTTCCCCTTTCCTCCCACAGGTAGCCCAGAGCCCCCCACCCCCCACTATAACACATGGGTCCTGCAGGACACAGCCCTTGAGTCCCATGCGCAGCTGCTATCAACCGTGCTGGGCTCAGCCTCGGGGCTGAAGGATGGTGTGGCACTTCTGAAGGTCTGGCTGCGGCAGCGGGAACTGGACAAGGTGAGTGGGGACTGGCCCAGCTTCCCTGCCTCACTGAGTGGTGGGTTGGCCCTGAGCTCCGGCCTTTCCCTCCGTCTCCCCCTCAGGGCCTGGGAGGATTCAGTGGGTTCCTTGTCTCCATGCTGGTTGCCTTCCTGGTGTCTACACACAAGATCCATACCACCATGAGCGGCTACCAGGTCCTGAGAAGCACCTTGCAGTTTCTGGGTGAGGCGGCTGGACTCGGAAAGGCCAAGGGCCCCACTCATACCCATCAGGGATCATTCGGTCTCTGGTCCTCAGACAGAGGAGCAAACCGAATCCCAGAGGCAGGCAGTTGCAGCCACCTGTCCGGAGAGTGGGTGTCACGAGGGCTGGGTCCCTAGGGAGGGGGATACCTTCTGACACACCCACCTTCTCTGGCTCATTTCAGCCAGTACAGATCTGACGGTCAACGGGATCAGTTTGTGCTTCAGCTCAGATCCCTCCCTGGTGAGTAGGGCAGTGCTGAGTCTGGGCAAGGCATCCTGAAGTTAAGGCCCAGCCCTGACTGGCTTCTCTCTCCCCCTCCCAGCCGGCCCTGGCTGACTTCCACCAGGCCTTCCCTGTTGTCTTCCTGGACTCCTCAGGCCGTCTCAACCTCTGTGCTGATGTCACTGCCTCCACTTGCCACCAGGTACAGGTGTCGCCCACTCCTGGCTTCCCCAGATGTCCCAGCCCAGACCCTGTCCCTTCTGCCAGCACCAGAACCCCAGAAACTCCTCTCCAGAGACCTTTGGTCAGGCACGTCTCTGGGTCTGGGCCCTGTGTTCCGTAAGGGGAGGGGTGCAGTGCTGGTGGTCTCACGCGGGAGTTCCCTCCTTACTCTGTGGCCCCAGGTGCAGCACGAGGCACGGCTGTCTATGGTGTTGCTGGACAGCAAAGCTGACGATGGGTTCCAGCTGCTGTTGATGACTCCCAAACCTATGGTCCGGGCTTTTGACCACATACTGCAGTAAGTTTCGGGGTGCCAGGATATGCCAGTGAGTCCTGTATCCCTGGGGCTAGTGATGGGGCAAAGGTCCTCAGGCAAGTGCTCAGATAGATCATCCTGGGGGTGGGGGTGGTGATACTTGGGACCAGCAGTACCTGATTCCCCCTCATTGTCCCTCTCTGCCCCCCCAGTCTCCGTCCACTGAGTCGCCTGCAGGCAGCGTGTCACCGACTAAAGCTGTGGCCAGAGCTGCAGGATCATGGTGGGGACTATGTCTCAGCTGCTTTGGGCCCACTAACCACCCTTCTGGAGCAGGGCCTGGGGTCCCGGCTGCACCTGCTGGCCCACTCTCGGCCCCCAGTCTCAGAGGTGAGATGGTGTTGGTTGGGGAGTTTGTGGGACCGAGGCGGGTGGACCCAGGGTCCCAAGAGATACAAAAGACACACCATCCCTCTCACTAGAAAGTGGGTTTCCAGACCAAGCTGTGGGATGCTTGGATTGAGCTCAGCCTTTCTACATCCTACAGTGGGACATCAGCCAGGATCCACCGAAACACAGAGACTCCGGGGTCCTGACCCTGGGATTGCTCCTCCGGCCTGAGGGGCTGACCAGTGTTCTTGAGCTGGGTCCAGAGGCTGACCAGCCTGAGGTGAGGAGCCCTGGAGTCTGAGGGGTGATTTTGTCCTGTCTTGCATTGGAAGGAGTGGAGTGGACTGTCCTCATGCCACCTGGATTGAGGCCTGTCAGGAGACTTCTTTCTTTTTTCTCTTTTTTGCAAGATTTATTTATTATCTATTTAGTTAGTTTATTTTTGGCCGCATTGGTTCTTAGTTGCGGCACGCGGGATCTTTGTTGAGGCATGCAGGATCTTTCATTTTGGTTCACGGACTTCTCTCTAGTTGTGGCGTGTGGGATTTTTCTCCCTAGTTGTGGCGTTCAGGCTCCAGGGTGCATGGGCTCTGTAGTTTGCGGCACGCAGGCTCTCTCGTTGAGGTACGCGAGCTCTGTAGTTGTGGCACGCGGGCTTAGTTGCCCCGCGGCATGTGGCATCTTATTTCCCCGACCAGGGACTGAACCCACATCCCCTGCCTTGTACGGCGGATTCTTTATCGCTGGACCACCAGGGAAGTCCCCTGTTGGGAGATTTCTGACAGAGCCCTTCTTTATTGATCTCTACCACTACCCCTTTCCTCTTCCCAGGCTGCTGACTTCTGCCAGTTCTGGGGATCTCGCTCCGAGCTTCGGCGTTTCCAGGATGGAGCCATTCGGGAAGCTGTGGTCTGGGAGGCAGCCTCTATGGCCCAGAAGCGCCTTATTCCCCACCAGGTGGTCACTCATCTCTTAACACTGTGAGTGTTAGCATCTGAATGCCAGGAGGTAGCCATGGGCTGGGGAGCCTTTTAGGAGGGTCTGGCCCAAGCTTTTGGGGTGAGCAGCCCACATCCAGTAGCTCTTGGCATGGCCCCCAGTGCCCACACTGTGCCTGTGCCCCTTTTCCAGCCATGCTGACATCCCAGATACCTGTGTCCACTATACGGGGGGCCTCCTGGATGCACTGATTCAAAGCCTGAAAGAGGTAAGGGCCCTGCTTCAGGGCTTGGGTTAAGGCTAGGGACTGTAGAGTAAGCAGCCTGTGTGGCTGGATTTGGGGGTGGGGATGGGGGTGGAGAGCCCCATCTTAGCCAGGCTGCACTTCCCAGAGCGTCCAGCAGGGGACTCCCTGGCTCTGCAGCAGCAGCCTGAGCCATGGCTGTATCCCAGGTGGTGGGGCTCTTCTGAAAGGTCGTGCCCTCCTGTCTTTCTTTTCCCTCTCAGACCTCCAGCACAGGTGAGGAGGCCCTGGCAGCTGCGGTGCGTTGCTACGATGACCTCAGTCGCTTGCTGTGGGGACTGGAAGGTCTGCCGCTGACCGTGTCTGCCGTGCAGGGAGCTCACCCAGTGCTGCGCTACACTGAGGTGAGGTGCAAGGGGCAGGGAGCTCTTTCTGCTTCGTGACACCCACCTCTGCTCCACTCACCCGGTATTCTCCCTTCCAGCTTCTTGATTCTGGGCACTCCCTCCCAGTCCCAGGCCTCTTCCTCAGCCCCCCTTCTTCCATAGGTGTTCCCACCAACCGCAGTCCGGCCAGCCTACTCCTTCTATGAACAGCTGCAAGAGCGGGCCTCACTGTTGCCCCGGCCTGACAAGCCCTGTCCAGCCTACGTGGAGCCCATGACTGGTGAGGGAGCTCTTGCGAGGGCGTGAGAGGGACTGTTCTCACCCCAGGCCGCAGGCTGAGGCCTCTCACTCTTCTCCACAGTGGTATGTCACCTGGAGGGCAGTGGGCAGTGGCCGCAGGATGCTGAGGCCATACGGAGGGTCCGGGCTGCCTTCCAGCTGCGCCTGGCAGAGCTGCTGACGCAGCAGCATGGGCTGCAGTGCCGCGCCACAGCCACGCACACCGATGTCCTCAAGGTTCGGCTGGTGCAGGGCAGGGATACCCAGGGAGGGAGGGGACAGGGGTGTCAGGGTGGCCCGCCTCCCATGCCATCCCCTCTTCCAACAGGATGGGTTTGTGTTCCGGATTCGTGTGGCCTATCAGCGGGAGCCCCAGATCCTGAGGGAGACGCGGAGCCCCGAGGGGATCATCTCCTTGAGGGACACTCCCGCCTCCCTCCGCCTTGAGAGGGACACTAGGCAGTTGCCCCTGCTCACCAGCACCTTGCATGGGTATGGCCACCCCCACAGGCTCTTATGTCCATAGACCCTTTCCTGGCCCCATTCTGCTCTCCTGGCCATCTGTCTCGCTGGAAGGCCGGTTGGAGAGATGAGTTCTGGAGTCAGGCAAGTGCCAGAACCCTGGCCCTGCCACTTCACTGGCTGTGTCCCTTGGGCAGGATTCCCCCTCCCCTCAACCTTATTTTTCTCACCTGTAAAATGGGAATCATGCTAGGACCAACCTCTTGGGGTACTAATTAGGAAGATGTGAGATGATACGTGTAATGCATTAGCACAGAAGCCAGTGTTGGGTAAAGTTGAGTAAGTAGCAGCAGCGGGGCTGAAACACTGTTCTTGGGCCCTGAGGGCCTCACTGTCATGGCCACTACCCTCCTCTCCCCGCAGACTCCAGCAGCAGCACCCAGCCTTCTCGGGTGTGGCTCGGCTGGCCAAGCGGTGGGTGCGCGCCCAGCTCCTAGGTGAGGAGCTCACGGATGAGAGCCTGGACCTGGTGGCTGCTGCCCTTTTCCTGCACCCTGAGCCCTTCACCCCTCCCAGGTGATTCCCTCCACCTTTCCCCTAGCCAGGAAGTTCCACTGGGGCCAGTTTTCATCCCCTGTGCTTCAGTCCACATGGGAGAGGTGGCTGAACCAAGGGACAGAAGGGGTTCTAACCCCTGCAATCCACCAGGGGGGCCTAGGCTCTCTGGGCCACGGGGGGCCTGGGCATGTGTGACTGGCCCAGATGCTTTGCTTACCCCTTCTTCTCAGCTCCCCCCAGGTGGGCTTCCTTCGGTTCCTTTTCCTGATATCAACCTTTGATTGGAAGAACAACCCCCTAATTGTCAACCTCAATAATGAGCTCACTGGTAAGTGGTAGGATCAGGGTCGGACTAGTGCAAGAACTACCCTTTGTGGATTGTAGAATAGGGCAGGTAAGGGTTTTCCCTGTCAGTCTGTTAGGTTTTCTCTCTGCCTCCCCTATCCCGGATATCCACTCCTGACCCTGACTGCCTGGGGGTAGGGAATTATTAAGGAGGAAGAGGACCAAATCAAGCCTTTAGGGAGCTCCAAGACTGTAGAGATATGGTTTGCCCACGTGATGATCAGAAACACAGCGGACTGGGGATGGTAAGCAGGCTACCTGGGGGGCTGTGAAGGGAAGAGGAGAGAGGAAGAGGGGCTCTGAACACCAGGTGAGAAGTCTTACGGTGGGGAGCAGGGAACGGTTCAGGCTAGAATACATGCCCAGACCTCTTGGGTCTGGGGTCGGTGGCAGGGGGGGGTGGTGAGTGATGATTTCTGGTTGTAATATGAGGAGCTTCTGGTCCCAGCAGAGAGGAAGGTATCAGCTTTCTAATTCCCCAGGTGTGTGGGAGCCCAGGGTAGGAAGGGGCCAGGGGCAGGCCTCAGCTTGTGCAGGCCCAGAAAGCAGACTAGGGTGCCAGGCAGTGGAAAATTCTGCTTCTGGTCCCAGGCTGGGAGTTTAACACCCTGCCCAGTTGAGGCAGATGCGGTGTCCCTTTCATCGCTTTTGCCATTTGGGGGATGTTGGAACGTCCCTGTGATGGGCAGCTGCTAAGTGTACAGTAGGAGGACCCAGGGCAGTAGAGGGTGTCTGGGGGGAGGAGTAGGCTGACCCAAGACCCCCTCTCCTCCGCAGCGGAGGAGCAGGTGGAGATCCGCAGTGTCTTCCTGGCAACCCGGACAAAACTTCCCGTCATGGTCATCATTACCCCCCAGGATCGCAAAAGCTCTGTATGGACACAGGATGGACCCTCGCCCCAGGTTTAATTTCATTCCTGCTCCCAAATGTGTGGTTTTCTCCCCCAAGGAAAAAGCAGGCCCAGCCTGAGCTATGAGAGACCTGTGGTCAGGTGTGACCTTTCTGATGTATGTGTGTCCCCCAGATCCTACACCAGCTCATGGTCCTGGCAGCCGAGGCCTTGCCTGTCCTAGAGAAGCAGCTAATGGATCCCCAGGGTCCTGGGGACATCAGGGTAAGCCCCGGGCCCAGACTGACTCCAGGGGCTCTGGGGACTCTGCCTTTGAACCATGGAAGTCTGGAGCTCTAGGGGCCCCTGTCTGGTGAGACTGAATCCAGAGAAGGCGTTGCAGCTGCCCACGGCGCCTGGCAGTGGGGGAGCCTGCAGGAGAATCGGGGCCCTGGCTTCACACTTCTACCCTGCTCTCCTCCTGGGGACCCAAGCTGCCACCAACTGGGTCTTGTTGTTCCTGCCTTCAAATGAGCATTTGGGCCCATAGTGGGCGGGTCAGACAAAAGGGAAGGGGGGAGCCAGAGTGGGCATGTGGAGGGGTTTGTGGTCCAGTTCCCAGCTCCCAAGTGGGCACTACCCCTCCTCAGACAGTGTTCCGGCCACCGTTGGACATGTACGACGTGCTGATCCACCTGTCTCCCCGCCACATCCCCCGGCACCGCCAGGCTGTGGACTCGCCAGCTGCCTCCTTCTGCCGGGGCCTGCTTAGTGAGCCGGGGCCTTCCTCCTTGATGCCCGTGCTGGGCTACGATCCTCCTCAGCTCTACCTGGCGCAGCTCAGGGTAGGTCCTCAAGGGCTGACTGACCCTGGGGAGGGGACATCCAGGTGGAGCTGGGGCCGTGGGGGTGGCTCTCAGGTGTCCACCTGTAATCTTGTCTCTGTCCTGCCTTTTCCTAGGAGGCCTTTGGGGACCTGGCCCTTTTCTTCTATGACCAGCATGGCGGAAAGGTGATCGGTGTCCTCTGGAAGCCCACCAGCTTCCAGCCCCAGCCATTAAAGGTGAGCTGGCTGGGGACAGTTGTCTGTTCCTGAGTGTGTACATGTGTTCCACATGGGCATGTGTGTCTGTGTGTGGTTCCACGAGTGACCCGGTGGCGGGTGTGAAACGTGTTTTGGTGTCTCTGCGTGTGCCTCTCGTGACACCTCCATCTACATTTCTCTGATTCTCTCAGGCCTCCAACACAAAGGGGCGCATGGTGGTGTCTCAAGGTGGGGAGCTGGTGATGGTGCCCAATGTAGAAGCCATCCTGGAGGACTTTGCCATCCTGGGCGAAGGCCTAGTCCAGGCTGTGGAGGCCCGAAGTGAGAGGTGGACCGTGTGACCTCCAGCCCAGGAGCAAGCTGTAGATGGACAACAGGACTGCTGACCTCTGGAGCAAGATGTCAATGCTGTGACCACCCTTGCTACATGTGGACCGTCCAAGGAGGGCTTGCTGGCCCGAGCATGCTGAATCATCCCCAACAAAGCCCTGTCCCAGTTTCCTGTCTGATGCCCCAGCATTGGGGCAGGGGCCATGGTGTCCTGTGGAGCTCCCTGAATGAACCCAGGAGATCCATCTACTTGCCAGCCTGGCCTGGGCCTTTTTTATTTTTTCCTTCCCAGGCTGCTCCCAGAAGCCCGGAGAAGAGGCTGTGTGCCCAGGGCTGAGGCTCTGTCCCCACCCCTCTGCCAGGATGTGTGCCTCGACCTCAGTATGCCCTTCGGTGCATCGTCAGGCCTTTTAAATGGGGCTCAGAGAAGGTGTGGCACTGCCTGAGAGTCACAGAGCACCAGCACTGAGCAGTGGAGAGGGGGCTATGTGGGATGAATACACCGCATTGAAAGGGCACAATGCCCTCCTGGGTTGGTTCCACTGCATCCCGGGGTGGGGACATGGAAAAGCACAGAGGACAGGAAGGGGCTGGGTGGGTGAAGGGGTGAGGGGGACTGGTGGTCCCCCATCCAGGAGAGATGCAGAAAGCACTGATTGCTGCCCTGGCCTCTGGTGTCTGACCCCCTCAGGCTCTGTGCTCCTTCAGTGGTGGTGCAGAGGTGAGTGGGACCCAAGACCTGCTCTCCAGGAGCTCCCAGTGCCCTGGGGGAGGGGGTGCTGGTTCCTTTCAGTCTGGTCCACACCCCCTTTGCAGCAGCCTCTCCCTAATCCTGGCTTTTTCCAGACTCAGCTCAAACAGTGACTCCTCCTTAAGCGCTTCCTCGCCCTCAGCCTAAGGTGCACTTTCTCTCTGAAACATTAGAGCAATTACTGCCTGTTCATTTCTCTTTGCAGTCACGTACAGTGGCATGAACTCCCTTGTTTTAAACTGTGATTTAAAATTAAATCATCTAATTTCCCTATGTTATTGGCTTGTCTGCCTTTTCTGCGTGGTTTTGACCTTGTCTCCTACATGTCAGCTCTTTGAGGGCAGGAAACATATTTGAACAGATTTCATGGCACCTAGTACAGTGCTCTGCCCAAGTAGGATACAGGTGTGTGCAGAAGGGGCACCTGGCCCAGGCAGATGGAGGACAGGGCAGGCCACCAGAAGACTTCAAGGAAAAGAGAATCATGATTTGTGATCTCTGCCTAGAATGGGTAGGGTTTTGATGGTGAAAGGCCTGAGAATTAAAAAGTTGATGTTGGGAATTGCTTGGCAGTCCAATGGTTAGGATTCCACACTCTCACAGCTGAGGGCCCAGGTTCAATCCCTGGTTGAGGAACTAAAATCACTCAAGCCATGCAATGCAGCCAAAAAAAAAAAAAAAGGTTTATTGAGTGCCTGCCTAATAAGATACCCTTTGTTATTTTCCATATCTTACATAAGGAAATTGATTATATACCAGCCCTATGAAGTACCTGCTTTTCCTCATTATCATTTTCTGAATGAGGTCAAGTTCAGCTGCAGGTGGGGGCTTGTTTGTAGAGGGACTTGGAGGTCTGGCTATCTGGCTTTATCCTCAAGATGCTTAGCCACACATGGGAACTCTGGTTTCCAATTTTGTCCCAATTCTGTTAGTCTTTGTGAACCTATGCCAGTCCCTGCCTGTCACTGTCATGGGACAGCTTGGCCTGGGGTTGAAATTAGTATAGGGAATACACTGATTGGCTGTGTGAACTGAGGTCTGTGTCCATCTCTCTCCCTGTGCCATTCATTCATGTACTCCAGATCTCAGTGTGCCAGGCTGTATTTTCAGTGAGATACAAGAGATGCAGTCCCAGCCCTGCGGTCGTCCCTGGCTTCTCAGCTTTCCTTTTTCTTAGTCCCTCACATGTGGCAGTCCCTCCGTGGACTCTGGGGAGGGGCAGGGGGTACAGGCTGGTTTCAAACCATCCCGTTTCATCCCAGGGTCAGCTTCAGGCTCGTAGCTTCCTTCACAACTCCAGTGCAGGCAACGCGTGGGATCTGCCTCCAGGTAAGCTCGTGGCTCCAAGAAGTGCAGATACCAGTCCCAATCAGGGGAAATGAGCCTTGGCCCTGCTACCTCGCCATGTGGTCCTGGGCAAGTCACTTCCCCTTGCTGGGCTCAACCTCCCCATCTTTAAAATGGGCATGATAGGGACTTCCCTGGCAGTCCAGTGCTTAGGACTCTGTGCTTCCACTGCAAGGAGCATGGGTTTGATCCCTGGTCAGGGAGCTAAGATCCCTCAAGCCATGCAGTGTGGCCAAAAAAAAAAAAAAAAGAAAAGAAAAGAAAGAAGCCATGATAATGGCTTTGTCAGGTGCCAAGTGTGGCAAGGGAAGAGGGCAGATGACTCAGAAGCCCAAGGAGGTACATCCGCCATGCTTTCTGCACTCCCTGCTCCAGCTTGGGGTGCGGGGTGAGGGGAGCACGAAATCCAGGCTCCAATTTCAATGCTTGCTCCAACCTGTTTTCCTTGGATTTTCTCTGGGAAGTAGGTGAGGAGGCTGGTGTGGTCTAACATGACCTTGGGGGAGAGGGGACATGAGGAGCTGGAACCTCAGGGGAAGAGGACAGGAGCCTAGGAGGAACTCCTGCTGGAGCGAGGGTGTGCAGGGGGATGTGTGTTACAGCGCCGCCCCACGTGCGTCTGCCCCTGTGGGCCTCTGCGTTTGCAGGTAGACATGGATGGGGCGGGAGGCTGTGTGTGACGTATGGTGTGATCTGTCTGCTCTGTGTGTGTTGGACTCGGGTGTGTGCACATCTGTATGTACTAGTGTGCTTGTGCAGGTTTTTGCCTCCAGCTCTGGGTTGCTGTAAAAGGCAAAATCTGCTCTGTTTTTAAAGAGCAAGTCAGGAGGAAAAGCTCTCAGGAGGCAGGAACTCTGGATTCCTTCCTGTAAATCTAAATGGCTGTAAATAAAGGCTTCCCCTTCTTGGGGCTTCAGTTTCCCCAGTTCTGTCAGACCTCCCAAGCCTCTCTATGTAGTCACATTCAGTGAATTCTCAAAGGGTCCTCTCTTCGGGCTGTGCTATCTGACAACCTCCTCTAAACCAGAATCCTTTTAGCTGAAGACCCTGTTTTCCTCTGCCCAGCTCCTTACTTTGGAGAAAAAAAGCAAGACCCCAAAGCCCAGGGGTCCCTGCAGCAGGTTACATTCAGTGAAATCCTGAGGGCTGCTGCATCCCTGACCTAGTAAGTCAGATTGGACTAGTCTGAGGCCCACCACTTCCACCCCAAAAAATATGCACCTAACCCCCTCAACATCTGGTACTCGCTTTGCGAGTCACAGATTAATCTAGGTGAGCGATAAAGATAAAGGGGAGGAGAAGTCTGGGGCACGTGAGTCACCCCCACCTTCCTCAGGAAAGGCCAGCCTGCCCATCTCTCTGCTGCAGAGAGAAGGTGGCATCTTGGGCTGCCCTGGGGCACTAAGGGGGACAAGAGTGTTCCAAACCCAGAGGGAGACTCACTTCCCTCTCCCACTTCAGTTTCTGGAAGAGGGATGGAGAGGATAAGTTTTCTGGTTTGCAACAGGCCCAGAGAGGTGTTGGAACTTGTCTAGGGTCACACAGGGAGTTACAGAGAATCTATGTATCCTGGCTGCAGGCCTTGCTTCTGAGCCTGGGCTTTCCTGGGGCTAAGGGGTTGGGTGATGAGGAATAAAAGAGAGGCCGGAGCTCTGGATCTCTCCAGTGAGGCGGGGAGGAGTGAAAAGCCGGGCCCCTCCCCTGTCCTGGGCTGACTGCCAGTCTTGCCCCTTCCCTTCTGCACAAGGCAGCAGAATGAAGCTGTTATTAGACCCAGGGGAGCAAGGTCAAGGATAGGGGTAGCGGGTGGGAGCATGAGCATTCTGGTCTACCGCAAACCTATGTCTCTGTTTCCCTGTCTGGGAGCTCTCCTCTGTTCTCCCAGACTAGAAACCTCCACAGAACAGAGCTGCGGTCTCCTAGAGACTGCCAAGGCCAAGGTTGGACCCTGACTGAGGGGTCATTGACGGGCATTGAGACCCATCTCCTGTTCCACCTGATGACCAAATGGTTTGGATGAAAAAGATAGATATGATATCCTGGCCTTTCCCCAGTCTCCCTCTCCACTGCCCCAAGGTCTAGAGACGCTCAGGAAGTCATTCCTGAAGTCTGACTGCAGAATCTCCTGCTGCGGGCTGTCCTCTCCTCTTGATCCTTCCCCTGAGACTTCTCTCCCTTGGGGCCAGCAGTGGGTGGCTGCCCTGTAATTAGCACCCAGACTGGGCTTGGATGAGGGGAGAGTATACTGGGGCTCATACATACCCATCACCTTTCTGGAACACCAGATGCAGAGCCTTCCACCACCTGTCCTCCTACAGCCACCTTCAGACCGCAGGCCTCTCAGAGAGCAGTTGTCCTGGGTCCCACCCAGATTCAGGTTCCTGTCTACGCAATTCTGCCTACCTTCAACCTCAGCTTCTTGCCGACCTGCCCTGCCCATTCTGCCTCCTAAATCCCAAATCCAAACCCTCTCATCATGTTGTACCAGGTCACTTTGTCTCCAGACTCCTCAACAGATTCCCCACCTCCTATCTCTGGCTTTTATAAACACTGAACCCAGACCCACAGCCAAGCCCAGACAGGGATACACACAGATAGGCACACAGAACCCCAGGGTCACCCACATGTACACACAGACCTCCATGGGTACACGCATACACAGAGCCAAGAATGCACATGGATACGCACGACATTCATACAGGAGGAAACGTGACTCTAACGAGGCAGCTTCTGGAATGAACCTTTCCTTCTACGTTGACTGTAATACAGTTTTCAAAGCCTGAAACATCCATAATCTTGTCTGATTCTTACAGTGGCCCTGGGTGTGTGTGTGTTGGGGGGAACTCCACCTGAAACCTGCAGGTGACTGATGAGGAAACTGAAACTGAGGGGCCGGGAAAGGGAGCTGGCTCGGCCACCTGACTGGTCAGTGGCCAAGTGAGGCTTGGAGCTGAGCTTCTGGGTCTACAGGAGGGCTCTGCCCCCATCAGCCCAGCCCCTGTGGCTCTGGGCTCTTCCTCAGCACAGGGCCTAGGCCTCCCGTCCCATTCCTCTGCCTCCTCTCTGTGACCCTCTGCTGTCCTCAAAGGGTGCCGAGGGCAGCTCAGGGTGACACCAGAAGGTGAACACAGAGTCCCCAGGATATGGGTCAAAAGGTAGATTTTCTCAAGTTCCATCTGGACATCTGGCCGGAGGTGCCCCGGGGTGTGGTTTGTGTTCACAGGCTCTCCTCCATCTCGTCTGCCTGGAGACAGTGGGTGACTGTTGGTGCAGCAGGAGGAACTGCTTGCCCACTCCCAAGTCTGGGGACGCTCATAAGAGGGTGATTCATCTCTGCCCTCCACTCCCCGTTCCTGTCCAGAGCCAGCCCCCGACTCTCAAGGCCCAGAAATAGGAATAGCATCCAGCAGTGGCCTAAGAGTGGGGCACCCTCTAGACAGGGTGCTGAAGCATGGAGGGACCTGTGGCTCCCTGGCCTCCCTGCCCTCTTCACGTCTCCTCCATATCCGCATGGCGTTTGAATCCAGCTCAACACTTAATGGGGGGGCTTCCCTGGTGGCGCAGTGGTTAAGAATCCACCTGCCAATGCAGGGGACATGGGTTCGAGCCCTGGTCTGGGAACATCCCACATGCCACGGAGCAACTAAGCCCGTGCACCATAACTACTGAAGCCTGTGCGCCACAGCTACGGAAATCTGCGCGCCTAGAGCCCGTGCTCCACAAAAAGAGAAGCCACTGCAGTGAGAAGCCCACGTACTGTAGGGAAGAGTAGCCCCGCTCGCCGCAACTAGAGAAGGCCCGCGCACAGCAGCAAAGACCCAATGCAGCCAAAAATAATAAATAACTAAAATAAATAAATTTATTAAAAAAAAAGCACTTAACGGCAAGTGACTTCTCTCCAACTGTTAGTTTTATCATTTGTGAAAGGGTAAAGTATACACCCACTTCTGGGGGTTGTTTCACAAATGGGAGGAAGTACTTTTTAAAAAAATAAATTTATTTATTTTTATTTTATTTACTTATTTTTTTGTATAAATTTATTATTTTTTTTTGGCTGCCTTGGGTCTTTGTTGCTGTGCATGGGCTTTTTCCACTTGCAGCGAGCGGGGGCTACTCTTTGTTGTGGTGCGCAGGCTCCTTCTCATTGCGGTGGCTTCTCTTGCTACGGAGCACAGGCTCTAGGCACGCAGGCTTCAGTAGTTGTGGAGCACGGGCTCAGTAGCTGTGGCTTGCAAACTCTAGAGTGCAGGCTCAGTAGTTGTGGCGCACAGGCTTAGCTGCTCCGCGGCATGTGGGATCTTCCCGGACTAGGGCTCGAACCCGTGTCCCCTGCATTGACAGGCAGATTCTTAACCACTGTGCCACCAGGGAAGCCCCAGGAAGCACTTTCTAAACTTGAAAAATGTATGTATGTCTGTTTTGGTCAGCCCCTCCCCCATCCCACTCCAATGCTCGGGAAGAGGTTAGGGGTTCAGGGAGGCCGGGGGTCTGTAGTATGACTTGTTTTCTATGTCTACACTCTTCTCCACTCCACTTGCTGACAGCAAGGCCCATGTCTCCTCCTATGCTGGTTCAAGCTGCTCTCATACAGGCAAAAAGAGTTTGGGGGACAGGAAATGAAGGGTGTGTCACCCCTACCCCTTACAGGGCCCCAGCCAGTCCCTCTGGTCCAACAGGCTGGCACTTGAGTCTTCAGCCCTTCCCTTGCCTGGGAACCCACTCCCCCAGCTTCTGACCTCAAGGAGTCACGGCGTCCCATGGGGTGGATCGGCTGTCAGTCGCCTTCCTGGGCACAGCCCTCCTGCCCTCAGCCCTCCTGCACAGGTGAGACACAGACCTTGCTCAAGATGTGTTGGGAGGAGATAGGGCCTCGACATGGGCCTCGTCCTGGAGCTCCCAGGCAGGCAGGCTGGCTTCCAGCCCGTACTCAGGCTTTCCTTCCCTAAGCACAGGAGGGAGCCCAGATGGCTCTGGGTAAGCCGCGTGACTCAGGGTCAGGGCCTGCCTCACCAAGCTCAGGCTCTTCCTGTGAAGCTGAGCTTCCTTCTATCTTTTGCTCCTGGGGGCGCCATTCACACTGACTACAATGAGAATGAGCCCCCTCACCCCAACACCTGCATTCAGTTGTGCAATGAGGTCCTGCTTCAGCCCCCCAGACTCTGGCCAGCCAGCCCAGTGCTTCTGGACAAGCATCCTCAGGCCCTGATCCCTCTTATTCCCAGATGACCCGAGGCGGGCTGACAGGAATAAGGGACCCTTGGAAAGCATTGCATCCTTCCCCCTCCTCCAGGCAGGGTCCTCTCAGGCCCACTAAGAAGCATGAAGCCCTACCCATACCTCCTCAGCTCCAACCCTAAACCATCCCAATATGCATGGTGTGTACATGTATGAACATGTGTGTACACCCTAGTTACAGAAAAGAACCAGTTTGGTGGGAGTATATGGGGTCATGGTCTTGAAGGTTGGACCTTGATTTGGAGTGAGGGGGCATTGGGAACTGGCTCTCGTTCCACTTGCCAAGCCATGTGCTTCGGCATGGCGCTGCATCCACTTGGGAAGTGGGAGGTTGCAAAGATGCTCTATGGTGAGCTGCAGCCCCAGGATTATAGGTGAGCATGTACACGCATGTGCACATGTGTGAGTACATGTAAGTGCACATGTGTAAATAGATGCTACTCGCAAGATACACAGATCCACAGTTATGTGTGTGACCTGCTCCCTCAGGGTGCAGCCCATGTGAACACCTATGTGAACTGAGTGCAAACACATGTGTATATGGGGCCGGGGGGAGGTGTGTGCTCTGCCTGCTGATGGTGGAGCTGCCCCTGTTTTTCTCTGGTTTCCAGGCCAGGCTCGGCTGCTGGCAGGCCCAGGACCAGCAGGAGTGAGGATGGGGTTCTGTGGGCTGGGGCTCCCTACTTTCTTTCAGTGTTGAGGAACCACTTTGCCACTTCCTGCCCTGTGCAGCCCCACCTGGGGCTGTGAGGGGCTGAGAAGCATACCAGGGAGTGGGGAGAAGAGAGTGAAGCCTTGTGACAAGCTTTCCCCCCTTCCCACAGTCTGGGCTCCGGCACCAGGAGTCTAGGGTTTTGTCCTGAGTCACAGATGGGCAGTGGGGCCTCCGACAGGCATTCAGTAATGGCTCCCTGATTCACTCTGGGCCCTCCCAGCCCGTGGGGTTCAGGGGGTACGGTGCTTCTTCCTGGGCCAAGGGTCATGGGGGACCTCTTGTGTGGGGATTACATATGTATGTGAGCCTATGGCTAGACTCTCATGGGCAATGGGATCCTGGGAGCATGTGAACAAAGCTCAGGGTCTATAGGCAAGTACGGCTGCCAGCCTTGGGGGTAGTGTGTGTGCTGCACACCTGCACGTGCACCTGTGAATCTATCTATGTGTGTTGCCAAACCCCATCTATTTGGGCATGAGTCGCCTCTGGAGCCCTCATTTTTTTTTTTTTTTTTTTTTGCGGTACGCGGGCCTCTCACTGTTGTGGCCTCTCCGGTTGCGGAGCACAGGCTCCGGACGCGCAGGCCCAGCGGCCATGGCTCACGGGCCCAGCTGCTCCGCGGCATGTGGGATCTTCCCAGACCGGGGCACGAACCCGTGTCCCCTGCATCGGCAGGCGGACTCTCAACCACTGTGCCACCAGGGAAGCCCTGGAGCCCTCATTTTTGACAGACATTCCTCAAGGGACAAGTCCCCTGGGCCCTTAGCCCACCTGGATTAAGTCCCTTTGGAAAATGTGCTCTTCCCTGGCAAAGCTGCCTTTAGAGACTGGGGTGAGGGCATATTTGCTCCCAGTCCTGTGGGAGTAAGGCCCAGGCTACCAGACCTCCGTTTCCCAATTATCAGATGCAGCATAGGGAACAGGGTTGCCCCATGCCTCCCCTGAGATGGGACTGACACACCCTCAGTTCAGCCAGCTTAATCTCTTAAAGGGACAGACTTGCCCCTGGCCAGGGATCAGCCGGAGTGGGAGAGGCGAGGGTTAAAAGCAGCTGGAACTCGGGACTTCCCCGGTGGTCCAGGGGTTAAGACTCTGCCCTCCCAATGCAGGGGGACCGGGGTTTGATCCCTGGTCAGGGAACTAGATCTGAGTGTGCAGCCAAATAAATAAATATTAAAAACCAAAAAACAAACCAGCTGGAACTCACCTTGCCGGCAAGCATGTGGCCTATGGCATGTCAGGACAACTGCAGCTCAGCCTCTGGAGCCATGTGCAAGATGCACGCAGGTACACGTGTGACAGCTCTGTTAACCCAGCCGTGTTCAACAGGCATGAGCAAAGCCATGAAAAATGCCCAGAAAGGCGGGCTTCCCTGGTGGCGCAGTGGTTGAGAGTCCACCTGCTGATGCAGGGGACGCAGGTTCGTGCCCCGGTCTGGGAGGATCCCACATGCCGCAGAGCAGCTGGGCCCGTGAGCCATGGCCGCTGGGCCTGCGCGTCCGGAGCCTGTGCTCCGCGACGGGAGAGGCCACAGCAGTGAGAGGCCCACGAACCGCCAAAAAAAAAAAAAAAAAAAAAAAAAAAATGCCCAGAAAGTGTGATCAGGCACATAGGACAGATGTCATGTGTGGACACAGCTGAGAACGGAGCAGGTCAAGACATGCAACATGTGACATGTACTAACTGTGCAAGAAGCAAAGGCCGGTGTACTCTGGCTGGAACTCAGCACCTGTGTTCCTGAGTCCACCTGGGTCTGGACTCTGAGAGGATCTCTTCTCCCTTGGGGCCCACAGCCTCCTCCCTCCAGGCCCCTGACTGAGGACACGCCAGGTCCAGCCATCATGTAGAGCTGGGGCTAGTTCCTTTCCTTTCTCTCTTTAAAAAAAAAAAAAAATTCTTTTTGTATTAGCTGATTTTTACTGGAGTACAGCTGCTTTACAATGCTGTATTAGCTTCTACTGCACAGCAAAATGAATCAGCCATACTTATACATATATCCCCTCCCTTTTGGGTTTCCCTCCCACGTAGGACACCACAGTGAATTAAGCAGAGTTCCTTTCCTTTCTGACATGTCTCCTCTCCCCTCCACCGTGGTGAGGATGGCAGCGAGGCTCACTGAGAGTGGCCCAAGGAGGTGTTTTTGGCGGCTCCTTTTCCCCCGTGAGCCCCCGTCCTGCACGTGCCTACACCCCACCATCGGCTCTCAGACTCCACAACCCCGCAGTCTGGTCTCAGCCCCCACACACCTCCTCCCCGGGCCAACACCAGCCCTAAAGCCTCCTCACACCACACACCCCTACCTTCCTTATCAGCGTCCCCCCAACCCAGCGTCCCCTCCAGCCTCCCTAGGCGAGCAGTGCGGGGTGGCCGCCCACTCCTGAGACCGGCACCCGGATCGGCAGGCGGCGGTGCCGGCGGGCGGGGCGCTGCCTCCGGCTTCTATAAAAGGCGCCACTCGGCGCTGACGGCCACTGCTGCTGCGTCCGCCGCCCGCCCGCCCGCCCGCCCGACAGCACCGCCGCCTGCCCCAGCCATGGGTCGACAGAAGGAGCTGGTGTCCCGCTGCGGGGAGATGCTCCACATCCGCTACCAGCTGCTTCGCCAGGCGCTGGCTGAGTGCCTGGGGACCCTCATCCTCGTGGTGAGTGGCAGGAGAAGCCTCTCTCCAGCCCCACACTCCCCAGTCCCTCTGTTCACCGGAGGGTCTGTGTTTTTTAAGACAGCCTTGACCCCTCTCCCAGCTCTGATCCCTCGCCCCCAACTTGACCCCTTCCGGAGCACTCTTCGCCCATAGCGTTAACCCCCTCAGTGACTGACAGTTTCGACTCTTGCCAGGATGACAGCTGTTATGCCCCAGTGACAGCTCTGATCCTTTACCCTCTCACCAGTGACCCAGCCCACAGGCTGGGGACAGCAGTCACCTCTGCAGTCTGGGACCTCCAGCCCTTTCTGGCTTCCACAGCTCCCCAGGTTCCTAGAGTCCCAGCCCTGGGAGGCAGTGGAGGCAGTGGCAAATGGGTCCCTCTTGGGTTATTTGGGTCTTGGATGCCTGGCCCCTAATGAATAATTAAGACTCAGAAGAAAGTCCAAAAGTTGCCCTGCCATAAGGACAGTTTGCCACAGGTGGGGGCAGAGGGCGGGGGCTACACAGCAAACAGCAAGCGGGAAGGAGGGAGGATCCTGAAGACAGGAGTCTGTGGAAGGCAGCTGTGCCTCAGGCACAAAGGACGCGGTGTCACTAAAATTCCTCCCCTAGTGCTGAGCAACTCCCAGACAGATGCTGTCAGCTTCCATGCAGAAGCACTCTGACTTACTTCCCGGGGCCTGAGTTACTGTACAGGTTCTCTGAGGGGGACGCTTCCCTGCCTGGGTTACTCCCCAGTCCCAGTTATGCCCTGGTTATGCCAGTTTGGGTCTGGGTTGTTCCTGGGTGACTCTGCACTTTTGGGTCTGACAGACACACCAGTTATGGGCTCCATTTCCTGTCCCAGTTACTCGCAGATTTTCGGCCACTCTTGTGGTTACACCTGTTTCCCTCTGGGTTACGTCTGGGTTCATTTGCTCTGTTGCAGGGGATGGGGTACTCCGTGTCCCACTTCCAACCCTAGGTGACGTACACCAGGCGGCCCCCTGTGAACTAGCAAGATTAACTAGGGGCAAGTAGGGCTGGATGGCCCACCCTAAATGGGTGGTGGTGGTGGAGCAGATTCTATAGGGAGAGGAAAGCTGGACTCACCTCTGGCTTCCAGGAACAAGAAGGGGGGAAGCCAGGTGGGGCACTTTATCCATACCCCCTCCGCAGACTAGTAGACCTCCCAGTCATCTGCCTCTCTTCTCTCCCAGTGCCAAGTGCCAAGAAGGGAATAGGGGCAGACGCTTGTTTTCCTCCTGCCCCCGAGCCGTGTGTCCCCCCGTCCCTGTCTGATTTTTAGTCCAGCCCCCTGTTTGAGAGCAGCCAGGACAGAGCAAGTTGTCTTCCCTTCACAGAGGGGTCTTCCTATCTCCTCCCTAGTCTCAGTTTGCCTTCCCCCAAAGGAGCAGTCAGGCCTCCCGCTGAGCCCCAGGATCATTTGGCTTCTCCCTGACCACAGAAGGAGGGTGTTATGTCTGTGAAGGCGTTCAGGCTCAGGTGGCTGAGGGGCATTTTGTGTCAGTGCCTGGAGAGGAGAGGCTAGGCCCGGGAGACGCCCAAGTGGTCGGTGAAGGCTTACCTGCATACCTCTGTGGGTTGGGGACCGAGAGCCTGCAGTGGCAGAAGCAAGGCTGGCTTTCGGGCGAGGGAAGCTCCTTTCTCTGAGGCTCCTAGTAAGGTGAGGAGAGGGAGAGTGAGCCCGGAGGAAGAGGAAGAAGAGTCTCAAGGTGGTGGAACTGGCTCTGACAGCTTCTCCCTCCAAGGCCCCCTGGGATGGAGCCAGGTTTGGGCCTCAGGCAGGCAAGGAGCTGAGGCCAGGGCCGGCCAAGCTGGGCAGGGTGCCCCAGACCCTCACATGCCTGTTCCAACACACATACATACTTACACTCTCTGACCTTTGCTCTCACTTGCCTGCACACCTTTGCCCTGCATCACGGCTGCTGGCTTCCCCACTATCTCTTGGTCTTCGTGAAGGATGATCATCAAAATGCTTAACCACCCAGTACAGCAGGACACTGACCCTTTAGAAGTGACGAGGGCCCTTAGCACAGGTTTTGGAAAATTTCTGCTGGATAGGCATAAAGACTTTAGTTATGGAGAGGTGGGAGAGGAGAGCTGGGGCAGGGCTGGAGCAGCTTCGGGGGACACTTTGGGGGCTCAGGGCAATGGCTCTTTGCAGAGGAGCTAGTACAGAAACATTTTTACATTTGAACAAGGGGAACGGACAAATAGCACATTCTGTACTTGCAGGACATCAGGGATTTTAGTCCTCTTGAATACGCACCACCCCCCCAATTTCCAGCAGAAAGCTTAGAACTAGTCTCCCCACTTCCACTGCTCTGGGGGTCCTGGACTATGGCAAGTGAGACTAGACAGATCGCTGTCTTTGGGACCTCCAAATCTGAGTGGGGAACCTGGACCTCTGAGGGCAGGGAGGTCAGGGCAAGTGGAGAGAGGAGGCTCTGGGTCAGGAACAGGTCAAGGAGGCTGAAGATCCTGAGAGGGAGAACAGGGAGAGGCAGGAGCTCTGACACCCCAGATTCAGGAGGACTTCTGCCTTCCTCCCTTTCGTTGTGCCCTCTCCCCCTCAGCTCTTCTTTGGGGCAGGGAGGGAGGCAATTGCAGGTAGGGGATGAGTGAGAGCCTTCCCACCCCTATGGGCCAGGCCTGAAGGGCTGGAGGAGGAACTGCTCAGGTGAGAGTGTCCCCTTCCACCCACTCCTACTGAGAGTCAAGAAAAATCAGTGGAGATGGTTCAGCCATCTTCTGGGCTCGAGGTTGCAAACTTTGCTTCCAGTCCCTTCCATAGGACCCTGTTATTAGTAGAGTTGGGACAGTGGGTAAGACATTGGGTAAGACATTGGGACATTGGGGCTAAGAGGCCATGTCTGCTTCTTCTACGGGTTATAACTGCAGCAGGAGGAGGAGGGGTTCGATTCCAGGAAAGGGCTTCTCGCCCTCCCGTCCTCCCCATGAAGGCAGGGGGAGGTTATTGGCTTCATCCCTGCCCTCTGGAGTGAGACTCACTGGTCCTCACCCTCCCTGCTTTGTTCTGTTTCCTGACACAGCTGTTTGGCTGTGGCTCTGTGGCCCAGGTCGTGCTCAGCCGGGGCACCCACGGTGGTTTCCTCACCATCAACCTGGCCTTTGGCTTCGCCGTCACCCTAGGCATCCTTATCGCTGGCCAGGTCTCTGGTAAGGCCTTACCCCACCCTCAGCCATCACCCCTCCACAGCATTCCCACAAGGTGTCCCGCTGGAGAATAGGGTGGGAGTGGAAGTCATCTCAGAACAGGGCATAGCCAGGGCTTAGCTTTGGGTCCTTGGAAAAGAAGAGTGGTGAAGGAACTTGATACTTGGAAATTTTGACTCTGACCTTGGAATCAGAGATTAGTCGAGTTGGTCTGTTACATAGTCCAACACACCATTCTGTACAAGAAACCCTTCTCTGCATCCCTGGTCACCAGGCCAGAGAGGGGGAGTATGGGGCGGGGGAATCCTGGCCTCCCCACTGTGGCAGGCAGGGGTTAATAGGTTCCATCTCCCCTCTGCCCAGGGGCCCACATGAACCCTGCCGTGACCTTTGCTATGTGCTTGCTGGCGCGTGAGCCCTGGATCAAGCTGCCCATCTACGCCATGGCTCAGACTCTGGGAGCCTTCCTGGGTGCCGGGATCGTTTTTGGGCTGTATTATGGTGAGGCTTCCTACCCTGCCTTCCTCCACTACCCCCTCCCTCTGCTTGGGACCTGCTGGCACCAGGCCTTTCGATGACAGATGGCTGGGGCCTGCCCAGGCCCCGGGCTATGACTCATTCACGCACAGGCCCCAGGTGGGGGTCATGAGGGGAAAGAAATGAGTCGGGCAACAATGGAGTCAGGCCCTCCACCCCTCCACCTTCCCACCCCCGACTCCAGGGTAATAAAGCAGCGATCACACTCACCTGTGACCCCTGGGAGGGTGGGCCTAGCCTGAGAGGGGAGATGGGGCTCAGGCCTCTGCCCTCACCCACTTGATATCTAATCTGTTACCAGATGCAATCTGGGGCTTCGCCAACAACGAGCTTATAGTTTCGGGCCCCAATGGCACAGCCGGCATCTTTGCCACCTACCCCTCTGGACATTTGGACATGGTCAATGGCTTCTTCGACCAGGTACGGGCTGGGGGTGAGTGAGGGGAACTCGGGGAGGAGGACCAGGCTGCCTTGGGTTGCTCATGGGCTGGCTGGGGGAGAGGACTCCTCGTCTAGAGCAGATTCCTAGGAATCTGCAAAGTTAACCAGCAAAAGTCTTAGTACCACTGCTCTGGAGAGCAGAGCACGGGAGATGCCAAGACTCTGAGAGTGGAGGGAGGCTGGAAGGTGGAAGGAGGGGCCGGAAGGTGGACGGGGGCTCTTCTCACCCTGTTCTCCCCACTCCCCAGTTAATTGGCACAGCCTCCCTCATCGTGTGTGTGCTGGCCATTGTGGACCCCTACAATAACCCTGTCCCGCCTGGCCTGGAGGCCTTCACTGTGGGCCTGGTGGTCCTGGTCATCGGCACGTCCATGGGCTTCAACTCTGGCTACGCCGTCAACCCCGCCCGGGACTTCGGCCCTCGCCTTTTCACAGCCATTGCCGGCTGGGGCCCGGAAGTCTTCACGTGAGTGCAGTCCCCGCCAGCGTGCGCCAGCCTGTCTCCCCTCTGCCCTGCCCCACGCGTCCCTGACCACATCTGTCTGCCCCCAGGACCGGCCACCACTGGTGGTGGGTGCCCATCATCTCCCCACTCCTGGGTTCCATCGTGGGTGTCCTCGTGTATCAGCTCATGATCGGCTGGCACCTGGAACCACCTCCACCCTCCACCGATGAGGAGAATGTGAAGCTGTCCCACGTGAAGCACAAGGGGCAGATGTGAATGGGCAGGGGCCTCCCCCTCAACCCCTCTCATGAGCATCCTTTGACTGTGCAGGGGCTGCTTCCTAGAAGCCCTCTTCACGACACCCCTCCCAGGCTAAGAAGCTCCTTGTCTACCACCGCCCCTCTAGAAAGCCCCCTTCAGGATTTTCCATCCTGAAGGAAATAGGATCCAATAGGACCGCTGGCCACTGCCTGTAAGCTGGTGGCACAGGGAGTAGGGCCAATCTAGTCCTTTGTCTCTCAAAGAGAGAGAATGGGCAGCAGATGTGTGCGTGTGCGTGTGTGTGGTTTTCCAGATATTCAGGGCAAAGGACCAAGTGGAAAGGATTCTATCTGTGGGCGTGTGGGGGAGGCCCGGAGGGAGGGAGGGTGTTGTGTCTGTCTATGAGTGAGGAAAGCACCAGGGATCTGCATGTTTCAGGGGCTCCGTGTGGAGGAGGGTCCAGGTACATGTGTTTCTTAGTATGTGTGTGTCTGCTGTTTTTTCTCCACAGGGGGCTTCTATAGGCTTTGGGGGAGGTAGGGTGGGAATATGAGTAGGGCTAGGAGGAGGGGACCACAGCCCAGATGAGGAGCTCTAGCTATTCATACATAAGTAAGAGCGGAGTGATGTGTTTCTGTCACGATGGAGGCATGAGGTGGGTGGGGTGAAGTCCAGGTCATAAGTTTCACGTTTGCTCTTTAAAAAAAGAAAAAAAAAGTATATATATATATATATATATATATATATATATATATATTTGTGTGTGTGTGTCTGTGTGTGTGTGTGTGTGTGTGTATGTAAAAATATTACAGTTTTAGGGATGGGGTTGGGAGACTCTAATAGGCTCTTCATTCCTTTTTTTTTTTTCCTTCACTCCTTTAATCCTCAACTCATGTACTCTTTTGCCTTTTATAAAAAAATAATAAAATATATGCCAATTGTGTAAATATCTCTCTGCTCGCTCTGCTGTTTTCATGGCACCAGCTAAAGAGCTTCGGTGAGTTTGGCCACAGATAGCCAGGGCACCCTCAGGGTAATACTCAAACCTGCCCTAGGGGCAGGGGTCAGTCACACAGACAGGTCAGAGAGCTCCTTCAGCTCAGCTTGAACACAAGAGTCCCACACTCTCCCCCAAGTTTCCATCTTCCTGGGATCCCCCAGTACAATGAATCACATCTTCCCAACCCCTGCACCCACCTACTACCCCAGGAAGGCAGGCTGAAGCCTGGCTTAGGGAAGAACTTTCTCCCAGGCAGAGCTGCCCAAAGGAGAGGACTGCTACCAAAGAAATAGTGAGCTCCCTGTTGTTGGAAGAGACCAATCAGACCGGGAACCTGTTATTGCCTTCTACACCTCGCAGCTGTTTGGGCTCTATCACCTTCAACTAGACCTTGGCCACAGCCCCCTGAGCAGCCTCTCTGACTCCAGTTTGCCCCAGTCAGTCCACACAGCAACCAGAGGGATCTTTCTGAAAACCCCTGCTGAAAGTGGGCCTCTTTCTACCGCTACCCAGCGACCATTCAAATCCCTCCATCCTGCAGTCAGGCCCTCCAGGACCTGGCCCTGGTCCCTACACCTTCCCTCACGATGCTCCATCCACCCCAGACTACTTTGTGTGCTCCTGTGCCTTCTGACCTCACTGCCCACTCACTAAAATCCTCCTGATCTTCTCCATCACCTCCTCCAGGAAGTCATCCCTGCCTTACCCATTCTTTCACCATCTCTACAGTCAGTTGTCTGAACCCAGAGACCACAGCTGCATTCATTCGTGCCTCCTGTGCTTCAGTTCTTCAGTCTGAGGCACCCCTGTGTCCTGTAAGGCTGGGATCTGGGATTGGACTAACTCTGGTGCCCTGACTGAAGCCTGGGAAGCTCTGCTGGGAGATCACACGCCCTTTCCCACCTCCTGCTCCTTCCTTACCGAATCCTCCTCAACTTTCACTGGGAATAAAAAGGGAAGGCGGCCCCAACCCAAGCTCTCCTGCAGAGTTAACCACGTTGGGATGCCTGGGTCTGGAGGAGAACTGTGGTTTTTAGAGGATAAGCCAACTCTTGCTCCCCAGCCACTTCACAGATAAGGAGACCATGGCCCAGAGTGGGTGGGTCGCACAGCCTGGACTCTGGGCAGGTGGGGCTGGGGGAAGGCAGTTCCATCTCAGGTCTCCACCCACTCGTCCCCAGCTCCCAGGAGGCGTGTCTGGAATGTTGAAGGGACCTGAGCCAGAGGGAGTGTCCCCTTCTTAGGCCCTGGGGGGAGAAAGGGCAAACCAAGGGAGGAGAATGTGTGCTTCAGAGTTTCACTGCAGCCACACCTGTCCCGCTTTGGGTACCCTCACTCTGCTATCCTCCCCAGCATGCCCCATGCCCTTTGTCTTCTCTTACTCTCAACTCCTGCAGTTGACCCTGACCAGGGGTGGTGGGAGGGCTTCTGGACCAGTGGTGAACAAGTAGTCAGACCTGGATTCCAAGCCCAGCTTGGCCTCTCTCCAGCTGTGTGATACTGGGGTGGTCATTTTCTTTCCCTGAACCTCAGTTTCCTCATCTGTGAATTGGGAGACATTGAGAGGAGGAGGTAATGGAAGATAATAGTCAATAAATGTCAAAAAAATGATTTTTTCCTGCAGAACAGGGGAGGGGGGATGGTGGTTGGTGGAGAGATCTGAAGGCTGTTTTTTAAAGGTCATTGAATTTAATATCCTCTTCCACCTCAGATTCCTTCCACGAATCTGAAGTTCCTGAGAGGGGGGAGGGAGAACAGGGTGATGGCTTGCCGTGCCCTAACTTGAGGAGGGTTTTGGGAGGAATAGAAGGGAGACACAAGAGGGGGCCACCACGGGTGTAGAGAGCAGAGGAGCATGCAGCCTAGGGAACACGCTGGATGGAAGGTCAGACCGAGTGAGGAAGAGGAAGGCCTGGCCGCCCAGTGACAGAAGCCAAGTAGCAGCATGACCCCTGGGGGCAGGAGCGAAGCTTCCCACCTCCCCACTCCCTTCTAAGATATGCCTCCTACCAGCAGTTCTGTCTGATAGCAAGTTCTAGAAATAAACCTCTTCATCTCTTTCAGAAAAGTAATTTAATCCGTTTGCCAGGGTGGACTTGAGAGAGAACAAGATCCCACGTCTCATCTCTGTCCCTTCTTCCTGAGCTAGTCCTCTCCACAGCCATCTTTGGAGGAGCTCATTGTTCCTTAAAGCTCTGACTTGCTGGCATTGAAATCCACCTCCCTGAAACCTGAGCTGGGTTTCCGTTTCCTTGTGTGCCTGCTCGTGTGTGCGCACACGCAGCTTTGCATCTCTCAGTGCTGCTGGGTGTACCTATCTTTCTCTCAGTCTGTCTGGTATGGCTCTGGGTCTGTGCCCCTGGCTGACCATGCCTCTGTCTCTTTCTGTGTCTCTGTCCCTGCCTGACTCTTTGTGTCTGGGTCTTTCTATGTGTACTTCTAAGTGAACATGTCATGTACCTAAGAGAGTCTGAGTGACCAGTCCCGCTCATCTTACCTCAGGGCATATCTCCTCCTTAATTCCTAGTAATGAGCTCCCTCCTTCTTGCTAACTCTTTCCCCTTGATTTTGTTTGTCTAAAAGCCTGGGTGTGGCCACCCCAGGCTTGGGGAAGCATGGGTGGGGTAGAATTGGGTGGGGTGGGAAGGGGAGAGGAGGGACTACTCCACCCTGAACAGAGACCCCAGAGGCCAGAGATGCCCTTGGTCCCCCACAGGAGGGTCTGTGCAGGTACTGGCCTCCTCATTGGGAGGAGGGAGCCTGTCCTGAGGTGGGGACACTGAGTTGTGCACCTGGGAATGCTGGCAGTGCAAAGGAAGGAGAAAGTCAGGTGGGGAGCCTCCTTCACCTGCAACTTTACCGAATTCATCAATTCATTCATCAATGAATTTGATAAAGCTGCAGGATACAAAATTAATATACAGAAATCTGTTGCATTTCTATAGACTAACAATGAACTAACAGAAAGAGAAACTAAGGGAACAATCCTATTTACCATCGCATCAAAAAGAATAAGATACCTAGGAAAAAGCATACCTAAGGAGGGAAAAGACCTGTACTTGGAAAACTATAAGACACGGATGAAAGAAATTGGAGACAGCACAAACAGATAGAAAGATATACTGTGTTCTTGGACTGGAAGAATTAATATTGTTAAAATGGCTATACTACCTGAGGCCATCTACAGATTCAATGCAATCCTTATCAAAATAGCAAGGATATTTTTCACAGAACTAGAACAAATAATCTTAAATTTTGTATGGACCCTAAGTAGGCAAAACAATCTTGAGAAAGAAGAACAGAGCTGGAGGAATCACGTCCCACCTGACTTTCAGACTATACTACAGTAATCAGAACACTATGGTACTGGCACAGAAAGAGACACATAGATCGATGGAACAGAATAGAGAGCCCAGAAATAAACTCATGCACTTTTTGTCAATTAATCTATGACAAAGGAGGCAAGAATATACAATGGAGAAAAGATAGTCTCTTCAATAAGTGGTGCTGGGAAAACTGGACAACTACATGTAAACTAATGAAATTAGAACACTCTCTAACACTATATACAAAAATAAACTAAAAATGGATTAAAGACCTAAATGTAAGACCAGAGACCATGGGCTTCCCTGGTGGCACGGTGGCTAACAATCCACCTGCCAATGCAGGGGACATGGGTTCAAGCCCTGGTCCGGGAAGATCCCACATGCCGCAGAGCAGCTAAGTCTGCGAGTCACAACTACTGAGCCCACATGCCACAACTACTGAAGCCCATGCACCTAGAGCCCATGCTCCGCAATAAGAGAAGCCACTGCAATGAGAAGCCTGAGCACCGCAATGAAGAGTAGCCCCCGCTCGCCACAACTAGAGAAAGCCCAGCAACAAAGCAACGAAGCAACGAAGACCCAACACAGCCAAAAAAAAAAAAAAGTCCAGAGACAGTAAAACTCCTAGAGGAATACAGGCAGAACACTCTTTGACATAAATAGTAGCAATATTTTTTTTTGGATCAGTCTCCTAAAGCAAAGGAAATAAAACAAAAATGAGCAAATGGGATCTAATTAAACTTAAGAGCTTTTGCACAGCAAAGGAAACCACTGACAAAACGAAAAGACACCTACTGAATGGGAGAAAATATTTTCAAATGATATGACTGATAAGGAGTTAATACCCAACATATATAAACAGCTCATAAAACTCAACATCAAAAAAATAAACAACCCGATTAAAAAATGGTCAGAAGACTTGGATAGACATTTCTCCAAAGAGAACATGCAGATGGCCAAGCAGCACGTGAAAAGATGCTCAACATCACTAATCATCAGGGAAATGCAAATCAAAACCACAATGAGCTATCACCTCATACCTGTCAGAATGGCTATCATCAAAAATAACACAAGTAACAAACATTGGTGAGGATGTGGAGAAAAGGGAACCCTTGGGACTGGTGGTCCAGTGGCTAAGACTCCGAGCTCCCAATGCAGGGGGCGGGCCAGGTTCAATCCCTGGTCAGGGAACTAGATCCCACGTGCATGCTGCAACTAAGAGTTCGCACGCTGCAACTAAATATCCCGCATGCTGCAACTGAGGCCCAGCACAGCCTAAATAAATAAATAAATATGTTTTTTCCAAAAAGAAAGGGAACCCTCATACACTGTTGGTGGGAATATAAATTGGTGCAGCCACTGTGGAAACAGTATGGAGGTTTCTCAAAAAACTAAAAATAGAACTATTATATGACCCAGAAATACCACTCCTGGATATATATCTGAAAAAACCAAAAACACTCATTCTAAAAGATACATGCACTCCAATGTTCATAGTAGCATTGTTTACAATTGATATGGAAAATGATATGGAAACAACCTAAATGTCCATCAACAGATGAATGGATTAAGATGTGGTATATATATTATCCATTCATCTGTTAATCTTAATTCATTCATCTGCTGAATAATATTCCATTATATACATATAATGGAATACTACTTATACTATATGTATACTACATACATGTATATATATATATAAATATATATACAATGGAATACTATTCAGCCATAAAAAAGAATGAAAATTTGTCCTTTGCAACAAAATGGATAGACTTGGAGGGTATTATGCTAAGTGAAATAAGTCAGACAGAGAAAAATACTGTATGATATCACTTTGTGTGTGTGTGTGTGTGTGTGTGTGTGTGTGTGTGTGTGTTTGTGTGTGTGATGTGACTGTAGCAGTCTTATATTTGAAACTCAAGGAGGAAACAACTGTGTTCCAAAACACCTAAATAAGCAGGTCCAAAAACTGAAGGCATTTTTTTTTAACTGCCACATTCACTCCGAAGCCCATTCATCTCCTTCAGCATCCCAAAGATTAAGCACATGTTCTGCTTAGCTATATAGTAAAGTGGCAAACACGCTGCACCACTGACATCACAGGACAGTTGCCTATAAAACTAGACTTCTGACGTTGGGGTCCAGCTTCACTTTCTCTTCATCTGGGAGGGCAGTTGTCTGAGGAACCTCTAGATCCTGCCTGTACTGCGCTGCCAACGCTGAGTCCATGACCACCTCTGGCGGGGCGAGAGCAGGCATGGAGATGAACTCCAAGTTAGGGTCTCCCATCAGTTTTCTAGCAAGCCAGAGGAAGGGCTTTTCAAAGTTGTAGTTACTTTTGGCAGAAGTGTCATAGTACTGAAGATTCTTCTTTCGGTAGAAGACAATTGACTGTGCCTTAACCTTTCTGTCCTTAATACCCACTTTGTTGCCACACAACACGATGGGGATGTTCTCACACACTTGTACAAGATCTCTATGCCAGTTAGGCACGTTCTTGTAAGTAACTCTCAATGTTACATCAAATGGCACACTGAGCTTGGATATAATAGCCATCTCTCAGTCCACCAAATTTCTCCTGACCAGCTGTATCCCATACATTGAACTTAATAGGTCCTCTGTTGGTATGGAACACAAGGCGATGGACCTCAACACCCAAGGTAGCTACATACTTCTCAAATTCACCAGATGACGTTTCACAAATGTAGTTTTTCCAGTACCACCATCACCAACCAATACAAGTTTGAACTGAACTTGGGGTTCTCATTGGGCAGCCATCGTGATGTTACTTCTAGAAGCGTCTCCACGCCTGTCTGACTGAGGGCTGGAAAGTTGGCAGAAGCCTGTATGATATCATTTATATGTGGAATCTAAAAAATATAACAAACTAGTGAATATAACAAAAAAGAAACTGACTCATAGATACAGAGAACAAACTGGTGGTTATCAGATGGGATATGGAAGGTGGGGGAGGGGTAATATAGGGGTAGGGGATTAAGAGGTACAAACTACTATATATAAAATAAGCTACAAGGATATACTGTACAAACCAAGGAGGGACTTCCCTGGTGGTCCAGTAGTTAAGACTTCACGCTCCCAATGCAGGGGGCACAGGTTTGATCCCTGGTCGGGGAACTAAGATCCCACCTGCTGCATGGTGTGGCCAGAAAAAAAAAAAAACCAAAAAAAAACACACAAAAAGAGCACAGGGAATATAGCCAATATTATTATTATTATTTTGCGGTACGCGGGCCTCTCACTGTTGTGGCCTCTCCCGCTGCGGAGCACAGGCTCCGGATGCGCAGGCTCAGAGGCCATGGCTCACGGGCCCAGCCGCTCCGCGGCATGTGGGATCCTCCCGGACTGGGGCACGAACCCGCGTCCGTGTATTGGCAGGCAGACTCTCAACCACTGCGCCACCAGGGAAGCCCTATAGCCAATATTTTATAGTAACTATAAATGGAGTATAACCTTTAAAAATTGTGAATTACTATACTGTACACCTGTAACTTATATAATGTACATCAACTGTACTTCAATTAAAAAAATAAAGGGCTTCAGCCTGGTTGTTTAGCCCCAATTCCTCCAACTCAAGTGGAACCAACTTTCCCTAGGAAGACTGGAGTCAGGGGAGATGAAACCAGAGCCCCTTTCCCATCCTGGTTCTTCTCCAGAAAACTCAGGTTCCTGAGTGATGGAGAGGTAGGCACCCCACCATTTTGTGGGGCTCTGGGGATCTGGTAGAGGTGGAGAATGGTTGCAGTGATGCATTAGGGGTTTAGAGGGAGAGGGTTGATCCCAGGGTGGCTGAAGACAGAAGCAAAAATCCCAGTCTGTGTTTCCAAACCTTGTTTCTTTGCTACTCAGGAAATCCTTCCTCAGGGTTCACTGCCATCCTGCTTCAGCTCCCAGGACAATTACCATGACACTGGGGGTCTTTTCCAGCTCTCACCAATGCACCGGGAGTTCCAGTAGCTTTGGGAGGAGAAAGAGGGTCTGTGTGCCCCTACCCAATCCTGCATATGACCCAAGGAGAGGAGGTCTGGGGGTCACTAATGGGGGGGGTCTTATGGACAGCTGAGGTTGCCAGTGGGGTGAGGTTATGAAGAGGCTGAAAACTGACTAATAATCTGACACCTCCCTGGATTGCCTTGGTCATATCTTCAAGTCAGATGTGATGTGGTGTGGAGAAGGGGTGGGTGTTACTCTTCTCTGTCTCCAGAGCTCTTTGGGGATAAAGGCTTAAACCAGATGCAGTCATCTCAACCAGCTTCTCTGATCCTTGCTCTGGGAAGTCTTCTTGGCCCACTCCCAGGAACCTCTAGCCCCTGTCTCTTCTCTGGAAGCCCCTTTGAGGAATGATGGACTTTTGCCAGGCTTCCTCACTGTGCTCAGAGCCAAGGAGGCCTGACTGGGTGAGGGAAGGGAGGACTCTGGGAATTCTGATAACCACCTGGACATGGTCCACCGCTCATCTCCATGGAGACACCCCACCCCCACCCCATAGCCAAGGAAGTACCTGGAATGTCCTGCCTCCCACCCTCATCCTTTGCCTCTCTGCTCAGGGTCACTGCCAGGGCCTGGCCGGAAACAGATGAGATGGGGGAGTAGGGAGGGGACTGGCTTAAGCAGGGAGGCAGGCTGCAGGCTCTGGTCTGAGGGAGCTCCTTCCTAGGAGAGGTAGCCTTTAGCTACCCAGGGAAGTCAGCTCCCCAGTTCCAAGTCAGGGGTGGAGAAGGGAAACTGATCCCGGCCTGTGGACAAAGTCTCCCCTTTATTGGACTGAAGGTTTATAGCTTGAGCCACCTTTGGCCCTAAGAGGTACGAGCATGCCCACATACATGTGAGGGTGTGTCTGCTGTAACTGGTGAAGGACTGGAGGGGTTGTGCATTTTTTCTTAGTTCCCCAACCAAGGATTGAACCGTCACCTTCAGCAGTGAAAGCTCGGAGTTCTAACCACTGGACTGCCAGGGAATTCTGGGGGCTGGGGGTGTGTGTACCTATTCACACAAGTGCATTTACACGCTCACTCACTCACTCACCAACACACCCAGGCACACTCACTTCACATTCAACCCACCTATATTCATACATGCACACTCATACTCTGACAGTGACTCACACTCACCCACACTCTGGTGCTCAAACACACTTAGATACATTCCTGTACACCCAGTACTTCCACGTTCAAACTCTGACGCGCACCTCCACTCCATGGCCTCACACACACATACTCTTACAGCCATGCACGCTTAAGTACACGTCAACACACCCACTCACAGTTGAATACACACTTACCCAGCTCGAAGGCACTCCTCCTTGCAGGTCGCCAGAAGCCACACATCTGTGCAATGAGTCTGATGTGTGTGTGTGGGTGAGTGCAGAGACAGGAGGTAAAGAGGTGGGCATCACAGGGGTCAGGATGTGGGCTTGGGAAGCCTTTAGGTGTTGAGGTCACAACCCAGATTTTCAGGGCAAGGGGTCAGGAAGCAGGAGGTTTAGAGAATGTGGATGAGAGTCCCAGTGCCTGGGCAGGACACATAGTAACTGTTGACAAATACTTGCTGAATAAGAGAACAGCAGGATTGACTAAAACTCCCGATTTCCAGTTGGTAGAGCTGCCTGTCTGTGTCACAGAAGTTTAGAATCCTAGGCAACCAAAGAGTCAGGGCCATCTCACCCTCTGAAGTCAACGGCTCTCCATCCTCACTGCCATCCCCCAGAGCAGGAGGCTGAGTCTTAGATGCAGGTGACTTCAGACATAGAGAACAGGCTTCTGGTTTCCAAGGGGGAGGGAGGTGGGGAAGGGATGGAGTGGGAGTTTGGGATTAACAGATGCAAACTATTATATATAGGATGGATAAACAACAAGATCCTACTGTATAGCACAGGGAACCATATTCAGTATCTTATGATAAACCATAATGGAAAAGAATTTTTTAAAAATCTTGTATTCCCCAGCCTTCAGAACTGTGAGAAATAAATGTTTATTGTTTAAGCCAATAAATAAATGAATAAATAAATAAATAAATACAGGTGACTTACATGAAGCTACTAGGTCAGGCAGTGCCAGTCCAGACCTAGGTCCCAGTCTCAGGGGAAGCTTCTAAGCCCAGTGACACTTGAGTGAAGACAGAAGCCACAGCAGGCCTAGCTGCTTGGGGATGAACAGAAAGTGACTAAGCTGTGGCCTGTCCCAGGGATTTGGGCCCTAGCCAGGAAAGATGGGGACCTGTTGGGGTCCCTTAAGGTATACAGGATCAAGAAGACCAGCAGAAACTCTGCAGAAAAACTCCTGGAAAAGTCTCATATATAAATTTGTACCTCTGGTCTTTCTGCCAGAGGGCTTGGGTTTAATTCATTTGTTTCCTTATTATTTCATCAAATATTTATTGAGGATCTTTTTCATGCCAGGTTGCGGTAGATACCAGGATTACTATAATGAGCAAGATATATACAAGATCATATAGGGTGCACCTGGGTGCACAAAAATCTGACTCGATCTGATTTGGGCAGCAGTGGTAATTCATTGGCTCAGAAAACTGAAAAATCAGAGGAAAACTTCAGGTGAGGCTTGATCCAGCACTCATTTCCATTCTGTTTTTCCTCTCCTCCTTCCATGAGGCGTCAGCCTCATCCTAAACCTGGATTCTCTTATGGTTCCAAGACACCTGACTCCAGGCTACATGCTTCTTGTTAATGTCCAGCAGGGAAGAGGGAGCATCATTGTCACCACAGTTCCAGAAAATACCCAGAGGCACACTCTGATTGGACCAGCTTGGCTTCATGCCCAGCCCTGTGTCACAAGCATGGCCCAATTAATTGGATTAGCTTAAGTCACATGTTCCATCTCTGGCCCCAAGAGAGATGTCAGCTGCACCCAAACAAAATGGATTACCAAATGGAAATGAGGACTGTTAGGAAAAGGGAAACCAGAGCCTACCAAATAGTTCCTGTCTTCATGGAACTTAAAGATGAATTAGTGGAGGAGACTACAAATACAATCAAACAGGTGAAATTGGGAATTGGGACATTTTACCAGAACAAAACATTTCTACAGGACTGGATACATAATTTGTGGGGCCTAGTGTAAAATGAAAATGCCCTTTATTCAAAAATTATTTAGAATTTCAAGACAGCAACAGTATTAAATCAAGTGTAGGGCCCTTTTAAGGCCCAGGTCACCTGTCCATAAAGCCAGCCCTGTACCTCTTCATTGAGACCTGAAGAAGGAGAAGGAATCAGCCAGATGGGGTACTCCAGGTAGCAGTAACAGTTTGTGCAAAAGCCTGGTGGCAGGAGATCAGGTTCCCTGGAAAAGCTGGAGGGAATTCAGTTGCGGCTGGAGCTTAGAGTACTAGATGAGACTGGAAAGTGGGTGTGGCCATGTCGGGTAGGATACCGGTCATGGAGTATCTGGGAAACTGAAGCTTCCTAAGTCTCCTGTTTAGTGGCCCCGTGAGCCCATCCATCACCAAGCTAACGGGCAGGAAGGAGCCAGCTGGGGGCCAGACCCTGCCTTGGAAGGAGATCAGATGATCAGGAAAGTAAGTGGAGTATGATGAGAGGCCTGGGTGTCAAGAGCACCAGGCTGCTCTGAGACCCAAAGCAAGTCCCAGCACAGAAGTTCTATGATTCTCTTCTGGGGTTCCTAACAGTCTTAGATTCAGATGATGGAAGGAAGGAAGGAAAGAAGGAAAGGAGGGAGGGAGAGAGGAGGGAGGGAGGGAAGGAAGAAGGAAGGAAGGAGGGAAGGGAGGAGAGAAAGAAATTCCCTTTTTATAGCAGGTCTTATGTTAGTAACAAACTGCTGAAGGCTTGGGGAGATGGAGGGAGCTTACTCTGCACAAACCTAACACGTTCAAGTTGAGTATCAGGCACTCCTGTTCTTGGAAATCAGGCTGGTGGTGATTTCTCACTGGCCCTTTATCCTACTTAGCATCCTAGCCTCTGGCCACATCACAGGTTTTTTTTCTCTTCTTACTTTCCCTCCTCACTTTCTCCCCCTGGATTGCTCACTATACTCTAAACGTTTTTGGTAAAGTATTCAGCTGAGCAAAGGGTCACTAACACAGGTCCTGAGATTTTCTTTAATGGGACCCACTCTCCTCAGGTTTTAAAAAGCAGTCTGCCCTCCTCCTTTACAAGGGAATAGAACTCTCTCTCCATGGTGACTGCCATTTACCTGTCTGTCCCCGAGACTGAGCTTCATGGAGACAGGGAAACAGGTCTGACTGTAAAAGCTAGCGCCTCATATGATGCAAGGGGTTCAGTAAATATTTGCCGAATGAATGGATGGGATTATTCAGATCTCCCCTCGAAGCCCACGTTTTTTCTCTCTCCTTCCAGGGAATGGTTATGACAAAGCATTAGAAGAATCAGCTGTGGAAGAAGCTGGTGGAATAGACAAATCCCCGGCTAGGACAGCTGTGGAAGCTGTAGTCTCCAAGGAGAGGGAGTTTAGGGGTTCTTGGTGGACCTCAGATTGGGGTGGATGTGTGCCCAGGACAGAGGAGGCAGAGGCAACACTAAGGTTTCTTTCTTTTTTTTTTGTGGTACGCGGACCTCTCACTGTTGTGGCCTCTCCCGTTGCGGAACACAGGCTCTGGAACACTAAGGTTTCTTGATGAGCCTGGACGTAGCCAAGAAAGGCACCCAGCCAGCCCCTCTGGCTGTGGCTGCACCCAGAGATCTTATCTGGGGGCAGCTGATGGATGGTCCTGAGTCATGGGACCTGCAGCCTAGAAAACAGTTCTGATGTTGAAACAGGCCCAGGGGAGGGGGCAGGGTAGGTGTCTCTACAGCACAGACATCTTCACCTCCCACATTTCGTGTCAACCCCGGGTCACCTTTATTGTCATCACTCATCTCCCATCCTGTCACTCATTTGCCACCCTCATTAGCATCCCTGCATCACAACCACTGTCACTTTCTTAACCGTGCTGTCACTCGACCCAGTTTCCATCACCGTGTTACCGTCTCCAGATTGCCACCATCCCTGTCCCAGCCCCATGCCCAAGGCTGTTGCTACCTGAACCCACACTGTCTTCTTTATTAAAGGCCTTTACCCAACCCTGCCACTGGCTAGTTCCATTCCCGTCTCCCTGTCACTTTCACTGTTACCACCTGTGCCTATCATCCTCGTCATCCTAGTCACTACAGCCCTTACCACCTGTCCCAGTCTCTATCACCTCTAAGTCCTCTGCACCGTCACCACCTTTCCCAGGTTAGTTCACCAGCACCGCCCATCTCCGCCACCCCCATCACTGTCATCAACATCTTCCTGTTTCCAGCCCCTCACCTAGGTCTCGAAATGGGCTTTCCCCTCTGGGGTAGACATTCTCAGCATGGGCCCACCTCTGAGCCTTTGCTCCTGCCTTTCCAGCCTCTGGCCTCCTCTGGGTTTCTGTATCTGGAATTGCCAAGCTCTTTACCTTTGCTCTCTGCTCTGGCCAGGGGTGCTTCATTTCACCATGTTGTCTGGACCCTGGGGCCATGCACTTATTCCCAGAGTATTGAAAGAGTACTAGGTAGAGGCCTTACCAGGAAGCCCTGAACCTTCTCTGCCTATACCTATGACATCTGGCAGTTCTTCCACCCAGGCGAGACCTAAACTTTCCAGTTATTGCTGAATTTCTTGAATTTTGTTCAGATTCTTTTGCGTTGGTACCACTTTTTGAAGGGAAGCTCTGCCAAGATGCACTTACGGCAGTGCTCTGATAAGGGCATTCCTCCCTCAGTGGGGTCCCAGTCTGGTTCAGCTGTGGGTACTGTCAAGCGCTTCAGGTGTACCATTTGGGTCTGTTAGGTGGAGCTAGTACGCTTCTTCCCTGGCCTTATCAATGACCGTTCTCCTTTCATCTCCTGTAAACATTATATTGAGAAGAATGTCTGCCCATGAAGGGTGGTAGGTAGCAAAAATAGAAGTGAGGATCCTCCCTATAAGGAAGGTTGTGATCTTTCTCATTAAACAAGTCTGAGGTGGAGAAAGGACCGTGCATCCATAGAAACCCAGCCAGCTGGCCATTTGCATTTAGACTTCCTACAGGATAACTGCGTAAGGGAAATTGCCCTGCCCCGGGAGTGGCTCCTGGCCCTAACTGGGTGCCCTGTCAGGTTTAGATGGACAATACCAGACCAGGTCCATGTGCCTCAGGAACAAACACAAGATTTTCTCTTTCTTTTTCTTTTTTTTTTTCAAATATTTATTTGTTTATTATTTATTTATTTGGCTGTGTCAAGTTTTAGTTGTGGCACACGAGATCTTTAGTTGCGGCATGCAGGATCTAGTTCCCTGACCAAAGATCAAACCCAGGCCCCCTGCATTGGAAGCACAGAGCCTTAACCACTGGACCGCCAGGGAAGTCCTCACAGGATATTCTTTCTTTCTGTTTTTTTGTTTTGTTTTGTTTTGTTTTGTTTTTTAATTAATTAATTAATTTATTGGCTGTGTTGGGTCTTTGTTGCGGTGTGCGGGCTTCTCATTGTGGTGGCTTCTCTTGTTGCGGAGCACGGGCTCTAGGCATGCGGGCTTCAGTAGTTGTGGCGCACGGGCTCAGTTGCTCCGCAGCATGTGGTATCTTCCCCGACCAGGGATCAAACCCGTGTCCCCTGCATTGGCAGGTGGATTCTTAACCACTGCACCACCGGGGAAGTCCCTATTCTTTCTTTTCTTAAATTTAATTTTATTTATTTATTTTTGCCTGTGTTGGGTCTTCGTTGCTGCCCATGGGCTTTCTCTAGTTGTGGCAAGCGGGGGTTACTCTTTGTTGTGGTGCACAGGCTTCTCATTGTGGTGGCTTCTCTTATTGTGGATCATGGACTCTAGGCACATGGGCCTCAGTAGTTGTGGCACGTGGGCCTCAGTAGTTGTGGTGCACGGGCTCAGTAGTTGTGGCCCACGGGCTCTAGAGCACAGGATCAGTAGTTGTGGAGCAAGGGCTTAGTTGCTCCGCGACATGTGAGATCTTCCCGGACCAGGGCTCGAACCCATGTCCCCTGCATTAGCAGGCGGATTCTTAACCACTGCATCACCAGGGAAGTTCCCCCGTAGGATTTTCTAATTGATGCCTATAAGGATGGGGAGTCAGTCTGACCACTTCCTGAGCCCCAGTGTTAGGAATTGGGTATAGGAATGGGAGGCTGTGGAAGGAGTGGATATCTTGGCATAGCGGCTAGAGTGCCTGGGACAGCCATCTCAGCCAGTAAAGTAACAAATCCTCACTCTAATCTTCCTTTTTAAATTTTAATTACAGAATAGTTCTAATTGCAGGATTGTACAGAGCCATTCAAAAGCCACCATTCAGGCTTCCTTGTGGTGCAGTGGTTGAGAGTCCACCTGCCGATGCAGGGGACACGGGTTCGTGCCCTGGTCCGGGAAGATCCCATGTGCCGCGGAGCGGCTGGGCCCGTGAGCCATGGCCGCTGAGCCTGTGCGTCCGGAGCCCGTGCTCCGCAACGGGAGAGGCCACAACAGTGAGAGGCCCGCATACCGCAAGAAAAAAGAAAAATTATAAAGTGAATGTCCCTTCCTCCAGGAAAGCTTCCCTGGTGTCCCCCTCTGCCCAGCTTGGTTAGGTGCCCCTCCTCTCAACTCCTACATGCCCTTGTGCTTTTTATCTCTGATCTCTGCATTGTGACTTCTTATTTGCTCACCAGCTTCCCTACAGGCCTTGTAAGCTCTCCAGTGCTGGGCCTATGACTTGTTCTTCATGGCCCGTCCGGCAACCAGAACTTGGTAGGTCTTCCAAGACTGTTGAATGAGTGAATGAATGAATAAATGAGTAATTAATGAATCAAGTACCCTTGTAGGAACTGATTAATACTTCTTAAGATGCTCAGAAGTAGACATTCAGAAAAAAGATGCCCTTGAAGGATCCATAGATTCTCCAAAGGGGATGAAATCGTCTTATGATCTAAGAAATAATGTGAATTTGATAGGCAAGAATTTGGGAGCGAATGTGTCGTTAGGAACAGCGGTGTACTAAGTGAGGGGCAACGTGAGTGATCCACTCTTTCTGAAAGAAGTATTTTATTATTGACATTGTTTAGAATTGCTGCTGCTGATGATAATAAGCAGACTGACTTTTAGTCAGTTCGGTGGTTTTTCAGTTCTCTGCAGGTCACGCACCCCCTGTTGCTTGTCCCCAGGGAGGACTGCTCCCACCCCACCCCCGTGTAGTATGCCACTGGTAAGGAACACTGATTACTGGGTGAGCTGGTCTGTTTTCTTCCCCTCAACACTGAGCTGGGAGTGATGTCAAAGGTATCCAACTTCTCAAAATTCTGCAGGGCAAGGTTGTCCTCTGCTAGAATTGACGCTGGCCCCTGACTCCTCTGGTACCCCCAGCTTCCTCCGGGGAACCCTCTGAGTCTCCTGGCTAGTGGCTGTCCATGGCAAGGAGGCCATCCTGTGCAGGGATGGGAGACTATGCATAGGACCCAGCCCTGGATCTAGTCTTGTCCCTACCACTAACCCACCCTGAGGCCTTGGGCCGGCTCTCAGGGTCCACACTCTCAAGGCCCTCTCGGGGCCTCATTTTGCCCACTCATAACACTGGGGCTTTTGGTGACCTCTCCTCTCACTGACCTGAGTGAGACAGTCTATACCACAGGGCACTAGCTAGGTTGGGTGTGTCAGCCAGCAGGACAGAAGGCGAGTCTGGACAGGTGGACAGTGGAGCCTGGGCCCCAGGACGGGGTGTGTGTGTATGTGTCGTGGAGAGGGGGTAGGCGAGGGTGGATCCCAGGCAAAGGTCAAAGATGGGAGAGGTGGTTCCAGCAGGTCAGCTGACCTGGCCTGGTTACAGCCCTCAGGAAATGCAGAGATACAAGCTGGGTTGGGCTAGGTCCTGGCTCTGCCATGGGGTTGGGGAAGGGCCGGGGGTGGAGAGCTACCCCTTGGTGAGGTCACTTCTAAGGTGGGAGCCAAGGTTCCTTTCTGGGAAGGAAAGGCGGTGTCATGAAAGCAGGAAGGATTTAGGTGAGACTGCAGCGGGGGCAGATGATGGTGGATCAGGGAGGATGAGGTGCCTCTTCTTGGACTGCTTCCCAGGAGGGTGGGGAAAAGTCATTCCACCCAGCCCCAGTGGGAGAGAGCTGTTTTGTTCGAAGGCAAGGGAGATAGGATGACCCGGGGAACAAAGTAGCCTGTAGCTCTGAGCCAGGGTTTAGGGGATTCACAGTTGAAGAGGAAGCCCTGGGATATCTAAGCCTTGGTTCAGGCACCTGCCAGCCCTGGACTGCGGTTGTTTCTCTGTGAAATGGGGAGAATCTCCTTGGTCCTCGTCTACCAAAGACAAAGTGTTTCCTGATCTGGTCACCAAAGACCAGGGAGTCTCCCTTATAAATTCCTTCTGAAGTGTTGGGGAGCTAAGACAAAACTCCGTTGAAATTTGGGCTGAGTGAGGTGGAGAGTGGAGAGCCTGGACCTGTTGGGGGTAGAGTGATGCTTTAGGATATAAGTCGCCTGACCAGATATCCCCACCCAAAGGTGCCCACAGCAACTAGGCAACATTCTGACCCTGCCTTCCCAGACATTCTGAACTCCTGGATTAAGCCTCTCTCATCAGCCCACTTCCCTAATCCTGTTTCTTTGCTGCAGGGTCCTTCCTCAAGACTCCTCGGCCCTTCCTTGCTTCATTCCATAAATATTTGTCCAGCACCTGTTATTTGCCAGGTATTTTCTAAGCTCTAGGGATTCAGAGGTGAACAAGATTGTTGGTCCTTGTGCTCAGTCCCCCCTCAGGGGAAAACAGGCAGGAAAATAAGTGAGGTAGCTTTGCCTTTACTGGCTACGTGAGAGGGCCACATGGCTGTGGGAGCTCAGAGAAGCCCAGGGGAGGTCAGGGCCAAGGTAACATAGACCCTTGAGCCTGGAAGGGTCAGTGGGAGTTTGCCAGGGAGGCCATGGGGGACAGCCTGGTTCAGAGACAGAGGCAGAGGTTCTGAAGCCACTCCAATAAGCTTACAAGGGCCAATTGTTACATTTTCAGGAATTTGGCAAACCGCTTGTTAAACACAGACATTATGAAAAATTAAATTGTATAAATGTATAATCACAGACATTATTTTTAAAACAAAGGTAATAATTAATGAAACATTCCTTCCTAATTGTTATTACATTTTATGCTCTTGAAGTTATTTATATCTACTGAATCTTTGGGTGGAGGAACTACCTAACGGTGTATGGCTGCTTAGCTCTACGTTGGTAGTTTATAAACAGTCATGGTGG
Organism: Tursiops truncatus; assembly: GCF_011762595.2. Lineage (NCBI taxonomy): Eukaryota > Metazoa > Chordata > Mammalia > Artiodactyla > Delphinidae > Tursiops > Tursiops truncatus. Next base: position 35,461,456 of record NC_047039.1, read on the forward strand.
TAGTATTTGCATCATTGAAAAAAATTTTTTTTTTTTTTTTCCTGGCCGCACCACGCAGCTTGTGGGATCTTAGTTCCCCGACCAGGGACTGAACCTGGGCCCTCGGTAGTGAGAGTACAGAGTCCTAACCACTGGACCGCCAGGGCATTCTCTGCATCATTGAAATAAACTAACACTACACATCAGGGCTTAATTTATGGTTTTGTTGACTGCATGGACCAGGGGTTAACAAACTACAGCTTGCAGGTCAAATCCAGCCTGTGAGCTAATAACGGTTTTTATATTATTTAATAGTTAAGATATTTTGTGACGGAAATTCAAAATTCAGCTATCGCAAATGAAGTTGTATTGGAACACAGCCTCGTGCATTTGTTTACGTACTGTCTGTGGCTGCTTTCATGCGGCCACGGCAGAGCTGAGTAGTTGAACAGGGATTGTATGCCCTACGAAACCTAAAATATTTACCATTTGACCCGTAACAAAAACGTTTATTGACCTCTGGTCTAGACTTAAGAAAGCGATGGAGAAAACATTAACACAGATGAAACATAAACGTTTGTCATTTCTATGGCCGTTACGTTGTGAATAGCACAAAACCTTGAGGAAACATTCTTCCAATATTTGAAGACCGTCATCCAATTCAGCAAAAAAGGTCACGTATCTTTGGTGAATGACTGATGTTTCAAATACGTGTCGTTGTTCTTTTACTTTTGTCTTACTCTTTAATGTAAATGAAAATATCAGCCAACATTAAGGTCAGGACTATGCTCGTTAGTCAATGATGTGAATGACTTTTTGCAGAATTGAATAGTAATCAAGCATTTGTTCACAATCTGATTTTGTCAGATCTTGGATGAACTGCAACCACAGATTGGCTACAGATGTTAAGGGTTGGCAAAAATCGAAGAGAGAATTCTACAGAGCAATTGATGCTGTAGAATTTACAATAAAGAACACTGTATATTTTAGTAGTATTTGTAAATTGTGTGCTATTTCACAGCTTTGTACCAATAAAATGTATGATAAATTTGTGTACGTATATAGAAGTACACATTATTTCTAGAAAGCCAGGTGTTAAGCATTCATCAGCACACCGTGGAACAGAGGGTTCAGGCAGAGAGGGTCCAGGGGAGTCCAGGTATTCAGGGCAGAGTGAGAGGGGAGATGGTGAGGCTGGAGCACTGGAACAGGTGTGAAGGGCCTTGTGAGCAGGGCTCAGGAGCCAGACACCATCCTGAGGGCTATGAGGAGCCACAAAAGGATTTTGAGTACAGGAGAGACCCCACTGGATCTGTGTTTAGATCATGTTGGCAAGTTGTGCGAAGACTGGATTGCTAGGGACACCTTATAAGGCACTAGATTAGTGGAGGGAGGGAGAACAGTCGCAGCAAACTCAGCACTTTCCCTAGGCCAGGCCCTCTCCCAAGCACTTCACATGTGTTATTGCCTCCCTTTTACTGATGAGGAAACTGAGGCCCAGAGAGATTAAATAACTAGTAAGCGGCAGAGTTGGGATTTGAACCCAGGGGTCTGGCTTCAGAGGCAACACTCTTAACCACGACATATTTTCAGACGTGAAAGATAACGAGACCTGGAGTGATGTTTCTTAATATTAATGCATGTACAAAGTGGATCAGTGTTTACAGATATGCTTGGCAGATGGTAGGAGCTTGAGGACATTCTTCAGACCCAGCAAGACTCGACTTGCTGATAATGGTGTATGAGGAGCTTACCAGCTTCCTTCATCTGGTGGACAGTACACTCACCTGGGCTACTCTGGCCACCTGGTTCTCCCTCTGCCCTCAGCGAGCTCCCCGTCTCAGGGACAGCCTCCTGAACAGGCATATACAGGTGGGACAGAGCCTGTCTGGGCCCAGAGTGGGGCTCTTGACTCAAGTGTACGCAAGTTAAGAGGAGAAAGAGATGTGAATGATCATCAATAGGAAGGGCTTCCATGGGGGAGGCATAGATAGGAGGCTTGGGTTTGGATGGGGAGAGGAAAGAGGATGGGTCCTGCTGGATTCATGGTTTTTCTCCTTGGGCATCTGTATTTAACAGCAGAAGTTTGGTGGGAGCCCTTGAGGCAACACAGTGACAGACAGCTAGCTCAGCTGCTGATGTATATATATACATATTTGAAAGGACTAGAGGTGCCTTTCTGGCATGAGTTCTGGCTGAGGGTGTGGGCAGGAGATAATAAGGGTGGAAGTGGAGTGTTACTGGGGTACTGTGGGCTGGTGGCAGGGCGGGCCCCACATGGGGTGTTGGTCCCTCAAGGCCACAGCCTTCAGCTTAGGGCTTCCCATCCTGCTGGCTCAGCAGGTCCCACGGGTTGGCAGGTGACTCACCCCTCACCTTCACGTGACCATGGTCCAGGTTGGGGCAGCAGGTGTATGTAGAATGGAACTGTGTATTCTTCCATATGGGGGTACACGCTGTGTTACATGCCTGAGTCTGAGATGTGTGCTCATGTCTCACTGTGCCTACAGGCCATGTGGGATGTCCAAAGATGTGGGCCACAGGTGTGGAGGGTGTGTCACGGAGACTGGGGGGGTGGTGAACACATAGCTCTTCTGAGGGCACGTGTGCACGGGTTCAGGTGTCTCCCTGAAAGAGGGATGCGGCTTTGGAGCGTGGTGAGCCGTCAGAGAAGGAAGCCTGGGTGGGAGACAGGTGAGGAATCTCCCTGATGATGCTCATTCTCCCCAAGGAAGGCTTGGCTGGACCAGCTGACAATGCCAGGCACTCTAAGCCCGTGCTGATGGCAGCAGCTTCCCTGAGCTTATCCCTTAAGCCCCTGGCTACAGGCCAGGATGTCTCCCCCATCCTAACCCTGAGAGGGCAGGCATGCTCCACAGACCACAGGCAGGCCAGGAGCAGTGAGTGTGGGCATCCAGCCAGAGCGTCCTCTCACTCCCTCTGTGGGTGGGAAGGACATAAGGGTCCGAGTGGTGTCTGGTCTGCTGGGATATGGGGAGAGCATGGCGTCCCCAGGTTGCCTATGCCCCTGGTATGTGTGCTGGCATGCAGTGTGCGTGTGTAGCCGCGTCTGGGTGTGCTGGCCCCTGACGCAGCACCCGGGGCTTGGTGCCGCCTTCCCATCGTGCTCCATGATCTGAGAGATGCTTGAAGTGGGGCAAAGAGCTTGGGCTGGGAGCCAGGAAGCCTGAGTTCTACCCCAAGCTCTTTTATTGACTTTGGAGAGGTCCCTTTACCCTCTCTGAGGCTCAAGTTTCCCGTTGTAAAATGTGGAGGGGCAGCAATCCCTGTGGTGCCACCTCACAGGATGTTGGGTAACAGAGTCTCATGGAGGTGTTGAAAAGTCAGGAAGGCTTGGTTCTGGGGGCTTCACAAGGGGAATGTTTGGTTGAAGGGCGAGGGGTTGAAAGCAGGGAACAACTTCCAGAGAACCTGCCCTCTTCTCTACAAGGGGTGTTCAAACCTCCTGGTGAAATGAGGTGTTTAGAGTTCTGGGGCTGAACTTCAAAACAACTTGACGTTACAAGCCAAGACCTGCCTGCAGTGAGCCTGGGAAAGTCTGTCCACCCATCCTGGCCCCTCCCGACCCGGCTTGCCTGTAGGGGTTGAACAGCAGATTCCCCCAGACCGAGGTTGGGAACCAGCACACAGCTCTCCCTCTCTCATTCCCTCCCGCCCCACTCCCAGCTTGCTGTCTTTCAGGCTCAAATGCCCTGAGTTCAGACTTCTCATCCTGGGGCTGTTGGCTTAGCCAGAGCAAACAGACAGCAAAAAGTCAACAAAACAAGAAAGGAAGTAGCACAGGTGACGTGGAACAGAAAACTTGGAGGCCACAGCGAAGGTGTTTGGGTTGAGCTGGATGGAGCCGTGCGTCCCTCCTAAGAGCAGGACCCTGGGACTAAGGCTGGCCCAGCCAGTCCCTCGTGGGGCGGGGCAGGAGGGGGCTCCTGGGGGGTGCCTCCTATGGACTCTGGCCGAAGGCGTCAGCTTAGGCCGCCATCAGCGGTCGCTAGCGCTGTCTCATGAGTCTTGCAAAAAGGGTGTGATTGGGAGGGGGATGGGGTTCAACATCCCCTCTCCTTCAACCGCCCCCCTGAAGCCTGGGCTAAGTTGCCTCAGCTGCTGTGGAAAGCAGTTGAGAAGCTAACTGGGGGCCAGGGCTGCAGGTAGAGCAGGAAAGGAACAGCCTGGAACTAGAGCCGGAGTGAGGACCTCCCGGCTGTACTCCCTTCCCGGCTGTTCGCCCCAGGGCTCAGGGTCTCCGAGCCATGAATTCCTGGGGATGCCCAAGACTTCCCCTCACCCCACCCCACCCATAGGCCTAGTTGCCCTCCCTGACAGCCTATTTCTCTCCCACTCGGGGCAGGCGGAGCTCAGTTCTCTTAACATACATTTATTGTGCACCTGCTCTGCACAACATCCTGTGCAGGCTGGGGCATCCCCAGGAGGCTGCCTGCTCAAGGCCCTGTCACCCCTGGACCTGACTGCCTGTTGACTGAGCTGGCGATTGTCCGGTGCCTGGGGCAAGCCCCACCCCCAGACCCTGGGTTGGGGGGCGGCAACCGGGAAGTCAAGTCCAAGAGCTGAGCGGCTGAGCTGTAATGGGAAGCGCTGGAGACCAGATGCACCCAGCTGGCTGGAGCATCTTGAGATCTGGGCGGAAGTCCGTGGGCTTTGGTTTTGCTGTCTGCCTGTGGAATGAGCATGGTATCCTTTCCTACCCCATCCCCAGGCCCCGCAGCCCTTCTAGCTTTGGTCCTGGAGTCAGGCAAGAGTCAATCAGGGCAGAAGGGACGGGGTGCAGGGTTTCTTTCCTCGAAGAGGCATCTTCTTGGGAGATTGGACTGACATATATACACTAATATGTATCAAATGGATAACGAATAAGAAAAAAAAAAAAAGAGGCGTCCTCTCCACCGCAGAGTGTTTACTCCCCACCAACTCATTCTCCCAAAACACTGCGAGGTGAGGATTAGTATTTCCATCATACAGATGAAGACACCCAATTGAATATCTTGCTCAAAGGCACCCAGCACCAATTAAGAAGCCAAACTGGATTCAAGCTCAGGTCTGCTGTCTATAAAGTCTGAGTTAGGAACCACAGCTCACTACCTGGATGGGGGGAACCACCCCTGAACAGCCAAACCCCAAAACAGCCCCACACTCAGGCTCCCAGCCAGGAGGTCCCTGAGGTTTTCACTGCTCCTTTCTGCTACCACCGCACTCTTTCTTCTTCTCATGAAGCATCCCTGATCTGGACTCCCTCTTTGCTCTGATTAACTCAGTACCTGAGATGCCACCATTATTAGACTCTTTTTTTTAAAATAAATTTATTTATTTTATTTATTTTTGGCGATGTTGGGTCTTCGTTGCTGCACGCGGGCTTTCTACAGTTGTGGTGAGCGGGGGCTACTCTTCGTTGCAATGCGCGGGCTTCTCGTTGCGGTGGCTTCTCTTGTTGTGGAGCACGGGCTGTAGGTATGCAGGCTTCAGTAGTTGTGGCATACGGGCTCAGTACTTGTGGCTCATGCGCTCTAGAGCGCAGGCTCAGTAGTTGTGGCGCATGGGCTTACTTGCTCCGCGGCATGTGGGATCTTCCCAGACAAGGGCTCGAACCCGTGTCCCCTGCATTGGCAGGTGGATTCTTAACCACTGCGCCACCAGGGAAGCCCTGACTCTTGTTTACTTGTGGGTTAAGAAATTGCTGCTCAGAGCTTCTCCTTTAAAATGTTTTACTGTAGAAGGATTTTTGATATTGATTTAGGCAGAAATCAAAGGATGAAACCAGAAGGTGAATGGCTGATGGGGAACTTGACAGTGGTGGGATCAGGCTGCCACCCTCTGAACCCACTGACGGGTCAGCATCACTAAGCTTGGGGCAACTAGACATTATGTGTCTCTGGATGAAGTACAGTAGGAAGCACACAGGACTGTCCACAAAGGATTCCTACCCCCCAAATTGATCCTAAATAAAATTACATGATTAGAGCTAACTTCCTATATATTCTAAGACATACAGGGGATGGAGGAAAAGTTAAATGATACCACAAGGAAGCAAACACAAACCCAGAACTGTGACTTCCTATGGAACCACATGTACTCAATAGTGACAGTGACAGGAACAGAATGTGAACAGAACAGAAACGGGAACGGGTCATGTTTAAGAAAACATTTAACCCAGTGCAATGTGTTTGGATCCTGACTGGAACAAACCAACAAATTAAGATATTTGGAAACAATGTGAGTACTTGGTAAGTCCATGGAATTGTTCATTTTGTTAGGCATGGGATAGTCATTATGTAAGTAAATGTTCATAGATTTTAGAGATGAATACTGAAGAATGCAGGAGTGAAATGCCATAATAGCTGGAATTTGTTTCAAAATACTTCATAAAAGAAAAAAAACCCCAAAACATCTGTGACACCAGAGTGCCAAAAGGTTGATGATTTTATTGGGTGAAGGTTATGTGGAGGTTCATACACTACTTTGGTGCATGTTAGAAATTTTCATTTAAAAATGCTGTAAAGGGGTATGGAGCCTGCTTCCAGGCGTTAGGCTTGGGCATCTGAGCTGGCCTGACTGCTGGGAACTCATCTCTGTCCAGTCCACCGCCTCCATCTCAGCTCCTCTGACATCCACGTAGCTGGTGGGAATCCTTGTTTGGAACTGAAACATAGCGCATTGTCCCCAAGACGGGGCAGGCTCTCTGGGTCAGCCTAGGCAGACATAGGCAGCCCTTCTTCCAACTCCACTCACTCTGTAATCAGTCAAGCCTTCCTGCCCTCCATCCTTGTCTCTCCTGCCATGGAAACATGACCAAAGATGCCCAGTCTTTGGGCTGAGGGACATCAAGAGGAGAGCTCAGAGCTGTAGGCAGAGGAAGGCCTCTGGCCCTGTTACGGACGGTGGGGCGGGGGAGATGAGGGCCGATCTAGTGCCCCCAGCCAGATGAGGTGGGAAGCCCAGAAGACAAGACCAGCTCTCTGGATACCCTCCTTGGTGTGGGACAGGGCAATGGAGGCACCTAGACCATCACCAGATCTGAACAAGTTGTACTCTGTCTCGGGAGGGTCTCTCCCCCAACCTCTGCTGACTCTTCTAAATTCACTCAGCAACATGTCCTCATTTCCTTCCTGCAATTCCATCCAATTACAATGTCAACCACCGTCATATTAAACCACCCCTTCTGCAGTCACTGCTGCTAATTCTGCACCATGGGGAACAACACTGCTGGGGTGGTCCTCCTCGCTGTACGCTCCATCCTTGTCTCTCCCATGCAGAGATGCATTAGGGCATCCTCAGGCCGGGCTAGGAGCCAGGACACCTGGGCTTGACTCACGCTGGACCTTCGGCTATACCGAGAGCAGAAGAGACTCTGTCTACCTGCTCAGTCCAATCTGGCTCAGCTGGTACTGCAGGGGACCAGCCTGGGCGTGAGAGGAACCTCCATTGATACTGGGAGAGGCCTGGGAACTGGGAAGGCCCCATCTCGCCTTGGGCCCCTGTGATCCGCCAAGCCTTCCTGGGCTCAATGCCTGTGGGTGCCTGGGCCCAAGTCCCTGCCCACACAGACCTCTGAACAGCCCCCTGGGCAATCACTGTGTTCCTGGAAAGCTGTAAGTCAAATCCCACCTTCCCGCAGGCTAACATGGTCATTTCAGAGCTGCTTTCCTGCTGAAGGGGGGCACCTTGTGAGCATTTCCTCGGGGTCTCTATTCTCTCTTTGTCCTCAATGGAACATATATATGTGTGGAGAGGCCTCCAGATTTGGGCAGAGATGACAGGTAGGGAAGGTATCTCAGGGAGCAGCCGACCTTGCCCACCTGGAAGGAGGTAGGGAGACGGCTCCACTCGGGGAGCCGCCAGTGTGATTGGGGCGATGGCGATGGCGTAGTCACATCACACCCCGGTAGCCAGGCCCTCTGGGCGCGCCTCCTTTTTCATGCTGAGCAGGACAGTGGAGAGAGAGTAGCTTGCCTGGGGTTGCTGAGATAAGCTCTCTGCCCACACTCAGCCCCCTGTTCCAGATCAGATAGGGCACGTTTCTGCAGTGAGTGGCCTGCTGACGGGCACCGTGCTGACGCAGGCAGGAAAATATTAACCCAGAGGAATGGGCGCATGCTCGTGTGTGCACGACTCTGTGTGTTTGTGTATGTGTGTGTGAGAGACAGTGAGTCCACAGAGAGGTTTTCACATTCAAGACCAGACATAGACACGTACATATACACACACACCTACTCATTCACACATATGTTCACATACAGATATATACAAAGATACAAATGCTTCTCACACATGCAAATTTCTTCAGTGTCATCTCCCAACTTCTTCTGTCAATGAGACCCCCTCCTCTAGGAAGCCTTCCCTGATAGCTCCAGCTCATACTAAAAAGTGACGGGCCTGAGCTCTATGCCTGGTTTCTGATGCCAAATTAGGTAGCCTGATGAGGACTTTAGAGAGGAGCAGACAGGGTTTGAATTCTGGTTCCATGACTTATAGGATGTTTGTCCTTGGGCAAGTGGTGGTGCCTCCTGACCCTGTCTGCCTCAGTCTCTGTCCACTCTTCCCTGGAGGCCCACGTATGACTCTGAGAAGGAAGGATGAGAGCCTGGGCTCGGGGGAGGGTCTGGTCATTGGAGTGTGTCAGGGTTAAAGACCATCCTGGGTCCTGACTGTGCCCCCAGCCCTCGCCAGCCCGGCCACCTAGCCCCCAGTTCTCCTAGCTTGGGTCCCTGGCCTCCTGGGCAGATCTGGATGTTCTAGTTCTGGGTCATCTTGGGTAAGTTGCTACCTTGCTCTGAATCTCAGGTTCCCTACTTGAGTTTGAAAGGGGACACTTACCTGGGTGAGGATTAAGGGTCTTTTCTTTTTTGAGCAGTCTGAGAATTTTCAAGATGTCAGGTGATTTCAGAGAGACCAGGGTTTGTCCAGGTACAGGCACTGCTCTCCCACCCCGCTCCCTGCTCCTTCAACCAGAGCTGCTCATTTCTTACAGATTGATACCACAGTGCCTGAGTTATATGGACTCTGTGGCTCCATGCTTCCACTGCAGGGGGCATGGGTTCGATCCCTGGCTGGGGAACTGAGATCCCGTAGGTTGCATGGCGTGGCCCCAAAAAAAAGTTCTTAAAAAAAAAAAGTCTGGAAAATCCCAAGTGGAAAACCATTTGACTGAAAGCCAGTTTACATGATAAATAAGTTAATCAAAGGGCATGTTAGTGGAAATAAATAGTTGAAATGATTCATTTTTTACACATTGATACTTTGGGGGGCATTTGAGGGAAGTTCAGAGAAGTTTTAGTGTATCTGGGCATTTTTCTTTATTCTGATTTTTTTAAATTTCTATTTGCATTTTTATTCCTAACTGGGTTTCAGCCAATTGTCTCTGTCCCATGCTATTCATAATAGAAAAGAGTTGGATACATTTAAAATTGGAGACAATTCTGTGCTGTACAGCCACATATATGACATGGATGTGGACCTACTGGCATGGAAAAGATGTTCTTAATGTTTGAGTGAAAAAAGTACTTTACAAAACTTTATAGAAGTTTCCTTCTACTTATTGTTGACAAAGTGTGGGGCGGGGGAGGAGAATGTGTCTATGTGTATACATAAAAAAAAGGATTAGAAAGAAACTTACCAGAATTTTTGTAGTTGTTGTCACGGAGGGAAAATGCTCTTTTCGCTTATTTCTGTTTTAGGTAATAGAAGAAGTAAAAAAAGAATCTGAGTTTTTTTCCCATTTTTAAAAACTTTCCACTCCAATGATGGACAATTATATCTGCTTGACTTGTTTGGCTATGTGTTCATAAACATTTAAATTTTCAGTTAGGTTGAACATTAATGTCCCCAATCACTAGATCACATTAAAAGATTTTTAGTGTAGTGAGTAAGAAAGGGGAGGTTGATGAGCACTGGGTTTTTTCCAACTTATTTACTAGCAAAAGAAGTGTATTGCAGGCAAAATTAAAATAAGAAAACTGAATGACTTCTGAAAGAGGGACCAAATGCCTAAAGATACATCAGAGTCTGCAAAAATTGCCCTGTAGCACACTAATATTACCAATTCATTTCAACTGATTTATCATTTCAACCAAATTAGTTTTTGAGTTAATGGTCTGCTGCTGCCTTTGTAAACCTTTTCCTGGATCCTTTCTAGAGGCCAAAAGTAGTGGGGTGAGAGGACTGCATACCCTCCAACCCCATTTCACAGGTAGGGAAACAGAGGCTCAGGGGCAGGGACTGAGCCAGGGTTGGGCAGTGAATCTGATGCCCAGCTGGGACTCAAACCCAAGTAAATGTGCAAGGCATCTGGCGGGGTCTTCACTGAAGCCAGAGCTAGGATACTTGGTTAAATTTGAATTTCAGAGAAACTATGGGTAATTTTTTGTTTGTTTTTCCTTTTTTGTTTGTAAACAATGGGTAATTTTTTAGCATAAGTATGTCCCAAATATTGCATATATTGTTTCTCTGAAATTCAAATTCAAAACTGAACGTCTTGCGTTTCATTTGGCGGCCCTACTCAGAGCCCACCCTGTGCAGACAGGACCCCGGGTATTCCCTGTCTGCCTGCACCATCCCCCTTGGCCCTGGAGATCCCCCCAGGCTCTGTCTAGACCCACCTCTGACCCTAGTGCCCAGCCTCGCTGACCCTCTTGCTGCCTGTCTTCTCTCCATGGTTGAACTTTCTGCCGCCTCAGCCTCCACTTCTTCAGTGCTGTGACCGTCCTCCATCCCGCCATTTCACCAAGGCTAGCCTCCCCTCAGCACTCACCTCTGGGGCCACAGCCTCCCGGAGCTTCCAGTGTCCTCTTGGCAGCCTGGTGTCTGGGTTTCTATCTCCCTCCTCACCTGCTCCTTCTCAGTCACCCTCCTGTCCCCAGAATCCTGCCCCCATCCCTTGCCCCACACCCTCATGCTTCCTGGCGAGCCCATTGACTCCTGTGGCAGATGCCCAGGGGCTGACATCTGTTCTGTTTCTCCAGCCTGAGCCTGGGCCCAATCATGCCCCTGCCTGCTGGGTGCTCTGAGGCCACAAGGACCCCAGACTGACTACTTCACTCTTCTCTTTGCTTAGCACCTTTCAAGGGCTCCTCAGGCTCTTGGGATAAAGTCCGCCTCTGTGTCCTGGCAGACAAAGCTCTTCATGGTCTGTCCCTGCCCATTTCTCCAGCCCTGTGCAAACCGCTGACAGTCCCCAGAACATATTAGGTTTTCTCACAATCCCACTGGGCTTCAAATGACTTAAAATAACCACTACCGGGGCTTCCCTGGTGATGCAGTGGTTAAGAATCTGCCTGCCAATGCAGGGGACACGGGTTTGAGCCCTGGTCCTGGAAGATCCCACGTGCTGCAGAGCAACTAAGCCTGTGAGCCACAACTACTGAGCCCGTGTGCCACAACTACTGAGCCCACGAGCCACAACTACTGAGCCCACGAACCACAGCTACTGAAGCCTGTTTGCCTAGAGCCTGTGCTCCACAACAAGAGAAGCCACCACAATGAGAAGCCAGTGCACTGCAACAGAGTAGTCCTCTCTCTCCGCAACCAAAGAAAAGCCCGCGTGCAGCAACGAAGACCCAACGCAGCCAGAAATAAAACAAATAAAAAACAAAACAAAACAAAACAAAACCAAAAGACCACTACCACCCCATCCTCCCTCTCTCATTTTAAAGGACTCAGTGCCCATGTCATCTCTTCTGGAAGATTCTTGCCCACCTCCAGGCTGGCTTAGCTGTTCCTGTAACCCCTCTACCTTAACACAGTGTATCCTAAGTCACCTGCAGTTTTTTTTCTTTTGAAGGTTGATTTTAATGAACAAAAATCTCTGTATAAAAACATTTAAACTTTATCAAATTCTTTAAAAATACACACACACACAGATCCAAATCCAATACAGAATCTTTTGAAGATTATCATTTTTCACCTCAGCATAACATGTAGAGGGATTTCTGGATAAAACTTTACATGTGAAAAAAGACCCATAGTCTTACACATGTACACACACAAGAGCACACAATCACAATCAGGAAGAACTAAAGTATGTGGTAAGAATGCAAATGGAATGGGAATGAATTTCTTGTAAAGCTTATATAAAAGAATGCTGCAAAGGGGCTTCCCTGGTGGCGCAGTGGTTGAGAGTCTGCCTGCCGATGCAGGGGACACGGGTTCGTGCCCCGGTCCGGGAAGATCCCACATGCCACGGAGCGGCTAGGCCCGTGAGTCATGGCCGCTGGGCCTGTGCGTCCAGAGCCTGTGCTCTGCAACGGGAGAGGCCACAACAGTGAGAGGCCACGTACCGCAAACAAAAAAAAAAGAATGCTGCATGAGTAAAAGAACTTTCTATACCAAGAGAAGATGCAGAGAGGGGAAAGAGAAAGCAGAGGTTAGTCTAACTCATTAATAAATAGTTTGAGAAGGTCATTCAAGAACAGTGAATTTGGGGAGTTACAGATAATCCCTAGTTTTCACCACCTCAAATTCTGTGAATCTGGTAACTGATGATGCTTTGAAAGTGTCTATGTTTTCATTTTTTTGTAGGTCTTGATTTGTTCATCAATTTTTAGGTGTGGTTTGTCCCTTTTGGTGTTAATTCCTCAGTTCTCGCTCAGTGTTACATCCAATTCACCAGAAGAGCCACAGTAAGAAACGATGGCAAGCACAGAGGACTACAAGCGTGGCAGTCACTGATGGCAGTTAATAAGAGCCAGACGGCCTGGGTTTGCATTTCAGTGTCACTAGCTGCTAGCTTCCTGTTACTCAGCAAGCTCCTCGGCCACTCTCTGTCTCCATTTCCTCATCTTCAATTAGGGATCATTATTACCTACTTCATATAGGGCTATTAAGAGGATTTAAACAAGATAATCCACTTAAAGAATTTATCACACTGGGCTTCCCTGGTGGCGCAGTGGTTGAGAGTCCACCTGCTGATGCAGGGGACACGGGTTCATGCCCCGGTCTGGGAAGATCCCACATGCTGCGGAGCGGCTAGGCCCGTGAGCCGTGGCCGCTGAGCCTGCGCGTCCGGAGCCTGTGCTCCGCAACGGGAGAGGCCACAACAGTGAGAGGCCTGCGTACCACAAAAACAAAAACAAACAAACAAAAAAAAGAATTTATCACACTGCCTGACACAACTAAATGTGCAATAAATGTTACCTAAAATTACTATTAGTCATAGAATTACAGGGGAATCAAAAGAATTTTCTTCTTTCTCTGTATTTCTCTTTAATGAGGTTTTCAGAGGCAAAAAAGATTGAGGATCTAGTCTTATGAATATAGCTATTTGCTTTTATGTTAGAAAAAAAAATTACATGGCTCCATATCACAAAATTTAACATCTTTCCATTAAACATCACACAATCCTCATCATCGTTATGCCCTACACACACTCTAAGTGATGTGGAGTTTCTATTGATATTCAACAATAGGGTCCAGAAATTTTAAATAAGAAATAGTTGCAGAAATGCATGTTGGGCAGTAATCTGTGGGTGCCCTAAAAGCTTGGGCCAACACAGATGCCTGGGATTCTGCCTCCAAGGCCTGGACCCACCCACACACAGTCAGATGGGTCAGGTTCCTGCAGCCCTTCAAAGCTCCATTTGAGACCCCCTTCAAGAGGGGAGCTCCTAATAGGTGAAAGGAGCAGCAGCCACTGAGGATGGAATGCCCCACACCTACTTCAGTACAATATGATAGCAATCATTGGTTTCTTTCATTGTGTCCAGAATAAAACAGGCTTCTTCCTGAAAGCTCTGTATCATCTCATCACTAAAGAGCACATGGATTCCTGTGGGCCCCTGCTTGTGGACCTGGCTGATCTGGCAAGGGGAAATGCTGGAAAGCTGAGCCATTTTTTCTGTCGGTTCAACAGCTGTCAGTTCTTCTAGGTAGATGGCATGGTAAACGAAGAAAGTACCATTTGAGTCTCCATCCTCATGCTTCTGCTGCTGTTGCCGCTGCCCCCTCAGCCGCAAGGATTCCTGACAAACATAAATGGTTAGCCTTGGGCGACCATCTGGCCTTTTAATGCATTAAAAAGTCTGGTTCCATCTGCAGGGCCACAGATTTGAATCACATCATCTCTAGTTAGTTTCAATAAATCTGCCCCTGAGACGTTTGTAAAAAGCCTCGTGAATGTGGAAAAACGGTTTCCATGCAATCACTGCTGAGCCTCCTGAGGTGTGGTTGTTGGCAAGAGGTTATCTGTGACTGGAGGGGGCAGCTCTGGCTGGTGACTTGGTGAACCATTTCCTTCCCCAAGAGAAAGACTGCTATGGGAACTGCTGAAGCCAGGTGATGGGGAATTATTGACATACATGATCTCGGGCCGTGGAGAACACCCTGTGAGTATAGTTGTCTCATGGGAAGGTTGCTATTTCTCCTTCTCATGAGGCATTCGTTTCTCCATTTTCCCCTGTCTGTTTTTTGTTTTCTGTCTGCACCTTTGGGCTTGAAGACTTTGATCTGGCAGCTGGCTGAGTGTAAGTGCCCAGTATATTCCCCGTTCTCATTCTCCTTGAAGGTATCGGTTTGTACTCGAAATGGCACTCCCTTCTCTCCACCATGTTTCTGCATAGTGAACTCTGTGCTAATACAATGCACTTGAATAAACACAGATGTCCTCTTTGCAGGGTCCCACAGGAACTCCACTGTATTTAGTTGGTTTGGATTAGCCCTAGGATCGATTATACCCACAGACATTGGGATATCTACGTCAAGAATTCTATCTCCAGGTGGGTTCCAACTCCAGCCCTCCAGCTGCTGATGTTCAGTGTATTGGAGCCGTCTGTCATGGAACACGACACGGAATACACTCTTCACCAACTTGCCGTTAATTTCTGGTAGTTCTCCAAGTTTCCTGTTGTCTAGTATTCGGATTTCATAAGACTGGCCTTGATTGAGATGTGTCAGGGTTTCATCATGGAGTTTCACTGCTGGAGAGGTGGCAGCAAAAAGCACATATTGAAAAGGGAGGATTTTATTCTCATTATCTGGAGGCAAACTTGACTCTTCTTGCTTAAAAATGGGCAATGCTTGGACATCACCTGCACTCCCATGTCGCTTTCGCACCTTTTCTCCCGCCCCTTTCTGCGGGAACCACCTGCCGTTTATCTGTCTGTCCCAAGACACAGGCAGGAGGGTGTCTGCTCTACCTCTGGGTCCTCAGCGTACAGCCCAGTAAATGAGTCCAGGGCTGGATCCCTGACTCCAGCATGGATCCCATTTCCCTCCCTCACCAGCCTGATCCCAGCCCAATCCAGCTCTGCTCAAGTTCTGACCTCATCCAAGACCCCAGCTTCACTTTTGACTCTTACCTCGCCCTGGCCTCAACAGCACACAAAGGAAAGGAATAAAGGCAGGTGCCCCTCACTCCAGGGGTACATCTCTACCTCCCTGAAGAAGGACTCAGCGTCCTGAGCCCTCTTCGAGTCTGCAGAGGGGAATGAGGGCAAGTAGGGGTGGGAACCTGGGCAATGCAAGTTCCAGACCTGACCCGGTCTATTGGCACCCTCTAGAGGACAGTTCTATTACCAGAGCTGGCTTTGCAACTAGATCCTATACCACCTCTCCACAATGAGGGGCTACAGTCCTCAGAAGCTTCTGGACCCACTGCCCACCATCCACTACTCCACCTGGGGGGCCTCCTTACGTTCTGCAGACCAGCAACCCCACCCTTGTTTCTCAGCACTGGGTCACCTGCTCAAATCCCAAACTGGCTCATCTTTGGAGGCTCAGCCATTCCCTGGCTCCAGAAGTCCTCTCAGATGGCAGCTGGCGCCCTGGTTTGCTCCTGACCCCTCCTTGGTCACCCCACCTGCAGCCTTACATTCTGGTCCAGCTTGGCTCCTTCCCAGATGCCTTGCTTGCTGTTCCCAAGGGAGGCATCTTCTTGATGGTGGGGTCTAGGGTTCCCCTTCCCCCACTCAGACAGGGGCTCCCAGAGCACGAGGCCCAGGCTCTTTCTCCTCCCCACCAGACTAAGAACCTCCAGAGAACCAGGCCTGGCTTTCTACTTCCTCTCTTAGACTGAGGTTTTCCTGCAAATATGGCTTATGTCTCTTCCTTCCCCTCAGACTGGGAGGCCCCTGAGTCCTGGGCATGAGCCTCTCTTTCTTTCTTCGGGATGCGCGCTTCCTTAGGTCTGACCCAGGGTCTTCTCCCCAACCCTTCCACCTGGCTATTGATCTCCAGACTTTTCCACCTCCAATCCCCATTCTGTGCAGTTCTGCCCACAGCTGGGGCACTCAGGAGCCTCTGGAGCCTCCCCCAGCTCTGGGGCCCTGGGAGGGCTTCCTTCGGCTCTGGGCTGGACCTTTGGCTTGGAGCACAGGGCCTTCCTGTGGGACCGTGAGGCCCAGAGCGCCCACCCAAGCTGCACCTCTGACCTCACAAAGGCTGCCTCAGAACCTGGTCTCCATGGCGCTGCTGGCAGGAGAAGGGATGCTATTTTGGGCAGTGCGTCCGGACTTGGTGATGGGGCCAAACCCCTGCCCCACTGACCTCTTCCCTGGAACAGCAGAGTAGAGCAGTGCTCGGGCCACCCCGAGGAGGGCCGAGAGGCGGGCTCCAGCTTGGGGACGCAGGGACAGCGGAGCCTGAGACAGTCACGGAGGAACAAGTTCAAGACCTGCTGTGACTGAGAGGCCCCCAAGCCAGACGCTGGGAAGCATAAGGCACTTGGGCAGAGTGAGTCGGGCTCTAGGCAGGGCTGGGACAGGGGGCCTCCCCTGGGACCCAGGCCTGGGAGTGCCACTGCTGGGGACCACATGGGGAGGAGGTGACCGTGGGATTGTCTGGGGAAGGAACCCCAGCCGGGAGTTGAAGGCCTGGATATCTGCTCTGGTTTAGTCCTGAGTTGCTGCGTCATATGGGCGCATCACACTTCCTCTCTGGGCTTCAGTTTCCTTACCCGTAAATTGACTGCTGGGAGGCCCAGTGGTGCAGCAGAGACTGGGAGGTTGTGTGGGGCTGGGCTGCCAGCAGAGCCTGGGGGGTGGGAGTCGGGGGGCGAGTAGAGACTGGCGACAAGGGACCAAAGCAGAAGGGATGCAGATCAGAGTAATGGGTGGATTTCTGGCTTTGCTGGAGTGGTTCCTCCCTCTGGAGTCCCCTCCTGAGAGGCTGGGGCTAGAGGGTTTCTGCCATCAGGGCTAGGGATGTGAACTTAGGCAGCAGTTAGAGGGAAGCGGGCTAGAGAACAAGGGAGCATGCAGGATGGGGAAACTCCAGGGTTACCTTTGTGCTGTCATTTGTGAGGAAAATGGGGATTAAAAGGGGGGAATTTTCAGGAAAAGTGAGAGGGTAGATTTTGTTCTGAGGTGGGGGTTAGGACTAAATGAACTTTCAGGACCTCATCCTGCGTGTGTGTGTGTGTGTGTGTGTGTGTGTGTGAGTGTGTGTGTGTGCAAGGGGAGGCAGACAAGGCCCTGGAAAGTCACAGTGTAAGTCAGCAGCAAGAGAGCTTGAGGTTAGACTGAAGACAATAATACCCGCATATATGAGGGGTGGAGCTGCTGGGGGGAGGCTGTGGGCATCTCCACTGTCCAAAGCTGGGCTGCAGACTTGGGAAGGTCAGAAGGACCTCCGCAGGGCCTGGTCCGGGGACCACGAGTCCGGGGGCCATCAGGGGTGAGGGGGTGTGGCTTTAGTGCCACTCCCCATTGGCTGAAGACACCGACCCCTCCTTCTCCGTCCCTGCCAGCTCGGCTGGGTTGAGGGGTTGGCACTGGCAGCAGCTGTCCCTGTGGCTTCTTCCCTGGGGGAGCTGAGGTCTGATGAGAATGAGGGGCGAAGTTCTGAGCCCCCCAGCCCTAGTGACCTCTCTCTGGCTCCACAGCATCTAAAAATCTCAAAGACAGAATATGGCTCAGGCCGACAGGAAGAAGCGGTAAGCATCCCACCCATTCCCCTACCCCAGCCCTTCCGTCCTGCACCCAGCACACCCCCAGGGCCCTCCCTGCCCCTCTCTCAGCCTCTCCCTCATGGTAGCTGATGCTCCCAGACTCCTTCCTTCCCACCCCGTACCAGCCCATGGAGCCCAGAAGAAGGATCTCTCCCACCTGTGCCCATAGCCAAGCATGGGCTGGGCCCTGGGCTGAGGGGAGGCTCAGAAAGACCCAGATGAGGGTCAAGGAGTTGGGCAGTGGGTTCCAGCTGCCCCTGTGTAGGTTGTGCTCAATTGAACTGAACTCACCACCTCTCACCCGCTCGGGCTCAGGTCTCTTTGGGGTGAAATAAAAGCCAAAGTCCTTGCAATGGCCAAGGCCCTGCCTATCTAGTGCCCATTTCCTCTCTGACCTTCCCCCACCCCACTCTCCCCTCCTTTCCTTCAAACATGCTCAGAGTCCTTCAGTGGCCATCCCCCCTGCCTGAAACGTTCTTTCCGCAGTTCCCCACAGGGCTCGCTCCCTCCCCTCCTCCCTGTCTTTTTCGTTTTTAAAATAAATTTATTTATTTATTGGCTGCTTGGGTCTTCGTTGCTGCGCACAGGCTTTCTCTAGTTGCCGCCAGCGGGGCTGCTCTTCCTTGCGGTGCATGGGCTTCTCATTGCAGTGGCTTCTCTTGTTGCGGAGCATGGGCTCTAGGTGCATGGGCTTGAGTAGTTGCGGTGCACAGGCTCAGTAGTTGCGGCTCGTGAGCTCTAGAGCGCAGGCTCAGTAGTTGTGGTGCACGGGCTTAGTTGCCCCGCGGCATGTGGGATCTTCCCGGACCAGAGCTCAAACCCATGTCTCCTGCATTGGCAGGCGGATTCTTAACCACTGCGCCACCAGGGTAGTCCCCTCCTCCCTGTCTTTGCTCAAATGCCACCTTCTCAGTGAAGCTCACCCTGACTGCCCTACTCAGTCACTGCCCACCCCCTTTTCCTTGCTCTACCTTTTCCCGTAGGATGTACTACCTTCTACCACACAGATGACCTACCTAGGACATTTCATCTCTGCCTGTCAGCTCCACATGAGCATGGATGTTGGTCTGCTTGTGTGCTCTTGGATAGAGAGAATGAATGGGTCCCTTCTGTGCCAATGACATCGCTGTCTCTGCCCAGGACTCTCATAGGGCTTTAGACCCTTTTTCCAGAGACTCACTGGTCCTGCAGGCAGCTCAGTCCCAGCTGAAAACAGCCTTCTCCACTCCTCTCCCGCCACTTCCCATGGTCTCAGCTCAGTCAAGGATCCCCTTCTCCTCCGATGCTCAAGCCAGAAGTCAAGGCCTTGTCCTTGATATTCTGTCCCCCACTAACCACCTCATGTCCCTCACATCTAACCACCAATCTGCTAAAATATGTAAGATATCCTCACTCCCACATCCCTACGCCCTCACAGCCACTTTAGGCCACCACTTGCCCATTCTTCAAGTCTCTTCAGGCCTTGCCTCCCACCCGGGGGCTTCTTGCTCTGATGGTGTTATCCATCTCCTCCACTGGATGAAGCCATCCAAGGGCAGAGACTGGATTTTTACTTTTCCCCCTTGTGCCTGACTTATAAGTAGCTGCTCAACAAACATGTGTTAAATGGATAAATATTGGTTAGCCGGTTAAATGGTTGGCTTGAGGTTAGTTGGATAGTTTGCAGCTGGTTGGTTGATTAGATAATTAAATGAGCTGGTCAATAGGAGAATCAGTTGGTTAAGTTGCTAGGTTGATGAGTCAAAGGGTTGGTTGGTGGGTTGTTAGATATTTAGTTCCTTGGTTAGCACATATTACTTAGGTAATTACCTCATTGGCTGTTAGTTTCTTGGTTTGTAGGCTAGTTTTCTTAGATGCCCTTTATCATTCTATACCCTTCCTTGAGCTCTCTCATCTATGCCAATGGGTCAGACGACCATCTATGACATGGTGACGTCCAAATGGGTATCTCTAAACGAGACCACATGACCGGCAGCCTCCTTACTGGTCACCACCACTTAGCTGTCTAGTGAGCTCCTCAAACTCGCCACACCCAGAAGGGAACCCCTCATTCTCCAGCCTAAGCCTGCAGCTTCTCTCATGTGCCTCACACAGGCCATCGTGCTGCTCTAGCCAGAGCCTGGGGTCATCCCTGACACTTCCTTCTCCATTCTCCTCTCCAATAAGACACCAAGTCTGTCGGTTTGACTGTCTTCCTCTCACCACCGCCACTGCACCTTCCTGGCTCAGGCTGCCATCACCTCTCAGCCTGTCCGATTGCTCACCACGCCTCTACTCATGCTCCCTTATTCCTGCCTCCAAAGAGGAGACAGTGCTTCCGCTTAAATCCGTCACCCCACGGCCCTCTGGGGCGAGGTCAGACTGCCTAACGTGGGCCATGAGGGCATCTGCCCCTCTCTGCCCATCTCGTACCACTCTCCGTTCTCTCTCTGCAGTCCATCCTTATAGAATTCCTCTATACATCACACACTGTCATAGCTGCAAGCCTTTGTCCAAGCATTAGCCCAGAACCTTCCCCCAGCCTCCTTTGATGCTCCTTCATCTGGCCGGTCTTGTATTCTCGACCTAAATTTCCTCTGGGAGAGCCTCCTACTCCCTCCTCTGGGTCAGCTGCTTCCTCCCTGCAACCCCATAGTGCCCACTCTTCACTGTGGCAACACTCTTTACAATTTTAAGTAACTGCTTAGTTAATTGTTCATCTTCCTAAGAGTGGGGATCATGCCAATGTTCTTTACTGCAGTCACTGAACACAGCAGGCATGGTAGGCATTCAATAAATCTTTGGTTCACTGGCTCCTTGGTGGTTGTCACTTACTGCGTCCTGCCTGCTTTGTGGTGAGGAGGAAGGGGCCAGGGTTCCAGAGCTCTCTTGGTGTCTGTGACTTCCTGCTTTCTCTACTGCTCCTCTGCCTCTGTGGTACCTTCCCAGGACTGTTCTTGAATTCCTGCTGTCTCAGGCTCTTCTTCAGGGCTGAGGAGGCATAGGGGCAAGACGACCCTTATATGATGCTGCATGGGAGCTGCAGCTGGATGGGAGCCAGTGGGCCAACCATTCAGGCAACTCTACATCCCCCTCCATGTGCTCAGTCCTGGGTTTGTTTCCCTGAAGTAAGGAGACAGCAAGGACTAGGGTGGGTGAGGAATGAACATGGGGTCTCAGCCAGGAAAGTGGGAGGGGTTCTATCCATGCCTGGTTTACATTTCTCACTCCCTTACTCTCTGCTGCTGTGAGGCTGGGGAAAGTCAGCAAGCTGAGGCAGGGCGTGGGTGATGTTGCTGACCCCAGCGGGGCGAGGAAGGTGAGGGTCACTCAGCGTGGGAGGCGGGGGAGGGTCACCAGTCTGAACAAGCACTAAGGCTGCACTTAGAGGCATCTGCACCCCACCTCCTCCTTAGCCTCCGGACACCGTCTCCTTCCTCACACTCAAGTCCTGTTCCCCCACCACCAACAGAAGATAGAGCCTCTAACTCACTTTTTCATCCGTCTATCCATCCAATCATGCACTTACTAAACAAACGTTTATCAAGCCTCCACCATGTGTCAGGCACTGTGGGAAGCGCTGGGGATCTAGTGGAGAGTAACAGATGAATTCTCAGTTTTCGTTCATTCGACAGTGTATATTGCACACCTACTATGTGCCCGGCACTGTGCTAGACAATGAGGATACACCAGGGAGTAAGACACAGTCCCTCCTTTCCTCTGTCCCTCCCGTTCATTCGTTCATTCATTCACTCCCTCACAAGCATTCATTTGTGTTGACCTTGCTTCAGAGCCTGGTATATTCTGCCGTCCCCGTCATCTCTGGCAGAACCTGGGGCATGCTTCAGGCCTCAGTGCTGTTTCTAGAGCCCAGGAGCAGACTTTGCCACAACTTGTGCTGTTTGCAGAGCCTCACTGCTGCCAGCTCCTGCCTGCTGCCTTACCTGTGTCCCCAGAGCTCTGGCCCCAGCAGACAGGCAGACAGACAGACAACTGAGCTCCACTCTCGTGCCTGCTCTCTCCCATCTGCTTCTCCCCTGAGGCTCTTTGGCAGCACAGATGGCGCTCACTGGCTTCCCAGCTGCCCCCTCTGCAAACTGGCCTCATTAGTGCTCGCTTCTCAGTGGTCCAGTCCCCCATCAGGAGGAAGAAGGGGCATGATCTGGATACCCCCAGTCCCTCTCCACATCCCTGGGACTCTCACATGCCTCTGACCCCAGCAGTACCAGCTGCCCTGGGCAAGAGGAGGTGTGTGGAGAGGCCACTGGGTTACCCATTAACTCAGCCATGAGTTGAAAACCCGATGGACTGTAAGCGCGCCTGATCTCATTTCTGCCCATGGGCTCGGGCTGCTGCTTCAGGTCCACCTGCATGTCCAAGATGGTCACACCGTCTGCAGTAAGAAGGATGCAAACAGTACTGCAGAAGGAGATGGTGCGCGAGTTCCTGGCCGAGTTCCTGAGCACGTTTGTCATGATGGTGAGTGGGTGGGTGGCACAGGGTGAGCAGGCTCTGAGGAAGGGGCCTCAGGAAGCTAGGGCTCAGTAAGGGCAATCCATGACCCCCTCCCCACCGCTGGGCCCTGAGTCACACCGTCCATTTCCCGGCCTCTGAGCTAGGAGCCTGAGGGAGAAGCATAGGAAAATAAGGAGAGCTCTGTCTTTCTCACCAAGCCTTTTTGGGAGAGAAAGGGCTCATGGTACGTGGGAGCAGAATGAAATCCTGGGCTGCTTGGGGATGGGTGGGTCAGGGGGCATGCCTGGAAGTGAGGAGAAGGGAAACAAAGAGCAAAGAGATTGGAGAGGACATTGAGGCTTTGAGAATTAATCCTGAGGGCAATGGGGAGACATCGAAGGTTCTCAAGCAGGGGAATTATATGGCCAGATTTGGATCTTAAAAGGAAATTCCGGGCGCAGTGTGGAGCCTAAGCCGAATGGGCAAAGCTGGAGGGAGGGGAACCGAAGAGGCTGTGGCAATGACCTAGGATAGAGGTAGAGAGGGTGTGGAGAAGAAAGCACACATCTGCGAGAGTTATGGAAGAGGGAACCTGCGAGCAACAGATGTGGGGTAAATGCTTAGGGGCCCGTTCTGCGGAGCCTGCGGCCCAGCGCAGGGTGAGGCATGAGGTCAGTTTTAATGGGACCAGGTGAGGTGCCAGGGAGAAATCTCGGGGGCAGTTGGATATAGAGGTCTGGAACTCTAGAGAGTGGCTTGGGCTGGAAGTAAAGAGTTAGACTACATCAGAATATGAATTGTGGTTATAAAAATTGTCCAGTGAGAATGTACAGACAGAGAAAAAAACGGAGTTGAGGACAGAGCCTGAAGAATGAAGAGGAGCACACAAAGGGGCCTGAGAAGGAGTGACCGGAGGGGTGAGGGGAGAAGTGGGGGGGGGACCAGGTTACAGAAGTGGCGGGGTCCACAAGGAGGGAGTGGTCAGCAGCGTGGGAGGCTGCAGACAGGCCAGAGAAGTGAGCGCTGACGCCTTCTTGTAGAGTATGGCAACCTGGAGGTCCTGGGGCACATGGGTGAGGGCTTTTTTAGGGGATCATGGGACAGAAACCATAGGCAAGTGGGATGTGGGTTTTCTTGGAAATTCCCTGTCCGTCCACCTGCGTCGGCCCTGCCACTTATCCCATCCAGCCTCTGCCCTTAAGCTGTGGCCATGCTTGTTTGCACCTTACGAAGGCCCAGGTCCATGAGAAGAAGAGCTAGCCTCTGGGAAGGGAAGTGAAGGTGTCGGGAGTGTCCCAGAGGCGGCAGGGGGCTGGGGGTTGGGGGGAGAGGACGAGTGTGGTTGTGTGTTCGTGTGTGTGTGTGCGTTGAGTCACGGTGTAGGAGGCAGTGGGATCCACAGAGCCCTGGAGACTCTGGACACCGAGGTTCTTATACTGATCATCCTGCCAGTGAGTCACCAGCTGGCCTTGGACAGGTCTCTCTGTGGCTCAGAGCCTGTCTTCTCAGACGTTATTAAGTGTGTTGGATCGGGCCTCCATGGGCTTTGGAGCTGGGTTTGAATTCCGGCTCTGCTATCTTCTAGCTCTGTGATCTTACATAAGCATCTTAACTGTTCAGAATTTTACTAATATCGAGCCGGCCAACTTTGTGAAGAAGGTTAAGAGATCGACACCCAGCGCACATAGGACATATGTGTTGGTTGCTTGTCAAACTAACAAGTGCTCTCAGCTGCTCTCCCCTCCCTGCCACTCGCTGTCTCCCCCTTCTCCATTACCTGCCCTCCTGAGCTGTGACACCAGCATCTGGATCCGCTCTTGCCTTAATCCAGGGCAAAGTAACTCATTTATGACAAGACATTCCAGCCCCGTGAGGGCTGTTAAACCTTGGAACTGTGGAGGCGGGAGGGTGCCTCCTCAGAGAGCTCTTAGGGAAAGCAAGCACTGACCACATGCATTCATGCCTGCCCACTGCCCACGTTTGCGTTTTTCTTCCTTTTATTGAGATTATTATAGAGCACCTACTGCATACCAGGCACTATAATGCCAAGCCCTTATGTGCAGCATCTTCCCAAATCCTCACAACAGCCCTGTAAGGGAGGTACTATTATCCCCATTTCACAGGTGGGGAGACTGAGGCTCCGTGAGACAAAGTCACTTGCCCAAGGTCACATTTTAAGTTAAGATGAAATCCAGTCCAGTCTAATATCCCTGTCTTGACCCTTCAACGCTATGCTCTGTCCCTTAGCTTAGCTGTAGATTTCTGACTGTCCCCCAGCTGAGGTAAGGCCCTCACTTTGGGTAGTTCAAGACCACTCTCCAGGCCTCTGTTTCCCTTGGGAGCAGAAACATTTGCCATTCAGTTGCT
The DNA here is from genome assembly GCF_011762595.2 of Tursiops truncatus. NCBI lineage: Eukaryota > Metazoa > Chordata > Mammalia > Artiodactyla > Delphinidae > Tursiops > Tursiops truncatus. The sequence continues at coordinate 35,486,138 of NC_047039.1, forward strand.
GTGAGGATCGAAGGGAAGTTACCCTTGTAAAAGAACTTTGTGAGGTTCATGCTCACAGAGGACATCGTATTGTTGTTATTTTTAGGTGTCGGGCCTGTGTGCCAAGAAGTGGTGGCTTTTTCAGTTGATAGGAAGCTCAGTGAGTCATCAGCACAAAGCTTTCGCCAGAAAAGCTACAGTGACCTTGGGTCCCATTTACTGCCGACAAGATAAGGGAAGCAGACTGTTCCACTCAGTTCCACTCTGTAACCTCCGGGGCTGTTGTCTTCCGGGCTGGGCCCGTGGCTATTGGAGGGACCTGGACAGGCTGGGCCACGTTCACTGATCAGAGAAGGTGGGCGCTGGGCTATCAGGGCCCTGGAAAACCAGCTGTAGTTGTGAGTAGTAGGGCAGGGGTTGCAAACTCGTGCTGTGGGGGGCCAGAGAGAGTCACCTGAGGGTGGCGGAGATGGTGGCTAATGGCAGAGTGCTGACCTATGCGAAGACATGGCTGCCACCACTCCAGCCGACTGTTGCCATGCCATGTAGAATGCGGGCCACTGTTGCAGACCTTCTGATTTTGCAAGAGAAGCTGGAACTTCTGTGCTTGTGTCAAGACCAGGCTACCCAAACAAAACGTGGGCTGGACGGCTTAGGTCCAGGGGTTGCCAGTTGGCAACCTTGACACAGGAGATCACGTGGGGTTTATTCACTCATTCATTATTTTTAGTAAATGGTTTTGAGCTCCTACTTGGAAATGGGGACCCTTGGTCTTCAGACCCTCCATGCCTGCTCCAGCCCCTGCACCTCCTGACCCCCCAAGCCTGCCAGCCTGGCCTGGCCTTGCTCCCCACCCCCAGCGCTACTCAGACACTTTGCTCCTCCTTTCCTCTCTCCTTTATCTTCAGCCCCTCCCTCTCTCAACCTTAACACACTCAGGTCTCTCGACCTAAAACAACACAACACAGAACATCCCTTCATTTATCACACTCGCTCTCCCTCCCTCCTCAGGTAGGTTCTCAAAGGCATGTCTACCGTGGTCCTTTCAACTGTTCACCACCTACCCCCCCTCACGCTTTCTGGGACCTGGCTTCATCAGACCCCATGGCCTGATGACACAGTGCTCACCACGCTACTCATGACCACTGGATGGTCACACCCAAAGGGATGTTTTCCAGGCCTTCTCACTCTTGACCCAGAGTCTGCACATGACCGTGTGGGCCACACCCTTCTTGGGAACTCTGCTTCTCCCTGGGGTCCAGGGCACATTCTCTTTGTTCTTCCATTTCAACTGCTGCTCCAGCTGGGGTTTCTAACGTCCACCCCTGAGGGCTGACGTTTGGTCCTAGGTTCAGCCCTCAGCTGCCCACTCACCCTGCGCCCTCTCCCGGGTGTCTTCATCCAGCCCGACGGCTTCAACTGCAGCCCTTGTGTCCACAGTTCTTCAGGTTTTCTTTTTTCAAAAACTCTAGAACTGTTCAAAGGAAATACAATATGAGCTACATATGTAATCTAAAATTTTCTAGTAGCCACATTAAAAAGGTAAAAAGTGACAGGTGAAATTAATTTTAATAGTTACTCTATTTAACCCACATACCCAGAATGTTACCAGTTCAACATGTAATCAATATACAATTATGAATAAGATCTTCTACATTTTCCTTTTCCTACTAAGCCTTTGAAATCTGGTGTGTGCCTTACACATACAGTAGATCTCAATTTGGACTAGCAGCATTTCAAGTACATAATAGCCACATGTGGCTCATGGCCATCATATTGGATGACACGGGTCTAGACTCTGATTTCCAGCAGTTTGGACATCTAGAGGTCCCTCAAAGACAACATATCCAAAACACATAGACTTTTCAGAGGAGGTGCCGTCTGAATGTGGTCTTTTTTTTTTTTCTTTAAATAATTAACATTTTGGGCTGCATTGGGTCTTAGTTGCGGTGCGCGGGCTTCTCTCTAGTTGTGGCGCAGGGGCTCCAGAGCGTGTGGGCTCTGTAGTTTCTGGTGTGCAGGCTCTCTAGTTGAGGCACGTGGGAGAATGTAAGCTGAGTTGATTGTGTGTGGGGGAGGAGGGAGAGGACATCCAAGTTTCTGGCTTGGCCAACTGGGATGGGGGAACATGGGATGAAGATCACATTTTCTGAGAGATGGTGAGCTTTCAAAATAGAGCTGGAGACGCTTGTGAAGCACCCCGGAGACTTCCAGTGGGTATCTGGAAATAGGGATCTGGCTCTCAGGTAGAGGTTTTGGGAATTAGTGCATCAGGCATATCTGAAGCTCTAGCCCTGGTAAGAAAACGCAGGAGTGACTGGGGTGAGATATGAAAAGGGCCAGGGATAGAACCCTGGGATCATCTGTATTTTATGAGGCAGATGAAGGAAGAAGAATGTGGGAAGGAACTGTGGACCGGGGGAGGCTACAGAGGGAAAAGGAAAACCAGGAGAGGGAGATGTCATGGAAGCCAAAGAGGAGGCACTTTCCAGAAGCACAGTGTGGTTAAGGGGGTGAAAGTCAGCACAAGTGAGACGATGCCTGAAGGGACCTTTGGGCAATCTGGAGGCTGGAGTCCTCGGACAGAGCACAGATGTCGGTGACAGTTGGAAGCAGAAGCCGGGCTGAGGAGGGAGGGCAAGGGAAGGGATAAAGGAGCCAGCCAGCAGGTCCTTCCTGGAGCCTGACTGACATGGGAGGGGCCGTCCAGGAGTCCACCGGTGGACAGGGAGACCGGGCTGAGGAGGGAGGCTTCACTTTCAGGAAGGAAGAGACCCGAGCGTGTGGCAGCCACTCAAGGGGAGTGTGGAGGATACAGGCCAGGGGAAGGTCTCTGAAGAAGGAGAGAGAGGTGGGAGCAAGGGCCAGAGCTGAAGGGAAGGTGGATATAGGGGCAGGTGGGTGTTGTTGAGTGAGGGCCTCCTTTTAGGTCTCTAACATCCCTGTGAAGGGGGTCAGTGGGCCGTGTCACCTGCTGAGATCTGGTGCTGGGGGATGGGCAAGAAGTTCAGGAGTGATGCCCGAGGGCAATGGGAATGAGGCTGGCTCCAGGGCTGAGTGTGTGGGGCTCTTGATGGTTGGAGGTTCCTGGCAGAGTCCAGATGTGAGGCTTGGAGATTCCTTGAAGAAACTCCCTTCAGGCTAGGCTGAAATGTGAGAAGCTCTGAGGGGTCGAATCCACACCAGCCCTGCCCTCCTGGAAGCCCTGCCTCCTCCAGGCCCTTCAGGTGCACCTGGAATCTAGGGACCTGGACATGCCCGTGAGAGCCCCTCACTCCACCGCCCCGCCCCGGCTCCTTGCACAGCCCTCACCCAGCTCTCACTGGTCATGTCTGAGCAGCCTTGGCAGGGCCAAGGGGGAGAGGTCACGAGGAGGGAAGTCTCTGGAGGAGGGGGGGAGGGCAGAGGGTCTCCAAGGGCAATGCCAGGGAGGCGTAGCGTGGGAGGGGCCGAGCGCCACTCTGAGGTTGGGGCTCCTGGGCGGGCAGCTCCCTCAGAGGCCCTCTCCCACAGGTGTTTGGTCTCGGCTCCGTGGCCCACATGGTTCTAGGAGACAAGATGGGGAGCTTCCTCGGTGTCAACTTGGGTTTTGGCTTCGGAGTCACCATGGGAGTGCACATGGCAGGGAACATCTCCGGTGAGTGGGCTGGGCCCCACCTGACAGGCAAGGCCAGGTGTCCCCTGCGGGCTCCTGCTGCCCCCTTCCGGCTGTCCCCTTCTCCAAGTCAGCCAGCACCTTGCCCTCACGGGCAGCTTGGAGGGAGAACACCCTGAGCCCTTTTCCTCTGCCCAGACGCTTCCCGAGCCCCCTTGACCCCTTGTTTTTACTAGCTGGGTCAACTTAGGCAAGCGATTGAACCTCTCCATCCCTCACTTTCCGTAATGGTTAAATGGAGATGGTGGTGCCTGCCTCGCCGGGTCCTTTTGAGGACTGAGTGAGTACGCTCCACGAACGCTAGCCGTTATTATTGTTGCTGTCGTTGCTCTCAGTATTACTGATTCTTGTTGTTTGTTTCTACGCCGACACACTTGACCCTCCCTGCAGGGGCCCATATGAACGCAGCCTTGACCTTCACCAACTGTGCACTAGGCCGCATGTCCTGGAAGAAGTTTCCCGTGTATGTTCTGGGTCAGTTCCTGGGTTCCTTCCTGGCTGCTGCCACCATCTACTGCCTCTTCTACAGTGAGTGTCCCGCCCTGGGTTGTCCATCTCTGGCCTCAGCCTCCTCCCCTGAAATATGGGCTGATCCAACCGAGTGTCCTAGCCTGTGAAAATGTCTGGGAGAGAAAAGTCTTGGAGGTACTCCCTGCCCTCCATCCTACAGCCTCATCTCTGAGACTGCAGTGGGGTTTGGCTGCGGGCAGGTCTATACTCAATCTGTGTTTCCACAGCCGCCATCATCGACTACTCGGGGGGAAGTCTGACAGTGACTGGTCCCACAGCCACTGCTAACATTTTTGCCACCTACCTTCCTGACCACATGACCTTGTGGAGGGGCTTCCTGGATGAGGTCAGTGGTCCAGGGTGGGTGCCCCTCCTCAAGCCCTCCCCCACTCAGGAGGGGGCCAGCATTGAGCCCCTCATGGTGAAGAGGACAAGAACTCTGGATGGGGACTTGTCCTTGTGCCAGGACATGTTTCTGCTAGCGGGTTTGGGCTGGGGGCACTGCTGAGGCCCTATGGCTTGGCTAGGGGTCCCAGGTGGCTGCCACGGTGTCGGCTGCCACGGTGTCTGCTCCCCAGGTGTTAGTGACAGGGATGCTTCAGCTGTGTCTCTTAGCCATCACGGACAAGGGGAACAACCCAGCACTGGAAGGGACACAGGCCTTGGTGATTGGCATCCTTGTTGTCATCATTGGAGTATCCATGGGCATGAACACAGGATATGCCATCAACCCCTCCCGGGACCTGCCTCCACGCTTCTTCACCTTCATTGCTGGCTGGGGCACACAGGTCTTCAGGTACTGCCTTGTCCAGACCATTGCTGTGAGTCTTCTGTAGGCTCCCTATATGTGGAGGGGTGGAGTAGCCCGGGAGCATCCTGCAGAGCTCCCAGTGGCCTGGGGAGGCAAGAGCGGGTCCTGACTTTCCTCCAGACCCTGCTCCTGGACTGAAGGTCAACCCTGCCCCAGACCCGCCTCTGTCCTTGAATCAGGCTGAAGCTGACCGGTGCCCCAGGCTCAGGGGCAACTCCCGGGCTAGGGTGGGGTTTCTCCTCTACTCTCAGGCCCTACTCTCTGTCTCGGCCTGAGGTAGATGCAGGTGCCATGCTGGGCATCGGCCCCCTAAGCAGGCCTCTGCCTCTTGCCTGCAGCACCAAGGACTGGTGGTGGGTGCCAGTGGTGGCCCCACCCCTAGGTGCCTACTTAGGTGCCATCATCTACTTGATCTTCATTGGCTCCAGCATCCAACAGAAGCCCCAGATACTGGAGACTCCCTCGACGTATGAAGACCACGGAACACCTGTGTTGCCCAAGACCACATCTCACACACCCGTGACCTCTTCCCTCACCCCTGTCTCTGTGTCCCCGACAACAGACCTTCAGTCCTGTCCCACCCTTAATTGACTCCATCTGCCTAGAACACCTCTAAGTAAGACTGTTTTTGACCCCATCCCCATCCCAATAAAGAAAGCCTTGTCCCACAGTGGCACCCCCGGTTCCTGGGTGCCTCCTGTGGTTGGGCTTCCCTCCTGGATTCTTCCAGGAGCTCCAGGGTTATGCCATAACCCAAGGCTGAGCATAGAGCTGAGAGGCCTCCGACTCCTTCTGGCTCTGGGAGCTGGGTCGCGCCTGGGGAAGGAAGTGGAAGGGACAACCTGTGGCCTCGGTAAGAACAGGATCAGATCACAGAACACCGGACACAGAACAGTGGACTTTCAGGCACAGGGTAGAAGGGGATAGCTTGGGGGAAGGGACACCAGCTAGCAGGTGGGGGTCAGTTCTGGATATACCTTGAGTGCCCTGGGATAGGACTCTGCACTCTCCCTCAGTTCTGGCCAGTTCTCGGACCAGGCAAGTCACGTCCCAAGTGTGTAGGTCAGAGTTCTCAACCTTGTTTTCATTATCGCCCCCTCAGGAGCCTTTTAGACATTTTTTCCTTAATCACACAGTATTTTAAATACCACAGATACACTGTATATCTGTTTATGTACTGTACACATACCTTTGCTTTATACAAAAAAAAGTAAGATTTAAAAAATCTCTCCCTTCCAAGGATCCATTTTTTTCTCCCATGGGAGCAAAGTCTCCCCCACCCTTGAAAACGCCTGATGAAGACTGAAAGGAGGTAAGAGACTGGGCTCCTCTTCCTTCTTCCTGAGGCCAGAGCTCTCCCACAGGAAGGAGCTCCAGAGTTGGAAAGGAAGATGCGGAGAGGAAAATCCTTCCAAAGGGCACAGGAAATGGTCTCGTGGGGTGCAGGGGGACAGGTGCAGAGGTTGGGTGGCGGTGGGGCAGCCAGAGTCCACTGACCCTGGGGCCCGGTGGAATCCTCTGTGTTCTGGGACTCAGAAGGCAGCATCACCCATGGCTCCTGTCACTGCTCGTGCATTTAGCCTTCCAACAATCATGGAGTTACTCCTGGGTGCAGGCCCTGGGGATGAGGCTGGGTCTCTGCCTTTGAGGGGGGCAGCACCTACTGGGGACAGGCAATCATAAGGAAGGAGCTAAGTGGTGCAGAGGGGGCTCGTAGGCCAGCCTCAGGAGGAGACAGAGCAGAATGGGGGCTGGGGGGTGTCCTTCCTGGGGCTGGTTGCCACACTTTAAGGTAGGAGGAGACAGTGGGCAGAGGAGGCTGAGCTTTCTTCTGGAAGTGTGGGCATGGCGAGACGAGGTTTAGAAAACCCACCTGAGCTGCAGTGTGCAGGATGCTGGAAAACAGGGAGACTGGGGCCTGCAAGGGAGTGTGGTGTGAGGCTGCTCCAGAGGAGTGGCAGGGCAGCTAACAGGTCAGCGCTGGTGGGCGGAGAGGAGAGAAGGGATTCACCTAATACCGAGGAGGTAAAACCTGCAGAATCTGGGCTTGGACTGGAGGAAGGAGTGGGTGAGGAAGAGGCGGGGGCCAGGGCTCACTTCCAGTTTCTGGCTTGGGCCCGGGTGTTGGAGATGTCCCCACTGAGCGTGGGGTGTGGGAGAGGAAATGGTTTGAAGAGGAAGATGATAAATTATATCGTGGACACATTGACTTTGAGGTGCCTATCAGACTTGGGCAAGAGGTGTGTAGGCTTGGGCTTCCCTGGTGGCTCAGTGGTTGAGAGTCCGCCTGCTGACGCAGGGGACACGGGTTCGTGCCCCGGTCCGGGAAGATCCCACATGCCGCGGAGCGGCTGGGCCCGTGAGCCATGGCCGCTGAGCCTGCGCGTCCAGAGCCTGTGCTCCGCAACGGGAGAGGCCACAACAGTGAGAGGCCTGCGTACCGCAAAAAAACAAACAAACAAAAAAAAACAAGGTGTGTAGTCTTGGGCAAGTTACTCAGCCTCTCTGGGCCTCGGTTTTCTCATTTGTAAAATGGGTCTAATAATATTACCTGCCATTTGTGTTGATGTGAATATTCAATGAAATAAAATATGTACAATGCTGAGGATAGTGGTTGGCACAGAGTAAGTGCTCAATAAACCATTATGCCTTTTGTGTGGTCTGGAGCTCAGAAGAGAGTTGAAGCAGAGATTGGGGAAACTGTGGTTGTGTGGATACAGCTGGGGCCGAGGAAGGGTGAAAGAAGGGTCAGTGAGCAGGGTCCTGGGAGCACAGCCAAGAGGCAGCTGTGAGGTGGAGTGGGCCTCTCAAGAGGTTTGGTTGACGAGGGGCACAAGCTGGGTGGTCAGGGGACACTGGAAACATCCCAGATGTCCATCAACAGAGGAACAGATACATTGCAGTCTAGTCACATATAGTGGAATACGATACATCAGTGAAAACTAAGCCACAACAGCTACCTGCAACAACACGGGGAAAGTTTGGAGGCATAAAGAGCGAGGGAGTACGACACCTTATACCATTAAAAAACAAGCAAAAAAACGGGACTTCCCTGGTGGCGCAGTGGATAAGATTCCGCACTCCCAATGCAGGGGGCCTGGGTTTGATCCCTGTTCAGGGAACTAGATCCCACATGCTTGCTGCAACTAAGGAGCTGGTGAGCTGCATCTACGGAGCCCGCCTGCTGCAACTAAGACCTGGCACAACCAAACAAATAGTAAAAAAAAAAAAAAAAAAAAAACCAACCAAAAAGGAATATATTCTTTGGGTGCATGTATGTGATAAAACTACTTAAAAAAAAAAAGAAGGGATGCTTCCTCCATGGAGACAGAGATGGCTGATAAGATGGGGAGGAGCATGGGCGCAAGCTATTAATAATTTCCTAGTTCTGGAGTTGGGGTAAATTTTTCGGTTTATTATGTGATTGTGCTTATAACATACAACTGTGATATATATTCATTCGTAGGTATCATGTATTCTAAAAGATGAAGAAGAAATAGGAATAGCATGAAAACAGGTGGTGGGAAGAGTGACAGGTACGGGACCCACTGAGATTAGGGGGCTGGGGGTGCAGGGAGGAAGGAGAGACTTGAGTGTGTCTGACATCCCACGGTGGGAGGAGCTGAGCCAGGGAACCAGGGCTGGGAGTGGCTAGGGAGGGGCCCACAGCTGGAAATGCCAGCCAGCTGCCTCCCTCCGTGACCTTGGATGGGTCTCTTCCCCTCTCAGCCTCAGTGACCCTGTGAACACAGGGTGGGTGGCCACTCTCATTCCTGGTGTTCCAGAGCAGTGTGACCCTAAGGCCTCAGTCACAGATGAGGGTTCTGGTTCCTACCCTCCTCTGCCCCACTGACCATTTCAGGCTTCTGGCATCCTCATGTTCCCGGGAGGTGGCTTTGGAGGCAGGCCAGCCAGGGGGAGTCTGTCCAGAACCCCTCCTACTGTGCACTGCTCTGCTACAGATCTATACTAGGCCCATTGCCCATAACCTCCTGCAGATGCTGATACCAGTGTCAGGCTCAGATGAACTCTGACCCTGGTCACAGAGCACTTCTGTGCACAGGGCACACACCCCTTTTGTTCTCTTGGCAGACTTAGGTTGACAGCCTACAAACGTGCCAGACACCGTTCCAGAGCCGAGGATGTAGGCACAATTAAGATGGAAAATGTCCTTGTTCTCACGGAGCTGACATTCTGTGCAAAACATGTGGTGTGTTTGTGATACACACTAAGCAGGAAAAGCGGGAAACGAGGATAGGAATTGTGTGTAGGAGTGAAGACTGGAGGGCTGAGGAGGTAAATGAGTAAAGAACTGAAGGGGGTGAGGCAGTGAGCCATGTGGACATATGGGGGATGAGCATGCCAGACTGAGGGAATAGCCAGTGCAAGGAATCTGAGGTTTGAGCATGGAAGGACCATTGCTGGAATGGAAAGAGTGGGGGAGTGGAAGAAGACAAGGCCAGAGGAGTGTGTGTGTGTGGGGTAGGGTGAACCCAGACCAACCCTGTGGAGAGGTGAGGCCAAGGCTTGGGGCAGAGGTAAGGGAGGTCTCTGGAGGAGAGAGGGAGGTACCACTGCAGGAGGGAAGGAAAGAAGGGAGGGAGGGAGGGAGGGAGGGAGGGAGGAGGTGGGGCAGGTGTCATGGCGCCTAACGGGTCCCTGATCTGAGTTCTGCTCACACACACAGTCCCTCCTGTAACCACTCCCTGGCTGGACTCAGGAGGGACATTTGTGCAGCTCAGGAGGCCAGGCTGGGATGTGAGCTATAGGAGCTCTGGCTCCTCTCCCACTCTCCTAGTCCCAGACCAGCATGGACTGGCTGTGTGACCCAGACAGGACCCTTCCCTTCTCTGGGCCTCAGTTTCCCTGTCTGTACAATGAGGCTTGGATCTGTTGGTGTCTGGGGAGCCTCTCAGCTCTGACTTCTTCCAGCACTTCGAAGCCTCATGTCATGATCCCATTACTGTCCCTTGCCCCTATGCCAGGTGAGGCCATGTTTGAGATGGGGACAGGGATGGGACAAGAATGACCCCCCAGGCCCAGGCCAAGCCCCTCCAGGGCTTTGCCGATGAAGGTTGGGTCCTCAGCTCAGTGGTCCTGGCCTTGGGAAGAGCCCCTAACTCCCTGTCCAGCCTGCTGCTCCCCCACTCAGGGCCTCCGAGGGATAGACACACACAGGCAGCACCTCGGTCTGGCTGGTCTCATTGTCCCTCCTTCAGATGAGGTCTTGCAGCCCCAGAAGAGGTGGGAGAAGCCATCTCGGGCTGGACCTTGGTGTTGGCACCCTCAGAGGGAGAAGGCTGTGGCCAGTTAGAGCCATGCAGCCTGAGCTTGGCTCTGCACCCACCCCTGTGCTTAACCCAGAGTGGGAACAGGTGTGACCCCACCCTCCCATGTGCTGCAGGGCTCATAACCGTGGCACCTAAGAGCACAATGAGGCCACCCGGCCCAGATCCAAATACCTGCTCTGCCACTCACTAGCTGTATGACCTTAGGCAGGACAGGAGAATAATAGCTCCCACCCCCCAGGGCTGCTGGGATGATGAAATGAGTTATGCCTGGCACATGGGGAGGGTGCGTGCTGTTATCACTCTACACCGTCTCGTGGTCCTCATGTCACCACGCCCACCTGACACCCAAGGAATCTGGGAGCTGGGGAGGCTGGCTCAGTAAGGGGTACAGAGGAGGGATTCCAGTCCTTTGTTGATATGATCTCTGCCGGGTTTTGTTTGGTCTTTAAATTGTGAAATATATTCTGTAAATGTATGTATAAAACATACAGGTACAGTTAAAATAACAGTAAAACATTAAAAAACAAAAACAAAATCTCTAAATAAACAAAAAAGCCCAAACACTTAAGTGCTCCCTACCTAGCTCTGACAGGTTAATTGAACCTCTCTGGACCTCAGTTTCCTCATCTGCAAAATGGCGGTCACATGGCCCAGAGAAATGAGGTGCTTCAGGTTTCAGTTTTGCCATCAGCATTCCACTATGATGGAACAAGTTTACCAGAGTTCACGGTCTCCCCTTGGGTCTGTGTTCAGGAGCCAAGGTGGTGGGGGGAGGTGCTGGAGGGTGTGTGCAGGGGATGCTCTGGGCTCAGTTGGGGGACTGAGTGAGTGATGGAGCTCAGAGGCTGAGAGATGAGACACATGGTTCAGAGCTAGGTACACCCAGGCACACAGATAAGGTCATAAGTCTGGGGCTGAGCCTTTGAGTCCTCCAGGGACCCAACAAAACCCTTGTTGGCTGATAAAGAGGATTCCTCAGATGAGGGTTCCAACAGGCCCCTGGAACAGCCCTGCCAGGGCCAGCAAGAATGTGTTCCTGCCCTCACTGCCCCGCCACATTCCTCCATCTATGCCCTGGCCTCTGGCCCCAGGTCAGGGGACATTAGACCGAAGATAAATTCCTAACGGAGGCCCAGTGCCAGGGCAGGGGAGACTGGATGGGGGAGACTGGTTGGAGACACAGGAGACAGTCTAGAGGTTGGATGTGCTGAATTAGAGGGACTTGTGGGACATCGTGGGAAAGGCAAGGGCCTGGGATAGAGAAAGCGCTTTGAAGCCCAGGGTGGTAGCTGAAGGCTTGCAGTTGGATGAGGTGCCCAGGGAGAAACGATGGAGACCTGGGGAGCACCCACGTTTTAGAGACGGCTAAAGAGGAGGAAGCAGCCAAGGCCCATGATCTCCCCGGGCCCCGGGAGCCCGAACACTCTGGGGCCTTAACTGACCTGTGCCTTGGGGCTGGTTCCTTCCCTCAGGTGGTTCAGACGGTCAGGGCAAGTGAGGGAAGCTCATGCCCTCCTGGGCAATGTGGAAAAAAGCCCTAGAGACCCTCACTCCACAGCACTTCCCCGTATCACTGAGTCCTGCAGCTTCAGGCCCCAGCTCTGGCTCTGGCAATTTCTGATTCCTGCCCTGTCCTCAGATCCCTGCCCTCTGGATGACAGAGTGCCCAGGGCAAAATCCTTGGACCTCTTCTCTTTCACCCTCCCTCCCAAAATGGCCAGCCTGCTGGAAGGCTGGTGAAATCACCACCCTTTAAATACCATTATATGCCAACAGCTCCCCAAATGAGATCTCCAGCTCAATCCTGTCTCCAGGCTTCAGACTCCCACAGACAACCGCCTACTGGACAGATTCTCATCCTGCAAGCCTGCTCCTCCCACACCCTCTCCTATCCCAGTAAATGGCAAATTCAATCTTCCCCTTGCTCAGGCCCAAAACCTTGAAGTCATTTCTGCTCCTCTCACACTCCACATCCCAGCTGCCAGCAAATCCTATAGGTGTTATCTGCAAATTCTATCTAGAATCCAACCACCTCTCAGCATTACAGCAGTGGTCTTCTGACTGCTCTCCCAGCCTCTCCGCTTGCTCTGACTCAGCCCTACAGTCTAATCTCAATACAGCAGCTGGGATGATCCTTTCCAAAATTGAGCCAGATCTTATCATTCACTCCTCCGCCCGAAGCCTTCCAATGACCTCAAGGCCCCTGCTACTCTCTCCTTTATTCACCTTTTGGCCTGGTGGCTTTGCTGTTCCTTGAAGGTGCATGGCATGTTTCTACCACTGAGCCTTCGCCACGGCTGCTCCCTCTGCCTGGGATGTTTATCCTCCTGTGCCTATACTGTGTCTATCAATAAGAAGAGAAAAAACAGTATGAAAAAAAGAGATGAAAAGGTGATAAGCTTAAAAGATATTGGTTATAAACTCATCTAAAAAGTTTTAAAGAGTGCTCCCCTGAGGCAAAGTGTAAGTACTTCCCTCGCCCCATTCCCAGGCTCCTGGTTTGGGGATACACACTGCCCCCTCGTGGCCACTGTAGGAAAAGGTCTCATCTTCTGGGGGTATTCTCTACATTGGGACATGGTATAAGCTTCCCTCCCACTTGTCCTGACCTGCTGGGCCACGCAGTCTTAGCGACTCCAGGATGAGCTGTGTGAGCTCCCACTGCTCTGCCCGTGGAGTGGGGAGGACACAGGTTTTGGGGTCAGACCTGGTAGGAATTTCAGATCCCCAATTCACTGAGTGGTCTTGGGCAAGTGATCTAACTTCTCCAACCTTCAGTTTCCTCATTGGGAAAATAAGGATACATACTTTATGGGGCTTTGAGGAGTAAAAGAGATGAGCACAGTGCTTGGTGTATCAAAAGTGCTCAAAAGCTATTAGAAGCTATTCTTCTATTAGAAATTCTTGGGAAAGTGTGGGTAGGTGAAGACCCCTGACTCCCTCACCCATGTGGCAGGCTTGGGGTAGGTGAGGGGCGGGCGGGGGGTAAGGGGGCAGGTGACTGAACGTCCCAGCCCTTGCCAGAGCAGCTTCACGACTGCTCTGTTCCTTCCCTCCCTACGCCCTGAGAGACAGTCCTGGGACAGGATCCAGAGGCTTGACCATGCTGAGATGCCACATGACACTGGGAGACCCTCCCTACCCACTACCCTCCCAAAGGCTCGGGGCAGGAGGCAGGAACTATCACCCAGCTGACAGGTGGGAAAATCAATGCCCGGACACTGGAAGCAAACTGCTCAGGCACAGAGCAAGCTGAGGCAGCCAATCGGGGGTCCCAGCAGTTCAGCCGGGTTCTCTGCAGCAGGGTCTCCCAAGAGGCTGTGTGCATGAAACCTGGGGCTGAGGGCAGCCTAAGCCACTGGGAAGGACTCCAAGGGAACCGTGTGGGGAAGACAGCTCCCCCTTTCCTGAGGACGCAGCCCCTCCTGGCCTAGGTTGGGAAACCCAAGGCCTGGATTCCAATTCAGGCCTGACACACAGCCCTTAGAGCCCTGTCCATTCTGGCTGGGCCTTTCTAGACTGGGGTTGGTCTGGCTTAGAGAATGCCCTGGGGAATCTGTGAGCTCTCAAAGGCCACGGGAGATGGTATGGGACACCTGTGCTGAGGCCATGTGGGGAGTTTGGGAGGTAGAACTTTCCCGATGGCTGTGGCAGGTGTGTGAGTGAGGGGACCGATGAAGAAGGCAGGTCTGTGAAGGGGAAGGAGCTCTGGCCTGGCCTGGCCATCCCTCCCCAGTTCTGGAAGAGGAGGCACACCGGCAGGTTTTCCTTAGAGAACAAAATCTCCAGGCTCTCAGGCATGAAGCAAGGCGGGCACCACATGGGAAGGACTCCCTAAACTTCAGGATCCACTGTTTGAGACTCTGCACCTCCCCCACAAGACTGACATTCCTTCTTCCCCTCCCCTGGCCTCTTCCGCGGCCTGGCCAGGCCCTGTCCAGGACAGGATCCAGATCGGCTTCACACAGACCCTGCAATTAGGAGGGCTGCTTTCATCTCCTTCCCGCACACAACCTTCCACCACACGCCAGACTGTACTGCTGTTGAGAGGAGCCAGCCCTGCTAGACAAGCCAGAGGGAATGCCAGAGTTAAGAACTTGGCCTCTGGAAAGCTCTGGCCCCATGAAGAAACTCCTGTTGGAGGAGACTGTGGGGCTGGAGGGGTGGGAAGATACCACCAGATTCTTAGGGAGCAAAAGTAGGGTCCTGATGCCCACTGGCTCCCTCCATGTAAGGGGTGGAGGTGTCTTTCCCTTTAGCCCACACTAAATGTAATTTACTTTGATGGGTAAAATTTTGTCTAAGGCCACTGCTTAGTGAAGAATCCACCAAACACATGAGAAACAGCTTCCCCTCGCTGAGGGGTCTGAGGTCCCTTTGGTGATCCAAGGGGAGTAGCTCCCTGCTAAACCCGGCAGCCTAGCCTACCTCCTGGATCTCCTGAACCTCTTCCCTCTTTGCAGCACCAACTCCCACCACCCTCTTCCTCTCACTTGGATCACTCTGGCAGCTCTTGCCTGGGTCTCTTGCCTCAAAGTTAGCCCTCCAATCCCTTTTACACACTCTGCCTGAGTAACAGCTCTAGGAACAGGGTGGGCAAACTAAGGTCATGGCCAAATCTAGCCTGTTTTTGAACAACCCACAAGCTAAGAATTTTTTTCTTTAATTTCTAAAAGGTTGGAAAAAATAAAATTATTATTTTGAGACATGTAAAAATTCTATGAAATTCCGATTTGGTGTCTATAAAAATGTTATTACAACAGAGTCATGCTCATCCCCTCATGTACTGTCTGGGGCTGTGTTCACACGACGGTGGCAGAGTTGGGTAGCCACAACATAAAGTCTAAAGTATCTGGCCCTTTACAGAAAACCTTTGCCAACTCCTATCCTAGGTCATCAATCCAGCCATGCTGCTCTCTGCTTAGGATCCTTCAGTGGCTCCCTGTGGCTCTCTACAAACTGACCCCTGTCTACCTCTCCAGCTTAACAACTGTCTCTCCAGTTGTCTGCCCACTCTGGACAACTAATCCTTCCTCAAACCTCCCACAAACCACAGCCCTGGGCTTGTCTCATGCCTTTTACCTTTACTCAGCATGCCTCTCTCCTCCAAATGGCAGTCTACCATCTCAAGACTCAGCTCAAATGCTTCCTTCTGTTTTTGTTCCCCATCCAGGGGTCCTTCCCCTAAGCATGAGGGCTAATCCGTTCCTAGCATGCCACAAAAAAATCTTGGTATAGCCCTTCAGCTTTTAATAAACAGACTAATGACCTATTTGTGCCAGTCCAAACAATTTCATTTTATTTGTTCAGGTATGTGTCCCCCACTGGATTACTAACTGTAAAAGAACAGGCCATGTCCATTTCCCACAGCCCTAGCACATGCTGGCATGGGTAGGATGCAAGTATTCACCAGAAGTGGCCTGCTTAGCATTCTAATTTTTCACTTGGCTGGCATTATGTAGAAAGAAGATGCCTATATATTTTCCAGCTACTCTAAACTTTCAGCACCTATAACAGACCAGGCACCTCCATGTACGTTATCTCATTTAATCCTCACAACCCTGGTGAGTTAGGTGATATCTCCACTCCACCAGGCAGCAGCAAGCTGTTACGTGGCAGAGCTGGAATCTGAGATCAGGTCTCCTGCTTCCTGCTGATTTTGAGATGCTCTCAATGTACAGTTCACCCACTGAACTCACTGCTTGAAAGAAGCAACAGATGCTCATGAGCTTCCTGTTGGGTGTGGTGCCACTGACCCTCTACTAAACGGGCTCAGATAGAGGTGGTTTTGTCTCTGCCCCCCAGTCACCTGTTCCCATTGCTGTACATCATGTCCTTCAAGGCAGATCATCTGGGTCAGGACCAAAGGGCAGCCCTGCTCTTCCTAGTAAAATTAAGTGCCAGGCTTGTGATGTCACTTCTCAATTCTCCTTCTGTTGCTCTGGGGCTTGTGGCTTGCTCTGGAGCAGAAGGAAGTTGTTGGAAGTCTGGCCTCCATGCTGGAGAAGTGCCAATGCAGAGAGCCAAACTAATGTAACTATTGATGTACCTGCCTTAAAAGGAGCCTGAAGAATGCCTCCAGTGGGCTGCTGGCATAAGCCCTGGACTGTCCACATGGTTTTTTGAATATTCAAACAGAGGTCCAGAGCTCAGAGACAGGGAAAGCCAATACGGCTGCTGCAGGCCTGGGAGAAAGCAACAGAGGAAAGGTAAGTGTCCCAGAGACTCTTTCTCAACCAGAGAGAAGGGGTTAGGGCTGCACTGGTCAGTACACAGAGGCTGCAGTGTGAACCTGGGAGAAGGAGGAGCTGCTCTATGTCCTCCACCACCACAATGGATAGGCTAACCTGTCTGTCACCACACAGGCTCAGCGATGTGCTATGAGAGGCCCTCCCCCGGACTCCAGAAGATGGAATTCTGTAAAGTCACCCGACCCTTCTCCTAGGTCTGTAACTGATGGTACTGAGGACCACTAAAATAAGTTCAGCTAGGTAGGCCTACAAGAATTTTTGACAAAAGACTCAGCTAAGACAGCTGGGTTTAACCACATGTGTGATTCCAGCTGTGGTGTACCAATTCAGTGTTTGGCATTTTGGATTGAGAAGTTAGCCTATGTCTTTCCAAAGATAGCGATCACTTCGGATTAAAAAAACGAGGTGCACCTGATGCTGCAGGCATTTTCAGGAGGAGGATGGATAACTGGGACAACTGAGACCATGACTAAGTGACATTTTCAGGCTAAAATTCTGGTTTGACTAAATCAAGCCCCATATTCCCCCAACCATCAGGGCGATCACGGTGGTGGTGTGAGGAGCCTCTGCAAATACGACTGAATCACTAGTGACCGTCCAGTGAGAGACATACTGAAATACTTTATACAGACAGAAGAGAGGACACGGGGATTTCTGACACACTCATGCTTTGGATGTATCAGTTCAAGACAGTATGTGAGCTCTGAGTCCACCAGGCAGTTGGGAACAAACATGATCAATCTGCTGGCAAACGAGTCTCCACCCCACCTAATCATTCTTTTTTCTAAGTGCATCTTGATCGCCTCAGTCCTGGACATCAAAGTAGTCAATTACTGGCTCCTTGGCTATTTTCTGTAAATTACTGCTCCCAAGATTCCTGAAAAGCAAACACAGAATGATCAATCTTTTCTTGCTTGGGGGAAACAGATTCAGGTCTTGGAAAGTTCAGGATCAGCTGGTTTACCATGTGTGAAGCTTTGATAAGACAGTGGGGTCCACATGAGCTGGTAACTGTTGAAATTTGGTGATGGGCACACAGGGGTTTATATTAATATATTAATACCATTCTCTCTACTCTAAAAATTTTCCACAATTAAGTCTTACAAAAAAAAATACAGCAAGCAAAGGAAAAAAAAAGATAGCATGTCATAAACAGGCCCGTAACTTTACGTCCCCCAGGTGGTACTGGACACAGCTGTGGAGTAACATGAGGAAACGCAGCTTGTGCTGCTGGGAGTCCAGGCTGCCTGCTTCCAGGGCTAGAGCAGGGCTGGTGCTGGGGAGCTACACGGCCCCAGGTGCTCCTGGCTGAGGCTGTGCCCAATGGGCAACACCTAGTTGTCCCGTCCAGTTCCAGGGGAACACTGATGGCTAGGACGCTCATGGTGACCTTGCAAACTTCCCTACCCAGAGGTTCTGTGTAGGAGGTACTCCTAGGCTTCTGTGTGGAAGGCCAGAACAGGAGGAGGGACCCCACTGTGTTTCCCAGCAACTTCCAGCAGTGTGGCCTTGTCACAGCAGGGCAGCTGGCCCCCTCCTGGGAAGGGAGAGGAAAGGAAGGAGGGATGAAGACCCTCTCTGCTCCTGTCTGAGAAAACACCTGCCAGATTTGCTGCTTGCCAATGTGGTTTTCTTTTCTCCTTAAATCACAAACATATGTTTTTGTTGTAAAAATGCTTCAAACCATATATAAGTAGACAGAGCAAAACATGAAAGTTCCCCCCTTCACTGTCAGCTCCCCGCTAGAATCCCACTTCCATCTCCAGAGTAACTGTTGTGGACCACATGATGTTCCTAAATCATCTGGTGTGACAGACTGAATCCATTTCCCAGTGTCACCACCTACACTGTGGAAATTATGGCCAGTGACTGTGCTCCCTGGAGGGGAAGTGGGCATTACAAACATCAGACTTGGGACCCCTCTGGAATGAACATATGTGTCTGACATCTCAGTCAAACCTTATATATCTGAACACAGCACCCCAAAGCCAGGCCCAAGGAGGCCGCCAATGGCTGGTGCAGCCCAGGGCAGTTCAGCCCCTGCTGGCTTCTCTGAACAGACAGGGCTCTTTGGAAAGCAGCTGAAGAACCCTTACTTGTCTGTCTGATGTCTGTGATGAGGAATCGGTGGTGGAGGCCGTGACTGTATCTCCTTTTCAAGTACACCTGTCAGCGTGGTAGGAGGACATATAGACTTCCCTCTGATAAAAGTAAAAACACAAAGTATTGAAAAGTTAGAACTGTCTGTGGAGAGAGGCAGACAGCTGGAAATCCAGTCCGAGACTTTCACTGTGACGCTGCGGAGCACTCTCTGATATGACCCGTCTCCTCTCAGGCATGATCAACTTTGTTTAACCCTTGTCCCTTTCACCCACCTCTGCTGGGCCTGCTACCTGCTTCCTCTCATCTCACACTTGAGTTTTCTTTGTTGGGAGGTTCTTCCGACTCCCTCTGGTTCTGACAGTGATCTTAGGTCCTACTGTCCCCTCCTGGCCCACACTACTGCCTTGGTTTCCTCTAATGGCAAACACTGTTTACAGAGGATGCCTTGAGTCACAGGTCAGCATTCTTCCTGTTTCCATCATGCAAGGAGGACACAAGGGAAAAAGGGACAGATGTGATGGGCAGGTACCCACTCCAGGCCCTCAGGGTCTGACGTGGATTGTATCCTTTAGGTGTGTCTGGCCTGAGGACTGAAGCATGGGCTTTACTTTCTGGTTTGGACCTTTAGATCAGTCAGAATGGCTGGCCCAGAGGCAGACTTTCCACCTCATCTTCCAAGGAAGGAAGTAAGGAAAGCAAATATTGGCCAGCCCTGTTTCCCAGGTCCAGCTTGCTCCACCGAGCAGTTCCTTCTGTAATGGCAGGATTCACCCACCTGACCGCAGTGACCACGACGTTGCGCTTCGGTTCACTGTCATAGCTCACGCTCTCCAGGCCGTACACCTGGGCCAGGTCGTGGATGATCCGGCGGTGGTCTCTGTTCATGGGAGGGAAGCAGTGGCTCTTCTTACTATTCTTTCCCTGTATTGAGGGAAAAGATGACTGATTGATAAAAATCATCTTGAAAACAGGATATGTCCACAGAGGTCCTTCCCACCATCCCAGAACAGCCTGGGTCAATAAAGAGACAGCTGAGTTTTGGAGGCCCACAGCACACAGCATTTCACTGACTGCTAAGCAAGCCGAGGCTGTGGGAGGATGAGGGCTGATGCACTTCCTTCATCTCCTCTGTGAGCCACAGGGTAGCAGTTGGCCGGGGTTAGAGGAACAGAAGGCAAGTAAACTGAGACTTACACGGACAGTGCAATGGTTCCTCCTGTGGGGCCCGTAACTGGGGAGTGAGTGATGTTCCCAAGAAATGACTAAATAAATTGAAGACTTATAAACAAGAAAATCTCACTTCCTATAAAAAGTACATTCTACGCTAAAAATCACGAGTGTACAGATACAGACACGCAAGCACAGAAATACATTTGCTCAGGCTTCCTAATTAGGAGGGGAACAATGGTCCCATTTTCTCCTCTGTGTTAGTATCCTGCTGGGAAGTGGGAACAGAAAGGAAGGGGATGAGGGGATGGCGGGAAGGAAACCCATCTTCACAAGATGTGGAGCTAAAGTAGCCACCTTGCCCTCACCCACAGGCCCCTGAATGAAGAGGGAGCCACCGAGGGGCTGGCTGCCTCCAGGACAGCTTCACTCTCTTAAAGGAGTCTGTGCCACTACCCATTCAACTTTTCATCCTCGCCCAACGGTTTCTCTCCTGCCTTTGGGGCACTAAGAACCAGTGTGTCCCATTATACAACAGCCCTTCAGAGATCTGAGGACCGAGCATGTCTTCCTAAGTATCCCTACTGAATCTCCTTCGTCCAGAGTTTCTTCACCCATTCTTAGGCACAGAGCTAGGATTTTTATTTACATTTAATATTATTGCAGGTATCTTTTCTGAACCAGGACAGGGTTTCCATGGATGTTATAATGGATGGGCTTTTGGGAAAGATAAGGATCCTCAAGGCAGCTGTGACTTTTTCCTGTAACTACTTTATACCGACAGTGTTTCTGGGACTTGACTTTTTTATCAAGCTGGCCTTAGAGACATGTACAGCTGGATGTTTTGACTTCAACCTTATTCACGGCCTCCACAAGGGCTTCCATTTCCTTCTCAATGTCACTGACAAACTTTAAGTCCTTCCTGAAATGAGAAATAACCACAGTTAATTTCATTTGTTTCTGATCTTCTGAGAATCCCTTCTACCCACCCTCTGCCTGTAAAGTGCAGGCAGTGGACAATGTGGGCAGAAAACCTGCAGAGGTCAGGAACTGTCAGATAACAGAAGGTTGAATGTGATGGAACAAAGGAAGAGAAAGTAAGAAATCAAATATGAGAAAAGGGAAGATGGAAGGAGAACTAGCCACCAGAAGGCCAGGAGACTGGAGGAAAATGAGACTTTTTACCACCCAAGTGAGGACCACCCATGTGATTAAGACCTGGGCACACAGAGGTGGAATGTAACCAGAGATCCTTCAATTCAGGCTAGTCCAGCCCTTGGGGGGCCCCGACTCCCACCACAGGGCCCAAACACACACACACACACACACACACACACTCTTTCTCCCACCCCCCCCCCCCACACACACTCTTTCTCCCCAAGTTCAATTCTTCAATGGGACAGTTCTGAGAGACCAAGAGAAGGATTTTTATTAAATATCATATAATCCCTTATAGATATATAAACTGGCTCAATCACAGAGGACTGCATATTAGTTACTACATCTTAAAAGATCACTCTGGTAAGCCACAATTAAGAAAGTAGGTAACAACTTACATACCTAGCATCTTCTTTCAAACTGTCACTGAATTTTGACCCTGAAGAACGTACGTTGAAAGGATCAGAATCATCACTGATATGAAATGCCTCTGCTAACCGCCTGAAAGTGAGAGAGAAGTAAGTAAATGAAAGGAAAGGAGGGGGAGGAAAACTATCTCATAGTAACAGAGTGCCCCCCAGGTCCTAAATTCTTTATACATTAATGATCTCATTTCAATAAACCTAATTATTAAGGAGAATAAGAACAACTTGGGACAAGATATTGAATTGTCTTCAAAGAACAAAAAAAATAAGACAGATCTAGATGGTTCTGAGCAAGCTGTAGGCTGACACTGGGGACTTAGATTGTTAGGTGAAGAGAAGGCTGAGGGAGGGAAAGCACTGGGGATGGTCAATGGGGGATGACTTCCTTTGAGGTTTCACCTAAACATCAGATACATAGACAGATAATATTAAAGTTAATATCACTTTAGAAAATAAAGAATTGCATTTACAACATAAGCTCTGCGTTACTTTTAATGTATTTCCTTTCAGATTTTTCCTCTGTAATTTTAAGTAGTTGCAATCAGTGTATATAAAACTTTGAATCTTTTTTCACCTTATTATTATATGATTAGCATTTCTCATATTACTATTTGATTTTCACACTCCCTGTATTAATAGCTGCATAATCTTCTAATTATATATATCCCCCAATTTACTTAAACAGTCCCCATTTAGGTTTCTTTTGTTTGTTTTTTCTTGTTTTGCTCTTTTTCTTTTTTCATTTTTTAAAAATTTATTAAAAAAGTTTTTTTTATATCCCATTTAGGTTTCTTCAACAGTTCTCCAGCTTCTCAATATTATAAGTAACACAATATCTCTGAACAAAAAGCTTTTGAGATTATTTTTCTGGAAAATGTTTCCAAGGTGTGGGATAACTGGGTTAAATGGTATGGACATCAGACCCTTGATATCGTGGTCTAAGGGCTCCACAGTGCTGCTTCTGTTTTGACCAGCAGTATGTGAGTTTCGTGGCACCTCACCAACATCCAGGTATATATGTCGGGGTTTTTTTGTTTGTTTGTTTATTTTTAAAGATAGATAAAATTGAGCTTAGCACTTAGTACAGTTTTCTTTTACACAGAGATAGGGGTCTCTTACATGCTTCATGCCCATAAGAATTTGGTTTACTGTTGCTAGATTTTCTAATTTTTTAAGGTTTAATTTTCAAATTTTTAAGAATTCCTAAGGGGGAGATATTTCGATGTTTTGATTAGTTGGCCACTAATTCAAACACAAACACCAATAAAACATGTCTGTGGGATGAATATGGCCAGCCAGTTTTTCATTTTTGCAATGGAGCATATATTTGCAACTTTATTTATCTATCTATTTTTTATTTTGGCTGTGCTGGGTCTTCGTTGCTGGCTTCTCTCTAGTTGCAGCACACAGGCTCCAGAGCACGCGGGCTCAGTAGCTGTGGTGCGTGGGCTCCAAAGCACACGGGCTCAGTAGTTGCAGTGCGCGGGCTTCTCTCTAGCTGCGGCATGTGGGTTTAGTTGCCCCACGGCGTGTGGGAATCTTAGTTCCCCAACCAGGGATTGAACCCATGTTCCCTGGATTGGAAGGCGGGTTCTTAACCACAGGACTACCAGGGAGGTCCCTATTTGCAAGTTTAGATGGTATTCTCAATTCACATTTTTTTTTCCCTTAGGTCTGTGAGTATTTAAGAAAGAATCCTTACATAAAGGGTCATTATGTCATCATTCAAAGATCGAGGAGAAATTCAAAAGGCTTTCAGAAATAGCTAGTTCTAATCAATAACTGACATTTGCCGAGCATCTACTATGGTTTAGGCTTGTGCCAAGAGTTTTATGTATATCTTCCTTAATTTTAATGTATAATCCTCATAACAACTCAGGGAGGTAGGTACTATTATTGTCACCATTTCCCCAAATATTTAAGAAAATTAAGGCTTGGAGAAAGAATGTGATTTGCCCATGGTCACATTGCTAACTGATTTGTGAAGCCAGGATTCAAATCTGGGCAATCTAAGCTAGAGCTCTGGCTGGCTCTAACTACCATGAAATACTGTCTCAACTAAACAAAGGTGCATTTCCATGTTTTTGAGACCTTCTGTGTATTCACCACAGCATTTCTGAATATTTAGGACTCTTAGTTCACATTTTGGAGTGCAGAACAATGTTACAGTCCTTAAGGGACAAGAGTTTTGAATAGCAGTTATTACAAAGTTACCATAAGGGTCAAACCAAGGGAAATTTGGGCAGTGCTATTAATCATCATATTATCTTCTATATATTTAGCCACCTAAAGAGGTATTGTTAACAACTGTTGAAGGTCAAACTTCTAGGTAAAACAAGACTGCACTTTGTCTGCATTTGTCTGTTTCTGCTTAACTTTTTATCTTCAAAAATTTTCAAAGAAAGATAAGTTACAAGAATATCACAATGAACGCCCACATACTCTTCAGCTAAATTCTCTAAATGTTAATATTTTCACAGAGCTATACCTTTAATCTTTGTTGGAACAAGAAAGTTTGCCAGTCATTGAATAAATGTCCCTTAATCTGATAAGGAGTATATTCAAATAACTTACAGCAAACACCATACATAGTGGTGAAATACTTAAAACTTTCCCTATGAGACTGGAGATAAGTTAGAAATGCCTATTATCACCACCCTTCATTCAACACTGTACTGGAGGACGGCCCTGGTGGCACAGTGGTTAAGAATCTGCCTGCCAATGCAGGGAACACAGGTTCGAGCCCTGGTCCGGGAAGATCCCACATGCCACAGAGCAACTAAGCCCGTGCACCGCAACTACTGAGCCTGTGCTCTAGAGCCCCTGAGCCACAAGTACTGAGCCCACGTGCCACAAGTACTGAAGCCCACATGCTTAGAGCCCATGCTCCACAAGAGAAGCCACCACAATTAGAAGCCCGCGCACCGCAATGAAAGTAGCCCCCGCTCACCGCAACTAGAGAAAGCCTGCGCGCAGCAATGAAGACCCAATGCGGCCAAAAAATAAATAAATAAAATCAATCAATTAACAAACAAACAAACAAAAAAACACTGTACTGGAGGCCTAGCCAGTGCAATAAGGCAAGAAAAAGATAAAAGTTAAGAATTAGAAAGAAATTAGAAGAGGACATGATTGTGTACATGCAAAATCTAAAAGAAGCTAAACTGTTAGAAATAAGTAATTTAGCAAGGTTGTGAATACAGGTCAACAAATATCAACTGTATTCCTATATGCCAGCAACAAGCAATTAGAGAATTAAATTTTAAAAGTGATACAAGAAAAAATACCAGTTATAATAGCATCAAAATACATCAAATAGCAAGGAACTAAAATCTACTGAAAAATGTACAAAATCTATATAAAGAAAACTATAAAATATCATTGAGAGAAAACATGACTAAATAGAAGGATATACTTTGCTCATGGATTAGAGGCCTCAATATTATAAAGATCTCAAATCTCTCCAAACTGAACTATAAATTAAATACCAGCTCAATCAAAATCCCAGTATTTTCTTTTTTTTTTTGCAAATATTGATAAGCTATTTCTAAAATTTAAATGGACATGCAAATGGCCAAGAACAGCCAAGACAATCTTGGAGAAAGACCATGTTTGAAGAGACATGCTACTAGTTATAAAGGTACAGTAATTAAGATAATGTGATACAAGCGCAATGGAATAGAATGAGCTCAGAAGTAACCCATACACAATATGAATACTTGATTTAAGACAAAGGTGGCACCGCCACCTTTCCCAGATCACTGGGAAAAGGATTTCTTGATAAATGATGTTGGTCAAATGAATATTTGTATGGAATCATGAACCCTCCTTATACCATTCTTAGAAAAAAAAAAAAAAATTGGTCCAGGTCAACTGTAGATCTAAACGTGCAAGGTAAAATAAGGCTCCTAGATAATAACACAGAATATCATCACGACCTCAGGATAGGTAAATATTTCTTAAACAAGACATAAAAAGTACTATTCACTAAGGAAAAGACTGATAAACTGGACTACATTAAAATTAGAAACTTCCGTTTATCAAGACACCAGTTACAGAGTGAAAAGTGAAGGCACGGAGTGTGAGGAAAACAATATATAAAACAAAGGACTCATATCCAAAATATATACAGAATTCCTAGTAATCAATATGAAAAAGACAGATGATACAATTAAAAAAATAAGCAAAGACCTGAATAGGTACTTCACAAAAGAGGATATCCAAATGGCCAACAAACATATGAAAAGGTGTTCAACCTCACCAGTCATCAGACAAATATAAATTAGAAGCTCAATGATATCCAGTTATACATCTACAAAAATGGATTAAAATGAGAAAGACTGACAATTCCAAGGGCTGACACAAACAGAGAGCAACGGAAAATATGACCCTGCTCGTGGGAGCGTACCTGGTACAACCATTTTGGACACTGTTCGGCAGAATCAATTAAAGCTGAAAATATGCATACCCTATTAATCAGCAATTCTACTCCTGAGTTTATATCCAACAGAGATGAGTACATATATATAGCAAGGCAAGTATAAGGATATTCTTAAAAGAGCATTATTTGTAATAGCCCAACACTGATAACAACACATATATCTATAAACTATAGAATAGATAAATGATGATAAATTAACACAATAAAATGTCACGCCAAAATGAAAATTAACAAAATGCTGGTACGTGTAACAACAGGAATGAACGTCACAAATGTAATGAAAGAAACCAGACAAAAATAATACAAACAATATGATTTCATCATTTACATAAAGTCCAAAAGCAGACAAAAATAATCTAAACTGTTAGAAGTCAGGATAGAGGCTATATCTCGGTGGAGTGTAAGAGTGGGTTCTGGTAGTTTTCTATCTCTTGAACTTGGTGCTGATTACACCACTGTATTCCCTTTGCGATGACTCACTCATCACTATAGTTCTGATCTATATGAAGTATATTATACTTCAACGTAACAGTTCATTAAAAGAATTTTAAGCCTCTTGTCTCCATTGGAATCAGGAAGTCTGTCAGTCTCTGAATTAGTATGCTTTGGAGCATGTGATGTTTATACTTGCCTGAAACCACACAAGCTCATGTTTCAGAAATATGCTGAAATCACCTAACTGGTTTATCCTCAGACACTTTGATTCTTGATGACTGAATTTCTCCTGCTCCCCAACAGCAGCAAAAGACTCAGAGCAGGTGCTGAATGAATGCTTGAAGGGTTGCTCCCTCCCACTAATTTCACAGAGCTCAAGGACAATTAGATAAACAGCAGTTGAAACTACTTACTTTCTCCTTTCCAAGGCTGAACACTCCTCATCACACTCCAGCCTTGAGAAGCAAATGAAAAAAAATTAAGTCAGGGTACAAGTTTCACAGCTCCTACTCAGCAATAAGTTCTTAGATGGTCAACCTGGAGACAGAACAGACTGGCCAAAATAATGGCTGGATGGGGTCCTTCTCAAGGACAGGTGTGCAGGCCTCTGAGTTACGGGAGACTAGGAGTTCTCAGAAAGGCTTCAGAGTGTCCCCTGGCTGCTCAGCCCCCAAAAGTTCCCGGCGCCCCCGCAACAACCCCACCTCCCTCTCTCGACACAGCAAACTACTCTGTTCTCTGTTCTCCTGTGGGTTGGAATAGACACGTCAAGGTCTCTGCTTCCTCTGGCTACTGTCTGCAGTGAGGCCCAGAAAAGCTTCCTCTGGTCTTAGCTGTATCCCAAGTAGGACTCACTGCATTGGAGTGGGTGTGGTCTCTTAATATCAGATGTCTGTTGAACACCGACTGTGTGTGCAAGGCTTTCCTGTTGCAGACTGACACAAATGAATGGTTCCTGCCCTTTGGAAATTAAGTCTAATGGGAGAAAGAAGGCACAGCTACACATCTAAAAAATTACCTGGCTTGGTGAATTTCCTTCTTAGTAATTAACTTGCTGATTTCCACTGAATCTCCAAGCTGCATGTCTGTTATTTTGGAGGCCATGGAAATAGCAGCTATTCTGAAGTATATAAAAGAAAGGGAAGATAAAAAAAGAGAAAGGGAAGGAAGGTGTTGCAGTTTCACAAGAACCTCCCCATACCAGGCACAGAGAACACTTCTTTCAAGGCAAATCTACCACTCGACAATCTGTGTGGCCTTGGAAGCCCATCTATTATGAACTATCCACACGTTTATGTGGTATCTCCTCAATTAGATGCTAAGCAGCTCCATAGGAAATGAGGTAATCCATTCCTCAGTACCCCCTTGAGCATCCGGGCCAATGCCAGGCACTCAGTGTGTATTCAAACACAGTCAATCTGATGTCTGCATACTCCTAAAGTCCCATCTCCATGGTGCATCTTTGCATCTATTCGTCCATCCATCCCTAAACACCTCCACTTCTGTACGGTGTGACCACACAGGTCCCAAGATTTCAGGAGGCTGCAAAGACAACTCACAGAACAGTCAGAACCCCCCAGACCACAGCCGGAGCGCAGGACCTGGTCCTGACTGTGCCCCAAGCGGTGGAACGCTGAAGCAATGCACGCAACTTCAGGACATCTTCCCTTCTGATCTCATGGTGTCATAAGACCAAAAGGGAGAGAGACAGGAAGGAGGAGGAGAGGAGAGAAACAAAAAGGTTATTTCACAAATTAAAGTTAGGGAAGGTAAGGTACATAAAGCAGTACTTTCTCTTTTAACCAGAAAAACTAGACTCAAGAAAATGTATTTAAAAATCCTTCCTTAAAAGTTGCAAAGATCCTACAATAGACTCCTGTATACCCTTTATCTAGACCCACCAATTGTTAACATTTAAGTAGCACTAACCTTCGATAAGTACTGGATGCTTCAGAGCAAATCATGATTTCTTTTCTTCGTCCACATTCACACTGCAGCTCTATCTGAAATAAGATTAACATGTAGCAACTTTCAGCCCACGGTAAATATGTGAATGGGCAGGTTTCACTTTTAAAGCCTCTCTCAAATCAAACCACGGCAGAGAATAGAGAGACGGTGAGTGGCTACCCTCCAAGATGGAGGAGCTAACCACACATGCAAACTGACAACGTGGTGGTTCACATGCTAGGAGGGAAGTGTCCAGTTGACAGTGCCCCTTACTGGGAATGACTTCTGTCCTTAATCCTGCCTGAAGGGTCAGGCCTAGAATGAAGTTTTTACCACTGAACCAGAGGTAGACACTTGACCCAGGACCAGCCAAGGTCTAATTGACTCCACTTCATCCCTCTGCTTTCACCTCTTTGGCGGGGAGACCTTGCTTAATCCCTCAGACCAGGTAAGTCCCTCACTCACATGTTCTTGTGGTACCCGCTACAAGGGGGTAACTACTCCTTCACGACATTACCACAGTCACAGTTAATTATCTGAGTAGTTAATTAGTATCTGTCCCTCTAATTAAAGGAACCACGTGTCCACTGTTCACTGGTGGAGCCCCAGCACCTATCACAGCATTACATCTTATATAAAATAGACAATTAAGTATTTGTTGAATAAATGGAGGGGACAATCAGAGTCTCTCTTGAGAATTTGATCGAAGGGAGACAGAAACTGGTCAGGTGGCAGTGGGTACTTTCTGAATTAAAAGACCATCTCAAGCTTGGCAGATAGAAGTCTGTACAATTTACTCCACCCTTCTCTTGTTAACTTAACTTGCAGTTCCTTGCAACCAAAGACCCCTGGTAAGGATGTGTGCCCAGGTGCCACTGTAGGCAGTTCTGGACTCATCAGCAGCCCCAGAACCACAGTCAGTCCCCACCAGGAGCCAGGATTACTCACCTTGGCTTTGCAAGCAGTCACAGGGCAGGGTGAGCTGAGGTGGCAAGGTGCCATACATGGGTGGCCACAGTCAGCTCTGGAGATGGTGCAGGGCTGCTTGCAGACCTCATCCACAAGACACTCTCCTTTGTGACAGAGTCTCTGACACCTGTGCATCCCACACGGTAGCGTGGCACTGCAGGGCAATCCGCAAGAGATATCAACCAGGTGACAAGGGATGTTGCTTCGTAACTAGGAGAGACAGAAGTAGCCAGATTCTCATCTCCATGCAGGATTCAGGGTGGATTTTAACTTCCTACTTAAACATTTCTGAACTTTCAAAAAGAGCAAGTTTTTAAAAAAGTTATTTTTATCTGAAACAAAAATCTGGCTGTTTTTCAAAGTCTGAAAGGTTAGTTTGAAAAGAAAACAAACCTGAACCTTATTTAATAATGCTTGTTATGGGACTTCCCTGGTGGCGCAGTGGTTAAGAATCTGCCTGCCAATGCAGGGAATATGGGTTCAATACCTGGTCCGGGAAGATCCCACGTGCCGCGGAGCAACTAACCCCGTGCACCACAACTACTGAGCCTGCACTCTAGAGCCCACGTGCCACAACTACCGAAGCCCGCGCGCCTAGAGCCTGTGCTCGCAACAAGCCACTGCAGTGAAAAGCCTGCACACCACAACAGAGTAAACCCCACTCGCTGCAACTAAAGAAAGCCTGCGAGCAGCAACAAAGGCCCAATGCAGCCAAAAAAAAAATAATGCTTGTTATGATCTAAAAGGATTTGTTTTAGCAGCCGAGTGTGACTTGCAACATAAACTTCCCAAGGTGGGTAACAAGCATGTGAAACCAGATAACTAGGGAGTTTCTGAAAATTTTATGACTAACTGGGAGGATCAGGTGACCTTTTCCCTTTACAAACAGCTAGGGCACTGAGTTCACAGAAACCCTGGGGGTGGGGGCACCCTTGGCTCATCGTTTCAAGACTGCTTGCAGGGCTGTTTTATGTAATTAATTACTCAACTCTCCTCACATCTCCCAACCCATGATCTCCATAGTTTTAGACAGCTCTGTCATTAAAAAAATTAAGAGGGGCTTCCCTGGTGGCCCAGTGGTTGAGAGTCCGCCTGCCGATGCAGGGGACATGGGTTCGTGCCCTGGTCCGGGAAGATCCCACATGCCGCAGAGCGGCTGGGCCCATGAGCCATGGCCGCTGAGCCTGTGCGTCCGGAGCCTGTGCTCCGCAACGGGAGAGGCCACAACAGTGAGAGGCCTGCGTACCGCAAAAAAAATAAAAATAAAAATTAAGAGGCAACAGGCCGTGGACCAACCAAATCATTTTTTTTTTCTTGAGAAATTGCCTCCATTCAGGATTCTTCACTCCAGGAAAAAGATGCTGGAATTTTATTCCTGTGGAACCAAAGGTTACTCTTACATATTCACTCAAATTCTTTTAAGAACCCTCAAAATGAGGAATATACTTCGGTTCTGGTGACAAACTTGTACTCTTGAAGAGGCCCCCAAAGCCTAGGATGTACATGCTTTGTAATCAGTATTTTGGTAGAATGTAGTTCCCAGTCATTAAACACTCACCTACTCCACCACTGGGATAATTTGTGCACATGCTATGCCCTCTGTTGTCCCCTCCCCACATTACTTGCCTGTCTTCTCACTGTTCTTTAGGATGTTACTTATGCTACTTCCTCCAGAAACACCTTTCCTGGGTAAGGGTAAGGGCCCCTTCTATCCCCTTCAGTACTCTGTACTTCCCACACTACTGTACTTTTTTTTTTTTTCAGTATTTATTTATTTGGCTGTGCCAGGGCTTAGTTGCGGCATGCAGGATCTTTTAGTTGTGGCATGCATGATCTAGTTCCCCGACCAGGGATTGAACCCGAGCCCCCTGCATTGGTAGCACAGAGTCTTAACCACTGGACCACCAGGGAAGTCCCACACACTACTGTACTTATAATCGACTGTTTACATGTCTGCTTCCCGCCTCAGAGTTAAGGCTCCACAAGGGCAGGGGCGGTACCTGTCTTGTTCATTTCTGAATCACCCAAACCTAGCCTGTTACCTAGTACATAGCAGGTACGCAATAAGTATTTGTTGACTGAAGTCCATCAACACAAAGATGACACATGGATGTCTTAGAATGGTTACTCTCAGAGGAAGTGAGATTTTTAAAGGAAGAATAAATACCAAGGATTATGACTTGAGAACCACTGACAGGAAATAAGTGGAGAAAAATATGTCTATCAAGATAAGAATACTGGGCTTCCCTGGTGGCACAGTGGTTGAGAATCTGCCTGCCAATGCAGGGGACACGGGTTCGAGCCCTGGTCTGGGACGATCCCACATGCCGCGGAGCAACTGGGCCCGTGAGCCACAATTACTGAGCCTGCGCGTCTGGAGCCTGTGCTCCACAACAAGACAGGCCGCGATAGTGAGAGGCCCACGCACCACGATGAAGAGTGGCCCTCACTTGCCACAATTAGAGAAAGCCCTCTCACAGAAAGGAAGACCCAACACAGCCATAAATAAATAAATAAATAAACAAACAAAGCAAACTGTCAACAAGTAAAAATAAATAAACACTATTTAAAAAAAAAGATAAGAATACTGAAAGCATATTGTCATAGTTGTCAAGAGTTTCAAGAAATGTTGGCCAACATGTTACTAAGTAAAAAAAGCAGGTTACAAAACAGTATAATCTTCATAGAGTAGGGGAAAGAGTGTATTACACATGCCTGGAAGTCTATACACCAGGATGTTAAAAGTATTTCTTTCTGCATAGCAAAACTGTATTATCTTAATCGTCTACAATGAATATGCATTTTTAAAATAAACAAATCTTTTTAAAGTGTTTCAAAGTGTCTATAGTCAGCGGCGCCAAATATAGCTTAGACACTAAGAATAAGGATGAAAGTCCTTCATGGTAATGGCAGCAATTAGCCTGGAGGAAGGTGCATGGCCGATCAGTCAGGATGGAAAGCTGCGTAGGGAGTAGAGAGAAGGAACGGTGGCAACTGGTGGAGAGCCCACTCTCACTCTTGGGATATTCTCGCTGTAACACCTTTCCCCAGACTAGCAACCCCTCCCCATGCTGGCTAACCTAGAAGTTGTCTCTGAACACGGCTCATGCTCTCAAGGCCAACTGGCTGAGTTTCATTTGATTGTAACCAGATTAAAAATGAGAGCAGGGACTTCCCTGGTGGCACAGTGGTTAAGAATCCGCCTGCCAATGCAGGGGACACGGCGGGTTTGAGCCCTGGTCCAGGAAGATCCCACATGCCGCGGAGCAACTAAGCCTGTGCACCACAACTACTGAGCCTGCATTTTAGAGCCCACAAGCCACAACCACTGAGCCATAACTACCGAAGCCCGTGAGCCTAGAGCCCGTGCTCCGCAACAAGAGAAGCCACCGCAATGAGAAGCCCGCGCACTGCAACGAAGAGTAGCCCCTACTCTCACCACAACTAGAGAAAGCCCGTGCACAGCAACAAAGCAGCCAAATAAATTAATTAATTAAAAAATAAAATAAAATAAAAATAAAAATGAGAGCAGAACAGATTCAGAATGCTACCTACTGCATGATTCCATTTATGTGATATTCTGAAAAGGCAAAACTACAGGGGCAGACAACATTGGTTGCCCGGGCCTGGAGGTAAGGGGAGAGTAACTATGAAGTGGCCCAAAGGAATGTTTGGGGGTGAATGAATGCTCCACATCTTGACTGTGGTGGTGGTTACATGACTGTACAAATGCTTCTGTCAACTCATAGACTTGTACACTAGAAAGGGTACATTTCATTTTATGCAAACTATACCTTAATGAAAAGAAAAAGAAAAGAAAAAAGTGGCAACAGCAAATCTCTGCTTCTTGGAGTATATTTATTTTGAGAAACAATGAGGCTAACCCTCTTAACGAAATCCAATCATAAATCTCTGGTTGGAACAATGAACACTTGAGAGAGAAAACTTACCTCATGTTTGCCCATGCACCATTTCTGAGTTAGAAAAGTACAAGGGGGGCACTTGTCCTCACTATGACAAGAATGATACACTGTAGAAAGAGAAAGGTAAAATTAGGAGTAATGTTTAAAATCAGGAATAATGTTTAAACATAGACTACTACACATATCGTAATGGCCTATGACATGGAACTTTTAAATTTCAGAGCTGAGTACTTTTTAAAATGGTCACTGAAAAGTAAAAGTAGTTGGCTTTATATTAAAGTGTTGAAAGATGAACATGAGTGAGAAAAAGAAACCCAACTGAGGGGCAAGAGACACAGAAGCAGAGGAGGAGGCAGTTTTTCTACTCCGTCTCCTGTGGCACTGCCACATGGTCTGTCCACATTACTCAGTGATTCTTTTGGTCCTACCTTACACAGCAACTGCTCCCTTTTGTTCAGACATCTTTGTTATCTCATCTAACATGCTTCCTCTGACTCCTTTCAATCTCTTTACTGCCTGGAAGAGGCAGTTCATTCAAACTCATCTCCTACAACAAAGCCTTCCTTGGCTGACCACACCCTGCCCTGAGCACTCTTGCTCTCCCTGATGTCTCAGTTCTTACACAGATGGCTTGCTGCCATGCTATCTGGCCCTTCTTCATGTATTGGCTAGTTGTGTCAAATGTTTTCAACTACCATCTTCTTCCTCTCAGAAACAACAGAACAACCTCAAGGTCATGGGCTATTTTTCCCCTCCTCTGAACCTCCCTCTATGTCTGACACCATACTGGATATACAAGAAACACTCAAGAAAAGTTAAGTGAATGCTGAATGAAAGCAGGCTAAAACAAAACAACTCACAAATAGTTAAGTTCTCACTATGGACATCAATCAGCAGGATTTGGACTTCATTTGTAATATCTGCAAGTGACTATAAAGGAAGTGAGTACAAGTGAGTGGGTGAGTATCTGTTTGGACATTAACTTCATGCTGGTGTGAACACCACAGCAAGGGTTTGCAAACTAAGCTGGGAGGGCCGCCTTAAGGTCTCCAGGAAAGGAGGGACTTTCCACTTCATGAGGAAGTTACTTAATTCTTTTTCACTCTGTAACTTAAAAAATTGAGAAATGCTTGTCTATTTGTCAGACTAAATCATATGGCCAGATTTATTTTAAGTATCAAATCCAGTGACTTAAATTATATCAGGTTTGCCTCTGGGACTTGGTAAAATGAAATGATAGGGCCAATATGGTCCTAGAGGAAAGCCAGTGACTAGACTGGACAGAAAATGGGTGATGTCAAG
This sequence comes from Tursiops truncatus, assembly GCF_011762595.2. Classification (NCBI taxonomy): domain Eukaryota; kingdom Metazoa; phylum Chordata; class Mammalia; order Artiodactyla; family Delphinidae; genus Tursiops; species Tursiops truncatus. The sequence goes on from NC_047039.1 coordinate 35,520,505, forward strand.
TAGCTATTTACCTGGTGTCTACAGCAGTCTATCACAGAAAAACTGGAAACAAATGTCCAGCAACATGAAACTGACTGAATCAGTTATGGCCCATCCATGTAACAGGACACTCCACTACCATCTAGAAAAATATTCACTGATAAGGAGAGAGATTAAAATTACAATAATAAGAGGGAAAAATATCTAGTTAAAATAAATTCATTAGGATCCCACTTTTATTTTAGGAAAAAAAGAAGCAAATATATATTTTTGCCCATGGAAAAAGGCCCTGAAAAATATACACCAGGGCATAATTCTTAAAAGGTGACATAAGAGATTATTTAATTTCAATCTTCTGACTTTATCTCTATTTTCTTTCCTTCTCTCTTCCTTTTTATGTAATAACGTATATTGTGTCTACAACAACAACAAAACCAAATTACTCTTAACTTTACAAAAAGATGCTTAACTTTGAAATATGCACCAGAAGTGGAGGCCACAAAGAAAGAAGACAAGACCAGCTGGGGATTCTCCCAACCCTTTGGGTGTGTTTGACATCCACAGAGTAAAGCACTGGAAGGCACTGTGATTCCCAGCTGTGGCCCAGATCTCAGACCCATCTTCACAGAAGCAGCCCCTGAGCACAGGGAACAAGGAAGGGCTACCACAGTGTAACCTCAGAGCAGTGAAGACCATCATGCAACATCCTAAATGACACAGTGTGAGCAGGCTGTGAGGCGTGGAGGCAAGGAGACAGGACCCACCTGGATGGTCACATTCATGGACTCTGGCACAGGTCTGGGTACACTCAGGGGGCCTGGTACCACAGGGAACTGGAGGGTAGATCACTGACGCGCCACAGTGGCAGGTTAATTCATCAAAACCTGGTGAAGCCGCAGGTGAAACAAAACAACCCTTCATGAATTTGAGAATTTGAAGCACAAGATAATTACACACACACTTTTTTTTTTTGGCTTGTATTTTTAGAGGAGAATTTTTTGGGGGGCTGCTCTTTTAAAAAAGGTTTTTATTTCATTAACGTTGAGCTGCTGGCAAAGTGTTCAATTTTTACTTGCAACAAACTTTAAGTCAATGAGTATTCCAAGACATTTTTACATGTATTTTATAAACAAAAGATCTACAGACCATCTCTTTTGACAGAACAGGAGACTTCCACTAAAGAAATAGATTCTTTTCTTTAACTTTTTGGCTAGGAAAATGGATAGAGATTATGAAAGCCACAGGTAGTTAACAAACACAGAAAAATATGCTTTTGAATATAAACTTCAGAGAGCCACTGAAGCCATTAAAAAAAAAATTCTTGTAAGTATAACTGACACCTATCATGATAAAAATATGAAGTTGAGATGAAGCCGAGAGCTACATCTGAGTTCACCAGGCACAGTTCACAAGCCCAATCAAAATGAGAACTCACATGGGGCCTCCAACAAGCGGCCCACTTTGTCAAGAGCTCTACTAACCCTCAGACCCAAAGGGGAGCTAGTTCTTCAATCCTGGTCCTTAGTAGAGGCTGGGTCTTTGGCCATGGTTCTCAACTAGGGAGCAAGAGTCAGAAAGCCCAGGCCCTCCAGGACTCCTCTACCCACTGCTCTTCTCCAGTCAGCACTCTCCAGAAAACTCTTCAGAGGCTACACAATGTGGTGGAAAGAGCCCTGTAAATACAGCAGGAGACTTAGGCCTCTAGTCCTGGACCTACTTCTCACTTGTGCGGTGACTGTGGGCAGGTAACTTAATGACTCTTGAGATTGCTTCCTTTTGGTCAAATGGGGATACCAAACTTTGACCTGTCCACTCAAAAGTTTATTGTGGGGGTGGGCTAATATATGTGAAACAGCTAGGGAAAGAGTAAGAGGCTACATTACTTGTTTCTACGGAACTCCATGTGTGTGATTTATAACAAAGCACTTAACTCCTTTTTGAAATATGGTAGGCCTAGTATTCCACAGAAGGTATGTTGGGAAACCCTGATATAGGCTAATCTTTTAATGTAGCAGTTCTCAAAGAGTGCTCAGTTGACCCCTAGGACTCCCTGATCCTTTCAGGGAGTCCACAAGGTCAAAATTATTTTCATAATAATACTTAGATACTATTTGCTTTTTTCACTATATTGACATTTGCACTGATGGTGAAAAAGCAACAGCTGGTAATACTGCCAGGGCATTAGCGCAAATAAGGCAGTAGTGCCAAACTGTAACCATTGTATTTTTCACTGCCACATACTTAGAGTAGATAAAAAATGACAATTTCACTTAAGAAAGTCCTTGAAGTAAAAAAAAATCTTGACCCATAAATACATGTCTTTCTAATATTCTGTGGAACAAAATAGGGTATCTGCTTCAAGCACTTTTGTTGCACACAAAAATACAGTTGTCCCTCAGTATCCTGGCGGGGAGGGATTGGTTCCAGGACCCCCATGGGTACCAAAATCCAAGAATGCTCAAGTCCCTTATATAATATGCTGTAGTATTTGCATACAACCTATGCACATCCTCCTGTATACTTTACATCATCTCTAGGTTACTAATAATACCCAATGCAATGTAAATGCTATATAAATAGTTGCCAGCACAAAACAAATTCAAGTTTTGTTTTTGGAACTTTCTAGAATTTTTCCCCTTGAACATTTTCAACCCACAGCTGGTCGAAACTATGGATGTGGAATCCATGGATATGGAACCCTCAGATATGGACGGCTGTCTGACCTCTGGTCATTCTAAAGAACTGTACTTTTCTGAGTCGTGAGCTGAATTGCTGAATTAACTTCTTTTTTCATAACACACCGTTTTACTTGAAAAAGTGGCCGACAAACTATGATTATTCAGACTTGGGTATTTTGGCAGACGTTTATGAAAAATTAACAGTGAGACCATCACTTTAAGAAAACTGACTTTGCTGCCAACAATAACATTCAAGCTTTCAAGTGAAAACAGAATTTTGGAAAATACGCATTTATCACTATGAGCTTGACAACTTCCTAATACTTTTCCCCAGAGTTTTCTGATGGGATTGGTAGTGTATTAATGAATGAGTTTTTAATACTGTAACACAAGCAGACCCGATCTTAGGATCATTGCTTACATCCCAAGTTTCATACATTCAGGGACAACAGAGGAATAACTTCTTTAAAAGTCTCAATAGCTTTTCTGCCCATGGACACCGCCGAGTAAGCATCATTAAAGTCTCTCCCCTCTACTGCCGTCGTGTCTAAGTCAGTCTCCCAAAGGGCCCGAACAGCTGCAGAAGCTCCTCATCAGACGTCTGAGCTTCGAAACAATTGATGCGAGTCTGAGGAGCCACCTGAGCAGCGGGCAGCGCTCACAGACTGTGTGGTAACGAGGGGTCCAAACACCAGGTGTTCCAGAGGCTTCGGGTTTGTCACGTATGCCATTGCAGAGGAGGTGGATGCGGCCATGGATGCGAGGCCACACGAGGTGGATGGAAGAGTTGGGGAACCAAAGAGGGCCGTCTCAAGAGAAGATTCTCAAAGACCTGGCGCCCACTTAACCGTGAAAAAAATTTTTGTTGGTGGCATTAAAGAAGACACTGAAGAACATCACCTAAGAGATTATTTTGAACAGTGTGGGAGAACTGAAGTGATTGAAATCATGACCGACTGAGGCAGTGGCAAAAACAGAGACTTTGCTTTTGTAACCTTTGATGACCATGACGCCGCAGACAAGACTGTCATTCAGAAATATCACACAGTGAACGGCCACAACTGTGAAGTAAGGAAAGCCCTATCTAAGCAAGAGAAGGCTAGCGCTTCATCCAGCCAAAGAGGTCGAAGTGGTTCTGAAACTTTGGTGGTGGTCATGGAGGGGGTTTTGGTGGGAATGACAACTCTGGTCGTGGAGGGAACGTCAGTGGTCGAGATGCCTTTGGTGGCAGCCGTGGTGGTGGGGGATATGATGGCAGTGGGGATGGCAGTAATGGATTTGGTAATGACAGAAGCCATTTTGTAGGTGGCGGAAGCTACAATGATTTTGGCAATTACAACAATCAATCTACAAATTTTGGACCCATGAAAGGAGGAAACTTTGGAGGCAGAAGTTCTGGCCCCTATGGTGGTGGAGGCCAATACTTTGCCAAACCACGAAACCAAGGTGGCTATGGTGGTTCCAGCAGCAGCAGGAGCTATGGCAGTGGCAGGAGGTTGTAATTACTGCCAGGAAACAAAGCTTAGCAGGAGAGGAAGCCAGGGAAGTGACAGGGAAGCTACAGGTTACAAGAGATTTGTGAACTCGGCCAAGCACAGCGCTGGCAGGGCCTAGCTGCTACAAAGAAGACATGTTTTTGACAATACTCATGTGTATGGGCAAAAAAACTCGAGGACTATATTTGTGACAAATTGTATAACAGGTTATTTTAGTTTCTGTTCTGTAGAAAGTGTAAAGCATTCCAACAAAGGGTTTTAATGTAGATTTTTTTTTTTGCACCCATGCTGTTGATTGCTAAATGTAATAGTCCACTCATGAAGCTGAATAAATGTGTCTTTTTAAAAAATGTGCTGTGTAAAGTTAGTCTACTCTGAAGCCATTTTGGTAAACTTCACCCCAACAATGTGAAGTTAGAATTCCTTCAGGGTGATGCCAGGGCCCATTCGAAATTTATTTACAACCCGCTTGGGTGGAGAAGCCATTGTCTTCAGCTGAACTGACAGTTACTGTGTTGTGACCTGGAGTTCACTGTTAAAAGGGTCACCCAAGCAAAGTTAGAGTTTTCTGGTTATTAATATGATTGTTGGCACATCCTATGCAATATATCTAAACTGAATTATGGTACCAGATAAAGTTATAGATGGGAATCATCCATTATCATGTGTAATCAATAAATGATTTAATACCCTCTTTTAAAAAAAAGTCTCAATATATCTGAAATACTAAGGCTTATTAATTCAGTAATCCATACCAACCTAAGAAAATCAATCACTCAGAACATATCATTCCTGACTTTCTAGAAAACTCTATATAATAAAGTATACAGTGAAGACACTCACTAGCTTGCCAGCATGTTTGGCAGTTCCCACGATGACAAGGTTCTTCACATCTATGAAGGCCACAGCGGAGTTTCCTCCCACAAATCAAAGGACACTTGTGCTCCTTATCCTAGGAGGAGAGATACTGATTGATTGATTGATTGATTGCATGCAGGATCTTAGTTCCCCAACCAGGCATCGAACCTGTGCCTCCGGCAATGGAAGCGCAGAGTCCTAACCACTGGACTGCCAGGGAATTCCTGAGAGATTTATATATGTTTACAAAATTATCTCCATTTTATATTTTCCATAAACAAGATTAATAAAGAAGTTCTCCACAATTATAGATCGCATGATATCTGGAATTAGCTTCAAAATAATCAAAGGAGGGGGAGTAGGTGGGGAATGAAACAAGATTAGTCATGACCTGATCACTACTGAAGATAGATGTTGGGCATATGGGACTCATACTTGTCTCTCTGCTTTTATATATGTTTGAAATATTCAGTAATAAGAGGAAGTCTTTAAACTTTCAAACACTGGTTTATAAGTAAGTCTTGATACACAGAACAATTTCATCACTCTTCACACTGTCAAAATAAATGCTAAAAAAACAATTGTGTATTATATATGTGTGTGTATATATGTACTACTTTATTATTGGTACTGTGTTACCTTGTTTACACACACACACACACACGATAACACAATACCCACTGCCAGGTAGTGCTTCCTTTATTTAGTTCCACAGAAGTGAATATTTCAGATAACTGAAAACTGTTTTTTAAAAAATGCCACACTCGGGACTTCCCTGGTGGTCCAGTGGTAAAGAATCCTCCTTCCAATGCAGGGGACGCAGGTTCGATCCCTGGTCGGGGAAATAAGATCCCACATGCCGCGGGGCAACTAAGCCCGTGTGCCACAACTACTGAGCTCGTGCACCTCAACTAGAGAGCCCGTGTGCTGCAAACTACAGAACCCACAAGCTCTGGAACCTGTGAGCCACAACTAGAGAGAGAAAACCTGCATGCCACGACTAGAGAGAAGCCCGTGCGCCGCAACTAAAAAGATCCCGCATGCTTCAACAAAGAACCCATGTGCCACAACTAAAACCTGACACAGCCAAAAAAAAAAAAAGAAAGAAAGAATACCCAAGAATGGAGGCCCCTCTTCTGGGAAAAAAAAAAAAAGCCATACTCATTTTGCCTACTGATCTGACCCATGGAATATATGAAACTTGAAGCCTGAGTTGCTAAGGCCAAGCCAGTCTGTGTGCTGGGACAGCATACAGTCTCCTGCAGATGACTACATGCTCATCCAGTGGTCTTGAGCTCTGGGGCCTGAGGCCTTCTGTCTTTCTTCTTTCCTTTCCTCCATGTTGCCATCAGCTGACTTCTTGACCTGGCTGAGGCCTAAAAAGGACCAGTCTGTCTCTCTGGGCAGCATTCTGACTGCTGCTCAGGGGCCTCTCCCAGTGATTTCCAAATCTGGGCTGCATTCTAGATGGCTGAGGCTTCCAGAAGCCCAGCCCCTAGATGAATGCAATCTGATACTGCCTAACGATAGGTCCACTTACCACACAGCATATCTCGTTACATTTATGCCGTCCACATAACCGTTTCTTGTTACACCTCTTGTCACACATAAATGTAGCATCTGCTATGAACAATTAAGAAGAAAAAGAAGTCAGAGGACATGAACATTCATTCAACAAATATTTGTGTGACTACAGGCTGAAGAAATACAAATGTAATAATGTAAATAAATTAGTTATGGTGAAAATGCATACTATTTAAATATCACTTTTCACTTGCCAGACAGTCAAAAAAATAGAAAAGAAAATAGGAAGACTACCCAAGTGCCCACAGATAGATGAATGGATAAAGATGTGGAATATATACAATGGAATATTACTCAGCCATTAAAAAAAGAAAAGAAATCTTGCCATTTGTGACAACATGGATGGTCCTAGAGGATATTATGCTAAGTGAAATAAGACAGAGAAAGACAAATACTGTATGATTTCACTTATATGTGGAATCTAAGAAACAAAACAAATGAACAAACATAACAAAACAGAAACAGTATAGATACAGAGAACAAACAGGTGGTTGCCAGAGGAGACGGGGGTGGGTGGAAAAAAGAAATAGGTGAGAGGTACAAACTTCCAGTTGCAAAACCAATGATTCATGGGTATGAAATGCACAGTGTGGGGAATATAGTCAATAACTAAATAATATCTTTGTATGGCGACATAATGTAACTAGACTTATTGCGGTGATCATTTTGAAATGTATAGAAAAAACACTATGCTGTGTAATAGGAACTAACAGAGTGTTGTAGGTCAATTATACTTCAAAAACAAACAAACTCATAAAAAAGAGATCATATTTGTGGTTATCAGAGGTGGAGGGGTGGGTAGAGGGGGAATTGGATGAAGGCAGTCAAAGGGCACAAACTTCCAGTTATCAGATAAATAAGTATTAGGGATGTAATGTACCACATGATAAATATAATTAACACTGCTGTGTGTTATACACGAAAGTTGTTAAGAGAGTGAAGTAAGAGCTCTCATCACAGACAAAAATTTGTTTTCTATTTCTTTCATTTTCCATCTATATGAATTGATGAATGTTCACTAAACTTATTGCAATAATCATTTCATGATGTATGTAAGTCAAATTATTATGCTGGGACAGGAATAAAGACGCAGACAGAGAAAGGACTTGAGGACACGGGGAGGGGGAAGGGTAAGTTGGGACAAAGTGAGAGAGTGGCATGGACATATATACACTACCAAATGTAAAACAGATAGCTAGTGGGAAGCAGTTGCATAGCACAGGGAGATCAGCTCGGTGCTTTGTGACCACCTAGAGGGGTGGGATAGGGAGGATGGGAGGGAGACACAAGAAAGAGGAGATATGGGGATATATGTATATGTATAGCTGATTCACTTTGTTATAAAGCAGAAACTAACAAACCATGGTAAAGCAATTATACCCCAATAAAGATGTTAAAAGCAAAAAATTATTATGCTGTACACTTTAAGCTTATACAGTGCTATATGTCAATTATATCTCAATAAAACTGGAAGAAGAGGGGGCTTCCCTGGTGGCTCAGGGGTTAAGGACCTGCCTGCCAATGTAGGGGACATGGGTTCGAGCCCTGGTCCGGGAAGATCCCACATGCTGTGGAGTGACTAAGCCTGTGCACCACAACTACTGAGCCTGTGCGCCACAACTACTGAAGCCCACGTGCCTAGAGCCTGTGCTCCGCAATGAGAAGCCACTGCAACGAGAAGCCCGCGCACTGCAACGAAGAGTAGCCCCCGCTCACCTCAACTGCAGAAGGCCCGGGCATAGCAACAAAGACCCAACACAGCCAAAAAAAAAAAAAAAATTGTAAGAAGAAAAGGAAATAGGAAGACTGATTAATGTATGGAACAGGTGAAGGTGTGGAGAAAAAGGCACACACACTTAGTGGATGGGAGAATAAACTTTTGGAGTACATATGTATCTATCAAAACTTTACGTGGCAATTCCATTTTAAGTAATGCTTCCTACAGATACACTTTCAAAAGTAGCTAGGACACCAAAAGCACAAGCAACAAAAGAAAAATAAATTTGATCAAAATTTAAAGCTTTTGTGCATCAGAGGACATCATCAAGAAAAGACAACAACATAATGGGAGAAAATATTTGCAGATCAGTTATCTCATAAGTGTCTAGGATCCAAAATATATAAAGAACTCTTTCAACTCAATAACAAAAAGACAACCCAATTTAAAAATGGTAAAGGAATAGACTTTTCCAAAGAAGATATACAAATGGCCAAGTACATGAAAAAATGCCCAACATCATTAGTTATTAGGGAATGCAAATCAAAACCACGATGATTTATCATTTCATACCCACTGAGGATGGCAATAACAGTGATAATAATAATAGTAGTAATAAAAAACAGAAAATAACAAGTGTTGGAGAGGATGTGGAGAAAATGAAACCCTCATACATTACTGGTGGGACTGTAAAATAGTGTAGCTACTGTAGAAAACAATATAGCAGTTCTTTTAAAAAAATTCTACCTATAACCAACATATAATCCAGCAATTCCATTTCTAGGTACATAACCAAAAGAATTTACAACAGGTTCTCAGATAAAAGCTTGTGTACAAATGTTCATAGCTGCACTAGTTGCAATAGTCAAAAGAAGGAAACCAAATGTCCATCAACAGATGAATGGATAAACAAACTGTGGTATATATATACAACAGAATATTATTCAGTCATAAAGAGGAATGAAGTACTGATGCGTGCTACAAGGTGGATGAACCTTAACAACATGCTAAATGAAAGAAGCCAGAGACAAAAGGTTACATATTATATGATTTCATTTATATGAAATACTCAGAATAATTAAATCCACAGAGACAGGAAGCAGAGTAGTGGTTGCCAGGGCTGGTGGGGAGGGGTGAATGGGGAATGAAAACGCAGTAAACAAAGGGTTTCCTTTTGGGATGATGAACCCATTTTAGAATTGATAGAGGTGATGGTTTTAAAACACTGTGAAGGTACTAAATGCCACTGAATTGTACACTTTAAAATGTTTCACTGGGGACTTCCCTGGTGGTGCAGTGGTTGGGAAGCTGCCTGCCAATGCAGGGGACACGGGTTCGAGCCCTGGTCTGGGAGGACCCCACATGCCGCGGAGCAACGAAGCCTGTGTGCCACAACTGCTGAGCCTGTGCTCTAGAGCCCGCAAGCCACAACTACTGAGCCCGCATGCCACAACTACTGCAGCGTGTGTGCCTAGAGCCTGTGCTCTGCAACAAAGAGGCCACCACAATGAGAAGCCCATGCACCACAACAAAGAGTAGCCCCCGCTCACCGCAACTAGAGAAAGCCCGTGCACAGCAACGAAGACACAACGCAGCCAAAAAGTAAATAAATTTATTAAAAAAAGAAAAAACAAAACAAAACAAAAAAATGTTTCATTGTATGTTCTGTGAATATTATCTCAATAAAGGTGCTGAAGGCGCTGAAGTGTTTACCGGTGAAATAACGTTTGGGATTTGTTTTTAAAGTACTTCAGTGAAAATTAAAAATAGGAAAGAGAGGTATGGATGAAGAAAGAAGATGGGCAAAATGCTGATAACTGTTGATGACTGGTGATAGGTACATAGGGATTCACTATACTAGTCTCTGTACTTTCACATATGATTGAAAATTTTCATCATAAGCTAAAAAAGTAACAAGATGGTTACAGCATTATCTGTAATGGGGAAAAATTGGAGACAACCTAAATGACCAACAAAAGAGCAATGGTGAACTATACTATGGCATATCCACATAAAGAATGTTCTCAAGAGGGAGAGCTATACACACTGACATGGAAAAATGTCTTTGATATATTACTTAGGGGAAAAAAACAAGTTCCAGTATGTTTAGTAAGAACCATAATAGCACATGTATACACCTGTATGAATACAGAAAAAGATCTGGACCCACACCCAACAAACTAATGATGTGGTTTTATCAGGGGAATGGAACTAGGAGGGGAAAATGGGGTGAGGGTGTATTTCTACTTTTTACTATTTTATTAATTTTTTAATTATTAAAAATTATGTATTAATATAGTAAGTTTTTCAAATTATATTTTTTAATTACCAAAATTTTGACTGTCGTTTTGAGGAAGATATTTCTGGTTATGTCAAATATTCAGATAGTTGAGGCAGATATTCAGCCATTCTCCACCTTCCTCAGGCTAACAGATCCTTAGTTTTGTTCAGAAATTGGGCACCCACGTGTTCCCCCATTACAGGAGTGAATGCTGAATAGTGTAGCCTGTCATGGTAATTCCATTCCCCTTGTTAGTGAAGGGATTGGGCAGGAACATGTGATAAAAAGCATACTGAGGGTCTTTCAGGACTGTCTTCCTTGCTCTCAAGAAGGAAGAGAATAATCTCTCCTTCTTTTCTTTAGATGTTGCTGGGAGATGACTCAATGCGTGAAAGTGCTGTAGCTAACTTATACCCATGAGGGGAAAACCAAGAAAATCACAGGAAGCTGGACTGGAGTCCTAGAATCACTGGGTTTGTAATTAAAACCTTGGACTTGTTCTGCCTCCAGACTTCCTGTTATAAGAGACAGTAAACCTCCTGAGAGCTAAAGTCATTTTTCCTTGGGTTTTTTGATACCTGCAGCCAAAAGCACCTTAACCAATACAGCTTTCTTTCTGACCAGAATTAAGAGCTTTTATTTTGTATAAGTTTATCTTCCATCACTTTTCCAAAACAGTTTTAAGGTGGCTTAAACAAAGACTACGTGACGGTTGGTAAAACAAGGACAGAACCATAATAAAGTGGAGTATCAGGATCAAGGACAAAGGAAGAAACAATATTCTAGGCCTAAAGGTTGGCTGAGTCCCCCTGTTCTAGGTATCCAACAGTCCTATCAAGCCATAAGGGGATCAAGCATCAGAGTCAGTTTTTACAAAGTTTGCTTCATTAGATATTATTTACCTTCTCTTCCCATATCAACATTTTATTATGAAAAAGTTCAAACATATAAAAAAGTTGAAACGAGTTTATAGTGAACATCTATATATGCCCACTACCTAGCCTCTACCAGTAGTTGCTTTTTCTCATAACTCTCTATTCTTCCATCCAACTATCAGTTTATCTTAACTTTGGATGCTTTTCAAAGTAAGCTGCATACATGAATACACTTCCCCGGTATTTTACAGCATTTCACTAACTAGAATTCAATTTATGGTTCTTTTTTTTTTTCTTTTGAGGTAAAAGTTACATACAGTTAAATGCACAAAGTACCTTCACTGAATTCTGACAAACACATAACCCATTCCCCTGTCAAGATGTAAAAAATTACCTTCACCCCAGAAAGTTACCTCATGCCCCTTCCCAGTCATACCTTCGCTTTTGAGATTGGTACACGGAAGCTCCTATGGAGAAAGAAAAGGGAATAGTAACTACTCTAGGAATAAATGAAACAACACAACTGCAGTATAATGCTAAATGTAACATGCATACCCCAAATACCCAGTACTTCTCTGGCAGTCACTTATTCACCAACTTCACCTATCTGGAGCTACGTTTGCCCAGTCCCTGTAAGCTTTACTCACAACAGGGCCCCAGGTCTAATAACTTTTCATGCAAATATAACATTCTTTGTGGTCTGACCTCCAAACTCACAGCAGATTACGTATTATAAAATCTGAACGGAAAGAAGGACTGACTACTAAAGGTATGCAAAGCAAAGAGAAATAACTGTCTGGCAAGGGTACAGACAGAAAAAGCCATAAAAAGCAGATACAAGAATTGAAAATATGTAACAATCAGCACCATCTGATGCAGGAACAAACAGTTCTACATGCTCAAAAGTATCCCTGGCAATGCAGCTGAACTGTAGCAGAGTGGAATACAGAAGTCCTTTGCCATTCAAAGTTTTGCTACCTGGTTTCAATCATGTGTGAATGGCCTCAAAGGTCTATCACATGTAATTTTGCTGAAAAATGTTCCTGAATAACATGTGTGGGGAGGCTGCTGTGTGAAGGGCGAGTCAGTCACTTGGGAGAGAGTGAGCCTGGCTGGTTGCCCTACATCCGAATTTGGCTTTGATGTCATGGACAGGTTGCTATGTACTCAGAAATAAGCAAAATGATAAAAACATTTCTTCTCAGTGAAAATGATCCTGAAAAAGGGGGGCAGCTGCTGGGGTTGATAACAGACGTGAAGATGTCTAAGAAATTGAAGCTTCTTGGCTAGAAAAATGTTTTCGGTAAATCAATGAGTTGGCTCGGTTCTATGACATGAAAAAATTCCCCATATGCTCTCTAAATATACAAAGCAAAAGTGACTCATGAAATTGCTTGAGTGCTCCAGTTAATACAAACACCGGATTGTACACAGGAAATGCTGGGAGTTTGGGGGTTTTGAGCACAAGCCACCATTCTCCTTGCTTGGCCCTACGATAAACCTTTCTCTGCTCCAAACCCCGAAGTTTTATTTGTTTGGCCTCACTGTGCGTCAGGCGCATTAACTTGTGTTCAGTGACAATTTTGGCGAAGCCAGCCTAGGGGTCTGTGCTCGTGCCGGGTCGACCCTGGCCAGAGGCAGCCCCTTCCCTGAGTGCCCAGCAGCTAGCTGCCAGAGCGCATTCATTCCAGGGAACTGGAAGGGACTCTCCCTGACAGGCGCCAGCCACCCCACAACGTGAGGCTGTTTGGAGTTGAGGAAAAAAAAAAGAAAAAGAAAAAGAAATGACATGCTGGAGTGGTATGTACACCTGCAGGGAAAGACAGAACTCCCATAAATCCCTATACTAAATATGAATTACCAATAAAAACTTAAATACAGGGTTCTTTGTTAATAGGTAGTAAGATAGAGCAAACATTTCTCAAAGACTCCTACCAAAGTGATTAAAAGAGAAGAACTTTTGAAGTTTTAAGAAATAAGTTTTTATTTATCTAGAAAACTCACTTCCCTGGAAAAGCCCATTCCAGTACAAAAGATATTTCAGGAAAAATCTGGCTGAACAATGAGGTGATTATCAGTGTTTCAAAGAGATCTTTCATTTTGTCAAACTGTTTAACAGAATTCATATTGATAGTGAGCTCCTCCAGCAATTTTAGAATAAGACTTTTATTTGCAAAAAAAATTCAATTTACACATAGCTTTTCAATAATACACTCACTGCCATGGGATCCACTATTAGGGGGAGTGAGGACAGAGAGTGAATGAGAAGCAAAAAAGCACAGAGACAGAGAAAGGGATTGTTGGGGAAAAACAAGCAAACTGACAGCTGTGTATCCCAACACTGTTTGTAATTCTTGGTTACAAAGAGCACCTCTAGGCATTACTAAATTTATGATTACTAAATCAGAGTATCTCACAGTCTTCAAGCTGGTATTTACAAAGCATAAAATGGTCCTGTACCTGACAATCAAAATTCCTTTACTGTCCTATGTATTGTGACTTCATTCAGAAAAAAAAACCCACACAATCTCACACAACTTTTGTCACATGTAAATTGCACTACTTTGACAAGTTTTTCTTTAATTCTGAAGCTTACCTATTAAACTAGCTCCCAATTTATGGACAATACCCTCAGAATCATTTGCAAGTCAGCTGCTACCCAGACCCTGGGCTGTATTTAACAAATAGAATCAACTACTCAGAATTCTGTCTCTACCGAGGCCTGTGCTCTGCTGGGACAGGTGCCGATATGCACTGAAATGACCAGAAGTACGTCAGAGAGCAGGACAGATCAACATTCAGTATGTTCCCCAAGTTGGATTACCTAAAAACTTCAGAGGAAAGCTTCTTGCCTCTTCTGGTTACAGACACAGAAATGGGCACTAATTCCAAAATGGTAAGACGACTTTTTATAATACATAGTCCAGTGAAGTTTGTCCCAGGCAGAAAGCAGAGATTGACAAAACAGTTGTATAGTGAAAAATTAACACTATCTGAAGAGAGGTCTGGCCTTTGCCATTGGCTTCTGGGAGATAATCTTGGAATATCATGCCTAATGGGAGTGTCATTGTTTCCCTGGAGTCTTGGGTCACCAGACAGTCTAACATGACTTAGGGTGCAGGCTGGCCACACCAAAAGACCAATGATGTGATTTAGGGCATGGGCTTTGGGTCACACAATGGTAGTAGACTTCTGGAGGGACTGGAGGCTGAGATCAGCTACATGGGCAGTCAACCATGCCTACATGATGGAGCCCCAATAAAAACTGACCACCCACTCTCTGGTGGGTGAGGTTCCTTGGTTGGCAATACCCCACGCATACAATCACACACTAGCGCTGAGAAAGTAACGCTGTTCCAACTCCATGGGGAGAGGACAACTGGAAGCTTCGTATTTGGTACTTTCTTGCATTCTGCCCTACATGCTTCTTCCTTTGGTTGATTTTAATCTGTATCCTTTCCCTGTAGTAAATTGTAATCAAGAGTATAACAGTTTTCAATGAGTTCTGTGAGTTCTTCTAGAGAATAATCAAACCTTGAGGGTAGCCTTGGGGGCCACTGGATTGCAGTTGGTATCAGAGGTGAGGGTGGTCATGTGGACTGTTCTAATTCAGCAATTGTCTAAACTCCTGCAGTGGGTGTCAGAAGTGAGGGCGATCTTGTGGACTGTGTTCCCTCTAACTTAGTAAGCTAACTGCTTGCAACGGTGCTATTGTTCTTTTCTTCTGGCATCTAGCATTATCACACTTGTATTTGGTCAAGCTACTTGTATATGTGCCCTAAGCCTATTACTGGTCTCTGACCCTTGCGTGCCATACCCCTTCATACCTATCCTACAACTGGTCCACAGTAGATGTCGGTATACATTGGCTGGATTGAATCAATCATACACAGTATTAACAGGAATAAGCCTGAGGTTATTTTGATTCCTTCCCTCCCATAATCACCAATTTAAAAGGTATTGGGTGCTTCCCCAGTGGCACAGTGGTTAAGAATCCACCTGCCCATGCAGGGGACACGGGTTCGAGCCCTGGTCAGGGAAGATCCCGCATGCCGTGGAGCAACTAAGCCCATGCGCCACAACTACTGAGCCTGAGCTCTAGAGCCTGCTCGCCACAACTACTGAAGCCCATGTGCCTAGAGCCCATGCCCTGCAACAAGAGAAGCCACTGCAACGAGAAGCCCGTGCACCGCAGCGAAGAGTAGCCCCCGCTCGCCGCAACTAGAGAAAGCCCGCGCACAGCAAAGAAGACCCAATGCAGCCATAAACAAACAAACAAACAAACAAATAAAAGGCACTGGTGGCAACAACTCTAGCATTCTGTAGGATTTACCTTTGTTCTGAAAGAGCATCTGCAGGAAATAACTGATGTGCGAGAGCATGGTCCACAGTCTCCTTCATGGCAGAGCTTTTCACAAGTATGAATGAAATCTTTAATAAAAATGAAAAGAACTGGGAATGAAAATTGCAACTACTCATTTTCAGACTCCCAAATTAACTAGCCACAACGGTCTTCCACCTCTGTTCCCTGCAACTCCATCACCAGAGTTGAGGGAAGAAGGATGCTATCAATGCCTCTTCCCCTATCTTCCCTTCATCTGGCAGGTTGAGCCTTTTCCAGCAAGGACAGGCCCCAGCATTAGTCACAGCAAGATGCTCTGGAGCACAAGATGCTCTGCCTAAGTCAAAGAACAGATCTTCTGACTCTTTATTTAGACCTCAAGTCTCCAGGTTAGACTCGGATATCCTTAAAATTGTAGCCATGGGTGACTTACTGAAGTACTCTTGACTCCGAAAATCACCTGGGGATCGTAAGTAATCAGAAACCATCATCCATGATCTCACTAAGTTCTATGAACATCTGGTGATACGTGGCCTGCTAGTCATTCTGCTAAACTAGATTTTAGGACAAGTCCTGTTTCAAGGACCCCATCAGGGATCATCCATAGTCTTTCTCAATGGCTGCTGTTTACATGATGTATTTTTTCCATCCTTTTACTTTCAGCCTAACTGTACCTTTGACTCTAAAGTCTGCTTCCCAAACATGGCATATAGTTGGATCTTTTTTAAAAATTCATTTTGACAATCTCTGGTTTTTGTTTAATTCACTGACAGTAATGTTAGTATTGATATAGTTGGATTTATGTCTGCCATTTTACTTTTAGCTTTCTTTATGTCTCATGTCTTTTTTGTTAACGTAATTCTCCTTCGTTGCTTTCTTTTGCATTAAGTGAATATTTTCCAGTGTAACATTTTTTCCCGGTAATGGCATGTTCCATTATGTTTTGAGTTATCTTCTTAATGGCTGCTCTAGGGCTTATCATATGCATCTTATCAGAATCTACTTTAGATTTGTACCAACCTAATTCCAGTGAGATACAGAAGCCTTACACCCATATAGCTCTATTTTCTCTTCTCCTCTTTTGTGCTTTTATTTTTATACATATTACATTTATATGTGTTACAAATTCAACAATACAATGTCAAAATTATTGCTTTATATGTTATGCCTATTAAAGAAGTTGAGAAAAGAAAGGAGAGCAAGTATGTATTTATAACTTGTTGTATTTATCGTATTTACCATTACTGGTTTTCTTCATTTGTTCCTACAGATCTAAGTTACCATCTGGTATCATTTCCTTACTCCAGTACAACTTTGATCCCACCCACCTCCTTTGTGCTGTTATTGTCAGATACATTTCTATATACTGTAGGTCTAACAATACAATTATATGCCTATTTTATACAATCACTTTTTAAATCAGTTGCAAGAAGAAGAAATATGCACTTATACTTTCTTTTACAATTATGCAATTACCTTTACTCTTTGCTTTTTCTTGTGGATTTAAATTTACATCTGGGTTACTTGGTATCAGCCTGAAGATCTCCCTTTACTATTTACTGTAAAGTACATCTGCTAGCAGAGAACTCTGTTTTTCTCATTTTTGAAAGACTTTTCCTGGATATAAGATTCTTGGTTGGTAACTTTTTTCTTTCAGCACTTTGAATAGGTCATCCCACTGCCTTCCTGTTGTGATGCAGTGTTCTCCACTGTTTCTGATAAGAAGTCAGCTGTGAATCTTATAGTGGTTCCCTAGTATGTAATGTGTCATTTTTCTCTTGCTGCTTTCAAGATTTTCTCCTTGTCTTTGGCTTTCAGCATTTTTACTATGTGCCTAGGTGTGGATCTCTTTGAATTTATCCTACTGGAATCTGTTGAGTTTCTTGGATGTGTAGATTAACGTCTTTCAATAAATTTGAAGTTTCCCACCATTATTTCTTTGAATATTTGTCTGCTCCTTTCTCCTCTCTTGGTGTTCCCATTACACGTTTGTGTGCTTAAAGGTGTCCCACATTTCTCTTGAGGTGCTGTTCATTTTTATTCACTTCATTTTCTCTATGTTCTTTGAATTATATAATCTCTATAGATCTATCTTCATATTTATTGATCCTTTCTTCTGCCAGCTCAAACTTACTGTTGAGTCCCTTTAATGAATTAAAAATTTTAATTACTGGAAAACTCCAGATTTTCCATTTGGTTCTTTTTTTATAATTTGTATCTCTTTACTGATATTCTCTATTTGATGAAACATTGCCTTTATACTTTCCTTCCTTTACCTCTTCAGGCATGGTTTCCTTTAGTTCTTTGAATATATTTGTAACGGCTACCTTGAAGTCTCTGTTAAATTTGACATTGGTCACTCTCACAGAAAACTGAAACAGAAAGTTACTGTTACCTGTGGGGTTTTTTGTTTTTGTTTTTTTTCTGTTTGCATACTTTGTAGTTTTTGTTGGAAACTGAACGTTTTTGGTAATATATTGTTTGCAGCAACTCTGGATACTGCTTCCTCTTTCCACAGCTTGTTTTTTTTGTTGTTGTCTACTTGTTTGTTTTGTGACTTGGCTAAGCTATTTTAGTGAAGTCTATTTCTATTATAGTATGAAGCCACTGGTGTTGTTCTTTAGATGGCACAGCCTTGGGCATGTGCACAGTCACCCTGGGAGGACAATGGTTTTAGCAGGGTTCTCTTTGACTGTCTCTTTCCCTGATCTCTCTGTTAAGCTGTCTGCCTCATTTGGTATTACACTCAGTCCTGAGGCTCCACTAATTGCTAGCTGATTGCTCTATTATTTTCAACAATGTCCTGGGGCATAAACTGCTCAGCAGTCTGATCCAATAAAATTTGGGCAGAGGTAGTCTTTGAGGCAAATCTGTGAGGTTTGTTCTGCCCCCAGCATGGTTACTCTTAGTTATCTCCTTCCCTGGGTCTCTCTGGTGAACCAGCTGGTCTATAGTTTAGCTTGTTGCTCTTAATTAAGAGGAGCTATTGTTTTCTAAAGGGCCCTTAGGCCTGAACTTCCCCACACTCTCTTTCAAATTAAAGTCAGTTCCTTTGGGGAATATTTTGGAACTCTTTCCTTATGGACTGCTTCTCCCCCCACCCTGTCACTCAGTCACTACTATGGGTGCTGGGTGAGATAGCAGCCTCTAGTTTTCTTAGCTTGCTTCTCTCACTGTGAAACCTTTCTCCTACAAGTGAGCTGGGGTGAGGGTGACTGAGGCCCCAGTACTCCTGCCTGTTGCGACTAGAGTAGAGCCTCCAGTCTATGGGTGGGCTGTGCGGAGGAAGGGAATCCCCAACCTGTCAGCTGTGATTACCAGAAATTTAGCCTTTTCAACTTGGAGTTGGTGGGGTTGGGGGGAGGTGGCGGGGAGGAAAGCTGGTGGTCCACTCCTCCTAGCAAGTAACCCTTGACTGGGAGCTGAGGGTACATGAAGCCCCAATTTCTTGGGCACACCCATCCTGAGTGGAGCTTTTGTTGAGCTGAGCTGGGAAGGGGTGGGGAAGGAGAAAGTAGGTTGTGATTCAAATGACACACACTCTTGCTGTTCTTACTGAGTTTTAGTAGATTTTCTTCATTTGATGTATGCCCATAGGACAATTTCCAGAGACTTTAAATGGTTGCTTTTTTATAGTTTTCCTCAGCTTTGCTTGTTTTGCTCCTCATGCTACCATCCTGAAAGCAGAACTCCACCTAGTCTTTTGTACTAAAGCTATGTGTCTAGGATGGAAATTTCCTACTGGGTGAGATACTAAGACCTAACAAGCTTTCTATAGATAAGCCAGGTCTGAATAAACATGAGAGCCACTGTTACCACTAGCCATGGGCTTTTCTTTGAGATTCTCAATCCAACTCACCTTAGTTCCTTAAAAGTGTTCCATGATTAAAACTCTGCTGAGGTATAGCAGTTACTCTTCAGTCCCTTGAGCTGGTCTTGTCCCACCCCCAGGTCTGTTCATACTGACAGTTACTGTCCTTCTCTTGCTCAAGGCCCTTTATATTAACTATTTCACATTTCCTCTTTCTGTCAATGCCAACAAGCTATCTTAGCCTCTGGGTAGGATTTCTGGTCATTATATATGAAATTCTTACAAAACTGACCCATGTGCTTTCTGAAAAGGGAAGACCTTTATCATCCTTCTTGATTTGGAAGTCATCTGATCTCTATTTCACAGGGCTTATCTGAAGATACATTTTCACAGTAGACACAGAGAAGCAACAGACAACTGATTTTCCTGATGAGGTTGAAATGTATTAAAATATGAGAAGAGGGCATTTCTTCTCTATACATAATTTTAAAGTCAGATTGAGAAAAGGAATTAGGTAGGGTGCTCCTACTGGTGCTTGGAAGAAATGTGAAATCTCTCTTTTTGGAAAAATGCAAAACCAAACCTAAAGATTCTATCTTTATCACAGTTAGTTATAGGAACACATCTCTTATTCAGACTCACTTGCCCAATTTCATTTTTCTAAACACACAGCCTTTGAACACTCACTCAGGAGAGAAGCTGCCAAGTCACTGCAAAAACTGTACCTATCCATATCCCAAGGACTGCCTCAAAAAGTCTCTGTCAGAAGCTCAGACTATTACTCTATAGCTAATCCCAACAAATGTTTTCTGGTTTCTATATCCAAGTAATCAGAAGCCCCAAGTCAGAAGAAAGGGAGAGTCACTAAAGGTAGGCACATAGGCATACTGAAAGCATTCATAAGAAAAAAACCAACCAAAAGCTTTAACAAATAAATAAAACAATTCAAACTGTACACTGCTATGGGGAAATCACCTGAGAAACCCCAGCAAGCCCAGAGGAAATCAGTGTATTCAGCATAATACAATAACTGAGGTTCAGGGAAATGATGACTCTGGGTCAAATACGGGGAAAGAAATTGTCTTCAGTATCCTCTGTTTAAAGAAAGAAGGGAATGTAAATTTTAGAAAAATGTCCCTCCAAAATGATGCTCAGGAGGTGTTATCCTCAGCTATATGGGAAACCTAGCTGTAGAGAAAGACATTTCTTGAGTGGTTCAAATGAATGAAGTTTAAGTGTACTTAAAATTTCAGTTCTTAAACACCTCACTCCGTTATTTTAAGATGTTTCTATTATATGAAAATGCTTCTAAACACCTGTTGAACCCTAAATTAGTAAAATGATACCTGGCATTCATACTAGTGTAGGCTGCTAGGAGAAATCATAAACACCCCAGTGCCCACTCCCCCACAAAATAGTATCTAACCACAACTGTCCTGAGTCGGCAATAAAATACCTGGATTAGAAAGAGAGATTGTTTGGGCAAATGTGAGTTTTCAGAAGTATAATCTGAGGAGGAAAGAAAAAGTACCCACACAAATTTGATCATAATATTTAGAAAAACCTCTGATATTGTAACTAGAATTATGTACTATTTTGTTTAAGTAGCCATTGCTGCCAAAAATTTACATTCATATTTTAAAGACAACTTTATGCCTACTAATTACCTAAGGAACCACAAGGCAGAGGCTTGCCGCACACTTTTCCACATGAAGGGACAGGATCCATGCATGTTTTCCGACTGCTACTTCCAAGTTCTAGCAATTGGCTGAGAGGGGTTTGCCCACAAGGGCAACAGCGCACCAGCTGGGGAAGCCGTGGGCATGGCTGGCAGGGCTGAGGGTGGCACACCTGTGAACACATGTGGTTCCCACATTTCAAGTCCCTGTTAAGAAAAACAACAGACTATTACATAATTGTTGCATAAAATACAGCTTTATTCTAACTGAGGAAAACATCAAACCTTACTTGCCACATATCTTTAAACAGCCGAAGTCCCCAAATCCATCAGACTTTCCTACGTCTGTTCCACATAACACGTCTCGGGAGGTGCTGCCACAGTAGCATACTTGAGAACAGAATTTCAGAAACAAAAGATTAGTAATCTGTACAGGTGTTTAAAATATTCTAAACAATCTATAAGAAAACACAAAATGCTATTCACTAGTGTTGATTAGACCTGATGCAGAAATAAATGTGGCTTATACAGCAGCTCTAAGCCCCACTTAAGAGCTTCACCACAGAAAAAGAATTAAAAAGGCCTTGGTAGACTCTGTCCATATCTCATGGTGCCCCTGCAGCACACCTCAACATGAGCATTAAAGTGAAGCAATCCTTTAAAGTAAAAGACTACTCTCTGGTCCATAATGCCATGGTTGAAAACCATGGATTGTGAGGCTTTCTGGGGTACTGCGGAGATGTTGCAAGAGATGGAAGCTAAACTGGTGGTAGTTATGGAGGAGTTGATAACTGGATTCCATCCTCACTTCAACCAAGCAGCAGATATTTAATACTTCATATCTTGGGGTTCACATAAAATGCCTGGAAAAAGTCTCTGATGCTAAAAAGAAATTTAAAAATAGGCACAATATAAAATCCTTATTAATTTGTATTCTACTACTGTTAAATTTGAAGTAATCATGTTTGAGTACTGACAATGAGTAAAAAGTGTTTCAAATAACTTGAGACTTTTATTTACTGCATAGAGAACCCAGTCTAATATCTATAGATTTTTTCTATGGGTTGAAGAAATAATGGGTTACTTTATTTCTTGAGATCAGCAATAAGCATGTGTTATATTTAAGGAGTTAGTTTCTAAAGCAAACTAAAAAAAAAAAAAGTTTCTGACTAATATGTAACAAAGTCTGGTAAGGACTAATTTTCATCAACTTAGATAATTTTTCTGATAAGGGCCACTTTACATTTTCAGTTTATAATGAAAACTTTTTGTCAATAAAGACATTAACCAAGACTCTTGATTTTTAAAATATACATTTACTCTTCCAGTAAATACATGTGCAGTTCCATCCCCTGTTCTAAAACTCATTATCAGTAAAGACTTATTAGAAGAATTAATACAGGTGCAGGAAATACAATTAATATTGGTGGAATCAACAAACTGGTAAACAAACACTAGCAACTGAGAGCTTCTGCAAGCAGGCTTTTCTTTGCTAAGTTTCTGCTCAAATAGAGCAGAGGCTTTTTTTCAGAGACATAGGACAGCTGTGAACCAAAGAATCAAGGGTCAGAAAACTATGACAATAAATTCTTTTCAAGTACACATGGAACATTCTCTAGGATTGGCCACATACTAAGGCACAAAACAAACCTCAACAAATTTAAGAGTATAGAAACTATTTCAAGCATCTTCTCTGACCACAATGGCATGAAACTAGAAATCAACCAAGGGAAAAGAAATGAGAAAAAAACGATTACATGAAGACTAAACAACATGCTACTAAAAAACCAATGGGTCAATGAGGAAATCAAAAAGCAAACTAAAGAATACCTCGAGGCAAAAAGTCTGCAAGTAACAAATGCTGGAGAGGGTGTGGAGAAAAGGGAACTCTCTTATACTGTTGGTGGGAATGTAAATTGGTACAGCCACTATGGAAAACAGTATGGAGGTTCCTCAGAAACCTAAAAATAGAATTACCATATGATCCAGCAATCCCATTCCTGGGCATATATCTGGACAAAACTATAAGTCAAAAAGATACATGCACCCCTATGTTCACAGTAGCACTATTCACAATAGCCAAGACATGGAAACAACCTAAATGTCCATCCACAGATGAATGGATAAAGATGTGGCACATATATACAATGGAATACTACTCAGCCATAAAAAAGAACAAAATAATGTCATTTGCAGCAACGTGGATGCACCTAGAGATTATCATACTAAGTAAAATCAGAAACAGAAAGACAAATACCATATGATACCACTTATATGTAGAATCTAAAATGTGACACAGGGCTTCCCTGGTGGTGCAGTGGTTAAGAATCCACCTGCCAATGCAGGAGAAACGGGTTCAAGCCCTTGTCCGGGAAGATCCCATATGCCGCGGAGCAACCAAGTCTGTGTGCCACAACTACTGAGCCTGCGCTCTGGAGCCTGCGAGCCACAACTACTGAAGCCCACATGCCTAGAGTCCAAGCAACGCAACGAAGAGTAGCCCCCGCTCGCCGCAACTGGAGAAAGCCCGCATGTAGCAATGAAGACCCAATGTCGCCAAAAATAAAATAAAATTAAATTAAAATAAATAAAATATGACACAAATGAACTTATCTATAAAACAGAAACAGACTCACAGACATAGAGAACAGACTTGTGGTTGCCAAGAAAGGGGGGGTGGGGGAGGGATGGACTGGCAGTTTAGGGTTAGTAGATGTAAACTGTTACATATAGAATGGATGGACAACAGGTCCTACTATATAGCACAGGGAACTATATTCAATGTCCTGGGATAAACCATAATGGAAAATATAAAAAAGAATGTATATATATGTAAAACTGAGTTACTTTGCTATACGGCAGAAATTAACGCAACATTGTAAATCAACTATACTTTAATACAAAAAAATTAAGCATGTAGATCTCAAAAAAAAAAAAAAGAAAGAAAGAAAAGAAAAGAAAATTGTGACAATAAAATCAAAAGTAGAGCCCCTGATCAATCAGGAAATAATCTGAGTACAACACTAAAAACTCTACTATGCTTAGGCACAAGAGACAGAAATATGAGCTGATGACAGAAGAGTTGGGTGGAGTCACTGCTGGTTAAAGAGTATTAAGGAACCAAAGACAGTCTGCAGAAAGGTCTCTGTTGCCAGCCTGAACCTGTTCAGCATTTTTACCAACATGTGAATGAAGACCCAGAAGGAATGCTTATTAAATCTCCAGATAAGGCTGAAAGCGATCTTAGGAGAATTACAATTCAAGAAGATAAATAAACTGCACGGATGGCCAAAATGCTTTGCTAGATATTTAATATAGACAAACAAAAAGTCTTCAACTGGGTTTGAAAAATCAGCTACGTACACAAAAACAAAAAGGAAGAGACTGGGATCCATACAAATCTGACAAAAAAGTGTGATTCAGCCCAATATGTATCAAAAGCTAAAAATGGTCCAAATCAAAGGGACTCTCCCACACTACAATCTACACTGCTAAAACCAAACTGCCAATATATACTTAACTCCTGCCTTATCTCAAAATGGATTTGAGGCAGCATATAAGGATATATGAGATATATCTAGAGAATGTAAATTAAAAGATGTGAAAAGAAAAAGAAAAATAATGGTAAGGATAGAGAATGAATCACAGCTAAAAAGTACACACTATAAAGACGAACATTAGGTCAGTTATACCAGCTTCCTAAGATATAGTCTTTGAGGAAAAACAACTATTCTTGGAACCAAGACCAGACAAGACTTTCTTCCAAGAGGACCCATAAACAGAATACTGAATAGTATATGGCACAATTCCCTATATAAAATCCTTATAGTGCACAGCACAAAACACTTCATAGGGGTATTTTTTTCTTTTCTTTTCTTTTCTTTTTTTTTTTTTTGCAGTATGCAGGCCTCTCACTGCTGTGGCCTCTCCCGTTGCGGAGCACAGGCTCCGGACGCGCAGGCTCAGCGGCCATGGCTCACGGGCCCAGCCGCTCCGCGGCATATGGGATCCTCCCAGACTGGGGCACGAACCCGCGTCCCCTGCATCGGCAGGCGGACTCTCAACCACTGCGCCACCAGGGAAGCCCATAGGGGTATTTCTTACTGTAAGTGCAAGCACTGATCAACAGCATCACACCAAAGTAAAATCTAGTAAAATAAAACTATATAACCAATACATAGTAGCTCAGGATCCCTGAAGATTAGAGGCAGTCACACAAACAGAGGAACTACACAATATGTGGTCCTTTGAGACTCACTTCTTTCACTTAGTATAATGTTTTTGGAGGTTCATTCACTTCATAGCATGTATCAATACTTCATTCCTTTTCATGGCTGAATAATATTCCTTTTTATGGACATATCACATTTATTCCATTCATCAGTTGATAGGAATTTGTATTGTTGACACATTTTGACTATTATGAAAAATGCTGCTATGAACATATATTTACAAGTTCTGTATGGACATATATTTTCATTTCTCTTGGGTATATGCCAAGGAGTTGAATTGCTGGATCATATGGTAATTCTATATTTAACCTTTAAAGGAACTACTGGACAGTTTTCTTTTCCTTTTTCTTTTTTGGCCACACCACGTGGCTTGTGGTATCTCAATTCTCCGACCAGGGACTGAACCTGAGCCATGGCCGTGAAAGCCCAGAATCCTAACCATTAGGCCACCAGGGAACTCCCCTGGACTGTTTTCTAAAGTGGTTATACTATTCTACCCTTATTGTGGTTTTAATTTACATTTTCCTAGTGTTTAAAGGTGTTAAGCACCTTTCATGTGTTTACTGGCCATTAACATATTTCTTTTGTGAAGTACCTGTTCAAGTCTTTTGCTCACTGTGTGAGTTGTTCGTCTTTTTTTGTTGATTTGTAGGAGTACTTTATCTTTTTCTTTTTTTCTTTGGTAGGAGTACTTTAAATATTCTGGATACAATCTCTGATTTATCAATTCATTTTCTTAATGTGATAAAGTTCAATTTATCAATTATTTTCTTTTACGGTTAGTACTTTTGCTGCTGCTCTATGAAATCTTTGCCTGATCCCAAAGTCATGAAAATATTCTCTTATAGTTTTATCTGGAAACTATGTTTCTGGGTTTTACATTTAAGCCCATGACCCATATAGTATTAATTTCTGTGTAAAGAGTGAGACAGGGGTTGGGGGTCATTTTTTTCCCATATATACATCCAGCTGTTCTAGGACCACTTGTAAAATGACTCCTTTTTCCACTGAATTAACTTAATATCTTGGTTGAAAATCAACTGACTGTATATATTGAGGTCTATTTCTGGACTCTATTGTCTTCCATTGATCTACTAGTCTACCTTTACACCAATAACCACAATGTCACAATTACTGTAACTTTATAAGTCTTAAAATCAGGTCTTTCAACTGTTCCTTTTCAAGATCACTTTGGCCTTTCTGGGTCTTTTTCAAGTAATTACTGCAAAAAAATTTCACAAGCAGTTACTTTTAAACAGCATTAAAAAAATCTGCCATCCAAATTCTATAGGACAATGACCTATACTGGTAGTATGTAACCAAAATAATGAAAACCACCTAGGGAGTTCCCTGGAGGTCCAGTGGTTAAAGACTCTGCACTTCCACTGCAGGGGGCGTGGATTCGATCCCTGGTAGGGGAACTATGATCCTGCATGCTGCAAGGTGTGGCAGAAAAACCCCCCCAAAACAAAAAAACGTCTAATCATTCATGTATCTCCAGTTCTCTCTACCCAAGGTACCAGACCTAATAGAGTCTTTGTGACTACAGGCTTGAAACAAATCCATGTCATCAAGACAACCATAAATAAGGTTCCAGAAAAGTACCCAAGTACTGCTGGCTGGTGTGCTCACCACTTACCTTGGTTCAATATGATCCGACAAGGCTTGCATGGACCCCCATGGCACAGCTCAGCACAGTGGTGCTGACCACAATTCAAAACATTCTCACAAGGGTTAGAACAGTGGACTGAGATGGCCTGACCACAGCGAACTGTGTGCCTGTAAAAATAGATGTAAAGACAGCATTAGTCTAATGTTGGATATTGAGGTCCTATTTGACAGCTAAACTGACCTTCCCCCAAAACCTACTAAACCTTTTCTCTTTGCCCAGTTTCCCCTACTTTTTCTGTTTCCCTCTTCCAATCATTTCCTCAATTCCTCTTCCCTTCTCCACTCTTTCTTCTTTTTCCTCCTTTGCTTTCCTTATTTCCTATTCTGCCTTTTTTCTCTCCCCTATTTTCTGGCCAGTGAGGAACTGAGGGCCTAAGTATTTGTTACAATGTGATTTCTTCTCTGAGTTGAAACAGCATGCAGGAGGGGAAAGAGCCTGGAGCTCCCATAGTATCTTACAGAGGTGGGTAGGGAGGTTGGGAGGTGTAGTCGTAATGAACATTCTTGGAATGAAAGCACAGTGGCATTCTCCTGGGACCTGGCACTCTGGCATTTTAGGCCGTTATGATACTTAAGAACATACTGTATGTACTTTGATTCAGGATGGGGACATCATTCTGGCTTTTTTCTAATAAACATCCTGATTTTGCCAACTTATTCGCTAGAGAAGGATATGAGGCTGCTGCTCTTAGACAATCATCTTCAGGTTTCTTTCCAGGGTAATGGTTTAGACCTTGGAGTCTACTCTCCCACAGAAAGTTTTATTCTATCCCCCTACTCCCACTTCAACTACATATTTTAAGAAGTCACTGTTACATACATAGATGATCAGCTTCCAGTGCTCAGCGTCAAGGCTAACATCAACCCCTTGAGGAAGACACTATTATTTCTACCATACGATAAGAAAAATGAGGCTCACCAAGAAGAAGCAACTTGCCCAGGTCAACAACTAGTTAGTGGCAGAGCCCAAATCTGACCTGGGCTTTCTAACCCACAGCCCCTTGCATGTGACTCTGTAAGGCCACACTGCTACCCTTGTAAGTTCAGTAAACATTTAAAAAATGCTTATCACTGAAAACCTGCACTATCCCATCTCGTCTTGTGATTCAGAAATCATTTTGTGGTCTTAACTGGGCCTCTGCAGCTATCAGTGATCCTTGCACTGATAAAACAGGAGAACTTGCATTATAATGAAAAGAGAGCGGGCTCTGGGGCTACTTATTCTTTCATTCAACAATATTCACTGAAAACCTACACACCAGATACTATGCTAGGCACAGATAAGTGACCCTTGCCTCCTGGACCTTAGCAGGCCTGGGTTCAATTCCTGGTTCTTTCACCCACTAGAGAGGTTAAGAAAAAAGTCCCTGTCACCTTGGCCTTGCATCTGAAATGGGTAATCTCACTATTTTATAACTTCTTAATCACCTATAAGATTGCAGGATTAAGGCAGCACAGGAAATTACTATTTACAGAAAAGTACTATTTACACCTACCATTTATTAATGGTAGTAAATAAATACTATTTGCACCTACCTACTAATCTTTCATTTTAGAAATTCATACATAAACCATTAATGTGGAAACTGAAGTCTTCTTTGGAGTACAATTCTAACTTTACCTGGTCCGTCCACATTCACATGTTTTAGTCATAAATGCAGGGCAGGGTGGGCAAGGTCCAGGATGGCAGAGACTGAAAAAGAAAGGCTGTGATGAAAGGCCATGTATCCAAACTTAAACAAAGCTGCCCCAGCTGGGCCCTACTATGAATATGGCAGCAAATAAACTTCCTATGAAATGTTTTAGTATTTGTCTAAAGTTGATCAAACTATTTAAACAAAGATACCAACAATGTTTTTATATAGAAAGAATCGATAGCAGTATCATCTTAGAATATTTAACGAGAAAAGTAAAGCCCAAGTCAAAATACTGGTTTTATTTGGGTCTGATAGTCAAAGATAACATTTCTAAATATGGTCTCGGCCCACTTAGTACAGTGAGTAGGGATAAAAAGATCCTGCCACTCAGGATGGCCAATGGGGTCCTTTAGAAGTTCAGAACCTGAGCAAAGTAACAGAGCTTAAATCTGCTAGATCCATGAGAAGTACAGACATTTTCTCATCAGCTGGTAAAGTGATAACCAGGTGATAGGCTAACAACGGGAACACTGAAAAGAAGGTTGCTTGGGGTGAGGGGAGGCATGCTGGTAAGTAACAAAGGGGAAAGGGACTCATGGAAAAAAACCGTGCCTAATTTTTGCTATAGGTCAGAATTAGGCCTCTGAATAGTACGCTTTTTATAGGAGCTATGCTATAAAGAGACCAAAGAAAAAATGAACAAAATGGAAATAAATTCCAATTCAAATAAATACTGCCCTCTTCGAAGCAGACACCCCTGGTAAATTACACACCTGTACAGAAATATCACTACTTAAAACATTTTGGGAACTTTGCGGGTGGGCAGGGGGGACACCTATGTGATGGCAAATCACAATCCTTTGGGAATTAAAAGCCCATCAGAGGGGACTTCCCTGGTGGTACAGTGATTAAGAACCCGCCTGCAAATACAGGGGACACGGGTTCGAGCCCTGGTCCAGGAAGATTTCACATGCCGCGGAGCAACTAAGCCCGTGCGCCACAACTGAGCCTGCACTCTAGAGCTGGCGAGCCTCAACTACTGAGCCCATGTGCCACAACTACTGAAGCCTGCACGCCTAGAGCCTGTGCTCTGCAACAAGGACAAGCCACAGCAATGAGAAGCCCGCGCACCGCAATGAAGAATAGCAACTGCTCTCCGCAACTAGAGAAAGCCCGCACGCAGCAATGAAGACCCAACGCAGCCAAAACTAAGTAATAAAATAAAATAAATAAATTAAGAAAATAGCCAATCAGAGCCAAGTGTAATTAATCAAGTGGGTAACAGAATTTGCTATAAAAATCAGCTGTGCCTATAAAGTGGTCTGGTTGGATTTTTTATTTTTATGAGCTTTAAACACTTAAAACAGTCCAGGAACATGTGCCCGGTCTCCTAAGATGATCCATTTTGACAGACAGAACCCACAGGAGACATAAGATTAAGCATGCTTCTTTAAGGATGAGTATCATTATTCAACAGTTATATTTCACATGATATACCTCAACCCTTTCAGGTGAAATTATTTTCATGGCTGGACATTTAAATAACTTCATTTCTTTAAACAAATTTATTTATTTTATTTATTTGTTTTTGGCTGCACTGGGTCTTCATTGCTGCACACGGGCTTTCTCTAGTTGCCGTGAGCAGGGGCTACTCTTCATTGTGGTGCGCGGGCTTCTCATTGAGGTGGCTTCTCTTGTACAGTACGGGCTCTAGGCGCGTTGGCTTCAGTAGTTGTGGCATGTGGGCTCAGTAATTGTGGCTCACAGGCTCTAGAGGGCAGGCTCAGTAGTTGTGGCACATGGACTTAGCTGCTCCACGGCATGTGGGATCTTCCTGGACCAGGGCTCGAACCCATGTCCCCTGCATTGGCAGGTGGATTCTTAACCACTGCGTCACCAGGGAAGCCCTTAAATAACTTTAGACTGATAGACAAACTGCTGGTCAAGTGTGGATGATTCCAGGTTATTGCAAATATCCCGGAGGCCTGGACTTAACCCCAGGTTCTCATAACCTTCAGAGCAGTGGTTCAGAACACTGCCTACATATTAGAATCACCTGGAAAAAAACTACAATGCTTAGACCCACCCCAGGAGATTCTGATTCAATTGCTCTGAGGCAGAAACTGGGCACTGGTGTTTTAAAGTGCTCCTTAAATGACTGACCACCTGATCTGTATCACAGTGGTGTTCTCTGACAGTCATGACAGGGCCCCATTTCTGCTGAAGGCTTCCTAAAGATAATTCATGTGTAGGATTAATTTCTTGTTACTGAATTTACTAAAATGCCAACTAAGGGAAGGAACAGATGAGTCCCTGAGTTCTGACCTATGGAAGCAGTCAAAGGAAGAGAAAGGGCTGATTGTCCAGCAGATGGCAGACCATGCTGTTTAGCTCAGTCTGAATAGCTCTCCCCACAATGACATTCCCCAGCACGGTCCCTACATCTTGATCACAAGACCTCTGATCCAACCCTTGCTCCATGCAATAGAAGCGAGGTACCAGTGGAAATAAGTATAACACTCTGATGTCTGTTTTCTCTTAGATTTGGGTAATAAAAGCAAGTGTTACCATTTCTTGACCACTTATCATGTGCCAGGCTCTGTACCAAGTCTCTTGAGTGTGTTAATTTAATATTCATAGAACTCTGTAACTATTTTTTATCTATCATTATTATCTTACAGGTCCAGAAACTGAAGCTCAGAGAAGTAATTTGTCCAACAGCACATAACTGTTAAAGAGACAAAACCAGGAATTAAACCTTTGTCTGAAGCCAAAGCCCACAGAAATTTATTTGTAACTGATCAACCGTTTATTATTGTGCATCTCCCTCCTCATCTGTAAAATGGAGTGATAAATATCTATACATCACTGGGCTGTTGTAAGGATTCAACGAGTCAACTTTTGCAGAGTACCTGGCACAAAGCAAGTGCTCAGTAAATGATACCACACTGTCCCTCACCCAGTCCTGTTACGTGCTAACCAGATATGTGTACTGAGAGCCGCAAGCAAAGCATGTTCACCAGCAACCTCCAGGAGTATAGTGTTCCAACTTACAGGTTACAGGAATGTGGGCAGTCCTGGCCAGGCTGTTTCTTTCTACAGACCTCACCACAACTATGTGGAATTTCATTTCTGCTCCATTCAGGATTCTTTACCTTGCCTAAAACATATCAAATAAGAGAGTCAATGGTATAAACTTCAACTGCATCCTAGACTTCGATGAAATAATACAATATAGCCAGACAGCATGAAACATCAGGATGGTGTTCGTTAGTTCAATAAACACATTGTCCTAAAATAAGAAGGTGAATGTAATGCTACTCATCAAAAGCTTCACTGAGTATGATAAATTCTGGATTGTCTGGAAAAGACAAATCGTCATTTTTACTGATGAGAATGCCACTTTGACTAATGGACACATTTAATTTAAGATTTAAACAAAACCTACAAGATAAGCTTTCTGTAAATGGGTCTTTGAATTGATATGGGAATATCTACTGTAAGGATCAGAAAGAGGGAATAAGGGAAGAGAGCAATGGGGGGAGGGGAGAGGCAGTAAGAAATGGAAAGGACATAAGTCCCCCAGTATAGTAGGAACTCGCCTATTCTAAAGTTAAAATATAGGCATAAAAGGGTTATAATTTTTAACATCTTTATTGGAGTATAACTGCTTTACAATGGTGTGTTACTTTCTGCTTTATAACAAATGAAACAGTTATACATATATATATATCCCCATATCTCCTCCCTCTTGCTTCTCCCTCCCTCCCACCCTCCCTATCCCACCTCTCTATGTGGTCACAAAGCACAGAGCTGATCTTCCTGTGCTATGTGGCTGCTTCCCACTAGCTATCTATTTTACGTTTGGTAGTGTATATATGTCCATGCCACTCTCTCACTTTGTCACAGCTTATTCTTCCCCCTCCCCATATCCTCAAGTCCATTCTCTAGTAGGTCTGTGTCTTTATTCCCATCTTGCCCCTAGGTTCTTCATGACCATTTTTTTCCCTCTTAGATTACATATATATGTGTTAGCATACGTTATTTGTTTTTCTCTTTCTGACTTACTTCACTCTGTATGACAGACTCTAGGTCCATCCACCTCACTACAAATAACTCAATTTTGTTTCTTTTTATGGCTGAGTAATATTTCATTGTACATATGTGCCACATCTTCTTTATCCATTCATCTATTGATGGACACTTAGGTTGCTTCTATGTTATGGCTATTGTAAATAGAGCTGCAATGAACATTTTGGTACATGACGCTTTTTGAATTATGGTTTTCTCAGGGTATATGCCCAGTAGTGGGATTGCTGGGTCATATGGTAGTTCTATTTGTAGTTTTTTAAGCAACCTCCATACTGTTCTCCATAGTGGCTGTATCAATTTACATTCCCACCAACAGTGCAAGAGGGTACCCTTTTCTCCACACCCTCTCCAGCATTTTTTGTTTGTAGATTTTTTGATGACGGCCATTCTGACTGGTGTGAGATGATATCTCATTGTAGCTTTGATTTGCATTTCTCTAATGATTAATGATGTTGAGCATTCTTTCATGTGTTTGTTGGCAATCTGTATATCTTCTTTGGAGAAATGTCTATTTAGGTCTTCTGCCCATTTTTGGATTGGGTTGTTTTTTTGATATTGAGCTGCATGAGCGCTTGTAAATTTTGGAGATCAATCCTTTGTCAGTTGCTTCATTTGCAAATATTTTCTCCCATTCTGAGGGTTGTCTTTTTGTCTTGTTTATGGTTTCCTTTGCTGTGCAAAAGCTTTGAAGTTTCATTAGGTCCCATCTGTTTATTTTTGTTTTTTCCATTTCTCTAGGAGGTGGGTCAAAAAGGATCTTGCTGTGATTTATGTCATAGAGTGTTCTGCCTATGTTTTCCTCTAAGAGTTTGGTAGTGTCTGGCCTTATATTTAGGTCTTTAATCCATTTTGAGTTTATTTTTGTGTATGGTGTTAGGGAGTGTTCTAATTTCATACTTTTACATGTACCTTTCCAGTTTTCCCAGCACCACTTATTGAAGGCTGTCTTTTCTCCACTGTATATTCTTTCCTCTTTTATCAAAGATAAGGTGACCATATGTGCATGGGTTTATCTCTGGGCTTTCTATCCTGTTCCATTGATCTATCTTTCTGTTTTTGTGCCAGTACCATACTGTTTTGATTACTCTAGCTTTGTAGTATAGTCTGAAGTCAGGGAGCCTGATTCCTCCAGCTCTGTTTTTCTTTCTCAAAATTGCTTTGGCTATTCAGGGTCTTTTGTGTTTCCATACAAATTGTGAAATTTTTTGTTCTAGTTCTGTGAAAAATACCAGTGGTAGTTTGATAGGGATTGCATTGAATCTGTAGATTGCTTTGGGTAGTAGAGTCATTTTCACAATGTTGATTCTTCCAATCCAAGAACGTGGTATATCTCTCCATCTATTTGCATCATCTTTAATTTCTTTCATCAGTGTCTTAAAATTTTCTGCATACAGGTCTTTGGTCTCCTTAGGTATGTTTATTCCTAGATATTTTGCTCTTTTTGTTGCAATGGTAAATGGGAGTGTTTTCTTAATTTCACTTTTTCATCATTAGTGTATAGGAATGCTAGAGATTTCTGTGCATTAATTTTGTATCCTGCTACTTTACCAAATTCATTGATTAGCTCTAGCAGTTTTCTGGTAGCATCTTTAGGATTCTCTATGTATAATATCATGTCATCTGCAAACAGTGACAGCTTTACTTCTTTCTTGATTTGGATTCCTTTTATTTCCTTTTCTTCTCTGATTGCTGTGGCTAAAACTTCCAAAACTATGTTGAATAAGAGTGGCGAGAGTGGGCAACCTTGTCTTGTTCCTGATCTTAGTGAAAATGGTTTCAGTTTTTCACCATTGAGGATGATGTTGGCTGTGGGTTTGCCATATATGGCCTTTCTTATGTTGAGGAAAGTTCCCTCCAGGGTTATAATTTTATAATCAATGTCACTCCACAAATTTTAGTAAGCCTATTCCATGAACTTAGTGCAGGGGCAGGATGAGTAAAACTGAGGCGCGGGACTGCTCCTTGCCCTTGAGCTATTCATCCTCACTTGGGCAATTTACACCCTAAATGAAGCCTGTTCCCAGTCCTTGGTCTCTGCTGTTCTCTCCTGTCTGTCTCTTTCAGAAATCTTATTCATGCTGTGCGGTTCAATACATCTAAAGGCCGATGAGTCCCAAATCTACATTTTCTGCATTGCCCTGAATCCTCAGTTTCAGTCCTACATGTCCAACCGTCTGCTGAACATCTGTGCTTGGGGTTTCACAGTCACTTCAAATTGCCTATGTATCTACAGTCAAAGTTAGCATCTTCCCTCTTAGATTCCACCCTCTCCAGGGTTCCCTATCTGTGTGACACCATCACTGTCAGAGTCACACAAACTCAAAAACTAGAGGCATCCTCCTTTTTCTTTCTCTATTCTATTTAGTCACCAAATCTTGTCAATTTTCCTACATAGTGTATCTCACAACTCACCTCCCCCTCTACTCCTGCTGTTCCTCTCTACTGGCCAGAACCTCATCTCTAGACTATTAGAATAGCTCCCCTGCCTCTGTGCTTTCTTGCTCCAATGCGGTGCCCAGGTTTTCTCCTACCATCTCTCAGTGGCCCAACCTCTTTTCCCTGACTCTCAATGATGTTTTTTTCCCTTCATCTGCCAGAGTTCTGCATTAGACTCCTTCTCACCCATTACCCTTTCACCTACTAGAATCTCATCTATTGCTCTCACCTGTGACTATCTTCCCTAATTCCTGATCTTTCTTCAAACATTCCTAACTCCTTGGAGAACATCTTCCACTGGATGTCTTGCTCCTCCAACTCAACACTTCAACTCCAACTCCAACTGAACTCATTGTCCCCACCAAACCTGGTTCACTTGCCCTGCCCTTTTCTGTTCTTGGTATCACCATTTCCAAAAGCATGAAACTTTGGAGTCACATTTGGGTTCCTTCCTTTCCCACTGCTGTTAATTCATGATTACCTTTGAAATCTTATATCCCTTCCTTTCTGTCCCACTCTAAAACCCATTGCAGACTTTTACTATTCTTCATCTGGGTTACTCTAAGTCCCCAAACTGTTTAGGTCCCAGAATACTCTACTCACTGCCACCAGACTAATCTTCATAAAGAATCAGGGAATTCCCTGGCAGTCCAGTGGTTAGGATTCTGCATTTCCATTGGAGGGGGCCCAGGTTTGATCTCTGGTTGGGGAACTAAGATCCCACATGCCTTGGCACGGCAAAAAAAAAAAAAAAAAAAAAAACCACACTAATGCCCTCAGTGGCTTCCCAGCACCTGACAAATGAAGTCCCAATATCTAGGCCTGGCATGAAGAAGTCAGCCCTACCTTTCCAGTCATCTCGAACTCCTCCATCTTCATAGACCCTGGGCTCCATAACTGGATGACTTCCTCTTCTCCCAGCAGATCCTAAGACTTCTTGGTGTTAAACCTAGTTTTCAAGCCTGGTTCAATTCTACCTCCTTCAGGAAAGCTCTTAATCCTCCAGCCAGAAGTCAAACTCACCCCAAAGATCTCCCACAGACTTTGTAGTAGAACAGCAAGTTAATTGTGTCTTAAATTTTAGACTGTAAGCTCTGGGAAGTCAGTAAAGAGTCTCATTCTTCTCTGTTTCTTCATGGTATCTGTTACATTAATAAGCTCACAATAAGTATATTAAACCAATGGTCTCCTTTTTTTTACTCAGCTGCATTGCGTGGCTTGCAGAATGTGGGATCTTAGTTCCCCAACCAGGGATTGAACCCAGGCCCTTGGCAGTGAAAGCACAGAGTCGTAACCACTGGACTGCCAGGGAATTCCCGACCAATGGTCTCCTTGAAGAGCAGAGTGGGGCAAAGTTCTCAGGTAAAATCAGGCCATTATTTGCCTTCCCACACCATTCCACCTCACTCAAATCATCGTGACCTTCATCCCCACATTCTTCTGCCTTCTTAGGGTCTCATATCCAATTTGTCAGTGAAGGCTTTAACAAGATTTTAAATTTCATTATGATGCTTCATGTTAAAAAATCCTTTAAAAATAAGGTAATTAAGCCTGGGTATTGGTCTTATTTGTCCAATTTTCAATTGATCTCTTGCTTCCAGTTTCATGCTGCCTTTCCAGTAGTACATTCAAGAATATTCATTCCTTCAGCTAATACTAATTCAGTATCTATTAAGGGTCAGATTTTGGCAAAAGAACATACAGGACCAACAGATTCTGGATAAGAGTGGCCAAAGTGGGAGAGGAGATAAGGAAGGGGAAGCTTCCTTTGGAAGCAGACAGTTGGGGTCAGATCTTGAATGACACAGTGGATGAGATTTAAAGAAAAGAAGGGGAAGAACACTGTAGATAGCTGAGTTCACAAAGAGATTGAGTCTAGAAGTGTTGATGGTCAGTGACTGACTCTTGGTGAAAGCTGGCAGTTAAGTAACAGGAAAGGAGAAATATGAGCAAATTAGAAAAATAAGGAGAACAGGTAGAAGAGAAACAGAAAGAGCTAGTCATTTCAAGAAGTGAATGGTCAAAAGCATTAAGGGCTGCTGTGTGGACAAAAAGGTTAAGAATTTATAAATCAGCCCTGGATTTGGTCAGGAAAGGGTCATTGATGATTTCTGAATAAGTTTCAGTGAGGTAATGAGGACAGAGATAAAAATGCAATGGTTCAAGGAGGGAGATAAATGGTTAAGAAATAAAATCTGAAAAATCGACAGCCAGATGGTAAAGGTTACCCATTAAAAGACAGGCAGGAAAGAGGGGAAAAAAAAAAAAAAAAAAAGACACGCAGGAAATAGGTTAGCAACAGATGAGCATGTGGATCATGAAAAGCTTTTTTCCTAACACATGGAAGAACTGACCTATGCAAAACCAGGAAGAAGTATTCCATAAAGAGGGAGGGCACAAGGATAGTTTGCAATGCTGGTTTACAGAAAATCTCTCTTTATTATAAAGAACAATGACTGATTTCTTGGATTAAAATAAAGTACACTTCACCATTACTCTTTACTCATGTTGCTCAAATCCAGAATTTCAAAGCTGTTACCATTAGAGATGAGAAGAAGCCCATGTCTGTATCCACCTCTGCCATCTGGTCAGCTCTGATCTAAACTAAGATCAAGGAGACCTGGTGGGCATGATGAGAAGGCTCACCTCCAGAACAGTCTGCCAAGAACACAAAGGCCTGTGACTCTAGCTGTGTGACAGACCACATGCATGTGATGTCTTACAAACTCCTGTAGCTCTGAAGTCTTATTAGTGACTTCTAAAACATGCCCAGCACACTGCCTCTCCAGGGCTGGGAACTGAGGTACAATAAGCAAAGTGAAAGAAACTCCAGTGTATGCAAAAAAACTCACCACAGAAACAAGTATAGTTATTAGGAACATGTGCAGAAACATTCTGACATGCAGGGCACCTCCAACCACTCTGGCCATCTGTCAAGAAAAATGAGAGGAAATCAAAATAATTTCCTTACAAAAGCACATGTAATTTAAGAATTTTTAAATCTATGGAAAGCCATAATATTGAAGCAGCAGTAGTAATTTCCATGTTAAGGATATCAGACATTTAAGAAACAAATTCACAATACTGAATTCTTTGCTTAAATATTGCATTTAGGCTTATAATTATAAGGACCTCATATCGTGAATACAGTGGGTATCCATTTCATTCCATTTTTAAAAATTGAGATATAATTAACGTATAACATTGTGTAAGTTTAAGGTACACAACATGTTGATTTGATACATTTATATATTACAATATGATTATTACCACAGTCTTAGTTAACACCTCTATCACTTCATAAAATTAACATTTCATTTTGTGGGACAGTGTTCTATTATTTTTAATATCAAAGTAAGCATCTGAATCTTGGTTTGAAAAAAAAAAGTAGGATACTTGAGTACATGCAGGAAAACTCAAATGTCTTAAATTAGAAGAGCCAAAGTTCAGAAAGCATATTTTTAGTAACATTTGCATTATCCCTAAATACTAGTATACTTTGGGAAAAGCCCACAAAATACTATGGAGAAGATCTGTTAAAGGCAAAGCAACTTCCAAATCCTAAGGGTAAATTAAACATTGTTTTCTATAAATTTTCTAAAGCAAACTATACAAGAAATGTTTTCTAATGAATAAGCTACAAGGATGTATAGTACAACACAGGGAATATAGCTAATATTTTATAATAACTATAAATAGAATATAACCTTTAAAAATGGTGAATCACTATGTTGTACACCCGAAACTGACATAATATTGTACATCAACTATACCCCAATTAAAAAAAAATCGTTCTTTATAGATGCTACTTGGATAAAAGCTACCATTTTCAGTAAAAGTGACTGATTTTGTTGTACCCTAAGTATATTTTAATTTGTTATGCTTAGCTGGTTTAAGATTTATAGCTTAAACCAAATATGTGATCAGGGCAACATATGTGATCAAAATATGTGATCAGGGCAAC
Source organism: Tursiops truncatus (assembly GCF_011762595.2). Classification (NCBI taxonomy): domain Eukaryota; kingdom Metazoa; phylum Chordata; class Mammalia; order Artiodactyla; family Delphinidae; genus Tursiops; species Tursiops truncatus. The sequence continues at coordinate 35,559,836 of NC_047039.1, forward strand.
ATACTCTCCCCACAGATAAAACACTTAAGAGGAATTAAGTAGTATTTTTAAAGCTAAGTTTAAAACCTGAACATATCTAATGAGTAAGAATAACTATTCAGAAGAGAGAAATGACTGACCTGCTTGAGACGCTGGAGACCTTGCCCATTTCTTTATGCAGTTCAAATGAAACACATGGTAACAGCTCTGACAACTCCACACTGGGGCTGTGACACGAACCAATTCACAGCACACCATGCACTCATATTTTTCTGTGGTTAGCTGTTCAATTAAAGAACCTGTTTAAAAAACAAAACAGATAAACTGAAACACAGAAAATCATTCCGTAGTCAACCAAGGATCAGCAAGGCATTTGAGAGGAGAATTCAAATGTAGACATTTTAAGGGATGTCTGATTCTGAGCAAGGTGACTCTTCAGAGTTTGAGACCAGGAAGGGGCAGGAATATGCTGAGGTAGAGGACTTAGGAAGCAGACATTCAGGTAGGGATTCCCACAATTGAGGAAACATTCCCAAGAAACTGCCCAGGATTCTAGCAGAATATAGCCAAACGCCCCTTGTAACACACGGCTTAAGCATTCACAGGAGAAACATGCTGTAGCACCTTGCCTTGCCCTCTCAATCTGGAAGGCTCTGCATCTACCACATTCATGGATTCAGGTTAGGGAAGGGCTCGTGAAGCTACAGTGGTCAGGTGCAAGAAACCTAAGCCTAGACACGTTCCAACAACCCATGGTGGTGAGATGGTTCTAGTAGATGCCCTGAAAGTCTTTGGTTGTTCACTCAAGAAAGACAGGCTTGATGCCTACCACAAGCCCCATGGTAGGATTACTAGACTGAGGGACACACAGTCTCTGGCTCCAGAAGCTCAGCATCTATGAGAGAGACCAGCGTATAACATCCTAAGAATCCTCCCAGATTTACTCTTCAATACCTTCACCCACTTCCAGACTTTTCCTTCAAATACGATCTCAGCAAAATCTTTCTAAATCCCAAGTGTACCCAGACCTGAGAGTATGTGTGTGTGTATGTTTTTTTTGAGTCCATATTTTTAGCATTTATTTCACAATACTATTTTGTTTGTTATAAGGTCCAAGTAAGTTATAAGAATAAAACAACTAACCTTAAATACACCATGCCAAGTGTTGTGCTAAAGCACTTTACACATATTTAATTCTCTTAACAAGGATATAATAGAGATACCATTCTATAGATGAAGAAACTGAGGCTCAAAGTAGTTAAAGCACTTACCTAAGATCATATAACCAGAAATTTAAAAATCAAAATTCAAACTCATCGCCATCTGACTCAAAAGCTCACATTTTAGTCATTCCATAATATTAGCTCCCTAAGATTACTTTCTGTTTGTCCAGTTCAAAGTCAAAAGAAATACACAACATCAAGACTGTAAGCTCTGGAAGGCAGGACCAGAGGCTCGTCTGCCTTGCTCACTGTAGTATATCCAATGCCTAGCATATACCAAACGTTCAGTAATATTTATTGAATGAATGGATGAAAGAATAAACGAGTATCATCTAGTCTGCTCCATAACCTCTCTCCTTTGAAAGTTTTAGGCTTTAGTAGTTTCTGGGATAGCTCTTTCCCTCTGGAGAAAGCCTGGAATAAAGATACTGCAAGTGACTGATTAAAAGGAAATTACCTGCTTTAGATACAGATGAACACATCATAAAATTGAATTCTATCATAAAAGCCGAAGAATCAGACTTAGATTCTCTTTTAAAAGTAGGGATACCCGGGCTTCCGTGGTGGCGCAGTGGTTGAGAGTCCACCTGCCAATGCAGGGGACACGGGTTCGTGCCCTGGTCCGGGAAGATCCCACATGCCGCGGAGTGGCTGGGCCCGTGAGCCATGGCCACTGAGCCTGCGCGTCTGGAGCCTGTGCTCCGCAACGGGAGAGGCCACAACAGTGAGAGGCCCGCGTACCGCAAAAAAAAAAAAAAAAAAAAGTAGGGATACCCTACCCTGCATAGGTTAACATTTCTGAATAACAGAGTCAATTGTATTTCCTACCAGTTACCATGCTACATGTGGAAGATTCTGGAGCAGTAAGTTAGGTGAGAGCTCATTAGAGAGTGAGATTAAGTCTGAGCCATCTATATGTGAGGCTGATTGGGGCAGAGGAATAGTCTGTGAGAATTATACTTGTGGTGAATTTTATAGAAAATGCCTATTGACCATTCCAGAATAGAACTGAGTTAGAATTAAGAACACAGAAAGTGAAGTAGTACGGAACCCACCTGAGAACACCATAATTTTTACCCTGAGGACTGTCTTTTTATTTTACTGTTTCTCTTATTCATTAGTTTATTGCTTGTTAATGAAGAACTATTGTGATGTTTCTAAGTCCAGTCATGGTGAAATTTGACCACTAGGATGCACGTACATTTAGTTATGTGGTGACAGCTGTCAACTTTGAATAGCCTACAAATTACTGCCTTTCCAAAGCTGTCAACTTTGAATAGCTGACAAATCGCAGCCTTTCCAAAGGCTGTCTCTTTCATCCCATGTTCAGTATGTCGGCAAACCCTGCTGGCTCTACCTTCAAAATATTTCCAGAATCCAACCTCTGCTGCTAACACTCTGGTCTAAGCCACTATCCACTCACCTGGATTATTACAATGGCCTCCTAACTAGTCTCCCTACTTCAGTCTATTCTCACCACAGCAGCCAGAGGGAGCCCGTCAAAATGCAAATTATTAATAGATGATACACTCCTCTGCTCAGAATTTGCCAATGGTTCCTACATCACATGCCTGTAAAAGCCAAAGTCCTTACAATGGCCTTCATTGGCCCCCGGTCCTCATCTGTGATTCCTCTTTCCCTAGGCCACCACTCTGAGACGACATTGCCTCCTTCCCAGCCCTAAACTGGAAGGCAGATTCCTGCGGGAAGGTCTTTACAACTTGCTATTCCCTCTGCCTAGAATACTGTCCCCCAGACATTTGCACAGCTCAGTCCCTCACCCGCTTCAGGTGTTTACTCAAAATGTGGTCTTCTCGGGTTCCCTGGTGGTACAGTGGTTGACAGTCTGCCTGCCAATGCAGGGGACACGGGCTTGAGCCCTGGTCTGGGAGGATCCCACATGCCGCGAAGCAACTAGGCCCGTGAGCCACAACTACTGAGCCTGCGCGTCTGGAGCCTGTGCTCCGCAACAAGACAGGCCGCGACGGTGAGAGGCCAATGCACTGCGAAGAAGAGTGGCCCCTGCTCGCCACAACTGGAGAAAGCCCTCGCACAGAGACAAAGACCCAACACAGCCAAAACTAAATTAATTAATTAATTAATTTTTTAAAAATGTGGTCTTCTCAATGAGGCAGTCTCTGGCCACACTTTAAAAACTGGAACCCACCCCTCCCCCCAAAAAAACAAAAAAACTGTAACCCACTCCCTAAGCATTCCCTATCTCCCTTATCTTTCTTCACACCACTTAAGTCTATCATATATTTTACCTTGTTTATTTCCTAACTCTACACATAGAAGGTACTCAATAATACCTGTTGTATGAATGAATGAAAATAATAAATAATAGTAAAAGGTTCTAGAAACATACTAGCAAGAGAAACAGTATAATTCTTTCACCAACATTTCAGTTTTATCTAAGCGTGTAACATACGTAAAACATGGTACTATTCTGGAATAGCTCTCTGCTAGTGAACTATCACATTTCAGGTGCAAGACTCTTGTCCATGCTGGATGCAGCCCTATCCTGACCACTGGCTCTTCTTCAATCCTAGGCCCTCTCCCACTAGGGCTTCTCCATCATTCCCCAGTCATGACTGTATATTCTCTATACTTTTACTTTGATAGTATGTCAGTAAAGAGGGTGACAACCCACTTAAAAAACCAGAAGAACAGAGACCTGTCTGGAGAATGCACTACAAACTTTTCAGATACACCAATAAATAACTGTCTTAAAAAAAAACAAAACAAAACCTAAAACAATCCTGATTTGAAAAATCCAAGTGTAGGGCTTCCCTGGTGGCGCAGTGGTTGAGAGTCCGCCTGCCAATGCAGGGGACATGGGTTCGTGCCCTGGTCCGGGAAGATCCCACATGCCGCGGAGCGGCTGGGTCCGTGAGCCATGGCCGCTGGGCCTGTGCGTCCGGAGCCTGTGGTCCGCAACGGGAGAGGCCACAACAGTGAGAGGCCCGCGTACCGCAAAAAAATAAAAGAAAAATCCAAGTGTAAAAAGACATTTTTGAGGCAAACAGGGAAATTCAATTGTGGACCAGGTATTAGATGATTTCAAGGAATTATCGTTAATTTTGTTAAGCACAATAACGGCACTATGATTATGTAAGAAAACGGCCATATTTTTTAAATAGATGTAACCTAAAAGTATATGAAGGTGAAATAGCCTGATATCTGGAATTTACTTTAAAATATATCAGCAAAAAAAAAGGGGGGGAGATAGAGATTGTTTAAATATTAATGCATATCTATTTATGGCATATTATATATTAATTTAAAATAAGGTTTACAAAGATTTCTTAATGAGTGGAAAAATATAACACTATAATAAGCAATAAAAGAATAAAGATTATTTTTATTATATGATTTCAACTATGTAAAACTGAGCATTGAAAAATTCTTTAAGGAAACAGACTAAAAGGTTAAAGCTGATTATATCTGGATGGTGGGAATAAAGGTAAATTAACCTATCAACTTTAGTAAGCTGCCTTATTTAAGGTAAGGCAGCTGTTTTTAAAAAGCTAATACAACGTAAGCATGATCAACGTGTTCAAGACGGTCTTGCTGAGTCTGAAGCATATGTCAGACATCACATTTATTTATGTGAGTCTAAGGCCTATGGCAGAGCTTAGGGGCTGGATGTAAAGGTTTAGAAATCAGTACAGCCCAGAGGTAGTGGTTTGAAAGTACAGAACTGGTTGTAATCTCCCAATGAAGCCTTATCAAGTAAGAAGAGAGGGCTGAGATAAAGCCCTAGGTAACACCAACATTTAGGAAAGAGGTGGAGGAAGAGAATAGTGAAGGACATAAACAGGAACAGTCAAGGAGAACAAGAAGGACCAGAAGTGTGTGGTAACAAAGGAGTCAAGGAAGTTACATTTCAGAAAAGACCCCTTTGTGTCCAACTCAAAGGGAAGTCCAGGATAACAGTAAGGACTGAGTCATTCGTGACCTTACCAGTAGCTCTGAGTCAAGTGGTGATGATGCCAGAGGACTGAGACATGAAATCAGATTAGGGAAAAGGACACAGAGTGGAGGATGACTCTTTTTTTTTTTTTTTTTTTTTTTTTTTGCGGTACACGGGCCTCTCACTGTTGTGGCCTCTCCCGTTGCAGAGCACAGGCTCCGGACCGGACGCACAGGCTCAGCGGCCATGGCTCACGGGCCATGGCTCATGGGCTCATGTGGGATCTTCCCGGACCATGGCACAAACCCGTGTCCCCTGCATCGGCAGGCAGCCTCTCAACCACTGCGCCACCAGGGAAGCCCCAGAGTGGATGACTCTTGATTAGACTGAATGGAAGGAAAGCAACACTACTGGGAGGTCCCGTATGGGGCAAGTTTTTCTTTTAGAGGGCAGGACAGACTCAGGAAGAGCTTCAGGTTGAGAACTTGGAGTAGTAGATGTGGAAAGGTTGATGAAAGGAAATAAAAGAGATCTCAGAATGAAAGAAAAGGAGTAACAGGCACAGATGTCTCTGAGTTTGCTTAGAGAGAGCAAAAAGTTGAGAAAATTATGCCCTTTCTCAGTGATGACCTCCCCTTTCTCAGTGAAGTAGGAGGCAAGGAGGTCTATTGGGGTTGAGAGATCAATGTTAGGAAGGTATGAATAAGTGTGGAAAAGGTTTGGAATAGTCTTAGATGAAAATGGGAGGGACAGCTGCCCAAGGTCATATAAAGGGAAAACGGCAGTGCTGAAAGCCAGCTAAGCTGGAGACCACTATTCAAAAATATTTACTGGGAACTGACCATGTACCAGACACTCTTTAGACACTAAGGGTATACAGTGAACAAAACAGACAAAAATCTTCTGCCCTTATGAAGTTTACTATCTTGTGGTGGAAGGTAGTCAATCAACAAATAAATAATGAAAATAAGTAGTATCATCAAATAGTAATAAGTGCTATGGAAAAAAATAAGCCAGGAAAAGAGGTTAGCGAGGGTCGGCAGTGGGGGAAGTATTATAGTTTTAAACAGGGTGATCAGGAAGGCTTTCCTCAGAGGGCGAGTGAATTTGCAGCAGTGCCAAATCTATACTGTTATACGATTTCCTGAAATGGCATTCTGTTATCCAGATAGGGTAGAAAAGCTAGACTGCAGCATCCACCCAGGGCTGGGATCCTGCCAAATGTCTTGGCAGAAGGATAATACTTCAAATGACTTACAGTAAGGCCTAGCCTGAAGAGGGGATGAAGAAGGATGGAGACTGAACTGATAGTGGGTGGAAGAGACTGGGAGAGCCAAAAGGATAGGAGGTTACGGTCAGAAAGCAGAACACAGGACTTTAGAATTTCAGAGACGGGGCATCCCCAGGGTCATTTCCTTGGTAGTGGGTGTGGAGGTGGAACGGATATGAAGGTCACTGCAGGTGACAAGATCAAAGAACCTGAGGATGACATAACCCACGTGATCATTGAAGTCACACAGAACAACAGCAGGATTTATGGTAAATCAGTAGTTCTCAAACTTGAATGTGCATGAGAACCACCTGGAGGCTTGTTAAAAGAAGAGACTGCTGGGCCCCACACCCAGAATTTCTGTTTACTAACTCTGAGGTGAGGCCCAAGAATGTGCATTTCTAACAAGTTCCCAGGTATTGCTGACAGCTGCTGATCTGGGACTATACCTTGAGAATCACTGGGGTAGAAAAAAGATACAGGCTAGATGCATTAATAACTGAGGCTGGGGCTGGGAGATGTGGAGGCTAACAGATGACAAAGATAAGGAGACATGGAAGGGGATGGAGAGAAAAGGTCATGCAGCATTAGCTTCAAAAAAGCAGGGATTCTGATACAAAGGTAGAAGAATAATAGCTTAGAAATGACACTGGGGAAGGAGTGTGCTCTTCCCGTCTTCCAGAAACTAAGGTAAGTGGGATAAGGGAAAACAGCAGGCTCTGAGGCTGTAAGGAAGTGGTGACCCGACAGAAGGCCATAGGTCAATTAAGAGCAGGAGCAGAGCCAAAACAAATAAAGGATATAGGGGGTTTTGTTACTGCAGAATGAGGGATCCAGGCAGTCTGGGAGGACTGGGCAGTGCTAGGTTCTCTCAGTTCAGAGTGAGAGTAAGCAAAGCCCACTCTCAAACAGCCACGGACACTTATATTTATTTGGGGTAAGCCTCTCTTTCCATTCCAATCAAGCTTTCATCTCCACTACTCCACTAAAACTGCTCTTAGCAAGACCAGTAACCTTGAGGAAACTTGCTCAAGCTTCTTAGATAGCCTTATCCACGAGAGGACAGAAAGCAGAAACTAGAAGAACTACAATCCTGCAGCCTGTGGAACAAAAACCACATTCACAGATAGACAAGATAAAAAGGCAGAGGGCTATGTACCAGATGAAGAAACAAGATAAAACCCCAGAAAAACAACTAAATGAAGTGGAGATAGGCAACCTTCCAGAAAAAGAATTCAGAATAGTGAAGATGATAGTGAAGATGATCCAGGACCTTGGAAAAAGAATGGAGGCAAATTTCAAGAAATGTTTAACAAAGACCTAGAAGAATTAAAAAACAAACAAACAGAGATGAACAATACAATAAATGAAATGAAAAATACACTAGAAGGAATCAACAGCAGAATAACTGAGGCAGAAGAACGGAAAAGTGACCTGGAAGACAGAATGGTGGAATTCACTGCTGCGGAACAGAATAAAGAAAAAAGAATGAAAAGAAATGAAGACAGCCTAAGAGACCTTTGGGACAACATTAAATGCAACAACATTCACATTATAGGGATCCCAGAAGGAGAAAACAGACAGAAAGGACCCAAGAAAATATTGGAAGAGATTATAGTCAAAAACTTCCCTAACATGGGAAAGGAGAGAACCACTCAAGTCCAAGAAGCGCAGAGAGTCCCACACAGGTTAACCCAAGGAGAAACACGCCGAGATGCTAGTAATCAAATTGGCAAAAATTAAAGACAAAGAAAAATTATTGAAAGCAGCAAGGGAAAAATGACAAATAACATACAAGGGAACTCCAATAAGGTTAACAGCTGATTTCTCAGCAGAAACTCTACAAGCCAGAAGGGAGTGGCACGACATATTTAAAGTGATGAAAGGGAAGAACCTACAACCAACATTACTCTACCCAGCAAGGACCTCATTCACATTCGATGGAGAAATCAAAAGCTTTACAGACAAGCAAAAGCTAAGAGAATTCAGCACCACCAAACCAGCTCTACAACAAATGCTAAAGGAACATCTTTAAGTGGGAAACACAAGAGAAGAAAAGGACCTACAAAAACAAACCCAAAACAATTAAGAAAATGGTAATAGGAACATACATATCGATAATTACCTTAAACATGAATGGATTAAATGCTCCAACCAAAAGACACAGGCTCGCTGAATAGATACAAAAGCAAGACCTATATATATGCTGTCTACAAGAGACCCACTTCAGACCTAGGGACACATACAGACTGAAAGTAAGGGGATGGAAAATGATATTCCATGCAAATGGAAATCAAAAGAAAGCTGGAGTAGCAAAACTCATATCAGATAAAGTAGACTTTAAAACAAAGAATGTTACAAGAGACAAGGAAGGACACTACATAATGATCAAAAAATCAATCCAAGAAGAAGACATAACAATTATAAATATATATGCAGCCAACACAGGAGCACCTCAATACATAAGGCAACTGCTAACAGCTATAAAAGAAGAATTGACAGTAACACTATAATAGTGGGGAACTTTAACACCTCATTTACACCAATGGACAGATCATCCAAACAGAAAACAAATAAGGAAACACAAGCTTTAAATGACACAATAGACCAGATAGATTTAATTGATATTTATAGGACATTCCATCTGAGAACAGCAGATTACACTTTCTTCTCAAGTGCGCATGGAACATTCTCCAAGATAGATCACATCTTGGGTCACAAATCAAGCCTCAGTAAATTTAAGGAAATTGAAATCATATCAAGCATCTTTTCTAACCACAACACTAGGAGATTAGAAATGAATTACAGGGAAAAAAACATAAAAAACATAAACACATGGAGGCTAAACAATACATTACTAAATAACCAAGAGATCACCGAAGACATCAGAGGAAACCAAAAAATACCTAGAGACAAATGAAAATGAAAACACGACTATCCAAAACCTATGGGATGCAGCAAATGCAGTTCTAAGAGGAAAGTTTATTGCAATACAATCCTACCTCAAGAAACAAGAAAAATTTCAAATAAATATCTTACCCTTACACCTAAAGGAACTAGAGAAAAAAGAACAAACAAAACCCAAAATTAGCAGAAGGAAAGAAATCATAAAGATCAGAGCAGAAATAAATGAAACAGAAACAAAGAAAACAATAGCAAAGATCAATAAAACTAAAAGCTGGTTTTTTGAGAAGATAAACAAAATTGATAAACCATTAGCCAGACTCATCAAGAAAAAGAGGGAGAGGACTCAAATAAAAATTAGAAATGAAAAAGCATAAGTTAAAACAGACACCACAGAAATACAAAGCATTATAAGAGACTACTACAAGCAACCCCATGCCAATAAAACGGACAACCTGGAAGAAATGGACAAATGCTTAGAATGGTATAACCCTCTAAGACTGAACCAGGAAGAAACAGAAAATATGAACAGACCAATCACAAGTACTGAAATTGAAACTGTGATTAAAAATCTTCCAACAAACAAAAGTCCATGACCAGATGGCTTCACAGGCGAATTCTATCAAACATTTAGAGAAGAGCTAACACCCATCCTTCTCAAAGTCTTCCAAAAAATTGCAGAGGAAGGAACACTCCCAAACTCGTTATGGGAGGTCCCCATCACCCTGATACCAAAACCAGACAAAGATACTACAAAAAAAGAAAATTACAGACCAATATCACTGATAAATATAGATGCAAAAATCCTCAACAAAATACTAGCAAACAGAATCCAACAACACATTAAAATGCTCATACACCATGATCAAGTGGGATTTATCCCAGGGATGCAAGGATTCTTCAATATATGCAAATCAATCAATGTGATACACCATATTAACAAACTGAAAAATAAAAACCATATGATCATCTCAATAGATGCAGAAAAAGCTTTTGACAAAATTCAACACCGATTTATGATAAAAACTCTCCAGAAAGTGGGCACAGAGGGAAACTACCTCAACATAATAAAGGCCATATACGACAAACCCACAGCAAACATCATTCTCAATGGTGACAAACTGAAAGCATTTCCTCTAAGATCAGGAACAAGACAAGGATGTCCACTCTCACCACTATTAGTCAACATAGTTTTGGAAGTCCTAGCCATGGCAATCAGAGAAGAAGAAGAAATAAAAGGAATACAAGTTGGAAAGAAGTAAAACTGTCACTGTTTGCAGATAACTTGATACTATACATAGAGAATCCTGAAGATGCCACCAGAAAACTACTAGAGCTAATCAATGAATTTGGTAAAGTAGCAGAATACAAAATTAATGCACAGAAATCTCTTGCATTCCTATACACTAATGATGAAAAATCTGAAAAAGAAATTAAAGAAACACTCCCATTTACCATTGCAACAAAAAGAATAAAATCCTAGGAATAAACCTACCTAGGGAGAAAAAAGCCCTGTATGCAGAAAACTATAAGACACTAATGAAAGAAATTAAAGATGATACAAACAGATGGAGAGCTATACCATGTTCTTGAATTGGAAGAATTAATATTGTGAAAATGACTCTACTACCCAAAGCAATCTACAGATTCAATGCAATCCCTATCAAATTACCAATGGCATTTTTTACAGAAGTAGAACAAAAAAATCTTAAAATTTGTATGGAGACACAAAAGACCCCAAATAGCCAAAGCAGTCTTGAGGAAAAAAAACCGAGCGGAAGGAATCAGACTCCCTGACTTCAGACTATACTACAAAGCTACAGTAATCAAAACAATATGGTACTGGCACAAAAACAGAAATAAAGATCAATGGAACAGGATAGAAAGCCCAGAGATAAACCCATGCACCTATGGTCAACTAATCTATGACAAAGGAGACAAGGATATACAATGGAGAAAAGACAGCTTCTTCAATAAGTGGTGCTGGGAAAATTGGACAGCTACATGTAAAAGAATGAAATTAGAACACTCCCTAACACCATACACAAAAATAAACTCAAATGGATTAGAAACTTAAATGTAAGACCAGATACTATAAAACTCTTAAAGGAAAACATAGGAAGAACACTCTTTGACATAAATCACCGCAAGACCTTTTTTGCCCACCTCCTAGAGTAATGGAAATAAAAACAAAGATAAACAAACGGGACCTAATGAAACTTAAAAGCTTTTGCAAAGTAAAGGAAACTACAAACAATACAAAAAGACAACTCTCAGAATGGGAGAAAATATTTGCAAACGAATCAACAGACAAAGGATTAATCTCCAAAATATATAAACAGCTCATGCAGCTCAATATTAAAAAAAAAAAATCCAATCCAAAAAATGGGCAGAAGACCTAAATAGACATTTCTCCAAAGAAGACATACAGATGGCGAAAAAGCACATGAAAAGCTGCTCAACATCACTAATTATTAGAGAAATGCAAGTCAAAAGTACAATGAGGTATCGCCTTACACCAGTCAGAATGGGCATCATCAGAAAATCTATGAAGAACAAATGCTGGAGAGGGTGTGGAGAAAAGGGAACCCTCTTGCACTGTTGGTGGGAATGTAAATTGATACAGCCACTATGGGGAACAGCATGGAGGTTCCTTAAAAAACTAAAAATAGAATTACCATATGACCCAGCAATCCCACTACTGGACATATACCCAGAGAAAACCGTAATTCAAAAAGACACATGCACCCCAATGTTCATTGCAGCACTATTTACAGTAGCCAGGTCATGGAAGCAACCTAAATGCCCACTGACAGATGAATGGATAAAGAAGATGTGGTACATATATACAATGGAATATTACTCAGCCATAAAAAGGAATGAAATTGGGTCATTTGTAGAGACGTGGATCAATCTAGAGACTGTTGTACAGAGTGAAATAAGTCAGAAAGAGAAAAACAAATATCATATATTAACGCATATATGTGGAACCTAGAAAAATGGTACAGATGAACCGGTTTGCAGAACAGAAATTGAAACACAGACGTAGGGAACAAACGTATGGACACCAAGCGGAGAAAGAGGCGGGGCGGGGGGGCGGTGGTGGTGCGATGAATTGGGAGATTGGAATTGACATATATACACTAATATGTATAAAATAGATAACTAATAAGAACCTGCTGTATAAAAAAATAAATAAAATAAAATTCAAAAAAAAAAAAAGACCAGTAACCTTCACATTGCCAAATCCAATAGTCAATGTGCAGTTATCCTGCTGTACTGATCAACAGCATTTAGCACAATTATCACTGCCTCCTCCTTGAATTTCTTTACTTGGTGTTTAGCACGTTTCACATCCTAGTTCAGTTTACTCTTTCTCCGTTTCCTTTACTGGATGCTCATTTTCCAGCCAAGCCTAGGTAGGCTCCATCCTCACTCTTTTTTTGTCTAACTACACTCACACCTTAGGTGACCTCCTCTAGTCCATTAAACACCATCTCTACACTGACAATGCCCAAATTTAAATCTCCAGTCCAGATCTCTTCTGTGATTTTATATCCAACTCTCTATTTAACATATCCATATGGCAGTCTAGTAGACAACTCAAATCTAATAAATTTAACCAAATTCTTTATCTTTCCTGAACAAGGAGACAAAGCAAAACATACGCAAAAACACGTTTTCCAACAAGGAAAGGCTAAGAAGTTGTCACAGATTGGAGGAGAATAAGGACACATGCTGATTAAATGCAATGTGATATCCTGGATTGCACCCTGGAGCAGGAAAAGGGTATTAGTGGGAAAACTGGTGAAATCCAACTAAAGTCCGGGGGAATTCCCTGGCGGTCCAGTGGTTAGGACTCTGTGCTTTCACTGCCAAGGGCACGAGTTCAATCCCTGGTCAAAAAACTAAGCTCCCACAAGCCTCGCTGGAAGCCTCGCGGCGTAGCCAAAAAAAAAGTCTGAAGTTCAGTCAATACCATGGTACCAGTGTTAATTTCTTAGTTTTGACAAAGATGTTAACATTACAGGGAGCTGGGTGAAGAGTGTATGGGAATTCTCTGTTCTATCTTTGCAAACTTTCTATAAATCTAAAATTATTCCTAAGTGAAAAGTTTAAAACACGAACACTGCTTTCCCCTCCCATGCGCTACCACTGCACTGTGCAGCAATTCTCGCCTTCCACATTGCTCAGGCACAACACCCTGGCTGCGTCCTGGACTCCTCTCATGCTCCCGCATCCAACATCCAGTCTATCTGTAAATTCTGTCAGCTTTACCTCCCAAATACACCCAGAGTCTAACCAATTCTTACCTCTTCCACCACTGATACCTTCATCCAAGTCTCCATCAAGTACCTGAATTACCACAACAGCCTCCTAACTCATTCCGTTGCTTCCTTAGGGCCCATTCCTCACACAGCTGACTGAGTGATCATTTTAGAATGCTTGTAAGATCATGCCATCCCGTCTCCAAAAACCTCCCAGCTACTTCTCACGTTCCTACTCAGAACCAAATCTAAGAGCCTCATATGACCCAGTCCCTGTGATTTCTCTGACCTCCCCTACTGCCCACCTCTTCATTGCTCACAATGGCCCCCCCCCCACCCCAATCTACACTTGCTTCTCTCTCTGCCTGAAATGCCCTTCTCCAGAGAGCCACGTGGTGCACTTCTGCACTTCCTTCTGGTCTATGTTCAAATGTCTCCGTATCAAAGAGACCAACCTATGTAAACTGGCGCCCCTGTTACTCTGTCCTCTTAACCTGCTTTATGGGACCTCCCTGGTGGCACAGTGGTTAAGAATCCGCCTGCCAATGCAGGGGACACAGGTCCGAGCCCTGGTCCGGGAAGATCCCACAGGCCGTGGAGCAACTAAGCCCCCGTGCACCACAACTACTGAGCCTGCGCTCTAGAGCTCACGAGCCACAACTACTGAGCCCGTGTGCCACAACTACTGAAGCCCACGCACCTAGAGTCCGCTCTCCACAAGAGAAGCCACTGCAATGAGAAGCCTGCACACTGCAACGAAGAGTAGCCCCCACTCGCCACAACTAGAGAAAGTCCACACGCAGCAATGAAGACCCAATGCAGCCAAAAATAAATTTTTTAAAAACCCTGCTTAAAAACACAAACAAGGGCTTCCCTGGTGGTGCAGTGGTTGAGAGTCCGCCTGCCAATGCAGGGGACACGGGTTCGTGCCCCGGTCTGGGAAGATCCCACATGCCGCGGAGCGGCTGGGCCCGTGAGCCGTGGCTGCTGAGCCTGCGCGTCCGGAGCCTGTGCTCCGCAACGGGAGAGGCCACAACAGTGAGAGGCCCGCGTACCACAAAAAAAAAAAAAAAAAAACCCAACCCTGCTTTATATTTTAGCTCTTATCACCTGACATATTAAATATTTAAGTGCTTTCTACCTGTCTTCCCTACCAGAATGTAAATCTCGTTAGTGCTGTATTCCCAGTACCTAGAACAGTGCTTGGCACACAGCATCTACTCAATAAATATGAATAAAGAGGTCTCAAGAAAATGCTGGGATGTGAATCCAGAGAGATTTGTTAGGCAGAACTCTAAGGTGGCCTCCAAGATTCCCAGCTCCTGGTGTGCATGCCCTGGATAATCTCCCCTCAAGTATGGGTAGACCTGATCTAATCAAGTGAGCCCTTTTAAAAGAGTCTAGTGATCAGAGACAGAAGTCAGAGAGATGTAAAGAATCTGTAGCAAATTCTTTCCTGTAGGCTCTGAAGAAGCAAACTACCATGCTGTGAAGGGGGCCATGTGGTAAGGAATTGCGGGTGGCCCCTCGGAGCTGAGAGTGATCCCCAGCCAGCAAGAAAATGGGGACCTCGATCCTACACCCATTAGGAGCTAAATCCTATCAACAACCAGTGAGCATCAAGAAGGACCCCACACATCAGATAAGACTGCATCCCTGGCCAAATTTCAGTCCTGTGAGACCCTGAGTAGAAAGCTCTGTTAACCCGTACCCAGACTCCTGACCCACAGAAACCATGACATGGTAAAGTTGTGTTATCTTAAGCCACTACATTTGTGGTAATTTGTTATGAAGCAATAGGAAACTATCAACCAGCCTTGAGGATTCAAGAACAACTCTGGTATAACATTGCCTTTGTTCACACACAAGTCAAGATCCCAAGAAGGACTGCCTGGTGAAGCAAATGAGAACTAGAACTATAGGCCTGTGTAAAAACAGGCCCGGGCAGGTGGTGGCTCCCTGTGTTAGGCTGTATGTCACATTAAACTGGAGGGAGACCGGAATGGTGAAGGTCCATGAGAAAAAGCTGGTGGAATGAAGCTATTTAGCCTGGATAAAATATATACTCAGGGTAAAATGAGAAGTGTCTTCAAATACTGCAAAGAGCTGATGTGTAATGAGTGGGAAGGAAGCTGTGAGGAGAGAGACTAGCTGCTGTGTAGTTCCAGAGGACAGAATTTGAACTAGGAGATAGGAAATATTTACAGGAAAGAAGTTTTCAGTTTAATGTAAGAAAGAACTTTCTAACAGTCAGAGCTGAGTACCTACTGTGTTCTAAGAGCTGTGCTAGGCAATAGAGATATAAAACTGAAAGGAAAAATATGGTCTCTGCTTTCAAGGACCATATAAACTAGTGGAGGGCACTGACACATAAACAAATGATGGTTTCCAGTGGTAAGTGCTATAAAGAAGCATATATATGTAAGGGAAGGACATATCACAGGGCTGGAAAAGATTAATGCTATCTGTGGAGGTGACAAAAGGTTTTCTGGACATGTGACTAAACTATAGCTTTTGAAATATGAGTAAGAATTCACCAGTGAGCTGAGTAGTAGACAGTGTAGACAGAAGGAGCCACATATGCAACAGCATGGAAAGATGACAGTATAGAGTCCAGGGAGTAAAATGTGGTGGGGACTGAGGCAGCAGAAGATGAGGCTGTTGGGTAAGGCAGAAGGCAGAATCTGTAGGTGACAAGAAAAAGTGAACAGAATTAAGCAGGGGAGTGACGCAGGTCAATACGTGTTTTAGAAAGATCACTTTCTGATGCTGACGTAAGAGGTGAACTCAAAGAGAAAAACTGGAGATGGCAAGATTAGTTAGGAACTGTTGCAGATAAGCAGACAAGAGGTGATGCAGGCTGGAACCAGGAGAGGCAGTGGAGATGTTACCACCCCCTACTTGTGCTTTCAGAATTCAAAACAAATCTTGTAACCAAACATCTATACCACCCATACCTGCACTTTTTAAATTCCTTATTTGTTAAGAAAAACGTTCCTTACCTGTATTTGCTTATGATATATAAAAACTAAGTAAGTGGTTACCTATTGGGGAGGGGGGCAGGTGGTGGCAGGACTCAAGGAGATGATGAACAAGGAGAGAAAGAGACTTTAACTATGTACGTTTTTATATTTTCTGGTTTCTAAATTGTATGAATGTATTACCTATTCAGAAATTTAAAAAAAAAAAAAGAGAGAGAGAAAACATTTCCACCCATTCAGATAGGTTTACCTGTATGTGTTTCCACATTCTTTAGCATGTGGTTCTGTTTGCCTCGGGGGAAAGATGCTACCTGAGGATCCTGCCTCCTTACAGCACATTTCTCTGGGTCAACCCTTCTGGAAGACTTGCTGGCAACTGCCAAGTTCCCATTGTCACAGGCAGATTTTGCTGGTCTTTCATTGAGATTTTCCTTTGGAACAGAGGCCATGTTGCTTCTGGATCCTGCGTTTGTTTGCCGTTGGCCCTCCTGTTTTGGTGGATTCCTGCCTGGTCGTGGCCTGGCCCCCTCCACTTCCCAGGGAGGCCTCTTCTGTGGGTATCTTCTCTGCTCGCTGCGCCTGGCCCCATACCCATCCGCTACTCCTTTTCTAGAGGATGCTTCTGAAGAATCAGGGTGGATAACCCCCACAGGTTTGGTGTTTTCAGGTCCCGCCTCCTCAGGTTTGGGAGTCATTCTGTGACCCCACTCACTTTTGAGTTTCCCCTTGACTTTTGGTCCTCTACCATAGCTGTATACAAATTGGGTTGCCTTTTTGGGTTTTGCTCCCCTGGGATCTGCACCGACAATTTCCTTCTCATTCTCAGAAGGGCTGTGCTCTCTGAGGTTTGTCCCACTCTCTGACTTGGCCACACTTTCTAAGCCAGCTGCATCTGAGGTCTGGTCAGTGAGACCCTGTGTTCTCTTGACTCTGATATGCTGCTTTTCACTCCTCAATTTCTGCCAAGGTTGATTTGGAAGGCCATGGTTCTTGAGTGATTTATTAGTAGCAGAGGATTGGAAAGAAGTCTGTTGACTCTTAGGTTTGCTTCCTGAAAGATAACTGTGATGAACAGCAGAGATGTCATCATAAGGGACTTGCCTGGAAAGGTGACAGGGAGGTGGTGAACTATAATTTCTTCTACCAATTTTATTAGAATCTAGTCTCCTTTGACCCCCACAGTTTAGACCAGAATTTTTTCTCTCCTGAGGAATGAACTCAGCAGCGTCCGTATTCAATTTAAAAGTACCTAGGACATAAGAAACAGACATGCAGGTAAAGAAATTAATTGGTCACTCATGAAGCCTGAAGACTGTAAGCCATATCTAAAAGTTACTTTCCTAGGGACTTTGTATAAAACAGTCTCTATACGAGGTCTATGTTTCCTGTGAAGGTGGTAGGTTCAAGGTGCTTGTGGAAGACTGACCATCTCATAACCAGCAGCCTCACCAACAGCTACTGCTGAATTGCTAAGGAAAACTGCTCACCTGGGCTACCGGGTATTATTTATAAACGTGTTTATCTTTATCGACAAATGTGAGGTCAGCAAACAGTTCGGGGTGAGACACCAATCAGCAGGTTCAATGTGGTATTTCAAAACTCTAAGATAGCATTAAGTAAACAGGCTTTGGAGTCAGCCAAAATCAGTTTAAAGTCTGGCCCTCCAACTTATAGAATGAGCTTAGGGATACCACCTGATTGCTTTTAGCCTTAGTTTCCTCATACATGACAAAAGCTGATAATACTATTCCAAAGGGTCATTGTGGAATTTAAGTAAGACTTCACACAGACAGTACTTAGCAGGATCAGTACATCTCATCTCTTCTCCCCAGGAATATATTTTAGGTTTTCCATACATAATCTCTGTAATATGGTCCAGAATTCCAGAGTCTCAAAAATTAAGCACATGCCCCTTCAACCTACTCATTTTTACCCCCTAACATGCTTCTTTATAGTCAACTCAGTCTCTGAAGTCCAAAGATGAAATGATTTGCCTAAGGATACAAAACCAGTTAGTAGCAAAGTCAGAACTATGTGTAGCATACAGAATATTCTATGAATCAACAGGGCCTGGAATTTGCGTTTAAATCCCTGCCCATCACTTGTGTCTTTATGCGAGTTACTTAATCTCAATAATGGAATAGTAAAGAGTTGCTACTTCAAAGAGTTGCTATGAAGATTAAAGCAAGGTTAGTAACATGTATAAAGTGGTTAAAATAGTGCTTTATTATTGCCGTTAGGACTACAAACTATCTGAAACACAGACTTGACCACAGATGGGTGCAGTGCACAGCCTATGGGGTTTCAGGTTTAATAATAAGCCCTAACATTTATTAGGTACTTAACATGTGTCAGGCACTATTCTAAGCACTTTGCATATGTTAACTCATTTAATCTTTACATTCCTGATGAGAAAGTTGAGACACTGTAGAGAGTAAGTAACCTGCCCAAGGCCACAGGGGTATTCCAAAGCAGATTCAGGATTCCACCCCAAGCTATGTGACCCTAGAGATCACACTCTTATACTACGCTCCAATGTGAGAGGTTGGGTGGCCCATACTACAGAAACATATACTTAAGAACTGAGCGAGATCATAAAGGTCACAGGGTAACCTCTCTCTCAATCCAGGATTTGTCCTGAAAGCTTTCAATGGGCAGAATTCTGGGGGTAGGGTGGAGGGCTTTACAAAACGGCAAGAGGATTAGACAAATTCAGAAGGTGGCAGAGAAGCTGTTCCAGAAATATAAGAGATAACTTAGAGGGGTGAATGGGTAGATTAGACCAAGTGGGTATTGTGTAGTTTTCTTCTGCTTGAAGAAGCAAGGCTGTAAAAGGGGCAGAAAAACATCAGTAAAGTTGTCCAGAATAGCCTGGTAAAGGATGGGAAGAGGGTGTTTTCATGTTAAGCAGCAAAGAGTTGATGCAACTTGAGAATCTAGACGGGCAGCACCTATTCATATAAAGTATGTGTTCCACCAGACATGAGGCAGTGGGCAAAGCCCTCTGAAAGATCCTTAAGAGACATAAGGAAGGGGGAAAGGGCACAGGAAACTGAACACAAAGATCTGAGACACCTTTATTTTTTCACTATTTTGAGCAGTTGTAAGTTACTCAACAAATAGGATGTCTCATCCCCAAGGCTTGGCTATAGTGCAAGTGGTACCCAAGATAAGATCAAGATAAAATAAGATAAGATCCAAGGTAATACCATGGTAGGTGACCAACGGGTGGGTGGAGCAGAGTAAGGGAAAATCCAACTGTAGATTATAGAGTCCAGAGACAAAGTTGGCACTGGAGAGTCTGCCCATGGGCAGGAAGATACCCCTTGGACTGGGCTGGTGTTCCAGGACAACAGCAGGTAAGAGAATTAAACCTTGAGTGGGGATGGAGGTGTGGGTTAGAGATGATGCTGAAAGAACATGGAATAGGAACTAAGGCAAAAACAAACTAAGGCACAGGAGACAGACTGGGGAGGTCTTTGGACTAGGAGACTTTGCCTCAGTAGGTGGGGCAGAGGAGACTTTGCCTCAGTAGGTGGGGCAGAGGTTGTAACCTGGGGCACAACACCATAGCCCCAAACTATGACTCACAACTAGCCCCACTCAATTCTGCTTCAAACACTGAATGGTGTAGAAATGGGCCAGAAGTAAGCCTAACGATAGGAAGACCAACGGATCCAATTTAGAGGATTTGGGGAAAAAATGGGTGGGAGAAGAACAAAACACCAGCCTAACAAGGTCCCTACACTCCAAGATGAATTGATACCTAAATCAGGACTAGGGTACACCAACGCAGTGTGTTATCCAACTTTTCTGACCAAGACCCACAGTAGTAAATACATTTTACCTGCCACCAAGTACACAAATACATATATACTCTTCTCGGTGCCCCAACAGCTGGTAGGTAGCAGAACGAAGACTCAAATTAATGACTGTTCACAAACCTCATGCTGCACACTGCTGCCCTGTTTTTCAGGAAGAGTGGGTCATGAAATCAAATCATGCAGTGGGTTGGGACAAGTGTTTTTTCAAACGAAATATGTAGTAGAGTGCATTGCATATAGGAAGGAAAACCACTGCTTCTTGAAATTTTTGGTTCGCTTTTATATTTATGTCTGTGTGCACTGAGATCACCATGTAAAATATTCCTTTCCGGTCACTGTCCAAAGAGTTGGGAAAACAAAGATCTAAGGTACCCCGAAGGAAGTGGAAATGGATGTTTTATTAACAGCCAAATGAGGCTGTCTCTGCACACAAAGGCAACTCCGGGAGGAGAAGTAAGCTAACAATTGTGTAACAGGTACAGCAGCGGCGGGAACCTTCACTGTAATTTACTTATTTACTCCCAATTCACAGATGAGGAAAACGAGACTTCACACTGAGAGTTCGTGGCAGGCTGACACTGGAAACCACGGGTGCTCGGCTCGCGCACGCGCCGCTGCCCCAGGACGCACGAATACATCTTAAGCGCAGCGAGCAAACCCGCCGTGCGTCGAGAGCCCAACACCGTCACTGGCGGTGACCCGGCCGACGCCCGCCTGTCGGATATCGCTGCCCTAGGAAGGCCGGGCTGAGCCCTGGAGAGGGCGGGACACCCACATCGACTCAGCAGGACAAACCCATTCTCCTTAGAAACCAGATGCCGGGCTTCACTACGCAGTCAAGGATGGTTAAGATCTCGGTTCGCACGACGCGCGTGGCTTGGCCCTTCCGAGCCACTATCTCCAACCCTAATACGCGCCACTCTCGCGATACGAATGGCCGGTGCCCTAGGACTCGTCACTGACTCAATTTCCGCTCCCCGAGAGGGGCCCAGTCCCGCGCGGGCCAGGACAGTACCTGAGACAGGAGGCGCCTCCGCCATCCCGTGCCGCAACACCTAAAGCGAGCCCTGCAGCCCAGCGAGCGCTGTCACCCGGTCACGTGCCTTGGACTTCCGGCGCCGCGACAATATTCGCTTCTGCGCGCCCGGTAGACGGCCACGGAGTTTGCGCGGCCCGAGTCAACTGTGCGGTGCGTCCGTGACGTCAGGCAGGCGCGCCAGGCTCCGGGCTGAAGGAGGTTGCTAGTGGCTGTAGGTGGCTAGGATACCAGGAGGATAGGCGGGCCCGGACTTGCGTAATCAATAGTTGTTTTCCTTTGAGAGTCCCTGTGCGCTCCTGTTTCACCCTCCCACCCAACCAGCTTCACCTGGTTTCTGGAGTCACCTCAGACAGCACCTCCTTACTAGAGTAGTTCAGGCTTAGGATTAAAACAAAAACTAAGTAGTCAAAAGGCGGTCTGGGAAAAAATACCTGCAAAACAAACGATCAAAGGCTAACATATTATAAATCAGTTTAGAAAACGAACACCCATTTATTAAAAATGATAAAGGACTTGAACGAGCAGATGGACACAACGTGAGGGGGGAAAAGTTTGGAGGCACTGATAATTTTTTTTTTTTTGTGCAGTATGCGGCCCTCTCACTGTTGTGGCCTCTCCCATTGCGGAGCACAGGCTCCGGACGCGCAGGCCCAGCGGCCAGGGCTCACGGGCCCAGCCACTCCGCGGCATGTGGGATCCTCCTGGACTGGGACACGAACCCGTGTCCCCTGCATCGGCAGGCGGCCTCTCAACCACTGCGCCACCAGGGAAGCCCGGCACTGATAATTTTTAAAGTGCAAAATGTTTTTGAGCGAATGTGTGGCGTTCTTTTGTTTGTGTGTTTTGTTGTTGCATTACTAACTAGAACACAACGTTTAAGTGTGAAGCACCTGCATTTGTAAAGTAATTCACTGGTCCAGGCTTCCCCCAAAACACAAAATAGAGTCATTCATTCACATACATTCTAATGCCTATTTTTGTCTTAGGCATTGCTCTAAGTGCTGGAGGTTAATGGTGAAAAAGACAAACATGGTCTCTGCCCTCAATGAAGTGCATTGTCTAGTAGGGGAGGTTAAAACTAAGTAATTTATATTTACAAGCTAATAATTTGCTTTATGAAAGAAATAAGTAGGGTAGCAGTGATAGAGACTTACTAGGATCTGCTCTAGAAAAGGTGGCCAGCTTTCTTTGAGTAAAAGGACAGATGAGAAGGGTAAGCTATGTGAAGATTCAGAGGGAATAGCATGTGCAAAAGCTATGGAGGAAGGAAAGCGCTTGAAGTGTTCAAGTCATTGAAATATTTGCTGGACAGCAGTAAGCAAGGAGAGTGGCACAGTATGAAACTGGAGAGGTAGGTAAGGAGATCACGTGGATCACCTGCAGGCCATGCTAATGGATTTTATTCGAAGAGCAACAGGAAGTTAAAAGGTTCTAAGCAAAGAAATGGTATTGTTACCTAACTGAACACGGGTCTGCTCACTCCATGCGAAGCATAGCCAATCTACTGACACCAGGTTTTGGTGAAGAAAAGTACAATGCTTATTGCAGGGCACCAAGCAAAAGAGTGAGAGACAAGCCTCAG
The DNA here is from genome assembly GCF_011762595.2 of Tursiops truncatus. Lineage (NCBI taxonomy): Eukaryota > Metazoa > Chordata > Mammalia > Artiodactyla > Delphinidae > Tursiops > Tursiops truncatus. The sequence continues at coordinate 35,582,822 of NC_047039.1, forward strand.
ATCCACTCCAAATTGGTTTTTAAGTTACGGTTTTTTTCGTTTTGTTTTGTTTTTTAAAGAGGAAGATAAAAGAGGCTGGGATTGATGATCATCTGGTGACATTTCTTAATCATAGTTTCGGGAGTCAGGATGTCTCTGGTTTACAAGTCTCTGGGCTGTGGTCCATGGCTTGGGAGCTCATCTTGTCCTGAGTTTGTAAGTTAATGATCCCTATAATAGCGATTTTAGTACATTAACAATGTTACTGACAACAGCAATTTTCGTCATCTGATTCTGGTTGATTAATGTTCAGTTAGCACAGGATGGAGGTCAGAAGGAACACAAGAAAGGGAATAAAGTCTTGGATAGAGAGATTAATCATAAACTCAGTAAGGGAACTCGGTTTTAGGGGCACTCAGTTTCAGTGTCTGAATTACCCTTAAAGATTTCTCATGCTCCCGGGTGAAGAGTGAATTGTGGGGGAGCAAGAATATAAGTGGGCAGAAAAGTTGCATTTTTGTATTATGTTAGTACTGAAGATGGTGGCCTTGGACTAGAGTGACAGCAAATGTGATGGAGAGGAGAGGGCCGATCTAAGGTATATTTGAGATATAACCATTATCCAGCTTCCAAATGTTTTTTAAACCAAAAGGTGTGATGCAATAATCTCATTGTTCTGTTAATTTGAGTTTCTCTGATTACTGAGTCTGAACACTTCTTAGTGCCCTTTTGAGTTTCTCTTTTTAGATTGCTTATTCACATCCTCTGCCCATTTTTCTGTTGGGGTTGCTCAATTTTTCTTGCTGATGGTTTCTTGTACATTGTAGATATACGACTTGTATATCTTGTCAGTTTTAGACATTTCAGCTGTCTTCTATGATGTCCATTAGTTTTATCCTTCATTGATAAAAGGATTAAACATAAATCCTTAATTTTTTTTTTTTTTTTTTTTTGCGGTACGTGGGCTTCTCACTGTTGTGGCCTCTCCCATTGCGGAGCACAGGCTCCAGACGGGCAGGCTCAGCGGCCATGGCTCACGGGCCCAGCCGCTCCGCGGCATGTGGGATCTTCCCGGACCGGGGCACGAACCCGTGTCCCCTGCATCGGCAGGCAGACTCTCAATCACTGCGCCACCAGGGAAGCCCATAAATCCTTAATTTTGACAGATAAGTTCATCAAACAAAAAACCTTATCATCCCCTTTAGAAATTACCAGTTGTATCAGTCTGAGTCTAGTCAGGAGAGAGGAACCACATAGTAATTTGAACAGGGAAGGTTTTATTTACTTAAAGACATTAACTATAACAAGGGATTAGAGTAATAAGGGACTGACTAGTAAAGAAGTAAAAGAGAACTCTCAAAGAATACAGGATTAGCAATGTAAGGAACAGCCACTTCCTCTAGGGCTGAGATAAAGTGTCCAGTGAAGATCACTCCAGAGCTGAGGTGCAGACTTTGTTAGAGGGGATGCGCCTATGGCTCACTAGATAGGGAAGCTGCTGTGGTGCTGCACTGGTGGAAGTTGCCAGAAATCTACCTTATATGGTGCTGGGGAAAGCCATTCTTGGTGACGAGTCTCACAAGAGGCCGTCTACTACAAACCACTTTTCAGGGGGAGGTGCCAGGAGAAATTTCTGGCTGCTGGCCATCATACACTGAAGAAACCAGGTGCTGAAGCACAGGAACCAGACGCTGGAGAAGCTGCCTACAGCACAGAACCCTGCCCAACCCAAGCACTAGAAACAGGAAAGGAAACCCGTTCCTCCTGCAGTATCTCTCTGTTGCCCTCTACTGACAAAGTTTAATACCTGCCAGCTGGTAAAGGATAAGTATTTAAAGGTCCCAAATCCATTTCACAGAGCAGGCAAAAAGGATAAATTTGGAACTGAAAGTCAATAATCCATAACTGGCATACTAGGGAACCCACTCATTATTTCCAAAACTTGTCAATAAATGGAAGTAAGCAAGCATTTATCCTGCCTTTCCTATACAAACAGTGCTTCACCCAACATAACAAAAGTTATGACAAACAACAAAAGCAGTGCTCAGGTGGGAATTTATAGCTATATATACTTACATTAAAAAAGAAATCCAGGGGCTTCCCTGGTGGCGCAGTAGTTGAGAATCTGCCTGCTAACGCAGGGGACACGGGTTTGAGCCCTGGTCTGGGAGGATCCCACATGCCGCGGAGCAACTAGGCCCGTGAGCCACAACTACTGAGCCTGCGCATCTGGAGCCTGTGCTCCACAACAAGAGAAACTGTGATAGTGAGAGGCCCGCGCACCACGATGAAGAGTAACCCCCGCATGCCACAACTGGAGAAAGCCCTCGCACAGAAACGAAGACCCAACACAGCAAAAATAAATAAATTAATTAATAAACTCCTACCCCCAACATTTAAAAAAAAAGAAATCCAAACAATGGAATATTATTCAGACCTAAATAGAAATGAGCTATCAAGCCATGAAAAACACATGGAGGAAACTTAAATGCAAATACTAAGTGAAAGAAGCCAATGTGAAAAAGCTACATACTGTATGTTCCCAACTATCGTATATAACATTCTGGAAAAGGCAAAACTATGGAGACAGTAAAAAAAAAAAAAAAATCGTGGTTTCCAGGGATTAGAGGGAAGGAAGGGATGAATAGGCAGAGCACAGAGGATGTTTAGGGAAGTGAAACAACTCTGTATGATACAATACTATAATAGTGGGTTCACTGTCAAAACCAATAGAATGTACAACACCAAAAGTAAACTCTAATGTAAACCATGGACTTGGGTGATGACGAGTCAATGCAGGTTCATGAATGGTAACGAATGTCCCACTCTGGAGCAGGACGTCTCTAGTGGGAGAGGCTGTACATGTGTGGGGACAGGGTGTGTATGGGAACTCTCTGTACGTCCTGCTCAATGCTGTTGTGAACCTAAACTGCTCTAAAAATATTTGTTTTGGTTTTAATTTTTTGGCTGCTCCACTCGGCCTGCTGGATTTTGGTTCCCTGACCAGGGATTGAACCCACACCCCCTGAAGTGGAAGCATGGAGTCTTAACCACTGGACCGCCAGAAAAGTCCCCTTAAAAAGATTTATTAATAAAGAAGATAGATCTCAAATCAGTAGCCTAACCTTCTACCTTAAGGAACTAGAAAAAGAAGAGCAAACTAAACCAAAACAAGTAGAAGGAAAGAAATAATAAAAGTCAGAGCAGGAATTAATGAAATAAAAAATAGAAAAACAATAGGAAAAAATCAACAAAAACGAAGTTGATCCATTCACCAAAAACATCAAAGTTGATCAGCTTTTAGCTAGACTGACCAAGAAAAACAAAAAAAGAGAAAAATTCAAATCACTAAAATTAGAAATGAAAGAGGGGACATTACTCCCAACCTTATAAAAATAAAAAAGATCATAGGTAATACTATGAACAAAAGTGTATGCTAGCAAATCAGATCACCTAGATGAAATGGAAAAATTCCTAGAAATACACAAACTATCAAAACGGACTCGGAATTCCCTGGCGGTCCAGTGGTTAGGACTCTGTGCTTCCACTGTAGGAAGCCCAGGTTCAATCCCTGTTCGGCGAACTAAGATCCCACAAACCGTGTTGCGTGGCCAAAATAAATAAATAAATAAATAAAACGGACTCAAGAAGAAATAGAAAATCTGAATAGACCTATAACAAGTAGAGATTGAATTAGTAATTAAAAAAAAAAAAAAAAAAGCTTCCCACAAAGCCAGGCCCAGATGGCTTCACTGGTGAATTCTACCAAATGTTCAAAAAATTGACACCAATCCTTCGAAATTCTTCCAAAAAACAGAGGAGAAAGTAATACTTCCCAACTCATTCTCTGGATGAAAACTCTGCCTTAGGGCAATCATTGCCTATCTCTTCATTGCAGAAATTTATGGCAACAGTCAGACTGCCTGTCCATGAAAACAGGTTCGTACTGATCAGGCACCCTCGGACAGTGGTTCTTAACGTTAGCTACACATAAGAACTACCTGGGGAGGGCCTCCCTGGTGGCGCAGTGGTTGAGAGGCCGCCTGCCGATGCAGGGGACATGGGTTCATGCCCCAGTCTGGGAAGATCCCACATGCCACGGAGCGGCTGGGCCCGTGAGCCATGGCTGCTGAGCCTGCGCGTCCGGAGCCTGTGCTCCGCGATGGGAGAGGCCACAACAGTGAGAGGCCCGCGTACCGCAAAAAAAAAAACAAACCCCTAACTCAAAGACCAAGCTGGAGTGGATCTGAGACTTGTCTCTCACTCCCTTGCTTGGCACCCTGCAATAAACCCTGACTTGGCTGCACACACCCGCTGTCAGTTTGCCTCTCTGTGCCATGGGCACATGAGCCCATTGATCGGTTACTGCTCCAGGGAGGGTAAACTGTATGAGGAGAGGCAGGGAATGACTGTATGGCAGATGCAGGAGAACTAGAACAGGACTCTTACTAGCAAGTGACAGGAACCCAATTCCAACTAGTTTAAGCAGAAAAGGGGGTTTGTTGGCAGAATTCTCAGTTCACAGAACTAAAGGAGGAGTTACAGAGACTTGGAGCACTCTGAGAATCTCAAAGATCAGAAGTCAGGGCTCAGTGCCATGAGGATTCTTTCATTCTGCCTCTTGGCTGCTCTCTCGACTCGATATCTCAAACTTCTCAGACTGATAAAGAGTAAAAAAAAAAAAAAAAAAGGGAAAGCATTTCCCCTTAGAAAATTTGAGGGATGAACTTCAATAGGCACAAATCTGGTTACAAGCCCACTCCCATAGTGGAAAAGTAAAGGTAGGGCTACTCTAATTGGTATTTTTCCAATAATCACACATTTGGAATTGGGGAGGCAGTTCTCTAAATGAAAGAGAATGCTGTTCTGAAAAGACTAAGCAATAAACCATTACAGAGAGGCAGGGGCCAATAGGCAGCTTTTTAAGCCCTGCTGGAGATGTCAGGGAACCAGGACTTTATGCAAGAAGGGAAAGCAGGTCATTTCTTTGCAAAGGCTATGGGAAGGATGTCCAAGCCAAAGAGAGTTGAAAAGAGAAAAGGAGGGGCTGGATTTGAGAAACACAAAGGGGTTAAAAGCAGGGTTTAATGATTAATTGAATGTGTAGGATGAGGCAAAATGTAGGCATCAAGGACAACTCAAGAGCTTTCTGTTTTGCATGATGGAGGATAATGGTTCCATTAGCTGAGGCAGGGAAAACAGGAGGTTAGGTCTGGGGGAAAGATAATGGTTGTCTTGGCTATTTGAATGTGAAGTGTTTGTGGGCTTCTGGAACATCCAGATTACTCTTAGGCAACGAGTGGATATAAACAGGATTCTGAAACTCAGGGTCAAGACCAGGGATACAAGTATAGACTTAGAAGTCAGCAGTTAAAGCCATGAGAATAGCTGAGATTATTAAATATAAGTGAGCAGAGAAAGAAGTACTGTGGATAAAGGCTGGACTCCTGAGGAACACCAACATTACAGGGTTGGAGAGATGAGAATTTCAGAAAGGAATCTTGGAGGGAATAGTCAGAAGAATAGAAGAACCACGGGATACCATCACAAAAGCCAAGGGAAGAGAGACTGGTAGAATGACTGTTCCCTGGTATCCAGTGTACTAAAGTGGTCTAGCTGGAGCACTAAATATCACCCACTAAAACTGGCAATATATGGGTCACTGATTTAACACTGGCAAGACAAGAAATAAAGCAGGAACGTTGGTTGAGTGTGAAGCTCAGGGTAATGAGCTTAATTTGGATGTTAGATTTTAGGTAGTGGTGGGGCATTTAATTTGGAATACCCAGAACTGAAAAAAAGAGTAAGGAAAGAGGTCTGGGCTAGTTACAGTTATTTTGAGGCATTAGTTCATAGGTAATAGTTAAAATCATGGGTGTGAGTTATCTCAAGGAAAGTATGAAGGGTAAGAAGTTATCCCAGATTGGAACTATAATGGAAGAAATATTAAAAGGGCTGAGTGAGAACTTGTAAGGAAGCAAAGGAAGGTTTCAAGAAGGTAATGATGAATAGTGTAATATTTGCTCCACTGGAAGTCTTCTTCAAGGGTGAGGTTAGTGGGGATGGGAGAGGGTTACATCCATGTCTCATCCTCACCTATAATTAGACAGTGAAGTTTTGAAGACAGGAGCTGTGATTGTTCTTGGTATCCCCTGGGTTGGTATAGAGACTCTACAGGGCTGGTGTTCAATAAATGTTTATTGATCTGCTGACACATGAAAGGCTGGTGCATGTGACACTGTGAGGCAGCCAGTGAGGCTGGCAGAGGGAGGATGGATCATTAAAGACCCTGAAATCTAGCAGGAATTTGGACTTGCTGTAGCACTCCAGGCACTTCCCAAGAAGGGAATAAAGCCCACTTTTTTTTTTTTTTTTTGCCGAGCTGCGCAGCTTGCAGGACCTTAGTTCCCCGACCAGGGATTGAACCCGAGACCATGGCAGTGAAAGTGCCGAGTGCTAACCACTGGACTGCCAGAAAACTCCCAACCCGATTTTTTTTTTTTTTTTTTTTTTGTGGTACTTGGGCCTCTCACCGTTGTGGCCTCTCCCGTTGCGGAGCATAGGCTCCGGACGCGCAGGCTCAGCGGCCATGGCTCACAGGCCCAGCCGCTCCGCGGCATGTGGGATCTTCCCGGACCAGGGCACGAACCCGTGTCCCCTGCATCGGCAGGCGGACTCTCAACCACTGCGCCACCAGGGAAGCCCAACCCCTGATTTTTAATTGTTAATAACCCCTCATATGAGACGTGGCAGTTAACAAAGTACTCAAGACAATCAATTATTCCTCACAAAAGCTTGTGAGAGAAGCATGATTTTACTAGTAAGGAAATAAAAATTTAGAGGTGTGAGTGGGCTACTTAGTAGTTATTAGATGCAGACCCAGGGCCCAAGCCTGGATTGCTCCTTGCTCTTTCCACTATACCACAATGCTGCCAGTTAAATTCGATTTCTGTAGTGGAGTTTTTAGGCTGAGTTGACATTAAAATTATATTAAATTTGGTTTCTGTAGTGGAAGTTTCAGGCTGAGGTAATACTATTAAAATTATATCCTTTTGAAAAATATTTATTGAGTATAAATAAATGTCCTATACATTAAATATCAAGAAATATTCATTATTGATTACAAGTCCACTGTAATACTGAATGAACCACAGAATCAAAATAGCCAGCCATGATACAGTAGTGATAATTCCATTCCAATATTGGACACAGTAATGATTTACTCACAAGACACAACAAAACTCACCAAAAAAGGCCATCACTTTAACCAACCTATAATACCACAAGAGAAAATGGTTTTGAATCATAATATGGACAGTCCCACTAATCTTGTCTTTGTCATCAATTTATCGGGTCAATTTGAGATTGTGGAGATATGCTGTCATAGAACTTAAAGATTCCCATTTCCTTGGTTTTATCTCAAAATTATTATTAAGGAATGAAGTTATACATACCCAATGCTAACTTTAAGTAAGTTAGTCTTTCATAAGAGAAAAGGAATAAAAATCTAGTATGAAGAAAGCTTCCTTCAAGCAATAAGTCTCTTAACGGAAAAAAAATGAAAGCAATGTAGTTAACTTTTCTTCCAAAGAAAGGAAAGAAACCTAAATCTGTTATGGCAAACTTGGAAAGATAAATATTTCCTAGTCCCAGAATATGTGTTTATTTTACATGATGTACTTGAATGATGCAAGTCTACGAAGCAGGGATCTGTGGCAATCCGAATTCATCCACCAAGACTCCATCCTGTGAAAAGGAAGAAATGTTTAGTGCCACTATTTTCCAACTGATAAAAAAAGAAAAAGATTACAAATGTTTAGTAGTCAAAACTCATTTCTAAGTGTTTAATCAATGAAAAAAATCCCACTGATGAGAACAAGCTGTTTTATGAAAGGTAAAGGGGGAAGTGATAAACCAGGAAAAGAAGTGGAAGAGATCAAAAGGGATGACTCCTTGCAGAGTAAGGGAAGAGTACAGAAAGAAAGAGAAACCTAAGAGTAAACCTAGAAAGGGGAAAAGGGGACTGGGAATGTCCAGGAGTGAAGGCAGAGGAGAGAGTGCTTGTCTCCAGATTCCCACTTTCACTCTGATCCCAAAGTGAACCAATACCTTTTGTAGCCTCATCAATCCTTTTATTTATTTATCTTTAAAAGTTTATTTACTTAATTTATTTAGTTTTGGCTGCATTGGGTCTTTGTTGCTGCATGCAGGCTTTTCTCTAGTTGCGGAGAGCGGGGGCTACTCTTCGTTGCGGTGCGTGGGCTTCTCATTGTAGTGGCTTTTCTTGTTATGGAGCATGGGCTCTAGGCACACGGGCTTCAGTAGTTGTGGCTCGTGGGCTCCAGAGCACAGGCTCAGTAGTTGTGGCGCACGGGCTTAGCTGTTCCGCAGCATGTGGCATCTTCCCGGACCAGGGCTCAAACCTGTGTCCCCTGCATTGGCAGGCGGATTCCTAACCACTGTACCACCAGGGAAGCCCGCCTCATCAATCCTTGAAAGAGCGGTGCCCTGGGACAGGCAGTCACTTCCATATCACACTTTACTACAAACTTATAGGCACTGACACCACTATCAATTCAGAAACCATACCTCAACAGCACATTCAAGTCAGGAATCTGTGACCTTCTAAAAGTGGAAATAACACACATCCCTCAGGGACCTGTTACCAAGGATGTGAAAAGATGGGCTATGGTAGTGTTAATAAAAATGATTTTAGGTATGCTGAGAAAAAGCAACCTATGCACCTGGTGCCTTGAAGTGGTGAGGGTGGCCTGTGTAGTAGAGAAAGGTAAGACGACCCCAGGCTCAAGTAAGCGGGGGGGAGGGGTAAGGTAGGGGAACACACACATTCGTCAAAACCATTTATAAGGGGGACTTCCCTGGTGGCACGGTGGTTAGGACTCCTCAGTCCCAATGCAAGGGGCTTAGGTTTGATCCCTGGTCTGGGAACTAGATCCCACATGCATGCTGCAACTAAGAGTTTGCATGCCACAACTAAGGAGCTGGCGAGCCGCAACTAAGGAGCCCACTTGTTGTAACCAAGACCCAATGCAACCAAATAAATAAATATTAAAAAAAAAAATTCAGTTATAAGGGACCTGAGAAATTACCTACTTTCCCACCTTTTTGTTCCCCACATTGCACAGGTAGGAAAAACATGAGGTTCAGAAAGAAGATATGAACTTCTAATTTGCTCAAAGTCACACAGTGAATAAAGGCAGAGCTGAGACTGGCTCCCACTCTAGGATTCTGTCAACTATACTGTGCACCTCGATGTGCACGTTGGGAGTAGGTAAACACCAGGACTGTAAATGGCCAGTGGCAATAGAAAAAATGACATGTGATACCAGAATCTCAGATGGGGTAAACAGGATTTTATAAGCAGCAAAATTGTATCTATTTATAATGACAAGCATGTAGATTTGAACAGGGCTTTAAGTTCGCAAAGTCCTTTTACATACAAGATCTAATTTGATCTCCATAACAATTATGTGAGATAGTTACAGTTATCTGCATTTTATAGATGCAAGGAACAGAAAAGTTCAAAACAGCTAAGTGAGTTGCCAAGGTCTCACAGTTAGTGGTGTCAATCTCAGGCTTACACCCATATATCCTGATTCTTTTTCCTTGTTGAAGTAGAATCTTTCTACATTGTTTTATACTTAAATTATGAATCCCTAGTTCAAAAAAAAAATCCACCCTATTATTGATCACCTTGTCTGGAGTGGACCTTTATTTTATGCTGCCACCCCGCATGGTTCATGCATATGTTGCTGCTGCTTTCCCAGGAAATGTCTAAAACCCAATAGCACCCAGTCCAAGCTCACAAAAGTGATTATGTATACTATACAAATTGTCATTGAATAAAACCATCCCTGGGCCTCAGTGACACTATTTATGTAGCCTATCCACAATCCAATGTGGGAAAACTGGGCTTTCAAGGGTTCCCAAAATAATGACAGTCTTTCCTTGTTCTTACTTAAGAATACCTTTTAGATTCCCAGACCATTTTGCATAGAAAATAAAACAGAAAAAGCTTTCACCTTATTCTTTGTGTCAGTGGGAACACCTTCTGGAATTGCAGGTGCAGATGCTGCTTCATCCAAATAAGAACTGTCTTCATCAGCCAGAAGCTCATCGCCCAGTGCATCCAACTCTGAGATTGAAATAGTCAATATTTCAATAAAATGTAAGCAAGAAAACTGGCAGCTAATGTTAAGAAAGTTGGCCAAATTATTTGCAATAAGATGAAAACTTAAGAAACAAAGAGAAGGGATTATTAATTTCTATTTTGAAAATAAAAGATGGCCATTGTAAGAAATTTTCAAGGGAACTGGTGTGGTAAAAATCCATGAAAAATTAAAATAAAACAAACAAACAAAACCATTCCCCACAGGTTTATAAGGCCCAGTCTTCATGAGAAGACTCTATAGTTATCGGTTGGCCAATTCAAATTAGAAAATCCTGATGATAACAAATGTAAAAAATCCTCTCCCATTTATTGATGAACTTGAAAGGAGGCATGAGATTGTTGTATAGTGAGTGACCATTGCACGAGATCAGGCTTTAAAAATAAGTCTATGGCAAAGTGAGTTGGAAGTGACCGGGGAAATGGCAACAGCAGGTAGAGACTCATCAGAGGAAACTTAAGATGAGAAATAAGAAAACAAAGAAATAAACAGGGGAAAAAAGGTTCTAGGCAAAACAGAACATGGAGAGAAAGAAGTAGTAATGGGATAGGGGAATCATGCAACAGAAAATCCAGTGTGGGGTGGTCCTGCCATCTACCCAGTTGCTCATGCTAGAAATTGACAAACACCTCTGACACCTCCCTCTCTCTCCACACCCAATCAATCATTAGGTCTTGTCCATTCAACCTCCTAAAATTTCTTCAATATGTCCACTTATCTCTGTTTTTGCTACCACCACCATAGTCTCAGCCACCACAATTTCTTAAATGGACTACAGGAATAGTTTCTAAACAACTCTCTGTGAGGCCACTTAACAACCCCTTCCATTTTGTCTTGCTACCCTCTGCTCATCCTTCAGGTGCAATGCCTGTCACTGACTCCCAAATAGGTTAGATTCACTGGCTATGTGCTCCTATGGTACCCCATACTTCTCCTTCCCAACAGTTTGTGCTCTTATAATTAATGAATTACTTGAAACAAGCAGTTTCTTACCCCTGCTAGAGGAGAAGCTTCATAAATGCAGGGATTGTGTTTGTTTTCTTCAAGGCTGAATCCCCAGCATCTAATACAGTGCCTGGCATATAGCAGATGCACACTAAGTATTTGCCAACTACTGTTTCTTGATCTGCTTCACTGTTCTGAGGGAGAGGACTCCAGCAGGAAAATAAAGAGAAAAAAAATCAAAAGGAAAATGGCAGGGAATGGCAGTGTTTGGATACCAAGCACCAGGTCAGCAGAGGACTTTGCCTAGACATTCCTTCAGAGCTTGTCCATCCCAGAGTTGGTGGGGTATGCAAATCTGATATGGCTGCCTCTTAAGCTCTTTGCCCAGAGACTATACCATAAACTCTCAGGGAACTATTGCAGAAATTTTCTCTAACATTTGGGAGAAAAGGTCCCAGGCAGTCGCTCCTCTCAGATGCTAAAACTACATATACAGTGCTTTTCCTATAACTTACCTGCTTCTAGGTCATCTTCATCTAATTCTGGGGTGCCGTAACTACGACTCAGTGCTTCTTGGATTTCATTTGCATCTTCCATCATATCCTCTAGCTGGTCTTGTAGATCCTACAAAAATATATGACAGGATTTTTATTCATTTCTTACCATTTTTCTCTAACTACCACCTGTCCCTATTCTCTCTCCTGAATCTCAGAAACGAGCAATGGCCCACATAATCTTCCTATTTTGGGTGGTAAAATGTAAACTTCAAAATAAAGAATAGAATTGGTAATCTTGCATTTGAATTTAAGGTGCTTCACGGAAATCCAAACTTCTACTGTAAGAATACATGCCCAATTAGCTCTCTCATTACAGAAAGTTTTTGAAACATCAAATCAAGCAACAGTTACACTATCAAAATTTTTCTAGTTAATAGAGAAGAGGTAATTGAGACAAGCAAATTACTCTTCTTGAGTCAGCCAAAAACTGACTACGCTGTACAGGGAAAGGAAGCAGTAGCGGAAACAACTGGGTAGTACAAAAGAGTTGTTCTGGGCCCACCCCGGATGGGGAAACAGAAATGTAATCAGGATAGGCTTGATACCTGAGACCAGGCTGGTGAAAAAAACTGATTGAGGGCATAAATCTTCTGGGAATTATCTATTTGTACTTAACTAGGAGACTATTACAAGACCAGGAAGAATGTAAAACCAAGCTGAGAAGTACTATAGCATAATAAAGGGCAGTTAGTATAATGGTTAGAAGAGCAGATTCTGGAGTCAGACATATCTAAGCTAAAATTTGGCCATTACTCAATGAAAAGTAATGTCTCTTAGCCTTTATTTCCTCATCTGTAAGATGGGATTATTAATAGTCATTCTTCATAGGGTTATAATAAGGATTTATTGCAATAATATATGTCATAATATGTGTCAAACACTAAGCACTTAATACTATATATCTTCTACTCTGTTAAGGATGTACAAAACAATATGTTTTTCATATACTGAAAATTCCACATAGAGGGGAATGGACTAGTGTTGATAACACAGAGGGTCCAAATTAGCACGACTTATCCTTCAGGATTTCTAGAGCAATGCAAAACACTTAAAAACTCCTTCCTGGCCCCCAGATTAGGTTTGTTTTTCCATATAAAGGATATAAAATAAAGCGGAGAAAAACATTTCTTTAAAAAGAAAATGCTTTGCTTTTCTGCATTTCCAAGGGCCAAACTATTGTACATATGTAACAGTCTGCTATACAGAGAAGCACTGGCTGAAACAATACTTAAAATAGAGTGAAAATAACATAAACTAATCAAGTTGAACTTATATTATGCTTTTACGTGTCAAGACAAGTCTGCCAAAATCATTTATGGATAGGATTCCTAGCAATAGACTCTAGGATAGACACAGAAAAGAAAAAAATCATCACAAAGAATTAGCAGGTTCAGTTCTGGAAAAACAAACAAAATCAATACAAAACAAATATAAGCACTACACTTGATGTGCAGAAACTGGGAAACAAAAAAGACAGAAACAGGGGAACATACATACATAGAGGAAAATTTTCTGAATGAGTACTATAAAACAGTGAAAATGTTTTACAAGTAAAGGATTTTAGGAAAACAAATGGAATTCAAAATACCTAGACCAGCCAAAGACACATACCCATACACATCAAAAAAGTTACAACGAAAGGGGCTTTCCACCTGTCATGCAAGCAAATCTATGAGGTGACAGGAGAAGGATAATTAGATGGGGAGAGAGCCAGACAACCATAGGTCAAAGACGAAGAAACATACAAAAAACCGCAAAGATCAAAATTTCTATTTTGTTCATTAAATAGCACTAATTAAAACACAAGGAACCCAAAAAGCAGAAAATAAGATTCAGTTTCATTTTATTTTATTATCAAATAATAATATACAAATAAGACACGCATAGTCAGAACATTTTTCTCAGTGAAATCTCCTGGAAGATATCACTAAGCCTAAATTCTTGTAAGCAGAGACTGGTGTGGAGGATTAGAAAGAGGGTCCTGAGAAGTATAAGGAGGGGTGCTGGAAAAGAGCAAGATGGGAGGAATGCCTTCATTTACTAAAGACCAGAACTACCCTACCAGAGAATATGTCTGCAGAAGCCGTAAAATGCTAGGGACATAGTAAATATTCCACCAACAAATAATGCTCCAATTGGGCAGAACTGTTTTATCTCCATGAATGGCCTCTAGTTCATTTGTTCATCAATCATTAGATACTTTCTAAGCACCAACTATGGACAGGCATTGTTTGGGGCACTGGGGATACAACAGTGAACAAAACTGAGTCCATGCCCTCTTAGAAAGAGACATTCTACTCCGGGGGTTAGAACTATCACATACGCAGAAAGGAAGGCTTTTCCTCAGGCCAGTCACTACTCCTTCTGCTAACCCTGTTTGCCATCTGCGCTGTTCAACTGAGAGAGGCAAGAGGAGCCAAACTCTTAGGGCTCAGTGCCCCAGCCAAAACATGATCTCAAAAAGAAATGCTAATTTTAAGGACCTAATGACATTATTATTAAAAATCTAGGGACTTCCATGGTGGGCCAGTGGGTAAGACTCTGTGCTCCCAGTGCAGGGGGCCACGGTTCGATCCCTGGTCAGGGAACTAGATCCCATCTGCCGCAACTAAGAGTCCGCATGCTGCAACTAAGAGTTCGCATGCACAACTAAGAAGCCCGTATGCAACAACTAAGAAGCCCGAATGCCACAGTGAAGATCCCGCGTGCCGCAACTAAGACCCAGTGCAGCCAAAAAAAAAAAAAAAAAAAAACTAAAGAAATGGGGGTAGGGGATCAAGAGGCACAAACTACTACGTATAAAATACATAAGCTACAAGGATATATTGTACAACAAGGAATACAGTCAATATTTTATAATAATTATAAATGGAATATAACCTTTAAAAAAAAGATGACTCAAGTTCTGGGGATCTAAAGTACATCATGGTGGCTATATTTAACAATATTTGCAAGTTGCTAGGAAAGTAAACCTTAAATATTCTCACCACAAAAAAATAGTAATTATGTGAGGTTATGAAGGTGTTAACTAACTTTATAGTGGTAACCACTTCACTATATATATATATGTATCAAATCATCATGTTGTATACCTTCAACTTACACAATGTTATATGTCAAGTGTATCTCAATAAAACTGGGGGAAAAAAATATAAAGAGAATTACTAGAAGAGGGAACCAATTCTACACCAGGAACTGTGCTAAGCACTTTATGTATATGTCCTCATTTTACACTCGGGACAATCCTGCGAGATGAGCAGCAACATCACTACTTTACAATTGAGGCAACTGACTAAAAGTCATTAAGTGAGTTAGAAGTAAAAGGAAACTGGGTGCTTATTCACTGCGTGCTTATTATGTGCCAGGCATTGTGCGTTTAGATACATCAGCTCATTTATTTCATTCTAATTATAATTGTATGTGGTATTAGGATCCTTAGGTTAACAATGAGGAAAGTGAGACCTTTGGAACCCTTTCCCAAAGTTACTCTATTAGTAAATGGCAGAACCCAAGATTCAATCCCTCTCCTGTGCTCTTCCCATCACATACACAATCATTTTGATTCTTTCAGAAACAAGTGTATATTCTTGGAGAATCCAGTACACATCTCACCTCAATCTGGTCGATTTTCACTTGCTTGTATGCTTTCTTCATTTCCTTTACACCCAGTTTCATAGCATCAACCTAAAAAAAGGAAAGAAAAAACACCATGTCTTAAGAAGCCGTGTTGGTTAAACTGTCTTTTAAAAACCATGGGAAAAGAGCACAGAGTACAAAAATAAAATAAAATAAAACAAAAATAAAATAAGGGCTTCCCTCGTGGCGCAGTGGTTGAGAATCTGCCTGCTAATGCAGGGGACACGGGTTCGAGCCCTGGTCTGGGAAGATCCCACATGCTGCGGAGCAACTGGGCCCGTGAGCCACAACTACCGAGCCTGCGCGTCTGGAGCCTGTGCTCCGCAACAAGAGAGGCCGCGACAGTGAGAGGCCCGTGCACCACGATGAAGAGTGGCCCTCGCTCACCGCAACTGGAGAAAGCCCTTGCACAGAAACGAGGACCCAACACAGCCAAAAATAAATAAATAAATAAATAAAATTTTAAAAAGATAAAATAAAATAAAACCATGGCAACGGTGTTTTGAGAGTACCGTGGTCTTGGTGTCCTTCAATGACTGGATGGTGTAATTGGCTTGTTCCATGTTAAATGACTGTTGGGCAAGATTGTCCCGCTGCTGCTCATACCTTTTTAGAGTCAATTGAGAAGGATAAATGTGAGCCAGATAGAAATCCTCATGAAGAAAGTATCTCTAACACAAAATAAGAGAATTTTCTTAAAAACAATAACAACAAATGTTAAAAAATTAAATATACAGAAAAATTGGGAAAAACAATTTAATCAATCTAACACAAATATCATTTGATGTCCCTCCAGTCTTTTTCCTTTGTATATATTTTAGTTACAACACTATTTTCCACTTAACATTATTATTATTACTGCTGCTTTCCACGTTGCTAAGGAGTCTTAATACATGTTTTTATAATGTTTTAGATTATTTCCTACGTTAAATTCCCAGAAATGGAATTCTTGGGGGAAAGGGCAAGACTGTTTTTAAGGCTCTTCATACATATAGTGAAACTGTTTTTCCAGTAGACTGAACTCCTTGAGGACAGGTATGTTATTTTATTAATCTCGTATCCACAAATAGGTAATCTATCCAACCTAATATAATGCCTGACACTCCATGTTTTTTTAAAATAAAGCTTTATATCAACTTATAATACTGCCTCAAAGACTTATATCCCTATAGCCCTTATACAGTATTTCGAAACCATCTAACCATCCAACCAGAAGAAAAATGGTCAACGATGCAGGCAAATGGTGGTGGAACATTATTACCCCGTTAAAAAGTATGTTTGCAAAGAATATTTAGAAGGACAAAAATACTCATGATATAACATTAAGTGGAAAAGGATAACCTATATACATGCCATTTGTTATCTTCTAAAAATTATATGCACACATACCATGTATGCACAAGCAGAGAAAGAAACTGTAAAAATAGCATTTTAAAGGTGGTTATTTCTGCTAGTAGGAATCTAGGTAGATTTCCTTTTCTTCTACTCATGTTTATGTACTTGCCAAGTTTCTACAATGAATAATATCCTTTTATTAAAAAAAAACGTTACCTAAAAATTGCAATGCTACCAATTAGAGAGGTAACAGTTTTATCACACTCTCTCACCACTCTAGGCATCATAATTTATTTTTCCAATTCTGTCTAATCTAAAAGGAGTAAGATGGTGTCTGATGTCTTATAAAAAGTTAGTTTATAAATAGGAATAGAGATATCAACAATTTTTCTGGTTCTTTATTAGCTGATTACATCTGACCTCTATAAACCCTGCAGAGGCTCTCAACAGCTCACAAGGGTAAGTACCAAAGATACTCTTGGGCTTCTGCTCAAACACTGGGACACAGTCACCTAAAACAAATTAAGGACCGTTAAATCTTCTGATGGGAGGGAACAAATATTCAAGATTCCCAATTTTACAGACAAACAAAAATTTAAAAGGCACACTCTAATTAAATAAATGGGACAATCAAACTCTATAGATCTGGGCAGTCCAATACAGAAGCCACTAGCCACACATGGCTACTTAAATTGTTAAAATTAAATAAAATTAAAACTTGAGTTCCTTAGTCACATTAGCTACATTTCAAGTGCTCAATAGCCACACATGGCTAATAGCTACTGTACTGAAGAGCAGAGATACAAAACACCTCCCATCAAAGCAAAAAGTTCTATTTAAATGGACAGTGCTGCAACAGATGTTGCTGAACATGCAGGGGGAGAAAAACCCAGCTAACTGTATGTGTAAATGAAATTTGCAATTAACTCAAGAATACTTATAAAGTGGTATGAAAACCTAAAGGAATGGAAGACCATTTCCCTTTTGGTTAAACCTGCTAGAGGAAAGGAGGTTATGCTTATAACTTACATCCGCTTTTGCTTTAAAACCCGCAAGGCTTTCTGCTTGACCATATTCTAGGGAGAAAAACAGATTTTAATGAAAAGAAGTAGAAAATATACATACGGTAAAAAAAAAAATCTCCTATATCCCCACATACCTCTACTTCCTCTCATCTTCAAAGTAGTAGACACAGTGACTCCTGGATTGTTCACCTCCCAAGCAGGCTTTAAGCCCCAGCTTGTCTCAGTCTTGGCATCCCACATCTCAGTGTACTGAAGTACATTTCCTTTTCCTAGTGCATATTATCTCTACTCCCAGCCCCAAGAGGGCCGATTTTGTATATCTAGGTGCCTTAGGGAGATTCCCAATTTGGACAGTCTGCTATCCACTCAAACTCAGCATGCTCAAACTCCTCAGCCTGCTCTTACCTTGGAAATGACTAATAATGGCCCCGCCAGTCTCTCACTTCTCTAGGCTGAAAACTGTTACACCAACCTTACCTTTCCTCTCTCTATTGTGTCTTCATGCACTGCTATCTTAGATTTTCAGAACTCACTTTTTTTTTTTTTTTTTTTGCGGTACGCGGGCCTGTCACTGCTGTGGCCTCTCCCGTTGCGGAGCACAGGCTCCGGGCGCGCAGGCTCAGCAGCCATGGCTCACGGGCCCAGCCGCTCTGCGGCATGTGGGATCCTCCCGGACCGGGTCACGAACCCGTGTCCCCTGCATCTGCAGGCGGACTCTCAACCACTGTGCCACCAGGGAAGCCCCAGAACTCACTTTTAAATTGATTCCTCTCATGTCATTCTCATGACTACCACCATGGTTTAGGCTTTCATCTCAAGTCTAGGTGGGCATTCCTGCCTCTGTTCGCTCTTCATGCCAAGCCATCTAACTAAGATGGCAGAGAAAATCCTCCTGTCACTTCCATTTCTATACTGTTTCATAAATCATTTTATTTGTCTCCTCCAATGAAGAAGGAAAAGCAGGTATTACTACTTCACAGATGATAATAATACCTAACATTTACTGAATGTGTCTATGTACTAGACACAGTGCTATGTAGGTCACATGAATTACCTCATTTAATCTCACACTTTAAAGTAGATATCATCCCCATTTTATAAATGGGCAAACTGAGGTTCAGTGATGCTAAGTAACTTGCTCTAGCTTGAATGTCTAATAAGTTACAGGGATGGGAAAAAAGAAGACAGTTCTACATTCACAGTCCATGCACTTAAATATACAACTCTATGTTTCTACCTAACAGAAGAGAAAAATAAAAAATTAACTGACTTTATAAAGGTCACAGCTAGTAGGTAGTGATGATATTATTAATAGAACACTGGTACTTTTTTCCCAATATGCCACTCCTTAACCAGTCTATTATACTTACCTAACCTGACTAGCCTGGCAACTCATTATTCCTGAGCAGGCCCAGCTCTCCAGGTAGAATATAGCACCTTCTCAGTAGAATATGCTAATTCCCATGTACATTCTTCTGGACATGTAACCAGCATCTTCTCGCCACCAGGTCAAATCCTAGCCCTCCTCTCATATATGGCTGCAAACTCTCCTCCCTGAAGGATACACCCTCACGTATGTTTTCTTATTAGACTGTGAGCATCTCTTCTGTATCTCTCACCAGCCCTTACCACCAGGCCCTACTTCCACAGGTGCTCAAGTTAGGCTGTCACAGTACCTTCTTCAGGTGCTGCCTACCTTACCTTTGCAGGACCCTCTCTCATCTTCTTGATCTGATCCTTATACTTCACTAGTTCAGCATCCAGCCGAGAAATCTTCTTGTCAATAGATTCTGCCCTGCTGTCCACCTTGAGGGGAAAAACATCAAAGGCAGTAGTAGTTATTGCAATACATTTACATGAAAAGTGGCAGGAGAGGAATGAATATAGAGGAAGAAAGGACAAATAAAGAAGAGGGACTTCCCTGGTGGCGCAGTGGTTAAGATTCTGCCTGACAATACAGGGATCACAGGTTCAATCCCTGGTCTGGGAAGATCCCACATGCCGCGGAGCAACTAAGCCCATGCGCCACAACTACTGAGCCTGCATGCCACAACTGCTGAAGCCCGTGCACCTAGAGCCAGTGCTCTGCAACAAGAGAAGCCACCGAAATGAGAAGCCTGCGCATGGCAATGAAGAGTAGTCCCCGCTCGCTGCAACTAGAGAAAGCCCACGTGCAGCAACGAAGACCCAATGCAGCCCAAAATAAATAAATAAAATTAATTAATTTTTTTAAAAAAAGAAGAGCATATGGTGAAAGGTGGAAAACAGTGATTCCTAACTGTTGGCGGTGGGGAGATTCTCAGCCAGAAACACTGGAGAGCTTTTATAAACTATACTCCACCCCCTAAATTCTAATATTCCAGGGTCGCTCTCAAGTGTGCTTGAGCAGAAAAAGAATTTGAGAATCACTGGGCTTAGTTGAGATTCCCCTAGAATCAGAGGCTTGTCAGGCTGAGGGCTCAAGCAGGAGGTGTGTGAAATGGGTTAGTGCCCAGTGGACCCCGGCTAGGGCTTAGATCTAATGCTATTCGCTTGGATATAAGGTGGTAGCTTAATGTCAGGGGTCAGAGTTCTGAAGTTTTGTTACTGAGATCCAGGATTGGGGTACAGATATGTTGAACTAGAATATCAAGCCGAGGGTCCTGACGTGAGAGAGGGATGAGGGATGGAAGAGGAGTTAGGGGTCAGGCTGGACGAGGTGGGAAAGCTGTGTGGGCCTATGGCTGGTAGGAGTGAGGAGGTAAGGAAACAGCGAGTGGACGCGGCACGGGCACCAGAAGGGGTGGGGCGCAAGAAGGGCGAGACAGTGATGGGTTAGGGGTCCCTGGTTTGTGGAGTCAGCAATGACTTGGGTAACAGGAAAGAAAGTGGGGTGGAGAGAGCTGAGATGCAATAGGTCCGGGACCCAGGAGTAGGCGCCGAAGCCGGGGGTGGGTGGGGTTGGGGGTGTCAGGGTCCCTGAGCCTAGTTATGCGTGTCTAAGTGCCCACCGTGCCAATGCAGTCAGTCAAGCTGGGAGGCGGAGCCTTGGGTTTCGCTTTCCCGAAGAATCGGTTCATCTTGAGCGGCCGCGAAGACAACCCAAACACTGGAGCAAAACCAGAAACGGAAGCAGAATCACCTCCGCCTCCGCCTTGACTTCCGGCCCTCCATGCGCAAGCGCAATGTGCCTATTGGCGTTTACCGATCCTTTTTCCGGATTTTCAGCTCGGTCTTCCGGGGAAGAACTGCAGGAGGTTGGAGGTGATAGACCGAGTCAGCAGGGGGCGTGGCCTCGGTGGCGGGCGTGGGCGTGGCCTCATAAGCTGGGCGGGGCCTCGGCTGAGTGGGTGGGGCCCGGGGCGGCGGTAGCGGAATAGAGCCTGGCGGGAGCAGGGCTGCTCCGAGGGGCGGGGCCCGCAGGTCCGGGCGGAGCGTGGAAGTAGCCGGGCGGTGTCGCGGGGCGCCGCGCTCGGCCTCCACCGCTGGGTGGGCTACTAGCGCGGGTCTGGCGGAGCGCGGCGGCGCTCGGAGATCGCGAGGCGACCGGGAGCGGCTGGGTCCCCGGCGGCGCGCCCCTCGGCTAGGCCGGGAGCCGCGCCAGTCGGTGCCCCCAGCCGAGCGCGGTCCGCCTCCCTCGCAGCGATCAGCCGTCCGGAGTGTGGCCAGAGGGCGTGCCGGATCCACCAGGGGCGCCGCCGCCTGCGTTCGCAGGCCGCGGGTGAAGAAGAAAGCACGGCCTCGCTCGGCCCGGAGCGAAGAGGTGACCCGGAGCGAATAGGGGTCCCGGAGCGAAGAGGCGGTCGGAAGCGAAGAGGTGGCCCTAAGTGAAGAGGTGGCCCGGAGCGAGGAAATGGCGGCAGCCGGGCTCAGCGTAACCGTCACCCACAGTGAGCGCGGGCTGCGAAAAGTCTGGCGGGGGTCTGTGGGTTTGGCCACGTGCCCTCCCGAAGCGTGTGTCCTTGTGTTCTTCTGGCGTCCGGAAGCGTGGGATCTGGTTTGTGTCCGTGGGGCCGGCTTTTGTACGGATCTTTTGTTCAGCACACCTTTGCATGTGGCTGGTGTGTTTTGTCCCAGGCCATTTGTTAGATCCTCGATGTCCGTGCTTCACATCGTGGTCCTGGTTGTATGTGTTAGTGTGTGCCTGCGTAGTTATTGTGGGTCTTTGTGCCTGACTGTTTTTAGCCATGTTGTGTATGACTGTTGTGTGTCTGGACACCTACGTGTGTGCGAGAGTCTGAACTCTTGTCTGCTTTTTGAGTGAGCCCTGGGTTCAGGCGTACACTCTGGGCACCCTTTGGGTCTGCCTACTTTTGGAGTTGACACAGAACTAGACAAAGTTCTGTGTCGAGTTCTCCAGAGAGCTGAGTCCATGAGGTTTCCTCAGGACCAATTAGGGGAGACCCCAGGGCCTCGGAATCTGGTGACCAGGATTCTAGATAATTCAGGTTTAAGTGACCTTGGGATGTCTCCTTTCTAGGCAGCTGGTTTCTACTTCACATAGAAGCAGAGTTGGTAACACCTGTCCCACTCACTACATGTGGCTGTTGAGTAGGCTTAAGGCTTGGCATGATGCACCGGCACAGGCTACCTCCTTATTGTCCACATACCCAGAAAAGAATTAGCACCTCTGCTCCGAAAAGGAATTTCTGCTGTTTGAGTTTATTCATTCGTCTATTCACTGGGCACCAACCATGTATGTGCCGAGGTGTCCCCAGTGGGAGAGACCTGGAGGAAAAACATTTCCTTGCCCATTACAGCAAAGGAGACAAAAATAGTACCTTGCCCAGTACAACACAGAGTAGAGGACAGTCAGGCCACAGGATGCAGATGGCTTGTGAAGAAAGGCACGGACTTTGAAATCAGATAGATCTGAGGTCAAGTTCTAATTCTAGAGTTGGGTCTCATTAGGCAGGTCTTAATTGGACTGAACTCATAGTTTGCTTATCTGTGAAATGGGGAATAATAGGTAATACCTACTTCATGGGGTTGTTCTGAGAATTAAATAAGATCATGCAGGAAATGAGCCTAGTCAGCCCCTTATGCATGTTAAGTGCTTAAAATGTTAGCTGATATCACTGATATTGTTAGTTACTATAATAAAGGAAACAAAAATCCTTGAGCAGGCCTTGAAGGCTGGGTAAATAAAGTGTCAGCCTATATTGGTTTGTGTGAAAGAGTTTTCTTCAACACTTTTCTCTCTCCCCAGGCAATGAGAAGCACGATCTTCAAGTTATCCCGCAAGAAGGCTGTAGTGAACCAATTGTCCAAGACCTGGCCCAGGTTGTTGAAGAGGCCACAGGGGTCCCGCTGCCTTTTCAGAAACTCATATTTAAGGGTAGGTATTTCTCTTCCAGCTTTGAGCCCTCATTGCTAAAAGGCCTATTTAAAACCGCTTAACTTTAATAATAGAAACTCTCAGTTTCGAAACTAGGACAATTCTTATTTGCTTGTTAATTTATTCATCACTTCAACAAATATGTATTGAGGACCTACTATGCACTGGACACTTGCAAACATTTGAACAGGTATTAGAGTTGAAGTCACATGAAGGTGACCGAAATATTACCATTTTTGATGAAGCACATGGGCAGTCTTCCCTGGCCAAGTTAGATCCTCTTCCCATTGTGTTCAGATGGCACTCCCTACCACTTTTGCATAACTTGTACTGAAATTCCTATTAAATAATTGTCTTCATAGTCACTGAACATCTGATTTCTCTAATACAATAACAAACTCCACAAGGGCAGAGATGCTGCTATGTGTCCAATGCTTGGCATAGTGCTGGCACAGAGAAGGTATTGAACAAACTTACCAGGGCCTGGATGTGGCAGGCCCAGTGGATGATGCTGATTTCTGCCAGGACACACCCACTCCCATCCCCATTCTCTGGTCTTCCCATTCCCATGGGAACCCATTATTCTGGTATCTGATGAGGCTAAATGTATCCCATTTGGTGCCAGTCATAAAAAATTTAGTGATGGGAAGCATTTATATTTGTACTTCATAGTACAGCTCCTTGTCTTTTCTTTTTAAAAACATTTCATTTTAGAATTATAAAGGCAATAGAAATCCATGTTTGAAAATAGAGGAAAGCACAAAAAAGAAAATGTTCTCCTGGATAAAACCCCTCATAACAATTCAATATATTTCCGTCCAGCCTCTTTTTGTTTGTTTGTCCTGGCATCCCAAAGTGTGGGTTCTCATTTGTGGCTTTTTTTTTTAGTTGACAAAACTAGGATCATTTCTAGTGATCTTCTTATAACACTGGGTCATCAACATGTATTATGGCATTGAAGTTTCCTGAAAAAAATGAGCTTTGATGCCTACAAAGTCTTCTGTTGTACTGATGTATAGTTAGTCAGTCCCCTATTCCTGAATTTTGGGCTCTTTCCAGTTTCTCACTATTATGAATAATAGTTATTGTATAACAGTTTTGTGCAGGCACATGTCCAGTTATGTGTTAGGGTAAATATCTAAAATGAAGTTACTCGGTCAAGAAACCTTCTAAAAAGCTTATACCAATTCATCCTCTTCTTATTAGTGAACACACTACTTCCTGTACCCTTGCTGAAATCTGTTTTCACTGTTGTGCAATTGTTGCAACCTGACATCACTTTCTTCTTTGTTCAGGAAAATCTCTGAAAGAAATGGAGACGCCATTGTCAGCACTTGGAATACAAAATGGTTGCCGGGTCATGTTAATTGGGAAAAAGGTAAGTTGCTTTTTCCACCAGAATACCTCAGAATCAAATGACGAAGGTCTTTTATGCATGTTTCTGTTTAGAAGGCCAAGTCGGGGAGCCAAGGTTGGCACTGGTGAAGTAGCGCTCTCTAAACAAATGTAGTCTCTTTGTTCCCTGGAGTCACCAGTTCTCACACCCTCCAGCTCCTGTTGTTTAGGGCTTTCACTCTGGGAATTAGGAATGGTTATGCTGCCTCAGTAATGTGGCTTTTGTGTTGGTGGTGGAATCAGTCTGGTTAAAATAGTGCCTGAGGCAGTCCCTACTCACTTGGAGGGGGATTTGCAAGAGAGCGTTTTGTTAGAATAAACCTGTAGATTTTAAAAATAAGTACTCTGCAAACTTCAGGAGCCTCTCTTCCTTTAACCA
This sequence comes from Tursiops truncatus, assembly GCF_011762595.2. Lineage (NCBI taxonomy): Eukaryota > Metazoa > Chordata > Mammalia > Artiodactyla > Delphinidae > Tursiops > Tursiops truncatus. Next base: position 35,607,580 of record NC_047039.1, read on the forward strand.
TTCTTTTTACCAAAATCTCACATAAGGATAAACTCTCTTTGGCTGGAAAGAAAGGTTCAGACTAAAGAGGTGATGGAGAAAAAGCCAGTTGGTGAGAAAAGTAGGCCCTGGGGTGTTGAGAGAGGGCCATAGCCAGCCCTGCATTGTGACACAGTGGAATTGTTGGTCCTGTGAAGTTCCCTTACTTCGAGTGAGGTGGCTGATTCAGAGCGGAGAGAGGGCAGAGATTAGCAAAGTGGAGGCACGGAAAGTCTACTCCAGACTTGGAACTGCCAGGAGACTGGCACTCAGGATTTGGCCACAAAGAAGAATGTGAACAATTTAGGGTAGTGTAAAAGCAGGAAGCTGCTGGCTACCAATTAAGGTGAGAGAAGGGGAAATAATCTAGAGATTTCTTGCTCAAGGGTCAGGGAGAATGGTGATGGGCAATGAGCAGAACCCAAGGGTTGAGTTTGAAGAAGCTTTAGGACCCTCAGTTGGAGCTGTCCTGGAGTATGTGGAGCCAAGTCCAATTTAAGTCTCTTCTACCTATTTTGGGCTGTGTAACCTTAAGTTACTTTACAGTAACCTCAATTTCATCATCTGAAACAGTACCTCCTTCACTGGATTGTGGTAAGGCTTAAACAGTAATACAGGTGAAGTGCTTAGGATGAAACCTGGCATACAGGGGATGCTCAGTAAAAGTATTCATCATCATCATCATATTGAATGAGAGAGCTCAGGAATTCCATTTAAAGGAAGGGTAGAATTCCACCTGTCTCACCGTTCTGGACTCCTCACAGGCATTCACTGTAACTTGTTAACACTCCAGGCTTCAGTCCGGAATCTGTTGGTAATCAGCCCCAGGCTGAGGTTGAATCTGGCACATGGATCAGCTTTGTTCTCTGAACCCAAGCCGTCAGGGCTCTCTTGCCAGAATGTGTACCTGATACCTTCTCTCTATCTAGTCTAGAGTCTTTGTAGATAGAAAACCTTCATGTATAACCCTCCAGCTTGCCTTCTAAGAAGCAACAGAGTTAAGACGATTTTTTCTAGGTCAGTGGTTTAACCCAATTGTGGTCAGATTTTTTTTTCCTGACAGAAAAAAAATTCTTGACTTCATTTTATTCTTAAACATTTTAGAACAGTCCAGAGGAAGAAGTTGAAATAAAGAAGTTGAAAGATTTGGAGAAGTCTGTGGAGAAGATAGCTGACCAACTGGAAGAGTTGAGTAAAGAGCTTACTGGAATCCAGCAGGTAACCCTCTCCGTGGACTTTGTCGTTCTGCCTTCTATGAGAATTCTCTGGAGATACAAATATGTGGTTACAAGGGCGGACTTTGTTGTCAGACTCCCTGGGTTCAGACCCTGGCTCTATCCTTTCTGTTACTGTGGGCAAGTTTGCCTTTGTCTCAGGTTCCTCATCTGTAAAAAGGGAGTAATGATGGTACCTCCCTCTTAGGGCTGTTGTGGGGATTAAATTACATAATTTGAGCCTGACATATACTAAGTGCTTTGTAAGTGTTATCAACACTGTTATTTCCAAACCCCAGCCAGCATCCATTTGTGCTCCTAGGAGAACACCTGCTGTGCTAGGATCATGTGTCTAAAATAGAATAAGTAGCTTCTCTCAGTCTAGTCAGCTATAATGTATTTGGCAAGGCAAAGAACATTGTGTGGATTCATAGAAGGTCCAAGTTGACCATGATCTTGGGGTGGGCATAGGGGTCATCCTATTCAATTCCTTATAGTATTAGAGGTGGAGTACTGAAACCAAATAAGGATGAGGAACAGCCCCAAAGCACATACTTATTTATGATCCCTTCATTTTATAACATTTATAGATGTATGTTTGTGTTTTAATTACAAAAGTAATACATGCTGATTGTACATAGCTTTTAAGAAAACATGGGCACTAATATGAAAAATAATAATTACCTGTAAGACCCCCAACTCAAAGATAATCATTACTAAAAACTGGAATCTATTTTTTCATCTTAAAAAAATTGGTATAATGTTAGGTACACTTTGTTTGTAAATTGTTCCTTTATTGGTTTAAAAAATTGAACATTTTCCCATGTCATTAAAAATGATCATATGTAACCAAATCACTTTGCTGTATACCTGAAACGAACACAGTATTGTAAATCAACTATACCTAAATAAAGAAAAAATGTTTTGACTGAAAAAAAAAAGGTCATACTTTTCAAAACTTCCATAGTATTTATTTCATCATATGAATGGATCATGGTTTACCTAACCAATTCTCTATTATTCATCACCTAATGTTACTTTACCATTATGTATAGTGCTTCCTTTTTTTTTTTAACATCTTTATTGGAGTATAATTGCTTTACAGTGGTGTGCTAGTTTCTGCTTTATAACAAAGTGAATAAGCTATACATATACCCATATCCCCGTATCTCCTCCCTCCTCTGTCTCCCTCCCACCTTCCCTACCCCACCCCTCTGGGTGGTCCAAAGCACCGAGCTGATCTCCCTGTGCTATGCGGCTGCTTCCCACTAGCTATCTATTTTACATTTGGTAGTATATATAAGTCCATGCCACTTCGTCCCAGCTTACCCTTCCCCTTCCCCATGTCCTCAAGTCCATTCTCTACATCTGCATCTTTATTCCTGTCCTGCCCCTAGGTTCTTCAGAGCTATCTTTTTTTTTTTTTTAGATTCCATATATGTATATGTTTTAGCATATGGTATTTCTTTTTCTCATTCTGACTTCACTCTGTATGACAGACTCTAGGTCCATCCAACTCACTACAAATAACTCGATTTATTTACTTTTTATGGCTGAGTAATATTCCATTGTATATATGTGCCACATCTTCTTTATCCATTCATCTGTCGATGGACACTTAGGTTGCTTCCATGTACTGGCTATTGTAAATAGAGCTGCAGTAAATATTGTGGTATATGACTCTTTTTGAATTCTGGTTTTCTCAGGGTACATGCCCAGTAGTGGGATTACTGGCTGCTATGGTAGTTCTATTTTTAGTTTTTTAAGGAACCTCCATACTGTTCTCCATAGTGGCTCTATCAATTTACCTTCCTACCAACAGTGCAAGAGGGTTCCCTTTTCTCCACACCCTCTCCAGCATTTATTGTTTGTAGATTTTTTTTTTTTTTTTTTTTGCGGTACGCGGGCCTCTCACTGTTGTGGCCTCTCCCGTTGCGGAGCACAGGCTCTGGACACGCAGGCTTAGCGGCCATGGCTCACTGGCCCAGCCACTCCGCGGCATGTGGGATCTTCCCGGACCAGGTCACGAACCCGCGTCCCCTGCATCGGCAGGCGGCCTCTCAACCACTGCACCACCAGGGAAGCCCCCTCATTGTAGTTTTTCTTGTTTGTTTGTTTTTGTTTTTGTTTTTTTTGCGGTACGCGGGCCTCTCACTGTTGTGGCCTCTCCCGTTGCGGAGCACGGGCTCCAGACGCGCAGGCTCAGTGGCCATGGCTCACGGGCCCAGCCGCTCCGCGGCATGTGGGATCTTCCCGGAACGGGGCACGAACCTGTGTCCCCTGCATCGGCAGGCGGACTCTCAACCACTGCGCCACCAGGGAAGCCCCTCATTGTAGTTTTGATTTGCATTTCTCTAATGATTAGTGATGTTGAGCATCCTTTCATGTGTTTGTTGGCAATCTGTATATCTTCTTTGGAGAAATGTCTATTTAGGTCTTCTGCCCATTTTTGGATTGGGTTGTTTGTTTTTTTGATATTGAGCTACATGAGCTGCTTGTAAATTTTGGGGATCAATCCTTTGTCAGTTGCTTCATTTGCAAATATTTTCTCCCATTCTGAGGGTTGTCTTTTCGTCTTGTTTATGGTTTCCTTTGCTGTGCAAAAGCTTTTAAGTTTCATTAGGTCCCATTTGTTTATTTTTGTTTTTATTTCCATTTCGCTAGGAGGTGGGTCAAAAAGGATCTTGCTGTGATTTATGTCATAGAGTGTTCTGCCTATGTTTCCCTCTAAGAGTTTGATAGTGTCTGGCCTTACATTTAGGTCTTTAATCCATTTGAGTTTATTTTTGTGTATGGTGTTAGGGAGTGTTCTAATTTCATTCTTTTACATGTACCTGTCCAGTTTTCCCAGCGCCACTTATTGAAGAGGCTGTCTTTTCTCCATTGTATATTCTTGCCTCCTTTATCAAAGATAAGGTAACCATACGTGCATGGGTTTATCTCTGGGCTTTCTATCCTGTTCCATTGATCTGTATTTCTGTTTTTGTGCCAGTACCATACTGTCTTGATTACTGTAGCTTTGTAGTATAGTCTGAAGTCCGGGAGCCTGATTCCTCCAGCTCGTTTTTCTTTCTCAAGATTGCTTTGGCTATTCGGGGTCTTTTGTGTTTCCATACAAATTGTGAAACTTTTTGTTTTAGTTCTGTGAAAAGTGCCGTTGGTAGTTTGATAGGGATTGCGTTGAATCTGTAGATTGCTTTGGGTAGTATAGTCATTTTCACAATATTGATTCTTCCAATCCAAGAACATGGTATATCTCTCCATCTCTTCATATCATCTCTAATTTATTTCATCAGTGTCTTATAGTTTTCTGCATACAGGTCTTTTGTCTCCTTAGGTAGGTTTATTCTTAGGTATTTTATTCTTTTTGGTGCAATGGTAAATGGGCGGTTTTCCTTAATTTCTCTTTCACATTTTTCATCATTAGTGTGTAGGAATGCAAGAGATTTCTGTGCATTAATTTTGTATCCTGCTACTTTACCAAATTCATTGATTATCTCTAGCAGTTTTCTGGTAGCATCTTTAGGATTTTCTACGTACGGTATCATGTCATCTCCAAACAGTGACAGCTTTACTTCTTCCTTTGCAATTTGGATTCCTTTTATTTCCTTTTCTTCTCTCATTACTGTGGCTAAAACTTCCAAAATTATGTTGAAGAAAGGTGGTGAGAGTGGGCCACCTTGTCTTGTTCCTGATCTTAGCGAAAATGGTTTCAGTTTTTCACCATTGAGAACGATGTTGGTTGTGGGTTTGCCATATATGGCCTTTATTATGTTGAGGTAAGTTCCCTCTATGCCTTCTTTCTGGAGGGTTTTTATCATAAATGGGTGTTGAAGTTTGTCAAAAGCTTTTTCTTCATCTATTGAGATGATCATATGGTTTTTATCCTTCAATTTGTTAATATGGTATATCACATTAGTTGATTTGTGTATATTGAAGAATCCTTGCATTCCTGGGATAAACCCCACTTGATCATGGTGTATGATCCTTTTAATGTGTTATTGGATTTTGTTTGCTAGTATTTTGTTGAGGATTTTTGCATCTATGTTCATCAGTGATATTGGCCTGTAGTTTTCTTTCTTTGTGACATCTTTGTCTCATTTTGGTATCAGGGTGATGGGGGCCTTGTAGAATGAGTTTCCGAGTGTTCCTCCCTCTGCTATATTTTGGAAGAGTTTGAGAAGCACAGGTGTTAGCTTTTCTCTAAATGTTTGATAGAATTCACCTGTGAAGCCATCTGGTCCTGGGCTTTTGTTTGTTGGAAGATTTTTAATCACAGTCTCAATTTCAGTGCTTGTGAATGGTCTGTTTATATTTCCTATTTCTTCCTGGATCAGTCTCAGAAGGTTGTGCTTTTCTAAGAATTTGGCCATTTCTTCCAGGTTGTCCATTTTATTGGCATAGAGTTGCTTGTAGTAATCTCTCATGATCCTTTGTATTTCTGCAGTGTCAGTTGTTACTTCTCCCTTTTCATTTCTAATCTATTGATTTGAGTCTTCTCCCTTTTGTTCTTGTTGAGTCTGGCTAATGGTTTATCAATTTTGTTTATCTTCTCAAAGAACCAGCTTTTAGTTTTATTGATGTTTGCCATTGTTTCCTTCATTTCTTTTTCATTTATTTCTGTTGTGATCTTTATGATTTCTTTCCTTCTGCTAACTTGGGAGTTTTTTCGTTCTTCTTTCTCTAATTACTTTAGGTGTAAGGTTAGGTTGTTTATTTGAGATGTTTCTTTTTTCTTGAGGTAGGATTGTATTGCTGTAAACTTCCCCCTTAGAACTGCTTTTGCTGCATTCCATAGGTTTGGGATAGTCGTGTTTTCATTGTCATTTGTTTCTAGGTATTTTTTGATTTCCTCTTTGATTTCTTCAGTGATCTCTTGGTTATTAAGTAGTGTATTGTTTAGTCTCCATATGCTTGTATTTTTTACAGATTTTTTTTCCTGTAATTGTTATCTAGTCTCATAGCTTTGTGGTTGGAAAAGACACTTGATATGATTTCAATTTTCTTAAATTTACCAAGGCTTGATTTGTGACCCAAGATATGATCTATCCTGGAGAATGTTCCATGAGCACTTGAGAAGAAAGTGTATTCTTTTGTTTTTGGATGGAATGTCCTATAAATATCAATTAAGTCCATCTTGTTTAATGTATCATCTAAAGCTTGTGTTTCCTTATTTGTTTTCTGTTTGGATGATCTGTCCATTGGTGAAAGTGGGTGTGGAAGTCCCCTACTGTGATTGTGTTGCTGTCAATTTCCCCTTTTATGGCTGTTAGCATTTGCCTTATGTACTGAGGTGCTCCTATGTTGGGTGCATAAATATTTACAATTGTTATATCTTCTTCTTGGATTGATCCCTTGATCATTATGTAGTGTCCTTGTCTCTTATAATAGTCTTTATTTTAACGTCTGTTTTATCTGATATGAGACTTGCTACTCCAGCTTTCTTTTGATTTTCATTTGCATGGAATATCATTTTCCATCCCCTTACTTTCAGTCTGTATGTGTCCCTAGGTCTGAAGTGGGTCTCTTGTAGACAGCATATATATGGGTCTTGTTTTTGTATCCATTCAGCCAGTCTGTGTCTTTTGGTTGGAGCATTTAATCCATTTACATTTAAGGTAATTATCGATATGTTTGTTCCTATTACCATTTTCTTAATTGTTTTGGGTTTGTTATTGTAGGTCTTTTCCTTCTCTTGTGTTTCCTGCTTAGAGAAGTTCCTTTAGCATTTGTTGTAAACCTGGTTTGGTGGTGCTGAATTCTCTTAGCTTTTGCTTGTCTGTAAAGGTTTTAATTTCTCCATCAAATCTGAATGAGATCCTTCCTGGGTAGAGCAATCTTGGTTGTAGGTTTTTCCCTTTCATCACTTTAAATATGTCCTGCCATTCCCTTCTAGTTTGCAGAGTTTCTGCTGAAAGATCAGCTGTTAACCTTATGGGGATTCCCTTGTATGTTATTTGTTGTTTTTCCCTGCTTTTAATAGTTTTCCTTTGTGTTTAATTTTGGTAGTTTGATTAATGTGTGTCTTGGCATGTTTCTCCTTGGGTTTATTCTGTATGGGACTCTTTGCACTTCCTGGACTTGACTATTTCCTTTCCCGTATTAGGGAAGTTTTCAACTATAATCTCTTCAAATATTTTTTCAGTCCCTTTCTTTTTCTCTTCTTCTTCTCGGACCCCTATAATTCGAATGTTGGTGCGTTTTTTTTTTTAAATTAATTTATTTTTTTATGTTTGGCTGTGTTGTGTGTTCGTTGCTGTGCGCGGGCTTTCTCTAGTTGCTGCGAGCGGGAGCTACTCTTCGTTGCAGTGCGTAGGATTCTTATGGCAGTGGCTTCTCTTGCTGCAGAGCACTGGCTCTAGGCACACGGGCTTCAGTAGTTGTGGCACACAGGCTCAGCAGTCGTGGCTTGTGGGCTCTAGAGCACAGGCTCAGTAGTTGTGGCACACAGGCATAGTTGCTCCATGGCATGTGGGATCTTCCCCAACTAGGGCTCGAACCCATGACCCCTGCACTGGCAGGCAGATTCTTAACCACTGCGCCATCAGGGAAGCCCTGTTGGTGCATTTAATATTATCCCAGTGGTCTCTAAGCCTGTCCTCAGTTCTTTTTTTTCCTTTCTTTTCTGTGGTACGCGGGCCCCTCTCACTGTTGTGGCCTCTCCCGTTGCGGAGCACACGCTCCGTTCGCGCAGGCTTAGCAGCCATGGCTCACAGGCCCAGCCGCTCCGTGGCACGTGGGGTCTTCCCAGACCGGGGCACGAACCAGTGCCCGCTGCATCGGCAGGTGGACTCTCAACCACTGTGCCACCAGGGAAGCCCTGTCCTCAATTCTTTTCATTCTTTTTTCTTTATTCTGCTCTGAGGTAGTTATTTCCACTATTTTATCTTCCAGGTCACTTATCCATTCTTCTGCCTCAGTTATTCTGCTATTGATTCCTTCTAGAGAATCTTAAATTTCATTTATTGTGTTGTTCATCATTGTTTGTTTGCTGTTTAGGTCTTCTAGTCCTTGTTAAACGTTTCTTGCATTTTCTGTATTCTATTTGCAAGATTTTGGATCATCTTTACTATCATTTCTCTGAATTCTTTTTCAGGTAGACTGCCTATTTCCTCTTCATTTGTTTGGTCTGATGGTTTTTTACCTTGCTCCTTCATCTGCTGTGTGTTTCTTTGTCTTCTCATTTTGCTTAACTTACTGTGTTTGGGGTCTCCTTTTCGCAGGCTTCAGGTTCATAGTTCCCGCTGTTTTTGGTGTCTGCCCCCAGTGGCTAAGGTTGGTTCAGTGGGTTGTGTGGGCTTACTGGTGGAGGGGACTAGTGCCTGTGTTCTAGTGGACGAGGCTGGATCTTGTCTTTCTGGTGGGCAAGACCGTGTTTTGGGGTGTCTGTGACCTTATTATGATTTTATGCAGACTCTCTGCTAATGGATGGGGTTGTGTTCCTGTCTTGCTAGTTGTTTGGCATAGGGTGTTCAGCACTGTAGCTTGCTGGTCATTGAGCGGAGTTGGGTCTTAGTGTTGAGATGGAGATCTCTGGGAAAGCTTTCACCATTTGATATTACAAGGAGCCGGGAGGTCTCTGGTGCACCAGTGTCCTGAACTTGGCTCTCCCACCTCAGAGGCAGAGGCCTGACACCCGACCGGAGCACCAAGACCCTGTCAGCCACATGGCTCAGAAGAAAAGGGAGAAAAAAAGAAAGAAAGGAAGGAAAGAAAAGAAAGTTATTAAAATAAAAAATAATTATTAAAAATTAAAAATTAAAAAATAGTAAAAAAAAAAAAAAAGAGAGAAGAAAGAAGGAAAGAAAGAAAGAAGAGAGCAACCAAACCAAAAAACAAATCCACCAGTGATAACAAGCGCTAAAAACTATACAAAAAAAAAAATGGACAGCTAGAACCCTAGGACAAATGGTAAAAGCAAAGCTATACAGACAAAATCACACACAGAAGCATACACATACACACTCACAAAAAGAGAAAAAGGAAAAAAAATATGTATATATTTTAAAAAAAGAAAAAAAAAGGAAGAAGAAAGCAACCAAATCAATAAACAAATCTACCAATGATAATAAACTCTAAATACTAAACTAAGATAAACATAAAACCAGGAACAAATTAAATGCAGACAGCAAACCCCAAGTCTACAGTTGCTCCCAAAGTCGACCGCCTCAGTTTGGGATGATTCGTTGTCTATTCAGGTATTCCACAGATGCAGGGTCATGAGGTTGATTGTGGAGATTTAGTCCACTGCTCCTGAGGCTGCTGGGAGAGATTTCCCTTTCTCTTCTTTGTTCGCACAGCTCCTGGGGTTCAGCTTTGGATTTGGCCCCGCCTCTGCGTGTAGGTCGCTGGAGGGCGTCTGTTCTTCGCTCAGACAGGACAGGGTTAAAGGAGAAGCTGATTAGTGGGCTCTCGCTCACTCAGGACGGGGGGAGGGAGGGGTACGGATGCGGGGCGAGCCTGCGGCGTCAGAGGCCAGAGTGATGTTGCACCAGCCTGAGGCGCGCTGTGCGTTCTCCCGGGGAAGTTGTCCCTGGATCCCGGGACCCTGGCAGTGGCGGGCGGCACAGGCTCCCCGGAAGGGAGGTGTGGATAGTGACCTGTGCTTGCACACAGGCTTCTTGGTGGCTGCAGCAGTAGCTTTAGCGTTTCATGCCCATCTCTGGGGTGCGCGCTGATAGCCGCGGCTCACGCCTGTCTCTGGAGCTCGTTTACGCGGTGCTCTGAATCCCCTCTCCTTGCGCACCCCCGAAACAACGGTCTCCTTACTCTTAGGCATGTCCAGACTTTTCCCGGACTCCCTCCCGGCTAGCTGTGGCGCACTAGCCCCCTTCAGGCTGTGTTCACGCAGCCAACCCCAGTCCTCTCCTTGGGATCTGACCTCCGAAGCCCAAGCCTCAGCTCCCAGCCTCCGCCCACCCTGGAGGGTGAGCAGACAAGCCTCTCGGGCTGGTGAGTGCTGGTCAGCACGGATCCTCTATGCAGAAATCTCTCCGCTTTGCCCTCTGCACCCCTGTTGCTGCGCTCTCCTCCGTGGCTCTGAAGCTTCCCCTCCCCACCATCCCCCATCTCCGCCAGTGAAGGGGCTTCCTAGTGTGTGGAAACCTTTCCTCCTTCACAGCTCCCTCCCACTGGTGCAGGTCCCGTCCCTATTCTTTTGTCTCTGTTTTTTCTTTTTTCTTTTGCCCTACCCAGGTACGTGGGGAGTTTCTTGCCTTTTGGGAAGTCTGAGGTCTTCTGCCAGCGTTCAGTAGGTGTTCTGTAGGAGTTGTTCCACATGTAGATGTATTTCTGATGTATTTGTGATCTCCACGTCTTACTCCTCTGCCATCTTGAAGCCATAATGCTTCTTTGAACGTCCTCGGACATAAATCTTTTTTGACCATTTCCGATTTTTTTGGTAGGATAAATTCTTTAAGTTGGAATTGCCAGCTAATATATACTACATGTTGTCAAATCTGCATCTGTAGCCTATGGCTTTTATTTCCTCAGAGATACCTGCTGTCCACCTGTTGTCACCAGCTAACTGGTCATTAGGCCAAGCATTGTGAATAAACAGAGAGACAATTTAATAAAAATAATGTAAGTGCTGCCATTTGTTAGCATACATACATCTGTGTCAGGAATTCTATTAAAGGTCTACATTATTTCTCTTTATCCTCATGGTAACCCTCTGGGATGTGGGTATCATGATCTCCATTTTAAAGATGAGAACACCGAGGCACAGATAGGTAAAGAACTTGCTCAAGGTCACAAGCCAGTACAGTGCAGTCAGAGTTGAAGCCCAGGCCTATCAAACTCTAAACCCTGTGCTCTTAATGTCTGCTTCTCGTGTGCAGGTATACACTAGTGACTGGGGGCTTCACCAGAGCCAGGCCTCCACAGGCATTTGTGACCCCAGTGGACAGTGTAAGATAGACCATGTAATGGCCTGCAGCCTACTACAGTGCTTGGGGTGGCCCAGGGCCAGCTTTTCTGTTTTTCCTAAGAGGTGAAGTTGCAGGCCTGAGGTCTGGCCCAGCCTGTTGGGGAATGTGGACTCAGGGTGTGGCTGCTTCATCAGTGCCTTGGCTTGGAGTTTTCCATCAGCCTCAAGGAACCTTTGCAATAATGCATCATTCCTCCACAGGGTTTTCTGGCCAAGGATTTGCAAGCTGAAGCTCTCTGCAAACTCGACAGGAGAGTAATAGCCACAGTCGGGCAGTTTATGAAGATCTTGGAAGAGATTGACACACTAGTAAGTAAATATTCAGCTGAGAAGAACTAGTTTCCTTTGACTATTTTTCAGTCAGTTTCACTCTTTCAGTATCGCACTCACTGCCTGAGGGTATTGAGCACCTATTGCGTACCAGACACTGCTAGGTCTTTGGTGAATACACAGAAAGGTAAGATGGTTCCTGATTTCTCCTGTCCCACCAACATAGGGCTTTTGTCATATTATTTATGTATTTATTTATTTATTTTGGCCACGGCATGTGGGATCTTAGTTCCCCGATCAGGGATTGAAGCCATGCCCCTGCATTGGGAGTGCAGAATCTTAACCACTGGACTGCCAGGGAAGTCCCTGTTATTTTTATTTATGTATGCCAGTAGCATCTAATCCTCAGGAAGCTGGGATGGTCCATGATCTCATGGTTAGAGAAACACAGGGCTTAACTTTTGTAACACATGTGTCTGACATTTCACTGAGCTCATTAACTGTACAGAATTCAGTCAGACCCAGCTCCTGTGAGGCTGTTGGGAATCATCGATGCCACGCTCCCTCTTAGAGATGACACAGTAATGATATCTCTAGCCTAAACTACTCTGCTTGGGATTCTTGGGGGGAGGTGGTAAAGAAGAAGCAAAAAAGCACTGTGCTTTTCCTGCCACCCTGAGCTCATGGTCCAGCCAGGGCACGATATCCATGTACAGGAAACAGTGAGAGGACAAAGTCCATGTTATAGATCTATGGCCCCAACACCAAGAACAAAGGGAGCTTGTATAGGGGTGAGAGCCATGGGAAGGGCCATGTAGGGTACAGATCCAGGGAAGTGATTCCTGAAAATGCATGTCATTCACATTAGTGACCTGTGGCCTGTTCGGTATACTGTAGGTATTTCTGACGTGTTATGTCATTTTCACTGAGGATTATTTATACGTCAACTTATTCTTCCATAGGTTCTGCCAGAAAATTTCAAAGACAGTCGAATGAAAAGGAAGGGTTTGGTGAAAAAGATTCAGGTGAGTTGTGTGGTAGGGCATCACAAAGTGTAATGTGTTGGTGCATGTATCTGTTCAAAGTAGGGTAGAGTACAAGTGTGGTGTGACCTCTCTTTGGTTGTTACATCTCAGCATGAACCCAGAACCTAAGAGAAGAGCTGCTTTCATGTCCCTGTAATTAAATTTGGATTTAAACTAATTGAGAAGGAAGATGGCTGGAGAGCAGATAGGGCTGACATGTTATACTGATCCGATGGACAGGACCCCCTGAAATCGTGCAGTTGCAGTGGCCTGGCTTCCTGTCCTCAGCACCCTTTGGGGGTTGTTGGCATAGAGCACTGTCAGAAGCCCTGGTCCTGTGCTTCCTCTACCTCCCCCTCCTTCCTCTGGAGCCCAGGCCATCTCCATCCCTGCACACCTTTTTCAGCCTGAGTCAGTCGCCCAGGGGTTCCCCAGAGTGGCTGGGCAAAGAGCCTTTTGCAGGTGGGGCTGGCAGGGGTGCCTGGCCCCGAGTGGGCCCTTACTGCTCTGCATTTACCTTGTAGGCGTTCCTAGCTGCATGTGATACAGTGGAGCAGAGCATCTGCCAGGAGATGGAGCGACTGCAGGCCACTAACTTGGCCTTGGCTGACTGAGGTGAGGTGGAGAAGGTTGCGCTGCCTTGAAGAACAGCTCCACCAGCTCTGCACTCTCTGGAACAGAAGTTACGTGCTTTTCCCGGGGCTGCTGGGGACAACTGGCTGATTGCAAGTTTTCCTTCTCTTATACCTGCTCTCAGTGAACACTTGTCTGTGCAATCTTAGCGCACCTGTCAGTTTCTCATTCCGTCTGTGTATATCTGTGCTGTCCAGCAGCCCACCTTGTCTGGAGAGGGCCTCCTCTGCCCAAGTCTTCCCAGCTTTTTTGACCTTTGGATGCTTTCTTTGGGCTGGTGAGAGCTCTCATTTGTCCTGGGGTAGTTCTGGGTTTATCAGCTATCCTGTCTTCAGATACATGAGGCCTTTTTGCCCTTATGATCCCATAGTCCCATCTGTGTAAACCAGAATCACCAGGAGGCTACATCTGGTCAGGAATGTTAGGAATGGCTGAGAACAGGTGTTTGGCACACAGGTAGTCCAAGTATCTCTCATTGTGACCTAATTCTGGAACAGCTGGCTGGGTTGTGGGTTCATAGACCCTGTCTTCACCCCCCAGTGACCCTGACCAGTCACAGGCCGTGAGGTCTCGGGGCCGCTCCTGGACTGGGGCCTGTGGTTGATCCATGGGCTTCCTTGTCCCCAAGCAGATCTCTAGGAGGTTACAGCCCAGAGTTGACTAAGTCTCTGCTCGAAACCGGGTCACAACCATGGCTTAGGAGGGGCAGAGAAGAGAGACAGAGTGAATAATAAAGCAGGCAGGTAGTGAGGGCCACCATAAACTTCTCAGGAGTTCCTTCAAAGGCATTTCTGTTAACTGTACCCTTCTGAGATCTACATGTCCTTCGAGTTCTTCGAGGCTGTTTTTGTCTGTTTTGTGGCCTTTTTCCCCTTCATTGTTATTTAAAAAATAAAACAGTTTATATATACGTCAGCAAGCAGAAGAGTGTTTAGACTTTTTTTTCCTTTTGGTAGATGAAGTATGGGAAGCAAAAGCCTTCTGAGGTTCTAGTCTAGTTATGTTATAAAGTTGAGAGTGGCCCTGTGTGCTGGAATGCTTAAACAGGTCAGCGGCCATCACCCCATTTTTTCACACAGTGCCCAGGAGACAGGCTTCCAACAGGCCACTCTGAGGTCAACCTTCTTTGGCAGAGAGGGAGTCTGTGAAGTCCCAGGCATTTAGGGCTGCATGGGTGGGACTAGGACAAGGTGGTGGTTAGGGGTGGACAAATGGACGAGGCTTGGGGCCCGGCCCGCCCACCCCCAGCTTTAATCAGAGCAGTCCAGTATTTCTCTGTTTCTAGGTAGTAGCTGTGTGGCCTTGAGCCCCAGCACGTTCCTGTGTGCCAGATACCACTCTAAGTTCTTGAGGTGTATTGGTCATTTAATCCTTACACAATCTAGGAGGTAGACAGATACTATCCCTGTTTTATAGATGAGCTCAGGTAATTTGCTCACAATCACAGAGTAAGTGACAAAGCCAGGACACAAACTGGGTAGCTTGAGTCCGAGCCTAAGTCCTTAATCTCTGCCAGTTTGCCTCCCAACTAACATGGGGTTGCTCACACCCTCTCATTTTCTCTTTTTCTTCTATTTATCTCCCATGTTGGCCTCTGCAGCTCCCCTCTGGCCCTCTCCAGTTCATTCTCCACAGAGCAGCTGAGTGATCATGAAGTACACAAATTACCATGTCAGTCCCCTGCTTAAAAACCTCAGAGGCCAAGGTCCGTACCCTGCTCCCTTCTCATCTCGGGCCACTCTCCTGTTTGTTCTCTGCTGTCAGCCACTCTGGTCTAGTTCAGGCCCTCAGGTGCTCTGTGCCCTCTCCCGCCCTGGGGTCTTTGCAGACGCTGTTCCTCTGCTTGGACAGCTCCACGCCATCCTTCCCCTTCCCCTACCCCTGTCCTAGGCGACTCCTGTTCATGCTTCAGAACGTAAACGTCTCTTCATGGAGAAACCTCACCTACTACTGTCTGAGAACATCAAGGCTCCAGGTGACATCCTCTCACAGTTTGTCATGACTTTTTACGATAAACAGCGTTTATCATGGTCTATGATGATTTATTTGTGGGATTATTTGATTAATATTTGCCTTTATGCTAGACTGTGAGTTCCTTGGGTTAAGGAGCTTCTTTGTCTTGTTAACAGTGTATTTCAAGCATATTGTCTGGTTTATATTAGATGCTCAATAAATATTTGGAGAATGAATGAATGTTGACCGCACACATTAATAGTGAAATTTCCACTGCTGCACTCACCCACTGAAGCTCCGTCAGCACTGGGATTTATAGCATCTGCTAGCCACTGTCTTATTTAAGGGTGGGCTGCCCAGCACATGTGCAGGGTAGTAACACGGCCCACTCACATAGATCTGCACATCTACAGGGCATCTCTGCCTATGAACAGGGAAAGAGTACACCTCAGTTGCCCACTTGCGCATAACATGATCAGTCCTGCCGCAGGGGAACAAATGGGGCTCTGTGATCCCACAAACATCCTTCAGCCTCACAGAGTTGGAAGAATTCTCCCACACATTTTCTGTTCAGTCAATTATTTCTGCTTATCCTTCGAGGCACAGCTTAAAGTTTGTCCCCTCAGGCTTCCCTGGTGGCGCAGTGGTTGAGAGTCCGCCTGCCGATGCAGGGGATGTAGGTTTGTGCCCCGGTCCGGGAAGATCCCACATGCCACAGAGCGGCTGGGCCTGTGAGCCATGGCCGCTGAGCCTGCGTGTCCGGAGCCTGTGCTCTGCAATGGGAGAGGCCACAACAGTGAGAGGCCCGTGTACCACAAAAAAAAAAAAAAAAAAAAGTTTATCCCCTCTGAGAAGCCCTTCTTCACCTGGTAGTCAGGACTCTTAGTTGAAAACACCACAAACCTATTCCAGAGAGATTGTTGAAATAGAAAATTTGTTGGTAGGATGTTATCTCATGTAACTTTGGGAAGTTCAAGGGCAGTTGGGCTCCAGGAACACAAATGCTGCCTGAAATTTCTGTCTGTATCTCATTGCATGTCACTACCAGAGAGGAACTGCCTCTGTTTCCTTCTTTCTTTTCTTTCTTTCTTTCTTTCTC
Organism: Tursiops truncatus; assembly: GCF_011762595.2. NCBI lineage: Eukaryota > Metazoa > Chordata > Mammalia > Artiodactyla > Delphinidae > Tursiops > Tursiops truncatus. The sequence continues at coordinate 35,623,720 of NC_047039.1, forward strand.
TCTCTCTCTCCCTCTCTCCCTCTCTCCCTCTCTCCCTCTCTCCCTCTCCCCCTCCCCCTCCCCCTCCCCCTCCCCCTCTCCCTCTCTCTCTTTCTCTCTTTCTCTCTTTCTTTCTTTCTTTCTTTCTTTCTTTCTTTCCTTTATTGGAGTATAATTGTTTTACATTGGTGTGTGTTTTCTTATTTCTGATTTGAAAAATCTGGAGAATAATCTTCTGGCCAATCAGCAGTGGCCATGCCAGCAGGGTCACATGCCATAGACAGGCCTTTGGGGCCCACACTTACATTTCAGGGTGGTTCCCAGAGACAGGGCCACAGTTTCCATACCTGTAAAGTAGGGAATTAGGTCTTTCTTTCTGTGTGGTGTTCTGGCACATTGCTCAGGCTTAACCTTTGTGATTCCTCATCATGTGAGTGGAAGCCTGGGAGGGGAGGGTCACTGAGGAGAAGCTTGGCTGAGCTCTGCCACTTGGGTCTAAGAGGGGCTTCCCACTTAGGGCAGAGACTTAGATGTCACCAATATCCACTCTTCCTACACTAAGTGAACTACTAATTTGCAGCTTAATACGTGGCCAACCAGATAAAATAATATTTCCCAGTCTTTTTGCACTAGCATGGCCAAGAGACTACATTTTAGCCAATGGGTTGTGTGTACATCTTAGGGAAGCATCGTCAGATGCAGTAGAGTGCCCCTTCCCCGTCTCTGTGGGCTGAGTGTAGACATGATGGTTGGAATTGAAGCGGCTATTCGGACATTGGGGTGGAAACTGATAAGGATAGCAGAGTATAATATAAAAGGAACATGAAGTTAGCATACTACATACGTCTGTGTGTGAGAGAAATTAACTTCTATCTGTTTAAGCCACTGTTATTTTGGCTTTTTGGTCTCTCACAGCCAGACTTAATCCTATACCAACCCTATGCAGGTGGGAAACAAGTTTCTATTGTCAATAGCCATAGAAGGGCCTTACAGGTGACCTCTCAGTCCCTGCTACCTGCAGACCTATCAGCAACAATTCCTGCCCAGGTTCCCATTTCAGTGGTCCAGGGAATGCTGGTTCCTGTCCTCCCTGCTCCCACTGTCCTCCCAGTGTGTGTTTTCCCACCGAGCATTTCCTGCTCCAGCTGCCTGCCCTGGAGCAGGAATCTGAGTCTGTGTGACCCTGCTGCCGCCTGCCAGGCCCCTCTCCACACTCTTCTGCCCACCACCTCCACCACTACCAAAAGGCTCCTCCTGTAAGCTTTGGCCAAGAGCGGGTATCTGACATATACCACAGGCTGGGATCTCTGTCTATGGTGGGATTTCCCAATGCTACGTGTCCCTGTGGGCCATTGTGTGAGTGCCTGTGAGCTGTGTGTGTCCAATGTCAACATATTTAACAACCAGTCAGAATGGACGTTGACCAAAAGAGAAGAGCAGGGTCTGGACATGATCCTGCTATGGTGGCCAGGGTGCAGGGGGACACTTAAGGGCTTGGGGCAGCACCTGTTGTCAACAATTATAGACCTGGTTCAGTATTGTAATAAGCAGTCAGATGTATGATGAATACCACCTGAATATCAGCCATGATAGTGTCGACATGTGGCGGGGGCGGTCTGTGTGTGTGTGTGTGTGAGTGAGATTTGGGGTGCTGGTACAGCCCAGGGAGAAAACTATGAGGGGTGTGGGACCCTCCCAAAGGCTGTTCGAGGCTGGGCCTTGCAGTGGCAGAGGGTACAGATTTCACTTAGGTTCTTGACCTCAGTGACAGGCCAGGCTGGGGCACACAGGAGCACTGCATAGAGCCCTGGGGACAGGGACTGACTCTCAGAGTCGTGACCCCCTCGAGAAGGCAGAAGATGCCTGGGACCTCTAGGGGAACATGTGACAGGGTTGAGGAGCATCAGAGTGATGGAGAGGACATCAGATTCAGAGTAGGGAGGACAGCAAAACTCCCCGCTATGCCAGCCTCCTCCCCAGGATCCCCAGAGACACTGACCTGCTTGGCCAGGTTGTGCTGAATCTTTTATTTCATGTCACATCCTCTCCATGCCCACCACGGTTCTCCAGCCTGAAGCTTCATGGCTCAAGGGGCTCCTGTGGGGTTAGCATTTGCCATCGTTCATGATCTGGATGTCCTGTCTTTTTTCTAGGATCACAGCAGACAAGGATGAGGCCACCTCCTCAGGAACAGTAATGTACCCTTCAGGAACCCTGGCCCAGTCCAGACCCCCTGCTGAGCTCTGCCCACCCACCCAGTGTACAGTGCGGGGGAGGTCCCAGGGCTCCCTGGGCATATCCTTCTACAGCTTTTCCCTCTGTACACCCTCCCCTGGGGCGGTTTCAGCTTCCTGGGCTTTCAACCACCTCTGCATGCTGTTGGCCACAAATCTGTCTCTGGCCTGGACCTCTGTCTTAGACTCCAGGCCTGTTCATGTGATTGTCCATTGTACATCGCCGCTGGGTTGTCCCAGAGGCTCCACTGTCCACGAACATCATCACCTCACAAACCTGCCACGCACACCCTGCCCCCTGCCACATGACACCACCAGCCACCCAAGCCTACAAGTTAGAAACCAGCATGTTGCTCTTGCTTCCTTCCTGCCTGTCAACCCCTCACATCCAATCTCACAGCTTGTCGATTCTACTCCCAATGTAACCATGAGCCTTTAATTATCATGATTGTTTTCCAAGTTAGGACACTGTCCATCTGTCTAGAGTATTGCAGCTTCCAAAGACTTTCTTCTCTTCTGTGTTCTCACTTAGCTCTGGCCGGCTCAAGGTCTTATGAATGAAGAAATGAGACCAAACAGGAGATCCGATGTACCAAGGTCATATTCCGGCCCTGCTTGCTCTAGACTCATTTCTTGCCTCTCCCCCATTCTCCTTTAAATGAGAATGTCCTCCACCATACCCACCTTCTTATATTTCCTCAAATATAAACTTTCTTTCCCTTCTAGATCTTTCCAAACTCATTTCTCTACTTGGAATTACCTTCCCTTGTTTCTTCTTTTTCCTACCTAGTTTCTACTTATCCCTCAGGGCTGAGCTGAGGTGTCGCCTCCCCTGGGAAGTCTTCCCTGCCTTGTCCTTGCCTGGTACCCACAGTACCCTGTGCGCCCCCATCTGGGCCTTTAGCATTCTGTGCTGCTGTTGGCTGACCTTCAGCTTGGCTTCCCCCTTAGACTGACTGTTTGCCCCAGGAGCCGGTAATGCTGTCTAGCTTATTATGCCCTGTTGTATCCCCAGTGCCCGGCACACAGTAGGTGTTCAATAAATAATTGTTGACTGGAGGAATAAATGAACAAATAAGGTCACCTAGTCAGTCGGGGGCAGAACAAGGAAAAGAGCCCAGAGTTTCTACCCGAACCCTGAACCCCCAACCAGTGGGACTTTCTGCTTGGAACCATGTGCCTTCTTTTGATTTATACTTGCACTCACTCTGTTACGGGCAAATGTTGGAGGACTCTTCCCAGGCCAAGTGTGAGTGAAGGAAGAAGCAGGTCAAGACCTGCTCCTTTCAGACTCATATGCACCACAGATGGGGCCCACCCAAGCCAACCCAGGGGAAGGTGGGGGGGTGGACTTACATGCGAGCCAAGCAGAGCTTGCATTCACTGTCATACGTGACCCCGTCAGTGCCACAAACTGGGTCATATATCTAGGGGCAGACTGGAGATTCTGCCATGTGCTCACAGATGGGCTGTGGAAGAGAGGAAGGGGGAGGCGCTCAGGGATTCGGAGGCAGAGAGGAGGGAACTGGGGGCTCTGCTTGCAGCCAGGCGGGGATCTCCACGGAGGAGCCAGATTCAAGAAGGCCCCAGTGTGGGTCCAAAGAGCATGAAACCAACCACTCAGGGCCCTTTGGCACGTTTGCTTATGTGTGTGTACACGACCGTGGACCGTGGGTGTGTACGTAAGTGTGTACCTATATCTGCTGAGCCCAAGTATGCGGGCATCCAGGTGAGTGCCTGTCTTTATGGGCTCACACACTCCTCACGGGGTCTAATAGAACCCTGCTGCTGGTCCTATTGAGGACCCCGGGAGACGGAACCACCCATCATTCCTAGGAGGCCCCGCCTCCCTGGGGGCTCCTGAACTCACCCTGGTCCGCATGACCTATCAGGCCCCTAGTATGAGAAGGCTGGAGAAATGGGACTTAATTGAAGCTCAGTCTGAAAGGGTTTCAAGCTAGCCCTGAGGTCAGGGTCAGAATTGGGTCAGGACTAGGATTGGGGTCTGGGGTAGGGATATGGTGAGGGGGGCAGTGCCCTGCAGCAGTGAAGGCCCCAGGCCTGAGAGACCTGAGCTCTGCACTGATTAGCCGTGAATCTTTGGCAAAGCGGGTGGGCCTGCTCAGCCTGGAAGGGCTAACCTGGGGAGCATGCATGCTCAGGAGGCCACCCTGGCCACTGCGGAGCCATTGAAGTTGTATGAGCAGGAGTGTAAAGAAGAAGCAGCCCGGTTTCCCAGCATGGATGAGAGGGCTCCCCTCTGCAGAAGGAAGGCCAGATCAGCAGCCCTGAGGCCAGAACTGCAAGCAGCTGCCTTAGCATTCTTGAGAAAATGAACTTTGCTGCCGACACTGGCACTTCTGAAAGGCAAAGAAGCAAGAATTAGGTGATACTGGCTCTAGGCCCCAGGTCCAGGGGCCTGAGGACAGCTTCTTTGGGGCATCTGTCCAGCCACCACCCCATCTGGAATTCCTCAAGGAAAGGTAGTGAGTCACCAGAGAGGGGCTCCCAGAAAGCTCATGTGACCTTGTATTATAAGAACTGAGACAGAAAGTCTAGAATTAGGGAGATCAAAGTCCAGCCTGTTCGTTATTAGTTAGATCCCACTGGGATTGTTATATTCCATATAATAGCAATGAAAATAATTCAGTTACTGTGTACCAGGCCATGACAACACGTGATCTTGACTGCTATTCACAGCTTTCTCAAGCCTGTGTAACAGGCAGGAGAGGAAGCAGTGGTCTGCGACCCCCAGAGGCACTCATTTCCTCAGCTGCCAGGAGTATTGGCTGCTCACGGCAGAGTCCTTTCCTGGGAATTACCCTCAGAGAATGGAGTTGCCTTGCCCAAGGTCGCATTCCCTACCCAGAAACAGCTCACATCCAATGTCAGAGTGATGTGGGTACAACGGTCTGAACTACTCCTCTCTACTCAGAATGATGCTAATGGGCCATCCCAGCTCTACTACATCACAGTCAACATCCCTCATCCCTCATAGGTGTTACCCCGTGAGCACTCCCCAGAGTCTGCTTCCCGGGAAACTTGACCAACTTATGAAAGAGGCTCACAGGTAAAGCAACACAGTTTGTTAAGGGCAGAGCTTGGATTTGCACATGGATCTGTCACTCCACACACGCAGTCATGCCCCATGGCCCCTTGAGTTCTGGACGAACTTCTTACAGGACATGAGCAAATTGTGATGTGACTGGCGAGTGTGACAGGTGGATGAGGGAACGGGATCTGTATTTAAGACCACAGGTGTAAGAAAAGGTATCCATGTAAGTTGAAGAAGGGCAGGCTGCTTCCTGAAGTCTCTGAAGGGCTGTCATGGGGCCATGGGAGAGATGAGCTATTCTCAGCCTCACAGGGCAGAGCTCATCTGCGTGAGGAGGCTGCAAAGAAGCAGGTGTGGGTTCCAGAATTTTCTCTCAGTGGGAGCTATGCCTTAATGAAGGAGGCTGTCTCCAGAAGTGGAGAGCTCTCTATCCCTAGAGGTGGGCAAGGCGCTGTGGTTTTAGCTTTTCCTGGAGATGCTATTACAAGAGATTTCCAAGGCAGAGAGGAAGAAGGGAACCAAAACTGACCTCTGATGCACTGTTGAAGTGTCAACATGCAAATCTACCCTTGTCACCACACTGCTCAAAACCCTTCCATGTCATAATCACCCAAACTGGAAATTATCCAAATGTCCATCAACAGGCGAATGGATAAACTGTGATACACAGTACAGTACAATACAACTCAACAAGGAAAAGCCAATAGGGCTTCCCTGGTGGTGCAGTGGTTAAGAATCAGCCTGCCAGTGCAGGGGACACAGGTTCGAGCCCTGGTCCGGGAAGATCCCACATGCCACGGAGCATCTAAGCCAGTGCGCCACAACTACTGAGCCTGTGCTCTAGAGCCTGCGAGCCACAACTACTGAAGCCCGCATGCCTAGAGCCCGTGCTTCACAACAAGAGAAGGCACCACAGCGAGAAGCCCGCGCACCGCAACAAAGAGTAGCCCCCGCTCACTGCAACTAGAGAAAGCCCGCGTGCAGCAACAAAGACCCAACGAAGCCATAAATTAATTAATTAATTAATTAATAAACCCCAACAATCCAATAACTGATAACATGCAACACCATGGCTGAATCTCAAAAACATGCCTAAGAAGCCAGACACAAAAGACTCCACACTGTATGGTTTCATCTGTGTGACATTCTAGAGCAGGCAAACTAATGTATGGTGGAAAAAAGTCAGAGCTGTGGTTACCTCTGGGGCAGGGGTGGGGTAGGGGAAGGGATTGACTGACATGAAGGAAATTTCTGGAATGATGGAACTGTTCTGTATCTTGGTAAGGGTCTGGGTTACACAGGTATATGCCTCATCAAAACTCATTGAATAGGGGCTTCCCTGGTGGCGCAGTGGTTGAGAGTCCGCCTGCTGATGCAGGGGACACGGGTTTGTGCCCCGGTCCAGGAAGATCCCACATGCCGCGGAGCGGCTGGGCCCATGAGCCATGGCCGCTGAGGCTGTGCGTCCGGAGCCTGCGCTCCGCAAAAGGCGGGGGCCACAGCGGTGAGAGGCCCGCGTACTGAAAAAAAAAAAAAAAAAAACCTCATTGAATAGGATTCATTGAGTGATAAGACTTGTACCTTTCATGGTGCATAATTGTTAGCGGGGGAGAAAAAGCATTAAAAAAATAATAATAAAGCCCTTCCAAGGCTCCCTATTGTGACCACTAAGCCTCTTCATCTTACGTTTAGGGCACCGCATGAGCTGACCCCAAACTTCCCCTGGGCTCACTTCCTCGTACACCTCCCCATGCCCATGCCCCTACGCCCCCGCCATTCCTCTCTGCTCACTCTTCTGGAACAAGCTCTGTGTTGGCTTATGCTGGTCCCTCTGCCTGAAATGTCCCTATTCTCCTTCTCCTCCTATTGAGTCAGACCCTCCTTTCAAGACACAGACCACCTCCCAGTGAAGTATTCCCTGATATCCCCCAGGGCTTCCTGAGCAGGCCTGGACTTAGGCTTCTGTTTTAGTCCGTCTGGGCTGCTATAACAAAAATAGCATAAACTGGGTGGCTTATCAACAAACGTTTATTACTCATACTTTTGGAGACTGGAAGTCTAAGGTCATGGTGCCGGCAAACTTGGTGTCTGGCAAGAACCCGCTTCCTGGTTAGTAGTCGGTGCCTTCTCACTGTGTCCTCACGTGGTGAAGGGGTGAAGGAGCTCTCTGAGGCCTCGTTTATAAGGGCACCAATCCCAGTAATGTGGACTCTGGCTTCCTGACCTAATCACCCCAAAAGGTCCCACCACCCAATACTATCACCTTGGGAGTTAGAATCTCAACATATGAATTTGGGGGGGCCACAAGCAGCTAGACCCTAGTAGCTTCTTTCACACCACCATGTGCTCACCCACTCACCGGGTCACTCTTGCCGGGCCTGAGTGCCTTGGGGTTCCTTTGTCTCTGCCTCCAAGTGGCAATGCCCTTCACACAGTGAGTGTCCAGGATTTGACCACTAATGTGCATTGTGGGGGAGAAGTTCAGAACTTCTCTGGCGTCAGAGTTTCTTCCTGGATGATGTGGGAAGTTGCATTTACCCCCAGACTGCCCTTGACCTTGGCCCAGTGTGCCCCTTCCTCACACAGCCCAGGCAGGAATCTGCAATGGGCAAAAGGACTCTCTTTAGGGCAGCCTCTTCAGTGTTCCCAACAAGAGAGCTGCTGATGGAATGGATGCCAGGCTGGGAGTAAGCAGGCTGTGCCAGGCCAGAGTCTGCAGACCCATTCTCTATTGTGTCAGCTCCTAGTCTATGTCCCCAGCTGGGGAAATGGGTTTGAGACTGGCCATGAGGCCAATGTCCCTGGGGTCCTGCTGGGCTTTGCTCTGTAACATCATGACTTTGTCCAGGTGTGTCCTAAATAGTCTCCCTGCTTCCCCCTTTAGTCTGTTCTCAACTTAGCAACCAGAGCAAACCTTTTAACACATAACTCTGCTCATTACACTTCAGTGTCTCCCATTTCACTCAAAGGAAAAGCCATGCCCTCACATTGACCTCCAATGCCTTACCCAATATAGTTCCCAGTTGCCTGTATCATCTCTTCTCCTATCTCTCTGCACCCTGCCCCTCACTCTCTTCTAGCCCCGCTGGCCTCCTTGCCGTACCTCAAACGCTCCAGACATGCTCCTACCTCAGGGCCTTTGCACTGCCTGTTCCCTCTGCCTGGAACCCACTTCTCTTAGATACCCCCATGGCTCACTCCTCTGCCTCCTTCAAGCTTTGCTCAAACATCAGCCTCTCAGAGAGAACTCCTCCTATTTAACATTGCAACCCCCTCTCAATCCCCATCACCCTGCCCGGTATTTTTTTCCTTAGGCTTTATCACCTTCTAACATACATTGCACCTGTCTCGTTTATTGTTGGTTCCCCTCCCTCAAACCCCACTGGATTTAAAGACCTATCAGGACAGTTCTTTTTCTGGTGTGCTCACTGATAAGTTCTAAGGGCTCAGAACAATGCCTGATACCCAGCAGGTGCGAGACTGCAGAGGTGCCCTAGGCCCTGAGCAGGCCCCACTCCTGCGGGCATGTGTGTAGCCCAGGGCGAGGGCTCCCTTGTGCTCACAAGGCTGCTCTCAGCCCCACAACCACAGCCTGTCAGAGCAGATGGGAGCTCAGAGGACCCAGGCCAAGCTTTCTTCAGCACCCACCACCCTACAGCCACCAGACTTGCCTATCTCCCCAGAGATAAGACTTCTCTCTTCTGCCTCCCCGATCTCTAGCCCAGTAGTTGCTCAGTGCAGCTTTGAACTAGAACAACCTCCTACTTTATAGCTGGAGAAACAGAGTCCCCAAGAGGGGAGGGGACTTTTGCAATTCTGGGACAGGGTTAGGATTTGAACCCAGGTTTCTTTTCTCCTAGCCCAGTGTGCAGAAAGAAGGTATATGCAGAAAACCAAGGCCTTAGAGGGTGCTCCAGGCCCTGCCTCTGCTCCACGCAAGCTCACCTACCAACACCAAGCCAGAGAATCCAGGCTCTGCCTACTCACCCCTGCCCACAAGGAAGAGGGCAGCCAAGGCCAGGGTGACCACCCACAGGCGAACAGCCATGCTGATCCTGGGCTGACGTGGTCTGAGTGAGCTGGGGCCTGGGCCAGGGACGATAGAGGCCTGTTTATAGTGCTGATCCCCACCCTTATCTTACCTGAGGCCAGATGGAGAGGCCGGAGGTGTCACCTATCTGCACCTTGGCATCTAGAAAGGGTTTGTTCTCTGCAGAGACGCTGAGCTTGTGGTGGCCTGGGGTGGGGGCTGGGACTATGGCCAGCAGATTTTGGAAGTGAGAAAAAGTTCGGACAACTTGCAAAGCTGACTCCAGACTGAGGGCTGAAGCAAGAGGCAGAGGGAAACAAGTAGAGGAAGACAGGGGCTTCCCTGGTGGCGCAGTGGTTAAGAATCCGCCTGCCAATGCAGGGAACATGGGTTTGAGCCCTGGTCGGGGAAGATCCCATGTGCCACGGAGCAACTAAGCCCGTGCGCCACAACTACTGAGCCTACGCTCTAGAGACCACGTGCCACAACTACTGAAGCCTGCGCTCCTAGAGCCCGTGCTCCGCAACCAGAGAAGCCACTGCAATGAGATGCCTGCGCACTGCAACAAAGAGTAGCCCCCGCTCACCGCAACTAGAGAGAAAGCCTGTGCACAGCAACGAAGACCCAACACAGGCAAAAATAAATAAATAAAATAAATAAATTTATTTTAAAAAAAGAGGAAAACAAAGAGAGACTAATTCAGAGAGACTGAGACAGAGATATCAAAAAGAAAACAAAAAAGCAGCAATTGGAAGGTGGTCAGAGGCAGAGAAAAGGGGCTGGAGTCATGGGTTCCTTTGGCCAGTGCTGACACTAACCAACTTCGTGAGCTCAGAAAAGCTGCTTTTGTTAAACTGGACCTCAGTTTACCCACCATAAAATGGGGAAGATAATTCTGGCTCTGTCTCCCTCCTAGGGCTGCTGTGAAGACGAGAGGTGGTGATAGCAGATGGGAAAACACTTTGCAGAGTATGAAATAAGGTATAAATAGAAATTATTCTTTTCATTTATTTTTATTTCTTTTTTTGCACCATGAAGAGGGTGCAACTGACAGAGGAAAAAAAAGTAAAATAAAACATATTGTAAGGAAGATGCCCTCATGCTTTGCATGTAGTCTATGTTCTTTTACATTTAAATGGGTTAAATACAGGTAAGATTCTGTTCAGGAAAAATCAATATCTAGGGGACTTCCTTGGTGGCGCAGTGTTTTAGAATCCGCCTGCCAATGTAGGGGACACGGGTTCGAGCCCTGGTGCAGGAAGATCCCACATACCGCAGAGCAACTAAGCCCGTGAGCCACAACTACTGAAGCCTGCATGCCTAGAGCCCGTGCTCCACAAGAGAAGCCCCCGCTCGCCTCAACTAGAGAAAAGCCCGCACACAGCAACGAAGACCCAACACACCCAAAATTAATTAATTAATTTTAAAATAAGAATTTAAAAAAGAAAAATCAGTATCTAAAACTTCCCCTTACTTATACAGGTATATGACTAAGATATTTGGTTATCTGTTTTCAAAGAATTTTTTTTTAATTAATTTATTTATTTTTGGCTGCATTTGCTGCGCACAGGCCCTCTCCAGCTGCGGCAGGCGGGAGCCACTCTTTGCTGCCGTGCGCGGGCCTCTCACTGCGGCGGCCTCTCCCATTGAGGAGCACGGGCTCCAGGCGCGCAGGCCTCAGGAGTCGTGGCCCGCGGGCCCAGGAGCTGTGGCTCGTGGGCTCCAGAGCGCAAGCCCAGCAGTTGTAGTGCATGGGCCCAGCCGCTCCGCAGCACGTGAGATCCTCCCGGACCAGGGCCGGAACCCCTGTGTCCTGCATTGGCAGGCTGATTCCCAACCACTGCACCACCAGGGAAGCCTCAAAGAATTTCAGATTATAAAGAGAATAACAAAATTTTATTTACATATGCATTCCTCTAATTCGTTTAGATCCGTGATTTTCAGCTCCATCTGCAGATAAATTTCCCTGGGGAGAACTTTAAACTACAGATGCTGAGCCCTACTCTGAAGTATTTGAATCAGTGTTTTGTTTTTTTAAAAAAAACCTTTTTACTTTGAATGATTTCAAGCCTACGAATAGGTTGTAAAAATAGTTAAATGAATTAATGGGAAGGATTCTTGTTCAAGAATAGCCCCTTTGGGGGCCACAGGCAGCCAGACAATCACCCTCACAGGCTGATAGAAGCCTGGGATCTACAGCCAAGCCCACCTGAGGTCCATAACTCAGCGTTGAGATCCTCCTGCCCCTTCTCAGGAATGCCTCTGAGGTGGAAGGACAGGTGGCAGATGTCCTTCCATTGCCCAGCTGGGCAGAGCAAATATTTAACCATGATTTCCTGCCCTAAGGTAAGAACGCCATCTCATAAAGGAAGGGGAATTTTAAAGGTCATCTAGGTTCTCTCTCCTCTTCCACTCAGACCTTCCTACAGCAGCCCCACCAAGAAGTCATTCATCCTCCACTGATGGGGAGAAGTTTCATTGTTGGATGGGTTTTTCTTAAGGTTTGATTTCTTTTAATATTTTTAGTGAGGTATAGATGATGTAGAATGTTATATAAGTTTCAGGTGTACGACATAGTGATTCACAATTTTTAAAGTCTATACTCCACTTATAATTATTATAAAATGTTGGCTATATTCTCTGTGCTGTACAATATATCCCTGTAGCTTATTTATTTTATCCACAGTAGTTTGTACCTCTTAATCCCCTACCTGTATCATGCCACTCCCTTCCCTCTCCCCACTGGTAACCACTAGTTTGTTCTCTATATCTGTGAGTCAGTTTCTGTTTTGTTATGTTCATTAGTTTGTTTTATTTTTTAGATTGCACATATAAGTGATATCACACAGTATTTGTCTTCATTGTTGGATGGTTTTGAACGGAGCCCTTCCTCACACAAGAGATCTGCTTCCCTGTCTAGCTTCCTGTACCTGCATGAACCCCAGATGAGCACCTCCAGGCTGAGCAGGTCCAGCCCCTTGCCTGCCCCCACACTTGCTTTTGTTTTTTTTGGCTGCACGGCATGCGGGATCCTAGTTCCCCAACCAGGATCGAACGAGTGCCCCCTGCAGTGGAAGTGTGGAGTCTCAACCACTGGACCACAAGGGAAGTCCCCCCACCCTTGCATATGATGAAGCTCCTGGGTCTCTCAGCATTTCTCACCTGGTCCCCAGGTCTGTCTGCCAGTGTCCCAGGTTAGAGTGAGAAGGGGACAGAATGGAGCAAAGGAACTTGTCACCTTCCTTGTTTTGGACCTTAGACCTCTATGATTGTGGCAGGAATGGCTGCTAATGGTTTTAGCTGTTCAAGGGAACAGAAAGCTTGAATTCTGCATCCTCCAAAGTCCAGAGTAAAATCAAGGGCAGCCTGTGGGCTGCCAAGCCCACCTACCATTCCCCGCTGCCCAAGGTCTCTTTCCTCAGACAAACACCTCCTACATTCACTCACAGTAACAAACTTCCTAATCTGTCCTCCCACCAAAGTGTGAGCCTGACTCTTATATCCAACTGCTATTGGACAACATCCCTGTGGATGTTAATGTATCCAAATAAACCTCATTCATTAATTTGAAATTCACCCATTCATTCAACAAGAGTTTAATGAGCAACTAGGTGCCCAGCTCTATGCTGAGTGTTTGGATACAGCAGGGAATAAGTCAGACACAGTTCCTGCCCTCAAGGAGCTTGTGGTTAAGTGAGTGATTGGTACTAAATGAGCAGCGGAACTGTATCATCACTGTTGGGATAAGTCCCATGAATGAGACACGCTCAGTGCTTTAGGAGGATCCAAGACTGACCTGTCCATCTGGGAAATCAGAGAAGGCCACAGGGTGAGTGGGCGGGGCAGGCTGTAGCAGAGTGGAGCAGTGTTGCAGGCAGAGGGAACAGAATGTATAAAAGCCCTGAGGCAGGAAGAAGCTTGGCACATCAGGGAACAGAGAAGCCAGTGTAGCCAAGGTGACGTCAGTGAATAGAGAGGGGCATGAGACAAGCCTGGAACGGTCAGGGGGGCCAAATCACTGGCCCCCACCTTCCAGCTGTGGAATCTGAGAGCCAAGCCTGCGGCCTTCTTTGCTTTTCCACTGAGTATATAGGTTCTGCTTCCTCAATAGCTCTTGACGCCGTCCCTCTCCACCCAATACCTTACCCTGGGCCTGGCCACCCTCATCTCTGACCTAGACTATCTTTGGCTACCTCAATAGTCTCCTAGCTCATATCCCTGCCTCCTCACCTGCCACTCCAAACCACTGCACACAGCGGCCAGGACGAGCTTCCTAACATGCAAATTGGACCAAGTCACCCCTGCCCAAAGTGCTGTAATGCTGCCCCCTGCCAGCAGGACAAAGCCCAGGCTCCTCAGCTTGTTGTTCAAGGCCCTTCAGCCTCTGATTCCAACCTACATTTTCAGCCTCATCTTTGCCCAGCCCCACTCTGGACCTACACTTCTTCAGTTCTACTGAACCCTTTGCATGATTTATTCTCTCTGCCGGCAATGCCGGGTCTCCCATCTCTATCCCCCTCAGCCCCATCTTATAAAAACCAGCTCAAATATCCCTCTCTTTTGAAACCTTTCCTATTGCCCTCCACCAGCCTGGGCAAGGTCACTGCTGTCCTCCTGAATGCCCCCCTCCCACTGCCCCTCCTTCCTCCATCAGTCTTTGCCCTGTGCTCTCGTGGCATTTGCTTGTCCACCTTGCTCATAAAGCTCTCTGGATGCCCAGTCCTGGGCCTGGCACACAGTAGGTGCCCAGTAAATACTGAGTAACAGTTCCAAGAGGGGGCAGAAGACAGTGGGTCCAAGGACAGAGATGGTCCCAGCTTTGGAAAAGAGGGAGCAGTGGAGTGAAGGCAATTGCTATCCCCACTGGTCCCTCCATGCTCCTGGGAGGTCGTGAGAACCCTAGAGAGCCCGCTGACACATGCCAGACCCCAGGTGGCACAGCCTGGGTCAGAGTGCCTGGTGCGTCTCTGGCAAAGGGGCTGTCTCCCTCCAGCCTGAGCCAACCCCTCCCTCACTACCTTCCTGCTCTAGCTTCTCCGGGATGCAGAGAGGTACAAGGAGAGAGTTCTGGACCTTGAACTCTCTCCTTGTACCTCTCTGCATCCCAGAGATCTGAGTTTGTTCATTCCTTCAACAAATACGTATTAAGTGCCTACTATATTTCATGCACTATTCTAGTCACCAGGAATTCAGCTGTGAATAAGGTAGACAAAGTCCCTGCCTTCCATGTGCTTATATTCTAGTGGAGTGACAGACAACAAAGAAATACAAAATGAGCACATGATATGTTATACAGAAGAGAAATTATGGTGTAAGGGGACAATGTGACAGAAGGGGAGGAGGCTGCTTTTAGATGATGACATGTGAGCAAGAAGGAAATGTTCCTGCAGAGATCTGGGGAAGGAGCCTGCCAAGCGAAGGAATGGCGAGTGCAAAGGCCCTGGGACAGGAGCAAGCTTGGCATGCTCAGGCAGTAAGCATCAAGGAGTCCATTGTGGCTGGAGTGGAGTGACCAAAGAAGTGAGTGCCAGGAGGGGAGGGCCAGCTTGTACTTAGGTCTCAGCACAGCCACCAACTTGTTGGATGAACTTGGGTGCCTCCCTTCCTCTCTTTGGGCCTGTGCATGTGTTCCCATCTGAGAAATGGGCCCGCTGATATGTACCACCACCAGCCTGACTCCCAGGGCAGCTGTGAGGGCCCTGATGAGGAGAGTATGAGGGGAGATGTGTGCAGCCACTGTGATGCCAAGGAAGTGCCTTGAGTGGGGATTCCTAGGAGCAGAGCCGAGGCCAAGCCCTAAAAGCCCTGGGCACCTACACAAGTGCTGGGATCAACACAGTAAGGAAAGAACTGTGCTCAGGCAAGGAGGCCAGTGATTTCTCCATCTCCTGCTCCAGGTCAGAGTGAAGGCCTGGGACATGCACACTGGCTGAGCTGACACACCCCAGCCTCACCCAGCAGACTTCACCCCGACTACTGAGACTTGGACTGGCGCCCAGCTTTTCTAGGAATACAGCCCCTCCTTGATGACGGCAACCCAGGATCCATTAGGTCTGAGTCATGAGCCCTGCTGATGGGTGGTGGGTACAGAGGCCTTGTTTGGCTTAAGGTGAATAAACCGAACTCAGTCAGGTCTTGGGCCTGCCAGAGGGCATGGCCAATACAGCCAGCTTGTCCCTGGACCGTCTTACCTGGCCCCTTAGCCAACATCCTGCTCCACCCTTCCACCAGCCTCAAGTGCCCCTCCCAGCCCATCTACCTGTTGTGAGCAGCAGGAATGGGTGTGGGCACCTACTCCAGGGAGGCCTGGTCTGGACACAGCCAGCTCCACAACCTGTCTTATCCTGGCCTCCTCAGCCACCCAACATGTCCCAGGTCTGACCACTTCCCATTCCACCTGGTCCAAAGCTGCAGGACCCCACACGATGGCAGTGGGAGGAAAGGGCACCCTTCTACTCCT
Organism: Tursiops truncatus; assembly: GCF_011762595.2. Lineage (NCBI taxonomy): Eukaryota > Metazoa > Chordata > Mammalia > Artiodactyla > Delphinidae > Tursiops > Tursiops truncatus. The sequence continues at coordinate 35,639,478 of NC_047039.1, forward strand.
TTAAGAGGAGATTTCATCTACTAGTCTGGGATCTGACTCCAAGAAGGACTCAGTGATGGGAATGGGCTGAAGTCATCTCTCCATGGGGACACCCAGCCTGCCATTCAATGGACACTAATTGAGCACCTACTGTTGGGTACCTGTCATTGTGCTGGTCCTGGAACCACAGAGATGAGTGAGACTTGGATCTCCATGCTCAAAGGGCTTGCAGTTCACAAGTGGTGGGAAGGTGGAATGGACACATGGACACTTGAGCCATATTTATAAAATGCTGTGGTTGGGGCAGTGATAGAAATAGTGAGAGAGAGATTTCACGGACCCCTCACTCAATCTGTCCAAAAGTCCACTTACCATCTCCTCTCTACCCAGAGATGTCCTACCTCCCAGTTCCTCCATCTGGGTAAAGAGCACCATCATCTAAACCCACGCACCTATGGTCAACTAATCTATGACAAAGGAGGCAAGGATATACAGTGGAGAAAAGACAGTCTCTTCAATACGTGGTGCTGGGAAAACTGGACAACTACATGTAAAAGAATGAAATTAGAACACTCCCTAACACCATACACAAAAATAAACTCAAAATGGGTTAGAGACCTAAATGTAAGACCGGACACTATAAAACTCTTAGAGGAAAACATAGGAAGAACACTGACATAAATCACAGCAAGATCTTTTTTGATCCACCTCCTACAGGAATGGAAATAAAAACAAAAATAAACAAATGGGACCTAAGGAAACTTAAAATCTTTTGCAAAGCAAAGGAAAATACAAAGAAGATGAAAAGACAACCCTCAGAATGGGAAAAAATACTTGCAAACGAATCAACAGACAAAGGATTAATCTCCAATATATATAAACAGCTCATGCAGCTCAATATTAAAAAAACAAACAACCCAATCTAAAAATAGGCAGAAGACCTAAATAGACATCTCTCCAAAGAAGACATACAGATGGCCAAGAAGCACATGAAAAGCTGCTCAACATCACTAATTATTAGAGAAATGCAAATCAAAACTACAATGAGGTACTACCTCACACCAGTCAGAATGACAATCATCAAAAAATCTACAAACAGGGCTTCCCTGGTGGCGCAGTGGTTGAGGGTCCGCCTGCGGATGCAGGGGACGCGGGTTCGTGCCCCGGTCCGGGAAGATCCCACATGCCGCGGAGCGGCTGGGCCCGTGAGCCATGGCCGCTGAGCCTGCGTGTCCGGAGCCTGTGCTCCGCAACGGGAGAGGCCACAGCAGTGAGAGGCCCGCGTACTGCAAAAAAAAAAAAAAAAAAAATATACAAACAACAAATGCTGGAGAGGGTGTGGAGAAAAGAGAACCCTCTTGCACTGTTGGTGGGAATGTAAATTGATACAGCCACTATGGAGAACAGTATGGAGGTTCCTTAAAAAACTAAAAGTAGAATTACCATATGACCCAGCAATCCCACTACTGGACATATACCCAGAGAAAGCCATAATTCAAAAAGACACATGCATCCCAATGTTCATTGCAGCACTATTTACAATAGCCAGGTCATGGAAGCAACCTAAATGCCCGACAGACGAATGGATAACGAAGATGTGGTACATATATACAATGGAATATTGCTCAGCCATAAAAAGGAACGAAATTGGGTCATTTGTAGAGACGTGGATGAATCTAGAGACTGTCATACAGAGTGAAGTAAGTCAGAAAGAGAAAAACAAATATCGTATATTAACGCATATATGTGGAACCTAGAAAAATGGTACAGATGAACTGGTTTGCAGGGCAGAAATAGAGACACAGATGTAGAGAACAAACGTATGGACACCAAGGGGGAAAAGTGGCACGGGGGGTGGTGGTGGTGGGATGAATTGGGAGATTGGGATTGACATATATACACTAATATGTATAAAATAGATAACTGATAAGAACCTGCTATATAAAAAAATAAATAAAATAAAATTCAAAAATTAAAAAAAAAAAGGGCACCGTCATCATCCAAGTGGACCTGGGCATCCTGCTGAACTTCTCCCTTCCCTCTGCACTCAGGGAATCAGGTCTTACCAACTTTACCTCCTCCCCATCGCTCAGAAGTCGATTTCACCTCCTCCAACGCATCCTCTATCTGCTTCCTGAGCAATTTCTTTCTGAAATGCAAAAATGAACATGTGATCACTCTCTTGAAATTATTGAATTATTATCATCAATTCAATTAAAATTATTCAATCTCATTGACTTGAGGATGAAAACCAAACCCTTTGATATAGCATACATGTTCCTCCATGACTGGGCCTTTGCTGGCCTCTTTAACTTCATCTCTGGCCATTTAACCCTTCACTGCAACAGACAAAACCACCCACCAGGGTTTTATGCCTCCAAACCGTTGCTCATGCTGCACCCTCTGCCCAGATGCCCCTCTGTCACCTCCTTGGTACTCTCTTCCCAAGCTCTCAGTCCTCCTCAGTTTGGGTCCCTTATCTGTACAGATATACATCCCAGTAGCACCTGTAATGTTCCCTGGCCCTTTCTTGCTTATGTGACTGTCTCCAATATTTCCTAAGAAAGAGGAGTGGAGGACATCTGATTCGCCTCATATCCCCAATGCCCTGCACAGGGCCTGGCATATGTGTTGATTATATGAATACATCTGGGACTGAATGCAACTTCAGGACAGCAAGGAGCCCAACTTCAGATGCTCAGTCAGCTGGGCTTGAGGGCTTCAGAGTGCTCTGAAAACCAGGCTGAACTCCAGTTGGCCCAGTGGGTCCAGCCACTGACCACACTGTGCTATGTCCATACGGGAACAGAAGTGGCACTCTATTCCAAGGGCGACACTTTTTCTAGTTCTTGGCCCACCTGGCTGGGCTCCCAAGAACCCAAAATCTCCTCCAAACCCTAGATGTGGTACTTCATTCCAAAAGCCATCCTAAGCCCATCTTTAGGGCTCACAGACAGCAGCTTCAGTACCTGCCCTCTCTCCTGGTACATGGAATCCTGGCTTGATCGCCATCAACTAGAATAAATTTTTAGGCCAGTCTCACCCTCGGAGTGACCTGGGGTCACGAGAGATCTGGTGTTCTGGGACCATGTGTCATCCAAGCAATTCCACTTACAGGCATAGCTCAGAGCTCAAGTCCTCTGAGCTAACATATAACAGAGCTTAGAACAGAGGCTCATGAAGTTCTACTTCTCCCCTTCCAGAGCCTGATGGTCTTTAGAAAGACCACCATAGGTTATTATGGCCAGGTGCAATGTGACACCACTCCAGATCACTATTAATCTGATAGGGTCCATGGGTTGCAAGCAACAGAAACAGACTGCAAAATGGGGATTTTCCAGAAGAGTGTGTGGTGGTCTTGGGTTGGACTAACTCAGGAATATATCATCCTGAGATTTTAGATTTGCCAAACTACATATGCCAAACTACACACCCACAGGTGCCATGACAGTTCATCTTTTCTCTGTGTCCTCACATGGTAAGAAGAAGCAAGGGAGCTCTTATGATCTGATCACCTCCCAAAGGCCCCCTCCAAATACCATCACATTAGAGATTAGGTTTCAACATAATAAATTTTGTCAGGACACATTCAGTCTATAGCATGAGAGAAAGAACAGTTACAAGGGCCTGCCCCAATATATGTTTCGGGCACCCTCAGTGGCCCCATCCAACGGATGGAAAACATCAGTTTTATCTTGTGACCAACAATAGTCTATGTGGGAGGGGCTTTCCTGGTGGCGCAGTGGTTAAGAATCCGCCTGCCATGCAGGGGACACGTGTTCGAGCCCTGGTCCGGGAATATCCCACATGCCACAGAGCAACAAAGCCCACATGCCACAACTACTGAGCTTGTGCTCTAGAGCCCGCAAGCCACAACTACTGAAGCCCGTGTGCCACAACTACTGAAGCCTGCACACCTAGAGCCTGTGCTCCGCAACAAAAAGAAGCCACCGCAATGAGAAGCCCTCACACCGCAACAAAGAGTAGCCACCACTTGCCACAACTAGAGAAAGCCAGTGCACAGCAACAGAAGACCCAACGCAGCCAATAAATAAATACATACATACATACATAAATACATAAATAAATAAATAAAATCTATTTAAAAAAATAGTCCATGTGGGAATGTGCAAATCCCATGCTGAATACTTTTGTAGGGCTGGTGGCCCTAGAGAGCTGTTGTCACTCACTATTGTCTGTGTGATAGCCAATAGCCTCCAATTTCTCAATAGCCTCATTTTAGTGAATGTAAAATGATATCTCATTGTGGGGTTTTTTTGTTGTTTTTTTTTGTTTGTTTTGTTTTGTTTTTCCTTTTCTAACATCCCTATTGGAGTATAATTGCTTTACAATCGTGTGTTAGTTTCTGCTTTACAACAAAATGAATCAGTTATATATATACATATGTTCCCATATCTCTTCCCTCTTGCGTCTCCCTCCCTCCCACCCTCCCTATCCCACCCCTTCAGGCGATCACAAAGCACGGAGCTGATCTCCCTGTGCTATGCGGCTGCTTCCCACTAGCTATCTACCTTACGTTTGGTAGTGTATATATGTCCATGCCTCTCTCTCGCTTTGTCACACCTTACCCTTCCCCCTCCCCATATCCTCAAGTCCATTCTCTAGTAGGTCTGTGTCTTTATTCCTGTCTTACCCCTAGGCTCTTCATGACATTTTTTCCCCTTAAATTCCATATATATGTGTTAGCATATGGTATTTGTCTCTCTCTTTCTGACTTATTTCACTCTGTATGACAGACTCTAGGTCTATCCACCTCATTACAAATAGCTCAATTTCGTTTCTTTTTATGGCCGAGTAATATTCCATTGTACATATGTGCCACATCTTCTTTATCCATTCATCTGATGATGGACACTTAGGTTGTTTCCATCTCCGGGCTATTGTAAATAGAGCTGCAATGAACATTTTGGTACATGACTCTTTTTGAATTATGGTTTTCTCAGGGTATATGCCCAGTAGTGGGATTGCTGGGTCATATGGTCGTTCTATTTGTAGTTTTTTTTTTTTTTTTATAAATTTATTTATTTTATTATTTATTTATTTAGGCTGTGTTGGGTCTTTTGTTGCTGTGCACGGGCTTTCTCTAGTTGTGGTGAGCAGGGGCTACTCTTCGTTGCAGTGCATGGTCTTCTCATTGCGATGGCTTCTCTTGTTGCAGAGCACGGGCTCTAGGCACATGGGCTTCAGTAGCTGTGGCACACTGGCTCTAGAGCACAGGCTCAGTAGTTGTGGCGTATGGGCTTAGCTGCTCCACAGCATGTGGGATCTTCCCAGACCAGGGCTTGAACCCGTGTCCCCTGCATTGGCAGGCAGATTCTTAACCACTGCGCCACCAGGGAAGCCCTATTTGTAGTTTTTTAAGCAACCTCCATACTGTTCTCCACAGTGGCTGTATCAATTTACATTCCCACCAACAGTGCAAGAGGGTTCCCTTTTCTCCACACCCTCTCCAGCATTTATTTTTTCTAGATTTTTTGATGATGGCCATTCTGACTGGTGTGAGATGATATCTCATTGTAGTTTTGATATGCATTTCTCTAATGATTATTGATGTTGAGCAATCTTTCATGTGTTTGTTGGCAGTCCATATATCTTCTTTACAGAAATGTCTATTAGGTCTTCTGCCCATTTTTGGACTGGGTTTTTTGTTTTTTTTGTTATTAAGCTGCAGGAGCTGCTTATAAATATTGGAGATTAATCCTTTGTCAGTTGCTTCATTTGCAAATATTTTCTCCCATTCTGAGGGTTATCTTTTGGTCTTATTTATGGTTTCCTTTGCTGTGCAAAAGCTTTGAAGTTTCATTAGGTCCCCTTTGTTTATTTTTGTTTTTATTTCCATTTCTCTAGGAGGTGGGTCAAAAAGGATCTTGCTGTGATTTATGTCATAGAGTGTCCTGCCTATGTTTTCCTCTAAGAGTTTGATAGTTTCTGGCCTTACATTTAGGTCTTTAATCCATTTTGAGCTTATTTTTGTGTATGGTGTTAGGGAGTGATCTAATTTCATACTTTTACATGTAGCTGTCCAGTTTTCCCAGCACCACTTATTGAAGAGGCTGTCCTTTCTCCACTGTACATTCCTGCCTCCTTTTTCAAAGATAAGGTGACCATATGTGCGTGGATTTATCTCTGGGCTTTCTTTCCTGTTCCATTGATCTATCTTTCTGTTTTTGTGCCAGTACCATATTGTCTTGATTACTGTAGCTTTGTAGTATAGTCTGAAGTCAGGGAGCCTGATTCCTCCAGCTCCGTTTTTCGTTCTCAAGATTGCTTTGGCTATTTGGGGTCTTTTGTGTTTCCATACAAATTGTGAAATCTTTTGTTCTAGTTCTGTGAAAACTGCAAGTAGTAGTTTGATAGGGGTTGCATTGAATCTGTAGATTGCTTTGGGTAGTAGAGTCATTTTCACAATGTTGATTCTTCCAATCCAAGAACATGGTATATCTCTCCATCTATTTGTATCCATCTATTTGTATCTTTCATCAGTGTCATAATTTTCTGCATACAGGTCTTTTGTCTCCTTAGGTAGGCTTATTCCTAGATATTTTATTCTTTTTGTTGCAATGGTAAATGGAGTGTTTTCTTGATTTCACTTTCAGATTTTTCATCTTTAGTGTATAGGAATGCCAGTGATTTCTGTGCATTAATTTTGTATCCTGCTACTTTACCAAATTCATTAATTAGCTCTAGTAGTTTTCTGGTAGCATCTTTAGGATTCTCTATGGATAGTATCATGTCGTCTGCAAACAGTGACAGCTTTACTTCTTCTTTTCCAATTTGGATTCCTTTTATTTCCTTTTCTTCTCTGATTGCTGTGGCTAAAACTTCCAAAACTATGTTGAATAAGAGTGGTGAGAGTGGGCAACCTTGTCTTGTGCCTGATCTTAGGGGAAATGCTTTCAGTATTTCACCATTGAGGACGATGTTGGCTGTGGGTTTGTCATATATGGCCTTTATTATGTTGAGGAAAGTTCCCTCTATGCCTACTTTCTGGAGGGTTTTTATCATAAATGGGTGTTGAATTTTGTCGAAAGCTTTCTCTGCATCTATTGAGACGATCATATGGTTTTTCTCCTTCAGTTTCTTAATATGGTGTATCACGTTGATTGATTTGCATATATTGAAGAATCCTTGCATTCCTGGAATAAACCCCACTTGATCATGGTGTATGATCCGTTTAATGTGCTGTTGGATTCTGTTTGCTAGTATTTTGTTGAGGATTTTTGCATCTATGTTCATCAGTGATATTGGCCTATAGTTTTCTTTCTTTGTGACATCCTTGTCTGGTTTTGGTATCAGGGTGATGGTGGCCTCGTAGAATGAGTTTGGGAGTGTTCCTCCCTCTGCTATATTTTGGAAGAGTTTGAGGATAGGTATTAGCTCTTCTCTAAATATTTGATAGAATTTGCCTGTGAAGCCATCTGGTCCTGGGCTTTTTTTTGTTGGAAGATTTTTAATTACAGCTTCAATTTCAGTGCTTGTGATTGGTCTGTTCATATTTTCTATTTCTTCCTGATTCAGTCTTGGCAGGTTGTGCATTTCTAAGAATTTGTCCGTTTCTTCCAGGTTGTCCATTTTATTGGCATAGAGTTGCTTGTAGTAATCTCTCATGATCTTTTGTATTTCTGCAGTTTCAGTTGTTACTTCACCTTTTTCATTTCTAATTCTACTGATTTGAGTCTTCTCCCTTTTTTTCTTGATGAGCCTGGCTAATGGTTTATCAATTTTGTTTATCTTCTCAAAGAACCAGCTTTTAGTTTTATTGATCTTTGCTATCGTTTCCTTCATTTCTTTTTCATTTATTTCTGATCTGATTTTTATGATTTCTTTCCTTCTGCTAACTTTTGGGGTTTTTTGTTCTTCTTCCTCTAATTGCTTTAGGTGCAAGGTTAGGTTTTTTATTCGAGATGTTTCCTGTTTCTTAAGGTAGGCTTGTATTGCTATAAACTTCCCTCTTAGAACTGCTTTTTCTGTATCCCATAGGTTTGGGGTCGTCGTGTCTCCATTGTCATTTGTTTCTAGGTATTTTTTAATTTCCTCTTTGATTTCTTCAGTGATCACTTCGTTATTAAGTAGTGTATTGTTTAGCCTCCATGTGTTTGTATTTTTTACAGATCGTTTCCTGTAATTGATATCTAGTCTCATAGCATTGTGGTCGGAAAAGATACTTGATACAACTTCGATTTTCTTAAATTTACCAAGGCTTGATTTGTGACCCAAGATATGATCTATCCTGGAGAATGTTCCATAAGCACTAGAGAAAAATGTGTATTCTTTTGTTTTTGGATGGAATGTCCTATAAATATCAATTAAGTCCATCTTGTTTAATGTATCATTTAAAGCTTGTGTTTCCTTATTTATTTTCATTTTGGGTGATCTGTCCATTGGTGAAAGTGGGGTGTTAAAGTCTCCTACTATGAATGTGTTACTGTCGAGTTCCCCTTTTATGGCTGCTAGTATTTGCCTTATGTATTGAGGTCCTCCTATGTGGGGTGCATAAATATTTACAATTGTTATATCTTCTTGAATCGATCCCTTGATCATTATGTAGTGTCCTTCCTTGTCTCTTCTAATAGTCTTTATTTTAAAGTCTATTTTGTCTGATATGAGAATTGCTACTCCAGCTTTCTTTTGGTTTCCATTTGCATGAAATATCTTTTTCCATCCCTTTACTTTCAGTCTGTATGTGTCTCTAGGTCTGAAGTGGGTCTCTTGTAAACAGCAAATATATGGGTCTTGTTTTTGTATCCACTCAGCCAATCTGTGTCTTTTGGTGGGAGCATTTAGTCCATTTACATTTAAGGTAATTATCGATATGTATGTTCTTATTCCCATTTTCTTAATTGTTTTGGGTTCGTTATTGTAGGTCTTTTCCTTCTCTTGTGTTTCTTGCCTAGAGAAGTTCCTTTAGCAGTTGCTGTAGACCTGGTTTGGTGGTGCTGAACTCTCTCAGCTTTTGCTTGTCTGTAAAGGTTTTAATTTCTCCATCAAATCTGAATGAGATCCTTGCTGGGTAGAGTAATCTTGGTTGCAGGCTTTTCTCCTTCATAACTTAAAATATATCCTGCCAGTCCCTACTGGCTTGCAGAGTTTCTGCTGAAAGATCAGCTGTTAACCTTATGGGGTTTCCCTTGTGTGTTATTTGTTGTTTTTCCCTTGCTGCTTTTAATATGTTTTCTTTGTATTTAATTTTTGACAGTTTCATTAATATGTGTCTTGGCGTGTTTCTCCTTGGATTTATCCTGTATGGGACTCTGTGTGCTTCCTCGTCTTTATTAACTATTTCCTTTCCCATATTAGGGAAGTTTTCAACTATAATCTCTTCAAATATTTTCTCAGTCCCTTTCTTTTTCTCTTCTTCTTCTGGAACCCCTATAATTCAAATGTTGGTGCGTTTAATGTTGTCCCAGAGGTCTCTGAGACTGTCCTCAGTTCTTTTCATTCTTTTTTCTTTATTCTGCTCTGCAGTAGTTATTTCCACTATTTTATCTTCCAGGTCACTTATCCGTTCTTCTGCCTCAGTTATTCTGCTATTGATCCCATCTAGAGTATTTTTCATTTCATTTATTGTGTTGTTCATCATTGTTTCATCTTTAGTTCTTCTAGGTCCTTGTTAAATCTTTCTTGCATTTTGTCTATTCTATTTCCAAGATTTTGGATCATATTTACTATCATTATTCTGAATTCTTTTTCAGGTAGACTGCCTATTTCCTCTTCATTTGTTAGGTCTGTGGGTTTTTATCTTGCTCCTTCATCTGCTGTGTGTTTTTCTGTCTTCTCATTTTTCTTATCTTACTGTGTTTGGGGTCTCCTTTTTGCAGGCTGCAGGTTCATAGTTCCCGTTGTTTTTGGTGTCTGTCCCCAGTGGCTAAGGTTGGTTCAGTGGGTTGTGTAGGCTTCCTGGTGGAGGGGACTAGTGCCTGTGTTCTCGTGGATGGGGATGGATCTTGTCTTTCTGGTGGGCAGGTCCACGTCTGGTGGTGTGTTTTGGGGTGTCTATGGACTTATTATGATCTTAGGCAGCCTCTGTGCTAATGGGTGGGGTTGTGTTCCTGTCTTGCTAGTTGTTTGGCATAGGATGTTCAGCACTGTAGCTTGCTGGTCGTTGAGTGAAGCTGGGTGATAGTGTTGAGATGGAGATCTCTGGGAGATTTTCGCCGTTTGATATTATGTGGAGCTGGGAGGTCTCTTGTGGACCAGTGTCCTGAAGTTGGCTCTCCCACGTCAGAGGCACAGCACTGACTCCTGGTTGCAGCACCAAGAGCCTTTCATCTACACGGCTCAGAATAAAAGGGAGAAAAAGTAGAAAGAAAGAATTAGTAGAAGTAGAAAGAAAGAAAGGAGGGAGGGAAGGAGGGAGGGAGGAAGGAAGGAGGGAAGGAAGGAAAAAAGAAAGAAAGAAGATAAAGTAAAATAAAGTAAGATAAAATATAATAAAGTTATTAAAATAAAAAAATATTAAGAGAAAAAAACGGACGGATAGAGTCCTAGGACAAATGGTGGAAGCAAAGCTATACAGACAAAATCTCACACAGAAGCATACACATACACACTCACAAAAAAAGGAAAAGGGGGAAAAATCATAAATCTTGCTCTCAAAGTCCACCTCCTTAATTCCGGATGATTGGTTGTCTATTCATGTATTCCACAGATGCAGGGTACATCAAATTGACTGTGGAGCTTTAATCCGCTGCTCCTGAGGCTGCTGGGAGAGATTTCCCTTTCTCTTCTTTGTTCTCACAGCTCCCAGGGGCTCAGCTTTGGATTTGGCCCCGCCTCTGCGTGTAGGTCGCCGGAGGGCGTCTGTTCTTCGCTGAGACACGACGAGGTTAAAGAAGCCTCTGATTCGGGGGTCTCTGGCTCACTCAGGCCGTTGGGGGGGGGGTCGGGGGGGGTTGGGAGGGGCACGGAGTGCGGGGCGGGTCTGCGTCGGCAGAGGCCGGCGTGACGTTGTACCAGCCTGAGGCGTGCCGTGCGTTCTCCCGGGGGAGTTGTCCCTGGTTTCCGGGACCCTGGCAGTGGCGGGCTGCCCAGGCTCCCCGGAAGTGGGGTGTAGATAGTGACCTGTGCTCGCACACAGGCTTCTTGGTGGCGGCAGCAGCAGCCTTAGCGTCTCATGCCTGTCTCTGGGGTCCGCGCTTTTAGCCGCGGCTCGCGCCCGTCTCTGGAGCTCCTTTAAGCAGTGTTCTTAATCCCCTCTCCTCGCGCACCAGGAAACAAAGAGGGAAGAAAAAGTCTCTTGCCTCTTAAGCAGGTCCAGACTTTTCCCCGGACTCCCTCCTGGCCAGCCGTGGCGCACTAACCCCCTGCAGGCTGTGTTCACGCGGCTAACCCCAGTCCTCTCCCTGCCTCCTACCGAAGCCGGAGCCTCAGCTCCCAGCCCCGCCCGCCCCGCCTCTCGGGCTGGTGAGTGCCGATCGGCACCGATCCTCTGTGTGTGAATCTCTCCGCTTTGCCCTCCGCAGCGCTGTTGCTGTGCTCTCCTCCGCGGCTCCGAAGCTTTTCCCCTCCACCACCCGCAGTCTCCGCCTGCGAAGGGGCTTCCTAGTGTATGGAAACCTTTCCTCCTTCACAGCTCCCTCCCATTGGTGCAAGTCCCGTCCCTATCCTTTTGTCTCTGTTTATTCTTTTTTCTTTTGCCCTACCCAGGTACGTGGGGGGTTTCTTGCCTTTTGGGAGGTCTGAGGTCTTCTGCCAGCGTTCAGTAGGTGTTCTGTAGGAGTTGTTCCATGCGTAGTTGTATTTCTGGTGTATCTGTGGGGAGGAAGGTGATCGCGTCTTACTCTTCCGCCATCTTCCCGGAAGCTCTCATTGTGGTTTTAATTTGCACTTCCCTAAAGACTAATGATGTTGGACGCTTTCTCATGTGCTTTTCGGCTATTTGCACATCTTCAAGGGTCTGTTCAAGCCTTTTACCCATTTAAATAAATTGGGTTGTACATTTTTTTTTAAACAACAGGAATTTATTTTTTAATAAATTTATTTATCTATTTTTGGCTGTGTTGGGTCTTTGTTGCTGTGCCTGGGCTTTTCTCTAGTTGAGGCGAGCAGGGACTACTCTTTGTTGCAGTACGTGGGCTTCTCATTGCGGTGGCTTCTCTTGTTGCAGGAATACAGGCTCTAGGTGTGTGGGCTTCAGTAGTTGTGGCACGCAGGCTCAGTTGTTGTGGCTCACAGGCTCTAGGGCGCAGGCTCAGTAGTTGTGGCACACAGGCTTAGCTGCTCCGCAGCATGTGGGATCCTCCGGGACCAGAGCTCGAACCCGTGTGCCCTGCATTGGCAGGCGGATTCTTAACCACTGTGCCACCAGGGAAGCCCCAGGAATTTATTTTCTTACAGTTTTGGAGGCTGTAAGTCTGAGACCAGGCTATAATCTTACAATGGGATAGTACTCAGCAATTAAAAAGAATAAACTAGTGTAGTTCATCTTTGTAAACAGTTGCTGGTGAATATGCAGAATGATACAACTGCTTTGGAGCATTATTTTGGGTGTTTCTTAAAAAATTACACATACATCTTCCTTATGACCCAGCAATTCCACCCAAGATAAATAAAAACATATGTCCACACAATGACATATGCATGAATATTCATAGCAGCTTTATTTGTAGTAGCCCCAAAGTGGAAACAACCCAAATGTCCCTCATCTGGTGAATAGAAAAACTGTGAAACATCCATACAGTAGAATACTACTCAGAAATAAAAATGAATTAACTCTGGGGCTTCCCTGGTGGCGCAGTGGTTGAGAGTCCGCCTGCTGATGCAGGGGACGCGGGTTTGTGCCCCGGTCCGGGGGAATCCCACGTGCCACGGAGCGGCTGGGCCCGTGGGCCATGGCCACTGGGCCTATGTGTCCAGGGCCTGTGCTCCGCAACGGGAGAGGCCGCAGCGCTGGGAGGCCCGCATACCGCAAAAAAAAAAAAAAAAAAAAAAAGAATTAACTCTTTATATGTGCTATAACATGAATGAATCAAAAACATGATACTTCCCAAATGAAGGCAAACATAAAAGAGTACACACTGTATAATTCCATGTATATGAAGTTCTACAACAGGCAAAGCTTATTTATAGGAACAGACAGAAATGGATCAGTGTTGCTTTTAGGGAAGGGTGTGGGGAGGATTTCCTGGGAAGGGCAGAAGGGAATTTTCTGGGGTGATGGCGATGTTCTATATATTGTTTAGAGTGATCACACTGAAGTATACAATTGTCAAAATTCATCAATTTAAACATTTAAGATCTGTACATTTCATAGTATATAAATTATATCTCTTTAAAAAAACTGAATTAAGCTTCAATTTATTTATTTATTTATTCGGCTGTGTTGGGTCTTCATTGCGGCGCAAGGGCTTTTCTCTCTAGTTGCCTTGAGCGGAGGCTGCTCTTCATTGAGGTGTGTGGCCTTCTCATTGCGGTGGCTTCTCTTGCTTCTGAGCACGGACTCTAGGCATGTGGGCTTCAGTAGTTGTGGTGCACAGGCTCAGTAGTTGTGGCGCACAGGATTAGTTGCTCTGTGGCATGTGGGATCTTCCTGGACCAGGGCTTGAACCCATGTCCCCTGCCTTGGCAGGCGGATGCTTAACCACTCACTGTGCCACGAGGGAAGTCCCTATGCCTCAATTTTAGATTGCTATCACCAGGTGGCAGTGGAAACTAATTTCTAAGAGTCCAACTGTAAAGTGTGTGCAATGCCTAAGATTTGTAAATCATTCTATTAGTGAGTGTTCTTGAAAGCATGAGGCACAGTTCTGTAAGCATGAATTTTAAATTTCAATCAGTAGTATTGTGCTGGAGGTCTCTTTGTGTTTCTTACCCTCCCCCTGCCCCATTCAGCACCGTGTTTTAAAGATCTAACTACTCTGTTGTGTGTCTATCTAGCTCATTGCTCCTTACTGTGACAGAACATTCCAGTGATGGATGCCTCATTGTGTCCAGCCCTCCAATCACCACAAATAACTTTGTGATAAAATATCCTCTTACATGTTCTTTATGCACCTGCGTAAGAATTTCTCTAATGATATAACCAGGAGTGGGGTCCTTCCCAGCTCCACTCATAATATTTATTTATTTGTACATTTTTATCCCCTCTACTTCATAAATTCCCCCAAAACTCTTTGTGCTAAAACAGCTGAATCCAGGCAACATCCCAAACTTTTAAATTAAAGGAAATATATGCTGTGAGTCGTTTTATTTGTATGTTTCTCTGTAAAATGTGTAGTGCTCTTTGTGATGTCGTTTAAATTTACAAAATAGTATTGTTGACTAAGATTTTTTCTTTCTTTTTTTTTTTTTTTTTTTTTTGCGGTACGCGGGCCTCTCACCGCTGCGGCCTCTCCGGTTGCGGAGCACAGGCTCCGGACGCACAGGCTCAGCGGCCATGGCTCACGGGCCCAGCCGCTCTGCGGCACGTGGGATCCTCCCGGACCGGGGCACGAACCCGTGTCCCCTGCATCGGCAGGCGGACTCTCAACCACTGCACCACCAGGGAAGCCCAGATTTTTTTTAATATAATTTATTTTTTCATTTATTTTATTTCTGGTTGTGTTGGGTCTTCGTTGCTGCATGCGGGCTTTCTCTAGTTGGGGCGAGCGCGGGCTATTCTTCGTTGCAGTGCACGGGCTTCTCATTGTGGTGGCTTCTCTTGTTGTGGCGCATGGGGTCAGTAGTTGTGGCTTGCGGGCTCTAGAGCACGGGCTCAGTAGTTGTGGCACACGGGCTTAGTTGCTCTGCGATCTTCTCGCACCAAGGATCGTGCCCGTGTCCCCTGCATTGGCAGGCAGATTCTTAACCACTGAGCCACCAGGGAAGTCCCTGTTGACTAAGATTTGAACCTCCAAATTGATAATCGTGGATTATCTTCTACTGAATAAATTTCTCCTGATTCTTTGTGGTAAAACAGCTGAATTTAAGCAACATTCTAAATTTTAAATTACAGGTGATGTTTTAGAACAAGAAGTTTTCTCAACAGTGGCACTATTGACATTTTGGGCCTGATAATTCTTTGCTGTAGAGGGCTGTCCTGTGCATTATAGGATGTCCCTGGCTACTACCCACTAGATGCCAGTAGCATTCCTCCTCCCTGGTTGTGACAACCAAAAATGTCTCCAGACATTGTCAAATGTCCAATGAGGGGGGCAAATCACCTCCAGTTGGGAACGACTGTTTTATGGTAAACAAACTCTGGGATTCACTTGGAACCCTTTTGCTAGACTCTCCCCCCCCCGACTTTTGATTTTTAATAAATTTATTTATTTATTTTTGGCTGCATTGGGTCTTTGTTGCTGCGCGTTGGCTTTTCTCTAGTTGCAGCGAGAGGGGGCTACTCTTCATTGTGGTTGGTGGGCTTCTCATTGTGGTGGCTTCTCTTGTTGCGGACCATGGGCTCTAGGCGTGAGGGCTCAGTAGTTGTGGCGCACGGGCTTAGCTGCTCCGCGGCATGTGGGATCTTCCCGGACCAGGGCTCGAACCCGTGTCCCCTGCATTGGCAGGCAGACTCTTAACCACTGCGCCACCAGGGAAGCCCCACCCGCACCTTTCTTTCTGTCAGTTTATTTCTACCCTAATCTCAACTACAGACTTGTATTACATGGTCATTTAAAAAATGTCCGTCCCTGCTTTCTAGCTGGAATAACGTTCTTTCTGGAGATACTTACCAGAGCCCTTAGCCTCTTAGTGGACTGAGCACCAAATAGTCTTTGCTAGGTTTCCTGGCTTCCCTGTCTCAGACACTAAAGTGCATCAGAGGAGGAAGAGGGAGTCAGAATTCTCCTTGTGTCTGCTCCCGGAGGAATCCAGAAGAGCAGGTAGAACCCCACAGTGGCTGATAAGATCTTAAGAGTCTGTTGACCCAGTCTGCGAGGGGAACAGAAAAAGGGGGTCTCTCTTTTTAGTTCTCACATCCTCTCCCCTCCTCTCTCTAGATCTCTCTATTTATTTATTTATTTATTTATTGGTTTGCACTGGGTCTTAGTTGTGGCAGGTGGGCTCCTTAGTTGCGGCTTGCCAGCTCCTTAGTTGCGGCATGCATGTGGAATCGAGTTCCCTGACCAGGGATCGAATCTGGGCCCCCTGCATTGGGAGCTCAGAGTCTCAACCACTGCGCCAGCAGGGAATTATCTCTCTAGATCTCTTTTGTAACAATTTTTATCTACAGTCCTTGGATAAGCACCCAGAGTGATGACTGTCCCCTATATTCCTCAGCACACTAGCACTGTAACTTTCTCAGGAAATTTCTCTGTGTGGGAATTTCCTGGCGGTCCAGTGATTAAGACTCAGCACTTTCACTGCTGAGGGCCCGGTTTAATACCAGATCAGGGAACTAAGATCCTGCAAGCCAAGCAGCATGGTCAAAAAAAAAAAAAAAAAAGAAACGTTCTCTGTGGTCAAATAAGTGAGGGCAACACTGCCTACTGAATCCCTGTCTCGGACACTGGCAATGCCCATTAGATCATTAAAGACATTGAGATGTCTTTAACGTGTGAAGGCGTTACCACCCCTAGTCCTAGGAGCAACAGCAAAAGCTGCAGCTGTGCGAGTGAGACCGTTGCACAGGAATTTAGGAGGAGGGATGCAGCTCCTCAGATGTCTTTTTTTTTTTTTTGGCCGTGCTGCACGGCATGCAGGATCTTCCCTGACTAGGGATTGAACCCAGGCCATGGCAGTGAAAGTGCAGAGTCCTAACCACTGGACTGCCAGGGAACTCCCTCAGATGTCTATTTTTAACCTAGCATTTCCCAGATTGACTACAGAACTTTCCCATTCCTCCTCCATTGTTTAACAAATATTTATCGGTATTAACACCCCAGAGCTGGTGTCCCAAGGAACACAGTTTGGGAAATGTTGTCTTAGCTATTAACAACCTACATCTTTTGTAAATTGCCTTCAAAAGCCATTAATGTGTTCATTCTTTTATTCAAAACACTGTTGGGCATCCACCATCCTAGTATGAGGACTACAAAGATTACTCGTCCCAGCAGCACCCCCGGCAGACAGATGAATCAGATTGTGTCAGTAGATATGTGAAGGTCTGAGCCAGATATTGGGGAAACAGTGGAACCCAGTGATTAATTCTGACACTGGAGTTCTGATAACCTTCACAGATCAGGCAATACCTCGCTAAGCCTAGAATACAAGATCGAGTCCCTTAATCCTTACAGTGTCAGGGGCTTGTTAGAAAGGCAGAGTCTCAGGTTCCACGTTGGAACTACCAAGTCAGAACCTGTGCTTTAACAAGATCTCCAACGGATCTTTTTGTACATTACTGTTTGAGAAGCACTGCCTTAAAATGAGCACACTGTCTGACAAGAAAGTAAACAGAAACAAAATGCAGTTCTGTGTGATGTCTTGGCCAAAGGCTGACCTAGCAGCCTCCAGGCCAGGCCAGTCAGACAGGATAGGAAGGGAAGATGGGCAGAGGCAACGAGTGTCTTCTTTCCTCTCCTCACCCTCACCCAGCAATGACTGGGTGATTGATTGAGCAGGTAAGGCTACAGGCATGTCATCCGGTAGCAGGGACAGGTAATGAGGCCATACCTGTGGTCCTTCCTGCCTAGATGTCTGCCATGACTGGGTAGGCATAATGGGTTTGACTGGAAGGAAGGGAAAGAGTAGGGTTTGGAGGGGAAGCGGGTATTTCCCATTACCCTCCCAGAGATACCATCTCTGCTCTGGACCAGGCAAATGGTCAGCCACAGAGCCACAGAGCCCAGGGTTCAGGGCTCAGGCCTCAGGAACTTTTAGCTTCTTCCTCTTGATCCTCAACATTTGTTGAGGGAAGAGGTACAGGGAGGGTTCATGGCACCCCAACCCACTGGGAAGGAAAGAAGTTCAGGGCGAGCGCACCTCGACGCTGAGCAGGTGGCCCAGTTTTGCAATCTCTTTTCCTCCACAGGTCATGCGCTTGTCTGGGTGTAGCCCTGGGCACTGGTGGGGCGAGCTCTGTGGGCTACAGTGAGACTGAGGGCAGGCTGGGCCTTTGCTAGGGGTCCTGGTGAGGACCCGGGAGAAGGCTTTTCCCACAGACTAGGCTGTGATGGGTGGAGGGCGACTAGCCCAGGGTGGGGGTAACTAAGGGGAAGGAAACCGAAAACCACAACATAAATAACCACAATGAAGGGGAGCAGAATATGCCACCCCCAAATAAATGCTTTGATAAATTGATTGTTTTGAGATGTAAGCACTTGAAAAATAGCAAATGTAGGGAGAGGCTTTCTCTGAATTCTCCTTATCTGCCTAAGGATAGATCTTCCAGAAGAACTCATTTGTCATAGAGTCCCTCCCCGGTGGTATCATCAACTAGGGAAGAGAGGAGACTAGAAGTTGATAGCACACCCAGAAGATAAACTTTGTCATGAACTACCATACCTTCAATCTAAGGGCCCATTCATCTGTCCTTAAAATCATTTCCTCTCACCTGGGAGTCCTACATTCCCTGCCCGAACCCCCACCCCTTCCCTATTAAGATGGTATTTAATCCTGAATTCTAAGCCACCTCGGGGCATTCGTTATTCACTTCCCCCTGGGTATCTCCAATGAGGTATACAGGTTAATCAACTTCTGTTTGTTTTTCTCTTGTTAATCTGTCTTTTATTACAGGGGTCTCAGCTAAGAACTCAGAAGGGTAGAGAAAACATTATTTTTTCTCACCTACAACAGCAAAACAAAACAAAACAGCAAAGTACCAACACCAGCACTGCCCCTGCCCTTAGGAGGTCTTACGTGTGATGCATCTCCCAGCAGGGGGTGCCTCTCTGCACCCTCCAGGGGCCAGAAGAGATGAGGTGAGCACCCAGTGCCTGAATACACCAGGATGAAGACTACTAGCTATTCTACCTAGATACTCCAAAGGTAAGTCAGGCAGCAGTAGACAGAGATGGGATAGGGAGGTGGCATTTGAAGCAGAGGGAAGGGCCCACAGAAAGGCCCAAAGGCAAGACCACACTCACCTGGGTGGGAAGAGGGATCAACTTACATATCTCCATCCAGTTCTGATGAAGCTGGCCCTATTGTGTTTTCTACTCTCCAAGGACACCATTCATACCCTGTGCCTGTCACTGTTGGTAGAGTCCCTGTTTGTTCCCCAAGGACAGGACTACTTGTGACTCACTTTGTTTCCCAGCAGCCCACTACAGGGCCCAACCTAACCCTGACTGTAAGACTAAGAGCTCCCCATAACTCCACGGTAGGTACTCAGGACACCTGGATCCGTTGTAGCAACCCTGCTCCTGCAGGCAACCTCCTCAGAAGGGTACCTGTCTCACCACCTCCTACTCTTTTCTGAAGAAAGGGTTAACTTAGAGAGTTGTTTGCTGAGGTTCCTGATAGGAACCAGGCCAAGGCATATCCGGGGGCGGATTCCTTGGCTGGGACTTGCCAGGGTCAGTCTGGTTTGTTCCTGATAACGTGAGCAGAGGATGATATATGTGTGCTCTAAAAAAACCAAATAAAATTCTGGCTGCAAAAGTAATTCATGCTCATTGTAGAAAAATTGGAAAATAAAGAAAAATAAAAATGAAAAAATAGATACCACCTTTAATCCCACCACCTAAAGGCAACCTCTTTATACATTTTGGTGAATTCCTTCCAAGTTTTTTTTCCCCCTTTGCATATCTGTGTACATATTTAACATAGCTGAGATCATACTGACTATGAGTTTCATGCCTTCCTTTTTCACTTGGCAGTACATTATAAGCTCTTACTCATTTGCTGTAATCATCATTAATATTCCATCCTACCCGTATATAATTTAGTTAGCTATGTCCCTGTAGTGGTTACAGATTTATATCACACTTCGACTGGGAATGTGCAGAAAAACTGTGATTTCTATATTCTTCGTCTCTAGCTGATCTAGTCTCCTGCACAACTTCCTACCTCCTTAATAGGGAAAATTAACAGTGGGTCTAACTAAAGAATAATCTGAAGAAATAATTTGAATAGTCTGCCTTTAAGGGTTTTATCTTTCTATGTGATCCCATTTTGCATGTCAGAAACCTTAGTCTTCCTCTTTGCATCTTTTCTGTAACAAATTCTAACCCCTGTTCCTCCTGCCTTCTCATGGATACAGAATCGGCCAGGGTCTCAGCAGAAAACAGATGGCTTACTCAACGCAGTCACTGAAGAGTTTCACAATGGGACTACCTATAAAGATGCCAGCAAGCCTAGGGTAACATGTAAGAAATGGCGAAGCACTCAGGACCAGAAATGTGTGAGGGCGTTACCACCCCTAGTCCTAGGAGCAACAGCAAAAGCTGCAGCTGTGCGAGCGAGACCGTCGCACAGGGATTTAGGAGGAGGGATGCAGCCATGGCCTCCCCCGTGGTCTGGCTGAGAGGGAACTAGGGGAGTAATGACTCTGACATCTCTCTCCACCTGCCCTCTATCTCTTTTCAGGGCCTCCCATTGGCCCAACTGAATGGGAAGGCAGGGGAACAAGTACTCTGCAGAGGTCAACCTCCCAGTATACAGAGAGAGTGGAAAACGGTGGACAAAGGTTTTGAAGGGGCAAGTGAAGAATAACTAGCCCACGTGATTTGTGCTGAGGAGGAAAAAACCAAAAGAAACAGGCACATTAATACTTTTCAAATCCTATCTATTATTGGACTTCCAAGTTGCTTCTTATTTTCACTTTTATAAATAATGTTTTTTCAAATGGGGACATCTCTCAAACTCTAAATTTTCTACTGAAGTTAATATATAATGAGAAGAGGTGCAGGTCTCCCAGAGTCCAACTGTATTAGTTAAGTCTCTCTCTCTTTTTTTTTTTGCCGTGCCGCTCAGCTTGTGGGATCTGAGTTCCCCCGACTAGGGGTTGATCCTGGGCCCTGGGCAGTGAGAGCACAGAGTCCTAACCACTGGACTGCCAGGGATTCCCAAGTTAAGTCTCTTTTGTTTATAAGTTACAAAAACACACCAGAGCTAGATTAAACTGAAAAAAAAAAAAGAGGGGGACATTAATTATCAGGATTATTAGGGTACTAGAGAGTCTCCCAAGGCCAAGTGGACTTCAGGAGTATAGGAACAGCAGCTGCAAGGAGCAGCTGCTCCCCCTAGGGCTGAGGCAGCCCACACCGTCATCCCACCCTCATGGCTAAGACCCAGACCTTGTAGGGGAGGGTGTAGCTGTGGTTCACAGGATGGTAGAGAAGTCACTATGGTGCTGCACTGGCAGAACAGAATATGCTGGAAATCCACCCTCTAGAGTGCTTGGGATGTATTTACTGGGGTCCCTCTTCTATAAAACCACCTGTAGCAGTAGTGCGAGGGGAAGCTGGGGCGTTTGGATGATGGTGGCCACTGTGCACTGTAGGAGTTGGATGCCAAAGAAGCCATCTGTCCTGCAGGAAGCTGATGCAAGACAAGTCACTTGCATCGCAGAAGCTGGATACTGGAAAAGCTGTCCAGGCTGTAGAAGCCAGGTGCTGCCTGCCACAGGGGCGGGCTGAGCAGAGCACACCGGAATCCGGAAGGAAAATCCCTCCTACAATGTCTCTCCAGTGCCCTCTACTGACAAAGCTTAACATCTGTCAGCTCGCAAAGGAAAAATTTTGAGATGATCCACTACATTTCTGCAGAGCAGACAATGAAGATTGAATTTGGAGCTGAGAGGCAATAGATTGAGAACTAGCACAATCCCAACTCCATATGCCCATAGGAGGGACGATGACTGATCCAGCTGGTGCCACCCCTGGATTGGTCAGTCACCTGTGCTGAGAATGGAACTGCATTCATAAAAAGAGAAGCAGTGAGCATGGACAGGCAGGTGCAAGAAAGCCAGCTGGTCACCAAGCAGCCTTCGGGCTCTCCAGGGGAGAGAAACAAGCACCTTAGTCATTAGAGAAATTGTCTGTCCTATAGATCAAGGACATTTCATCAAGCTTCACCATGGTTTGAAAAAATACTCCTCAAGACTACCCGTTTTCTTTTATTCAAACATGCAGCTCACCAAGAAACCTTCTGATGTTTCCTCCCATCTACACAAAACCAGACGAGGGACAGATTTTGGGCAGTGGCTACGTATTCTGCTGTTTGAAAAGGGATATCATCCACCATAAGCTAATAAATCAGCCTTTGATGTTATCAGCCATGGGTGTTATTAGTGAAAGTCTGTCACCAAGAATTTGTTCTTATGTGGTGCAGTAAGAAGTAAGGTTCTGACCCTGAGGAGCTGAGAACCAGGTTTTGGACTCGAGGGACTCAGTCAGGGTGTTCTCCTGAAGGATCTGCAGCCTACATCCTACACAACATCACTGCTAGCACATTCCCCAAGGAAGAACCCTGAAGAACCCATGGATATATCGAATTCTATATATGTCCAACCAACAATCAACCTTCCTTCCTCCCTTCCTTCCTTCCTTCATAAATAAACAGCATATTTACTACTGAGCCAGCACTGTTTTTTTTTAATTAATTAATATTTTATTTTTGGCTGCATTGGGTCTTTGTTGCTGCATGTGGGCTTTCTCTGGTTGTGGCGAGCGGGGGCTACTCTTCGTTGTGGTGTGCGGGCTTCTCATTGTGGTGGCTTCTCTTGTTGTGGAGCACAGGCTCTAGGCACACGGGCTTCAGTAGTTGTGGCGTGCGGGCTCAGTAGTTGTGGCTCATGGGCTGTAGAGCACAGGCTCAGTAGCTGCGGTGCACAGGCTTAGTTGCTCTGTGGCATGTGGGATCTTCCTGGATCAGGGCTCAAATCCACATCCCCTGCATTGGCAGGCGGATTCTTAACCACTGTGCCACCAGGGAAGTCCAACAACCATTCTTTAGTTGCTGGACTTTTGGGCTGTTTCCAGTCTTTCACTAATTTATGTAACACAGAGATGAATGTCTTTGTGTTTAGTGTTCTTTTTGCTGTTGTTTTGTATTTCAAGTGATTCCTTTAGGATAGATAATCAGATTTGGAAATAAATTGGTGTCAAATCGTATCCTCCACTTTTTGGGGGGGGAAGAGCATGAATATTTTATAGACATTTGAGACCTACTTACTGCCCAATGACTTCAGAAATGTACCAATTACAGTCCCACTAGAGGCCATTTCAGGACATCCTGACTTGGAGTATTACAGTTTGAAATGTGTGCATGCGTGTGTGTGCATACCTATGAAATCTTGCTTTCTTTACACTTCTTTAGTTAATATTGGGGTTGGACATTCATCCACACTTGTTATCTCTTGTCCTCTTTTGAGAGTATTCTGTTCAAGTCCTTCACAGTTGAGAAGTATTTTATTTCAATCTCTGGGGAATTTCATGTCCCAGATTCTCTGTTCTGCCCTCTTTTGGTTGGAGAGGGGCTCTTTTCCCACCTGTAAATCCTTTGGAAATTCCCTTCTGAAGTCAAGTTCCTTTGGCATAGGAGGACAGGCTTGGGTGGCTAAGAGCTTCCATGGGGCTGGAAACAAGTGTATGGAAGTCTGAAGCCTGCAGAGCCAGTTGAACTTTCATCCCTGGTTGGAGAGTTTTCAAACGGAAGGAGCTCGTCTCTACATAATTTTCTTTTCACTTCCCATTTTTAAACATCCCAGAGGGACCCTGGGTGATTTCCTTCTCCTTATTTAACTCAAATTGAATCTCTGAATAAACTATGTCCCTCTTAGGAGCCTCAGACACATATTTAGAGGAAATGTGTCATTTAAAGTGCTTTTTTTTTGAAGTCATGTGAGAAATTATCAGAGTAAGAATCTCCTCACCACCCTCTGTGCTCTGTGCCTTCTTTAGCTCAGAGCCAGGAGAAAAACTTTCTCCTCTTCCTCCCCCCCCAGTCCTTTTCCCTTCTGAGTCTGACACAGAAGAGACTTGCACACAGGTGGTAAGTGGCAAGCATAGGGCAGTTGCATGTGTTGAAGTAAGTGTGGCATGTGCAGGAGTGTGAGAGATGATAAAACGCATTCATGTGGGGAGTGAGGCTGAGCAATGATAATCAAGGGAGCTCTAGGGAGAAGTGGACATTTGTGGTCACCTTAAATGATTAACAGGATTTTGAAATACAGTAAAGGAGTCAGCTAAGTTTCTATCAGTTTCTACTCTGGCCTCACTGGTAGGTAGAGAATCCTGGTTCTCTGTGTTGATGCCAGAGACAGTTATCCATCCATCCACCATCCATCCTTTCATCCAACCATCCATCCACCCATGCACACATGCATACATCATCTGACATTTTATTCATTCATTTGTTCATTCTTCCAATGTTCCCTCCATCTTTCCATCCATTCTTATGTTATCTATCAAGGCCCTACTCTCTGCAGCACGCTGAAGGCAAAAATATATTTTTTTGTCTTTTTAAAAAATAACTTCATTTATTTATGTATTTTTGGCTGCGTTGGGTCTTCGTTGTTGCGCGCGTGCTTTCTCTAGTTGCAGCGAGCGGGGGCTACTCTTCGTTGCAGTGCGCGGGCTTCTCATTGCAGTGGCTTCTCTTGTTGTGGAGCACGAGCTCTAGGCATGTGGGCTTCAGTAGTTGTGGCTCACGGGCTCTAGAGCACAGGCTCAGTGGTTGTGAGGCATGGGCTTTGTTGCTCCGTGGCATGTGGGATCTTCCCGGACCAGGATTCAAACCCATGTCCCCTGCCTTGGCAGGCGGATTCTATTTTTTTTTTCTTGCGGTACGCGGGCCTCTCACTGTTGTGGCCTCTCCCGTTGCGGAGCACAGGCTCCGGACGCGCAGGCTCAGCGGCCATGGCTCACGGGCCCAGCCGCTCTGCGGCACGTGGGATCCTCCCGGACCGGGGCACGAACCCGTGTCCCCTGCATCGGCAGGTGGACTCTCAACCACTGCGCCACCAGGGAAGCCCGGCAGGCGGATTCTTAACCACTACGCCACCAAGGAAGTCCCGGCAAAAATATTAATAAGACAAGAGTTTAGCTTTCAAGGAGAACATAGTCTAGTGTTAGGCTGGACAACTTAAAAATAGGTCATAATACTGTGCAATAAGTCCACCCTATAGGAGTTTGTTTAAAATACGCCTCTATGAATGCCCCTTTTCCCCCAAAAGCCTTACCTGACCACTCAATCTAAAATAGGTTATTGTATACTTACCTGGCAGGGGAAATACCACGATCAAGAAGGTGGTATTTCCCAGGGCGACGCTCCTCCGTTGCACTCCGAGTGTGCCGACCCTTGCGATTTCCTAAAATGTGTGAAAGAAACTCAGTTGCATAATTTGTGGTTGTGGGGGACTGCGTTTGTGCTCTCCCCTTTAAAAAAAAAATAGGAAAAATATAAAATAGGTTCTTGTTACTATTCTTTTTCATGATATTCTTTTTCTTTTCCTTTAGAGTGTTTATCACAATTTGTTAATATAATAGTATGTTTATTTGCTTAATTTCCGTGTCCCCAGTGGGGGTAGGTTCTATGTCTGCTTTGCTTACAGTGAATACTCAACCCCTGGTCCCGGCTGGCACACAGCAGGCCCAAAGGAGACATTTATTGAGTGAATTAACAAATAAGCACTGATCGTACCCAGGCATGATGATTTCTTGCACTAAACCAGTGGTTCTCAAAGTGTGATCCTTGGACTAGCAGCATCATCAACACCTGGGAACTTGGTTTGGAGTGAAAAGTCTTGGCCCTACCTGTTCCTTCACAAACTGGTCCCATACCCAGAGGGCAGGGAGAGACCAAAGAAAGAGTCAGACCACTCCAGATTGGTAGGTGGCAGATTTAATAAGCAAGAGTACTTACTTCTGAGGCTTGTCTTTGGCGCCTGCAAGACGAATAGATCCCTGTACCTGCCCACCAAAACCTTAAAGTTAAAGAGACCTTAACTGGATTCAGTCATATATTCAGTCCAGACAGTCTCAAATACACCTTTCTCTCTCAAGGCTACGTCCTTGAAACAGCTCCCACTGTGGGAAAGTAGGCTGAGCCTACATTCCGAAGACAAAGGGTGTGGGAGGAGCCTGCGACTGCCTGAGTCCAGCTGCTGGGTCAATCAGTGGTCATGCCCTCTCGATTCTTCCTCCAACACCAGCCCAGACCAGAATAGAATCAGAAACTCTGGAGTCAGCAGTCTGTGCTTTAACAAGCCTTCTGGGTAATTCTGATGGAGACTGAAGTTTGCAAGCACTGTACTAAAGTGATAAACGGCCATTCTCGTCTACCGTAGACATCTGTGGATTTTGGCAAAGGGATAAGAGTAATTATGTCTGGACTGGGAAATACTTCATGGAGAAGGTGACATTTTTAAGGAAGCCTCAAGCTAGATAAGCCAGAGAAAAGCAATTCAGGCAGAGTACTGTGTACCCAAAGGCACACAGGCATGGATTAGCCTGGCCTTTGGAGGAGTCTATAAGTAGTTCTGCGGGAGGGTCCCGGACATGGCAGGGAGATTAGGCCGGAGATGGAGGCAGGCGCCTTGAATGCCAAGTTTCAAGCAGGTAAGTAACTTGGTACCCCGTTTCCCCTCCCCACGGCTGTCCAGACTGACCTGAGTCAGACTTCCGCGGGCTCACTTCCGTCCCCGCCTGCCTTTTTCCTCCTTCCCTCTTTTCCCAATTCTCCCACCTCCTCCCTTCCCCTGGGGGTGAGACGGCCTAGCTTCCAGGCCAACTCCACTCCTCCCCGACCCGTCCAACTTGCTGACGTCAGCTGGGCCGGGCGCGCCTGGTTGGCGGCTTTGGAGCCAGGCCCCGCCCCACTGCGCGGCTTTGGGGGAAAGCCCAGGATGCTGGTCTGCGTCGAGGGAGCCGCGCAGGCGCCGTTGGTACAGGGCGTCGCGGGGCTTTCAGGGCTCGAGAGAAAGAGTCCCTGCCTCAGGAGGCACCTTGCTTCCGAGGGAGCGGTCCGTGGTGTCAGTGTCGGTTGCTCGGGACCCACGCTTGCGTCATTTAGCGCCACCCCCCCCCCCCCCAGGGGAACTGGCTTCCAGTCTGCGCCCTCTTCTCCGCGACCGACCGCGCTGGTGACTCACAGAAGGACTGGTCTCCAGGGTCCTCAACCCAACGGTGCCTGGAGGCGATGAAGGGTGATAACAGACTTCCTAAAAATAGGTACTGTTTACCGAGCACTTCTTAGTGTGCTGGCATTGAGTCACCTACACCTTGTAGTTCTCAACTTTATGCAACCCAGTGCCCTGTTCTTATAATACGTTTCAGTGCCACTTCAGCATTTATAGATAATGTAACCAGCCTACATCCCAGTTCAATAATATTAAACCACAAAATGCCACAATTAGTGTAAAGGGGGAAATAGAAAGAATTTATAATAATAGAACATATAGTTCATGCTCACTTGGGCAGCACATATACTAAAATTGGAACCATACAGAGAAGATTATATGCATATATACATACACTTGTTTTTTTCAGCAGGGAAATGCTTGGGCAGACCCTCACTAGAAGATATAATGAAGTAATTATTCCCCGCCAATCTGCAACAACTGCAAATGCAACCCTCACTGATACAGACATGTTATAGTAATGGCTCGAATACCACCAGTACTGTTGCAATTGCATTATGCTTTTCTGCAGTGGTGAACTCTCCTGCTGAAAAATTCCAAATAAAACAGAATCCAGTCTTCCCTTGATTGACATGGTGCCCTGCTGCCTTTTGTTCACCCCTCCAGATCCATTCTCCCTCATTCTCCCCAGGGCAGAGACCACTGGCACATCATATCTCACTGAATCCTTACAAACACATTTGGACTGGGTATCATTATTTTACACATGTAGAAATAGGCTCAAAGAGATCCAGAAAGCTGCTTAGGTCTGTCTGTGGTGGGTCTTGAGTTCAGACTCAGATGTGACTGGATTTAAGGCCTCTGTTCCTAATTGCAAAGCTGCACTGCCCCTTTGCAGTTTGGGTCTTTGTCAGAGTCAAAGGACAGAGAGAGTGCTAGAGGAGGTCAGGTCTAATTCTCCATAGAGAAGAGGGCCTTCACCAGAGATGTACTAGTCTAGGTATGCTGGGCTATGGATAATAACATATAGCCTCAAAATTTCAGTGGCTTGGAATTCCCTGATGGTCCAGTGGTTAGGACTCCGTGCTCTTACTGCTGAGGGCCTGGGTTTGATCTCTGGTTGGGGAACTAAGATCCTGCAAGCCGTGCGGCAAGGCCAAAAAAAAAAAAAACCAAACTCAGTGGCTTAACATACAGTAGAGATTTATTTCTTGCTCCAGTAAAGTCCACAGCAGATCTTCTTGGTAGGGTGGCTCTCTCCTGGGCAGCTCTCCTTCAAGCGGTGAAATGAGAGATTCGGCCTTCTTCCATTAGGAAGCTCTGCCACCTCAGAGCCTTTTGCTTCCAGCCTCACAGATGAAAGGGAGAGGGTGTGGAAGATTACTTGGAATATTTTATGGGCAAATGTGGAGGTGGCTTGCATTTCTTCTACCCTTCTCCTATGGGCTGAACTCAATCACATGGTCCATACCTAGATGCGAGGGGGCCTGGGAAATGTAGTCTGTGTTTGGTGAGCACAGCCATGTCTCTGCAGAAATGTCAAGCTCTTCCAGTCCCTATACTAAGAGCATAAAAAAAGGAGGCTTAAGTTCGTGTCATCTTTTTTTTTTTTTTTTTTTGCTATGAATACATTTTACTGAAATACTGTAGGACTCACTTTCACAGTAAGGTACCTAAACTGTTTCTAACACAGGAGCCAAGTAACATCCAACTCTCCATGTACAACGTCTTGCCATTTCTAGAAAAATCCTTTCACATTTTTAAAAATTAGCTTCGGCTGGAAGGCCTGGGGTAATGGTTGAAGCCCAGAGTGTCTCTGAAGATGCTGCATGAGAGTTTTCATTGCTGCTTCGGAGGCTGGGAGCCCCACTGGCCAATGAGGAGGCCAGAGCCCCACTGACGGATGAGGAGGCCAGGCAAGATGAGCTGGAACATGTGGGGGGAGCTGGGTTCTGCACTTATTCAGACTATGGGTTTCTCATCATCCTTCCTAGATGGGCTCTGGAAGATGGTCTCTTTATGTCTACATGTTGTGCTGCACCCCACAGGCCTACAAGGCCTGTGCTTGCCCTGCTTCAAGACTGAAGAAAGAGCCCGGAGTCAGCAACAGAGACATCAATGATTTAATGGATGGGGGAGCTTATACATCTGAAGCAAGGTCCTGGAGCGACAGCCCACCATGTGCAGCGGGCAGCAGGCAGGACATGGCGGCAGTCTTCACTCCAAGTGTTATCTTTGCTGTTGATCTGCTGAATGACTACGCCTCCTATCCTGCCCCCTTTCAGGGCCTTAGTTTCCTCATTTGTTACATGGTTGTGGAAGCCCAGCCCTCAGAGCTGCATGATGGCCAGATGTAATTGGTAGGATAGAGTGGTTGTTGGGGGAAATCATGGAGAGAGCTGC
This sequence comes from Tursiops truncatus, assembly GCF_011762595.2. NCBI lineage: Eukaryota > Metazoa > Chordata > Mammalia > Artiodactyla > Delphinidae > Tursiops > Tursiops truncatus. Next base: position 35,668,762 of record NC_047039.1, read on the forward strand.
CTCCTCCTGAGGTCTGACCTTGCCTAATGTCTCTCCGGACTCCACTTTCCACCTTCTGCAGCCAGGAAGGCCCAGCAGGACCTCCTGGTTGTTGAGGAGGCCTTCCCTGCGAAGCCTCAAGTGCCCATGGTCCCTCTGAACACTGGCATTGTTGGGGAAGAACGGTTCTGAGTAATTAATGAAGAGTGAAATCCAGATACTAGAATCTACCAGAGGACTCCAGCAAGCTCCCTGGGACCCAGTGGAGGCCCCAGAGAACCTGGCATGAATCCAAGGAGATGCTGGAGCTGTGGCCAAGGAGCTGGGCTGGTGTTTGTTGGGGAGCCCATGCTCACTTCAGTGGTTGTCCACAGTTTGGTCTGCCCCAAACCTCTCTTCCAGGAGTCAGCTCTCCCACACCCAAACTACAAGGTTGCAGTGGGAACTGTCATGTTTCTACAGTAGGCCCCTGGCCCCTGGTCACTTGATTAGTCCAGGGTCAGGCACTTGACCCACACTGGAACAATAATTTTTCTGCTTGGGAATTTTGGAGAGAGAAAGAGCTATTTTAACTTCTCTCCAGCTGATTGGTCCAATAACATATAACCCTTAGGTTCTCTTGACAGTCATATTTTTCTCACTGTGTGGAGGTAACAAGCAGGGGAAGCTGGTCTGATGAGAGAGAATGAAAGATGAGGAGACTTCCAGTGGTGTTTGAGTTTCTGATTCTGCTCCATTCCTGAGGCTAGGCTGTAATCTGGACTCTGATATCATTAAAATTAAGTTTCCCCTTTTTGCTTAAGCTAGTTTAGATAGATTTTGTTGTTGTTGTTATTGATCCAAAGAGCTAAGGAATAGTATGAACTTCCTTATCAAACACATTTATTCATTCAAGAAATATTTCTGGTGCATCTACTATGTTCCAGGTACTGTGCAAAGTACTGGAAATTTGGGACTTCCATGGTGGCACAGTGGTTAAGAATCCACCTGCCAATGCAGGGGACACAGGTTCGGGCCCTGGTCTGGGAAGATCCCACATGCCATGGAGCAACTAAACCAGTGTGCCACAGCTACTGAGCCTGCGCTCTAGAGCCCACAAGCCACAACTATTGAGCCCATGTGGCACAACTACTGAAGCCCGTACGTCTAGAGCCCGTGATCTGAAACAAGAGAAGCCAGCACAATGAGAAGCCTGCACAACACAAGGAAGAGTAGCCCCCGCTCGCCGCAACTAGAGAAAGCCCACGCACATCAACGAAGACCCAGTGCAGCCAAAAATAAATAAATAAATAAATTTATAAAAACAAAACAAAAACGCCCCCAAAACCCTCAAAGTACTGGAAATTTAACTATGAATAGGATAGACGTGGTATATACCCCCAGGGACCTTATACTTGGAGGCTAGGGCAGGACAGACCTGGAACAAGTACTATACAGGTAAAATCCAGGTTTATGAGAACTGTCAAGAAGGAAAAAAATTTTCCTCTACCTTTCTCTGCTCTTCTGTCTGGTCTAAGAATTAAGTTGACAGGAGACGGACTAACAGGAGAAAATCAAATTTAATTACTTATGTACAAGAAATCCACATTAACATGAGAGATTCCAAATACAGGCAGCATGAGGTATATATGTCATTCTGGACTAAGGAGAAGGGAGCACGTGTCTGGGACTTCAAAGGGAAGGAAGGCAATTTGTAGGAAGATGAAAAAAGAGCAAATGTTTGTTAAATGTTTGCTGGGCCGTGTAGAAACAATGGGACAGAGAGAGGAATTTTAACAAACTGACTTTGCTAGTTTCCTGCCTGTCTACCACACCTAGTTCATATTATACTATAGATAGCTCTGGTGATAGTTCTCTTTCCTGGAGAAGGCCCTCTCTCTGAATTCTTTTAGGTAGTTAAGGGGGAGGTGAAAAGAAAACAAAGAAAAAAACTTCTTGAGTCTTTTGTTTCTTCCTCATGCCAAAGAGACGTATTCTGGGGTGGCAAATTTTGCTCCCCTACAAAATATATCACAGGGTTGTGAGAACATACAAGCTGAGAACTGAAGGACGGGGCAGGGGTTGGGTGGAAGAAGATTGGAATTAGGATGTCGAGGAGGGAGAGCATCCCAGGCAGGAAGAAGAGCACGAGTGATGACAACTCCATCATGAACCAGTATCCTCTGGAGAGAAAACAACACTCCAGCTGAGCTGGACCAGCTAAGGGGCCTGATTTTTCACCTCCCCCCATTTTGAGCCCTCAGGTAATGCATTGGTAAGAAGACTCTTTCCTTTTCCCCAGAAGCAGCCTAGCAGGGACCACTCCCACCTGTCCAGACTGTTCTATTCCTTATTTATTTTTTTTTATAAATTTGTTTATTTATTTTTGGCTGCGTTGAGTCTTCGTTGCTGCACGTGGGCTTTTTCTAGTTGCGGCGAGCGGGGGCTCCTCTTGTTTGTGGTGCGCGGGCTTCTCATTGCGGTGGCTTCTCTTGTTGTGGAGCACGGGCTCTAGGCACGTGGGCTTCAGTAGTTGTGGCACACGGGCTCAGTAGTTGTGGCTCGTGGGCCCTAGAGCGCAGGCTCAGTAGTTGTGGCTCAGGGGCTTAGTTGCTCCATGGCATGTGGGATCTTCCCAGACCAGGGCTTGAACCCATGTCCTCTGCATTGGCAGGTGGATTCTCAACCACTGGGCCACCCGGGAAGCCCTGTTCTATTCCTTATTGAGCTGTTGCATGGGGAGAAACACAAAACACTTCCAGGAAGGCCTTGACACACTGAACATGATCTGTATATGCATTCTTCCCTTTCATTCATACCCCTTTCTGCAGAGAATGCTAACTTTCATCCTAATAGCCATTATCCCCACCTTACTTACTCCTATGTTGGGGGCACCATGTATCTGGCTAATAAAACCACATTTCCCAACCTTCCTTGCAAGTGGGGGTGGCTAATGAGAGGTCAGTGGAAGTGATTAGGTGGGATTTTGGGAAAGCTGTTTAAAGGAGTTAACTCAGCAAGCACCCCTTTTCCCTTTCCCCCTATTCTTCTTTCTTTGTCCCTGGGACATGAATTTGATGAGTGAGCTCCAACAGCCATCTTTCACTCATGAGGTGATCTTGAAGATGGACATCATGTGCTGAGGATGGCAGAGCAGATGACAGATTCCAGCTTCTGAGACCTTGTAGAATCCCCGTACCAGCCTGACCTGCCTGCAGATGGTTTATCATGTGAGAGGAAAATAAGTCCCTACCTTGTTTAGGTCGCTGTTGTTTTGAATCTCTTACCAGCGACTGGACAAAATTGCTCATTGGTGTAATCCTAAAAGCCCTCTTGTAATTCAGTTTCTCTCCACTAAATAGTCCCCAAGTCATCCATTCAATCATTTAGTCATTCGCTCACTCAAACACTCTCTGATTGAAGATAGCCATCCCATATTCTAGAATCAGATGAGATTATGTGGGTATAAAAGAGTGTTGTAGGGCTTCCCTGGTGGCGCAGTGGTTGAGAGTCCGCTTGCCGATGCAGGGGACACGGGTTCGTGCCCCGGTCCTGGAGGATCCCATGTGCCGCGGAGCGGCTGGGCCTGTGAGCCATGGCCGCTGAGCCTGCATGTCCGGAGCCTGTGCTCCGCAATGGGAGGGGCCACGGCGGTGAGAGGCACGCGTACCTCAAAAGAAAGAAAGAAAGAAAAAAAAAGTGTGTTGTAAATACCAAAGCATTAAACACATATTAGATTGTGTTATTATTTTAATTAATATTATGATTTGTTGTTGCTCAAGTGTCACAATTAAGGAGATTTTAGTGTGTAGCAATTTGCTAGAGGGAAACTCCCATTAAGTGGTGTGAAATTCAGTTCTATTTGATGTAATAAAAGAAGCAAGGGGTAACCCAGTGCAAGTGCTTCTCAAACTTTAATTTGCACAGAGAAATACTTGAGGATCTTATTAAAATGCAGGTTCAGACTCAGGGAGTCTGAGGTGAGGCCTCAGATTCTGCATTTCTCACAAACTCCTGGACGAGGCTGCTTGCCGCCCTGGACCTTCGAATAGTGGGGACTTAGATCTTTGCCCGTGCTGGGGAAAGAAATGAAGAGAGAGGAGAAAGGGAAGCTAAGGGCAGAGAGGAGAGCATTTCAGAAAATGGGAAACAGTTTCTTTTAGAGGCTGTATCTCCAAGCAGGTTGGTAACTTAATAACAGCCAGGAACTCTGTAGACCTTATTTTGTTTAATTCTTACAACCGTATATAAGGGGAATTCTAATTCTTAGTCTACAGTTGAGAAAGCAAGTTGAAGCTCAGAGAAGTTAAGGGATATGACCAAAGTCACACAGCAGGTCAGTGGCAGGGATGGGATTGCCACCCAGGTTTTTCAGAGGCCAGAGCCTGTGTTTCTTTCCAGGCCCCTTGCTAAAATTCCAGGGGGACGTTTACTCCTTTTGCTGAGTTCTTCCTCCTCACCCAGGAAATGCTGGTCAGGGGAGGAGGACGAGGCTGCCCTAGGGAACCAGGCCCCCGGTACTTGAATGTTTGGCTCAGCTCTAATTTATCTGAAAGGTTTTCTGTGGCTGCTAAGCTCTGTATTTTTTGAACACTGGGGCCTTGGTAGTGGGAAGTAAGGTGGGTGCCGGTGGGATGTTTATAAGTTTTGCTGGACAATTTCCATTTCGTAAGCCCAGTCTCCTTTCTGGAGGTTGCCGTGGTCCAGAGCAGCAGGAGTATGTCCTGGGAAGTGGAGGCCACAGAGGTGAGAGCAAACCCTGCTCCAGCTCTGACCCGGGACCATCGCTTTCTCCCTGGATGCCCTTGAAGGACTACTAAAACCTGACAGTTTGGCCCAGCAATCAGCAAACCGGCAAGTGCCAGGCCCCAGTGAGGATCCTTGCTTCCTCCCAAGATAGGAGATAAATGGGCAGTTTGTGTCCCCATAAAAGTTCCACCACTCAGGGTGGAGCCTCTGCCATAGGCTCCCACTGATGGTGCTGTTCCCCAGGGCTCGGGTGTAAATCAGCCATTTCCTTCTCCAGTTTCCCACATGTGACTAGCCTTTGTCTAATTTCAGCACCGTGGGGAGCTGGGGAGGGTTCCCTGCACAATAAATCTTTCATTGGGAAGGTGGTTTTATCATTAGAAAGGATGATTCTAAAAAAAGAGAGGATGTAAGTGACTAATGTGTTCAGGAATGATGAAAGGAAGGGCTCAGGGTGAGAAGAAAGGGATGAGGCTGGGATCGCAGAGCAGAGTTGAGGAGGTGTGGGTGGAGAGAGTCATGGAGACATGCCAGGAATGCCAGTGCAAGGCCTGATTGCAGAAGAGCATGAAGGAGCTTCCTGGTGAGAAGAGAAACCAGGATACGTGGTGTGCTTCCCTCTCCTCTCCTGAGGACTGGCTGTGGTCTGCTTGGACATTAGCTCCACCGTTGTGTGGAGGCTATTGGACGCACTGGTTTCAGGTCTTGGATCCAGTCACAGCAGCAACACCAGAAGTGGGGACGGAGGGGCAGCAGGGGCAGTCGTCTCATGGAAGGATGTCCAGGGCACCCTAGTGTGTGGTGTCTGAAGGGGAAGGACTTAATTAATAGTATCTACTCTGACTGAGCCCAAAACATCCTCCAGCCTTCATTCCTTCAGGGACCTTTCCTGCTCCCAGGCTCCCCTTCAATGCTAATTTTTGAGACAGCATCAGCATTTCCAGGGCAGTGAAGGCCAAAGCCACCAGTTGGGCTGCAACACTGAGTGGTACTGGATATCTCAGATTACCCTAGCTCTGGCTGGTCTAGTCCTAGAAGCAGAGGAAGGCCAGGAAAATGTTCCCTGGAGCCCGTGGCCTCCACTCTCTCCTGGCCGCCACTCTCTTCAGGGCCATGCTATTCTAAATAGTTGATGATCTTGCTGCCTCCACTTCCTTGATTCCCATTCTTTTGGCACTGTACAGTGTAGCTTCTGTCCCACCTCACCCCACTGCACTGAAACTGCTCCTACTAATGGCATCAGGAATCTGAAGCCAAATCCAGGGGCCACTTCCCAGTTCTTACTTTTTCTTTAAATTTTTCATTTACCTGTCGATTACAATTGTTTCTTCTTGAAAAATCTCAACTCTAGGGCTTCCTAACTAGGGATCCATGAGAGATTGTCTTAAGGAAGAAACAACATGCAGTCTTTAAAATTTTTATACCAAGTGTTGTACAAATCTGCATCTTTCTAGGGAGGATGGTCCAGGGCATTCATTGGATTCTCAGAAGGGATCAGTGATCTGCCAAAATGTCAAGAACCAGTGCCCTTGAAATCTGTATTGGTTAGAATTAGGTTCTGCTGACAGTGATCCAAGATAACCGTGGTTGATTTGTTCTTCATGTATACAGAATCAGTCATCAGAGCTGGAAGGGTGACTCTTTCTAGCTCTGCTCTGCCAACACCAGGGTGTAGTCCTCAACGTCATAGTCCAAGGTGGTGCTCCAAGCAGCATGTTGGAAGGAGGGACAAAGAAGAATATAAAGGACATGCTCCTGCTGTCTCTCAAAGATTCCCAGGAGCTGCTATGTGACACTTTCACTTTTATATTATTGGCCCAAACTTAATCGCATGGGTCAGATCTATCTGCAGAGAGGCTGGGAAATGTCCTTATACTGGGTAGTCTATTGCTATGGATGAAAGGGAGAATAGATATTGGGGGGCAGATATCAGCACTTATTAGAGCTTCTGTGACACCACCAGTGGTGGATACTGTGATTCACACAATATCCCTTTCTACTTCCTTCTAGTTTAAGCTGGGAAGACACACTACCTAGATGCCCTTGCAGCTGGCATTCCAAATGTGATTTAGGAATTGCTAATTAAGTGAACTTGCACAGGACTTGAACCTGGAGCTAAGTGGAGAGAAGGGGCAGGTGAGGCATCAATTTTGCAGGTGTGGATTGTGGCAGACTTGTTTCCTGGTCACTAGCTTCCTGGTTTAGCAGCTTCCTGTAGCAGAGTGGTCGTGGCTTCTTTCCTGATCGTGATGATAGAGGCATGATGATCCTGAGGGCTTACAGTTATCTCTGGAAGCTTCGGTTTTTTGTTTTTTTTTTTTGTGGTACGCGGGACTCTCACTGCCGTGGCCTCTCCCGTTGCGGAGCACAGGCTCTGGACGCACAGGCTCAGCGGCCATGGCTCACGGGCCCAGCCGCTCCGCGGCATGTGGGATTCTCCTGGACTGGGGCACGAACCCGCGTGCCCTGCATCGGCAGGCGGACTCTCAACCACTGCGCCACCAGGGAAGCCCTATTTTTAGTTTTTTAAGGAACCTTCATACTGTTCTCCATAGTGGCTGTATCAATTTACATTCCCACCAACAGTGCAAGAGGGTTCCCTTTTCTCCACACCCTCTCCAGCATTTGTTGTTTGTAGATTTTCTGATGATGCCCGTTCTAACTGGTGTGAGGTAATACCTCATTGTAGTTTTGATTTGCATTTCTCTAATAATTTGTAATGTTGAGCAGCTTTTCATGTGCCTCTTGGCCATCTGTATGTCTTCTTTGGAGAAATGTCTATTTAGGTCTTCTGCTCATGTTTTGATTGGGTTGTTTGTTTTTTTTTAATATTAAGCTGCATGAGCTTTTTATATATTTTGGAGATTAATCCTTTGTCCATTGATTCATTTGCAAATATTTTCTCCCATTCTGAAGGTTGTCTTTTCGTCTTGTTTATAGTTTCTTTGCTGTGCAAAAGCTTTTAAGTTTCATTAGGTCCCATTTGTTTATTTTTGTTTTTATTTTCATTACTCTAGGAGGTGGGTCAAAAAAGACGTTGCTGTGATTTATGTCAAAGAGTGTTCTTCCTATGTTTTCCTCTAAGAGTTTTATAGTGTCCAGTCTTACATTTAGGTCTTTAATCCATTTTGAGTTTATTTTTGTGTATGCTGTTAGGGAGTGTTCTAATTTCATTCTTTTACATGTAGCTGTCTGCTTTTCCCAGCACCACTTATTGAAGAGTCTGTCTTTTCTCCACTGTATATCCTTGCCTCCTCTGTCATAGATTAGTTGACCATAGGTGAGTGGGTTTATCTCTGGGGTTTCTATCCTGCTCCATTGATCTTTATTTCTGTTTTTGTGCCAGTACCATATTGTCTTCATTACTGTAGCTTTGTAGTATAGTCTGAAGTCAGGAAGTCTGATTCCTCCAGCTCTGTTTTTTTCCCTCAAGATTGCTTTGGCTATTTGGGGTCTTTTGTGTCTCCATACAAATTTTAAGATTTTTTGTTCTAGTTCTGTAAAAAATGCCATTAGTAATTTGATAGGGATTGCATTGAAACTGTATACTGCTTTGGGTAGTATAGTCATTATCACAATATTAATTCTTCTAATCCAAGAACATGGTATATCTCTCCATCTGTTTCTGTCATCTTTGATTTCTTTCATCAGTGTCTTATAGATTTCTGAGCACAGGTCTTTTACCTCCTTAGGTAGGTTTATTCCTAGGTATTTTATTCTTTTTGTTGCAATGGTGAATGGGATTGTTTCCTTAATTTCTCTTTCTGATCTTTCATCGTTAGTGTATAGGAATGCAAGAGAGTTCTGTGCGTTAATTTTGTATCCTGCTACTTTACCAAATTCAGTGATTAGCTCTAGTAGTTTACTGGTGACATCTTTAGGATTATCTCTGTATAGTATCATGTCATCTGCAAACAGTAACAGTTTTACTTCTTCTTTTCCAATTTGTATTCCTTTTATTTCTTTTTCTTCTCTGATTGCTGTGGCTAGGACTTCCAAAACTATGTTGAATAACAGTGGCAAGAGTGGACATCCTTGTCTTATTCCTGATCTTAGAGGAAATGTGTTCAGATTTTCACCACTGAGAATGATGTTTGCTGTGGGTTTGTCATATATGACCTTTATTATGTTGAGGTAGGTTCCCTCTATGCCCACTTTCCAGAGAGTTTTTATCATAAATGGTGTTGAATTTTGTCAAAAGCTTTTTCTGCATGTATTGAGATGATCATATGGTTTTTATTCTTCAATTTGTTAATATGGTGTATCACACTGATTGATTTGTGTATATTGAAGAATCCTTGCATCCCTGGGATAAATCCCACTTGATCATGGTGTATGAGCCTTTTAATGTGTTGCTGGGTTCTGTTTGCTAGTATTTTGTTGAGGATTTTTGCATCTATATTTATCAGTGATATTGGTCTGTAATTTTCTTTTTTTGTAGTATCTTTGTCTGGCTTTGGTATCAGGATGATGGTGGCCTCATAGAATGAGTTTGGGAATGTTCCTTCCTCTGCAAATTTTTGGAAGAGTTTGAGAAGGGTGGATGTTAGCTCTTCTCTAAATGTTTGATAGAATTTGCCTGTGAAGCCATCTGGTCCTGGACTTTTGTTTGTTGGAAGAATTTTAATCACAGGTTCAATTTCATTACTTGTGATTGGTCGGTTCATGTTTTCCATTTCTTCCTGGTTCAGTCTTGGAAGGTTATACCTTTCTAAGAATTTGTCCATTTCTTCCAGGTTGTCCATTTTATTGGCATAGAGTTGCTTATAGTAGTCTCTTAGGATGCTTTGTATTTCTGTGGTGTCTATGGTAACTTCTCCTTTTTCATTCCTAATTTTATTGATTTGATTCCTCTCCCTCTTTTTCTTGATGAGACTGGATAAAGGTTTATCAATTTTGTTTATCTTCTCAAAGAACCAGCTTTTAGTTTTATTGATCTTTGCTATTGTTTTCTTTGTTTCTATTTTATTTATTTCTGCTCTGATCTTTATGATTTCTTTTCTTCTTCTAACTTTGGATTTTCTTTGTTCTTCTTTCTCTAGTTCCTTTAGGTGTAAAGTTAGATTGTTTATTTGAGATTTTTCTTGTTTCTTGAGGTAGGGTTGAATTGCTATAAACTTCCCTCTTAGAACTGCTTTTGCTGCATCCCATAGGTTTTGGATCATCGAGTTTTCATTGTCATTTTTCTCTAGGTATTTTTTGGTTTCCTTTTTTCAGTGACCTCTTGGTTTCTTTTTTTTTTTTTGGCGGTACGTGGGCCTCTCACTGCTGTGGCCTCTCCTGCTGTGGAGCACAGGCTCCAGACGCGCAGGCCCAGCGGCCATGGCTCATGGGCCCAGCTGCTCCGTGGCATGTGGGATCTTCCTGAACCGGAGCACGAACCCGTGTCCCCTGCATCGGCAGGCGGACTCTCAACCACTGCGCCACCAGGGAAGCCCTCTCTTGGTTTCTTAGTAATATATTGTTTAGCCTCCATGTGTTTGTGTTTTTTATGTTTTTATTCCCTGTAATTTATTTCTAATCTCATAATGTTGTGTTGGGAAAAGATGCTTGATATGATTTCAATTTTCTTAATTTTACCAAGTCTTGATATGTGACCCAGGATGTGATCTATCCTGGAGAATGTTCCGTGCGCACTTGAGAAGGAAGTGCAATCTGCTGTTTTCAGATGGAATGTCCTATAAATATCAATTAAATCTATCTGGTCTGTTGTGTCATTTAAAGCTTGTGTTTCCTTATTAATTTTCTGTCTGGATGATCTGTCCATTGGTGTAAGTGAGGTGTTAAAGTCCCCCACTATTATTGTGTTACTGCCAATTTCCTCTTTTATAGCTGTTAGCACTTGCCTTATGTATTGAGGTGCTCCTATGTTTGGTGCATATATATTTACAATTGTTATATCTTCTTCTTGGATTGATCCCTTGATCATTATGTAGTGTCCTTCCTTGTCTATTGTAACATTATTTTAAAGTCTATTTTATCTGATACAAGTATTGCTACTCCAGCTTTCTTTTTTTAAATATATTTATTTATTTATTTGACCTAGTTGGATCTTTGTTGCGGGACATGGGCATTCTCTAGTTGCAGCGAGTGGGGGCTACTCTTTGTTACGGTGTGCGGGCCTCTTGTTGCAGAGCACGGGCTCTAGGTGTGTGGGCTTCAGTAGTTGTGGCTCACAGGCTCTAGAGTGCAGGCTCAGTAGTTGTGGCTCACAGGCTTAGCTGCTCCATGGCATGTGGGATCTTCCTGGACCAGGGCTCGAACCCGTGTTCCCTGCATTGGCAGGGAGATTCTTAACCACTGCGCCACCAGGGAAGCCCTCCAGCTTTCTTTTGATTTCCATTTGCGTGGAATATATTTTTCCATTCCCTCACTTTCAGTCGGTATGTGTCCCTAGGTCTGAAGTGGGTCTCTTGTAGACAGCATATATATAGGTCTTGTTTTTGTATCCATTCAGCGAACTTCTGTCTTTTTGTTGGAGCATTTAATCCATTCACATTTAAGGTAATTATCCAAATGTATGTTCCTATTATCATTTTCTTAACTGTTTTGGGTTTGTTTTTGTAGGTCCTTTTCTCCTCTTATGTTTCCCACTTAGAGAAGTTCCTTTAGCATTTGTTGTAGAGCTGGTTTGGTGGTGCTGAATTCTTTGAGCTTTTGCTTGTCTGTAAAGCTTTTGATTTCTGCGTCGAATCTGAATGAGATCCTTGCCGGGTAGAGTAATGTTGGTTGTAGGTTCTTCCCTTTCATCACTTTAAATATATCGTGCCACTCCCTTGTGGCTTGTAGAGTTTCTGCTGAGAAATCAGCTGTTAACTTTATGGGAGTTCCCTTGTATGTTATTTGTCGTTTTTCCCTTGTTGCTTTTAATAATTTTTCTTTGTCTTTAATTTTCGTCAGTATGATTACTATGTGTCTCGGCATGTTTCTCCTTGGATTTATCCTGCCTGGGACTGTCTGTGCTTCCTGGACTTGGGTGGCTCTTTCCTTTCCCATGTTAGGGAGTTTTCGACTATAATCTCTTCACATATTTTCTTGGGTCCTTTCTCTCTCTCTTCTCCTTCTGGGACCCCTATAAAGTGAATGTTGGTGTGTTTAATGTTGTCCCAGAGGTCTCTTAAGCTGTTTTCATTTCTTTTCTTTCTTTTCTCTTTATTCTGTTCTGTGGCAGTGAATTCTACCATTCTGTCTTCCAGGTCACTTATGCGTTCCTCTGCTTCAGTTATTCTGCTATTGATTCCTTCTAGTGTATTTTTCATTTCAGTCATTGTATTGTTCATCTCCGTTTGTTTGTTCTTTAATTCTTCTAGGTGTTTGCTCTTTAATTCTTCTAGGTCTTTGTTAAACATTTCTTGCATCTTCTAGATATTTGCCTCCATTCTTTTTCTGAGGCCCTGGATCATCTTTACTATCATTATTTGGAATTCTTTTTCTGGAAGGTTGCCTATCTCCACTTCATTTAATTGTTTTTCTGGGGTTTATCTCGTCCCTTCATCTGGTAGATAGTCCCCTGCCTTTTCATTTTGTCTATCTGTGAATGTGGTTTTTGTTCCACAGGCTGCAGGACTGTAGTTCTCCTTTCTTCTGCTGTCTGCCCTCTGGTGGATGAGGCTATCTAAGAGGCTTGTGCAAGTTTCCTGATGGGAGGGACTGGTGGTGGGTAGAGCTGGGTGTTGCACTGTTTGGCAGTGATCAGTAAAACTTTAATCCGCTTGTCTGCTGATGGGTGGGGCTGAGTTTCCTCCCTGTTGGTTGTTTTTCTTGTGGTGACCCAGCACCTGAGCCCATAGGCTGTTTGGTGGGGCTAATGGCAGACTCTTGGAGGGCTCACGCCAAGAAGTACTTCCCAGAACTTCTGCTGCCAGTGTCCTTGTCCCCACGGTGAGCCACAGCCACCCCCCCGCCTCTGCAGGAGACCCTCCAACACTAGCAGGTAGGTCTGGCTCAGTCTCCTATGGGGTCACTGCTCCTTCCCCTGGGTCCCAGTGCACACACTACTTTGTGTGTGCCCTCCAAGAGTGGAGTCTCTGTTACCCCCAGTCCTATCGAAGTCCTGCAATCAAATCCCACTAGCCTCCAAAGTCTGATTCTCTAGGAATTCCTCCTCCCGTTACCAGACCCCCAGGTTGGGAAGCCTGATGTGGGGCTCAGAACCTTTACTGCAGTGGGTAGACTTCTGTGGTATAATTGTTCTCCAGTTTGTGAGTCACCCATCCAGTGGTTATGGGATTTGATTTTACTGTGATTGCGCCCCTCCTACCATCTCATTGAGGCTTCTCCTTTGTCTTTGGATGTGAGGTATCTTTTTTGGTGAGTTCCAGTGTCTTCCTCTCGATGATGGTTCAGCAGTTAATTGTGATTCTCGTGCTCTCGCAAGAGGGAGTGAGCGCATGTCCTTCTACTCCACCACCTTGACCCAATCTGTTCTTCCTGTGTTTGTCCCTTAATACTGGTGTATCCCAAGACTCAGGATTAGGATCAAACTACAAACTTCCTGCATGATCCCCTTCATTTTCCAGGCTTCAATCACTATCTGTATGTTTCTCAAATCTTTATTTCCAATTTTTACTCTCTCCTGAGCCCCAGATTCTAGTATCCACAGCTGAAAAGAACTGAGTTCTACAGACAAATAGGACATGAAAGAAAGCTTCCATGGTCAAATAAGTTTGGAAAATGCTGGGTTAAATAGAATGAAATTGACTTTTTTGCTGAGGTGCTCCTAGAACTGTGAATGTGCTATTATGCATTGCAAGTGTTTAAGAGGGAGTGTGGGACTTCCCTGGTGGGGCATTGGTTAAGAGTCCGCCTGCCAATGCAGGGGACACGGGTTCAAGCCCTGGTCCAGGAAGATCCCACATGCCGTGGAGCAACTAAGCCCGTGCACCGCAACTACTGAGCCTGCACTCTAGAGCCTGTGAGCCACAAGTACTGAAGCCCGCGTGCCTAGAGCCCGCGCTCTGCAACAAGAGAAGCCACTGCGATGTGAAGCCCACACACTACAACAAAGAGTATCCCCCGCTTGCCGCAACTAGAGAAAGCCCGTGTGCAGCAACAAAGACCCAATGCAGCAATAATAAAATATAAAATGAATAAATAAATCTTAAAAAAAAAGAGGGAGTGTGTAATACCTCGTATTTCTTAAACTTATTTGACATCTGTATTGAACATAATCAATACATTTCCTCAGATTCTCTCAGCCCTGCCTGAGACCTGGATTCTTGACTTTTTGTTTTTCCTTAACTGTTTAACTGTAGCCAGTGGTGTAGTTCTGTGGCCAACCAGCTGCTGCTGCCTGCATCTTGCATTGCTTTCCATCCCTCCATGCCTCTCTTCCCTTTTATATCATTCTTTCTTTTCTTTTTTTTGTTTTTTGCGATATGCGGGCCTCTCACCGTTGTGGCCTCTCCTGTTGTGGAGCACAGGCTCCAGGTGCGCAGGCCCAGCAGCCATGGCTCATGGGCCCAGCCGCTCCGTGGCATGTGGGATCCTCCCGGACTGGGGCACGAACCCGTGTCCCCTGCATCGGCAGGCAGACTCTCAACCACTGCACCACCAGGGAAGCCCTATATCATTCTTGAGGCTTTGGTTTTGTGCCTCCATAAAAAGCCTGAGCATATAATCCTTGCCTCAGGCTCTGTTTTCTAGGGAACCTGGGCTAGTACAACCTGCAACAGACCCCCCCCCCCTTTTCCTGGAATATTAACATCTCCTGGAACTTGGGGTTCCTAGAACACACTTTGGAAATGTGGCATTGGTTATTTTATTTTTCCCTGGATATCTGCAGGCACCTGAGACTCAGCGTGTCCAAGTCCGAATCAATCTGTTTTCCTTTATATCTGTTCCTCGTTTGGCCTTTCCTGTCTTAGTGACTGCATCACATTTGCTCATCACCCAAGTGACCTGGGCATTGTTCCTGACTCCTCCTTTTCCTCTTCCATCCAATCTGTCACCCCCTCTTGCTTCCTCCTTTCTTCTTCTCATCTAATTAACAATTATTCATTCTTAAAGAGACAGTGTAGATATCATCTTTTTACCCTGTCTCCTCAGTCTGTTGGGGTCTGGGTGATATACCACTCTGAGTTCTCATAGGCCCTTAAATTGTTTCTCTTACAGCACTTATAACACTGTATGGTAATTGATCTTTTAAAAATGAATCTGTTTCCCCCACCACCTTTGGTGTCTTATTCAATTCTTAATCCCCAGCACCTAGGATAGAGAATTTACTGGTTTATTGATTGATGGGAGTGGATGAGGCAGGTGGGAGAGAGAGAGCTCCAATTTGTAAGTCCTCAAAGGGAGGAAAAATAATTTCCCCTCTAACTTTCTGAGTTCTTTGCTGAGACCTCCGTAATAAAAACACAGATTAACAAGAGAAAAGCAAAGAGAAATCATAAACATGTATACCTTATGCATACATGGGAGATCCCCAAGGGAAAATAAGTGACTCCCTGAGGTGGCTTAGAATTCAGGATTATATACCAGCTTAATAGAGAAAAAAGAGGGGGAATGTAGGACTCTCAGCGGAGAGGAAATGATTTTTAGGAAAGATGAATGGGCCCTTAGAAGAGTAGAAGGGAGGTATGATAGTTTGTGACCAAGTTTGTCAGCATGTTGTATCAACTTCTAGCCTCCTTTCCTGTGATAAGACTCAATCTTCCCTTGTCGATGATGCCTCTAGGGAGGGTATTTTTGACAAATGAGTTCCTTTTGGAGGATCTATCTTTAGACAGACAAGGAGGGTTCAGAGAAAGCTCTACCTGCATTTGCCATTTTTTCAAGTGCCTACAGCTCAAAATAATCAATATACCAAAGCAGTATATTTTGGGGTAGCATGTCCTGAACTCCTGCAGTCATATTTTGGGGCAGCATATTCTGCTACCCTCATTCCCCACCTTTGAAAATTCCTCAAGAAATTTCACAGTCTAGAAGCTGAGTTGGTAGATCTCATTGAACCAGTCTCTTAGTCCTGAGAATAGGTCAGTTCAGTTAAACAACTGTGCCTCATTCCAGGAGGTGGTATTGCAGGTGGGATACTAGCAGGTATCTGATAAGAGGCATATCTTTGGAAACAAAACAAATAATAGTTGGAGCACACTATAAGTCAGTTTCTGAGTCCAGAAGGCAGCCATGAGAAGATTTCTAGATACTGGGCTAGAAGCACCTTTCACAGTTTAAATGTTTCTGCTGATGTCATTGGGTGTTCCAGTGAACTTTCTGAGTGATCCAGACAGCAACAGACATGAAGGTTGTCCATACATGATCTTTTGTGGTGATATCTCTGAGGTTTATATCAAGTTGTCCAGTTTCAGCTTCCAGGGCTTTTGGAAAAGGGAAGTTTTTGTTCTTAGTGACTCCAAGTCAGAAGGGTGAAAGAAAATTGCAAGCATTAGATTGGAGAGTTTTAACCAGATATTAGAGAAGACTAGAATTCAAGATCCAGTCCAGTTTGCAGGTAGATAACAAAACTTCAAAGACAATGCACAGGGCTAGAATCTCATACCCACAAGGATGTGTTATAATTTTCTATTGAAACATAATTTTTCTCTGTACAATCACCCCCATTTCTAGCAAAGGTAATCACGGTAAGATGAATCTGTTTGCAGACTAAGTCTAGTCTCACTAAACTTGGCCTGATTATTTACATAAGTGCAGCAAGTATAGCAATTGACCATATAGGTTCTTTTAAAATCTGCTTTGTTGGAACTTTCATAAGCAATCTCAGATTGGACTTTTAAAAGACTTTCAAGGCTAGGAAGCCAAACCAAGAACTCATCATCAGACTTCACATGCCTATCTATGCATTTGGGTGAATTCCTCTGTGCTCCAAGTCACCAAAATATCCTGAGGTTCCTGGGTCTGCCAGGAATTGATCTTCCTTACTCACCTGGTAAGGCTGGAAACCCTGAAATCAAGGAACCAGGAAGTTTCTCAGAAGGGGACTTAATAAGCATTGGCTCCTTAAAGTCAACCTTATTTCCATAAAGCTGTCTGGCCATATCTGATTCTATGTACATCATTCTCAAATTTGATATCCTAGTCAAAGCCTTAGTAATATAACCAATGTTTCCAATTGTGTCCTACAAGGAGAACAGATTCTTATCAAACTTACACAAATAGTTATATTGCCATGAAAATAAGAATACTCAATAAGAGTCTGAATTCTGGAGGGATCAGGTAGGGAGAAAAGATAAATGCCTCAATTCTGTTTACAAAGGTACACTTTACCAAAGTGCCATAAATCATAGATAGCTTAAGAGAAAAGAGAAAAGTTTTCTTAAATCTGGAAAACAAAACATTAAAGAACTAGCAATGTTTCAAACAAAAAGTCATAATTATTGTAATCATACTCATCAGTTTATTCAGTCCCAGGTAATTAATTCTTGTTTGCTTGATCTTGAGCTAGTTGTTTTATGAATCATTCTGTTTTTCTATTAGAGTTCTGGAAATTCCTACCCAGTTCAATGGTATGATCTCAAAGTTATTGGAAACTGATATTCTAGAGTACTTATCAAAGTCCTTTCCATGAATCTGAAGACAAAGTGTTTTTGGATCATAGCTACTTGCAAAAGCTTTCAGGAAACATCAGACTAAAACAATAACTGTCTGTGACTGACCAAAAGACTTAAAAATGGCCATGGTTAAAAACCTGATGAGAGTTCATTTAAACACAATTGACAAAGAAATTTGGTTATTTCTGTGTCGTACAACAGTTTAAGATGATAACTAGAGTTATGACTGATAACATTATACCAGGACATATCAGATTCTAGGAATTTCATATAATTTCTGGAACACCTATATTGATAATATAACACCCATACAAATATAACTTAAGAAGGTTAAACATTATTACTTTTTAAAAAATAAATTTATTTTTGGCTGCTTTGGGTCTTTGTTGCTGCATGCAGGCTTTCTCTGGTTGCGGCAAGCGGGGGCTACTCTTCGTTGCGGTGCGTGGGCTTCTCATTGCAGTGGCTTCTTTGTTGTGGAGCACAGGCTCTAGGCACGTGGGCTCCGTAGTTGTGACTCGCGGGCTCTAGAGTGCAGGCTCAGTAGTTATAAGCCCAGCACTTATTTTTCTTTAAGCCAATTAAATAGAGCTCTTTTACAAATCAATTTTGGCACCACCATCCAGAGGTGGAAAAATATCACATATACATAACATACATGTATAGGCATACATAAACATACAGACAAATGCAAACTGAAATCTTACAGCTTTCATTTAAAAATTTTAGCCATATGTCAGGTACATTAATTCAAAACTCACTAGTACATGAAAGAACAGTTGGACCCAAATTGTGTTTCTGGCAGATGAATATGTTACGGTTACCCACTAGATGGCTAAAGTTTTCACTTGTATTTGTGGAGAAGACTTTCAAGAGTTTTCACTTTCCCAACTTCCAAAAGCTCCTGTTTCCTTTTTAGCCCCAAGTAGTTGCTTTTATAGGTCTTTGAGCCCCTTGAGAGCCCCTGATGGAGGGTATGGGGGCCTAAAGTTCAAGTGACTGTAGGGAGTTGAGGGGCTGAAGTGGGAAGGGAAAGGTCTGGCAGGGTGGACAGAGGACTGGAGGAGGTAGGAGTTTGAGGGGGGACATAGCAAAGGATTCAAGGGAGATGAATGGAAGATGGAAGGCAGCAAAAGGAGGAAGGAGGAGCAGGGGATATGGGAAGGAAGAGGTCTTAGAGGAGCCAGTCTAGGGAGATCTTAAGTTTTCCCAGTGAAGTTTCAAATTATCCTTAGCAAAATCATGTCAACAAAAAGGAAGTGGACACAACTGGCAGAGAATGCAGTCAGCAGGGGTCCGAGAAGAGGGTTTCAGTTGGGACTTCCCTGGTGGCGCAGTGCTTAGGACTCTGCACTCCCAACGCAGGCGGCCCAGGTTCAATCCCTGGTCAGGGAACTAGATCCCACATGCATGCCACAACTAAGAGTTCACATGCCACAACTCAGGAGCCGACAAACCACAACTGAGGAGCCCTCAAGCTGCAGCTAAGGAGCCCACATGCCGCAACTAAGACCCAACACAACCAAATTAAAAAATAAATAAATAATAAATTGAGTAAGATGTTGCTAAAAAAAAAAAAAGCATTTCGGTTGACCAGAAAGTCCTCATGGGAGGAACACGATCAAATAGAGAGAACAGAGAAGTCTTTAAAAAAAAACTTCTCAGCTGCATCGCACAGGGAGATCAGCTTGGTGCTTTGTGACCACGTAGCGGGGTGGGATAGGGAGGGTGGAAGGGAGATGCAAGAGGGAGGGGATATGGGGATATATATATATGGGGATATATATATATATATAGCTGATTCACTAACACAACATTGTAAAGCAATTATACTCCAATAAAGACATTTAAAAAAATTAAAAAGCTTCTATCAGGCTCTGAATATCAGCTTCCAATTAGGCCATCTTCTGACCATAGAACTCTTAAAAAAAAATCCTTTCGATATTATATCAGATTTCAGCCAGGACAAACAGTAAATATTTCTGACAATATTGAACTTCTTTAAAACTTATCTCTTTCCCTTTTCTTTTATACCAAAGGTATAACTATCAAGTGACTCAAAACCAAAACTTTTATGAGTTAACTATGGACGCAAGAGCTGTCCTGAAAAAGGGTGCAAAAGATGCAACTCTCCCAAGATCCAGAACTACTCACAAATATCGCTGGAAAAAAAAAGGCTTAGCTCCCCTGCAACAGGAGGCTAGCTGCAAATGGGGTGTGACCCACAGTCTTGTCTGGCCACATTCTTGGGGCCCCCAAACTGATGTTTGAGCCACTTGTACACACAAGAACCAACAGCCTGCCTGCAAGCCAAGGTCTCAGGACACAAAGTAGACAAAAAGGAAAGCAGTAGTTGTTTCTGGGAGGGAAAGGATAGATAACCAAAGGGTACTCCAAAAACCAAATTCATAAGAGTCACAATTCAAAGAACTAATCCTTAGTAATGTTTTTCTCCTGCTAATCTGACATTGGAAAGGAAGGGACCACACGAAATTTTACCTTCCTCCCTTGATTGGGCCCTCCAGATGGAGATCCAGGAGTGCCAACTTTGGTAAGAATTCTCACCCTTCTGCCAGTGTTCCAAGGATTCCATCTGAGTAGGGTGTCTCAATGGTCCCATCTCATCCCCAGAAACTGTAGGAGAGGAAAAATGATTTTCTCTGTACCCTTCTGAGTTCTGGTCTGAGACTCACGTAATAAAACACAGATTAACAAGAGCAAAGCAAACAGAAGTTTATTAACGTGTCTACCTCATGCATATGTGGGAGATACCCAGGGAAAAATGAATAATTCCCTAAGGTGGCTTAGAAGTCAAGATTAAATACCATCTTAATAGTGAAAGGTGAAAGGGGATTTAGGCCTAAGAGGAGAGGAAATGATTTTTAGGAAAGATGAATGGGCCCTTAGAAGAATAGATGGGAGGTATGATAATTTGTGACAAAGTGTGTCTGGATGATTTATGGCCTCCTCTCCTCTGATAAGAGTCAGTCTTCACTAGCTGATGCTACCCCTGGGGAATAGATATATGACAACTGAGTTCATTTCGGAGGTTCTGTCTTCAGACAGATAAGGGGAGTTCAGAGAAAGCCTCTCCTTGCATTTGTTGTTTTTCAAGTGCTTACAGCCCCAAATAATATATCAAAGCAGCATATTTTGGAGTGGCGTGTCCTGAACTCCTACAGCCACATTTTGGGGTGGCATATTCTGCTACCCTTCAACCTCCATCTTAAGCAAAACGGAAGTATTCTGAGATGGTGAGAAGTACATGTTTGCTCTACCCTGGGTTAAGGTGGCTGGAAACTACATTTTATAATTAGCTCCAAAGCACCATTCAAAGATTTGAAATAAAGCGTTCAAGAGGACTACTGCCACACACTCCGACATAGCCAGAGGTGCCCAGCTCTCAAGGAGGCACCCACCGTAAGGATCGGCCCTTGTAGGAACTTGAGAGTGATTGCATCCAGCAATGGTGGGCCCTGGCACCTTATGGGTCTCACCCTAGTCCTTGGGCCTGTTAGCAGTTAAGCTGGGAGATTCACTGACTCATGATGAAGATCAGAAATTCATGCCTGTTGTAAAATAAAGTTCCATTTAGGGGAGTGTATTAGTTTCCCCGGGTTGCCATAACAACGTTTCACAAACCAGCTGGCTTAAAACTGAAGAAATTAATTTTCTCACGGCTCTGGAGGCTAGAAGTCTGAAATCAAGGTGAGGGTAGGATTAGTTCCATTTGAGGTTCTGAGGAGGAATCTGTTCCATGCCTCTCTCCTAGCTTCCCATGATAGCCAGCAATCCTGGCGTTCCTTGGCTTGTAGGTGCATCACGACAATCTCTGCCTGCGTTTTCATGTGGCCTTGTCCCTGTGCCTTTCTGTCTTCACATGACTGTCTTCTTCTAAGGGCACCAGTCATATTAGATTAGGGGCCAGTCCTACTCCAATGTGACCTCATCTTAACTAATTACATCTGCAATGACCCTATTTCCAAATAAGCTCATATTGTTGGGGTTAAGACTTCTACTTTTCTTTTCTTTTCTTTTTTTTTTTTGAGAGGGGATGACACAATTGAACCCATAACAGGGGGGAAAAAAAAGAATTTTATTTTACATCAATTTTTGAGAGCTGCTTTGTTCTAATTACCCTTATTTTTGTTTAGAGCAGGGGTCACAGGCTGGTGACCCAGGGCCAAATTTGGCTTCCAAGAGTGTTCATTAGGTCAGGGTCTCCACCATTCCCTAGTGTCTTAAGCTGGCCACTTCACAAATTTGCATTACCTGAGGGGCCCTTGAAGGCATCTGCATAAGTGACAGGGCCCTTAAAGGCATCTGTGTAAGTGACCCTTAGTTTAGAATTTGCTATCTCAGAACATCTTCGTTGTTTTACCACCTTAGCCTCAGAACTACGCTGAGAGGCAGAACAAATGTGTTCCCATTTCACTGACCAGGAAACAGTCTCAGAAAGTAAAGGTGATCTGCCTGGATCACACTGATCACACAGTTGGAAGTAGCGGAGCTGAGTCTCCAACCCAAGTCTCCAGCCTCCCAACGCAGCTTGAACACTGATCAGGCCCACATCTCCACATCTCCAACCCTGCAAGGCAGCAGTGGGCTCTCAGGACCCGCCTGAGAGCCCATTTCCCCAGCTAGATTTTCAGAGTAGCAAATGCCAATAGCATTCTTGAGTCTTAGAGACTTTTTAAAAAGCAGGCACATTCCTGGAGGAAAACCTCTGTAGATGTTCCTCTCAGAGAGAAGAAAATATAATAATGTGCTGTCTGAGTTAAGGGCAGTCTCGTTTTGAGCTTGGTCAAACTTTCCTTGTGCAGGTATGCAAGAAAAAGGAGTGAAAGGGACTACACCCTCTCTTCTCTTATTCTGGAATTCCTATTAAACAGGATGGCAGACCTTCTGGATCTATCCTCCATGCTTCCTAACCGTTTTTTTTTTCTTTTTTTCCCCTATGGCAGCATGAGGTATTTTTTTTTTTATTAAAGATCCAGATGTGGAACAACCTTTGGGGGAGGGTGTCACTTAGGGGGTCAAGCCCCGTTTCACCAGCGCCCCTGTTTGGAGAAGTTGCCTTCACAGAGGCCGGTGGTTTTTCGACTTCCTTTTTGGTTGTTCTTTCGAGAACTTGATACTTGTTCTGGGCCCCCTTCCTAGAAATATGCACTTACAAATGTAAGGAGATGGAACAAAACTTCTTGGAATTTCCCTTATGCTCGGTATTTTGAAATTTCATCATAATTAATCCAGGTGTAGGTCTTTTTAAAAAAAATTATTCTTGGTGCTCAGTGTGCCATTTTACTGTGAAAGCTTACTCCTTTCTTCACCTCTAGGAAGTAGGACATAATTTACTTCTTTTTCTCCCCCCCTCCATTCCCTCTGTTCTCTCATTATGGAATTCCTGTAAAACAGGATGGTAGGACTTCTGGATCCATCCTCCATGCCTCCTTCTCCCCCCTCCCCCGACTTTTTTTCTATGCCAACATGAGGTATTTTTATTAAGAAATAAAAATAACTAAATGAAATCCCTTAAGTCCCTTTAAGACTTGGCCCTGCTGTGTGCACAGTAGTGCTGAATAAACATGACCTCCTTCTTCTTCATTCTCAGCACCTAGATGAACAAGCACATCAGCAACAACAATAGCTAACATTTATTGGCACCTTAGTGTGTGTAAGGCAATGAGCAAAGTACTTAACACATTACCGTATTTAATTCCCAGAACAACCCTATGAAGTAGGTATAATTATTGTCCCTATCTTACAAATGAGGGCGCTGAAAGCCATAAAGCAGAAGTTGGCAGACTACAGCCAGTGGGCCAAACTGGCTGCTGCCTCTTTTCTTTTTATTATTATTATTTTTTTAATTATTATTATTATTATTTTTTTTGGCCATGCCATGTGGCTTGCAGGATCTTAGTTCCCAGACCAGGCATCGAACCCAGGCCCCAGCAGTGAAAGCACCAAGTCCTAACCACAGGACTAGCAAGGAATTCCTATCTAAATTTTCTTTTATACTTCCCAACTCTGGTCTTTTGAACTGCATTTGGAGAGAATTTCTCCACTTGATCTTTCAACTTTGTTTTTCACTCTTCAGCCATATCTATTTTGTGATCAGTCCATTGAATTTTTATTTGGAAAACTGAGTTCTTAAATTTCCAAAATCTCCACTTGATTCTTTTTAATATGTGAAATATCCTTTCACATTTCTTGTGAACCTATTAATTACACTTAATCTGAAGGCTTGTTTTTTAGTAGTTATTAATTCTGTTTCTTGATGTTAGTTTTTCTGATGGTGGATTTTGATGGCCCTCTTTCATAGTCTTGACTTTACTCAAATGTGTAGTTTTCTAGACGTTTGTCCATGTTTTAATTGTGCATTCTTGTTCTGTTTGTTTACTGAGTTTGTTTACTGTTTACATGTCTGTTCTGTTTACTGAGTCTGCATGTAGCAACTTGGTGGGAGGAGAGGAACGTGCTGGTTGGGTATCGATGGGGTATGTAAGGAAGAAGAGGATCTGCCTTGTCTTTGGGGTACGACAATCCTTTCCCTTCCTGGGCATTAGTTTTTTGGGACAAGACTTTGCCTCTGGTCCAAGAGCCTATGCTCAGTGTTTTGGTCTGGGATGAATCCCCCCTGCAGCTGGCTCATTAGTACAAATGTGAGAAGGGGATAATTTCATTAGATACTCCAAATTCAGTTTCCAAATTAACCATCCCAAGGAATGGCCCAGGGCCCATTAAATCTGAAAGTCTGATATTGAAGTTCTTTCTTAATATTTCTACTTTTGTGCCAGGCTTCTTGTGCATGATTTTTTAAAAATTATTTATTTTTTGGCTGCATTGGGTTTTCATTGCTGTGCATGGGCTTTCTCTAGTTGTGGAGAGCAGGGGCTACTCCTTGTTGCAGTGTGCTGACTTCTCACTATGGTGGCTTCCCTTGTGGAGGAGAACGGGCCCTAGAGTGCGCGGGCTTCAGTAGTTGTGGCACGTGGGCTCCATAGTTGTGGCTTGTGGGCTGTAGGCCGCAGGCTCAGTAGTTGTGGCACACGGGCTTAGTTGCTCCACGGCATGTGAGATCTTCCCGGACCAGGGCTTGAACCCTTGTCCCCTGCATTGGCAGGTGGATTCTCAACCACTGTGCCATGAGGGAAGTCCCGATTTTTTTTTAACCAATGTCAATCTTCTCTTTATTATCTGCCTTTGGTGTTAAACTTCTGTACTCCCCTTCCCCTGCAAAATGATAAATATTCATCTATCTTCTTCTTTTACTATTTTTATGATTTTACGTTTTACATTCAAAGCTTTTAGCCATCTGGAATTTATTCTAACATCAGCCATGACTTAGAGCTCTAACTTAATTTTTTTCCTAATGGTGAGCAAGTTGTACCCACCATGCTTTCCATGTGTGGGCTTTTCAAAGGCAGCCCAACCCCCAGAGCTCCATAAAAGCCTAAGAGCTAAGAATAGAAAAGCTAGGACTATAACTCAGTCAGATCCTAATCTCTGCTCCATTACTGCTCACTCTGGGACTCTGGCAGAGCTCCATTCTCCTTAGGGAAAAAGCTCTGGCCAATGATGTAAGGCCGAGTGGGCTGAGGCAGTGAGAGAAGGATTTGCAAAGTACCCTCTAGAGGAGATTAATAGTTGCTGCATCCCTGCCACTGGGCATGGCCTCATGGGAAACAGTTGCTCAGCCTTGCCAACTATTGCAAGGGACCCCAAGCTCTACCCCTTAACTGTATTTTCTTTCTTTAACCCCCGTGTCCTTTCCTGACTCAAAGCCCATCTCATGCGTCTCCTCTGTGAAGCATAAGTGCTCCTTCTCCGGGTCCCCACTGCATTTTCCACAGATCTCTAGTGCAACTTTTGCGATTGTTTGTTGATATGTCTATTAGATAACAAATAAACTAACTTACCAGGTATGAAGGATGCTACCTGCCACGTACAGGAGACAAAACCCAAAACACCAGAAGATAGAAGGTGCTGCTGCCCCTGTAGTATTTGCTGAGGTCCCAGGTGTTTGTGGCACCATGGTTGGCACCATGGAGTGGCTGTGACTTTGATTAGGCTACCTGAAGCTAAGGAGTCCATTCTTTTTGACAAGTGTCAGGCCCTGGAGAGAGCAAGAAGAATCAACTTTTTCTCTTTCCTCAGGGAACTGATAACCTGGTGTCTAAAGTGTGTAGAGAGAATCTTGGAAGAAACTTCAGGAGAGGAAGAAACAAGGCCATCAAAAGCTTCAAAGCGAATAAGGAATAAAGTTGAGTTGGAGAATGCTCCCTCATCTATAAAATATGTGCACCAGCCGTTCTTGTGTGCTGAGTGTGTGTGAGGCACCAGACTCTTAACACACCTTATCTCATTTGATCTTCATGAAACTGGGTGGCATTATCAGTTGCATTTTGTCAATGAGGAAGCTGACTTTCAGAGAGATGAGATGATTTACCTGTGGTCACCGTGAGGAGGCCACAATCAGAAGCCCAGGTAAGGAGGGGGTTAACTTCAGAGAGGAGAAGGACCCACCCTTGGCTGTTTGTACTCCCTCTTCCTCTCCTCCTTCTGCTTGGAAGTACCTGGTGGGGCTGAACAGAATTTTCAGTTTTGTTCTCTGGACCTTTGCTCGGTGGTTTCCTCTGCCTGCACTGCCCTTCACAGCACTTCTCCTCTGGTGAAATCAGCTTTCTCTTAGAGGCCACCTCTAATGTCCTGGTCCTGGTAGGGCCTCTTCCCCCTCCTCCTCCCCTTTCTGTAGCCCTTCAGGCAGGGTCCAGCCGGGCTCTGGTTCATGAGGTACATATCTCCCCAAAGCCTGCCTTCCCCTAGGCTGTCCTCACTGAGGAGAGACAGACTCAATACTTTTTGGTCTCTCCAGGGCCTAATACAGGGCCTGGCACACATGCTTGTTGACTAAGGGCAGGAAGAAAACCAACATTTTTTTGAGCAGTGTCAATGTGTCATTCTCAGAGCTTGTGCTGTTCAGAATTTACCCCTCTAAATCCTCCCCTGGAGATTATGTGAAACTTAGACAGTAACCGCAGAAATACTCATTCCTTTGACTTGTCTTTTGCACTATTTCCTTGGGAATTATCCTTTTTTTTTTCTCTCCAAAAGATATTTTACACTTTGAGAATTAACTAAGAGAAAGTTTCTTAAAATACGTATAATATAAAATTTACCGTCTCAACCGTTTTCAAATGTACAGTTCAGTAGTGTTTAGTATATTCACATTACTGTGCAAAATATAAGATGAACTTTTTCATTTTGCAAAACTGAAAGTCTATACCCATTAAACAGCTCCCCATTCCCCACTCGTCCCAGCCCCTGGAAACAACCGTTACATGTTGTTTCCAATGTGGTGTGTTAATTTGACCGCTCCAGATACCTCAAGTAAGTGGAATCATACAGTATTTGTCTTTTTGTGTCTGGCTTACTTCACTTAGCATAATGTCTTCAAGGTTCATTCATGTCTTAGCATAGGTCAGAATTGCCTTCATTTTCAAGACTGAATAATATTCCATTCAGGTGTAGTTTTTTGTTTGTTTCTTTTTGCTTAATTTTCAACTTTTCTATTGCTCTTCAGTTTCTGTTTTTGCTATTACTTTTTGGTTTTGCTGCATTGTGATTAGAGAACGTTATCTGTATTCATCCTACTTTTTGAAATGTATTGAGATTTTGTTTGTTTTTTGTGGTCTTTCATGTGGTCACTTGTTAATGATCTCATAAAGAGTATATTCTAGGTTTTCAAGGTACAGAGCTTGATATCTTTTAATTTGATCTACCTTACTAAGTTAACAAATCAAGTCCTCCATATCCTTACTTATTGTATGATTTATTGATCAGTCATGGGCTAAAAGAGGTGAGTTAGAATTTTCTACTATTACTGTATTTCTGTCCATTTCTCCATGTACTTCCTAATTGTTTTTGCATTATAAGTTCTGATACTATATTTTTGGTGCATAAATATTGATGCCAGATCTTCATTGTGGCTCTCAGCCTTTATCATTACAACATTTTCTCCTGTATCTTGTTTTCTGATTTTCTGTGAATTCAACCATGTCTGATGTTAATACTATAACCCTTGGGGTTTTTTTGTTGTTGTTGTCGTTGCTTGTATTTGCATATGTGGTATTTGTTTTGTTTTCTATTTTTTCCTTCTCTTTTACTTTCAGTCTTTCTGAGGAGCACTATTTTAGATGTGTCCCTCACACATGGCACTAGTTAGGTTTTATTTTATGAGTCCATGAGCTATTTCTAAAGAGTGAGGTGATCAGGTCAAAGAAAGCTCTTAAAGCTCTTGACCCTCATGGCCAAATAATTTTTTCACTGGTTGGACCACTTTGTCCTGTCACCAGCATTTAGAAGCAAACCATCTCCCCACCACTGCCAGCATGACTATTACACAGCTGCTTAGATATTTAATAGGTGAAAATGGGACCTCATTGTTCTTTCATGCTTTTCTTGGCTTCGTCTAATTCTACTTTAAGTAAATAAAGATGGAAGAAAAAAGAAGTTAAAATGAAATATTCCTTTTCAGATATTTTCAGTGAGATTAAGATGGGTGGTGGTGTTTCTTATTCCAGATTTCCATGACATTGGACCAATCACTTTCCACAAGCTCCTCAGCTCAGGCCTTGGATCTCCCCAGGAGAAATTGTGTAGGTTTCTTCCTCAGAGCCCTACACCTTGCTTTCTCGCCTTCTGTAGTGAATAGGCAATATAACAGAACAGGAAGATATAGGGTCTGGAGCTAGATTGAGTAAATTTAAATCTCAGCTCCATCTTTGCTATTTACTAGCTGCGTGTTCTATGGCAGTTACTCAACCTCTCTGTGCTTTGGTTTCCTGAGGTAATAATTCTCAAGGGTAACAATGATTACAATATTAACATAGTAACACCTGTTGGGGTTGTTGTGAGGAACAGTTAATTTATGCAAAGCACTCAGACAGGATTATTACTGTTGTCTCTTCCTCTGGGAAATACCCATTTACCACTTCTGCTAAGGTGGTTTTGGTGGAAGCATTTCTTCCTTCCATGCCCCTGCTTCCGGGTTAGCCACTGCATTTAGTCTTAGGCCAGGGGCAGGCTCCTGACAGAAGCAGAACCAATCAGAGTCCTTTCCTGGGAACTCTGAAGTTGGGACATGAGAAAAGAAGCCTTTGGTGCCTTTCTGGTGGGGAAGCTCCCTGAGGTGAGACCCAAGCTCCTGGCAGCCATGTTTCCAGCCTGTGAAAGGAGCCCAGCTTCGAGAGTGAGGCTGACTGACCAGTGGAGAAAAGCTGACATTAGAAATGGCAAGAGTCTGACATTACTGGAACCCTTAGTTTTGGCTGTCTCCAAAGGCACCGTATGAGCCAATGAATGTCCTATTTTCTCTAAGATTGCTTGCATTGAGCTTCTGTCACTGCAATCAAAAGAGTTTTAATACATTTCCTAAGGCACCTTAGGACAGTACAGATCATGGGGTCTCCTGTCCACCTCTCTCTGAAAAGCCCTCCCTGAGACATATGCGCACACGCACACACTCTCACACAGAGTCATGGCGATTGCCAGCTCCTAGGAGTGAGCTGTAGTTCCTTCCCCGCCTGCACTGCCCGCGCAGTCCTCTACTTCTCCACACACACCAAAAGACAGCTGCGCCAGTGCCCAGGCACGAGGAACTGCACTTGCTAAACAGGGTGTTATCCCGGAAATCTGTGCCCTTCTCTGTACGCTCCTTGTCCTTTTCTTCACTGCCCTATTCAGTAACTTTGCAAATGTAGAAGGAGCACCTGCCAAGAACCAAGTCAAGCCTGGGGCCCCAGAGAGGCAGTTCCTGCTGTCAAGGAACCCGCAGGCTGTGGGGGCCATCAGGCCGTCAAAAGACTGCTCTGAGAGAGACAGTGGGGTGAGTGTTGAACAGATGTGCTCGCCAAGTGCCGCAGGAGCTTAGAGGAGGCTCTGTCGCTGGTTGCCTGGGATGGTCGTCTGGCTGATCTACCCGCCTCGAGGTTCTCCCCACCCCGGCCCATCCTGCCCACTGCCACCGGAGTGTCTCCCCGAACAGATGTGCGACTGCCTCTGCCCCCTGCAGGCCTGAGCCCACATGCCTTAGCCTGGCAAAACCCTAAACCAGATATTGCCTCAACTTACTTTCTCAGCCATGTTGTCCACTGTTCCCCGTTCACAAACCTTACCCGCGAGTCTAACCGCGCCACTCACCTTCATCAGATGCATTCAGTGTTTTCCCACCATGGTGCCTGTCCTCACTCTGTTCCCTCTGTCTCCCATTCCTGTATGTCCCGGCTGTACACACCTTCCGAGGTGTGGGATGGCAAATGCGTTTCGTGTGCCTGCTCTGATCGTCTGGCTGTGTTTCTGTGTTCAGAAGGATTCTGTAGACATACTTGGGCTCAGTGAAAGAGTAAGGGATCAGTCAGCAAAATCTACCATGGCCACCAAATTGGGTGTGTGCTGGGGATGGGTGTGGGAGGCAGTGGGTGGTGAGGAACAGCACACTTGGGATGCATGTGCACTTTGTCCCAGGTCCAGGTCTTATGCATCTCCCCATCCCCATAAAGACTTCCTTGCTCCTACAAGTGAAATTAACTTCTTTCTCTTCTGAACTTTTATAGCCTTCTCTCTGTGCCACTGTAAGAGCACTGGTTTCTCTTACCTTTTTATGGGTACATTTGCTTTTGTTCTATTTGAGGGGACGGATGGTACCCTATGGAGTATGGTACAAGGGAGAGATTCAAAGCACATTAACTGAATGGATGGAACCATGTGGAGCACTAAGATGGACGTACAAAGGGCTGCAAGGGGCCCATCGTGAGGAGCTGGCCTTCCCCATGGGCCTCGGCTGACTCTGGGGATGGTGTTGTTACAGATAAGTTCTCACTCCTGAACCAACTTCCTGCACTGCTGCTTCTGTCTGACCTGCCGTCTGCTGTCGTCTTGTGCATCTGTGACCATGAGGTCTGAGCTCCCAGCTTCTCTAATTCATTCCTTTACTCACTAAACCACAGCGATGCCTCCTGGGTGGCCAGTTCTGTGCTCACTGTTAGGGGCCCAGGGACGATGTCCTGCCTTTAATCCTATCACTGACTTGGGGAGAGTGGGGCAGAGGTGGTGGAAAGACGGAGACCTGAGTCCTGGGATTCAAGGAGAAGAAATGTGGGTCCTAAGACAGGAGTAGGGAGGGTGCTGTGGGAGAAAAACAGAGGCTTCTGGGGCGGGGGCAGGGTGGAGGTTGTTGATACATCCACATCCACCAAATTGCCTCTTTCTCTGTGCTCCTCAGCACCTCATGCCTGGGTTGCCTGATTGTCACTGCAAGCTCTGTGCTCCCAAGTTTCAGGGCGCATATAGATGGAGTCAGGAAAAAAAAATTTTTTTTAACATTTACTTATTTATTTATCTGGTTGTGCTGGGTGTTAGTTGTGGCAGGTGGGCTCCTTAGTTGTGGCTCGCGGGTTCCTTAGTTATGGTTCACTGGCTTCTTAGTTGCAACACGTAGGCTCCTTAGTTGTGGCATGTGAACTCTCAGTTATGACATGCATGTAGGATCTAGTTCCCTGACCAGGGATCGAACCCAGACCCTCTGCATTGGGAGCGTGGAGTCTTATCCACTGCACCACCAGGGAAGTCCCGGCGTCAGGAGAAATTTAAACAGCCTCAGTGCATCCTACCACTCCCCATCCCACACAAACACTCAGACCTCAAGAGCCCAGCGCTGATTACCATTCCAGGCCTGAGATCCTCATGCCACCCCTTGGACTCCCTTGAATCTCCTTTGCTGCTGTTCACACCTGGGACTCTGGGCCCAGGTAACCACCCGGGCTCCTGAGCTGCATGGGGGCCCTGGTGTGCCTGTGCCCTGGTGACCAGCATGGGCATCTGTGATGTCCCCAAATTATTACAGGGGCTCCAGAATGATTGGCAGATTCACTCAGGCTGCTCTGTCACTCTGGGTTTCTGGTGCCCACCTCCCTCACCCTCCTACCCACTTCCCCTGCTCCTCAACCCACAAATGTGTTTAGGCTGCAGAGCCAGCTGCAGAGCTGTATAGCACTGTTGGCAGGAGATGGGCTGGCTCGAGAGCTGCCTGGAGGGGAACGTGGCAGATCACATTTCTTCAGCTCGTGCCAAATATTATTCAGATGCAGCTTTTCAGACAGACACAAATTGCTCATCCAATAAACACAGAAGGGCTAATCCCAAGACATTTATCAGAGTGGGGAAAGATGAGAGAAAAGACAGACACGAGAGGCCTTTGAGAGCTGGCCTGGTGTGGCTGGCCTGAGGGGAGGTGGGGAGACCTCCAGGCACTCCTGGGGTTTTCTTCTTAAGGGCCTGAAACCCAGCACCAGGGCTTTGGGATTTGCTTTCATTGTGACATACAAAGCCGGCATTGGTGCAAACACTTCCCCATGGTGAACAGAGTAGAAGAAATGAACACAGGCCAGGGTGACTCTGTGGGTAGTCAGCTCCCACCTCCAGTTGTCAGTGGTCATGGGGATTAGCTGTCTGCAGAGGCTGCGTACGCTACCCCACCACGCACACAGAGAAAGTCCTCAAGGCATGCTGTGATTGTTCGCAGAGTTCTCAGGAGACAATGCTCCTGGCCTGGAATCTCTTACTTCTGCCTGACAAGTGTGAGGGCACAGCTGCTGAGAAACAGGTTGAGGGACACAGCTGACCACGATGGCAGGGGACCAGAGACATGGGGGCCCCCCATCCATACCAGAGCGCTGGCCAAGCCGTTGAGGTCCTTTGCGCGTCCCTTTCTGCTAGGACCTTCTAACGGGCCCCATGAACGTTCCTCTTCAAGGATTCTGCCCAGAAATGAAAGAAGTCAGGCCCTCCTCTGAGGCCCCATCTCAGAGCCCAGGGAGAGGAGGACCAGGTGAAGCCTCTAGAGTCAGGCTGGTCCTCCCACTGTCTGTGCCAGGGTCTGCGCCAAATGTGCCCAGCGGAGAGGTGGGAGTGCCCATTGGAGGGAAGAGGCACTGACTAGATCAGGGTGAGGGCATGGGAATAGTTGCCAACATTTATACAGTCAGGGACTATTCTCACTTTTCTCACAGCAACACGACGAGCTAGCTGTACTATTATCGGTACGACTTTCCAGCGGGGCACTGAGAGGTTAGATAGCTGCCTAAGCTCACCCAGTTAGGAAGGCTTCAGAATCTGTGCACTTAACTTGCCATACTGCCTGCAGGCCTATGGAGAGATGCGGTGGTTTCAGAAATGCCAGTTGTATGAGAATCCTTAGGAGAGTAGGATTTGGAGGCTGGAGACCCCAGACCTGGGATGGTGCCTTTGAGGCACAATGCTAAGGCAGGCTTCCACTGAGGACCTGGGGGCTCTATAATTAGGCTGATTAACTCTCCTAGTTTTCCCACAACTGAGAGGGGTCCTGGGCTGTGTATTTTCAGTTTTAAAACTGGGGCCACTGTGGGCTAACAGGGGTAAGTTGATCATCCTACCTGTAACGAAAGGGCTGGGCTTGGATCATCGTCTTCAGGACCAACCTGCAGGCCAACTTCCTCCTCACACTCCCGGGCTAGAGACTGACAGAGTGACGTGCTGATGGGGAAGGTGAGCAGAATAACAACCAGCTGGCAGCAGCTCTTTCCAGACACTTAGGAGGGGAGGACTACAATATCAGGTGGCAACAAAGCAGGGACACTGTAGCCCTCAGAACCTAGTGGGAACAGGTGCCTTCTGGCGTGGCCAGTCTTACACAACTAGAGAAACTGGGAAGTTCCCAGGTGAGGATTGGCAGGCAGGCCAGGTGGCTTCCAAGGAAGTCTGGGCAGGGCCCAGCTCGCTCTGCCTGCTGGGAGCAAGTTTCTATTCTGGTTCCTGAAACTTCATTCCTGCCAGGATGGCCTCTCCTCTACTCACTTGCTCGGTGACCCACGTTGACTTGCATTCCTAGGCTCAGCAGCCCTTACCTTTCACCCTTTCTGATTTGTCCCCACCTGTTATATGACCATGGCTCTTTGTCAGTCTCTTTGATTGTAAAGATCTGAAATTCACTCGTGCAACACCTGGAAGATTCCAGTAGAAGGAGAATGGATCCTGAGGCACAGAATCCATGGGCAGAAATGCTATTAGGTCTCAGGAGGGACAAATGGGGCAAGAAGCCTCGGGAACTTGGGCAGTAATCACTCTTCACTTCTGGGCCCACTTCTCTTTGTGGTCTGTATAAAGCTGGAAGACATTGCAAGAGATTGTCCAGCTGCTCAAAATAAATTTGGTTCCTGGCCAAATGAAGTCAATCCAAGGCACTAAGAGAACTTCCAAATGAGATTGCTCAATCCCTGTCAGAGATTTTGGAGGATGAGTGCAGTAGGCAGAAGTCTGGAACATTGGTCATGTGCAAATGATCTTCCAGTTTTGAAAAAGGAGGGGTGGTAGTTAGTTTCTTTCTGTTACTTCGAACAGACTTAAGGGGAAAAAGGGAAAGGGGATTTGCCAGTTCACATAACCGATCAGTCCAGGGAGAGTCTGATATGGGCATAGCAGGGCACACCCCCCTGCCTCCTTTTTGGCTTCTTAGGCAGGCTCTTTCTGCATGGTAGCTGTAGGGGGCTGAATAGTGAACCTCCCAAATTCATGTCTACCCAAAACCTCAGAATCGATTTTATTTGGAAAGAGGGTCTTTGCAGATGTAATTAGTTAAGGCAAGATGAGGTCATACTGGATTAAGGTGGGCCCTATTTACAGTGATTTGTGCCCTAATAAGAAGAGGACGCATCAACAGAAGAAAAAGATACACACAGAGAAGGCCGTATGAAGACAGAGGCAGATTGGAGTGACGCAGCTAGAAGCCAAGGAATGCCAAGGCTGCTGGGAGCCACTGAAGATAAAAGAGGCAAGGCAGGATTTTTTCCGTAGAGCTTTCAGAAGGAGCATGGCCCTGCTGACATCTTGTGTTTGGACTTCTAGCTTTCAGAACTGTGAGAGCGTAAACTTCTGTTGTTTTAAGCCAACAAGCATGTGGCAGTTTGTTAGGGAGTCCTAGAAAACTAATACGATACCCTCAGCAACTCCAGGCTGGCCACCCTAGAGGAAAGGAAGAGGCTTTTTTCTCAACACATACAGAAATTTTGGGGCGGAGGGGATCTTTGCTTCCTGAACGTATCACTGTGGCTGAAGGGAAACAGTGCTCTCATTGGCCAGATATGAGTCCCACATCCATTAAGGGGACCGTGGTGAGGTTAGACTATCCCAACCACATGGGGAAGAGTAGACATCTTTTACCAGAATGAGGAGTGAATACAGGGAAGACAAAATTAACACCTGTCCATTACAGGGCGAAAAAGTTGATTCTGCAGACTATGCTCTCATCCAACAATAGATTTTTTTAAATATAAAGGAAGTAGAGGGACTTCCCTGGTGGTGCAGTGGGTAAGAATCTGCCTGCCAGTGCAGGGGACACAGGTTCGATCCCTGGTCTGGTAAGATCCCACATGCTGGGGAGCAGCTAAGCCTGTGTGCCACAACTACTGAGCATGCGCTCTAGAGCCCCTGAGCCACGACTACTGAGCCTGTGTGCCACAACTACTGAAGCCTGTGCGCCTGGAGCAAGAAGAGCAACAAGCTCCTTAACAAGAGAAGCCACCACAATGAGAAGCCCATGCACCGCAATGAAGAGTAGCCCCTACTCGTCGCAACTAGAGAAAGCCCACGTGCAGCAAAGAAGACGCAATGCAGCGAAAAAATAATAAATAAATAAATAAATAAATTTTTTAAAAAATAAAGGAAGGAGAGATTTCTCAGAACAATTTAGGGCAAGGACAATCAAATTTCTTTTTTGACAGGTCCCTGAACTGACAGGTCACAGAGCTGCATTTGATAGCCTGTCTGTTAGTAAACTGGGTCTTCAGTAAGGCTTTTAACAATCTCTGCCGTGATATCCTTGTGTGGATAAAATGGGAAATATAGGTTAGATGACAGTATGATTAAGAGGAAAAGTAACCTGCTAAATGAGTGAACCTATGTCATTACATTTGTCCACTCAGCATGCAAACCCCTATCTTATTTTGCAAGAATTTTCTAATAATAATTTAGTACTAGAGGGCTGTAGTGCCCTGGCTCCCACCATGGAAGCAGAAAGGGGAAGATTTTCCTTTTCACTTCCTTGCAGCCAGGACTCAATCATGTGAATTAGGCTCAGCCACTCCCACCAAGGACTTTTAATTTTTAGGAGGTGAATTTAAGGGGCAGATGTAGTGTAGGAAGTATTCATGGCAACAGCAACAGCAGCTTGACCAGTCCTGCAGTGGTGATGTTGAGTGTTCCCTGGCAGTGGTGGCCGTGGCAGAGCAGTGGTGTAATTAACTGTTTATGCAATCAAAAACCTTGATTGGTACAAGGACTGTTTTTAAAAGGATTCAAGTTTCCACTGTTCCAGGATTTGTCTTCAGCTCTGTCTTTTTTTTTTTTTTTTTTTTTTTTTTGCGGTATACGGGCCTCTCACTGCTGTGGCCTCACCCGTTGCGGAGCACAGGCTCTGGACGCGCAGGCTCAGCGGCCATGGCTCATGGGCCCAGCCACTCCGTGGCATGTGGGATCCTCCCAGACCGGGGCACGAACCCGTGTCCCCTGCATCGGCAGGCGGACTCTCAACCACTGCGCCACCAGGGAAGCCCCTTCAGCTCTGTCTTTAACATGAACATCAAAAAGTGAAAGTTGTGTTAGAAGGCATTGGTGAAAGTACAGTATTTGGGACTATGGAGGTGAGTGATGGTCCTGTTCTCTTCCGTTGCTGAGACCCCAGCTGGAATGTTGAATTCAGTCCTGGGCACTGGTCTTTTATGGAGGAAAGTGACAAGCTAGAGCCTGGTCAAAGAAGAATGATCAAGACAGGGAAGGAACTCAACTATGAAGCATGAAGAACAGTAGAAATGATAGGTATTAGTCAGCCTAGAGAGGAATTGTCTTTAGGTTGGGAGAAGGCATATGTCTGATCTTTTTAAATAAGTTAAAGACCATCAAGGGACTTCCCTAGTGGCACAGTGGTTAGGAATCTGCCTGCCAGTGCAGGGGAGACAGGTTCGATCCCTGGTCCGGGAAGATCCCACATGCCGTGGAGCAACTAAGCCCGTGTGCCACAACTACTGAGCCCACGTGCCACAACTACTGAAGCCCGCGCACCTAGAGCCCGCGTGCCTAGAGCCCGCGCACCACAATGAAGACTAGCCCCTGCTCCCCGCAACAAGAGAAAGCCTGCACGCAGCAACGAAGACCCAACGCAGAAAAAAATAAAATAAAAATAAAGACCATCAAGTGAAAGAGGATTCAGTTTATCCTCTGTGGCTCCATGGAACATAGCTAGCATCACTGCTACTAGTGAGTTTCAGCTTAAAATGAGAAGGGTTTAATTGTTGGGTCTGTGATATCCACAACAGAGCAGGCTGCCTCATAATATAGTGAGTTCACTGTCGCTGGAGGTGTGCACACAAAACTGGATGAACTCTCAGAGAGTATATTGTGTTGGGGGATCCTACTGTGTGGGGGTGAAGGAAGAGTTGGTGTCCTTCCAACTTCTCTCCAATTCTTAAATCTGATCAAGTCCATAGGACAGGTTGGGAAGGGCAGGAAACTGGAGGTGGGGAGACCAGAGGAATTACAAATTGTGAGTTATTAAAAAAAAAAAGGAATGGAAGATTGCATTATTCTGAATTCTTCACCACTCCCTGTACCCAATCCCTTTGCCATGTGACTTTGAAGTCCCTCCCACTAGAGACAGAATACACTTTCTTGTCCTGCTAATGTTGGGTTGGCCAAGTGATTTGCTTTGGCTCACGGAGTGTAGAAGTGACCACTCCAAGCATAGTCTCTAAGAGGCAATGGATTTTTTGCTCACCCATCTTGTGCTTTTGCCATTACCATGTGAAAAACATGCCCTTGGTAGGTATCACAGAATAGAGACACATGGAGTAGACTCATCTAGCCAACTTACAGACCTATAGCTTTAAGCAGAGCTGCCCCAGCTAACACATGGACACATGAGAGAGAAATAAATGCTTTATTGTTGTATAGCACTTAGATTTGGTGGTTATTTGCTATGTAGCATCATTATGGCAATAAGACAGATCGGACATTCTAACAGACTTTCAGATACAGTATTGAAGGCAGTTCTCAGGCTTCTGCTGGCCTTTCTAGGATCTGAGGAAGTAGCACTTGAGGGAAGGAACTCATCCCAACAGATTGTGGGTATATCCTGTCCTGAGTATAGATGTTGCTGGGAATGGATGGCCAAGGTCACTTTGTGGGGCACAGACCCAGTGCTGGAGGCACTTTGTGGGTTTGGGGTAAAGAGTGAGAGGAGGAAGCCAACCTCACTTCAGGTCATGGGAAGAAGTCCAGCTGGACACTCAAAAGAAAGTGTGGATGGGAGTACCATCCTGAGAAACAGTTTGTGTTGTGGTGGATTAAAGATGACCACAAATTCTTTACCACATCTCTCATCAAGAGGTGAAGTCTATTTCCCCTCCTCTTGTATCTGGGCTGGCTCTGTGACTTGTTCTGACTGATAGAATGTGGCATATGAATGATAGAATGTGTCACTGAATAACTTCCAAGACTTGACCTTAACAGATCTTCCACTCCCTCCTATGCATTTGGAATATGCCTTCTTAGAGTCTAGCTGCCATGCTGTTAGGAAGCCCAAGCAGTCATGTGGAGAGGTCCACATGGAGGAAAACTGAGACCTTTGGCTAAGGGTTCCAGCTAAACACCCAGACAGCAACCAGCACTAACTTTTAGCCATGTGAATGAGGCCATCTATAACTTCCAGACATTCTATTACCCCAGCTGACACTATATGAAGCAGAAAACCACCTAGTTTTTCTAAGAAACCCCAATCAAGGTTTTTGACTGCAAAAACAGCTTACTCGGGTTTCCTTGGTGGCGCAGTGGTTGAGAGTCCGCCTGCCGATGCAGGGGACACGGGTTCGTGCCCCGGGCCAAGAGGATCCCACATGCTGCCGAGTGGCTGGGCCCGTGAGCCATGGCCACTGAGCCGGCGCGTCCGGAGCCTGTGCTCCGCAACGGGAGAGGTCACAGCAGTGAGAGGCCCGCGTACTGCAAAAAAAAAAACAACAAAAAAAACCCCCAGCTTACTCAAAGTAAACTAAAACCTAGAGAAAAGATTAATTCTAGGGCACTCCCAGTAAAGTTTGGATAAAGTCAAGAATGTGACTGTGACTCTTTACGATCTCATAGATTTCAAGCAGTGTCTTATAGACCTCTCAGCTAGACAAAAGTGCTTCTAAGAATCTTAAGGATTTGTCCCATAGTACCCCGACTCACAGCCTAAAGAAGGTAGGAACTTATCTTAAGATTTGGGGATATAGTTTTTGTCTAATGGAGTGAAACTCAATAAGGTTCATGGGAAATGCACAATATTTTTGTTTATTTTCTTCCCCTCCAAGAGAATTGTACCAGCATAAGTACCACTAGCTTGGACTAAAATAGGCAAAGACAGTTCAAATGAAATGAGGACACTGGGCACTTAGCGAAGCAGACTGAACAAATTACTCTGCTGCAAACAAGGGAAAGGAGGAATGACCCAGAGGATGGAGCCAAGAGCCCGGAGGGTGAAGAGCCACAGAGAATCACATTCCCTGCTCTTGGAGCAGGGGGAATTGGTGACATTTGCGCTATTGGATCTCAGATTTCCTAAAGACCTAAGGACCGCTATGTACCTTTTATTACCCCTTTTTAAGTGGGAGTTTCTATTATGATTTTCCTGTCTCTGTCTTCCCATTGTATGTTGGATCTGTACGGGAAAAGATAACTTACAGGAAAGTTGCAAGTTTAGTACAAATACTTTTTTGGACTCTTTGAGAGTAAATTTCTGACATGATGCCACATTACCCAAAACCTTGTGTACATATTTCCAACATAACCACAATCATCAAAATAAATAAACATTATATGTTACTATCATCTTTTTTTGTGTGTGTGATGGCCCAACAGGGCAAATACTTTTATTTTTTTTTAATTAATTTTTATTGGAGTATGGTTGCTCTACAATGTTGTGTTAGTTTCTAATGTACAGCAAAGTGAATCAGCTATATGTATACATATATTCCCTCTTTTTTGGATTCCCTTCCCGTTTAGGTTACCACAGAACACTGAGTAGAGTTCTCTGAGCTATACAGTAGTTTCTCATTAATTATCTATTTTACACATAGTGTCAATAGTGTGTATACGTCAATCCCAATCTCCCAATTCATCCCATCTACCCACTTCCTCCCTTGGTGTCCATTCATTTGTTCTCTACATCTGTGTCTCTATTTTGCAAATAAGATCATTTATACCATTTTTCTAGATTCCACATATATGCGTTAACATATGATATTTGTTTTTCTCTTTTTTTTTTTTCTCAGTACGCGGGCCTCTCACTGTTGTGGCCTCTCCCGTTGTGGAGCACAGGCTCCGGACGCGCAGGCTCAGCGGCCATGGCTCACGGGCCCAGCCGCTTCGCGGCATGTGGGATCTTCCCGGACCGGGGCACAAACCCGTGTCCCCTGCATCGGCAGGCGGACTCTCAACCACTGCGCCACCAGGGAAGCCCTCTCTTTCTTTTTTTTTATATGTAACTCTTTTTTTATTCTTTCATTTTTAAATGGCAGTGAATTGCTTTTTTTTTTCTGTTCCTTTTATAATTTTTTTAAATTGGGATATAGTTGTTTTACAATGTTGTGTTAGTTTCTACTGTACAGCGAAGTGGAGTTCCCTGTGCTATACAGCAGGTTCTTATTAGTTATCTGTTTTATACATATTAGTGTATCTATGTCTATCCCAATCTCCCAATTCATCCCAGTCTCCCCTTCCCCCCATTGGTGTCCATACATTTGTTCTCTACATCTGTGTCTCTATTTCTGCCTTGCAAACTGGTTCATCTGTACCATTTTTCTAGATTCCACATTGTTTTTCTCTTTCTGACTTACTTCATTCTGTATGACAGTCTAGGCATAGACTGTTGGGGCCAGCTTCACCCTCACCAGTTCCCTGGTGAACGACTCTTGAATTTGTGTTCTAACTACAATAGTTCTTCCCCTCTTCCCTTCCCACATTATCAAGATGATCATAAGCATTCATTAACAAGTATTTTAACAAATATCTATTCAGTGCCAACTACGTGTCCGGTTCATTTCTAGGAGCTGAGGATATAGTAGTGAACAAGAGAGAAAGTTCTTGCACTCATGCAGCTGATCTTCTATTGAGACAGACAGACAACAAACAATAAATTAAATGTATAATTCTGGGTAGTGATACCTACTCTGAAAAAAATCAAGCAGGTTAAGCAGCTTTGGTTGGGGGACTATTCTACATAGTGTAGTCTGAGAAGACCTCTCTCATAAGGTGACATTTGAGAGATCTGAATGAAGTATGGGGCTAAGTATTTCATAAGTGTTTCAGGCTAAGTGAACAGCAAGTAAAAAGGTCCTGAGGCAGGAAGTAACAGGGCAAGTTCAAGGAATAGCAGCAGTTAGGTCAGTGTGGCTAAAGTACATAGAGCGTGGTAGAGGGTGATAAGAGAAGAGGGTGGGGAATAGAGATAGAAACCAGATTAGACGGGGCTTCTACGAAGTTGGAGTTCGTTCTCAATAAAATGGCATGAATTGATTTACGCTTACAAAGATCTCCCTAGCTGCTGTTTGGAGAATAGACTGGGGAGGGGGCATGGTGGAGGTAGAAGCAGGGTGACCAAGTAGGAGGCTACCTTATAACCCAGGTCAACATGATGGTGGCTTGGTCCAGGACAGTTAGAGCAGAATTAGCAAGTGGTTAATTCTGATAATTTGAAGGCAGCACTGACAAGACTTGCTGAGGGATTGGAAATGGCATTTAAGAATAAGAAAAGCACATTGAGGACACCTTTTAGGTTCGGGGCTTGGGGGAAATGGATGAACAACAGTGCCATTCTCTGAGGTAAGTAAGAATGGGAGTGGAGTGTAGGGCGTAGGTGCTGAGTTTGAGATGCCAGTAAGAGGGAGTGGAATATGAGTTGCTTGGTCAGGGCTGGAGATGGAAAATTTTGCAGTCATCAGCATACAGGTATTACTGAATATAAATCACACTCTTTTCTGTGTAGACAGAAAAGAGCATGATGGACTATGGCCTGGGGCCTTCAACAACCAGGAAAAAGAGAAGCCCAGAAAAGAGACAGAGGAGTGGCCAGTGAAATGAGGAAGATCAGAAAAGCCTGATGTCCAGGAAGCCAAGTGAAGAAAGTAGATTCTGTGTGATCACAACCACATGTCAACTCCTGAGCCTCAGTTTTCTCATCCATGAAATGGTGAGAGTAACAACTGCCCACTTCATGGTGTTGTTAGGATTGAGGCAATGTATGTAAAGCAGTTAACACTTGTGTCTGACTGGTATATAGGAAACTCTCAGCCTATGGTAGCATTGTTATTATTTCCTCCACTTCAGAGTAGGCTGCCACAGCCCTCAGCTTCCCCATCCACATAAGTGACAGCACCTCCATGAGTCCTTCTCAGAAATGAAGTGTTCCTGCTCACTCAGGCAACCAGGTGGGCCTGACGAGTGGCCTCTGGGTCAAATTTGAACCAAGTGACTTCAGTGCCTAAACCTCTCACCCACACAGCTTCCAGCCCTTACTTGCAAATCAACAAGTGGTAAATAAAGGTTTTAGAGCCAGAATTCTGCCTCTGCCTCTCACCAGCTATGGGATCCTAAGCAAGCTTCTTAACCTTCCTGAGCCTTGAATTCTATCTATAAAATGGGAACAATTCCTACTTCATGACATTGTGTCCAGGCCCGCGCGGACTGTAAATAAAGCCGGCTGATCTCCTCCTGCATGGCGGCGTGGGAGTCACTGGGGCTCTTTGACACCCTCCCACGCATCCCCACAACCTAGCTGGGCGGGTCTCTGGGATCCCCTAACCTGCGCTGTAGGACAGTGAGCTCAGAGAGGTGGAGACTCGTCCACTTTCTTTTCCGCAGGGCGCCGGATGAGCCGCGCCTAGTTGCTGGGCCCCCACCTCGGTTGAGGGGCCTAGCTCGGGAAAGGGAGGGGGTTCCGAACGCCCCAGAGACTCCCTCTTCCGCTGTCCTACCTCGGGCTGTGCGTCGAGGCCGTTTGCTGGGCAACCCTTCTCCGCCCCTCTTCCTGACCCTCCTCCCAGGTCTACCGAGGTCCACCGTCAGGAAAGCCGCCGCGGTCCCCGACCCCTCAAGACCACGACCAGTCTGCTCTGTTCTCCTCCCTCCTCTCTGACGCCGCGCTGCAGGCCCAGGCGCATAACCCAGCCCTTCAGCACCGCAGGAAGTGGCGGCTCCTCTCGGGGGCAGCTCGGAGGAAGAGGAG
Source organism: Tursiops truncatus (assembly GCF_011762595.2). Lineage (NCBI taxonomy): Eukaryota > Metazoa > Chordata > Mammalia > Artiodactyla > Delphinidae > Tursiops > Tursiops truncatus. The sequence continues at coordinate 35,711,320 of NC_047039.1, forward strand.
GAGGAGGAGGAAGAGTGGCTTAGTAGGGACCGAAGCCCCATGGGGCAGGCTGCGGAGGAGGGCGGCGTGAGGACCTGAGAGCTCAGCTCCAAGGCTGCGGGCTGCCAACTGCCGCCCCGAACGGCTCTGCCCCTGCGGCCCACCCTCCACAGGCCCCGCCCCGCACTCGGCCACGCCCCATACCGGCCCCGCCCCCAGCTCCTGTCCCGAAAACGCGGCTCCTACGGGCGGCCCTGCCCCCGCTCCGCCGGCGGCCTCGGCCTCGGCCCCGCCCCCGTCCGCGCCAGCCCCTAGTCTGCACTTTGCTTGCTGGGCTGCTGAGTCGGCCAGAGTCTGAGTTCCGCCGCCTGCCCGCCGGCGCCGCTCCCTCGCCCCCTCCCCCGATCCGTCCCCCAGTCGCAGTCTTGTGGCAGTGTCTGGCCGGAGGCCCGCGGGCGGGCCGCCCTCCCCGCGGTAGCTCACCCCCCCTCTTAAAGCGGCGGCGGGAAGATGAGATTTCGGGAGCCGCTCTTGGGCGGCAGCGCCGCGATGCCGGGCGCGTCCCTGCAACGGGCCTGCCGCCTGCTCGTGGCTGTCTGCGCGCTGCATCTTGGCGTCACCCTCGTCTACTACCTGGTCGGCCGCGACCTGAGCCGCTTGCCTCAGCTGGTCGGAGTCCCCACACCGCTGCAGGGCAGCTCTAACGGCGCCGCCGCCATCGGGCAGCCCTCTGGGGAGCTCCAGCCCCGAGGGGCCGCACCGCCACCGCCTTCGCGCACCTCTTCCAAGCCGCGCTTGGGTGGCGCCTCCAACCCCGACGCGGACTCTCGCCCCGGCCCCGGCCCCGGCCCCGGCCTCGGGAGCAACTTGACTTCGGCCCCAGTGCCCCCCGCCACAGCACTGTCGCTGCCCGCATGCCCTGAGGAGTCCCCGCTGCTCGGTAAGGTACCATGCGCGTTCGCCCATGCCCTCTTCCTCGACAGCCAGTCAGTCTCCCTATTCCGGATCAGAGCCCCTAATCCCAAACAGGTTCCGGGCTGGATGGGGGTGAGAGGTTGGGAGGTGAGTCCCTTCGGATTCATGCTGGAGACTGGGTCGGGGACGGTTTAAGTAAGCCGTAGCCACCGCCACCCACCCACCCCCGATCCCAGAACCAGAGAAGGCCTTGGAGACTTCCCTGCTCTGGCCCAAGCCTCAAGAAGTTTTGGGAGTTTGAGTCTGCTTAGAACTCGGAGCAGCCTTCGCTCTGCTAACTCTGGTAGGGACTACGAGGCAGCTCAGAGTAACCCGCTCTCTCTAGTTTGGAACGCTGATGATGAGGCCTCCAGGAGGGAAGGGAGCAGACCTCCCAGGTCACATCTCCTGTCTTCACATAGAACCACTGTCTCCTGAGTGTGGGTTAACCCTTTTCCTAAGCTTTTGTGCAAGTGACTTGTCCCTAAACCTCTGGTTTTTTATCTATTAAATGGGAATAATAAGTGGTGCCTGTTTGAGGGGGGTGTTTTGGAAGATTAGACCAAACAGTGTAAACAAGCATTTACAAGGATGAGGGTAACCCCTCAGTAAATTGTCACTATTGTGTTCAGTTCCTCCTCTGCTTAGATCCCTGCCCTGGGGCCCTCCTACCCTGCTTCCTGCCCTTGTAGCTTCCCAAGAGTAGGGCCCTCCCAGGGGCCGAGGGTATTTGTACCAGTATAATGTGTGTACCCTGGGGGCTGGAGGGCTAAAATATAATCAGTTAGCACCAAGTTGTCCTTTCCTGATAGCAGCAGCCTGGAGTCTCAGGTATCTTGCCCAGATGTTTTGAACCGGAACTCCAGCCTCTGTTTCAGCACAAGCAGAGAGCTTGGGTCGGTGGGTTTGCATTCCTTATGTCACGAGGAGGCTGAGCCCATGCCCACCGGGACCTCCCCTTGACCTGTAATCCACAGGCAGTCAGGCCCAAGGCAGCCACAGGTTGCTCCCAAGGTTACCAGACAGGTGGCTGCTCAGTTTCAATGCCAGGGTGTAGAGAATGTTGTTCTGAGTGAGGGGCCCTGGCAGGAGAGCAGGCATCCTGCCAGTGGGAACTCTGTCACTTTTTCACAGAGCCCAGACAGAGCAGGCCTCCTACCCACTCTTGCTCAATTTCTCCAATAATTACTTCAATATTTTCATATCAAGTTTGGGAGGATGCTCCTGGAACTGGTCAGACATGAATTGTGGTAATAAAGGGGACTTTTTTTTTTTTAAAGCAGAAACTTGAATTCTTTTGGACTTGATGGTTAGTCTGGGAAGCAGACTGGTCCTGTAAAATGAAATGGAATCTTTGCCATACTGCTAAGTGTCTGACCTCAGGCATGTTAGAACTCAGACTCTGAGTTCCTCAGAGTCTCTTTCTCTTGTGTAAAATGGGGTTGTCCATGCTTAACTCACAGAGTTATTTTCAGGACTAAATGAGATTGTGTATGTTAAGTACATGGCAAATAGGACCTGGGACTTGAAGTTTCATTTTTCTCAGACTCTGGAGATGGCTGTGAACAGCAGAGAAGGAGGAAGAGGGTTGGTGAGTTCTCAGACCCCAGAGAGGCCAGATTTTGATCTTTTGTTTTTAATTGTTGCCTGGATATTATGTAGAAGGAAAGAGAAATTAATTAGCAAGTTAAAGGAAAGTACCCCAAAGTTCATTAGATTGGTGTTTGAGGTGTAGGATCTTCTCAATGAATCATGAGAGGCAGTGGTGACCCACCTTGGTGTTGCCCAGTGACTGGGTGACGAGTTACTGCTGTTTCTGCGTTGACTCTGAACTGGTGGCACGAACAGACTTCCTGAGAGATACAGTTTTGGAGGGTAAGGGGAGAGGCCCTAGGCTTTCTGTAGCTTGTCCGCCTTTGTGTGACATGCATGGGACCGTGACGTTTCAGCTGCTGCGGAGGTAGCCCCGGAAGGTGAGGGTGGAGTGTTTTTCTTCACTTTTATTGAGCCCTTGGGTTTGAGGTTTGGGTGCTCTCTAAGTGGAGGCTCCTGGGTAGAAGAGAGCCTTGAGAAAGCTGAAAGTCTCCCGGGGAGTGTGTGGGCTGGGGGAGTCAAGCCCATCTGTTCAGCTGGGCAGGTGTCAGCCAAAGCCATTACGTGTTGGTTTCAAGGTTGGTGGGAGAAAGCATCCGTGGGGTTTAAAGCTGTGGCTTTTTCACTACTTGCAGTTCCTTTCCACAACTGGGCTGTACTTTCTGGTGTCCAAGGGTCTATGCCAGATGCTGTGATCCCTCCGGGCGGGTAGGTGGTGGGTAACGGGCATGCCCTTCCCTGCAGGAGCCAGGCACCAGACTGGGCTGCCGACGGGTCACTGTTGGATCTGTCCTGGGCTGTTAGAGCCTCAGGATAGACTTCAGATAGACTTGGGTTTGAATCCTGCCTGTGTCTATACTGTGCATTAGGGCAGGTTGCAGTGTTTGAAGCCATAGTAGGCTCTGCCCCGGGACACCTGCTGGGCTGCTGTGAGGCTTTCAGGAATGAGGGCTGCAGGGGAAAGATGGGTCTTTCCTGAGGATTCCTGCAAGTTCCCCAGGGAGTTCTCCCGGGGAGTCCAGGCCTGTAGGCGCTGTCGTCTTGGCCCTCGGGCTGTGCGGCATCTCACTGACCATGGCAGTGAGGCTCCCTTTCTGGCAGCCTGGGTGTTTGCCTGAGATGTAGTCAGCCTGGGAGGAGCAGCAGCCTTGCGTTGAGTTACTTTTCCCGGAATGAATGTTTATCTGTGCTTAGATTTGGCGGCAGCTCCACGTGACTTGACTAGCACTGGCGCTGCCCGCCCAGAGGGGGGCTGGCTGGGGGCGGGGCGGGGTCAGTACCTCAGGTAGGACTGGTTAGGGGAGGCTGGGCTGACCTGGACAGTTGGTACAGTCTATGGGTGGGAGGCGGGTGGTGGTGAGTATAAGACTGCCTAAACCTGAGGCCGCTCTTGCCCAGCTATGCTTTGAAGAGAGCCTCTTCCTTTGTTCAGAAAAGGACTCTGATCTAGAGGTGGACACCAGAGAGTCACGGGCACTAGAGAGTCATGGGCACCTGGGCCAGCAAACAGCCACAGGTAGCCAGGGCCCTGGGAGAGCACTTATCCGTGAGCCGTTTTCCCCAGGTTTCATGGGGGGTGTCAGCCGAGCCTCTGCCATGGTTTGTACCCTTGGCAAGACAGAGCACTTGCTGGGTGTCTGCTGGGCTCTCGGCTGTCAGGTGTTTCTCCACCAGCACACTGTTCCCGCTTCTCCCCCTTCCCCCATATGCACACATGTGGACACAAGCACGCTGCCTGGGACATAGTGTACTTTGAGGACATCTGTCTTGGCCTCAGCTCCGGAAGGGGCTCTCTCTCTTCTTTGGGATGAGTCCTAGAGCCTCATCACCTTCTGGCTTGCGGTGGAGCCTCATCCTGGGGGTTGGGGAGGCACCAGGAGCCTCCCCTGTGTCCAGATCTTTAAGCTTTGGGACGTTAGGTAACTAGTTTTTTAAACCAGTTTTGTCCTGTTGCTTTTCCTGGGGAAGATAATTTCTTGACCTACACACTGACATGCCTTCTTGTCTAACAGTCTGAGGTGGAGAAATACCCTCCATGACTATTTGGCTCACTTTTTTCCACTCAGCCTGATGGTCGCAGAAGTGTCTCCTGCCTGTTGTAATTTGTCCCAGACTCTGAGCAAGCACGGGGGCCTCCACCTGATGAACCAGGTGCAAGTTCCTTGGGTTACAGGTTGCAAGAGCCACATGTGAGATTGGAGTCAAACCGCAGCATCTTGGAACCACAGCATCCCAGGATGGGTCTCTGCAGTTCCCTGGCCCCCATCCCACATTGTGCTAGAGGGGAAGGGTCTTGCCTCAGGCCATACAGCCAGGCAGTAGCCAGCTGGGGCTGGAAAAACCAGGTCTCCTTTTTCCCAGTCTAATGCTTTTCCTTAAAGTTATTGCCCAGTAGACACTTAGTGCAGAGGCTCAGGGTGGCCTAATGTGGCACTAAGTTTGGGAAGATCCCTGCTAGGTGTGTCTGTGGGTCCATCTGAGAGGTCTGATAACGTGACAGCTTTCCTGGATTCAACAATATGCTTGTCCTAGTCTGGGCGCTAGAGCTACAGAGAGGGAGATGACAAAATGCCTTCTCTTTTGGAACTCACAGTTTAGGCAGAGGAGGCATAATTAAACCATGCCGATGTCATTTAGGGAAGCCAGAGTGTGTGTGTGTGTGTGTGTGTGTGTGTGTGTGTGTGTGTATGTTTAGTCTCTGCCTCCCTAGCCATCCCCTTCCCTTCCTTTCTTCCTTCTTTCTTTCCCTTATTCAGAAACCCAGAGTTGGTGTTAAAGTTCTCCAGTTCCGGTTTTATCTGATTGTGTGAAAATGTTCCTCTAATTTCTGAAGCCGTGCATTAGCTCTGGGGGTAATCTTTAACTTGCTGCTTTATAATGACTATAATGATACATCAGCAGCCATATGGTTGGGTATTACGGTCTTTGGATAGCAGCAGAGTAGGGGTTTCCAGGCTGGGGCTAGACTAATTTATGGTTTGGGAAAGACGGGACAGTTAATGCCCAGGTAGTCCCAGCCCTTCCGTGGATTCCACCCTGGGGACCTTCCAGACTTTGGGGGCAGGGCCAGGAGGCTCATACCCTTCGGGCTCAGCTGGGCTCTGGATGTGTGTGAAAGGGGCCCAGGCATCCTGGGGCCAAGCCAAACCTGGTGATTTCTTCACTGACCGTTTACCCAGTGCCTCCTATGCCTTATTCCCTCCTCAGTGTTCCTTGCCTGTACTTGATAAGAAGCAGAGACTGAAATTCTGCTTGAATCCATGTCCACCTGGAAATTCCAGTTATTCTTATCTGGTTAAGCAGCAGTCCAGTTGTTTTAGGACAGATAGTCTAACTCCCTTGAGGGCTTCCGCTGTGGCCATTTTACCTTTGCCTCTGGTACTGCCCATGTGGCCCAGGTGATGAGGTCACTGTAAGACAGACCCTGACTCCTGGGGAGTTAGCAAGGCATGAGATTGGATTCGGTGATCTCCACAGGGTCCCTCCTGTCCCTTAACTTGGCGAGGGATCCTGAGAGCCAGACTGTGGCTGTGATTGCAAAAGTCTCAGTTGTGAGGCCCTCTGTGTTTACCTGGGCCTACGCAGGTCGCCGGCTTGGGGGAGAGATCTTGGATACTTTTCTAAAGGTCAGAGACCTCCAGGTTGGAAGGTTGTGGTGGCTTGGCGGGTAGGGGACAGGGTCTGGCGGGGAGCTGGTTCTGGGAGAACGTGGCCTAAGGGGATTCGTCCTTAGGAGGCAGAAGGGCTGAGTCACACTCTCAGTGTTTCAGGTTCTACTTTTCAGCCTGGCTCAGCCCGCCCCTTCCTTGCACAAATGAAGGCCAGGGGCTGTATTATTGGCTGTTGCTGAATTCTTGGGCAGTGATTTTAATGTCTGGTCTGGGTGTGTAATGTAGCTGCTTCTCTTTCCCCCTGCCGCCTCTCCAAGCCCCTCACAAAGCCCTGAGAGAGAGGAGGAGGATTTGTCTCCCTGGGATGCCAGGGAGGCCAGGGTTGTGGGTCTTTGCTTTTGCCTGTTTTTTTAAGGAGTAGGTAATCTCTTCCTCCTTTTTGTAAAAAGTAATGCAGGCTCATTGAAAACCGTTTGAGAAGTTAAAAGAGGTTGAAAAGCACATCTATATTCCTATCACCTAGAGGACGCATGTTGGCAAATTTCCTGCTAGTCTTTTTTCTTGTACATGTTTCAGAATTTAGTTGATATCTTTATAAATGGATAGATAGATTGGTATAGTTAGATATAGATATAGATAGCCTGGTGTCCAGGATTTTTCCCTTAAGATTCTGTCACAGGCTTGGTCCTACACCTTTAAAAACAACAAAGGGTATAACTTTTATTATTCAGCTGTTGCTGAACACATACAGATAGTTTTTGTTTTCTTGTTAGTGGTCCAGTGAGGCTCACGCCTAAAGCTTTAGGTACTTTTTGGATTGTTTCCGTAGTAGAGTTTTCTAAAAAGGAAGAAAAGGGATGAATGCTTTTTGAGAAGGGCTTGGTTTTTAAACCAGTCTTACTAAAGGATAGACTCATTGAAAATTTCAGGTTTGCTTAGTGGTGGCAGATGAACATCATTTATTGCTGAATAAAAGATGTGTCTAGAATTCTGATTAAAAACTAGGTGCAGGGGCTTCCCTGGTGGTGCAGTGGTTTCCCTGGTGGCACAGTGGTTGGGAGTCCGCCTGCCAACGCGGGGGGCGCGGGTTCATGCCCCGGTCTGGGGGGATCCCGCGTGCCGCGGGGCGTCTGGGCCCCTGAGCCATGGCCGCTGAGCCTGTGCGTCCGGAGCCTGTGCTCTGCAACGGGAGAGGCCGCGACGGTGAGAGGCCTGCGTACTGCAAAAAAAAAAAAAAAAAAACAAAAAACAACTAGGTGCAGGAAGCGATTGGGGCAGGGGCAGAGGGCCAGGCTGCAGGACGGACTGTGCAGCGGGGGTGATGCCCTAGGAGTCAGCTTCCTCAGGAATTGCTCCGTTTGTCTCCTTAGCAGCCAAGTCCCTGGGCCGGGCTTATGTGCATGGCCCTGGGGCCATGGTGCTGGGTGAGCACCAGTGCTAACCCAGTGCTGGTGATGTGACTGAGATGTGACCGTGTCCACAGGAGGTGTGGGAACAAGCTAGCAAACCAGGTTCTGAAACATACAGCACAGTTCTCCTACCTCCAGAGGGTCCGGAGATCTGGAGAAGGGCCAGGAGGTGAGAACCTGTAGGTTTCTGGGAATTCCTTTCAGGAGAAGCCTCAGAGACCATCAGAGCTGGCACTCAGGCTCTTCACAAGACGCCTGTTTTGAAGTTATGCCACTTTGTCCTCACTGGAGCTAAATTCACCTCTTCTGAGGGGCACTTTGGATTTGGGACTCTGCCGAGGGTCACTGGCCCAGAGGCTGTGGGTCAAGGGGGAGGCTGCACTGTGGGAAGGGGCAGGGTATGTCAGACCAGCGTGACGAGTAGGGTGTGAGGTCAGGCTCCTTCCTGCCTCACCACGTGGGTCTCCAGGTCCTGGGGAGGGGCCCTGGCAGGGGTTTCAGTAACTACCTGGCCTCATGACAGGTTGCATTCTGAAAATGCCTTTAAACATTTCTTTAAAAGTTTCTTCCTGTTTTGCATAATGTCCTTTTGCCTTTGACGTTCCTGAAACTGAACTGCAGGGCTGTCGTTGTGTTTCAGGACACCACCAGCTTGAAAAAACAGGAAAGGACTCCCAGTTAGGGTGGACCTAGGGAAACTGGTATTTGCAATATAGGAACTCAGACACTTGGCATGGAGGTGTTAGGTAGCTCCTGTCATTCAGATGATTGCTTCAGGCAGCCTGGGCAGGGTGCCCCCCTGGCTGAGAATGGGTAGACTTGAATCTTCCCTCCAAAGTCAGAAGGGCACTCGCCCCTGAGGAAGAGGATGAATGGGGACTCATTTGCTCATTCAGCAAACTTTTCTGGGTAACTATGGTATATGAAGCATAGGAGACAGACATGACCAAGGGCTGGCGCCCACTCCCGGGGAGCCCCTCAGCGGTGGGCAGATCCTGGCAAAGAGAGGACGAAGCATGGGTGTTCCCAGGGCACTAAGGAGGTACAGGGAGCTGGATGGGTGGTCTGGGTCAGGGCCAGAGTCAAAATGAAGGGCCTTTCTTCCAAGCACTGATTTTTAGCATCCCTGTCTCTCAGCATGTTTGAACAGTCTCCCTGGTTGGGAGGGGCAGGGGTCTACTGCCTGTCATTTCCTCTAGTTGCTGTTACATGGGGAGACTGCCATAACTGAAGTCCCAGCTGTTGCATGCAGTTGCCGGCAGGGCAGGAGAGGACAGGAAGTAGAGGCGGCGTGAAGGAAAGATGATAAAAGAGAGAGATGGTGTAGCTGGGACTGTGCTGGACGAGGGAAGGCCGAGGATAGCTAGACTGAGGGACCAAAGGGAGGAAGGAGAAGGGAAGAGGTCAGAAGGAGGTGCTTGTGGTCTGCAGAGCATGGGGGCGAGCCTTGAGGGCCTCTGGAGCGAGGATTCTGAATTCTGGTTCTAGCTCATTATATCATTTAGGGCAAACCCCGACTGCCTTGGTCCCTTCTCCCCTCTCTGAAGTTTGAGTCATGCTAAACCTGTTGGTCTTTAGTGCCCTTCCTCTTGTTCCTCCTGGAGTCTAGGCTGGGGTGGAGGGAAATCCTGGTCATATCTGCAACGTTAAAGCCCTCTGAGAGTTCCTGTGAGGCTCGTTACCCACTACCCATTTCAGGGGTCTCGTGGTGAGGCTTCTGCTGAAGATTTTGTCGTCTCTGTTTAAGCAGGCATAAAGATTTTTAGGTGGGTGACCTTTGAAATGGCGTGGGTAGTGTTTCTTTCTATCATGCTGACTAGCTGTGTGATTTGGGAAAGCTGTTATCCTCCCCGTGCCTCACTGCTCTCACCTGTAAAATGAGGATAATAAAAGTACCTCATAGATGTTGTGAAGTTAATAGGCACAAAAGGGCCTGAAACAGTGCCTAACACAGAATAAGCTCCAAATATATGTTGTCTTTTATTGGTAGTACTAATAGTTCTTATTTGTGAAGATTTTGGCATTTGCTTTGTAGGATTTCTTCTTCTTCCATTGAAAATGCAATGTCACCACATTAAATGTTTAAAAATGTATCATTTTACTCCCTACCATTGTAACAAAACATGCATCTATCACTGTAACAAAACTTGCCATTACTTTCCAAATGCATACATGTTTTACACTGTTGCAACCATAGTGTGAACTATTTTGCCTTCTGCTATATTTGTTCAACATTATCTTATAAACTGTTATGTTGCTTATAATTGTCAGAATTATCTTTAGTAGCTGCTGTCTAAAATCCTTATGGCTATTCCCTTAGCGCTCAACATCACGTTTCACCGTCACAGATCATCTTGAACATCTTTGCTGCATGTAGCTCCTTGCTTCAGTTGAATTATTTCCTGGGGATAAATTCCTAGAGGGGAATTTCCAGGCCAGAGGATATGGTCATCTTTAGGACACTGGTTCACACTGCCACTTTGCTTTCCTGGAGGGCTGGAATAATCCACAGGCCCTAAACTGTAAATTCCAGGGACAGGGGTATGGGCTTTTAAAGAGTGTAGATTCCAAGAGAGAGTCAGATTTATCTGGAGTTTCACCCTTATACTCTCAGCTCTCTGTGTGTGAGCGTGTGTGAAGTTCCCTGTGTAGGACACTGCACCTGCTCTGGACATGAGGCTTTTCCTACAAGCCATTGCTTCTGGGCAGTTCCTGCTGAGGTTACTGGGTATCCACAAAGGAGCCTTACTGGTGGCTCTTTCTACACTTCACACACACACCTTTGCCCCAAATGTTGATTTACACAGCATAAGGACCTTTCCTTCTTCCTTTATTTGTGGAGTCAAACCTGTAGATTGTGGACAGATCCTAGCTTTAAAAGCCTGGCTTTAAAATGTTGTTGATCTAAAACTTTGCAGGTTGGTTGCTGGAAACACTGCATGCAGAACCCATGTTTGACTCTAATGGGTTAGCCTGGGCACCTGACCATTTACCCCATGCGGACGAACTCTGATCTGACAGCCCTGGTTTATGGGTTCCAGACATGGGGCCCAAATGAAGAAAGGCCTTTAAATTATATTGGGTATAAATAAGTTGATCAGTAGCCCAAGGTCTGCAAGCATGAATTGCCGTTTCTGTCCCTGTAGCCACACCCCATGCACATGCCTCTTTTGTAGACACACAGGAGCCTGCTACTTGCATAAATGTAGGAATGGCTTTAGAGCTAGTGATTTCAGTGACCAAAGGTTTACAGACTCAATAGACGGAGTGCATTCAACCTGTGACAGCTGCTCTATTCATCTTGTGGCCCCTCCACGTGTCCTCTCTTCTGCTGCATTCCTCAGCAATCAGCTGTGACTTAACAGGGTACTCTCAGGGGTCCATTTGGAGCTAGGCCAGAGCTGCTGTCAAGAAGCATCTTGCTCCTGGGGGACCCAGGGCAAGAATTCCTTCCTGTGTAAAGTGGAGAGGTAATTCCTACCTCAGAGGTTTGATAAGAGGATTGGACGAGATGAGGTACTTGGTAATGGCAGTACTTTGTCTTTTGATCAATGCATCCCCTTGGGCAGCAAAGGTATACATTCAATACAGTAGACTGCAGGGTAAAAGTTTTTTCAAAGGAAGTTTTTTCCCCCCGCTGCCCTGGGGCAGTGAAGAGGAGGAGGAAGAGGTCTGAGACTGTAACCACAGTTTAGGGACAGGATTTAGCCTGGAGCCATAGTTTGGTAGAGATATTGGCCTGGCTTATCTGAGCAGACCCCAGGCCACAAGGAGAAGCCTCCATCTTGTTGAATCCACAACACTGGGAACTTGGAGTGCAGGTTGCTGTGTCTTAGGCATGCCAGGATTCTGTGGTCGTCCAGAGCCTTCCCTTCTCCATGTGGCCATTGTTCGTCAGCGTCCTGGGGAGAGGCCATCACAGATTATATGTAGCTGAGTGGTCGGGGAGAGGAGCTGGAGGGAGCATTGGATATTTGATGGAGTCTCAGGGGGTAAGAAAAGGGCTGTGTTAAAAAAAAAAAAATGAGGGCTGGACATAGGTGGGCTTAGGCTGGGCTGCCCAGTGGCCTATACCGGTGTTGTTAGAAAACCTAAGACACAGGCCTGTAGATCACCTGTCTTTACTCTACCCAGGGGCTGGTGATGGAAGCCAGGATGCCAAGCCCTGAAGTTCAGTTTTGACATCAACCTACTGAGTGATCTGAAAGAAGTCATGTTCTCTCACTGGGCCTCACTTTGCGCATCTATAAAACGAGATGAGGGGGTTGGCCTGGATATTCTCTGGAGTCTCTTCCTGCCTGGGAATTCTGATGTAGCCTTGTACTCCTGCCTAATACAGCTTAATGTCTTGGCCGCAGGTGGGCCAGCCGTGTAGAGCTGGGTGACTGTCAGTGCACCCTGAGCCAGGATTGAGTCAGTTACTGGACAAATCCACACCCAGCTGACCCTTCCAGCAATTCCAGTTTCTAGGCCCCAAGTCACAAGTAAATTGGTCAGCTTGAAAACCCAATCAGTGGGAGCTGCTGTGAATCTTGGGTTCTAGGCTCCAGCAATAATCATACCAACCACTCCCACAACAGGTAATGCTTACTCAGCACTTACTGACATGCCAAGTGTGGGAAAAGTACTACATATGCATTATTTTCAGTAACTCTCACAGCAACACTTTTTCTTGCCTAATTGACCTGGTTAGACCTTCCAGCACATTGTTGAATAGATGCAGTAAGAGAGGACATCCTTGTCTTGTTTCTGATCTTAGGGGGAAAACATTCAGTCTTTCACATTCAGTCTTTAAGTATGATGTTAGCAGTGGGATTTTTGCAGATGCTCTTTATCAGGTGAGGAAGTTCCCTTCTGTTCCTAGTTTGTTGAGTGTTTTTTTTATCATGCATAGGTGTTGATGTGTTTTGTCACATGCTTTTCTGTGTCTGTTGAGATGGTCATGTGGTTTTTGTCATTTGTCATTCTGTTGATACGGTGTTTCTCAGGTATACATCACACTTGAATCCCTGGGATAAATCCCACTTGGTTGTGGTGTGTCATCCTTTTTCTATGCTGCTTGCTTCAGTTTCCTAATATTTTTTTTGAGAATTCTTATTCGTAAGAGACATTGATCTATAGGGATTTTTTTCTGGTTTTATTGAGGTATAATTGGCAAATAAATCTGTAGTTTTCCTTCTCATCCTTCTCATGATGTCTTCGTCTGAATTTGGTATCAAGGTAACACAGCCTCACAGAATAAGTAGGGATGTGTTCCCTCCTCTTCAGTTTTGGGGAGAGTTTGTGAGGGTTGTATTAATTTTTCTTTAAATTTCTGGTAGAATTCACTAGTGAGACCATCTGGGCCTGGGCTTTTATTTGTGGGAAGCTTTTTGATTACTGATTCAATTTCTTTATTTGTTACAGGTCTATTCAGATTTTCTTTTTATTCTTAAGTCAGTTTTGGTAGTTTGTGTTTTCCTAGGAATTTGTCTACTTCATCTAAGTCATCGAATTTGTTGGCATACAGTTATTCATAGTATTCCCTATAATCCTTTTTATTACTCTAAGGTTGTTAGGAATATTTCTGCTTTCATTCCCAACTTTGATAATTTGGTCTTCTCTCTTTTTTTTTCCTTGGTCAGTCTAGCCAAAAGTATGGCATTTTTGTTGATCTTTTCAAAGAACCAACTTAGGGTTTGTGGATTTTCTCTATTATTTTTCTGTTCTCTATTTCATTAATTTCTGCTCTAATCTTTATTATCTTCTTCCTTCTGTTTTGCTTTAGCTTTGGGTGTAGTTTGCTTTTCTTTTTCTTAAAACCCTTTTTAAGGTGGAAGGTCAGGTTATTGATTTGGGATCTAAAGATCACATACTTTTAACATTTTAATACATACTGTCAAATTGCACTTCAATTTAGCCTCATCAGCAGTGTATGAGAGGTGCCTGTTTCCCACACAGGATGTTATCAGTCTTTTTACATTTGTCAATATGATGGTCAAATGTGGCATCTTGTTTTAGTTTGTTTCTCTGACTACTGATGGTGTTGAGCAAATTTCATGTGTTAGTTGGCCATTCGTATTTCTTCTGTAAATTACTTGTTAATATTTTTACCCATTTTTCTATTATTTTTTGAAATAAGTTTATAGGAGTTTTTAATACTATGGATATTACTCCCTTATTATATATCATTTGCAAATATGATCTCCATGTGTCACGTGTCTTTTAATTTTACCTCTGGTATCTTCGATCATACAAAAGTTTTATGTATTTAAGTCTGTCTTTTCCTTTATGACTTCAGGTTGTTTTGCACTTAGGGAGGTCTTCATGATCCCAAGATTGTAAAAATTTTCTTTTATATTCTTTTCTTTTTTTAAAAAAAATTTATTTATTTTTGGCTGCGTTGGGTCTTCGTTTCTGTGCGCGGGCTTTCTCTAGTTGCGGTGAACAGGGGCTACTCTTCATTGTGGTGTGCGGGCTTCTCATCACGGTAGCTTCTCTTGTTGTGGAGCACAGGCTCTAAGCGTGTGAGCTTCAGTAGTTGTGGCCCATGGGTTCTAGAGCGCAGGCTCAGTAGTTATGACGCACGGGCTTAGTTGCTCCATGGCATGTGGGATCTTCCCGGACCAGGGCTCGAACCCGTGTCCCCTGTGTTGGCAGGCAGATTCTTAACCACTGCGCCACCAGGAAAGCCCTGTATTCTTTTCTAAGCTGGTTCTTTAACATTTTAGTACTTGTCCCTGACAGTAAAAGATGAACAGAATCACTGTTCAACCCTCATATGTTGTAAGAAGACTTGTATCATACCCACAGGACCCTTTGAGGTCCCGGACTCTTTTTCCAAATCTATCACTTACGCTGGTGGCTTAGAATAGAAATGTGAAATTTTAGCTCTTGTGATTATAGAGTTGTAATAATCTGTAGGCTTTGAAGTTCTAGGGAATCAGGGGAGAAGGCGGAGTAATATTTATTGAACATCTATTAGTACAACGTAATGCTTCTTGAACATCTGTTAGTGCTAAGTACTGTGATAGGAATGTATATGTGTTATCTCATTTACCATGTAAAGAGAACACATTATTATCTCCAGTCCTTAGAGGAAGAAATTGGAACTGGCTGCATTTAAAGAGGTCTTGATGCCAGAGAGGTATTGCTAGGAGTGCATGGCTGGCTGACTGCCCAGGTGGCCTATAGGGCAGCAGGCTTTCCACAGTGCAAGGTCTGGGTCTAGTGGGAGAGAGAAGGATGTACTTGGAACCAGCATTGCAGATCCAGAAATGCAGTCAGGGCTCCAAAACTGATCAGAGGGTCAGCTGACTCAGTAATAAAACTTATTTACATGCTGGAATGCTAAATCTCTGCACTAGTGCAAGATTGGAACTGTCAGGTGGCTTAGAATTCTCTGGCTGCTGGCAGCACTATAAGGGAAGCCATAGTATAATCAGGGCAGCTGCTAAGTCAGAAGTCACAGCAGGGAGGTGAGTTGTACTCTAATGTTGGATGGTGTCAGGCTGTCCGGCTGATGAACCCATCCCCACAGTGTTGCAGAACTCCTTCAGGGACCTTGGTCTGATCCAGAGGTCAGGGTTCCTTTCTCCCTTGTACACCCCTGGAAGGACACATCCAGCTCCAGCCTCCACCACTCCTCTATTTATTTCCTTGTGTACTTTCTTCCTTCTTTTCTTCCTTTCCATCCAGCCATCCAACTTTTTATTTCATGCCTATTATCATCAAGGACTCTCTTGCCTTATTTTCTTGTTTTATTTTATCCTCATTCCCCCTTCCATTTCCCAACCCCACCATGGGCAGCGATTCTAAAGTGTTTAATGTGTATCTGTTTTTGCTCTTGCTAAATGGGAGCCACTGCTTCATATATATGCAATTTTTAATTTAAATTCAATTTTTTAGATTAACATACAGTAAAATTGGCCCTTTTTTGGTTCTATGAATTTATATATATGTGTGTATATATACATATATATAAAACTACCGCCACAATCCAGATGCAGAATAGTTCTGTCACCCCCCAAAATCCCCCTGTAGTCACATTTTCCTCTCACCCTTCACCCCTGTTAACCACTGATCATTACTGTTGTTTTGTCTTTTTGAGAAGGCCATATAAATGGATCATACAGTATATGTATATACGTATTCTTAACTTATGTAAATGGTATTTTTTATAGCTCATTTTGATTCTATTTTTTTAAACCAGATCTGCTTTTTCTTTTTTTTCAATTTTTAAAAAATTTGACATAACTGCAAACTTACAGAAAAGTTGCTAGAATTATACAAAGAGTTTCTGGATATCCCTGGATCCCCCTAAATTCCCAAAACGTTAACATTTTACTATATTTGCTTTTTCTTCTCTCGCTCCACGGTTGTGCCTGTGTGATATTCCAAATCATGCCCCTTTACCCCTAATTATTCAGTATGTATTTCCTAAAAACAAGGATTTTTTTATATAACCATAGTATAATGATCAAATCAGGAAATCAACATTGAAAATTTTCTATTATCTCATCTACAGACCTTATGAAGATTTTGTCAGTTGTCCCAAGAATGTCCTTGTAGTAAAAGAAAATTGAAGAGCACGCATTTTATTCAGTCATCATGTCTCTTTCGGCTCTTAATCTGGAACAATGCCTGACACTTCTTTGTATTACACGACACTGAAAATATTGAAGAGTGTGGGCCAGTTGTTCTGTAAAGGCCCCTCAGTCTGAGTCTGTCTGATGTTTCCTTGTGATGAGGTTCAGGTTATGCCCTGAATAAGAATACCAGTGAACAATGCTGAGTTCTTCTCGGTACATAATATCTGGAGGCACATGCTGTTAATTCGTTCCTTACTGGCCATGTGAACTTTGATCATTTCATTATGGTGGTGCCTGCTGTTTCTCCATTATCAAGTTTGCTATTTTACCCCCCCCCCTTTTTTTTTTTTTTTTTTTTGCGGTACACGGGCCTCTCACTGCTGTGGCCTCTCTCGTTGCAGAGCACAGGCTCCAGACGCGCAGGCCCAGCAGCCATGGCTCACGGGCCCAGCCGCTCTGCGGCATGCGGGATCCCCCTGGACCGGGGCATGAACCCGCGTCCCCTGCATCGGCAGGCAGACTCTCAACCACTGCGCCACCAGGGAAGCCCTGTTTTACCCCTTTTAATTAAAATGTGTCTTATGGGCATTTACTTTGAGATTATGTAAATACCTTGTTATTCCTCATACTTTCATCCATTGATTTTTAGTGCCTATTGATGATTCTTACCTGAATTATTATTATCATGGTGGTTGGTGATCTATCATTGCTTCTACATTTATTAGTTGGCATTTTCCTGTGAGGAAGAGTTTTCCTATTTCCCTATTTTCATATATTAGCACAGAGTTGTGGATTCTTACTTTATTCAATAGTTCATAATCCTTTACTCACATTATTTATTTTGATGCTCAGACTGTCCCAGCTTTGGCCAATGAGATCCCCTTCGAGCTGGCTTCTGTGTCATTTTGGCATATCCCTTCATTCTTTGAGCATTTCCTTTCTTTTAGGCAAATCAAGATGTTCCAGGCTCCTCTTGTTAATTCTCTGACCCAGCCCTGGAATCAGCCACTTCTCCGATGAGCACTATTTCTTTTTAGTAGATAATGGTATTTAGAAACTAAGAGATGGGCTGCAGATGCTCACCCTTGATTATAAGGTCCATCCACATTGCTGTGTGTAATCTAGTGTCTGTGGTGTTCATACCAATTTTCTCTCTCCATTAATGGTAGACTCCCACACTGCCTTCAACACTGCCTTCACACATAATGCTGTAAGGAATGGCCTTCTACATGTCCTTTATGGACCTATGTGTGTATTTATGCTGCTTCGAGGGTGCCAGATATGGGTCCAGAATGGCTGCCCCCATTTATGTTTCCACCAGCAGAGCAAGAGCGACTCTACAAATACTTGGCATTAACCAACTTCCTAATTTTTGCCAAACGCGTAGGTACAATGGGTGAGCTCTTTTTTAAAATAATTAATTAATTAATTAATTAATTTACTTGACTGCGTTGAGTCTTAGTTGCAGCACACAGGATCTTTCATTGCGGTGCGCAGGTCTCTCTCTCTAGTTGTGGCACGCGGGCTCTAGAGTGCGCGGGCTTAGTTGCCCAGCGGCATGTGGGATCTTAGTTCCCCGACCAGGGATCAAACCTGTGTTCCCTGCATGGGAAGGCAGATTCTTAACCACTGGACCACCAGGGAAGTCCCTGGGTAAGCTCTTGTTTTAACGTGGTTTTCTCTGATTTCAAATGAGCTGGAGCATCTTTTCATATGCTTGATGGCCTTTGGGATTCTTCTTTGGTAAATTGTTTATTCGTAATAATTCTTTGGCTGTTTTTTCACAGGGACTCATATTTTTCTTGATGACATGGAAGGTTTCCTTATACATCCTGGATACTAATCCCTTGCGGGTCTCAGACACTGCAGACCTCTTCTCTCAATCTGTCAGCTCTCTGTTTGCTTTGCCCACGCTATCTTTTGTTTGAACAGAAGACTTTTCCCCATTGTTTTGTGCATTCTCTCACCAGTACTCTTTTTCTGTAACTATGTTAATACCCTTAGTCCCTCTGCATTTTAAATGTGCTGGTATAATTTAACTCTACTGATTCTCCTCAGCAGTGTGTCTTATGACTTTTAGCCTCTATTAAATTCTATTAAGAATGACTTTGTCTCTTAGAGTGTAAGGCCCGCACGCAAGTATTATTCATATATTTACTCAGCAAATACATGTTGTAGACCTACTGTGTGTTAGGCACTGTGCTATATTACAGACAAGGTTTAGAGGTTATGAAACGTGCCTGTGGCTTTTCAGAGGTGGAGCCGGGATTTGAATCCTGGTCTGTGACCTTTCCTACCATGCTGCTTCCCTTGCAAATTGCATTTGGTTCCTGTAGAACTGTGTGTCAAAATTCTACATCTTTTCTAACAAATGGCCTAAGAAGGTGCAGAGCAAAGTGTTCTCCCACAGCATCCTGAGGAGGGGAAAATCAGGAAGGGAATGGAGGTAAATGTGGCTCTGGCCATCCTGGGCCTGGCAGGCCCGGGGCCTACCTGCTGGTGACTGACCCCAGGCTGAGAGTGCAAGACCCGGAGGAGACTGCGACGCTGCCTCAGCCTGCAGAGGAAGGTCTTTAAATAACGCCCAGGCCTGTATCATCTAATCCTTCCTGAGAAGCTCAAATCGTCCTTTCCAGAAGTGCTCTAGTTCTAAGGGGCGAGAGATACAGCACGATCATCCTGGGGCTAATTTCCAGGCAAGTTGGCCTCCCGAGCCTTTCCTGGTAGTGATAACTGTGGGCAGGCGCAGTTTTCACAAATTCCAGTGGAGGGAGGGCAGCCAGTCAGGAGAAGTGCTGGGTGAGGAGGAAATCTGCGTTTGGGCCGGAACCAAACAAAGCAGAAATTCCTCCTGGGACAGTTTTTCCCCAGAGGACAAACACTGGGAAGCCTGTTTACTGGGCTTTAAAAGCCTTGATCCCTGGGCACTGCTTCTTGACCTCAGGCCTTGCATCTCTGTGGTTCCACTGCTGGTGGAAACCTCCTTGGGTCACCCCAGGACAGACGTGTACTGTTATGCCCCGAGTTCTGGGGTCTCCCAGGGTTTCCCAGTGCTCTATCCTTGTTTCTACTGCCCCCTTGAATTCTGAGCCATGACCATGTATGTATAGAAATGCACTTGAGAAGAGTTTAGATCAGTGATGTCACATCAGGTTCACTTTTAGGCTCCTTGGATCAGTTGGTGGCTTGCTGGAATCCCCACGGATTCTGAACCCTAGGATTCTGAGATAGAATCCCCATGGGCACAGTGGAGGGGCACATGAGCTGTAATCTGTTGTCTGCTGTGTAGATGCATCCATGAACATCAGAACCCTAAAGGATTAATAAGGAAAAGATAAGGATGGCTTTTTTGCAAATCCAAGAGTGTCCTTGAGGAAGGCTGTTAGTCTCTCTGGCCTTCAGTTTCCCTTATGTGTAATGCGGGGGTTGAAATATAATTCTCGAGGTCACTCCAGCCCTGGTCTGACAGGATTATCCACAGGTCTGTTTCAAGGTGGATCCTGACCCTTCGAGGTGATTGAATCTGACCTTGACTTTGCTCCCTTAGGTTTAGGCCTTGGTACCCTTGGTAACAGGATCCTGGACTGAGTGACCACCCAAGGCTTTTCTGGTGATCTTAATGACCCATATTAGACTTTGAGCTTTGGGGTTATTCTCTCAGGGAACAAGTGGTATTTGGTGAAATGCCTGTTTGCTCTGGCAGTGTGAGGTTTAGGTGAGGAAATAGCAACATTTTCATTAGGAGGTTAGGCTGTCCACTGCCACACAGTCTCAAATTATAGGTCTAGAATCTGGAGGAAACTCATTTAAAATTGAGGGCAGGAGATGTGCCTGTAGATCATGAATCAGGTGCTATACCTGGAAACCAAAGGCATCTTTGGAGCCCGGAAAGGAGAGTGTTCTTGCCCTTGGTCGCCTTGGGTGTAGGTGTGTACTTAGGACAGCACTCTAGATTCTCAAGCATCACATAGGCAAGATGGTTTCCTACTCTGCTAGTTCACATTCTTACCTCGTAGTTGAATAAGTGCTGTGGGGTCACCACACGTTTGTGCAGCCTGTTCTGCCAGAAACTGTCCCAAGTACAAAAAGGAATGGTGTACAACTCCTGCCCTCAAGGAGACGAGGGTCTGCTGGAAGAAGCAGGGAGGTAGACTGGCACCCGCCCCCTGGCGGGGGTGGGGGCTTGGATGCGTGCTTGTGAAGGTTGTGATGTTGGTACGTAAAGGGTGTTTGTAGGCATCTGGAGCAGGTACCAGTTGGCCTGAGGGAGTTGGGGAAAGCTTTGAAGTTCAAAGTTTGAACTTTGAAGGACTGTTCCCTTACCTACTTCACAAAGGTTTTTGAGGTAACTTATAAGAATACACACCATAAAAAGGGTCAACATAAATAAATTAAAACAAGAGAAAGCGAAAATGTGGCTTAAAAAGTTAAGATTCGGGAAGAGTTAAAATGTAGATGTTCAGGCTCTGCAGCCCAGAATAGCTATTACATCTGTCCCTTTGCAAAAGCCAAAAGTGAAACATCGTCAGAGAGCAGCCATACACAGTAAGTTGTTTTTCTTGGTGGCTCACTCTTAAAGAGCTTCATGGGGGTGGGAGGGAGGTGGTGGTGAACAGGTGAGCCTGTAAACCAGCGTTTCTCAAAATATACTCTAGGGACCTGCATTAAAGCTACATAGAGTACTTGTAAGAAGGCAGAGTCCGGGACCCCAGCCCCAGACTTTGCACATCAAAAGCTCTGGGGAGGAGGATCCAAGAATCTGCAGTTTTACACGCTTCCCCAGATGATTCTTTGTGTACTGCACAATTTGAGAACCTCTGCAATAGATGGAAACCTCAACAGTATCTTGAAAGCAAATGCAATAAAGCGAGTGAGGGTGCTTGGCCCTTGTTTGAAGGCTGGGTGAGAATTTAATGGGAGCGAGAGTAGTGCACAAGAAAAGGCAGTTCGGGCTTCCCTGGTGTCGCAGTGGTTGAGAGTCCGCCTGCCGATGCAGGGGACACGGGTTCGTGCCCTGGTCGGGGAGGATCCCACGTGCCGCGGAGCGGCTGGGCCCGTGGGCCATGGCCGCTGAGCCTGTGCGTCCGGAGCCAGTGCTCCGCAGCGGGAGAGGCCACAGCGGTGAGAGGCCCGTGTACTGCAAAAAAAAAAAAAAAAAGAAAAGGTTCATCCCTCGCCGGGTCACTTGCAGGTCATATTTTGGAAGACCTACACAGTGTGGCAGTCCAGGCACACGGCAGGGCCACGCCTCAGCGCAGAGGTGGATGAAGGAGCAGCTGGCCCCACTATGCCCTATTGGCCCAGCTTCCCCTTGGCCACCTGGGTTCTGCTCTGCAGCCTTCCTCTGGCAGGATCTTTTATTTTTTGAACAAATATTTTGTTTTTCTCTGTGCCCCCAAATGCAGGGTTCTGAGACCACAAATGTGCTCTGCTTCCTGTTGAAAAAGTGTTTTTCCCCCCAGGGTCTAATAGTGGCTTGGATGGTGAGTTGGCAGAAAGAACAGTGGGTGTTGAAATTGTATTCTGCACGCACTGTGCCCAAGACATATCAAATCAGCCTTTGGAGTAGATTATTCCTGTTTTCTGGTCACGGAGTTGTATGTTTTGAAGTCTTTATTTTGGAAGCCACTTCTTTATTGAGAAAGGGATGAAGGAGGGGTCACAATTGTTGTCCTTGGGTTATATTTTTAAATATTTATTGTTCAATTTTAAAGATATACCAAAAGGTATAAAGAAAAATACCCTGAACATCTGGTTTAAGAAATAAATCATTTCCAGTACTTTTGAAGCCTTTGTGATTTAGATTTTAAAACCCAATAAGACATGGTTAACGTGAGCCTTGAGCAGTCCCATCTGGTGGCCCTCTGTCCTGTGCTCCTCCATCAGGTTTTCTTGAGGTTTATTGAAATCCTCTTGGTTGCTTGCATTGGTGGCAGGGAGAATAGCTGTGCACCATTCACTCAGCTCAGAGTTGTTGGCGTACTCCGTGTCCATGGCAGCCAAGTGGACACTCACAACTCTTCTCCCAGAGAGGAGCTGAGGGGCCCAGTGGAGTCAGCTGCTTCTCTGCAAAGCTTTTCTTGACTCTGTTCCCTGGCCCCGGAGCTGACTCCCCTTCCGTTGTGCCATTTCAGCTGTTCTCACCACTGTCACCCTCACCGTCATTGTTTGCTTTGCTGGTCTCCCCCCTGCCAAGGGCAAAGACCTCTTCTTAACCCAGCCCCACTGCTGCATGCCTGGCACCAACTGGCATGTGGTGTGTGCTAACCAGGTGCATGGTTGAATGGATGTGGTGCTATGGGTGTTTAAAGGCGGAGGAAAAGTAAGAACCAACCTTGAGTGGTCTGAGAAGGCTTCCTAGGGGAGGTGATGTTTGAGCTGAGGCCAGGCAGCTGTTGGATTGGTGATAAGGAAGTCCTTGGAGAATTCTGGAGAGCTTCTCTTCCCTGAAGGACTGGGGAGAAGATTTGGAATGAGCCCCATGCAGTAGACAGTGCTTCTCATTTTCAGTGTAAGGGGTTACAAGGGGCATCATGAGTTGGTGGGACCACTGCAGACAACTGTCATTCCCAAATCTGGGGATTTAGTAGTGCCTGCCTTTGCTTCCAGCATACATCTGGCCGCCGGAAGACTGGTACAGAGAAAAATGGCTCACCCACAGGAGCCTGAGGAACAACACTGTAGTGGGGCTGAGGGGTGGGCAGTGGGAGGAATGGCTTGAAGGGGGGCTACGCCATACTGTTAGGTCTGAGGCTTGACCAAGGAAGAGATTCCAACATCTCAGCTTGTTGAACCACAAAGCTAGTTCCCAAATCAGTGAATTTCATTGCTCAAGAAAAAAATTGTTTTTAAACTTGGAGGCCTGACCCATGGCTGCAAGTAAGGGTTTTTTAAAAAATTAAATTAAAAAAGATCAATCCAGCATCAAAATCCACTGTGATCATTTCATAAAAGAAAGGGGATTTTAACATTTAAAGAGTAAGAAGCACTTCATCTTGGAAGAATGGGCATTCTGATATATTGATTACATTGAGCTTAATGAAGGACCACTTACATTATCTTTGACCATTTTGTCTCAGGCTCATGAAACATTGTCACCACTCCACAACAGGCCAAGGACTGTCTTGACCCATTGGCTGGTCAGTTGGGAAGCAGTGGCTAGACGTTCCAGCCTCTTTGGCTGAGGCTAGAGGAATGAACGAGTGGTTCAGCCAGCCTGGAAGTGAGGCAGGGAGTCTGTGCTGGGCTGGCTCTGGATTCACAGGGCTTTTGATGGAGGGGCATATGTGTGTTTGGGTTTGCCGTGCTGGGCGAGGGAGCAGTGGAATCTGTCTGAGTTGAGTTCACACATTGAAGTTATTGAGCGACTTACATGCAAGGCTGTGACCTAGACTCCCAGCTGAGAGGCCCACGTGGCAGGGCTTTAGTGGGGGGAGCCGAGGACAGGCTCACATCTGCTCATCTGCTTACGTAACCCTGCTTCCCAGCTCTTAGAGCCAAGAAAACACACAAGCCGGCCCAGCAGGGCCGAGGGCTTGTGGTAGCACGCGCCACGCGCTGCACAGCAAGGGGGCCTTGGCTCGCCCGAGGACCGTCAGGAAGCCTCAGCCCTCTGCTTCCTCCCCCATGCCTCTCCCGAGGTCCCTGCGGTGGCTCTGAGACCTGCTGGCAGGTCAGTGTGGTTCTAGGCAGAGCTGGTCACTGCCCTCTTGGAGTCTGAGCTCTTTGGACTTTCTAATTAGGGCAAAGCCAGGTGTGCCATGAAGGACGTCCCCTGCCTCGTGGCAGGAGGTGTGCTGGGCATGCAGGGTGGCCTCCCGGCTAGCGCCGGCTCCAGGAAAACATTCAGCCCCGGATCTGGAGCCACCACAGCTGCCAAGCGCTGACCCATCTCAGGGGTATGAACAGGGAGGGGCGGTTCTCAGAGCGGTGGCAGCTTCAAGGGGAGAAGGCAGGGAAAAGAATTGCCAGGTTGGGCCAGAAGGGCAAGATGGGGGTCAGGGTGCTCTAGATGTGTGGGAGACAGGGCAGGGTTGTGAGAGGGCACAGGGAGGAGGAGGGGAGTGAGAAAGAGGCTGTTTGGTGATCAAGCTCTGCATGGAGCCCCTGGGGCAGCAAGTCCCTCGGACAGCCTTGAACCAGGGTGGTTTTCACGTGGGTCCTGCCACGCTCAGCAGGGGGCTCCTTGAAGTCAGGAACTGTCCTGTCCATCCCATCTCCTCCCACCTCCCTGACCTGGCACACAGTAGGTGTCCAGAAAGTATTGATCGAAACGAATTGAAAGTGGCCTTGACACACCACAGAAAACGTTTATGTTAAACAAACTCTTCTGGCTTGATGGTTGAGTAGGCTCCCGTGGATGGACGGTCACATGCTGTTAACCCCTATGCAGGGGCTGAAGGAAGAGGAGGGGGATAGAAGATGGACCACCCAGGTTATCAGCTCCCATAATTGGGTAGACAGTGTTATCAGTTGCTGAAGGAACTCTGGAGCAGAAGCGGATTGACCATAGGTGGTGGTGGTGGTGGTGGTGGTGAGGTTAAATAAGTGTTCATGTGAGTTCCAATCCCTGCAGTTTGCAAATGGAAGCCAGTATCCTGAGAGTGGCTGGCTGGTAGTCGCCCGAAGATCATCCAACGAGTCACTTGTAGAGCTGAACTAGGACCCAGGCAGCCTTTTTCCTGACCAGGAAACTACCTCAGGACCATCTTTCTGGAACTGCTGAAGGGGCGAAATTAAGACGCTTCTAGCCTGCAGGTGTCTGCTCCAGGGAGGGTGGGCAGACCAAGTGTGAATTCCTGTTTTCTGGGTTGGTTTCAGAAGTTGTGAGAAGTTTGGTGGGGTGACAGTCCAGATGCCTCTTGGGTTCCCCAAAATGGAGCTATGTTTAGCAGCATCTTCAGAACCAAAGGTGGGGCAGGCCGGGGATGGGGTGCAGATGTCGTGGGGCCTTCTGAAGTGAGAAGAGCCCAATGACAGGTCTTCTTTTCATGTTTTTCACAAGCACCCTGTGCAGCAGGGTCTCCCAAAAGGCTTTGCCCAAGGTTGGGGAGTAGAGCAGCCCAGGCCTGCTGGACCCTGTGGGAAAGGGCTCCCTCCATGAAAGCCCCAAGGCTTGTGAAGATGGGCGGTCCGGCTCCCCTCTGCCCATCTTGCCCAATAAGAATCCCTTGGGCTCCTTGTTATTTACGTGGGTCCTTCCCAAGATCTACCGAGTCAGGTTCTCTAGGGGAGAGGCCTGAGAGTCCATATTTTTACTGATGACTTCACATGATTCTGATGATAGAATGTGTTCACACTCCTCACATTTTTCTGTAGAGACAATGGCCAGGCTGACCCCTTACTTGGTTCTGGGACATAGTACCTACTCACCTGAGGGCACCCTGGGAGGTTGGAGCTGGGTCAGCGGGCAGTCATGTGAGGGACTGATCTGTGAGGCCTCTGTTCCTCCAGAGACCGAGGTGCACGGCCAGGCAGAGACTAGGGCTTTTGATCCCTGAAGACCCCCCTTCCTGCCGCACGGGGTCTGCCGTCTGAGCTCTGTGGGAATGAGGAGAGCAAAAGGACAAGGCCAGACTGGGGCTTTGATTTTAAGATCCTAGTCTCTCAATGATGTTAGAGGGAAGAGGGAAGAGCGTTTCTGGCAAAGGGAGAAGTGTGGGCAGAGGCACAGTTTATTGGAACGGGAAGGAGGGTAGAGCTGAGACTGAAGGGCCTTGTTGCCAAGCTAAGAGGCTTAGCCCTACCTTGTCCAAGGCTATAGCCTTAGAGCCATCAGAGGGTTTTAGCAGGAAAGTGATAGGATCAGAGCTGTGTCTCAGAAGAAAATGAACTAACGTGAGCGGGTGCTGTGATGATAGAACTGGGTCAGCGTCAGTGGGAGGGAAGGTGTGAGGAGTCCTGGGGGTCCAGGAGAGGGGAGAAGAGGAGGAGATGCAGGTCCATACCTGCTGACAGGCAAGGGGAGCGAGAGTCACAGCTTCCTTTTCTTGGGCTGCCTCATTTCAGGAGGGTGAGTGATCCCTGAAGACAAGAGGTGCTTGGAGAGCTACATACTGTTGACAAACAAACAGGGCGACAGAGGGCTGCACACTGGACCCTGGGTGGTTCTCACCAGCATGTTTCAGGTGAACTTGCTCTGAGTTTGTGGCCTGGGTCTGGCTTCTGTTCTGTAATGTTTAGGTTCCTTCCTTTGTTCCTGTGGATAGTTCACTCCATAGGTAAAGCTGGTTATGCTAGAGTAACGGTTCCTAAAGTATGCTCCCTGATAAAATGATTCTATGGCCAAATAAGTTTAGGAAGTGGTGAGATAGATAAAGTGAACTTCTTGACTGCACAGCTTCTCAGAGCTTTTGGTATGCATTATGACTTCCCAGAAGCAAGATTTAGTATGCAGCGTTCCCAAACTTATTTGACCAGGGGATGTGTTCTTCCATTGAGCATCTCACTGGGACTAGTGTTTCCTGGAACCCACTTTGAGAAAGTCTGGCCTACAGGGAATACTGGGGACCTGGGTTCAAGTGTTGACTCTGTTCCCAATTCCCTGTGTGTCCCTAGGCTAGTCATCTTTCTCCTGCCCTCCCCATGTGTGCTGTGGCAGGGGTGGTTGTCAGACTTGGAGGAGTGAGGTCTTCTCTCAGCTCCACCTGTTTCTACTTAGGAGACGGGGACTTTCATGCCTGTATCTGGATCTTCACCCTTGCCTTTTCCTCTACTCCTAACCTGCCACTACCTCACAAGCCACCACCCACATCTCATCAATTTGTCTTCTGAGCCCAGAGCTCTCTTACTAACTTAGTTCTCTCATTTGGAGCCATGTTCTTCTAGGCCAGAAACTTTGGAGTTGCCCCTGACTTTTCCTCCCTTCCTCATCCCCTGCTGATTCTAAGCACTCTTCTTTGATGTTTGTTCTGGCTGTTTCTTCTCTCTGCTTCCCCTTAGTTCCTCCAGTCCCTACCCGTCGAGTTTGTTTCATCTGTGCATCACTTCCCTTCCTGAGACCTGGGTTACTCATGCCACTCTCTGCCGCCTTGTAATTTCAGGCTCATTTCCTCCACAGGGACCTCCCCAACACACACGCACACTTTCCCCCGACTAGGTTAGGTTCAGAGAGATGATGTAAGTCATTTGTCCAAGGCCACACAGCTGGGAGGTGGCAGAGTTTCAACCTCAGGATTTCTGACAAAGTGCTTTCTCAGCCATGCTTTCTGATCCTTACTACAGCTTGTCAGGAAGTCTGAGCAGGAATTACTCCATTTCCATTTTTCAGTTGAGCAACATAGTCTGAGAGGAGTGGGTCCTAGGAAGGTGAAGTGCTTCAGGGTGACCAGCTGTCTGGGTTTGCCTGATACTGAAGGGTTTCCTGGGATGGTCAGTCATGCTAGTTCTGGACATGGTACCCAGTGCTGGGCCTGAGTGCCTTTTCCACAGCCACACTGCCTCCCAGGAGGAGATGCTTCCAGCGGTAGCGGCCTGGCCACCTGCAGAGTCCCGTGGCCTGATATCTTCTCCTTCCCTCCACCTCTCTAGTTGGCCCCATGCTGATTGAGTTTAACAAAGCTGTGGACCTGAAGCTTGTGGAGGAACAGAACCCGAAGGTGAAGGTGGGTGGTCGCTATACCCCCAAGGACTGCATCTCTCCTCACAAGGTGGCCATCATCATTCCGTTCCGCAACCGGCAGGAACATCTCAAGTACTGGCTGTATTATTTGCACCCAATCCTACAGCGTCAGCAGTTGGACTATGGCATCTATGTTATCAACCAGGTGAGGTCTGGGAAGGTGGAGGGAGGAAGGGAAGGAGTGTACACGTGTGTGCATGTGCGTGCGTGTGTGTGTGCACGTGTGCATGCACGTGCTTGTGTACTCAAATATGTGAGTAATGAGGGGTGAAGGAATGGAAGTGATTTTTTAGACATCTGGCATTTTGCAACTCCACTACCACCCCACCCCCCTCCTTATCTTGGTGCAAATGAGCTAAATGCCATACAGTGTTGTTTTGTTTTGTTTTTTCCCAAGAGTATAACTTTGGTGTTTCAAGTTTATCCTGAATACCTAAATTCCTATCTTTAGACTATAACCTCCCAGTTGGAATAACACATCTAACTTATCTGTATACCAAATTCCCTTGAAATTCATCTGAAGAGACAGGATGCATTTCCATTTCTAAAAGGTCCAGTGTCCATTTCATTTCAAGTTAAACTCTGGGTCTGCTTGTAGTAAGTTAGCTTGAGTAGTAAGATTACTAGCAGTTGACAGCTTCCATCAAAGTTGAGGGACTTGGTGGGCCTTCCTTGGACCAGAAGACTTGCTTAAGAAAAACCCTGCCATCAAGGAACACTTGTCTGATGCCAGTGAGCACGTGTTGACCATGGCAAGATTCAGGAGCCCATTATTAAAGCAACGGCAGTGAGCGCCTGGGAGAGGAAGCCACCAGCACCAGGGGCCAGCAGAGATTACGAGGAACAGGCCACGCCAGCTGCATCTCCTTTCCCTCTTTGACAGTTGTTTTACCAGTAGATGAATGATACACTGTAGACACCGTGTCAGATCTTATTCATCAAGGCATCTGGTGGCCTCCCACAAATCTGCCTGAGCAGAGGAGAGACAGCTGTGGTCTGGATGGCATATAAACTAGATTAAAATATATACTTGGGTAAAGAGTGTAAAAGATAGTTAGTGATGATGCCAAGTTTTTGAATTTAGGTGATTGTGGTCAAGGAAGACTTGGTGTGGGCGCCCGGGGGGAGAATGCGTATCTATAGAAAGCTTGTATTTTAGGTGAATGTGAGATTTCCCTTCGATTATGAAGTCAAAACAAATATTGGACCAGTGAAATTTAGCCACTATCTTAAATTCCTATGACATGCTTATATAGATATTCCCCACGTTTCCAATAACAGATTTCCAAATGTCCTATACCAGCTCTTTGCTCCTGCCCGCCCCAGTCCAAGCTGGCAGAACAACTAAGCAAGCCAGCTTGGACCAGTGGCCCCGCTGTGCCGGCTGACACTGGACACTGCCTAAGATGGGGCTTCTCCCAAAGTGTGCTTTCCGAAATGGAGATCTGAGGCCAAGTGCATCTGAGGAATGCTGGACTGAACAACATGAAGCAGGTTTCATTCCTGCAGAGCCTTCAGTGTACTGGTGTACATTACAGCCTCCAGAAGGACTCCACACATAGTGTTTCCTGAGCTCATCTGACTGGAGAGCTGTTTTCCAAAAACCATCTCAAGCGAAGAGTGTTCCGTGAATTGAACGTTGGGGAAAGCAGGCCTACATTAACACCTCCTCCCCTCCCACCTTCTTACTTTCCCTAGGACACTGAGAAACACCCCCAATTCCTATCTTTTCCCACATGTATCTCAGCATCGGAAGTATTTTATTTTTCGTTTTTCAAACATTTACGTCTTTTTTTTCTTCTTCTTCTTTATGCAGGTTTTTAATTGTAAAATACGATATGCCTACTGAGAAGTGCACAGAACAAAACTGTCAATGTAACAAATAAAAAGAGGATACTTACATAACCACTACTCGAATCTGAAAGTATTGATACTTGTCAGCATCTTAAAAACCTCCCATCTCCTTTTCTCATCACAAGCTCCTTCCCTCTTCCCGGTTAAACACCATCCTCACTTCTTGACAATCATTTCCTTTAACCTGCATGCATCCCTAACAAAAGAGTTTAGTTTTGTCAACATCTAACTTTATTATTATTTTTCACACACACACTGTATTTTATTTTTACAAGAGAAAAGCATTGTAACATTTACTTCTTTTTTTCCTTTAGTCTTGTCTGTATTGTCATCTCTCCCCCACCCCATCCCCCCTACCCCTGCCCCAGTGCATGTCTTTTTGCTTCTTCATCTTTTCCTTCTCTTCCAAGGGTTAACTTTTCACCTTTGGTGAATAATTTCCTCTTTATCTCCCTCTCCCCCAGTTAATCTAATTTCTTCTGCTCCAGCTCCGCCCTGATTATTTCTTGGGGAAAATATGATCTGACTTCCAGGTAACCAAGTCATAAAGAAACTTGAAGTCTGCTCTGCCTTTCCAGTGAAGAATATCTTTGTATAAAGAACCCTAAGCCTTGAAAAGAAAGAGGTGGGAGGGGAAACATTTGGAGCGTGCCCCATCTACAAATTAGGACCTTCCTGTGTTCTCTGTTTTACTGTTATAGTAAGGGAAAGGGAGTTCATAGCATCTGGCTTGGGCTTTGTGTACCATTTGTTGAGCAAATAGGCTTCTCAGCGTCTTCCTGTCTCAGACACCCTGCTGTCACTTTGATGCTTCATTCACCACCACCCCCAACACATACCCCATTTAAGATGAGAAAGTGCTTAAAATAGGAGGGAGCCCTGAGACATCTAGTCCAGGGCTTCTCAGACAGGTTTTTAAGAACAAAACCTCTTCCTGCCACTTTAAAATCCTCCACAGCCCCCATCCACAGTGGGTCACAATGGTGCTATTCTACTTGAAGTGGGGGCCATGTCCCCATCTCTGTCCCCTGACTTCCCCTTCAGTCTTTGCTGGGATTCATGTGTACCCCTGAGGCCAGATAGTGTGAAAACTGTTCTATTTTGCAGGTGAGGAAACTGAGGCTCAGAGAGGGGAAGTGACGGGTAGGAAGCCACATAAGCCACAGTAGGGCTGCAGCTCAGAGGCCAGTCCCCGTCTCCTAGTGCCCTCTCAGTGCATCAGCACTAACTCCCTCCTCCAGGCCATTTAGTCCCTCCTTCTCAAAGCTGGGTGTCCAGGGCTGGGAGTGAGCACCAGGCTCAGGCTGCCTGGGTTCCGGCTCTGCTCCTTGCCAGCTCAGTGACCTTGGGCTTGAGTCCTTCACACCTTGGTTTCCTCAGTAGTGGGAAGGCAAGGTTTTAGTCCTTAGCACACAGGGCTGTGACGTACCTGGCACACAGTGAACCCTTGGTAAACATTAGCTGATTTGAGTTCCTTCTCCCCCCCCCGCCCCATCCTGTCCCCTTCTTCCTGCCTATTTTCTCTGCCCAGGACTGTGGTGATAAACTCTTTACTGCTCTCTCCCCGCCTCCTGCTTCACCCCCACTCAATACCAGCGTTGAGACCCTCCCTCCCACTTGTGTGGCCTCCGTGGGCTCAGATAATGGACTTAGGGACCACGGCAAGCCCACCAGCTTCTTCAGAGAGGGTTGTGTCTCAAGCTCCACACACAGGGTGAGCTTTCATGGGCTTTTGTGGCTCCTACCCTGTCCGTACTAAGCTATTAACCACTTTCGTTTGGCTTAGTCCCCTGCAATCACCGTAATAACTTCCATCTCACAATAAGCGGGGTAGAGGTGGGTGGTGTGCTTTACCGGTTGAGTAAACCTGGAGAAGCAGCAGCATTGCTGTTGGTTCTGTGTCCAGCTCTCTTCCTGCCCTAGCCGGCTGGCATCTGAACATCCCATTAGCGTTCTGGCAGGTCCAGCCTCTCGGAGCCAAGGGTGCTTCTCTGAGGCACAGGTGTCCTGCCCAAGGTCCAGCACTGGGACCTTGGTGCGGAGGAGGACATCAAGACGTCGTAGCAGATGGGAGGTGGGGTGCACACTACACTCCTTCATACTTTAATTGGGAAAGGAAACCATAAAACCACCAAAGGTAAGGGGAAGGCAGGTTGCCACCATGGCAGCACTAGCCCTAAATAAGAAATACAGGATGTTTGTGGGATTAGCTGCCATGGGAATTAACAAACAGGTGAGGAATGCAGGCCAGCTGACCAGGTGGGCTCGTAATAACCATGGCAGCCCTTTGCCCCAGAAGCAGTGCCCAGGATCTGTCTCTCTGATTCTGTTTGTATATCCCCTGGTGCCTCTGATCTCACTCAGCTACCTACAATTTTTCTAGTTCCGGCCGTGTCATGCCCTCTCTAAACTCTTTAGTATGTCCCTGCTGTCCACAGGCGAGGGTCTAAAGGGCCTGAAGGCCTGAGCTTGGCATCTGAGGGAGGCCCTCTGCAGCCCACCCTGACCGACCTCCGGCCACCTCCTCTCAGGCCTCCTTCACACCTTTAGGCCACAGCCACGCTGGACTCGCCACCATCCCCGAGACACGCCCAGCTGCCCTCCTGCCCCTTTGCTTATGCTGCACCGTCCACCTTCCCCCTGCATGCCTCCCCTTCCCTCCTCTGGTTGCTCTCTTTCTGGCCACTATGGGAGGCCCTCCCCAGCCTTATTAGCTCTGTGAAGGCCTGGAGTGGAGAAGACTTCTCCATCCGAGCTGTCCCAGGCCACGTTGTGCTTTCTAGTGAGGCGGGGAGAGTGGAGGGATGATTCCCTGTGTGCATGCTCTCCCCACCCAGCAGCCCCTAGACTCAGGTCTGACTTGCTCGTCTCCCTGACCACACAGCTCCATGCACGGTCCACTGCAGGGTCAGGGTTTGGAGCACGGAGTTGCTTCCTATGGCTCCTGCCCTTTTACTTACACCTGCTCTCAGGACCCCTTGCTCTGGGTTCTCTGGAGAGGTCTGTGTCTCTTAGAAGTCAAGCCTCCTTTCCCCTCCAGGCCAGGTCATGACCCTTGGGAACCTGCACAGCCTTCTCCCTCTGCTCCCTCCCCCGGGCCTCTCCCCAAAGCTTCCTTTCCCTAGTGGACCAGGGGTGACCTCCCTTTTCAGGAAAAATGCAGAGAACCTACTCTAAGCCCTGTGGTATTTGATGGTCATAAAACTTTGTGGTCTTTGGGTACCCCCACCGTCCCTGCTGAGGGAAGGCTTCGGAGGTGAGCAGGTTGCTGGGGGTCCCGTGATGGCTGGGTGGCAGAGCTAAGATTTGGACAGAAATCACCCGAGGCCTAAGGAATGCCTCACCTTGCCACGTGTGTTCCCCTCACTGGGGAACAGCTCCACGTCCACTTGGCAATGCCCCCATGAGTGCCACTGGGTCACGAGAGGGGGGGCAGCAGCTTTGGAGTAGCAGCCTCAGAACCTTCTGGAAGGCTTGTGCAATTGTCATGCTTACAGGTAAAACCTGGCCTGAAAGGGAGCCCCAGCTCGCACCTGAGGAGTCTCCGTCTAGCTTTGGAATTTTTTCCCTCTTCCTTTTCATCTGTACACAGTCGTGAGGTGATTCTAGGCTGCTCGTCTGAGACCAGGTTTGGGCAGGTTTGGAGACCACCCTTTGCACGCTCAGTGAGTGAGAGCATCTGTCACCACCCCTCAGCAGCTTACCTCTGTCACTGGGCCAGGCAGCTGGTTCCTAAATGAGGCCAAGACGAATTAGAGTGAAGCAGGCTCGTGAGGACAGCTGCCTGGTCCTGAGGCCCCCCTGGTTTGGTTTCATCTTGACTGTGTCTATTTACCATCACCCCTTCCATTTCCTGCCCGAGCTGGTAGCACCCAGATTGATGTGTGCAGGAGTGGGGCTCGGGAGGGGTGAGGCCAGTCCTGTTCTGTAGCACCCCCTGCTGCGGATATCTGTACCCTACCTGCTTGCGTGCTGCCCCAGTGATTGGTCGTTTCCTTTGCTGTGTTTTTTTCCCCTCTCTCTGTCCTGTGGCTCGCTCCAGTCTCCTGGGGAATGTGTAGAAGCACTTTCAGGTACTCGGCAGAGCTGGGGAATTGCCTCCCTGGGCATTGTTCTGGGAAATGTCATTTTCTCTGTTCACCGTTGACTTCGTGACAGGGAATGACAGCTTATTAGGAATTTGCCTTTGCCCTGGAACAAGGGTGGTCACAGCCTAGACGTTTGCCTCTCCTCCTTGCGTCTCTCCCTTGCAGCCATCTTTGTCTCTTTGTTCTTTTTCTTTTTTTTTCCTTCTAGTGGGGGCCTTTTGCTTTTATTTGTTAATCCTGTTTGTAGCAAAGCAAGCTGAAGGAGGACCTCCTCTCTGTGATCTGCTTCTTGCTCTCCACCTACTTCCTCTTCTGTGCCCTTCACCTCCTAGAGAGAGAAAGAAAGAGAGGAATGCCGACCTAACTACTGCTGTGACTGCTGCTGCTGCTGCCACCACTGCTGCCACCCTGGTAATGTCCACATGCCCCCAAATCCAACCCAGAGCCCAGGCCCTGCTGGTCAGGGGGAAGCTGTGTAAATAATCCTGAGAGGATGCCGTCTCGAGCCCTGGGGTCTCCCGGGCAAGGCCACGGCCTCTGTGGGCTCACTCAGAAATGCTGAGGCTGGTGGGAGCCAGCCTGTTGTGCAGAGGTCGAAGAGACTTTGCCTTAAAATCAAGCCACAGTTGTGCTCATACTGTATGTGTATATACTTTTGTATCTTGCTCTTTTTCTTAAATTCTGTATCATCAGCATCTTCCCATGTTATTTCATAGTCTTCATAATCATCACTTTCCATGCCGTCATAGTAGTTGAACATGTAGTGCTACCATAATTAACATAGACATTCCTATATTAGAAGACATTTAGATAATTTCCACTTTCTCACTAGTGTAAATAATACTGTAATGAACATCTTTCAGTCTGCAGCTTATTCTGTGTTTGCTTCTTCCACATTTAGATTCATTTCCCCAGGCTAGATTTCAGATACGAGACTATGGGTTCAGAAATGGTTTAAACATTTTTCTGGTTCGTAACATAAGTGGTCAAATTGCTTTCTGAAAAAGAAGTCTTTATTTTCTAAGTGTTTTTCTGCAGAAAATATCATCTCAGTGCCTTGCGCCCTGGGAGAGAGGCAGGCATCCTGCTGTGGCTGCTGTTGAGCTGGGGTTTTAAAACTGTTCTCTGTGTTTACCTTGCCCAGAATCCCTGCTAAGCTGTTCTATTAGCTCAGTTCTCTCTGAAGGTACCTTATGGCTCTGACGTGTGTCCTAGTCTAGGAGAGGCCAAGGGTGTGCTCACTCTTGGGACTAATTACTTTGGCAAACAGAGAACCACCTCCTCAGCACCCTGAACCTGAAAGGGCCCGTTTCCTTCACTTGCTGGGAGAAGGGCTTAAGTCTCAGATCAGGTTTTACTGAGGGCCCTGTCCAAGCTCAGGGCTACCATATTATTATGGTTCAAAGCCTGAGACCCAACTGTTGTGAAATCCTGGGTGAGTGGATATTTGCCCTCCACAAACTCAGCATTTGTATAATCCCAGTAATTCTCTGGAGATCACCTCTCAGCCAGCCTGTCTACCATCCCAAGGCCTGCAGGTCAGTCCTGCCGCAGGGCTGCCCAGCCAGAGCTTCCTCTGCTTTCCTACCACCCATTGGGCCTAGGTCTTTCCTTTTGGCATCTGAGTGGGCACAGAAAAGTATGAAAGAGGGTATTTCTGCAAACATTTGCACTGCCTGCAGACCTGCCTCTGGATCTGTGGGCTTGAGAGCCTGTGGGTTACTGTCGGGGGTGGCTTTGTGATGGGCAGGGCACGTGTACAGCAGCAAAATTGTCTCTCCCATCACATAGAAATTCTGATTCTTTGAGACCCTGGGCTTCCGGTTGATGTTTCCAACCTCACTGCTGCTGTGTCTCTTGGTGGAGGAGGGGCCAGGTATAGTCAGCCCCCAAGCCATCATGGTCGGGGGATATGTGTGCTGGTGTACACACTGGGGCCTGACATCCAGGGAAGCCAGGGTGGTTTGGTGGATCTTCTAGAGACTGTTAGAACTTGTACAACTGGGGCTGTGGTTTTCTGTAGTTGGTCATCTGTCCCCTGTTGCAATCAGGGAAAGGCTGCTCTTGCCATAACCACAGGATTTGCCTGGGGATTAGACCAGATTCTGGTACCTTTTCTGAAAGCCCCACAAAGGCTGCTTGCAGGTGCAGTACACAGGCCGAGGGAGCAGATGAGGCATGAAATGGGGAAGTGGAATCCTTGCCTTAGCCCTTCCGGGGAGGCGTTCTCTGCTTGCCCAATGCCATTGCCTCGTCTCCGATGTCTCTCACATGAATCATGCAACAGCTTCCAAACTGCCCTCATTTGGGGAGTAGGGCACAAATCCCTCCTTGACGCACAAAGCATAATTCTTGTTTAAAACCTCAAGGGCTCCTGAATAAAAGATGAAACCTTGAGTATTTTAGCAGAGTTCCCCGCCTCCCTCTCCCCCACCATGTTTTGGTCCACGTCCACCTTCGTGTCTTATTCTGGCTTTCCCAGTCTGTATTTCTTGTAGTTCCTTGAATGCTCTGTTTTCCTAACAGCCTTTACAAATGCTGCTCGCTCTTCTAGGAATATTCTTCTCATGCCACCCAACTAAACTTGGCTAACTTCTTCGAGGCCTTCTCTGATTTTCTAGAATTGGGTTTGTGTTTCCACCTCCACTTCTCCATATGTGCCGGGCTTCAGAGCTCCTTCTCTTCCCTCCCGGGTAACTGTCCACCCTAAAGAGCTCATCGCCCCATAACAATTGCCTGTTTAATTTGGAACTCCTTGAAAGCAAGGCTTGTGTCTTTTCTTTTTCTGTCTCCCTACTGCTAAGCATGGACTAGACACCCAATAAATGACAAGAATGATATATGAGAAAGAGGGAGAAACAGGACCCTCTGGTCCTCTCCTGTCTCTGGAGCTGGCTTTTCTTTCTTTTTTGACAATCACTTAATTGAGATATACCATACAATTTACCTATTTAAAGTATATAACTCAGCGGCTTTTTAGTATACTCAGAGTTGTGCATCTGTCACCACAATCAGTTTTAGAACATTTTCATTAAGCCAAAAAGAAAAAAAAAAACACCCTGTACTTCTTAGCTACCAATTCCTCCATTCCTTCCAGCCCTAGTGGCCACTAATCTACATTCTGTCTCTATGGATTTGCCCGTTGTGGACATTTCATATAAATGGAATCTTATATGTGATCCTTCGTGACTGGTTTTTTTCACTTAGCATGGTGTTTAAAATTTTTTGGTGGATGTGTTTTCATTTCTCTTGGGTATATACCTGGGAGTAGAATTGCTGGATCATATGGTGACTCTTTGTTTATCCATCTGAGGAACTCCAGACTGTTTTCCAAGATGGCGGCACCATTTTATATTCCCACTAGCAGTGTATGAGGATTCTGTTTTCAGTGGACATACTACTTGCCTTCCCTTATGTTTAGTATAAATGAGGGCTCTAGAAAAAGGTTTTAATGCCCTGGAGAGCCATCTGATGCTTTTTAAAAATTTATTTATTTATTTATTTTTGGCTTTGTTGGGTCTTCGTTGCTGCGCACGGGCTTTCTCTAGTTGCGGCGAGGGGGGGCTACTCTTCGTTGCGGTGCGTGGGCTTCTCATTGTGGTGGCTTCCCTTGTTGCGGAGCGCGGGCTCTAGGCGCGTGGGCTTCAGTAGTTGTGGCTCAGGGGCTCCAGAGCACAGGCTCAGTGGTTGTGGCGCACGAGCTTTGTTGCTCCGTGGCATGTGGATCTTCCCGGACCAGGGCTCGAACCCCTGTCCCCTGCATTGGCAGGCAGATTCTTAAGCACTGTGCCAACAGGGAAGCCCCATCTGATGTTTTTTAAGACATTTGTCCCTGCCGCCCAGATGTGCCAGAAGGGCACTGGGTTTGCTGCGTGAAGAGTCTAAGGGTGTAGACCCTGCCAGGCTTCCCACCTCACGCCTCCTCCCTCTACCCCAGGCCAGCACGCCTGACCAGGCCCAGGCTTCTGTCCTCTCTGGATTGATCGTTGTTGGCTTCGCTTGACTGATACACCCACTCTCAGGATTGTGTGCCCCGTCATAAACAGTTTACAGGCTTTTCTGCGCGCTTTGGTCAGTGAGATAGTTGCCCTGTCCAGCTGTGGGAACGTCATATTGTTTTTTGGCCTTTCTTCTTTCTCCCTGTTCTCTCCCTCTGTTAAGCAGGGCCATTCCTAGAAGGAATGGATAAGTATAACTAACTCTTGTCTATCAGTGTAAGATGAAGCCTGCACTTAAAAAGCTCGGCCTTTCAGAGGGACACCTGCTCCCAGTGCACCAACTTCTCTATGCTGAGTATGACTTCCCAAGCTTATCACACATCTCTCAAGGTCTCTCTGACTTTTTTCTGCTGCTATAGAGGTCCTGATCATATGAGCCACAGGCTAACTCACTTGAGCCTTAATCCTTTTTAAAAACCCATTCCCCCATCAGAGAAGCAGGATTTGGGAGGAATCTTAAAGCTGATTAGGAGGGACACATACAAACATGAGAGAAGGAGGAGTCTCCAGGTTGGATCTGAAAAGGTCTGACTGTTCAAGGTGGATGGGAAAACCTACTCCGGTGATAATGAGAGTAGCTGCCATTCGTTCATTGCCAGGCAGTGTGCTAAAGCCTTTTCATGCATTGTCCCTTTGAACACAACTCATCTGTTTTCATCCCTGTGCCCAAATGAGGAAATGGAGGCCTAGTCCCAAAGTCATATAGCTAATAAGTGAAGAAGCTGGCATTCCTGGGATAAGAGTGCATGTGTCTGTCACAATTGTGTATTTGGCTTTGCCAGACAGTAGGTGCTTGACCAGTGTTTCCCTGAGTGCATAAAGTAGTGGCTGCGCTGGATGAATGTGCCCGATGAAGAGGGGCAGGAATGAGAGCTGGGTGTCTTCCTGTTCCCTGGAGAGGAACGAGAACCTCCTGTTAATCGTGGTGATTGGCAGACTGCCCAGGGCCTTTCTTATCCAGAAAGTTACCCAAGGTGTTGTACCATTTCATCCAAAGAAGCCTAGAACTGACTTTTCTATAATCCCAGGGGAGGAAGAGAAACACACACACACACACACACACACTTTCCTAATCTACCGTTCTGCTGCTCTGGTGTTCCTAGGGGCCCTGGTAGGTACACCTGCAAAAGTGTACCCTGCCCTTTCCAGCTCCCAGGATCCCACAGGTGAGGCTAGGCTAAGAGGGAGGATGGGAGGAATGATGTATAGTTTTGGGTATTTTGGAAAACTGCCTCACTAGTTGTAAGTGTGGGCCAGACACTGCAGCACCTTATTGAGCTGAAGGAGTTGTTACGCCACACACGTGGAAAGGGGTAGAACAGGTCTGCTCCTTAGGTTTCTCTTCCAGGCTTCCACTGGTCTTGGGGTTTGGCACCAGAGGTGCCCACTCATAGTTCCATATTTCTAGTTCCCGAGAGAGGAGAATGCTTAGCGTAGTCTCATTCAGGCATCTGCTTAGATCAAACAGTCGTGGCCAGTAGGCCAGGTCCTGTGGTTCAGACATGGCCACCAACACCCTGCTCCTGTTATTGGGGAGTGGACCAAGAGAAGGGAGCGTTGGGCAGCCACCCTTGGGGCCCTGCTACACAGCTGGGAAAAGGCTTTGCTGGAATATTGCCTTTTCACTTGTTGGAAGAATGTTCAATGGGGCTGAATTTTATCTCACAATGTTAGAGAACGCTATCTCTTTTAGAGTCTTTATGGGGCAGGAGGAGGAAGATGGTACAGGCCTCTCTCCCCTCACTGGGAGGTAGAAGGGTGTGGGAGGAATGAAGTTAATCTGATTTGGGATGAAGGTTGTTACAAGACTGTTGAGATGATTAAGTGATGCACCATGCTTGAAAAGTACTTACCTGTGCCTGGTGTATCATATCCCCCAGAGAATATTAGCAATGTGTTATTGTAATAATTCCAACAACTTCATATTCTTCATATGCACTTCCTAAACTTCGGCTGTTTTTTTTTTTTTTTTTTTTTTTTTTTTTGACCTCATGACTTACACAGAATTAGCTGAAGGCAGAATTCTAAATGATTCTTAACTGGTGAGGCAGCCAGAGAACACCCTGAGTGCCACAGGGCACAGCCTTCTCCCTTTACCACGCATGGTGAGAAAGCTTTGTCACAGACTTAAGAAAGGAGCTCTTGTGTAAGATGTTTCATTTACTCTTCTGGGCTGCTTTTTCTGACTTTCTGGTACTTGTCTTTCTCAAGTGGTTTGTTTCCCTGAGTCACCCTCCTGAGACAGGGGGCTGTGGCACTGTCTGTGCTCTCCGTACTCACACAGGCAGCCTGGTGGAGTCCTGGAGAGAGGATATTCAGCATTCTACCTTTGAGACTGTATAGCTACTGCAGGCCCTTCTGGGGCACATTTTTTCCCCAAAGTAGAGGGCCCTGATCTTGTTGATCCCAAGAGATATTGGGAACGAGCACTCAGTGAGGATTCCAGGGTGTTGGGCTCCAGCACCAGCTGTGTCATTTATGTGGCCTTAGTTTCTTCATGGCAACATTGGGAGAATTCTGGCCAGGATGAGAGCATGGGTATGGAAGGGCTTGTGAACTAAGTGTAAGGGTGGCTGTGTCGATGCTGTTACTATCCTTACTAACCTGGGGTCATGGGAATTGGTAATTGGTAAGAGCACAGAGACCCATGGTGGTGACCCTGAGGGGCCCCTTAGGTCGGAGTCTCCCAAAAGGATTGCCATCTGCCATTGTATGTTGAAGTCCATCTTTGGTCTACTCATCCATCCGTCCATCCACCCATCCATCCATCCATCCAGTGGTTATTTACTGAGATATTATTCTATGCCAGGCAGTATTCTAGGCAGTGGGTGAATAAAAAGTAAAAAATTCCAGCCTTCATTGACCTTATGTTCTAGTAGGGGGAGACTGGAAATAAACAAGAGAATTAAATAAAATGTGAAGTACCTTTGCACCAACACACTTGATTCTGGGGGACCCGATGGTTGGCACCCTGAAGCAGGTGTCCTCCTCGCTCGTACACACTGTGTCTATCGTGCCGAGGATCACACTGCTCCCCACTCTACACTTTGAGCACTGCGAGGGCAGAGATTGATTTGGGTTTGCCGTATTTCTCTGGTACCTAGTTTAGTGACAAACATCTGGAAGGCACACAATGTGGTGATCAAACCATAGTCAACCACACAAAGCAGGTAGAAGTGAAAAAGTCCCATGGTCACCAGTTACCTGAGTGACCCACAATTAGCTTCTATATACTATATGAATAAATGACATGTATCTTTAAATGCCTTTCACCTAACAATACCATCTTGATGATCATTTCCTTTTAGAGCCTCCTTATTTTTTGTAAACAGCTCTATTCCATTGTATGGCTGTACCATGGTTTATTTAAGCAGTTTCCTGGTCATGCTTACGTCAT
Organism: Tursiops truncatus; assembly: GCF_011762595.2. NCBI lineage: Eukaryota > Metazoa > Chordata > Mammalia > Artiodactyla > Delphinidae > Tursiops > Tursiops truncatus. Next base: position 35,752,393 of record NC_047039.1, read on the forward strand.
TGCTTGCAATCTTTTGTGTTGGTGAACGTGTGATGAACAGAGTGAACACGTTCATCTGTCATTTGCACACTTGCAAGTCCTACAGGATAACTCCTAGAAGTGGGATTGCTGATTCAGGGAATGCCATTCGGTATTGAGTTGTAAAGTGAGGGCAGAAAATGAGGCCCAAGATTGGTCTAATGACCACGTGGAGTGGACAAGTCACCAGTCCCCATGAGCGTTCTGCTCAAAGGCCTTATAGCATCTGATACCACTTTTTTTGTTTCTGCACCAGGCTGGAGAATCCATGTTCAACCGTGCGAAGCTCCTCAACGTTGGCTTTAAAGAGGCCTTGAAGGACTATGGCTACAACTGCTTTGTGTTTAGTGACGTGGACCTCATTCCAATGAACGACCATAACACCTACAGGTGTTTTTCACAGCCACGGCACATTTCTGTAGCAATGGATAAGTTTGGATTTAGGTAAGAGATGTTCACCGGAATCTGCAGAAAACACATTTGTCTCTTATGTGACAACTAGGGAACGCAATTCCTCCAGCCCAGGAGGAGTGCCTCTTAGGCTCTGGAGGAGAATGCCTCCTCTGAGAACTGGGTGCTTTTTAAGCCCATAGTCAGTTATTATTTAAGGAGGAAAATGGAGTCCAGAAACGCCCATACCTCTGCACATCCAGGCAAGAAGAGTTTTTATATTTGGGATGGTGTTCGTCTTTAGGCTCCAAACAGCAGCTGTATTACCTCACTTTCTTCTCTCCCCTTCCCCACACAGTTTGGGAAACAAATTGGAATCATCTTCCCCCAGTAAATTCTTGGGCTTGGATACTTCAGTAGATGTTCCTTGGCACTTTAAGAAGGAACATGGTTTGGTGTCCCTGCAAAGCACAGGCTTCTGCTCAAACACTGGGGCTCAAACTTCTCCACCAAAATGCCTCTTGTGAGGAAGCTGGCTGAAGCCTGTCCCCAGGAGCAGCAGTGTTATCTAAAGCACATTGTCACAGGTGGAAAATAGCCTGGTAGTCCATTTTTTTTTTTTAATCTTAAAAAAGAAATTTGCGTTTTGTTCCGTAATTTAGCCACGTTTGTATCAACACAAAATTGTTTTAAGTCACCTGTCAGTTGAGAACCCTGAGCTCTCCCTCCCTGTTCTGAGTCAACACGGGAGCTCTGGGAAGCTGCGCTGTGGGTACCCGTGTGCTAGGCATCCCTGGCCTTGGCTGACTACCGCAGTGTGGCGGGCCTCTGCCACCCAGCAATGCCTTGGTTTAGATACAACAACTTCTTTCAGACTCATTTATTCTCATCGTTCCTTTCTGTCCTCCCTTGCTGGGAGCATGAGAGCTGTGAGATGAATGTAGGTATGCTCTGAAGTCCTTCCTCCAAATTAAAGGCATTCAGACCATAAACTTACTGTCTTAAAGGGGGGAAATTTGACTACAAACGGCACTCTGTACCCTCCTATCTTCCCTCTCTCCCTCCCTGTTTGTGTATCTTCTTCCCTTTGAGATACACCAGCTCTTCTGAGTTCCTCCCTTGAAGCGTGGTGGTGCTTACCTAATTCTTTACCACAGCATCGTGTTTGTTTTACCCAGAACTAGTTAGGCTTGGGAGACGGGGCAGGTAGATAAGAGAAAGCAGCAGAGACAAGAAAACCAAATCTTGTCAAAATAGCATATACTTCCCCCTTGAAGTGGCTAAGAGTCCATTTCTATAAGAACGCTGATTATGAAGAAGCCTTAATGGCCTGGCTACCTCTGGTTCAAACCCTCACATTACAAGTGCAGACTGTAATGTGCGGTATGCCAAAGGGGGATGACTTGGCACTTAAATGATGACACCTATTTACAAGTAGATTATTTTTGATTTGTTAAAGCAGGCTCCCAGGGATCTTTGCTTGTGTATGCTTACAGTCAGAATTCCGGAATATATTTGAAAATAATAATTGCATCTTTTTTTCATATGTTCTATATGGTTTGGCTGACTTCCCCCTCAAAGTCTGAGTTAGAGTTTTCCTTCATTAGTGTGATGGGTTTTGGTCTCTTTGGATTACAGTAAGAGCCCAAGTGTGGTTTGGAGCTGCACACAGGGTTGTCACAAAACAGCAAGCTTTAAAAGACCCACAGGAAGGCCTTTGCTTGGCCTCTAGGCATGTCCAGGTTCTTAACATTTCTTGTCAGTTCTTCCTCTGCGTCCCTCAGGAGTCCACAATTCATAACCACTAAAACATTGAAATACAAAAAGGTTTGGAAGGATGAGAGCCCAGATGCCCTACTCCTTGAAAATGTGTCAAAATAGATTCACCATTATACATTTTGCTAAGTCAGGATATGGTAGAATTTTCCAAGAAAATTTTATTTTAGCAAATTTTCAGAAATGCTGTCTTGACTGTTGGGGTCAGTGTTGAAGCCAGTATATCTCTGGAAGAATGAAAGCTAGACTGTAGATGGGCTGGGGGTGGAAAGCGGGGGTTGGCAGGGTGGGCACAGGAGACTCTAAAGCAGTTGCAGTTTCTAGGACCTTCTGGACAAGGATTTCCTGTGCAGGAGCAAGCAAGACACATGGGAAGCAGGTTCCTGAGTGGTGCAACAGAACTGGGCTTATGTTCTTGTCACAGACTGATTTTCTAGATAACCACAGGGGCAACACAATGTTCTTAGAAAGAGCAAGATTCTACTTTCTGGTATCTGTGTCTTCTCTAAGATAATCTTGAGTCTGATCTGAAAACAAAGCAAACAAGGAGAACCCGCATAAATCCCTAATTTAAAAGTTCCAGAGAATAAAAATAACTTTAGAAGTGTTTCTATTTTGAACAAGCTTTATTTCAAAAAGTCAAAACTTACTAACCACTGGTCGTGTGTGTGTGTGTGTGTGTGTGTGTGCGTGTGTGTGTGTGTGTGTGTGTGTGTGTGTGTGTGTGTGTGTGTTTTGGTTTTTGTTTTTTTCCCCCAGCCTACCTTATGTGCAGTATTTTGGAGGTGTCTCTGCTCTAAGTAAACAACAGTTTCTCACCATCAATGGATTTCCTAATAACTACTGGGGCTGGGGAGGTGAAGATGATGACATTTTTAACAGGTAATGGTCACGAATTAGATCTCTTTCTTCCGTGTCTCCCTTCACTTCTGGTCTCTCTACCAGTGCTTGGTTATTCTGCAAGGATTGACCCTCAGGAGGAATGCAGCTCCCACCCAGCCCAAATTCTTAGGTGTGCCCTGCTCTAGGTGCTATAGGTGATAAAGAGTGTCTTTAGGTGGGACTTCCCTGGTGGCGCAGTGGTTAAGAATCTGCCTGCTGGGCTTCCCTGGTGGCGCAGTGGTTGAGAGTCCGCCTGCCGATGCAGGGGACGCGGGTTTGTGCCCCAGTCCAGGAGGATCCCACATGCCGCAGAGCGGCTGGGCCCGTGAGCCATGGCCGCTGAGCCTGCGCGTCTGGAGCCTGTGCTCCTCGACGGGAGAGGCCACAACAGTGAGAGGCCCGCGTACCGCAAAAAAAAAAAAAAAAAAATCCGCCTGCCAATGCAGGGAACACGGGTTCGAGCCTTGGTTCGGGAAGATCCCACATGCCGCGGAGCAACTAAGCCCGTGCACCACAACTATTGAGCCTGCGCTCTAGAGCCTGCGAGCCACAACTACTGAAGCCCGCGTGCCTAGAGCCTGTGCTCCACAACAAGGGAAGCCACCGTAATGAGAAGCCTGCGCACCGCAACGAAGAGTAGCCCCTGCTCTCCGCAATTAGAGAAAGCTCACGCCCAGCAATGAAAACCCAACGCAGCCAAAATAAATTGAAAAAGTGTCTTTAGGAAAAGTAGCTTCTGTGATTTTTGCATTACCCTTTTGGAAAATGTACAATAAGAACCATGTGAAGGGGTGAATTTACTTTGACTCATGCTATATGGCCGTCCACACCCTGGGCCTCTTTGTAAGCTGGTAAACCTTTATCATGTGAGTTGTCGTCACAGATGGTAAAAAACCATTTGTCCGTGGCATTTGAAACCACATTCTGCTCACTTCTTCCTGGCAATGGAATTTTCAACCCTGCTGGCTGCAGGCAGAAAGCACCTTCTCCCTCTGGGAGCCAGTCTGAACTTGTCACTGAGTTTGATATCAGAATACACCCTAGTGCCTTTCTGAATTGGAGTATGTTAATTGGATAATTAACGGAAGGTGTCTGTCAGAGCAGCACCCAAAGTCATTTAAGGTTAGCTTCGTGTGGGAACTTGACATCAACCCAAGTCTTTAATACAGGCCTTGAAGAAAACGTTTTGGAGTGTCCAGATTTGTTATCAGTACGCAGAGCACTGGGCCAGGAAGGCCCAGTGAGGAGGAGGACACTGAAGCCCTGAGCAGGGAGTCCAGACAGAAACAAACCTGCTTTCACAGCACCACACCTGGCAGCTGGGCTCGTATGATGGTGTACAGGGCTGCTGTGATGCACAGACCTGAGTGATCAGAAAGGCTGGCAGGAGCGAGCCCCGAGGACGGACTTCCGAGGGTGGAGGGACTAGAAGATGAGTGGTCTGTGGGGGAGCTTTCTTCTCTCCCTTTTTCAGTTTTTTTTATTTTTTAAGTTGAGGTATAGTTGATGTACAGTGTATATGTTTCAGGTGTACCATAGTGATTCACAATTTTTTTTCTTTTTTTTCGGTATGCGGGCCTCTCACTGTTGTGGCCTCTCCCATTGCGGAGCACAGGCTCCGGACGCGCAGGCTCAGTGGCCATGGCTCACGGGCCCAGCCGCTCCGCGGCACGTGGGATCTTCCCGGACCGGGGCACGAACCCGTGTCCCCTGCATCGGCAGGCAGACTCTCAACCACTGCGCCACCAGGGAAGCCCCTGATTCACAATTTTTAAAGGTTAAACTCCATGTATAGTTCCTATAAAATATTGGCTATATTCCCTGTGCTGTACAGTATATCCTTGTAGCTTATTTATTTCATACATAGTAGTTTCTACCTCTTAATCCCCTACCCCTATCTTGCTCCTCCCCGTGGAGCAGCTTTCCTGAAAGATAAGGAACCTAACTCCTACTGTGTACCAACTGGCTGTGTGCCAGGCACTAGTTCAGCACTGAGGGAGGCCAGGCTGGGAACCTTGAAGTCATCTAGGACTGGCCATTCCTGCCTCTTAGCTTACTTTTGTATTCCTGCTGTCAAGGCTTTGGTTTTGGTCCTCATTCCTTTCTCCCCCAGAACCTACACAGAATCTTGCACCCCGTTCTGGCTGCCTCTAGTCTTGTTCCCAGCTCTCCATTCTGATACTGCTTATCAGAGACTTCCCTTTGGCCCAAAACCTTTGGGAAACACTGTATACCGTCACCTCTCCATATCTGTGGATTCCACATCCACAGATTCAACCACCCTTCAATCGAAAATATTTGGGAGAAAAGATTCCAGAAAGTTCTAAAAAGCAAAACTTGGATTTGTTGTGCACGCGCGACTATTCGCATAACATTTACATTGTATTTACAACTAGCTACATATCATTTACATAGTATTAGGTTTTATTTTTAATTAATTAATTAATTAATTTATTGTTGGCTGCGTTGGGTCTTCGTTGCCGCACGCCGGTTTTCTCTAGTTGCAGTGAGCAGGGCTACTCTTGGTTGTGGTGCACGGGCTTCTCATTGTGGTGGCTTCTCTTGTTGTGGAGCACGGGCTCTAGGTGTGCAGACTTCAGTAGTTGTGGCACGTGGGCTCAGTAGTTGTGGTGCACGGGCTTAGTTGCTCTGCGGCATGTGGGATCTTCCCGGACCAGGGCTCAAACCCATGTCCCCTGCATTGCCAGGCAGATTCTTAACCACTGCGCCGCCAGATAATTCCCTGTGTTAGGTATTATAAGTAATCTAGAGGTGATTTAAAGTATATGGGAGCTATACCCCAATAAAAATTAAATAAATACATAAGGCTTAAAGAAAAGTATATGGGAGGGTGAGGATGTGCATAGGTTATATGCAAATGCTACACCATTTTATATAAGGGACTTGAGCATCCACTGTGAAGGGGGGGTGTTTTCCTGGAACCAGTCCCCCGCGGATACCGAGGGATGACTGTTATATCCCTGTCCGACACTGGCACTGTTCTAGGGGATGCTAAAAGCTCTAAGGAGGCCTCCATGATGTCGTCTTTGCCCTTCCTTCCGGCTTCATCTCCGGCCACTTCCTACCCCAGACCCTGTTCACCAGTCCCCAGAAGCTTGTGGTACTCCCTGAGGGCACTGTGCTTGCTCTCGCCTCCCTGCCTTTGCCTGTGCTGTCCTGACTGCCCGAAATGCTCTGGCAAAAGCACCCACTCATCTTCAAGATTTGGCTGTGCCTAGTCTTGTTCAGGTAGAGTCGGTTGCTTCTCCCTCTGTTGCGCGCATCGCCACCCTTCCCTTGTCCCCTCCGTACTGTCACCGATGGCCCTGTGTTCTAAGCACACCCACATTATAAAGTCCGTGAGGGCAGACACCCCCAGTGCTTGGCACAGGGTGGTCACCAACACGATCTAGAACCAGTGGTAAAATGTTATGGGAAAGGCATGTGAGTTTTAAGCAATGCCTGTACACTGGGCTGGGCCGTGGGCTGGGTGAGAACAGCTGACAGGATGGTGGACAGGACAAGAGTCTTGCAGCTGGGACTGTGGGACCCGAGCCTTATGGAAGCTCTGTAATGACGACTTGTCTCTTTATGCCTTACAGATTAGCTTTTAAAGGCATGTCTGTATCTCGCCCAAGTGCTGTGATCGGCAAGTGTCGGATGATCCGCCACTCAAGAGACAAGAAAAATGAACCTAATCCTCAGAGGTGTGTTCTGTGTTTTATTCTCTCCCCTGTGTGTGTTTCCTTCTTTCCCCTTTCAGGTGGGGCAGGCTGTAGGAATGAAGCTCTGGAATGGGCTTCATGCCTTGAGGGTTCAATCCACGGGACAGGATTGGAGTAGGAGTGGGGAGGAGGGGCCAAAAAGTACAAATGTTTAAAGTTTTTTTTCTTTTTAAGATTTTTGTTTTGGCTTCAACCTTTTGCCCGTTTGTTCCTTGTAGGTTCGACCGAATTGCACACACAAAGGAGACAATGCTCTCCGACGGTTTGAACACACTCACCTACCTGGTGTTGGACGTGCAGAGATACCCGTTGTATACCAAAATCACAGTGGACATCGGGACACCGAGCTAGCATTTTGGTGCAATGATAAGAGACCTGAAAATGGCCAGGGACCTCTGCTGTGTGTCTCTGCCAACCTGCTGGGCTGGTCCCTCTCATTCTTACCAATCAGAGTGATAGACCCTCTCGGCTCATCATTCAGACGCCTTTCCAGATGACCAGGACGAGTGGGATATTTTGCCCCCAACTTGGCTCGGCATGTGACTTCTTAGCCCCACGAGGTGTACGTAAGCATAGCAACTGTCAGCCTTTGGGGGGTTCTCAACATGATCACAGTGTCACCCCAAAGAATCAGAGCTATACACAGCCCCAAATTTGGTGACTGTGGGACTCATTCCCTGTGAAAAACTGCTAATTTGTTGTGATATAGGTAAGAATTTTGCTTTAAATTGTGGTATTATTACTTTATGAAAAATTGGAGAGTGCTGCTGAAATTGGATTGGTGTGATGTTTATTCGGAGTCACATTATAACAGAAAAACACACGATTTCAACCATTCTCATTTTACCCCCTTCTCCCCACCCTCTTTCCGTGGTATGCAACTGTTACAATCACTGTGTGTGTGTGTGTCTTTCCTTAGCAAAAGAATTTTAAAACTTGAGCCTTGGACCTTTCACCCTGCTAACGTGTAAATTCCAAGGCGACTTTAGCCACCAGAGCAAAAGCCTTGGGTGTTCTCACATTCAGTGGCCTTTCTCCAGATTGTCTGATTCCTGAATGTAAATCCTTTTTTTAAATAGCAGTTTGTAGTATTTTAAAGAAGGAACAAATCAGGTTCTAATTACGAGCTAGCTTGATTTTGTGTTGATCCAGAATTGCATAGTGTTTAGCCGTGGCAATTTATTTTTCTGAGCATGCTATATAAACTTGAACTTCCCATGTATTTTTATTGTGGTGTTTTAAATGTGGGGAGGGGACTGAGCATTTTTTAAGGGAAAAAATGATGTATGCTATAGTGGCCACACATGGGCCCTGATGTAGCTGGCAGGCCAGGTTTTCTGAAGAGCAGAGTCATCTTTGGGCCCCTTGATGAGAGCTAGGCCTCCACATCAGCACTACTGAGCTGGACTCCTGGGAGAGACAGAAGCCTCGGCCTGCCTGGCTGACCTCTCCACCTCCCTCCCCTCCCCCCGGTGGGCAGGGCTGAGGGAACCCTCACCTCCTCAGACTGACCCCAAGACCTCCCGCTAGGGCCCTAGGCTGTGGAGCTGTAAATGACAGCCATGAGGTTGTTCACTGGCCCTTAGCCAAGGCAGGAGGAGGAAGCCTCCCTCTGGCCCCTGGGTGCTGCCTCCTGGGCTCTGATGGCCACGCTGCCTGGCCCACCTTGCAGGACCGGTTCTCCTTCCTCTTTCTCCTTCCTCCCTTCTGCTGCCTCTCTCTTCCCTCCCTCCCCCTTTTTGTTCCTTTGCCTCTTGCCTGTTCCCTAAAACTGGCCTGTGGCGCTCAGGGTCAAACATTCATTCTCCAGCGTGAATGTGCCTTTTCATTAGAGATCTAGAAAGAAGTTCGGCTGAAACCACCCACAGTCCCCCACGACCACTCTGGTGCCTAAAGCCTCCCATTCCCCCTCAGGTTTTTAGCAGGTGCTCCCACTTCTGGGAGGCTGACCCACAGCGGTATCTTCCCCAAGCCCACCTCTGCTGCCAGAGGTTTTAGCCGGCCTGGGTTGAGATGCACAAGGCAGTTCCTGCCACTGGGTGCCCTTGCTGGGTCCAGCCTGGGCTGAGGGCTTAAAATTCAGCTTTCTAACCTCAGAGTGGACCTTACAGCTGGTGGCAGCCTGGAAACCAGCCCTCAGTGTAGAGGCTGAGCTGATGCCTGGCCCCAGTCTGAACCTGTGCCTTTATCACTTTGAGCATCTCAGATGCTAATGTGGTTCTTTTTCCAGAAGCCTTTGTATTGGTTACAAATTATTTTCCACTGCAGAAGCAGCTGGGCTATGCAAAGAGTGTTCCTTCTGTCAGTTCCCCACTCCTTAACAGTGATGTTGATAAAGCCAGGAATGTACTGTCAGGGAGTTTTGGGAAGTGCAAAGAATGAAGGCCTCTTTTTCTATCCCCAGATCCTGACTTTTCCAAAGTGCCTTAGAAGAGAGGAGACAAATATCCTGGGTGGTAACCTCTTTGTTACTTACTTTACTCTTAAAACAAAATTCTGACTTTTTTTTCTTTTTTGTTTTCCTATTGCATTTTCTTTCATGTTCCATTGTAATAGTCAAGTATGTGGTTCATTCTCAGGACCAAGGGAAATCCTGCTGCACCTCTTCCCCATTTGCTGATCTTCCGGTGCGCTAATGGAGTCCCAAGGTTAGGCCTGGACCTTGCCTGGTTCATGAGATGCTGCAGGTCCTGTTTCCTCACTGGGGAGTTCAGGGCTGAGGGTTCAGGGACCATTTCCTTCACCTGGAAGTTGTCACCATGAAGTTGTCATGTGCTGTGACTTTCTCTATTTCTGTCCATTCTGTTGCTGGTGACCCTGTAAAGTGGCCTTTGGGAAAGATCGGAGGGCAGAGGTGGCATAAGAGGGTAAAGGAAATGCTGGTGCTGACTCAGCCTGGGCAGGATCTCTGCTGACCTGAGGGCTGGATGTGGGGCACCCCACATGGCTGGGAGGGGAGCGTCCCTGTCCTAGAGACCTGTTGTGCTGTGTATTTCGATTTCCCGTGTATGCAAATGTATGTATTTACCATTGTAAGTGGAGGAATGTGTGACCTTGGTGTTCAAAACAGAACTGTATTTTTGCCTTTAAAAGCCAGTAATATAACGTGAATAAATGACCCTATCTTTGTAACGGCAGGTGGTTTCTCTTCTGATGTAAGGGGTTTGGGTTCTCCCAGAGCTGGAGGGCAGTGACTGGGGCTGCCTGCTGGGAGGATGTGAGGAAAGCAGAGGTCTGCCTCCTGTGCCTGCCTCATGTGGGAGGCTGGGGGATTGGGTGGGGGGAGGAGGTGGCGCCTCACCTGGCCACGCTCCACAGCCCTGCCTGGGATCACACAGGGTGCACGCACCTCACTGGGATCACACAGGGTGCACGCACCTCACTGGGATCAGCCGTTCCCCCATCTGAGCCTCATATTCATATCTGTAAAATGGGAATAATAACACGTAGAGACTTTTTGAGGCTTAAAAGGGATGATGTGTCTGAAACACAATGACTGACACCTCACAGGTACTCACTATGCAGCAGCTGGTGCCACTTCAGAGTAGAAGTTTCCCTAGCAGTTCTCCGGCCACATTCTGCTGTTTTCCACCAATGCCAGCATGGTTCTGAGATAGTTCTCAGAGCCACTTACACAAGGTGTTCACAGGGTAGCTTAGATAAATAAGCTTTCTTGTCAGCCCCAGGAAATTTAACCAGACGCTCTCAAAGGTCTTAGCTGTGATCCAAGGACTTGAGACAGTAAGTACCCTGGGCACCACCTGCTCCTCCTCTGCAGCGCCCCTGGGGTCAGGCATCAGCAGCCTCTGACATGCTGCTTCGATTGAATTGGCATCTGGAAGAAATGGGCCGGAGGAAACCAGTGTGCAGGAGAGGTCACTCCCGCCGTCCAGGCTGAGGGGGCTTCAGGCCCTGCTGGGATGGAGCTGTGCTTGTGGGACCGGTTGGGAAACAGAGCAGGAAGGGCAGCCCCTTGTAGCCCCATCAGGGCCATCTGGCTGTCTCCACCCATCCCTGTGACTGCTGGAAGGAGCCCTAGTGGCCTCAGGCTTGAGCAGAGGTGGCTGGTACTCAGATCTGACTTTCCAGCCAGGAGACTCCTTTGGACAAAGTGCTGCCTTACAGGGCTTTCCAAACTGTAAGGTCCGGGTTAAGTGGGGCACCCTTCCCTCCCTAAAGATGCACATATCCACGCAGATGCATATATGCTGACATGTGCCTAGGAGAGGCCAGAATGCTCGGGTTCAAATCCTATTGCTCCTTCTTCCTGGTTCCACGACCTTGAGTGAGTGATTTAGCCTCTCTGTGCCTCGCTTTGTTCATCTGTGTAATGGGGATAACAGTACTTCTTTCATAGGATTGTCAAGTAAATTAATCTTATAAAGCACTCAGACTGGCTCATAATAAGCATTATACATGTTACAAATATTTGTTAAATTTTTGAAAGTGCAGGTGAACACACGTGCTGAGATATACATAGAGACTGCTGTGCACACATTACCCACATATACACATGCACACACCAGGTGTGCTGGGGATCTTCCTTTTTTCCTCTTCTAGGGCACGTGTCTGTGGCAGATGGGTGAGTGGATCTCAGGGCAAGTGACCGCTCCTCTTCTGGAGACACCCAGGACCTCACCAGTGCTGCTTCCTCACCCCTTCCTGCCTCCCCTGAGTGAAGGTGTTTGGACTGGCGGCCTTGGTGATGGAGGGGGGCTTGAACCCCGCCTTGGTGGGCTCCAAGGTGCCAGGGAGGAAGGGGGCCAGGGCCAGGCTTTTGGGGTTGCCATTTCCTTGAAAAGTGCCTTTAGTCTCCCACTTCACCTGAGAACCAAACCAAGTCTGAGCCAGGCAGAGCCCAGTAGCCGTGGGTGTGGATTTGGTGGACACCAGACCCCCCCCACCCCCCACCCCCCACCCAGTATAGTATCTCTTTTCCATGGGAGAATGTGACCTGGATGCCTAATCACTAATGTCCTTTGGAAGCAGGGCTGTGGTGTCCAGGCGGGTGGGTGCCCATGCAGGTATTGATATATGAGTAAAACCTCCCCAGGCAGGAGCGTTTGCTGCTGGTGACAGAGGGAAGCTGTGTGTGGGAAGGATGGGGGAGAGGTTGAGGAAATGAGAAGATGACTGAGTTCTAGGTTGGCAAGTCTCCACCACACTCCCAGACACACTCTCCTCCTGTTTCTTCCAGGAGGTGGGAGTTCGGACATTCCTAGAGGCTAATTTCTTCTTAGAACTGGAACTTCTTCCCCCATCAGAAAGGAAATGAGGTTTGCCTGGCTGAGCCGGTTGTGCCAGACAAGCCTCATTTCCTTCTCTGGCACAGTCCCCGGGCAGGGAACGTGGCTGCTGCCTTCATCTGGGCTCCAGGACCTGTACCCAGGCTGGGAGGCAGAGGAACCGGTGGTGTATGGATGTCATGCGAAGTGATAGGGTCAATGGACCAGAAACCAGAGGACCGTGGCATTGCCAAGAAAGCTGCCCTTGAGCAAGTTGTGTGCCAGGTCACTAGGGAGGGGGCCCGGGAAGAGGGCCAGAAGAAGCCATACAAACAATGGTCATTATGTCTGGCTCTCTGCTTTCCCATTTGCTGTGTCACTCTGGGCAAGTCCACTCCCCTCTCTGAGCCTCAGTTTGCTCTTCTGTTTTATGAATCCACCTCTGGTCTCTCCTGCCAGAAGGAAGTGTCGTGGTCTTGGGTTTCCCCTTGTCCCTGAGGCTCATCCTTCATACTGCCTTGAAGAAAGTCATTTTATCTGAGTCTTTATTTGTAAAAATAGCAGGATCACCCCTGCCTTCCCCCTCTCCTTTCCCAGGAAGGCCTTGAGCATCACAGGATAATCTGCTAAAGCTCTACCTGGTGGGGCAGGCTGAGATGCTGTGGCTTTGCCATCTCCCTCTTCTGCCAGTCCCCTCCAAGCTCCGGCAGACTCCTTTCACCTGCTCCCCCTTAGGTTTTCCAAACTCAGGCTTCCTGATTATCCCATCGACCCTGAGGGAGAAGCACAGGAGGGAGTGTTTGTTGCATGCAGCAGTGTTCACCCTGCCATTCCTCGTAACACTGAAAACCTAGAAGCCACCATCAGTGGGGGACTGTGCTGAGTAAAATGAGGATCATCCAAACAATGAAGTACTAGGCGACCACTGAGAATGATGAAGTGGATCTATACTTATTGATTAGAAAGAGGTCTGAGGGAAAAAAGCAAACTACAGAATGGTATTTGCACATATGGCAGGAAAATGTCTGAATAATTTAGTGCAGAGATTATTCTGCAGTTGTTTGTGGGAGCAGATGCACGAGCGATAAAATGAAGAGATGATCTCCCTTCTCCGCACAGACAGTGTGGCCAGGCTCCCATTCTGGGGTAACAACCTTTAGTGTTTTGGGGGCTGCCTGAGGGCCGAGGCCTTTAACAAGTACTAGCCCCATTGAGAGAATAAGCTGGGTTGCTCCCCAGGGGAGTTGCATTCCATGAAAGTGCCCAGACTTGGAAGAGAGACGGGGGCTTCCTCCTATGGGGGGAATGATGGAGGTCTGTGCCCTATTCACATTGAGGGGGGACGTGGCATGCTCTGGGGATGTTCATGGAGGCTGGACGGGATCAATTCCCGCCAGAGAGCTTCTAGCAATTCTCTCGGATTTAGAAAAATAAAGTTAGGACAGTTTTGCCACTCTTTCCTGAGTTCCATTAAATATTCGTGCCTGTTATACTTGGGTAATAAAAATGTTAACCAACAGAAAAAATGGCGGGGATGGGGGCACTGTGCCCTGGCTCTGGAGGGGCAAGATTGGCCTGAGGCACCTGATCAGGGCCCTGGGAGGACTATGAACCCAGCAGGAAGCCGGGGCGATCCCACTGCCTGTGGATCTCTGGCCCTGGAATCCAGGTGTCCTGCTGCTGAGGGAGGCCCTGACATCTGGATTTTGACACAGACCCAAGCCTGCAGCTATCGTAGATTCATTTCCGGGCCAGATGTGAGTGCCAGACAATTGGCACGTCCTCCTTGACCTTGTCCCTGCCTGGGAGGCATGTGCCACAGGAGGGAGGGTAGCAGGTTGTGACCAATAAGAGTGCACGCCACTATCTTTGACGCTCTCTCTGGTGGGGTGCCAAGAGCTGGGTGCCGAGCCCTGCACCCCACCCCCTCGCTCATCTCCACGGGGGCCCAGACAGCTGGAGCTTCCTGCACTGAGAGCCTTGGTCAGGGTGGGCCACCAGCAGTTATCCAGCCGGGGACTTGGGCCATTGGTGGGGCCTTCAGAGTATTCCCTTTCTGTGAAATGTCCTGTTGCTTTGTGTTCAGCGACTTTGCTTTCCCCTGATGACAGCAGCGCAGGAGACAGGCCAGCTCCCAGGCCCCAGCTCTCTGGTTCCCCACTTCACCAAAGGCACGTCTGTAATGAGGGAGGGAACAGGAGGAGTTGGCGAACTGCTGCACCACTGTGATCCCTCACACGGCTTCTCCCCTTATGAGCACACCTGGCCCTTTTTGCACTGCGTTGCTCATTACAGTAATCCCCATCATGAGAATCATACGTTCAGGGAGGTCATGTGACTTGCACAAGGTCACATAGAGTTAGTGTCTGATCCAGGAGTCCCAGCCCGGGGTTCTGGCCACAGAACATGATCCAGCCACTCATCCAGCCTCAGCTGCTCTCCCTCCACAAAACAGTGTGAGAGCTGGAGGCCTGAGGCCGAGTGGTGCCCAGCCTCAGCCAGAAGACACAGCCCTCGCTTCGAGCCTGGCCTCAGCAGCATTGCCAAGAGAAGTGCAGTGTAGACAGGGGGCTAGAACCAAGACCTGGTTTCTGTTTTGTGTTGTTTGGGTTTTGTTTGGTTTTCCTTTTACAGTTTGTGAGCACTTGGGAATCTGGCATACTTTGTGGCAGCAGCTCCCTATACCAGGGACATTAGTGCGGCCTCCATCTGGGAGACACATGGGAGTGGCAAACACTGAAATAATCCACCAGGATGCAGGGGGCCTGGATCATGGGTACAGGGAGGAAGGGAGACCCCTGAGAGCTGAGGACCCACGTAGACCTGAAGAAGAAGCTGGGCTCCTTTTTGCCTGTGGAAGCGTCGCTCTGTGAGGCGAGAAGCAGCCCCTGGTTCACAGACAGTACAGCTGCTTCATTGCAGTGCTCAGTCCTGTCCCTTCCCTGGGCTGACACTTGGTGTCCAGGGGAGCTTGGCACAGTATTGTCCCAAGGCTGCTGGGGACATGGGGAGGACAGAGAGACAGGCAGCTCTGCTGAGGCCTGGACTCCTGCTCAGCTCTCCCTTTTCCTTCTAGGCACCTCTTCTCCCCCCTCCCCGTGCACCCTCTCCCCAAAGGAGGGCAGCGCAGCACCATTCCCAATCCTCCCAAACCTTCTTAGCCAATGGCGTTTTCCTAAATGAAACCGGGGGCTGTGTCTGATGATTCATGGTTTTTAGACAGGCTGAATCAAGAGTTCTAAAAAGCTCTGCTGGGTTTAACTTCATCAGACTCCAGACCTCAGTGATTTATGTTTTATGCGGTTTGCTCTGGATGGAAGCTGACCCAGCCACAATGAGACATGGAATGAGGAGAACTGACCATCTGATGCTGAGGAAGGAAGAAATCTCCACCGTGACCAATTTGTTGGGCAATGTCTCTCAGATGCTAGCCTGGGCCCTGCCTGCCAGCTCAGAACACTCTGTCTCTGACTCAGGTGCTAGGGCTCAACTTCGTCTCTCGCAGGCCCTGGGCTTGGTACCTGGTGGGCTTGGCTAATGACGTTGGCCCTGCTGGCTCCGTGGGGCCTGTGGGTACTCTCGCCACCTTGGGTCTGCCCTGTCTTGCAGGTTCACTGCCCACACTCTCCAGAAGACCTTTCCAGAGCTTTTCTTCATAGGAAACAAGGCCTGCTAGGTCTTTCCCTGGTCCTCCACCAACCCTGAGGTGAGCACACATCCTAGCACACTGCTGGGGGTGCCTGGCTTTGGGAGGATGAAGGCAGGAGAGAAACCTGAGGAAGCCCTGGACTGGAAGACCAGTGTTGACTGGCTAGGTGACCAAGACCAGATTATCTCTGATCCCCATCCAGAAACTGGGTGGGGAGGCTGTGAAAGCCTGCTGGGGCTGCCAGCTTGTGGTTCTAGGAAAACTCTTTAGGGTGCTTTATTCCGCCTGGCCCCTCTGCCTGTTTGAGGTTGCTGCTAGGGCACTTAAACTAGGACTCAAGGCCAGAAACAAAAGTTCTCTTTGTCAATCCTGGAAACCAGGGAGGGGGAGGGTGGAAGGAAGGGAAGCTCCGGGCAGTCCCGAGGCACTCCCAGGGGCATGGTCCAGAGTCCAAAGGGAATGAGCCTTTGCTGCAAGCCTTCCTGGAGAGCTCTATTGCTTTTCCTTCTTTTTTAACATCTTTATTGGAGTATAATTGCTTTACAATGGTGTGTTAGTTTCTGCTTGATAACAAAGTGAATCAGCTATACATATACATATATTCCCATATCCCCTCCTTGTGTCTCCCTCCCACCCTCCCTATCCCACCCCTCTAGGTGGTTGCAAAGCACCGAGCTGATCTCCCTGTTCCATGCTTCCCTGGTGGCGCAGTGGTTAAGAATCCCCCTCCCAACACAGGGGACGTGAGTTCGAGCCCTGGTCTGGGAAGATCCCACATGCTGCGGAGCAAATAAGCCCATGAGCCACAACTACTGAGCCCGCGTGCCTAGAGCCCGTGGTCCGCAACAAGAAAAGCCACCGCAACGAAGAGTAGCCCCTGCTCGCTGTAAAAGCCCTCGCGCAGCAACAAAGACCCAACACAGCCAAAAGTTAAAAAAAAAAAGATAGCTAGCTTTTTCTTTTTTATAGCTATTTTTTCTTCCCACTAGCTATCTGTTTTACATTTGGTAGTGTATATATGTCAATGCCACTCTCCCACTTCGTCCCAGCTTACCCTTCCCCCTCCCTGTGTCCTCAAGTCCATTCTCTACGTCTGCGTCTTTATACCTGTCCTGCCCCTACCTTTTTTTTATTTTTTAGATTACATATATGTGTGTTAGCATACAGTATTCGTTTTTCTCTTTCTGACTTACTTCACCCTGTATGACAGTCTCTTGCTTTTCCTTCTTCCGTCTGCTTTATCACCTGGACTGAAGCTGCAAGAACACAAAGTTCAGCTCACAAGGTGAAACACAAAACTTGTCCCCAGGGTCTCTGGTGGCATCAGATAAGACTGACAGCCAATAGGAACTCTCCAAATAAATCATTTCAATATGTAATTTTCACAGCAGAGATTTCTTATCATTGTGCTGCAAATATTTTTTAAAATTTATATAGGATGGCAATAAAATATTTTTAAAAAATAATCTTTATGAAATTCATTGATATCTTTACATTTGTCTCTACTAATTTAATAATGTATGGTTTAAAGTCTATTAAAGGACGTCTCAAATCGCCCTTTACACATATGCATTTGGTTTCATTGTTTTTCCAGTAATTGTACCACTGCTGTGAAACCATTTTCAACTAAATACTTAGTTGGAAACGTTACAAGTAATTTAGCTCGTTCCAAGAATTGAGTATGCAAATCCTGAGTCCCCAACTTTTCATAATTAGATTAATTAAACTGTGTTTTGGCTTCAAAATCTTTCATTTATTTATTTAACACTCAAGGAATTTTCCTGCAAATGTTGCCTAGTGGCCCACTGGTTTCCAATGTATTAATCAACCCTACCTTTAAATCTAGTCAACTAATTAAAAATTTAAAAAGCAAAATTTAGGGCTTCCCTGGTGGCGCAGTGGTTGAGAGTCCGCCTGCCGATGCAGGGGACACAGATTCGTGCCCCGGTCCGGGAAGATCGCACATGCCGCGGAGCGGCTGGGCCCGTGAGCCATGGCCGCTGGGCCTGCGCGTCCGGAGCCTGTGCTCCGCAACAGAAAGGCCACAACAGTGAGAAGCCCGCGCACCGCAGAAAAAACAAACAAAAAAACTAGTCCTTTAAAGGCAACTTTTCCTCTAGGGAGGAGAACGGAAAATTCTCTGCAGCAGGCGCCCAGGTTCCGACTTTTGACGGCCCCTCGAAGCTCCGCCTCTCAAAACCCCGCTCCTCACGCACTCCACGCCCCTCTTCCGTACAGACCGCCTCCAGAGCGGGCGTCGGACGTCGAGCGGAAGTGACGTACGGGGGCCGCCGGAGGTGTCGCTGGTGCGGTCCGCTACTGGGCCTGAGAGTGGAGTGGCCTCTGCGCCAGGGAAGATAGCGCTATGTCGATCGAAATCGAGTCCTCGGAGTGAGTCCCGTGGTGGTGGATGCTCGCGAGGTTGCGGGGGCCGGCAGGCGAAGGGTGGGGTCGTAGGAGCTGCTCGGGGGAGGCGTTCGAGAGGCTGGGGAGTGGAGGGGCATTTCCTTTCCCTCAAAGAAGCTTCTTGGATCTGGCTACCTCGGAGGCGGGCCCACAAGAAAGTAGCGGACGGGAAGCCCAAAGCCCGGTGGGAGGCGGCGCGGGGTTGGGGGTAAGACATGCCTGGAAGACCTGAGTTCTAGCCCTCGCCGACTCCGGGTATCTGTGACTGAGCAAATTAGCCATCCAATCTGGACTCCGGTCTAATCTGCACAAGGGGGCCGCACTCGCGGCCTTCTTTCTCTTCCCGCCCCCAGTGAGCAGTGTTGTTTGTTTCCTCCCCTGTGCTTACAGGGCCCTCTGCTTTTTTCTGCCCAGCACTTAATCCAGTATTGTCACCGTTTGTCCACCCTACTAGCCTGTGTAGGCGTCTAGGGGCTCCTTTTCATTACAGTCCCAGTTCCTAGCACATCGTCGAGGCTCAATGATTGTCTTTGGAATGAATGAGTGATTGTCTTTGGAATGAATGAGCGACTAGCTATTTTATGAAGTTCCACGTGGCGCTGAATTTTGGTTAGTCTGTGAGCTCTGTGTAGCCCAAAGGAGGGACAGAATGTGGAAATTGGGCCAGGAGAATGATAGACTTGGGGGAGAGGGGGGCTAATGAGTGACTGAAGGTCTTTAGTGAACTTTTCCAGGATTCCATCCTCTACCTTGCTCTTGCCAACACTTAATAATTAAATCAGCAGACGTATCATTTGTGTCCTGAGTGTAAGGGAGAGAGGACTTGTCCTCAAGGTCTGCCATAGGAAGAAGGGAGGTTTATTCATTCAACAAATATTGAAGTCTGCTGTGTACTTGTATTAGACCCTGGGAATATAGTAGTGAACGAAGCAAACAAAAATCCGTGCCCTTATAGAAAGTACATTGTTATTGAGGAAGGCAAACAGCAGGCAAAAGCAGTAAGTAAAATAGGCTTAGCAAATGGTGGTAAGTGTTTTGGAGAAAAGTAAAGCAAAGAAGGGTGATGGAGAGTGCTGGCGATGAAGACACCTAAGTCAGGGCAGGAGTTGGAAAGGATTCCATGCTTTGAGCCTGAATCAAAGTGGGAGCTAACCGTTCTCCCAGCTGCATGTTTTCCTTATCAATAATTGCTGCTTTTTACTAAGTATTTTCCATGCTAGTCACACTATAAGCAGTGTGGTCAACTCTTTGACCAACCCCTACAGAGTAGTTATTTTTCTTAACAGATGAGGAAACAGGCAAAGAGATGTTAACTGACTTGTCCATAGTCACAGTAAGTGACAGAACTCTGACTCAAATCCCAGCCTATCTCCAAAGCTTTTAGCTCTTTATGTATTACACTGTGTTTGAAGGACGTGAATTTGATTTTGGCTATGTCAAATATGAGTTCTTTCCAAGCGTGAAGTGTGGTGTTTCATTTGGGGAGTGTAAATGGAAGCGTGCTATGGAAGACAGTGTGATACTGGAACAGCAGGTATCTCTTAAAGGGGCCATGAGAGAAAAGACTACTGTGAGTAGCAGTAATCAGTTCCCTTCTGCAGGAAGGGAGCCCTTTTTAAGAAGAGGGTGTTTGCTTTCCTGTCCAGGGTGTATGTTCACCTGCCACGCTGCCAGTTTGAATCTTCATTTTTCCACTTATCTCTGTTACCTGGTCAAATTCTCATCTGTAAAATGGATGTAAGAGTAATGCCATCCTCATAGGGTTGTTTTGAGGAGTAAATGAATCCAAAATGCTTAGAACAGTACCTGATATATAGTGAACACATAGAAAACATTGGTTATTATTTTTTATTATTTCTCTCCTGGGAAAGAGAATTGACTAAATTCCAGTCTGAAATCCCTTCCAACCAGGACAGTGTGACCCCTGATACTAGTGCTGTCCAGTAGAAATATCTTGTGTGCCACATATTTACTTTTAAGGCAAGAGAAGAACAGTGTAGTATAGCCTGTAAAGTGAACTTTTACTGTCTATATGAACAACATTCTTCACTAGACTCCTTAACACTAAGCCGAAGATCAAGAAGCTTTAATTATATCGGGCTTCCCTGGTGGCGCAGTGGTTGAGAGTACACCTGCCGGTGCAGGGGACACGGGTTCGTGCCCCGGTCCAGGAGGATCCCACATGCCGCGGAGCGGCTGGGCCCCTGAGCCATGGCCGCTGAGCCTGCGCGTCTGGAGCCTGTGCTCCGCAACGGGAGAGGCCACAACAGTGAGAGGCCCGCGTACCTCAAAAAAAACAAAACAACAACAACAAAAAAAGAAGCTTTAATTATATATATTTAACTCGAAATGACGTGTCACATGCTGAAAACCGTTGCTTGTTCTCTGAGTATTTGGAGATTGTCTGGGTCCTCTTTTCCTTGGGAAACTGAATCCACATGTTTTTATTTCACTTGTCTTGAACATTTGGTAATAAAGGCAGTGGGTAGGTGTTATTTTTGCAAGTGAGGACACATAGCTTTGTTTTGCTTTTACATACAGTATAGCTCTACTTATTTGTGTTCAACAAATCCCTTTTAAGAAGGTCTCAATTCATATTTTTTGTTGTCATTTGAAAAATGGACCAAATCATCCAATCATTTATTTTGTGTCAGTGACTAGACTTGGTTTAAAGTATTTTACTATAGTGTGCAACAGTGTAATCATATGAATTAATAAGAAACTTGGCATAATAAAAAGATCTCTGACCTTGGAAGTAAGAGAGTCTTCTTGGTACTAACTTGCTTTCTAGCTGACTGTGAGACATTGGGCAAATTATTTCCCTTCGCTGAACCCCAGTTCTCCTATTTCTGAGTTGGAAGTAGGACTGGATGATATCTTGTAGCTTAGGTTCTGTGATTTTTTTGGAAAGTTTTACTCACACGATAAAGAAACGGAAAGTAGGTAGTGAAAGGAGGATGGTTGTGTAGAAAAATAAACTGGGGTGGGATTTATTTTGTGAACTCTTTGGTGAGTGAGGATCCATGAGCTGAATGACTTGCTTTCTTCTTTCAGTGTGATCCGTCTTATCATGCAGTACCTAAAGGAGAACAGTTTACATCGGGCATTAGCCACCTTGCAGGAAGAGACTACTGTGTCTCTGAATACTGTGGACAGCATTGAGAGTTTTGTGGCTGACATTAATAGTGGCCATTGGGACACTGTTTTACAGGCTATACAGTCTCTGAAATTGCCAGACAAAACCCTCATTGACCTCTATGAACAGGTAAGAGTGGGGGTGATGCTGATCCCTGTATGTTGGTTTATTGTGGGCCCCCTGACTGGAAAGCATCCATGAACATTTCTTCAAGCATTATGGGGCTTTAACAGCTCTAAAATTTACACTGTCAAAGCTTGAGTGCTACTCTATTTTTTTTTTTTTTTTTTTTTTCTGTGGTACACGGGTCTCTCACTGTTGTGGCCTCTCCCGTTGCGGAGCACAGGCTCCGGATGCGCAGGCTCAGCGGCCATGGCTCATGGGCCCAGCCGCTCCGCGGCATGTGGGATCTTCCCGGACTGGGGCACGAACCCATGTCCCCTGCATCAGCAGGTGGACTCTCAACCACTGCGCCACCAGGGAAGCCCAACTACTCTGTATTTTTATTTCTCTTCTTGGAAAAGCCAAGATTTTCCCAAATTGAAATTCTTTCTTAAGTGACCATTGAATGATCTATTCTAACACCAACTGTTCTGACACCAAATAGTGTGCTGCAATTTAGTTCTGACACTAACCACCCAGAGTTAGTGGAGACCCCACTAGTTAAGGGCTCGGTCCTCTACAAGACTGTCTTTACTTCACACACCAGCCACACTTTGGGGTTTTGGGCCATCTATACTTCTGACCAACTGGCTACAAATTTGAAGGTCCCCATGACCCCCTCAGAGTTGATAATTCACTAGAATGACACAGACCTCAGGAAAGTGACATACTGATGATTGCAGTTTTATTATAAAGGGGAAAGATCAGTACCAGCTGAATGAAGAGACATATAGGGTGAAGTTTGGGAGGGTACTGAACCAGAATTTCCAGTGCCTTCCCCCCAGGGAGTTAGGGTTTGTCTCTTACCTGGCACATTAAAGTATTCACCAACCAGGAAGCTCCATTGAGATTTTTCATTCAAATTCTAGTTCCTTGACCCTCTGCAGGGTTGGGCTGGCTCAGAGCATCAATCCTCTAATCATATGGTTGGTCCTTTTGATAGCCAGCCCTTGTCCTGAGCCATCGCCTTAGCACTAACTCAGGTGTGATGCAGAGGGCTTATGAATAACAAAGATATTTCTATCACTGGGGAAATGCCAAGGTTTTTAGAAGATGTGTGCCAGGAAACCAGGACATAGATCGTAAAATTACTTATTATATAACAGAACAGAGTGGATTTTCTGGAAATAAGAATGTCATGTGGTTTGAAGTAAAAATAGGGAAATGGGTTTGTTTCTTTACAGTCCACGTGAGTTTAGTTAATTCCCTAAAGAAAATTTTGGTAATTGGAGAAAGGTTTCTCTGGAGCCTATAGAGATATTTCCATCTTTAGTTTTCTCTAGCATCTACATTCTGAGTAAGAGACCTAAGAGGAGAGGAGATTGGTAGATAAAAATGAAGGACTGAAGTTATTACTTTATAATTACTGTACTTGTCTGCCTGAAATTGCTTGTGAAAAGGAGAAGGGGCATTTCCTGATTTGTGATTTGGAGATCATTTTGATAGGCCATTTCTATGTCAGAAATAGTACTGAAAAAGAAAAATTAATAAGCGAATGCATTGACAGCCATTTTCTTTCAATTATACAGGTTGTTTTGGAATTAATAGAGCTCCGTGAATTGGGTGCTGCCAGATCTCTTCTGAGACAGACTGATCCCATGATTATGTTAAAACAAACACAGCCAGAACGGTATATTCATCTGGAAAACCTCTTGGCCAGGTCTTATTTCGATCCTCGAGAGGTATGACGGTGGTAATGAAAAGAAACTGTTGTTAACTTTGAGCAATAATGTGATCTTTTTAAAACATTTTATTGGATACTTTTCGTATTTTTGATTTAATTTTTGAAAATTATACTTTTTTGTTTATTTACATTGGTTGAAATTTGCATATGTTAAAGAGAATAATCTAATTTAGTATTTGAGGACCTTCCCTCCCCCACACACCTCATCATACAGGATTGTGTGTTGATTAGTAAAAAAGTAGACAGTTTATTTTGGTATCATTTCCACATTAGCCCACGTACTTAACTGGCCCAGAAGTGCTGCTCTACTGCTGGTATGTTCACTGTGCATTTGTGTCCCTTTGGAAGTGCAGAGTCTTAACCACTGGACCACCAGGGAAGTCCTGGTTCTTTTAGTTCTTAAAAGCTTGTGTTTTTGCTTCTCAGCTGATTATGCTTACTGGAGCATGATGATTGTTATTCTTTTATTCTTCCAAAACCATATATATATATATATATATATATATATATATAGTTTCATTCTTTTTCACCCAGCCTTTTACTAGAAGCTTGTCTAAATAGGAGGAAGAAGAATTTAATAGGCACTGGATAATGGGAAGTTGTTAGAGTAAACTCACAGAAACCGTGAGGATAAAGGAAGGAGTTTAGATTGCCAGGACAGGATTTAAGTTAGAGGTGGTGAAGAACTTCTGGGCTGGGAGTCATTTGACTGAACAAAATTATTAAAGAATATAAAAGAATCCTTGGCTCTGCAGATTTTTCAAAAATTGGAAAAACAACTCTGGCTTTGACATAGTTTACTTAGGCTCTTTTCAGAAATAATGGTGTGGATTGGCTGACCTCAGTTCTCTCTCAGCTCATACTTTTGAAATGCAAGTGGGTAGAATTGAGAAGTTGTTTTTAAAAACTAAATGGTTTGATTAATCTTCTGTTTAACTTTTTATGTTTTCCTTTTTGAATGTTTCTGCTTGATTACTGTTACTTTTTTAAAAATAAGCACATTTATGTCTTTTGCCATTTCTTGGAAATGATGCTACTGCCGCTCCTTTTTCAGGCATACCCCGATGGAAGTAGCAAAGAGAAGAGAAGAGCAGCGATTGCCCAGGCCTTAGCTGGGGAAGTCAGCGTGGTGCCTCCATCTCGTCTCATGGCATTGCTGGGTCAGGTAATTACAGTCTGTGGAACTGAAATGACTCTGAACTCCTGGTAGTGTTTCCTGTACCATATAAAGTCTATGTATGAGCTAAAGAAATCAGACATCCTAAGAACTGGGAAATACCTGTAGAGCTGCTTGTACCAACAGCTGTGCCATGCCACATTCATCTTTCCTGGGAGTGGCAGTATAGATTAGTGGTTAAGGGCATACACTCTAGAGACAGAATTAGGGTAACAATAGAATTTATCATCCAATCTTGAGGGCATTGTTGATCATCGTGCTGGAACACTGTCTGAAACAAATTGGAACAAATGTTTACCATAGTTAGAATCTGAGCTCTCTCACTTACCAGCTATGCGGTGTTGGGCATATTACCTAACTTTTTTGATCCCAGTTACTCATCTTGGTGTTGTAGTAAGGATTAAATGAGATAAAATGTACTTAAAACAATTATATTTTGCCTGGCACCTTGTAAACACACAGTAACTGGTAGCTGCTGGCGGTGTTTCTTTTTTCTTTTCTTTTCTTTTTTTTTTTTTTTTTTTTTAGTAGTAGTATTACTAGCATTGTCGTTCCAATTTTAATGCGACCTAGAGTACAGACTCCTTTCTGACCTCATCTTCCCCATGCTCTTGGTTGCTCTCAACCATGATAACCACTCGTCTTCATGAAACTCCACTCTTGGTTTTTCTAACCCTTTTCTTCTTGGCTTCCCTTTTCATCTCTCAAGTTGTTCCTTTCTTGGTTGTTAAAGGAAGGAGATAGGGGTGATGTAGAGAGGGGTTTTCGTTTTTGTTTTTTCCTTTTAAAGTTGGGAGTGATTTGAAGTTGCTGTAGACTAAGGGTAAAGAGCCTGTAGAGAATACCTGTTGATTGGAGACAGGTCAAGTTCTCCAGTCATTAAAGTAAAATATGAAAAATAAGCAACATATGAATTTTGGAAAGAAATAAACAAAATTAATAGTATTTATAAACATTAAATATTTAAACTATAATCATAGAATTAATTTAAAAGTTTGGTAAAGTTGTGAGATATAAAATATACAAAAGTTGATTACATTTCTACATATCAGCACTGACCAGTTCGAATATTCAGTGAAAAAAAGAGCTTTTGTTTATAGCAACAGCATACAATGTAAGAATTCTAGCATTAACTTTTGTGGGTAATACATGATTTATTTCCACTTTTTAAAAAAGCAAAAGCCTTTCAAAGCTTTCAAGAGAAATGAAAGAAGATTTGAGTAGATGGTGAAACATTGATTTTCCTGGATAAGACTGATGTTGATGCCAGTTCTTCTTAGATTTAAGGCAGTTTATAATAAAGATCACAATAGGATTAGAACTGTTTCACAGAAGAATTCTAGTGTTCACTTGAAAAAATAAACTTGGAAGTATATTCATCAAAGAAATTTTGGAAAGGAAGAATGTTGAAAGCACAGTAGCCCTAGAAGTAGTGAAGCTTTTAACAGGTTTATAGTTTGAATCATTTTGGTACTTGGCATCCAGTGCAACAGCAGTGCAAGAAATTGATCCTGTTATTTATAAGAATTCAATAGATGTTAATGGGAATGTCACAGAACCTAGGAACAGGGAGGAATTATTAAGTGTATGGTGTTGGGGCACCTACTTTAGAATGGGGGAGAAATGTCAGATTAGAGCCTTCTCTCATATTTTATAAGCATAATTTCAGATAGAGTGAAAGTTATGTATTTTAAGAATATAGAAAAACTTAGGTGGTGATATAATGTATCAAACCTCTTGATAGAGAAGGATTTCCTGTGAGTAGGGAGTAAACACCAAGGTAAAGGTCAACAAATTTCATTACTTGAGAGTTTAACTTAAGATAAAAAGAAAGCTTTAAAGCTATAATAAAAAAAATGGGTAGATTGGGAAAAAAATTCTTTTTGGCGAACATAAACAACAAATACAATGTCTTGATCACATTAAAAGCTCACAAATTGATAAGAAAAATAGTAAGACCACAATAGATGAGTGAGCAAAGAACATGAATAAACAGCTAACAGAAGAAATATATGTAGTTAATAAACATGCAGAAAAGCTCAAACTCTAATCAGAGAATTGACTAAAGTAGGGCGTAACTTTCCACTCATTAGAGTTTTTAAATGACATCCAAAATTATTGTTTTCTTGCTATAGTAAAGGGAAAAAGGAATCAACATTGATCATGTCCCTGTGTTATAGACTTTACATATATTATTTTATTTTATCCTTTCATCAGCTCTAGGAATTAGGCTTTTCCCCTGAATTTAGTTGGTGAAATTGGGAGTCAGAATAGCATAGTTGACAAACTAGGACCATTTGTCTTCAAAGTCCATGGTTTTTCTACTCCCCATAATGCAGTCGTGAATGCTATTGAAGTTGTGTCTTTTGGGGAAAACACTTTGGCAGTGTATATAAAGAGCCTTAACCATTTGTGTTCTTTTCTTGATTCAGTAAGTCCTCTTCTAGGAACCTATTGCAAGTGGGGAATATGCTCATAATGGAAAAAGCCTTATGTCCAAAGGTGTTCACTGCAGCATTATTTAGATGAGTGCAAAAATTAGAAGCAGTATAAATGTCCATTAATATATTAAATAAACTGTGAAACATCTACTACATAGGATATATTGTACAGCCATTGAAATGTTAGTCATGTCATAGCATGATCTAATGATAGGTGAAAACAATATAAAATTTTACATATGGTATAATTACAGCTATATAAATTAAACATATGTCAGGGGAAAAATACTACAAGGTAACATATGAAATGCTAACAGTAGCTGTGTTTGGATGTTGGAACTATGGGAGATTTCTGTTTTTCAAATTTTATTTATAATAAGAGACACCTATAAGAAAATAGGTGTAAAAACATGGCCCTGTTGGCTCTCAGAGTCCCCTTCTACCCTGAGATCAGCCTGTGTTCCTAGGACACAGAATAGCCGAGCTTATGTTGTGTTTGGATGGCCAAAGATGGTTGGGTCTGGATGGCTCACAGTTTCAGGCTTTGTCTGAACAATCAGGACCAGATCTTAAAAGCACCCAAGTGGATTTCTTTTCTCATAGGCACTGAAGTGGCAGCAGCACCAGGGATTGCTTCCTCCTGGTATGACCATAGATTTGTTCCGAGGCAAAGCAGCTGTCAAAGATGTGGAAGAAGAAAAGTTTCCTACGCAGCTGAGCAGGCATATTAAGGTAGGATCCTTGGACACTCAACCAGTCGGTAATCATTTGTTGGGGACTCCGTGTATGCTTGCTTAGCCAGGCCCTGTGCCAGGAGCTTGGGTTGGGGAGCAGAACTCATTCTCCAGCTCTGACAACGTTCATGGTTGCTGCCGGTGATCACTGAGGTCTCCCTGCAGCCAGGCAGTGGCACACCTCAACTGTATTACCGAGTGGACATACATTGGACATCTGGCCCATCATCTGCCCTTGGACTTCCTCCAAGGAATCCTGCATTTGGAAGACTGCTTAGCTCTTTGGTTAAGCCTGGGACTAAGAACCATGAAATTTGTCCTGTTCAACATTTGTGTTTTTGCTTGCTACATGTTAGGCAAAGTACCAGGCATGGATTGTAAAGTGGGCTTGAGTGGTGTTTGAGGAAAATAATTTTATCACCTTGATGGCTGGTTCTTGGTGTTTTTTGTTTTGTTTTTTGACTTTTCTAAGAAAAAGCATAATGAAATAAGTGTTGCAGTCCTCAGAATTACAACCATATTTGCTACTTTAGCATCTCCTTTTTTTTTTTTTGCGGTATGCAGGCCTCTCACTGTTGTGGCCTCTCCCGTTGCGGAGCGCAGGCTCCGGATGCGCAGGCTAAGTGGCCATGTCTCACGGGCCCAGCCGCTCCACGGCATGTGAGATCTTCCTGGACCGGGGCATGAACCCGTGTCCCCTGCATTGGCAGGCAGACTCTCAACCACTGCGCCACCAGGGAAGCCCTAGCATCTCCTTTTTATTAGTTTCTTTCTGGGTTTGTGCTCTGATTGAATTTATAGATTTAAAAATAATTCATATTCCTCAAATCTTTGACTTTGGCTTAGTGTTTTGAATTTGTCTTTTCTGGATTATATGTTTTGATTTGCATGTAAAGGTATTTTGGGGCAGCACTTTTATTTACCCTGGTTAAAACCTTGCGGCAAATAGAAATCCATTATAATTATCCTGCTGGACTAAGATTTTCTGTTATAAACACTTCTTTTTTTGGCATTTAAAATGAAACTCATAATAGAGCTTTTCTCTGTTCCCATCTGTCTAACGTTCTGTAGTTTTTATCTGTTAATGGAAGCATCTTTGCTGGTAAATGCTCAGGATACATTTCCCAGGCAAACAATCTGTCAGCTCTAATCAGTTCTCCTAGAGTTAGTCAGCCATACATTATCACTTGATTAAATGAAGGTCATGAAAAGAAGCAGTGATAGAAAATTTGTTTAAAAAATAGTGGAGGAAAATAGCCATTTATTTTGAAAAAAGAATTTTTTCCCCCAGATGAAAAAAAAATAGGAACATATGCCATATTTAGTTGAGTGTGAAAGTCATGCCAACAGTGGCTGATTCTGGTAAAACTTTATTGCTTGAGTTAACAGGATTATTTGTTCTAAGTCCCTTGCTAAAATAGTTTTTTTGCTTTTCTTTGGAAATACCAACTTCATTTAAAAAAAAGAAACAACAAAAACAAGAACAAAAACTAGTTTCAGTGGAGAGCCTAGACGCTAAACTGTTTGGAGAAAATATATCTAGCATCTCTTGGTGTCTGGGTACAGAAACACCCCTCCCAAACTCCATGATACAGGCTAGCTATGGCTTTATGCTAGGAC
Source organism: Tursiops truncatus (assembly GCF_011762595.2). Taxonomy (NCBI): domain Eukaryota; kingdom Metazoa; phylum Chordata; class Mammalia; order Artiodactyla; family Delphinidae; genus Tursiops; species Tursiops truncatus. The sequence goes on from NC_047039.1 coordinate 35,781,418, forward strand.
AGAGCTCTCAAAAGTTTAAAATGGGAATTGTTTTAAGGCCACTACATAAAAATGCATCTGTTTCATTGTTTCATTTGAAACAGTTTGGTCAGAAATCACATGTGGAGTGTGCTCGATTTTCTCCAGATGGTCAGTATCTGGTTACTGGGTCTGTTGATGGATTCATTGAAGTATGGAATTTTACGACTGGAAAAATCAGGAAGGTAAAGTATTTTAAATACATTAATTTTTCTAGTGGGAGAATTATCTGTTACTGTTTTTAAATTATCTGTTAGTTTTGCAATTTAAATTTACTTTTTGAATGGGTAATATGTAAATCTGATAAAACATTTTATAAAATAGAACTGTTATTCAGTAAAGAGTCTTGTTCCCCACCTTGTCCCTCAGCCAGTCAGTTCCCTTCCTTCCTTGGTCCACTCAGGGTTACCAGTTTCTTATGTAACTTTTCTGGAATATTCTATGTGTATATGTAAGCAGTTGCTTATTGTTTCCACTCTAACCTTATTGTAGGACTAATTGTGTTTCATTCTGAATGAAGTGGAATATCTTTTTATATGTGAAAAGCCACCAGTATTTCCTATTCTGTGAAGTCTTTTCATGTCCTTTGCCCATTTCTCTTTTGGATTGCTTCTGATTCAATATTTGTGTATATTGCAAAATGATCACCACAGTAAGTCTAGTTAACATCCATCATCACACATAGTTAGAAGCTTTTTTTTTTCTTGTGATGAGAACTTTTAAGATCTACTCTTTTAGCAACCTTCAAATATACATACAGTATTACTAACTGTAGTCACCATGCTGTACATTACATCCCCATGGCACTTATTTTACAGCTGGAAGTTTGTACCTTTGGACTTCCTTCATTATGTTTCTTTTTATGTTTAATTTTTGATCCATCTGGCATTTGTTTAGGGTGCTAAAATTGGTGTAGACCCAACTTAACTTTTTCCCAAATAGCTACTTGTTGACTAACCCCTGATTTAAAATGTAATCTTGATCATAGAGTACTAAATTCCACTCCATGCTTAGTGGATTTATGAGTGACTTTCACTTTCTACATTGTATATTTCTTTATAATTTACCTTTTTTTTTTAACCATGAAGCAGTCTCTTTCTATACTTTAGAAAAAATATATTTCAGCAGAAACTAACTCACCATTGTAAAGCAATTATACTCCAATAAAGATGTAAAAATATATATATATATATGTAGTTCAATATGAACAGTAATAGATGATAAAAGAAAAATAACAAATAAATGGATTAATCAATACATGGTTTTAGGAAAGGTAGCTGACAGTATGGACAAAACATTAATTTCTCATGTCATACCCTAAAAACAAATAAATTCAGATTTATTAAAGATGTACAATATGTACTGTAGGGAAATTTTGCTTAGAAAGGATCATAAGCAAAAGATGTAGGCTAATATGTTTGCATTTTTTATAATAGTTACTTGAATTGTGTAAAAATGTTATTCCCAGTATTATCAGTTGTTCATCAGAATAGTGTGCATGACACTATTTGCTTTGCAGATTTAGAGTTGGCATAGTCCAATTATCCTGCTTTTAGTGAGTTTGCAGAGACCTGGGGTAACTGGTGTTTTTGTGTTATTTTGATAACTGCTTATCATTGTTTCCTTTAGGATCTTAAGTACCAGGCCCAGGATAACTTTATGATGATGGATGATGCTGTCCTCTGCATGTGCTTCAGCAGAGATACAGAAATGTTAGCAACTGGTGCCCAAGATGGAAAAATCAAGGTATGAATTAGTGGCATGAACTCTTGTATGTAGACATTTTGAGAGTTCTGTAATGAGTTAGTGTCCTACATAGGTTTTTTGCTTAATAACAGCTACTCTTTATGGAGCATCAGCTTTATGCCAGTGACTTTAGTTTTTCTTGTTTAATCCTAATAATAACTCTGCCTAGGGAGGTCCAATAATTTAAGGTCACACAGTTGGTAAGTGACAGATCTGGGACTTCAGTCCAGATCTGCTTGTGCCCTTTCTGCTGTGCCACTGTGGCTCACCTTATGGTGTGTTGTGCTTACGGGATGGGGTGGTCTGCAGGTGATTAGCAGTTGATTAGCTGTGGCTTGTATTTAATTGCTGTTAAAATCCCCTGGGCTAGATAAAATACAGAAATGGTCTCTGCTAAGGGAACTTAGAGTCGAATTTTTGTTTTAATAATTTAAAAGGAAAGAGGTTTAAGTTTCAAAGGATTCAAGTTATCATTGTACTGTGTGAACCAGACATATCATATTCAGCTATTAGCATGCATTTTTAATGCTGTTTTTAGCATATTAGTGAGCACTGCATCTTGCTTGGCTCTGCAGAGTAGAGTGGGACAGTATTTACAGGTTTTCACTATTCTTTTTTTTTAATAAAGGTATGGAAGATTCAGAGTGGACAGTGTTTAAGGAGATTTGAAAGAGCACACAGTAAAGGTGTCACCTGTCTAAGCTTTTCTAAGGATAGCAGTCAGATCCTTAGTGCCTCATTTGACCAGACAATTAGGTAAGTAAGAATCCCCAGGGGCTTCCCTGGTGGCTCAGTGGTTGAGAGTCCGCCTGCCGATGCAGGGGACACGGGTTCGTGCCCTGGTCCAGGAAGATCCCATATGCCACAGAGCGCCTGGGCCCGTGAGCCATGGCCTCTGAGCCTGCGTGTCCGGAGCCTGTGCTTGAGGCCACAACAGTGAGAGGCCCGCGTACTGCAAAAAAAAAAAAAAAAAAAAAAAAAGAATCCCCAAACTGCCCTCACTTGGGTTTAATATGGTGAAGCCTTACAGGGAGGTACTAGTGATTCCTTATGTTTTCACCAGGATGCTTTTATATGGAGAGTGAGGGTATGTGAGACCTTATTTCCCCAAAGTACAGCTGACACAGTGCTATTGTGTTGTCCATTTGGGTCTTTACCTAGAAGAGAGATTAGAAAGGGATTATAGCAGTACTTCATATTTCTCAAAGTGTGGTCTATGGACCCACCTGCCTCAGAGTCACCTTAGAGGACATGTGACAAATACAGATTCCTGGGACCCGGCAGAGACCTAGAAATTCGTTGCTGAACAGAAGCTTGTGGTATTATTGGCATATTTTCTTCCAGTCTCTGTGCAAAGCTTTTGTTGTGGTTTTGTTTGATTGTTTGACATAATGAAAATAATATTGCATACATAATTGCATAGCCCTCATTCTTCATTTAATATTTTAACATGAGCTTCTATAATTCATCTAAAATCCTTTCAACAGTTGGTCCCAACCATAATATATAGAATATTAATTGTTCTTTTCATTTGCTTTTATTTGTGATAGAATTCATGGTTTAAAATCTGGAAAAACCCTGAAGGAATTTCGTGGCCATTCCTCCTTCGTTAATGAAGCAACATTTACACAGGATGGGCATTATATTATTAGTGCATCCTCTGATGGCACTGTGAAGGTTAAGTATTTGCTACTGGTTTGTTTTGGGGTGTCTGTTCCACTTTTGCCCTTTGAGGAGTTTTCAATGGTGATAATGGTGATAATTGTGGTGGTTAAACCTCTTTACTAAGTATTTTAGCCATAATTGAGGTGAGTCTGTGACAGTAGTAATATTCTGTGGTAATTCTTATTGGCCTAGGGACCTCAAATCTCAAACCTACAGACACTATCATGTGTAGGAAAAGAGGAAAGGTGTGGAGTTCTAAACTTAAGTCCACCCCCATTTACAGTGGTGAAATTCTATCTTGCCATAGGTACGGTCCACCGCAACAAGTTCACGAAGAGCTCAGTGGCTAAATAAATAGGCCAGCCTCATCCCACCCCGAGCCTCCACATTGGGGCCTTTCTAATAGCATTTAAAGAGGAGCAGGAGGGGCATAGAGTAGAACCAAGTCCTCTCAGATACTTATTTATTGCCTTCAGCTCTCATCTGAAAGTAGTGGCTCTTCGGTACCTTAAGAGATTTAGTTATTTCAACAGAGGGCCTCATTTCCTATAAAAGATGGGAAATCCAAATAGAAAATCGCTAGAGATCTTTGAGACACTCCATTTACATTCTAGATCTGCTTTTAAATTGCCTTATGTAAGTGAGTGTTACGTGGCAGAAGACCTAAACATTCTAACACAAATCCCTAACAGTCAGACCACCTTCTGCAGTGGCTTCTTCTGGCTTGGGAATTGAACCAGAAACCTGAAGGTAGGAGATGTACTCTTCCTCAGGATAGGTGGCAAAATACACAGAGCTCTTAGTGCTTTAGTCATGCGGTTTGCCCTCTTTGTGCTATGTATCAATATATGGGCCTCACAACTTGTAAAAATACCATTGGGAGGTGGCTTGTGTAGGTCTCTTTGTTTTGTGGTCTTTTCGTTTAGTTCTGCAATAAGTGGGGTAAAGCATCTCACTGACCTTTTGGACAGAAAACTCTAGAAGTCTTAGAACTCTTGATCCCTGAAATGTTCATTTCTTTTCTAGGCTGCTGGGCTTTGGAGAGGAGATTGGGGTAGATGATACAGTATTTATTAAGAAAATAAATACTGGGACAACTAGTGGGGCAACTATTTCCTCCTCTCTATAGGTATTCATTCAACATCTGTTTTGTGCTGGGTTCCTTTGAAGGCACAGAAGAAACACAACATAGTCCATGCCTTTGAAGTTTTTATACCTCATGAAGTGAGTGCTGTCCAGACAATGCCAGGCAATAGTTGGTCCATCCCTTCTCTAAGCACATTTCAGATTTTAATAACTGTGATGTCTGATTTAACCACTTCAGTTCATAGTAGCTCAGAAGGGCCAGGTGAAAAGCATTAGGGTGGAGAACTATTAGCAGAAGAAATGTTGGACTGGGAGAGGTCCCACAAGTGGCCAAGAGTAGCTTCCGCTTCATGGATCCTCATGTGTGTCTGTTAACATTGTGACTTCTGCAGTGGTTCTCAGTACAAGCTGAGAATCACTTGTGGAGCTTTTAAAAAATGCACAGGGACTTCCCTGGTGGTGCAGTGGTTAAGAATCCACTTGACGATGCAGGAGACATGGGTTCGATCCTTGGTCCGGGAAGATCCCACATCCTCGCTCTAGAGTCCACGAGCCACAACTACTGAACTCTCACACCACAACTACTGAAGCCCGTGTGCACTAGGGTCCGCCTGCCGCAGCTACTGAAGCCTGCATGCCTAGAGCCCGTGCTCTGCAACAAGAGAAGCCACTGCAATAAGCCACTGCAATCACACCGCGATGAAGAGCAGCCCCTGCTCACAACTAGAGAAAGCCCGCGCACAGCAACGAAGACCCAACGCAGCCACATAATTAATTAATTAAAAACAAAAAAAGATTAAAAAAATTGCACAAACCTACATCGCACTCCAGACCTACCAAGTCTGAATCTCAGGGTCCTGAGCACGTAAATCTAAAAAACCCTCATTTCATTTTGGTGTCCAGAGAAGGGTAGCTTTCTGGTTGTTTATGACAGTAGCAGTGTTGACACATAGCTGATATTAAAGATAGGTAGCTTGTCAGCCAAGGAAAATTTTGTAGGAAAAGATCATAAGTTTTAAAAGGGTTTTATTATTTCACTTTCTGATTTTTATTTTGTTTATACCAGTTAATCAGCAAATGGGGAGCTCTTATGTATATGGCAGTGCTAGGTATTTGGACTGTAAGAAGCTTTTTTTTCTGAGTCAATTTTTTTCTTTTTTAGTAATATAATTTTCAACTGCAAAACATTAGAAATTGTTAACCTTCCTCCTCCGCCCCCCAAATGTTTATGCCTTATATTTTTGTGTTGTAGATCTGGAACATGAAGACCACAGAATGTTCAAATACCTTTAAATCCTTGGGCAGCACTGCAGGGACAGACATCACTGTCAACAGTGTGATACTGCTTCCTAAAAACCCAGAGCACTTTGTGGTTTGCAACAGATCAAACACAGTGGTCATCATGAACATGCAGGGACAGGTGAGTGCTCAGAAAGTGCCTTTGCTCAAGCCCTGTGGGCTGTTCCCAAATCAGCGTGTCTTGGTCCTGGCACTTTCAGTAACCAAATATGTGTTCACCACTTGGAAAACCATATACACTATATTTGTTTTTCAGACACATATTTAATATTTTAAATTCTATGTCTACAAAACATCTTTTTGGCACCTCAGTAGTTAATCTACTTTCCCCAGGATGTTTGTATACTGTTCTCTTTTGCATCCTTTGGATAAATGAGACCCTGATCTGTCTTTAAGCCTCCTGCAGAACCTCACTGAAGATTCTGATATAACAATCCCTGTGTGAGTGAGGGAGATACAGTGTATGGATTACCAGCTTGGGACATCTGCTAGCTACTATGTGATCTAAGGTGGAACTCGAATAGGAGAAGGGCAACAGTGTCTTTATGATGTGTATTTATAATCAGAACACCTGCTGGTTCCCAAGGAACCTCACTTTTATAGCACCAGGGACATTAGGAGTATCAAGGTTGAGGTCTCAAGCCCTGGGAATGTGTTGTGATGCTACTGAAATGTTGGGCTGGGCACTTGGGGATCCTGCTGAGCATGGAGAAGACGCAGGGGCTGGTGTATGGAACTCTCTCTCCATTGCTTGAGTCCCTATAAATGATAAATTGGTAGTGACAAACCTATGGTTGAGATGGCTGGTCTGCAGTACCTGTTGGGACACTGCATAATAGCCATAGTTGCCCACTTCCTAGTTTTCTGCTTGGCTTTTTAAAAACTTAAAAAAAGTTCTTGTACACCCTTGACCTGCATCCCCCAATGATAACATCTTACATAAACATTGTACAGTTGTCAGAACCAGGAAATTGACATCGGTACAACACTGTTAGCTCACATACAAACCTTATTTAGATTTTACGTCTTTACATGCATTCATTTTGAGGTGGGACATGAATAGTTCTGTGAAATTTCATCTCGTGTTGATTTATGTAACCACCACGATTAAGATACAGAACTGTTTCATCACTCCCAAAGAAACTCCCTTGTGCTACACTTTCATAGTTAAACCCTTCCCCCACAGCTCTAGCCCCTGGCGGCCACTAATCTGTTTTCCATTATTACAGTTTTTCATTTTGAGAATAGTAATTAAATGGAATCATACAATATGTAGCCTTTTAACCTTTTGAGATTGGTTTCTCTCCATTGATTTATGGTGATCTTAATGGTATGCAAAATAGAGCAAGCAAGGTCTTGGAGACAGTTCCATCAAGAATGGAGAGGGCATCTCATGCTGTTAGAAAGAGGAAACTGGGGAGCATGGGTCCACAGAGCACTGAGAACCAGTAGTATGTTGATTTAGGAAACTGTGTATGCTAACGAATTTGCTTCTGGGTAAAATGGCTCAGTAGACTAAAGAGTAGGATTGGTGACTTGGGACAAGTGAATTGTAAATGTCTGTCTGCCACTGACTTAGGATAGCTTATCCTTTGAATATTTCAGGACATGGTGAATGGAACTGGTAACCTAATTATAAATGACAGTAAACCAAAGTACAAAATAACATAAAGATGTCAGTTTAAACTGCTGCAGTAGAACTGTTGCTAATCCAGGTGTTTTATTTTTACCTTGGGCTGTGTTAATGATCTAGATTGTCAGAAGCTTCAGCTCTGGTAAGAGAGAAGGTGGTGACTTTGTTTGCTGTGCCCTCTCTCCCCGTGGTGAATGGATCTACTGTGTAGGGGAGGACTTTGTGCTCTACTGTTTCAGCACAGTCACTGGCAAACTGGAGAGAACTTTGACAGTAAGTATTACTGACTTACGGCTATCTACAGAAATTGTTAATGCTTATGTCTCTCTGAACTCTGAAGTAAACCTTTTCCAGACTGCTATCTGTGTGAACCTTGGTATAAAAAAATGTAAAAATGTTATCACTAAATAAAAAAAAGGCCCATAAGTAATTGTATGGAATTAACTCCTGTATCAGGAAAAGTCATCCTTTATAGTGAGCCTTCAGCTTCACGTGGATAGGATGGGTGTACATAAAGCAGAGGAGGAGGAAGGGAACACGCCTGTCTAGCCAGCTAGATTGGTTAGACCTTATCCAGGGCGATTGGAGAGTGGCAGATATAGCTAGTCCTCTCCGTGTCCTTTCAAAGGCAAGTTACTTGTATATTATCCTATCAGATTATGTTTTTTAAGCAGCTTTGTGTTGTAAGAGGGCTCAATCAGTAACAAGGAATAATTAATGCTAGCTGCTGTAACAAACAATCTTTAAATGTCAGTGGTCTAACACAGTGAAAGTTTCTTACTATGTCACAGTGTGATATAAATTGCATCGTCCTCCTGTCTTTTAGCTGTGCCATTTGGAATATGTGGCCCCTGAGATCTTAGAAGGAGAAAAGATAGTTGAAGGGGTATACTGGATGTTTTAAAGACCCACATCTGGAAGTGGTTTGTTTATATTACTTTGTCATTCTTTTTTGATTAGAATTAGTCACATGCCGCCCACAGCCCAAATGCAGAGGGGTGGTTGGGCAGGGAAAATGAAGTCGTCTGCAGTCGAGGAAAAAGAAATGGTCTGGTGAATGTATAAAAAATTATACACATAGCTCTGTTAGAGAATAACCTCATCTCAAACTGTTCTTGAGTGAACTGTTGGCACGTCTGCCTTGTGAAGCCTCCAGTATAGATCCAAGATGTGAACAAAACAAGATGAGGTGGAAGGTGTCCTCTAGTTGAGGAAAATACTAATAAGTTCACTGAGCTGAAGGAATTGTTTGGTCTCAGCCACTGTCTTGGCTTAATATTTATAAAATGGTGATGATGACTAGGACCCACTGTAGTGCAGGAGTGGTTTGGCTCAAAGTGTTATTTATACATTATGAAGAAAAGTACAGAAAATGTCATCAGCCATGTGATAGCCTCGTTTGAGTTTTTGGTTTGTGTGTTTGGTTAGCACTCTCTGAGGCTGCCTTGGGCTTGATTCCTTTGGTGAGAAGTAGGAGCTTCACTCTTCTTCCCTCCCACTCAGCTCTGGAAGCTTCTTCAGAGTGATTTGTTGGAGACCTGTATACCCTAATCCTGTGCTTTACCTATTCCAGGTTCATGAGAAGGATGTGATTGGTATCGCACATCACCCTCATCAGAACCTGATTGCTACTTACAGTGAAGATGGACTCCTAAAACTCTGGAAACCCTAATTCAACTTTTCTTTTTAAACTAGCTTGAGAGCATGTACTTAAAATGAAGACATATTCATGTGTTGCTTTTTTTTTTTTAGGCCAGCTTTTCTAAGTAAATTGTCTGAATTAGGCACAAGAATAATTTTGTGAAAATTCATGTTTAAGTAGCAGTTACTCTTTTTTATATATTTTCAAGGTATTCGCTTATCCGTTTCTAACTGGGGCAGTCACTCAATGTTTTCAATAGTCTTTTACCTGGAGAGTGAAATACTGATATTTCTAGGGAAAAACTGTACTCCTTTGATTATGTGAAATGCTGATTAAAACGGGCCTCCTGCAGTAAAACTTGTAAATAAGGAACTATCCCAAATTCAGTAGCTGTTTACTGTCCCATCTTTTTTTTTAAAAGATGTTAATAAACTTTACACCTTTCTGGAGGCTTTGTTTTTAAATGTAGATAAGTGCTCATCTAGTTAACATATTTACTTAGAATCAGATGAAGAGGGTGGGACACTACATTATTATTCCTGAATCTTAAGTACAGCCGGAAGTCAGTTCCTGGGTAGGACAGACTGAATGTAAAGTCAGGTGTCACATAGGATCTCTCATTTCACTGCCCTCCCCCAGGCATTCATTTTTCTTAGCAGTGACTTTTCCAGGGATTATCGTCTTCATTTAATGGGTAGAACTAGTTGCAGGATACATTATATGAGAATTCAGTTTTGGCATATTTGGAAATGCATGTGGGTGTCTCTTTTCTGTTTCAACCAAAGATGTATATGGAATGCCTTTGTTGACGTGTGATGGTACTATGCTAGGTACCATTTCAAGAAAGTGAGCTTGTTTGCTTGTGTGGGCCTTTTATGCCCCCTTTTAATTTTCCCAATTAGTAGGTACAAACAAGTGGGGAAAGTTTTGTATAGTCTTATAAACCTTTGTCCCTTGAAATATAGCCTGATCCTGTATTTGGGATCAGCTAGCTGTTGCCTAGCACATAAAAATGCTTAATATCGGCTGAATAATTCTTAGCAGCACTATGAAATCCATCTTTCCCAGTCATATTCCCAACTGTCTTGCTGCCACAAAACCTGCAGCTTTTTCACAGAATGTCATTTGCTGCCGATTTGAGAGTTGAATAGCGGTGAGTCTATATGAATGTAGTCTGCCATTCCTCCCAGTGAAGAGGCTTTCACTTAAGTAAAAAAAGTTTAAGGTGCAAAGAGCTTATACTAAAATTCCTTAGAAAAATCTTCAAGAAACTGGTTTTGATTTAGCCCATGACCTTGTGAACTGGCAGTTGTGAGATGCACACTTTGTGCCAAGGCTCATGGAGAGCAAGAATCTTTTCAGCACATGTACACTTACTTATTCTAGGAATTTTCAGCAAACAACTCCTCTGCTCCTGCACCTAGTGCTCAGGATGGTTAAAAACACTAGTTTCTGTCACAGGATAGGGGAGAAAAACAAGTTAACAGGATTAATTAACATAGTGCGATAACAGAAAATCTGGAGTTGTTTTTTTGATGATCCAGACCTAATGGGTTAGGAAAGGCTTTCTGGAGTTGACCATAAAAGGACCAACAGGAGCAGAAGGTAAAGGGCTTTGGTGATCCTAGGAGCACTGCAGTGTGCCATAGCTGCAAGGCATGTGCTAGACTTATGGTAGGATCTGGGGAGACCAGGCAAAGAGGAGAGGACTGGACTGAGAGCCATGAAGTATATTTTCTTTTTTAATGAAGTAGTGCCTTGGTGTAACAAGTAAACAGAAATGGGGGGAAAAAATGAATTTTCTGCTTTTCCCAGGTCACCCATGTTTATCAGTCCACGACTTCATTTTGCACAAAGCTAAAAATTGTGTTGTTTAAAAGTGGAAATGAGCTTCCCTTACTCCACGCCTAGTTTTTTTTCTTTTAGCCCCCCATGGCCATCTCCAGTACAAAAGGCAGGGGGAGCCCCTGGGTAAGAGGCGGAGGTGGGAGAAGGGCTGTCTAGCTCCTGGACACCATGGCAACTGCCCAACACTTTCACTCCAGGAGGAGAGGTGGTGGAGGGTGCGCTGCCCAAACTCTGGGGTGGGGTGCGCCCGGTTGGGTGTGGCTGTGCAGCAGGGGAACGTGACAGGCATCCTGGGCCCTTGCCCCCCTTGGTTCTTAAGACAGCTGCTCTGTTGCTGCAGCCCACCTATTTAACTGATACTCCTCTAGCACTTAAAACCCAAAATACATGGCATTAAAGTTAACTCTGTGAGTTGTCCCATCCCCCACTGAGCTGCTGAATGGCTCTGGAAAACACTGAATGACCTGGTATTCCACACCAAAAAAAAATTTTTCTTTTAAATACAAGTCTCAGGTACAACTCAGTGTGTTCTCCACTAGTTATTTTTTAGCTTGTATTACTACCATTAATAACATTTATTAAGCCCTTCCTTACTATGTAAGCAGTGTTATTTAATTCTCAGAACTGCTTTATGAGCTCTAGCCTATTCTGAGTCCTATCACATGAAACAGATTTCAAGATTCCATACCTTGCTCCTGGAGCGCAACTGACTGAGGTGGGATTCTAAAACTCAATTTCTTGACTCTTTGAAAGAGTTTTTCCACATTCTGTTAAGACTTACCAAAACCCTACAAAGGCAGACATGAGTAGAAAGAGCACCGAATGACAAGAATCTGGATTCCAGTCTTTGCTGTCATTTCTTTTACGTGGGCCAAGTCACCTGGTAACTTGTTTGAATGGCAGCTCTCTCAGGTCCTACCCTAGGCCTACAGAATCCAAGTCCAGTGGGGCTCAGCAAGCATGCTCAGATTTGAGAACCAGTAAGTAGACTAGAGGTCATTTTCATCAACTGTAAGGTAGGTGTTTCAATTCTTGTTCTGTTAGTCTCAGAAGGTTGCTGCGATAACCAAATTAAGTGATAAAGGCACAAGACTTCAGAAACCCTTGAAAGAGCATCTTTACTGCTATAACTTGCTACCATTTTTCATTCACTGTGCTTTTAGAGCCTATGCTTCATTTTCCCATAGTACTTCAAAAGAGAGGAAATTACCATAGTGTCTATCTAAGATGGGAAGCAGCCTTGGTCTGAAACAAACTTGCCGTAGTTAAGGGCTGCCATTGTTTGACCCTCCGCACCAATTCTAACAATGGCGTTACTGTTCTGGTGATTAATATAACTGTCCCCATGGTGCTGGTGTAGAGCCTTGGCTATATGTAACCATCCTTTTGCTTATGCTACACTCAGTTCAACAACACCAAAATACCCAGAGGGTGAGACTCAAATCATGTTTTAAAGCTTCCGAGGTAACTTCAGTTGTAGCCAAGGTTGAGGCAGTACTATATGGAGAAAAAATGTGATGCTAATTTCACAAGGGAAGATCTGCCACCGTGTTCCACTAGGACCCTCATGGACATAATCAGCTTCTATTTTTATTCCCTCCAAGTATGAACAGATAGGGGAGGCATCACAAAGAAAGCATTAGTGCTGGGGTGATGGAACTACACACTTCCACGGATGCACTTGTATTTTTGTGATGACCTTCGCCATAGTTCTAACAAGAATTTTTTTTTTAATACAGAATACAAACTTGTCAGTTTCTGCCTCTCCAGGTTGTAACTATTTTCATCTTCTATCTTAAGGATTTTTTTTTTTTTACTGTGGTGAAACAAAAGTAAAGCTTACTCTCAACCATTTAAGTATACAATTCAGTAGCATTAATTATATTAACTCTGGTGCAACCATCACTTTCAAAACTTTCATCACCCCAAACAGAAACAATTAAGCACGCACTAACTTACCGTTCCTCTTCCTCCCAGCCCTTGGTAATCTGTGCCTCTATGAATTTGCCTAAATATTTCATATAAATGAAGTCCTTTTCTGTCATATAACACATTTTGTTTATCCATCTGTTAAGACACATGGCTTGTTTCCTCTTCTGGTATTGTGAATAATGATACCATAAACATTGGCACACAATGTTCCTGAGTCAAGGAATGGAACTACTGGGTCATATGGTGAATTCCACGTTTGGCTTTTTGAGGAGCTGCTTACAGAAACTGCACCGTTTTACATTTTCACCAACAAGGTACAGGGTTCTAGTTTCTCCATATTCTCATTTCCATTTGGGATTAGATTTTGGACTACTAGGTGTGAAGTTTTGTATCTCACTGTGATTTTCATTTTATTTTCCTCATGACTAATAATATTGAAAACCTCATGTAAGGATTTTTGTAATTTTTAAAATGTCTGAAAGTATTCTTAAATGTGTTACAATATAAGTTTATTGTAGAATTTAGACTCTCAATATAAATCCAGTGAAAACTAAAATTTGTTGAACCATTATGTTCAGTATTTTGATTTGTTTTCCTTTCCTGGACACCTGCTTCACTATCCAAATATGACGGTAGCTGTCTGGCCACAAATTTAAAAAGAACCCAAGAATGATGTGGAGAGACTATCAATTAAAACTGTCACTATGACAAGAAACCTGAAGGTTTGGGAAATGATGCACTTTACACCAAGTTTCAGTCTCTTCTTTTTAACTCAAGTGTTCTGAGGGGAACTTAAGCTGTGGGTTACTTCCAGGTTAGAAATGTTTTAAGCCTCCTGACTACAATGAGATACAGAATCTGAGCAGAATTAAACAGTAAGCTCTCACATTCTCACTTCAGCGTTTGCAAAGATTTTAAAGCCCCCTTCTTTTGCTCATTACTCACCCCTCAACTTTCAGTCCCCACCCTTGTTTAATATTAAACATTTAACTATGGTTAAATAGTATTTTTTGGTATTACTCACTTTAGTTAAATGAAAAATTATGTATCTTAATTAGTGAAAAGCCAATACTTCAACCTGGGAAAAAAAAGCCTGTGGTGACACATTGGACATGCTTTTGAATCAGTATATTAAGGAGACATTCATACATTTCAAGAATTGCTTAAATTCTGATATCCAGATTTAAGCTTGTGAACATATGACTTTAAACATACAATTAAAGCTATTCATAATTTGCTATTCTACTAACATTAAATTACAGTTACTTTGGAGCATAAGTTAAATGGTTTAAAGTAAGCCTGTAACATACCTGCAAAACACCTTCCTAACTCATACATGCAAAGTACTTCTCATCACTCTAACTTCTAAGTTACCCTGCTCCAGAAGTGACTACTCTAAACTAAGGCTTACTGTGGTCCAAAGAGAAGGAAGAAAAAAAAAAAGTAACCAGGACCAATAGCTAGATATATTAAAAAAAGATGGCACAGCAGAAGGGAATGCAATCCTACAAGCGCAAGCCCTCAAGAAGCAGCATGTTATATGATAAACCCCTTCTTTAAAAGGTGTCATTTCTATCACTGATACCACAGGCTAAATTATATAGCATGCCATCTTCAAGTAACAGTTGAGGCAATAGAATAAATGCAGAGGCATCACAATGAATCCCACTTAATACCACTATACAGACCAACACTTCTCTACAAATTCGTCTGACTGCCAGTTAAATACAATTTTAACTTCATAGCTTAACAATTAAGGGTCATACACTGAAGCCAATACATATACCTGGCATTTCAGTCTAAGCTATTCCATGTACATAGCTGAAATCAATTACAAAGTATGGCCTAACAACTGCTAGGGGAAATTTTTTAAAGTAGTTTTTACAAGTATTAAACTTATCTTGCACACTGAAGTCATCATACATACAGGGCAAAGTCAGAGCTTTTATATTCGAGTTTATTCTTCATTTAACTTTTAAAACACTACTATAATTGATTATTAAAACAAACAATAGCAAGTAGTGAGCATGTTATGATTATAGTCCTTCACTCAATCACTACTGCAAATAAAATGCCAGCAGTGAGTGTTATTCCCTGGCCCCATTAGGAGGTCTGACACTGAACACCACCCCGAGGATGATGTTCATCATCCTCATATGCTTCTCCATTGTAATGGCGCCGTCTTTCCTGATTTGGATCAAAGTCCACTAGTTCTACCTGGTCCATTTCATCAGTCTCTTCTACTTCCTTCCTCTCAGGTAGGAGTTTTTCCAGCAAAGAGAGTTTATCCGGGGAGAGAAAGCCATTCTCAGGAAAGTTTACCTATAATAAGAAATTTCTACTTTAAGTTTAAATGACACTTCATCCTTAGCTCCTTAGACAAATACCATTGACCCATTTTCCCCAGAAAAAAAACATGAAACCACACAATCTTTTGGTAAATCTGCCAATCCCAGGTTAGAACACATATTCTAAGAAGGCATATATCATCTACTATTCTGAACTAGAGTTCAAGGTAAGGTCTTAAAAAAAAGATCCTAATAAAACTACACTGTAATGATCACTTCTATTCAGCAAATACATTTTTTAATAGGAGAACCCATCCTAAAACACATTCTCATTCCTTCTAATGGATAATTTAAACAAAGCTATTGTTACTCAAAGACAGTCCCACCCAAAGATGTTTTTAATAAATGTTAAATTTGTGGGTCTGAGGCTACTCAAATTTAAGATTGAGGGAAATGGTTGGGTTACTTTAAGAACCAGAGCATTGCAGTATTTTGCCAAAAATCCACACCAGCTATCATGCTTCTGTTGAACTTTAAGATTCCAGTTATAGCCTTTCATTAGTAAATTACCCACCTGCCACCACCCCCCATCTTTAAATAGCCGATAATGATGCAAACAAACCAATACCAACTTGTTAACAAAAAATGTTCAACATAACAAGAGTAACATTAGATCTAGAAAAGGGAGAATATAAACTTGGCTTCTGGCCATTCAGAAACTTAACTGCTACTGGATTTTAATAAACTAATCATTCTCTAACATTTCTACAGTACTGTATAGCTTACCTTAAATTCAATGATTAGGCGACCCTTTTCATATGGTCTACGATAAATTGGCATGCCTTCATTTAGCACACACTTGATATCTCCATGCTTGACAATCTGACCTAAAAACATTGAAGCCAAATTCCTTAAATACAATCACACTTTTACGAGGCAGCGAAAATAAAGAACAGAGCAATGTCCTAGCTCATTGATAGAGGTAAATTTATATGAAATGATGCTGATACCTTTCATTTATAGGTTTTCTAGGGGCTTACAAGAGAGCCAAGAACGCATGATTTCAGCTCAAGGACAGACAAGTACCGAGCAACTTAAATGCCACTTTCCTCCGTGGCTGTACTCGCTACGAGCAGACAATGAAAACACTAGAATAGAAACAGACGCTTATCTAGTTACTGTACCTGGATGAGAAGTGATGACTATGGTTCGGTTGTCAAGAGTAGATATTGGCTTTTGGAAGCCACACAATGCCTCAACCAGCTGTATGTCCATACACATGAAAAGGTCTTCTCCTCGTCTGTACAATGTAAGTATGGCATATACTTAGATCTTCAAACCAGCAATGATTACAACTACCAAAGTAGGCAATTCTGTTCTCTTAAAAACAAATGGTATCTTTCAAAAGATGCCCTTTCTTCCCCATTCTTTTTTGTTTGTTTCCTTTGATAGGTACGAAGTGGATTTATTTAGAGAGAAACATACTCCAGAGTGTGGGCCATCTCAGAAGGTGAGGAAGGCCTCTTCCCCATTCTTAAGAGCTGAGAACTGGGTACAGCAAACATATGGAAACTGCCAGCACAGTTTCCTGGACAAGGCTTCAGAATCCCTCCACACACTCTAGGCAGTGGAACAAACCTCAGGCTGGGTCCTGGATAAGTTAGGGTCTATGAAATTAAATAAAAGGCATATGGCCAATTTCAAGGGGAAGTAATTTATTGATGTACATGAATTAAGTAATATAGTGCCTGGCACAGTATGAACACTATTTTTATGTTTAATAACAACCCACTTCTTCCTCCTCATGCTTACTTTCTTTTCCAATTCATATTGACATCTTTTCATCAGGCAGAATACTCTCCAGAAATACTCTTGTTGAGGATTCACCTCAAATGATAGCATCAAAATTCTGAGCTCGATAGCATTTCCCATTATTCTTGAGACACTATTAATCTAAAACCTGTTCCTTGAGATGTCATTCCCAACAGACTTACTGGAACCCTACTCCAGTCTAATGTTTTAAAATTACCCATTGATACATTATTTAACACTGTTAACTTTCTTGTGCGTCACTATAAATTTATCATAAACACAAGATTATTTCCTAATAGACGTGAATTAATATATTACAGCTTCTTACACAGATGATTCTAGACTTTTATTTAAAATTAAAAGCAACCCAACTTACCATGAACTCAGGATTGAAGAAACTGGTGAAAGCTTTAGGGTACTTATTTCAAAACCAACTGCTTATAAAAAAAAAACTGGAGGCAAAGTTTTGTCTAGGGATGTTTCCCCTACTCTATCTATTTATACTTATGTAACACATCTCCTAACTGAAGTATATCCTTCAAAATCCAAATTAGGCAACAATTTACCTACATTTAGACCAAAAAACCCAATGATTTTTGTCTTTAGCTTCTTCTAAGATTGAAACAATGATTAACAATCATTTATAGAAGACATATATAGTCTAACTTTTCTGCTATACTTTTCTAGGTTATTTCTAGGAAATGTATTCTACAAGTAATGAAAAAGCTCACTTATATTTGAGGAAAAAAAAACAAACCCAAATATGCAAGATGTCGGTTTGAGTATTTGATAAAAATTTTTACCGAGTAAAAACAGCATGGTCCTTCTGATCTAAAACGATGATAATATCTCCTGGCTCCAGTCCTGGTTCTTGGTCTCCTTCACCATGGAATGTTATCTTCTGGCCATCTTTCATGCCTAAAAACAAAAGGCTAATTTTATACTCTTAACATCTAAGTAAGGTCAGAATCTCTACTGAAACACAAATGCATGTTTGTACATGAAAAAAATGTTCAAGTCTTTGCGGATGCTGAAGTTTTACAGAATTTACCAAAAACGCCCACATGCTTATTAGATCAGTCCAATTTCTTACTGAAGAAAGCTATCATAGTGGAGAACACAGATTCTAGAGGCAAACAAGTCAGGCTTCGAATCTCAGAGCTGCTATTTACTACTACGCCAGATTACCCTAGGGAAGCAAATTGCATAACCTTCCTAAGTATCAACTTTCCCACAGAGACCTATGTCCTCCACCAGGGCTCTTGTGGGGGACTAAAGAAAAAGGTCTATGCTGGCACCAAATCAGTGACTGGCAAACATTATAACCATAAATGTTTTTAACTATTTCATCACTTTAAAAAAAACTTAAGTCAAATCATTTCTATTAAGTCTAACAGAAGCATAAGTCAGATTTTCTTCCATTGTATTAGCAGTAATATAAAATCTAAAAATTTAAAAAATATGTAATATTTATATTGAATGATTTTAGTCTTTTTTTTTTTAAAGAGGATAATTATAGTTGGGTACTTTCTGACCATGTGGTTATCAGTGTCAAAAATAAAGAAGTTTTTCCAATAGGCAAATGCTTTAAAAAAATTATTATTTTTGGCTGCTTTGGGCCTTTGTTGCTGTGCAGGCTTTCTCTAGTTGTGGCAAGCAGGGGCCACTCTTTGTTGCGGTGTGCAGGCTTCTCTTGTTGCGAAGCACGGGCTCTAGGGGCACAGGCTTCAGTAGTTGCAGCATGCAGGCTCAGTAGTTGTGGCTCGTGGGCTCTAGAGTGCAGGCTCAGCAGTTGTGGTGTATGGGCCTAGTTACTCCGCAGCAGGTGGTATCTTCCTGGACCAGGGCTTAAACCCGTGTCCCCTGCATTGGCAGGCGGATTCTTAACCACTGCGCCACCAGGGAAGTCCATCCAACAGGCAACGCTTCTTAAAGGCCAACACTTTTACTGAGATTTCTTCCCTCTGGCCCATACACCTTAGTTCAGTAAGGGCTTACTTAAGCCAACTAACACCTCTTTAAACAGAACTCATGTGTTTGCAGATGATTTCTCTACAGCAGTAGTGCCAGATTTCCTGAACCAATGATCACTGAGGTCACCCAACAAGAGCAACTTTGTCTCACTTTCTATTACGGAAAGTATTAAACTTACATAAAGTAGCCAACAGTACAAGAAGTCCCTATATATCCATCAATATAGATCCAGTAATTACCAGGTCATGACTACTATTTCATGTATTACACACCTCCATCCACATTCCCTGCATATATTTCAATTAAAATCCAGACATACCAATTAACCCAAATACTTCAATATATACCTCTAAAAAGAGAAGGACTTAAACCAAAATATCAGTATTACACATCGACAAAAGTAAACATTTTTTAAAAATTTATTTATTTTATTTATTTTTGGCCGCATTGGGTCTTTGTTGCTGTGCGCGGGCTTTCTCTAGTTGTGGCGCACGGGCCTCTCATTGTGTGGCTTCTCTTGTTGCGGAGCACGGGTTCAAGGCAATTGGGCTTCAGTAGTTGTGGCTTGAAGGCTGTAGAGCACAGTCTCAGTAGTCGTGGCACACGAGCTTAGCTGCTCCGTGGCATGTGGGATCTTCCAGGACCAGGGCTCAAACCTGTGCCCCCTGCATTGGCAGGCTGATTTTTAATCACTGTGCCACCAGGGAAGCCCAACAATCTGTCTTTAATCATTCACAAGGCAAAGTAACTATCTCACTACACTAGTGAAGCAATTAAACTCAGCTAAGTTTTGCTGGTTGTTCCATTAATGTTAAGAGTATGGGCAGGGACTTCCCTGGAGGTCCAGTGGTTAAAACCCCACGCTTACACTGCACGGGGCACGGGTTCAATCCCTGGTTGGGGAACTAAGATCCCATAGGCTGCAGTGTGGCCAAAAAAACGGACAAGTGCAGCATTCATAAATGGCTTCACTTACTACTAATGCCCTCCTGAGTACATACTGTTGGTAACAAGTGGGGAATCTTACCAGAGAGAAATTCAAACCCTACTCAACAGGGACCAATTAAGGGGAAAAAATGGAGGGAGGAGAGGTACCATGATTCACACGGGTGAATACTATTTCAGGAGCTTAAGTTAATGTAGATGTATATTTTCTAATAACAGTTTCATTTTAAAACAGCAAAGTCTGAAAGAGCCAACCATGCTGATTATTTCAGAGTAAGCAGCACCATTTATTCTGGGGCTATACACATTTCTAAAATTTCTACAATGAGTTTGTACTGCTGTAATACATTTTAAAGCATTTTTAAATAAACTGAAAAAATTAAGGAACTGGCAAAATAAAGTAAATCCTAATAATATTTAAAGGAAATTTTAAGTTATAACCCGAGGCAGAAACTGACATGTTTACATAATCTGTAAAAACTATTAGAAAGTAACATTCATAGTCTAAGTTCTTACAAATAAGTTAATTAATCAAAATATACCTATTCCTTACTCCAACAGTAGTTTTAAACAACTATAAAATGTAACGTTAATATAATTTGCAATAGCACTCAAGAATTGAAAATAGAAAGTGGCTCAGAACTCACCTTTGTCAATATGAACTTCTAGAATTTTCTTCTCTCGAACTATCTTCCTTCCATTGCAGCTTTTACATCTATCTTTAGGACTGATCCGCTCCCCATGGCCCTGGCACTCCATGCAGACAGACTGAATTTGCTGAACCATTCCAGGTCCTATCTGATGAATTCTTATTTGCATTCCAGTACCTCGGCAATTGGGACAGCACTCTACTGCTCCTTTCTTACCACCTCGGCCTAAATAGTTCAAAAAGAAATTATGTTTGAATTTAGTACTGCACATGGTGACGAACGTTTTAATGGGACAGTTCCTAAACACTCCACTTCATTAATATTTTCAAGGTCTGATGGAATGCCGCTGTAAGAATCTACAATTCAGCCTTTTTATTTGATAAAATATCGCCACAATCAGCTTATCTATAAACATATTGACTGCTATTTTCCCAAGGAGTCATTTCAGAATTCTGGATTTTAAACATGTGCTCCCAAAGCACAATTCATTCATTCACTCATTCATGGCTGAGTTGGGTCTTTGTTGCGGTGCGCGGGCTCCTCATTGCAGTGGCTTCTCTTGTTGCGGAGCACAGGCTCTAGGCGCGCGGGCTTCAGTAGCTGCAGCTCGTGGGCTCAGTAGTTGTGGCGCATGGGCTTAGTTGCTCCGTGGCATGTGGGATCTTCCCGGACCAGGGCTCGAACCCATGTCCCCTGCATTGGCAGGTGGATTCTTAACCACTGTGCCACCAGGGAAGCCCCCAAAGCACAATTCTTAAAAGGCTACTTTAACTGTGAGATGAGAACATTTTAGAGTTTATTCTCTTTAGAAAATACCGTATTTCCAACAAATAACTTGTATTTATTAGAAAAACACCTTAGAGATTCATAGCCAATAATTTGACAGCTGCTGATACCCCAAAAGAGAATACTGTCAAATCATATTACAGATTATGAAGCCACTGGAATGCCTCTGAAGTTCTAGAGCGGATAGGAAAGACTCATCTCTGAACAGTATTGAGAAAAACAGACACCAAATTAGATCAGTCCCACCTGCATTCAAAATAAATACATAAAAGTGCTGATAATTTGCTAATATTTCTCTAGGAGGTGGATTCAGGTGGTTTTCGTACTTGCACTCTTCAGAATTAGGTAGTGCAATATGTCAGTTTTATATATCCAGAACGGCTTCAGTTCCATTTTCAATTATATTATGAATGTTAAGACATACCTTCACATTTGTCACAAATCACATTCTTTTGCAGAGCTAGTTTTCTTGTTGCACCATTATATAAATCTTCTAAGGTTACTGTGAGTTGATGCACGACATTTTTACCTAGAACAAAACATTGCACATTAAAAATCTAAGATGCTGAATCTTGTGTTCTACACTATAAAAACGGTAAAGGATAATGAAAGATGAGCCCTACAAGGGTACACACATAATCCTCTAACTGTGGTGTAATTTCAAATAAGAAACATCCAGTGAGAGTTAAGCAATTTGTATAAGGACGTAGTTACGGCCATCCTACATTTTACGGCAATCAAAAATGTTAACTGCAAAAATCACTTGAGAAAACTCATGTTATTTAAATAGACACATTTCACAGTAAATTAACCCAAACTGCTTTTCTGTCCTAATATATTCTTTGAATCGTTCACTTATTATATTGAGTAACATGACCAATTACATCATCCAAAAATTCTTCAGCACACTAAATTCCAAAAACTAATCAAGTTTGCCCAGGGAACCTGACATATTTATTCAGCACTAACTGTTTAAAGGCTAGATTTCTCGGGCTTCCCTGGTGACACAGTGGTTAAGAATCCGTCCACCAATGCAGGGGACACAGGTTCGAGCCCTGGTCCAGGAAGATCCCACATGCCGTGGAGTGACTAAGCCCGTGGGCCACAACTACTGAGCCTGCGCTCTAGAGCCCGTGAGCCACAACTACTGAGCCCGCACACCACAACAAGAGAAGCCACCACAATGAGAAGGCCGCACACCACAACGATGAGTAGCCCTCGCTCACTGCAACTAGAGAAAGCCTGCACGCACAGCAACAAAGATCCAACGCAGCCTCCTCCCCAAAAAAGGCTAGATTTCTCATCCTTTACCATAGTGCTGTCCAACAGAACTTTCTACAGTGATGGAGATGTTTTGTATCTTGTGCTAGCCAACACAACAGCCAGCAGTCACACATGGCTATCGAGCATAAAATTATGGCTACTGCAGACTAAGTAACTAAATTTTTATTTTTCTTTGCAGTAATCTAAATTTGATGTGGCCAGTGGCTACAAAAGAGTGACCTATTTCATCTAGCTAAGAATGGGAAGTGGAAGGTGGAGATCATCTAAGAACAGAGGTTACAGAAATGTAGTCACCTGCCGATAGGTAATAAGTTCCTAGCTAGTGATTCTCCCAGGACTTTATCTACCATGAAATACTGCCTTACGCTTAAGTGAAAGAAGCTCTTGAACTTCCTATCTGCAGAACATGTCTAATGAACATTTTTAGTTACCAATCAAGTGTGAAGCGCCCTCAACTATAACCTGTTTCTAGATCCACTTTTCTGTTCTGCATCACTAATACTGTTCCATGTAATTGGTTCTGGAACGCTGAAAACTGCCCTTCTTACTTTAGCCTTATAGAGCTTACAGTATAGGGAAGAAATAAAGCTTCTAAAATTTAAGCAAATATTTTCCAATATCACACTAAAAAAATGACCTTGCATTGATCTAAGCCACACAGTAGAGTTTGCCAACCAACTGACCTTGACTGAAAATTGTTTTAAGGTAAATTTCTTAAAAATAAATAAAATACACCCCCCTCTCCTTTTAAGAAAATCTGAATAAACAATTTCCAGTCCTTCTGAATCCAAAAAAGCTCAAAGAAAATTTAGTGGTTTGCCCATTCCTTCTAGAATGGGCTCTACCCATTAGTCCTTGTTTATATGAACTACACTGGGAACAAAGTAAGATAAACTCTGACCAGAACACTGTACTTCTACGAGCAGTATTTCCACAGCCCAGAAAACCACATTTCTATTAAATGTTAAGGGCACATATTTTGACATAATAAAACTGAAACAAGATTAAACAGATAGCATGCTATTTGGAGGCAATGAACCTGTGTTCCAATCAAGACTCTGATGCATAGCAATATATGACCTTGACAAAAATTTACCATTCTGAACTGTAATTCACTTTCGCCTGTGTAAGGCCACTGTACCTCCCATTGAGGCTGAGGGGTGGGGGTGTGCAGATTGAGAATAAAATAAAATCTGTGAAAAGGGTTTTGAAAATTATGCTCCTATACTTCATTCCTTTAATGCTTGATAACATCACAGAAATCCTATGTACCCCAAGTGCTTTAGAAGCACTCACTTGTTCGCACTCGATTGGCTTAGCTATTTTTAGTCTCATCAAATCTCATTCTTAAACTCTTACCATAAATCAGTTTACAACATTATGCTAACAAGTAAACAAGCATTTAGTAGGTGAATTCTCAAGAATTTACTTTGACCAACGGCTAATTTTAATTCGCCACATGTGAACTGTCATTCTTACCTCTCCTTTCTCTCTGCATCCTGCCTCCTCCTCCAAAAAACATATCGAAGATGTCCATGGGGGAGCCAAAACCGCCACCTGCTCCACCTTCTTTAATTGCCTGCTCTCCTCCTTTGTCATATAATTCCCTTTTCTTTGCATCAGAGAGCACTTCATAAGCTTGAGAAATCTGTTTAAACTGTTTCAGAAAAGGGGGGATAAATTTCACTCAAAAAACTCAACTGTTACAAAGCACAGCCACTACATTAGACATACTCAATTTCATGTTGTAATGGAAATACCGTACACCTGGCAAGAACTATTCAGCTATGTTATGAGTGTACTACTTGCCTTCTCTCCTTCATTTGGATTCTTATCAGGGTGGTACTTCAAGGCCAGTTTCCTGTAAGCCTTTTTCAATTCTTCTTGGGTGGCATTGGGTTTGACCCCCAAAACATCATAATAAGTGGTTTCTTTCACCATTTCCTACAGTCTAAAATAAGAAAGTTCAATTTTAGCCGACTTTCAACTGGTAGTTTTAATTAATAAAATTTAGGCATAGAAATCTGTTCTCTGAGAAACCTGATTGTAAGAACACCACCTTCCCTAAATTTCACAGAGAAGGTAACAATTCCTTTGGTAATTTAGCTATCAATTCTAAGACTAAATATAAGTTAATAATTATCAGGGGATAATTCAAAAGCCTCCTATAGCAGCTGGTTCCCACTCTCCCACCTGAAAGCTCCCATAATAACGCGACTATTGTCTGGATTTTTCCTGTTTCCCTTCCCAACCAGCGACAGAGGGCAGTAAAGAAGAGGAGCACTAAGAGGTTCAATCCACTACCATTATTCTTAGTAAATCTGATAAATCATACACTTCCTAGAAAAGACATCTGGGCACAAGGCGGGGAGGCAGTGTTTTATGAAACTAAGAACACCAGCTCCAGAAAGCAAGCTCCCCTCCCCCTCAATCCTGAGGCTGTTTCTCAGTCACAGGACGTACAGCTCCTCTGCTTCAACCGCCGAACCTCTTTCGCCCCCACAAGCCAGCGTAGTTTACACGCTGTTAGGTTTTGCCCTGCACTCAATGCCGACCGTTAGGGGTTCCTTCCTTTCCCCTCCCACCCAGGATGAAAGGGGTGGGAGAAGCCCAGCACCCAACAAAGCGAAGGAGGAGAGACCCGAGAAGCGAACGCCGCAGCCTCCGCCCGGCTCCTCCCGCAGCCCCTCGCCCCCCTAGCTCCTTCTGCGCGTGCGCAAAGGGTCGCCCCCCCCCCCCCCCCCCAGCCCGCCCGCCAGCGAGCGCGGACGGAGGAAAAGACTGAGGCGGCAGGTCCTCGGAGAACCCTGGCTAGATAGATAGGGCATGGAGAAAGCTCCAGGAAGGGTCTCGGGCCCACTCGCTGCGCGCCGGCGAGGGTTGCCGGGGTACCCCCACCAGCCCTCCAGAAGGAGAATCGTGGGTACAGGAATCGACAACCCTCCCGCCCACGCGGAGCCAACCGCCTCACGACCGCGGCTCCATCTGGCTTCCCGGCGCAGCCAACAGTGCCGGCCTTGGGACGAGGTCAAGCCCGAAGGCTGAAGCTCACCGGTGAGAGGGCCGATGCCGGTATGGGGGAGCGGGAAGGAGCGCGTTGCCGTGCGCAGCTCGGGCAGCCGCCGCTCTTCCACCTTTTCACCGAGCGTTCTGGAAAGTTCCGCCTGGAGCGCTGCAGCCGTTGTCTTTTGTAGCCGAGCGCAGGCGCGTCACCCACCGGAAGTCCCGCCCTTCCCACCGCTGCCACCGCCCGCGGTTGCCTGGGCAACGGCGCGGGGGCGCTCGGGCTGGGAGGGGCTGTGCGCAATCCTTGGTCTGGCGTTTGTGGAACTTTCTGGAGCCCTATCCTCCACCCAGCGAGTGCGAGAGTGCAGAAGTCTCGAGCGGGAACTGGGATTACCTAAGAGCGCTGCGATTTTGGGTCGGCAAGGGATTCCCAAATCTGTGGGGCCGCCGCCGCTTGCGGGAGCGTGGAAGACTCGAGAACTGGGCCCGGGCAGGGCCTGTGCGCTGAACAGGAACCTCTCAGAACAAAGCTTTTTGCCGCACCTCTTCCCCCGTCGGCGCCTGGTTCACCTCTTTTGGCGTCTCTAACCGGCTTAGTTTTTTAGACTTGAGATTCTGGGAAGCCGCCGAGTGCGAAATGCTGAGCAAGACGGGCCTGGGCCTCAGAGCAATCACCCATGCGGTCCAAGGCCTCGCAATTCACCAAACTGCGAAGTTGGAAGAGCTCTTAGTGCAAGTCCAGACCCGTATACACACGTTATTTGCTTTGGGCCTTGCCATACGTCGGGCTCAGGCGGTGCTCAATGGGGAAACGTTTGCATTACCATGGTGCAAACCGTGGGCCAGTAGTCTCTCTGGCCAGGCGTTCACCGGGTTTGGCTAGCGGGGGGCACAGTAACACCAAGAGTGGCTAACTGGCAAATAGTTTTAATTATTTGACCTAACGTGTAAGTCCTACTAGTCTGTGGATCTGGATCTAGAGTCTGCAGAATGAGTCCTTCAGGCTTTCAAATGTTGAGTTCAGGACATAATGGAAGATGGGGTCTGTCTTCCTTATTCAATAACAAAACAAACACAGGAGGACCTAGCACCAAGGAAGATGGACATGCAAAGCTGAAAAAGCCTGGTTCACTCAGACTTTAGTAGGGAGACAGGCAAGCCAAAGAACTGTAGGGGAACCCTATTAATCTGATGAAACAGGGAAAGCTTCTCTGGGAAAGTGGCAGTTGAGCTGAGTTGTGAAGAAAGAAGAGTATTCCCAGCAAGGACAAAGTGCAAGGGAAGGCTATGATTAAGGTGTGAAAGAATATGTTTTTAGGAAATTGCAGGTACTTGAATATAGCTAGAGCTGAAAGCTGGAGTGACGGAAGGTGAGGCTTCAGAACTAGTTGGCAAACACCTCTTGGTGTATGTTACTAAAATAAGAATTTTGAACTTTACCCTGGAGGCATCCCATACTTATCAGTTCAGCCTTATCTCTTTAAATTGTAGCTTTGTGCATTTTCCCAAATGCAGTTTTTCACCTGTTCGTGCTTGTGGTACGGCTGAGAAACACCTTTTTTTTTTTTAAATTTTATTTATGTATTTTTGCTGCGTCGGGTCTTCATTGCTGCACGCAGGCTTTCTTTACTTGTGGTGAGCAGGGGCTGCTCACTGCGGTGGTTTGTTGCGGAGCCCGGGCTCTAGGCATGCAGGCTTCAGTAGTTGTGGCTCGTGGGCTCTAGAACGCAGGCTCAGTAGTTGTGGTGCACCGGCTTAGTTGATCCATGGCATGTGGGGTCTTCCTGGACTCGGGGCTCGAAACTGTGTCTCCTGAGTTGGCAGGTGAATTCTTAACCACTGTGCCACTAGGGAAGTCCACACCTAATGTTTCTAATCTTAGATGTTACCTTCTCAATTATCACCTCAGGTGTAAAGGGTTTTGTTTTGTTTTCTTAATCTTCAGTCACTAAAACTCCAATGCTGCCAGGCAGCGAGCTAGGGCTTGATAATATAAAAATCACAGAAGTCGTTTTCCTTGCTGTCAAGGATAAATGTTGACAAAAGAGTATTGGGGTGCCAAGTAGGGGGAACCTTGCACCATCCAGATGAGTATCCCAGGCGGAGAGACCAACAGTTGTGAAAACATGAACAATTAAAAGAGAACAGTAAACAAACAGCTAATAAATATCGTCCATGTGTTATGTAGGCTTTGAAGTCCTCAAGTCCCTACTTTAGTGTAACGTGAACTGTGCGTTTGTGAGTCTAACATTGGTTAAGCATATGAAATAAGCATCAGTATGGTGTATATCAAATCACTTCAACGGAGAGTTTCCACAATAAATATTACCATGGCTAGTGTTTCTCAAGTATTACCATATTTAGTGTTTCTTTTTACCTGAGGAACCCAACTGAAATTCCCACACGTTTTAGAAAGGTGAAAGTGTGATACAAACATGAAGATACCGTCTTGAGACTGAAACATTAAGACTATGAAATATGATATTGAAAATACTTTTAAAATCTGCAAGCTCTTTAAGCTTAATTCCTTTTTTCCAGTTATATATATATATTTCAGATTATTTTCGAGTATAGATTATTACAAGTTAATTCTTTATTAAGAATAAAATAAAGGGCATAAAATTTGGTTAAAAAAGAAAACTATGTACTCATTTGCTTGTATATGCGTAGAATATTTCAGAAAGATACCCCAAAACTAGTAATATGGTTGCCTGTGGAGAGAGCTAGCTGCTGGGGGGAGGCAGATGGGAGGAAGAAATTTCACGATATACCTGTTTGTAATTTTGGAATATTTAATCCATTTGAATGCAGTACTTATTTAAAAAACTTAAAAATGTATAAAATTCCCTCCTCCCAATTCAAGCTTTGAACTAGTATCATCACTCCAGAAGCAAGTTAGGTGATTTTTAGTTGCCTTAAAAAACATCATTATGGGGCTTCCCTGGTGGCGCAGTGGTTGAGTGTCCGCCTGCCGATGCAGGGGACACGGGTTCGTGCCCCGGTTGGGGAGGATCCCACATGCCGCGGAGCGGCTGGTCCCGTGGGCCATGGCCGCTGAGCCTGCGCGTCCGGAGCCTGTGCTCCACAATGGGAGAGGCCACAGCGGTGAGAGGCCCGCGTACCGCAAAAAACAAAAAAACCCCCATCATTACGTATGTTCTGTTTGACGGTTTTTCCTTCATAGAAACTTATGTCAGTGGTGCTGAAAATATGTGCTGCTAAATATTCTGGTTTTTCAGTAATAGAAGTTAACACTTTTAAGAAACATTATTTACGTAAAATGCGAAAAGATTAGAAGTAATTTAGAATGTGATCTTTTTTGGTGCAGAAATAAGATCATATTATACATGCTGTTTGCAATTTGCCCTTTTGGCTTAATTTATTGTCATCTTACTATGTTAGGATAAATAGTCTAGCTTGTTATTTTTAACGAGTTTATAGTGTATAGCATGCAGGCACCATATTTAACCATTCCCCTATTGAGCATTTTGGTAGTTTCCACTGTTTCATGAACAATGTTGCTGAGATATTCTCAAATAACAGCTTTGGGCACTCATGAAAGTATTTCTGTAAGACAGACATCTGGAACTGAAATTGCTGTGTCAATGTGAATGCAAATTTAAAATTGAATAAATAACTTTCCATATCAGCTTGTACCCCTGTCAGCAGTGTATGAGTGGACTTTGCCAATGTGAGTTCTCTCTTTTTTTTTTTTGTCTTGTCTAACCTTAAAGGTTAAAAAGTGATATCTATTGTTTTAATTTGACTTTCTTGAATTGTGTGGTTAGCATCTTTTAAATGTTTACTAACTCTTCTTCTGTCACCCTGTCTATTCCTCTCATTTGACCATTTTTCTGTGGTGTCCCTCCACTGTTTTAATGATATATAATAGCACCTTTATCTGTGACAGATAGTAGGTGTTAATGTGTTGTGTGTTGCAGTTATTTTCTCTAGTGTTTTGTAGCTTTTGACTATATGTGTATATATTTGGACCATATAAAGTTTTAAATTTTTATGTAGGTAAGTTTCAACTTTTTATTTTGGCTTCTTATTTCTTTTCTTCTCCTCTCTTCTTTTCCCCTCCTACTTCTTCATTTGCTATGTTTAAAAGACTTCACCAATCCAACACTGTAAATATATTCTCCCAGGTGTTCTTCTAGCACTTTCATCGTTTAATTTTTCATATTTAAATCTTTTTTCCACCTAGAAGTTCTTTTGGTGAAAGGACTGAGGGTTATTTGTAATTAACTGAGCTTTATCTTTCTGCAGATGGTGAGCTAGTTTGTCTAAATATTTTAATACTCTTTCTCCTAACTCGTGTGAGATGCCACTCTTATTATGTACTAAATTTACTTAAATTTAATGTCTGGTAGGCCTCTTTCTCCTCATTGCTCCTTCTTTTTACAATTTTCCTGGCATTTTCTAGTATTTTTCTTCTTCCAGATGAGCTTAAGAATGTTTCTGGCAGATTACCCAAAATCCCGACATGATTTTTATTGTCATTACAGTGCTTTTATATATCAGTCAGTTTGGGAAGAACTAGCATGTTTATAATGTTGAATCGTCCTCTCTGTAAACAAGTTATATTGTGCATATAACTGTATATTCATTTTCTTTATTGTGTTTTATGCTTTTTTTAAGTTGAAGTATAGTTGATTTACAATGCTGTGCCAATTGCTGCTGTACAGCAAAGTGCCTCAGTTATACACATAGAGACATTCTTTTTATAATTTTCTTTTCTATTACGGTTTATTGCAGGAGATTGGATACAGTTCCCTGTGCTATACAGTAGGACCTTGTTGTTTATCTGTTCTACACGTAATATTTTGCATTTACCAACCCAAATTCGCCGTCCATCACTCTCCCTCCCCTCTCTTGGCAACCACAAGTCTGATCTCTATGTCTGTGAGTCTGTTTCTGTTTTGTAGATAAGTTTGTGTCATATTTTAGATTCCACATATAAGTGATATCATATGCTATTTGTCTTTCTCTTTCTGACTTACTTCATTTGGTATGATAATCTCTAGTTGTGTCCATGTTGCTGCAAATAGCATTATTTTGTTCTTTTAAGGCTGATTAGTATTCCATTGTATATTATGTACCACGTCTTCTTCATTCATGTGTTGATGGACATTTAGGTTGTTTCCATGTTTTGGCTATTGTGAATAGTGCTGCTATGAACATAGGGGTGCATGTATCTTTTTAAATTATAATTTTGTCTGGGTATATGCCCAGGAGTGGAATTGCTGGATCATATGGTAATTCTATTTTGAGTTTTATAAGGAACCGCCATAATGTTTTCCATAGTGGCTGCACCAACTTACATTCCCACCAACAGTGTGAAAGTGTTCCCTTTTCTCCTCACCCTCTCCAGCATTTGTTATTTGTAGATTTTTTAATGATGGCCGTTCTGACCGATGTTGAGCATCTTTTCATGTGCCTACGAGCCATCTGTAGGTCTTCTTTGGAGAAATGTCTATTAAGGTCTTCTGCCCATTTTTCAATTGGGTTGTTTTTTTGCTGTTGAGTTGTATGAGCTGTTTGTATATTTTGGAGATTAAGCCCTTGTCTGTCTTATCATTTACAAATAGTTTCTCCCATTCTGTAGGTCGTCTTTTTTTTAATGGCTTCTTTTGCTGTGCAAAAGCTAGTAAGTTTGATTAGGTCCCATTGGTTTATTTTTGTTTTTATTTCTATTGCCTTGGGAGACTGACCTAAGAAAACGTTTGTAAGATTTATGTCAGAGGATGTTTTACCTATGCTCTCTTCTAGGAGTTTTATGGTGTCATGTCTTATGTTTAAGTCTTTAAGCCATTTTGAGTTTATTTTTGTGCATGGTGTGAGGGTGTGTTCTAACTTCATTGGTTTGCATGCAGCTGTCCAACTTTCCCAGCACCACTTGCTGAAGAGACTTTTTCCCACTTTATATTCTTGCCTCCTTTGTTGAAGATTAATTCTTCAACAAAGAATTGTTGACTGTAGGTGTGTGGATTTATTTCTGGGCTCCCTATTCTGTTCCATTGATCCATATCTGTGTTTTTGTACCAATACCAAACTGTTTTTGATTACTGTATGCTTTTTGTTTTAAACCAGGTCCTGATCATTTCTTCTTAAAGATGTTATTAGACATTGTCTTTTTGTTTCTATCACGAATGGTCTCTTTTCTTACCATTATATTTTATTTCAGTGGTGTGCTTTGTAACTCTTGCCAGATTACAAGTATCCATGGAGATAGCTGGAGATGACTGGAGGCATGGTAGGAGCCAATTTCTTAAGGGCTTGAGACTTATGCTAGGAGCTTGAATTTTATCTTGAAAGCTCTTGAGAGATCCTGGAAGATTTTAGGGATGGGGTGATATAACATCTAACAGCTGACTTTTTTGGGAGGAGTGCCTGTCAGGTACTCTCTATAAATGTCATATTTTAATCATATCAACCTTGTTTTACAGATGATTTGATCATATTTACATTTTAGAACAACCATTTGGGTGCTAATGTGGAAGATGGATTCATAGGAAGCTTTTATGATGAGAGATTAGATTAGAATTGGTAAGGCCAGGACTTCCCTGGTGGTCCAGTGGTTAGGACTCCATGCTTCCATTGCAGGGGGCACAGGTTTGATCCCTGGTCGGGGAACTAGGATCCCGCAAGCCGCATAGCATGGCCAAAAACACAAAAACAAAAACAGAAACAAAAAAACCCCAAAACAAAACAAAAAAATAATTGGTAAGGCCTACACAGTAGAAATGGAGAGGGAGGGAAATATAAGTATAGAGGTAGAATCTGCAGGTTGCGTTGACTGGATGCAGAGTTGATGGAGAAGGAGTCATGGCTGACTTCCAGCTTTCTGGCCTGAGCAAGAGGTTGGAGATGTCCTTCCTGAGATGGGGAGACCTGAAAGAGGAGGAAGAGGAAGCTGTGGTGGGGGCAGAGTTGGAGGGGAGGAAAGATGAGTTGAGTTTTGGGTGTGTAGAATTACTGCTATAGTTTTTTTCTTTAAAAAGGAAAGAAAAATTTTATTAGAAAGTACAAAATGGAAAGTAAATTCTAGCTAAAATTCTAGTTTAAATGCTTGTATGAATTAATTTAAATTTCTTGCAACGTTTAGTTTTTAATTGACTGTGGGGCCTATTGGAGCTGAAATATATATTTTTTTGAGTGTCACCAATTTGTTCTGGTTCTCCTCTTATCTCTGTGACTACACATTGTCTCAGTCTTTTTTATGAACTGTTCTCCCTTTCAACCCCCAACCCCCAGTTGTTATTTTTTATTTTATTTTAAAATTTTCTTTATTTTCTTTCTTTATTTTTGGCTGCGTTGGGTCTTCGTTGCTGTGTGCGGGCTTTCTCTAGTTGCGGTGAGCAGGGGCTACTTTTGGTTGTGGTGCGCGGGCTTTCCATTGTGGTGGCTTCTTTTCTTGCGGAGCATGGGCTCTAGGCGCCCCCGGTCTTCAGTAGTTGTGGCTTGTGGGCTCAGTAGTTGTGGCTCGTGGGCTCTGGAGCACAGGGTCAGTAGTTGTGGTGCACAGGCTTAATTGCTACGTGGCATGTGGGATTTTCCTGGACCAGGGCTCGAACCTGTGTCCCCTGCATTGGCAGGTGGATTCTTAACCACTGCGCCACCAGGGAAGCCCTGTTATTTTTTACGTAAACTTTTAATTTTAGAATAGTTCTACATTTACAGAAATGTTGCAAGAATAGTACAGAGAGTTCCTGTATACCTGGCACCCAGTTTTCCTTGTTGTCAGCTTCTTAATAAAAATGGTACAGTTGTCACAACTGATGAACTAAAATTGTTACATTATTATTAACAAAAGCCCATTCTTTTTTTAAATTGAGTATAGTTGACATATAATATTATATTAGTTTCAGGTGTACAACAGAATGATTTGATATTTGTATACACTGAAAAATGATCACCACAGTAAGTGTAGTTACCATTCATCACCATACAAAGTTACAATTTTTTTTCCTTTTTAAAGTCCATTCTTTATTCTGATTTCCTTAGTTTTTACTTAATGTCCCTTTTCTGTTCCAGGACCCCATCCAGAATACCACATTACTTTTAGTCATCATGTCTCTTTAGGCTTTTCTTGACTGTGACAGCTTCTCAGATTTTCCTTATTTTGGATAATCTTGACAGTTTTAAGGAGTACTGGCCAGGTGTTTTGTAGACTGTCCTTCAATATGGGTTTGTCTCATGTTTTTTTCATGGATTGGCTGGGTTTATGGGTTTTGGGGAGAAAGACCACAGAGGTAAAGTGCTAGTTTCATCATATATCCAAGGTACATACTG
This sequence comes from Tursiops truncatus, assembly GCF_011762595.2. Lineage (NCBI taxonomy): Eukaryota > Metazoa > Chordata > Mammalia > Artiodactyla > Delphinidae > Tursiops > Tursiops truncatus. Next base: position 35,815,327 of record NC_047039.1, read on the forward strand.
TGAACATGACTCATCACTGTTGATGTTGACCTTGATCACCTGGCTGAGGTAGCATTTGCCAGATTTCTCCATATTGTGAAGTTACTCTCCCCCCACCCCCGCCACCTTTTTCCATCCTGTATGCTTCAGAAGGAAGTCGTATTCATCTTGATATCATCAGCATGAAGGCATGGTCTGGCACAGAGTAGTGTTTGTTGAACTTAACTGGTTCCCTGTTATTTTGTGAGTCTCACTAAAGTCCTGACAGATAATTTTCTCTGTTTTATCAATATGAAATAAAAATTAATGAATTTGAGTAACTTCCTGAAAGTCACACATTAAGTGGTCAAATTGGAATTTGAGCCCCGTCTTTCTGAATGCAAAGCCTGTGGTCTTTACCATTCTGGCTTCACAGAGACTTGTATTTACTTTGGCCATCTTCCCTAAGTACTTGTAATACAAAAGTGTCTATAGATAATGTGGTTAGATCCTTCGTATATGGAACTTTCATTCTCCTATAATTCATCTTTTCAATTTAAAGTTGTACTTTAGACTTCTTAGCGTTGAAAAGGGGAGACGTCTGTGCCCTGTATTGCTTGATCCAATTCCAATGGAATGTCTTCTTTTTAATTCCCTACAGAATTGTGGAGGGTGGGTTGCCGCAGGGCCATACTGGGAAAATGGATACCAGTTAGGATGCTATTACAGTAGTATGGGACTGGCTATATAATTTGTAAGACTCAGTGCAAAATGAAAACATAGGGTCCCTTGTCAAAAATTATTGAGATGGGAATTCCCTGGCAGTCCAGTGATTAGGTCTTGGTGCTCTCACTGCCAGGGCCCGGGTTCAGTCCCTGGTTGGGGAACTAAGATCCCGGAAGCCGTGCAGCACAGCCAAAAAAAAGATTATTGAGGAATTCGAGACAGTGACAGCAGAGCATTAAACCTAGCATGGGGCTCTTCTAAGCGTGAGACCCTGTGTGACTGCACATCACACAGCCATGAATCTGGCCTTGCCGTAGAAGTAGTAGGCAAAGAGGGCCCATATTAAAGCTGTGGGAGTAGGATTGGAGAATAGTGGTAACGCAAGATATTAAAGAGGTATACCTACAGGGATTGTTGATGATTGGATGTGATAGGTGAGTGGGTGGATAAAATATGGAATGTAAAGTTTCTGATGGGGTAATACTATTCACTGACACAGGAAATCAGAGGACCAGATTAGCTCTGAGGGGAAAATAATGAGTTCAGTTTTCAACATATTAACCGAGTGTGGATATTCAGGCAACACTTGGATATACAAGTATTCATAGAAAAAGAGCAGGAGGATACAATCAGAACTGATAGTACTTACTTATCTCTGATGTTGAGGATCAGGGTGGAGGGTGGCCACTGGGTGGGGACTTTAACCTTTTTTTTTTTTTTTTTTTTTGCGGTATGTGGGCCTCTCACTGTTGTGGCCTCTTCCGTTGCGGAGCACAGGCTCCGGATGCGCAGGCTCAGCGGCCATGGCTCACGGGCCTAGCCGCTCCGTGGCATGTGGGATCTTCCCAGACCGGGACACGAACCCGTGTCCTCTGCATCAGCAGGCGGACTCTCAACCACTGCGCCACCAGGGAAGCCCAACTTTAACCTTTTAAAGAAAGTATCCATGTATTTCTTGTATAACTGAGAAATATTTTTATTCATGAAAATCAAGTCACAAAGTATTATTGTGTTTGTAAGAGAAATGGATTGAATCTGAAAGCAAAAGTTTGCAAAAGTTTACACTAGTAAAAAGAGAGGCATTTATGAAAGAAATAGATTTGCAGCTGCATATTTTCTGTTGCCAGTAATACCATACACATGATTCAAAATAGGCTGTTAGTTTACTATTCTTTAATTTTTTTGTTGAGCACTCACAATCTATTGGTTGCTTTACAGGGTGTATAATTTAAAAAATGTACATAAAATTTTACTCTTAAGTTGTATCTCTGTATGATCTTAGGAAAATTACCAAGCTACTCTGAGTATAGTTTCTTTATTGGTAGAGACAAGACTAACTTTACTGGGAATGTGAGAATTAAATAGGATTATAAGTGAAAGTTCTTTGTAAACTCTAAATTTTGTAAATTCATACCCTTTAGCTCTGCAGCCTTCTTAGTGAGCCTCCCGTCTCCTTCCCAGTTCATCTCCAACAGCCTACCTTCTCAACTCCTTTTCTCACCACCTCCTGAACATCCCTTGTACTTTTCTGCTTCCTTAACTTTGGTCTCATTCATTTGTGTAATCAACAAGTGTGTATTGAGCATCTCACCCGCCTCGAGGCTTTGTTTAAATATCACCTTCTCAATGAAGCCTACAATGTCTACCCTATTCAAAATCACAATCTGCTCTTCCTCTTTAGCACTCCCAATCCCCCTTAACTTTTTTATATCACTTCACACTCATGACATAACAGATTACTTACCTATTGTCTCTTCCCGCTATACCCTCTTCCCAATAGAAGTAAAATTTCATTTAGATAGAGATTTTTGTCTGTTTTGTTTTATGATGTATCCCAGGCATATAGAACACTGCCTGGTACAGAGTAGGTACTCAATACAAGTTTATGGAATGAGTGAATGAATGAATATGCATTGTGCCAGACTTTAAGCCAGGCACCAGGTAGATAGTTGTGAAGAAGCAGAGATGGTTCCTGCCCTCATGGAACATCCAGCCTAGCACTGTAGTGGTTTTTCTGCCTGCTTGGGCTGCCCTCCTGCAGGAAATGTCAGTGACTAATTTCTGAGTTCAGAGTAGCCTTTCTGCTCAGCAGTGAGCAATTTTCAGATAATTTTGCTTTTAAGTCTTAAAAAAAATTCTGATAGAAAGGAAGAGGGGGGTGGAAATAGCAATGCATTTTCTTTAGTCATTCTAAGTTAAAAGTCAACAATTTTCCCCAATGCAAGGCAGAACAGTATCCTCTTTAAAGCGCCGGGCCTTATAGATTGTTGAAAGAGGTCATGGAGTATAGCTAGTTTACTTTTTCGTTCTTTCTTTCTTTTTAACCTGAAGAAAGATGGTTGTAATTTTTCATGCCATTGAAAATGAAAAGATGTGCAGTAAACATGTTTATTGCTGTCTTTTTGTAAATTGTGAAATGCTTCATCCATGAGATCTTGACCTATTTCTTCAGGTCCTCTATATGCAGTTGGTCAATATGAGTTTTTATATTGCTAGAACTCTTTTTTAAGAAAAGAGGGGAAAAAAGAGCTCAAATTGAGTGTATTTAAAAATAATCTGCTGACCCAGCACACATAAAACAATGCGTCAGCAGCTATTCTTTCTCTCACTCTGTTCTCATACAGGCAACCACACAATCCATGGACCGTCCAAGGCTGGGGGGCCTACCTGCAAGATGGAATAAAGAATTAAGGAATAACACTGCTGCGCAGGTATGCAACTGAACTAAATGATTTTTAATATCCCTTCCACATGGAGACTATTGATCTTGATAATTTAAACTCCCAAATCCTGTTTGCCCTCATTTATTTTAATAATCCAGTTGATAACATTTTGTGTACATATGTCTTCTAAATAACTATTTTAATTCTTCACCTCACTTTGCTATCAAATATCTTCTAACTTAAGTTTGATATTCCACCTTAATTTCTTTATCTGCATGTAAATTCTGATGTAGATATGAATTATTTTTGCCCATGATCTTTTTGTCAGAAAAAAATAGATGAAAGGAAACTCTTGTAGAGGTAGCCTCAATCTATTGTCAAATATTTCTGTGGTGTCCCATGAACTCATGATATGATGTAAAAAATTTACTCTGCCATATTTTTATTATTGTCTTGCACTAGATAACAACTTAACTTTGTTTAACAATTGTTGCATTGTGAATAAACTCTACAAGATCCTCAACAAAACAAAGAACAATACAAAATAAGAATTCAACTCAAGCAATGACCCCTATGCAAGGTCTCCTCTAATGCTTTTTTTTTTTTTTGCGGTACACGGGCCTCTCACTGTTGTGGCCTCTCCCGTTGCGGAACACTGGCTCCGGATGCGCAGGCTCAGCGGCCATGGCTCACGGGCCCAGCCGCTCCGCGGCATGTGGGATCTTGCCGGTCCGGGGCACGAACCCGTGTCCCCTGCATCAGCAGGCGGACTCTCAACCACTGCGCCACCAGGGAAGCCCTCCTCTAATGCTTTTGACTGATTTATAAGCCCTCTTGTGTGCTAACATCACCCTGTAGATACACTTCTATCATAGCATTTATGTAAATGTATATAATGTATTATAAACATTGATGCCAATGTCTTCTTTTAGAAAGTGTTCATAGACATTTCCAAGGATACAAGAAAAATCTCTGAAACAAAAAAATCACACACATATACACACACACACACACACACACACGCTGCCATAAATTAAAAGTGCAGAGAATGAAGAAATAAAAACATGGCTAGAGACAAAATAGAGCCAGGGACAAAGCTAAAAATGCAGATAGGAATGACTTTCACATTTGCTACAGCTGGGCCATGAATTTGTCTCTAAGCTGACAGCCTCATTGGTCCTACAATTCGTGGTGTCCATAGGTAAAAAACAAACCTGTTACTCTGGAGAAGTAAAACTATTCCCAGAATTGAGATCAGATTGGACTGTCTCCCAGGGATGCTTATGAAGAGAACATTGTGTTATAAGAGGAGCAGTGCCCTTGACAGCATCCCTGACAGGGTGTCTAGTTCACAAGGATGCCTCTTACAGCCTGATGGCAGCACACCAAAAAGGGATTCATGGGCTAAAGCACTTTTTCTGAGGTGGAGCACTCTCAGTGATCATGGCTTCGCAACATTTTATTTCTCACACCTAGTACAGTTATTGGCATATAGCAGGTGTCAAAAAGTATTTGTTGAGTGAATGTCAAATGGAGAAGACATAGTTCAAAGGCTCCCTCTAAAAGACCCCGCTGATTACCAAGACCTAACATCCTGCTCCCCAACTCTGCACCCCTTTTTAGCTATCAAGCGATACAGTTATGAAATATTTCTTCTACTGTTGGGGTAAATTGCCATTTCAATTTTAATATTAAACTTATCATGTCTTCTCCAAATATGGGAGTGAGGCTGGGCCATTTGTGTGTGGGTGTACACACTTGCTGGTGGTGGTAGTGGTAGTTTTGGGTCAAGAAGGTACTCATCAAACTGGGAGGTCAGTTTGCTAGTGACCTTCACAGTGCTACTGGCTTAGATCCAGACTCCCACATCCAGGCTGTTCTTCAGAGCAGAGGCAGAGTTGGTGATGGTGCCACATTGGGCCTTTGTCATTGGTCTGTGTGCTGAGCATAAGGAAGACCCAGTAACAAGTCACAGGGGCACTGGCATTAAAAGAGACTCAGCGCTGAGTTAGCAGCTCCTGACTCAGGGCTCCTTATAGTCCTGTAGGGTGACTGGGATTGAGCTGAGCTCACGGGTTGGAGTTCAGTCACTTTAGCTGGCAGAGTTAGAGGCTTGGGTTAGGCCCTGGTATAAGGGTTTTTCTTCCTGGTGTGTGTCACCATCTCTCATTCCTGTCTGTCATCTTCTTGTTGTCATTGACGTTTTAAAGGTGTTTTAGAGCAGGAACGCAGTCCCTCTGTGCAGCTTTCCACCTGCATAATCACAGGGGTGTCTTCATCATGATGAGGGAACTCTTCATCTTCTGGTGTGAAACCTTTCCTTGTTCTTGCTTCAACAGCAATGGCACTGCCAGGCCTAGAACAGGAAACTGGGAGGGGCAGTGCAGTGGCAAACAATATGGGCTCTGGAAGCTGACTCCCTGGGTTTGAATCCTGGCCCCGTGACAAACAAGTTACTTATTCCTTCTGTGCCTCAGTTTCCTCATCTGTAAAAAAAGGATAATAATGGTACCAAGTTCATAGGATTATTGTGAGGACTAAATTTGATGATACATGTAAATTGCTTAGAACAGTGCCTACATGTAGTAAACATTATATAATAATGTTTGCTCATAATAATAATAAAATAACAAGTATTACTGTCCTATTCGAACAGAAGAACTAATATAGCTAGTAAATCAACATAATATTGACTTACTAAAATATTGATTGAGTGCCTGCTATGTGGTAGGGTCTTTTCTAGGTCATTGAAACAATGTTGACCATGATAGACATAACCCTCATGGAGCTTACAGATGAATGGGGCCACAGACGTTAAACTGACAGTTACACCAGTATAATTGTACACCGGCATCTCTCTTATTACGGAAGTTGAACCTTGACCCAGGGTTCAGGCATTTTAGTCTTAAGAATTCCAACATACAGTAGAAACAGCACCTCTTATTTTTTTTTAAAAAAAGAGTGTTCTTGTTATCTCATGCTGTATGACAAAATGCCCCCCACATTGGTGGCTTAAAATAACAACAGTAATTTATTTGCTCAAAATTCTGCAATTAGAGCAAGGTTTATCAGAGATAGCTCATGTTTGTTCTGTGTGGTGACTACTGAGATTCCTCAACTAGGGCTGGAGGGTCCATCCAAGCTGGATCACTCACATACTGTCTGTTGGCTGGGAGCTTATCTGGGGTTGTTGACCAGGACCCCAGTATTCCTTCATAGGATCTCTTCATGTGGCTAAGTTGGGCTTCTCACAGCCTGGCAGCTGGGTTCTAAAGAGAAGCACGCCGAAAAGATAGGCCACAATGTGCAAGCACTTATCAAGGCTCTGCTCACATCCTACTTCTTAATATCCCTTTGGCCAAAGCCAGTTCCTTGGCCAAGACCAGAGTCAGTGTGGGAGGGGACTATACAAGGGCAAGAATTCTGAGAGGGGAGAATCAATAGGGTCTAGAAAAGTAATAGACTACCATAGAGAGAAAGACTAAATCTATATTTTCTAAAAAAATTTTTTGTCCTTTTTTCTCCTTAATCACATATGCCATATCCCCTATCTCTGAGACATCAGGGAGAAGTCACATATGTGGGAAGTGAGGTTTCTTCTGTATCAAAAGTCCTTTGGAGAGTGGTTAAAAACTTCTGTTACAGGCCATATAATTTAGGCCAATATTATTCTATGTTAAGTAGATGTTTTACTCATTGAAAGTATGGTGAAGAAAGAAAGTAAATTTAATTAAACTGTGTTAATTTGATATGCAGAGCTGGATCTTTGCTAGTGAAAAGAGTGACAAAGTAGGAGGGTCCCAGGGTTGTCTGAATAGTGTAAAAGTATAGACATACAAATTGGTTGTCAAGAGGAGCCAAACCACGGTCAGGAAAATGCCACTGGGCATCCAGTCTGAAGTATAGTGAGAAAGACAAATGGGAGAAATCGCAGGTAGGTCAGTATCTGAAGGGCACTGACAAGTTCAGGAGAGTAGAAGAGCTCAAAAGTGAGTCTGTGAAAGCTGAGTGTGTGCTGGAACTGAGCTCCCAGCACTGAAAGTTCCTTAAAGGGAGGGGCTGGGTCTGGCTTGTTGCCTTCTCTGTCCTCAACACCTAGCTCACTGCCAAATACAGAGGAGGCACTCCAAGCGGTTGTTGAATGGATATAGACATTGAGGTTTGAAGAAACTGCAGGTTGTAAACCATTCCCTCTCTTTAAGATCCTGGTGCCATAAAATAATTAGAATGACTCTTTAAAAATTATGTACCCTTTAAAAAATATGTCACTCAGGGCTTCCCTGGTGGCGCAGTGGTTGAGAGTCTGCCTGCCGATGCAGGGGACACGGGTTCGTGTCCCAGTCCGGGAAGATCCCACATGGCGCGGAGCGGCTGGGCCCGTGAGCCATGGCCGCTGAGCCTGTGCGTCCGGAGCCTGTGCTCCGCAGCGGGAGAGGCCACGACAGTGAGAGGCCCGCGTACCGCATTAAAAAAAAAAAATGTCACTCTGTGGTGGTTGGAGGTGGCAGGGCTCAAAAAGTCACTCCTCTGATTAAAATCCTTTGATGGCTTCCCTTCCCACCTAGATATCTACATGGCTTCCTTCCTTCTTTCAGGTCTGTACTCAAAAAAAGGCCTTCAACAATAAACAAAGTATCCTCATCACTTTCTATCCTGCTTTTTCTTTATAACATTTATCCCCACATGACTCGTATATTTCTTCTTTTTTAAAAAAATTTATTTATTTTTGACTGCGTTGGGTCTTCGTTGCTGCACGTGGGCTTTCTCTAGTTGCGGCGAGAGGGGGCTACTCTTTGTTGCGGTGCGCAGGCTTCTCATTGCGGTGGCTTCTCTTGTTGCGGAACACAGGCTCTAGGTGCGCGGGCTTCAGTAGTTGTGGCACGTGGGCTCAGTAGTTGTGGCTTATGGATTCTAGAGGGCAGGCTCAGTAGTTGTGCCACATGGGCTTAGTTACTCTGCGCATGAGGGATCTTCCCGGACCAGGGATTGAACAGTGTCCCGTGCATTGGCAGGCGGATTCTTAACTACTGCGCTACCAGGGAAGTCCCTATCCATATATTTCTTTTTTATGGCCTGCCTCTCCCCACTAGATTGTAAGCTCCTTGAAAGTAGAAGCTTTGTTTTGTTCACTGTGGTATAGGCCCTGGCACCTAAAACAATGCCTGACATGTAGAAGCTGCTCAAAAATACTTGAATGAATGAAAAAAATGTACCAAGCAATGGAAAGCTAGAGCTTCTCTGATTTCATCTGGCTATAGGCCAAGACCCTGGAGAATCTTGGCCTCTAGTGGGATGCAAGTGTCCATGTGGGCTCCTAAATCCATGTCCCTCCTACTTGACCAGAGGGAAGAACTGATCTTGACAGTGCCAGGAGCCCAGGCCCTCCTGTTCTGGAGTTACTGTTAACTCTGTGTAATTGTGAGGTTGAGGGCCTGGATAGTACAGGATTCATATGGTTTGGGAATGGTACCAAGGGCAGCTGCATCAGTCTTTAAGTTAGCTAGAGTACTTTTCCAGCTTCCAACCAGAGAACCTTGACTGAATGGGTTCAATAAATTGAAAGAAACCCCCTGTGTTGGGTATGTGGATAGGCAAGGAAAAAGTGGTAGATAGGATTATGAGGGATAGATAACATCTCATTCAAAAGTAAGACTAAAAGTTACTGAGTTTAGTCAGATTTGTGTTTTGAAATATTTTCTCTAGTTGCATGTAAATGGATTGGAGGGGGCTGGAGTGAATTAGGGAGAAAATAAGGAAGAACATTCCAGAGGAAATAGCATGAACATCAAGGAATGCAATAGAGTATTACAGCTGCGCCAGGGCTTAGCAGGGATAGTTCATCTATCTCTCTAGAGTACTGAGGAGGAGGGGATGGAAGGGTAAGAAGTTCAGCATTGCTCATATAAGGCTGGCAATGAAGAGATGATAGAAGGTAAGCAGGATAAGTTAGAATTAGTATGTTTATAAGAAATTTCAGAAGAGACCACCACAACATCTGCAATTTACACAAATAAGAATTGATGAATTGAAATGAAAGTTCTAACAGGAACCATCAATGGTATGAATGTTAGTCCTTGGGATTACAGTGACGATCCCCTAAACTCTTGCAAAGTTAGATTCTTGAGAGAGTTAAGCTATGAAATCAACACATAGTGGGAGAGGTTAACTAGTATTGAAAGTAGGAGTTGAAAACAATAAAGTGTAAATTATAGGTGGAAAATTTTAAAGTAAATTGCAGGGTATAGTTTATGGATACATTAGCATGTTTACTCTGTGATATATAGAACAGAACTTCTCTACTGGTGCGCCAATTATGGGTGTGACTCTAAGAATTTAAAAAGATTATCATTAAAAACTTAATCAGAAATGACATAGCTATTTCGCCATGAAACCTAATGTCAAAAAGGTAATATTCACAGAAACATGGTCAATTTTCTCATGAAAAATTTTAAAATATTTTATTTGGATATTTAGCCAGAATCAATGTTATTTTCTCAAATGGTCTATTTTAAATTTTTATCACATATAATTATAAAGAAAATATAATGATTTTTTTAAACCAAGTTCCTCATAGACCTTAAGGTGACCCCAGTATGATTCGCATATATAATTTTATCTTTGTGCCATGACATCAAAAAGTTGGGAAGCAGTAGGAGTTACTAACTTACCTAAAAAAGAGAAATAGAATATCATTAGAAAATATTTAGGGACTTCCCTGGTGGCACAGTGGTTAAGAATCCACCTGCCAATGCAGGGGACACGGGTTCGAGCCTTGGTCTGGGAAGATTCCACATGCCGCGGAGCAACTAAGCCCGTGCACCACAACTACTGAGCCTGCGCTCTAGAGCCTGTGAGCCACAACTACTGAGCCCGTGTGCCACAACTACTGAAGCCCGCGTGCCTAGAGCCTGTGCTCTGCAACAAGAGAAGCCACTGCAATGAGAAGCCCACGCACCGCAACAAAGACTAGCCCCTGCTCGCTGCAACTAGAGAAAAGCCCGCACGCAGCAATGAAGACCCAATGCGGCCATAAATAAATAAACAAACAAACAAACAAATTAATTAAAAAAAAGAAAATATTCAACAGGAGTGTATAGGTTGTATTCCCCCAGAAGCATACACAAGGCAAGGATTTGAGTGCAATTAGTTTGTTTAGGAGATGATAGCAGGAAGGATCAGTAGGGGAGTGGAGAAGTGAGACAGGGATGGGAGGGAAGTAGTACCCGTGGGTTAATGCACAGGTTACCCCTCTAGACAACTGGGGCTGGAGAGCCTCTGGGAGACAGAGTAGTGTATGCTTCAAAGTTGTTTTGCCCCAGGGGTGTGGAAACAAGTTTACCCATTCACTTCTTTACATCATTTTCACTACTGCTCCCAGGAGTGTAAATCCCATCCCTTCTGGCCTGTATGCAGTCAGAGAAGGCTCTTGGGGCCGGAGGAAGCCTTCAGGCAGAGTCGTAGGTACTTGCAGTGAGAAGTTTTTGGATATGTGAAGGATGCAACTACATGTATAGCTCACTAGGTTTTGGTCCTATCCCCACTAAGTGACTTTTGTTATTTGCCATCTGACCTAGGTTGGCCTACAGAGAAGAATATGTCTTGTCTTATCCAGTTGCTACTGCCTCCAAAATAGCTCTTAAATCAGTCCACTTCTGTATTCTTGTCCAGGCTGCCAACATCCTTTGTGCTACATCAGTAAACTCCTAACTGCTCTCAGCCTTTCTGTTCTCATCCTCCCTTCCAATCTGTTCTTCTTCACAGCAGCCACAGTGATCTTCATAAAATGAGAATCAAATAATGTCACTCCCTGGCTAACTCTTTAGGGTTTTTTCATTGACTATAGGATGAGCTTACATACAGTTCCTGAATGGTTTACTATCTGACCCTCGCTCATATATCACCGTTTTCCTCTTACGAACTACTCTTGAGCTCCACTGGATTTCTGTCATGCCTGAAAGAATATGCTAAAAGCCCTACTGTAGGGCTTTTGTACATGCCCTTTCCTCAGTCTATATTATAGACCTAGAATATTCTTCTACCAAGTCTTGTCTGTTTCATTTTCATCTTTCTGGACTCAGTTTAATTGTCCTTTCCTTAGATAGGTCTTTCTTGACACCCCTCCCCAACCCCTCCCACTCTACCCTCTCTCCTGCAACAAACAAAATTTCCTAGCTATATTTTCTCTCAGAACTCTGTATTTTTCCTTTTGAGAAAATCTCTGAACCAGACCACTGCAGCCTCCCCAGGTTGGTCCTCTGGCTCCAACAGCCTTACCCTTAGACCAGGAGTCTCAAAGTATCAAAGAAAGAAGGGCCTTTAAGGGACGGGACAGATTATGTAAATGAGTGGGTGGAGACAATGGCAACTAGAGAGCACTTGGCAGCCACTCCAGTTCCAGCTGTTTGTTGCCAGAATTTGCTGGATTTCTTTCCCAAGAGACCAAGAATCCTGATTTTCATGCAAGATTTTCTAATTTCTAACTGTTATAATTAAAAAAAAATTACCCCCCCTGAGCAAAATAGCCAAAACAATCTTAGAAAAAGGAAAAAAAAAAAAACAAAGTTGGAGGTCTCACACCTCCTGATTTAAAAAGTTATTATAAAGCTACAGTAATCAAAACAGGGTGGTACTGGACCAATGGAATAGAATAGAAAGCCCAGAAGTAAACCCTTGCATATGTAGTCAAATGATTTTCAACAAGTATTCCAAGACCATTCAATGGAGGCAAGACAGTGTTTTCAACAAATTGTGTTGGGAAAACTGGATATCCACATGCAAAAGGATGATGTTGGATGCTTACTTTATACAATATATTAAAAAAAAACTCAAAATGGATCAAAGACCTAAATGTGAGACCTAAAACTGTAACACATAGGGGAAAAGCGTCCAATGATTTCTTGGATATGATACCAAAAGCATAGGCAGCAAGAATAAATATAGATAAATTGGACTAGATCAAAATTAAAAACTTCTGGGGCTTCCCTGGTGGTGCAGTGGTTAAGAATCTGCCTGCCAGTGCAGGGGACATGGGTTCGAGCCCTGGTCTGGGACGATCCCACATGCCGCGGAGCAACTAAGCCTGTGCACCAGAACTACTGAGCCTGCCCTCTAGAGCCTGTGCTGCACAACAAGAGAAGCCACCGCAATGAGAAGCCTGCGCACTGCAACGAAGACCCAATGCAGCCAAATAATAATAATAATATTAATAATAAATTAAAAACTTCTGTGCAGGGCACAGTTGACAGAGTGAAAAGGCAACCTACGAAATGGGAAAAAATATTTGCAAGTCATATATGTGATAAGGGGTTAATATCCAGAAGATTAAAAGAACTTCTACAATGCAACAACAATAAAATAACATGATTTAAAAATGGGTAAAGGACTTGAATAGGTATTTCTCTGAAGAAGATATACAAATGGCCAAAAAACATGGAAAGATGCTCAACATCGCTAATCATTAGAGAAATGCACATCAAAGCCACAGTGAGATATCACCTTACCTCACACCCATTAGGAGGACTGCTATTAAAAGAAAAAAAACCGAAATAAGAAAATAACAAGTGTTGGCAAGAATGTGGAGAAATTGGAACCCTTGTACACTGCTGGTGGGAATGTAAAATGGTGCAGCCGCTATGGAAAACAGTAGGTGGTCCCTTAAAATATTAAAAACAGAATTATGAATCAGCAATCCCAATTTTGGGTATATATACAAAATAATTGAAGGCAGGATCTCAAAGAGATACTTGTACAACGATGTTCACAGCAGCATTATTCATAATAGCCAAAAGGTGGAAGCAGAGGAATAGTGTGGTGTATACATGCAATGGAATGTTTTTTAGCCTTGAAAAGGAGAGAGGTTTTGACACTTACAAGTGAATTAACCTTGAGGACATTATGCTAAGTGAAATAAGCCAGTCACAAAAAGACAAATACTGTATGATTTCACTTACATGAGGTATCTGGAGTGGTCAAACTCATTGTAACTTAAAGTAGAATGGTGGTGGTTGCCAGGGATTGGGGGCGGGGGAAATGGGGAGTTGTTTGAGTTTTGGTTTTGCAAGATTAAAAAGTTCTGGGAGGCTTCCCTGGTGGTGCAGTTGTTAAGAATCCGCCTGCCAGTGCAGGGGACACGGGTTCGAGCCCTGGTCCGGGAAGATCCCACATGCCGCAGAGCAACTAAGCCCGTGCGCCACAACTGCTGAGCCCGCGTGCCTAGAGCCCGTGCTCTGCAAAAAGAGAAGGCACCGCAATAAGAAGCCCGTGCACTGCAACGAAGAGTAGCCCCCACTTGCGGCAACTAGAGAAAGCCTGTGCGCTGCAACAAAGACCCAATGCAGCCAAAAAAAAAAGTTCTGGAGATAGATTTTACTACAATGTGAATATTCTTAACACTACTGAACTATACACTTAAAAACAGTTAAGACGGTAAGTTTTATGTTATTTGTATTTTGCCACAATTAAAAATTGAAAAAAAAATTTTATTTGAAAAAAACAAACCAAACAAAAAAACTCCAAAACTCTGAGTATACTAACAAAACACATTTATCACAGTGTGGTTTGAAGCCTTTGCCTTCCATCAATGAATTTCAAATCTAAGCATGTACAATATTAGGATAACCTGGTGGGCTTGTTAAACATATTGCAGGGCCTCGCCCCCCAGAGTTTCTGAATCAGTAAGCCTGGGGTGAGGACTGAGAATTTGCATTTCTAACAAGTTCCCAAGTGTTTTGAGGCTACTCCTACTGATCTAAGGATTATATTTTGAGGGCTACTGCATTAGATAATACCACAGGCTTATTCTCTATTAATCTCTATATATGTGTTTGTGATAAATCTTTGGCTTTGGAGTCCTTGAAAATTTTGTGCCTGCCATGCCCCGAAGCCGTGCATTATGCCATGTGGCCCTGCTTCTTGGGCCGGTAGTATGCTATAGAGAAATGGCTAGACCTAATAGGCTGGACATTTTTGCACAGTATATGTTGAATAATCCAACTAGACCTAATAGGCTGCCCAATTTTGCACAATATATGTTGAATAATCCAATTAGAATAATCCAATCCAGTTTTGAATGCAAGACACAACATAGGCAGGTCAGGTTGAAGTAGAGGCTAAGAGAAGCTTAATTCTGAGGAAATAACTGGTCAGGTCACCAGAACACCCACTCTTTACCTCGAGCAATGTGAACCACATTCTACTGCCATGAGGCCTGCGTGGCTGCTGAGAAGCTTCCTGTGCTCCTCCACTTACTGGTGTGACCCTAATATAAACCTGCATCTTCTCTGCTAACAACTGCCAAGTCTCCCTTCCGTGTTTCCTGGAAGATCCTCCCACTCTGTTTTTATAGCTCTGATATCGCCATCATACCATTGAGTCTCTGCTTTTCTTTGGAAGGAAACAATATTCCAAATGAGAGAGGAGTTTTTCCATCTGCCAGAATGCCTTCGAATAATTGCAATATATGACTCTTAGGGAACATCCTGGAATTGCCGTAAAAATTGGTAAACACACTTCATTCCAGCATCCTGCTTCTCCCCTCCCTGACTGCCCCTCAGCCAGTTCATTTAGTGAAGACAGCATTAAAAAATCTTAGCAGGTTTCTCCGCTAAGGTTTCTCCCCTCCAGTCCTTTCTACCCCAGAATAGGAGAAAGCAGATTGTAGCTTTGAAAGGGGGCGGCCACAAGCAGCTACTGTCTACAGCGCAAAAGGTGGCCTTAAAAGTAGTGAGCTTTTCCTTATGAAGGGAATGTCAGAGGCTGGACGGCTGCCTAGAAACGGCCACCGAGAGAAGAGCAGCCTGAAGTCTCTCCCATTTCAGAAACTAAGAGGTGGTGATGGGGTAGCAGCTCTCGCATAGACAGATGCTGAGAAAGCTCGTCCTCTTTGGGATAACTGCCAAGATCCAAACTTGGACCGTGGCCCAATACAGGTCCAAGTGGGGCGGGCACTTCCGGATCCGGGCATCGGGCGAGATCCTGTCAGCAGGTAATCACTGGTTGCTCTCCAGTCTGTCTCGCGACGTCATCCCACAGCGCCGGAAGTGGAGGAGTAACGTGAGCTTGTCAGCCTCCGCCGTTTCTAGGTAAGGCGGTTATCGGCCTACCTCTTCTGCCTGCCGGGTTGAGAGCCGTGGGAGTGGGCCTCAGGTCGGGTCCGCTGTTGCCTGTTAGGTGATGTGCCCTGAATAACGCTCTCACGGCTTCTTTCCCGGCAGGCGTTGCAGCATCCTCCGGCTCCAGGGCTCTAGGGCTCTGGGCTGCCCATTTCCCGTCTGCCGTGTTTTGGCGGCGCTCATGTTGGCCTCCGTCCCACTTCGCGTTCGTTCACCTGTGCCCCTGACACCTGTACCTAGCTTGGAACACAAGCAGAGGAAAGATTAGAGAATGGGCACTGTCCAACCCAAGGAGGCGGCGCAGCCTGTCAGGAAGGACATTGTTTTCTCCAGAAACGCTGCATGAGAGGAACTTGAGGGCCCTTCACAGCGTCCTCAACAGGCCTTACACGAAGACCAGAAGAAGCAAGCCTTTTCTCATGCAGACCAGTGATAGCGGTTCAACAAAGCAAGGATATAATTTCTATGTGGAATTAATGTGGTCCAGGTTTGGAGCCTTTTGAGAATTTGATTTATATTGGGCGTCATTAGAACACTTGAGACAGGACTCTTCACGTGGGAAGACACAACAGATTTGTGCCCTTTCACCTTAGTTGTGCTCTCGGATGATCTTTTTACATTTCCTTAGCTCCTGCTTTCATCCTACCTTCACTATTAACAAGAATGATAGTAGTGTTGAATGCTTGTTTTTTGCCAGATACTGAACTTTTTCTTCTTAATTTAGCCCTTGTGACAACGCTGCGGTGTAGAGCACTAATTAATATCGTTTTACAGCTGAAGAAATAAAAGACTTAGCTTAAATAACTGGCCACAAGTCTCACAGTCCGTAGGTGGTGGAGGCAAGATTTGAACTTGAGCAGTTGGATTTCAGAGGCTTGGATGTTATCCACTATTTTATATTGATTTTCCTCAACTGTTTATCAAGTTCCCAAACACCTTACTCTATTGTTGTCTACTATTTTAGGGAGAAAATTGAGGTTGTCAGGTGGGCTCTCCCTCAGATTTCTGCCTCTGCCTTCCCTTCATACAGTCATCTAGCTTTACACCTATCTTTACCTTTCCTTCAGTATCAGAGGATGAGCTGTCTCCTGATCAAAGCAATTTCCTTTATTTTTGCTTCTGACCTTTCTTTTATACTTTCACCTATGAGACCTTGTTTTCATTTGTCTTTTGTGCCCTTGTCTATGTCCCAGTTATGTATAAACAAGGTCAGGTTTCTCATATCCATGTGTGTGTCATCACCCCACCCCCCACGCTCCCAAGCCAGAAAGAAAGAAAAAGTTCCTAGTGATCCATCTTCCTTTGGCTCTCATCCAGTAACTCTCCCCCTCTCATCCAAACTTTTAAAAGAGTATTCTAAATTCTGTCTCCAACTCCACCTGCTGTTCCTTTCTGCAGTCTAGCTTTCAGATCTGTCATTCCCCTGAAATTTTATCCTGTAGTCACTAGTGATTGATTATCAAACCAGATAGACATTTTCAGTCATTACTGGATTCCTTTGCTGCTTTTGAAACTTGATGATACCTTTCACTCCCTACTCCTTTGCTTCTCAGGACAATACACTCAGCTGATTTATTCAACAAACATGTACTGTGATATAGAGATGAACAAGTCAAAGTGCCTCCTTCCTTTAAAGAGCTTACGTTCTGGCTGTTTTTCCATGTGCCTCTCTCACCAGTCATTTCTCCTGTGGATAGTCTTCTTCCTCCTCTCCTAAAATGTTGGGTGTTTACAAGGCTTGTGACTTTGGCCCATTGTTCTTTTCGTTCTGTACACACTGCCTAGGTGAGCACATCAACTAGCTTGGTTTTAACTCCCTCCTGCATGCTCCCAAATCGAAGTGTCCGCTTAGATCTCCTCTGAGTTTCGTGCTCACCTCTGACTACCCTGGACAGCTCTGCCTGCGAGTCCCACAGACTGTTCAAATTCTGTCTTCTCTGAACTTACTCTTAGCACATCCATCACTAAATCTTGTTGATTTTGCCCCCTAAATATTTCTCAAATCTGTGCTCTTTTTTCCATCTCTATTATTGTCTTACTTTGGACCTTCTTTGATCTGAAATATGATGGCCTTCTAACTGGTATCCCCCCCTCTAGTCCTGTATCCGATGTTACCTGTTCTCCACACTACCTACCCTCCTCCCCCAAATGATCTTTGAAAACACATCTGACTGAGTCAAAGTCCTGCTAATAATATTTAAGGGGATCTGTCTGTTCATTCATACAATCTTTTCTCTCATTCAGCAAATATTTATTGTTTACTAAATTGCAAAATCCATTAGAGCTTCTAACGTTTGAGCTTTGCAGCTGGTCACCCAGGGCTCTGCTTCATCTGGACCAGCCTGCATCTCCGTCCTCTTTTTTTGCCTCATACTTAGGTTGCAGCAGTCCTGAACTGCTTCTTCATGTGCACTGTGCTGTTTCTTTGTGCACTGCCCTTGCTGTTCCCTTTGACTGGAATCTTCTCTCTGATTCCTTTCTCTTCTTCCTGCTCCTCACCTAATTAGGCTGCCCACTTTCACCTAATTAACCCAGTTAATGTATAGGTCTCATTTTAGGCCCACCTCTTATTGGAAACCTTCCTTGACACTTCCTTTCTCCAAGTCTAGGTTGGATACTCCAGCTTTGTGCTCCCACAACACCCTTTGCATAGACCAATCATTATACTTTCCACATTTGTTACAATTGTTTTTGAGTCTCTCTCCTCCACAAGACTCTGAGCCTTTTGAAGGCAGGTATGATGTATAATACCTGCATCATACAATACAAGTGAGATGTGTTACCTCCTTATTCCCAGCACCAGGGTGGCATAAGGTACATGGTAGACATGCAGTAATTTTGATTGAATGATCAAATGACTGAAGACAAAAAGTATATGATGTAGTGATTACGAACCCATTCTCAGGAGTTCCCTGGTGGTCTAGTGACTAGGATTCTGGCCTTTCACTGCCGTGTCCTGGGTTCAATCCCTGGTCGGGGAACTGAGATCCTGCAAGCCATGCAGTGTGGTCAAAAAAACCCCAAACAAGACAACAACAGCAACAAAATAACCCGTTCTCTGGAATAATTCAAATCCTATCTCTGGCACACATTGGCTGTGTGACTTGAACATGTTACTTTTCTTTTCTAAGACTTAAATTTTCCTTAGAATGAGAGTTGTGAAGATTAAATGAGATGATGTAAGTAAGACATTTAGCAAGTGCCTAGCACATGGTATGCACTTGATAAAAGTATGCTGAAGACCAGCAGATCCAGAAGTACAAGACCAGACCTAGCCTAGGCCAGTGACTTCCAGAGATCCTTCCTCCGAGTTTCCTGAATGGATGCAGTCTGTTTACAAGGAGATTATAATCTCATTTGGCCAGTGGGATTACATCCATATTTCATTTTCAGAGAAGGTAAATCCGACCACACGCAATAACAAGATGTAGAGAAGAGAAGAGGAGATGTAGAGGAGAGAAGGCTCTGTGAAGGCCTCAGGGAGGAGGTGGGACTTGGAGGTTGAGAAGAATTTTTTGTTTTTTTAGGAGGAAGGGAAGAGTATAATTCAGTACCAGGAGAGCATATTCATAATGACTTACTTGGGAGACCTGATGTAGTATGTTATACCTGAAGGATGTATGTGAGGGGAAGGAAGGAGAGAGAGGGATGGGTAAATGGGACTAGTTTTATGAAAAGAAGTGGGAGGTGAAATAAGTAACCTCTGTGGGGTTAAAGTATGAGTCTCAACTTCAAGCCTGAGGGATTTGGGATTGATCAGGGCTGTGCTGGACATTATGGTAGCCCTCAGCCACGTGTAGCTATCGTAACTTTAAGGTAAATTTTAAAAAAGCTAAGTAAGAAATTTAGTTCCTCTGTTGCACCAGCTACATTTCAGTTGCTTGATTGTCACATGGTGGCTACGTTAGTGTTTAGAACACTTATATCATTGCAGAACATTCTTCTGGACAGCGTGTTCCAGGTTACCAGATTTCTGGCCTTGTGCGGCCCATCAGATCACTTGGGTCCCTTAAGAAATAATCAGAATTTCTTTCTGACCAGTCCCTACAACTCTGGAGTGAAAAGTGTGGGGCTGAAAAGTAGAGAATTAGGATTTACCCACATAAATGTGGAGATGGGGTTGCTCAGAGAGAGTAGCAAAGCACCCCACGTAAGAGGAGCTAGAGGAGGGGAGAGAGAAGGAAGGCAGGAGAACCTGGATAGGATTATTATCTGGTCATTCACTTGCAAATATTTATTATATTCTTGCTGTATGCTAGGTATTAAGTGCTAGGGGTATAGTGGAAGGAAAAATGGCCTTGACTTCTGCTGTCATAGAGCTTGCAGTTTATGGAGTTTTACTGGATGAGTTATATTGAAGATTCAGGAACATCCATCCTTATGTGCTCCCCATATTCTAAAATGCTTCATTCCTAGAAGTTGGAATTGAAGGCTGAAATGGGCGAAGATATTGCTTAAGGCTAGTTACATAAGCATCCTGTAGTCACTGCTTCAGTTTCTCAAGGTGTAGTAAATAGAAACATTATAACTTCAGAACTTTAGAGGGAATGAAGCATGTGAATGTATGTTTGTGTGGGGCAGGAGGGGTAGGTCCTATTATCCTGCAAAAGTCAGCCATGCTCTCAGCTGTCCTCTGGATTCCCTCCTGTCCCTGCTATCCAACTGTTCTCTTTTCAGGCTTCTTTTATTATTACTGTGAGTAGTCAGTCACCAGATGACTTATTTCCCAATGCTTGATGAAGACATACTTCATTTCTCAGTCCATTACCTGCTCATTCATCAGTTTCCAGCAAGAGCAAACATGCCCCTCTGAACACATAGTGTTTAGAAGTGGGACTTGCCTGTAGCACCATCATCATTTGAGGCTCTGGGTTTAGGATTTTAGATTTACAGCTGACTCTTCATGCTCTTGCATCAGCTCCCTCACAAAGGAGTTGCGTTTTAGACCTAACTCTGGCCCACATTAAATTTATTAAATGACTCATCTCTGACTCTAGATTTCTCCACTCCAGCCTGCCTATACACAGCATCATTTCACCTCACTCTGCAGCTCAGACCCTGGCAGTTGTCTCCTATGGATTGTTAAATCTCCACTTTTTGGCCTAGTGTTCTTTCAACACCTTTGCCTTCTTTGGGTGACTCTCTGGGGCAGCTCCTCTGGGTTGGCCAACTAAGGTCTGCTTCTCACCCCTCACCCATGGCTTGTCATTGCTGAAATCTGTACCGTCACTTGTGCTTTTTGAAGTGGGATGTCCACTCCCACTCCTTTTCTTTCTTATCAGTCCCCTTGGCTCTTGGCTTTTTCTACTGGGCAGTTTCCAAAGCCTTTCCTGACTGATCCTATTTCTGTGACTGCATGTCTTCAGCACTCATTTGCTCACTCTGCTTTGCGTTATTCTGTCTTTGCAGATGGTAGTGAAACTCTGATTTTGAAAAATCTGGTTTCTTTTCTCTCCCCTTTGGATACAAAGCTTGTGCAGAGCGGCTGATTGAGTGTTGCCTTGCCTGCAAGGGGTGTTTCGCAAGGAGAGGGTATTTGAGGCTTGAGCATTAGTAGGCTTCTGGAGTCTAGGGAGGTGTCCCAAAGATCTAGTCTGTCCCTCCCACAGTTCCCTGTTCTGCCCCTAGGTGATCTCATCCTCTCTTTTTACCCTAACTTCTGTGACATGTTGATGCTTCTCATATATATACATTCAGTTAAGGACAGATACTTCCTTTTTGTGTCAGAGCTGGTCATAATTCTTACAACTTTAACAACCTTGTGGCATTTACCTTTATAAGCCCCTGATTCTTTCTCTCCCCTGAAACACTTTGTTTTACTCGAAACTGTGTCTCCTGAATTGCAATTCCCAAGACTCCAAATAACGCACTTTATAGTCTCAAAAAATACACACACACACACACACACACACACACACACACACACACTTTCAGTCCCTTCCCCTCCTTGAGCTTCATACCCGTATATCCTAGTGTGACTCTAGGATCTTCTGCAGGCAACTTAATCTAATTGCGTTTCAATCTGAAATCATCTCTTCTTCGCTTATCATTTATCCCTAAATTATGTCTCCAGTGTATTCCTCATTTTGGGTAATGAGTACTTCCAAATTAGAAACCTTCACTCCCTTGTTATTCCCCAAATGCAGTCAGCAATAAGTCTACCTTCACAATTTCTCCTGGCTCTTTTTCCTCTCCATCCTCTTTCTTCAGGCCTCGTCCCTCTCCCGAATTTCTTCTCTTTCTCTTCTACTGATATCCTACATGACCATAAAAGTTGTTTTACAAAAGAATATCAGACCCTCCAGTAGTGTTGTGCAGGTTGTGTATTGCACAAAGGTGCTGCATTCACACTTTAGAAATTGTAGGTTTGTATATTTATTATGACTATCTTCTGGCAGATGGCAGTAAAATGTGTTGTTCTAACATCAGTATGTTTTGACAGTTAAGGAATGGAAACCTTGATGCCTATGGAGAACATCCTCTGTTCTTATGTCCTTAGCTCTCTGCCAGGCAAGCTTCTCACCCTTTAAAACTGAGCGTGAATATCCCTTCCTTGTGAAGCCTTTTTTGATGCTCCCTACAAGAGTTAGTCTTTCCTTTCCCTGGGCTAAGGCCATATTTGGCTACTCCCTTCTTATAGTAGATATTACATTATGTTGTAATAATTGATATATGAGTCTGCCCCATTGTACTCCAGGCCCCTGAAGGCTAGGGACAATGTTTCATCATTCTTTGATCCTCAGCAGGTAGCTTAATGTCCAGCACATAGAGTATATCAATAAACATAACAAATATTTGATTACATAGCATGACTGAGGCACAGAAGTAAATACTTTACCCATATTGTTTTATTTAATCCTCACAACACCTTCATGAGTCCTGTCATTATCACATTTTACAGGTGAGGAAATTGAGACTAGGGAGGTGAAGTCACTTGCCTCAAGACGAACAGCTGGTAAATGGCATGTGTGGTGGTGCTGGGGTGTGGTCCTGGAGGACCTGTGCTAGTTTTTCCAGCGATTCTCTTGTGTTTTGTCTCTCAGACTAATGATGCGGGTGTGCTGGTTGGTGAGACAGGACAATCGGCACCAGCGAATCAAACTTCCACATTTGGAAGCAGTCATGGTTGGGCGCAGCCCCGAGACCAAGATCACTGACAAGAAATGTTCTCGACAGCAAGGTAACTGGTCATAGGATTGTGGAGATTACCATGTTTGGTTCCCTCAGATGGTGATATAATCAAAGATGTACATTTCCTGGATGGTACTGATGGAAAACCTTTTGTGTGCCATAAACAAAACTCAGGAACTGAGCTCTTTTAGCCAGTGCTAGGGCCCCATGCACTCCTGACTCCACCCTCTGAAAGTGGTTAATATCCAGTGTTGGGAGCAGGCAGGTTCTATCCTGTACTATGGGTTGGTGGAACTGAGTTCTGCACTCTGCTTTGCCCAGGGAGATTCCTCTTTGGGCAGTGAGACAATTGAATTCTGGGATTTCCAGTTTGGAACCATGCCTGAGAAGTGATGGGATGGTTTCGTCCTTTACATTTTGCCACACACAGAGGGTGGTATCTTTAAAAGACTATGACATCTAGCTCTTGAAATGTCTTTCATGGGATTTAATGAAATGAAAGTCCTTAGGAAAAATCTTTACCATGTACCTCATTTTTTACCTGTAAACTCCAGACATGCTCACTGCTACCAGGCCTCCCCCTGCAGTGTGTTTGCCATGGTTCCTAAGGCTTGGAGTCTGCAGCACTGATTATGGTTTTTCCCACATGAGTTAATCTAAATGGGAAAAAGAAAAATGCCATGCTTGAGCTGGCTAAGCCAAACATACAGAAGCAGACTCTACTTCTTGCTCTCTGTCTGCCTTGTCACAGCAGCAGCTGTAGGGATGTGTATGTCAGCCTGTCCAGAGGCTTTTTGTTCACGTATCTGAACACAAGTATTTAGTGTTACTTCTTCCCACACATGCTCAGACTGTTCTGTCCCTGCAATCCTTTTTCTAGAATATTCTTTCTACTCCTCCTACCCAAGGCCAGCTGAACTTCAGTTTTCCAGGAACGTATCTTTTAACTTTTTCTCTGTTGAAGGCATCTGATGGTTTCATACAATAGTGGAAGTCTTGATTTAATCCTGAGATATAAGAGCTTGTGAGAGAAATGGGTCCCCTTTCCTGACTGCAGAGTCTGTGATCCTGAGTGGGCCAAGGGCTCTGGAATAGGGAGACTTGTAGGGATTCAGTGAAGCTGCCTTATAAAGATATTAGCAGTAGCTAAGGGAGTATGTACACTGTTGGGCATTTTATGGAAGGACCTGGAGCCCTAGCCACCTGAATAATGGATGATTTTGCTCTTAGGCCTTTGAGGAAACCCTTGTCACATTGCCTCCTGGAGTGAGGCTTCATTGTCTTGTAGGGAGAACAGGAGCAAGTGCCTGGTTCTTCATGGCATTTGGGTTTAACTTTTTTCAATCTCTTTCAGTACAGTTGAAAGCGGAGTGTAACAAAGGATATGTCAAGGTAAAGCAGGTATGTCTATTTGTAACTTGGATTTCCATGTTATACTTGATGATTTTCTTACACTGTTGACTTTAGAATGTCTGTGCCAGCCAATAAAGGGTTCTCTGTCACGTGTGGAAGTGGCAGAGTAACGGAAGTGAATATTAAGCACAGTGCCTGGCACATAGTAAGTGGTGAACATAGGAGTAGCTATATTGCTATTATTATAATTATTTTCTGATTATTCCATAGGTAGGGGTCAATCCCACCAGCATTGACTCACTCATAATTGGGAAAGACCAAGAGGTGAAGCTGCAGCCTGGCCAGGTCCTCCACCTGGTGAATGAACTTTATCCATATATCATAGAGTTTGAGGAAGAGACAAAGAACCCTGGCCTGGAAACACACAGGAAGAGAAAGAGGTCAGGCAACAGTGATTCTGTAGAAAGGGATGCTGCCCAGGAAGCTGAGGCCAGTACAAGACTAGAACCTGGGAACAACTCTAGCCAGTGCTCTGTGCCCCCAAAGAAGGAGAAAGATGCATCCACCAAAAAGGTGAGGGTAGTGTGCTTGATAGATGATGTGGAGATTAAACGAGGTGTAATGACTACTTAATTGTTTTGTACGCAGTAAAGCCCAGACATGCCTAAGGGGTTATTAACCATGATGAAGGAGTCACTTGTTTGTGTCACCAGTCAGTTGGGTGAATATCCCTTTATGTACTTTTCTCTTGAATTTCTGAGGTAAGCCCCTTGAAGGTAGGGTGATAATGGCAGTGTGCTTAACACTGAGCTGCTAAAATGGGTCAGTGTATATCTATAGAAGGTTAAGATTGGAACATTCTTCATAGATCATGTGATTCACATCCTGATGTCAAAGTGGAAACTTAGGCTGTACATGGAGTGGGAGAGGGCAAAGAACATGCAGTTCACACTCTGGTGTTTCCAGCCTCTGTCTAGACATGCAGCTCTGAATATGGTAAGAAAATGGGGATGGCTTATGATTCATAAAGGAAAAGGTTGAGGTAAAGAGATATAGTTTAATTCTTAAAGACTGACCTTATTTCCAAGTTTGGTTGGACTTTGCTGATGTCCAGTATTAACTACTGACAAATTTAACTATCGCATTTGTGATTTACATTGCCCCTTTTTGCTCTAGGAATCATTGGGCCACTGGAGTCAAGGCTTGAAGATTTCAATGGAGGACCCCAAAATGCAGGTCAGAATAAAATTTTGGCATTGAAATACATTTCACGTTTTAAATGATCACTTCACAGAGTTCATAACTACAAATGAAATCCAAGGAAATTAGTCCTTCTGAGTGAGATTCGTTTTACTGGGCTATTTTGTGAGATCAAGTGGCTTTTCTCATTGTCAGTAAGTTAGCAACTGGAGTTCTTTGGAGAGAAGCCAAGTTTTTCAAATGAATATCCCTTCTGCCTTGTTCCTCCTTCTTCCTTCTTCTTCTGGGTACTATTATTATAAGGGAAGTTGTGTTAACCTTAGTGTGGTCTCTTTCAACAGAGTGTCAGATAATGTATAGTGACTGTAGTTACTGGGCTGCCCTGGGATTAATAGTCAGGCATCATCCTGGGAGGAGTCTGAGTTCTTAAATTACATCCTGGGGTGACAAGGGGCAATCTGATAGGGCTTCTTGGAACACACTTGCATGTATCATGTGGTCTCCTGTGTTAGAGTGAGAATAGTGCATTTGAGTTCATGCCTGCAGGGGTTTTACATCAGATCCTCAGGAACTATGTGCCTCTTCTGTGTGTTCTGTGTTGTGTGGTGACTGAAAACGCAGACTGGAGTCAACTAGATCTGTGTTGGAATTCTAGACTTCCCACTTAGTACTGATAACTATGTGACCTGGCACAAGACACTCAACTTATCTGAGTCTCTGTGCTTTCATTGGTCAAAATCGGGATACTAAGACCTTCTGCACAAGATTGTGGTGGGAATTAAGTGAGTTAATGAATGTGACTGTATCTGGCACACACAAGATGCACTGTAGATGTCCGTTTCCTTCTCTTGTGCCCCTCTGCTAGGTTTACAAAGATGAGCAGGTGGTGGTGATTAAGGATAAATACCCCAAGGCTCGTCACCACTGGCTGGTCTTACCATGGGCCTCCATTTCCAGTCTGAAGGCTGTGACCGGAGAACACCTTGAGCTCCTCAGACACATGCACACTGTGGGGGAAAAAGTGATTGCAGACTTTGCTGGGTCTAGCAAACTCCGCTTCCGATTGGGCTACCATGCCATTCCCAGCATGAGGTAAGCCTTGTGGGGAGTGCTGGTGTGTCCTGGTTCTATCTAGGTGGACAGATGGATTCAGCCTGGGTCTGCTGACTGTGCTCATAGCCCTGAGGTCCAGGGGAGTAGGGTGGGGTGTTTCCAAGGCAGGTGGGCTGAAACTTCAACCCTCCTGCCTGACTTGCTCATAAGCCTTGAGTTCCTACTTCTGCTTATAATTCGATAACTTACAGTTCTTTGTTCTTCTCAAAGTGTAAACTCTGATAGCCTAACTTATGAACTAGATGAAGCAGCTTCATTGCCTTCGGGTGAAGAACTGTGGTCAGTGGCTTTTATCAGATTTTTCAGAAGCATCTATAACCCCTAAATGATTAGGGGCCATTGCTTTGAAGGAGGCAAGCATCACTGAATTCTTTCATGACAGCCTAGTAGATCTAAGATTTAAAATAAAATGAGAAAAAAGTGTAGAGCCTGTTTTCCTTTGGCTCATACCCAGAGGGATTCAGAAATTAATGATTGATTCTTTTCAAGGAATGAAAGCAAGGCAGATCTCCAGTTCTTTTGAGCTAAGCAACAAGATAAGCAGAGTGATTGGGTTTCTGAGTCTTTATCTTAGGCTGTTTTTTTTTTTTTTTTTTTGGTGGTAAAATACACGTAACATAAAATTTACTATTTTAACTATTTTTAAGTGTACAGTTCAGTGGCATTAAGTACATTCACATTGTTGTGCGACCATCACCACCATCTATTTCTAGAACTTTTTTCATCTTCCTGAATTACCTCTCATTCCTTCCTCCCCCTAGCCCTTGGCAACCACGATTCTAGTTTCTGTTTCTATGAATTTGACTTCCCTAGGTACCTCGTATAAGTGGAATTATACAGTATCTGTTGTTTTGTGGCTGGATTATTTCACTTAGGATAATGTCTTCAAGGTTCATCCATATTGTAGCGTGTGTCAGAATTTCTTTTGGTTATTTTATCTAACCACCTAACAGTCTTCACAGTTTATTAGGTGGGTAATTATGACTTAGATTACTGGTTACCTTAACAAGTGAAATTTTTGTGCCACATTTTTTCCCCATCAATACTCTTTATTTTAAATTGAGGCATAACTTACATACAATAAAATGCACAATAAGATCTATAGTTTGATCAGTCTTGATGTATATGCCATGTAACTGTCACTGTGATCAAGATACAGAACGTTTCTATCATCTCCCAGGAAGTTCCCTTGTGCTCCTGTCTTGCAGTCCTCCCCTCAATCCCCACGTGTTGTTCTCCTTTCTTTCAGCATAGATTAGTTTTGTCTGTTCTAGAACTTCATATAAGTGGAATCATACAATGTATCCTCTTTTTCTATCTTTTTTTGGTCAGCATAATGGATTTTGAGATTCATGCATGTTGTTGTGTATATCATGGATATACTTCATTTTTTTGCTCTTGTATAAATACCCAGAAGTGGAATTGCTAGGTCACAGGGTGGAAGTTATGTTGTATCTCATTAAAAAAATATTTTTTAATTGTTAAAACCTTATTCAAAAATTTAGGGCAAAAAGTCACCCATAATCCTATTTCCCTAATACTGCAGAGCTCATGACTAACAGCCCTTGATCACAAAGCCCTTTTCACGTAGTAATCATGGTGTCCATACCCTTTTTTTAAAAAAATTTTTAATTGGGGTGCTTCCCTGGTGGTGCAGTGGTTGAGAGTCCGTCTGCCGATGCAGGGGACACGGGTTTGTGCCCCGGTCCGGGAGGATCCCACATGCTGCGGAGCGGCTGGGCCCGTGATCCATGGCCGCTGAGCCTGCGCGTCCAGAGCCTGTGCTCCGCAACGGGAGAGGCCACAACAGTGAGAGGCCCACGTACCACAACAAAAAAAAAAAAGAAAAAAAATTTTAATTGGGGTATAGTTGCTTTACAATGCTGTGTCAGTTTCCGCTGTACAACGAAGTGAATCGATTATATGTATACATATATCCTCTCCCTCTTGGACCTCCCTTCCCCCGCCCCCATCCCACCCATTGAGGTCACCACAGAGCACCGAGCTAAGCTCCCTGTGCTATACAGCAGGTTCCCACTAGTTATCTATTTTACACATGGTAGTGTATATATGTCAATCCTAATCTCCCAATTCATCCCAGCCCCTGCTTCCCACCTGTGTCCACACGTCTGTTTTCTGCATCTGCTATTGTGCTAAGGAGAATGCTAAAGGCAAGAGCTGTGACTGGTGTGGGTGGGAAGCAAAATGACCAGTAAGTAAAGTTTCCAGTTACATATCCTTTTATGATCACTCTTTTTTTTGCGGTACGCGGGCCTCTTACCGCTGTGGCCTCTCCCATTGCGGAGCACAGGCTCCGGACGCGCAGGCCCAGCGGCCGTGGCTCACGGGCCCAGCTGCTCTGCGGCGCGTGGGATCCTCCTGGACTGGGGCACAAACCCATGTCCCCTGCATCGGCAGGCGGACTCTCAACCACTGCGCCACCAGGGAAGCCCTATGATCACTCTTTATGATATCATTTTGAATAAATTAAAGATAGGAAGGAAAAGGTAATAAATTAAATATTTTTTCTATTGTAAAAGTAATATATTTTCAATTTAGAAAATATAAAACTGGAAGTATGAAGTAGAACAAAGATCTTCTATAATATCACCACTAATTAAACTCTAGACCTTATTCAAATTTCAGCCATTTTTCTTTCCATTTTTTTTCTGCTCCAGGCTCCCACATTGCATTTATTTGTTGTCTCTCCTTAGTCTCCCTGATCTGTGACAGCTCCTCCTCCTTTTCTGGTTTTCATGACCTTGACACTTTTTATGAGTACTGGCTAGTTGTTTTACGGGATGTCTCTCAATTTGAGTTTGTCTGATGTTTTTTCATGACTAGATTAAGGTTATCAATATACCACAGAAATGATGTGTGTCCTTCTCAGTGCATCATATCAAGGAGTGCATGATGTCAAGATGGTTTGTTGCTCGTGATATTCACCTTGGTCACTTTGTTGAGGTGGTGTCTGCCAGGTTTCTCTACTCAAAGTTACTGTTTTTCCCTTGTAATTGATGAATATCTTGGGGGGAGATGTTTAAGACTATGCTACTATATATTTTCTCCTCAAACTTTTGCCCAGTGATTTTAGCATCTATTGGTGGATCTTGCCTGCAACAGTTATTATTATGGTGTTTACCTAATGGTAATTTTATGTTTCCCTCATTCCTTCTAATTTATTAATTGGAATTACTCTGTGTGGAAGAACTGTCCCTTCTCCCCCATTATGTATTTATTCAATACACGTATGGACTCATGGATATTTATTTTAGTCTATAGGATTTAATTTAATCTATCTCTGTTTATTGCTCAAATTGTTCCAGCTTTGGTCATTGGAAATTCCTTTAGATTGGCTCCTGTATCACTTTGACATGCCCCAAACATTTTTTGAGCTCTTCCTTATTTTCTGACTCCTTATTTTTTGGAACAAGATGTTCCAGGCTTATCTTATATTTTTCCTGTTCTAGCCCTGGAATGAACCACTTTTCCAAAGAGCCCTAGTTCTTTTTAATGGATAATGACATTTATAAGCCAAGACTAGGGCACGAGGTTTCTGTAGAGAGAAGTGGTTGGTTCCAGAGTGTCTTTGCTTCTAGGTTCTCTTAGCAGATGAAGCCAGGAAATACATGCATGAATCCTTACCCACACAGATACATGCACCTCTCTGTTTATTTCTCTGTTTACCTACCTGTACATGTGTATGGAAAGCCATGAGCTCATGCTGATACTTCTGATTCCAGTCCAACTCCACAGGTTCATCCTTGTCTTCCTGTTTCCTTTTTTGTGACTTCTTTCTCCAACAGTGAGAAATTTGGCTCTCTTTAGCTACAATTAGTTCACTTATTTGTTCAGTCCTAGTATACACATAAAATAGTTGCAGAATTGCTAATCCGCACCCAGGTGAGAAAGACATTTTACTCACTAGAGTACAGACTTTGTATATAACGTTCTTTTTATCTTTACAGAATTCAGTCAAAATACTGTTTTCCAAGCTTAACTAGGTAGTTATTTTCTTCCTGACCCCCTTCAGTGTGGTTCCCTTTTTATTTGTAATACAGTTAGGTTTATTTGTTACTGCTTATATTCCATTTTAAATTCCCACACGGCACTGGTTGGTTTTGATGATTTGTTGGGAGAATGTGAAATATTACTGATTCTAAGAGTCAAAGCTATACAAAAAGTCATCCTACTTGGTTTAACAAGTCCAAAAGCAAACTCTTGGTTTTCTTCCTTAAACCTGCTTTTCCTGAAGCTTCTTCATCTTAGCAAGTGGCACCTCCCCAAACCTACATCCAATCCATTAGTTGGTCCCATTGGTTCTATTCCAGAATATATTCAAAATTGGATTGCTTCTTGTCATCTCGACTGCTATAGCTCCTGTCTAAAACATGATTATTTCTGGCCTGGACTGCTGCAGCAGCCTCCTAACTGGTCTCTCTGTATCCATCCTTACCCTTTCTACAGACCTTTCTCCACACAGTAGCCAGAGTGATCTTATCAAGTGTCAATCAGATAACAGGACTCCCCTGCTTAAAATCCTTCAGTGGTTCCCAGTGTAATCAGAATAAAATGCAAACCCTCTGCCAACCTATAAGACCCTTTATGATCTGGCTTCTACCTAGTCCCTGCTCCTTGTTTCCAGCCATTCCAGCCATATTTCCTTTCTGCTCCTTGGTTGCACCAAGCCCTTTTTCAGGGCCTTCACACTTGGTCTCCCCACTCCCTGAAACACTCTTTCAGATCTTTGCTTTCATGACTGCTTTCTCAGCTCAAATCACTGCCTGGGAGAGGCCTTCCCTGGACACCCTAGCTACTTAAAGAGGCAGCCTCTACCCTCAGGCACTCTCTATCCCATTCCCCTGTTTTATTTTTTTCTTAGCAATGTTAACATTTTGAATTTTCCTTGTTTATCTGTTTACTTATTTATTATTTCTCTCCCCTCATTAGAATATAATTTCTGTAAGGGCATAGGCCTTTCCCATTTTGTTCACTGCTAAATTCCCAGTGCTAGTACAGTGCTTGGCCTGAGTAGGTACTTAATGAGCCGTAAATAGTCTTTTTTTTTTTTTAATTAGGATATAGTTGCTTCACAATGTTGTGCTAGTGTCTGCTGTACAGTGAAGTGAATCAGCCATATGTATATACATATCCCCTCCCTTCTGGTTTTCCCTCCCCTCTAGGTTACCTCAGAGCATCGAGTAGAGTTCCCTGCGCTATACAGCAGGCTCTCATTGGTTATCTATTCCATACATAGCAGTGTATACATGTCAATCCCAATCTCCCAGTTCATCCCATCCCCTTTCCCCTCTCAGTGTCCATGCATTTGTTCTCTACGTCTGTGTCTCTATTTCTGCTTTGCAAATAAGATCATCTATACCATTTTTTTAGATTCCTTATATATGCATTAATATATATTGGGTTTTCTCCTTCTGACTTACTTCACTCCGTATGACAGTCTCTAGGTCCATCCATGTCTCTACAAATGACCCCATTTCGTTCCTTTTAATGGCTGAGTAATATTCCATTGTGTATATGTACCACATCTTCTTTATCCATTCATCTGTCGATGGACATTTAGGTTGCTTTAAATAGTCTTAAGTGAATGAATGAATGAGTGGAGTTAAATGGAAACACTATCAATATTTTACATACCCATACTTTTTGTCATTTTGATTAAGCTAGGTTTAATGGTCAATCTTTGTTTCCTCTCAACTAGCCATGTACACCTTCATGTGATCAGCCAGGATTTTGATTCTCCTTGCCTTAAAAACAAAAAACACTGGAATTCTTTCAATACCGAATACTTCCTCGAATCACAAGGTAAACAGTGTTCTTTGGTTTTTACATTTGTTTCATTTTCTCAGTTGTTCTTTTTTTAAAAAAATTAATTAATTAATTTACTTTTGGCTGTGTTGGGTCTTTGTTGCTGTGCACGGGCTTTCTTTAGTTGGGGTGAGAGGGGACTACTCTTCGTTGCAGTGTGCAGGCTTCTCATTGTGGTGGCTTCTCTTGTTGCAGAGCACGGGCTCTGGGCGCATGGGCTTCAGTAGTTGTGGCACGTGGGCTCAGTAGTTGTGGCTTGCAGGCTCTAGAGTGCAGGCTCAGTAGTTGTGGTGCATGGGCTTAGTTGCTTGGCAGCATGTGGGATCTTCCCCGATCAGGGATCGAACCCCTGCATTGGCAGGCGGATTCTTAACCACTGCCCCACCAGGGCCCTTCTCAGTTGTTCTTATACTTGATTCATTTGTTTCCCAAAATAACCTGGCTTCAAAAACCCATGTACAACTTTGTGTTGCCTGTACAGAGAGCCCCACTGAAAGAAACTGGGTTATTTGGATTGTAGTAGGATTGCCACTTTGCTGTGAGCAGCCTTCTTGGGGGACTTAGAATGCTGTTATGTCAGGGTCTAAAAATGATTGTTTATTTTAACAATGGGGGACTTCAGAGGTTGTCCTGAGAATTATTGGAGTTCATGGATCTGAAAGCTCTAAACAGTTATTTCTTCCTTCTGCCAGCAGCTAGGGGGCTGCCTTCCGTCAAGAGTGGTTACTTAACAAGGGAAAGGCTGTGTATACAGAAGGAAGCATTTCCCAGTGTGTATACTGTGGAACTTCATCATGCTGGGATGTTAATGATGACAGCTCCCATTGACCAAAGGCTAACTAGGGGTAAAGCCCTGTGATAATTAGCCTTTGACATAGTAACATGGATTGCTTAGAGTGTATCCTGAAGGAATGTAACCATCTCAGAAATAAGTTGCTCAGATTTAGAACCTGACTGAGCCCATTTTCCCAATAGTGAATGTAACCTCAAGTTTACTAGCTTTAAGGATACCTGGCATATTTGGGAGTCAGATTTTCTTCCTTCCTTCCTTCCTTCCTTCCTTCCTTCCTCTCTCCCTCCCTCTCTCCCTCCCTCTCCCCTCCTCCCTCCTCTTTCTTTTTTCCTTCCTTCCTTCCTTCCTCTCTCCCTCCCTCCCTCCCTCCCTCTCCCCTCCTCCCTCCTCTTTCTTTTTTCCTTCCTTCCTTCCTTCCTCTCTCCCTCCCTCCCTCCCTCTCCCCTCCTCCCTCCTCTTTCTTTCTTTTTTCCTTCCTTCCTTCCTTCCTTCCTTCCTCCCTCCCTCCCTCCCTCCCTTCCTTCCTTCCTCTTTTTTTTTGTATCTGGCCTCTAAACTTTATTTCCTTGCTTGCAGCTGTGATTGAGATGGTACAAGAGGCTGGCAGAGTGACTGTCCAAGATGGGATGTGTGAGCTCTTGAAGCTGCCCCTCCGTTGTCATGAGTGCCAGCAGCTGCTGCCTTCCATTCCTCAGCTGAAAGCGCATCTCAGGAAGCACTGGCCAAAGTGATTCTGTGGAGCCTGAACTTCTGCAGCAGGTGTGGCTGATTGTTTAGACCAAATTCCTGACACCTGTTTTGGATTGTGTGTGAACTTCTATTTCTTGAATTAAAACATGCAATTTTTTTTTTTCAAAGCTTGTTCTATTCCTGAGTGGCCACAATATGGGGTGACTTGAATAGTTCAGGAATTAGGAATTAGAGTTTGTCATGGATGTGTTCTTTGGTGAGGGTGGCTGAGATAGACCTGGCCCACCATCTCCAGGAGCCACATCAGGTCTGACTAATGGGAGCAAAGCCATGTTCAAACTGATCAAACACAGGATATAGAAGCAGAGGGCTGCTTATATATTTCTGTTTCTTACATTTATCCTTCCTCCTCAGAGGCAGGTGGTACCCTTTCATCAGAGCAGCCAGAATGGTCTCTTATTTATCCCGAAGGCACTGATTGGTCTTGTTCTCTGATCTTAATCTGGTCTGTAATATTCTCTGTCTTTCCCTCCTTCTTAGGGAGACTTAGTTTCTTCTGTCCCCTTCATTGCTTTCTATCCCAAACCACCCAAATGCTCCTTTTCCCAGGAAGTCTGTCTCATCAGTTCTCCTTCACTCTGAGCAAACAGGCTAGGTGAGGGGGTAGAAGGATGGAGTTTTCTTCTAATATCAGGAATTCCTGGATGGTATGGAAATACTCAGCCGTATGTTCATCACAGTTCAACTGTCAAGTCTTCTTGGTGTCTTGCTTAGATCTGTTGTCTGAAAATAAAGTTCATTTGTTTGGGGTCTCTCTTAGGTAATTGAAAACTATCAGGAGTTAGCTAATAGTCACAAAGTCAGCTCTGATGCACAAAAAGATAGTTGTTGAATGAAAAGTTGCACAGAACCCCATTGCTTCACCTTTCCCTCAGCACAAATTTGGATGGAACAGTTGGATTAAGTTACTTTTTGGATAACATCAAAACTAAAGGTGAAGGGAAGTCTAAAACATTATTTTTGATCAGTTGTTGATCTATTTGCCGGTGTGACATTTTTTGCTCTTGTTTGTAAAAAAAGAAAAGAACATCTTAACAATAACTTCTTTCTGAAGAGAGAAAAACCTCAATCCACAGAGACCACATTTGACCTGTGTCTTTCACAAATAAACAAGATGCCACAGTGGTTTTTTGGTGAGCATGGGTATAGTCATAATTAGTAGTAATTAGTGATTATAGCAGCTAACGCTTGTCCAGCTCCTTCATTTCTGGCATTATGTTAAGTACTCTATCCAAATGATCTCATTTACTTCTTACTCTATGTAACTCTGGGGTAGCTACTATTGTTATGCCTCTTTAAAGGATGAAGATCTAAGAATCTGTAAAAGATCCTGGGCTCCAAAGTTGGTCTTGGTTCTGGTGCATTGAACTCAATATTTTCCCTCTCAGCTGAACAGTAAAATGCAGTACTAACCAGCAGAGGTCATAGACCCGCAGGGGCCTTGGGCCTGTGCTGACCAAAAGTTTCCATGGCTTTCGTTGATTTCTCTGAGGCTGGTCATTTCCTTTAAAGCCCGTTTGTCCACCATTTTTCGTCTCTGTCCTCTGTTCCTTCTGCATTCCAGGAATGTAGTCCTTACTAGCCCAGCTTATCCATAAATAGTTCCTTATCCAATAAATAGTTCCTTCTGTCTGGCTCAACTCTGGACCTTTGAGCCTGCCCAATTGTCTGCTTCCTCTCCTGCAGTGGTTGCCTCCTTACCCTGTGGCCCATGGCCTTCTCCCTCGACCCTGTGGAGGGGATGTGGCTTCATAGCTTTTCCTTTGGTGTCATCACTATGACTCTTTCTAGAATCATGGGCTTGTTGGTTAAGAACAGACTCTGGATTCAGATCTGGGTTCCAATCCTGGCTCCAGGTACTCAGAGCTGAGGGATCTTAGGCAAGTTACTTATTTTCCCTGAACTTCAGGGTTATAAGCATTAAATAGAATAATCCATGTAAAAGATTTATCGTAGTGTCTGGCACAGAGAAGGGCTCGATAAATGGTAACTGGAAGCTCTGCTTTTATTTTGGTGGGGGGAATGGTGGGGATTGGGAAAGAGGGTTCACTTGATCTATCCCCTTCTTCACATCTGATGCCTTAGAACCCAGAGAAACTCTCTTTCTAAAGGTATACTCCATGGACTCCTGAGACCAGAATTACTAGTTTCCTTTTAAAAAATATAAATACCTGGGTTCTACCCCAGAACTATTGAATCACAATCCCCTAGATCTAGGAATCAGCACTATATAACAAAAATTCAGGATGATCTTTATTCATACTAAATTTTGAGAACCAGAGTATAAATCAGCCGTTGGCTTCAAAACACCTTGCATTTCTGAAGCTTCCAGATTAGGCTGTGTCTTGCCAGGGCACATACTGTATTTTCTGGTTGGCTTTCTGGGCCAGTTATGGGTCTTCCTTCCCTTTGCAGGGTCAATGTTATTTCAGGATCCAGGAAGACCTTGGGCAGTAGATGAGGGAGAGTGACTGGCTGTAGCCACCAGCCCTTCCTTTCTGCAGGGGTTGGAGGGAGCCCCTCTGGCCCCAGGTTCTTAGCCAAGTTGAGCTGATGACTGCTCCTCTTCAGTGGCTCCCATTCCCCTCTTCCTGCCCAGGGGTCAGTTTCAGAGGCTTGGCTTGGGACCCTGATGAATGTAGCTAGCCATAGACTCAGAGCATATATGTTTTTTCCTCTCCTGGGTTTGTCTCTTTGATATCCAGGGATGAATAGTCCCTTCAGGGACCAGGCCATACTTGGGATGGTCATTAAGGGTCTCTACAGGTTCAGTGACATTTCCTGGAGTTTCATCCCATACATTGGATATGCCTAGATATCAGAGATTCAGGGCTCATCTGTGACAGAATTGGCCTAACTGCCTCTCTCTGTCCCAGTAATGCCAACTTGGAGACTTCCACAGAGCTCTTCCATAGACTAGATTAAAAAAAAATACATGATAGGGAAGTCCCTGGTGGTCCAGTGGTTAGGACTTGGTGCTTTCACTGTGGTGGCCTGGGTTCAATCCCTGGTTGGGGAACTAAGATCTTGCAAGCTGTGCAGCGCGGCTGAAAAAAAAAAATTGATGAAAGCCATCAAGCCTACTCCCCAGGATAATGTATATATACACATTTTATATACATTAATAGGGAGTTTATAAAGTCCCTGAAGTGCTTCCATAGACTCCCTAGTGGTCGGGGGACCTCAACTTACGAACCTCTGCTCTGGTGAAAAGGTTCGTCACATGTCCGGGATTTCAGGAGGTGTCTGCAATCACTGCAGAAGACAAGGGGCCAGATCCCATCTCCAGGATGTTTCTGGGATGCTTTCCTTTGGTCTCAGTGCTCCTTCCTCAGGCCTTTAGTACATACACATCCTGGGGGCCTCTGGCTGGAGTTGGAATCCGGACCCAGGAACTGCTGGCTGCAGTTTAGCCACCACACTCAGGCAGGAGTCTTGGGAAACAGGGAAATCCTCAGTGGGTCTGAGGGCTTTGGGAACCTTGGCTGACACTCATCATAGGCTATCTAAAAGGCATTGAATTGGGACTTCCCTGGTGGTCCAGTGGTTAAGACTCCACACTTCTAATGCAGGGGGTGCGGGTTTGATCCCTGGTTGGGGAACTAAGATCCCACATGCCGCACGGTTAAATGAATGAATGAATGAATGAATGGCATTGAATCTGCTTTACCAAAATGAATGTCTAGGGGAAAACTGTACCGATTATCTGCACCATGATTGTATCTCAAGACTGAAGACCCAGTACAGCTTGTAGCAGCTTGTACTGTTAAACTAAGGCAGAGATTTTACTGAGGCCCCAGCCAGTGCACTTGAGAATTACAGAACATTTAACTAAATTTCAGATAAAGTGCCTAGTGAACTTTAAGAAATAGATAATTGCAGAAGGATTCAATTTAATTTTCCACCTAATGAATAATGTTATATAGTTTAGCATATCAGTATTAAAATCAAGATGAGAATATTTGATAAACTGCAACCAAGGAGAGACTGTATCACAGACAGTATAATATGTGAGAGATAATGAAGGAAAATTTGGAAGTGAGGTGGCCACCTCTAAATTCTTTGTTCAGCCAGGCTACTCAGTGAGCTTGAATAATAGATCTTTTAGAAGAACAAACGTAAATAATGACTTGGAGGGGCCAGAAAAAGGATGCAGAATATTGAGGTGTATAGGCTCCATGTCATCCCCTCCCCCAGGTGGGCTATTGTTGACATTATCACTAGAAAAAATTACCTTTCTTTGCCTGTTTAACCCAGATTTATCACTGCATTGCAATTGGGTGGAGTCTTCTCAAGGTACAGGGCATACTGGCATGAAAAAATAGACTAAAAGCATGTAAATCACATTTGTGATGCCAGGTCGTAGTATTTTCTCCATTAGGACTATCCTCTTTTATCTTGGCCCCATCATAGCCAGGCAAGACAGAAGTTTTATTAAAATAAAGCAGTTTAATATGGATGGATACTTTAAACTCTAGTCAAGAAGGGACATTTACAATTGAGTTCTTCTCTTGCTGAAAGATAAATTAGATAAGATGTGACAGAGCTGAACTGGAACCTGAAACTGATCAAGTGAATGTCTTAAATGGTGGCATGAAGAATAGGCTTTGAACAAATCATAAGCTGGAGCTGGAGGAAAGGACTCTCAAAGTCCATTAGCCTCTCTGAAATGGAGTAATCTATTATTTATATCTTAATCTGTTAACGTTTTTTTTTTTTTTAAACAAACAAGCTACCACCAAGGAATGAGCTTTGGGTCTTAGAGTCTCCTAATGAGTAGGGTTCTGATGCTTCCAACTCAGGGAGGGGCTGGTAGGTGAGCAATATGTAAGCAATTGTGAAATGACTCATCAAATCAGTGACATCCTCAAATGCCTGAGAGTTCCTCTCTTGGCAGTTGCTATCTACCCAGACCTCAGGGAAGGAAACAGGCTGGGCATGGGGCAGTGGGAAAGGAGTTCTAGGATTCTGGGCCACTCACTGCTCAATTCCTTTTGCCTGTTCCATTTTGCAAATTTATTTTGAGACCATCTATTTCAACTTTGTCATTTTTTAGAAGGCTACTGGGACTTGGAGGTTTAAAGGGTTCATTTAGCAATTTAAACCAGATCTTGGCCTGTATTGGAAGTCTTCTTGACTCTTCCCAGATGCGCTCAGGGTACTGATATCTTATTTAAGAATAAGGAATGGCGTCAGTGCTAAATCCCACTTGTTTCTTATCTTGCATATTTTCTTTATCTAAAGGTAGAGTAGGAATAAAAGGACTTAGGCCTTGCGCTCTAGAGCCCACAAGCCACAACTAATGAAGCCCATGTGCCTAGAGCCCGTGCTCCGCAACAAGAGAAGCCACCGCAATGAGAATCCCGTGCACTACAACGAAGCGAAGCTCCCGCTTGCTGCAACTAGAGAAAGCCCACGCACAGCAGTGAAGACCCAACGCAGCCAAAAATAGATAAATAAATTAAAAAAAAAAAAAAGGCTTAGGCTTGTATTTGAAGCTCAGCTCTGTCACATGTTAGCTGTGTGACACTGGAGTAATTTAACCTCTCTGGACTCAATTTTATCATCTGTGAAATGGAGTTAAAATGTGTAATCCCCGATTGACTGTGAGGATTAAACAAGTATGAATGTGAAAGGCCCAGGTACAGCACTCATCAATCCTGGTCTTCTCTGCTAAACTAACCCCATCTGACCTGTGAGGCCTCAGTGAGTATTCTCTCCAGCAAATTCTTTTTCCGTTCCAGTCTTGGTTTCTCATATTTAAAACCAGGG
The DNA here is from genome assembly GCF_011762595.2 of Tursiops truncatus. NCBI lineage: Eukaryota > Metazoa > Chordata > Mammalia > Artiodactyla > Delphinidae > Tursiops > Tursiops truncatus. The sequence continues at coordinate 35,854,722 of NC_047039.1, forward strand.
CTTTGGACTAGATAATACTTAAAGTCCCTCCCAGTAGTAAGAGGGACTTATAACTTGCTTCAGGCTCCAGCTGGTTAGCTTCTATTGCTGTGTCCCTAAGGTCTCCTTTTTTTACTAAGATCAAAATTGGCAGATGAGCTTTCTAAAATACAGAGATTCTTTACATCCATGCCCTTAACTGTTAAGTAAGTTTTAAAAGAAGTCTTCATCTGCCCCAGTTTATGCTGATTCTGGACCCATGGTGGGGAGCAAAGGGCATAGCTGAATCTAGGGGTTTAAGTGACATCATTAGAACTTTCCTTTTCCATCTCCTAGTTCTGCTTTCCTGTGTTGACTCTCTCCAGGGAGCAACAAAAATAGCCATGGGCCTCAGAGAGAGAGACAGGACAGTCCTTTTCCTTGACATTCCTGCCCAAGTATAGAAAGGACCCTGAGTCTTCTGCTTAGGTCACATACTCATCTCTGGACTAATCAATGTATCTCTTAGGAGGAGACGTACTCTGGCCATTTTGAGGAACAGGACCATCTTGAGGCAAGATGGGTGGAGGGCCACAGGACTGATGGCCCCGCCAGAATTACACAGAACAGGGAAGAGCAAGTTGCAAAACAACAGATATTTACCACTCACATGGACTGCACAAATCATTCCAAAATGCTGGTAGCTCCCTTAGCCCTGTGCCATTGTCATGGGATCTAAGACTAAAATGGAGGCAGACAATCCTGGGCTTCTGGCAGCTACAGGTAGAAAGTTGACACAACCCACTGCCCCGACCCCCAGCCTGTACTGTTTGCCTTGATTGGAGGAAAAACTATCATATTCAAATTGAATAGTTTCTCGCTAAGGACCTTTTGCAGAAACTTCTCCAGAAGCTGTAGGATGCACTCTTACAACACTGGCTAGAGTTGCTAGGGTCCTGAGGCACCTCCATGTCCTGGCTCACTAGTAGACCACCAGCTCTGCTGCTCTTTCATTGGCTGCTCTTTCATTGCTGCTCTTTCATTGGCTGCTCTTTCAGCGGTAGGAGGCCGGGACCAGGGCAGAGGAAGGGGCTTTGGGAGTTGCCTGAAAAGCCAGTTGAGCAGATGGATTCTTTTTTGTGTGTGTGTGTGTATTGATTCCTTCTTTTCTTCCTTCCTTCCTTCCTTCCTTCCTTCCTTCCTTCCTTCCTCCCTTCCTCCCTTCCTCCCTTCCTCCCTTCCTTCCTTCCTTTTTTTAACATCTTTATTGGAGTATAATTGCTTTACAATGTTGTGTTAGTTTCTGCTGTATAACACAGCGAATCAGCTATAAAATGTTCATGACAGAGCAAGGGGAGGAAATAGGTAAAATACTAAAATGTGATCCCTCCAGCTTGTCAGGCATTAGGGAAGAGACCCAAGATTTTGGAGAAAGGCCCCAATAGGCACCCCTATCTGAATACCCCACCTGAGAAGCTGTTAGTGTATGTCTCATGTGAATGAGTAAAAGGCACCCTCTGCAGGTGGACGCTTTTAGCCCACACTCACCCCTGAGTCTGGGGCTCATGTAGGTCACAAATGTGCAACCTTACAGGATGGGGACCCTGTTTCTTACCAGACCATGAGGTTCTCTAGAACAGATGCTATTTTCTTTGGTTCTCTGACATGTACCCAATAAAATTCAGTGTACCTGGAACATAATAGGATCCCAATAAAATTTTGTTTTTTCTCCACTCACAGTGAAACATTTATTGGGTTTCTATTATGTGCCTGGTATCATGCTAGAGGTTGACGGTATGTATTTACATTTTAAACAATTCCAAAAAATGCCTGAGAGAGAGAAGAGTGGAGCTCAGGTATAACGTTTCCTCACAGTATCAGTCATAGGGATCTGTACCTGTTAGAAAAACTATGAATCCTGCCACAAGTGGAACAGCAAAGAACAGCATGTCCTACAGTAGGTCTGAGGGTATAATAGCATACTAAATTCCATTGTTATTTATAATAACAAATGTTTTTTGTTAGTTTTACTTTTTAGTTTCTAATTTCTTCTTTTTTAATGTATTGGAGTATAATTGCTTTACAATGGTGTGTTAGTTTCTGCTTTATAACAAAGTGAATCAGTTATACATATACATATGTTCCCATATCCCCTCCCTCTTGCGTCTCCCTCCCTCCCACCCTCCCTATCCCACCCCTCTAGGTGGTCACAAACCACCTAGCTGATCTCCCTGTGCTATGCGGCTGCTTCCCACTAGCTATGTATTTTACGTTTGGTAGTGTATATATGTCCATGCCACGCTCTCACTTTGTCACGGCTTACCTTTCCCCCTCCCCATATCCTGAAGTCCATGCTCTAGTAGGTCTGTGTCTTTATTCCCGTCTTACCCCTAGGTTCTTCATGACCTTTTTTTTTTTTCTTAGATTCCATATATATGTGTTAGCATACGATATTTTTCTCTTTCTGACTTACTTCACTCTGTATGACACTCGAGGTCCATCCACCTCACTACAAACAACTCAATTTCGTTTCTTTTTATGGCTGAGTAATATTCCATTGTATATATGTGCCACATCTTCTTTATCCATTCATCTGTTGATGGACACTTAGGTTGCTTCCATGTCCTGGCTATTGTAAATAGAGCTGCAGTGAACATTTTGGTACATGACTCTTTTTGAATTATGGTTTTCTCAGGGTATATGCCCAGCAGTGGGATTGCTGGCTCGTATGGTAGTTCTATTTGTAGTTTTATAAGGAACCTCCATAATGTTCTCCATAGTGGTTGTATCAATTTACATTCCCACCAACAGTGCAAGAGGGTTCCTTTTCTCCACACCCTCTCCAGCATTTATTGTTTGTAGATTTTTTGATGATGGCCATTCTGACTGGTGTGAGGTGATACCTCATTGTAGTTTTGATTTGCATTTCTATGAGCATAGTATCTGTTATGGATCGGAATTAGTGGAACATAAAAGTGTTCATATTTTCCCACATAACATTCCAGATTATCAATCTTTGCTAACAAACAAGGTGATAAAGGCTATTGGGGTTTTTCATACCTTTTCTATGAAGTGTCTATTTTTAGGGGGATTATTATCTTTGGCCACCAGATGGCAGCATTTGAACAATAAAGTCTTAATTTGTCCTTTTTTTTGCAGCGGGGGGGGAGGGGGAAGAAGTTTTATGTAACTCTTTTATATTTTAGAATCAGTGTTTTAAAATAAAATATAGAGGGGTTTTAAAAATAAGGTTTATGTGTGTTTAACTGATCTCCTAATTAAGATAGAAGTTTGACAGAAAACCAGGGTGTAGGTAAGAATATAAAACACACATGATTGATAGAGGAGGTCATTTGGCTTGGAGATTAAATAGACTCTAAAATTGGTTAGAGCCATGGTTGAGGTCTGATTCTGGCACTTAACAGTGGAGGGTCTTGGACATGTCAAGTGCATGGTAGGCATTGAAAAATATGCTATCTCGTTTCCTCCCATTTCTTAAGCTGACCCCAAGGTTAGTAACTCTTGTTCCCATCACAGGTATACCCGGAAGCAGCACTGGGAACAGACATTTCTGCTGGGCATGTCTTTGAAAAGTGGCATCATTTTTACATTGACTTAATTGTTAATTCTCTGGTGGTTCGATATTAGAGGAAGTACTGTCAAAGTGAGATGGTGATCCACAGAGAAGGTAAAGGGCTGTGTGTGCATTTTTCATGGGCCAGTTTTCCCCAAAGCCTCTTTCTGATAAAAGAACCTAGCTTCACCTCTGTCCTCCAGCTCTTTCAATGCTTCTCTCTTCTAAACAGGCAGAATAAGCCCCAACCTCAGATAGTACCAGAATATTAGAGCTGGAAAGAACTTTACAAACCAGAGCTCCTGACAGTTTGAAGGAGTCACACAGGTTCTGAGAGGTGAAAACTATGGAGTCTCTCACCGTACATACATTTTCATACACATCAATTATCTATCGATTTCTTAGGGCAGAGGTTCTCAGCTGTTGTGCGTGTGTGTGTGTATGTACATCCCTTTGACCCTGATTATTTTGAACCATCTGGTAGGGCATTTTTCCAAACCACATACAGAAATTAACTCTGCTATCAATGGGAAAACATCTAATACTGTGTTTTGCGGGCAGACAAATGTTTAAACTCTTGCCTCAAGAGTCTGTTAAAGTTCTTTAGTCTATTAGCCTCTGATATCCCATTGAGTCATCTGGGACACAGAAGTGATTGTTTCAACACGAGTGACAAAGTTAAGTCTTTATTAAACACCAAGAACGCTTATATTCCCAAACTCATGGTGGGAGAATATATACTAAAATGTTAATTAGTGGTTTTTTGTGGATTGTGAGTATGTGGGTAACATAAATTTCATTATGTTATGAATATTTCTAATTAGCTACAGTGAATATGTTTTTGGGAATGTGAGAAAAACCAAGTTTTATTTAAAAAAAGTAATAGGTCACAAGGGAATGCAATCAACATTCAATTAATTTATATTAATAACCGATAAAGCCAAAAATGGCTAGTAATTTTAACAAGTCATATCACTTCTCCAGTCCTCTATAGATGGAAAGACATCCTGCAAGTCCAAATTCCAAGCCTTTAACAGGTCCAGTTGGGCCTGAGAATGACACAGATGAAGGTAATTCATGTTCTGGATGATTTCCCTATCACTAGATTAGAAGACTAGATTTTCTCTGTTTGCCCACAACCTCAATCTCTGTTTCTTTTACATAGATATCAACTACATTTTGTTCAAAATTGTTGTACACAGCAACTTCCTATTTGTATTTACAAATGTCTTTCAGCAGCCATTGAAGTCCCATGATTTCCCTTGTGTTATGTTGATGTGGCATGTTATATTAGGTTTCCAAATATTGAACCATCCTTGAGTTCTGGGAATGAACCCTCTTGGTTCCTGAGGGCTACTTTTTCAGTGTTCACTTAGACTCCAGGAAACATTTTTGATGGGGTGGGACAGGGAGGTAAAGTTTTTAGGTTAGTTCATGTGTGAGTGCTTTGTGGCCTGGAAGCCAAACTTCAGACATAAAGATCAGGAGAAGTGGAGGAGCAAATAGGACCTGAAAATCAGGAGGAGAATGGTCAGGACTTTGGCTTCAGTTATCCTTTGTGGTAGAGAATTCAAGTAATGAGAGAAGTGGAGAGGCAACAAAAAGAAGTCAGAGAAGCTAAACCAAACTACACAGTGAAAAGGGAGGAAGAGAAAGAATATACAGGAGGTGAACATTTGGAGAAGACCTTGAGTCATTTGGGAAGTGGGAACTTTTTTGAGTGTTTGGGAGAATTAGGGAAGGGAGGAGGAGATTTTGGAGAAGGGTTACTCTCCCTAATGTGACCTGGATCCCCTTTAATAATTTTTGAGAGTTGAAAGCAAAGATTATATACGTCATCTTTTTTGGGGGGGAAATTTTGATTTCTGTTACTTTCTTTCCATTTCTCATATCTTGCATTTTGTGTTTCTTCCTTTTTTCTTGATCGCATTTGCTGAATGTTTGCTTATATTATAAAGTGATATTTTTCAGAAAAGTAGTTCTTGCGTTTGTTAGTTTCATGATTGAACTTTTTAAATAATGAAAATATTTACTGCTATGAATTGATTGCTGGATTGGATCTGAGACTTAGGATTGGATCTGAGACTTACGGAGACTGCCTTGGCTGTTGATAACAAGGAAATATTTAATCTAATTTTAAGACCTGAACCATCAGATTTCCTTGTGTCCATTGAGAAGGCATATGTTCAAGATGCTAAAGTGGAAGTGGTACGTTTATCCCTAGAATTTGTTCCTTGTACATGTCACATTTCTTATGAGTATTTTCTTATAAATGAGTAGTTGTATTCGGGTGCTCTCATCTCCTTTCTCCTTACCTGTATCACAGCAACGAAACAATATGACCTAGGCAAGGATCTGCCATTAGTCTTTTATACTTTACTGTGATTCTAAACCCCAGTATTCTCTCCTTCAGCTAGGAATTTGCATTTCAGTTCTATTTGTACAACAAAAAATTTTGTCCCCAGTTAAAGGATTTTTAATTTTAATGAAGTGCAACTTATTATTCATCCCCCCCCCAACTCCCCCTGCCCCAACTCCTGTTGTAAAGTCATCATCAAACCCATTGTCACCTAGATTTTCTCCCATGTTATCTTCCTGGAGTTTTAGTTTTGTATCTTATATTTAGGTCTATGATCCAGTTTGATTTAATTTTTGTGACAGGTGTAAGGTCTGTGTCTAGATTCATTTTTTTTTTTTTTTGGTGAATGTCCTGTTACAAGAATTTTTTTAAAATTATTTATTTATTTATTTATATTTTGGCTGCATTGGGTCTGTTGCTGCGCATGGCTTTCTCTAGTTGCGGTGAGCGGGGGCTACTCTTCCTTGCGGTGCGTGGGCTTCTCATTGTGATGGCTTCTCTTGTTGTGGAGCTTGGGCTCTAGGCGTGTGGGCTTCAGTGGTTGTGGCATGCAGGCTCAGTAGTTGTGGCACGTGGGCTCTAGAGTGCAGGCTCAGTAGTTGTGGTGCACGGGCTTAGTTGCTCCGCGGCATGTGGGATCTTCCCGGACCAGGGCTCGAACCCGTGTCCCCTGCGTTGGCAGGTGGATTCTTAACCACTGCACCACCAGGGAAGCCCCTGTTAAAAGGTTTAAAGCATTATCTGATGGGGAAATTTTTTAATATAAAATAAGCATCTCTTTCCTCCCCTCCCAATGTCCCACTTCTCTGATAATGAGAATCTATAATTAGAAGAAATTTCAAGGGAAAAGAATACAACTGCTAGCAGCAAGCCATGTAAATTAGGGAGACTAGAGTGAGAAACCTCCACTCCCCCTCCAGCTGTTTGTTTTTCTTCCTCTGACAGTTGGTGGGGGTGGGGTTTGGAAGCCACTGCCTTCCTGGGCTCAGTGTGCACAAACATTTCTAACTCCAGCATAACCTTCAGCAGAGGCCCCTCACCTCTTGCCTGTGCCTGTCTGCCAGTTCACAGGTGCCATAGAACGGAAGCAGTGTTCAGAAAACCACGCATTTGCCTCCGTATCGCTGTCCCAAGCTCACTTCAAGATTTTGGGGAAAATGAGCAAGGGCAGCCACCACCCATGTTAAGTGTAAAAAGTCAGTCCTTTGTAGAAGGCATGATTGAATTGTCACAATTTGGAAAGAACTTGTCACAGTGTGTGATCTGCCCAGAGGCACTCTCCAAAACACCGCAAAATCCTCCAGGAATCCTTTTTGAAACTCCAGTTTGCCAGGCTGACCTGCTGAGCATACTGTTCTGTAAAGGCAGAGCTTGTTTTCCAGTTACTGGTGGTGGGAGGAATACCAGAGTGGAGTCTACTTTTTGAGAAAGAGATGACAACTCATTTGTGAAAGGGAGATGGGCATAGGGAGCGTTAGGCTGCCCAGGTGTGTGGGAGAGCAGTGAGGACAGGCATGTCTTTGGGGACAAAAGGAATTCTCAAGCTGGGTTTGCCCTGAGAAATAGAAACTGGTCTCTTCAAGATAAGATTTTTCCCCTCCTCTGGGGCCTGGAAATATGGTCTGCTGGGTATAGAGGGAGGCACTAAATAAACAGCACTGAGGCTCCCTTTGTGACAGTCACCAACCTTGGTTACAATGCCATAAGGTAGGTGGGTTCAGTTTCACTTTGCTTGAGGAATTTAGTTTCAATTTGCTTGAGTGGTTCTGGGAATTCCCTGGCAGACCAGTGGTTAGGACGCTGTGCTTTCACTACTGTGGCCTGGGTTTAATCTCTTGTCGGGAGGAACTAAGATCTCGCAAGCCGTGCAGCGCAGCCAAAAAACAAAACAAGAAAAAAACTCAGAATGGCTCTGTCCCAGACCAAGGTAGTGGGTGGAGAATAGGGAATTAGAAGCTAGAACTCTTCCCAGGTGCCTCCTTGCGTATTCACACAGAACATCTCCCTTAAACCGGTTACTGAGCTGTAACGTTCAGTCAAAGTATGTTAGAAGGCAAGTTGAGAATGACCAAGCCTGGCTGAGCTGAAGGCAATGAGTGTGAAGGCTGGGCCATCTTATTTGAACAACCTGACTTCTTCCCTCAGTCCCCTTCATAAAAGCATGTGCTTCCCATCTCCATCCTTCCCTTCTAACCCTGTGAACAGAGAAAGGTGAAAGTATAGCTGAAAAATGACTTACTCCAGTAAAACCTCTTTTGCTATTGAGCAAGGGGAGGTGGAAAGGGCAGAGTAGAGAGACCCAGCATGTTTGGCTGTTTGGATCCTCCCTGCTCTGGCTGGCTTTTCGGAGTCTCAGTTTCCTTTATGGTAAAATCAGGTGTTAAAACAGTGAGAAGTAAGTGAAATAAAGTATCTAAAGTGTCCAGTACAGGGCCTGGCCCCGTGGATTTAAATTTCCTTTTCTTCCCCCCAGCGACGAGGTGGAATGGACGGGCCTGCCTGGAAGTAGGTACCAGGCAGATGTGGACCAAGTCTCCCAGGAGGGGGCGGAGGAGAGTGGGCGGGGTAGGGGCCCGGGGCTGCGCCTCAGCCCATGTGAAGCTCTTGCCCACTTCCTCCCTCCCCTCTCCTCCCATGGAGATGGGCTGAGATAGCAGAGCCACGTCTTTGCACTGAGTGGGGGGAAGGAGCCGAGCCAAGATCCTCACCATGAGAACGCCCCTGGGGCTCTGAGGCATCCTTGGCTTGTTGGTGTAGGCCAGAGGCTGCCCATAGGGGCTCAAGCCAGAGGAGGTGGGGAACGGAGGAGACCGTGACCAGGAGGGAGTCCTGGGTCCCAGATGGCTGGGGTTAGAGGAGGTTAAGCCCCAAGCCCTCCCCCAGGCTCCTGCTGGAGACTTTGAGGTCCCCTCACCCCCTTGCCAGGGTTTGGTGTTGGGGACGACCTGGGGCAGGAGTTGCCAGGGTGGTGGTAGTGGTGGTGGTGTGGGCACCTCCCTGGGGTTTGGAGTCATGGAGGGCTCAGAGAGGTCTTCTCAGAGAGCAGGAGCTGCTTGCTCATCGCAGGGACCTGGGCTTTGCAAGATCTGGACAACGAAGACTACACCTGCTGGCCGCTGCTCCGCCTGGATGGACCAGGGCATCATGCTGGACTGCAGGGAGTGAGTGCAGCTTGCTGGGAAACCCACCAGGGCTGGACTTGGATGACCAAACGCTGGGCAGTGAGGAAGGGGCCCCATAATATCCTCGGCGCTCCAGGGCCGCCAGTCTAAAAGTGATTTTAACATCACCTCTTGGCAAAATACCTGTACCTTTTCTATCCTCAATGACCAGTACTGATTTTTCTTAGTCTCTTGTGTTAACCAAAACAACCCACATCCTAGTCGCTGGGTTCAAATGCCAGATCTAGCACTTAGCAGCTGTGTGACACTGGCAAGTTGTTTAACTTCTCTGATCCTCAGATTTCTCACCTGTAAAATAGAGACACAGTAGGTCTACCTTGTAGGATTGCTGTAAAATAATGACAGTTAAACACTTGGTACATGGTCACTAAATAACTATGATGATTATGGCAAATAGTTGTCTTCTAAGGAAACTTTCTTGTAGATTTGGTCTAATCTATTCGTTGGAATTCTTGGTTTCTTTTCTGATGTAAGGAACTATACAACATGCAGGTTCTCTCTGCTCTCCTGCCCTTTCCACCTCCCTTGCTCAGTGGCAGCCGGCTTAGGTGAGCAGGTTAAGAAAAGATTCATTTTGGTAGATGCCAAATATATCTTAGGACCAAGTAAACATTCTTGACAAAAGAAGTCACTTTTAATTCAAAAGAATTTTGAGAAAGGAAATAATTTAGCTCCTCCTCCAAAGATAGGAGCTAGCAGGGTAGTTTCTATATTAATTAATAAACTTTTATGTTTTTAAAGTGGAAAAATAATCTGACACATGACAATTTTAGGTGAATTCACTTCACAATTGTTTGGAGCAACAGTCAACTTCAAGATTAAACTTTCACTCACTTGGCCAGGTACAGATTAACACTCCAACTCATTTGTGGTGACTAAGGAAAGTAAACATTTTGTATAATTGTAAACACCTATCATTATCATGGTATCCACCTTCTGGGTCCTTTCCTCCTGTTTTCTGTGTATTCTATCCCTACAAAACCTGTGAGGTTTTAAACCAATGTGACTAATAGCAAGGACAGTCAACAGGGCATCCTCTCTCCTTCTGTGGCTCATTTTTTCCTGGATGGGGCTACTCTATACACATAATATAATTGTGTTTTTCACCTTATCTACTCCTTTAAAATCTGAGGAGGACTTATCAAAATGAAAACCAAAGACCTTTGAAGATGAATGATGCAGGCAGATACTTTGGACTTTGTACTGTAATTAAAATTGTTTCTGAATTGCTTTTTAGTTTCTCATCACTGTATTCATATGGCTTCTGTTTCTTGAGAGAAAAAGCTAATTTTTGTCTTTTTAACAGAATTACCTAATTGCACAGTCCTTTTCAACTGTACAAAAGCCCACATTAACAATAAGCCAAGGGAAATAATTATGACTCGCAGACTGGGAAGAGGTAAATGATCTGATATGTATTTCTTGTGCTTGAGGAATTTAATTTGACATCAACAGAAAGAGCATTTTTCTGAAGAAAAAAATCTTCTAACTTAATTCACAGTGTACTTAGCTATAGACAGTTCTATTGACAGAATTTGTTTAATATTTTTCTGATTCATTTGATGCTTAACAAAGGGCTTTAGCTCTTGCCTCTCAATTCATTGTTGTATGGTTGTTTAATCTTAATTTTTATTGACTGGTGGGATATATAAAATAATGATAGTGAGAGATTTTAGTATGTATATATCAAAATTGGACATCTCCAGGAGGCAAATAATAAGTAAGGATATAAAGGAATTGAATGCTACAATAAGTAAATGTGTGTGTGTGTGTGCGCGTGCGTGAACACGTGAGCACCCAGGTGTGCACTCATGTATAGAGGAGAAAGACTCACATCCTTTGAATAGAGAAAAGATATACTCCCCCCATATGTTCATGGAACATTTAAAATAGTTGATCCCATATTTGACAACAAAGAAAATTTTGATACATCTTTGTGTTGTTTCATTTTGTGCAACAATCGTGTATTACATTTATAATGCAAAAAAAACACCAAAATAAAAACAAAATTAAAAAAATGTGTTTGTTCTATTTCTAATGTCTAGAACAATGTTTGGCACATATTAGGTACTCAATAAATGTTGGCTGCATAAATAAGCAAATGGCTTTTAACATTCGTTGAATACCTACTATGTACTAGGCACCAAATATCAGGCATTGCCTTTTGGCTGTGTGGCCTAAAGCCATTTGAGTTAAAAGGATTTGGGTATATCACAGAACAAACCATGTGCACTCAAACATAACTAAATGATCACAAGTCTGCAGTTATTCCTTTAGCCCACACCAGGGGCTCTATTTGTTCTCCAACTGCATCTGCTGAGGTGGTTTACTTTCTATCTTTGATATACAGGTATACATTTCCCACACTTCATGTAATAATTTTACAGAGTGAGGGAGGTGTGATAAGGGCATATGGAGTAGGGAAAGCTCTCTGATACTGAAGATGCTGACTGCATTAGGTAACTCTGACATCCTCTCCAGCTTTACCAAGAATAATTCTTTCATCTCCAGTCACACTGGCTATGTTATCTGTTTACTTATGATCATTTTTTACTTGTTATCTGGAAATAGGTTCTTTTTTCTTTCATTTAAAAATGCTTCTTTTCAAAATATTGGCTTAGTTGAACGGGCTGAGTTTCTGCTGTAATTGCTGACTTAATTAATTGTAATAGGCACCCCCTACTGAAGTACTGCTCACCATAACAAGCACTTTTTTTTTTTTTCCGATACGCGGGCCTCTCACTGTTGTGGCCTCTCCCGTTGCGGAGCACAGGCTCCGGACGCGCAGGCTCAGCGGCCATGGCTCACGGGCCCAGCCACTCTGCGGCATGTGGGATCTTCCCGGACCGGGGCACGAACCCGTGTCCCCTGCATCGGCAGGCGACTCTCAACCATTGCACCACCAGGAAAGCCCCAACAAGCACTTATTTTTGAAGACATTTTCAATCAAGGAAAATGAAGAGCCCGTAACTGGATTAGGCTATTCACTGTTTTTTTATTAGACGTTTGCTTACAGTTTGGAAATGTTTGCTGCCCATAAGCAAAATTAGCATCAGTATTAAAGGTAGTACCTTTTTCTACCCAATAATGTGTTGTGCATCTTCTTTAATAGTAGGCAGAATAGTAGGGTGTCTGTGTGGTTTTTCTCTTTTTTGTTTTTTAAAAATGATCAGTTATTGAGAGCTTGGTATGTGTTGGGCACTGAACAAAGCTCTTTAAGTAAATTATTTTAATCCTCACAACAATCTTATTAATTAGGTGTGATGAAGAAACCAAGGCTAAGTGAAGATAAATAATAAAACTAATGACAGAAATTCTCTCTGGCTTCAAAGCCCATGCTTTTAACCACTGTGCTATGCTTCTCCTGTCTATTGCACGGTCATATTCTGGAACTTGCCTTCTTCTAGAACACCTCCATTTTAGAAGACTCAAGTAAAACTCAAGTATCCTGATCCCAGCCCTCAGTTTTTTCATAGTTTCATTTCTACTATCTCTGTTTTTCAGCATCAAGATTTCCAGTCCCTTGCTCTTTCCACTTCCTCCCAGTTTATCGGTCCCATCTTGGGCTTTGTTTCTTCTCCATGAACCCTCATGTTTGATCACCTAAAATATTCTCCCACAAATACCCCTTTTATTTTTATCCTACTGCTCATCCCACTCTACTGTATCCCAGCCCTGGATCAGTGCCCCAATTTGCTTCCTTTACTCCTATCTTCAGATTAGTTAATCAGTGTTGGAAAAAAATATCAGTAGATCTTGCAATAAACCTTGCAGATTGGCACCCCCCCACATCTATGGCCTTGAACCCTTGTTGGGCTCTCAGCACTCTCCTTTCTTTCTGTTGATTGGCTGTTGTCAGGTTCCTCCTTCATTGTCTTCAATAAATATTCGATGTCACTACCACTGTCCTTAAGTTCTCACTTACCTTACTCTTAGCTGACTATGTTTTCTCCTACTTGATCAAAAAACTGAGGCCAGTAAGAATTATCTTGCTCACTTTCCATCCCCCTCACTACCGCTCGTCTACATGCATACAATTCCTGACTTCTTTCCACAGGATAAGGGGATCCCTCTTCCTGTTCAAATCCAACTCCTCACCTTGACCTCAGGTCTAAGATGGAAGCATCTGCACTCTGGGCAGTAGGATGTAAAGTCAAGGACCCAAACATACTGTTTCTTAAGAAAATTCCTGGACCCTCCTTCATGACCCTTCTCTATAACTCCATGGCCAGCATTCATTCACATGCCATAGGTGACTAAGCTCTAGGGAGGTTGTGAAATATAATCTTTATTTTGTGTAACTACACGCCTAATTAAATAATAAAATTTTATTATTATAGAAGCAGCATAGAATGAGAATTGGAGATATTGAACAGTCTCTGTCAATGTTCCTTTGCACGTGAAAAAAATTGGGTTACCTCTCTTTTTGTTCTTGACATGTTACTTATTTTGCAAATACTTAACAAATTTAGACCTTTTAACTTTGTTTATGGTGTCTCTCATCATACAGAGGTTTAAAATTATGTAGCCAAATCAGGCATTCTTTCTTTTTTCTTCATTGTTTCTAAATTTTATATTTTGCATAAGTAGGCCTTCCTCATCCATATGTTCTCGTATTTTCTTTTGGTACTTTTATACTTTTGTTTTTGACTTTAGGTCTTTATTACATTGGCATTTATTTTGTGGTATAGTGTGGGTAGGGATCCATGTTTATTTTTTCAATTTTTAGCTAAATACTACAACTCACTTATTAAACAAGGCTTCATTTCTTATTCACTTGAAATGCCACATTTATGATGAGCTAAATTTTAATACACACGTGAGTCTATTATGGACTCCCTATTCCACTACTCTTGAGCTGTTTGTTACTAAACTCATACCACAATTTTCATTAATATTATTTTGTAGAATTTCTTTATTCTTCCTTCTTTTTCTTCTCCTTTTCCTCCCCACTTCTCCTCTGTTCTCTTCCCTACTACCATTTCATCTAGCCAAGCTTGTATGAGGCTTCTGTGAAGCTGAGGCAAACTGACACAGTATCCAGCTTTATTTCCTTAACCATGGAATCTTTGTCCCTTCCCTACTCATCACTCCCCCATTCTTTGTTGCCCATCATTACCCCTCCTAGGTCTTGCTGAGGTTGGAAGGATTGTGGCTTGAGGTTAAGGCTTGTTCTTTACACTTCCTCTTTCTGATCCTTTGGGCCCAGTGTCTGTGTAGAATCTATTTCTCTTTACTGCTGGATTTAAAAACTTTCTCTAAGTTCTCTGAAGATGTGAAAACATCACTTGACCCCAGTATATGTGGATTCACCTCTTCCTTTATTTCCTCATTTATTTTCTTTGACTGAGACTCTTCTCTGAATTAGTGAGATGTTGAATCTCAGAGTCATGTAGCACATGAATGAGTTTTACATGATGCTCAGTGGTCCCATATGGCCGTATGGCCTTGGAAACAGTTTGGTACTCAAAGTTTGTCTGAACTTATTCTGGGTGCAGATAATATGGAAGTGCTCGTGTTTGTCTCAGAATGATGAGAAATAGGCATGCCTCTCCCTAGGGCTCTCCCTCCTGGGGCTCTATGCACTACTTTGCTGCCACCAACCTTGACTTTCTCTATGGTCATGGCTTGTTTGACCAGTGTTCTTCTTCAACATTTTATTGATTCTTTAAAAAAAACCCCAAAACCCCAAAACAAAACAAAACAAACCCCAAAAACAAAAGGGACTCCCCTGGCAGTCCAGTTGTTAAGCAAGTTCATTCCCTGGTTGGGGAACTAAGATCCCATGTGCCTGGCGGCACAGCCAAAAATACCCAACATTTTATTGGCTCTTATACAGTTACTCTTCCAGATGAACTTTCTCTCCAACTAGTCAGATTTTATTAAAAAATCTCATTAGGCTTTTGACTTTGATGGTTTTTAATTTATCATTTAATGGGAGGCATATTAACCATGTTAACCATATTGGATCATCAGAACAGATTCTGATGACAGGAGCTGGGGCTCTAGTGGATATTATGAGTGTGTGTGTATGTTTATAGAATGCTGGTGGTGGTGGAAGATAAAACACGGAAGGCTTTCCTTTATAGTGTGATTTCAATAGGAATTTTAGAGGAAAAAGTAAATTTACTCTGTTAGCTCTGATGAATTTTATGAGATAAAACAATCTATATGTAAAAAGGAGTCAAGGCCGAATAAGCCAATACAGTTTGATTTACATCAAAGTGCTAATATATTATAAAGTCACTGAATGCACATTGAAGAGTTGCCATAGTAATAGTGATTTTCATGAAATGATTTTGGATACTAGATTCTTGAGTGATGGCATTCCTTGTTATTTGCTTCAAGGCATCTTTAGCTCTCTGTCCTTCTCTCTCGTCTCCTTTGAGGATAAACACAGGAAAGGGACCAGTACCTGGTACAATTCTTTGATTTCAATTATTTGATTTAAAATTTGAAATCAATTTAAAACTAATCTAAGCAAAAAATATATTTATTGATAGGATTAAAGGATGGTTCACAGAGTTGAAGGAAATGTGGAAGAGGGGTCCTTCAGAGGGGTCAGGAATATGGAGCAACTCTAAGAATGGGAAGCAGTAATCATGACATAGCCTCCTCAGGGCAACCAGAATGGTGAGTGAGCTCGTACTGTTTTCAGTCTTGTATCCTTATATTCAAGGCTCAAATTCTAGGAAGTTTCTGATCTGCTCTGTTTAAAAAAAACTGTACATCTTGCCACTTAGAGATTGGTTCAAGATGGCACAGTAGAAGGACATGCACTCATTCCCCCTTGTGAGAGCACTGGAATCACAGCTAACTGCTGAACAGTCATCAGCAGGAAGACACTGGAACTCACCAAAAAAGATACCCCACATCCAAAGACAAAGGAGAAGCTGCAATGAGATGGTAAGAGGGGCACAGTCACAATAAAATCAAATCCCGTAACCACTGGGTGGGTGACTCACAAACTGGAGAACAATTATACCACAGAAGTCTACCCTCTGGAGTGAAGGTTCTGAGCCCCACATCAGGCTTCCCAACCTGGGGGTCTGGCAACGGGAGGAAGAATTCCCAGAGAATCAGACTTTGAAGGCTAGTAGGATTTGATTGCAGGACTTCGACAGGACTGGGGGAAATAGAGACTCCACTCTTGGAGGGCACACACAAAGTAGTGTGTTCAGTCTCCCATAGGAGACTGAACCAGACCTACCTGCTAGTGTTGGAGGGTCTCTTGCAGAGGCGGGGCATGGCTGTGGCTCACCGTGGGGACAAGGACACTGGCAGCAGAAGTTCTGGGAAGTACTCCTTGGCGTGAGCCCTCCTGGAGTCCGCCATTAGCCTCACTAAAGAGCCTGTAGCCTCCAGTGCTGGGTCGCCTCAGGCCAAACAACCAACAGGGAGGAAACTCAGCCCCACCCATCAGCAGACAAGCGGATTAAAGTTTTACTGATCCGCTGCCAAACAGAGCAACACCCAGCTCTACCCACCACTAGTCCCTCCCATCAGGAAGCTTGCACAAGCCCTTAGATAGCCTCATCCACTAGAGGGCAGAAAGCAGAAGCAAGAATAACTACAATCCTGCAGCCTGTGGAATGAAAATCACATTCACAGAAAGATAGACAAAATGAAAAGTCAGAAGACTATGTACCAGGTCAAGGAACAAGATAAACCCCAGAGAAACAATTAAATGAAGTGGAGATAGGCAGCCTTCCAGAAAAAGAATTCCGAATAATGATTATGATCCAGGACCTTGGAAAAAGAATGGAGGCAAAGATCAAGAAGATGCAAGAAATGTTTAACGAAGACCTAGAAGAATTAAAGAACAAACACCTATAAGAATTAAATAACAAACAGAGTTGAACAATACAATAACTGAAATGAAAAATACACTAGAAGGAATCAATAGCAGAATAACTGAGGCAGAAGAACAGATAAGTGACCCGGAAGACAGAATGGTGGCATTCACTGCTGCGGAACAGAATAAAGAAAAAACAATGAAAAGAAATGAAAACAGCCTAAGAGACCTCTGGGACAACATTAAATGCACCAACATTTGCATTATAGGGGTCCCAGAAGGAGAAGAGAGAGAGAAAGGACCCGAGAAAATATTTGAAGAGATTATAATCGAAAATTTCCCTGACATGGGAAAGGAAATAGCCACCCAAGTCTAGGAAGCGCAGAGAGTCACAGGCAGGATAAACCCAAGGCGAAACATGCCAAGAAACATAGTAATCAAATTAACAAAAAGTAAAGGCAAAAATTATTAAGAGCAACAAGGGAAAAATGACAAATAACATACAAGGGAACTCCCATAATGTTAACAGCTGATTTCTCAGCAGAAACTCTACAAGCCAGAAGGGAGTGGCATGAGTGGCATGATATATTTAAAGTGATGAAAGGGAAGAACCTACAACCAAGATACTCTGTCTGGCAAGGATCTCATTCAGATGCGATGGAGAAATCAAAAGCTTTACAAACAAGCAAAAGCTAAGAGAATTCAACACTGCCAAACCAGCTCTACAACAAATGCTAAAGGAACTTCTCTAAGTGGGAAACACAAGAGAAGAAAAGGACCTACAAAAACAAACCCAAAACAGTTAAGAAAATGGTCATAAGAACATACATGTCGATAATTATCTTAAATGTGAATGGATTAAATGCTCCAACCAAAAGACACAGGCTCACTGAATGGATACAAAAACAAGACCCATATATATGCTGTCTACCAGAGGTCCACTTCAGACCTAGGGACACATACAGACTGAAAGTGAGGGGATGGAAAAAGATATTCCATGCAAATGGAAATCAAAAGTAAGCTGGAGTAGCAATACTCATATCAGATAAAATAGACTTTAAAATAAAGAATGTTAAAAGAGACAAGGAAGGACACTACATAATGATCAGGAAGAAGATATAACAGTTGTAAATATATATGCACCCAACATAGGAGCACTTCAATACATAAGGCAAATGCTAACAGCTATAAAAGAGGAAATTCACAGTAACACACTAATGATAGGGGGCTTTAACACCTCCCTTACACCAATGGACAGATCATCCAGACAGAAACTTAATAAGGAAACACAAGCTTTAAATGACACAATAGACCAGATAGATTTAATTGATATTTATAGGACATTTCATCTGAAAACAGCAGATTACACTTTCTTCTCAAGTGCACATGGAACATTCTTCAGGATAGATCACATCCTGGGTCACAAATCAAGCCTCTGTTAATTTAAGAAAATTGAAATCATATCAGACATCTTTTCCGACAACAATGCTATAGGATTAGAACTCAGTTACAGGGAAAAAATGTAAAAAACACAAACACATGGAGGCTAAACAATACATTACTAAACAACTAAGAGATCACTGAAGAAATCAAAGAGGAAATCAAAAAATACCTAGAGACAAATGACAACAAAAACACTACGATCCAAAACCTATGGGATAAGCAAAAGCAGTTCAAGGGGGAAATTTATAGCAATACAACCCTACCTCAAGAAACAAGAAAAATCTTAAATAAAGAATCTAACTTTACATTTAAAGGAACTACAGAAAGAAGAACAAAGAAAACCCGAAGTTAGTAGAAGGAAAGAAATCATAAAGATCAGAGCAGAAATAAATGAAATATAAACAAAGAAAACAATAGCAAAGATCAATACAATGAAAAGCTGGTTCTTTGAGAAGATAAACAAAATTGATAAACCTTTAGCCAGACTCATCAAGAAAAAGAGGGACAAGACTCAAATCAGTAAAATTAGAAATGAAAAAGAAGTTACAATGGACACCGCAGAAATACAAAGCATCATAAGAGACTACTACAAGCAACTCTGTGCCAATAAAATGGGCAACCTGGAAGAAATGGACAAATTCTTAGAATGGTATAACCTTCCAAGACTGAAGCAGGAAGAAATAGAAAATATGAGCAGGCCAATCACAAGTAATGAAATTGAAACTGTGATTAAAAATCTTCCAACAAACAAAACTCCAGTACCAGATGGCTTCACAGGGGAATTCTATCAAACATTTAGAGAAGAGCTAACAGCCATCCTTCTCAGACTCTTCCAAAAAATTGCAGAGGAAGGAACACTCCCAAACTCATTCTACGAGGCCACCATCACCCTGATACAAAATCCAGACAAACATACTACAAAAAAAGAAAATTACAGACCAATATCATTGATGAATATAGATGCAAAAATCCTCAACAAAGTACTGGCAAACAGAATCCAACAACACATTAAAAGGATCATACACCATGATCAAGTGGAATTTATCCAAGGGATGCAAGGATTCTTCAGTATATGCAAATCAATCAATGTGATACACCATATTAACAAACTGAAGAATAAAAACCATATGATCATCTCGATAGATGCAGAAAAATCTTTTGACAAAAATTCAACATGCATTTATGATAAAAACTCTCCAGAGAGTGGGCATAGAGGGAACCTACCTCAACATAATAAAGGCCATATTCAACAAACCCACAGCAAACATCACTCTCAATGGCGAAAAACTGAAAGCATTTCCTCTAAACTAGGAAAGAAGACAAGGATGTCCACCCTTGCCACTATTATTCAACATAGTTTTGGAAGTCCTAGCCATGGCAATCAGAGAAGAAAAAGAAATGAAGGGAATACAAATTGGAAGAGAAGAAGTAAAACAGTCACTGTTTGCAGATGACGTAGTTCTATACATAGATAATCCTAAAGATGCCACCAGAAAACTAGCAGAGCTCATCAATGTATTTGGTAAAGTTGCAGGATACAAAATTAATGCACAGAAATACCTTGCATTCCTATACGCTAACAACGGAAGATCAGAAAATGAAATTAAGGAAACAATCCCATTCACCATTGCAACAAAAAGAATAAAATACCTAGGAATAAACCTACCTAAGGAGGTAAAAGATCTGTACTCAGAAAAGTGTAAGACACTGATGAAAGAAATCAAAGATGACAGAAACAGATGTAGAGATATACCATGCTCTTGGATTGGAAGAATCAATATTGTGATAATGACTATACTACACAAAGCAATCTACAGTTTCAATGCAATCCCTATCAAATTACCAATGGCATTTTTTACAGAACTAGAAGAAAAAATCTTAAATTTGTATGGAGACACAAAAGACCCCAAATAGCCAAAGCAATCTTGAGGGAAAAAAATGGAGCTGGAGGAATCAGACTTCCTGACTTCAGACTATACTACAAAGCTACAGTAATGAAGACAATATGGTACTGGCACAAAAACAGAAAGATAGATCAATGGAACAGGATAGAAAGCCCAGAGATAAACCCACGCACCTATGGCCACCTTATTTTTGATAAAGGAGGCAAGAATATACAATGGAGAAAAGAGAGTTTCTTCAATAAGTGGTGCTGGGAAAACTGGATGGCTACATGTAAAAGAATGAAATTAGAACACTCCCTAACACCATACACAAAAGTATACTCAAAATGGATTAAAGACCAAAATTTATGGCCAGACACTATAAAACTCTTAGAGGAAAACATAGGCAGAACACTCTATGACATAAATCACAGCAAAATCCTTTTTGACCCACCTCCTAGAGAAATGGAAATAAAAACAAAAATAAACAAATGGGACCTAATGAAACTTAAAAGCTTTTGCACAGCAAAGGAAACCATAAACAAGAGGAAAAGACAACCCTCAGAATGGGAGAAAATATTTGCAAATGAAGCAACTGACAAAGGATTAATCTCCAAAATTTACAAGCAGCTCGTGCAACTCAATATCAAGAAAACAAAAAACCCAATCCAAAAATGGGCAGAAGACCTAAATAGACATTTCTCCAAAGAAGATATACAGATTGCCATCAAACACATGAAAGGATGCTCAACGTCACTAATCATTAGAGAAATGCAAATCAAGACTACAGTGAGTTATCACCTCACACCAGTCAGAATGGCCATCATCAAAAAATCTACAAACAATAAATGCTGGAGAGGGTGTGAAGAAAAGGGAACCCTCTTGCACTGTTGGTGGGAATATAAACTGATAGAACCACTATGGAGAACATTATGGAAGTTCCTTAAAAAACTAAAAATAGAACTACCATATGACCCAACAATCCCACTACTGGGCATATACCCTGAGAAAACCATAATTCAAAAAGAGTCGTGTACTGAAATGTTCATTGCAGCTCTGTTTACAATAGGCAGGGCATGGAAGCAACCTAAGTGTCCATTGACAGATGAATGAATAAAGTTGTGGCACCTATATACAGCGGAACATTTCTCAGCTATAAAAAGAAACGAAATTGAGTTATTTGTAGTGAGGTGGATGGACCTAGAGTCAGTCATACAGAGTGAAGTAAGTTAGAAAGAGAAAAACAAACACCATATGCTACCACATGTATATAAAAAAAAAATTGGTTCTGAAGAACCTAGGGGAAGGACAGGAATAAAGACACAGACATAGAGAATGGACTTGAGGACACGGGGAGGGGAAGGGTAAGCTGGGACGAAGTGAGTGGCATGGACATATATACACTACCAAATGTAAAATAGGTAGCTAGTGGGAAGCAGCCGCATAGCACAGGGAGATCAGCTCGGTGTTTTGTGACTACCTAGAGGGGTGGGATAGGGAGGATGGGAGGGAGATGCAAGAGGGAGGAGATATGGGGTTATATGTATATGTATAGCTGATTCACTTTATTATAAAGCAGAAACTAACACACCATTGTAAAGCAATTATACTCCAATAAAGATGTTAAAAAAGATTAATCTCCAAAATATATAAACAGCTCATGCAGCTCAATATCAAAAAAACAAACAACTCAATGAAAAAATGGGCAGAAGACCTAAATAGACATTTCTGCAAAGAAGACATACAGATGGCCAAGAAGCACATGAAAAGCTGCTCAACATCACTAATTATTAGAGAAATGCAAATCAAAACTACATCAAAACTCACACCAGTTAGAATGGGCATCATCAGAAAATTACAAACAACAAATGCTTTAGAGGGTATGGAGAAAAGGGAACCCTCTTGCACTGTTTGTGGGAATGTAAATTGATACAGCCACTATGGAGAACAGTATGGAGGTTCCTTAAAAAACTAAATATAGAATTACCATATGACCCAGCAATCCCACTACTAGGCATATACCCAGAGAAAACCATAATTCAAAAAGACAAATGCACCCCAATGTTCATTGCAGCACTATTTACAATAGCCAGGTCATGGAAGCAACTTAAATGCCCATCAACAGACCAATGGATAAAGATGTGTTATGTATATACAATGGAGTATTACTCAGCCATACAAAGGAATGAAATTGGGTCATTTGTAGAGACGTGGATGGACCTAGAGACTGTCATACAGAGTGAAGTAAGTCAGAAAGAGAAAAACAAATATCGTATATTAACGCATATATGTGGAATCTAGAAAAATGGTACAGATGAACCCACTTGCAAGGCAGAAATAGAGACACAGATGTAGAGAACAAACATATGCACACTGATGTGGTAAGCCGGGGTGTGGTGGTGGTGGTGGGATGAATTGGGAGATTGGGATTGACATGTATACACTAATATGTATAAAATAGATAACTATTGAGAACCTGCTGTATAAAAAATAATAAAATTATATTTAAAAAAACCTGTACACACATACACATACACACTTGCACACTTGTTTTTCTTGTAGAAAGGATTCTTACAGAGATATTCTCATAGCGGTTTGCAACCTCTTTCAGATTATGAATCAGGGATGGCCATACAAGAAATGCTAGTTTCAGGGCTTCCCTGGTGGCGCAGTGGTTGAGAGTCTGCCTGCCGATGCAGGGGACACGAGTTCGTGCCCCGGTCCAGGAAGATCCCACATGCCGTGGAGCGGCGGGGCCCATGAGCCATGGCCGCTGAGCCTGTGTGTCCGGAGCCTGTGTCCCGCAACAGGAGAGGCCACAGCAGTGAGAGGCCTGCGTAACGGAAAAAAAAAAAAAAAAAAGAAATGCTAGTTTCAAATGGAGGAACACATTGTGCTTGAACAGTTTTACTTCTATGTACAGGTTTCTTAAAACTTGTCTTTCTCTGTCATTTTCTTTTACACTCATAAATCTATGTCTTCCTGCTGTCTTATCTTGTTTTTCTTCGTTTCTGAATTTTCATCAGTGAATTTCATTCATGAGGGTGTTCTGTTTTATTATGTTCTCTTCCAGAAACCTCTCCTGTGGCACCTCCCCCAGCCTTTCCTCCCTCATAGGCAATGTCCAGAGTGCTACGTATTTTTAGACCCCATTTCCCCCCTTCCTCCTGTCCTATTTCCTTAGTGTCCTCCTTTTAAGACTAAGTATGAAAACTATTCCCAGAAGAATCATGGCATGTGGAGCATAGCTGCCTCAACGAACACACACACCCACGGCATGAGGCCGAGCTGTCCCATCACACCTGAAGATTTATGAACACGAGAACAAATGCTTCTTGGTGCATGCCCCTTGGTTTGGGGTGAATCTGTTAAGCAGCATTCTGGGGGCAATAGCTTACTGATACATTACTTTCCTAGCAAATGTATTTTCATTTAAACTGGAGTATTCTGGAGTTCATGCCTTAATTCTTGTGAATGTCTTATAGAGTTTCATGCAGGGTAGAGAGAAAGTGCTGGGCAGAAGGTGTCTTGTGGGATCCCCTCAGTATACACCAAGAGGCAAAAGCCTACTATGTGCATGCTGGTTTCACACACTAAATGATCAATGTTTTGTGAAGTAGATTCTGGAAAACCTTTATAACACAGTGTAGTTATCCAGAGTTTTTTTCCCACCTGAGTACATTTTCATCATGATTCTAGTATAGATTAGAGTGTGGCTCTGGTTAGCATAAGCTCCTTTGATGGGCTCTTGAAACTCTGCTTAATATGGTCTCCTGGAGCCTGCCTGGTCTATGAGATCGACTCTGAGCTCAAGACTCTAGTTTGTATTTTTAGTCTATAAAGATCAGTGTTTATATTAGTGTTTATTAAGAATCCCCTTATTTGTGGCAGTAGGCAGTATATAGAGGAGTGCTTATCTGTCATCCATGACTTCCAGGAGCTTATACTCTGAGAAGACAGTGTGAATTTTAACATCTTTACTGTTTCTTATGCTTACAAAAAATCTGCTTCTTATAAAATATAAAACACATAAATAAATGGCATTGTAAGTAAAATTTGTCACCAATCCCACACCTTAGAGAAAATGACTCCACATTCCTTAAGGTTTTTCTATGCATGTACAAAAATATGCCTTTTTTTTTTTTTTTACAAAAATGGGGTTACACTCTAAATGCTGTTTTGCAGCTTGTTTTTTTTCCTACCTAACTATATATTGCAGACCTCTCTCCTTGTTAGTTACTATTCTAGTTTTGTTATTTTTTATTATTTAGTTTTCTTCACAGTTAGAACTATTTGTAAAGTGATTCTCTTTGAGGCATAATTTTGTTTTCTTTTCTAGGATCATATCCTAAACCAACATACTTGGTTTTTTGTAACTGCTAAAAGCAGTAAAAACTTGGAAGAAAAAATTTCAAAAAGATATTGGATAACAAAAGTCAAGGCTAGCAGGTCCGGGTGATAGAAATTCACAATCTTTACTCAGGAGTGGGCCTCAGTCTGAGCCAACTTTTTGCTTTTACTTCACACTCAATTTTTTTTTACCTTATTATAAATCCTTAGTAGAAGTAGGACATAAGAGGGGAAATGAACTGCTAGAAACCTGTGTGATGACAGCAGCAAGAAGTGACAGGTGCCATTCTGTTCGGAGGAAGGATTCAGAAAAGACATTTCAAATGACCCAAGGGTTTAAAAAAAAAAGATAGTGATCTAGAGCATTTTAGTATAGAGGGAAAGTATCAGTAATTCCTCAAGAGTTCCTGACCACAGTCCCAGGAGGAGAGCTGATATACATCATCAAGCTCCTGAGCCATAGGAAAAGTTTCATTATTGCCCCCTCTGTTGAAACAGAAAAATTGTTATGCATCAATATGTGTAAAATTAAAAAATTAACTGTTTAAAGGGGAAGCTCCAGTTATATGAAGAAGATATCAGCAATTGGGCAGCTCTTTCTTTGCCTATGGAATAAACCCAATTGTCCGTTCTTTTAATTGGGGTAGGGAAGCAGTGCGAGCCCCCTTCCTGGGCTCCCTTGCAGTTAGGTTGGCCATGAGACTGAGTTGTAGCTACAGAATATGAGCAGAAGTGAAGGGCACCTCATTCAGAGCTGGCTCATAAACAATATTCTTCTCCATTTTCTCGCATCTGCTGGTGGGACTTTGATGTTCAGGGCAACCCGAAAATTCATGTGTTGAAGATGGCAAGGACCTTCATCAACCTGGCTTCTCTCCTTTTTCCTTATCCCAGGCTGATTGGACTTCTAAATAAGCAAGAAAGTAGTTTTCATTTTGTTTGGCTATTGAGAAAATGGGCTTATCTTTCTTTACAGTGGCAAGCATTACTTTTGCTAATATAGAGTAACACAGTCCTACCCCAGGAAACCTGGCAATCCGTGGAGATAGTCCAACTCCACTTGCTTGTATTTTTGTGTATGTGAAATCTCATTACCACTAAAACATGGTGACAGATGAACCTGGTGATGCCTTTGACATAGTGTCTTCCCCATTGTCCAATGACTGATGCGAATCCTGCAGGAAGCCTAGTTTTCTAGGTTTGGGTGTCACTAAGTCACTGGTTTTGGTCTTGAATGGGGTCTCAGTGGGCCTGGGTGGACTTCGGTCTTACAGCTCTTGCACTTCCCTGGAAACAATTTGATTCAAATCTTCCTTTATGACTTACAGCATAGTTTTGTAATTTTCTTTCAATCTATATCCTCCACATTTCTTCTTAAGTTTATTCCTAGTGGTTATTCTTTATGTATAATGAGATCCTGTTGCACTTGGAGTGCGATTTATATTTTTCATCACATTTTTGGTCTATTGCTAATATAAAGGAAAGTTAGTTATTTGTTTCATAACTAGCCCCTTAGTGAATAGTCTGATTAGTTCTAATTAGTTCTGATTGATTTCCCAAAGTTTCTAGATAGAGTATCATGTGATAATTCTTTCTTCTTTCTGATAGTTATACTTGTTGCTTTTTATTGCCTTCTTCCCACTCCCATTTGCCAAAATATTCAAGGCAATATTAAATAATAGTTGTAATATTGGATATCCCTGACTT
This sequence comes from Tursiops truncatus, assembly GCF_011762595.2. Classification (NCBI taxonomy): domain Eukaryota; kingdom Metazoa; phylum Chordata; class Mammalia; order Artiodactyla; family Delphinidae; genus Tursiops; species Tursiops truncatus. The sequence continues at coordinate 35,880,973 of NC_047039.1, forward strand.
CATCCTAAAACATATCTATATTTGTAAGAGGCTTGACTTCTCGTTTTCTGTTTTTCTATTCAGGGATATGTGAATTTTTTTAAATGAAGGAAATTGTTCTCTAAGTTTAATGCCCTGTGATGGATTACAGAGCATGGAAATTATCTGTGCCTTGAAAATGTGTTATTTTCAGATTATGTCAACTGGGTTGTTAGAAAAACACATAAATCTTTAGAAAGAAAGAAAATTATGATAACAGAAATACATTTTTCCCACTTAATAATAGAAGTCAACTTAGCAGTAAAGTGCTTGTTAGCTAGATTTTGAAGGTTCAAGAAAAGTCTCCAAGACAGATGCATTTGCCTTGATTGAACTATCCTCCAGCTCCTGACACCCAGGGAGAAGATAAGAACTTTTTTAGTCCTAAAAAAATCCTGTTAGTTCCTTTCCTGTAGCACACAATAAACCCTTTGTTTAATTATTGTCTCTGGCACTTACAAATTTATCGTTTAGATAAATTATATTGTTTATACAAATTATATTATTTTAAAGTGGTTTTTAGGAAGAGAAGCAATGAATTGTTCAGTGTCGTAATGATTCACAGTAAACTTCAGAGACCTTCCTTAAAGGCGAATTGCAACCAACATTTATATAAAAACGTATTCCTCATTTCTTCTACAATAGTAAATTAAAGAAAAAGTTCTCTGGGACTTCCCTGGCGGTACAGTAGTTATTTAAGACTGTGCTTCCACTGCAAGGGGCATGGTTCGATCCCTGGTAGGGAACTAAGATTCCACATGCCGCTCGGTGCGGCCAAAAAAAAAAAAGTTCTCAACGGTTTTGCCCCCTGAAACCTGAAACTTAAACACAATGCATAGGGTGAGATAATTACATGATCATAGATAACCCCAAATTGCAAAGTAAACCAAACTCATTAAGTCAATGTACAAAATGTATTTAGTGTAAGCTTATTTGGCACATGTTAACATTGAGAATTAGGCACACACTTCTGAGTTATGTGCATCACCCACTTTCCTCAGCCCTATGCTCTTCCCACCTCCTTCACTCCCACCCTTCCTCTGAGAAACCCACTCATAGAGGAACCCACTGAGCTTCATCTCCCATTAATTCACTTCCTTGACTTCTTCTTTTTTTTTAAATTTTATTTTATATTGGAGTATAAGGGGTTTTTTTAAAGGTTTTTTTAAAAAAGAATTAAAAAAACATTATTTTATTTTATTTTTTGGCTGTGTTGTGTGTGTTAGTTGCGGCACGTGGGATCTTCACTGAGGCATGTGGGATCTCTCACTGCGGCGCGCGGCCTTCTCTCTAGTTGTGATGTGCGGGTTTTCTTTCTCTAGTTGAGGCACGCGAGCTCAGTAGTTGTGGCCTGTGGGCTTAGTTGCCCTGCGACATGTGGGATCTTAGTTCCCTGACCAGGGATCGAACCCGTGTCCCCTGCATTGGAAGGCGGATTCTTTACCACTGGACCACCAGGGAAGTACCTGGAGTATAGTTGATTAACAATAGTGTGTTAGTTTCAGGTGTATGGCAAAGTGATTCAGTTATACATGTATAGGTATCTATTCTTTTTCAAATTCTTTTCCCATTTAAGTTATTACAGAATATTGAGCAGAGTTCCCTGTGCTATACAGTAGGTCCTTGTTGGTTATCTTCTTTAAATATCACAGTGCGTACCTGGCTTGACTTCCTTCTTTTCTCTCTCCACCGTTCACACCCCTGCCCCTCACCCCAGGGCTATGCTATGCTTGAAAGCAGTTGAGGCCACTTGCGTTTAGCCATAAGGTTTTTAATTAGGAGAATAAAAGAAATAGAGGATAGTCTGTTAGGTTTAAGAGAGTGTTCTTCAGTGGACAAAGGGAGTAGTGTAGGTCAGGGCAAGTTGAAAAATCCTCTCTTTTGTTCTGCTGGTGTGCTATGAAGTTCTTCTCAACTCTGTGAGATTGTTTTAACCTGATGTGGGCACTCTGAGGGGCTCCAAGTCAGTGAAGGGTGGGAAAGGCTTGATTCACCCCAACAGCCTCTCTCCCATCATTGAAATTCTTCTCACATATTAATCTGGTTATTTTCTTTTACATTTGCACAGGGCACCTATGGCATGAGTCACAGTAAGAGACTCATCATAAGAATGTGCCAGATTACAAAATAGATTTCCTTTCTCCCACTAATGGCAGATTCAAAATTTTAAAATTACAGTGACTCAGTAGGCTTAAGAGCATAATTTTTGAAGCCCCATACTTTTTTTTTCTGCTAGTGTAAACTGCATTTTTTTTTTCCGGTTGCACCGCGCAGCATGCGGGATCTTAGCTCCCAGACCAGGGATCCAACCTGCACCCCCTGCAGTGGAAGCATGGAGTCTTAACCACTGGACCGCCAGGGAAGTCCCTGAACTGCATTTTTGACTATAAAATTAATTAAAATTGTTATTTAATTCAGGCATTCTCAAATTTAAAACAATTGTCCCTACAGAGCTGTACACTTCAAATTGAAAATGAAAGGTGCAGTTACACCATAAATGGATGCAGAAAGGGGATCACAAATACAAATAGCACATGCCACTTTACTGCTAGTGTGTGGAGTGTGTGTGTGATTTCTGTGGCATGGGTGTCTTGTAGTATATGTGCATATATGTGGTGGATGTGTGGTTTGTGTGTTGGCTATATATGTATTATATATATGTGTGTGGTGTATGTGTGTGTATTTATGGTGTATTTTTTGGTGATAAGTGTGTGTGTCATGTGTGTGTGTATGTTTGCGTGTGGTGTAAGTGCATTGTCTGTGTAGTAGGTGTGTGTGATGAATATGGTGTGTGTGTGTGTGTTTGTGTGTTCTGCAGGGAGCTGAGACCCAGGGCTTAGAGTTTTTGTTCTTAAAAGTATCTCTGCATTGCGATCAATTGGTAAAGTCTTTTCAAATGTTTCATCTCCCCAGAAATCATTTGGAAGGTGTTTTCTTAAGCCCAAATATTTGTTTTTTAGGAGGAAACTTCAAATGTTATAAACTGCTTTAAGTGAAAACGATTGATGCAATACTTTATCAGCTGATACTGTAGTTTAATTCAACAAACAAAGCCACTTGTATTCAGAGTTATTGTACTTAGAGCTTTAAGAGGTCCCATCTCCTCTGCGTCTGATGTGAACTCCATTTCCCCTATTCAGTTGCAACCGCTTCTTTCTCTTTAGAGGCAGTTGTGAGGGACGATGTACCTCATTTTGGCATCTCTCCTTATTGACCCTGTGCCATCACTTGGGAGACAGTGTATTTTTAAATGCTAAGAATGGGAGCTCTTGAGTGAGGACACATGGGTCCAAATGCCAGCTCCACCAACTGGGTGAGGGCTTAATCTTGATGAGTTTCCTCATCTGTGAAATGGGGTGATAGTGGTACTTACCTTGCAGGGTTCTTGGAAGGCTTACATGAGATGATGATGTAAACATAGTGCTTGGAAGATAGTAAGTGTTCAGCGAACACATGCGTTGATGATGGAGTGGATCTTGTATGGGTCTGGCTGTGCCGCTATAGATATGGGGGGAGTGGAAGCTGCTAGTGGACCATTTCTCCTAAGATTTATTGTGAATTTATTCCATTTGGCCTGTATATACCAATTAGATTCATGAGTGACCTCTCAGCTTTTGTATCAGGGTAGCCTGATTTCTTGGTGGGGTTAATAATGCATCATTTAATGAATGTTCACAGGGGATTTTGAATATGCCAGTGGTTCTAGGTCTGGTCCAATGTTAGGGCAAAAAGTCCTCTGAGCAAAAGTGCTCTCCCTCACATGTTGAAACTAGCTACCATCTGTTTCCTGCTCTGGAATAGGTAAGTGTCTCAGCATCAGATAACTGTATTTTGAGAGCATTAAAACCCCCACAAAACTCTGGCATATTATATAAGTTACTCTGATTAACATGCAGTTATTTGGCACAATTTTCAGATGAAACTTCACATTTTGTCCCTGCTATTTCTGGGCCTCGATGTAGACATTAAAGTTTGAGCAGAGTATCCAGTAGAAGGCTCTGGGTGCTGAAACAGAGGCTGTGGATATGGGGTGTCTGCTTTTCATTTTTGTTTTTTCCATCCTATTTAATGGGGAGGGTCTTGGGCCCTCTCCTGGTGTGAGGAATGCAAGTTGTAGATTCTGGAGGTATGTTGCAGGGGCGGGGAAATACCTACACAGAAATACCTAGAAACTTAAAACCTTGTCTAGCACTGCAGCTGCTCCCAAAGAGTTTTGTGAAGATGTGGAGTGCCTGGGGGCTGGAAAGATGCCAGTGGGGACAGTTGCTGCATCCACCATGCCAGCATCTACTCCTGCCCGCTGGCCTTCATGTTTAGTGCTGGGCTTTTTGCTGAACGTCAAGAATTAATGGTGAGGGGGCAGTCCTGCCAGATTTCTATCAGAACTTTACATCTCCCTCTCTCTCTTTTTTCTGTCTTGTCTCTATAACCTCAGTCTAGACATCAGACATCCCACAGGGTTGTCTCTAGGGTTCCCACCTCCAGGTAGTTCTCAAGCAGTGCCTTTACTGTTTCCATCCCTTTAATCCCAAATTGATCCCGCCTCCCCTCAACCCCCTCCACTCTGCCAAGGGGTCTTCATTATTTCTCTAGCAAGATTTGGATCAATACCTTCACCTTTCTTCAAGGCCCACCTCCAGGCATCCTCAAATTTCTTTCCTTCCCTTACTTCACTTCCCCTCCACCAGGTTTACCAGGGCATTTTCTTGGAGAACCTTTCACCGCTTCTAGGTTTTCTACCACTAAACTTTGTGTCAGGCTTAGCTGTGCCTGTGATGTCCTCTCAGTCCAGCTTACCAAGTCAAGTTCTCTTTTATATAACATAACTCCTGCTCTCTCACTTCTAACAAATTTTTGTCCACTTTCTGAAAGGGAAATGACAATTTTCTCTAGACCCTAGCTTATTCACTTGTAGCCAAAGTGTGGTTGTGCTGTTGATCAATCAATGAGTGAAGAAGTCAGTACATTATGAATATTATTGAAACAGATTCACTTTGCTGTACACAAATCAACTATACTCCCATAAAAATAATTTAAAAAAAAGAGTCTTGGGACCTAAAAGGAAAAAAAAAATAATGTTATTGAGCAAATATAAGTTCTACCCCTTGGTATGTGCTTGAGGGCATATGAAGGGTAGTTATATATAGGTCAGCTTTCAAGAAACTTAGTCATGTTAGAGAGATAGTATTAACACACATGAATCAAAAAAACAACAGAGGACAAGTATGTATTGATTTTTATAGTCTGCCTACACAAAGGAATCGAGATGGTTTATAATAAAAGATAGCTCTATAAAAAAAACAAAAAAGATAGCTCTATAAAATGTTGCAATAATGATAAAAGATCAAGATTCATGTAATGGAGAGATAATTAAAAAGGAAACCCAATTTAAGGTAAATTGTTGGGCTTGAGTACAAAATTAAGAATTGGGCTTCTTGGAAGTTAAGAAAAAGGGAAACATGATGAATCATATGATTTCTGTGTCTCATAAGAGGATACGTATCAGTTTGCAAATATTGAATGTTTTTTGGTACTACATACTAAGAAGAATCCACCCATTTATTTATTTATTTATTGTGTACATATGTGTTCCAGACACCATGGATATGAAGATATATAAGAAAAACAAATTCTCTGACCTTATGAGGTTTATAGTTTATTGAAGAGAGAGAGTCAACAAACAAGTAAATAAAGTACCATCAGATAGTAGGTGAATGCTCCGAAGGCAAATAAAGTGAATTAATGTGGTAGATCATGCTAGGAAGTCAGGAGAAGAAAGGTCCGTTGGAGAAGGTGGTATCCGAACAGATACCTGAATGAGGAGAGGAAGTGAGCTCTGCAAAGACCATTTCAGGAGAGGGAACAGCAGGCTCCAAGGCCCATAGGTAGGAAAAAACTTGATATATTTGAGAAACGACCAGTGATACTGGAGAAGATCTGCACATAGTGGGGTGGGGGAAATAGCAGTGGTGGGGCAAGTGGCAGGGGACTGGTAGGAGATGAAGCTAGAGAAAGTAGCCATGTATGGCTTCGTAGAGATTCGGATTTTTTCCTCAAGTGTGATTGGGGAACTGTTGGGAAGTTTTGAGCAGGGAGTTATGTCATCTTTTAAAGTGTCTAATTCTAGTTCCCACTGGCTACTGTATGGAGAATAGAACATTGCAGGAGGCAAGAGTGGAAGCAGAGACCAATAGAACATTGCAGGAGGCAAGAGTGGAAGCAGAGACCAATAGAACATTGCAGGAGGCAAGAGTGGAAGCAGAGACCAATTGGGAGGCTGTGGGAAAAGTCTGGGTGAGAGATGATGGTGGCTGGTCCAGGAGGAAGCTGGTGGAAATGGTATTAAGTGTTCAGATTCAAGTAGAATCAACAAGACTTGCTGATCAGCTGCATGAAGGAAGTGAGAGAAAGAGTGGATTGAGATTGCTTTAAGTTTTTGGCCTGAGCACATGGATCAATGAGGGTCCATCTTTTGAGATAATGAAGACTGGGCATAAGCTGGTTTGGGGAGCAAAAATAGGAGTTCTGTTTTGGACATGTTCAATTTGAGTTATTTATGAGACAACTCAGTTGAGATGTGAAGTGGACAGTGGGATACATGAGTGTGGAGCTCAGGGAAGTGATACACATTTGGACATCAGCAGCACACTCACGTGTGTTTAACCGTTTCAGTGGAGCACTTAACATAATAGACAAGGTTTTCAACGGGGGAGAATATAGAAACATCTTTCAAAATGGCCACTTGGTGACTGTATTAGGGCACTTCAGAAAAACAGAACCAATAGGATGTGTATATAAAACAAACATTTAGTATAAGGAATTTGTTCATGTGATTATGGAGGCTGAGAGGTCTCAAGATCTGCATGTGGCAAGCTGGAGACCCAGGAAAGCCAACATGTAGTTTCAGCCTGAGTACAAAGGCCTGAGAATCAAGAAAGCTGATGGTGTAAATTCCAGTCTGAAAGCAGGCAGGCTCTAGACCCAAGAAGAGCTGATGTTTCAGTCTGAGTCCGAAGGCAGGAAAAGGCAAGTGTCCCAACTTAAATACTCAGGCAGGAGGAATTCCCTCTTACTCAGCCTTCTTGTTCTAAGTTCTTCAGTTGATTGGATGAGACCCACCCACATTGAGGAGGGCAATCTGCTTTACTCAGTCTTCCAATTCAAATGTTAATCTCATCCAGAAACACCCTCACAGACACACCCAGAATAATGTTTGTCCAAATGTCTGGGCACCCCCAAGGCCCAGTCAAGTTGACCCAGAAAATTAACCATCGCAGTGACAGTAGAGCATTACATCAAATTATAATTCTATGAGGAATGTGGGTGGCTAAAATAGGGAGTTTTCTGGTGATCTAACTTGTTATAGGGTTAGAACCTTTAAATTCCAGAGGCTTGCCTGGTTTACATGTTAATGGTGGTTTTTCCCGATCACGAAAACACTTTAGTTTTTTTCTAATAGTACTGTAGATTGTAGACAGAGCTGAATCCCGTGAGCCTGCCATAATGAATACCAGGCAAAATAAACTAATGGACCTAGTGCATGAAGTTAATTAATTAATCAATCAGTCCATTAGGCATTTATAAAGATTTTTAAATTTGCCAGATAATACCATTAGGTCGTAGGCTATTTGGGAGACCACCACATAAACAGATAAATTATGATTCAGCAGGGCTAGTGCCTGGACACGATGAAGGTGTGAGGAAAAGGCTAGGAAGAACAAATGAGGAAGAGACGATTCTGATGGAACAGAGAGTGGTGGCCAGGGAAGGATTCACAGAGAAAGAAAAACCAGGCTTTGCTAAAGGAGGTGAAGGAGGCAGAGGAGTGGCATACAGAGAAAGGTGTGGACGTCTGGGAGAGCCTGAAGTGTCTAGGCAAGAGCAACAAGTTCAGTGTGACTGACGTGTAGGGTGCACAGTACAGAGAGGAAGGAACTCAGATCAGCCGGGCCCAGAGGGTGGAGGACCTTGCATTGCTGCCTAAGGAACTTGTCTCCACCTTTTGCGGGCACAAGAATCACCTGGGGAGCTCATTAAAAGTGGGGATCCTTAGGCCTCCTCTCCAAGGAGATGGATGCAGTCACTCTGGGGCTCAGAAAGCAATAGCTTAATGAGCTCCCCAGCTGATTCCCATGCATCTGGTCCACAGACCCCATTGCTATGGGCTATGAAGGCTTTTAAGAACAGGGAGTGACATGACCTGATTTTTTTTTTTTTAGGAATATAATTCTGCCAACTGTGTGGAAAATGACCGACTTCACCAGCAGGGAAAACATATAGGAGGTTGCTGCAGGCATCCTGGTAAGAGATGAGGAGGACTGGGGCTAAAGTGTTGGTGGAGATGAAGGAAAGGGCTAAATCTAAGAGACCTATCTGAGTTAGAATACATGGTTGACCTGAGCAGGAGAAGGGCTGAGAATAATGAAGGTGGATTCTCAAGTGTCTAGCTTGGAAAAATGAGTGGTCAATAATCGCTGACCCTTGGTAACTATTTGTTGGATCAGTGAATGAATGAATAAATAATAGGATAAAAAGTAGACGAGGTGGAATAAGAAAGGAAAATTCCATTTTAGATGTGTACATTTGAAGGCAATACAAGAACTATATAGATCTAGTAGTTTGTGAAGAAAGTTCATGCAGGTTTGGAGACATGGATTTGGAAGTTGTTGGGATAGAGATAGTTCTTGAAGCAATAGTAGAATCTGAGACCACTCAGCAAGAAGGTGTAAACCTTAAAGAGAAGAAAGGCAAGGATCTGAACCTTTGGGGGTATTTAAGGGGCAGACAGAGGAAAACTAGCTGGCAGAGAGGGGAAAGTGGCCGAAAAGAGGTTAGAGTATTGAGGGAATTCCCAAGCGGTCCAGTGGTTAGGACTCTTGGCGCTTTCACTGCGGTGGCCCGGGTTTAATCCCTGGTCAAGGAACAAAGATCCCACAAATAAAAAAGAAGTTAGAGGATTGAGAGGAGGTATGTTTTGAAAAGTTTTGAAAATAAAGGGAAGAAACAGTTTCAGAAACTCTGTGTGCATGTAATATGTGAGTATGAGTGAATGTGTGTGAGTGTGAATGTGTGTGGGGGGTGGGTGGGTATGTATTTGTGTGTGTGTGTGTGTGTGTGTGCACGCGTGTGTGGTAGAGAGGTATACTGAGAGTACATTGTAAATCTGAATGTTGAAATATGTTCTACCAAACTCTTTTTTCTAACATAGTTTTCCAGTAGATTTGCTCTCTTTTAAGGTCATTCCTTGATTCATGATTGAACAGCCAGGTCAACAGCATAAAGGAAGTTAGTAGTCTTCCTATATGCTATAGCTGGAGGGCAGTACTTATTTCAAGTAAGAGCTATTTCAACTTACTTAGACAGGAGGTGGGCTAGGACATATCAACCCCCATCCCCACAGCATTTGTTTCTTTATAGCATTTAGATTAGAATTAGCTTTGTTTGGATTTCTTTTTTACTGTTAGGCTTCTACAGTTTTGAAGACATATTAACATACCAACCAGTAGATACGAGGGTGCCCATCTCTCTTTTTGTGTGTAAAAATTATTATTTAAAAAAATCTCTGCTAATATGTTTGACAAGACAGATAACTCATTTTAATTTTGATTTCTACCCCAGGCAAACACTTTTCAGGTGGTTATTGAACGTTTGTATTAATATTTTTTTCTGTAAACTCTGTTCAGGATTGTTGCCCACTTGTATTTTGGGTCTTAGAGGTCTTTTGGATTGATATTTGTATGTTCATTACCTATTAAGGGCATTAATAGCACTTTGTTATACTTGTTATAATCATTTTTCCAAACAGTCACTGATGCAGTGGTGGGAGGGGACTGTTAACAGTCTTGAGAGCAGGCTCTCCATCAAATTCAGAGGCTCACCAGCCAGGCTTCTTGACCTCTGGCCCTTGCACTTTTGTCTACATTTCTTAGAGGTTCTCCAACCAGGCCCAAGAAGGTCTCCTTACAGAATCAGTGTCCTTTGGAAACAAGGGTTCTCCTTGAAAATAAACTGAAGGTGAGCTTGTGGATTGTACCAGCTGTATGATTTACCTTCCTTTCTTCTCTCGCAAAACTCAGGCAGATATACCTGGAAATATTGTGGCACCTGGAATGTTGGGTTTCCTTGAAGGCCTGTCTAAAAGGAAGACATGCATGTATTCATGTATGTTGGATAAACAGGAGTTCAGTTATTTAAATATAGACTTTATGACTTCCTCCAAGGTGTTAAATTTATCATCAGATAATTATTTAAAGAAATTAAATCTGAGCTATATTGGGGAGGGGGGAGATGAGAGTTACTATTATATCATTTTTCAAATCTTATTTTCTTATGGTTTATTTTTGGTATTTTATTTTTGTTATATATTGACCTTGTTTACTGGTAAATTTGATAAATTCATTAATTTGTAGATTGTCTTCTCTGATAGAGGTGTTCTTAGTATTGCTGTTTCTTCTTCCTTAAATGGAAGAATTCATCAGTGAAACCAACTAGATATGGAGATTCCTCTGTGGAAAGATTTTAAAATGATAGATTCGGTTTCTTTAATGGTTAAAGCATTATTCAGATTTTATGTTTTTTCCTATATCAGTTTTGATAAGTTTTGTTTTTCTAGGAGTTTGTCCATTTTATCTAAACTGTCAAATTTATTGGCCTAAAGTTGTTCTATAATTCCACTGGCATCTCTGATGTTTGCAAACTCTGTAATGAGGTTTCCATTTTTATTTCTGTTATTGGTAAGCTGTACCTTTCCTCTTTTTTCTTGTTTGGTGTTGCTTAAAAAGATGGCCAGTTTTATTAGCCTTGAGGGGAAATCAGTGAAGGCGAGACTGTCTTCCCTAGGCCTCCCTTCTTCAGGAATCTTGGCAGTTTAAGTCCTGGCTGTGTTGGCAGGCCCCGATTTTATTTTCCCTCCCCAAGTCCATGAGATTACTGGCATCTCTGCCTCTAGCATCCATTCTCTGCCTGGCTTCTCATCACTCTCACCCTCCCTCCTGCCCTCCCACCCTCACTCCCTACAGCCTCTACCACCCTAAGAACCATCATTTCCCTGAGGAAAAAAAGAGGAAAACAGAATATTGGACTCACTTTAGCGAGCTTCCCTTTTCTTTGGAATCTTGGCCCTTCAAATCTTGGTTATTTTGACAGCTCTCTGATATCTTTAAACAGATGGCTAAAACCCCATAACCTGTAGCTATCACCCTCCCATTCCACCTTCCCCCCATCCCTAAGCAAACATTAATCTACTTTGTGTACTTATAGAGTTACCTCTTCTGGAGAGTTCATGTTAATGGAATTATATAAGATGTATTGGTAGTCTTCTGTGACTGGCTTCTTTCACTTATTTCAAGTTTCATCCATAGCATGTGTTGGTTCTTTATGCCTTGGCAAATTGTTGTAATCCTTTCTAAGCCTGAATCAGCTTTCAACACTTTATCCTTTGCACTTTCAATGTCATGAAATATCTGAGAGTTCTCTTAACCTGAGTTTTTTTTTGCCAGTGTCACTTCCTCTGGGACATCTTCATGCTTTTGTCACAGTCACTTTCATATTGAAGAGCATCATAACTACCTGCTTTAACTAATCCTTACAACCTGGGTTCAAATTTCACAGCAGCATCCTTATTTGTGCTAACCACTTCATCAGATAGGTTAACATTAATCAATTCATGCCAACATCTGAAATGATGGAACCTTTTACTGGCAGTAAAAGGTTCTTTTTTGGTCTCCCTGTAATTAATGTTTTCTTTCAGTATGGCAGCTAACTTTAACACTTTGGCCTGAACGCTAGCTGACCTGATTTAGATTATTTTTTTATTGCAGCCTTCAATCTGTAGTAGAAATAAGTGCTCCATTTCAGCCATAATTGTTTTTCTGTTGCTGCTACAATTTAAACTAAAATATTTGGAAGCAACTTTACCTTGTGTTCTATATTCATTGAATTTTGTCAACACAGTTAAGACCATAGTTTCATGAAAGCCTAGATCTCATCCTACTTTGCTTTTCTTTTGCCATTTTTCAGATCCTCTAGTTGCATCCAGTTTCACTTCCAGCATTACCACTTTTTGTTTCTTTGCTGCACTTTAATCTTTTTTGTAAAATATTTCATGAGTTTATCTCTGGGAGACAAGGAGCTAACACAACTGTACTCTTTACTCTCTGTGAAAGAAATAACAAATGCACAGTGGCCAATTGCTGACGGCCTTGGAAAGAAGTGATGTGAGCAGTCACTGATTGTGATGCCCATCTGTTACTTATGGCGTGATTTGTGGACTGAAGGTTAACAGCAAAGTTTGTATCTTATGTAATTACTCAGGTTAATATACGGTGGTAACTGAAATTTGTACATCTTGGGACTGTGCAAAGCAAGGGATGCCTGTGTTCTATTTCAGTGCATCACTTACCTTTAAACCTCATCTACTTAATACTCTTGGGTCTCAAACTAACTCTGAATGTTTTATTTGTGTCAGAGCCTTGAGGTGGTACCATTCTGACCTTTGGATTTAAAAATTATAGTAGAGAAGACAATTCCTGTGATTATCTTCTCAAAATGAGGGCTCCCCTGGCCTGCTACCTCCACTAATGAGGCCTTGAGCAGCTCTGCCTCTGACATATGTCATTTTCTTCTGTGGACAAGACAGCAAATCCTTCTCTATTTCTGATGTCTACTGTCCTCTGTCTGTTTCTTTACGTTCTTGCGATTTAGAACTGCCCTCTAGAAACACATGGCAGCCCTCACCTGGCTTTATAGCTCTTGCCTTCCAGCCAGGATGAAAGTTTTGCCTGAACACCCACGATGGAAGCCAGCTAGATGCTGCCTTTCTCATGAATAACTCCTAAATACCAGAAGCACTGTTTTCCCTGAAGAATGCCCCATAGTGGCTGTTACAACCTCTCTTTCAAACCTCAGGCCAGGGCTTCCCTGGTGGCGCAGTGGTTGAGAGTCCGCCTGCCGATGCTGGGGATACGGGTTTGTGCCCCGGTTTGGGAAGATCCCACGTGCCGCGGAGTGGCTGGGCCCATGAGCCATGGCAGCTGAGCTGGCGCGTCCAGAGCCTGTGCTCCGCAATGGGAGAGGCCACAGCAGTGAGACGCCCGCGTACCGCAAAAAAAATAAAATAAAATAAAAATCTCAGGCCAATCTGTTTTTTCCCCCTTTAAGAATCTAGGATTCAAAAACTCTTCTGTAGTATTAAACATGAGATTCAAAGGCTCACAAAGGAAAAAGCATTCCTGAAGTTCTCTCTCTCTTTTTCCTTTGGCACCTTTGAGACATTTTCAATGTGACAAAATAGGTTTTAAATGGATCCAGAGAGATTCCTTGTGCTTCTTTTGTGCCTCCAAACACTTAGAACATAGGAAACATTTAACAAATGCTTGTTACTTTATTGGTTGAAATGACAAGCTACAGGCATACTTTGATTTATGCCTAAATTTATTTCTGAAAATTGATTTTTTTGAGGATGGGGAGGGAGACATGATACTGGATTGGCAGGAGGGGAAGAAAACTTGCCCTGAGAAGATTCATAATGTGGATCCTCCTAACAGTGGCAAAATATCTTTTGTTTAAATCCATGTTTTAAATATTTGCTTTAAATGTGATGTCTATCTATTAGTGAAAAACCGTTGCAGTCAGAATAAAAAGATAAGGGCATGAGACTTGGGAAAATGTATTGTGACTTGTTCCCTGGAGGGGAAAAGTGTAAAAACCAATGGGAATTTCTCCTGGAGACATGCTTATGGCCAGGCCGTCAAGCCCTCTAACTTGTTAGACGTCTGGGGTGTTTTCCTTTTCATTTTGTCTCTGCTATGATCTCTATGAATTCAGCAGACACCTAAGTGTGCATGTAGTGAGAGTAGCCTCCTCCCTTCTGCTGTTACTTCTGAGCAGCCCAAGGGCTATTTGCAGGTAGGGACAAATCCACTAGGTGGTCTTGGCTTTGTTTTCTCTAGCGCCTAGCAGAGAAGGGGACTATGCACACAGTGGGTGTCTAGAAGTGTGCAAGGAGTGATTAAATCATGTAAGATCCACTCTGGGAGAATCGAAGGTCAGTTAGAAGATCAGTTCAGGGCCCAACAAGGAGGATCTGAGAGCTCATAGTGCCATGTCATGAGACTGGATTCAGAAACAACAAGACTCTAGGAACTTCTTTGTGACATGGTTCATTACATGATTCAGATGGTCTAAGGGTAAACTGGCAGCTGCACACAGTGAAAGTCACACATAATACCAGGACTAATTCCACCCCAAAACAGCAGAGTTCAGGAGTTCCTCAGTGCTTACTTAATTTGGTTTTTGCTCATTCATGTTAGTTTATGTTTTAGAGGAAGAGTTTCTAGAAAGTAGGGTTCAGAGCTGTATGGGTTGAACTGTGACCCCACCCCCCAAATTTATATGTTGAAATTCTAACTCTCAGTACCTTGGAATGTGACTGTATTTGGACATAGGGCCTTTTAAAGATGTACTTAAGGTAAAATGAAGTCATGTGGATGGACCCTAATCTAAATATGACTGGTGTCCTTAAGAAGAGATTTGGACTCGGAAATGCACGGGGGAAGATCATGTGAAAACACCAGAAAAAGACGGCCATCTGTAAGCCAAGGAAAGAGACTTTGGAATAACTAACCCAGTTGACACTTTGATCTTGAATTTCTAGCCTCTAGAACTGTGAAGAATTAAATTTCTGTTGTTTAAGCCACCCAGTCAGTGGTATGTGTTATGACAGCCCTAGAAAATAAATACAAGGTCTATTTAAATTTCTATGAATAGTATCAAGTCTCAAGACCATATGTAAAATAGTTGCATTTAATGGAGCAAGCAGAAATACAACAGATGGACAGAATTTTTTTTTTTCCCCTTTTAATGGCAGGTATGGCATTTAAAGGCTAGGAATTGAATCAGGCAGGGTCAGACAGGATCATAGATTTATTATCTTTTATTTTACATCTGAAGATCTTTCAACTCTCCCAGAAGCAAGTCTTTGGTGGAATGTGGGGAGCAAGAGGGACTTCTGGGCCACTCTGATGCCATTAAGGGTTTAATAGAAGTTATTTTGAGAAATCACTTTGGAGAGAGGTTTAGAAATGATGATATCTACTATTACTTAGCTCAGCAGTGGTTTTAAGTGGCACGGGATATTGCTGCACCTTGACTTTATCAATATCCCGAGAAAACTAAGGTTGTAATAACAGAACACGCATTATGTATCTATTTTTTGCCTCCATTCACTATTGTGGGACCTTTACCCTGCTATCAGTCTCCTTACCCCTCTTCTTTGTTTCAAGTGATTCCCAGGGAGAGATTCTCTCTCTCTCTTTTTTTTTTTTGTCTGTATCAGGTTTTAGTTGTGGCCTGTGGGATCTTCGTTGAGGCATGCAGGATCTTTCGCTGTGGCGCGCGGTCTCTTTGTTGTGGCACGCAGGCTTTTCTCTAGTTGTAGTATGCGGGTTTTCTCTCTCTAGTTGTGGTGCACAGGCTCCAGGGTGCGTGGGCTCTGTAGTTTGTGGCACACAGGCTCTCTAGTTGAGGCACGTGGGCTCGGTAATTGTGGCATGTGGGCTTAGTTGCCCCACGGCATGTGGGATCTTAGCTCCCCAACCAGGGACTGAACCCACATCCCCTGCATTGGAAGGCAGATTCTTTACCACTGGACCACCAGGGAGGTCCTGAGAGAGATTCTCTTATATCCTCTTGAACACAGACCTCTCATGATCTCTATTACTGTCTATCTAATTATCTATCTTTCTATCTATAACAATTTAAAGACTTGTTTGATATATTTCATAATTTTTAAGTTAGTTTAGATGTTTTAGTTTATTTTTACATATTTTATGAAAATAATATAACCACAATAAAAGAAAGTTTGGAAAGCAGATAAAAGAAAGAAATCACCCATAGTCCCATCATTCTAAGACAATTTTTAGCATTTGATTGATTTTCCTTTCAACCTTTTAATCCTATGCATAGGAACTTTTCTCCAAAAGCTGGAATTCTAATATATATACATGAGTTTCTATGCACCTTAAATTTTTTTTTTTTTTTTTTTGCGGTACGCGGGCCTCTCACTGTTGTGGCCTCTCCCGTTGCGGAGCACAGGCTCCGGACGCGCAGGCTCAGCGGCCATGGCTCACGGGCCCAGCCGCTCCGTGGTATGTGGGATCTTCCCGGACCGGGGCACGAACCCGTGTTCCCTGCATCGGCAGGCGGACTCCCAACCACTGCGCCACCAGGGAAGCCCCAAGACTTAAATTGTTATCATGAGCCTTTGTCAATGGTTTAACAGAATTTTCTTAAGCATCATTTTAGCAATATATAATATAGCATTGAGTTGACACAATAGTTTACTTATCAGTTTCTCAATTCTTGGACATTTAGGTTGTTTCAAATTCTTTAAAAATGAAGAACAATAAACAACACAGACTTTTTTTTTTTTAGTACGCGGGCCTCTCATTGCCGTGGCCTCTCCCGTTGCGGAGCACAGGCTCCGGACGCGCAAGCCCAGCAGCCATGGCTCACGGGCACAGCCGCTCCACGGCACGCAGGATCCTCCCGGACCGGGGCACGAACCCGTGTCCCCTGCATCGGCAGGCAGACTCTCAACCACTGCGCAACTAGGGAAGCCCAACACAGACATCTTTGACAATGGATATGTTTGAACATACTTGTTTTTCCTTTCATGTTTTGCATTTCTTCCTTAGAACACTCCCATTTGCTGATTTACAGTGGGAAGAGGCATGCTCTTTTTTGTGCAGAAGCTTAGAGTGTGTCCTACTGTTGGCGGTAGGATCCCTTATAGAGAATTTGTATCTGGGGCGACTCTTTTTAGTTTAACCTGTGCCAAGATCCCCGATGGCTTAGAAGCTCTGCTGCTGCTTTTGGGGAATCACCTTTGTTGTTCACAGCTAGTGCATTTTGCCTAATAAGCTGCAGACTGAATTCCATCAGTCTGATGAAGTTCAAGGATAAATGAATAGATGGAACCAGACAGAGTGTGTTCAAGACTCACACGAGGAGTTGGTTTGTGTCCTTAGACACCTCATATCCTCGGTGACCCTTCATATGTCAGTGAAGAGGAGTGTGAGCACCAGAAATCAGACACAGAGAAGCAGCTCTGTCGCACTGACCAGGGAGGAGAACAGGAGACTGTAGGGACTTAGTAACCGTGTCACTGGGCTGTGGGTCTTGCCTGGGGAACAAGATATCACGTTTTCCTAGAGTTAGGGGAAATGTGTCTCCCTAGCCTGTTACTCTTCCTTTGTTCTGAATAATCTTCTGGTTGTCGTTTGGCTTCTTTGGTATCTTGATACCAGGATGGTGGCAGCACACCATGTAACTCACTGTGTTTGCCTCTTTATTCTGGCTACGAGGAGGCTACTCAAGAAAGAATATCGCACCTCCTGCTATGCTTTGTGGGCTGACTTTACTCCCAAAGCCATCTTGCTTTCTTAATTTTATTTGCTCTTTGCCTCATCTTTTTATTTTGGATTTATTTTCTCTTGTAACATGTTTGCATATTTCTAAGTAGCCTTAAATTTGTTTTGGAATAAGTCATGGTTTGAATGAAGAACTTAAGATTGGCTTTCTGGGTTAGGAATTGGTCTGGTCCGTTTAGTATGAGCTTGCCACTGAGAGGTTGCTCATCTTGGGTCCAGTATCTGGATCTGACTGATCCACGATCAGACAGTAGGTCCTGACGATTCAACCTCAGTGCTGTCCTTGAGGGCCTGTCATTAAAAATCCAGCCCCTCTTAGGCTCTACCTTCCTCCACTTTGTGCCTCCTTAAAATGGCAAGAGATAGACCATATTTATTCGAGTTAAAAGCCTAGTTAACAGCTAAGCATTCTTACCCCATTTGTCTTTTCTGCTTCCTTATACATTTTACTTCTGTATTTTCAACCTACAGAAACTTTAATTTTGATTGAAGGGGAAAAGTGGATTTAGCTTTTAACCTGGATTATTCTGCTAACTAAATGTTATAATTTAGAATTTTGGAATTTTGGAACTGAGCCCTTTTAATACTTAGTAGCTCTTATATATTGACTTTCCCAGCATTAAAAAAATAATGAATTTACCTCTTCTTCCCTGAGGAAGCTCTTGAAGGTAGGGACCTCTTCATTTTTGAAGTCCTCACAAAACTGAAACCAAGTCTTTGCACAAAGCTGGAGCTCAACATAAGTCTGTTGAACTGAATACTCTCACCTTCAGACTGCCTTGAGAAATAAAGATGTATGGACACTCTATCCTAAGAAACAGAAAACAGTCCTGCTAATAAATATATATAGGATTGATAACCTTTACCAAAGACTCCTCTCAGCGATTTCAAAGAAAGTCCCACCCACCAGAGGTGTCACACTAGGTTTTGGTTTAAATTCCATTTGCAGTCAGAGGAGCTTTGTTAATTTTAAGATTGAAAGGTATTTGTATGAAGAGTACCATGAAGATTGTGTTTACTTTTTAAAAAATATGTTATTTATTTGGCTGCATTGGGTCTTAGTTGTGGCATGTGGGATCTTTTGTAGAGGCATGTGGGCTTGTCTCTAGTTGTGGTGTGCAGGCTTCTCTCTAGTTGTGGCATGCGGGCTCCAGGCGTGTGGGCTCTGTAGTTAGCGGCACGCGGCCTCTCACGCAAGCTCAGTAGTTGTGGTGCGCAGGCTTAGTTGCCCCGAGGCATGTAGGATCTTAATTCCCCAACCAGGGATCGAACCCGCATCCCCTGCATTGGAAGGCGGATTCCTTTTTTTTTTTTTTCTTAACGTCTTTATTGGAGTAAAATTGCTTTACAATGGTGTGTTAGTTTCTGCTTTATAACAAAGTGAATCAGCTATACATATACATATATCCCCATATCTCCTCCCTCTTGCATCTCCCTCCCTTCCTCCCTATCCCACCCCTCTAGGTGGTCACAGAGCACCGAGCTGATCTCCCTGTGCTACGTGGCTGCTTCCCATTAGCTATCTGTTTTACTTTTAGTAGTGTATATATGTCCATGCCACTCTCTCACTTCATCCCAGCTTACCCTTCCCCCTCCCTGTGTCCTCAAATCCATTCTCTACGTCTGCATCTTTATTCCTGTCCTGCCCCTAGGTTCTTCAGAACCATTTTTTTTAGATTCCACATATATATATATATATGTTAGCATACTGTATTTGTTTTTCTCTTTCTGACTTACTTCAGTCTGTATGACAGACTCTAGGTCCATCCACCTCACTACAAATAACTCAATTTCGTTTCTTTTTATGGCTGAGTAATATTCCATTGTATATATGTGCCACATCTTCTTTATCTATTCATCTGTCGATGGACACTTAGGTTGATTCCATGTCCTGCCTACTGTAAATAGAGCTGCAATGAACATTGTGGTACATGACTGTTTTTGAATTATGGTTTTCTCAGGGTATATGCCCAGTAGTGGGATTGCTGGGTCATACGGTAGTTCGATTTTTAGTTTTTTGAGGAACCTCCATACTGTTCTCCATAGTGGCTGTATCAATTTACATTCCCACCAGCAGGGCAAGAGGGTTCCCTTTTCTCCACACCCTCTCCAGCATTTATTGTTTGTAGATTTTTTGATGATGGCCATTTTGACTGGTGTGAGGTGATACCTCATTGTAGTTTTGATTTGCATTTCTCTAATGATTAGTGATGTTGAGCATCCTTTCATGTGTTTGTTGGCAATCTGTATATCTTCTTTGGAGAAATGTCTATTTAGGTCTTCTGCCCATTTTTGGATTGGGTTGTTTGGTTTTTTGATATTGAGATGCATGAGCTGCTTGTAAATTTTGGAGATTAATCCTCTGTCAGTTGCTTCATTTGCAAATATTTTCTCCCATTCTGAGGGTTGTCTTTTCATCTTGTTTATGTTTTCCTTTGCTGTGCAAAAGCTTTTAAGTTTCATTAGGTCCCATTAGTTTATTTCTGTTTTTATTTCCATTCCTCTAGGAGGTGGTTCAAAAAGAATCTTGCTGTGATTTATGTCATAGAGTGTTCTGCCTATGTTTTCCTCTAAGAGTTTTATAGTGTCTGGTCTGGAAGGTGGATTCTTTACTACTGGACCACCAGGGAAATCCCTGTGTTTACTTTTAATTTGGTAAATGTCATTTCTATTTAGTTGTTTGAAATTAAATTTCAAATCTTTATAATAGTGAGAAACAGCCAAAATATTTCACATATAGTGAGAATAAGAGCCAAAGCTTGTAGTTATGGCAGGCCAAGGGTCTATGATTTGAGGTGAAAATATGATTGCTTTGGAAATCCCTCCTAACCCTCCAGTTCGTTCTAATTTCCTCCAGTGACTCAAATGTTCTGAGACCATATGTGGGCCTAGCCATTTGAGCATTTAAAAATAATAACTATATTTTGGGTATCCAGCTCATTACTGTGATAGTCCTTGAGAACAAAAGACACAGAAAAGTGTGTCTTTTTTTAAAAGGTGAATTCCATTTAGTTGCGTTAGATTCTGACTAGGGAGCTAAAATAACCCATTTTCAGAGCTCTTCAGAATGATTAGGCTCTGCATTTGCTGCAGAGTAGCCCTGATCAGGAGTAAGGTTTAAATAATCCCACTCATGATCATTTTTTTCTCTCTTGCTTTTTGTTCTGTACTATCTTGTCATTATAACTGATGCTTTCTCACCTCTATCTATTGTTAAAAAAAAGAAAAAGCTTCTTTTCTTTTGGTGAAGGGGAAAGGTGGGATATGTGGCCCCTGGATTCCTGATGATGGACAAATATTCACTCACACTGTGTCTCTGGCAAAATGACCCAGTGAAACTGGGTGTCCAAGTTATGAGGCATCTGTGAACACACAGCACAGGACATGCACCTGTCAGCCACAGTCACACAGGAAATGCATTCTTTAAGAAAATAAAATTTTATGCCTATGTGTAACCACTAATGGGGCAGTTTCTGTGATTGGAATAGAAAATAATTCTGAGGTGAGACTAGAATGTTAGCTCCACACGTGAAATTGATTCACTGTTAACCTAGTATAGGAGAGAATTGAAATCAGAAGGGTGCAAAGTGTCACAGGAGGTCATTGGTGTGGTTAATTTGATAAAACACAGACTTTAATAGCAGAATCATCTCAAACTTTGTAAAAAGAGAGTGACTGTGAAAATCTTTTATATCACAAGAAGTTCTCTGGTCATCTTATGGCAAAAGAATGGTCCTTCTTAAAGATGAGTTATACATTTTTCTTTTTCAACAGCTATTCCAAATTCACTTTTCTGTGACACACGCAGCTATTTTATTTTTTAAGTTTATTTTTCTTCAAGGTAAAGGTGACATTTTATCAATGAGAGAAAATGTCTGCCTTTCAAAAGAATTCTTGCTATGGAGAGAACATCTTGAAAATGGATGTTTGGAAATGTTTCCAACATTATATGATTTTGTTGTGGAAAATGATATGCCTCAACCACAAAAATCTTGATAGTTTACACTTCAAAAAACAGAATTGTCTAACTGGCATAAAAATTTCCATCACATAAAAGAGAATAAAATACCTAGGAATAAATTTAACCAGGGATGTGAAAGACCTATACTCTGAAAACTATAAAACATTGATGAAGGAAATTGAAGGTGATACAAAGAAATGGAAAGATATCCCATGCTTTTAGATTAGAAGAATTAATATTGTTAACATGGCCCTACTGCCTAAAGCAATCTACAGATTTAACGTAACCCCTGTCAAAATACCTATGACATTTTTCACAGAACAAGAACAAATAAACCTAACATTTATTTGGAACCATAGAGGACCTCGAATTGCCAAAACAATCTTGAAAAAAAAGAACAAAGCTGGAGATATTACCCTCCCAGACATCATACTATACTACAAAGCTACAGTAATCAAAACAGCATGGTACTGGTATAAAAACACACATAGATCAATGGAACAGGACAGAGAGCCCAGAAATAAACCCATGCACACATGGTCAATTAATCTATGACAAAGGAGGCAAGAATATACAGTGGAGAAAAGACAGTCTCTTTGATAAGTGGTTCTGGGAACACTGGACAGCTACATGTAAATCAATAAAATTAGAACATTCTCTAACGCCATATACAAAAAAACCCCCTCAAAATGGGTTAAAGACCTAAATGAAATGGATTAAAGACCTAAATGTAAGACCTGAAACTATAAAACTCCTAGAAGAGAACATAGGCAGAACACTCTTTTACATAAATCGTAACAGTATTTTTTGGGTCTGTATCCAAAAGCAAAAGAAATAAAAAGCAAAACCAAACAAATAGTATCTAATTAAATTTAAAGCTTTTGTACAACAAAGGAAACCACTGACAAAATTCAAAGACAACCTATGGAATGGGAGAAAATATTTTCAAATGATATGACCAACAAGAGGTTAATATTGAAACTATATAAATAGCCCATACAACTCAATATCAAGAAAACAACCCAATCAAAAATGGGCAGAAGACCTGAATAGACATTTTTCCAAAGAAGACATACAGATAGCTAACAGGCACCTGAAAAGATGCTTGACATTGCTAATTATTTGAGAAATGCAAATCAAAACAACAATGAGATATCACCTGTCAGAATGGTTATCATCAAAAAGTCTATAAATAGCAAGTATTGGCAAGGATGTGAAGAAAAGGGCACCATTGTACACTGTTGGTGGGAATGTAAATTGGTGCAGTCACCATGGAAAACAGTATGGAGATTCCTTAAAAAACTAAATTTGGAACTACCATATGATCTAGCAATTCCACTCCTGGGTATATATGCAGAAAAAATGAAAACATTATTTCAAAATGATACATGCACCCCAATGTTCATAGCAGCACTATTTACAATAGCCAAGATATGGAAGCAACCCAAGTGCCCATCAACACATGAATGGATAAAGAAGATGTGAGATATATATATATATATATATATATATATAAATATATATATATATATATATATATATATATATAATGGCATATTACTCAGCCATAAAAGGAATGAAATTCTTCCATTTTCCGCAATGTGGATAGACCTGGAGAATATTACACTTAGTGAAATAAATTAGACAAAGAAAGACAAATACTGTATGATATCACTTACAGGTAGACTCTAAAAAATAAAACAAACTACTGTGTATAGCAAAACAGAAACAGACTCACAGACATAGAATACAAGTTAGTGGTTACCAGTGAGAAGAGGGAAGGGGAACGGGCAAGATTAAGGGTATGGGATTAAGAGATACAAACTATTATGTATGAAATAGATAAGCAGCGAGGATATATTGTATAGCACAGGGAATTATAGGCATTATTTTGTAATAACTTTTAATGGAGTATAATCTGTAAAAATACTGAATCACTATGCTATACACCTAAAACTAGTATAATATTGTAAATCAACTATACTTCAGTTGAAAAAAAAACTTCCAGAAGAGAAAGTCAGTGGGTTTCATTAGCTTTGTAAGAACTGATTGATATCAGAGAACATAGGAATTTTTTTATATATCTTTATTGGAGTATAATTGCTTTACAATGTTGTATTAGTTTATGCTGTACAACAGAGTGAATCAGCTGTATGTATACATATATCCCCATATCCCCTCCGTCTTGAGCCTCCCTCCCACCTTCCCTATCCCACCCATCTAGGTTGTCACAAAGCATTGAGCTGATCTCCCTGTGCTATGCAGCAGCTTCCCACTCGCCATCCATTTTACATTTGGTAGTGTATATATTGTCAATGCTACTTTCTCACTTCTTCCCAGCTTATCCTTCCCCCTCTGTGTCCTCAAGTCCTTTCTCTACGTCTGTGTCTTTATTCCAGCCCTGCCACTAAGTTCATCAGTACTGTTTTTTTAGATTCCATATATGTGCGTTAGGATACAGTACTTGTTTTTCTCTTTCTAACTTACTTCACTTGTATGACAGACTCTAGATCCATCCACCTCATTACAAATAACCCAATTTCATTCTTTTTATGGCTGAGTAATATTCCATTGCATATTCCACATCTTCTTTATCCATTCATCTGTCGATGGACACTTAGGTTGCTTCCATGTCCTGCCTATTGTAAATAGAGCTGCAATGAACATTGCGGTACATGACTCTTTTTGAATTCTGGTTTTCTCAGGGTATATGCCCAGTAGTGGGATTGCTGGGTCATATGGTAGTTCTAATTTTAGTTTTTTAAGGAACCTCCATACCGTTCTCCATAGTGGCTGTATCAATTTACATTTCCACCAACAATGCAAGAGGGTTCCCTTTTCTCCACACTCTCTCCAGAATTTATTGTTTGTAGATTTTTTGATGATGGCCATTCTGACTGGTGTTAGGTGATACCTCATTGTGTGTTTTTTTTTTAAAGGAACATTTATTTATTTATTTATTGGCTGTGTTGGGTCTTTGTTGCTGCACGCGGGCTTCCTCTAGTTGCGTTGAGCAGGGGCTACTCTTCGTAGTGGTGCATGGTCTTCTCATTGCAGTGGCTTCTCTTTTTTTTTTTTTTTTTGTGATAGACAGGCCTCTCACTATTGTGGCCTCTCCCGGCTCCAGATGCGCAGGCTCAGCGGCCATGGCTCACGGGCCCAGCCGCTCCGTGGCATGTGGGATCTTCCCGGGCCAGGGCACGAAACCGTGTCCCCTGCATCGGCAGGCGGACTCTCAACCACTGCGCCACCAGGGAAGCCCTGCAGTGGCTTCTCTTGTTGCAGAGCACAGGCTCTAGGTGTGCGGGCTTCAGTAGTTGTGGCACGCAGGCTGTAGAGTGCAGACTCAGTCGTTGTGGCTCACGGGCTTAGCTGCTCCATGGCATGTGGGATCTTCCCGGACCAGGGATCAAACCCGTGTCCCCTGCAATGGCAGGCGGATTCTTAACTGCTGTGCCACCAGGGAAGTCCCTGTGATCAGTGATCTTTGATGTTACTATTGTAGTTGTTTTGGGGTGTCACACAGCGTGCCCTTGTAAGATTATTAAGTTAATTGATAAATGTGTGTGTTCTGATTGCTCCACTGATGGGCCATTCCCACATCTCTCTCCTTTTCCTCAGTTCTCCCTATTCCCTGAGACATAACAATATTGAAATTAGACTAATTAAAGCCCTACAATGGCATCTAAGTGTTCAAGTGAAAGGAAGTCATACTTCAAGTCTCTCATTTTAATCAAAACCTGGAAATGATTAAACTTAGGAAGGTTGTCAAGTGCCAAGATAGATTGAAAGCTAAGCCTCTTGCACCAATCAGTTAGCCAAGTTGTGGATGCAAAGGAAAAATTCTTGAAGGAAATTAAAAGTGCTACTCCAGTGGACACATGACTGATAAAGTGAAATAACTTACTTGCTGATATGGAGAAAGTTTTAGTGATCTGGATAGAAGATCAAACTAGCCACAACATTCCTAAACCAAAGCCAAACCCAGAGCAAGGCCCTAACTCTCTTCAAGGCTGAGAGAGGTGAGGAAACTGCAGAAGAAATGTTGGAAACTAGCAGAGGTTGGTTCATGAGGTTTAAGGAAAGAAGCCATTTGCACAATATGACAGTGCAAGGTGAAGCATCAAGTGCTGATGTAGAAGCTGCAGCAAGTTATCCAGAAGATCTACATAAGAATTAATGAAGGTGGCTACACTAATCAGATTTTCTTTGTAGTTGAAATAGCCTTCTATTGGAAGGAAAATGCCATCTAGGACTTTCATAGCTAGAGAGGAGAAGTCAATGCCTGGCTTCAAAGCTTCAAATGACAGACTGACTCTCTTGTTAGGGGCTAATGTAGCCGGTGACTCTAAGTTGAAGCCAGTGCTCATTTACTATTCCAAAAATCCTAGGACCCTTAAGAATTATGCTTAGTCTACTCTTCCTGTTCTCTATAAGTGGAAAAACAAAACCTGGATGCCAGCACATCTGTTTACAACATGGTTTACTGAATACTTTAAGCCCACTGTTAAGACCTACTACTTAGAAAAAAAGATTTCTTTCAAAATATTACTGCTGTGTAATGTACCTGGTCACCCAAAGGCTCTGTTAGAGATGTACAATGAGATCAATGAGATTCATGTTGTTTTCATGCCTGCTAACACAACATCCATTCTTCATCCTATGGATCAGGAGTAATTTTGACTTTCAAGTCTTATTATTTAAGAAATACATGTCATAAGACTATAGCTGCCATAAATAGTGATTCCTCTGATGGATCTGGGCAAAGTAAATTGAAAACTTCCTGGAATGGCTTCACTATTCTAGATGCCATTAAGAACAATTGTGATTCATGGGAAGAGGTAAAAAATATCAACATTAACAGGAGCTTGGAAGCAGTTTCCAACTCTCGTGGATGACTTAGAGGTGTTCAAGACTGCAGTGGAGGAAGTAACCGCAGATGTGGTAGAAATAGCAAGAGAACTAGAATTAGAAGTGGAGCCTGAAGATGTGACTGAAAGGCTTTAACAGATGAGGATTGCTTCTAATGGATGAGCAAAGAGAGTGGTTTCTTGAGATAGAATCTACTCCTGGTGAAGATGCTGTGAAGATTGTTGAAGTAACAACAAAGAATTTAGAATATTACAAAAACTTAGTTGATAAAGTAGCAGCAGGGTTTGAGACGACTGACTCCAATTTTGAAAGAAGTTCTACTGTAGGTAAAATACTATCAAACAGCATTGCATGCTACAGAGAAATCATTCATGAAAGGAAGAGTCAAGCAATGGGCAAACTTCATTGTTGTCTTATTTTAAAAAAATTGCCAAAGCCACCCCACCCTTTAGCAACTTGCACCCTGATCAGTCAGCAGCCATCAACATCAGGGCAAGACCTTCCACCAGGAGAAAGATTATGACTAAGTGAAGGCTTAGGTGATGATTAGCACTTTTTAGCAATAAAGCATTTTAAAATTAAGATATATACATTGTTTTTTAAGACATAATGCTATTACACTCTTAATAGACTTTAGTATAGCGTAAACATAGCTTTTATATGCACTGGAAGACCAAAAAATTCATGTGGCTCACTTTATTGTGATACTTGCTCTATTGCAGTGGTCTGGAACTGAACCCACAATATCTCTGAGGTATGCCTATAGTTAAACCTTTTTACTGATAGGGATGTACCATCAAAAAAATTGAGATCAGGGCTTCCCTGGTGGTGCAGTCGTTGAGAGTCCGCCTGCCGATGCAGGGGACGCGGGTTTGTGCCCCAGTCCAGGAGGATCCCACATGCAGTGGAGCGGCTGGGCCCGTGAGCTATGGCTGCTGAGCCTGCATGTCCGGAGCCTGTGCTCCATAACGGGAGAGGCCACAACAGTGAGAGGCCCGCGTACCGCAAAAAAAAAAAAAAAAAAAAAAATTGAGATCACTGTTCTATACTTATAACTGTGTCTCAATCCCAGAATCCCAAGAAAGAGAAGATAATTGCTTTAGTTGGGTCAGTTATCCATTTCTGGTCCAATCAGCTATGACCCAGGGAGGAGGGTGGCATAATACAGTCATCCTGAACATCTTGAGTGTTCATGATTCCAGTCACAACAATTACATGATTTCATGGGGAAGCAACACTTATCATCACATGAAAATATTCTTCTACTTGTAAATTTGCCTCCTCTCAAATATCTATCCTGCTTCATGCCAGCACCTGCCTCTCCACCTGTCAACATATTTTCCCAGTTTCACTGATGAATATTGTAACCTTTGATAGTATACATGCAAACTCATTTTAAATAGGTTGTGACGTGAAATTGTCACTCCTGCAAACGTTTTAGGATTTCATAAAATTGAAGAAAATGATGTTGGAATATTGCTCAAATCACACACAAATGAGGTTTGGGAAAATCAGATAAGGTAACAATTGAAGAGAAAACCAATAAGGGTTATAGCATGATAGGTTTTCAAAGCAAATGATTTGAATATAGAAGGATATTGACACTGGTAAATTAATATGTCCCTGAGTATTTTTTTTTTTTTGCAGAAATGACCCTGTTTATTTTGCAAATAAATCACGATCTCATATTGTAAGAGCTTTTGTGACAGCAAAACACATCCCCACAATCCGTACACATACACTTCAATGCATGCCCCACCCCCCTACCCCCCACTGCCGAAGCTTGTCATTCAGTGTTGACAATCCAAACAACATTCTTCTTTCTTTAAAGAACAGCAATCAGCAGTCCTGTTCAAGAGGGGGCCGGTGCACAAGACCACCAACTACAAAGGGAAAGTGACGTGGGCGCGGCATGTGGCCACCAGAATCCTAGGAAGCGGACATTATGAATGTTTTAGAGGATGAGATGTCGTATAGATTGGGAGGTGTGCTGTGTGTGCTGGAACAAAGAGGGGGAACTCTCTCGTGAAAAATAGCCTTCTGCAAGAGGGAGTGGGGAGGGGGGTCCAGGAGGTAACAGTTAGGGCGCTGGCCCTACTTTGTTCCCTTGGCTGCAGCAAAGGAGGGAAGAAGGGGAAATGACCCTGTTTATGATCTTACTACAAAACTTGACCATGAAGTGAAGGATATTATATAATGCTATTATACTCTTTTGTTCAAAATTTGTCCCCTAACATAAATATTTGAGTTGTTGAAAGACTTAGTACATAATTGTGCCAATTAGAACCTAATTAAAAAGTAAGATAAAACACACATATTTTCTTAAATTTTAATTTCATTTATTAAAGATAAAGACCTAATCAAATGTTTTCCCCCAGCTGTTTACTAGGAGATTTTGTTCCCTCTTGAGGATCTGATGCTTAGTTTACTGGTTTTGGGCTGACCCTCCTGAGAGCTGTGGGTGGGAAGTGGTGTTCTGTACACAAACCTTTGCACCTTCTTTGACTAATTCCGGATCATTTAACTCTTCAAACCTGATACAGTTTGAACTCTAATCCTTCAGGGTCTTTCTGGGTGTCTAATTTGTTGATGTGAAAAATTAATTTGAGCCAAGGTGCTTGTAAAATACAATATAGCTCAAAAGGTTATTCTTTTTTCAAAATACCTTCATTTGAATAGCAGCCCTCAGTGCCTAAAACCAAGAGGTAAAAATAGTAGAGGTTTGGAGGTTGAGAGAGATGATTATAGGCAGGGGGGCCTTTTCTGCCACATGCCACCAGTAAGTGTTTTGTCTTCACCCTTTGCAGAAGGCCAGCTCTGCTGTTAGTTTGTCTCTGCACCATCAACTCCAATACTACATGTGCCCCTGGGGTGGGATCTTTGCACACTCTTCCCCACATTGACATTTTGGCCCTATCCCTCCCACAGCGAAGGTATGGCAAATACAAATAGATTTCTTTGTTCTAGATTATGCCATGGCAGTGAATATTTCTGTACCACATCAGGGAATTCGTTTATCACCATTTAGCTTTTGACTGTTTACTATGAGTTCTCATGACCCCCAGCAGGTCCCAGTGTGTACCTTATGTATATACCTATGAATGACTGTGCATGTAAGATTAGTAGCAATATCTTGGTGTCCAAAAAATGGCTCATTTCTCCCACTTCTTATGCTAAATACAATTGATTTCATTAAATGGAGTCTTGTTTTCATTAGAGAGCACTGAATTATGAAATTGTTGAGCATCGTGCTCTAGATACACAGAATATTTCAGATTTGGTCATTCATTCTTTAAAAAATACCTGGAGTAGACATTTCTGTATAGCTCAAGCTTAGGGAAGATATTATCATTTTTTCCCTCTGTCACTTCCAATACGATGTGCTTTTATACCTGCTGTACTGTCAGAGAAATTTGAGCAACTTTCAGAGTTAGGAGCTTCGGGGACAATTCTGTTAGAAAAAAAACCCAGGGGGAAACAGTGAGGGCTAAAGACCCTTACTTTAGCCAATACACATAAGAACATTAGGAAGTAAATATTTGCTGTGGTTTTATTAGATGCTCGTTAGCTACACCCCTGAGCCCCAAGGTCCCTATAGGAATGAGGTGTGCCTCATCTACATGAAATCTTTTTAAAGCCTGTGCTCTCATGGGGCAGACTCAGAGTGCTATTGTGTTTAAAATAATACAGTCCAGCATTTTTTTTTTTTTTTTTTGGCTGCTCTGGGTCTTTGTTGTGGCACGCGGGTTCTTCTTCTTTGTGGTGTGCGGGCTTCTCTAGGTGTGGCGCTCAGGCTTCTCTAGTTGTGGTGAACATACAGTCCAGCATTTAAAAAGTAATTTCCAAAGGTCTTAGCCCTTAACTCCCCTTTCCTGAACTCTTCAAGGGGAGATAAGGAGACCACAGTCATATATCTTTGACATCTCCTTTTCTATCCATTTCCCTTACACTGAAGCAGCTCCCCCCATCTCCCTCACCCCAGTCTCCCTCCAACAAACACCTGTATCCCACCAGCTCTTGCCCCTGTGCCTCTTGTCATCCTCACCAGCTCCTTTCCTCTGGATTACAAGACCCAAAAGAGCTTATTTAGCAAAGCAGGACCATCCCAGGCTGGGAGGTGGAGTGAGGAGGGTCAAAATGGAATTCTCTTAAGCATGGAAGGAAGAGAAAGGCTGGAAACCAACATACATGAACTAGTTCCCTCTTATCAGGTACTTCATGTACACCCCTTAGATATTCACTCTTAGGGTGTCGAATCTTGGGTTTTGTTGTGGTGACTGGGAAAAGCAGGAATGAATGACAGCTTTCAGACCCTCACCCAGGTCCTTTTGGGATGCCATTGCTCCTGCTGTGTGACTGTGGGTTGAAAACTGTTGCTCTTGGCCACGTGTTTCAGTAACTGGCTCTGGCTGCCTGCCAGTCTGCTCCTGACATGCCTTTGTCATGGCCTTTCCCACTGGCACTAGGGGATGTCCCCTCTAGATGGTACTTTTGGGATGGCTATCTTTCTTTTCCACTCCTCTGATGCCCTCTTCTGGAGTGGGTCTTGAGTTTGCATATTCAGTTGGTAATTTAGGTCCAAAGTTTATTTTATTACAGTGTGAGGCAATTCAGGGGCACCAGTACATACGGGTAAACTAAATTAGAGCTACAGAGCTTCACTAATTAGTCCATCGCTTTTACAGCCCCTGCTTTGTGTCATCCCCAGAGCTGCCTTTAAGCCCAACCCTGACCTCACTTTAGGTGCAGCTTCTCAGGTGGATTTTAATGTTTTCTTTGCTTCCTCCGTCCCCAGCTTCTTGGTCAAGTCTTCCTTTTATTAGTCTTCTCTTCAAAGGGCGGGGGAATTGCCCTTTGTCTGCTGTTTCTTGATCTCAATTTTTTTCTTTCTTTAAATAAAACGTTTTCTCATTTTATGTGCAAGTCAAAGATGCATACTCACTATAGAAATTAGGAAGATACAAAAAAGTGTGAAGACAAACCATCTATAATTATCCATAACCCTAGAAAGAACCACAGGCAAAATCTGGTGAATTTTCTTTGCTTTTACATAATTGCAAATATTCTGTATATTCAGACCTGTAGTCTGTCTATTCTCCTCATCTTTTCTTCTGATTTACTCTATTTGAAGTCCTACCATAGTCACGATGCTGTCACTGCATTGTTATTTGCATGTGCATGTGTGTGAGTACACACACACACACACACACACACACACACACACACACACACACACACACTGTAACTGGTGTCTTTGGTTCAGGTGCTGAACTGGCCATTCTGCACCCTGATTCACAACACTCTACATTTTGGCCTCCTTTTACTAAACAGTTACTTTTTTCTTACCTGTTGTGTGCCCCCTTCTTGACTTTTAGGTATATATATGGATTCTGGTTGATTAAAGAAATTATTATAAGATGTCTAAAGCCTAACTTTAAATTGGGTAACAGGTAATACTATGAACACATAGAGGGATTCCCACTTTTTCATAATTGCCTATTGACCTGTGGCATTTGGAACCTCAGTCTCCACTCTCCTCAGCCTAAGCTCAATTGCTTATTCCCAGGAGTCTGCAGCCTCCATCATTTGTTAGGAAAGAAGGTCTGAGCACCCAAGGAGAGTTTCCTGTTATTCTCTTGTAAAGTGATGACAAGGAGATTTGATAAAAGCTGAATGCATTTTTAGTCGAGGATGTTCTGTTCTTAAGCTACAATTGCTGTTTTCCCTTTAACTCTAGAAGTGATTCTACCAAACAAAAGAAACTTTGATCTTCATATGTGTATTATTATTATTTTATTTAAAAAATTCTCCTTTAAATGTATAATTTAAAAAAGACTTATGCATCATTAAAGGCAATTTTCTTTTGTCTTGGGACTGGTTATATATGAATGTCAGAGGGGGAAGATTCACTTTAAAAGTGAACCTTCTGGGATGCATTTATTCCACAAAGTGAGATACACCTTGCAGTGAATATAGAGAAGATCATGAAATAGGCAATGTAAAAATAATTTAAAATTTAAAAACGCTAAATCAAACTCTTGGTTTTTAAGGTGTATTACCTAAATGATGGATATTTGGTCTTCAAAATTTAACATCACTGAAGGTAGCATAAGAGAGTAAGGATTAGATGGTGTTTTGGAGGGATTTAAGTTAGACATTAGAAGCTTTGCAAAATTCAGAGAAACCAGTATCTGTGGTCATAGACAAGAGAGGCCTTATCTTGCGATCTGTTAATAAGAGAGCAATCTGTCTCCTTGTATTACCCTTCCAGGAATCAACATCGTGATTCAGGAATGCCTCTTTCCAATCAGTCATATGCCCTGTAGGTGACTGTGAGTCTTGGTTTTGAGTATTTTTTCTGGATAAGGAATGTTGTTATAAGATTAATAGAAAATAAATATGGTTTCATAAGCTACATTTTTCTTGCTGTCATGTATGCTCCAATAAGCTAAATTAACCTTCAACTTAATTCCAGTGGAAAGATCAGATTCAACATGCACTACACTGAATAGCCATAGGGTGTTTATTGTCTGTCATATTTTCTTCCTTTGCACTAGAACTGCAACTTGACGTGACTGATGGATGTATGCTAGAGGTACCCATAGAGCAGATATCCCAGGGCAACAGTGCACAAACTAGAATGGGAATCAGGTAGAACGGGTGGAAGGAACCTTGGCTGTACTGATTCCTTGCTTTACTGCTATCCCAGGTGGTGTTGGTCCATGAGAGTATACCTTTCTTATTGCCTGTATCAGAATCAGAATGATGCTCTGGAAGCCAAAACTACTGTGCTACCAGCAGTGGGTAAGGATGCAGAATGTCGGCAGGTCAGAAGGTAACTCTAAGCTCTGTGAGGACAGGGCCCAGGTGGGCCTTGTTTTTTGCTGTACCCTGAGTACCTAGCATAGTTCTTATCTAGTATAGAAACCCAATGAGTGTACTGTGGAATTACTAAAGGGAGTTTATTGCTCCATGGCCACACTTGTCCCCCTCCTCAAGGGTCCTGGCTGAGTCTCTACATAGAAACTCTAAGAGATCTCTGCATTGGAGCATCCAGAGTCTTTGTCTGGACAACCAGAGGTCTGGCTCTGCAGCCCTGGCTGGGTTCTGGGGCCAAGGCTGGCTTTGGGAGTACAAAGGACTTCTGCAGACAGCATCGGGGGAAGCCAGGGTCAAGAGCCAAGCTGATTTCAACATCAGTCTGAAGGGCCTGTGCACAGAGGCAAACTCAGGTTTGAGGCACAGAGGTGGAACAAGTGGACTTGGAAGATTGGTAGGAGGCAGCCTCGGACAGACTCTTAAAGTGCTACATGGAGACAGAGTGCTTTTTTTTTTTTTTGTGGTACGCGGGCCTCTCACTGCCGTGGCCTCTCCTGTTGCGGAGCACAGGCTCTGGACGCGCAGGCTCAGCGGCCATGGCCCATGGGCCCAGCCGCTCCGCGGCATGTGGGATCCTCCCGGACCGGGGCACGAACACGTGTCCCCTGCATCGGCAGGCAGACTCTCAACCACTGCGCCACCAGGGAAGCCCCAGAGTACTTTTATGAGGCAAATTCATCCTCACCCAGAACACCGAGGCTCTGAGGACATAGAGTATCTTTGAGTGGAAACTTTTCTACACGCGTCTTCTTGATGCAGGGCCCCATGTCCCCTATCCACCTCTCTCAGGAACTTGCTTTATTTCCTACCTCGGGCAGAAGGACCCAGGAAGATTGGTCTTTAGAATTCAAATAAGGTTCCGGCTTTTCTTTCCCAAGCAGAGTAGCAAGTTCTAGAATTGGCTGTAGCCTCAGCAGGTACCATCCAACTGTTGCTTCAGTAATCCGGCTCCCCAGAACTCGCAGGGGTCTGAGATTGATGCCAACAGTCCCAGGCTCAGCCCTTCAGGAAGGGTTTGGCATCATTACGAGCCCTTGGGATTCATAAGCTGGTCCCCACAGCTTTTCCCCTTGGTGGCTTCTGAGGGCATCAAGGGTAAAGACTTCATGCCAGATGGTCTCACCTTAGGCTCTGTGAAGGCAGCACTCACAGAACTTTTGAGCCTTTAAAGAATTGCCCATTTTTGATGCTGAGCTTATCGCTTGAATGTAAGCAGTTTAACAGAATTAACAGCAGTATCTTGGATGCAAGATGGTTTTTAACCTGCAATATTTTTAGGATCCTGCCAGTGCATCCCAAGGCTCCTTGAGGCAATTAAAACCATGCTCTTGGCAACATGCAGACTGTTTTGTCAGAGTTAAAATTTTTTTTTAGTGCACTTTCTCATCACATCTGGAAGAGGTTTGACTGGTGCTCAGAGAGATAGCTTCCTAGGGGGGTCCTTTTGAATTCTTGATCTACTGTCTCTGGCACTCCATAGACCATGTTGGTGATGTTGTGGCAGGGCCGCAGGTGCTCCCCAGCACCTTCATTTCTTCCAGACCAACGAGGTTTGATTAACTGGGCAAATCCAGCAGCTAGAAGAAACTACGTAAACTGTTAGGCCACAGGGAGCCATCTTAACTAAAAGGTATCTTGTTGACTCGCATGCAGAAATTTAGGCAATGGGAGACTCAGGGCCATTTTAAGTTTTCCGTAAATTCTTTCGGAGGCTTCATCACTTAGACCAAGCATATTAAAGTGCACCCACATCTCAATTAAATCTAAAGTTTTCCATAAAAATGGTGAAAACATTTTTGTAATTTTGCTTTTAAAATTATTTGCCTATGAATGCCTTATTAAATTTACAGTTGCTTTTGTCTTCTTATTATTGTGCCTACTCAGGAAATCTTAAGGAAATCTTAAGGAAAACAAGAGAACCTAATTCACAGAAATTATTCTTACATGTAATGAAATTTTTTATGAACAATAAATTGATCAATTAAAGAAGGTGACATAATGTTACATTTTGCAGGCAGTTAATTAAATGCTTATTAATTTCAGTTTTCTTTTGTGTACCTTGGAGCCAATTCAATTTTTTCTCCCATTGCCCACTGGA
Source organism: Tursiops truncatus (assembly GCF_011762595.2). NCBI lineage: Eukaryota > Metazoa > Chordata > Mammalia > Artiodactyla > Delphinidae > Tursiops > Tursiops truncatus. The sequence continues at coordinate 35,916,230 of NC_047039.1, forward strand.
AAACTTGTGGGCCCCAAGCACTGAGCTTTTTGGGCCTAATGGGTAAAACAGCCCTCAGGGATTTGACTCTGATGTTTGGCTCAGGAATAAAGATTTAAAGGTTACAGGATCACTGTTTCAAACGTTAAAGGTCTTTCATGTCACGGAGGAATAAGACAAACACTGTGGTCCTCCACAGGACTGGAGCGGAAAATTCTCCAGAAGAACATATCAAAGAGGCTGTCCTAGGAGATATGACCTGGAAGCATTTAGTGGGAGATGGAGGGATTTTTCATGAGGCTGCGAGGTTGGAGAGGACCAAGAATTTAGAGTTAGAAGATCCAAGTTCCAGTCCTCGTGCCAATCATTACTTATGAGACTTTGAGCAAGTCACTTAATCTTTGTATTTTTTTCCTCATCTTATAAAATGGAGATATGTCCCTGCTTCCCTTATCACACAGGGTTGCTGAAGATCAAAGTGGGATAACTTCAAACTCAAGGTGATAAGTTCTACACAAATGTTAAGCCCCATTCAACCGTTAGAGTTATAAATCCTATTCTAGGATACTAGGGGAATGCCTGTTAGGCTTATGATAGAGTCAAGGCTCTATAAAGGCAACCTAGTATGGACTGTGTGTTTTAGAAATAAAGAATTAGAACAGGATGAGAGCTGAAAGAGATGTTGGAGACTGAGTCCCAAGCTCTTATTTTATACATAGAGAAATGATGTGTAACATAATTGAGTGACTTACAAAATGATTTCTATTTATTTATACCCTGCCTTGTTTCATAAAGGATTTCAAGTGGATTGTTAGAATAGGTACAATGAAATAGGGAAAGCTCAAGTAAAAATGAAGTTGTGATGGAGAATAAGTTAAAGTATAATGGCCAAGTAAAAGGCAGAGGGGAGTTACAGTGACAATATATAACTTTTTTTTTTTTTTTTTTGCCGTACGCGGGCCTCTCACTGTTGTGGCCTCTCCCGCTGCGGAGCACAGGCTCCGGACGCACAGGCTCAGCGGCCACGGCTCACGGGCCCAGCCGCTCTGCGGCATGTGGGATCTTCCCAGACCGGGGCACGAACCCGCATCCCCTGCATCGGCAGGCGGACTCTCAACCACTGCGCCACCAGGGAAGCCCGACAATATATAACTTTTATAGAGTCAATTAAAAATGAACAATAACTTTGGCTTTGAGCTTCCCGGTTAGCCAAAGCAAAACTAGAAACCAAGCTAGTGATAGAACCATCATCAGAACCCAGTCTTAGACCAGTCTGCTTTTTGTTCCATTTAAAAATTTCTTGTTATTGAATTTACTGTTTTTGGTCTTAAATTTTGTTTGTTTGTTTTGTTTAGCATTCTTTTTCTTTCTCTCCATTGGTTCAGTTTGTGGGGATGGCTTTTGTGAGGAGAGTGAGAGCTGTTCCATGTGCTCAGTTGACTGGGGAAGGTCCACTTCCTACAGATGCCTGGGTGACGATTGCCTTTCCAATCTGTTTGGTCCCTACTGCCTCCGCCTTGACCAATCTGGGATGATTGAATCAACATCTCATGCTGAATTTTCCCGAGCTATTTCTTTCTTATGTTTATTATTCTGTGTTAGGATCTGACATCTTTTTAGAGTTCTCTGCTGTCAAAAGTCTTTGAAATTATATTATCCATCCCTGTTACTTTACAAATGAGGTCCAGAGCTGTTAAGTGACTTGCCCAAGGTTACACAGCAGCAAATGACCTTTATTGAGCACCTACATTTGTCCTTATTTAATTCTTACTACAAATCTTGATAATTAAATATTATTATCCCTTTTTACAGTTGAGGAAAATGAGGCACAAAAAGGTGAAGTGCTTTGCCCAAGGTTACAAGTGAGAGAACTGGGACTTGAACCCATTCTGTCTAGGTCCAAAGTCCATTTCTTTGCACAACCTTCCACCCAGTGCCACCTCTTAAGATGCTGACAGAGCACTGCTCTGGGCTCTGAGTCTAGTGCTCTTCCCACTTCACTTTAAAGATAGTCTTGGGCCCTAACTCCTTTGGGCTGGAGAGGTGTGCAAGATTAGTCCCAGAGTTTGGAAAGGTCCACAAATCTGTCTGGCTCTGCTTTTTGGGGATTATTTTTTTGGCCAGTGGAGTCAGTCTCTATAGACAATTCTGATTTTCAAATGGATCCTTTGGTTGTCTAAAGCAAATGGTTTATATCCACGGTTTTCAGCCATTTTATTAAGATGTACTGTGTGGGGCAATGAGTTTTCACGTGCCAGTAATTTATAATAGTTAAAGTAATCTGGGGCTGGTACACCTGGGGATTACGGAATTGACAGCTGGGACCTCTCCCAGAGCCTCATTGATGGGAATAGGGCATGCAGCACATTCTGCATTGATGCCATTGTAGCTAAATGGTCTCAATCCTATCTCTGCATCAAGCAGTAAACTTTTTTTTTGTACTTAAACAGTGTTTAGTTACTTACTGATTTATATACCACCATGTTCCACAAATAATATAAAGCAACTCAATTATGACATTTATATAGTTCTTTACATTTAATGTATTTTAGCAGTTCCATTCAGTTCTAACAAGAAGTTTCTGAGACCAGCATTAACAGCCCATTTTTATTGTCAAGCAGTGAATTTTAGTAAGCATATCCTGCCACACTGTGTATAGAACTCTACTTTTTATTCTTATTTTACAAAAGGCAGAGTTGTGATGTCAAAGAGCTTAATGTCTAATAGAGGAGCACTAACTATGTTAAAAGAATAAAACACACACACACACACACAAAACCATATCAATGATTGCCAGCTAATCTGGCTTGAATCTTTGTTGACACTTGTTATCATGCAGATTGGGAGGGAAAATCATCTTGTAGTCCAGTCCAACATGGAGTCCCATTCAATGAATAACAGTCCAGCAAATAATAATTATAAATAAATTAAGCATTCTTGCTATCTCTCCTGGAAATGCCATAGCAGGGCATCTTAAAAATTCTATTTTTTCTACCTCAAAGTATCTCCCCAACATAGTAGCTGCTCCAAAGTCCCTCTCTCCACTATAGCAGCTCCTCTGCAAATCTTTACTCAATTGAACTCAAATAACTCGCTTATCTTTTAACTCTTCCTTCTTTGCTCAGCTCTTCACGTAGGTCAGTGTAGCCTTTTTGGTGATTTTAATTTCCTTCTTCCCCCATTATCTTGGTCCCACACAGTACAGAAAGATCTAGGAGCTGATCTGGAAGTTAACTTCCTCTTTATATAGGGATGGGGAGTGGTTTGGGGAAGACGTGGGAAACTCATGCATTTTTTTGGTTCCCTATCAAATCAACTTTAAGTGCATTCACTGTAGTAAATTCAAAATCTCAAATTCTTATTAGCTCATGCTCTAATATATGGGCTCCTCTCCTGTCACTTGGTGTGTATCTAGAAAATTAACAAAGTACATCTAAACATTATTCTAGAAACTTTTATTAGAAAGGCCCAGTTACACCCAAAACTTATATCGTATATTCTGAAACTAAAAGTCAATGGTTTGGCATTTTCTATTGTTTTGGATTGTTGATGCTAATGTTTTCCTGCCTGGGATGGATAATAAAGCTTATTGACTCTGGGTTGGAGGCAAAGTGTATGCAGTGTGTGTGAGAGAGAAATAGCTCCTTGGAGCCTTTAGTAAGAGAATGGAGAGGAGTTCACAAGATTGCTGAAGAATGATTCTAGAGAAGCAGGGGCAGGGTGGGGAGGAAGAGTACCAATAGCTTTTGGATGGCTAGAAAACCAAGTATTTTCTTTTTTTTTATTTTGAAGCTGAAGTGTACAGTGTATCAAAATTAAGGATTTTAACAAATCTAAAAGTCATGTGACATTTAAAAATTGTTTTTAATTCTCAAATATTTGGCTTTTCATTTATATGTCTTTCTTTGTTTTGTTTTTTTAAAAAATTTTTATTGGAGTATAGTTGATTTAAAATGTTGTGTTAGGGAACTCTTCTCAAGACTCTGTAATGACCTGTATGTCTTTTTAACTGAAATCCTTGTTAAACCCATTGCAATTGACTTTGCTAATGAGCACCATCATCTTATTGGTAGTCTCACTGTTGCTAGCGATGAATAATTAAGTACTGATTTTGTGCTGAATGCTATTGTTTTGATTAATTTTTACTGTAAAATATTTAAATCATATTTCAGTCTTTGTTTTTATTTTCTTTCTTTCTTTCTTTAGTGGTTTCAGTATCAGATACAAAAGATGTTTGGGATGAAAGTTGGATGGTACGTTTCACTCATATCGAAAAAGGTTTGTAAATGACCAGAATCAGAATTTTATTCCCGAGCCCCTCATAACCCATGTTCCCAAATGTGGACTCAAAATTACATGAGATTAGAGGATCTCTGTCTTTGGTCCTGACACTCTAGTGCCTGTGGTTCTTAGGCCAAACTCACATGAGGCTTCTGGAGAATACCACCAAGATGTAGAGAAAGATAAGAGTTGGGCCAGTGTATACTGAGTGCACCTGCTGAGAAATGCTGACTGATGGCAAAGATGAGTGAGAGATAGCCCTTATGCCACATTTCTAACTTTTGCAAGGACATTGTTGAAGGTTATAGATCTTGTTCTCTCTCTCTCTCTCTCTCTCTCTCTCTCTCTCTCTCTCTCTCTCTTTTTATAGTAACACACTAAAAAATGGGAGAAAGGAACAAAAGATCAAATCTCCCTTTGGAGGTTGATGAAAATTGTCAGATTAGATGGGCTCTTTGGGAATCATTACTTCTTATAATGCTCTGCATATACCCAGAGAACACAGGAAATCACATGTCAAGGTCACTCTGCTCAGCAGAAAATTTCCTTAATGCTGAATGCAAACACGTCTTTGACTATCAGCCCACCTCATTAGGACTGTGCATTCTAGCTCTACTTTTCCTACTTATTCTGCCAGCTGTGGAGCCTCAGTTCAAAGGCCCCAGTGCTTTTGACAGTAATGGTGATGGTTGATACTTTTCTGTTGAAATTCTGTCGGTTTAAGCATCCAACCAGGTTCAAGGTTGTTGCCTCCCAGATTAGAGCCCACCCTGCCCTCCACTGCGCCCCCAGAAGGCAGACTAGATTTCCCCTTGGGATCATGGAAACCTGTTGTACTTAGAAAACCAACAGTGACGGCTCTGCCGTTTCAGTCAGAAATTCTGTCTTGATGCTCAGAATGATCATGTCCCCTAGTTATGGTTTGGAACTATAATCAGGCTTGCAGCCAAGTTTGAAGAAAAACAGTGCCCCCAATTCATTGCAAAACAGTGAGTGATTGGCATGCCTCTAGGAAATAAGCCAGGCAAATTCTTACCAAGGAAAGTCATTAGTAAGTTCCAGGTTATTTTACTTGCTACTCTTACGGAAAAGGAAGGGAACATATATTCATTAGGTGATTACTTTGTGTCAGGTGCTGTGCTAGATGCTTTATGCATGCATTTTAACCCAAAACATAACCCTGTCAGATGGGTATCGTGGGTATCATTGTCTCCTTGTAGAATGAAGAAACTGAGGCTCAGAGAAGTTGTCACTTGGTCAGGAGCTTACAAGTAGTGGAGTTAAAATTCTAACCACCTCTGACCTTAAAGCCTTATTCTCTCTCATGACGTTCTTTCTGAAAAAAAGCAAAAATTACAGAATATACCATTGGTCTCTTCTGTACTGCTTGGTGTCCTTCCATAGCTGTTTGACCATTTAGCCGGGAACTAACTCTTTAGGTATTTACAGTGTGTAGAAGGGATTTGTGCATCTGATAAGGCAGTATATGCCAGTAGTGGTTTATGTGTTATCAATGGGAAATTTTAAAACACTTTAACAGTTGTGTATTTATTTTAATACATATTAGAAAAAAATTAACGAGAATATCAGCTTGTGATTTTAGACAAGTAAATAAAATAAATAAGCTCTTTTACAGAAACATATGAGGTAGACAATAGTGATTCACAGATATTCCAAAAATTGTGATAATACCATGTGACTGATGGTGTTTGGGAATCATCATGATTAGGAATGGACAAATAATGTCAGTGCCTCTCAACTCTGAGAGACATTGAGCCTAATTAGCCTATGGTCACTTCTCAATTATCCGGAGACTCTGTTCAACTCTGTCTTCCACCCAGCCCATTCTTGGGGCACCACATCTCACTGCCACCTCATATAAAATCAGGAATTCAAATTAATTTGAGCCTCAGCCTATCCAAAATCTAATCATGCACATAAATGTAATGCAACAAAAGCAAAAGAAAAGGATTTTTAGTTGGCCCAACTTTTGGGATTCTGAGGATCACAGTTATTATAAATATCCATGTAAATGGCATCTCTTTGCCAAGAAACTTTACCTCTGTTTACTTTTAAATTGTTTTAGACAGTGGTAGCAAGTAGGCAAATTATTTGAACCTAGGTTCTAGACTCAGCCAGGTGTGTGACCCTGGGGGCCTTGTTCTCAAAGGTGCTTTCCCTCTCTAGTGCTGTAGTGAACAACAAGCCATAGGTGACAAGTCATTCAGCACCTGCAGAGGAGGGTGACTGACAAAGAAGAACAGATGGGTCATGTTTTTCTGGGGACACCTGCTGGCTTTAAGGGTCCGGGGCTTAGCACGGGCTGGGCTCTGTTCAAGTTCCTTTGCTCTGTCAAGCAGGTGCAGGTGGCAGCAGGGGCAGGGGAGCCTAGGGATCCAGGTATGATGCCAGTAGGTGGCTGAGGTAAAGCCTAGATGACAGATGGTAGAGTCTGAGCCCAGAGACCCCCAGAGTCCACATCAGTCAGAAGCCTGCCCTGCTTGCTTCTCAGGAAGGAGTGAATGGTATCTAGAGACCCTGGTCTACTCTGAATGGCTGTATAACTGCTTAGCTATGGAAGGTGGCTTCATTCTTTCTCTGCTTTTGTCTCTTGGTTAAGAGCTCAGAATATGAGTCACATGGGCCCAGAGTAAATTATTTACTAGTTGTGTGACCTTAGGCAAGTGTGACCTTACTTGCTATCAGCTTCAGTCTCCTCAGCTGTAAAATGAATATACTAATAGTACCGCCTTATAGGGTTGTTGTGAGGATTAAATGAGATAATACAGATAAAGCACAGTGACTGGCTTAATCAGTGTTCTTTATTATTGTTATTATTAAGTGATAATACTTACGTGGGATTAAGTCATTCTACCTCCCAGTGAACTGGACTTATAGCCAGCTATTTTTTTTTTTTTTTTTTTTTTTTTGCGGTACGCGGGCCTCTCACTGCTGTGGCCTCTCCCTTTGCGGAGCACAGGCTCCGGACGCGCAGGCTCAGCGGCCATGGCTCACGGGCACAGCCGCTCCGCAGCATGTGGGATCTTCCCGGACCGGGGCACGAACCCGCGTCCCCTGCATCAGCAGGCGGACTCTCAACCACTGCGCCACCAGGGAAGCCCCAGCTATTTCATTTTAATCAACAGTACTATAACATTATTTGAGTTTAATCACAAGTTAATTTGAGTCCAAGTCCTTGCTCATAATTCTCAAATATTGAGGGAAATTATGATTATTATTATATGGTCAAATTCCCCCCTTCCCACTATTCTCCTCCTTTGCACCATCTCACAGCTCAGGAGTGGACAAGGTCTCCATTACTCTGGGCCGTTCCTCATCTCTTAGAGGACAAAGGCCAGCCTGGCTGATGACTCTCCTCATGCCTCCACATACAAATTAGCCTGCAGGCCCCTTCTTGTTGCCTGCCTGAATCTCCAGGGAACATGGAGGGTTATTCATAGTGTTGGCTCTGACCATGGTGCCTGAGGACATGGATATATTTTTAGTGTCTCCTCCCTAGGGTCTGGCTGAAAAGGTCATGCCTATATTTTATGCCTAATGTCAATTTCTGAATAAATAACTTGTTTCTGTTAATAGGGCCCAAGCAATGTCAGGGTGTGGGATCCCCCTCCCACTTTGGAATGTCATTTTGCTAATGACCTGTAAGGAAGGTGCTTTGTAAAACCCAAAGCAGTTTATAGGAGTTCTTATGAAGGAGAATGAGGGACTGTGTCAAAGACTGCCCTGGAGAAGAGGGTTTGGTGCATTCAGGTAGCTTCAGGGGGCTGAACTAGGGTAGGCTGAACTAGGTAGGCTGAACTACTTACTGAACTAAGTAGATACAGGGAAAGGTTTTGCATTACATGTTTTCTACTCATCAGAGTGAGTAGAAGTGGAGTCAGGAGTGGAGTGCACCCTGACAAACAATGAGCTTCACTCTTGCATGTATTTAAACAAAATGTGGGAGCAGGAGACTGGATGAGATGGGTTGAGGACCCCTCCACTGCTAAGATTCAGTGATTCTGGAGTGAATGGTGGTGGGAACTATTCTGTATGTTGGGACTGGGCATGGAACAAGGTGGACACCAAAAAATAGGTGCAGGAACCTTGAAAATAAACCTATCTATGGCCACATTTTCCAGGGAATGATTCTGTGTTTCAGTCTCTCCATTAAAAATATGGTTATTGATTTATTTAGGTTACAAAACTTTCTTCCTAAGTCAATTTTGGTAGGTAATATTTTTCTAAAATTATCATTTTTAAATATATTGGCAGTACACAAGGATTCCCTTTTCTCTACATCCTCACCAACCTTGTTATTTCTTGGGTTTTTGATAATAGTTGTTCTAACAGGTGTGAGGTGATACCTCATTGTGGTTTTGATTTGCATTTCACCAATGGCTAGTGTATTTTCGTGCTCTTGTTGGCCATCTGTATGTCTTCTTTGGAAAAATGTCTATTCAGATCTTCTGCCATTTTTTAGTCAGATTTTTTTGATATTGAGTTTTATGAGTTGTTTATATATTTTGAATATTTACCCCTATCAGATACATGATTTGCAAATATTTTCTCTTGTTCAGTTGGTTGTCTCTTCATTTTTGTTGATGGTTTCCTTTGCTGTGCAGTCTCCATGTCTTTCTTAATCAGTGAATTTCATTTGTCTGCTGTAATAGTTAAACTAAATAGGACTAACATACATTTTTCATTCTTCCCCCGATATCAGTAATGATTATCCTAGATTCATCTTGTTTGATCTTAACCAGTCAGATGCCTCTTGGCACATGAGAAAACTGAGGTGGGGTGGTTAAGTGACTTGCCTAAATTGTATACAGGATAGGTGGCAGAGCCCAGACTTAAACCTTCTGGTTCCTGGTCTAGGGCCCTGTCTGGTAAACCAGAAGCTCCTACTGTGGGCATTGAGAAAGCTGTGAAAACCAGGGCTCTTGGCTGAGCAGGAGTGACACACAAGCCCAGAAGGCCACCTCCTGCAGGCGTAAGTCCTTCCTGTCAGGTAAAGCCCTGCACGTGGTAGGTGCTCATCAGACGTTCATTGACTTGAACAAAGCAATCCTGTCAGTGCTGGCACCTGCTGCATGCTCTGAGGCCTCCTGCCTTTACCTCCATTCTGGGCTTGAATGCAGATGAATCTTTCTGAGGATGCTTCCTACAAACAAGTATTGAGCCCAACAGGAGCTGCAGGTTATCCAGGTTGAGTCATTAGTAGATGACAAGCTGCCCCCCTCCTGCCATAGCCTGGCAGCATCCCTGGTGTGGGAGCATTCAGTCTCTTTCTGTGATTAACTGACTGTAGCTTAGCTGTGATCAGCAGAGCTCCCAGTCCAGGAGGTGGCTGGGCTCCAAATCCAGCTCCTTGAAAGTTCCTAACTGGGCTCCACCCGTCAGGAGGTAATGAAGAGAGACTTATTGGTATTTTTGAAGTGCAACTTTATACTTTTTGATAACTAGTTAGTAGCATATTGGAGCTCTCTCATTTTGCAGCCCAGTCGCAGGAGGCTTATGAAAGATATTTATAACTTTCCTAACTGTGATCTTACTCCTTACTTATTGCCAAGTAGTCCTCATCTGTTTTCGTCTATGAATAAACAAGTGTGTGTTCAGTGTGGGGCAGGGGCACGATCCCATTATTGTTCTAAGTGTGAGTTGCAGCCAGTGGGCTCCCTGGGGCACTATTCAAGCCAGAGGCAAGACCCTGGTTTCCTAGGCAGAAACTGTAGCCTTGGAGAATTGTCTGTTATCTTTTCTCTCCACTCAGCATAGTTGATGTCCTCTTACTTTTTCTGGGTGAGCCCTTAGACTAGAAATAATAAGGAAATGCAGACTATTCATATTATCGGTGGTATTAATAACTAGTATTTGTTAGGGATCTACTTTGTGCCAGCTATTATGCAAGATGTTTTATATGTATTATCCTTAATTCTTGAACCCTACAAGGTCAGTTTTATTTTCTCAACATTATCTGCAAGGAAACCGAGGCACAGAACTGTTGAATAAACTTTCCCGGAGCTTTCAAATAGAGTAAAGTGGAGTCTAAAGGAGTCTAAAGGAGTCTAATCTAAAGGGTTAGAACCCAAGTCTTTTGGATTCTAAGCACATTCCTATTAAGCCAGGCTTTTCTCAGTGCTGATTAAAAGTAGTACAAATTTAACTTAATAAATGTCTGGATTTCTGGGTCACATGGTGGTAGATTACTCAGTAGAGTACCTGGTATGCTTCCTTCCAACTTCCCAATAACAATTATAATGGTTTTATGGCATCTGTTGTATCTTTACCCAGCTTCAAGAAAATACCTAAAAAACAAAGAAAAGGATAAATACTCAAAACTCAAATTGACAGTTTTTAGTATGATTTGAATCTGCTATAGAGACTATTGTATATGGTCAATATTCTGTCAAGTATTGGGGAGGAAGTCTATTCAACTAAAAATATTCTCTTACCCCAACACAAGGCAGTCAAGTTTTTATATTGAAATCATTCACCTAAAAGGTACTTCTGACAAACTTTTCCCTTCAGATTTCTAAGTAATTTTAAGATTGTCTGATTCAAGCATCACAGGCATTGTGATTAAGTAGTGCTATTTCTCAGAAAGCCCAGCCCTTATCATAACATCCAATCCATTCTAACAGGTCTAGTATAGGTTTAGCTAGAACAGGTTTTGCTAAATCCTGCTTGACATGAAAGTAGCTTCTGAAAATATGATTTCCAAAAATTGTAGGAACAGTGAAGTTGGGTTGACAAAAACCATTCGTGGACTACCTTTGCTTCACTGCATATAAAAGCTGGGCTGCTTGCCTGAGAATGAGAAGGGGAGAGGGGAGAAGATAACTTGTTTCCCCATTACCTGCTCCCTGCCTCAGAAGCCTCAGGGCCATGCTAACAAAATGATTCTCAATTTCATTTGAAAAAAATTGATAAATGAGAATGTTCAGGGACTTAAAAAAATAGTACCAAGGGGGAGTATTTTCACTTTTAGATATTAGAAAATAATAGAAAATTAAAGTAATTAAAAGAGTGTTGCTGAAAAAAGACCTGGGCAAATAGATTTGGAGTAGAATAGATAAGTTTGAAATGGACGAAAGGATATATATGAAATAAATGCATGACAGAACTCAAATATCAGTGAAGCAAGTGTAGGGGAGCAAAATTTGCCACCTCGAAATATTTCTTTGGCATGCGGATTATTTTAAGCTGAAAACAATCAAGGCCCAAAAGACTCAGAGAAAACGTTTAACTTTCCCCCTCATTGCCTGAAAGAATGTAGATAGAGGACCTGTTCCAGGAAAGGAGCTATCCACCATAGGTAGCTATGGTATGAGCTAGGTGTGTGGACAGGGAAGAACTTAGCAAAGTCTGTTTGTTAATATTCCTTTCTGTGTTCCATTGTCTCTGCATTGCCCACCAAACATTCATTTACCAAAGATTTGCTTTTCCATCACTGTGTAAACTGCCTTCCTTCTCTTTGAAGTCCCAAACTACCACCCGCTGAAGATGGTATTTAAGGTGAGGGTTTTGGCCATTTTGGCGAGTTACTCAGTTCTCCTGGGTCTCTTCCATCTATACATGTTATTAAACTTTTGTTTGATTTTCTCCTGTTAAACTGCCTCATGTCGATTTAATTCTTAGACCAGCCAAAAGAATTTAGAAGGGTAGAGGAAAATTCGTTCCTCAAGCAGAGGGGAAGATTATTCAATCAGTTGTGCTGGAACAATAGATTAGTTGTGTGGGTAAAATCAAATTTTATCCTCACCTCACTCTGTTTCCTAACTTAATTCTAGATGGTTTAAATAATCCATTGTAAAAAATGAAAGCGAAATAAATTTTTAGAAAGGAGTTTACAAGCTTTGGATAAACTCAAAAAGCAATGGATAAACTTGAAAAGAAAATATTGATAGATTTGTCTGCATTAAAAGATGAAAATATCTTATGCATTTGATCCTTCTAGGAATATCCAATTAGATTAATAAGTATTAAAGTGCTTTGCACACTGCAAAGTGGAATAATTTAAATATATTTGGAGTAACTGATAGGAGGATATAATCTATTTATTTGGTGATCCCAATTCAAATTCTGCCTTTATCCCGATTTTCACGTGCGCATGCTAGGTTCATGTTCATTAGAGCTGTTTTGTTTTAATAAAACATAACTGGTAATTTACTCCCTACCAAGTTTTCACAGCAAATGTATCCATCACTTTTTTGAGAATGAAAGTATCATCTAATATATATTAATCTATTCTTTTAAATATTTCCTACTTGAGGAACACAGAAATGCTTTGGCATAGATCCTTAGGACTTGGAACTGTAGTAAAACTAATGGGTCTCTGGGTTGTTGGAGAAGCTTTAAGGTTAGGGAGGGAGTTGTGCAGAGTGGAGATAGAGCAGAACCACAGAACCAGGGAAAGGGACTAGGCTAAGTCATATTTTGTTTCTTTTTTTTTAATTAAAAAATTTATTAATTTAATTTATTTATTTAGCTGTGCCAGGTCTTTTTTTTTTTTTTTGCGGTACGTGGGTCCCTCACTGTTGTGGCCTCTCCTGTTGTGGAGCACAGGCTCCGGACGCGCAGGCTCAGCAGCCATGGCTCACGGGCCCAACCGCTCTGCGGCATGTGGGATCTTCGCGGACCAGGGCACGAACCTGTGTGCCCTGCATCGGCAGGCGGACTCTCAACCACTGGGCCACCAGGGAAGCCCTGTGCCAGGTCTTAGTTACCTCACGTGAGATCTTCGTTGCGGCACGCAGGCTCTTTTAGTTGCAGCGTGTAAGATCTAATTCCCTGACCAGGGATTGAACCTGGGCCTCCTGCATTGGGAGCGCAGAGTCCCAGCCACTGGACCACCAGGGAAGTCTCTAAGTTGTATTTTCTTAGGGAAAACAGCATGGGCATTGGAACAGGCAGATATGGATTGAATCTTGACTTCTCAGTCGCTAACGGACATCTCTGGGCAAGTTACTTTACTTCTGTTCTGTTCAAAGAAAATCATAATAGTGCCTACCCTGGCTGGGTTCTTATTAGGACTAACCATTACCCAAGAGGAATGTGTAAAGCAAGGAGTCAGTGCCCTGTGTAGTTCTCTTCTCTTTCCCTGCCTTTCTTTCTTGGACTTTCTTTAGCCATTCAGCCCTCTCTATCTAGTTTATTCAACAAACTTACACTGAAATCTTACTCTGTACTTGACTTCTGGAAGGTACAGGGACTACAAACAAGAAAAAAGACATGGTAGTTCCTATTCTCGCAGTATCTGGAGACCTGGATATAAGACCCATATACCAAAATAAGGCATTAAGAGAGGTTTATACAATTCTGTGCAAGCTCTGAGAAGGCAGTGCCTGGGGAAGCTGGGAAAACAATCTAGGAAATATTATGAAATTTTGTACTAAAGTGGTAATCCCCACCTCTGCCTCCTCATCTCTTATTCCTCTCAGAGGCTCGAAACTAACAACGGGGACCCAGAGGCAAGGTTTTCAGGAAGAAGGACTACAGCATGTTAATATAGTTGGTACTGCTCCGAATTCCTAAGCCCGCCCCACCCCCCATCAAAGAATGTGTCTTCTACATTCTTGAGCAAATTGATGTGCCCATCAAACCAGCTTGTCTTGGGAGGACACTGCTCAGCTTTACCCATGGATGAGGAAGGAACACAGTTCTGACCTCACACAAATAAGAGTCTAAGTGGCATTTCTTAATACAGTGATGGTAGGACTGTGGCCATAGGAAGATCAAGAAGAAGACATTCACTTTCTCCAAGGTGATCCATAGGGAAGTGAAGCAAGTAAGGTAAGCAGAAACATGGGGCTGGCGGCCTTGAGGAATGACCCCTGTTGGGAAACCTGAGCTGCACAATGGTTGTCCGCTGTTAATAGGTGACCCTTTATCCTATGAAGTGGATTAAGAGTCTTAATCTTGGAGAATAAACCTTTGTTTTTGAACCTCTGCTTCTTGGGTTATCGTTTCTCCATTGCTGTTGTTTTCAGGGCTGTAATTTTGCAGAGCTACAGACTTTCTGTGGAGGTGCCTCTTGCATTGTCGGACAACTCTAAGTTTACATATCTTCCTTATCCAGAATGCCAGTGGGTCTTCCACCCATTGGTCCTTATGCTGAGTCTGATCTGTCCTCAGCTGCCATGTCACCCACGGAATGCTTTCTATGCATCATTTCTACTCCTTATCTCCAACTACTTACCTCATTTGATGGGTAGGTATTATTACTTGATTTTGCAGAGGAAGAAATTGGGATTCAGAGAGGTTTATCAACTTGCTTGAGGTCACAGAGCCAATAAGGGGCCCAGCCAGAATTTATGCTCTTCTCTGACTGACTCAGTAGCCTATAGTTTTATCACTACACTATGCTATTTAAAAAATAACCTTTTTCCTTATTGTGGTAAAATACATACAGAATAATATTTACCATTTTAACCTTTTTAAAGTGTGCAGTTTGGTGGCATTAAGTACATTCAAATTGTGCAGTCATCAGCTATCTAATTTTTAAGCATTTAAAGACAGCAGGGACATCCAAGTCTGTTGGTAGTGGGCCACAAGAGCTTTAATTAAGATAATTAATATACATTTGTGTGGGCCAGTGAATTTCCAGTTGGTAACAATGGCTTGATGAACAATTATTTGGATGTGACTCACATGCTCATCTGAATTTGGGAGCTTTATTTACATTTATTATCTTCTGTCAGGAACATCATAGTCTTCCAACTTCAGGAAATTAAGCAAGAATATCTCACTATTATGTTGTTAATTATGTTCAGCTTTAATTATAATTGCTAATTGATTCCAGCGTACTGCTTAACATCTGGGTGCAGCAGGCATACCGTAGTAGCGGAAGGCAGGTAAACACACCAGAGAGCTCATATGGGCTACCTATTAGATAAATTAGTGGTGCTGAAGACTCGGGTGGTCCACTTTGGGGGCAGCAGCATGCTAGGTTTCTGGGAAGGATGGGTATCAGGACTTCCTTACGTTTTCTCTAAACCAGGCTGAACATTCTTGTCTTTCCTCATAAAACTCAGGTTCCAAAGCCCTTTATTGAGTGCACTGCTCTCCAGCCTGTTGACTAACATTTCTTTCTAAGTGTGGCATCTGGAGTGGGACCCACCACTGTCACCATGATCCTGCCAGAACAGAACACACCTCCCTAATTTTGGACAGCATTCCTCCACCAACACCACCCTAGATAGCATCAGCCTCTTGTCACTGCCTTCATGTTACTGGCTCGTATTGAACTTGTAGTAAGTTCAAACTCAACATCTTCTTCATATATATTACTGTGGCACTAGACGTTGCTACTTATGTCTTTGCAAATTGGCCTTTTGGACTCAAGGGTAAGATTCTGTCTCTATCAAGGATGGGAAATATGTGCAATGCCCATGCCCATGGACCTTGTTCACATCCATGGACCTTCTTATTAGAACGTTTTCTACTGGGCCTGGATAGTCCTCAGAATCCTTCTCAACACAGTGCTTCAGTTAGTCATTACCAATCATCTCTCAGAGTTGGCTCATAAATGAAAACCTAATAACCTTTCTTACTTTTCATTGATTCATATTATATTTTATTTTATATTTAACCCATCATGGCAAAGGATAGATCAGGATTCATTAAGGGCTGGAAGACTAGGGTGATGACCAATGTATTATAATACAGCTGGGTAGAATTTTTTTTAATGAATTTTTATTGGAGTATAGTTGATTTACAACACTGTGTTAGTTTTAGGTGTACAGCAAAGTGAATCAGTTATACATGCATATATAGCCACTGTTTTTTAGATTCTTTTCCCATATAGGTCATTACAGAGTACTGAGTAGAGTTCTCTGTGCTATACAGTAGGTTCTTATTGGTTACCTATTTTATATATAGTAGTGTGTATATGTCAATCCCAATTTCCCAATTTATCCCTCCCCCTCTTCCCCCTTGGTAACCATAAGTTTGTTTTCCACATTTGTGATTATTTCTGTTTTGTAAATAGGTTCATTTTTACCATTTTTTTAGATTCCATATATGAGCGATATCATATATTTGTCTTTCTCTTGGATAGAATTAATATCACAAATGTTTAGAGAACTTGAATGTTGTTTGCAGAAAAAGCACAATAGTTTTTTATTATTTTAAAAAAAAACACATTTAAGGCCTTATTTTGTGAACAGGTCATGCTAGAAACAACTATTTGTAGAAATCGTGATTGCATTTCCCTTCAGTGATTCAGCTCCTTTATACTCCCTGCCACTCCTCCCTGACCCGTGTAGTTGACTTTAGATTCAGGAGAGAAAGGGGAGTGGGGAGTAGGCACATCGCATTTATTTCCTGTTTTCTTACTCCCAAGACTAATGGGGAGTAATATGTCAGCATTCATTTCCCTCTTCAGATTAAAAAAAAGGTAGGGAATGAATAGGGAGACACTGGGCTGGCAGCAGTTTATATTGGTTAGCAGATACTCGGTTGGGTTAAAGTTTGCAATTTTGCAAAATAGTCCTGATACTGAAACTAGTCTTTCAGGCACAGAGTAGCCTGCAGTACCTGGCAGCCTCATGCTGTTGAAATTCCAATTCTTCACCTTTGCAAAGAGCCCTGTGGCTTGACAGGGTCAGCAAACCAAAGCATCATTGACTTGAGGTGTATATAAAAAGCATATCATGGATTATGAAGCAGGGAAGAAGTGATGGTTCTTTTAATATGCCATACCTCAGGTATTTTAAATATCGTCTTGCCATCAGGAAGGTTTTCGTTATGTGCCCTTGACTTGGTGTCATTCTAATGTTGATAGAGAGTATTTTCAGAACCTGGTTTCCAAGAACTCTTAGTTGTTAGATGTTCAGCGTGCTATTCATCTCTACTTCTCTTTCTGATCTGACCAATGGGAAACACTCGTAAGGGATAATAGACAGGAAATTATCACTTTTTTCTTGGATAGACAAGCTCCTGATATGCAACGTAAACTTTGGTAAAAGCTAGATTAGAGGGACTTCCCTGGTAGTGCAGTGGTTAAGAATCCACCGGCCAATGCAGGGGACACGGGTTTGAGCCCTGGTCTGGGAAGATCCCACATGCCGCAGAGCAACTAAGCCCATGCACCACAACTACTGAGCCTGTGTGCCACAACTACTGAAGCCCACGCCTAGAGCCCGTGCTCTGCAGCAAGAGAAGCCACCTCAATGAGATGCCCTTGCACCGCAACAAGAGTAGCCCCCGCTCGCTGCAACTAGAAAAAGCCTGCACGCAGCAACAAAGACCCAAAGCAGGCAAAAATAAATAAACAAACAAATAAATAAATTTATATATTAAAAAAAAAGCTAGATTAGAGAACCTGACTCTGGTGTGAAAAGTTGAAGTGCATGCTTCCACCACCCAGCCCAAATCTAAGGCATTAGATTCACATGCTCAGCCCCATGACAGAGTGAGCAAGTGAGAATTGGGCCTGCAGTCACTTCTCTCACCATCCACATGCCAAGACTACAGGCCTGCCACACCCACCTAGTCATAGGTTGAACAAGAAGAATGGCAGGCCTGCCCCACTTAGGAAAGACAGCCCAGGGGGGCTTACCACATGGAGCAGAAACAGAAGGGGCAGTCTTTAATACACTAATGCTGTCCACCATTAATTGTAGCACAGTGAGCATGAACTCTCACCCATCACATGGTCTACCCCCTCAGTGGAAAGTGAATCACGGGTAGGAGATACCAGAGCATTCATCCAATCCTCCTAACAGAGGGGAGAGGGGGCAGAAGGTCCTTTATCTGCTGTACAACCAGCATCAGTATTCCTCCCCTCACCAGAATCAGTTTTGAAGAGTAATGCTCTGTGCTATCCCTTGGAGGATGTCTTGTTTGTGATCTAATCCAAGGATTTATGACTGGGGAAACAAGCTTTAGGCTGAAAAGATGGTGGAATTTGATTGGAGAAAAATGTTATGCCTAGAAAACTCCCCATGGACAATCTTCAAGTCAATCCTTGGTTTATGCAAAACAGCACCTGTGCCTCCGTGCTGATGGTGCAGATGTAGTAATTAGCCACGCGGAAAAGCCAGCTGCACTCCTGGGATTGGGGGAGAGCTTTCTCCTTCTCCAGGAGTGGGGTACTCCAACTTAAAGAGAAACAAACATATGAGAGGCCAGTGTGGAAAGGCTCTGAAAAATCTGTGACTACTTGGCTTGTGAAAATTGCCTTTTGTTTTCAAAGGAACAACATTTTTGAGAAAAATGAAACTTTTCTCAATGTGAGATCTTTCCTCTTTGTATCTGTATTTTATATTGGAATACAGTATGGCAATGTTAAAAAAACATGAATGAATTTTGGAATTAGGCAAAGTCAGGCTTAGGATCTGTCTCTCTTACCTATGGGGGACCTTGGCCAAGTTACTTTGCCTTTCTGAGCCTCAGTTTCCTCATTCAGAGCGGAGATAATCATAGCTACCAGGCAGAGTTTTTGTGCAGAAGAGTGATGTTGGATGTAAAGTGCCTGGCCCAGAATGAATTGTGATGATGAGGTATGTTTTTTTCTAAATACTTTATTCTGCATCACAATGGGTGGATTTGCAAGCTTTATTTGTGCCCAACACTAAATCCAGAAGGATGTTTTTTCCTTTATGGTTCAGAAAAAAATAGGTCAAATTATAAAGTGGGAATTAGGAGATCATGTTCCAGAAAGATCCTTTCTGGCCTGTATTATTGATTTCCCCAGAGAATTAGATCATCCAAACATTTGCAGATTCATTGGAGTGCCAGATGTGGTTATTGTGACAGAATACTGCCCAAAGGGAAGCTTGATGGATGTTCTGTTCAATGGTGACATTCCTCTCAACTGGGGTTTCTAGTAGGAGCCAGGCATTTGCGTGGTAGGAGACACACTAGTGAAATCCTGCAACCATGCTGTCTTCTTTTTTTTTTTTAACATCTTTATTGGAGTAAAATTGCTTTACAGTGGTGTGTTAGTTTCTGCTTTATAACAAAGTGAATCAGCTATACATATACATATATCCCAATATCTCTTCCCTCTTGTGTCTCCCTCCTCCCACCTCCCTATCCCACCCCTCTAGGTGGTTACAAAGCACCGAGCTGATCTCTCTGAACCATGCCCTCTTTACATCAACATTTTTTTTTTGTAGGAATTTAACACAAATTTACTTGCATAGGTTTAAACTGCAGTTTCTATAATAAAAATAGAAAGGTTACATCAACATTCTTAAGGATCTATTGCCATCTGAATGCATTATCTAGGAAGAAGATTTGTGTTATATCTTGGGGCATGAATGAGAATGGGTAGGTCATTATATCTAGACAAGGATGCCTAGAGGGAACAGGATTTTGAACCAGGCTCACCCACTGGTGCTCAGCGGAGACCTGACTGGAGATGCTGACAGAAAGTCCTGTTTAACATCTAAAGAGTGTAGCTACAGGCAAGTAGTAGGCACTTGCTAGGTCTAATAAATTTATATAACAAACACTGTGATGGACAGTGAAGGTTACAAAAATAAATAAGAAATATTTCCTGCCTTCAAGAATGTCTTGGCTTGGTGGGAAAGACAAATAAGCAGAGTTATGGAAGTGTTGATGAAAGTCCTAGGGGAGTGTCAGGTACATGGGGATAGCATCTAGTCTAGACTGGGCATAGGGAATGAATGGACCATGGGAGGTTTCCCAGTGGAGGTGAGCTGAGGAAAAGTGGACGTTTGCCAGGAGAAGGGGAGAAGACAGGTCATTCCAAAGAGAGAGAACAATGTGTGAAATATGTAGTAGAGGATGGTCCAGTCTGGGATTGTAAATCGATTAAGTATGACCAGAGCTTAGAGATGAGGGTGGAGTGGGAGGTAGGAGTGGAGAGGAATGAGGCAGAAAAGTAAGCAGATAGTCCTGAAATGGGCCAAAGTGGATATGATAATTTAGTATTTGGAAAAATGGAATTTCAAATAAGAGAGAAAAGGAGAGATTGTGTGAATAAAGGATTCAGGACAACTGTCTAACCATTTGGCAAAAATAACATTAGGTTCCTAGTTCACACCTTTAACCAAAATTAATTTGGGGGCAGCTTTAAATTTTCAATATGAAAAATGAAAGTTTAGAAGTGCCAGAAGGAAACACTCAGATATGATTATATAACACCACAATGAAAATGTAACAGGAATATGAGCATCTGGGAAAAGTATTTCTAACATGATCTCTTACCAAGTATAACTAACAAAAGAGTTCAGGTTGATATTCATGGACTAGCAGGTATTAGCAATGTAAGTAGCATAACAAATAACTTCTGGTCTGTAATTATAGATAAGCCTATGAACGTCTAAATTTATTTTCAAATGTGACACGTATGGGCGAATCAAGTTTATTTGGAAGAAACATTCACTATTTTCTGGATAATTACGACCCCATAGCATTCACAAATGTGTGTATAGCTGAGCTTACCTGAAGCAATGTGTCCACTGTCCCTGCAAACGGTGGCTCTGCATTTCACAGAGCCACACATTAAAAATCTGTGTGGATTTTTAATTTTCTCTGGATGAGGGATTTCACATCAAAATGACCTGTGTGTCTTTTTGCAGCTATGCCATCATTTTGTTGGAGACTGCCACACGAAGAGACCTGGTCTTGGTAAGAGTCTATTGGACATATTTTCAAGTGAACCATCAGAGAGTCTGCTTCTCCATTGCTTAGCAGTGAACAGTATGTCCTACCCTAGCAGAGAACGATGTTGTGTCTGATTTGATCATATATTTTTTGGAGAGAATAAGATATATATTGTCTATCTATCTATGTATGTATCTATCTTTGAATAGCATATACTTATGGTTTGAAAAAGTACTGAAAAAATTCCATATGTAAAGTGTTTCTGGCTATTAGGGTGAGTTCCCCCATCCAAGCGTAGGCAGATTGAGTTGAAGGAGAGCAGGAGTAAAGATTCTCTCACTGCATCTGGAACACAGGGATCCTTTGGGATTTGTTTCTTTTGACCATATTCCAATGGTAATGATGTTGAGTGTGGATTTTGTTCCCCAGGATATGAATCCTTAAATAAATTCCTCTTATCCTTGGGTTTTGTTTATTTATTTTAAGAAATTTCCCTCCAGGTTTATGATTTCCAATAGATCACAAAAATTATATAGTTTCGACAGAGACCAAAACTGTCACAAAGATATTATCTATAAGAGAAATAGGAGGTGAGTGAGGGTGGGATATGGTTCTTTGAAATAATTTTTCATTTCATTATTTAAAATGTAAAACCCTTGGGAGCTGTGTATGTTGACCAACAGTTTTGTGTGATTCTGAATGCCATTTAACAGATAAATCAGGGATGTGGGAATTTCAACCAGAACAGACAATATCAACTGATCTTGGTACTTTTAAAGAAATGCAAAGAGGAATTGCAGGAGAGATGATAGTATATGATGAGAAAATCTGCCTCAACTCTCAGATCAGAGGAATCGTGAAATGTTGACGGTAGTGGAGAATTTATTTTATACCGATAACTACAGTATTTGGGCTCACTATTCCTATTTCCCCCAATTATATAGTTACTGCCCAATTAACTGGTTATAGCTTTAATATATGATTAAGCAAATTAATTTTCAGCAACAACCATGCAGTTTAAGTGTAATCCCACAGGGACTAAAAACAAAACAAAACAAAACAATGAACTAATACTCTTCGTGGGGATTGGCTCATACTAGTCACCATTTGTCATCAATATCTGAAAGCAGACTTTCTCAGACAAGGGCAGATGAGCAAGGTCATTTCTGTACTGATCAGTAAACATATATGGAACTTGTCAATGGCAGGGGCTAGGATGACATCACTCTGTCCTCTACAGGAGTGAGGTGAGTGTGTGGAGGGCAGGGACAAGGGGTGTGGGTTGTGAGAGGCAGTGAGGAGTAGAGGGCCTGAGCAGCAGTGCTAGAGTCGGCCAGCCCATGATGGTGAGCACTGGAATGAATGGATGTCTAGGAGGGGCCCACTGGTGGAGATTCTTACACGCCAGGTTGAGAAAGTCATGTTTGATCAGAAAGGAGCACTAACAGCTTTTAAATGGTGGAAATGACATGGCGGAAAGAAGAGAGAGACAGGGATTGGTGGCACAATTGAATTTTCTTTCCTTCGTGGTTAATTAATGCACTTAGTAAGGGCTCCAGAGTGGATCATATAAAGGAATGCCTAATGCACAGTGTAATTCCAAATGCTGTTTAACAGATAAATTGATATACTTGCTAACTCGATAGTTAGCATTCCCTATGCCCCTTTTTACCTGTCAGATGGAGGCTAAGGGGTTGAATCAATCATCTCAGCTTGTCCCTTTGGGGACATACAAAACTAGAGCTGTTAGGTGGAAGTCACCTTATAGATTGTTTATTTGTGCTAGTTTGTTTTCAGATGTGGCAGCTGAGACCTAGAGAGATTGAGAGAGCTATTCAAGGCTCTAGCTCGCTCCCTTACTCCCATTCAGTTCTCTGGTGGAAGGACACAAATTCAGCCCTGGGCTCCCTGTTTCTCTCTCTCCAATTCTACTTCCTTTATAATTTTGTGTGACCTCAATATCCATGAGTACGATGTGCCCAATACCCGTCAGTTTTTTGACCTCCATCTTCTCTCTTGATCTTGTCCTTTACCTGCCTCAACTACCCATTTCTATATCACACCTGAGATATCATTATTACCCCACGCTGCATCCCCTCCACAGTATCCATGTCAGTATCTCACTCTTTGACTTCCACCTCCTATTTTTCTAGCAAATTGCCTTTAGTTTTCCAACCTCACCAATGTATCATTCTGGGACGTCCAATCCATTGACCTGACTGCAATTCACTCCCTCTCATACCCTGCTTTCCTCCTCACCTGCATTAGATTCTATGGTCCATCATTGACATAGATTCCTTTGCCTAAATTCTCTTCTGTTGTCTTATCACAAATTGACAAGTTTTGTATGTTTGGTGGATTGCTATCTCTCACTTCAGGACTATAAACTCCTTGAGGGCAGGACCTTTGTCTGCTTTGCTCCCTGCTATATCCGAGTGCCTAGGACATGATTGACACATGTTAGGTGCTCAGTAAATGTTAGTTGAGTGAATGAATAAATAAATCATTGAAAGTGAGTGTAGCTTTCAGAGTGGTTAAATTACATATATATATATTTTTTCTTTATTGGAGTATAAGTTAAATTATATTTTGCTCTAGAGTGTTTGGCACATGCTTCTGTTTTGATTATTTCCAATGCTAAGTTGTTTTTTACTTTTCTTCATTCCTTTTTCTCCCCTTTGACAGAAAGAAGAGCCTCATTCTGTGGGGCATCCTTGTGTCTCCCTCTTGAGGAGCTGATTACAGGGAAGACTGAGAATCTCTGTCCTTGCTCTTCAGAGTATGCAGAGGTAAGGGGGTGAGGAGGGACAGGGAACTTGACTCTGAAGCCATTACATCTACTAACCACGAGCTCATGTTATGTCTTGGAAAGAGATATATCAACAAGAGTAGCCTGGGGACTTCCCTGGTGGTGCAGTGGTTGGTAATCCGCCTGCCAGTGCAGGGCACATGGGTTCGAGCCCTGGTCAGGGAAGATCCCACATGCCTCGGAGCAACTAAGCCTGTGTGCCACAACTACAGAGCCTGCGCTCTAGAGCCCATGAGCCACAACTGCTGAGCCCTCGTGCCACAACTACTGAAGCCCGCGTGCCTAGAGCCCGTGCTCTGCAACAAGAGAGGCCACCGCAATGAGAAGTCCGTGCGCCGCAACGAAGAGTAGCCCCGGCTCGCCGCAACTAGAGAAAGCCCGTGCACAGCGACGAAGACCCAACACAGCCAAAAATAAATAAATAAAAAATAAATAAATGAATTAGCTTATAAAAAAATAAGTGGTAGTTATTATTTAAAAAAACAAAACAAAGCAAGAGTAGCCTGTTGCCTCAAGTAACAATAACAACTTCTTGGCATTTTTCTGGCTTTTCCAAACCCACGTACAGGTAGAGATGACCCAGTAGGCAACTGGAATATGTATCAGGAACTTGAAACAGATGCTCAGATGGAAATAGAAATTTGGGGACCATCACTTTCTTTGCTGTAATGTGGCCATAGATAGGGTGAAGCCTCCCAGGGAGAAGACGTGGAGAGAGAAGAGAAGAGAGAGGGCAGAATCCAAGTTGGGAGCCCAGCATTCCTGCAGAGCTCTGGTGCCATAAAACATAGTGACCAAGTGACACATGTGATGATGAAAATAAAGCAAGCATGTTCATATGCAGCACACAGATAGCAGATACAGCTATGGAGCCCTAATACCTGTCACTTGGGATTTACACATATACATGGGCTTATGATAATTTGTATAATTGATAAGGATTAATTTACCAAAACATGAAATGAGAATTGTGAATTTGAAAGGGTTAGGTGCAGTTCATAGGACAGTGGTGGAGTGGAATGGACCAGCCAGTGATATTACAGAGTTCATTGATCTAGTCCCAGCCATGGCGTTAATTGCCCTTGTGAGCTTAAACTCTCAGGCCTCTGGCATCTGAGGATCTCTGGGCTTTAGTTTCCTTATTACTATTTTTTGCCCGCCCTGCGCAGCTTGTGAGATTTTATTTCCTATGACCAGGGATTGAACCCAGGCCCTCAGCAGTGAGAACGTGGAGTCCTAACCACTGGACCGCCAGGAAATTCCCTTAGTTTCCTTAGCTTTAAGGTAAAAAAGGATACTACATCAGTGAGTCCAAGGGGCAGACACAGGTTGCATATCAGAACTGGGGATGAGCCCCTAAAAGAGCACATATCTTGTGTGATATTATCAAATTTCATATTTGTAAAATGAACAAAAATCATATTGATGTAGCATTTGTAGCTACTGAATGTAAAGCTCAACCAAATCTTCCTGGCTGGTGGAGCTAAGGTTAAAAAAGATAGAGAAACCCAGGAATAGATGATTCCAAATTGTTCATTTCTGTAGTTCTTTTCAGAATATCAGTAAATCAGTGCATGACTGTTCCTCTTGATCACTACAGTTGATTAGGAGGCACAGGAAAACAACCCATCCTAAAGACCCAATTTGAACAAGTAAAGACGCTTTTATACAAGATGAATCCCAGCAAAGTTGTCCAGTGAATCTGATGATGTCTCTGGTAAGCTTGGGTGACTTCCCAGTCCTCACTAACTGCACCCATTCAGGTATGGATTTACCAGAGCAAGTCTCAGTGGTGCACCCCCTCAGAGCTGGCTTGCTTACTGGATCCCAAGGGGATGATAATTATAAGCCAAGGCCCCCTATGGAAATCCCCCTGCCTTCTAGGAGCTTTCAAAGAGTCAGAGATTAATACCCAGGGAGCAAAGTGTTCCCATAAAATAATTTCTCTTCGTGATGGATGCTTAGTTGGAGAAGTACAGGAAACACCCAGAAGTATTTGTGGCAGAAAGGACCCAATACCTAATGCCTGAAAACCAAAAAACGGACCTCCTGCCTTATTGAAGTACGATGTCAATAATAAAGGCTGATTTAGTTAGTTCTTGCATTTACATTTGACTTGTTCTTCTGGAATGCTGTTTTCTGAAAGCTAATTGCTGAAGCCATGGAAATAACAGTTTTACATCTTTGTTTTAAAGTCCTGTGTTCTGATTGTATGAATTTTAAAGGATCAGTTCTCATTTGCACTAGAATTTTGATAACTCTTGAGTCCCTTAAAAAGAAGTTAATGTGTGTCTAAGGTTGAAGGGAGAAGACACATCTTTACCTGTAATGCCAAGGAAAGGATTTAATGTCAGCACTGGATTTGGGGAAGCTGTGCATAAGTCTGGCAAGGAAGAGCCCAGCCTAGGGGGAGGTGGAGCTGGAAGAGCAGCCCTACTAGGAAGCTGCAGGGGAGCTGCTCAGGCAGGTAGAGGACTCCAACTCCGGCAGTGGAGTATGGTGTAAGTTTGATGTAGGCATGGCTTAGAGCTTGGGTTCTGGAGTGAGGCAGAGCTGGATTAGTGTCCCAGCTCTGCCTTTTTCTAGCTTTATGGTCCTTGGGCAAGTGCAAGTCACTTTATGAGCTTCAGTTTCTTTATCTCATAAAATAGGGATTAAAAGCTGTACCTACTTCAGAGGAGTGTCATATTAAAGGAGTTAATTAAATGAGTTAATGCATGTAATGCTCTTAGCAAGTGCCTGGTACAATGAGGAGCTCAATAGATATGATAATGTTGATGATGATGATGATGATGATCATGATGGTAGACCAGGATCTTTGTTTGAAGGTTCTGCTAAACCAAGCAAGCAAATAGGCAGTTGGGTACCTGGCAGAGAGGGTGACCATTATATCCCCAGGCTTAGGTGCCTAGGCAAGGTCCCCCAGCATCCCAACAAATTGTTCCCATTATCTCAAGGACCAAAGTTTTCTATCCTCTGCCCCGTTGGGTGGGCTAGGGTTGCTAAGTATGTGCCAGGCATGGAGGTTCCCCACGCGGTTATTGTAGAAAGCCTGGTTTCCCCTAGCAAGGGACTTCTCAATCCTGGCTGCACGTTACAATCCCCTGGGACTTTCACAATAAACTCATGCCTGGACCCCACCCTTTGGATATTCTGCTATAATTATTCAGGGGGAAAATTCAGTCATTAGTATTTTATTTTATTTATTTATTTATTTTTTGCGGTACGTGGGCCTCTCACTGTTGTGGCCTCTCCCGTTGCGGAGCACAAGCTCTGGACACGCAGGCTCAGCGGCCATGGCTCACGGGCCCAGCCGCTTCGCGCCATGTGGGATCTTCCTGGACCGGGGCACGAACCCATGTCCCCTGCATCGGCAGGCGGACTCTCAACCACTGCGCCACCAGGGAAGCCCAGTCATTAGTATTTTAAAAGCTCACTGGTAGATACTGATTTGTATCCCTGCTTGGAAAACTACTAACTAGCAGTTCAGCAAGTAAACTAAGCATTGTTTTAATGCAATGGAATCAGTTGTAGTAAGATAATTGCCAGACCCATAATTCTTTAATAACCAGTTGGAATAATTGGTTCTTCTGTTTGACCACTTTCCAGCATTGACACCTCTGACTCCTCCCTTCTTTCTGAAGCTCTCTCCTCTCTGGATTTCCCTACTTCCTCTCTCCTCTTCACCCCTTGCTGCCCAGCTGGCTTCCTCACAGTGTTTTCAGCGGCTCTGCAACCATCATGCACACCTTGGCTGTTGACAGTTTCCTGGGGTCTACTCTTGGCGTGCACTTTACTTGTTCAGAAACTCTCTGCTTTAGCTCCTGCTCTCAGCTTCCACCACTACCTATATGCCAGTGACTTTCAAACCTGGAGTTTTAACCCTCCATCTGTCTTGAGATCCAGGTGTGTTAGTTCCAGACATTGACCTGGGTGTTCTCGGCCATGTAGACTACAGCTGTGTGGCAGTCTTTTTATTTATCCCCAGTTGCCTTGATGGTAACTCCTAACATTTACTGCTTTCCTTACATTCCTTCCTAATCTCATCTGTCCTCACTCTCAATGGATCACCTTGTTCCACCATCCCACCTTCCTAATTATGGGCTCTAACGTGTGAAACTGACCCATGTTCCCCACTTCCAACTATTACCAAACTTATCCAATAAAGGCCTATCTCTGCCTTGTTTCTTCTTTTTTCAGAGGAAGGCATATGCCTTCTGCTTTCTGAGGCTAACCTCTCCACTTGGGTTCTGGATCCCATCTTTCTGCCTCCTTTCATTTAGTCATTGACCCAGTACTTATTAATTATTTACTACGTGCTGGCATTGTACTAGGCAGGCAATACAGCAATACACAGGACAGACTGATTCTCTGCTCATGGGGAGCTCAGAATCTAGGGAAGGAAGACAGGAAATGTACAAACTAACAAATAGTTATATAATGTGTCAGGTGGTGATAAGTGCTGGGAGAAAAATAAAGCCATGTTAGAAGTGAGAGAGTGACTGCAGCTGCTGTTTTCTATGGTGTGGTCAGCACCCTGAATGAAGTGAGGGACATTGGGGCATGGTGGACAGGAGGCACACAGGCAGGAGCATGCTTGGAGTAGGAGGGACAGCAAGGGGGTCAGTGGAGTGGGATAGTGGGGCAGAGAAGTAGAAGATAAAGTAAAAAGTAAGAGGCAGCAGGAGCAAGGTTAGTCATGAGCTCTCTGGTCCCTCAATGCTGAGGTCAGGGAGAGAGAAGACAAGCCAGCAAAGGAGACTGAGAAGGAGCAGCTGGAATCAAGGTTAGGTGGTGTTTCAGAAGCCAAGGGAGGAAAGTGTCTCCCGCAGGAGGGAGTGACCGACTGTGTCAAATGCTGCTGCTGGTTGAGTAAGATGAGGTTGGTTCTTTTATTATTATTTTTTTTTTAAATTTTATTTTTGGCTGCATTGGGTCTTCGTTGCTGTGTGTGGGCTTTCTCTAGTTGCAGCGAGCAGAGCTACTCTTCGTGGCGGTGTGTGGATTTGTTGCAGTGGCTTCTCTTGTTGCGGAGCACAGGCTCTAGGTGTGCGGGCTTTAGTAGTTGTGGCCCATGGGCTCAGTAGTTGTGGCTCGTGGGCTCTAGAGCGCAGGCTCAGTAGTTGTGACCCACGGGCTCAGTTGCTCCACGGCCTGTGGGATCTTCCCGGACCAGGGCTTGAACTCGTGTCCCCTGCATTGGCAGGCGGATTCTTAACCACTGGGCCACCAGGGAAGCCCGGGGTTGATTCTTAAATCAACCACTGGATGCGGCATTGTGGAGGTTCCTGGTGACCTTAACAAGAGCAGTTTTGGTGGAGTTTGGAGGGGAAAAAGTCTTCTTTGGAGAGTACTTAGGGGACAATAGGACAAGAGGAAGTGGAAATAGCAAGTGTAGGCAACTACTTTAAGGAGTTTTGCTCCGAAAAGGTGTAGAGAAATGAGGCCATATCTGAGGCAGTCAATGAGTTTTCTTTTTAAATTAAATTTAGGAGATGTAGTATCTAAAGGAAGGACCTAATAGAAAGGGAAAAAACTGATGGACCTTTGCTCCATGATGATCTCCTCTTACCACCATACCCTGTACCTCCAGGATCTCCTTTGGCTTTCGCTCCTTCACCTCAGTTTACTAATATATGCAGTTTTCCTTTTCTTCATGTAGATGAAATTCCAAGAGCTATGGAAGCAGGCCATCCTGAGTTCAGATTTGGTTTCTTCCTCTGTCTTGGCTATGTGACTCAATCTCTTTGAACCTCTAAATAATCCTAATAACGCTCGTGTGAAAATGAAGTGAGATAATGAATATGAGGAACTTAGTGCCTGGCTGTTAGTAGAAGTGCTGAAAATGTTAGTTCTCCTACAGAAGAGCAAGGTGGGGGGGGGTGTGGGGGGAAGGTAGGGGTTAGGGGTTGGGGGGGGTTAATTTGAGCTTCCTTATCCTGAAGTAAATTTATTTTCTGTCCTCTCAGTGAAGAACTTGTTAAAAAGTAATATATGTAATATATCACTAATATATGCTCAGTGATCTCTTGATCACTCTTGATCCTGTTATTTGTGCCTCAACCCATCTCAGTATGACACCCACACTCATCATTCTGCAAGGATTGCCCTCACCCAAGGTCATGCCTTTTGCCAGAGGTTATTTGACAGTCCTCACCCTAGTTCATGTCTCTAAAGAATTTGAGAAGTTGATCACTCTTTTCTTTTTGTCCCTTGGCTTCTAGGACACTATGTGCTTTTGTTTCTCTTCCCATCTTCTCTGACTCAAGGAAGGTCTAAGACATATGGGTTCAAACCAAGGCATATGAGTATCCTAGAAAGACCAAAATTTGTCCTTTCAGAACTATTTTTTTTAATGTTGTCTGTCTCACAATGTAGCTAAGAAAGAGAGCTCTAGATTTAGACTCCCTGAATTTAAATCTCAGCTCTTCCACTCTTCACCTCTTCCCCATCTGTAAAATGGCGATCTTAATTTTACATCACAGAATGGTTGTGAGGATTCAGTGAGTTAGTCCATGTAATGTACCTGGAGCAAAATAAGTGTTAGTGATGATGTTGATAATGATGATAATGACGATGGTGGCGATAATGATGAAGAGGAGGGGCTGAGCACTAGCTGTGTAGGTTTGAAGGCTCCCAGGTTCCCACACCCCACGCATTTCAGCTTTGGCCCCCAACCTGCAAACTGTGCTCAGCAAAACCCAAACTTCTGTGGTTAATCTGATCTGCCTTCCTTTCTAAGGCAGGTAAGGGACTATATTTTATTTTACAGTGTGTGCTTTAGGGCTGTCTCTCCCCTCTCAAGTGGGTTATCTAAGTGTTCCATTTCAATCACATATGGTAAGCCTCTCTAGAGCGGTTTTGGTGAGTGTAGTCTTCTCCATCTCGTTGCATTTGCATTGATGTTTTATTAACCAGTGGTGACTGATGCTGCCCTGGATGACCAGTCCCCAGAGTCCGTCCCAGTTCTGATGATACCACTGTTTCCTTCGATGGTTCTTCTCTGGTCAACGTCTCTTAAATGCTTTTCACCCCTAAATATTGATGTTTACCACGGTGTTATTGTTGGCTTTCGTCTGCTTACCTAAATTTGGTGCCCTAGACAGTCCAGGTCTGGGCTTCAGGTAGTCTGTGCAGCCCTGAAATCACATGCAAGATTGATGCATTTCCTAGGAGAGGGCCCATGTTTTTTTATCCACGTTCTCAAAGGGGGCTCAAAAATGAAGAATCAAGCTAATCTGAGTGGTTTATTTATCAGCCTTTGGAGTCCTTGACTATCCTGCTCCATAGACATAGGTGAGTTAGTCTCTTCCTTTCAGTGGAAATGAGTTACTTTCTAAATCTACCTGAAATGGCCCCTTTGGGCAGAGATAGTCAGTACTTCCTGTGTAACCCTTTAAGGCTTCTCCTGGCCAGAGGAAGCCAGGGTTTTATATTCAGCTAGCACACATATGGGATTACTTGTGTGCATTTCTGTTTATCTAATAGGATTATGTGTTACTAGTGTGTAGGGACTGAAATTTATTCATTTTTGTGTTCCTGGTGCCTGTGACATGGTAGCTGCTCTGTAAATACTGATTGGAAGCCTGACTACATTTTGTATTCTTCAGTTAACTGCAAATACAAGAAACGGCAATATAGCCAGATCATGATGCATTTATAAGTATTTAGCTTATTACCAGGGTAGATTATGAATATGTATATCAAAAATGGCCTATTGAGACAGAAATTCCTGAGGGAAATACAAAAATATCACCCTATTTCTTTCACTGAAAAAAATACAAAATTTGATTTTCCCACTATTATTAGACTCCAATAAATATTCATCCTTTATCCCTCCAGGGGCGTCCCAAGCTTCCTGCAAGTGGAATGAGCACTAAATGTGCCCAGTAAATCACTCTGATGGTTTTCACCTTCTAGCCAGAATGGAGATCTTAGTTGGTTTGCTTCTTTTAATGGCCTAAAAATTCAAGTAATGTTAGATTGTTTTCTTATTCCCAAGACTAGAGGAGGCAGGTACAATTGTTCACGTACCACCAAACTCCCTGTGAAGAAGGTGATAGCCTGCTGTTGGGAACATAATGTTCCATGAACCAAGCTCCCCCCACCGCCCCGCCAAAGTTCAAAGTCCCAGAGTTCTCTAACACTACTCACTGCTGGCACCAACTAAAATTGCAAATCCCTGCAAGGTAGCAGCTGAGCCTGCTTAACTCACCCTGAGAGGTCCTGATTTCCATAATAGCCTCTCCAGTTCAGGGAGGCATTGATCTCAGTCAGTAAAGCCCAGTGTGAATGGGATTACAAGCAGAGCTTCCATTCCCCCAATTAAGTCTTGTTTCTCTGCCCCTAACAGTACGCATGACCCCACTCAACACTGGTCCCGGGAGAGTTCAGGTTAGGGAATGTGCTGGGCTTGGTACAAGTCCATTATGGCTAGGCAAGCAATACAAACAACACCTTACTACTGAGTGTGGAGGGCAGAACAACTGAGAATGCCAATGGTGACAAATGATGCTACAGACATGAGGACTGGGCTTTGTGTGTCCTTTTCCTTGAGGATAATTGACCATTCTAATTCATACCTGAAAATAGGCAGGTTACTGAAACAAGTTGCTGATGACCTAAGAGAAGGCTGACCTTGCCAAGTGCAGAGTTACCTGAGTGCATCCCTCTTTTCAGGTAAATTAACATAGCTGGAGTTAGGGTTTCAACTCAAAAGTCAGAGAGATGAAGCAATCTACAGTATTATACAATTTGTGTATGACTGTTAGTAGCTGGAGAGTAAGTAATATCTGCAAAAGAAGAAAATGCAGGCATTTGAGTGAAGTGGCAGTGAGTTTACCACTTAGGCACGTTGTTAATAAGGTACGTTTGCGTGATTTGGTTAAGTCCCTCCAGCCCCACCACTTTTTATTTTAAAATTTAAATCAATTTCTTAGAGCTAAAAGGCATTCAGTTTAGCAAAAACAGTAGGAAATTGATGTAGAAAGTATACTGCTTCATCTTAGGGAATGTGTTTTAAAGAAGTAAATAGACCATATCGTTCTTGCCTTCCATAGCAAAGGATACAATGGCCAGAGGAGTGATGAGGCAGTACCCGAGGTTGCCTGCCTGGGGGCAAGTTTTGATAGTTCAGACAAAAACCTGTAAATTGAAGTTGTAAGCTGTGAGGTTGAAACATTCTAAACGATTTGCACAAGGGCAGTTTGCTGCAGGCACTCAAAGGGGTGAGTCCTAATCTGGGGGTCAAGGGACTTTTCTTGTTTTACTGATGAGAAAGAGAGCCCAGAGTTTAGACACACTCAGAGTTGTGCCCTGGCACTGATGGAGACTCTCTCCTAGGGTGGGGAAAAGGCAGACAAGCCTCTTTCCAACTTTGAGTATTTATCTGAAGAAATGAAAGCCCCACTAGCAACCAAATAAAAGACCTAGAATATAGGTAGGAATCAGGATAACTGGTAAGCAAATTAACCTCGACCTGGGACGTCTCTAAATAAGCTTTGCACAGCTGTCTCAATCTATGTAAATCTCTTGTTATATAAACCCAGTCACTTGATTGGCAGAAACAGGGCAAGGCCAGATGTTAGGGGATGAAGTTCTCATCAAACAAAGCTGCCTAGCTTTGAATATACCAATACAGTCTAAGACAAACTAAGCAAAACAAAAACAAAAACAAAAACAAAACCCCCAAAACCTCAAACCGAAAACCAAGCAGAAAAACTAACGAAGTATATGAAACAATTAGGAATATTTTCTAAAGCAATTAACTGGCCCATGGGTCCTGGGGTCCCTGGCTTAGAATTCTGAGAGCCTCAAAAAATTGTGCTGAACAAGGAGGTACCATTGCTTAATGGGGTCTTACCAATTATTTTGCCTGATTTAACTTTTTTCTACCTCATTGCCCATTTCCAGTGACATCGTGGGCTTCACTCAGCTTTCCAGAACCAGAATGCCAAATCAGGTAGTGGACTTCCTGAACAAGATGTACACCACCTTTGATGAAGTTATAGGTCAGTATTACGTCTACAAAATGGAGATGATCAGAGATGCATGTGAGTGATTATGGATGAATGGGTAGTCCCTTAGATATGGAGTGATATTGAATTGCATTGGGAACAAAGCCAGGAGTTAACAGAAGCAAATAATTTATGTAAAATTTCTAACTCTCCTAAGTTATAAGATCTTAGGAAGTAAATCTTCTTAGTAGCCTTCATTGGGCCCATGGCTTTTCTCTTAGTGGGCACCCAGAAAATGTCTATTGATTTGATCTGAGAACCATCTTTATTTGATAATAAGGGGAAGCAACTGGTTTTATGCTTTCATTTTTGTGGTTGGACTCTCAGGCACTTAGCTCAATGAGCTCTAACTGCCCATTTATCCACATTGATATTTTCCCTTTCTCCATGGCCAGTGAGGGAAGGATGTGGATCTTGAAATATGAGATGGCAAACATGGAACAATAATTAGATAAAATGATATCAATAATCATTAAAATTTCTAATTTCAATTTTAATTATATAAATTGAGAAGGGAACAGTGGAATTTTTCATTAGCCCCGAGGCAAACTGAAAATAGATTTAGAAAATATTAAAATTCATCTATTCAATGCATAGTTATTGAGAATCCAATATGTGCCAGCTCTGTGTTAGCACTAGAGCTCTAGAGGTTATAAGGTTGAACGTGACAGACAGGACCTCTACCTGCAGGGAACTAGTGATAAATAGAAGAACTGAGACCAGTAACCCCGTTAAGAGGGAATGATGCTTCTCCCATTTTACCTTCGTTATGCGACCTCCTAATCATGCAGATCACTGTGTGCTTTACTGCAACTACATAATTCCTTTTCTTTCCATTCATTACTGAAAAATGCTGCATTCTGAGGTTAATGTTGATGGAACTGTTGTACTCATACAATCCCTGTGTTTCCTTTCATTACTGGAAAACACTGCATTATGAAATTAAAGTTGCTATCATACATGATCATGTAATTAAGTACATTTGCTATGCATTTCACTTTTTAATCTCTGGTTGGGCTTTTCATCTCTGTGCCTCTAACTCTGAATCAACCAACAGGTGTTTAGACCCAAATATGTTGATTTTTAACTGATCTCAGTTAATGGGTAAATATAGGGTACTAGATTCATGGTGAGCAGGGATGTTTATTTTCAATGATCCTTAGATTTAAAGGATTTTCCTTCATTCACCAAGAGTAAGCTCATTATACAGAAATGTGGATGAGGTCATAATACTATCTCTGATGGCCACTATGGAAAAAAAAAAGAAAAGAAAATTGAAATAATCCTTTGGCTAAATTTGAAGTAAATTTTGCTGGGAGTTGACAAAAAATGGATTAAGTATTTAGGCATCTAGGGCTTGATTTTATTTTGTTTTATTTATTATTTTATTTTTTTCGACTTTTAAATGTCTCCAATTTTATTTGAAAGCCAAATAGGTATTATATTTTCATAGCCTCAAACTAGACAAATAGGTCTGTGACAGCAGATATCCTTAATTCTAAACTTTTCCCTTAATTTGTAGGGCTTGATTTTAACCAAGGTTCTGCTTTGTTACACTTTATGGAGTGCTGATTCATTTGTGTTTTGGTCAAGGTTTGATGTGATGTTGAATCTTCATTTTATAATATTATCTGTTTTATTGTTGTTGCACAAGTTGGTTATGTGTCACTGTGGACTGGTATGTTTATCAAATGTATTACCACAGCACCAGACAACAGTAAATGTCACACAAAAGAATACAGAATGTATAGCTGCATAAGGGTGTCTAAAAAATGTTAGTTTTTCTTATATTTTTATTAATAAGGATTGATACATTAATTATTCACCTTTGAGTTTGGCCGATGGAATTATTTGGAATGGTGGTTCTATGTTATCTCATAGCATGTTAGAGCTGGAATACTCACAATAAAACCATCATGTATCGAATGCTTAGCCATATGCCGGGCATTGTGCCAAGGGCTTCACATGGATTATTTCAAAATAGTAAATATCCTCACAGCATCCCTGTGACCTAGATGTTATGATCCCCATTTCCAAGATGAGAATGCTGAGGCTCAGCTACTTGCCCAAGGCCACATAGTAAATGCAGAGCCAGGACCCAAACTCGTCTGATCTAAGAGCTCATGCTGCTGCCTGCTCACTATGCTGCTTCTCACAGATGGGAGAGAATTTAGGGATTACTCTAACCAAGGAGCTGGAGGCGCAAGGACTCGGTCAAGATCCCCTTGTTAGTGACAGATTTGGACCTGGGCTCACATTCTTTCTGCTTATGGTAAAATAGAAGAATTGGGCCTTCGGGGGCATCCATGTCTTTCCCTTTATCAATGTGCTAAACCCTGGAGTCATCCTTCACTCTTCCTGACTTTCTCCTCTTATATCCAGTTGGCCAGCAAATACTGTTGATCCTTTTACCACAGTGTCTTACATGTGGTAGAGCTCATGAGATAGAATGGTTATGAGTCAGGCTCTGCCGTCAGATTCCAGCTGGGTCAAATCTCAGCTCTGCCTTTTGGGTGATTTGGGGCAAATTAATTAATCTCTCTATGCTTCCATTTTTTCATCTGTAAAATGGTGATAATAACATGACCCGCCTTATAAGATTGTTCTGAGGATTAAAAGCGCATGAATATGGGGAGGGGGAAGGGTGAGCTGTGACAAAGCGAGAGAGAGGCATGGACATATATACACTACCAAACGTAAGGTAGATAGCTAGTGGGAAGCAGCCGCATAGCACAGGGAGATCAGCTCGGTGCTTTGTGACCGCCTGGAGGGGTGGGATGGGGAGGGTGGGAGGGAGGGAGACCAGGACGGAGGAGATATGGGAACGTATGTATATGTATGCCCTACAACAAAGATTCACTTTGTTGTAGGGCAGAAACTAACACACCATTGTAAAGCAATTATACCCCAATGGAGATGTTAAAAAAAAAAAAAAAAAAAAGCACATGAAGAGAAGCCAGGCCCTGCCTCAGGCAGCAGGAGAAACTTAGATCTAGTCCCTAAATATTTCCCATTAAAAGCAAAATATCTTTGTGTGTTGAACAAAGGAATTTCAAGTAATTGATTGGTATTGTTTTGTTCTGAAGTCCAGGATAGTCTTTCAGCCTGTAAGTCCCCTTTTTAATGCCGTTCTAATTCCTAATGTTTGAGTATTTTCCAAGTTATATGCGTGTGTGTGTTTTATTTTAAAGTGTGACCAAATGCAAATAAAGCAGGGACCATGAATATTAAAAAGAAATACAAAACAAGGAAGCACACACACATACAAAGTGTATGGAGTACTTCTGATGCCTGGTGCAGCATATGCCCTCATAAATGTTATTATTCACACAACCTTCCCCTTTCTCAGCTTTAGCCCTGGTCCAGACCTTCATCTTCCCACATATGGACAAAAAACAGCCCCCTAACTAGTCTCCTTGCCTCTGCCTTTTGCACGATTATGAGGTGAAACTATACTTTGCATATCTTGTTCTTTTGTTTAAGAACTTAATTGCCCACAACATCATGTCCACATTCTCTAGGCTTGCAGACAGTGCCCCACATAACTGCTTATTCAGACACTGCTGTGAGTTTTGCCAGCTGTACATTTTGATAGAACAGTCCCCTCAAGACTGCCCTCACTTCAGACATCAGCCACAAGTTTGGTGGTCTTAGGATTATCCTCACTTCAGAGCAGCTGGCTACAAATTTGGGGGTCCCCACAACCACCCTTGGGTTTGATAATTTGCTAGAATGACTTACAGAACTCAAGAGCGCTATACTTATTATTGCAGTTTTATTATAGCGAAAGGAAACATATTAAAATCAGCCAAGGGAAGAGACACCTAGAGCAGAGTCCAGGAGGGGTCCACTCATTCTCTTCCTGTGGAGTCACAGATAGCATCACATCTTCCCAGTCACCAGGTATGACAATACACCCTAAGTATTGCCCACTAGGGAAGCTCACTTGAGCCTGTGGTGTCCAGAGTTTTTAATTTGGGCTCACATACTGCTCACATGGCTGACCTTTAGTCTCCAGCTATTTCAGGTCAGGCTGATACCTCAGCCTGACTACAGGCTGACACTGTGTGGCCCTGAGGACCTATTAAAAATCACATTGTTAGACTGTTGGTAGCCAAAGTTCCCCAGCAACAAAGACCCTCCGGGATGTTCCAGAGGCCTAGAACTCAACTCCTAGTAGCTAAGGGCATAGGCCAGACTTCTGTTTTGGTAAGGTTAATTCTTCACTAAACAGCCTTATTTTCCGTTGCTCTTCTATAGGACATCACCTGCCAAAAAAAGCAACACCCAAACCATCCCATGGATTCATGCATTTTTTAAAAAAATTTGTAATATTTCTTCCTTTACTTTTAGGATGCTTAAATGTTACGCTTTTCATGAGGCTCAGCTCAAGTCTTGCCCACTAAAACTTTATTTGTTTGTCCCAAGTTTTTCTAACTAGTTGGATATTTGCCTTGTGTGACCCTGTGATGTGGCTATATTTATAGACTTCCCCGAGCCTTATATGTCTCTGTAGCCTAGGTGTCCACCACAAAGTAACTGCTCAGAAAATCCTTATTAATAATGATGGTAATTTTCCTAGTGTCTAAGGAATTCAATAAATCTCTGTTGAAATGATCTGAGCTAAGTTTTCCCTTGATTGTAAATTAGGCACCTTTGTTAGCTGTATCTCACTCTTTCTGATTACTTGGGCTCTAATTTAGATAAGTTGCTACCTAAATGAGTCATTAGACCCTAAGACAATCAAATTCATACTGAGATTCAGAATGTTTGCAAGTGAAAAAAAAGTAGTGGATTGACATTTGTGCACCTTAATGTTTCCCACAAATCAAAATGACCTAAAACATTTCCCAGAAACCAGAACTCAGTGCTAGACTCTTTGGGCAGTAATTTTTACTGTGGTCTATTTCCTGTGACCCCCGGCGGCTTACAACCTGGAAGAGATGGGCAAACCCCATCCAGTGAGCTCTTTTGAAAAATAATTGATGCCTTAAATACCAGTGCTTTGATTTTAGTGTCCTAAGATCCCAGGATTCAGCACTTAGGGAGGAGCACTGTCTGCAGTGTAGACATATGGGTTTTTGTTGCTGCTGGGTAGATAAACAAGTAAAAAATGTCTTTAGCAAAATGTCTGAATTACTGGCTTCATTCAGATGTGGCCTTGATATGTATTTTATTTAGACCATGCCTCGATCGTCATGACAATAATGTTCCATTGTGTGTGTGTGTTTGTGTGTGTGCATGCATGCCTACTGGATGGTGTCTAGAAGCAGCCCCTTCAGCATTCAGGCAGAAATGGAGTGAGGGTGCAGAGC
Organism: Tursiops truncatus; assembly: GCF_011762595.2. Classification (NCBI taxonomy): domain Eukaryota; kingdom Metazoa; phylum Chordata; class Mammalia; order Artiodactyla; family Delphinidae; genus Tursiops; species Tursiops truncatus. The sequence goes on from NC_047039.1 coordinate 35,955,211, forward strand.
AGAGCGTGTTTGCCTACCTATTTAAACAACGATGTCAGAAAGGTTTGAAAACATCATTCAGCATCACCTCCTTGATTAAAATCCCAAACAATCAGCTATTATCTCCAGCAGAGCAGAGCAGACATATGTTCAAGGTCAGTGTGTAAGTTCTCATTCTGTATTTTATCAATGCCCATTACCATTCTACCATGTTCGGATCCTGCTCACCCTGCTGTGTCCACCTTCTCCCCTCCAACTTCTCCAGCCTCATATCTTGCAGGAACTTCTAACACCCTGGATCCGCACTCTGGGGAACCACTTACAGATTATACTGTTTCAAGCTTCTGAGATTTTGTCACATTTCTCTAAATAAGGTCAGCTTTTTAAAGACAGGTCATTCATCTTTGAGCCAGGAAATCCATTTTGTTTACACTGAGCAGAGGACTTGACCTTTATGAGTTTTCCATATCTTTGAAAGCCCTACTGACTGTTCCAAGCTACTGGGCTGCTACTCCATAAGTATCCCTCTCATTGCATAAGTGGTCTTATGGAAGTCAAAGAATTAACATTTGATATATCATTTCATTATTTCTTGTGGCCCTCAGTGACTTTGGCCCAGAGTCCCTATTCTTGGTGTGACAGGTAGATATAAGAAAATGACTCAAACATGGCTGCTTGCCTCAAACTGTTTCTTTTGTCTGTCTTGAAACTGCGTATGAGAGAACAAGGCTTTTTCAAAAAGACAAGGAAAGCAATGCTACTTGAACATAAAAACATTGACCAACAGCTGCCAAGAGGCAATCTGTTCACACTGTGGACCAGAAAGGTTTGTTGGATTGGCTCATGTCCAAATCACCCAAGCTTGGTGACTTTGGCTCTCAAAGACCCATTCCTGGAAGTTTTCCTGGAACCCATGCCCTACATGAACTTTTCAAACTGCAAGGGTAAGTCTAGGAAGGTCTAGGTAAAGGTTTGGAATAGCAAGGCCCTGCTAGCAGCCTTAAAAAAATCATAGTCTGCTTCACTGAGTTCACTTAAGGGTGCCATTGTTTTTAGACGTGGTGGTATCTGGGGTGCCTAAGGCCAGTGGGATCCTCCACTCTGGGAAAGTAGCAAGCACAGCCCTGGACCTGGTTGCTATGTGCAAGACCTTTGAGATTACACATAAGCCCAATGTCCAGCTGAAAATCTGTGCTGGGATCCACTCAGGTGAGGCAAGACAGGATGGTCGAAGGGCCTACCCTGTGCTTCTCCCCATACCCCATGATGCATCAGTTTTCAGGAGAGACAGTGTGACCCCATCTATGCAGGCAAAAAAAGAGTGAATATTCAAACTTCATGATTGCAATTTTAACATTTGGGCAAACATTTCCACTGGAAATGAAAGCAAGAAAAATAAATGAACATTTATTAAGCATCATTTATTATGTGTCAGGTATGATGCTAGGTAGTCATACATACGATCTCATTTGACCCAAGATTAAAGATTATTACTATTATTTGCTTTATACTTTTTTTTTATTGAGGTAAACATATAGATAGTAAAGTACACAAATATTAATTTCACAGTCTGGTGAATTTTTATCTATCAGCACTCAGATGAATGAGTGTGAATTTTATCTGGAACCAGCACTCAGATGATGGTAGCGTTCTAGCACGTAAGACTCAATCACACCCCCGCAGCCCTCCTTCCCTGTACCTGTCAATACCACTGACCCCTGCTAGAGGTAACCACTCATCTGACTTTATCTGCATAGATTCGTTTTGCCGGTATTTGAATTTATGTATTCTTTTGTTCCAAATGCATGTATTTCCCATCTCCTATGTGTTGTTGCATGTAGCTGTTAAATACTTTTTTTAGAGGAAATCAAATATCCTTAAGGCCACAGGGAAGCATTTTATATCATCATAGTGATTTGATTGATCTTGTCTACTGGGGAAATCAACAAGATTTATTGCTTAGAGGAAGCCAAATAGTGCTTGTGTATTTACATACATAGTACATAAAAAGACACCAAGTATTGCATGTGAAGAGAAGTTATATAAATCTTGGTCAGTCAAACTGTAATTATATTCATTTATTCCAGGTTCTAGTTATTTAGAGAGGTGAGTCTTCCCACACCCTAATTTTAAAAATGGGAATACATGCATTTGGAACAAAATTTAAAGGGTACAACACAAAGACTTGTATGTAAATATCAGCAACAGCATTATTCATAGTACCCCCAGACTGGAATCAACCCAGTGTCCATCACCTGGTGAATGGATAATTGGGCTATATCAATACTATGAATTATTACTCAGCAATAAAAAGGAATGAAATATTAATACATGCAATAATGTGGATGAATTTTTTTGATGAATTTTAAAAATATACTAAGCATAAAGGTCAAATGCTCCACACTGTATAATTTCATTTGTATGACATTCTAGAAAACACAAAACAGTCATGACAGAGAGCAGATGAGTGATTGACTGGGGCCCTGGTGGAGGAGGGGATTGACTGAAGGAGTAAAAGGGAATTTTTAGGGTGCTAGAACTGTTGTATATCTTGATTGAATGGCTACACGATTATATTATTAAATACGTTACCCAAATTCATTAAACTGTGCACTTAAAAATGGGTGAATTTTAGTGTATGTAAATTATACCTCAATAAAGTTGAAAAAAATTCTAAGTGTGCAAAAGGGTATAAACAGTGAAAAATAATTCTCCTCCCTCACACCTGTCTTTTTGCCCTTTTGCCCCATAGTCTATGTGTTCTACCCACCCCCCCCAACCCTGTTTAGCTTTCGTAGAGTTTCTTTAGATTTACATAATGGGCACTTTAATAGTTTGAAAATTAGGCTAAGAATGTTGGAATTCAGTTGTCAAATTTTGATAACTAATATCATAAAAAGATTCCCAGTGTTATTTGACCGTACGCTCAGAAGAGTTCGCTCAGTTTCTTGGTGCCCCTTGCTGAATGTTTGCTATGGACCAACTACTGTGCAAGGCTTCTTATTCTATTCTCATCACAACCCTCTGAAATGTATATTAATTGCCTTGTTTGATAAATGAGGAAACCAAAGATTAGAAATATTAGGTAACAAGGTTGACCGCTAGTAAGTGCACAAGTCACCCAGCTAGTATGTAGCAGAGCTGGGGTTCAAATGCAGGTGTGTACCAGGTGAACACAGGGTCCCTGATCCATAATGCACTGAGCTATATTGCTGTCTTGATTGGGAAGGGAGGCTCGGAGGGAGGACCACTCTGTCAACAGAGCAGCCAGTGTGAGCTCCCTTCTAATCCTGGAATTGTTTTAGCCCCAAACTTAGACCAGCCTGTGTCCTTTACTTGACTCCACACCCCTTCAGAGTCTTTGATTAGTACTAGTTCTCAAAACAGGAGTATTCTTTTTTCAGGTGGAAAAAACAGGAATATTCTTATTGTATGAAATTCTTTGGGGCCTAAGCTGTTTTCATCTTTGTTTCTTATTCAATGCAAAGTAATTCTACTGCGAAAGATAAAGGTCTTCCATATGTGTGCAATGCCTTTTTCAGTTCACATCAAGACTTTATCAAATTTAATTTCCCCATCGCTCTGCATCAGGAATAGGGGAGAGCTCAGTAGTGAAAAAGCCTTTCTGTTCCGAGGAGCACCTTCTCCTTAAAATAGTATCCTCAGGGGACACAGGCAGCCAGACACGCTTACATTGGCCAAATGATTAGTTGCAAGAGGTTTTTTTTTTTTAAGAGTTTAGTTATTTTATTTTTTTATACAGCAAGTTCTTATTAGTTATCCATTTTATACATATTAATATATATATGTCAATCCCAAAGTTTAGTAAAACAAATAAATCTGAGCCCTATGGGTCGTACCTGCTCTATTTTTTTTTTTTAATTAATTAATTAATTTATGGCTGTGTTGGGTCTTCGTTTCTGTGCGAGGGCTTTCTCTAGTTGTGGCAAGCGGGGGCCACTCTTCATCGTGGTGCACGGGCCTCTCACTATCGTGGCCTCTCTTGTTGTGGAGCACAGGCTCCAGACGTGCAGGCTCAGTAATTGTGGCTCACATGCCCAGTTGCTCCGCAGCATGTGGGATCTTCCCAGACCAGGGCTCGAACCTGTGTCCCCTGCATTGGCAGGCAGATTCTCAACCACTGCGCCACCAGGAAAGCCCTGCTCTATTGTTTTAATCTCTCTTCAGTTGTCTTCTGGCAAAGACAAGGTCAGATATTGGCACAATTTCGGAAATGACTTCAACTTGTAAAGAAAAAGGAAGGAATAGAACGAGACTGCTATGAACAAAAACATTCCAGTGCTCTTTGAAATTCTCTTGTGTTGTGCTAAGCTACACTCCCTGCTGCGCTCTGCAGGCAGTGGTCTGGCCTGACTCCTAAAGCAAGGTGCTGCAATACAACGTCAAACTCCAGGAAATTCGTGTCAAAATTTCTATAGCTAGTTGAACATCCATTCTGACTGGGCTTTTGTTCATTGGTGGGTGTGTGGGATGAGCAGACAGCTGGAGTATTTTCTAAATGCAAAGTTAAATCTATGCTGTCAAAGGGTGCCAGCAGCCCCGTATTGTTGAGATTAGGGTTCCTCCAGCCTCTCCAGCTTCCATGCTCCGTGAGCTGGGACAGTGTCACAGTCACTGTTGTATACCCAGTGCCTTAGCCCTCTGACCCACACATAGAAGGTGCCTAATAATAAAGCAGGGCTGGAACACACAACAGAGCCATCTAACCCAGCTTGGTGCCTGAGTGGAAGAGTCCCCCTCTAGGCAGGAAAGGAAAGTGGCAAGGTGAGGCTAGGACAGTCTGGAGGGCATTTGCCCATTTTTAATGAGGCAGCAGCCACTCAGCTCATCTGATGGATGCCACGTGGTCCCAGTGTTTCCAGATTTCAAGTTTTCAGGAGAATTCAGAAGTCTAGATTTTCATGTGGAACTTCCTGAATTTTATAACACTATTTAGGCAAAATATTTGTCTGCTGGGCAGGTTGGACCTACAGACTGCCAGTTTGGACCCCTTTTCTAAGCATTTAAAGGATCTAAAGATTTATTTTGGTAAAGACCAAGAACTTTGTTTCATGGATAACTTAGAAAGTAAGTTTTAGTCACATTTTCCCCAAATGGTAGTGCTTTGACTAAAACTGAGGCTTGGTACTAGCTACTCACAAACTGGTGAGTAGCTAGTTGTCTAACTTATGCATTTTCCTCAGTGTCCCCTCCTTCCTCTTCGTTCTCTTCCTTCTCCTTCTCAGTGGGACAGTGAACTCTGAAATGCTCTGAGACCATTAGGCTCTAGTTCCACCCTGGAAATGTGATTGGAGACCCGGGATCCATTTCAGGCCCAGCTTGGCCCCCGTGACATCTTTTTCCTGCTCCATCAGCCTTCCCCTCTCTACTGGCTCCTCCCTGTCAGCATTTAAACATGCTCATGTCTCTCTAAACTTAAAACAAAGTAGAAAAACCCTCTGTCAACCTACATTTCTATCCAGCTCCTGTCCAATCTCTCTGCGCCCATTAACTATCAATCTTCTTGAAGGATTGCCTGTGCCTGCTGCCTTCACATCCTTCCTCTGCTGGCCCCTTCAATTTGGCATCCATCCCCATCACATCTCTGAAATGAATTTTGCCAAAGTCAGCAGGGACCTCCAGTAATATTTCCCAATCCTCCTTGTCTTGATCTTTCAGCAGCATTTAACTTTAACTTTTTTTTTTTTTTTGCGGTACGCGGGCCTCTCACTGCCGTGGCCTCTCCCGTCGTGGAGCACAGGCTCCGGACGCGCAGGCTCAGCAGCCATGGCTCACGGGCCCAGCCGCTCCGCGGCATGGGGGATCTTCCTGGACCGGGGCACGAACCCGCGTCCCCTGCATCGGCAGGTGGACTCTCAACCACTGCGCCACCAGGGAAGCCCTTTTTTTTTTTTTTTTTTTTTTTTTGACAGTTGCTATATAACTTTTATTTCTGGAAGGTAAAGTAGATACAGAAATATACAAAAAAAAGAAAAGAAAAGAAAAAACCCACAATAATATAAATTTTTACACTATTAAGTAAGTGTACCTTGGAATTTGAATGCAGTGGCCAGGACAGCATCTCATAAACCACCGTGTGGGTAGCTTAGGCATCCATGGGAATCCCTCGGCTGGGCAGGTATCCGGCAGGCAGGCCCTGGAGGACTGGGTTTTTAAAGGGAGGGGCCAAAACAAGTCTCAGCTCCTCTCAGGGCTTTTGCTATAATCAGGGTTAAATGATATAATCAGCTGAATGATTCCTCTTTCTTGACAGTTTTCTCTTGAGTCTCATGACTCCTCATTTCCCTGGTTTTCCTTTGACTTCTACTGCTCCTCCTCAGGCTCCTACAGGTGCTTTTTCGTCCAGGGGCTTAATGTTGATGACCCTGAGAGTTCTACCCTAGGCCTCTCCTCTTTTAACTCTACACACCTCCACAGATGATCTCAACTATTCCCATGGCTTAAGCTATGACCTATGGGCTAGAGACTCTGACAGCTTTATCACCAGCTCAGGATTCTCTCCTGAGCCCCAGGGATATTGTCCCACTCCCTCAGGTGCCTCCACCTCAACTTGTCCAATACTGAGGCCATATTCTTCCTCCTCCAGCACTGCTCTTCCTCCTCTGGTTTTCAGTATTTCAGAGAATGGCACCCCTACCCACCTAGTGGCCAAGTCACACACCCGAAAATCGTTCTCAACCCCCCTTCTCCCTCACACCCCGTTCCTATCAGTCACCAGGTCCTGCAGCTCTATCTCCTAACCATCTTTCAGATCTGTCCCCTTTTCTCCATCTTGACCAGACCCTGGGCCAGGTCACCATCACCTCTTGTCCAGATTATATTAACAGCCTCCAAGTGGATTCCCTGGCTGTGGTCTTGTCCATCCCTCCCCACCACTCCTTTATCCACACTGTAGCTAGGCTGATCTTTATTTTCTTTTTCCTTTTAAAAAAATCTCTTTATTTATTTTTGGCTGCGTTGGGTTTTCGTTGCTGCGCGCGGGCTTTCTCTAGTTGCAGTGAGTGGGGGCTACTCTTCATTGCGGTGTGCAGACCTCTCATTGCAGTGGCTTCTCCTGCTGCAGAGCACTGGCTCTAGGCACACGGGCTTCAGTAGTTGTGGCATGTGAGCTCAATAGCTATGGCACACAGGCTCAGTTGCTCTGCGGCATGTGGGATCCTCCCGGACCAGGGCTCGAACCCATGTCCCCTGCATTGGCAGGAGGATTCTTAACCACTGTGCCACCAGGGAAGTCCCTATTTTCTTCACTTAAAATTTTTTTAATAAAAATTTATTCTAGGGACTTCCCTGGTGCTCCAGTGGTTAAGACTCTGCGCTCCCAATACAGGGGGCCCGGGTTCAATCCCTGGTTGGGGAACTAGATCCCACATGTCGCAACTAAGAGCCCGCATGCCACCACTAAGACCCAGAGCAGCTAAATAAATAAATAAATATTTAAAAAATTATTTTATTTATTTATTTTGGGTTGTGCCACATGGCTTGCGGATCTTACTTCCCTGACCAGGGATTGAACCCGGCCCCAGGCAGTGAAAGCGCCAAGTCCTAATGACTAGACCGCCAGGGAATTCCCTTTTAATTACATAGTTTTTTTGCATCAGAATGATCTTTCTAAGAGGCAAACCAATAGTCTCACTCTGGCTCCCCTAACACGGCTCACAAGGTCCTGGGCCTGCATGGCCTGATGCTGTTAGCCTTCCTAGCCCGGCCTCACCACCCTCTCTGCTGCACCCACCCATGCTGACTTCCTCTTAGTTTCTGCTCTCTCACACCTCCAGGCCATAGTGCCTCAGCACCCACCACTTCCTCTGTTCAACACACTCCCAGCTCTCACTTTACCTGGCTGGCTTCTGCTTTTCCTCTGGTCTAGGAGCCTTTTCTGGACACTTGTCTGGATGAAGTGCCCCTCCTGACCTTCCTTGTCACATTGCTCTCCCCACATGGCTCCTACCTCACAGCATACTGGCTGTTTAATTGTCCATCCCCTCCTTGATTACAAGCTCCAGAGAAGGAAGGGCCATGTCTTCTTTGTTCATTTTTAAAATCCCCTTTGCACAGTAGATGACTGGCTCATAATAGAAAGGTGTTTGTGTGTGTGTGTGTGTGTGTGTGTGTGTGTGTGTGTGTGTGTATGAATAAATGAATTCCCAAGGACCCTTGGGGGGAATTCCCAGGTAAACATTCAGTGGTGTATGGGAGCCAGCTCATACTGATTCCTGAGAGTCAAATGTACTTTCAGTGATGTCACATTGGTAACTTTAAATTAATCATGGTGGACCTATTTACACCAAGGAAATCAGTAACTACTACAAATCAGGGCTCTCCTTTCCCCCTTACCCTCTTCCCTACTGGTTTACTAGCATACCATTGCAAATATTGCTTTGGGGAGATTTCCAGAGGGGCTCAAACCCCTCAGCAATGGCTTGGAAGTGGTTCATTGTCCTAAGCATACAATTTGAGAACTTAATAATAACAATAGCTACAGTTTAATGAACTGTGTTTAGTGCTTTACATAATTGATCTTGTTTAATCTTTGTAACAAAGCCAGCAAAGTAGACACTATTAGCCCATAGTACAGAAGAGGACATTGAGAATGGGATTCATCTCCCATACTCAGCTGGCAGGTGGAGATGGAGTTTGATGCCAGGTCTGACTACCAGGTCAGTGAGCTTAACTCTTCACTCTGCTGCCTTTCACGGCCAGGTGCTTGGGGCTTCAGTTTCTGCTTCTCACCCTCACTTCTCCAAAGCGGTCCCTGGATTTTCAGCTAATTCTCACAGCTAACCCTCCAGTTGACTGGAAAAACAAACACATAAACCAACAACCCATGGATAATCATCTTGTAGTAAGCCAACCGAGGTCTTGACAGGCATTTCATCCAAGATTGAGAAATAACCAGGGGTTGTAAGAATCGGGTGTCAGCAACAGAGTGACATTTTGAATGGAGACAGTGATTTTAGTTTCTTGATGGCATAATGGTGGACATTGTTCCTAAATAGAACTTTCCCACCAGCTGAGATAATATAGGTTAGAAGTTTGTATTCAGGGTTTAAGTGCTTCAGGGAAGATGCCAGGCAACCATCAAGCATGTGACCTGAAGCCATTTCCCCAGGCATCCCTTCACAATAACACTCTGATACTTGGTGGCTGTAGAGCACTTATAATTTTAATTCAGAAGCTAAATAATGCCCATAAACAAAAGATACATGTACCACAATGCATCAGTATTTACAATAGCCAGGACATGGAAACAACCTAAATGTCCATCGACAGATGAATGGATAAAGAAGATATGGCACATATATACAATGGAATATTACTCAGCCATAAAAAGAAATGAAATTGAGTTATTTGTAGTGAGGTGGATGGACCTAGAGTCTGTCATACAGAGTGAAGCAAGTCAGAAAGAGAGAAACAAATGCCGTATGATAACGCATATATATGGAATCTAAAAAAAAAAAAAAGGTACTGATGAACCTAGTTGCAGGGCAGGAATAAAGATGTAGACATAGAGAATGGACTTGAGGACACGGGGTGGGAGGGGCAAGCTGGGCCGAAGTGAGAGTAGCAACGACATATATACACTACCGAATATGAAATAGTTAGCTACTGAGAGCAGCCGCATAGCACAGGGAGATCAGCTCGGTGCTTTGCAATGACCTAGAGGGGTGGGATAGGGAGGGTGGGAGGGAGGCACAAGAGGGAGGGGATATGGGGACATGTGTATGCATTTGGCTGATTCACTTTGTTGTACAACAGAAACTAACACAGTATTGTGAAGGAGTTATACTCCAAAAAAAAAAGCCTGTCTGCTTGCAAGGTTCCCTGAAGAAGGCAATGGGTGAACTGGATGCTGCCAATTCTGTTCCTGTGGTCACAACCCAGATCTTGCCGTTGCTTGAAACTGCTCTTTTTCAGAAACCCCACCCAGTGTCCACATGCTTACATCCTTCTTCTTCCCTGTCACTAAATCTATTTGTTCTTTAGCTGCCTCAAAGCTCCCGGACCTCAACTGCTCCAGGTTAACTCAACATTCCTGGCTTGCTTTCTGACACAGCCTGGAATCCACAGTCAATCTCTATAATGGTTTCTTATTGAGAATCCTCAACTCCCTCGTTTTTCCTCTGCTCTTGCTCTACGGTTCACCCCTCTTAACTGGTCTAGCAGTCTCACACTCTTCTTCTGCATGGTAGAGATGATTACATAACCTTGCCCCACAATGAAGGCTCCACCAGAAGAGTTGATTCCTGGCATCTTCTGAAGCTCCCAGTGCTACCCTTTAGGTCTTTTACTTTTCCAGATGTCTTTCTTTCTTGCTCCCCTTTGTTGGCTGTTTCTGACCTTCCATCTCTCCTTCAAGCCCCATCCCCATGCCCTTCATTCACTGCAGGTGGGACTGTATCTTTCCTTTCTTTCTTTCTTTTTTTTTTCTTCTGGCCACGCCGCGTCGCCTGTGGGATCTTAATTCCCCGACCAGGGATTGAACCCGGGCCCTCGGCAGTGAAAGTGCGGAGTCCTAACCACTGGACCGGCAGGGAACTCCATCTCTCCTTTCTTAGAGACTGTAGAGGTCTTTAGGTGTGAACTCTCCCTTTCACCTGTCAACTTGTCTATAAAAGTATTTCATTTCTTCTTTCTTTCCTGTTTAAAAAAGAGCTGCACTTTCACCCCATAAAGCTGATTTCCTATTTAGTGTTCTTGATAGTTTAAAAACATAAATGTGATTGTGTCATATCTCTGCTTCCAACTCTTCAGATGCTTTCCGTTACATCCTGACTAAAAAGCAAACTCTTTATTGTGGTTTTCAAGAAATGTTTGTGCTAAAACTGTATTTCTCAACCCAGGCTGCACTGCAGAACTTAACAAATAACCATGCCCTGGCACCTCCACCAGACATTCTGATTTCTGGGCCAATAGTATTTTTAAAACATCCCTGGTGATTTGCTTACCTCTCTTGTGGCCCCTCACTCCACTCTTCCCTTTACTCTCCACCTTGACCCCTCCCTTCCAGTGTTCACAAAGCTGCCTCTTTCCCAAAGTTCAGGTTTCAGTTTAAATGTCACCATCTATGGGAGGTTGTTTTCTATCCCAGCACCCCATTCGTTTCCTTCATCACATGTACCATGGTTTATGTTGTTGGTCTGTTTTCTTGTTTTTCACATATCTCCTCACTGCTAGGCTGGAAGCTTCCTGAGGTCAAGGCCCCATCTCTGTAGTTCACCACTGAATCCCTAATGCCAAGCAGAATCTGGCATGCAGGCATTCACTAAGGGCTGGAGGAATTAATAATAGATAAGGAATTGTTTCTGATCCCACCTTCTTCCTCTGGGACCTCGTTCCATTGATTTTCTTTTCTTTCTTGGATCTTTATAAATATTTTCTTCACTGATACCTTTTCTCACTCTAGACCCATAATCAAAACCTTCCCATCCAAAATCAAACATGTATAGAAAACCTCTCTTGACATCACTCTTTACTTAACATTAGTCCTGTCTTCCTTCTTCTACAAAGAGAGACAATTTAGCTTGAGGATTAGAAAGTTGGGGTCTGAAAGCAGATTGCCTGGGTTCAAATCCTGATGTTGCTACCTACTAGAGTTGAGATCTTGGGTAAGTTCCCTCACTTCTTTGTGCCTCATTTTCCTTATCCATCAAGTGGAGATGATAACAGTACTTTCCTCAGGGAGTTGCTATGGGGATTAAGTGAGGTACCAATGTAAATGGTGACTGGCTTCTAGTAAGCACTCTATAAATATGACTCATTATTATTACAACATTGGATTCCTTAGAGTCATTTCCATTGATTGTTTCCACCATCTCCAACTTTCTGGAACTCCTCAACCCATATAAGTTATCATCCGCCCTGCAGCATTATCTAGTTCTCACTTCACTTGATCTGGCTGAGGCAGGGGACTCTATTGACCATCTCCTCCATCCTCCCCTTTCCCCACTCACCACTCCTTTTTTCCCTCTTCCCACCTTTCTGGCCACCCCTTCCCCCAGGTCTCCTTCACTTGTTCCTTCTCTTCTCTTGCTTCCAGAGCTTTCTCCTCAGCCCTCTTGTCTTCTCACTCTTTCCATTGTCCCTGGGCAGTTTTATCCACTTCTGTGGTTTACAAACAACTCTTTGTAGACAAAAACTCTAAAATCATTATATTTACTCTGAATCTTTCTCCTACACTACAGACCAATATTGACAAATGTCCCTGAGATACCTCCATCTGGATGTCCCACATGGACATCAGTTTCTACATGTCTAAACCAAACATTAACTTCTCAACAAAATCTCCTTCAATTTCTATCTCAGTTAATTGCATGGCTCCTGTAAGATGCTTGTTATCTGAACCATGGAGCATATTCTCTCAATGCTAAACAAATGGCTGCATTCTTTTCAGTAACAAAGAAATAAGAATTAAAGACTGATTAGATACTCCTGCAAATTAAGTGTAGTTTGTACAGTGGAAGGAGAACAGGCTTTAGAATTAAACATACTAGTTTGAATCTTAACCGTGTGACTTAAAACAGGAGTGATAGTGCTTCCTTCTCAAGGTCATTAGGATGATCAAATAAAATGAGAATGCAAAGCACTTGGCACATAGTACATACACATTAAGTGGTTTTCTTACCTTAAGCTTACTTACAACTTGCTTCATAGGCTTATAGATTCTGATTCCACGAATTTTCTCACTGACCAGGCCAGTGCTTACTGGAGTTGTTGGGACCAAAATGCTTAGATACTATCTATTTGGAGACACTGTGAACAAAGCCTCCCTGGTAGAGTGAACCAGCCAAGGTGAGATGCCCCTGCTGGCACAGGGTTAAAGATCTGGTTTGCCAAGGGACTGGTTGGTGTGATTTTCTACACATCAAGTTACATGGCAATGCCTCTGCCTGCTGCCTTCTAAAAAAGTCTTTGGAACCTTTTTCTTTTAACTTTCCATATCCAATCTAAATAGATCCAGTTCAGAGCATCAATAGGTCAACTGCTCAGATGAAAGGCAGTGAAGCTTATGGGGAAGAGTAGGACTTGGGGGGTGGGGAAACATCTACTGGGGTTCTGTACAGAAGACAATGCAAGTTGGATGGAAAATTTGTGAAATATAAAGTTGTTTCAGTGAGCTGATTGTAATCTGCATGTTTTTTATGGTCTTAAAGATAGTGGGGTCCCAAACATTCCAGGGATGTTCTATTTGAGTTCAGTGCAGCGGGTGTTTGCCCACGAACCCAAGTGAAACTCCAATGAGTAGAAAAGTAGTCATGGTGATGGGGGTGGATGTCTGAGCAAGGCTGAATATGGTGCTTTTTGGGGATGATTGTTGGGATGATTTCACTAGTCTCCCTGACAGCTGGTCACAGGGGAGTAGAAGACATGGGTCAACAATGTTTAGTACCTGTAACCTGAGTAACCAGTAACTTCCAAGCATTCATTTCTACCTCCTAATCTTGTAAGAGAATCTGCAGGCCCTGAATCTCTACAAGCACAAAGTCATTGCCAAAGGGGAAAGGGTGAATAGTGAAGGTTATAGTGAATCCAAAGTGTCAAAGAAAAATTGCACCAGATAGAGTTAAACAGGCAAGGAAGACTTTATTCAAGACTTTTGCAATAGGGGAGAGAGACTGAGCTGAACTCTGCTGCAACAAAAAGGGGAGAGTTTTTGAGTGCTGGGGTGAGCGAATGGAGGAGTACTGAGGATGTTGGGGGGCGTTGGTCAATGCAATTAGGCCTTCAGTGTTTGCTAATTTGTACTTAAGGAAGTTAGGCTCCTACCCTCTCACAGAGTCTAGTAGATAGGGTGCTATCTTTCTAGATGATTACATTTCAACGGGATGGCTCCCAGCTCCTTGAGAAACACTTTCCTGGGTTGTAAACAAGGCAAGAGGCTGGGAGAAGATTTATATCTCAAAGGCACAGAGACAGAATTTGCATTGTAAGTTTTCTAAAGTAAATGCTCTAAGAAAAGGGAGGTCAGAGGCCTATAGTCAGGAAGAAGCCTGTCTAAAGTTTAGTCAATCCAAGAGAAATATTAAGGCCAACTTGGTCGAGAGCCAAATACCAACTGGAAACTTTCCAGTGGGAGTGTTATAATGCATTACCACCCAGGTTGTTTCAGTTTCTTAAAAAAAATTGATACTTGGTACCTATGCCCTTTCCCAAACCACTTTCCTTTATTATTGGAAGCTCTTTAACTAAAAGACTCAGTAGCAAAAGATTAGGAATCTACTAAAAGCCTTCTCTCTAATCTTCTACCGGGTTAGTAAAAGCTCAAAATAAGGTCTTCCTTTTAGGAAAATGTGTTCTCTGCTATAAACAGACAGTAGTATTTAAGCTCACCCATTTTCTGCTTCCCATGACTTATCTTTATGGCGGGGGAGAGCTAGTGGTGGGGTGAAATTTAGGATTTAGGGTGATATTACTGAGGTGTTTAAAGCACAGGCTCTTGGATCCTGGCTTTGCAATTTATAAGCTGTGTTCTTTTGGGCATGCATTTATCTTCCTTAGCCTCAGTTACCTAATCTATAAAATGGGGGAAGGGGGTCTATTTACCTCTCAGGGATGCTATGAAAATCTTAGCACAGTATTTGGCACATAGTGGGTGCCAACAAATGGTAATAATTATTAATATGATAAAAAGTCATTATGGGGCTTCAAAAGAGAATTTTGATATAAAATTTTAAAATGATAAGTGCTATTTCAAGTTTATTATCTGCTTTATGGAAAATAATCCACTTTTCATTATATTTTTTCATTTGTGATTGGGTTGTACAATTAACACAATTATTCAGGGACCATTTACTCTGATTGGAATTATCCAAAATTTGCTTCTTTTCTGACTTAGTGAAAATTAATCAGGTGGGCAGGATAATAAAAACATGAGTTAGGGCCACTCAGTATTGTCACTTGTTATCAGGGTTTAAGGTTGACTGTGTCAGAGGAAAACAATGACATTTAGATCCTTCTGACCGAGGAGAATCATTTCTGAGCCAGGAGGCTCCTTTGTCCCAAAGCTTAGATGAGGTGAAGGCACGGTGAGGCCTCCTTGGCCCGTTGGCCCTCAGCCCAGGATCCCGAGGCTCTGGGTAAGAGAAGATCCAAAAAGACTCCTAGGGAGAACAGAATCCTTTTTTTGTGATGCCTAGAACAAGCTGGCATCAGCTGTCCTCTCCATGCCTCCTCTAGGTACCCCCTGGTTTTGTTTGTTTATGAGGGCCAAGAGTGAGTGTGAGAGCCTTGATAAGTAGGAGGCAACCTCTGGCCTCTCTGACCACCTACTAGGGTGGGAGAGAGAGGAGCAAGCAGAAGTGATCTGGAAGAGATTTAGAAGAGGGGTCACTTCACTAGACTTAACTCCTTTGGTTTAAACATCTGAGTTCCAACCTCTACTGATTGCTATGGCCCAGTGGGACACTTGAGGATGGATGAGAGCTTCTCCTTGGTGATATGCGTATGGAAGATGGCGTGTGTGTGTGTGTGTGTGTGTGTGTGTGTGTGCGCGCGCGTGTGTGTGTAGAGGTGTGGGGGAAGGTGCTTGGGCTTTCCCTAGAGCCCCCCACCCCCAAGTGTGGGGTCATACTACTAGGTGATTTTCGGTGGTCAAGGGACAAGGATTTAAATATCGTTAAGTCAAATCGTGAGAAAATGATTTTCAGTTCTTTCAGAAGGCAGCCCTTCTGATTAGGTCAAGAAAAAAGGGAACTCATTTTGGTATGAGGATGCTTTTATAAGCCTTGCTACTCTTCATTTAAAAAAATTAAATTGAATCCACTTAAAGAAAAATGTTAACTCAATAATAGTACAGGTTATGACAAAATTCCTGATGTGGAATGCACCCAGCGAGGTAGATTCCTACCATTGTGGAGGTAAGGAACGGTTAGGTGAGAGTACAGGATTTTCAGGGCATTTTAGATCTTTATTGCTGCTCTAATCACTCTTACCTTAGGTAGTCAAAATCTGGCTGCCAGAGGGAGGCATATGATAAGAAAAGGTCAGACATTCCTGGAGAACTGTTCAAAAAGAGTAGACATCAAATTTTCTCTAGAATATGCAGGGCTTTCCCAGGTCAGCAGCCCCTGCCACCTAACCACTGTGGGAAAAGCTAACCAGGTATAGGATGTTACGTGAAGCACTTCGGGATGTTTGCTGGGATGTGCCTCGAGGTACCTCTTCACTGGACGAGATTCTTGGAGTTGAATTTCCTTGGTCATGCTTTAGAGTTGCTTGGGTTTTCAGGGCAAGGCAAAAGCAGAGAATGCTGACTGGGTTTATGTAACTGTGTTCCTTCTCTTTGTCCCTGAGCTCTGAAAATGCATACCAACTCCTGCAGCAAATTAGAGACTACATACTGCTGTGTTGTGGGAATTTACAAGTTAAGGTAGCCATCGGCTACCTGTATCCGTGGAGCATGCAAGTGAGAGAAGCACTACAAGGAACCTAACCATTGAAGTCCTGTGGGTCACTGCCTTCAGTAAACTCACTGGTAGAATTTTTAGCATTGCATGTACTGTCTCTGCCACAGGGGGAAAAGTCCCAAACAAACTTGGAAATCCTTTGACTTTTGATCGAGTATTAGCCTATGTAAGGTTTTTGAATTATGTATCTGTTTAAGACCTGCATGTTTCTTTTGGCTTATACAGTAGATGTTTTTTCCAATCCTGGATCATTATGAACAGATCACACCTTTCTTGGGAAACTCCTTCTTTGGGGTTGGCTTGGAAAGGGCCAGCAATCCCTGGCAAAATTGTGAAACAGGCAAAGTATGTCTGGTTTTTCCCACATAGCCTTTTTAGATCCTTTCCCTCTATTTCAACATCTTTTTATTTCCTAGCCACTGGACTCAGTCCTTTCCCATTGCCTGGGACTCCTCCTATAATAGAAGTCTATTCATGAACTCATTCCACTGAGGTACGCCCAGGACACTCCCCTTCTAAGGAGTGTTTTAGTTTAAAAGAGGATCAATCCCATGAACAAGGCAATGGAATTAATTGTATTAAAGTAATTGAAATTAATTCAGACATGGTTACATCTGGGACAGAAGGTGAGACTCACTTAAAGTGAGAGAGGTTTTCAGTCCGCCAGTCCTTGACTCCATCCATGGGGGAGATGAGCCCAGGAAAGGGACACGGCTGTCTCTCCTTCCACCAGAGAAATAGTGTGAGATGCATGTGCATTATTTGTGGGCAGTTCCCTCCAGACATTGTCCAAATAGTTTCTGTGGTATTTTTGTGTACTGAAAATATGAAATATGTTCAAAGGGAGTACCATGGTAACCCACATAGAAAAGCCCAAGAAAAAGCAACTCAATCCTGTGGCTTAACTCTGAAATTCGTTTTGCACAGAGCCCTGCCTGCAAGAGAGTTTCTCTGTTGAAATGAATCACGATGAATTCAGTTGGATTTGATCAGCAAATATAGGCAGATAATGTTTCTTTTGAGAGTGTATCAAAGTGAATCTAGAGTGAAAGCTTCCAAAGTCCAGTTTCCATGTCAATGAGAGGCCGAGGCTCTGACCCCTGGGCTGGGAGGGTGTTATTGATCCACATTTGATGGAAAGGCACTAATTTTTTATGTGGGGATACTGCCTGCTTAGTAACTGTCCAAAAAAGAAGATGTCAGTCCCCAGACTTACTGGGTCATCATCCTCTTTTATCTCTGCTGGAAGGGTCTAGTAGCTGCAGAACCCAAGTCTGACTCTACCCTCCGGGTTGGCAGCACACGTGGGATTCGTTAGCTATAGCAGCATCAGTGAATGTATGCGGGTGACCGTGACTCATTAGTCAGCCAGTATGTAGTGGTGCCCGTGAAGCAGTCATCTCTGCCCTGAATGCTGGGCGAGCTCTCAGCAATGTGGGGGAGCCAATTAAAGAGCAGTCTCTTGGGGATGCCAGCCCCCAGGGACCCCAGGGTTTCCTGAGCAGGCTGAGAATGTGCTCTGTCATGTCCAATCAGTTGGCCAGTCTATCACAGGATGACTGCCTTTCTGGCTGAGTTGGCTGTTTCTTCCCTAATTAAATGTTTGTGGAAAAGAGGAGGGTAGGGAATGGTCACATATTGACCAGAAGGGAAGAAGTTTGCTGCATTCCCAAAGAGGTCTGTGGCACTGCTATCTCCATTCAAGAACCAGAGAGAAACTTTTAATTCCCAGAGTTGTTAACAGCAAACCTCTCTATAACTCAGCTTAAAGTAATTTCCTTGTTACACTTGGTTTTTTACTCTTTCTAGCCATGTAGCCTGTCACAGTCTTCCCATGTAATGTAAAGGAGTCCTGAGTTTTGTAATTTTAGTGGCTTCTTGGGCCAATGGGAAGGGAGACATCTACTCCCTTCAGACCTTCTGAAATCACAGAGGAGTAAAACTGTATGTAATCATTTGGTCTCTCTCTCACTCTTTCTTGATCTCACACTCTCTTGCTGTCTCTCTTTCTCTCTCTTTTTCCTTTTTCGGAGTGAGTAGAGGTCCCTGGCAGGCTTGTACATGCATCCAGAAGGAGAGAGTGCTGAGTCAAGTGACAGTGAGGGTCCATGTTGTATAGATTGGGTGGCAGATGTCGGCTTCATTAAACATGTTAGGGCTGGTTTCCAACAAAATTTTGAGATTGACAAATGCATTCCCTAAGCCCCTTTGCTCTCCTTTCTACATCTGCTTCCATCCTTAACGTGGCCTCTGTTCCCACTCCCTCTGCACTGTGTGCTTTTGCCCCCTACTCATGGCCCCTCTGTTATCCAGAGTTCTAGGTCAGGTTCTCCTACAGGCTTCCAGTCAAACCCAGCTGTCCTGGGCTTCCCTGGTGGCGCAGTGGTTGGGAGTCCGCCTGCCGATGCAGGGGACACGGGTTCGTGCCCTGGTCCGGGAAGATCCCACATGCCGCGGAGCGGCTGGGCCCGTGAGCCGTGGCCGCTGAGCCTGCGTGTCCGTAGCCTGTGCTCCACAACGGGAGAGGCCACAACAGTGAGAGGCCCGCGTAACCAAAAAAAAAAAAAAAACCCAGCTGTCCTGTGAGGCCTCAGTAGTGACTCGCTTATTGATAATTGAATAATTTACCTTGCTGAGATATTATATTTGGGTGGGAAAGGTGATCTTTTGCATCTTAATAGGTATTGAAATTGTTTTATCTCCTAGAAGTAAGTTACAGTGAGAACCCAGTCTGGGAGTAAGCCCGTAGAAGGGGACTTTTGTGTGTGTGTGACTTGGTAGACTTTATTTTTTTAATTTAATTTTTATTTTATATTGGGGTATAGTTGATTTACAATGTTGTGTTAGTTTCAGGTGTACAGAAAAGTGATTCAGTTATACATATACATATATCCATTCTTTTTCAGATTCCTTTCCGGATTCTACAATAGATTATTACAGAATATTGAGTAGAGTTCCTTGTGCTATACAGTAGGTCCTTGTTGATTATCTATTTTATACATAGTAGTGTGTATATGTTAATCTCAAACTCTAATTTATCCCTCCCCCCCTTTCCCCTTTGGTAACCATAAGTTTGTTTTCAGAGTCTGTGAGTCCATTCCCATTTGGTAAATAAGTTCATTTATATCATTTAAAAAAATTAGATTCCATATATGGGTGATATCATATGATATTTATCTTTTTCTCTCTGACTTACTTCTAGTATGATAATCTCTAGGTCTATCCATGTTGCTGCAAATGGCATTATTTTATTCTTTTTTATGGCTGAGTAATACTCCATTATATATATATACCACACCTTCTTTATCCATTCTTCCGTTGATAGACATTTAGGTTGCTTCCATGTCTTGGCTATTGTAAATAGTGCTGTAATGAACATTGGGGTGCATGTATCTTTTCGAATTATGATCTTCTCCAGATATATGCCCAGCAGTGGGATTGCTGGATCATATGGTAACTCTATTTTTAGTTTTTTGAGGAAACTCCATATCGTTCTCCATAGTGACTGTACCAGTTTACATTCCCACCAATGGTGTAGGAGGGTTTCCTTTTCTTCACACTCTCTCCAGCATTTATTTTTTGTAGACTTTTTGATGATTGCCATTCTGACTGGTGTGAGGTAATACCTCATTGTAGGTTTGATTCTCATTTCTCTAATAATTAGCGATGTTGAGCATCTGTTCACGTGCTTTTTGGCCATCTGTATGTCTTCTTTGGAGAAATGTCTATTTAGATCTTCTGCCCAGTTTTTGATTGGGTTGTTTGTTTGTTTTTGATATTGAGCTGCATGAGCTGTTTGTGTATTTTGGAGATTAATCTCTCGTCAGTCACTTTGTTTGCAAGTATTTTCTCCCATTCTGTGGGTTGTCTTTTCATTTTGTTTATGGTTTCCTTTGCTGTGCAGAAGCTTTTAGCAATCCTCAATACCTTCTGAAGAGGAAAGTATCTGTTAACATGAAGAACTGTGTGTCCTTTTAAACAGGACTCAATTTCCTTTCAGTCTTAGTTCAGGCTACAGAAGGAACACAGGAAGCTTTTAGAGGTCAGTTTTCCTTTTGCTATATCAAGAGTTGCTTTCCATCCTTTGGTTCAGGCTGGTAGAAGCTTCTTGCTACAGGTATTAAATACTTTCCAATTTCCTCTACGTTTCAATCAGGTGGTTTGGATGAGGAGGAGGACTCTGAGGGAAGACAGCCATCCACATCCAAGGTCCCCTCGGAACCGCCCACATTATCTTCAGGGAGAGAACTCAGTCCCTCTTTCACCGTCTGGTGCCCATGACTTGCACTATGTTTACTTCCCACCCACTTCCTCGCCCCCACCACCATCTCATTTCATCCCTTACAGCTTGCCAGACTTATCCTCTTAACATCCAGTTCTAATCTAATCGCCTCCCAGCTCAGAAAAACTTCCCTGGCTCTCTGTCCAAATTGAGTGCAGACACTTCACTCTGGCTTCTCAGATCCCCATGGTCATGACGTTGGCGGCTGTCTCTCATGCTGCATTTGCTAAGGGCCAACTACACTCATTGTTCTAAGCACTTTACACACATTAATCCATTTCATTCTCACAACCCTATGTGGCAGGCACTATTATTGTCCTCATTTTACAGCTGAAGAAACCGAGCTACAAAGAAGTTATACCTAAGGTCACAAATCTAGCAAGAGGCAGAATGGGGATTTGAGCCCATGCAGTGTGGCACTGGGAGTGTATGGCCTTTAATGCCACAGTTCCTGCTTCTCTAAGGTGGGCCCCACATTCCTCTCCACCTTCTTTTTCCAGTGTTTGCTCCTTGTGCATCCCAGGGAACTGAATGGCTTCTTGTTTCCAAAACACTTCGCCTGCTTCTTGGGATTCACGCCCTTGCCTTTGCTCTCCCCTTTGTTCACCATGCTTTCCCCAGCTGTGCTGGCTCCATTTCCCAAACACTAGCCCCTCCATGAAACCTGATGAAACCACTCCCTTCTTTAAACCTGTCGTGGTTACTTCTTTCAGTCAACTCACCAAATTGTCACTTGTATATTTACCTAGTTGTTCTTTGTCTAGCAACTTCATCTGGCAACTCATCCTGGGTGATTATTTTGTCTGTTTGTGAAGTATGTTATGTTTCTTATGTGTATAATGTGCTGCTTTCTTTCCACATTGCAGTGCACATTAGCTCACCTTATTTCTTTGGATTGGACAACTTCTAACTGCCAATTAGTCTACCGATTTGGCTTTCACTTAGTGAAAGAGGCAGAAGTAGATGTCCTGAACTCCTGTTTTCATGTCCCCTTGGGCCACAAGTTTGGCTTTTGTCCTGAGGTCTGGTAGCAGGGTCAGATGTCTGGGGTGCTATAGCTGGTAGTGTTGACATCATGGGGACAGAGGTCTGGAGGTACCAGCAGTGCTAGCTGGTAACACCAACAACCAAAGGCTAGGCTGTAGAGGGGTTGGGTTATGTCCGCCCAATGCCTGCCCAGGTCAGACAGGGCACTGGGATGGCTGTGCTGGTTACAAAGCTGAGCTGAGAAGATTCAGCAAATAAAATGGCTGGAAGTAATCAAGTGATACCATCTCTGGACTTCCATCAAGGTATCTGTGAATGTTTTTTTCTGAAAAAACGTTTTCCCTGTAAAACTGTACTTATTTTATTTTTTTAATACCTTTATTGGAGTATAATTGCTTTACAATGGTGTGTTAGTTTCTGCTTTATAACAAAGTGAATCAGCTATACATATACATACATCCCCATATCTCTTCCCTCTTGCGACTCCCTCCCTCCCACCCTCCCTATCCCACCCCTCTAGGTGGTCACAAAGCACTGAGCTGATCTCCCTGTGCTATGCGGCTGCTTCCCACTAGCTATCTATTTTACGTTTGGTAGTGTATATAAGTCCATGCCACTCTCTCACTTCATCCCAGCTTACCCTTCCCCCTCCCTGTGTCCTCAAATCCATTCTCCATTCTCTACATCTGCGTCTTTATTCCTGTCCTGCCCCTAGGTTCTTCAGAACCTTTTTTTTTTTTTTTTTAGATTCCATATATATGTGCTAGCATATGGTATTTGTTTTTTTCTTTCTGACTTACTTCACTCTGTATGACAGACTCTAGGTCCATCCACCTCACTACAAATAACTCAATTTCGTAAAACTATACTTATTAAATGTGCTTAATTTGTTCCCTAATCTTTTATTAATCAAAAGTCATATGTAGCTGACAACTACAGGCTGTGATTAGCAGGAGCAAACCCCATCACCTCATGGAGTTGGGATAACCCCAGCCAATGGCATAGGCACTTTAATTAGTCAATGTGGATTTATTTAGAAGAAAGTACCATTTTTGTCAAGTTTTGAGATATAATGAAATAGTTCTAACCACTTACTTATTGACCACTGGTCAAAGTAGATAGAGGGCTTGCCAAAGTTTGGAGGGCCTGTCCCAAGTCAAAATCAAATGGACTTCTTGGCTGTGTTCTGCCTTCACCAAGGTTTATGCCTTAACTGTCTGAATGTGTCAGTATTGAAGTGTTGGCATCTGGCAGATGTTCTGTGGGTCCATTCAGATCCCTTGCTGTATATTAGCATGTAGCCAGGACCTAAGGAAACTCCTGAAGGGGGACTTAGTAGAATTCTTAGTAGATTGAGAGCACAGTGCAGCTTCCCCTATGAAGGGACGTGAGTCAACCCTCTGTCAGGGGTAATCAGTTGACATCTGAGAATGGCAGGCAGCCTACAGTCTGCTGTCTTGTGTGAGGTTGGTGAAGGACCGTGTGACGGTACCATTTGCTGACTGCATATCAGCCACTGGGGAAAAATGAAGGTGTCAGAAGCAGGTACTCAGAGCTGACTGTCATAGGCTGGGATCCTTAAGATTTTGGGAAGGGGGAAAGGGGTGGTGATCATGCATTAGGAATCTTAATAAAAGTTTTGTAATTCTTCCCAGGGGGCAAGATGCATGTATGTGTGAACGCACGCACGCACACACACACACACACACACACACACACACACATTTGCATATATTTTTATGGAGTTTTGTCACGAATTCCAGTTTAAGAACCCATTATGTAGGATATACTTTCTAGAGTTGTGTAGATTCTTATTAGCTTTCAGAGAGCAGAAATGTTTTGTAATATTCTCCGTTCAGCTAAAATAGGTAATTTCTTTTTACTTTTAAATAGAGTTTATTTTTTAGAGCAGTTTCAGGATCACAGCAAAATTGAGTGGAAGGTACAGAGATTTCCCATATACTCCCACCCCTGCACATGCAAACATTATCCCCATTGTCAACACCCATCACCAGAGTGATATATCTGTTACATTTGATGAATCTACCCTGACACAT
This sequence comes from Tursiops truncatus, assembly GCF_011762595.2. Taxonomy (NCBI): domain Eukaryota; kingdom Metazoa; phylum Chordata; class Mammalia; order Artiodactyla; family Delphinidae; genus Tursiops; species Tursiops truncatus. Next base: position 35,978,940 of record NC_047039.1, read on the forward strand.
TATTATCACCCAGAGTCCATAGTGTTCACTCTTAGGGTGAAATCTCGCTGTTGTATATTCTGTAGATCATATATTGTATATTGCTAGATTGTATGGTAAAAGTATGTTTAGTTATGTAAGAAATCCCCAAACTATCTTGCAAAGTGGCTGTACCATTTTGCATTCCTACCAGCAAAGAATGAGAGCTCCTTTTGCACAACATCCTTGTCAGTATTTTGTGTTGTTACTGTTTTGGATTTTGGCCATTCTAATAGGTGTGTAGTGGTATCTTGTTGTTTTAATTTACATTTCCCTAACGGCATATGATGTGGAGCATCTTTTCTTATGCTTATTTGCCATATGTATGTCTTCTTTTTTTTAAAGAATATATTTATTAAACTTGATTTCAGAAAAATAACAAAATTGTAAGCAGCAACAACCTTGCATTCTTTTTTTTTTAACGTCTTTATTGGAGTATAATTGCCTTACATTGTTGTGTTAGTTTCTGCTGTATAACAAAGTGAATCAGCTATACGTATACTTATATCCCCATATCCCCTCCCTCTTGTGTCTCCCTCCCACCCGCCCTATCCCACCATATCTTCTTTGATGAAGTGTCTGTTAAGGTCTTCCACCCACTTTTAAAACATTTTTTAAAATAAAAAAATTTCCCCAGGTTTATTGAGATATAATTGACATATAACGTTGTGTAAGTTTAAGGTGTACAACATGATGATTTGATGTATATATACAGACAGCCCCTGACTTAACGGTGGTTTGACTTAAAATGGGTCGACAGTGATACACATTCGGTAGAAACCATGCTTCCAGCTTTGAATTTTGATCTTTTCCCAGGCTAATGATATGCAATATGATACTCTCTTGTGATTCTGGGCAGTGGCAGCCGCAGCTCTCATTCAGCCACTCAATCAGAAGGGTAAACAACTGATACACTTACAACTGTTCTCTACCTATACAATCATTTTTATGTATGTATGTATGTATTTATTGAAGTATATTTGAATTACAATGTTCTGTCAATTTTTGCTGTACAGCAAAGTGATTCTGTTATATGTATATTTATATACATTCTTTTTTATATTCTTTTCCATTATGGTTTATCACAGGATACTGAATATAGTTCACTGTGCTATATAGTAAGACCTTGTTGTTTATCCATTATATATATAATACTTTGCATCTGCTAACCCCAAACTCCCAACCCATCCCTTCCCTACCACTCCTCCCATGGCAACCACAAGTCTGTTCTTTATGTCTGTGAGTCTGTTTATGTTTCATAGATAGGTTCATTTATGTCATACTTTAGTTTCCACATAAAAGAAATATCATATGGTATTTGTTTTTCTCTTTTTGACTTGACTTCACTTAGTATGATCATCTCCAGGTCTATCCATGTTGCTGCAAATATGCAATCATTCTTTTTTTTACTTTCAGTTCAGTATCCAATAAAAACATGAGATATTCAATACTTTATTATAAATAGGCTTTGTGTTATATGATTTTGCCCAGCTGTAGGCTAACGTGTGTTCTGAGCCTGTTTAATGTAGGCTAGGCTAAGCTATGATGTTTGGTAGGGTATTTGTACTTAATGCTTTTTCGACTTGATATTTTCTACTTAAGATGGGTTTGTTGGGACCTAATCTCAGTATAAGTTGAGGAAGATCTATGTTATGAAATGGTTACCACAGTAAGGTTAGTTAAAATATATATTACCTATTTTTTCCGCCTGCAGTGAGAATTTTTAAGATCTACTTTCATAGCAACTTTCAAATATATAATACAGTGTTGTTAGCTATAGTCACCATGCTATACATTAGATCCCCAGAAATTATTCATCTTATGGCTTATGACTTGTACCCTTTGACCACTTTCACTGACTTCCCCCACTCTCTGCCTCTGGCAACTGCCAATCTACTCTCTGTTTCTATGAGTTTGGTTTTTTAGATTTCATACATAAGTGATATCATACAGTATTTGTCATGCTGTGTCTGACTTATTTATCATAATGCCCTCCAGGTTCATCCATGTTGTCGAAGATAGAGGAATTTTCTTCTTTTTTATGGCAGGATAATATTCCATTAGGTATATATGTATATTTTTCCTTTATCCACTCATATTTTCTTTATCCATTCATCTGTAGACGAACACTGGTTGTTTTCCTGTTGTGAATAATGTGGCAGTTAACATGGGGACACAGATATCTCTTTGAGACAGTGTTTTTGTTTCTTTCGGATATATACCCAGAAGTGGGATTGCTGGATAATATGGTAGTTCTATTTTTGATTTTTTGAGGAAACTCCATACTGTTTTCCATAATTAGAGTACCAACTTACGTTTCTACCAACAGTGCACCAGGGTTCCATTTACTCTTCTTCCTTGCCAATACTTGTTATTTCTTGCTTTTTTGATAATTAACCACTCTAACAAATGTGAGGTGATGTGTCATAGTGATTTTGATTCTCATTTCCCTGATGATTAGTGATGAGCACCTTTTCATGTACCTGTTGTTTGGCCCATTTTAAAATCAGGTTGTTTGTATTCTTATTATTGGGTTTTAAGTGCTCTTTGTATATTAGAGGAAAGCATAGGAAGAACACTCTTTGACATAAATCACAGCAAGATCCTTTTTGACCCACCTCCTAGAGAAATGGAAATAAAAACAAAAACAAACAAATGGGACCTAATGAAACTTAAAAGCTTTTGCACAGCAAAGGAAACCATAAACAAGATGAAAAGACACCCCTCAGAATGGGAGGAAGCATTTGCAAATGAAGCAACTGACCAAGGATTAATCTCCAAAATATACAAGAAGCTCATGAAGCTCAGTATCAAAAAAACAAACAGCCCAATCCAAAAATGGGCAGAAGATCTAAATAGACATTTCTCCAAAGAAGATACACAGATTGCCAACAAACACATGAAAGGAGGCTCAACATCACTAATCATTAGAGAAACGTAAATCAAAACTACAATGAGGTATCACCTCACACCAGTCAGAACGTCCATCATCAAAATATCTACAAACAATAAATGCTGGAGAGGGTGTGGAGAAAAGGGAAGCTTCCTGCACTGTTGGTGGGAATGTAAATTGATACAGCCACTATGGAGAACAGTATGGAGTTTCCTTAAAAAACTAAAAATAGAACTACCATACGAGCCAGCAATCCCACTACTGGGCGTATACCCTGAGAAAACCATAATTCAAAAAGAGTCATGTACCACAATGTTCATTGCAGCACTATTTGCAATAGCCAGAACATGGAAGCAACCTAAGTGTCCATTGACAGATGAATGGATAAAGAATATGTGGCACATATATATAATGGAATATTACTCAGCCATTAAAGGAAACGAAATGGAGTTATTTGTAGTGAGGTGAATGGACCTAGAGTCTGTCAAACAGAGTGAAATAAGTCAGAAAGAGAAAAACAAATACTGTATGCTAACACATATATATGGAGTCTTAAAAAAAATGGTTCTGAAGAACCTAGGGGCAGGACAGGAATAAAGACACAGATGTAGAGAATGGACTTGAGGACACGGAGAGGGGGAAGAGTAAGCTGGGATGAAGTGAGAGAGTAACATTGACATATATACACTACCAACTGTAAAATAGATAGCTAGTGGGAAGCAGCTGCATGGCACAGAGAGATCAGCTTGGTGCTTTGTGACCACCTAGAGGGGTGGGTTAGGGAGGGTGGGAGGGAGATGCAAGAGGGAGGGGATATAGGGATATATGTATACATATAGCTGATTCACTTTGTTATACAGCAGAAACTAACACAACATTGTAAAGCAATTATACTCCAACAAAGATGTTAAAAAAAAACAAATGTTCTTTGTGTACTTTGGATAATCGTTGTTTATTAAATATGTCTTTTGCAAATGTTTTCTCCCAGTATGTGGCTTGTCTTTCATCCTCTTGACAGTGTCTTTAGTAGAGAGAAGTTTTTAAATTTTAATGAAATCTTGTTTGTCAACTACTTCTTTCATGGGTTGTGCTTTTGGTGTTGTATTCAAAGTCATCACCATACCCAAGGTCATTTAGAGTTTCTCCTATGTTATCTTCTAGAAGTTTTATAGTTTTCCATTTTGCATTTAGGTCTGTGATCCATTCTCAGTTGATTTTTCTTTTTTAATGTTATATATCTTTTTGAATTTTATTTTGTTGTATACAGTAGGTCCTTATTAGTTATTGATTTTATTCAAATTAGAGTATATATGTCAATCTCAATCTCCTAGTTCATCCTACCACCCCGCTTTCCCCCCTTGGTGTCCATACGCTTGTTCTCTGCATCTTTGACTATTTCTGCCTTGCAAACTGGTTCATCTGCACCATTTTGCTAGATTCCACATATACGCGTTAATATACGATATTTGTTTTTCTCTTTCTGACTTACTTCACTCATATGAAAGTTTCTAGGTCCACCCACGTCTTTACAAATGACCCAATTTAGTTCCTTTTTATGACTGAGTAATATTCCACTGTATATATGTACCACATCTTCTTTATCCATTCATCTGTCGATGGACACTTAGGTTGCTTCCATGACCTGGCTATTGTAAATAGTTCTGCAGTGAACATTGTGATGCATGTGTCTTTTTGAATTATGGTTTTCTCTGGGTATATGTCCAGTAGTGGGATTGCTGGGTCATATGGTAATTCTATTTTTAGTTTTTTAAGGAACTTCCATACTGTTCTCCATAGTGGCTTTATCAATTTACATTCCCACCAAGAGTGGAAGAGGGTTCCCTTTTCTCCACACCCTCTCCAGCATTTGTCATTTGTAGATTTTCTGATGATGCCCATTCTAACTGCTGTGAGGTGATACCTCATTGTAGTTTTGATTTGCATTTCTCTAATAATTACTGATGTTGAGCAGCTTTTCATGTGCCTCTTGGCCATCTGTATGTCTTCTTTGGAGAAATGTCTATTTAGTCTTCTGCCCATTTTTGGATTGTGTTGTTTGTTTTTTTGATATTGAGCTGCATGAACTGCTTGTATATTTGGGAGATTAATCCTTTGTCCGTCGATTCGTTTGCAAATATTTTCTCCCATTCTGAGTGTTGTCTTTTCATCTTGTTTATAGTTTCCTTTGCTGTGCAAAAGCTTTTAAGTTTCATTAGGTCCCATTTGTTTATTTTTGTTTTTATTTCCATTACTCTAGGAGGTGGGTCAAGAAACCAACACAGTATTGTGGAGCAGTTATACTCCAATAAAGATCTATTTAAAAAAAAGATCTTGCTGTGATTTATGTCAAAGAGTATTCTTCCTATGTTTTCCTCTAAGAGTTTTATAGTGTCCGGTCTTACATATAGATCTTTAATCCATTTTGAGTTTATTTTTGTGTATGGTGTTAAGGAGTGTTCTAATTTCATTCTTTTATATGTAGCTGTTCAGTTTTCCCAGCACCACATATTGAAGAGACTCTCTTTTCTCCATTGTATATCCTTGCCTCCTTTGTCATAGATTAGTTGACCATAGGTGCATGGGTTTATCTCTGGGCTTTCTATCCTGTTCCATTGATCTATATTTCTGTTTTTGTGCCAGTACCATATTGTCTTGATTACTGAAGCTTTGTAGTATAGTCTGAAGTCAGGGAGTCTGATTCCTCCAGCCCCATTTTTTTACCTCAAGATTGCTTTGGCTATTTGGGTTCTTTTGTGTCTCCATACAAATTTTAAGATATTTTGTTCTAATTCTGTGAAAAATGCCATTGGTAGTTTGATAGGGCTTGCACTGCATCTGTAGATTGCTTTGGGTAGTAGAGTCACTTTCACAATGTTGATTCTTCCAATCCAAGAACATGGTATATGTCTCCATATGTTTGTGTCATCTTTGATTTCTTTCATCAGTGTCTTATAGTTTTCTGAGTACCGGTCTTTTACCTGCTTAGGTAGGTTTATTCCTAGGTATTTTATTCTTTTTGTTGCAGTGGTGAATGGGATTGTTGCCTTAATTTCTCTTTCTGATCTTTTGTTGTTAGTGTATAGGAATGCAAGAGATTTCTGTGTGTTAATTTTGTATCCTGCAACTTTACCAAATCCATTGATTAGCTCTAGTAGTATTCTGGTGGCATCTTTAGGATTTTCTATGTACAGTACCGTGTCATCTGCAAACAGTTACAGTTTTACTTCTTTGCCAATTTGGATTCTTTTATTTCTTTTTCTTCTCTGATTGCCATGGCTAGGACTTCCAAAACTGTATTGAATAATAGTCGTAAGAGTGGACATCCTTGTCCGATTCCTGATCTTAGAGGAAATACTTTCAGTTTTTCACCATTGAGAATGATGTTTGCTCTGGGTTTGCTGTATATGGCCTTTATTATGTTGAGGTAGTTTCCCTCTATGATCACTTTCTGGAGAGTTTTTATCATAAGTGGGTGTTGAATTTTGTCAAAAGATTTTTCTGCATCTATCGAGATGAACATATGATTTTTATTCTTCAGTTTGTTAATATGGTGTATCACATTGTTTGATTTGCATATATTGAAGAATCGTTGCATCTTTGGGATAAATCCCACTTGATCATGGTGTATGATCCTTTTAATGTGTTGTTGGATTCTGTTTGTTAGTATTTTGTTGAGGATTTTTGCACCTATATTCGTAATATTCAGTGATATTGGTCTGTAATTTTATTTTTTTGTAGTATCTTTGTCTGGTTTTGTTATCAGGTTGATGGTGACCTCGTAGAATGAGTTTGGGAGTGTTCCTTTGTCTGCAAATTTTTGAAACACTTTGAGAAGGATGGGTGTTAGCTCTTCTCTAAGTGTTTGATAGAATTCCCCTGTGAAGCCATCTGGTCCTGGACTTTTGTTTTTTGGAAGATTTTTAATCAGAGTTTCAATTTCACTACTTGTGATTGGTCTGTTCATATTTTCTGTTTCTTCCTGGTTCAGTCTTGGAAGGTTATACCTTTCTTAGAATTTGTCGATTTCTTCCAGGTTGTCCATGTTATTGGCATAGAGTTAATTGTAGTAGTCTCTTATGATGCTTTGTATTTCTGCAATGTCCATTGTACCTCCTCCTTTTTCATTTCTAATTTTATTGATTTGCGTCTTCTCCCTCTTTTTCTTGATGAGTGTGGCTAAAGATTTATCAATATTGTTTGCCTTCTCAAAGAACCTGCTTTTAGTTTTATTGATTTTTGCTATTGTTTTCTTTGTTTCTATTTCATTTATTTCTGCTCTGATGTTTATGATTTCTTTCCTTCTACTAACTTTGGGTTTTGTTTGTTCATCTTTCTCTAGTTCCTTTAGGTGTAAGGTTAAGATGTTTATTTGAGATTTTTCTTGTTTCTTGAGGTAGGATTGTATTGCTATAAACTTCCCTCTTGAACTGCTTCTGCTGCATCACATAGGTTTTGGATCGTCATGTTTTCATTGTTTTTTGTCTCTATGTATTTTTGATTTCCTCTTTGATATCTTCAGTGATCTCTTGGTTATTTAGTAACATATTGTTTAGCCTCCATGTGTTTGTGTTTTTTACGTTTTTCCCCCTGTAATTGATTTCTAATCCTATAGTGTTGTGGTCAGAAAAGATGCTTGATATGATTTCAATTTTCTTAAATTTCTGGAGGCTTGATTTGTGACCCAAGATGTGATCTATTCTGGGGAATGTTCCATGTGCACTTGAGAAGAAAGTATAATCTGCTCTTCTCAGATGGAATGTCCTATAAATATCAATTAAATCTATCTGGTCTATTGTGTCATTTAAAGCTTTTGTTTCCTTATTACTTTTCTCTGTGGATGATCTGTCCATTGGCATAAGGGAAGTGTTAAAGTCCCCCACTATTATTGTGTTACTGTCAATTTCCTCTTTTATAGCTGTTAGCATTTGCCTTATGTATTGAAGTTCTCCTATGTTGGGTGCATATATATTTATAATTGTTATATCTTCTTCTTGGATTGATCCCTTGATCGTTATGTAGTGTCCTTCCTTGTCTCTTAACATTATTTTAAAGTCTATTTTACCTGATATCAATATTGCTACTCCAGCTTACTTTTGATTTCCATTTGCATGGAATATCTTTTTCCATCCCCTCACTATCAGTCTGTATGTGTCCCTAGGTCTGAAGTGGGTCTCTTGTAGACAGCATATGTATGGGTCTTGTTTTTGTATCCATTCAGCGAGCCTGTGTCTTTTGGTTGGAGCATTTAATCCATTCACATTTAAGGTAATTATCGATATGTATGTTCTTATGACCATTTTCTTAACTGTTTTGGGTTTGTTTTTGTAGGTCCTTTTCTTCTCTTGTGTTTCCCACTTAGAGAAGTTCCTTTAGCATTTGTTGTAGAACTGGTTTGGCGGTGCTGAATTCTCTTAGCTTGTGCTTGTCTGTAAAGCTTTTGATTTCTCCATTGAATCTGAATGAGATCCTTGCTTGGTAGAGTAATCTTGGTTGTAGGTTCTTCCCTTTCATCACTTTAAATATATCATGCCACTCCCTTCTGGCTTGTAGAGTTTCTGCTGAGAAATCAGATGTTAACCTTATGGGAGTTCCCTCGTATGTTATTTGTCGTTTTTCCCTTGTTGCTTTTAATAATTTTTCTTTGTCTTTAATTTTTGTCAGTATGATTACTATGTGTCTCGGCATGTTTCTCCTTGGGTTTATCCTGCCTAGGCCTCTTTGTGCTTCCTGGACTTGGGTGGCTATTTCCTTTCCCATGTCAGGGAAATTTTCGACTATAATCTCTTCAAATATTTTCTCGGGTCATTTCTCTCTCTCTTCTCCTTCTGGGATCCCTATAATGCAAATGATGGTGCGTTTAATATTGTCCCAGAGGTCTTTTAGGCTGTCTTCATTTCTTTTCATTCTTTTTCCTTTATTCTGTTCCATGGTAGTGAATTCCACCATTCTGTCTTCCAGGTCACTTATCTGTTCTTCTGCCTCAGTTGTTCTGCTATTGATTCCTTCTAATGTATTTTTCATTTCAGTTATTGTATTATTCATCTCTGTTTGTTCTTTAATTCTTCTAGGTCTTTTTTTTTTTTTACAGCTTTATTGGAGTATAATTGCTTTACAATGGTGTGTTAGTTTCTGCTTTATAACAAAGTGAATCAGCTATACATATACATATGTTCCCATATCTCCTCCCTCCTGCATCTCCCTCCCTCCCACCCTCCCTATCCCACCCCTCCAGGTGGTCAGAAAGCACTGAGCTGATCTCCCTGTGCTATGCGGCTGCCTCCCACTAGCTATCTGTCTTACGCTTGGTAGTGTTTATATGTCCATGCCACTCTCTCGCCTCGTCACAGCTTACCCTTCCCCTTCCCCATATCCTCAAGTCCATTCTCTAGTAGGCCTGTGTCTTTATTCCTGTCTTACCCCTAGGTTTTTCATGACATTTTTTTTTCTTAAATTCCATATATATGTGTTAGCATACGGTACCTGTCTCTCTCTTTCTGACTTACTTCACTCTGTATGACAGACTCTAGGTCTATCCACCTCATTACAAATAGCTCAGTTTCGTTTCTTTTTATGGCCGAGTAATATTCCATTGTATATATGTGCCACATCTTTTTTATCCATTCATCAGATGATGGATACTTCGGTTGTTTCCATCTCTGGGCTATTGTAAATAGAGCTGCAATGAACATTTTGATACATGACTCTTTTTGAATTATGGTTTTCTCAGGGTCTTCTAGGTCTTTATTAAGCATTTCTTGTAGCTTCTCGATCTTTGCCTCCATTCTTTTTACAAGGTCGTGGATCATCTTCACTATCATTATTCTGAATTCTTTTTCTGGAGGGTTGCCTATCTCCACTTCATTTAATTGTTTTTCTGCGGTTTTATCTTGTTCCTTCAGCTGATACATAGTCCTCTGCCTTTTCATTTTGTCTATTTTTCTGTGAATGTGGTTTTCATTCCAGGCTGCAGGATTGTAGTTCTTCTTGCTTCTGCTGTCTGCCCTCTAGTGAATGAGGCTATCTAAGAGGCTTGTGCAAGCCTCCTGATGGGAGGGACTGGTGGTGGGTAGAGCTGGGTATTGCTCTGGTGGGCAGAGCTCAGTAAAACTTTAATCTGCTTGTCTGCTGATGGGTGGGGCTGAGTTTCCTCCCTGTTGGTTGTTTTGCCTGAGGTGACCCAGCAGCAGAGCCCACAGGCTCTTTGGTGGGCTAATGGCGGACTCTTGGAGGGCTCATGCCAAGGAGTACTTCCCAGAACTTCTGTTACCAGTGTCTTTGTCTCCATGGTGAGCCACAGCCACCCTCTGCCTCTGCAGGAGACCCCCCAACACTAGCAGGTAAGTCTTCTTCAGTCTCCTATGGGGCCACTGCTCCTTCCACCTGGGTCCTGATGTGCACACTACTTTGTGTGTGCCCTCCAAGAGTAGAGTCTGCTTTTCCCCCAGTTCTGTCAAAGTCCTGCAGTCAAATCTCACTAGCCTTCAAAGTCTGATTCTCTGGGAATTTCTGCTCCTGTTGCCAGACCCCCGGGTTGGGAAGCCTGACATGGGGCTCAGAACCTTCACTCCAGTGGGCAGACTTCTGTGGTATAATTGTTCTCCAGTTTGTGAGTCACCCACCCAGCAGTTATGGGATTTGATTTTATTGTGATTGCACCCCTCCTACCATCTCATTGTGGCTTCTCCTTTGTCTTTGGATGTAGGGTATCTTTTTTGGTGAATTCCAGTGTCTTCCTTTCGATGATTGTTCAGCAGTTAGTTGTGATTCTCAGGCTCTCTCAAGAGGGAGTAAGTGCACATTGTTCTACTCCTCCATTTTGAATGAATCTCCTCAGTTGATTTTTGTGAAAGGTATACAGTTTTTGTCTAGATTCTTTTTTTTTTGCATGTGGTTATCTAGTTGTTCCAGCATTATTTGTTGAAAAGACTGTCTTTTCTCCCTTGCGTTACTATTGCTCCTTTATCAAAGATCAGTTGACTGTATTTATGTGGGTCTATTTCTGGGCTCTCTATTGTGTTCCATTGGTCTATCTGTCTGTTCTTTCACCAATACTGCACTGTCTTGATTATTATAGAATTAGAGTAAGTCTTGAAGTCAAGTAGTGTCAGTCCTCTGATTTTGTTCTTCTTCACTATTGAGTTGGCTATTCTGGGTCTTTTGCTTCTCCATATAAACTTTAGAGTCAGTTTGTCAATAACCACAAAATAACTTGCTGGATTTTGATTTGGATGGATTGAATCTATAGAGTAAGTTGGGAAGAACTGACACCTTTGACAACATTGAGTCTTCTTAACCTTTTTTTTTTTGGCCTTGCCATGTGGCATGTGGGATCTTAGTTCCCTGACCAGGGATTGAACCCATACCCTCTGCAGTGGTAGTGTGGAGTCCTAACCACTGGACTGCCAGGGAAGTCCCGAGTCTTCTTATCCTTGTACAGGGACTGTCTCTCCATTTATTTAGTTCTTTGATTTTCTTCCTCAAATTTTTATAATTTTCTTCATGTAGATTTTATACATATTTTGCTGGATTTATGCCTTAGAATTTCATTTCTTTGGGTGCTAATGCAAATAGTATTGCATTTTTAATTTCAAATTCCACTTATTCACTGTTGGTATATAGGAAAGTGATCAACTTTTATAGATTACCTATGTATTGTTTAATCTTGCTATAATAGTTTATTAGTTCTGGGAGATTTTTGGTCAATTCTTTTGGATTTTTACATAGACAATCATGTCATCTGTGAACAGTGACAGTTTTATTTCTTTCTTTCCAATCAGTGTGCCTTTTGTTTCCTTTCTTTGTCTTATTGCATTAGCTAGGACATCCAGTACAGTGTTGAAAACTAGTGGTAAGGGGGGGACATCCTTGCCTTGTTCCTGATCTTAGCAGGAAAGCTTCTAGTTTCTCACCATTAGTGATGGTGACATGTTAACTGTATGATGTTAGCTGTAGGTTTTTTGTGAATGTTCTTTGTCAAGCTAAGGAAATCCCCCCAACCCCATTTGTGTGTGCTTATCATGAATGAGTGTTGGATTTTGTCAAATGCTTTTTCTGCACCTACTGATATGATCATCTGATTTTTCTTCTTTAGCCTATTGATGTGATGGATTATATTAATTGATTTTTTAAATGTCTGAAACATTTATATTAACATATTTCCATACAAATAACCCAAAGAAAGTTTAGTATTAGTTGTTTTGTTTGTTTGTTTGTTTTTTTATACTGCAGGTTCTTATTAGTCATCAATTTTATACACATCAGTGTATACATGTCAATCCCAATCGCCCAATTCAGCACACCACCATCCCCACCCCACTGTGGTTTTCCCTGCTTGGTGTCCATACGTTTGTTCTCTACATCTGTGTCTCAACTTCTGCCCTGCAAACCGGTTCGTCTGTACCTTTTTCTAGGTTCCACAAACATGTGTTAATATACGATATTTGTTTTTCTCTTTCTGACTTACTTCACTCTGTATGACAGTCTCTAGATCCATCCACATCTCAACAAATGACTCAGTTTTGTTGATGTGATGGATTGATTAAATTAATTAATTATTAATTAAATCAATTAATCAATATTAATTGATTTTTAATGTTGAACCAGCTGTGTATACCTAGGATAAATCCCACTTGATTGTGATGTGTATGTCTTTTTATACATTGGTTAAGATATGCTCTAATATTTTGTTGAGTATTTTTGCATCTATGTTCATGAGAGATATTGGTCAATAGTTTTCTTTTAAAGTCTTTGATTTTGGTATTAGGGTAATTTTGCCTCATAGAATGATTTAGGCAGTATTCCCTCTGCTTCTGCCTACTGAAAGATATTGTAGAGAATTGGTATAGTTCTTCCTTTAATGTTTTGAAGAATTTATCAGTGAACCCATGTTGGTCTGGGGCTTTCTATTTTAGAAAGTTATTTTTTGTTGTTTCAATTTATTCAATAGATATAGGCTTGTTCATATTGTCTACTTCATATTGTGTGAGTTTTGGCAAATTGTCTGTCAAGGAATTGGTTCAGTTCATCTAGGTTATCCAATCTGTGAGCATACAATTGTTCATAACATTCCTTTATTATCCTTTTAATGTCCATGAGAACTGTAGTGATATCCCTTCTTTCGTTTATGGTATTAGTTATTTGTTTTTATCTCTCTTTTTTCCTTAGTTAGCCTGGCTAAATGCTTATCAATTTTATTGATCTTTTCAAAGAATCAGTTTTTGGTTTCATTAATTTTCTCTATTGATTTCTTATTTTTTAAGTTCATTGATTTCTGCTCTAATTTTTATTGTTTCTTTTCTTCTGCTTATTTTGGATTTAATTTGCTGCTCCATTTCTAAAGGTATAAGCTTAGATTATTGATTTTAGATCTTTTCTAGTATATGCATTCAATTCTATACATTTTCCTCAAAGCAGTGCTTTCACTACATCCCACGAATTTTGATAAGGTGTGTTTTTATTTTTACTTAGTTCCAAATATTTTTAAATTTCTCTTGAGATTTCTTCTTTGGCCCATGTATTACTTAGAAATGCACTGTTTAATCTCTATGTATTTTGGGATTTTCCAGCTATCTAGTTATGGATTTCTGGTTTAATTCCATTGTGGTTTGAGAGCATACATTATATAATTTTGTTTTTTTTAAATTTGTTAAGGTGTGTTTTATGGTCCAGAATCTGGTGTATCTTGGTGTATGTTCCATGTGAGCATAAGACAAATGTGTATTTTGCCATGGTTGGATGAAGTAGTCTATAGATGTCAATTATATCCAGTTGACTGATGATGTTGTTGAGTTCAGGTATGTCCTTACTGATTTTCTGCCCACTGGATCTGTCTATTTCTGATAGAGGGGTGTAAGTCTCCAACTATAGTAGTGGATTTATCTATTTCTCCTTGCAGTTCTGTTAGTTTTTTACTCATGTATTTTAACACTATGTTGTTAGGTACATCCACATTAAGAATTGTTATTCTTCTTGGAGAACTAACCTCTTTATCACTATGTAACACCCCTCCATCTTAGTTAGCATGGGCTACCATAACAGAATACCATAGACTTGGCGGCTTAACCAACAGATATTTATTTTCTTACAGTTCTGAAGGCTGGAAATCTGAGGTCAGGGTGCAAGTGTGGTCAGTTTCTGGTGAGGCCTCTCTCTCTGCTTTGCAGGTGGCTGCCCTCTTGCTGTGTTCTCACAAGCCCTCTTCTTTGAGCATACTTGGAGAAAGAAAAAGAACCTCTGGTATCTCTTCTTAGAAGGACACTAATCCTATCATATCAGGGTCCTACCCTTATGGCCTCATTTAACCTACTTATCTCTTTATATGTCCTATCTCCAAATATGGTCATATTGGGGATTTAGGATTTCAACATATGAATTTTGAGGGGATACAATTCAATCCACAAAGCTCTCTTTGTCCCTGATAATTTTCTTTGCTCCAAAGTCTGAAATTAATACAGCTACTCCAGCTTTCTTTTTATTAATTTAGCATGGTATATCTTCCTCCAACCCTTTACTTTTAAAAAAAAATTTTATTTATTTATGTATTTATTTTTGGCTGCATTGGATCTTTGTTGCCGCGTGTGGGCTTTCTCTAGTTGTGGCGAGCAGGGGCTACTCTTCATTGCAGTGCGCGGCTTCTCACTGCGGTGGCTTCTCTTGTTGCAGAGCACGGGCTCTAGGCACGTGGGCTTCAGTAGTTGTGGCTCGTGGGCTTTAGAGCATAGGCTCAGTAGTTGTGGCTCACGGGTTTCGTTGCTTCGCGGCATGTGGGATCTTCCAGGACCAAGGATCGAACCCGTGTCCCCTGCACTGGCAGGCGGATTCTTAACTACTGCGCCACCAGGGAAGTCCTGAAGAGTTGTTTCTTAAGGTAAAATTCTAATTGATGAAAGTGGAATGAGAGAAGAAAAATGAATATTTAGTAACTACTAAAGAAATAATCAATTCAGGCAAGAATCATTGATGGATGCTAAAACTTTCATCACTGGGTTAAAATCATATTAATCAATAATTACATAATTAAGCTCACTTTTATCAAGCAAAGGGCTTCGCTAGGGCTCTGTTTGGAATGCCAAAAAGAAACCCATGTCTTTCCTAGATTTTAAATAGCCTAAGATCTAGTGGAGAAGATTTGTGTGCACAAATCATTACAACACAGAGAAGAAATTGATGATATATCATAAACTGAAGAGGAAAAGTGAAAGCATCCAAGAAAGAATACTAGATGGAATGCACAACCTATCTGACCCAGTGTAGTAATAATTTTATATTGTCCCCCACATGCACGCCATCCCCCAACATCAGATGTTTTCAATGAGGAAGAAAACAGGCTGCTAGTACTTGGGACTGATGAGTGAGGAGAGAGAGATGTTTCTGCAGGCAGTTGCTCCTTTGGTTTCCAAGGGAAACAGTGATAGAAACTGCAACAGAAAAGGAGTAGGAAGGCTGTGGTTTAGCACAGATGGGCCACTCTTCTATCAGGTGCCTATACATAGGCAGCTACCTGGACTTCCTCAGTAATGTGAGATTGTGGAGAATATTAAAGTGTTGGGGTATTGATAAGCAATAGATTTTAATTTCTCTTTCTGGATTTCTTAGAAAAATCTTTATTCTTGGAATTTACTTCCCCCATCATCCATCAGAGCCTGAATATATTGCACTTCCAGGGCCATAGTACAATTTTCTCTTCCACACAGTTCACAAATACAAGTCACAGAGAGGGAAGAATGAAATTAGCCATCAGAGTCTGATTAAAATAGTACAAAAGAAAATAATAAAGTTAACCATTCCTTATTCTGGCTGATTGGGAAAGCTTCCATTCCTTATTCTGGCTGATTGGGAAAGCTTCCAGGATCTCTAGTCTAAGTCTCTATTTCAAAGTTGTACTGGAATCTGGTTTAGATTCCTGTCCTGTGATCCCATAATGGCTGTGAAGCTTCAGCCAGTGTCCTGCTAGGAGCTCAGGAGTGGTCTGGCAGGGAGAGCAATCAACCAGGAATGGTTGGGACAAACTGCACCATGATGGAGTCGGCTTTCACCAGGCAGGCCATGAGTCTAAATTCAAGGGTCCAAAAAGGGCCTGTCCCACTTGGGCGCCCTCTTATCTCCTGTTGCTAGTCAAAAGGTCTGGCTTTTAGGCACATGGCCTCTGCAAGATCTGGAGACAGGCAGGGAGGGGTTCATAAGCCCAGCAGAGCAAGTTCGGGTAAAGGACTGGCCTCTAGTTACCTCAGGGAAGGAAGGGTACACTTCCCCAAAGTACAACCTCAGTCTTAGGGATTAGATAAATAATTATTCATTAACTATATCAAATTATTTACTGAGTGCCTACTGTGTACCAGGCATTATATCCAAATTCTACTGCATGGCCATAACTGGACCCGTGGGTGTGCATTGGGCTTGTGGCTTTAAAATCAATTGACATTACACACTGCTATATTCAAAACAGATAACCAACAAGGACCTACTGTGTAGCACAGGGAACTCTGCTCAATACTCTATAATAACCTAACTAGGAAAAGAATTTGAAAAAGAATAGATATTGGGTTGGCCAAAAGGTTCATTCATTTTTTTCCATAAGATGGCTCTAGTAGCACTTAGTTGTCTTTAACTTCATTTGAAACAATTATGTTAGATTGTATGTGACAGCTGTCATATCAGCGTGCATTTAAAAAAAGACTTATCAAAATTGGTGAATTTTTGTATAGCCATTTTAATATTGAAGATGGAAGAAAAAAGCAACATTTTTAGCATATTATGCTTTATTATTTCAAGAAAGGTAAAAACACAACTGAAACACAAAAAAAGTTTTGTGCGGTGTATGGAGAAGGTGCTGTGACTGATCGAACGTGTCAAAAGTGGTTTGCAAAGCTTCGTGCTGGAGATTTCTTGCTGGATGGTGCTCCACAGTCAGGTAGACCAGTTGAAGTTGATAGCGATCAAATCAAGACATTAATTGAGAACAATCAATGTTATGCCACGTGGGAGACAGACAACATACTCAAAATAGCCAAATCAAGTGTTGAAAATCATTTGTACCAGCTTGATTATGTGAATCACTTTGATGTTTGGGTTCCACATAAGTTAAGTGAAAAAAACCTTCTTGACCTTATCTCTGCATGCAATTCTCTACTTAAACGTAATGAAAACATTCTGTTTTTAAAACAAATTGTGATGGGCGATGAACAGTGGATACTGTACGATAATGTGGGTCAGAAGAGATCGTGGGGCAAGTGAAATGAACCACCACCAACCACACCAAAGGCCGGTCTTCATCCAAAGAAGGTGATGTGTATATGGTAGGATTGGAAGGGAGTCCTCTATTTTGAGGTCCTTCCAGAAAACCAAACGATTAATTCCAACAAGTACTGCTCCCAATTAGACCAACTGAAAGTGACAAACAACGAAAAGCATCCAGAATTAGTCAACAGAAAATGCATAATCTTCCATCAGGATAACGCAAGACCACATGTTTCTTTGATGACCAGGCAAAAACTGTTACAGCTTGGCTGGGAAGTTCTGATTGATCCACCATGTTCACCAGACATTGCACCTTCAGATTTCCATTTATTTCGGTCTTTACAAAATTCTCTTAATGGAAAAAATTTCAGTTCCCTGGAAGACTGTAAAAGGCACCTGGACCAGTGCTTTACTCAAAAAGATAAAATGTTTTGGGAAGATGGAATTATGAAGTTGCCTGAAAAATGGCAGACGGTAGTGGAACAGAAGTGAATACATTGTTCAATAAAGTTCTTGGTGAAAATGAAAAATGTGTCTTGTTCTTACTTAAAAACCGAAGGCACTTTTTGGCCAACCCAATACATGCATATGTATAACTGAATAACTTTGCTGTACACCTGAAACTAACACAACATTGTTAATCAACTATACTCCAATATAAAATAAAGATTAAAAAAAAATGAATGTACTGACAAGTGAAAAGAAAAAAACAATTGAAAGAACATGTAGTGGTGAGGAAGCAACCAGGGACTGGCATCATTGGCATCACCTGAGAATTTCTCTGAACTGTAAATTCCACTGAATAGGAAACTCTGGGGTAGGTCCCAGCAATCTGGATTTTAACAAGCTATGCAGGCGACTCTGATGTATGCTAGAGTTTGAGAACCACTGGCCTACCTTGATGGTATTTGCTCAGGTCATTCTTGTTTGTTTTTAATTTTTTTTTAACATCTTTATTGGAGTATAATTGCTTTACAATGGTCTGTTAGTTTCTGCTCTATAACAAAGTGAATCAGCTATACATATACATATATCCCTATATCTCCTCCCTCTTGCATATCCCTCCCACCCACCCTATCCCACCCCTCTAGGTGGACACAAAGCACCATTTGCTCAGGTCTTGGTTGACGGTGAGAATGCTGGTTCAAGGTCTTCTGGGGTGGGAATAGGGGAGGCTGGGATTACAATTTCCCATGGGTTGCTGGTTCTGTAACACTACTTCTGCATCATAAAGCTTCTTAGAACTCTTATCAAAACTCCTCACCAGTTTCTGGTATCTAAGACCAATTCAATTTTGGAGCTGAAGGCAGGACCTGGCAACCCTCCTTGGGCAAACCTGGGGACCTGGAAAGTTAACATCTGGAGGTAAAATATGTCCGGCAGATACATCTTTGCCCTGATTACCCAAATTCTCCCTGTGGAGGGAAGCACAGTTTATTGGGGAGACTGCTCGTGGGTAAAGGGCAAGGGCCAAGAAAATGAGGGTAATTCTGGGGGTTATGTAACTTGCCCCTCTTTCCTTTGACCCTTCATTCTTTCTGATTTCTGGAAATTTGGCTTCTTAGTCAGGATTAGTGCTTCAAGGTTTAGGAATTAGGGCAAGATTTCACAAAGTATGTTTCACAGAATACTAGTCCCGAGGGAAGCCCCAGGGGAATGCTGCATACTGAGTCCCTTTCTTGGATGTCACAGAGCACGTGAGTAAATGGCTTTATTGAATCCTACATTCACTCATTCAGTACGTACTGATTTAGTGCCCACTCTGGACTAGGTCCTATTCTGAGTGTTAGGGATACAGACAGTAAAAAAATATGTTTATCTTGGTTTAACCCAGCAATTCCCAAACTGTCTGACTATCAAAACCTTTTATTCTGTAACATGTATTCACCTCTCAAGGAACTAACATTCGATGGGACACTCGTTGACAATGATAGATGTATCTGTGCTGGGAGGTACAAAGGACCTGAGTTCCAGGCAGATGAGGTAAGGGGAAAATTAGGGACATTTGGAGGCACAGAAAATTTTGATCATACAGATGTAAATCTGGTTAACATCATGATTATTGTTGGCTTGTCCACAATGGAAAAAATTTTTCCCATGTATCAATCTGTCTATAATAATAATAAGTATCACAGAGATGGTGATTTTAGAAGCTGGGTTTATATCAGATATTTTTGTTTAAGAGCTCCAAGTTATTTTAGTCCATGCAATAGCAAAACAACAGTTTGGAAAGGGGGACTGCTTAGTCTGATTAGTTATTTGTCCCCTGGAAAAGAACCTCACCTTTTAATAGCAACCAAACCAAACAGTTGCTTGTTGAATTATTTCTTCTTACAGGTAGAATTCAGTTAAACCTGTAAGCTCTAGTCAAGGTGAGTCTAATCTTCCTTCCTTATGTTGTGCTGGAGACAAGCAAACTGGCCAGGGATTCTTTCTCTGTGAAATAAGAAGCTGATGGATTATCTATCTCTAAGCTTTCTTCCATCTCTGACAGTCCAGCATGGGGGTCTCTGGGGCCAGCAAAGCCTTAATGTAGGGGAGGAGAGTCTCAACCCATGACATGTCCTTCCCCACCTGGCCCCCTCTCCAGCCATCTGGTGATCCTTTGCATTTCTCCAAACAAACGTGTATCATTCTCTTTGTCCCCTCTCGGTCTTCATATGTACTGTTTTCTTGGCTCAGAACACTCTTTCCCTCTTTTCTTTAGTCAGCTACCTCCTACTCATTTTTCAGGTCTCATGTCAGACATTTTCCCTCTGTGATCTGTGATATTGTGATTTCTGTCACAGAGCTCCTAAAACCCTTGGAATTTCCTAAGTGAGCACCATAAAGATGTCTTTCATTAAGTTAATGAGGTGACTTTTGGAAAGCTCCTAGGTCACCTAAGGATGGTGGCTGGTTGCCAGGGGAGCCAATCATGTGATTAGAAGGTTAGAACTTTCAGTCCCACCCCTCTGACCTCTGGGGAGGGGAGAGGGAGAGGGGCTGGAGGTTGAGTTCAATCACCAATGGCCAATAATTTAATTAATCATGCCTAAGTGATGGAGCCTCCATAAAAACCCAAAAGGATGGGATTTGGAGAGCTTTCAGGTTGGTGAACATGTCTGGGAGGTCTGGGAGAGTGGTACTCTCTGAGAGGTCATAGAAGCTCCACATCCTTTCCCCGTACTTTGCCCTATACATCTCTTCCATCTGACTGTTCCTGAGTAATATCCTCTTATAATAAACCAGTGATCTACTAAGTAAAATGTTTCTCTGAATTCTGTGAGCCTCTCTAGCAAATTAATTGAACCCAAGAGGGGGTCCTTGGAATCTTCAATCTGTAGCAGCTTGATCAGAAGGACAAGTGACAACCTGGGCTGGTTTCTGACATCTGAAGTGAAAACAGGGGCAGTCTTGTAGGACTGAGCCCTTAACCTGTGGTATCTGATGCTGTCTCTGGGTAGATACTGTCAGAATTGAGTTGAGTTTTAGGACACCTAGCTGATACTGGAGAATTGCTTGGATATATGAGGACCCCGTCACACACACATACACATTGGAATGGGATGTAGGATCATTTTAGACATCTTTCTTGCTCACTACCTTCCCCCAACAAGGTGAGGGTTAGGTGTGCCTGCCAAGTGCTGCTGTAACAACCTTATCTCAGCCCTTGACACCATCACTGTGCTCACCAGCCTCCTCTTGCTAGGCTGAGAGTGTTATGAAGATAGGAGCTTGGTCTGTTCTGTTCACTGCTGCATCCCAGGCCCAGCACAGAGCCCGACTCATACCCACCCCTTAACCAGGACTTGTTGAGTGAAGGAATGGATGCTGGGCTGGCTTGTGGAAGGGGGAGATGGGGAGGACAGAGACCAGGCAAGGCTTACAAGAGCTAGGACCTCTATAGGGTGATGTTGCCCATTGCCCCTAAATGTGTTTGCTGCTGACCTCTATTCTAATGCTTGGAGAATGAGAGGTGAGCTTTGGAGGGACCTCAGGCTTGTTGGGGGAGTGGCAGTTCTGGGCTGTATATTTTTGCCACCTGAAGGATGAGAGCCTGCTTTGGGGAAATCCTATCTGGGAGAAGTGAGCCCAGCCCTGTTCCTTGCCTGTCTTTGCCTCAGCTGAGCACATGTTGTTGGGCTCCTAGTCCTGGCCTTGGTATAGCTGCTCGCATCTGAAATCCCATTCTTCTTTCAGTGGGACATGTTGACTGAATTTACAAATTCAAAATTATTTAATTTTACTATCTTTACATTTCTAATACTTTGGCTAACAGCATTCACTTGATGCTCCTTTAACTTCCTAGTTTTTATTATACTTGTTTGTCTATTATTGGGTAATTTTTAAACTAATTTGTTCTTATTTATTGGATACTATTTTATATTCCTTTTAACTCAGCCCAGCAGGATATTTTTAGCTAAACTTGGCCCTTATTGGAATACACTCTTTTTTTTTTTTTCCCCCCCAGTACGCAGGCCTCTCATTGCTGTGGCCCCTCCCGCCGCGGAGCAACAGGCTCCGGACGGGCAGGCCCAGCGGCCATGGCTCACGGGCACAGCCGCTCCACGGCATGTGGGATCCTCCCGGACCAGGGCACGAACCTGCATCCCCTGCATCGGCAGGCGGACTCCCAACCACTGTGCCACCAGGGAAGCCCTGGAATACACTCTTAAGTGTATTTCTTTTCTTAGCCATTTAAAAAATGTATCAAAATTCGCTTGCCTTTTCCTTTTACTCTTTTTGTTTTTAAAACATTTCTGTTTGGTGTATCCTCTAGTACATTTTCTAGCATTTATGACTGTTAGAGATGAGAAGCGGTGATGTCAGGGGATGGAGGGGGTGGATGCGTCAGCAGTGACGGGCTTAATCAGGGACTGTTGGCCCTTCTCCCTGTGCTGACAATTCCATAGCCATGCTTTCCCTTTGCTGCCCCCTTCCCCACTCATATTCAAAGGAGGTCCTTCTTGCCATTGTTAAAGGAGACCTGATGTTCGCGTGGTCAAGAAAAAGGGTATCTCAAATTAAATCCCACTTTTAGCCAGTCAGATAATTTAGGAAATTCACAGGACAAATTGTGTGGGTCAGAAGTTATTAAGACTGGCCTCAAATACTGCTCAGAGGAATTGCTGAACAATGTCATCATCTTGCTCCAGAATAAGCCAGGGCTTCTCTAAATCATCAACCACAGTCTCTGAGCATCTCACAGCCTTTACAAAGAATGGAAGTTTCAGAAGAGGTGAGGGTGAGGGTCTGCAACTTGGCACCCTAAGACTGACCAAGAGAATACCTAGGTGGCCTTGAAGGTCCTGTTAAGAATTATTGGATGGAAGCATAATAGCGAGACAATAGTCAAAGCTGGAATTATTTTTTGTTGACCTACTTACAGGATTACCCCAAGTACATTGATTCACCTTCTTTCTGGTCAGGAATTCAAAAGCTCAGTTGTCAAGTGCTCTTGGGACCACCAGTTCTTGTCACATGTGCAGTACAGCCCATGACTCACAGAAGAAGGCAGGCAGTGAAGAGTCAGGTCAGCCATGGACGGAGGAGAAGCTGTTCTGGAAAGGTTTATCTCTTTCTTCTCCTTGTTATGTAAGGTGTGGTTTCCCCAGAGAAACAATATGCTAAATAAAAGTTAGGGTCTCAACCCACAGAAGCTTATTTTAACCCACATTGTTGCTGACTATATTCAATTTGATTTAATTCAAATCAACAAGGTAGAGTTGTTTCTTTTTTCCTGCTAGAAAGGGGAAGTAGGCTTTGAGAGTGACCCAAATGTTGCAATTGAGAGTTTTCACTGAGCAAGGCAGAGTGTGTATGTGCCCCGGGGTGGGGGGAGTGGAGTGGAAAGATGAATAAAATGTGGCTCCTGCCCTCAAAAAGCTTACACTGTAGTTGGAGAGACAAGCACATACTCAACTAATATGCACAATGATAAATGGTGGAGATGTTGTCAGACCAGAGAATAATAGAAGTGTTATTTCTGAGTGGGAAAATCTAAAGGATTGTGGAAGATGTGGCAGCTGCCCCTTGAAGGATGTTAGGGCATTAAGCAGTAGAGGGGCCAAGACAGGGAGGACATCTGAGGCAGAGAAGATTGTTGGGGCGAAGGCTCAGGGTGGTCAGCCACAGGGTAGTCAGGGAACAGCAAAAGAGATCTGCTGTGGAGGGTGGGAGGTTAGGATGGAAGAGCACAGGGCCAGGTGGGCCTTTGTGAGTTGGTCTAATCACTTACAATGAAGTAGTTGTCCATACTTTTCACGTTGAATTACAGGCAGGTAATTTTCAAAAGCCTAATTCTTCTAAACAGATGTGGTCTTGTCTCAGACTAGAGTTGTCTTACAGTCAATAGTTCATTACTATGAAAAATAAGAAAGTGATTAATTGAAAAATATTTGTTATATTTAACTTTCTAAGGATAGATATGTCAAAGAGCAGCACAAAAGATGTTTTAATAGATTTATGTCCTTCTGTAACTCTGTACCTTATTTTGGATAAAGCACACTAAGCCTCGGTCTGTCATCGAGGATACCAAGTCTGCAGGCTCTATCATGGGATCAGGAGAAGGAATAAAGGGAAAAATAAAGGATCTCTGACAAGGGTCAGGCCCAAGAATAACTTGCCAAAGACCATGGAGATCTAATATCAGTGCCCAGCTATTTGTGTGAGTATCTGGACAGCATCATGCATAAACTTCTTTTGTTGTAGGGTGTCCATGCAGTGAGGGACCCTGCAGGCGGTAAGAAATCAAAGACATGATCTCTAGCTCAGTGCTGTTTACATGATTTTATGTTATCTGGACAAGAGGCTAAATGGAATTCAATCCTTTATTGAGATATTTGGATGAACCAAGCATTTATCCACATCTCCAACTTCAGTTTAATTTTTCCAGTGAGGAACTGAAACATAGAAAACTCATGGATAGAGTCTATTGAATTCCTGAAATTCAGTTCATTTGAAAGTCACTAATAGGTAACAATATACATACATATTAAATATACTATAAAATATATGATGAGATACTTTAAGAAAATGCTTTTGAAATATTACGAAGTAATTATTATTGTCTATGTCTACATCTGTTTTTCATTTTGCTTATTCAACATTATGCTCTTGAAGATTGACACCACTGTAATCTGATTTTGAGTTACACACGAGTAGTATCTTAACTGGGGAAATGTCTCATCTTACTCTTAAAAATACTGGCTCTGTCTCATCTCACTCTTAAAAATACTGGCTTTGGTCCTGATGTGGGACCTTTTGAAGAAGCATCATTTTGTTTCTTAGCCTATGTCTTGCATCTATCTGAGTGAAGAAAAACCCAACAATTTGAGCATTTGATCCATTTACACATTTCTGCCTCTTCACTCTCATCTATAAGGAGACAGCTTTTCAAATGTACATTTTCACCTCTGTGGGCAAATGACAAATAGTGTAGCTGTGTTACCAACAATAGAAAAAAGAAAAAACAACGAAACCATCTATAACACTCGATATTTGGCTAGCAGTAAGGAACAGCATGATGAATTATGGTACTTCACTAAAATGGCATATTACACAATTGTTAAGTGATAATTAGGAACACTGCATAGAAACATGAAAACATATTTAGGATATAACTAAAAGAGAAAAGAAAAAAAGCACGTTTATAATATGTAAGGTGGGGGAGGCCTGGAAGATATATCAATACTAAAATGGAAATATAGTAGTTCTGTTAGGATAGTGGGACTGTGTATTTTCAAAAACATTTTCTTTAATGTTATAAAGTACTAGTAAAGCAGCAAATTCACCAAATAAATGATGCTGTAGACACAGGAAGGAGATACTAATAAATAAGTAGAGGTTGGAGATAACAAAAGGGAAAAATATTTCAAAGGATGAATCTTCCTTCTCTACATTTGCCAGCCCTGTGGCTATTAAGATCCAAACTATTGAAAACATTCTCAAAGGAGCTGGTTAGTAGGGCTTGGAAGAGAGCCTGAACTTGACTGTATCTGGATTTTGTTTGCCATGATTGCAGTGGAAACTAAATTTTGAAACAGTTGTTTAAATAAGCTCCAGCTTAGCTATCTTGGCTACATTCACACTTTGGAATCAAGAAACAGTTTGGAAAAAGAATACCGTGTGCAATATAAATAGGAATATAGAGCAAGAGAAATTCAGTAGAGAAGACTTCAAAAATAAAATGCCTATTTAAAATCAAGTTGAAATGACTAATTGGATTAACAGAAAATAAAAAATAACCAATACTGAGTTAAATTTATATCTGTCTGAATGCTCTTAAAGGATACCAGGAACGATACTCATGTCAGTTCTGTTCATGTTAACCATTTGCTAACACTGTTGCTTGGAATGAACTGCTTGCTCTGCTTTCCTCTAAAGAGCTCAGACCCCTTTCTCTTCTCTTCTACCTCTGTTCAAAAGAATGACAGTTTTACCCTGAATAGCACTTAACAAGTGTTGATGTGGGGCACTAGGCTACCTTGCTTCGTGTTAGGTGGGGGTGGCTTAATATAAGATGTTAAGAAAAATTCACACACACAATCACACAGTTTATTCTTTCCAGTCAAAGTTAAGCCTCCCAGCTCAGCACTTGCACACCATTATGTTAGCACTGCAGAAAATTCCCTCAAATGCATACTTAGATACTTTAAGGATTTTAAGTAGGTAGATGGAAGAAGAAACTTAAAGTTTCTTCTGAAATAGGACTTGAAAATGTAATAAAATACCCTATCTCTCTAAACTAGTAGTTGACTTTGGATTTGGAAATTGGAGTGTGTGTGTGTGTATGGTATCAAGGAGTTTGAACTGAAGAAATCAGAAAGTAACTTTTCCAAACCCCAAACCATACCTGACACTGCAACCATCTCTTTTCAGACCCTGTGTAGAATTTGCTGAGTCTGCGTGAACATCTCTCTCTGATGTCTTGCTATCTCCTCACCTCTAAAGATGTCCACAAGTGACAAATTAGAGAAGATTTTTATTCCTAAGAGTTATCCAATAATTTTTACCTTCGTAGAAACATGATTTCCATCTTTCAAAATGCAGTAGAATTATTAAGAGGTATTGTGATTTTAGGAAACTATTTTCCCTCCATTCCAAATCCAAAGTAAATTACATTTAGTACAAGGGTATGTATTTGATTATTTGGGGTATACTAATATTGAAAATTTTCTTCTTAAAAATATTTTGCCCTTAACATCTTCATTTTATTCCCAGAAGTATATTTTGTTGAATAAATAATATTTGGTAATAAAACAAATCCACTTTCATACATCTACAAAATTCTTTTGAATAGCAACAAGAATTCAATCCATGTTGCATAATTGTTATTATGAATTGCATAACCTTGGCATGCATTTTGCTGTAATTCATTTCCTGGCAAAATATAAAGTGCCTTTGACATAATGCCATAGAATATTCAAACTGGGAATGAATGACAGAAATAATCTGGTGTCAGTCAGTCCCACTTTTCCCATTTCAGAGACTGAGGTGCAAGAAGGTAAAATTTGCTCAGGATCACACATCTCATTTTCCAACACTTAAGTCATACTAAAATAAAATTACAATTTTGATGTTGAATTTGATTAGAAAATTATGATTTTTAAGGGCACAATTCTTAAGACAGAATAAATGCCACACTTAAAGAATTACAGAGTTGGATCTGAAATACGCAAAAGAGGTATGCCCAAAATTTTTGTGCTCACCCCTTTTGGGAGAAAGTGGCTGAAACTATACAATCATTAAAAAATAAATCATTCTTTGAAGGATGCAAAGTTATCCTGATCTTTAAAATGAAATATACCACCATTTCTATATATAATTTAATTTTTCTCTTCAGCAGGGATCAAATGGTATTTTGGTTGATTGCCAGTGAGCAAATGAAGTAGGAAATACATTTTAGGATCCCATTGTGATTTTTTTTTTCTCAGCAGCAAAAAATTAAATAAAACAGACCTTTGTCATGTAATGTTCACTGATCAGGTGAACATAATAAAAACTGGGCTTTAGTTAAATCTAGTGGATTAACTCTTGTTTCATTGGCATTTACAGTCTTTGGGAGTGTTGAACAAGTGTACAAATAATGACATTTTCAGAAATTTAACCATTGAATTTCATGTAAATTCTGCATAAAGTTCAAGACTAATGGTATTGACGTCACAGACTTCAAATTTTAAAAGGCATATAGGAATAGTAATAACATCTCCCAGAAACGTTAAAGACACTTGTATATATATGTAAAATCCATTTTGACTTGATGAAAACAAATTCTAATCTATGAAAATATTACATCAAGTCATATTGCACCTGATGAGGAAATTATACATGAATGATAGTAAATGCTAAAAAACACTTCAGATAAAGACCCAGTAAGTCAAATTAAATGAAGAGTTTCAGAAGTAACATAACCATCTAAAAATGTTAGTTTTTCACACAACTGGTCACACTTATTTTGCTTTACTTAAAATCCCTGGTCTTGTCTGAAGATAATAACATAAAACTCAATTACATAATTCAACTGTCTTTAACTCCCCTTTCTCCAATAGCCATTGCACCTTAGGAGGTTTGTAGCTATTCTATCTTAATTTTTTTTTCTTTCAGCAAATACTAAGTGTGAAAAGCTTCACCAGACGAAAATCATTTCATACAATGAAGCACTGAATCGTTTTTTCATTCAGTTTCTTTAGACTGAAAGCAGCTCAGTTTCCCTATGAATAGTCCACGTATCATTTCATGCCTGGTATCTGCAGCCCACTCTAGATTTATCTTGCTTTCAGCAGGTACTCGGTAGCACTTTCTGGGTTATTTTACAAAACATCCAACATGGTTTAAATTGTTTAAAAGCAATTGGAACTGCTTCCTTTCCTACCCACTGCCTCTTCAAGTGTCCTTAACCTTCATCATCCTTCCCTAAAATGTGTCCCCAACATGCCTATTTACATGGCTCTCAGGCACCGGAGGCTTGCACACCCATCACATACCAGGTCAGTTTCTAACAGTGTGAAGGCTGTTGGAGCAGGGCAGTTTCCTTCCATTGAGAGCTGAGTATGGTCATATTGCTTTTAACACAGTGACCCTTGTATGCAAAGCTTAGACTATCGTCTCATGGTCCCATATGCCTTGGCTCTGATTGATGTAACAACAGTATCTTTCATAGGGTCTGTTCAGCTTGTAGGAGCAAACGATGATACTGTCCTGGGGCACAAAGAAGATGCTGTCCTCAGGCTCAGGGCACTCAGACCTGTCCCAGGCTGAGCACTTGGCATCCAACGCATTATAGGTGAGGGAACTGCCTGAGGGACAGTAGCCATCCAGGTGTCTGGACGGCTCCTCCCGATGCCCGCTCTGGACCCGGCTCTGGCATTCTCCTTCCTCCGCGGGTGTGGGGGTGGTGATGGAGCTGACCATAGGCACCTCGCCCTGCCCTTGGAGGGGGAGCTTCCCCCTGAGGCACACCTTCTTTGCCAGTTCATCTGAGCTCCCCTTGCCCGACTCCAGGTCTGAAGGGGTCCTCAGCAGTTCCACCACCTCCTTGTCCTTGGGTTTCCGGAAGCAGGGCAACTTGCGGACCCATAGCAGCTCATTCTCGGGCCACTTGGTGCATCCCTCAGTTTTCCTGGCCAGGGCAATGGCTGCGATGCCTGGGAGGCAGATGGCTGGCCCTATGGCCAGGAGGGGGATGTTTCCCAGAGTCTCTCCTTTCATCCCAGAGACAGTGAACATGAAGCCAAAGACCAGGAAGACACTCACCAGGGCCACAACCAGCCCAGTCCTCGGGTTAATGTCATCAGGCCGCATCTTTCACTCCATCCAGGTTGCGGACTGCCTGCTAGCCAGGGAGCAATGTTCCTCCCTACTGTCAGAGGAAAACGCACTGGGTTAAAAACAAAACAAAACAAAGCACCCAAGTCCATTTCCCAACCACCAACTATCTCTCTTACTCTTTGTGTCTGACACTCTACTGTCTGTCAGTCTTGGTCTCTGTTTCTCCCTCTATTTCTGTTGCTCTCTCTCTTTCTCTGTTTATCTGTCTCCTTCTTACTATTGCAGCCCCTGCCTCTCTCTCATATAGTCATCCACAGGCTGGGGTCACTGCCGTACCTGAGGTTTCCTGCCGTCTCCCGGGAGCGCGGGGAAAAAACACCAGTTTGAGTCTCCTTAGAAACCTCCACAGCAGCTGTTTCCTCGGCTCTCTCCCTTGTTTCTGGAAGGAAAGCCTGGTTTTCCAACTGACTCTGCATCCAGGAGGTGGGACGTGGGAGCTTGTCTTTCCCAGCAGTGCCCGTCGGTCTCCAGGGCTTTCGGAGCTGAGCGGCGGCGCAGGCCAGCACCCAGCTCTGCGCGCAGAGCGCCGGGTGCTGGAGGGAGGAAGGACTTAGCCTGGGAAAGAGGGAAAGCGGCGCGCGAGTCTGGCCTCGTTACATCACTTTCAGAGCAAGCTCAGAAACAAAGAAGGACGCGCGGGGGCGCGAGGGGGCTAAACCCAGGGGAGAGGCCAGCCGGACAGAAGAGGCTGCCCAGGGTCCAGTCGGGGTGCTTGGAGCAGCCAGAGTTCGTCCCACCGCTGCCCGTGAGGGCTGAGTAAGGCGGCTGGACATGCTCCGTGCCCGGGAGGGTCCGGGGTGCGAGGCTGCCGCGTGCCGGAGACTGGAACTCGGGCCGGTTTGCCCACGGGACAGCCTGGGCTCCGAGTCCGCGGTCCGAGGCCCAGAGGCGCCAGCTGGAGATGCCCCTCGGGGACCTGGATCCTTCTCCAGTTATAGATCTGGGTGACCCGATCCGACCTATGGCAGCTCCCAGAGATTCCCCTACCGCCCGTCTCAGAACGTCGAGGCTCTCAGGGCTCGGAGGGCTGCATTCCTCCCGGGTCCTCCTGCCCGCGACCTTTCTGGGTTCGCGCGCTGGGCAGCAGTGGCGCGCAAAAGCGCTCTAGCAGCGAAGCGGGCTGCGTTGCTGGAGCGCACGGGAAGCGCCCAGACTGAGTTAGTGGTCAGCCGGGTCTTGCTCGAGCCTTGGGGGAGTCACCAGAGTCCTTCCCCCTGGTCTTACAGCTCTGGATCCTGGAGGGGGTGGCCTTGGAGCTCGGATCCTACTCCCACACGGCCGTGGTGCCAGCCACGCCGGCTGGGTGAAAGGAGAAAGGCTCTCCAGCCCCGGCTCCCCATCCCCGGCTCCCCATCCCCGCGCCCAACACCCATCTAACAAGGAGAAGGAGGGGCCTTGACTGGGAGGATCAGGCCGCCCAGCCCGCGAAGCAGCTCCAGCTTTGCGCGATTCTGTCCTTTGCTGACGCTGGTGTGGAGAACCTGTCTCCTCCCCACCACATCAGGGGCTGGATTCCTCTGGCCCCAGGGGCAAGACTGGCTTTGGCTGGGTTCTTCAACAAGACTGCTCATTTAGGGTAGATGGGGAATATTGAGGAACCAGACGTGGAGGGGCAGGGGTGGAAGGGGGAGGGAATGGTACATTCTTTCATGTCAAGGCCCTGCCTTGGTGGAAAGAATTTTGACATCCAGGCCTTCCCCACTTAAACTAGCCATGTGTTCTTGGGCAAGTGACTTAACCTCTCTGAGAATCAGTTGACCCATCTGTAAAATGAGAATATTGTTATCAAATATGTGAAGGAACAAACATAATGAGGACTAAATAAATGTAAAGTTCCTAGTGCAATGCTTGGTACACGGTTCTGGTTCACAAAATGGATGAAATATGTACTTTCATAGTATGTGATCATCAATGTAAGGCACGAGCCGAATCATAAAGAGCCTGTCTGTGGGGCTAAGGACCTTTGACTTTATCCACTAAGCAGTGAAGAATCGTCTTGGTGTTGTTTTAAGCAGGGATCAACATAAAAGTATTCCATGTTTGACAGCAGGTTAGAGGACGGGTTGGAAAGGGTAGATGTGGAAGCAGGAGGACAGTTCAGTAAGCCAGGCAAGACATGGCACGGGCCTGAACGATGCAGGGCTAGTGGGGTGGTCAGAAGAAAGTGAATTTGAAGACTATTTAAGGGTACAATCAAGTGTCTTGCATCAAAGGAAGTGAGATGGCAGTAGGAGTCCAAGGCTGACTCCCAAGTTTCCCACTCTTTCCACTGAGTGGGTCAGGAATCAGACTCAATTTTCCACTCCAGCATCTACTGTGTGTCTCTTGTACTCATGCTCATTAGACAGCTGCTGTACCTTTGGACATAGAATCATTATTTTGGAAGGAAGGAAGGAAGAAAGGAGAAAAGGTAAAGAGCAAACGTGAGATGCCAGCTGTTTGGCCATTTGTATCAGGAAAATAATTGTTTTCCTGGCAGCCCCACTAAATAGATAGACATCTGCTTATATCTCATTGTCTAGAAGGATGTCATAGGGACCACCTCTGTGCAAAGGAACCCGGGAGATCAAGATTTTGTTTTTGGGGGGTTTTTTGGACCAGATTTATTGCCACTTTGAAAAAAAATCAGGGTTTTGTTAGCGAGGAAAAAGAGAACAATGAATCTTGGAGAAGCAACCAGAAGCATGTGCCACAACTATCGAACACACTTACCTTCTTGCAGCCCTCTCTTCCCTTGCCTTTACTAATGTCTTTCTATCCTGATTTCTCTCTTATCTCCCTAGCCACTCATTTGTAGTCTACTCTGTAAACTCCTCTTTATTTTATTAATTTTTATGTTGAACAAAGCCCTTCGATGTTGATATTCTGCTGGCTATGCTGATGACCCCCTATGTTTATCTCTTTAGCCTTGTCCTTTTCCCTCAATTTCAGATTTATAGTATCTAACTGTCTGCTTGATATCTGTCTGTACAGCACACAGACACTTCAAATTCAACACAGCTTAAACTCTGCTCATTAAATTTCCTTCAGACAGGCTCTTTCTCATTTGACTCCCTCATTCTTCCTATTCCCCCAACCGAGAAACTGTGGGATTGTCCTCTATTCCTTTGTCTCTCTAACAAGCTACGTCCAGTAAATCAATCAAATCATCGTAGTCTTACCCCCTAAATTCCCTGATCTTCTCCTCTTCTGTGACCTGAGGTAAATCACTTTACCTCCCTGGGTTTCAATTTCCTGTGAAACAAGGGCTTTGGGCAGAGAGCTAGCTGAGGTGCATTTCAGCTCTACTATTCCGTGGTTCTCCGACAGTCACTTCTGCAGGGCTGAACTGTCGTTAGTGTTGTGCAGGTGCTCTGACAATAGTGCTGGAAACCTAGTTGGAGCCTAAAGAAGCAACATTGCTGAACAGAGACCTCCTCTCACTCGTACAAGCATCTAATTCCATTTGACTTTTAAGCCAGGCAGTTCATCTACTTAGGCATTAGATAAGACCCATGCATAAAACCGCAGGAAACTTCAATTACTGTTTAATTATAAGCCTCATTCTCAAAGCAGTTCCTTCTTAGAGGTAATTTCAGATGGTCTTTGAACAGCAGGTATACTTGCGCAAGTCAGCAGCAAAAGTGGGTGGAGGTGGGAGACATCACTCAGGGTTATAATATTCAGGGACAGAAAAGGCATCCTCAGTATTTAATTTCTTGCCTGTACAGGCTGATTGCACTAGGATTTTAAAACCTTAAGCAGTTCTCGCAATGCTGTAAGCATATACAGCCACGTACAAAAGCTTTTCATCTGAAGAAAAGGGAAATTCAGGTTGTAATGAGGCTTTGTATGTATGTAGGTGTTTGAGAAGGAAATGCAGAACCTTTTATTTCTGAAATTATTTAAATCATGGGACGCTAGAATTTGAAGATACCTTATAGAATATCTACTCTAACTCCCTTAATCATACAGATGAAATCCAGAAGGGTTGCAATCATTCAGTACTACTTGAGTATATATTATGTGCTTGGCACTGTGCTAGGTGCTGGAGATACAACTCAGTAAGACATGGTCACTCACATTCACAGAGCAAGATATGTATATTAGTTAGGATAGGATAGATTATGCTGTGGCAACAAAAGATTTCAAGATCTCAAAGGCTGTATGCTCATCCTACTTGTCTCTCATGGATCAGCTGCAGCCTTGCTCCATGTTGTCTTCACTTTGGGATTCAGGCTGCAGGGCAGCTTCCAGTTGGGACATTGCCAGTCCATTGAATCCAGGCACCAGAGACCCTGCACTGAGCCTTCACTTTAGTAGCTTCTCTCTGGCTCCCCTGGCTGTGCCCCCTCTCTCTAGGCCAAAGAATCTGCTGAGGTAATGCCCCACTTGGAGACCTTACCCCCCTTTCTAGGCCATGTGATGGGTACCTGGGACCTTAAAATTCCCCACCCAAACAGCCCCATACCAGCTTCCAGGGCTTGTGTACAGCTCTTTGCTTGGTCCATCCTCCCAAGGGTTGACCATACTACAGGTGTGCACACTCCTAGGCCTGTGGGACAGTCAGGGGGCCACTATGATTTTGAGTACAGATAAAACTCAGGCATGCAAGATGGGCTGTGTATTCCAGCCTCTTCATGGTTCAGAACAGAACCAGAGGAGGGAAAAGAAAAGACAGCATTCATTTTATTCTTGCGTGGGGCCTCACACATGTTAGAGACAGGCCTGGGTGGAGGGTCTGGGGAAAGGAGAGAGAAGTCCCAACTCATATTTTAAAGAGCTCTGTCTAGCTGTTGTGTAGAAAATAGATTTAAGGTGGGTTGAGGGCAGAAGCAGGGAGGCCAGTTGGGAGACTATTGCAATTATCTAGGTGAGAGTTGATGGTGGCTTATGGATGTGGCTAGAAGTGGTCAGATTCTGATGTATTTTAATGCAAAGCTGATAGTATTTGCTAATATATTTGGGATGTGAGGCAATTGTGTAATCAAGGATGATTCTAGATTTGGAATTTGAGGTGGGAAATCAGGAACTTGATTTTGGACATATTCATTTGATATATCAAAGTGAAGATGGTGATAGAGTTGATGTACAAGTCTGGCGTTTCGGGAAGAAGTCTGGGCTAGAGATATAAATTTGGTAGCTGTTGGGATATGGTTAGCATTTCGAGCCCTGGGACTAATGAGATCACTTAGGGAGCAGGCATCAATAGATTAGAGAAGTTTGAGTACTAAGTATGTACTAAGGAACATCAACATTTTGAGGCTGGGGAGATGAGGAGGAACCAGAACAAGAAACTATGAAGGAGTGGCCAGCAAGGTGAGAAAGTAAAGAGATGTCTAAGGAACCAAAAGAAGAAAGCATATCAGGGGGGGTGTAGCGATTGCATCAATTCTGTTGATAAGTCAAGTATGAAAAGGACTAAAAAGTGAGCACTGGACTTAGCAACATGGAGGTCACTGGTCACCTTTACAAGAGCAGTTCTGGTAGAGTGGGTGGAGGTGAAGTCTTGATTGAAATGAGTCCACAAGAGAAAAGGAGAAGAGGAACTGGAGGCAGAGAGTGAAGATAACTCAAATGGTTTTATTGTTAAGGAGAACAGAGAAATGAGATGATAGCCAGATGTGGAGGTGTGGGGTCAAGAGAGAAAACTTTTTTAAAAATGGGAGCTCTCTTAGCACTTTGCCTGTAGAAATGTAAGATTTGTAAATTTAAATGACAATTCTATACCATTTTTTATCCATTAAATTTGTAAATAAAAAAAATAATGCTGGGGCTTCCCTGGTGGTGCAGTGGTTAAGAATCCACCTGCCAGTGCAGGGGACACAGGTGCGAGCCCTGGTCCGGGAAGATTCCGCATGCCGCAGAGCAACTAAGCCCATGTGCCACAACTACCGAGCCTGTGCTCTAGAGCCTGCGAGCCACAACTACTGAACCCACGTGCCACAACTACTGAAGCCCGCGTGCCTAGAGCCCGTGCTCCTCGACAAGAGAAGCCACCGCAATGAGAAGGCCGCGCACCGCAACCAAGAGTAGCCCCCGCTTGCTGCAAATAGAGAAAGCCCTCGTGCAGCAACAAAGACCCAGCACAGCCAAAAATAAATAAATAAATAAATTTATTAAAAAAAAAAAATAATGCCAACACTGGGAGGTGGTGCTCTGAGATGAGCACTTGCATATACTGGTGGTGGGAATATATCAGTACTGACTCTTGTGTGGAAGAAAGCTGTCCAGATATCTCAAGAACTTTGAAGAAGTTCATACCTCTTACATGACCATTATATTGAAACATGTCAGAAGTAGGTATGTATTGATGGAAAAAACAGACCCAGGCACCCTCTGAGTAAATTAATCAGCATTTACTGATGTCAAGGTATAGAAGGAAGTCCCCACAGCTTCACCAACAGGCACACAGTTGGGGATGGTAATGTCTGAGTAAGGGAAGGTCACATCTAAGCCTTTTGGAAACAAAAGTGTTTCTGTCTAGGTTCACCATGTATTCATAAGGCTTATTTTCATGAGGCAGATCCAGGCCTGCTCATAGTCTGGCCTCATGTCTGCTGAGACCAACCAGCTGATTATAAGAACAGGCCCAGTTCATGAGGCATAAACAAAATCCTCATTATCATCAGACTCTCCAGACCTGCACAATAGTTTCTTGAACTCAGTGCTATGGAAACAGAATCAGGGCCATTTTGTGAAAGTCTCCAAAAGTCAAACAAATTAAGACCTTAGACCTGCTGTTGCTGCACTGTCCAATATCATAGCCATTAGCAGAGGAGGCTATTTACATTTAAATTAGTTAAATTGCAATAAAATTAAAAAGTCAGTTTCTCAGATGTACTACCCACATTTCCAGTGCTCAGTAGTCAGATGTGGTGATTGGCCACCACACTGGACAGTGCAGATATAAACATTTCACCATCATAACATTCTATTGGATGGTGCTGAGCTGTTGGACTTAATCATGATCCAGTTGACTCAGGCAGTACGATTCTAGCAATCTTTCTTGTGGGAATAATCAGTGGCACAAAAAATATTTATGTGCAAAAAAAATTTACTATGCCCTAGTAGTAATACACTGGAAAACATTGAAATAGCCAATAACAGAGGAAAGGCTATTACAGTATGTTGCATCCACTGGAGGGAATATGCACGGTCAGCTGAGGAAATATTATATATCCACAAAATTATATTTTGGAGATTTTTAATGATCCATGAAAATGGGCTCAATATAATGCTAATGAAAACAAACCTAAGAATCAAAATTCTATTAAAATAACTTGAAAAAATGTTATATTAAATAGGACCCTGATTACTAAAAAAAAAAAAAAAAAAAGTTAGAATAGAAAAAAGACCAAAATGAAATACTCTCAGATTATTAGCAGTGGTTATTTCGAGGTGGTGGAACATTAAATAAATTGTTATTATTTTCTTTATATTTTTATGAATTTTCAAAATTTCTACTCTTATAGTAAGAAAAAGGTTTTTTTTTAATGAAAGAATAATCTCTTGCACATATTAAGCACTCAGTAAATGGTAGTTGAATGAATGATACATGAAGACTTGAAAGACTGAATGAACAAATTCAAATTTTCTCAGCTTTATATTTTCCCTGAGTTCGTCCTGCCCCTTTTTCTCATTCTGGCACTTCCTCACAGGAGAGAAAAGGATATGGACGAATTGAGAAAAGATGAAAACTGAAGGACAGCAAGTAGATTTTCATGTTGGATTGGAGTTAAATCTTATGGTTCTTCCCAAATTTATGTTAATCACTTTTGAGATTTCTTATAACCCTGTTTTCAACCTAGAAAATAATAAATATATTGTCTTCCCCCTTTCTGATTTAAACATGATTGTTTTTGTTTTTGTTTTTGTTTTTGTTTTTGCGGTACGCGGGGCCTCTCACCATTGTGGTCTCTCCCGTCGCGGAGTACAGGCTCCGGACGCGCAGGCTCAGCGGCCATGGCTCACGGGCCCAGCCGCTCCCGCGGCATGTGGGATCCTCCCGGACTGGGAGCACGAACCCGTGTCTCCTGCATCGGCAGGCGGACTCTCAACCACTGTGCCACCAGGGAAGCCCTAAACATGATTGTTTTGATGCACCTGGTTAGAGGTTTGATATTTTTTTCTTCTTGGCTATGATTCTGACTCATTTATTTAACAAACGTTGTATTGAGAAGCTCCTACTTATCTGGTTGTGTTCATACTTCCTCTGTACCTCCTCCCATCTTCTCTAGCTCTTGGGAGGTAACTCTGATCTTTTTTTTTTAATTTAATTTTATTTATTTATTTTCGGCTATGCTGGGTCTTCGTTGCTGCCCTCAGGCTTTCTCTAGTTGCGACGAGCGGGGGCTACTCTTCATTGCGGTGCGCAGGCTTCTCATTGAGGTGGCTTCTCTTGTTGCGGAGCATGGGCTTTAGGCATGCGGGCTTCAGTAGTTGTGGCATGTGGGCTCAGTAGTTGTGGCTCGTGGGCTCTAGAGTGCAGGCTCAGTAGTTGTGGCGCACGGGCCCAGCTGCTCCGTGGCATGTGGGATCCTCCCAGACCAGGGCTCGAACCCGCGTCCCCAGCATTGGCAGGTGGATTCCTAACCATTGTGCCACCAGGGAAGCCCAGTAACTCTGATCTTTACTAAAGAATACATTTACAGCTCTAACTTTTCTTATTTCACTTGGGGCCTCCAGAGGTGTAAAGTAGCTTCAGTTGTTTTTCCAGTGCTGAATTAACAGAGTTTTTAAAACTCTTGCGGCTCATTAGAGTTCATTAGGTTGTGCAGAAAAGGAAGCCTAGAATTTTCACAAAGGAATCCTAGAATTTTCACAAATTGTTTTGCAAGTTAAAGAATAAAGCTAGTACAAGTGACAGTGTTAGATTGATGGTTCCAAAGATGAAAACCTTTTAGGTATCTGAGTGGTTCCAGCCAAACATCCATTTGCTCTCCAGGGCTGAGCTTATTCAATAGCTTAGATCTTTCTGCATGTTGTCTTTCCTTTGATTCTGTACAGGATCTTTGGTAAGGGAATAAAGAAAGGATGAGAAAATGGACTGTTAGGAATCATGAAGAGTTGGAAGTAGAGAATTCTGATGTGGTTTGCTCCCCAAATTGAAGGTTGATCTGGTTTTCTCATTCTTGTCCTTAGATTAAACAGTGCACTGATATGTCCAACCTTAAAATTTTTTATTAAAGTATAGTTGATTTACAATACTATATTGGTTTCAGGTGTACAATATAGTGATTCAATATTTTTACAGATTATACTCCATTTAAAGTTATAAAATATTGGCTATGTTCCCTGTGCTGTACAGTATACCCTTGTAACTTATTTATTTTATACATAGTAATTTGTACCTCCTAATCCCCTGCTCCTATTTTACCCCCCCACCCCCGCAGTCTCTCTTCCCACTGGCAACTGCTGATTTGTTCTCTATAGCTGTGAATCTGTTTCTGTTTTGCTATATTTATTCATTTGTTTTACTTTTTAGATTCCACAGATAAGTGATAACATACTACTGTATGTTCTCTGTCTGGTTTATTTCATTATTTCATAGTGCCTTCCAGTTTCATCCATATTGTCACAAATGGCAGGATATCCTTCTTTCTCATGGCTGAATAATATTCTACTGTATATATGTACTACATTTTCTTTATCCATTTACCCATCAGTGGACACTTAGGTTGCTCCCATATCTTGGCTATTGTAAATAATGCTGCCATGAATATAGGGATGCATATATATTTTTGAATTAGTGTTTTTGTTTTCTTCAGATATATACCCAGGAGTAGAATTACTGCATCATATGGAAGTTCCATTTTCAGTTTTTTTAGAAAGTTCCATACTGTTTTCCATAATGGCTGCACCAGTTTGCATTCCCACCAACAATGTACTAGGGTTCTCTTTTCTCCTCATCCTCACCAACATTTATTATTTGTGGTCTTTTTGATGATAGCCATTCTGACAGGTGAGAGGTGATACCTCATTGTGGTTTTGATTTGTATTTCTCTAATTATTAGTGATGAGCATCTTTTCATGTTTCTTTTGGCTATCTGTATGTCTTCTTTGGAAAAATGTCTATTCTCGTCTTCTGCCCATTTTTTAATCAGGTCTTTTATTGTTATGATATTGAGTTGTACGAGCTGCTTGTATATTTTGGGTATTAACCCCTTATCAGACATATCATTTGCAAATATTTTCTTCTATTCCGTAGGTTGTCTTTTCGTTTTGTCAATGTTTTCCTTTGCTGTGCAAAAGCTTTTAAGTTTAATTAGGTCCCATTTGTTTATTTTTGCCTTTGTTTCCTTTGCCTGAGAAGACTGATCCAAAAAAATATCGCTACAACTTATGTCAAAGAGTGTTCTGCCTGTTTTCTTCTAGGAGTTTTATGGTTTCCAGTCTTACATTTAAGTTTTTAATCCATTTTGGGTTTATTTTTGTGTATGGTGTGATAAAATGTTATTATTTTATTCTTTTACATGTAGCTATACAGTTTTCCCAGCACCACTTATTGAAGAGACTGTTTTTTCCCCATTGTATATAGTGGGGAATACATACAATGGGGAATATAAGACTGTTTTTTCCTTCTTGCCTCCTTTGTCATGGGTTAATTGACCATGTGTGCATGGGTTTATTTCTGGGCTTTCTATTCTATTCCATTGATCTGTGTGTCTGTTTTTGTGCCAGTATCATACTGTTTTGATGACTGTAGCTTTGTAGTATAGTCTGAAGTCAAGGCACATGATACTTTTAGCTTTGTTTTTTTTTTTCTCAAGATTGCTTTGGCTATTCAGGGTCTTTAACCTTTTGATAATATATATGTTTATGAAAACCCAAACATAGACCACCAAATCATTTCACTATTTTATTCAACAGGCATTAAAAGAGTTCCTTTAGAAGATTTATATATAGGGATGTTGATCACAACAGTAATTTTAATATTAAAAAATATGGAATGGTTATATAAATTATGTTATATCAAAACTCTGGGATATTATATAATCATAATAAATGAAGTTGCAGGTTGGATCGGAATGACAGACCAAACACACATACTTCTCCTCCCTCAGGCTCCCAAAATCTAGAAATGGGATTTGAGATTTGTGTGAGTCTGTATTTGGAGATTAATTACATCACAGTCCTGGGAAACAGGAAAAAAACTATCAACAGAACAGAAATCTCTGAAAGAAAGTTAATGAAATTTAATTGATAATGAAATGCATATAATCTAACTAGAGTTGCCAAAAAACCCTGATAATGCTGTACCTCAATATACTATAAGGGCTACATGGGCCTGAGAGTGATGGTTTCCCCAAGACTTTGGAAGTAAGGTTACCATTTGAGTGGTAAAAAATTTCGTACATAATGAAAGAGTGTCCGGCTATGGGATGGAACCAAGAGCTTGTTCAAATAATTGTGTCTGAAGAGTTTTGGAAACACTAAAGATCATAATTAGGGCAGTTTGGATATATTTTTAGAGAAAAAATACTAATCCCATCATATTTTATCATATAGGCTCAGAGTGTGTAACTAGAGAGGGATATTCACCACCAACCAAAGAAAAGAGAGAACCAATGAGTCAGACATTTGCTGTGTTTATCCAGCACTGTTCAGAGGAAAGATGGGGGCTGTAGGGAAGTGGTGGCTTATTAGGTTTCAGAATATCCTTCATCTAAAATCTTTTAAGATCTTCTATTTCTCTCTCATCAAACATTCTGATGATAATTTTGGCTTCTCAGACATTCTGGTACTGTGAAGACTATG
Organism: Tursiops truncatus; assembly: GCF_011762595.2. Lineage (NCBI taxonomy): Eukaryota > Metazoa > Chordata > Mammalia > Artiodactyla > Delphinidae > Tursiops > Tursiops truncatus. The sequence continues at coordinate 36,019,636 of NC_047039.1, forward strand.
ACCATCATGGCTGACAAAAATCTTCCTTCTTTCCTCCTTCCCTCTCTCCCTCCCTCTCTTCCTTCCTTCCTTCCTTCTTTCCTTTTCCTCCCCCCAATACTTCCTTCCCTTTTCCTTTAAAAAAATAGCTTTATTGAGATACAATTCACATTCCATGCAATTCATCCATTTAAGCTAAACAATTCAAAGACTTTTAGTGTATTTATAGAGTTGTACAACCTTCACTACAGTCTGATTCTAGAACATTTCTATCACCCTAAAAAGCAACCAGGTGCCCATTTATAGTCACTCCTCATTCCCATCCCTGGTCCTAGCTGTTCCTAGGCAACCACTAATCTACTTTCTTTCTCTATAGATTTGCCTTTTCTGAATATTTTTTACAAATGGAATCATACCATATGTGTTCTTTTGTGTCTGGCTTCTTTCACTGGGCATAATGTTTTTGAGATTCATCCATGTTTTAGCATGTATTAGTATTTTGTTCCTTTTTATTGCCAAATAATATTCCATTGTATGGTTATATACCACATTTTGTTTACCCATGTATCAGTTGATGGACATTTGAGTTATTTCAACTTTTTGGCCATCATGAATAATGCCATTATGGACATTTACGTACATGTTTTCACGTGCACATATTCTTTGTTTCTCTTGGGTAGATACTTAGGAGTAGAATTGTTGGGTCACATGATAACTCTAACTTTGTAAAGAGCTGTCAAACTATTTTCCAAAGTAGTTGCCTCCCTTCATTTTTATACTTCTCATATTGAATTATTTTAAAATAAACTATAAACCTATGCCACTTAGCCAAAAAAAGCATTAGCCCACCTAAAAATTATCAATTTATTATCATCACTAATTCAAATTTCCACTATAATCTTTCCATAGACATGAGTAGACATTAGTCACTGGAAAGTAACTTCTCCCTTTGTAAATCAGTAAAGTGGCTTCCTGATTTACATACAGCCTCCTGTGAGTTTTGTTAGCATGAGTGAGTGAACTTTCCTGACCAAGTTGCTGAATAAGTTGACTGGCTGCTTGCTTGAGTCTTGGGCAGCCTGGCTTTAGAAGATGAGCTGGGACAGTCTGATTCTTCTCCTGTAAATTCGGAGTGGAGACACTGAGAAGGCAAGTGTGTCAGCTTCAGGGAGCCAAGCTGAATAGTGAGACAAACTTAGGGAATGAGGCCACCATATCAGACCGTGAGTGAGAAGGGGAAGCCAGGGGACAATGAGGGAAGCACTGAGAGAAGTTGAGATGAGAGAACACTCAGACCTTGAGAGAAAGGAGAATCTCAATCCCTGGTGGTTCTGTTTCTGAGTCACAGTGTTAGAGAGGAAGGTCTTTTCCCTACTCCTGGTTTCCACAATGAGGGATTTTTCCTAGTACAATATTGGCCTGTCTTCCCTCTAGGGAGTGGAGTTACTCATCACCTGCTGAATTTAGGAAGATAACTGAGCATGCTTGGCTTGTTCTTCCTCCTGGGAGTGAGCTGCCCATAAGGAACAGGATTCAGCTCTCACCCTTCACAAGGAAAGCGTGTTCTACTGGTCTAGTGTAATTGGAGTGGGGTGGTGCTACAGACTAAATGTCTGTGTCCCCTCCAAATTCAAATGTTGAAACCTAACCCCCAATATGATGGTTAGTAGGAGGTATTAGGAGGGGCATTTGGGAGGTGATTAGATCATGAGAGTTGAACTCTCATGAATGGGATTAGTGCCCTTATAAAAAAAAAAAGGCCCCAAAGAGCTCCCCCACCCTTTCCACTGTATGAGAATACAGTGAAAAGATAGCCATATGTGAACTTGGAAGTGGCTCCTTACCAGACAGCGAATCAGCCAGCACCTTGATCTTCGACTTCCAGGCCTCCAGAACTGTAAGAAATAAATTTCTGTTGTTTATAAGCCTCACAGCCTATGGTATTCTGTCATAGCAGCCTGAATGGACTAAGACAGGTGGGTAAGTGATCTGAATTCTGTCGTTGGAATTAGCAAGCATGCTTATTTAATAGACTAAAAGCCACAAACTCCAATCTGGTCTCCGTCAGTAATAAAGGCTGCATTTTGGCCTCCATAGACCACTGCTTTGCTTTATTTCTCAATTTCTTCAGCACTGTGTTGGAAAGAGGGGTGCCATTTATTAAGTGCCCCTTAAAGATGCCAATATATAGATTCTCATGAAGGACAGCAGTACTTCCTGCCCCTCAGATTGTTGAGATTTCCCAATATGCTTTCAGTAATGCCCCCTTGTTTGGAGTTAGCGTGAGTGGTTTCTTTCCTCCTTGAAATCCAAGGGGTCTTGGGTAGGATAGGCATTTCTCTGAAAGTGATGCCCCAAAGATACACTGGCAATTGATTTAAATTTTTATTACCAATTTGGAAGAGATGATAGAGGTGGACAATGGGAGCACTAGTCTAATTTTTACATTAGTTTTTGTTGAAGTATCGTATACATAGAGAAATGAGCACAAATAATGAGTGTACATCTGAATGAATTTTCGCAAAGAGAACATGCACATTTAACCAGCACCCACATCAGGAAGGAGAACATTTTAGCACCCCATTTATCCCATGTGTTACTACTCCTCCCCTCCCCCCCAAAGGAACCATTATCTTGACTTTTAGCAGCATGGATTACTTCTGCCTGTTATTGAACTTTATATAAACTTTATATAAATGAAGAGCCAGGACAAGGGTGAGGCAAGTGAGGCACTAGCCTCAGGTGTAAAATTCAAAGGAGTACCCCAAAGCCCTCAATAATCAAGATAATCAAGATAAATAATATTTTCATGCAATATTTTAAAAACTCAAAATTAATTTTAAAAATCTCCTTCTCTTTCTCCTTCTTTTCTCTGTTTTCAGCACACCATTGGCAAGTCAATCATTTATGCTGTATAAATTCCTCTTAAAAAGACATGTGGGGATTTAATCTGAGGGCCCAGGGTTCAAGTTGCCCTGTCCAGTCGCCCAAAAAAAAAAAAAAAAGCTTTGTTTTCACTGCAAAAAACTCATTATTTTTGTTCTGGCATTGACTACGGTGTGGACTGTCTGAGAACATATGAGACCCAAATCCTGCTCTCAGCTCACATGGAGTCCTTCTGTGTCTCAGGTTTTCTTTGCCTTGGCCATTACACAAGGAATGGTCCATCTCCATCAGCACGGATATACCATAGAAGGCTAAAATCTACTGTAATTGATGGTCACTGGGTTTGTAAATTTCAGTAAAGGGAAAAGCATCATATTGGGTTGGCCAAACACCATAAGATGTTATGGAAAAACCCGAATGAAATTTTTGGCCAACCACTACTTTTCTAGCTACAGGATGTATTTCATTCAAGAATCACTTTTTAGACATGGTCTATTCAATTCACAATAGCTATCATTTTATGGAACCATTCCTATATGCTCGTGTCCTTACTGAGAGTCTGCTGATTCAAATGTTAATCTCATCTAAAAAATACCTTCACAGAAACATCTAGAATAATGTTTGACCAAATATCTGGATACCATGGCCTAGCCAAGTTGACATATAAAATTAATCATCACAATCAGTTTTACTGATTTTTCCTTTTGCCTTATGCTCCTATATTGCTTGGCATGGTACTGCTTACAGTTAGTACTCTTTGGTCTGGCATTTTTGGCTCAATGTTATGTTTGTGAAATTCATATGTGTTATGGCATATAACAATAGTTCCTTCATTCTCATTGTATCAGTTACAACAATTTCTTTATCCATTCTACAGTTGATGGTTTTATAGGTTGCTTCCAACTTTGGACTATTTAGAATAGTGTTGTTTTCTACATTTCTATTGTATATATGTTTAGGGGAGGAATTGCTGTGTCATTGCTATACATCTCTTCAGCCTTATTAGATATGGTCACTTTCCCAAAGCAATTATGCAGTTGACACTCTCACCAGTAGTGTATAGGCATTCCACTTGTGCCGCATCCTTGCCAATACTTGGTATTATCAGTGTTCTAAATTTTAGCCATTCAGTTTACCAGTTAATATTTGTATAAACTGTGAAGGAAACTTGGTTGGGATCCTTGATATTGAAAGATGTTGTTTCTTTCCATGCAGGCATCTGCTCAGCCTCTTGTTATAATGAACCCCATTCCTCTAACTTGTTTGAATTCTATGTCCTAGCCTTATCCTAATATATTGTGGTTGTCACCTGAAAGGATAGTCATTCATTTAGTGCTTATTTACTAACCCGCCACTATGCCCCATGGTGCCACTATCAGAAGCAAAGCACTGGGCTAATAGATTGTGTGTAGCACCTTGGTCATCAAGACAAGTGGTTTCTGAGACTTCCCTGGTGGTCCAGTAGTTAAGACTCTGTGCTCCCATGCAGGGGGCCCAAGATTGGTCCCTGGTGGTCCAGTAGTTAAGACTCGGTGCTCCCATGCAGGGGGCCCAAGTTTGGTCCCTGGTCAGGGAACTAGATCCCACATGCCGCAACTAAGAGCCCATGTGCCACAACTAAGACCCAGTGCAGCCAAATAAATACATAAATATATTTTTTTAAAAAGACAGGTTGCTTCCAAATTCTTTCATTGTCCTCGCCATACTAATATATTATGTATTTCTAAAACATACATGAAATAGAAGACAAAAAATACAATAAAGATAACATAGACAATGTTTTAAAATGTCTCGCTTATTGTGATGGCTTCCTCCTATCATAGACAGAGGCATAATATAGATTTCAGCATTTATTATAGTGGTTGTAAATCCGTATTTCAGGTAGTATTGATAATTTCTGAATTTTGAAGCTGACCTCTTGCCAGATCTGATTAGCTCATCGTTGTTTTTACCTCCTAGTGTGGCTGACAAAGAGCTTGTACCAGGAGTAGAAGTGTCAGCTCTGTAATTTTCTTATTCACTTGTGCTTACGTTAGTATTATCTTCAGTGTAAGGTTTCTTTGCAGGAATCCTTTTTAGCCTCTGGTCCATTTTGTGAGGTTAGTTTAATTTAAATTATATAATAGACCCCATATATCCATTTACCTGGGCACACACACACTGCAACATGTTAGAATAAAGAGCAAGTGGACAAAAAAAAAAAGAGTGGAACTTCCCATTCTCCCTTCAGGCTACCTCACACTTGTGCCTGACACATGACCCTCTGAGGGGGGCCCTGGTGTCAGTCCATTTTTTAACATTAGCAAAGTTTGGGCTCCAATTATTAGAGATAAGTATGAACACAGTCCCAGGGTTTTCTTCTCGTATATCAGTTATTTTCTGGGGCTCACCCTGGGGTATGTGAATCCCGCTCTGTAGACCCCTGACCCAGAGTACAAGGCCGAACAGCCTCTTCCTCTGTTCTTTGCAGCTTGAGGACACCACCAAACACTGAAGAAAATAGCAGGACCTGAAAAAAGCAAGCAAACAAACCTAGACTGTTAAATTAAATTGATTTTCTAGCAGCAAAAATTTCACTAAAATTTTAGACTTTCTCCCTAAGAAAAGTCCCTTCCCATTCCTGCAATGGATTATATTTTCCTTTCTCATGGTCAACTGAACGCTCTACTTCCATTTCACAAGGACACCAGGTACCTACTATGTACTGGGTATTGTGTCAGGTGCTAGGTCTTATCTCCCAGAGACTGTTAGGTGGGGTGAAAGGAATCCTGGCTTAGGAATCAGAAAATGTGGATTCTTGTCCTGATATTCAACACTTAGCTCTGTGGTTCACAGGCTAGGTGACCTTGGCCCAGTCACTTTGTATTTTACCCTATTTCATCTCTGTGTCTTATTTTGGTGTCTGGCTCTGATGATGGAGAGAGATATCGGTCCCTTAGACAGAGGTCTTCTGCACTTTATAATACCTTATTTCTAAAAATCAATTTTTATTGCAAACTCTTTATGCACCAGACACAAGTACTTACAGTTCTGGCATAGCATTTACCACCATGTATGATAACTTGTCTCTTTACACACTGTACACACTGAGTTTCTCAGGTGCAGGGAGCTTCATTCATTTGTAAGTTGTGGGACCTGGCACACTGTGGGGTCCAGAGGAAGAAAGCACTCAACACATGTTTGTTGAAAGAGTGAATGAGTCTCATGGGTAGGTGGGGATCCTAGCAGACACTGCTGGTGGCTTGGCTAACCCTTTGGGCCTTTACCTCCCCAGGCTGCTTGCTGAAGACACCTGTGATTCTGAGGTCTCCTTCTGGCCGCAGGAGAACACTGGCTGCTAGGGCATGGAAAGCTGGAAGTGCTGGAGAGTTAATGCCTCCAAAGCAGCCCTCCATAGAGGATGCCTGGGGAGTTGGTAGATAAACCTCAGCTTCTTCAGCCCCCGGTTAGAATAACCAAAGTTTCTATACTGTCTGAGTCTCCTGGGGGATTGAGCTCCACTTTCCCACAGTGGTAACAGCTTGATTCCACACTCTCTATTGGCTTCTTCCCCCTCCTGTCTCACTTCCTCACTCTCTTTCTGTGATTTCTAGGATCACCTCCTAAACAAACTATATGCACTTAACTCCCTGCCTCAGGGTTTGCTTCCTGGGAAACTCAAACCTTGACTACGTTGAAGGATTGTTGTGATAATCAAATGAAAAACACATGTAAAAGGCTTTGCGGTCTCAAAATGAGTTGTTCTCAAGAGGAGTGTGGTAGGTTGAATAGTGGCCATCAAATGTATCCATGTCCTAATCCCTGAACCTGTGAATGTTTCCTTATATGGCAAAAAGGGCTTTACGGATGTGATATTAAACTAAGGATCATGAGGTGGGAGATTATCTTGGATTATCCTGGTAGGCTTTCACTGTAATCACAAGACTCATTAAAGAGGGAACCAGAGGGAGATGTGACACAGAATCAGGAAGCAATGTGACAACTGAAGAAAGATGCTACACTTTGAAGTTGGAGGAAGGGGCCATGAGCCAAGGTGGCTTGGGGGATCTTAGTTCCCTGACCTTGAATCCAACCTGGGTCCAGGGCAGTGGAAGCGTGGAGTTCTAACTGCTGGATCACCAGGAAATTCCCTGGAATGAAGCTTTAGAAGCTGGAAAGGCAAGAAAATGGATTCTTCCCTAAGAGCATTGCCCTGCCAACACCTAGATTTTGGCCCATTGAAATTGATTTTGGACTTCCTATTCCATAACTTTAAGAGAATAAAGGTGTGCTGTTTTAAGCCACTAAGCAGCCATAGGAAACTAATACGAGGAGGGTCCTGCTCATTGCCCCTAACCCACTCCAGCAGGTGGTACTGAGGGTGAAGCGGTAGCAGTGGTTCCCAATGGCCCCCAAAGAATCCTGCTTACTCATCAACCTGTTGCCCTCAAATGAAGTAAGACCAGTGTGTGCTGTCTGCACGCCCTTGGAGGCTAGTCCTTCAGCACAGGCTTGTGAAGAATTTCCACTGTTTTTCAAGGACAAGCAAAAGAAAGAGTAAGTTTTTTTTTTTTAATGGGCCAAAGAAAAAGCACTAAAATGAAACCATAAATATGCATTGAGAAAGCTGAGTAGAGGAAGTCCAAAGGCTAGCCCCAGTTCTCTGCTGCTTTAACCATCAGTTGTGTTCCTCTTCGTGTCAGGACTTATATCCCCAAACCAGCAGTGCGATCTTTATTGCTGTGAGCTGTGTGTCTTCCTTTCATTTTCAGCCCCAACCATGTGGAGAGTTCCTATGAAACGTACGTGTATGAGTACATCTTTCTTCCCTTTAGGATTCACGATATGTGGGGAAGCACTACTTCATCCTTCTTATTCATTGTCCAAAGCTGGACATTTTCAAGACTTAATGTTTTTGAGATAATCAGAGCAATTTGAATATGTATTGACATCAAATAATTGTTAATTTTGGTAGGTGTAATAGGCATTATGGTTATGAAAGAAGATATCCATAGTTTTTAGAACTATGTAGGGGATGAAATGATGTAATAGAAAGGAAGAAAGGAGAAAGGTAAGGAAGAAGGAAAGGAAAGAGAGACAGAGACAGACAGAAAGCAGCAAACAAATCAAGTATAGCAAAGTCTTGGTAGTTGTTAAATGTAGGTAATGAGTGTATGGATGTTCATTGTATTATTTTATGTGTTTGAAAATATTTTATAAGCTTTTCTGGAAAAATTAAATGGCTAAAAAGAGTCTTTTAAAAAAACTTTCAGTGAGAGGCAGCTGCAGAAAATGATTATGAGCACAGGCTCTGGAGTTGGCTGGGTTCCAGTCTGGGCTCCTATACTTTCTAGCTGTGTGACCTTGGGCATGTTACTCAACCTCTCTTTTCTCAGTTTCCTTATAGGTAAAATGAATATAATAGTACCCACCTCAAAGGATCATTGAAAAGAATCAACAAGAGAATACTCCTGAAGCAGCGGGAACAGTGTCTAGTGCAGGGTACTATAAGGTTTATTATCATTTTTAGTATTGTCTTTTTTACTAGGACAGTGATTCTCAAACTGGGGGCATTTGTGACCTCCCCCCCAGGAGATATTTGGAAATATATAGAGACACTTTTGGTTGTCACAACCAGGGGTGCTACTATCTTCTGGTGGGTGAGGCCAGGGATCCTGTTAAATGTCCCGTGCCACGTAGGACAGCCTCTCACAACAAAGCATTATCTGGACCAAAATGTCAATAGTGCCGAGGTTGAGAAACCCTGTGCTACTATTATAAGGACATTGTAAAAATATTAGAAAATACAAATAAGCAAAATAAAGAATAATAATATCCCATAATTTCACCATGCAGAAATAGTCACTATCCAAAACTGGAAATTTACAAAAAGAAAATGACATCTTCATCAAAATGAAGATGCATAATAATGAAAAAGTCTCTTTATCTCACTGCTTCCAGTAGTGGCCTGTCCTCATTTCTTCAAAACTGTCACAACTTACAGAAAGTTGTCCAACCTCTTCAGACTTTTGGTTAATGTACCATTTGGCAATTGACTGTGCTATAAGCTTCTTTTGGAATGAGGCTGAGTGAAATGTAAGGAAACTATTTGAAGTCATTAATCAACCACCTCAGAAATCTTGTGGGAACTTTTTCTGACATCACTTTTTGGGGGAGAAATTTAGCAGGTTATATCAAAAGCCATTTAAAAGTCCATAGTCTTTGACTTGGCAATTCCATTTCTAAGAATTTATCCTATAGAAATAATCAAATGAGTGTGCAAAGGTGTTTGTACAGTTGGTCGCTACTGTATTGTTTTTAATTGTGAAAAATTGGAAGGACCCTAAATTGGAAACAACAAAAGGAGATTGGCCAATAAGACTCTAGTACATCTAGGGACTTCCCTGGTGGTCCAGTGGTTAAGACTGCACACTCCCAATGCAGGGGGCCTGGGTTCCATCCCTGGTCAGGGAACTAGATCCCACATGCTGCAAATAAGAGACCCTGGGAGAGGTTCATCTCAGTATCAGATAACACTTTCCCATCATTCTCCCTCCTCTTTTTCTTCCTAGGTTCTCTCTGCCCTCAGGAGATTTATGTGGCTTAATTAATTCAGATCAGTCAAGTACTTTTGTGACTCAGAGTAAAGTCAATGTCTTGCTATGAATAATAGCCCATTGGGAACTCAGACCACTCACAGCGTTATTAGCAGAAGATGTTAGTCTTACTCCTTGTGTAACTTGAAGCTTATTCGTTCCAATGTGCAAAATCTCCTCGTTGGAGGAAAAGGCAGCCCAGGAGAACCCACCTGAATTCCCTGAGTCCTTTGCATAAAAGCCCCAGGGATCTGAGGATGTGCTTAAGGCTGAGAAAGGGAATTGGGGGAAATGACATTCCTTACAGGTGTAAAATGAAGTATTTTGGGAGGATTTCATACTCTGGTTAGGGGGACTGTGGTTTTTTTAGGCAGAATTTCTGTGAGCCTTGGGGGAAATGCTCTTCTCCAATTTCTCTTCCCACTGGGATATTTGAGGGCAGATGGTGAGGTAAATCACTCAGTCCCCTCAGGGTGAGGCAGTTTAACCATCACTGGCTCCAAACATCCCAGAAGCACTCCTGCCAAGAAGGAGGACTTGAGTGAGCTTGAAGTCATAGATAGTTTGGGGCTGACCTGCTCTGCTATTCAGGAACTCTGTGGCCTCGGCTAAGGTTACAGACCTCAGATCTTCCATTTTTTTTTCAGCTGTAAAATCGGGACAATAATATTTAATTCCCAGATATCATGCGGATTAGATGCGATATTCAATAGACAATATATGTGAGCTCTTGGAGTGTGCTGGCCAGTAGTACACCCTGCATAAGCATCTGCTTTGACATATGTGAGTGCCTCATGCAGACTGGCAATGGGAATAGCTGTTTACTGAATGCTTTTGATGAGCTGTTCTGTGCTAAGCACTTTACATATATTATCTCATTTAATCCTCACAACAATGCTGTGGAGTAGCATTATTATGTCCCCATTTTAGAGATGAGGAGACTGAGGCATGGAGAGGTTAAGTAACTTGTACAAGACCATGCAGTGAATAAGTTGGATACCAGAGTCTAAGTTCTTAATTTATTATTTATTAATACTATTTATTATTTAGGTTATCGTTGCCTTCCCCACCTCCTCTGTAATTTCCCATAGGTTTTAGTGTTAACTTCCTCCAATTATAAATAAGAGGAGAAGGAGCATTTGTAGATGACCTGCAGAAAAAGCCCACACTGCCAAATTCTTGGTATCTTGTGATTCAAAATGGGGAGGCTGCAAGACACCTCAATTCATCACTCTCTGTCCTTTCTGCCCTTTTCCCTCTCTGACTGACAGTTCCCATTGGAGAACCAAAATCAAGGGCTTGGCAATACTATTCATGTCCGAGAACTAATTCAAGTGGTTCTGATTGAATTTTTATCAGAGTCTATTCTGAAGAGCCTGGGATACTTTGTGTGCCAGAAATTAACTTCTGGTAGTGTGAAACCAGCCAAGGGAAGTGCAGGGATTACTGGAACCCCTCATTTTGTGGGAGGTATCATTCTCATTTTTACCCCCATAAAGTTTTAATGATTCTAAAAGCAATGAGTTTAATATAGAAAATGTGGAAAGGATAGAAAAATATAAAAAGAAAACGTAACATCAGTCATGTTTCAGGTACCACTGTGAGACAGCTACTGTGGCGTGGAAGTTTATTTACCCCCAGCTCTTTCCAAGAGTTCTAATACATGCTTGGGATCTTTATAATATACATACATATTTCCCTGTTTTTCATTTAATAAAGTAATGCAAACTTTACATTGTAAATTATTTGCAAGTATACAAATGTAAATTTTAAGGCCTGTGTAATACTGTATAATGTGGAATTGACATAAAAAGCACTAACCTTAAAATAAAATATTAAGATTTGCTGACATTAAAACTAAGTGCCCGGGCTTCCCTGGTGGCGCAGTGGTTGTGAGTCCGCCTGCCGATGCAGGGGACGCGGGTTCGTGCCCCGGTCCGGGAAGATCCCACATGCCGCGGAGCGGCTGGGCCCATGAGCCATGGCCGCTGAGCCTGCACGTCTGGAGCCTGTGCTCCGCAACGGAGAGGCCACAACAGTGAGAGGCCCGCATACCACAAAAAAAAACCCAAAACAAAACAAAAAAAACAAAACTAAGTGCCCAAAAAGACATCATAAAAGACAGTGAAAAGAGCAGAAAATATTTGTAACACATATAACCAGCAGATGACTTATCTCTAGAATCTATAAAGAAGCTCCAATAAGAAAAAGACAAACAACTGAATAGAAAAATGAACAAAATACTTGATCTTGCACTTTAGAAAAAAAGATATCCAAATGGCCAATGACTATAAACAGAAGCTGATTAGGCATTAGGGAAATTCATTAAAACCATAGTGAGATACCGTTACACACCTATCAGATAGACAAATTATTTTAAATTAAGTTTTATTGTTTTCTCTATTAAAGTCTCACACATTTTTGTAAGGTACTTTAAAAATTCTATTGTAAATGATATTAATTTTTTGTTTCTTTGATTATATCAAAACACAATTGATTTCTATAAATTGATTTTGTATCCAAAGTTTGCTAACACCTTTATTAGTTAAAATAATTTGTAGAATTGTTTGAATCTCTATGACACAATTACATTATTTGTGACTAATGAGAATTTTGTTTCTCTCTGCCCAATACTTGTAATTTTTATTTCTTTTCCTTGCTTTTCTGCACTGGCTAGAACCTTCAGTACAACATTGAATAGATGTAATTGCAGGCATCCTTGTCTTCTTGTTCCCATCTCAAAAGGAACGCATTTAACATTTCACATGTAGAATAATATTTGCTATAGTTTTTTTTTTTTTTTACAGGTGACCTTTTCAGATCAATAGACTATTCTTCTATTCTTCTTTTTCAAAGAGCGTTTTTATGATAAAAATGATGTTGAATTTTTTTCAAATGCTTTTTTTGGTACATCTGTTGAAATGGTCATATGAGTTTTTAAAAATTTATTAATGTGATAGTTATTTTAATTGATTTTCTAATGATAATCAATTTCATACTTGTGAATAAAATACAACCTGCTAGATTTAGTTGGTTAATATTTTATTTAAACAGGTTGCATTGTTCTACTCATATTTCAGATCCATGGTTATACAGGCCTTATACATTCTGAGAAACTTTGGGTATGATGGTATTATTGGCTCTACCACAGTTCAGTAGAACTTGCTCATGAAGTTAACAGATCTGGGATTTGAGAGTGAGAGATTTTTGACTCCTGATTTAATTTCCTAGAGGTTATAGGACATGTTCTAGCTGTTCTTGAGTTGCTTTGGTATGTTGTATTTTTCAAGGAGTTGTCCATTTCATATAAAGTTTCAAATTTATTGGCATGATATAGTTAAAATACATTCCTATTCTCTTTTCAGGATCCACAGCATCATAATTATGTCTCCCTTTTCATTACTGATATTGCTTATGCCTTCTCTTTTTCCATCTTAATCATTTTACCACAGGCTTATCAATGTTTGGATCAACGTTTGAATCTTTTCAAAGAACCGGTGCTTTGCTTGGCTGATCTTCTCTAGTGGATTTTTTCCTATCTCATTAACTTTTGCTATCTTTCTGTTTTCCTTTCTTCTACCTTCTTGATTTAGGTGGACATCTGGTTCCAACTACTTAGGTTCTGTAGTGCCTTGAGCAAAGCATTATGAGCTCTTCCCTCTGATTCTTCCTTGGGTTGGGGCCTGATTCTTCCCTTTTGTTTAGAATGACGTATGGCTTGTGCCTCTCTGCACCTAGCTGGGAGAAGAATTTGCATCTGGAGTCTCCATCTACATTCTCTGGCCACTGGTCAACAGTCTGATACTATGTGTAATGGTCCATCCCTCCATCTTATATACATACACCTCCTTATTACTTTCGGCTTCTCCTTTGCATTTCAGCAATTGATCAGAGTGTACTTTTGTCAGAGTGTTGCTGATTTGTCCTCTGTAGCAATGACTCTACTGCTAGACTAGAGAAGGAGGCTTGTGTGGACATATTGGGTGTGACCTACAAAAGAAAAGGTTGAGCAGCTCTGCCTTCCACCCACCACTCTAGCGTAGGACCTAGTCCAACTCTGGGGCTTCATTCTGGGCAACACTCATCTCTAGGGATCGTGTGAACCACCCACCCATGCGAAACATTTTTCCTCCACCTTCTCACAGAACTACAGAATGATTATGGAGTCTTTCTCACTCTAATACGGCACTTCCTTCCATGTAACCAAAAATTAGTCTTGGGAATTTAAAGCATTTTGAAATATTACTCTTGAGAATATGTGTCTGGGGCTTGTGCTCCCCCTTATGGCTTGTGCCTGGGTTACTTGATGGCACTGTCACATTTCTCTCCGCTTAAGTTCCCAGCCAGAAGCAAGGGACAAGTCACTGTACTGGAAATCTGCATCCCATTTGCAAACTGTCCCAACCTGATGCTGAGGAAAGGGGTTTAGGAAAAGAAGGACCATCGGTCAGTGTGACTGCACCTGCGATGGGCAGAATTCTGTACAGAGAACCCTGTCATCTCTCAACCTTTCAGAGGTTCTTCCAGAAACACTGTTTTGTGGTCACAGTTTTTGGATCAGGACTTTCTTGTTCCAGAGTCAGAGAGATCTTGGCCTTTTCTCACATGCACTCTCCCCAATCCCTTCAATGTCTGTGACTTTGGAAACAAGAAAGGGTAATATAATAGGAAACACTTTGAAGGAAAAAAAAGAAGTTGCCCTTCAGAAACGTTCAGAAGATTCAGATTTGTTCCATGAGCTTAGAGTTAATCACTTGTGTTACAATCCTAAGCATCAGTCCAGCAGTTTGTTTGACATATTCCCTCATTGGCCTCAGCTTCACAAACACCTGAATAGTGCGATTTTCTCCATTCATCTCATGTGGAGCTCTGGGAAAGGAGATGTGTTCCTGGGACCCACGGGTCCCAGGAACACTCAGCAGCATCAGCAGATGCCACCTATGCTGGCCATATGGTACTTGTTTTTCAAAACGATTGCTTCAAATCAAAACTCAGCAAATACTTCTTAGGGATCTACATTGTGAGTGGTTTGTGACTGCAGCAGTGAACAGGACATGTTTCCTGCCCTTAGGGAACCTGCAGTGTAGTGGGGAGATAGAAATGTCAATTGATAATTACCACTGAATATGGAAAGTGCTAGAAAGAGGTTAAGTACAGAGCGCTGTGGGAGCTCAGGAAAGAGGGTGACTGTGTAGGGACCTCTTCTGTGTGCTCCTCCGGGTCCACTCTTTACTTTTCTTCACCCCGCTTTCTGTCCTAGGAGACTGACCTGCATGAACTTCACCAGTAGATTCCTTTGTCTTCCAGCTTCTGGCTGCATTGGTCCATGGTGGGCAGCAGTAAATGACAGGGGTTGGGGAAGGAGAGCGAGTAGGGTTTTTATTCCCCTGGTTTCCTCCCTGCAGTGTGGACTTGAGCAGGCTGCATCACTCACTCCAACAGGAGTCACAGCTCCACTGAATGCAGCCATCTCTTCATGACCCTCTGCGACCAGCCAATTCCAACAACCACTCTTCCCTTTGCCTGCCAGGCCTCCACTGGTGACAGCCCTGCTCTAGCATCCTGGGTACTGTGCTAACCCTTGTTTTTCCCTATAAACTGCTCATCCTCAGTAAATAGTCCTTTATTAAGTCTTTGTCAAATGATCCTTATTCGAGTGTGTCATTTTTCCGGCTGGGTCCCTGGCTGATGTTATGTCTAATCCTGTTGGAGTGGGATGGGGTGATGACCCCGCAGGGGGGCTTCACAAAGGAGGTGACCCTGGGATTAGAGTTCAAAACCTAAGTAGAATTTTGTCTAAACTTAAATTAGCCTTAATTTCTCACAATCCGAAGGCAATAGTTAAGTCGATACATCCCCAGGCACAAGCTCTCCATACAGTAAGTTTTCCTCGTTGTCAGTGGTTCTCCATTTTGTAAGTATTTGTAAACAAAAAAACAAAGATTACCCAAGAACAATGGTAGTTGTTCTTTTGGTATTTGTTGATTAAAAAAATTTTATAATGAGGAACACTTACCTTTAAAATGAACACTTACCTTAAGATGAATTTAATTAATCCCAGTAGCACCCCTATAAATTTAAAAATAGTACGTATATGTGTGAAATGTTTTTAATTCAGTCTGCAGATGATGCTTGGCTCATGTATGGATTTAAGAACCCCTTGAAAAAATTCTGCTACTGTGGGGGAGGGTGTGACCAAGTTCAGGAACAACAGATCTAGGCTGAGTCTTTATAGCTCTCCTCTCCACTACCCTACTCCTTCCTGTGCACAGGTATCCAGATCATTGGATGTTAGAGCTGGAAGGAGAATACACAAATTACTGGATCCAATCACTCTATTTTACAGATGAGGAAATGGAGGAGAAGTTACTCTCTCAAAAGTTACATTGATAGTTAGTAGCTGAGTGAACAGTAAAACTTGGGCCCCTTGTCTCCCAGTCTTGAGCTTTTTCTACTACTAGAAAAAAATTTTAAATTGTCATTCTCCTCTGGTAACATTTTATGCCAAAAATTTGATCTCTCATTGTCCTCCAGATTGAACAGATGATAAACTTTTCCTTTTTCCCCCTCACCCTCCCACTCTCTGTTCATTCTAAAGCAGCAAGTCCTGGGATGGCAGGGCATCTGTTCCTAGCCAAGGACCAAGTCCTACACCCTGGCAACAGTGGACATGACTAGGCTTAGCCCACTTCAGATTAAGGGTGAGAATTGTCCTCTGCTCCCCCACCCGCAATCCCAAGGACCAGAGGGGTTCAAGTCAGCTTTGGGCAGAACAGACAGGCATGGGGCCTAAAAGTGGAGGGAGCTCCTGGGCATGAGGCCAACTGGTTAGCCTGAAAAGCTCTAGAAGGGACCACAGCTAGGCCTGTATTAACAGCCATCCTAGGTCTGCATGGCATTTCACAGCCCAGGTGTATGTGCTCATCCCCATCATCCTATCTGTGCCCTGACCCAAATATTGGGTCCCTGAGTATCAGGAGAAGTGACCTGACCAATGGTATCTGGCCAGAACTTGGATCTGCTATCTCCTTGTCATTCACAGTCTGCCACTCCACCAGAGTCCCCAAGGCAACTTAGGGGCTTGAAAGTGGAACTTTGCCTATTAGATATAAGGACACTTGCTTCTTATGTTCCATTCCCAAGGCCAGAAAACAGAGATTTGACCCAGTCAGTGGTTAGTGCCCTAGACCAGGAGGGCTCTAGCCAGACAGTGAGCAAGTTTAGAGGTCAGAGGAGTGTTCACAATGAAAAGATCCAGATTTTTCTCTGCAATCAGAGGCATCTACATACATTTGGAAAATTTTATAGCCCATTGAAAAATAACCATTCTAGGAAATGCCCCATCTAGAATGTTCTAAGAGTGGAAGGAACTTGGTCCTATGGAAGTAGTAATGGATGTTTATATTTTTGTCTGTTAAGAGTTAATTTAGACATACAATTTGAATGAGATCTGCTGTGTTCTTATAGTTCTCAGTCCTCTGGTCACTGCTGAGTGGTCAGAGATGGACATCTGAGTTGAGCCAATTATACTACCCATCCCATTAGCATACCTAATTTTTCTGGAAATGGGTGCTTGACCCGAGGTGGGTCAACCAAAAATCTTTTCCTGGGATTGTTTTTCTTGGGTCAGGTTGACTGACAAAGCTGGGTGATATGAACCTGGCTGCTGTTATCAGACATGTTTCCAGTGACTTGGAGAAGCCTAAGAGAAGAAAGCTGATATACAGACAGAGGCTGAGATGATAACTTAAGAAAGAGTCCAGAAAACATTCTGTTTCTGATTTTAGTTGACTTTCAGGCTATGAATTTCCACAATTTAGTTATAAAAGTTAAAAAAAATTTCCATTTGTCATTTGCAGCCAAAAGAATTCTGACTAATTCTGATGTGGTATCAAAGTGGTAAATTTCTTGAAAATAGGCTTCACATCTTATTCATCTTAAACTCTCTAGTGTTTGTTTAGTACCACCACATGATTTTGTCTGAGTAGACCCAGAGGAATATATTAAAAAATATAAATTAAATCTCTATTATTCCAGGCCCCAAATGTATGTCAAATGTCTGTCTCCAGATCTACACAGGGAAAGCCACGTAGTGAAAACTCTCGGAGAACCAAGTGTAACTCCAGGAAACATTTAGTGCTTAGGAAATGCCTTCAGAATTCTAGATCTGGAAATGCTATTGAGCAGGCAATGTAAACCTTGTACAAGATCAAAGCCAAGCCAAGAGAACAGTAGAGAGCTAGTCCTAGAAATGAGGATTTTGAAGTTCCCCCAGGCCCAGGAGGCAAGGAGGCCATGATATTGATATTTGTAAGGGAGCCAAATCCTAGAAAGAGAACTCCCAGAGGCCTGAAGGGTTTTTAGCAGAGAGAAGTTTGGGGGTGGGGGTGGGAGACAGGGTCGGGAGGGGAATAGGAGCCACAGGCCAAGAAGCCAGCTCCTGAGTTTCACTTTCTCCCTGGCCTCTTCTCACATTCATTTGTTTCCTTTCTTCATTCAGATTTCTTTGAGTACCTATTAGTTGCCAGACCCTGTCCCAGTGCTGCCACCATATCCCCCTGGCTCCCCTTTATATCCTTGGTTCAGGGATGAGATTCCAGGTAGGAGGTCTGAGTGTGGCAAGGGGTCCAGGGAGGGCAGGCAGTCATCCTATACTGGGGAAGCTGGAGGTGTGTGGGGAAGAGGTGGATCTGTCCAAAGGCAGCAGGACCCCAGCCATCAGCTGAGCCTTCAACTAGGCCAGAGGCCCTGGGAAGGCAGACTTGTCAGAGCACGGCAGGGGATATGAGACAGTATAACATTTTGGAACTTGCAAGGACCTAAGGGGGTGAAGGGCATGTGTTGTATTCTTAGTCTTGTTCTCTAAGACACATCTGTCTTTAGGACATAGTCTATGGAAATCCTCCCCTGTTTGTTTCAGTTGCTGTTTTTG
This sequence comes from Tursiops truncatus, assembly GCF_011762595.2. Lineage (NCBI taxonomy): Eukaryota > Metazoa > Chordata > Mammalia > Artiodactyla > Delphinidae > Tursiops > Tursiops truncatus. Next base: position 36,038,008 of record NC_047039.1, read on the forward strand.
CGAATCTGCTGATTTTTCAGCGGATTCGCCATCCCATAGCCTACTCCTATTCAGCGATTTCCAAGCATGTAAAGGAGATAGAGACTTGTGTGCACGTATTTTCTACAACAAATCTCTAAAGAGCATATCCAAAAGGAGAGGTCAGATAAGCTTAAAGTGGATCCACAGTGTTAATGCAAAAGATACATTATCAGAAGCTGTGAAAATAAAGCATAGTTTGTTTATAAAGAGAAAACAATCCTTACATGATTCCCAAAGGAAACACAGGGACATCATGGACTCACCATCATGATAGAACTGTGTTGGCTATCACTATGTCTGACAGCCCTAAAGAACAATGTCAGTCTTATGGGTAGGTTACTAAATCTAGACTACAGTTCTAGAAATGAGCTTCATTCAAGTGTTAAAGAGGTCTATGCCATTATAATAATGGTGCTATTTAATGGTAGCAAAAGAAACTTTAAAATAGAAAAATATTTACTGGTTTGGAATCAAGTATTTAGATAACTAGGTATACAGACCCATTTTCTAGGATGGGACCTTGGCAGTATTATGTTAAATTAGGTATTGAATAAATTATTCATCTAATATAGGTAATTAATAAGTTTATTTAATGCAAATTAAATATTTATAGATACTCTACACAGTAGTTCTTAACTCCTGAGGTTGTGGGCCCTTTTGAAGACATTTACACACATTCAAACACTTTTACAAACAATTTCAAGACTTAATGGGTATGTTGAACTCCATCTGCAGTCCTCTAGGTCAAGAGCCTTTGCTCTACAGGATCCACAATGTAAAGCATTCGTGAAATGTAGTGTAAAAGACTTAGTTTGGAATTCTGCTTCTGGTAATGGTAGGCTAGCGTACTGCCAATCAAATCTCCCACTGGAAAAGAACTAGAGAAGCTGAATTTAAAAAAGAAATATTGGGCTTCCCTGGTGGCGCAGTGGTTGAGAGTCCGCTTGCCGATGCAGGCGACACGGGTTCGTGCCCCGGTCCGGGAAGATCCCACATGCCGTGGAACGGCTGGGCCCGTGAGCCATGGCTGCTGAGCCTGCGTGTCCGGAGCCTGTGCTCCACAACAGGAGAGGCCACAACAGTGAGAGGCCTGCGTACCACACACAAAAAATTAAAACATATTTTTTATATATATATATATATTTGAAGGCTTTGGAGAGATATGAAGATAGCCAGGGCTGGAGAAAATTCTGAATAGAAGGGAAACTCACTGAGGTGAGGCTGATGTTTTAAACTTCTTTTCCCTTCAAGACATTCCTTCTTGATTCTTAAGCAGCAAGGATGGAGAGTTTCAGAAACCAGGCAGAAAGTGACTTCTAAGAGGCTGAGAATTTGACCAGAACTTTCACCTGTTTCTCATGGCTGGAGACACAAAAACTAGAGTTTAGGGCTACAGAGACAGCAAAAATTCAAAAGCCCAAAATCCTACGGAGAAGTGAGATAATCTGAACCACTTATCCCAGAGGCATTCACTGATCAGAAACAGGTGGTTGCTAAACAAAGTTTTTCCTGGTGCTGGGGAAACAAAAATTGGATTTCACCTTCTGCCAAGGAGAAGAGATGCTGATAAACACTCCAAGACACTAGTTAGGATTTTCAAGTACTACCTCCATGGAGTAAAAGGAAACCAGGAATAGGTCAGGCCTTATGAAACTGAAACCCAAGCCTGAGTGAAAGTGATCTGCCTCTAGTCTCCCTGCTAGCAGTTAAAGACTCATCCAGAGCCTCTACAGTTTTCTAAAAAATAGACAATATCCAAATTAAATTAAAAAGTACTGGATAAGGAATGCAAGAATTCTTCATTATACACAAATCAATCAATGTGATAAACCATATTAACAAACTGAAGGAGAAAAACCATAGCATCATCTCAATAGATGCAGAAAAAGCTTTTGACAAAATTCAACACCGATTTATGATAAAAAAAAACCCTCCAGAAAATAGACATAAAGGGAACTTACCTCAACATAATAAAGGCCATATGTGACAAACCCACAGCCAACATCGTACTCAATGGTGAAAAACTGAAACCGTTTCCTCTAAGATCAGGAACCAGACAAGGTTGTTCACTCTCACCAGTGTTATTCAACATAGTTTTGGAAGTTTTAGCCACAGCAATCAGAGAAGAAAAAGAAATAAAAGGAATCCAAATCGGAAAAGAAGAAGTAAAGCTGTCACTGTTTGCAGATGACATGTTACTATACATAGAGAATCCTAAAGATGCTACCAGAAAACTACTAGAGCTAATCAATGAATTTGGTAAAGTAGCAGGATAGAAAATTAATGCACAGAAATCTCTTGCATTCCTATACACTAATGATGAAAACTCTGAAAGAGAAATTAAGGAAACACTCCCATTTACCACTGCAACAAAAAGAATAAACTACCTAGGAATAAACCTACCTAAGGAGACAAAAGACCTGTATGCAGAAAACTATAAGACAATGATGAAATAAATTAGAGATGATACAAACAGATGGAGAGATATACCATGTTCTTGGATTGGAAGAATCAACATTGTGAAAATGACTATAGTAACCAAAGCAATCTACAGGTTCAGTGCAATCCCTATCAAACTACCAATGGCATTTTTCAGAGACCTAGAACAAAAAATGTCACAATTTGTATGGAAACACAAAAGACCCTGCACATTCACAGAAAGATAGACAAGATGAAAAGGCAGAGGGCTATATACCAGATGAAGGAACAAGATAAAACCCCAGAAAAACAAAAGACCCCGAATAGCCAAAGCAATCTTGAGAAGGAAAAATGAAGCTGGAGGAATAAGGCTCCTGGACTTCAGACTATACTACAAAGCTACAGTAATCAAGACGGTATGGTACTGGCACAAAAACAGAAATATAGATCAATGGAAAAGGATAGAAAGCCCAGAGATAAACCCACGCACCTATGGTCACCTTATTTTTGATAAAGGAGGCAAGAATATATGATGGAGAAAAGACAGTCTCTTCAATAATTGGTGCTGGGAAAACTGGACAGCTACATGTAAAAGAATGAAATTAGAACACTCCCTAACACTGTACACAAAAATAAACTCAAAATGGATTAAAGACCTAAATGTAAGGCCAGACACTATCAAACTCTTAGAGGAAAACATAGGCAGAACACTCTTTGACATAAATCACAGCAAGACCCTTTTTGACCCACCTCCTAGAGAAATGGAAATAAAAACAAAAATAAACAAATGGGACCTAATGAAACTTAAAAGCTTTTGCACAGCAAAGGAAAACATAAACAAGAGGATAAGACAACCCTCAGAATGGGAGAAAATATTTGCAAATGAAGCAACTGACAAAGGATTAATCTCCAACATTTACAAGCATCTCATGCATCTCAATATCAAAAAAACAAACATCCCAATCCAAAAATTAGCAGGAAATCTAAATAGACATTTCTCCAAAGAAGATATACAGATTGCCAACAAAGACATGAAAGGATGCTCAACATCACTAATCATTAGAGAAATGCAAATCAAAACTACAATGAGGTATCACCTCACATCAGTCAGAGTGCTCATAATCAAAAAATCTACAAACAATAAATGCTGGAGAGGGTGTGGAGAAAAGGGGACCCTCTTGCACTGTTGGTGGGAATGTAAATTGATACAGCCACTACGGAAAACAGTATGGAGGTTCATCAGAAAACTACAAATAGAACTACCATATGACCCAGCAATCCCACTACTGGGCATATACCCTGAGAAAACCGTAATTCACAAAGAGTCATGTACCACAATGTTCATTGCAGCTCTATTTACAATAGCCAGAACATGGAAGCAACCTAAGTGTCCATCGACAGATAAATGAATAAAGAAGATGTGGCACATATATACAATGGAATATTACTCAGCCATAAAAAGAAACGAAATTGAGTTATTTGTAGTGAGGTGGATGGACCTAGAGTCTTTCATACAGACTGAAGTAAGTCAGAAAGAGAAAAACCAGTACCGCATGCTAACACATATGTATGGAATCTAAAAAAAAAATGGCTCTGATGAACCTAGTGGCAGGACAAGAATAAAGACTCAGACATAGAGAATGGACTTGAGGACAAGGGGGTGGGGAGGGTAAGCTGGGACAAAGTGAGAGAGTGGCATGGACATATATACACTACCAAATGTAAAATAGATAGCTAGTGGGAAGCAGCGGCACAGCACAGGGAGATCAGCTCGGTGTTTTGTGACTACCTAGAGGGGTGGGATAAGGGAGGGTGGGAAGGAGATGCAAGAGGGAAGAGATATGGGGATATATGTATATGTATAGCTGATTCACTTTGTTATAAAGCAGAAACTAACACACCATTGTAAAGCAATTATACTCCAATAAAGATGTTAAAAAACAAAGAGAAAAGTACTGAATATACCCAGAGACAAGACTAAGAGATAAAAGAGGCAATGAAAACATGCCTATGGGTAATCAAGATAGTAGAATTAGTAGAAATCCATGAACCAGCTGGCAAAAATTTCCACAATTACAGACCAGTCATAACAATATACTCTTATGACTGATTTGGCCAGTTCAGAAAAACACAAGACTAAATTAAGTTAAAATTTGCTAAGAGAGTAGAACTTGTGTTCTTATATTAAAAAAAAAGGTAAATATGTGAGGTGAAGGATAGATTAATTGGCTAGATGGTGGGAATCCTCTCTCAATGTGTATGTATATCATATCATCATGTTGCACATTTTAAATATATTACAATTTTATTTGTCAATTTAACCTCAATAAGCCAGGAAGAAAAGACTCTACTAACTATCTGTAGTATTTAGTATACAACATCTCCTAGTTGAATGTACCTAAACAAACTCAAAGAATAACTGGAGTTTGCTAGTTTCTTCATTCCCAATATTTCAGCTGTTCTGTTTCAGGTTGGCCATAGGGTTTGGGTGTCATCACTTTTGGTGACTTCAAGAACTACCTTTATACATCCACTATACTTCAATTAAAAAATAAATAAAATATAAAAAAGAACTATCTTTAAGACCCATAAATTACTATTGTGGAGCTTAATAGCTAATACATCTGAATCCACATTGAATGCTTATTGGAGTTCATCCTAAGCCCTCACCATATCACATGTGGTCATGGGCCAGCTACCTCCTGACCTTAGAGTCAGCCTGCCTGTAATGTTTAGATCTTAACATTTGTTTAACTAACCAGTTTAATGTGTATCACATAGAGGCAGAAACAAGCCTTGTTAGGAAACAGTCTGTTAGGGGGGCTGTCTGCTTAGTTTTACCCATTCTGGCTGAGCATCAACAACTTAACTGTAAGAGCTAGGTAGGGTTTCCTCAGGTCAGGAGCCACTCCACCTGAGGGTACCTGAAGGGGTTCTTTAATTTGGAATTTTATGAAGACCTGAATGGGTTTATTCAGAATGACTCTGACTCTTTAATTAGAATTTCATAAGGTATTGATGTATTATAAAATATACACAATGGATTCTGGTACCAATTTTCAGTAGCATCTCCTCAGGAAAGTGGTGACAGCCCAGTAACTAAGGTCTGGATTATTTTTCTTCTTTTATGTTTGGGGATTCTTTTGGGTCCTACAAGAACATGCCCTATATCAGTTTTATGCTGACTGTTTTCTTATTTCTTCAGTGTCCTTATTATTTAATTCTTAATCCCTTACCTACAGTTTGCCGAAAGTACCATCTTTAGGTGCTCCGTGAATTTGCTTCTCCCACTGTCTTCTCCATGCCATATTCTTGGTAACATGCTGCAGACTTCTATTCCCACTAATGGGAATGACCAGAAGCAGCCTCTGCTTTCCATCCCTCTAGCCAGAGGGTTCCGTGTGTTCTCTTGGACAGCTGCCTTTTCTTTGCAGCATCAGTGCCTTTCCCTTTTCACCATGTCAGCGGATGAGGCATTACAAATCTCTCGAGGGGAAAAGAGTCACTTTTTGTTAGGAAATGAAGAGAAAACTGATCTTTCGTTGCACATTTGCTGTGTGGTATAATTACACATCCCCCTGGAATTTGGAGGTGAGGATTAACTTGAGGGCTCACTGCTTAATTGCTTTATGCTCAATACTGTGAACCAAGAGGTTGGGGTTTCTAACCTGCCTCCTGCTGTTTGCCCTGATTACCTCTAGGGTCCCCTAACGAGCTTGCCTCTTCAGAGATTGGCCTTGTAACTAAAGCCTAAAGTAAGCAATTCTATAATTCTGTACTGTTTGAAACTTAACTCCACTAAAGTGACATCATGAAACTGGAGCATTCTGAAGGATTCTTGACAAAAGAAAAGTAAGTTTGACGAGAGCCTACACGATCTTTGACTCACATTTGAATCACATCTCCAAGCTCGCATCCTCTCAACTCAGCATTATTATGGATTTCAGATCATGGGGCCAGTGCTGAAAAACTGCGAACGTCCTGATCCTAAGTTCTTTTCTGTAAACTCTGGGACCTTCCTTTTGCTGACTTGCAAATGGCATACCCCTTGGCAAAACTGTCCACAGGTCCCTGACAAGGAGCCCTCACACACTGCAGTTGGCAGGAGCCCAGATGATGCAGTCGGTACCCAAACACCAAGACTCTCACACTCTAGGAAGCTTCAGTGAAAATGCCTGTTAAATGGAATTTCTTTTGTAGCCCCTAAAGGCAAGAGGAAAACCACTAATCTAATGGCTTCTGGTTGACTAAGTTCCTAGTTCTAGGAACACTTAGCCCATCATTTGAGATCACAGACTTTTCCATACACAGGACATCACTGCAGTTTTCCAGGTAGACCAGAACTTTGTGTGCCTCATTTAGTGGAAAGACAGTATTTTTGAGTGGTGTATGTGCAGGTATTTAAAAGAAGAACTGCATCATTTGAAGTGCCCAAATGAAGCACAGATCCTCACCCTGCTGTACACACACACACACACACACACACACACACACACACACACACACACACACACACACACCCCTCTCTGGGGACCTTGATTCTCTCTGCTCTGGAGAAGAAGTAGCTGGGTATGACAGGACAAGCACACACTCTGCAGCCAGACACACCACCGTGATTCAGTTAATCCCTGAACTTGGCAAGTGACTTACTACTCTCTCAGCCTCCATTCCTCTCTGTAAAATGGGGATAATTAGACTCACCTCACAGGACTGTCCCTAGATTTAAATGTGTGAAAGTAGATGGAACAGCTCCTGGCCACAGTAGGAGTTCACTAAATATGGCTGTTTTTATGACTTGTTGCGGGGGGGTGTCAGAATCCTCTTTGTCTCCTCACATTTTGCCTTGGCCCACAGAGTAGGCATTTTCTGCCAACAGAAACCCTGGGGACAAAGCTCCTGCCGGTCTCTTCCCACTCTTGGCAGGAAGGACTTACCTGATTGAGGAGACTCACTGAGTAAATGTTTCTTCTGTGTCTTGGCCGCATCTCTGAGGCCTGCCCACCTGGAGCAACGCACATTCTCTTTTTCTGCTTCACCTTTACTTTTTGTAAACACACATGGGTTAAAGCCTAGCCCTAGAGCACAGTTTCTCAGTCTGGCCTGCATGCTGGAATTACCTGGGAGCTTTAAAGTATGTACTAGTGCCTGGGTCCAACCTCCAGGATTCTGAGATAATCCATGTGGGGTGAGGCTCAGGCATGAGGGGTTTTAAAAGCACCCAGTGACTCTAACCTGCACCATAGTCCAATGTCACTGTTCTAGAAGCATCCTGCAGGCTGTCTTCTCTCTCTTTGAGTCTCTCCTGCAGTCTGCGGGTGTTGGAGGCTCTGCGGCACTCCACACTGTAGGCAGGGGAAGTACCTACTCTCCAGACCCAGCTGTTCCGACTCAGACTCCCACGCCCAGAACTGGAAGTGTGTAGTAGGAGGCCTCTCTTTGACACAGGATCAGCTTCAGTCTTAAATCCGGCTTGACCAGTACTAAAGCTGAAACTACAGTTTGATGGATTTGCTTACTGCTCCACCTTCTCAACAGTTTCTACCATAGCCTCTAGCATTCTCACCTGGTTCTTCATACTTCAAGATGTATCACCTGAAGGAAGAATTCCCTGGCTTACCAGACAGGTTATGATATACAGATAACAGAGATTCTAACTTATTGTTGTCTGCAAGCCATTTGCCAGTAGAGCAAATTCAGAGTCTCTGATGACATCATAAAATATCTTTAACATGCCAAGCAGGTTATGTTGTGACATTTTGAGTGTAGCCTTGATTTCCAATTGAAATAAAAGGCTGGGGCTTTTATTCAGTCCTGGACACTTGAATCCCTACTCAGTCAGGAGCAACTCAAGTATCAGCTTGGCATCTTGTCCTTATTTTATCAGGGAGCAGGATGGCTGAGGACTAGCCCCAGAAGTTCCAAGGGACTCACAGCGGTGACGTTTAAACACCATTCTTTTGATACCATTCTTGAGTCCTGAATCTGACCCAAGTATTGATACTTGCTGGGCTGGCCTCTCTGGATGACCATCTTTTCAACAAGTGTTCTTGGTCCTTTGCCTACACAATTACTGCCTTTCATAGTAATAACGTCGCCCCCTTGTCCACAGCTCCCTCCAGTATGCTCCAGTATGCTCGGCAAGATGAGCGGTGAACCAGAACAGCACCCTGCTCCTGGGGAGAAAGTTGTTGGGGAGGGTGCTAAGGGGAGGAGTGATGCCAGGGAGGGGATGGGGTGTTGCTGGGGGCTGCTGGCAGGGAGCAGGGAGAGACCGTGATGGACGGCCTTTGGGCTCTGCCAGTGGGAAATGCTGCTCTGTGACTGGACAAGAACTTCTTGGCTTTCTGGGTTCCCGAAGGAAAGAGAAGAACCCCACTCTGAGGAGATGGTTATTCCTGTTAGGATGGAGTCGAGGCCCTATGCTCTCCTCATCCTGATCTGTTGAATTCCTGACCAGGGTCCATTGGGCTGTGAAGGCATAACCTGGATTCTGGCATGGAGTAAGGCCGGAGGACTTTGCCTCCAACTACCATGGAGTGGTTTTCCTTATTCATGACTTAATAAGGTAAAATTCAAAAGAAGTGTGGTCCTTGGACCAGCAGCATCGGCATCACCTAGGAATTTGTTGGAGACTTCCAGGCCTACCCCCGAACCTACTGAATTAGAAATTCTTTGGGTGGGGCCCAGCAATCTGTGGTTTAACAAGCCTTCTAGGTGATTCTGATGCACTCTATAGTGTGAGAACCACTGGCCTATAGAACGGGTGGAGCGTGACTCATACCCTATGTGATTCAGTGCCAGTGTAACTGATGACTGGTTAACAGCGTTGTACAAAAGTCCTGTCCTTTAGAACCTCAGAAAAAGGACCTGGAGAACAGAGGTTCCACTGTGTACTTGGATCTTCCCTGAAGAATGTTACTGCTGGTCCCACATTGGCCCAGATCCCTTGAGGATCAATTCTAAGGAGACTATACTAGTCCCTTTCCCCAAATGGAGATATTGGGACCTTGGGATATTGAGAACATGTGATCTTCTCACCTAAGCCTGCTGAGGGGAATTGACTCTCTCCTAGTTGAGTGGAATCATGTAGCTGGGTAGGTCTCAACTCAGACTATCTTGAAAAGAGTGATCCCAGGAGGAGGAGGTTCTCCAATTTTCCCTGTCAGTTTTGTGTAGCATAAAGAGCATGAGGTTTAGAGCCAGAACATCTGGATTTATAACTGGGATCTGCCACTTACTAGCTATAGGAACTTGTATTTAATCCTTCTGAGTCTCAGTTTTCTTATCTTTAAAATGATGAAAATAATATTCACTTCCTAAGGTTTTTGAGAGGATTGAGTAACAAAATAGAAGTAAAATACCTGTTTATGAAATGCCTTGGACCATTTTAGGGTGCTCAGTAAATACTAGGTTGCTTGGTTGGTAACTATCCCTCCAGGCTTCCAGGACTTTATTACGGAGGAAACCTGGGCAGCCCTGCAAGAAAGGAATCACCAGCAAGACCCAGAAACCCTCCATGTCTCTATACTCTTTCTTCTGCTTGATTCTTTTTTAAAAACTTTATTTTATTGAAGAATAGTCGATTAACAATGTTGTGTTAATTTCTACTGTACAGCAAAGTGATTCAGTTATACATAGATACACATTCTTTTTCATATTCTTTACCATTATGGTTTATCCCAGGATATTGAATATATTTCCCTGGGCTATACACTAGAACCTTGTTGTTTATCCGTTCTATTCTATATAATAGTTTGCATCTGCTAATCCCAAACTCCCAACCTATCCCTCCCCCACACCCCCTCCTCCTTGGCAACTACAAGTCTGTTCTCTATGTCTGTGAGTCTGTTTCTACTTTGTAGATAAGTTTGTTTGTGTCATATTTTAGATTCAACATATAAGTAGTATCACGGTATTTGTCGCTCTCTTTCTGACTTCACTTAATATGATAATCTCGACGTCCATCCATGTTGCTACACATGTCTTCTGCCTGATTCTTGACCCGTGGTTTCCAGCCAATTATAGCTTAAGATAGGAGGTCAACACAAATTTCTCTATCTTGTTCCTAGAGCAGAGTCTATTTTGTCTAAGGCAGCTATGATTGTAGACATCATTGATAATCAAATTAACCCCTTGCTTAAAAATTTATCTCCTAATAAACGTTTTAGAATTGGAGTTGGGGATCATCTGGAAATACTTTCATTCAGTGTTACTCTTTCTGTATGTTGTGGTTCTTAAAGTTTTGATGGTTGGAATAGCTCAATTCTGTCATTATCTAAAGCAGAGGTTCTCAGTTGGGGGCAATGTCTACAGATGTTTCTGACTGTCAGCGCTGAAGAGGGGGCCTCTACTAGCATCAGATGGGTAGAGGCCAGAGTTGCTGATAAATATACTCAGGTACATGCCTGTCTAAATGCCTGGGTACGCTGTCTCGCCACTCGATGGGAATGGAACCCCCCATGGATGCAGTGTTCTGCACTAAAGGATAACCCTACAGACTTCCAAGAATGACCCCACTGCTCTCTCTGAGGCTGGCTCATTGTTGTGAGTTAAATTGTGTCCCTCAAAAAAGATATGTTGACGTTCTAACCCTCAGTATTTCAGAATGTGACCTTATTTGCAAATAAGGTCTTTATAGAGATAATAAAATTAAAATGAGGTCATTAGGATGGGCCCTAATCCAATATGACTAATGTCCTTATAAAAGGGGAAATTTTGATCACAGACATAGATGAAAATGAAGATACTGTGGTGACCTAAATGGGAAGGAAATCCAGAAAAGAGGGGATATATGTATATGTATAGCTGATTCATTTTGCTGTACAGTAGAACCTAACACAACATTGTAAAGCAACTATACTCCAATAAAAATTTAATTTTATTTATTTATTTATTTATTTATTTATTTATTTTTATACAGCAGTTTCTTATTAGTCATCAATTTTATACACATCAGTGTATACATGTCAATCCCAATCTCCCAATTCATCACACCACCCCCCCCCCCCACGGCTTTCCCACCTTGGTGTCCATACATTTGTTCTCTACATCTGTGTCTCAATTTCTGCCCTGAAAACCAGTTCATCTGTACCATTTTTCTAGGTTCCACATATATGCGTTAATATACGATATTTGTTTTTCTCTTTCTGACTTACTTCACTCTGTATGACAGTCTCTAGTTCCATCCACATCTCAACAAATGACCCAATTTCGTTCCTTTTTATGGCTGAGTAATATTCCATTGTATATATGTACCACATCTTCTTTATCCATTCGTCTGTTGATGGACATTTTAGGTTGCTTCCATGACCTGGCTATTGTAAATAGTGCTGCAATGAACATTGGGATGCATGTGTCTTTTTGAATTGTGGTTTTCTCTGGGTATATGCCCAGTAGTGGGATTACTGGATCATATGGTAATTCTATTTTTAGTTTTTTAAGGAACCTCCGTACTGTTCTCCATAGTGGCTATATCAGTTTACATTCTCACCAACAGTGCAAGAGGATTCCCTTTACTCCACACCCTCTCCAGCATTTGTTCTTTGTAGCTTTTTCTGATGAACCTAACACAACATTATAAAGCAGCTATACTCCAATAAAATTTTTTTTAAAAAAGAAAAAGAGAATGAAGGCAGAGATCAGGATGATGCATCTACAAGCCAAGAGACACTACGGATTGCCAGCAAACCACCAGGAGCTAGGAGAGAGGAACAGAACAGATTTTCTCTCCCAGTCCTCAGAAGGAACCAACACAGCTGATATCTTGATCTTGGACTTCTAGCCTCCAGAACTGTGAAGAAATAAATTTTTGTTGTTTAAGTCACCCAGTTCGTGGTGCTTTGTTATGGCAGCCCCAGGAGACAGACACACTCACGAACTAAATTAAGGGGCTGCTGACCATCACTACCACACCTGCATCCCTGAGTTGTCCTCCCTGTGGTCCACACAGATAGAGCTCATATCAGTGGTGCTCATCACTGCTCCTGAAGCTGATCAGGATCTCAGTGCTGCAGCCGTTGTCCTCTGCAAATGGGTCTAGGCCAAGGCCGCACTGAGCTGCCTCAGCAGCACTGCCTTAGTTGGCAAACAGGTTGCTCCACAACCGCTTCAGAAATGCCAGCTGGTGCCTTAGCAATGGCCACCCTGTCCTCTCACACCTCATGGTTGCCAGTGCCTCCCCCTCAGCTGTTCTCATTCCTTGGTTGGGAAGCTGTTGCCAAGGGCTGCCCTGGCTCAGCAGCCCCTCCTCACTGTGCCAGCCTCTCTGAGGAGCTCCACCACCACCCAAAGACCAACAGATTCACAGCTCACACAGCTGCATCCCTCCACCTCCTGCTGCCACCAGAACCCTCTTCTTTATGTGAGTGGGTCACAACCCTGCATGCCTCCGGCAAGCAGAGGCTGGGCCTTCCACAGCTGCAGCTCTCTGTGTGTGACTGCATATGTTGTCCTCGCAGTTAGTATAGTTCTGTAGATCAAGGAGAACCCCTTGTGTGGCCAGTTGTAACTACACAGATATATTAATAGGCTCAATTTATTGGGCACTGACTATGTGCTAAGCACTTAATGTGTGTGATTTAATTTAATCTTTACAAAAACCCACAGAAAAGAATTACTATTCCCATTTTTGATGAAGAAACAGATCAGAGAACTTCAGAGAAGGGATGGGGGAAAGGATGAATCTACACAGTGAACTCCAGGCCCCATACCCTGCCAGCTGCCTGAAGGGGGCCTACTTCACATCTTGTCAAAAGCAAGAGAAAGAGAGAGCACCCCAGAAAAATAGGGGAGCAGAGTGAAAGAGGCAAGCTGGAGAGCTAGAGCCAGGGAACAGAGATGCACTTGGTTGCTTACTGTGCCAGAGCACAGGCACCCACCAGGCACAGGCTCAGAGAAGGTCTCAAACAGCCAGAGAAAGTAAGATGGTAAAGGCCAGCACTGTCCTCATTCTAACTCAGGGGCCCAGCCTCTGGGAAATGTGGACCATGGAAGTCAGGATCTTCCCATCTCATCTCAGAAAAGTGACTCTTTCTCCCACGTGGAGGAACCAGTGTAAGGGTAGAGAGAACTGGCAGTATTTGCTCCAAATGACTTCCTCTTGGGATAATCCTTGCATGAGAACAAGAGAATAGAATTCCCATCAGTACTAAGTGTGGTTCATCCTGTTGGGAATACTTCAAAGGGGGTTGGGCTCAAAAGGAGAAGAGGGGTAAGCACCTAGCCTAAGGATGGAGGATCTGAGATCAAGAGCTATCTCAGACCCTCGGCAGGTAGTGTTCTTCCATCCTTGGGGCTTGGAGTTCTCTAAAGCCCCACACGTCCCTGCCTATGGGTGGGGTGGTCCCATCATAATCTGCCTATAGTGCTTGTACAGTCTAGATCAGCAGACTTCAGGCTAGTGTTGTTAGCAGATTCTTTTCTCAAACAATTATGATACAGAAATGAGCTGTGAACACCAAAGAAGAAATTCCATAGTTGATATGGACATATTTGATATGTGTCAAAATATTAGGAAAGCCTGGATCCACCTGAGGACACTTGCAATGTCAAAGGCAGGTATTGAATAGCAGGGGATGTGAGATGCCAATAAGAAGAGCGATTGAATGTGTGTCCTACACATTGGGAGCAAAGCTTGTACTTGTAGCTTTAATTCTCCTTTCTCCCCTCATTCCTTGCTGCTTAAATGGTTGAGGATTATTATAGTTATGCAAGGGGGTTAGACTGGGAGTTGAAAATGGTCATTAAAGGGTGTGTTTGGGTTTTTTCTTAATGAGAAGAGGTTGAACTATAAGATGGTTGTGTAATGCGGAAGGAGGCTTAACCCGTATAAATCCCTGTCACTTTTGTTTGTTTGAACTGACTTTGCTCCCACGGTGCTGGCAGGCGCTCCTGTTATTTCCTATGATTTTCTAAGCCAGGCTGGTCTCTGCAATTCTGAGTCTCCCCTTAGTTATCTTTACCACCCTCCTGCGGAGCTTAACGTATTAAGAAACTATCATGACCCCGCAAGTCTTTTCAGAATCTGAAATGGATTGTTGTATTGAGCCTTATCAGAAATGGGCAACGGTTTAAATACAGAGGGGAGGAAGCCACGTGGTATTCCCTTGATTCCCTGAAAACAGATTTTTTTAATGCCAAGCACCATTAAATGATCTTTCCAGTCCCTTCTAGATCTAACGTCCTATGACACTTCACCCAGTGCTGTCAGGAGAATAATCAGATTTTATCAGATAAAAGGCAAGAAACACAAAAGCAAAACTTACACCTATGTATTAGAATTGGGATAAATATTACTTACAATATATAAAAATCCAATGAGAAAAATAACGTAAAACTCCAGTTCTGAAATTTAATATGTGCCACACAGAAAAATCAGTGTCTTTCCACATTTTTCACACTTCCATCCCTTCACCACCTTTTGTTCTAGGAACCCAGCTGCTGTATTTAGATATAAATGCTCAAATATTCTGCTAAATGAAGCTACAGCTGCTCTGTCAGAAACATCACATTAAAATGTGTTCTGAAACCATTTGACAGAGTTCTGAAGACAACTTTCATTTCACGAGCTACAAAGCCAGCTCTGGGCATCATGAAGAATTTGAGGAGCCCCTGCAGTTCTTGAAGGAGCCCAGGAAGCCAGAGGGAGGGCAGTGGCAGAGGCCAGCCAGAGCTGAGCCAAGCGGAGTAGCCAGAAGAGAATAAGAATCTGGTTTTTTAGACCCAATTTTGTTTCTTTATGTCTTTTAAATACTTCAAAGTCATTCACATGTTTGAAATTCTACAGGTACAATAGAAAAGACAGTGAAGTCTCGCTTCCTTCTCAGTCTCACAAACACCCAGCTTCACCACAAGCAGCAGGATTAGACTTTTCTTGAGCAAACCTGCAGATGTATTTCAGGCATATACTGGGTGAGCCAAAAGGTTCATTTGGTTTTTTCCGTAAGATGGCTCTAGTAGCACTTAGTTGTTGTTAACTTCATTTGCGACAATTTTGTTAGATTGTATGTGACAGCTGTCATATCAGTGTGCGTTTAAAAAAAGACTTATCTAAGTCAGAAAGAGAAAGACAAATAGCGTATGCTATCACATATATATGGAATCTAAAAAAAAAAATGGTTCTGATGAACCTAGGGGCAGGACAGGAATAAAGACACAGACATAGAGAATGAACTTGAGGACATGGGGAGGGGAGGGGAAGCTGGGATGAAGTGAGACAGTAGCATTGACATATATACACTTCCAAATGTAAAATAGATAGCTAGTAGGAAGCAGCCGCATAGCACAGGGAGATCAGCTCGGTGCTTTGTGATGACCTAGAGGTGTGGGATAGGGAGGGTGGGAGGGAGATGCAAGAGGGGGGACATATGGGGATATATGTATACACATAGCTGCTTCACTTTCTTATACAGCAGAAACTAACACAACATTGTAAAGCAATTATACTCCAATAAAGATGTAAATAAATAAAGACAGACATCAAAATTGGTGAATTTTTGTGTAGCCATTTTATATTGAAGACGGAAGAAAAAAAAGCAACATTTTCGGAATATTATGCTTTATTGTTTCGAGAAAGATAAAAACGCATCTGAAACGCACAAAAAGATTTGTGCAGTGTATGGAGAAGGTGCTGTGATTGATCGAACGTGTCAAAAGTGGTTTGCGAAGTTTCGCACTGGAGATTTCTTGCTGGATGATGCTCCACGGTCGGGTAGACCAGTTGAAGTTGATAGCGACCAAATCGAAACAATAATTGAGAACAATCAGTGTTATACCACGTGAGAGATAGCAGACATACTCAAAATATCTAAATCAAGTGCTGAAAATCATTTGCACCAGCTTGGTTATGTGAATCGCTTTGATGTTTGGGTTCCACATAAGTTAAGCAAAAAAAACCTTCTTGACCATATTTCCTCATGCGATTCTCTGCTGAAACGTAATGAAAACATTCCATTTTTAAAACAAATTGTGACGGGCGATGAAAAGCGGGTACTGTACAACGATGTGGAATGGAAGAGATTGTGGGGCAAGCGAAATGAACCACCATCAACTACACCAAAGGCCGGTCTTCATCCAAAGAAAGTGATGTTGTGTATATGACGGTATTGGAAGAGAGTCCTCTATTTTGAGCTCCTTCCGGAAAACCAAACGATTAATTCCATCAAGTACTGCTCCCAATTAGACCAACTGAAAGTGGCACTCGATGAAAAGTGTCCAGAATTAGTCAACAGAAAATGCATAATCTACCATCAGGATAACGCAAGACTACCTGTTTCTTTGATGACCAGGCAAAAACTGTTACATCTTGGCTGGGAAGTTCTGATTCATCCGCCGTATTCACCAGACATTGCACCTTCGGGTTTCCATTTCTTTTGGTCTTTGCAAAATTCTCTTAATGGAAAAAATTTCAATTCCCTGGAAGACTGTAAAAGGCACCCTGAAACAGTTCTTTGCTCAAAAAGATAAAAAGTTTTGGGAAGATGGAATTAGATGAAGTTGCCTGAAAAATGGCAGAAGGTAGTGGAACAAAAGGGTGAATATGTTGTTCAATAAAGTTCTTGGTGAAAATGAAAAATGTGTCTAATACTTTTATTTTAAAAAACGAAGGCACTTTTTGGCCCACCCGATATATGCCAGCCCATACTCTGTTCTCCCACCTTTCTTTTTTCTTTACACAGAGCAGTTCACTACGTATCCTATGATAAGTGATACCTCAGTATAGTTTAAATCGCATCTCTTTTATGAATGAGGTTGATTATGTTTTTCGATGTTTTAAGAGACATTTTTTTAACATCTTTATAAGAGACATTTATAATTCCTTTTCTGTGGTGTGATCATATCCTTTGCTCACTTTTTTTCTATTGCATTTTTAGTCTTTGTATCTGTTGACCAGTAGGAGCTCTTTTATACCAGGGAATTGAATCTTCCACTGTGATAGGAGTTGCAAACAATTTTTTCCAGTTCGTTGGCTTTGTTCATGTTGGGTTTTGTCATGTAGAACCTTTAAATTTGGGGGAGGGGGTCAAATTTATCATTTTTTTCTTTTATGGCTTCTAATTTTTTATATAGTTAGGTCTTTCTTACTCTAAGATTATGAAACAATTCCTCCATGATTTCTTCCAGTACTTTTATGATTTCAGTTGTTGCACTTAAATCTTTTGTCTGTTAAGAACACTTGGAATATATTCCAGCATCAGGTGTTAAGTATGGAGCCAACCTTCTTTTTGTCTCCATGGCTAGTCAGTATCCCAACTCTCTATATTGCATGACTCACCTTTTTCCCACTGATCTCAGGTGCCATACATACTGGGTCCATTTCTGGACTTTGTATTCTATTCCATTGATCTGTTGATGTGGTCATGTGCTAGTATTATGCAGTTTTAATTATTATAGTTTTAAAATATGTTTTGACATCTGATGATGACCACCCCACACTTTCTTTGTCTCAACATTATTTTTGCTTTTCCATCTAGAATTATCTTGACTAGTTAAAAAAAGTTCTGTCAGTATTTTTATTTGTATTTCATTAAATAACTTCGGGACAACCAACATACTTTTTAAAGTCTTAGGTCTATATTCTTAGGAAGGAAAGGCCTTGCTAGAGCAGGGGAAGAGAATAGACTCTCCCTTGTACTGAATATATTCCATAGGAGAAATAAAAAGAAACACAATGGGAACTTTGTTTCAGGACAGCCTTTCCAAAAGTGTGTATCGAAGACCCTTCAGATGGTAATAGGAGAAACTTAAATAAAAGGGATTCTGTGTTCAAAATATTGATCAGCACTGTCCACTGGATTGCCCCTTGGAGATTTACTATGAGCAATAGCTGTTAAAGACTATTAAACTCCTGCAGTGTGGAAGTCTGAGAGACTGGAGAAATCCTGCAGTAAAGATTCCTGTTGACTTCTGTCTACCATGTTACTTCCCAAACTCATTCCAGTATGGAATCATTTCTCCAAACAACACATCTTAACATTCCACAGTATGCTCAGAAAAACTCAGTTTGGAGATCTTCAGGCCAACTGTAGATATTTAAGAGAGAATATGTGCATGTAAAATCCAGTTCTTTGATTCTCAGCATCAGTGAGGTGAGGATCTAGGATATTCCTTTAGAAAATTATCTTTGAACCCTCAAGTGCATCCCCATAGGGACAAGAGGTGATCAAAATTGTTTCTCCTTCTTCCACTGTTGGATTCCTATGTAAATTCTCTGAAATGGAACAAAACTGCACATTTTATGCCACCTTCTGGTCCTTCATTCTTTCATTTGGCACTTATTAAGTACCTACTATGTGCTGGGCCCTGCCTAGTCCCCTTTCACAGTGAGGAAGGGCTTTTACACCAGGGCGAGGAGACCCTGCAGCTGAGCCTTCAGGCCTCTCTCTTGCCTCATCATCACCTCCTCAGGTTCACTCTGGGTTATAGATTTCTGAGAACAATTGCCCTGAAAACCATCTTGTTCTGTAAGGGAAAATCATAATCCTGGGCCTCTGGCAGCACCATCTGCATTCCTGAAAATGACTGTGGCATAACAGAATCTGACTCCAGTCAGGATGAGGCAGCGAGGCAAAAAAGAGAGAGGAATTCCTGCAAGTGGTAGGGACTCAATTTAAAACACAGAAGTTTCGGTGATATCATTTGCAAATGGAAAAGGCACAACGATAACTTAAGAAAAGCATGGAAAAAGAGCAGGGTTTCCTATTTAAATACCATTTAAAAATCATCTTCTTTGGTGGTAATCTTTCTCTGTTATGAAATCTCTTTGAAATAAGTACAGGAAAATGAGTAGAGGCAGCATCACTCAGAGGCAAAGCATCTAACTTGACTAGCTGGTGACTCAGCACCAAGACTGCTCTGGGCCCTGAGATGCTGGGATAACATCCTCTGCTGAAGACATCAGATCCCACAGTGGTCAGCACTGACTGAGATGAGAGATTCGTCCCTGGTTTTGGTTTGGTTCTATGTTCTTGATATAAATCTACAAGTGGCCACCTGTAGGGTATGAAAAATGCAAAGAGGCATTCCAGGAGGCATAACAGAAGTGCCAAAGTGCATCAGGGTTTCAACCCCTAAAGCATGCCTAGGGGTGTGTGTGAGATGTCACTGCCCCCACCCCCGTGAACCGGGCTTTGCAAAGGGCCATGGCAGAAGGCAGCAAGCTAGCCCATCAGATTTGCTTGGTCAGTGTCTTTTTTTTTTAATTCTTCTGCCCAAATGGGTATTTGACTATATGCCCTGCTCCCCCCATTCCACAATCAACAATAGTTTGAAGGTCCATTGATTTGGTTCCTCCTACAGAAGACATACGGCTTTTTAATATAGAATTTATGTATGATTAAAAGCTTCCATATCTAGTAAGCTCAATCCTAGAAACAGAGAGTCCAGGATGCCTTGGAACAAACGTCAAGTATGATCAAAAGTGAGCCTTGCCTGTATCTGTAGGCATTTTCCTGGTGTCCTCTTCACCACCAGATATTCTGCAATTTCAGAGAAACCAATGCATTTTCCATGCTACAGTGCTATAGCAACAAAAGATGAGAAGCTGAAAGATCTACAGCTTCAGAGGTTCATGTCATGGAAAGGGGCCTTAAAGATCATTTACTGTAGTGGTTTTCACAGTGTGTTTCACAGAACCTGCAGTTTTATTTGCCATGATTCTTTCACTCTACAGTGACATGAAAACAGTTCAAACTGTCTGGAAAAATCCAGGGTTTATATTAGCATCAGGCATGCTTGGAACCAGTTGCTTAAATGATGTGTTCTTAAGTCACCCCCTCCCCGTTCCCCTTACCCTTGTCTCTTACTTCATCTTCCCTCTGTTTTAGAGCTTAATTCTCAGTCAGATTCTCTCCCGTAAAGCAGCAAAGATGGTCAGCAGCAGCTCCAGAGCAAAGAGCATCCTCCTTCCTGATATTTTCAGTAAAAAAAAAACCCCTTAGAATTAAGTTTCATTGACCCTGAATAGATCATATGCTCACTTCCAACACAATCATACTGACTCTGCTTGGCCATATGTGGGTCACATTCCCATCTCTAGAGCTGGGGTCTGGGATCAGCCCTGTGTGAGTCAAATAGATTGGGAGAGAGAGAGAGAAAGAGAGAGAGAGAAAGAGAGCAAAAGAGAGACAGAGATCTGAGTAGTTCCCTAGAAAATGGGTAGATTCTTTTTACAGAAGAGATTCTAGAAGATTAAAAGTAGCAGATGGCCACCAGCTCCATAATACTGTCTCAGGGTCAGCCAAAGCAGTGACGGGGAGGGGAGGGAAGTAGGTAGCTCTCTAGTCCTCTTACACCTGCTTCAAAAAGAGCATCTCTGTTTTCTTCCTCTAGCTTTATTGAAATATAATTGACATATAACATTGTGTAAATTTAAGGTGATTTGATACACTTATATATTGCAAAATGATTACCACCATAGTGTTAGCTAACACACCCATCACCTCACAGAATTACCATTTCTTTTTTTGTGATGAGAACATTTAAGATGTGCTCTCTTAGCAACTTTCCAGTATACAATACAGTATTATTGACTATAATTAGCATGCTGTACATTAGATCCCCAGAACTTATTTATCTTATAACTGGAAGTTTGCATTCTTTGATCAACATCTCCCCCAGTTCCCTCACCCCTCAAGCTCCTGGTAACCACCATTCTAGTCTGTTTCTATGAGTTCAGGTTTTTAGATCCCACCATTTATTATATGTAAATGATATCATACAGTGTTTATCTTTCTCTGACTTATTTTACTTAGCATAATGCCTTCAGGGCCCATCCATGTTGTTGCAAATAGCAGGATGTCCTTCTTTCTCACAGCTGAATAATATTCCATTGTATGTGGTATATATATATATACCACTTCTTCATTCATCCATTGATGGACATTTAGATTGTTTACATAGCTTGGCTTTGTGAACACTGCTGCAGTGAACAGGGGAGTGCATATATCTCTTTAAGGTCCTGTTTTCATTTCCTTTGCATAGATACCCAGAAGTGGGAATGCTGGATCATATAGTAATTTTATTTTTAATTTTTTGAGGAATCTCCATACTGTTTTCTATAGTGACTGCACCAATTTACATTCCTATCAACAGTACACAAGAGTTCCCTTTTCTCCATATCTGTTTTTTTAAAAAATCATTTTTACGGACTAGGATTCTGTGTTAGATGTAATTTGAAGAAAATGACTTGTAATTTGCTGCTAAACCAGAATGTTTAGAAACCGCAATTTTATTTAAGCTCCCTCAGTTTGTAAGCTGAGTCTCAGAGATGTTATGTCATTTTTCTCACAGTTACACAGCTAGTTGGTGGAAAAATTGTGATGCCAATATGTCAGAGATTCATAGCCTACTAACATATCTGAAGACCTATTGTACAGAAGGTCTTGTTCAAGGCACTGCATAGAAATACAAATATGAATATCTCACAGAGCTCACAATAATTTAGGGAATATATGACAAACATATATAAAGAGAATTCATAGGAAAAAAATGTGTGGCAGTCTTTATTTTTCAAAAATGTTACAGCAGTATGTGTGGTCCCACATTCTCTTCTAGAATTTTTCCCCCCTCAAAGAGTGGAGTCTATTTCCCATCCCCTTGAACCTGGGTAGGCTTGTGAAGCTCCAGCAAATTGAATGCGGCAGAACTTTTGAAGCTAGGTTAGGAAAGGCAATCCAGTTCCCACCTGGCTGTCTCTCTCTTAGGATGTTCAGCTGTGGAAATCAGCTACCTTGCGGTGAGAAAGCCCCAACCAACTCCCACAGAGAGCCCACATGGAGAAGCCACATGGAGAGAACTGAGCTCCCCTGCTGATGGCCAGAATCAACTGCCAGACACGAGAGTGAGTAAATCTGGCCCCTGGGTTAGTCTTTGATCTCAGGCACCAGACTCTGTGGAGCAGAGAAAAGCCATCCCCACTGTGTCCCATCCAAATTCCTGACCCACAGAATTTGAGAGCGTGATAAATGGCTGTTTTGTGCCAGAGAAACTGGAGCAGAGTAATTCTGTCTGGATCTTCATAAATGGTGTAATGAACAGTAGAAGCTATTGCTGTGAATTGCCCAGATGTTTTTCTCCCACCCACGTCCTTAGGTTACAAACCAGACTCTTTGGTCTGGGCTGATCATAGTACTCCATTCCCTTGGACACCGTGATTAAGGCAAGGATAAGCACATGACCCAAGTAGGGCCAATCAAGGCCTTTCTGGGCTGATAAATGTTCAACGAGAGAGAGAGAGAGAGAGAGAGAGAGAGAGAGAGAGAGAGAGGTGTCTCAGACTGCTGAGGTATTGGGCTGAGAGGGGGGTGTAAGATAAAAGATTGAGGTAGAGAGAATTCTAGCTGCACTAAGTCCCGATTAGGTCCTAGTTTCTGCGGCAATCCCTTCAAACATGCGCCACCCTAGTGTTCTTCCCAACCACTCAAACCAATAATTTTCCTTTTTTGTGTATTGGATTTCTATCCCTTTCCTCCAAGAGTTCTGCCTAATTTAAAAGGCTTTGTGAAGGATAACGCATTGGAACTGGGTCTTGGAAGGTGGTAGGGTACTGAAATTCTGAAATGGAGAAGGGGCTTTAGAAGGGGGAAAATGTCCACAGAGGAGGGAAGCAGAGCAACTGAAAGTACTGACTCAGTCACCTGGTCCTGGGTCCAAATGCAGCTCACCCCTGACCCATATAGAGAACTTGGACTTTACCTCATTCAGCTGCAGTTTCCTCCTCTGTGAAATAAAGAAAATAGTGCCTACGACATGGAGTTATTGTGAGGATTAAGTGACACTTATAACCCATATTATCCCAGTGCCTGGTGCATGTTAAGGTTTATTTGGTGGCAACTGTGAAAGGACAGCATGGATTGTGGGTGAAGCAGCACATGGCAGGAGTGTGGCTGAGAGCAAGCCGGAGCAAGAGGCCAGAGCCGGGTTGTGGAGGGGATTGCCTCACTGTGTTAGCTGGGCAAGGAGAAGCCATGGCCGTTTTCCCAGCGGAAATGGTCAGAGATGTGACTACCATATATAAGCCACATTTTGATAACAGGAATTCCATTTCATTATGGCATCAGAGATGTACCTCCCATATATAAATCACATTTTGATAACAGGAATTCCATTTCATTATGGCATCATGAAGCAATGTCGCTTCATGTGTACACATAATATATTTGGATTTAATTTTGAGATTGGTTTTAAAAGCATATGGACCCAGATGTCAGGTATTCCCCACCCTCTGCACCCACAAGCGCAGTCTCTGCTTTTACTCCTTGCAGATCTGGCCTGGATGCCTACTGGATGTTCCGCTTTTGTCACCATGAAGAACTGACTCAAGCACAAGCACTGGTGAGCAAATGTAGGGTTTATTAAAGATTTTTGTAGTGAACAATATCAATGCTCTATCAGATCTCCTCAGATTCCCCTTTTACCAGTTTGTGCTCTCCCCCGATCCCCACCTGCCCCTTCGGCTTCTAACAGTCAGCACTTGTGCAACTCTTCTTCCGAGAACACTGCGGGTTCTCAAATAGACCGACCTTGGGCTACTGGAGCCACTTTCCCTCCACAGTGAGCCCGGAGCGCTTGGGGATTTATTCCCTTCCTCCATCCCATGCTTGACCAGTGACTGACAAGTGCAGGAGTGTGGAAGCCCAGCTCCCCGCCTCTGGTGGGGACAACCCTGAACTGAACTTAGATTCTGGAGTTCCCGTGTAGGATCAGGCTGACAGACTTTGCTTGGCTCACATATTAGCTTGACTTTTCCCTCTTCCCCGTCTCATTTCCCTGCTTCCTTACCGGTCTCCCTTAATAAACCCCCTGCACACCATCCTAGCCGCAGGGTCTGCTTCTGGGAAGTAGTTTTCTAGGTTATGTGGAAGGAATTTACCGTGTACCTCCTCCAGCAAATAACTTCAGAATCCCCCTTAGACATTGCAGCTCTCGCACTCTGCTAAGAAATAGATTTTTCCTTCTTTCCTTTCTTGCATACAAAGCCTCGTGTTATTGCTTCATTCCTCTCTCCCTGAATCCTGCATCCCCAGTTGCAAATTCTCACCTCTATTTTTCAGAACAGGTCTACCTCAGCAACCTCCCAAACTTATGTACCAAACCATCAGGCTGAAACAATATTAAAACCCTGAAATCAGTAAGACCCTCTCTCCTTAGAAAGCAATTTAGGAAACATCTTTTATCGTTAAGAGCCTGCCTCTTGGGACCTCACCCTTACTCCAAGTGACTTACCAACATATCAAATACTATGCTCCCTCTGAGAGGACCCATCTTACTAGCTGGGCTAATATTGGGTTTTTCCCCATTCATTTTCTACATCTATCTGTATTGCATGTGTGTATGTACATATGTATCTACCTATCTGAATAGAACTGTATAAAACTTTCCTTACTCGTTTGGGACAAGTATTTACAAACATTTGATTTCTTCACACTCAAAAAAATGGCAGTGGGATGATTTGAAAATTGAAAAGCCCTTTTTGGGGTGGGAGAAGAGCTTTATGAGAAGGAAAGTATGGACTGGGCAGAAGGGGCTGGCATGGAGTTTCCAAAGTTCCTTGGTCTCCAGACATCAAAGCTCAGATCCACCTGGCTTCCCTCACCATCCAGGCATGTTTGTTTTTACTGCCCTGAAAGTTTGCTGTAACCAACTTGATCTACACCTACTGCAGCATGTCTCTAAGCCCTTTCACGGGAAGCCCCTGGCTGGTGGTACAAACTAATGAGTGTTTTCCAACACAAAGCCTCCAATTGAGATTATGAGGTAATTTATTAGGCTCCTACTGCAGTGAGCACACACAGTTCCTGCTCAGAACAGACTAATTAAAAACTTCCCTACCATGTACAATTTCAATTGTGTTGGGAAAAAAAAAAGAACAATTTCTCTGTGGTAATTTTTCGTAGAAAGGAAATGATAATGATTTCTAAAAAAAATTGTAGAAGCTTTGTGTTGCTTAAATAGACAAAATCAGCATCTGTGGGTTTTGGTGTGTAACTAACATGATTGTCTTTATGTAGAATAGATCTAATTTCCCACCTCTAACTCTGATGTGATATTTTCCCTGAGTTCAGTTGAAAAGGAAGGTAAGAGTCAATATTACCAATTGTAGGGAAGAACTGGGTTTAAAACTATTTTTTTGGGGGGGTGGGTGGTGACATATATAACCCTGATGGCCCTAGTTGTTCCAAGTTCGGGAGTCTTTCTCCTTTAATAGCCAAATATCCATCATCTAAGCCCCTAATATTCTATCAGGCGAGCCTCTCCAGGGTGCCCTGGAATCTCTCAGGAACACTTACACATTTCAAAATTTACCCTGGTTGTTGCTTTTCACCTTGGCCTGACATCTGGCCTCGAACCATGGCCACTTTCTGTGTCAAAACTCAGACTGTTATAAGCTACTTGTTTACTGTTACTCCAAGAAAAATATTAAAGAAAAATTTAACCAAGCCTTGAGCATGCCAATTCAAGTGACACTGAGTGACACTGAAACCTCTAGAGCCTTGTATAGCCTCTTCTGGATCTGTTTGAGAACTGCACCTGTGCCTTAAGGGAGACTTTACAATCCACTTTTGAACTAATCAGAAATTTGGGAAAACTTCTTCTCCATATTATATCTATCCCTTCACCTTTAGCTTGGGGGACACTCACTGACTTTTCTTATGGAACATGAATCTCCTTTGCCTGGTTGGTAATAAACTCTTGCCTTCATTTTAGATTATTTTAGTGGTCTTTGTATTGATTGTGTGACAGTGGACCCTGGCTGCTGTATTAATTCCCCAAATTTCAACTAAGATGGAGCTGTGAAATTTCATAAAGCTTTACTGAAGAGTAGGGTCAAAGGACAGAGGGAGTCAGGGGCGCCTTAAAACTGGACACCACAAGTGTCTTTTTTTAGGTCCTTTGGCCATTCTCTTCCACAGGGATTTCCCTCCCCGTTACCCCTCCTCTTACCCCCAGCCCTGGGCCTTGTTGCTGGCCAGTTTGCATCCCTACAAAATGAGTGCTCTTGCCAAGTTCCTGCCTGCCCACTGCAGACCCGTACTCCACTAGCACTACTCCCAGGCCCTCCTCACCCTTAGTCCATGCCAGTCTCTCAACAGCATAATCATCTCAGATGACTATCGTCAATAAAGACTACCTTTTACATCTTCATGTGGAGCAGTTTAGCTCCTCATTGTCTAGAAGCTCTTCATTGCAACTAAGGATCATAGCTTCACTTTTGCACAAAGGATCATTAAAGTTTTACAAAAACAAAAGAATGGTGCCCTCAGAGGTGAATGCAAACCTCCATCTTTAAAGGACTAGAAAAATTATTGATGGTTAAAAAAAATCTGTCTCCCTCCCTCCCTTCCCTCCCCTTGTGGGTCTAGTTGAGAGCATCTTCCTTACACTTTATAAGTCATTTGCTTCTACGGTGTGCGAGGAACAGTACCCAGAACTGCGGAGGCAGACAGACTAAGACACAATCCCTGCTCTTAAGAAGCTCATGGCGTCCTAGAGGATCCCCAGTGACAACAGTGGGATAAGAATAGCAGATGCGGTGTAAGATGCAGACATAACACGGAGCAAGAGAGTCAGGAAAGGCTTTCAGGAAGAGGCTGCACACCAGTGAGTTTTGAAACACCAACAAGAATTTACAAGATGGATGAAATGGGAAATGCTTTCAGGCAGAGGAAACAAGGGCAATGATATGGTGGCCAGAACTATGCTGGCCATATGGGGATTATTAAAGATGGGTAGACTTAAAGCACAGCGTAAGTGCAGGGGGAGTGGGAGAAAACACAGAGATCAGATCTCTCCTGGATTTTACTGCACAGGTGATGAGGAAGGTTGGAAGCATTTTGAGCTGAGGATGGTGGGATCTGGGGTGGGGACAGGTGGAGGGTGACATGGTGAGATTGGTGTTTTAGGAAGATCACTGAGGTTTTTAGCTAAAGAGCAAGATAGGAGTCAGAGAAATAGTCCAGGTGAGAGGCACTGAGACCTCATGTGAGGCTGTGGGAATGAAAGGGAAAAAGAGTTGTGAAGGCTCTCTGGGAGGTTCAATCAGTAGGATTTGTTGTTTGATTTAATGTGGAGGGTGAAGGAAAAAGGGTCCAGTGGGGCAGCAATGTTTTTGATAGGTAGATGGCAGCACCACCAGCTAAAACCTGGAGTACAAGGAGGGAAACTGGTTGTTGGTAGGGGAAGGGATGGAGGACGGGGTGAAGCTGAGAAGGAGGGGGTGGTGGTTGTCAAGTGATGAATTCTGGTTTGGGAACATCATGAATCTGGTTTCTTGCCAGACTTCTGAAGATGACTGGTTAGTTAGTTGGACACACGGATCTGAAATTCAGCACTGATATACGGACAGATGATGTAGACTTTAGGTGGTAATTATAACCATGAAAGGACATGTTATACTCCAGGGAGAAGTGTAGAGTGAGAAAGGAAAGGAAAAAGCGTTGACTGTGGAATCCTGGGATATGTTGCTTCCATTTTTATATAATTTTTAGGGAGCCTCTGCCTCTATATTTATTTGGAACATTTGGTAAATAATATAATAGAAAGGTAACCCATCTGTAAGCAAGATTTTTTTCAGATAAGTGAAATCAACTTGAGATACCAAGTAAGCACATATTAGTGCACAATAAGTATTTCTTGAATGCATGAGCATGAATATTCATTTTTCTCAGTTTTGCAGTAAGCACTGTGAGTATCACAAATATGTATGCTGCAGCAGAAGGTTAAAAAGAGAAGGGCAGCACATACTCTAACCATAGCAACAAGGTTGGGGATAGCATCATCCAGAAGGTTATAGTTCTGTTAAGAAGAATGTTTGCTCCCATGAGCCCTCACAACTAAGCAGCAACGATACCACTTCATTGTGATAGTGGGGAAAAAATGACCTTGCTGATGTGATGCAAGGGATAATGGGGGCAGTAAGGTATGCATTTCTTAATTTCTTGATAACAAAAAGAGTAAGCTGCAGTCACCTCTGGGTCTCTCGACAAAGACCAAGTCCCACTTTTCCACATTTCTGTACCTTGACCCCCAAAATTTCTAATGCACCTGGTGTCCCACGGAAACTTGCATTTTTGCATTTTAACCAAGCCAGAGACCTAGAATTCATGCCAAATCCTAGAGGATGAAATAGAACAACATTTCCACTTGATGTCGTGAAAATATGTAATGGCCAGCTACTTTGGCTCCAGTGGCTTTGAAGATCAAAGTTTGGAGAGGTCCTTGTGAGGGCATTTCCAGGTGAGATGGGAGTTTTTCAGTCTCTCTGATACCTGACCTATGGTCCCACAATCTCACAGCATTTCTGATTTAAAATGGCTTTGTTGCTAGAAGGAAATGTCTTTCCATCTCAGAGTTCAGCCAACAGACAGAGATGACCCTTTGCAAAGAAAGCCGTCTAAACCTGTACTTCTTCAGAAAAGGGAGTGACATAGTGAGGCCACAATTGCTTTGTAAAACTTACCACTACTTCCCCAGGCAGTTCTAGTGTGATGTGTAAAGTCCACTTTATTTTAGTCTTTGGACATCTGTGAGGCTCTGACTGCCCATGAGATAGTCAGAAGCACAACAGTACACGCCATACTTGCCAGAACTCTTGTGGGTAGATTACTAAACAGCCTCCAGACACTGGAGCCCACGGAGTTTTAGGTTTAGACTCAGCCTTGGTTGGACAAACCTTAAAGATCATTTAGTGCAACCCCTTAGGCCAGCAGTTCTTTATGAAGTGATTACTTGTAAATTACTTGTTTTCACAGAAGTATTGCATTATCAATAAAGTATGAAAGTTTTTTAAAGACTTCCTTTTTTTTTCTTCATAAATTAGAACAGATTCAAGATTATCCTACAATAATGTCTGTCACACTATGTTCTGATAGGCTTTTTGGGCAGGGGAGGAAGGGGTCCTATCCTGCAGTTTTTCTAATAGAAACTGAGCATAGCTTACAACCCACTCTTTCTACTTCATCTCTCTTAGCAGTGTACGGGGCGCTAAAACTTCATCCAGTTTGTGTTGCTTCAGAAAGTTTGAGAGGCTAAGCTTCAAACCCATGTCAGCACCTCAGGGTGTGCTTGGATACCTCCAGCAGTGGGGAACTTGCTACCTTCCCAGACAGCTCACTCTACTAGCAGACATCTGTCGTTGTTCCAGTGTTCTCTGTGCCTCCATCAACCCTGGTTCTGCCCACTTGAGCTATAAAGAGTAATTCCAAGTGTACTCCTGGGTGGTTGTCTTCAGTATCTTAGGAGGCCACTTTCCTGTCTCATTTTGAGTATTTTCTTGGGTACAACTTTGCCTGTTCTTTAGTTGCTCTTTGTATGATGAGCTGGTTTCAAATTCCCACCTCTCCTGTTTGCCTCCATCCAAGTGCAGATCAGTTTGGCTATGTCTCTCTTAGTGAGTAGTGTCCAGAATTGAACACTCTGCCTCTCACAAGCCCATAATTTCTTATCTCACTCAAGTAAGAGAGGATAATACTGTCTTCCCTAAGAAACAGCTTGAGTCCTGACCCTAAAATGTGTTAATTCTGTGGTTTTGTTCTCTGATAAGGAGGATGACCTACCCCCTCCAGCCCTCCACACTCACTTCCAGGAGTACCTTCCCAGCCATCCTCTTCCTTCCGCCCACCACTCATCCTTCTCCTTCAGGCCAGAACTGCTGGTCCAAGGGGTTGGACTAGATGATCTCTAGGTGTCCAACCAAGAGTTCAGACTACTTCTGAAGCCTAATGTGAGAGCTTATATTTAGGAACTCTGAGAAGTATGAAACTCCTGATAGGAAGGTTCACTTGGGTAATATTCCGTTTCTTTCAAATGAGGGAGGTGCTGCCCCCACCAAGTGGACCTTTAAAACGTGTGTGAGCAGCTCTAGTTGTCACAGTATTAGGAGGCAAGTGTCACTGGTATTAGAGCCATGGATGTGAAATGTTTTGTAATGCTTGGGACAGTCTCACACAAGGAAGAGTTGTCCCTTCACAAATTCCCAGAGTGCCCCTGATACATGAAAATGGAGGGAGCACAGGACTAAATGAGAAGACCGGGTTCTAGTCCTGTTCTTGCTCTTACTTGTCTCATTTTTCTCATTTGTAAAATGGGTGGAAACACAAAGCTGTTATGAGGACTAAGTCTCAAGCATTTTGTGAGAGTGTCTTTTATGACACTTGACTATTTAAAATTCATCCTCCTTTCAGCCCACGTGGTTTGAGTGGGCCTGACCCCATACCAGGTGGGGGTGGTGGGATGATGTGACCTAGGGTTACCAGTCAGCTAATTCTGTTCTCATGGCTCAGTGATTGGTTCATGGGAGGGTACACAATCATCACTCAGGCCAATGGTAATCAAGCCCTGATTTTCATTAAAACTTGTGGGAGAAGAGAAGCTCTGTTCTCCGGTCAAATTGGGCCTTGGAGGATGTAAGCCTGAAACTGTGAGTAGTTACATGGATGGAGCCTGAATGCGATGCCAGCCCAGCATAAGGAAAGCCAAGAGATTGAGAGAAATGACTCGTGTGCATTATTCAAGCCCCTGGATAAAGCTAAACCTGGGTGGGGGGGTTTGTGGGGTTTTTTAACGTCTTTATTGGGGTATAATTGCTTTACAGTGGTGTGTTAGCTTCTGCTTTATAACAAAGTGAATCAGCTATACGTATACATATATCCCCATATCTCCTCCCTCTTGCATCCCCCTCCCACCCTCCCTAAGCTACCTAGCTAGGTGGTCACAAGGCACTGAGCTGATCTCCCTGTGCTATGCGGCTGCTTTCCACTAGCTATCTGTTTTACATTTAGTAGTTAAACCTGGGTTTTAAAGATACCCTTAGTCACTTTAATTATGTAAGAAATACATTCCCTTTGTTAGTTAAGCCAGATCTAGACACTTACAACAAAAACAATCCTGACTTACTCAGCACTCACTTCTATCTGCCTTGAATTACGGTTACTAGTATCTCCTCCACTTGACTCCAGGCTCCTTGAAGGTAGTTATCTTTGAACCCTCCAAACTATCCCAACACTAAATGTTAGTGTAGCATAAAGTAGCAACCCCCCCCACAAATATTTGATGTATGAGTAAAATGAAATAAAAATGGTATATATGAAAGAGTTTTGTTAACTCTCAAGTATCTTACAAATGAATAGCATATTATATATATCAAATTTCTCATGAATGTTTCCTCCCAAAACCTTTGTCTAGTGAGATGTTCTAGAGTAATAAGATTAGTATGCAAGCAATGGTATTGCTCACCAGTTTGTTTTCACATTTGTCTCCATTTCAACATTGTCCTGAACAATCTTTGCTCGCTATTGTGTCCCTAATAGTCTCCCTTGTTAAACCGGGTTTCTCCAGTGCAAAGATCTTTTCTGCTTCATGTTTGTGTCCTCAGTGCCTGTGGGTGATGCTCAGTTGTTTGGATGTGCTTCTGCCCCTCCTTAGCTCTCTTACTACTGTGGGCTTTCGAGGTCCCAGAAAGTGCATCCCTGTGGCCTAATGATATCCTGGAGGACTTGTGGCATGTGCTTAACTTTCATTCATTCAGAAGACATTCATGTGCTGGGCATGGTCTCTGGGGATTCATGCTCTTGTGGCACTCCCAGACAAGTACATAGGCAATTACAATGCAGTCTGGTAAGCACTAAGATGGGGGAAGTGTGGGGGGTTATGGGAGTAAACAGGAAGTTCCTAGGCTGATGGCAATCAGGGAAACATTCCTGGAAGAAGTGGCATCAAAGCTGAGTCCTAAAGGGTGAGTAGGCATTAGCCAGACAATGAGTCTCCCAGTCAAAGGGAATGGCAAGGACCACAGGGTCAGTGGGCAGGGGAGCAGATGGGTTGGAGAGCTGGGCATGGTACAGACTGGCTGCAGTGCACTTCTAGATGTGGTGCCACTTCAAGGGCTTTGCTTCTGTTTCTTCTGGGTCAGGGTCCCCTTTCCACAGTCCAACCAGGCCATGCCCTTCTTTGCCTTATTTGGTGGTTTTCTTGGCTATACCTATTAACTTCAAATGATGTCAGGATGCCAGGTGATGGTATGCCCAGTTCAACTGGGCAGAGGGCCTGGTTGGAGTTCTTCCTTTCATCTTCATTGATTAACTTTGCCGGAGGAATTCAAGCCTCATCAGAGTGTATGCTGGCCTGCCTAGCTTAGAATTAGGTGCCTGATGATTGCAACCACCTCAAAGATGATTCTGGGTGTTTTTATGAAAAAGAGACCTAGGGCTTAAGGAAAGTAAAGTCTGAGGTGGGAGGGGTAGAGACAAGAAGGGCTGTGTGTTGGTGGAGGTTGGGCCTGCCACTGATGCATTCAGTGATAAGAGTCTTATTCCCACACTGGATAGCTTCGGAAATCTGCTGAGAGCATCAGTCAGGTGGGAAGGCCCTTGGTAGCCCATGGACTTGTATGATTTATATTCCTCCAGAGATGGACGTTGAAATTGAGACTCACAGCAAAATGCAATCACTACTCTTTGCTGTTTGATGGCAAGCCATTTCCCCACCTTCCACGTGGGGCCATGCTTTCAGAGTTCTGCTGGAACTTAAGGCTCTGCTTTTAAATCTTTCCACCGGAATACTCCTCATGACAGAGGAAAGTGGTGAGGGGCCCCAAGGGTTTGGGGGACAAAGCCCAAGCAGCTTGCCGCAACTGTAAATTTCTTAAAGTTTTTTCTTTAAATTTTATGCCAATTCATATTCCTACTCCATAATAAATGCATGTTTTCTTTAATATAAACAGTCTCAAAGTATTTACCATTGAGTAAAATTGGCACTTCAGAGAATGTGCTGTGTTTAAGTGGCTTCTTGTGACTCTGGGAGAGCTGCCTGTACACGATCCCCACTTTGAGAAACAGGCTTTTAGGTTATAACGGATCTGGGTTACTAGATGTGTAACCTTGGGCAAATCACTTTGCCTTCCCAAATCTCAGTGTTCGGTTTTTTTCCATCTAAAATATGAAAACGATGAAACCTACGTGTCAGGGTTAGTGTGAGGATTAAATAAAATAAAATACATGAGGTAGCTGACCCATAGTAGATACTCAAGAAATGTTACCAGTTCTCCTGTTATTAGGAAGATCTGTCAGCTTTACATTTCCAGAATTCTGTGATCCTGACTCAGCTGACTGAGAAGGTGACCTCATGGGACATTTTCCACCAGAGGGGTTTTGAGGAGAAATAGTATATGTCACTGCTGGATGACATTAGCAATTGAACATAAACTGTATGGAGAGAAGAGATGTGATATGGTTTTAGGGCTTATCATAGTCTGTTTTTCCATTTCTAGGTCTTTCTGAAATGGGAAAATTGGCAATTGGGTGACATTTACAGTCCCATCTACTGCCTGGGCCGGCCCTCACATGTGGCTGCAGGTGAGTCATTGGCCAAGAGAGAAAGTCAGAGCCTGACAGCTGTTCCCTCCCCCGGGCTCACTTTTCGGTCCTGCTGCTGAAAAAGATTTAGGCCATGGTCACTGCCTAGACTAATGAGTCTATCTCAGGGTAAATAACAGCAATCTTAGGACGTCTGCTCCTAAATTCTGAAATGACAATGGAATGCCCGCATCCCAATTAAAACGAAAATATTGGGCTTCCCTGGTGGCGCAGTGGTTGAGAGTCCGCCTGCCGACGCAGGGGACACGGGTTCGTGCCCTGGTCTGGGAAGATCCCACATGCTGTGGAGCGGCTGGGCCCGTGAGCCATGGCCGCTGAGCCTGCGCGTCCGGAGCCTGTGCTCCACAACGGGAGAGGCCACAACAGTGAGAGGCCCGCATACCGCAAAAAAAAAAAAAGAAAATATCCCCTGTGATTCCAGTCATTACTGTAAAAACTTAACTTTAATTTTGAATATACAACCACTTTCTGGAAGAAGCCTTCTGGCTGTATAATAGGTATTTCTCAGACTCACCAGGCAGGGTCCAGTGGGAGATGGAGGGCAGGTGGACACACAGGTAAGGAGGGTAAAAGCCAGCATGAAAGTAGGTACAGGCATGCAGGTGAGGGAGCTACATTGTCTGGATGCTTCAGGAAATCTTGGCAGCAGAGGTGACATCTGAGCTTGAGATTCAGATTCAGAAGACCAGGTGGGGCTTAGGCATGACTTTTTAAATAATGTCTCTAGAGATTCTGAGGCACAAGTCAGGGTGAATCTCCTGGTAGGTGCCTGTACTTCGATTTTAAAGCATTTCCCGTTCTGGGTTGTGAGCCCCTT
Organism: Tursiops truncatus; assembly: GCF_011762595.2. Taxonomy (NCBI): domain Eukaryota; kingdom Metazoa; phylum Chordata; class Mammalia; order Artiodactyla; family Delphinidae; genus Tursiops; species Tursiops truncatus. Next base: position 36,072,631 of record NC_047039.1, read on the forward strand.
GATGGTAGGGTCCTGCTCTCTCTCTGCTCAGCATCATCACTGCAGACATCTGGAGGCTGACCCCAAGTCCAGGGCTGCATCTCCTCCGAGGTGCCTCCCGTGCTGTGATGAGGAGCCCAACACCTCAGAATTCAAAAGAGCTCTGTGCCATGTATTCTAAAAGTTAAAAACGCACCGAACACAAATACCTATTTTACTGCCTCAATGCCATACCCCTATCCTTCTTCTGAAAATATGCTATGACTCCTTTTCTTTCCAAATGTATTCCCTTGCCCCAGACTTGGGTCTAGTGGGCATTTCCTCCTTCTCTTCTCTTCCTGAAGTTCAAGGATGTGGAAGAGGCTGGGAGCCTGAACTTCTAGGTGGTGGAAACGCTGTGGCCTCCCAGTGTGATCTCTTGGAACTAGCGCATTGTTAAAAACTTGATTTGTGTTTAGCATCTTTTGCAAATTAGGCCACGGCCCTAAATGGGAATCCTCTGGATTGTGAGCAAGTGGGCGGGAGTTATTCTGGTAGGTGCTGATGTGACTTTATTCGTCTAGAAATTTTGTATTTTTTCCCCAAATAAACAGTTTTACAGTGTTGATATGAAAAAAAAAATCTGAATCTCTTTTCAGATTTATATTTCATCTGTGTTTATTGTTGTTTCCCTGGTTTTCAAAAAAAAAAAAAAACCTTGAGTTACTTTTCAAATGCAGCACGTAAGTTTGTTTGCTTATGAATACAAGGGACTGTCTCCCCTGTAGATCCCCCAAATAACTTCTGGAAAGATGAAAGGGGGTGGGGGACTTCCCTGGTGGTCCAGTGGTTAAGACCTCACCTTCCAATGCAGGGGGTGTGAGTTCGATCCCTGGTCGGGGAGCTAAGATCCCACATGCCTCACTGCTAAAAAACCCAAACATAAAACAGAAGCAATATTGTAACAAATTCAATAAAGACTAAAAAAATGTGGTCCACATCAAAAAGTAATAATAATAATTTAAGTAAATAAATATATTTTTTTAATTAAAAAAAAAGAAAGGGGGTGGATTTGGGGTGATGCTCAATATAAAAAGAGAACCCAGAATACTGGTGTGCTCAGAACTGAACTGAGGTAAAGCAGCCACCCAGCTTCAGGCTGGGGCGTGCTTTACTCATTACTTCCAGCGCACAGTTCAAGTAAGTGAAAACGCCAAGTGTCCAAGATTTCTGAACCCGAAGTCTTATTTCTACCATGACTGTTCTGGTTCTAAGTACCAGACTTGCTCTGGTTCACAACACTTGATGAACTAATGAATGTGGGAATGAGTGAAGTGCAGCATAACCTGGGCTACGTTCAAACCCCTATTGTCTGAGCCAGGGAAGTCTTAAGCCCACCTGGGAATGGAAGAACCTGGTGTGGGAAGCTGGTGTTGACATCAGACATCAGCAGAGGGGGCTTTTCGCTCGGCCCCAGAGGAAAGGTGCTGAGGGTAGAGGAGACACGGGGCATTCTAGGGGACACATGTCCTCTGAGGGTGTGCTCTATGCCAGCTGACCTTGGGGAAACAAGTGGACAAAACACCCCCAAGGAGGAGGGGGAACCAAGCATTGTTCTTGGAAAGGACCCACCCTTGAGCAGTTGGCAGAGCCCCTGGCAGGCTGGAGAGCTGGGTGCCTGAGCCCCTCACTGGCAAAGCCCAGGAAGGCACCCTCCCTCCTTGGGGGCCATGAGTGTGGCTGAAGCAGCCCAGCAGGACCCCGGTTTCTATATGCCATGTCCCGTGTGTTCATGTCCATGTGTGCTGTGTAGTCTAAACTGTGTTTTTGGTTGTTTTTAAGCCTGTGCTGCAGTCTGGAAAAAAAGGAGAGAAGAGCTGGGCCTCACTGCAGAAAGCTGGCTGCTCACCTCATTACATACCCTTAGGGAGGCACGTGCTACCTGGGAGCATCCCTACTGGTCCAGGGGCTGACCTTTGGCCAAGGATGGATGTTTCTCAGGGAGAAACTTGTTCTCTTGTACAGCTCACAGAGGCTGTACAAGAGCCCTGAACACCCACTGGTGAATTCATAGTTACAACTGTAATGGAACTATATACTCCTGTAGAGAGCAAAGTTGTGTTCTTTTTGTAAGTCTTCCTGCACTGCCTAGAGTTGTGAGGTAGCCACTCTGGAATCACAGCGACACTGGGTGGATGCGTTGACTCCCAAGACTTAACAAAGTATTGACTAGAGCTCATGGTGTATGTTCTGTGGAAGTAGAGATGGTCTGGTGCCATCATGAGACAAATCTGCCAAGGCAGGGCCATGCAGCACTCCCTGGACAGGGCAGTTCCACAGGAAGATGAGTGGCTTCTACACAGCTTCTTCTCTGAGTGTAGGATTGGGCCACCTCATTCACCAAGTGGTTTCTATCAGAGAAAATGTGGGCAGCAACTGAACAAGTTTAGTCTATGGGGGTGACTCCATGGTTAAATGGGGGTTGCCATGCCAGTCATGTGTCCCCCTACCATAATCTGGGAATAATTTCTTATTTCAGAAATAAACAGTGGCTCCCTACTAGTGTCTTTACCTTGGCTTTCATGAAAACCTCCTTTGCACTTCCAAGAAGACCTCCCCGGAATATGTTGTCAAGGATGAAACTGTGACAGTGTCTCCTGGACAGCAACATGAGTCCCACCTGGTGGCTAGGACCCACGAAAGACACCTTCTGAGTGTCTTTACTCCTCAGAGTGTCTCTTTAAGCAGCAGTCCTCTGGCAGCCCAGGCTGGAGTAGCCAGTACCGCCCTGGCTGGAGCCCCAGGCGGCTATGTGGACCAGGTGTTTCCACAGCCAGTTGCTACGTGTGCAGAAATGGATGCCTGGATGCTCCTCTCTGTTCCGGTGACTGGAGGGCCTCATTAGCCTGTGCACACTAACGGCTTTCTTTAGGGACAATGAGGTCCTTGGGGATGTGGAGACTGGAGGGAAACTGGAAAAGTTGATGGAGTTTTTCCAGGTTTCATGGAGTGCAGCTTGACTTTATTCCTCCTTCCCAGTGCAATTCCAGCTGCCTTCCCTGCTACTTGGTCATCAGCTGGGCTTTTTTTCCCCTTCTGGAAGCCCTGACAACAGGACATTTTGACTTCATTATTAAGAATGCAGACCCAGACAGAAGTGTCTTAAAGGGAGGAAAGTGAATACAATACAGACGAGGAGCTAGGAAAGGATAACTCAACGCCCACGACGAGGCAGACAACAGAATGTGCTAACTTAGATAGGGATAGTCAGCAGTTTCTGGCCCTGAAATACATCAAGCTGTCAAGGAGGCACACTGGCCTCCTACCGGGCAAGCCCCTGCGGCCCTCTCCATCTCCATCTCTGTCCCCTCTGGGCACCACTTTTCCCTTTCCCCCAGCCCAAGATGTTTTTAAAGGGCCACTCTTTTAAAAAATGCTATTTCTTTTCCAAGGCTCTGTTTCTTTTATTATGGGGGTGGAGCTCATCATCTCTTCCTCCTCTGAAAAAAGAGCCCCCTTCAACCCCAGGCCTGAACACCACTTAAATCTCTTTCCTCCGGCCTCAGGCATCAGGGCAGTTGGTTCTGCAAGTGTTCTTCCCAAGGAATCATGCCCAATGTCAACTTCCCCCTTGCCAGTGGTGGCCCAGGGAGTGAAAGGGGAAGGGATCACAGATTAGAATTACAATTGCTGTCTTTTAGGGTTGCTAAAAGATGGTGATTGTAATTCAAAATATTATCCTGTCCCAGTAACATAGTTTCAACATATGAGGCAGTAAAAGCAAGTACTTTTACACTGCATACTATGTGCTAGGCGCAAGGTGCCACTTATGTAACAACTCATTTATTTCTTATGCATCCTATTTATTCCTCAGATATTATATTCTTATTATTCATTATTAATCTCCCTTTTACCAATGAAGAAACTGAGGCAAAAAGAGATTAAACAATTTATTTGAAATCTGTGAGATCCAACAGGTAGTAAATGCTGGAGTTAGGAGTCAAATCTAGACATTCTGTGCTCTTCATCACTGTATGGCTTCATACATGAATAGTGGTTTAGTCTTCCTTCAGGCTGGGGCTGCTTCTGCTTCTGCAGTGCCCTGGAGATTGGGGCAGGAAGAGAACGACATAGTTTCTGTTGAAAACTTATGCTTGCTAATTTCCCACTGTTCCTCCTGTTCTCACAAACAGGTTGGCGCCATGTCCTCAGTGGTGGAGTCTCTTTTCCACCCACATTGGGCTTATAATCATTTGTCCAATCTGGTAAAAAAATGAAGAATGCCCTGGAATGAGCCAGTGAAGGCGTGTCTGTGTGTGTGTGTGTGTGTGTGTGTGTGTGTGTGTGTGTGTGTGTATGGTGGGGAGTTCTAGGCAGATAGGCCCCACTCTTGAGATCCACAGGAAGTATCTATTTCATGAGTATTGCATTCTATATAATAAGCTGAACACATTTTGTTCAATGATGCAAACTGAAGTTGGCAGTTTTGTTCTTTAAAAAAAATAAACATCATGAACAAAAACACTGTCAAAATCTTTCCTCTGCACCTATCAGAATTTGTAGGAGGCAAGCACACACAATGACTGTATGTGACACTTCTCTTGTACAAGTTTCTCCTCTGTTTTCTCTCCAGGCATCCAACAAAATTCTCTTTTCTCCATAGTATTTAAAATAGGGAAATTGGTGGTGACATTTTGCAATATGCTATGACAAATGGTGAATTGGGGAAATTATGATGTAATGGAATTAGGTGAAACTGCTGAAATTCTTGTTTTTCCCCATGGTATTCAACCAACATTTTGTTTTCTGTGGTTCTGCAGAAATAACATGAAACAAAATTGAACTTTCTCATCAATTGGAGAAATTGCAACTTATGTTTACCTAGTTGTTATGACATAGAAAATATTTTCTCATGGCTTGGAATTAGAAAGGAATTAGAAGTTTTGACTACTTATTGGAATTCTTGAAAAAGCCTTCGAATTGTAGGGAAATACAAGTAGTAAATAAACAGCCACCAGGAAATCATGTAGAGGGGAGTTCCCAGAAAGTGAAGGATGTGGGGAACTGGAGTGCGTATTAGTAACAAAGAGATTGGAGCCCACGTGGCAATGGTGATAATACACCAGTGAGAATAATGCGCCTCAGACATTCTTCCATGTTTTCAGGGAGGTGGAGTGATCTGAGCACGGAGAACATTTAAGTGTGAGGAGCATATTAACTTCAGTGCTAACCCCCTAGTGCAAGCTGCAGTTCTACATGTCCTGCTTAGCCCAACTGCCAGCACCTCCAAAACTCCAAAAACTTTGTCTTAACAGCACCAGTGCTCCCCTTCTCTGGGCCCCCATCCCTGACTGAAACCAATGGCTAAGCCAGACCTATTTTTTCTTGTCTCTTCAGGAAGGGAGCAGCTGGAACCATCCTACCCTCCTCCATCCCACTTCTGTCCCACTTCGAAACCTGGAGTCACTTTAATAATACCCTCAGTGTCCCCCTGGAGAGGAAAGTCCCTCCAGAGAGCTAGAATCTGGTCTGTCCTTCCTGGTGTGGCTGATCCCGCAGCCCTGGGCATGGAAATAGGAGAAGGACCAAGTCCTGCAAAGGCTTTTGTCCAAGACACACTGGCTTAACGCAGGAACAGTCTTCTCGTTGAGCCGAGAGCTGGGCACCCCAGGGAATTCCACGGCAAGATCCTTGGGAAATGGAAGAGGAACAGGTTTGGGAAACTGGGTCATATTGTTGAGGGGTACTCAGTAGGAATCTTTTGTTTATCTGATTACTGAAAAAAAAGTTTCAATCACATTCAAGTTCATGCCTAGTAAGTGCCCGGATACAGACAGGAGGTCTTGAACTGGGACACATGAAACCTCTGAAATTGTACAGAAAGTTGTGTGTATATATAAGCATTTTCCAGAAAAGAGAATCAATATCTTCCATTGTATTCTCAAAGGAGTCTGCAACACTTCTCCCATGCCCACTGTCACCGAAGTTAAAAACAGGTGACTTAAAGAGACCATAGAATTTTTTTTCTCAATTTTAATCTTACAGATTATTTATTTATTTATTTATTTATTTATTTTTTGTGGTACGCGGGCCTCTCACTGTTGTGGCCTCTCCCATTGTGGAGCACAGGCTCCAGACGCGCAGGCTCAGCGGCCATGGCTCACAGGCCTAGCCGCTCCGCGGCATGTGGGATCTTCCCGGACCGGGGCACGAACCCACGTCCCCTGTATCGGCAGGCGGACTCTCAACCACTGCGCCACCAGGGAAGCCCCAGATTTTTAAACTTATTGTTTTTTATTGAACTATAATTGACATAAAATATTAATAGAAATTTGGGCTGAAAGGAATCTTGAGTGATATTTAGTTCATTTTTGCTCCTTTAAAATGTTTTCTGACACAGAAACTTGAGTCTGATTAACATGAAATGTTTCATAAATATTGAAGTCCTGTAGACCTTTCTCTTCTGAAACACCTCCCAGATGGGTCTAGGGAAATGCATCATGGTGACCTAGAGTAGAGCTGTGAGGGGTGGCATGATCATCCACCCATATGTGCCAGAAGGATGGATGAGGGGGTGTCAGGAACACTCCTGTCCTCTGGTTTACCTTCGCATCTCACTTGGAGTACAAAGATGGGACTTTGTGGTTTAGAACCCCAAGCTCCTCCATTACAGAGGGAACCGATGAGATTCATTCTTATTAGAATTACCTGGCATAGTTCCCCCAGATGACTTCACGATTTTCATGGCCCAATCTCCTCCAGAACATTTATGCATTTATTTCTTTTACTTTTCTGGTTAAAGGAGCTCAAAGATACATAATTCAAGATGATCTAGTTTGAAAGAAATCCCATTTGTTCAACACAAATACTGAAAAGAGAAATCAGCTTGACACTGACCACCTTTCACTGCAGCTGGATTCATGATTCCCAAGTCCAGTGTTTTCATCCGGTGAATGGAAGTTCTTTATGAAGAGCAGGGTAAGGAACCACAGAATTCTAATTGCCATGTAAGATGTCTCTGAGGTGAGATGGGAAGCAGGAGAATAGTCAGTTGATCCTTTTAATAGGTAGGTCAGAAGGGAGGCCTTCCTATTAAGAAGTAGAGTAGAAAGAACTTAGCAACCATTGGCTTACGTAAGGGCGGGGTTGGGGGAGAAGTTAAGGATGACTCCCAGGCTTCTGACTTGGCAACTGGGGCACACAGAAGGGTTTGGGAGAGAAATAAATGAGAGCCATTTTGGATATGTTGCATTTGGATCCAGCTGGAGAATTTGGTGGGCAGTTTGACATGAGGGTCTAAAGCTCCAAGGAGAGCGTTGAGCTGGAGATATGATTTGAAAGTCATTAGAATACCTGCAGCCTACACACCTACAGGAAATTAGAGAAGAGGATTTCAAAAAGGAAAGCAGACAATGATGTCAAATATCTCCGAAAAGTTAAGTAAGAAAGAACCAACTGTCCACTGGCTTTAACACTGAGGAAGTCATTGACGGCTTTAGGATAAGCAGTTTCTGTGGATTTGTAGGGGCAGAAGCTAAATCATATTTGTTGGAGGATTGGATGGACAGCAAAAAGTGGCAAAGCTGAATGCAGATGACCCCAGAAGTCTGGGTAAAAAGAGAAAAGACATAGAGTGATAGATGGAGGAGGCATGCAGGATGGTGGGTGTTTTATTATTTCTTAGGTTTGAAGAGACTTGAACATGATTAAGTGATAACGAGCATAAACAGAAGGAGGGAAAAGTTGAAGAAACAGAATAAATGAATCATTGATAGAACAAATTTCTGGTTGGAAATCGGGTAAATTCAAGAGTACTGTGGTGATACTGGCCTTGAAGCAGCCATCCTCCAAGACATGAGGGAAGGAAGGATATGGGTACAGATAAGCTTGTGAGTCAGGGGCAGGGAACTGAGGGACTTCATGCTGGGTCATCTCAATTTTATCAGTTAAAGAGAGTGGGGATATTTGAGGTGAGCTAGGGAGCATGAGCAAAGTGGCAAAAATTTGAACCTACCATGGAAAAGAGGGGAAAAAGGAAACTGACTAGTGAAACAGACAAGGTTGGCTAAAAGAACTGGGAGTCCAGTTGAGGCTGGGTATCCTAAATGTATATCCTAATGTATGAACCATTCTACCCATCTGTGTGTGTTACTCTAATGCTTGGCTACCAGTGTGTAGAGCTGGAGAAGGTAGATCCATTTGGGTTAATTCAGTGTTGGGGATTTATAAGACAGGAGAAACAGCAGAACAAAAGGATGAGGAAGCTGGGTTTTCTAGGTAGGAAGTAGTTGAAGTGACGGATCATGGTGTCTGGGCAGGAGAGGGAAAAGATAAAGCAGGAAAGGACTGATGCAAAGTGAAAGACTGAGATAAAACAGAATACTCAAGTTGATGAAGATCTTGTGAAGACAACAGGTAGGGTCAGAGGAGGGCTGGAAAGAAGGTCTGGAAAGACAGGAAAGTGTGATCAGAGAATGCCTACACTAAAATGTGTTTTCCAAAACACTCTACCTCTATTTCCATGTTGTACTGTAAAATTTAAAAGTGCATTACAAATGAAAATATAAATGTCTGGTAAATTATTTGTTATTTTGTAGTATCTGTGCCTTCGGCTCTCTTCCATGTGATAATTCAGTTCTCTTTTCATTGACATAGGAACATGTGGACCAAGTCTTAAGAGAATTATTTTTCTCACGCTTTGACCATTTTATATGTATATTATTACTATTATATTTTGTATTTTAAATGTATAATCTTGGGAAAGAAGCCAGTGTTTTCTACTTCAGCCAGCAGCTGTTATAAGGATAAGCAAGCCTTCAATAGATCTGCTATCTCTGGCTTTGTCATTCCCCTAAATTTAAGTTGATTATAAGAAAATTTTAACCTATAAACCTCAAGAGGACAGGTCACATCAATAAAGCCCACATGACAAGTGACTAATGGTAACAAAGTGGACCCATGGGATGATGGAGAATGCCAGGGAGGCTCTGCACACCGTTGTGACCTAGTTTGGAGCTGAGCTGGAAACGTAGTTAGATGCACAGGCTAGGTGGGCATTGCATGTAAATAAGGTATAGGTCGCCTCCATTCCCTCTAAGGTTGCTTCCATTGTGCTTTTGGAAGAGACGCTAAGAATTAAATGTGTACATAATGTGAACATAGTTCAGTAGGAACACAAATATTTCATTTGTTGTGCCTCATTTTGCTAAAATATATATTTAGCAAGTATGCAGATTAGGTTGAAAAAGCAAACAGAACTTAGGGTAATGGATTAGAATCCCATTTGCAGAGCAAATTAACCTAGGAAATTTAATTAGTCAATAGGACTAAGTGCGTCTCAAGAATCCTGTTTAATTGTTTTATAACTGGACAGAATAAAGATGGAGTTGACACATGTGTAATGGCCGCCAGGGTCTATGAAAAATAGCAAAAGAAAAAAGAAACGAGCAAGGATTTATCATTGGGTCTCCACACACAGGGTGCTCAGACCAGCTAGCAAGAAGGTTCTTGTTCCTTTGCCAAGTATATCCCTGCAAGATTAAAAATAGGGACGGTGTCCGGTCCATAGTAGGGGCTTAGTTAAATGGCAGGTCTGTTCTCATCTCTCTCCTTTTGGTGGAGGTTGTGTCGCTGGTCCCCACATCTCAAGGCATTAACATCATCTAATTCCCATTAGTCCATGCTCATCAAACCATCTGCTAATGGTAGTTTGCCTGCCTATGTAGACTTTTCTAAAAAAGAGCAACTCGCTGGCATGCTGACATGAATATTCCAGTTTGCTTAGCAGTTTTGTCTTTCCTTGTAATTAATGAAATAATATTCTAATTTATTTACCTGTCTCTTGTGAGATGGCTAATTAGAGTGAGTTGCTGCCCCTGGTTCTGATGCATTTGGGAAGAAAAATGTAAAATTCTGCACCTTTAAGGATGATGAGCAGGCCTGGATTCTACAAAAGCACTGCCACTCAGAGAAGACCCATGTGCTCTACTGTGAACCTTTCTCTTTGACATTTTTTCTGTTTCAACAAATGCCATGCATGTCTTCTCAAAACATACACTGTTAGGTTTCAGTGCCTAGAATTCCACTAAATTGCCTGTTACTCAGTTAACCTTGACCATGGTGAGGAGCCTTGTGGTGAGACAATGGGGCTCAAACTTCAGTCTCAGCTGAATGCTTGTGAAAATGCATATTCCAGGCTTCCGCATAGAGATCCTGCCTTCGTAGAGCTAGGTATGAACAGAGTCTGCAGTTTTAGCATGATTGAGTCTGATACACGTAGTCAGCGGACTACAGTTTGAAAAAAATGGTTTTAGTTCGGGGTACTAGCTCATTTGTGGCTATGGGCCCTAGCAAGGGATATTTTCTGTTCTGAGAGCCATGGGTTTCTCCCCTAACCAGAGTGAAGTTTGATGCACCCAGAGGAAGGGAACTGGGGGGAAATGAAGCCAGTGTGGAGTAACAACAGAGAGAAAGAAATGGTGGTGACCTGGCAAAGGAGCTGGAAGACTTTCTACTGGAATTCGAGCCGTTTGCCTGAGCCCAGTTCTGGTCTTGGGGTCAGACAGTTTGTCTGCCAGACAGGTTGGTCCTGTCACCACGCTCCCTTGCTCAGAAGCAGATTTCAGGTTTAAAGAGATGTCTCCTTTAATTTGGCAAAGGGCAGGTAATAATAGTGGCATCATGCTGTGTTGTAAATGTGTATGTGGCACTAAGCCTTCTTCCTCTTGTTCTAGAGGTCAAGAATATTGGAATTTTCCTCCAAATTTAGTGCTGGGAATCTTTATTTACTGGCATCTGGGAGTCTTATCCAGAGACCCATAGAATGCTAGAGGTAGGGCTAATTCACAGAGTATGGTTGAGCCCCTCCCCATTTTAAAGATGCAGAAACCAAGGCAGAGGGAAGACGGGTGATTCACCAAGTCCCACAGCCTCGTGGAGGAAGAGCTGGGACTATAAGTAGGTCTCCTGGCCTCGGTGCGGAGCACCCTGCTGCCTGCTCCAGACCCACCACCAGGAAACAGTGCCGGCTGAGTCAGCACAGATGAGTTAGACAGCTTGGCCTGATGGCTGTGGAAGCGTATTTTATCATATGGGTAGCAGACACTAATAGATGCTTTGCATTTCGATTTCATCCATCTAACTCTACATAATTCCTTGCTGCTTTAAGCAACCCACTTTTCTGGGAGATCTTTTTTTTTTTTTAAAACCAGTAATCCTAAGTAAGCATTCCTCCTAAACTAAGTGCAATCGCCATCTAGTGGCTTGAAGATCACAATAAAAGTTCCTGTAGACACTTTGTACGTAGGCCAAAGGAACAAGAGAATTTTTACCACCTGGAAGAGAACCTCCTGGATCTTCATGTCCGACACCCTCGTGTTACAAATGAGAAAAATGAGGCTTCAGAGAAGGAAGCAGCTTGCTGAAGGCCTCATAGGAGGTTAGTGGAACCACGTGGAGTAAGTCTATGGTGTAAGCATTGTCTGGTCCCACCCTCTTGCAGAAAAACAAGGGCTTCTGGGGGATGGGGAGGTGTTGGGCTCACCTGGGACTCCAGAGAGCCTGGCCCAGTGCCTGACACACATAGCGTCCCATGCATGTGTCATGAGTGAGTGGTTCCTCCAGACTCGTGTCACCGGCCTTCATTGTTTTCTCTGTGGTGCCATCAAGCCAAAGCAATTCTCCACGCAAAGGAGACTCAGTGAATGTGGTTGGTGGCTGGACGAACGCCTGCTTTAGTCAAATCGACTGAACAGTGTGCTGTGGCTCCCAGTTGGTGGGCTCTGCTGTCTGCCTCACCTTCAGCTACACACTTCTGCATCCCTTCTGGTTGAGCAGCTCTTGCTCAGGATGCTTTTGTGTTCAGAGTGAGTTTCCTGACAGGCAGCAAATCTAAGCGTCTTCTGCCAGAAGTGAGGTGAGCACTCAGGGCCTCATCCCCTTCTATTTATAACAGGCGTCGGTGTCAGGCAGTCCCAAAGAGGGTGCTCGGGTAGAGCTCAGAATGCAGCAGCCCTACAGGAAGAGGCCTGTGCACTACGGCTCCACGGGAGGTGGGAATGGGCAAGGGCTTTGAAGGCTGCAGATGGTGAGGGTGCCAGGGTGACAGACTGTGGGTGGTGGTTTTTTTTGTACTCCAGATAAGCTGAGGATGTTTTTTTTCACTGAAATCCCCTGGAAGAAAATGGGGACAGGAAGAGTGGCAGACAGACGCAGCCCCTGTGGGGAAGGCTTCTTATCTTGGGGTCCACGGATGAGCTTCCAAAGGGGATGAGTTCTGAAGCCTCTGGAATTAAGCACACACATTTTGTGTCTCTGTATGTTTTTTGGGACAAAGGGTCTCTCTCTTTTATCAGCTCCTCAAAGGAGTCCCTGACCCAAACATGTCAAGAACCACAGGTGTAAAGATCAAATACATCTCCAAACTCTTCAGAATGAACCAATTTTTCATCTCATTCTGGAAGAGAAGATTCAGCCACAATTGTTTTCTCTTTACCACCCATCTCACTCATACCTGATGTCATTTTTAAAAGGATGTGTACACATGAAAAACAAGTATATAAGTAAAATCCTTCATTATTTTATCATGGGTACATATCTAAGTCCCAAACTGAGGCATGCAGAAAATATGCATTTCTTTGACTTTTCTAAAATGGAAATTAATTTCTATCTGAGCCCCCATTCCATTCTTGTGGCAGAGACTTAATCTCTATGTTTGAGATTTTCTATTTCTCTCTCTGCCCCAGGGGATTGTACCTCAATTCCGGGTGCTTCCCTAGGACAGGGTACCCAACTAGGACGAAGGAGTGTAATAAGAAGCATCTATCCTTAGTGGCATTTTTCCACAAGGTCATCTGCTGAGATCCACCCTTTGTCTCATTGAGCTGTTGGCCATCAGTGTCACCCCTGAGTTGTCTATCCTCTGGTCCTGGCCCTGGCAGACCTCCCTGCTATCTTTACGACGAGACCCTGGAGCTGCTCATGGCTCTGGCTTACCCAAGCTAAGCCTCTGTGCTCTTGCTTCTTTCCAGGACTCATTGATCCAGGAAAGGGGGTGCTTTGGACCTCTCTTTGAGGTCCAAAGTTGCCAAATTTTCCAATTTGTTTTTCGAGAAGAAGCTGGAAATTTTCACCTTATGTAAACCTTTCTGATTTTTAAATGTTGGAAATTAACTTATTTTGGGAAAAAAAAAAATCACTGCAGATCAAACATAAAAACATCTGTGGCCCAGTTTTGCCCGAAGGGCTGCCACTTTGCAGCCTCTGCCCTAAAGGCTTAGACTTATGGAAACCAAAGCAGTGATGACACCCTTTTTTTCCTTTATTCGGATGTGTCACTTCTCTCCCCACGGCAGTAAGCACAGGATTGTCTACTTACTGGAACAGGAAAGAAGGGCAAAGGGGAGAAATCTGGGGGCAAGACATTAATATTTCTAAAGTATTATCCTTCTATACCTTGATATTGAGCTTATAAAGATAGGTTGTATATTTTTTTAAAGTAAACTTCTTTATGTCCAGGAAAAAAGACTTGTGATTGCACAATATATTTTCGGTAAAGTAATCCTGCCCAGCAAAGGCTTTCAGTGGAATTATAGAGCTTTATATTGGGTCTCCTTAATGATTGTTTAATCCAGTTCCTGAGCCTGGATTAAATAAATGAGACAGCTGAAGCCTAGAGGTAAGTGACTTGGCCTTGGTCACCTAGCAAGTCCCTGCCAGCCAGACTCACAGTCCCTGACTCTTAGCTCTTTCTGTCTAGTGCCTCCTCCCAGACAAGCCAGGGCCTGGGCACTGCATTCAGGTCAGGGTGGGAGGAGGCTGTGGCATGGGAATGGGGGTGGTGCTGGAATGCAGTGCTTCACTCAAGGAGGGACAACCCAAGAGGCCCTGGCCCCAGGAAAAGTCAAGTCAAAGGGGATGAACAACCAGAGGAAGTAATCATTGAAAGGGACTCAGGAGAGAGGGAGAATCCATGGACAAGTGGCAGGTCAGAAACCAGGAAGTTGGGCTGCGTTTTCTGTAGGGGCCTGTGGCCTTGGGTAGGTGGATGGAAAGGACCATTGATGGCATCAAGGCAACTGGGACATTTTGTACCGTAGCTGGGAAGTGTCTCAAAGGGACATTTTCACCTGAGAGATCATTCTCAAAACATCACTTTAAATTAAATTACTCCACTTCCTAAAACTGTCCAAGGGCTTCCTGTTGCTTATGGGATAACATTCTAACTCTTGATGTACCAGCTTCTTTGTAATTGGACCCCCATGTGCATTTCTAGTATTTTTCAACACCATTACCCAACCTTTTAATACTCTAGCCCAGTGGTTTTCTAACAGTATCGTGACTTGAAGGAAGCTGCATCAGAATTGTCTAGAAGGCTTGAAAAAACAGATTTCTGGATTCCGATCCTCAGAGTTTCTAATTCAGTACATCTGAGGTGGGATCTGAAATTTTGTATTTCTTCCATGTTCCCAGGTGATGCTGCTGGTCTGGGCAGCATACTTTGGAAACTACTGATCCAGCCACATCCTCAGTTGTTCTGTGGACCAGCAGCATCAACATCACCTGGAAGCTGGTGAGAAATGCAGGTGCTCTGGCCCACACCAGACCTACTGAATCAGAATCTGCATGAAAAAGAGCCTCAGGTGATTCCTGTGACATTAAAATTTGAGAAGTACCGTTCTAGTCTAATAGTCCTCTACCCTGGCTGCACCTTAGAATCACCTGGAGAGCTTTAAAATTTTAATTTTAAAATTTCATGGAGGTCCGTGCTCCACCCCTAAAATTCTGATTTAATCAAGCTGGTGGTAGGGTCAAGGAATCTGTAGTTTTAAAAGCTCTCTAGATGATCTTCATATGCAGAAAGGTGGAGAATGATTGCTTGCCCTGGCCACACAGAACCATCACCACTTGCCAGACATAATGCAGCCCCCCTCCCTGTTGTTACTGTGCACCTGCTGTCCCCTCAGCCTGCAACAAAACTTCTCCTCATTCTTCAAAACCCATGCTACCAAACCTTCTCTGGGAAGAGGTCCCTGAAGTTTTCCCCAGCAGAGTTAACTGCTTCCCTCTTTGGAGTCTACTCTTTGTGCATCCTGTTGTAGGTAGATCATATCAAATTGTAATCATGTATTTTCATGTCTCTTTCTCTCACTAGGGAAAACTAAGCTGTGAATATCTTTGGGCAGGGAATCTGGTTTATTTACTTTTTTAAACTGTAGAGCCTAGCTTCTGTACAGTTGGTTCTCTGTATCTGGTTCTCTATGTCTCTGTTGGTGATTAAATGCACAAACGAGTTGAGTCAGACTTTGAAAACCAAGTAAGCATCCTTCAGATATTCTCAGTCCCCCAATCATCCCCACCTGAAAGTTACCCCCAACCCTGCCAACTCTTTACTGTCCACCCAAAGAAAACAAAAGCAAGCAAACAAACAAAACAACAAACACCACAGAACAGATGTGTGCATAACATACAAGTCTCAGAAGGAATATTTGGGAACAGATTGTAAGATCCATAAGGGCAGAAGTTTTTGTTGGTTTTGTTCCTTGCTATATGGAAAGGACTAGATTGAATGAATGGATGTTGAACAAGTGGTGATTTAAGGCAGCTTTCTTTTCTCCTTCTCCTTTCCCATTTGTCATTCACACCAGTGACCCTAGGCTTTGTTTTGAATGCTGTGCCTTATCCCAAGACAGGATCATGGGAGCTCCCTTTAAGGATGTTCTGGCTTTGGAAATTTGCTTACCCCAACCAGTATTTGCCAGCAAAGTGTGAATCAACCTCCAATAATATCCTAAGTGCTTCTTAGTGACATGGTAATCTTTCAGACTGAATATAATATAGTCATAAGACCCTAACTTCTTCATTATTCACCCTCACCCCAACACACACACACACACACACACACACACACACACACACACACACACACACACACACACACACCAGGGAAGAGCTTAAGTTACACTGAGCTATTATACATTGAGCATCACTTGGCAACCAGGACTCCACACTATGTTCTGCCCTTAAGAACTCAGAAGTACTTCCTGCCCAGGGGACTGAATCAGCACTGAATTTGACCATCTCTTGATGACTACTTGTCTTGCTGAATCACTGACAGAGAATGACAGAATTCAAGAGCTGGAAGGGATCTTAGAGATCATTTGGTTTAAGCTCAAGTGTTTGATGGATGAGGAGGCTGAGATCCAGAGACATGTCACTTGCCCAAAGTAACACAGCTCTTTAGCTGCTGAATAAGAGCATCAGCTGGTGCCCTAAGTTCTGGTCACCTGAGTTTTCTATTTACATTATTACCAGCTCTAGAACCCTGCCTTAACGCTGGGTCTTAAACTGCTTCATGTAGGAATGACAAGTCATTCTCTGTTCCTTATGACAAAAAAAAAAAAGACTTTAAAAGAGAGTTATGATCCTTAAAAATCAATCCTTTTAGGTTAAAATTGAGGTAAGAATGTGTTGAAATGCATTGGCCTCAGCTTGAAAGAACAGATGGTGATTTTTTGTTGTTGTTGTTATTCAACTGAAAGCATTAGCCTCCATTAAAGTTTTTTCTCAAAGCCAAATTCTTTTTTCCAGTTTTAGAACTACACAAAGAGACAAAACCAAAACAAATGTCTCAACCAAGCTTATTTATTCACTATCCCACAGATACACTTCTTATTTGTAGAATATCCTCTCCTCTCTGTTCCACATTTTTGTTCCTGACATGTTTTTCGAAATCTAGTTAAATTCCTCTCCTCTCTAAATGTCTTCTTCACCACACACCTTGCCTGAAATAGTTTCTTCTTTTTCCTAACTTCTTTAATATTTGTTAGAGAATTTAATAATTATGTATTCATTTTATTGTGTTATAGGAAAATGTATTACTAACATATCAGACTCATGATTTCACAGTTTTTTAAAAGGCGATTTAATTGAAAGCTGTATCATTTCATTATTGCTGTAAAACAAACTAATCCAACACAATGGCTTAAAAGGATACTTTACTGAGCTCATGATTCTATGGGTCGGTAGTTTGGGCTGGATTCCGTTGGAGTGAAGTCAGCTGGGTTCCTTCATGTGTCTGTGGTCAGTCAGCTGCAGGTTTGCTAAATGGTTGGGCCTCTGGGGGTTGCTGGCTGTCAGCTGGAGTCCCTTCCTTCTCCTCCATGTGGCACATCATCCCCCATTAGTGTTGTCAGGCTTTTCCTATGGCAGAGCCAGGGGTCCAACTGATGCGGCAGAATCATGAAAATCCTCTTGAGGCCACGGGGAACTGGCACAGCATCACTTCTGCTGCATTCTGTTGGTTGGAGCAACTCCCAAGGCCATTCCCTCCCTGTAAGTGGGAGAAGCTACAAAGTCACATTGCAAGGGGCATGGATGCCAAGAGGGGAGAAGAGCAATGGATATGTTGCAGTTGATCTACTTCAAAAGTTGATTTAAAGAAAAGTACAGGTCATAGGGGACTATGGTAAAGACTGTGAAGTTGTTACCCAAATGGTTGAATACAGATCATTACAGTCCTCCCGACAGTAATCACTTACTGCCTTGTAACTATTTTGGTGTGACCACCCAGTAGCACTAGCCTGGAGTGCAGTTGGAGTACGGCATTTCCTATGTCTTGATATTTTCTAGTTGGATTTCCAGAATTCTAGCCCCATCTAAGGCCTCCCTTCAGATCTTGGGATTGGAGTGTGTCTGGGGTGGGGGAGGGAGTGTGTTGGGGTAGAGGAAGATCCCTAAGGCATCTCACAAAATGTTGTTTTTCTCCCAATCTTCAGGCAGCAGACATAGTAGAGGTGGAAGCTGGATCACTTCCAGTGTCTCTGGACACCAGTGTTGCTATCTTGCTGTTACACTGCTAGTTTGGGGCAGGTGTTTGACATAGTGATCAAGTTATTCTGACTTAGCCATTGTGATATATCCAGGAACATTTTGCTTGGGCATAATTAAAACAATTAAAATTTCAATTTAACAAAAAATTGGTAAGAATGGACATTTTCACCCTATTCCTGAGCCCTGCCCCAGAGTTGAGATGAGGGGATGGGGTGAACCAAAAGCCATGTTAAGTGGTTGACGATGAGCCAGGAGGCTAACCAGGCTTAGGGCTGAAATGCTAAAATTAAGTTAGAAGGCATTGAAAATGTGGTCTCTATTAATTCAGATTTCCATAAGCAACTCCTTACATAACTAGAAAAATGCAAATTGATCCACTCTTGCTGAGGGAGAGTGCATAATCAAGTTGAACCTAGAAAAGAAGGAAAGAAGGAAGGAAGGAAGGGAGGGAGGAAGGGAGGAAGGGAGGGGAAAAGGAAAGAAGGAAGAAAGAAAAAAGAAGAGAAAAGGAAAAGCTCCTTACAGAGAAGACACTGAGCTGCCAAGTACTTTCACAGTGAGTGACTGCAAATTACCTGGTGCACTGAGAGACCACAGCAATCGTAGGAACATCCAGCCCATAGTTCCCTCGTGGCAGTCACTGTAGTTGACCAAAATGCTAAGACTGTTTAATACATGATTTATTTATTTCCAAGGGTTGCCATAAAAAAGTACCACAAGCTGGGTGGTTTAGAACAACAGGAATTTATTGTCTCTCAGTTCTGGACACTACAAGTCTGAAATTAAGGTGTCAGCAGGGCCCTACTCCCTCTAAAACCTGTAGGGTAAAGATTCTCTTTCACCTCTTCCAGCTTCTGGTAGCCCCGGATGTACCTTGGTGTCCAGCTGCACCTTGGTGTCCGGAATGTCCAGACATTCTCCATGTCTGTTCATAATCTTCCCTCAGTGCAAATCTTTCTCTGTGTCCAAATTTGCCTTTTTAATAAGGACACCAGTCATATTGGATTAGGGCCCAGTCTAATGACCTATTTTAACTCAATTGCTTCTGAAAAGAACCTCTTTCCAAATAAGGTCATATTCTGAGGCCTTGGAGGTTAGGACTTCAGCATATCTTTTGGGGGAACACAATTCAACCCATGACACATGGCATGGTGCTATTTATTTGGAATAGGTCATTTATTTTATTACCTAAAAATTGTAAACTTGCCTTGAAAATGTATAAATTTAAAATATGACTCTCAAGAAGCTGTCTGGTTTTGAAAAGTCACAAAGGAAATCTACAGAGAAAAAAAGAATTACCAAAAAATTAGGAAATATTTTACTATTAGAAAACTGAAAAAACAAGTTTTTAAATATATTTTGAACTGTATGTTTATTTACATAAGTTATCATTTATTGCTCTTATTAGTGAAAATCAAGTGGCAAATGGCTGTCTAATCATAAGAAATGGAAAAACAGTGAGATGAGGGCAATTCCAAAGACATTAAGTTGTTTTTTATGGTTAGTATATCTAGTAAGTGCCTTGTCTTTGTAACCTCACGTATCTGGAGCTCCACCTAGACTTATCACCCTGTGGTGTTATTGAGTGAAAAAATACATTCCAGGGTTAGGACAATATAATCGGAAGCACTTCATCTTTTTACAGTATCTTTTGACAAAATGCTAAGGTGGGAGAATATCCTTAATAAATAGTAAAATTCCAAGAGAGAACATCCTTCTATCTCCTTGTCTCCTTTATGTAGACACAGGCACACACACACCACACACACACCCTGTCAGTGGCTTCTGAAGTAAATGATTCCTCTTTATTTTCTCCCTCAGACTCCTTTTAATACCAACCATGTGATTGGTCTTCTTCTCTCTCCTTCTCTTTCCTCTTGAGCCCTTTATTATAGAGAATAACCAACTCTCTCTGGTTCCTTTACGTTTTTTTTCCTCCACTGTGCCTGTTTCTCAGGTGCTGCAGAGCAAAGGAGAGCCTGGCCGCCAATCCAGCAAGTCAAATCCACCCTCCTTAGAAGAGGAAGTGGGAGAGGCTGTGAATACTCAGATATTAATATTTTGTCAGCTGCTACACCTCAATATTTTTTGATGGTGTTACATTTTAATATAAATTGAGTGGTATATTAATATAAAGCAAGTGGTTTTATTAATAGAAGCCACTTTCTTCCTGCAGGCATTAAATAAACTTTGAACTAATATTTTAGAATATCTCTTTGAGCACCCAATTATTAGCCCCCCGAGTGCACCCACATATGAAGATCCTGGGAAGAAGTGCATTTGTGATCACAGGCAGTAGGGTGTTGGTGAAGGAGAACAAAGTTGAAAAGCTTGGGATTCAATGTGAAAAGATGATGACTGAGAGAAAATGTTTTTAAAAAATCAATAAAATCACTAAAGGCATGGAGGGTACATGGATGTTAGCATAATTCTCTACTTCCAGGGTATTAGAGCTAAGCTGAAGCTTAGAACCAAAAGGGAGGTATAATTCCAAACTGCAATTTTATTTTATTTTTTTATAGTTATTTATCTATTTGGCTGCATTGGGTCTTCGTTGCTGCGCGGGCTTTCTCTAGTTGCGGCGAGCGGGGGCTACTCTTCGTTGTGGTGTGCAGGGTTCTCATTGCGGTGGCTTCTCTTGTTTCAGAGCACGGGCTCTAGGGTGTGTGGGCTTCAGTAGTTGTGGCCCGTGGGCTCAGTAGTTGTGGTGCATGGGCTTAGTTGCTCCGTGGCATGTGGGATCTTCCTGGACCAGGGATCGAAACTGTGTCCCCTGTATTGGCAGGTGGATTCTTAACCACTGCGCCACCAGGGAAGTCTCCTAAACCACAATTTTAAAGTTAGTTTGTGTCTTTTAAAGTTTTAGCCCCATGAAAAAAGGGTTTGAAATGACGTCGTGAGTTTCCATGATTCCATGTTAGTCGTACTTGATATGCCCTCCCAAAGCTTTCCAATAAAATGCCTAAGAAAAGGCACAAAAAAGACACCACCAGAAAATAAAGAAAAGACCATATGCTGTGGTCTAGTGGGAATTTCTGCTAGAGAGAATTTCCGTGAAAAGAAACACTGATGCATGTGCCCCCAGGGATAAAGTTACAAAATGGCTTTGATTGCCCCTTATTCTCTTTCCCCATAATTCTGAGACGTCTTTACTAGGGAAACAGGTGGCTACCTCTCTCTGCAAGGGGGCTGTTTTCTGTGATAGGCAGAGTTGTGTAAACTGTCCCACACCTGCCCCATCATTTCTCCTTTTATATCCTTTGGAAACTAAAACTCCAAGTGTGCAACACAGCCAGAAGAGAGGATGTGATTGGATTCACATTGCACGTATTCATTGTCTCCATCCGAAGGTCCTAACTGGGTAGGGTGGAGTGTAGGTACACACACATTTGTATTCCTATTGTCTGAACGTTCCCCTACTTTATTTCTGTGGACCTAATCTGACAAAGAAATGTGTGGAAAATACAATAATTATGTCATGATTATTGCTATCAAACTGATTCTCCAAGTATTTATAATTACCCTACAATGTGAGTTCCTGGGCCACAATCTTCAGACTCTCTTTGAGTAACGTTGATGTTAGGAGATGGCACATTTTGGGGGGAGGAACCCTAACATAATGCCAAAGTGTCGGAATTACTACGCATATTTTATAATTCTAGGAGCTAACGAGGTCACATTTGTTGCCTTTAATCCCTTGGGAGCAATTTGAAGAAGAAAAATGGAATGTAACCAAGGGCAATGTAGAAACATTGAAGAAGTAAATGGAGGGTTTGCAATTGCAATGGGAAAGGATTCTTTTAAAATCCACACCCAAATTTTAGGCCACTACATTAACATATATAGTGTTTAAAGTTGATTATTTTGTATAGTAAAGGGGAAGAAGGAAAGGAAATTTTGCCCTAAAACTTATTGTCTAATTTTTTTTAAGTAACATTTATCTTTTCTTTCAGTTTAAAAATTAACATCTGCTTACTGTAGAGGACTTTTAATATGATAACACTGTATTACTATAAAGTATTTTAAAATACGGTATAATACTATAATACAACTAATATTATATAGTACTTACAATACCCAGACATTATTCTAAATGCTTTATACACATTAGCCATTTTGATTTTCACAACTCCTCAGATAGGTATTATTAATCCCATTTATAGATGAGGGAATGAGTCTTAGAGAAATTAGTCAGCATGTACATATTTATGGTCTTTTGTCATTTATAATTTCCTTTTATTATCTTCTGTTTTTGAAGATCACTAATAGGTCTCCTTTAATTTTTTCAAAAACAGTGTTAACCTATATTTTTTCTAATTATCAAAGTAAGAAATGAAATGGTATTTTCAGATTTTCTTCTGTATATGAATGAAGAATTAACATTTCCTTTTCTCATCTCCATTTCTAGTCTTTGTTCATGTAATCTGGAATTTAATGAAATTGTTTTTATATTATATATTCTTTTTTCTTCCAGGATTACAATTTAATAAGCATATTCCATTTTGTAGTGAAGTTTACAATTCTTTAGATTTATCTCAAAATGTTTTCAATGCTGTTGCTAATTCTTTTACATCTTTTATTTTTCCCTTTAATCTTGACTCACCTCTTAATCTTAAAGGTTATTGTTTGCTTGCTTGTTTTTAGGAGGATAGGTAAGTAAAATCTTTTAGGCCCTCACAGACATGAATTGTCTTTTGATTGCCTTCACATCTATTTGAGTGAATTTTTAAAATCTGGGTTGGAGCATTTCTCTCCTAAAAACTCTGAAGATGTTATTCCATTGTGTTCTGGCCCTTAGTGTTACAAAAGAGATAGGGGACGCCAGCCTGGTTTTGGTTCCATTATGTACAACATGTTTGTTTTACTAAATACCTGTAAGGTTTTTTTCTATATCCATATAATTCTAAACTTTTTTTCAGAATATGTCTATGCATGCATCTTTTTTTTAAAAGAGGAGGCAAGAAGCATACTGGTTAAGGGCTCAAGCTTGGAAATCAAATAGCATAGATTGAATCTCAGCTCTGCTCTTGAATTGAGACCTTAGTCAAGTGACTCTCTCTAGCCTCAGTTTCCTCAACATCAAGTGGGATAATGATAGCACTTTACTGCTTAGGTTTGTTGTTAGGATTCAATGAAATTGTGGATGTGAAATGCATAGCACAATACCTGACCCATAGTAAGTGATATTATTATTGTTATTAGGCTTGTCTGGAACATGGTTTACCCTTTCAATCTTTATACTAACACAAAAGTCAAAGCAGACTCACGTGAATCATAGATCTTATTCCTCATCAAATTTTCCTAATAATTCCAAGGATAGAGACAATCACCGGGTTGAAACAAAGCATTATTTCATGGAGGAGCCTGAAGTCATCAGAAGCTTGCAGAAGTTGGCCAAAATGTCTCCTTTTTTACACTTTGGGTTTTGGTTTTGGTTTTGAATTAACCAATGCATTTTGAACAATGTGTGTGGAAATCTTACTCACAAAAGGGGCCATTAACCTCTTCCATTCCCCACTTCTTCATGTTTACACGGTTCTTGAGAGTTATAGTTGCTGACAATGTAGAAAAAGTAGAATAAACAGGTGATAGAGGATAATATTCTGGAGATATATATATATATATATATATATATATATATATATATATATATATATATATATATATAGTTCCTACAATAGATGGGTGTATTCTCAGTATTCTAGTTGGTAAAGACCTTGGCTTTCTTAACGGGGAAAGAAAAGTGGTAAGAATCTAAACAAAACCTCTTACTTTCTGCAAAAGTGTAGGATGTGTGTTCTGAGGCAGGAAATAAAGGATGTGGCATCTTCTGCCTTGCTGTCTTTTTTTTTTTTTTAACATCTTTATTGGAGTATAATTGCTTTACAAGGTTTTGTTGGTTTCTGCTGTATACACTTTTTCTGGGGAAAGCCAGCTGCTGAGTTGTGAGTATACTCATGCAGCCTTGTGAAAAAAACCCACATTGAGAGGAACTTAGGCCTCCCACCAACAACCAGCACCAATCTGATAGCCAAGTGAGTGAACTACTTTTGAAGAAAATTCTCTAGTTCTAGTCCAGTTGAGTCTAGGCTTCTTCAGATGACTGTAGCCCCAGGCTGACATATTGACCACTTATGAGAGACCCCAAGTCAGAATCTCACAGCCAATCCCTCTCAAATTCTTTTTCTTTTTTTTTTTAAATGGATAGACATATATATTTTATTGTTTGTCACATCTCTTCATGACCTGGTATTTATACTACAAAGCCTTTCTCTTCCTTATGATTAATTTTTATATGTTATTCTTCTTTTTTTTTCACTCTCAAATTCTTGACCCACAGAATCTTTGAGAAACAATGTTTATTTTATTTATTTTTATTAATTTTGGGGGGGATAAAATTAATATTGTATACCATTTACATTTTCACCATTTTAAAGTGTATAATTCAGTGGTTTTTAATAGTATATTCATGAACTGCACCCATCACCACTACCTAATTCCAGAATACTTTCATCACCCCCAAAATAAATCCTGTACCTCCTAATTCTTCCCCCCGTTATCCCCTGAAAATCACTAATTTACTTTCTGTCTTTATGGATTTGTCTATTCTGGACATTTCATATAAATGGAATCATACAATATGTGTGGTGATTTATTATGCAGGAATAGATAACAATTACTGTTCTTTTAGTGCATAGAACAATTGACATAGAACAGATTCTTTTCAACCTAGTTTCATTGGCTTTGTAGTTACAGACAGGCTCTTCCAGATTCTGAATAAATTGACATTCAGTCTTGTTATATTTTTCTTCCAGTTTTTTGTTTGTCGTTCCATAATAATTTTTGTGGAATTTTGGGAAAGGCCGTGAGTGAGGCTGTGTATTAGTTTCCATTGCTGCATGTCAAATTACCACAACGGTGGCAGCTTAAAACCATATACATTTATTATCTCACTGCTTCTGTGAGTCACAGCTTGACTTAGTTGTGTCTTCTGCTCAGGCTACAATCAAGGCATCGTCTGGGCTGCATTCTCATCTGGGGGCTTGCTTAGGGAAGAATCTGCCCAAGCTCACTCAGATTTGGGGCAGAATTAATTTCCTTGTAGTTGTAGCACTGAGGGCTCCAGTTTCTTGTTGGCTATTCCAAGTGGTCACCCTCAGTTTCCCCATGGGTTTTCCCACCATGGCCACTTACTTCACGAAGCCAGCAGATAGAATCTCTAGAAAAAGTGTGCTAGCAAGATGGGGTCTCATAAAATGTAATCTAGTCATGGAACTGACATCCCATCATGTTTGCTATATTCCATTGGTTAGAAGCAGGTCACAGGTCCTGCCCACACTCAATGGGAGAGAATTACCCAAGATGTGAACACCAAGAGGCAAGGATCATGGGGCAAGGGGTGTGGACAGACATCTCCAGAGTCTGCCATAGACAGCAAACCAAATACCATTTTAAACAAGATGTGGGGAAAAGTCTTGCAGACAATCAAACTCTTTTCCATTTTACTTTAATTTGTTTCTAAAAGATTAGAATTCATTTGATGTTACTTTTACAGTCTATATTTACTCTCACATTTTATCATTTTTGATACAGGATTATCTAGTTTTCTTTCCACAAAAAAAGAGATTTTATTTTCTGAACATTGCTCCAGCTCAAAAATGGAAAAACTAATTGCAATCTAGAGCTAGCTTTAATAGCGCTGAGGTCTCCATATATTTACTCTCTTGAAAACCTTATGAGGCAATGTACCATAATGCTTATGAACATGGGTTCTGGAATTAGGAAAACCTGGGTTCAAAATCAGGCTCTGTCATTTACTAGCTGTGTCACCTAAGACAAGTGACTCAATTTCTTCATCTTAACATAGGAATAATAATAACATCTACCCCATGGGCTTATGAGTATTCAAGGACAGAATGCATGTAAAATGTTTAACACACCACCTTATATATTGTAAGCACTCTACTGATGCAAACTTATAATAACGATAATGACAATAATAATAATTATTGACCTAAAGAAGAGAGGTTTTTTTTTTTTTTATAAATTTATTTTTGGCTGCGTTGTGTCTTAGTTGCTGCACGTGGGCTTTTTCTAGTTGCGGCGAGCGGGGGTTACTCTACCTTGCAGTGTGCAGGCTTCTCATTGCGGTGGCTTCTCATTGCAGAGCACGGGCTCTAGGCACGTGGGCTCAGTAGTTGTGGCTCACAGGCTCCAGAGTGCAGGCTCAGTAGTTGTGTCGCATGGGCTTAGTTGCCCCATGGCATGTGGGATCTTCCCAGAGCAGGGCTCGAACCTGTGTCCCCCGCATTGGCCGGCAGATTCTTAACCACTGAGCCACCAGGGGAGCCCAAGAAGAGAGTTTTAAGAAGGAGGAAACAATAGACTGTATGGCCTAAAAGTCAAGTATGATAAGGACTGAAGGATGTCCAATAGATTAAGCAGCTGGAAGGTCATTGGTTTTCATGGTAAGAGCTGTACCAGTGGCTGGCGTTACGGCCATAACTGTACTGCACTGGAGGTGCAGAGGGAATGGGAAGTTAGGGGAAAAAAGCAGAAGAGAAGGGCATTGGCTCTGGCAGGAGAAACTTTGAAGGAGGGACAACGGGGCAATATCTATGATATGCCCTTTGCTGCTACATGCTATGGGTAACAGGGTTCACCTCGCAAGAACAGTATATCCAGCAGGTCCCCAAATTTGTGCAGGAGATTCAGTCTTTTCCTCCTTGGGTTAGTGCATTTCTAACTCTTTCTTATAAGAAAATTTTTTTAAATCCCAACTTCTATTTCTGGTTTCTCTATAGTTTGCTAAATTACAACTTGAAATATTTAAAGGTTTCCAGCATACATAACAACCTGATAAAATAAATGCAAAAAAAGAAGCTGATCTGTAAGAGGCAGGGGAGATTCGTAAAAAGTTACAAATTCCCAGCTGGCATGGGAATGAATGGTGGAGACTTTGAGCATTTGAGGGGAATCAAATGCAAGCCAAATATGGTAGATTTAGAGGTTTTACTATTGCACACTAAATTGCAAACCCATTTGACATGAGACCAGCTATCAATATGGGTAAAATGCAGGAGCTGATGTTTATATTTTTTCTGAGCTAGTTAGAGGATTTATCTGTGTTGTAATAAGCTTTCTAATCTGGAACAGTAGGGAAGATGCTTGAGTTTGTAATTTACTATTATTCCACCTAGCATTATATTTCGTGCCAGCAATCACACTTTATCTGAGAGCTTTCTGAATAATTTCAGTTCATCAACAAGAAGGAAGAATAATTCCTCAATGGTAAGGGCCATGAGCTGAATGCTGTGCCTTTACCTTAAAGGGGTAGTGGATATATTGCATGATGTAGTATCTGGACATTTATAGAGCCAAGGAGCTCCTGAGTTCTCCCCCTTGAGAGTGCTTATGGAAGCTTTAATAAACTGCTACTGTGAGGCAGTAGAAAGGACCTGTGCTGCAGTCACAAAGTCCATTACTTACTGTGTGAACTGGGTCACTTCATGCCCTCTCTAAGCCCATTTCCTCTGCTGTGAAATGGGACAATTATATCAATCTCATGAACTGTGGTACAGTCGAATGAGATTCTGGGTATCTGGCATGTTGAAGGTTCAATAAATTCCTCTTGAATTTGGATTCCAGCACATCTCTATTTTCTATTCAATAAATTGAATTCTTTCTGTGAATATACCCTGAGTAATAACTTCTAAGTTCCATTTCCCCAAATGTGGAGTAGTGAGTTACTTGTTCACAGTTACTGCTGCAGTTGTGCAGTGTGGTGAAGTGACATAATTTTGCTGCCCAGGAAGGCAGGAACCCTGGCTGTACCTCTAACCTACTGAGTGACGTTGAAAATGATATTGACTCTCTGAGCCTACTTCCTGATTTGTAAGTTATGCCACAGGGCAGTTTGTGGTGTGGAACAAATACATTCTAAGTTTTCTTCTGTTTTGAGTATTCCCAAGGTAGAAAAGAAAGTTCTTTCCATTCTGGGCTATTGAGTCATACCTTTGCTCATAGTAATTCATTAAGAAGCATTATTACCAGTAACTCTAAGTGATTCCCACAGAAGAATTTAGCAGGTAATGAAGTCATTGACAATAAATGATTTGCTAACTAAAATGTGGTACAGTCCTATGAAGAAGATAATTTGTTTTATTATCATTTAGATGTATTAAAAGAAGGTCATTATCATTCAGTTCCTGAATTGTATCGCATGAATATTTGTTGATTTAGCAAATAAATAGATGCTTGCATTCTATACAGGCCACCTATGCAATAGTGTCAAACAGGAGCATGGGCTATTTGGACGTTAGAGGATGGGAGGGTCTGTGTTCTGATCACTTGCCATACTGCTGTCCTGAAGTAACACCTTTGCCTGCAAAGATCCTGCAGGCTAATTTCAGCAGCTGGGAAACCGCCTGGCTGTCATGGGCTTTAAGGTACGCTGCTGCACGCATTCATCAGCAGGCATCTGACTCTAGATCGAGGGGAGCTTGCAATGATGTGACCTCAGCCCCAATATGGAGCCTAATGGAAAGTGATAAGTCATAGATACATATCCAAATATTTTTGTCAGATTAAATGTGGGACTTGTGTAAAAGTTGTATACACACACAGAAAAGAGTTACCTAGATCACACAAGGATCAATGCTGATCTTATTCAGGACCAACTACTGACACAGACTAGCAGGGAAATTACATAGAAGGAGTCCTTATGCTTTGAGGTGCTTGGGACATCTGCCCTGTCATGGGGTCCTCCTATATAGCCACCAAGCTCTGTAGTCAGCCAGACCCAGATTCAATTCCTACTGCTGCTTATTAGCTGTGCAGCTTTGGGCAGGTTTTCTTTTTTGTAACGTGAGGCTAAACATAGTACCTACCTCGCACATGGTGAATGTGAGAATTAAATGAGATAATGTATATTATATGCTTTGTAAAGGGCTTTTCACTTAGTAAACCCTGAAGTGTTATAATTATTCATGATTATTTTGTTATTTTATTATAATAACAATTGGGGACTCAGAGAAAGTTGCCCAAGGTCAGACAGTTAACAACTAACTGGTAGGGCCAGGCTGAGCACCCAGGTCTATCTGCCTATGATTATACCACGCTGCTGCAAAAGGGAGGTGAACGTGGTAACACCGACAGCAAAGGAAGAACAGGCTGACTAATTCTACTGTGAGACAGTCGATCCTGGGCAGAATCTTGTCCATCGGGAATAGAAGTGTCAATCTACAGCAATCCTTCCCACAGGCTACAGACCCTAAACCTGGGCCTCTGGGGCACTCCTGAAACCAGTCAAACCTAAGCGGACCTACTTGTGAACTGGGGTTAAAATTTAACAAAATAAACACTGAGCAGTGCAAAAAGTATAGCTCCTTTATTTTGTATAACTTCTCTTTTGTCTTCCTCTGTGCTGCTGTCATACCCCCCGTTGACACGGTGTACTCTGTGAGGCAATCTCCTTCCAAATCCCAAAATTCAGAGTGGGGCACAAATGCCTCTGGTTTTCCTTCTCACAAACTTTCTGGAGTTTTCTTTTGCACAGCCTTTAAGGTGCCAATTTGAAGCAAAGTTGGGTAGGGGAAGCCAGGGCCCTAGCATCTAACCTCTCGCCTATCTTTTCTTCTTCTTTTGGTTTAAGAAATTTATTTTCTATTCCTGTCTTATAGGAACTTTCCTTGGGTTACCTCTGAGTCCACTCTACCCACAGCTTAGAGAAAAACTATGTATTTTCAGACATATAATCATTGTCTCTTATTTAAAAAGGAGATTTTAGAATTTATAATTTTTTTTTCTCTCTGCAACATTTGGCTTTCAAGTCTTTATCACTATTAAATTTTTAAAAACACTTTTGTTGGTGTGGTACTGACCTCCTCCTTCCCTAGGACAATATGACCCTTGACCTATCTTTACGGCAGATGGATGCATGGGAAAGAAAGAAAATAACACCTGGATTACTCAGAAGTTACTGAGGAAATGATTGAAGATACTTAACATACATTATCCCCATGACACTGGTGAAGATCCATGGTTATGCCATTAGGATGGATCTTTCCTTCATTCACTTGTGAATATTTACAGAGAGCCAACAGAGGCCAGGCACTGAGGATGGCAATAAACAACTTTCCCACTTTT
Organism: Tursiops truncatus; assembly: GCF_011762595.2. Classification (NCBI taxonomy): domain Eukaryota; kingdom Metazoa; phylum Chordata; class Mammalia; order Artiodactyla; family Delphinidae; genus Tursiops; species Tursiops truncatus. Next base: position 36,102,565 of record NC_047039.1, read on the forward strand.
CACAGCCCAGACAATAGCACTGAGATCATCCACAGATATAGCTGTCTGATTTCATAGCGCCTTGGAGAAGCCTTGCAGAAAATGAGTTGGTGTTTTTCTGGACTGTCTGTAATGAGCATAAAGATACTTGCTTTTTGAGGGACCATTGCATCAAGCCCTCTGTTCAGGGGTGCTATATCCCAACCCTGTCTACATTTTGTATTGGTTATTTATTTTTGCCATGATGGTGATGGCTTGCAGGGTCGGTAGAATGGACACTTCCTTCTAAGGTGCCTTCTTATAAGCACTTGCTCTCTGTTTGCTATTGAAAGAGCATCTTGGAATACAATTATACAATCTCAAATAAATAGTTAATGGGATGAACTAGAAATACAGGAGGTTTTTACGATGGTGATTCATGTCCTGCCAGTTTAGGAGTTGTTTTAACCACAAAAACACCTGAACTTATCACAGAATTAAAAATCAAGAAACCTGGATTTGAACTCCGACCCTGCGTCTAGTTCTTGACATGGGGTAAGTTACCTTACCTCTCAGAGGTTTCGTTTCTTTATCTGGAAAATAAACACTTGGACTAAATGGTCTCTAAGGGCACTTCCAGCTCTACCAGACTGTGCTTCTTCAGCATAGGTGTTTTTCTTCTTCAGGAACTTTGTGTGGAGCCAGGATGTGGTCTTGCTGCAATCTTCTCTGGTTGTATAATTTTTGGGGATTGAATAGATTGTTGTCATTTGTCAATTTTCTAGTTTCATTTTCTGGACACTGGTAAGACATACTCCCACCAGTCTTGTATGGGAAAACATTGAACATTGAAATCTTACCATGTACCAGGCACTATGCTAAGCACTTTATAGGCATTCTTATAACAATCCTATGAAGTAGATATCTTTTATTCTGTAGTTTATAGAAGAAGAAACTGAGGCTTAGAGAATAATTTGTCAAGATCATAAGCTGAGGACTTCCCTGGCATTCCAGTGGTTAAGAATCTGCCTTCCAATGCAGGGGGCGTGGATTTGATCCCTGGTCGGGGAACTAGGATCCCACATACCACAGGACAACTAAGCCTGCGTGCTCTAGAGCCTGCGTGCTGCAACTACCGAGCCTGTGCGCTGCAACTACTGGGCCTGTGCGCTCCGGAGCCTGTGCACCACAACTAGATAGAAACCCGTGTGCTACCATGAAGAGCCCGCATGCTGCAGCTAAGACCCAACGTAGCCAAATAAATAAATAAATAATTTTAAAAAGAATAATAATTAAAAAAAAAAAAGACTCTGTGCTCTCAATCCAGGGGGCACATGTTCAATCCCTGGTGGGGGAACTATTGATAAGATCCTGCATGCTGTACGGCGTAGCCAAAAAGAAAAAAAAAAAAATCACAAACTAATTACAACCAGGGCCAAGATTCTAATGGTGAGTCTGTCTGGCTCAAAGCCAGGCTCTTGACCTCTAAGTTATCTATTTTGTGCACCAGTTCCTTGGGTGACACCTGATCAGTCAAGGATCCAGGATCCTGAGCAATGAAGCTTATCCAAGTGCTCTGACCAGTGTGATAGCAATGCTAAGCCTGCATGGAAATGAGCAATACTGTTTTCAGAATAAGCTTATCATGGAAAGGTGTGACTTCAAGGAAGGTGGGTCCTATGAGCACATACCATTTTCTGACAAGACCTCTAAATCAGAGGTTCCCAAACCCCAGGCCACAGACTGGTACCAGGCCACGGCATGTTAGGAACCGGGCTGCACAGCAGGAGGCGGGCGAGCCAACGCTGGCATTACTGCCTGAACACCCCCACCCCATCCATGGAAAAATTGTCTTCCATGATACCGGTCCCTGGTGCCAACAAAGTTGGGAACCGCTGATCTAAATGTGTGTTGCTGAGCAGAGATGGCCAATCAACCGTGTGCTTCTTTTTTTTTCTTTCTACTGTGATTTCTTATTCCTCATGAAGGTACATTTATTTGAAAACCTCTCCTCTATGTTTGGCTAGTAAGAAAGTTACAAAATGGAAATGCCTCTCTTGGCCCCTTTGGCCCTCCTGGAGCCATACATTTCTTGTTTCCAGAAGCAAACAAGTCTTTCAAAGCAAGCAAGACTCTGAGGCTGTTTTTTTGTTTTGTTGTTGTTTTTGCTTTTGTTTTTTAGTTTTTTGCTCCTTTAGGCTTTTAGTCACACAACTACAGCTTAGAATTGAATTTCACCCACAGCACACTGTAGAACAGTTTGCAAGAACTCCACCGGGAGCCCCCTGGCAAAGGATGTGTCTGGGGCTTGGTTCTTCTTAGTTCACACTGATATTGCTACACAGGCCGGTTCCTGCTATGGGCTGAGAAGGGAGGGCATCCATCACTTTTCAGCAGCTCTTGTTTCTAAGTGGCTGTTTTGGGAGGGAGCCCTTTGGAGTTGGAAGAAATACTATTTTCTATTGCCATTTGTTTGGCTGTGGCAATAAAGAAAATTTCCACTGACATGAAGAAGCCATTCTAAATATTTTAATAGATGGGAATGGCTGCGCTAGAATGATCAAAACACCAAAGTAGTGATAGCAAGTATAATCACCAACATTTATGGAGAATTTTGCAGGAGCTTTGCACGTTATCTAAGTAAATTCTTTCACCAGGCTTGGGTGATAGATATTATTATCTCCATCATGCAGATGATGTGTAGAGAGTTTAAGAGACTTCTCCGAAGTTGCAATTCCTGTCACTAGGAGAGCTGAACTAGAACCAGGGTCTCTCAGAATCCAAAGCCAATGATTTAGGCTACTGTGCAGACTACCTGCTTCTAAGTTTGAACTTTTTACATTGATTACATGTTGAAATATTTTGGATGCAATGGGTTAAAGTATATTATTAAAATTGATTTTACCTGTTTCTGTTAATTTTTTAGGATGGCTACTAGAGACTTTAAAATGACATAAGCCACTCCCATTATGTTTCTATTGGACAGTGCTAGACAAGGGATTAAATAACAATGGAGATGCAACTGGAGAAGTTGATTGGATCCTAAGCTTGGAAGGCCTTGAAGAACATTTACAAATCACCCTGAGAGTGCCAAATTTTGCCCACAACTTATAGAAATATACAATGTCTTCACTCAAGGTTCACGGCTTTTATATTGCCTGGTAAGTATAACTTTTAACGTGTCAACATCCACAATTATTTGAGCCAGTCAGCTTTTCCAGTTCTTTGTTTATTGTGTTTTATGAAGCAGTTAAATATTTGGAAAAAGCTACCAAGAATGAAGGTAAGGAAAGAAGAGGGCCCAGTAGTGCAAAGGGATTAGGAGACAGTTGTGTCATTTCCATCTAAAAGCGATGAAAACAAAGGCACCAAGCCATTAAAATGCAGGGTGTGCTCTCTGGCAGGCCTTTGGCAAGAGGCATAACTACTTACTTAAGTGGGTCACAGCCTGACTGTTAATTTCCATTCATGGAATTTGTTTCATTTTCAGGTGTCTCAGTTAGCTCCAAGGTGATGCTTTATAAATAGTTGTGAGGGCATTGTGGAGGTAGTCAGAATTTCCAGAGTGGTCATCATTAACTTCTTTTTGTCAGTGTTTCTCCACCTTCCGATGAGGCTTCAGCAGAATCCGAGCTCTTCTCCTGGAAGCAACCAGCAAGCGGTTATCAGAATTCTCCAGCCACTCCTGGATACCACTGCCAACAAGCTGGAAAGAATTGTGCAGGGGAAATGCCAGCCTTGCTGAATCAAGCAACTTCTTCAACCCAAAGTTGACTGGTAATTATCATGGTGGCATTCATGGGACTGCAGGGGGTTCCACGAGCCCAGACCCGGCTCCACCATATTTGCTCAGTCCAGGGTATTGAAATGTTTCAACTCCAGGCAGAGAAGAGCCGGCAGAGGCAGGCTATGCAGGCAGCAGTTGTGGTACTAGCCCTCTGAATTCTGGGGTTCTTCTGGTGTGATTGGATTGTGCGTAAAAGAATAAGAGCTGACAGTTGATAAAGGCTGTGCTACCCACAAGCTCATGCTTTTGATTCAGATCTAGTCTGGATGAGGATGAGTGGTCCAGTTTGGATAGTCCCCAAAGTAACTCTAATATGGAAGTTTAGTTGAAGCAGGGCTTTGTAGTCAAATGAATTGAAGTTTAGCCATGATTCTTCAAGTTAACAGCTGCATGATCTTGGCCAAATCACTTCACCCCTCTGAGCTTCAGTTTCCTCATCTGTCAAATGGGCATATACAAACTCCCTTCTGGGGTTGTTGTCAGGCTTAACTGAGATGTGCATGTAAAAACACCTGGCCTCCAGCATAAGGAATGCAATGAATCATTCCGACTTTTCCCCTTTAGTGTGTTTTATTATTAAAGCCTTAATATAAATAAATATCTTCCTTGTGAAACCAAATTCCAACCTTTGGGGATGATCATGCTTACTCTAGATTTTTTTTTTTGACTACTTGACTTTGGAGATTGTTCACTTTTAATGATGGTGGTAGTGATAATGATGATGATGATGAGTACTTATCTTTTATTCAGTACCTACCCTGTGTTAAGTGCTTTTCCTATATTATCTCGTAAAATCATCATAATAACCCCATGAGGCAGGTATTATTATCCTCATTTGCAGATGAGGAATGAGGTTAAGAAAGATTAAGTGGCTTGCTCAAGGTTATAAAGTTAGGTGGCAGAAGACCTGGGACTTAAACCCAGGTGTGAGCCCAACACTATCATTCTTAACCACTGTTATATTGTATCCATGCTACTAGTTCACCTCATTTTTCCTCAAACCAAGAGATTTTCTGTGTCCACAAAAGGTATAAAGGGTACGTGAAAAAGGAACTCTTCCCAGTTTTAAATATCTTTTATAATTTAAACTTACTTGATATCTTATTGAAACAAAAATTTTAATGGAAAGACAATCAAGAAATCATTTTGATGAAAGAAAATTGAATTTCTTATTCTCCATAGACATTTAGAGAATAAATGTAATTCTGTGGAGAAAAGAAAATAAATTATGTTTAAACCAGAGTTTGAAAGAACTAATTATAGAGATATACACAATTTAGAAATAATTGTAGTACTTAAGGTTTATGAAAATGCTCGAGATTTTGTAGACATGAAAGCTTGTTTGTGTTCTTTTAAGATTCCAAATGTTACTTTTGTATAAGAGCTCAAAAGTTACGTAATACTCACCTGCTCTCATATCACAAGATATGAGAATATTAGATAAATATGAGAAATTTGAGAATATGAAAAAAATTCAGAAATTAAAGTAAACAAAGCTATTTCTGAGGCCAAAGAAATAGTACTTCAAATAATTGAGCATTTTTCATGGTGTGGGTGGGGAGGCACTCCTATCTGTTGAGTTGACACCATTCAAGGCTGTTATTTACTGCTGCCAAGAGGGTTTTATTAGAATTCTTTTTCTTGGGTTTTGCTCAAAAGAACAAATGCCATTCTAATGCCAATATTTTCAAATGACATTTATTGCTTAGATTTACTTTTCTAAAATTTGCCCTCTCTTTCTTAAATAAAGGTATGTCTCTCTCTAGGATACTAAAAGCCGTAATTTTTTTTTATTGAAGTATAGTTGATATATATTCTTTTTCATATTCTTTTCCATTATGGTTGAAAAAATTAATAATAAATTACAGGATATTAAATATAGTTCCCTGTGCTATACAATAGGACTTTGTTGTTTATCTATTTTATATATAGTAGTCTGTATCTGCTAATCCCAAACTCCTAGTTTATCCCTCCCCTACTCCCTTTCCCATTTAGTAACCATAAGTTTGTTTTCTATATCTGTGAGTTGGTTTCTGTTTCATAAATAAGTTCATCTGTGTCATATTTTAGATTCCACACATAAGTGATATCATATGGTATTTGTCTTTCTCTGACTTACTTGGCTTAGTATGATAATCTCTAGGTCCATCCATGTTGCTGCAAATGACATTATTTCATTCTTTTTTGTGCTAAAAGCCCTAATTTAACTGATGTGAGATTATTCCAAATAAGTAAAGCATGTTTGAGCAACTGGCTTATCAATGAAATTCACATTAATTGCCTTGGAGGGAAATTAGTAAATCTCATGTTGGTATAATAAATAGCACCTTTTCTGTTAAGCTTGATAAAGGTTATTTCTTTAAAAAAAAGAAGAACCATTTTCACTTTATTAATCTCATTATTCTACTGAAATAGCCCAATGACCTGAACATTGCTCACTTCATGGCTTTACTGGTACCTCTAAGAACTGGTGACCATGCTTCCTTCTTGAAACACTTTCTTTGTTTGGCTTGAGACATCACTTTCTCTTGGTTCTCCTTCTATTCCACTGGCTGGTCAATTCCCCTTTATCTTCTGACTGCTAAGTGTTAAAAATTTCAGGGTGTAGCCCTAAAACCTTTTCATTTCTTGCTCTTTATTTATTCCCTCTGTAATACCATCCCCAGTCTCTTAGCTTTGAAAGCATCTATACACCAATGATTCCCAAATTTACATTTCTAGCCCCCTTTCTAAATTGAGGTCTCATGGTCAACCATCTACTCAAATCTTGACTTAAATATCTAGTAGGGATCTCAAACTCAACCTGTCCAAAATCAAACTCCTGGTTCTCCATCGACATCCTTCATCTCAGGAAATGCTAGCTCTGTCTTTCTAGCTGCCAAAACCTTATTTTCTGTCTTCCTCTGACACTCCACCTCCATCAGTAAATCCTATTGGCTTTACCTTGAAAATACTATTTATCAAAAATCTGAGCACTTTTCACCACTTCCATTGCTATTTTCCTGGTCTAGGCTTCCACTGTATTTCACTCCCTCACCTGAATTATTTCAAAAACTCCCCAACTGGACTCCCCCCCACTACAGTCTGTTCTCCACATAGAAGCAACAATGATCTAAATTGCAGGTAAAATCAAGTTACTCTTTTGCTCAAAACTTTTAATGGCTCCTCATCTCATTCAGAGTAAAATCCAAAGGCAATATGACCTGCAAGGCCCTACATGACCTTGCCCTCAGCTACCTCATACTTTTATCTCTTGTTGCCTGCCTCCTTGTACGTATTCTGTTCCAGACACACCCCAGATTTCCTAGAACAAACACCTCTCTCACTTTTCAAGGTTATTTGCTCATATGTTATCATTTTGGAAATATCTTTCTTGAGTACTCTTTCCCTCCTCCCTGGTCTTCCTGTATCCTTTATTCCACCTTATTTTTGTCTATAGCACATTTTACCACCTGACACAAATATATTTACGTGTTTATTTTCCCCATTAGAATATTAGCCTATATTCCAGATCCCAGGACTGGCATACTAGATGATTCCAACCAAGCCTCCCAGTTGAAGGCAATTTAAAAAGCTGAAACACACACACACACACACACACACACACACACACACACACACACACACACACACACATTCTTACAAGCATCAGAGACCTACCGAGATATTAAGAGATTAGAACAAGGAAACAATTAGCATTAAAGAGGTGAGTCAAAGCCTTTTTGGACAGGATGATTTACTGATGATGAGAAGAAAATTGAAAAGCAGAGGTTCACTGAGACCTTGGGAAATGACCCACTCTGTAACCCAAAGGCCAAGAGCTGAAATTTGGCTCTGAGGCTCTTTGGCAACTCACTGGAAGCAGTTGAGACACAAAGCTAAGCTTTTGAGGACTCAGATGCGTGAAGATTTGGAAACTGGCATTCATCTCCTTCAAAAACAGAGAGGCCGTAGTATAATATCCCTTTTTCTGACTTGAAACACTCAAAGGCTACATCCTGGAGGCATGGGATCTGGATTTTAGCCCAATCTGCACAAAAACTCAAATCTTGGTCCTAGACTGCTAATCTACTCAGGTGTTTTGCAGGGGGAAAATACACTGTGGAGGAAAATAACATCATTCTAGGTCTTAAATTATCACCAAATGTAATTTTAATTTGTCCAGCAAAGTATCAAAGGTTATAAAACAAATGAAGATTCAAGACAAATGCCAACTAATGTAGTTCCAAACCACCTATCCACTCAGCATATGAAAAGGTGCTCAACATCATTAGACATCAGAGAGATGCAAATTAAAACCACAACAACATACCACTACCCATTAAGTAAAAAATAAAGAAGCTGCTGATAACACTGAGTGCTGGTGAGGATACAGAGCAATTGGAACTCACCTGCATCACTGGTATTAGTGTGAAACAGTACAGACACTTTGGAAAACAGCTTGGCAGTTATTAAAAAGTTCAATGTACACTTACCATATGACCCAGAAATCCCACTTCCAGATTCTTACCCAAGAAAAAGTAAGATATATATCCACACAAAAACCTGTTCACAAATGTTTACAGTGGCTTTATTCATACTTGTCAAAAAATGGAAATGTTTATCAATTGGTAAATGGATAAACAAACTGCTATAAACATACAGTGAAATAGTACTCTAATATTTGCTGAGTATATTATTTAATAAGTATTATTAAATTATTAAATAAGTATAATATTTAACAAGTATTAATATTATATCTTATTTTAAAAGGAGAATTCCTTTTTAAAAAGCCACATTGACCCTTTCAGCACTGGTCTGACATTTCAGTCACCTCTGTGGACAGCTGACAGAACATATGGAAGTTTTTTGAGAGCCGGAGAATGATGGACCTTTAATTCAGGGAGGGCAGAAGGCTTATCACTTCACATTTCTCCCTTCCATTTGGCTCTCTTACTTCCTCATCTGATTCAGTGCTCCTTTGGTCCTTCCTGCTGTCATCTGTGTTTGGGCTCATGGTCCCCTCTGATATGGCCAGACAGCCAAGGATGTTCTCACATGAAGGGCATTTGCCATGGGCTCAGCTGCCTCACTAATTTGGCTGATGTTTTACATCCCCTGGAGCAGGAGGGAGAAGTAGACTTGTAACTTGAGGACAGGACCTTGTCTTGCGCTTCTGTAGTGACCCACCATGGCCAAGCACAGAGCCTTAGACGTGGTAGGTGCCCAATGCATGTTTGCTTTGTGTACAGATTTGGTTTTTTTAAAGATACTAAATGTAGTTCCTAGCGTCCTCAAGTGTACTGAATGCAAGTTAAAATTACTCTGGCAGGAGTCATACTTAATTCATTGGAAGAGAAATAATAACCGTGATGTCCTCAATTTAAGAATATCAGCTATGTAATATATTTTCATTCATTCGTGTATTCAGCAAATATTTATTGAACATCTACTATGTCCTAGATTCTATGCCAAATTATTTAAGTTAAAGGGATACATATCCAAGAACAAAAATCAATTGTTAATTACAAGTTTCAAAGATATATATTGGTCTTTGCATATTTTGCTTCCTGGTGAATTTAGTTTTCCTTTTCTTTTTTTTTTTTTTTTTCCTGTAAGGAAAGAAGTAGATGTTATACACAGATACCCTGGAACAGTGATTGGTGGCTGTCTCTTCTGTCCCAGTATGCTTAGAGGAGTCAGTTCATTTCTGTGAGTAACAGTAGCTTTCCATCATGGGGTATCTAAATAGGGGCAGATTGTTGGGGGTGGGAGTGACGTATCAGAACTCAGGAGAGTTAGGGGAGCCTGTGTAGTTCCAAATTACTTATCCAGCACCCCCAACCCTTCCCGCTGCATCCTCCTTACCGCTGCCACGCTGTGGCGATCAGCTTTTTTTAGTATCTGTTTTGTCCTGAGGGAAGAAGTTTCCCACATTTACTTTCTTTTTCTCAGTGGGAAAGATTCTATTGTTTGACTCTCATGTTTTTACTACTTCATGTTTCCATTTAAACAGTAACTGAATTCAGGAGATTAAAGATAACACAGTTAAATTGTCTGTTACTAACTGTAGTTTGTTTCCATCCTCCCTCTCTCCCTCTCCCCAGAATGCAAGTACTTCCTTCTTCTTGTGTTTTGATGGTTTTGATTTGATTTTGGTTTGTTTAGTTTGGGGTATTGGCATTGATTTTTAATAACATTATGGTTGGGATTCCACAGAAATGAAACATCTAACAATGTTTAAAGACTTGCATGTGGATGATAGAATCACGTTCATTTTTATTGATGCTAAGTGGTGACTGAATCACTTTGGAGAATGATAAATTTTGTAGTTGATAAATTTTGTTTTCACTTGAAAAAAGAGTAGACAATGTAACATGACAGAAAACAAAAATTTGTATGTTTCCATTATAAATCTCCCCCAAATATTCTAGTTTCCACTAGCATACGTACTTTAACATATCACAGCTATGATCTTGGTGGTTGTGGAGCGCACAGTAGGAGAAAAGAGGAATGGAGGGAACGTTCTAGATTGAGCCCAAGTGGTGTTCATTGCTGGGATTCAGGTACTTGCGGTATTTCCATCCGGAGGATTGTTAACACGGTGCACTAGGGGCCTCCTGAAGAAAAAAGTCCTAAGGAAAGAGCAAAACCAGCGATGAGTTTGGCCAGTAAAAAAGGCTGCAGCAGTCAGACGTGAGGTGGGTCTTCTGAGGATCACTGAATGAGGAATCGCCAATTAGTGAAGCAGTAGGCTTTCGGTCATTGAAATCCAGCCTTCTAACGGCCATCCACTGCTACTCAAGCATTCCCAGGACCTCACTCAAGGTGATTATGTTACCCAACCAAACTTGGGTCCCTTTGCCCACTTGCAGTAAAGCCAATCTGTTGACACTGGGTTGTGATGAAGAAAAGTGTAACATTTATTGCAGGGCGCCAAGCAGAGTTCAGGCAGCTAATGTTTAAAAGGCCTGAACTTCTTGCTTGGCGCCCTGCAATAAACAGTACCCTTTCCTTTACCACAGCCTGTTGTCAATAGATTGGCTTTACTGCCTGTGGGTGAAGGGACCCAAGTTTGGCTGGGTAACAATTTTGGCACCCCAGATGGGATGGCAGTCCCGAGTGGGCACCTCACCCATGGCACATTGGCTCCTGGCCAGTGGTAGCTCTTGGATTCAGTCCAGCAGCAACCTGAGCACCTTTGTCTCAGGGACAGTCCCAAGTGTTTGCCACCGACCAGGTGCTGCTGGCCCACGGTGCTGTGATGAAGGAAGCAAGAGGAAGGTGATATTCACGGGGGACAGTTTGTCCTGGGAAGGCCCCATAGGGCTCAGTTACAATTATTATTCATTAAACAAAATATATCTGCTCCTGTGGGTAGGGAGAAGATTCTCCTTCTGGGAAGGTAAGCTGATCTTTGTATTGTAACGTATACAACAGGCAGAATAGCGCTACATCTCTGAGAAGAAAGCATGTCATAAACACTCCTTTCCAGCTACATGCTGAGCTTAGGCTCCCCTGACCTCTGAGAACACCACTGACACTGTGTGATTGATTTGGGATCTGTGTGCTTGTTTGTTTTCATGGGAAATGGGTTCATAGCTTCCATTAAATTCTCAAAGGTGTCTGAAACCCCACAAAAACTGACCACTGTTTTATATGTGGTCTCTGCTCGGTCTCATCAACACACATAGCTTCATTTGTTACCTACCTAATGATTCTCTCAAGTATATATTCCCAAACCATTTACTCTTCAGAAATAAAATTTGTAGATAATATAACCATTCTACAAACACAAAACTAAGCTTAGTGCCTTAACTGTAAAGTAAAGGCAATATCTTTAAATGATTTATGATAAAAAATTGTATGCATTTCATGCTGGAGAGAGTGTGGAGAAAAGGGAACCCTCTTGCATGGTTGGTGGGAATGTAAACTGATACAGCCACTATGGAGAACAGTATGGAGGTTCCTTAAAAAACTAAAAAATAGAATTACCATATGACCCAGCAATCCCACTACTGGGCATATACCCAGAGAAAACCATAATTCGAAAAGACACATGCACCTCAATGTTCATTGCAGCACTATTTACAATAGCCAGGTCATGAAAGCAACCTAAATGCCCATCGACAGACGAATGGATAAAGAAGATGTGGTACATATATACAATGGAATATTTACTCAGCCATAAAAAGGAACGAAATTGGGTCATTTGTTGAGACGTGGATGGATCTAGAGACTATCATACAGAGTGAAGTAAGTCAGAAAGAGAAAAACAAATATCATATATTAACGCATATATGTGGAACCTAGAAAAATGGTGCAGATGAACCGGTTTGCAGGGCAGAAATTGAAACACCGATGTAGAGAACAAACGTATGGACACCAAGGGGGGAAAGTGGCAGGGGGGTGGGGGGGTGGTGTGATGAATTGGGAGATTGGGATTGACATGTATACACTGATGTGTATTAAATTGATGACTAATAAGAAAAATAAAATTGTATGCATTTCAACCCACGACTACATGGGAGGACATAGTGAAGTGGTCAAGGGCTAATGCCAAAATGCCGTGGACATGACAGCTACACATACAGCTGAGCATTTGTGTATTACTGGCAGCTCAGATACCACAAGAAGCATTGCCACTGGTGACAAGATTTTCCAAAATGGAGACAAGTCTTGGTGAAGCTCTAGACAAAACAAAGTTCCCTGATTTATAAGGAAGTTTCATTCCTGAAAAATCTAGTGTACGAAATCCATACAAAACAAACAAAACCACAACCACCACCATCACCACAACAAATTTGGGGTTCTATACAAAAAGAGGAGTTAGGTTCTCAGCTCAGACCATTATAAACAGATTACTGCCCATGTGAATCCTCCTGAATCCTTCTGAATACGGAAGAGTTCTTCATTGTGTGCGAGTGTCCCTCTCATTTCAGGATGCCCAGCATCCTTGATTCTTGTCCACTAAATAAATACCAGTTGCACATCCCCTCCCATCATTTTGACAACCAAACACCCCCCACACAAAGTCCAGAATGCCTCCAGGGAGGTGGTGTCACCTCCACTGAGAACCACTGACCTACCGGCTACAGTTGAGACTCTTGAGCTTTGCACACAGGTCCTTCCTGATCTGGCTTCTGTCTCCCTCTCCATTCCCACCATTCATGCACCCTCCATCCTGCATTTCAGACTGCAAGAAGTTCCCTGACCTGGTGGGCCTTTCCTTGCACATGTGGGGTTCCCTTTGCCTGGGAACGCCCTTTCCTAGTCAAACTTGTCATCCCCTCTTCTCCAAATCCTCTCAGAATGCGTTGGTACTCCCTCATGTCTCCCACTTTGCTTGCTTACCTCTCTACAACCCTCAGCTCATTTCTTCCCAGCTCCACGCCCAGACTGAGAGCAGGAGCCAGGTTTCCTGTGTCTTTATAGTCTGGGGTGGCCCGCCCTGGGGGGTTCAGTTCATGTTGGTTGTTGGGTGACATCGATGTGCTGAGAGGACCCTGGACTTCTCTCAGTTCCAGTCTCTGTTCTGCTTCCAGGTCTCCCACATGGTGTTCCTTCTTCCTAGAATGTGCTCCTTGTTCCCTCATCTCCTACCTCAGCCCAACTAAATCCTTCTCTTCTTCATGTCTCTTGTTAAATGCCGCTTATTCAGGGCTGCTTTCCTTGACCCCTCAGATGGCTCACCAATTATATTATTTGCCCTCACAGTACTCTGCACTTCTCTTTCTTAACACTACACAGGTGATCACCAGGTTCCTTCGCAAGGACCAAGCCAGAATCCTCCTTTTTATTGGATCCTGTAAGCCAGAGGTTCTTCAATCACCCCTAAATGACTAATAATGACTTCTTAGAGAATGAGGTTCTCAAGCTCAATTTATCTTGATTTGGAAAAGCAAAGAAATATGACCGTGTTTTTTTTTTTAATATTTATTTATTTATTTTATTTATTTTGGCTGCCCCGGGTCTTAGTTGCGGCACGTGGGATCTTTGTTGCGTCATGTGGGATTTTTAGTTGGGACATGCAGGATCTTTCAGTTGCAACATGCAGGCTCTTAGTTGCGGCATGCGAGCTCTAGTTCCCCAGCCAGGGATCGAACCTGGGTCCCCTGCATTGGGAGCGCAGAGTCTTACCCACTGGACAACCAGGGAAGTCCCAGAAACATGACCTTCTTGCTGGTACATTTCTTTGTCTGAAACTAGTGTATAATAGAGGATCTATATAGAAGTTTAATCAATAAAAAGTCAGTCACAGGGTCAAGTAGACTTTTTTATATGACCCAGAAAAGGATACAGGCACTCAGATAACCAACATGTGCATGTGATCCTGCAGAAATCTCAGTGCTAATGAAAGCATTAGCATATAGAAGGGAAATGGACTGCATACAACTGGATAAATAGAGGGGTAAGCACTTTATTGTTGAAAAAATGATTAAAATTATATTTGGAGATGTGTAAGTTTTTATTTTATTAAGTAAAGAAAGAAATTCTGCCACTCTATCCTCAAGACTTCTCCACCTGGGAGGCGGGGGGCGGGAAAGCGGGGCTCTGATTTACCTGCCTAAGGGGTCAGCCATCTCCATTTCTCAAAGTTGGAGGCTGCTTGTTTTGTGTGCCTCATGTGTGATCCTTGGAACTAGTCTAGGAGTTTGAACTTTCTTTGAATTTTTGTCTCTATTATTCTTTTTCGAAAATACTTTATATTGGTTTGCCATTCAGTGTTCAGTTCCATATATGCCAATCGTTCTGCAATTCCAGAAGAAAGTTCACATCCTAAGTGATCGAAAAAAAAATGTGTTAATTCTAAAAACTCTTTAGCAGCCTACAGTCAGTTGCTATTAAGAGTACTTTCTTATTATATTAAAAAAAAGAATGCCTCTTTAAAACAAAGCAGCATGGCTCACTAATAATATCTCTGGGTTTTATCTTCCTGCATACTTCATATCAAAAAGCCCAGGCAAGCTTTTTCTGAGTTTTTAATCTCAATGTAATTCATGCTTTTTTCTTATTTTCATTGCTGTTATTAAAATAAAATTTTAATGTATATACAAAGTGAGGAATACTGACTATGCATAAAGTTAGATATAAGTTCTTGCTTATCAATCTAAAATAGAAATTGCTTTCATTATACATATATCAATTAGCCATCCCAAAATATTTACACATGGGATACATGCAAATAATCACTAATAATGCATATATATGCTTTAGAAGATGACTTTCCTGAATATTCTGGAAGTGCTTCAATTTATAGATTAGGAAGCTAACATACTTTGGAGCTGAGTTAAACAAAATAATTTAAAAAATCAATTATTCCCCATACATAGAAGTAAAACATGACTTACAAATGTATAGTCAACTTACATGTGAATATTTGTAAACCGTGAGTGATTTTAGAAAGAATAGATTCTATTTATGGATTAATTAACACCACTCTAATGGATGATATTTATATTTTTAAATGGAATTTTGCAATAAAGAAAAATTATGAGAAATAAGATTGTGGAGAATAACAGAAGAATTCCAGAAAGAATTCCCTATGAATTCCTATTTACATGGTATATGTATACTAATTACCTTAAAAAAAAAAACTAAACTAACTACTTTGTCTAAAGAGTTATTTTCATGATTAACTGTTGCTAACAGATGATTTTTTTTTAAGTCATCTGTAGGTCATTTGATTTAATACATATTATTAATTTCCTAAAGGAAACAAGGAAAAGGAGAAGCAATTCTCAATATGTTGTTAAGCACAAAAGAACAAGAAGCAAAGAAATTTTTCTACAAGTACAATAAATGAGGAAAAAGACTGATGGAAGCAATTTTCACATATTGAGATATGGGTAAGTCATTTTGGCTTATACATGATTTGGCTTAAACTTTATGCTAACTAGAACAGCCAGTTTTGTAGTCTTTTAAACATGCATTCTGCATCTGCCTTAACCATTAAAGAAAAGAATGCTTTTAAAAATAAAAATGAAGTAACTGTGGTCCGGGTATCCAATGTGGAGCCAGGTGGCCATTGTGCATGTGATTTCAGGCACATTCCTGCATCACCGAGAACTTCTAGTTCCCTCATATCTCCCTGGTTCTTGATGTCCAGTGGGAGGTGAAGATGATAACTGGCAAGCTTGGGACATGGGTCATCTTTGGATGAGAGTCTCTGAGTCAATAAATGCTTCCTTTAGCTTGTTTGGTAAGGTCACTTGATATCCTTCCTATACCACTTGACATCACAGAAGGTTGACAGCCTCCAGTTATGACTGTGGGAAACTTTTTGTCAGTCTCTACCCCCCGGGGGCAACACTGCATCCCTCAGGGAGGGTCAGCACTTTGATAGCCATCCTGTGTGGTTTTTATATTTTATAATATAATTTTATATATTATTATTACCGGCAGAATGGCCCAGGGAGCTCAGATTCTGACATAAATGTGGTTACCTCCTGTTCTTGCTCAGCCCAGGCTCTGGGAGAGGTGGTGGGACATGGTGGGGAGGTAGGAGGAAGGCCACGTGACAAGCCACCCTATCTAGGGAAATGGAGAGGCGAAAATGGGTTCCCATACCTTCATTATGCTCCTACCCAATCTCCCCTAAGTAAGGGAGCCAATGAATCTGAGGATTTTTGGAAGCACTGCCACTGTTCTAGAAGCTGCCGGCCGGTAATATTTAAGCTGGAGTCGGTTTCTGCCACCAGGTGGCGCCAAACTGAAGTTAGGACTAGGTTGGATTTGGGTCTCGAAACTGGACCTCAGCTCCAGATGGCATCACTTTATTAACCTCACAGTAAAGGAAACTCACATCTTGGGCTGCTGACCTTTTTACACTCTACTTATCATACTAAGGTGGAATTTTACTGAATGTGTTTGTATGTATATTATTTATCATTTTTTAGAAACAGAAATGTGATAATGTTGTGTATATTGCTTTGCATCTTATTTTTCTCCCCACAAATATGTCTTGGATAGCTTTCCATAATGTAAATCAATTGTTTTTAATGGTTGAATTGTATCACATTACATAAATGTAGCATCATTTACTTGACTCATCTAACAATAACAAAATTTTTTTCTACCTTTGTGACTGTTTTTGTTGTTATTACAAATAATGTAATGAGAATTCTTGAATATGTCTTTGTGACATTTGAAAGTATAGCTGTAGGACAAATTCTTAGAAGTGGGTTAGAGATACTCAATGGAGAGAACAGGACTCACTAACATAGAGATGAGATTTGAAGCCATAGGAGTTGACAAGGGAGTGGGGTGTCTCCAGTCAGAGCCTCCAGGAGCATCATGTGTAAAGCACAGGAAAGGAAGACACAAAGGTAAGGGACAGGGAACTGGTATCCTAAGAGAAACAAAATCAAGGAGCTAGAGGTAAGATGGTGAAGACATTGCTTAATGATATAGATTCAAAATTTAGGTAAAGAAAAAGTCTTCATATTATGTTGTTAATTCCAGGGCTGTCTAAGGGGTGCAAAATTTTTCTGTTTACAAATTCTAACTGTAGAGGGCATGTATATGTACATAGTTATATCTCTGGATGCCAAGAGATATTTATAAATTGAGAGGCAGATGGCTGGGATATCAGATGCTGAACGATTGAATCCTAGTCTCTACCAAATACTGGTCCTTGCATGGTCCCAAGAGGAAATAACAGATACTATGAGGTGAGTTCCAAGCCCCAGAGCAGAAGTCCAGTTAGGCTGAACCATATGGAGGACTCCTTTTAAATACTGTATCTTTGTTTTTTTTCAAATTTAAATACTTTCTCTTTATTCTTTTATAAAAGTAATATATGATTGGGGGAAGGGGAAAATGTTAAGCAGAAAGTGAAAGTCCCCCCCTAACTCTAGGCCTCAGGGATAGACATATAACCAACTTGGTTTATATCTTCCAGGCATCTCTTTTAATAACTGGTGTAATGCCATTGGAGGGATGCGTGTGTTTTATTTAACCAGTCCTATGCTGATGAGCATTTAGACTGCTACCAATTTTTCTCTGTTACATATAACTCTACAGAAAATATCTTTGTACATAGATCATCGTGCCCTTAATGGGTTATTTCCTTAGAAGGAATGCCTAGAAGTGAAATTTTTACATCATGAGTCTGAAAATTTTATATTTGGATGCATATTGCCAAATTACCTTTCAAAAAGGTCACACAGACTCTGCACTCAACAGTAGTATAGCAATGTTGGTTTCCCTATGCTCTACTTGCAAGATTGAAGATTCATTTTTATGTATAGATTAGATATTTTCTTTTTATGTGGAATGTCCGTTCACATGTTGCTGAGCCATTGTTCCAGTTATCTATTGTTGTTTAACAGACTACCCCAAATAAAACAACCACTGTTTTATTATATGTCATGATTTTGTGGGTTAGGAATATGGACAGGACTCAGTCAGGTGACTCTTCTCTCTACATGATGTTGAGGGGGGTTACTTGATGGTATGGAGCCATGCCTGGGATGGTCTGGAGGGTCCAAGATGGCTTCATTCATTGTTGGCCTCTTAGTGGGGATAGCTAGAAGGGTGTACGCAGCCAGACCCTGGTTCTTCTCCATGTAGTTCTCAGAGCCTTTCTATGTGGACTCCCCAGTAGGGAAGTCCATCTTCTTACAGGTGGTTCAGGTATCCAAGAAACCAAAATGAAAGCTGCCAGTCCTCACAAAGCCTAGACCCATAACTGTCATAGTGTCACGTCCACCATTCTAAACTGGTCAGTGTGGCCAGGTTGTCCCAGATTCAAGGGAAGGCCCAATAGACCCTACCTCTCATTGGGAGGAGTGTCAAAGAATTTGTGGCCATCTTTAGTCTGTCTCAAATGCTATTATTAGTATGTTCTCATTTCTTGGGGAAATTTTACTTGGACATGGTGAAAAGTCCCTAAAAATGTTCTTTAATTTCATTTGTAAGTATTTTACCCAAGGTTTTTGCATCCATATTGATATATAAGATTGGTTGTTGTTTAGAGTTATTGTTTTAAGTTTTGGTACCAAGGTAATTTGCTACCAAGGTAATTTTTTTTAAATAATTAATTAGGTAGTTTTCCATATTTTTATCTTTGAAGGAGTTTACAAAGGATGAGAATCATGTGATTTCTGAACATTTGAAAGGCTTACTCATGAAGCTATCTGGGCCAGGAGGTTTCATTGGAAAGAATTCTCTGATCATTTTTTAATTTTGTTATTGGCATGCAGATTGGATAACTGAGTTAGTTACAGTCATTTAATGTTTTTTTCATATTAAGTCTAAAATTGTGCATTGTGGCTTTGTATGTGAACTTGGAAAGTACTTTGTAATATTAAGGAAGGGAACGAAGTGCTCAAGAAATGTGGGAAGGTAGTACCTTCTGGTATATTGCAGGTACAAGAAGCTAATTTTAGCCCTCATCTTATTTTTTTCATAAAATTCAAGGGGATACAGACTCCTTGAAATTAAAAAAAAACATGAAAGGAGAATTTATAAGATACTGAGATGAGACCTGAGCTTGAGAGGCAGGCAGAACAAGAAGCCAAGTCAAGGCTCTTAGGAGCATCCTTACTCCTGGCAATAGAGGGGACAAAAACATATTAGTTGCTGAATATGTGAAGGATGAATCAATGAATAAAAGATTAGGAATATCAGCATGGTTTGGTCTCATGGAAACTGTAGGATCATGAGTGGCCATCAGAGACCTTGGGAATATACTCTGCCTCATGCTTTTGTTGCATGCTTGGCTCACTCTACCCCACATCCCCTGGAGCTGTCACATGTTTATTCTCCAGGCAGAAGTCCAGCATGACTGACTCTCGGTTTTCCCATCCCTGAGTGTGGCACAGGCTGTGGCTGTTTTTAACCACTTAATTTCCCCAGCCACGAATCAGGTGTGTCCTCAAATTCTAGATTTTCTCAGGCTACACAACATGAAAAACACGCTTAGACGCATGGAAGGCTGCATCTAGCTGGAGGCAACTGCTGAGCTGTTGGTAGGAGCAAGACTTATTTAAGAGTATATTTCAAGAGGCCTGAGTGTGGTTATCAGAAAACAAAAGACCTCATCTGAGGTAAAGTTATCAAATTAGAAGGCAGCTGTGCTATGAGGATGGACACGTGAGAAGTAAAAAATCACGAACCTAAGATCTGAGCCCTTTGCAAGCTGAGAACAAGTATTTTCTTCTCTGGTACCTCCAGTACCTACACTGTCCCTGGCCCAGCCTGGCCTTGCTCATTTAGCCTATTGTGCCTGCCAGTTAAGGATATATATGCTTCTTCCACTGGCGTTCTAAAATTGTACAATTCAATAATTCTTAGTAAATTTACAGAGTTGTATAACCATTACCACAATCAAAATTTTAGAACATTTCCATCACCACACACACACACACACACACACACACACACACACACACCCTCAAGCTTATTTGCAGTCAGAATTCTCGCACCCCACCCCACCCTACCCCTACTCCCATTCCTACCCCCAGCCCTAGGCAACCACTAACCTACTTTGTGTCCTTATAGATTTGCCTATTCTGGGTATTTCATATAAATTAAATTATACAATATGTGGTGTTTTGTATCTGGCCTCTTTCATTTAACACAACGTTTTTGAGATTCATCCATGTTGGAACATATATCAGTACTGGGTTACTTTTTATTGCTGGAATAGTACTGCGCTACATAGATATACCACATTCTATTTATCCATTTGCCAGTTCATGGACATTTGGGTTGTTTCTACTTTTTGGATATTCCTATCCATGTTAATGTTCCTATAAACATTCACATACAAATCTTTATGGGACATGATGTTTCATTTCTCTTGGGCAGATAACTAGGATTGGAATTGTTGGGTCATACAATACCTCTATGTTTAACATTTTAAGAAACTGCCAGATGTTTTACAGAGTGGCTACACCATTTTACATTGCCAGCAGCAGAGTCAAGAGTTACAGTTTCTCTACATTCTCACCAACACTTGTTAGTATCTATCTTTTCATCTATTGGCTTTGTAAATATTGTAAAAGCTGTGTGGAACCCCATACCACCTTCTTAGATCCTTACATGGAAGCTGCAGTCCTGAACCATATTTTAAGAAATAGATTAATTATCCTTTGTAGGCACTTAGGACCTATGTATACCTTCCAGCTGTTGTATTAAACTCTAGAAACTTCCGTACATTTGTAAAAACATCAAACTACTTAAAGCTCATTGTGTGTGTGAATCAGAGACTGTTAATTATACGCCAATATCCAGTCTTCCCTTTTTACATAGAAATAGAATTATCGGGTGGATACATCCAAAAAGTACATTTCCCATCCTCCTTTGCAGCTAGATGTAGCTACATAACTAAGTTCAAGTGAACTTCAGGGTTGTGAGCCAGAATGTTATGTGTTCTTAGAAAAAAGTAGTGAGCCGACTTTTACCCTTTTCCACATCTTTCCTGGAAAGTGGAAATGATGGTAAAGGCTGGAGTTGCCCTCTTGGACCAAAGATGGACACCATCTGCTGAAGTGGGCAGGGCATCAAAATAGAAGCCTGGGTCTCTGATGATTGCAGGGCCACCATACCAGCCCAGATTGCTTAGCTGAACTTTAACAAGAGAGGTAAATGTCTTGTTTAACCCAGGGCTATTTTGAGGCTCTCTGTTACAACAGCTAAAATGTGAAGTTACTAACATCTAGAAAGTCCCTATAGAAACATGGCTACAATATGAGAGCCTCCACTGATGAATATGATCACACAAAGAAAGTCAAGGTAATGTATTAAAAAGAGCACTGGACTCAAAATAAGGTTACTAGAGGTTTATTAGTATTGACTTTACTTCTAGTCAGCTTTGTGACCCCAGGGAGGTCTCTGTATTTCTTTGAGTCCTCATCCATAAAACCAGGTGGTGGTTTTATACAGTTAAAAATAAATTTTTAAAACTTGAAAATAAAGGGCATATGGTTTCAGAAGTACTTCACTATATTCGTGTTCATTGCTAAAGCAACTCAATAGAAATTTAAAATGTATAATCTTGAACCTTTGGTACCAGACTTCTCTAATAAAATAGTATGATGATAATCATGTTCAGTGGCTGTGTCATTTGCACAGGGCTAAGAATTCCCTGTAGATTAGCTTTTTTTTAATCTTCCCAATGGGTGCCATTATTATCCCCATTTCACAGATATGGAACCCGATGAGGGTAAGTACCTAGCTCTGTCATGCAGTTAGTTAGTGGTGGAGAGACTTCCCTGGTGGTCCAGTGGTTAAGAATCTGCTTTCCAATGGAGGAGACGTGGGTTCGATCCCTGGTCAGGGAACTAAGATCCCACATGCCGCAGGGCAACTAAGCCCGTGTGCTCTAGAGCCCTCGCACCACAACTAGAGAGCCCATGTGCTGCAACTACTAAGCCCGTGCACCACAACTAGAGAGAAGCCCACACGCCACAAGGAAGACCCGATGCAGCCAAATAAACAAAGGAAAAAAAAAACTTAGTGGTGGAGACAGGAGCTCAACCACTGCCACCCTGCCCCCATAACTATACCTAACTAGTCATTGTGAAGCATATGAGGAAATCAATGGTATTTATTGGCCATTGGCTCACACAGTCTCTTTAGTCACTGTGACTAGGAGGCATTCGTACACTTTAAAATGAATAAACAGCTCTTGCAAATGTGCTCACTAGGTTAAGGTGACATGTGGAGCAGTCATTGTGAATCATCTAAGGAACACAGGGAGACTTGAGCTAATGGTGAAGCACATCTGGCAAGTGCTGAAAAGAGGATAAGCAGCTCTCAAGAACCGGTGACCTACAACACTGGGCAGCGTGGTCGCTGGACTCCAAGGACCAAGCCTCCTGCGTCTGGCTGGCAGCTGTGATTCAAGGGAGGTCAAGCCCCAATATGTGCTGTTTGCTGCCTAATGCACTTCGCAGAGGCACATCAGAGAAGCTAAGCCTGATGGACTCTGAACACTGGTTGGTTTTTTGAGGGTTTTTTTCTGGCAACAAAATTAAAGCTGCACCTAAGGATTTATCCACCCTTTTGCTTATCTCTATGTGAACTGTGCAGTGAAATCCCTGTACACAGCACTGACTATCTCCCAGGGTGTTGCTTAAAATGTGGCTGAGCACAAATGGGAAACATCAAGTCTTGTGGAAGTAAGCACACAGAATTAATCTCTTAAAGTGATAAAAGACTTAGTTTCACTCTGTAAGATAAATAAATGCAAAGTATGGTAAAGTCAGAGGTGCTCAGCTCATCTGCTTTTAGAAGGAGACATCTTGGGAAAGGATACTGTGTACTTGGGACACATTTTAATGCCACTCTGATACCTTATGTGATTGTGAAAATGCTTTGAATTTCTTTTTTAAATGTATTTAATATATGAAGCTTTTAACCTGCCCCTATTCACCTTCAGTGCTTTTTAACATTGGGAAAGGTAAAAGCAAAGTGTCCTGGCTTTTTTCTTAGCTCTTAAGTATAATAAGTATATTATTTAAGTAAATATGATATTAGGAACCTTCTCACTATTTAAAGCCAATACAAAATAAGGCTCTCTGCTTTCCACCCCATCCTTAATTTTATTTTTACCTTGACTCTGAATTTCATGCTTTGTTTTTTTTCTAAGTTTGGTTCATGAACCATCCACTTGGAATCACCAGTAGTGCTTGCTGCAAAGTTGTTGTGAAACTTTGGGGTAAAGGAAATAAGATCAGAGAACATTTCTCCCTCAATACCTAATGAAATGAACAAAAATATTGTTTTTCAAAAGGCCAAAAATTCAGCAGCAGCAATCAAAATTGAAAAAGGATAAAACTTCATGTAATAAAGTTTGAAAAGTAGCTCTTAACCTTGCTTACCACGCCCGCTCCTCAGAAAGAGAACTGAGAGAGGTGAGTCAACAAAATTCTGATACTCTGAATTCACCTTGATTTGAAGAGAATTGGCCAGAAGGGTGAGTTACTGTGGAAACTCTGAGCATAGGAGCCACTCTGCACCATCGCAAATCCTGGCTGAGGAAAGAGGGGTTGACAGGGCCTGCCAGTTCTCCAAGGTCATTGCTGAGTTGGAGGAGCCAACCAGAGGCCATGGATTAGGAGATTCCTGGCCCTCACTGGGAAGACTGGCCCTGGTAAAGGACATTCGCTGGGACTCAGAAGAGAGAATGCAGTCCAGGATCCCAGCAAGGGCTGCAGGCAGGTCCAGAGGAGCTCTTCTCCTTCCCCTCTCAAGTCTCCTGCTGCAGGAAAGTAAATAGAAAATGACATCCAGCCCCCAAGTTGCTATCCACTGGGCTGATAGTTTCCGGGGAAGGTACAAAGAAGGTCAAGGAGAAGTACAGTAGGTCAGAGAGACTGGAGAGTATACAGAACTGCCCAACTGTAGCTTAAGCAAAATGAAAATAAATGGCATGTCCCCAAAAAAAGTCATGTCAACCTTGTAAATGTGCCAGAGAGAGAGACAGAACCAGATACAAAGGAAACAGCCTGGAAGAAAACAAAACCCCCAGAACAGAAGAAAACTCCCCCAGATTGTCTTGTGCTAAAGAAAAACTTTAAAATATACTATCAATAAATAAGAACTCAAAGACAAAATGCTGAAACAACAGAAAGAGATGAAAGAGACTTGCAAGGCTGAGGAAACCCATCAGAACCAAAATAATACTATTACAGATCTAACAAATAAATTAGAAATCAAAGAACAGTCTAGACACAACTGAAGAGTTACTGGCATTGAAGAATGACTTAAAATAATCACAATGAACACAGCAGAAAACTACAAAGAAATTAAAACAATTAGAGACAAAATAAGATGTTCAGATCTAGACGATACAAAATACAGATAATTATTGTCCCTGAAATAGCATATACAACAATAGAAGATAAAAATTATTCAGAAATACAATGAAGGAAAATTCCTTTGAAATGAAAGAATGAAATCTCCTATTGAAATGGTGGTACACCATATACCCAGAGATTATTTGATGTAAAACAATAGACATTGAATAAAATATTTAACTTTAGGGATAAAGAAAGGTTTCCTGAGGCTTTCAAGCAGAAAAGGCTATCTACCTACAATGGGGAAAGGTCAGGCTGTCCCCCTACTTTTCCACAAAAGACAGGTGAGCGGTACCTACAATTTCTGCCAGAAAGAATGTAAGACCCAATGATATTATATCAAGCCAAATTGTCTTTCGAGTTGCAAGGCAAAAGGCAGACATTTCTAAACACAAAAGAAAATAAAGAGGGGTGTGTGTGAAGAAAACGGAAGGAAGGAAAGAAGGAAACAAGGAAAATAGAGCCCATTTTAAACACACGTGCGTGCACACACACACACACACACACACACACACACACTTCTTTGACAATAAAATCAAGCCAATCAAGAGATAAGGTTAAAGCACCTAATTTTTCTATCAACTTTTTTTTTCTGAGATTGTCAAGGATGATATTTTCAAATTTCAAAGGAAGCCTCACCTACTTCAAGGCATCAAGAAGGAGGAGGATCAAAATGTTGGGGATAAGGGAGTGGGAAATAGGTAAAAAGGAACAAAAGCATAAGAGCCAATCTTTAAGTTGACAGTTTTGCCAAGGGTTAACCCTCCCTGTGCTTCATAGCCTCATTGGTAACATGAAAATAATAATCTCTGCTTCACAGGGCTGTTGGGAGGAGTAAAAGAGAAAAAGTTTGTAAAGACCAGACCACAGAACCTCATATATTCTAACTGCTCAGTAATTGTAATCTCTTTTCCACCCCCATCCCTTTCTCAGAGCCCTAAACACAGGTGTTTGCTTTGTTTTGTTTGTTCACTCAGGCTCACTTTATATTATGCCACTGTAGTTTTCCAGGTTGAGTAATTTATGGCTTAACACTAAGTATTTTCTAACAAACTCTTCATAAAGCAGCATGGCGAAAATCATGTGGCATTAGAACTACGTTTCAGTCCTGGGTTGCCTCTCTCATACACATAATGAGAAAATCTGAAGGAGAAGAAAAAAAAGGAACAGAAGCAATATTTGAAACAATAATGACTGAGAATTTCCCCAAATTAATGTCAGACAGAAAACCACACAGATCCAGGAAACTCAGAAAACATCATATAGGATAACCTCCCCCGTCTGCCTATAAACCACCTAAGCATATCTTATTCAAACTGCAGCAAACCAATCTAGAGGGAAGAAACACCTTACCTGTAGAGCAGCAAAGATAAGAACTACATCCAACTTCTCCTCAGAAACCAGGCAATCAAAAAGAGAGGAGCAAAATATTTAGTGTTGTGAGAGATAGAGAAAAAACAAACAAACAGCAATCTAGAAATCTGTATCCTGTGAAATTATCCTTTAAAAATGGAGAAATACTTTCTTAGATGAATAAAAATTGAGGGAATTTGTTGCAAGTAGACTTGCCTTGCAAGAAATAGAAAAAGCTCTTCAGAGAGAAGCAAAATGATATAGATAAGAAACTGAGATCTACATAAAGAAAGAAAGAGCATTAAAGAAGGAATAAGTGAAGGTAAAATAAAAACTTTAATTTTGTATTCTTAATTTATCTAACAGACAACAGTTTGTTTGAGAAAATAATAGCAGTGTATTTGATGATTATAGTTTATGCATAAGTGAAATGAATAACAGCAATGATACAAGAGATGGGAGGGAGGATTTGGGAATATTGTGCTATTATAAGGTACTTGCACTACCCGTGAAGAGATATGGTGCTATTTGAAAGTACACTTGGATTAGTTGTCAATGTATATTACAAACTCTAGGGCAACTACTAAAAAAAAAAAAACAATGAAAAAGAAGTAAAATTGG
Organism: Tursiops truncatus; assembly: GCF_011762595.2. Taxonomy (NCBI): domain Eukaryota; kingdom Metazoa; phylum Chordata; class Mammalia; order Artiodactyla; family Delphinidae; genus Tursiops; species Tursiops truncatus. The sequence continues at coordinate 36,129,073 of NC_047039.1, forward strand.
GGCTTCCCTGGTGGCGCAGTTGTTGCGAGTTCTCCTGCTGATGCAGGGGACACGGGTTCGTGCCCCGGTCAGGGAAGATTCCACATGCTGTGGAGCAGCTGGGCCCGTGAGCCATGGCCACTGAGCCTGCGTGTCGGAGCCTGTGCTCCACAATGGGAGAGGCCACAACAGTGAGAGGCCTGTGTACCGCAAAAAAAAAAAAAAAAGAAGTAAAATTGATATCAATTATAATTGATATAATTATTAAGACAGGAGAGAAAATTGAATAATATAAAATGCTGAAATAAAACCACAAAAGAGGGACTTCCCTGGTGGCACAGTGGTTAAGAATCTGCCTGCCAGTGCAAGGGACATAGGTTCAATACCTGGTCCAGGAATATCCCACATGCCATGGAGCAACTAAGCCTGTGTGCCACAACTACTGAGCCTGCACTCTAGAGCCCACGAACCACAACCACTGAGCCCACGTGCCACAACTACTGAAGCCCGTGAGCCTAGAGCCCATGCTCCACAATGAGAAGCCACCGCAATGAGAATCCCGAGCACCAAAATGAAGAGTATAGTCCTCGCTCACTGCAACTAGAGAAATCCCACAAGCAACAACAAAGAACAAATGCAGCCAAAAATAAAAATAAATAAATTTATTTTAAAAAACCACAAAAGGCAGAAAAAGAGTGGAAGACAAAAATAAGAACTAATAATAAGGTCAGTAAATAGAAAATAGTAACAAATATGTCAGATATTAATCCAATTGTATCAATAATCACTTTAAAATGTCAGTGGTCTAAGTATACCTGTTAAAAGGTAAAGATTGGTAGAGTGGATCAAAAAAAATACCCAACTATATGTTGTTGAAAAGAAACCTACTTTATTATTTTTTTGACCACCTGAATTTTTACTATTTATTTTTTTATTGAAGTATAGTAGATGTACAATATTATATAAATTATAGGTGTACAAATATAGTGATTCACAATTTTTAAAGGTTATACTCCATTTATAGTTGTTATAAAATGTTGGCTATAGTCCCTGTGTTGTATAATATATTCTTATAGCTTATTTTATACATAATAGTTTATACCTCAAAATCCCCTACCCTTATATTGCCCCTCCCCCTTCCCTCTCCCCACTGGTAACCACTAGTTCATTCTCTATATCTGTTCCTTTTTAGTTATATGCACTAGTTTGTTGTACTTTTTTAGATTCCACATATAAGTGGTATCATACAGTATTCGTCTTTCTCTGACTTATTTCACTTAGCATAGTACCCTCCAAGTCCATCCATGTTGTTGCAAATGGCAAAATTTCATTCTTTTTTTATGGCTGAGTAGTATTCTTTGTATGTATGTCTATGTGTGTGTGTGTGTGTGTGTGTGTGTGTGTATACACACACAAATGTATATATGTATATATACCACATCTTCTTTATCCATTCATCTGTTGATGGACACTTAGGCTGTTTCCATATCTCGGCAATTGTAAATATGCTGCTACGAACACTGGGGTGCATGTATCATTTTGAATTAGTGTTTTCGTTTCTTTTCTGGATATATACCCAGGAGTGGAATTGCTGGGACGTATGGTAGTTCTATTTTTAGTTTTCTGAGAAAACTCCATATTGTTTTCCACAGTGGCTGCATCAATTGACATTCCCACCAACAGTGTATGAGGGTACCCTTTTCTCCACATTGTTTCCAACATTTGTTACTTGTGTCCTTTTTGAAGATAGCCATTCTGACAAGTGTGAGGTGATATCTCACTGTGGTTTTGATTTGCATTTCCCTGATGATTAGCTATGTTGGGTGTCTTTTCATGTGCCTGTTGGCCATCTGCATGTCCTCTTTGGAAAAATGTCTATTCAGGTTTTCTGCCCATTTTTTAATCGAGTTGTTTGTTTTTTTGATGTTGGGTTGTATGAGCTGTTTATATATTTTGGATATTAATTCCTTATCAGTCATATCATTTGCAAATATTTTCTCCCATTAAGTAAACTGTCTTTTCATTTTGTTGATGGTTTCCTTTGCTGTGCAAAAGCTTTTAAGTTTAATTAGGTCCCATTTGTTTATTTTTGCTTTTATTTCTTTTGCTTTGGGAGATGTTTCCAAAAAATATTGCTACGATTTAGGTCAAAGAGTGTTCTGCCTATGTTTCCTTCTAGGAGTTTTATGGTTTCCAGTCTTACATTTAGGTCTTTAATCCATTTTGAGTTGATTTTTGTATATGGTGTTAGGTAATGTTCTAATTTCATCCCTTTACATATAGCTGTCCAGTGTTCCCAGCACCACCTATCGAAGAGACTGTCTTTTCTCCATTGTATATTCTTGCCTCCTTTGTCATAGATTAATTGACTATAAGTGCATTGGTCTGTTTCTGGACTCTCCATTCTGTTCCATTGATCTGTGTGTGGCTGTTTTTGTGCCATTACCATACTCTTTGATGACTGTAGCTTTGTATTATAGTCTGAAGTCAGGGAGTGTGATTCCTCCAGCTTTGTTCTTCTTTCTCAAGATTGTTTTGGCTATCTGTGGTCTTTTGTGTTTCTGTACAAATTTTTAAATTATTTGCTCTAGTTTTGTGAAAAATGCCATTGATATTTTGACAGGGATTGCATTGTATCTATAGATTGCCTTGGGTAGTATGGTCTTTTTTTTTTTTTTTAAAGAAGATGTTGGGGGTAGGAGTTTATTAATTAATTTATTTATTTTTGCTGTGTTGGGTCTTTGTTTCTGCATGAGGGCCCCCTCCAGCTGCGGTAAGTGGGCGCCACCCCTCATCGCGGCATGTGGGCCCCTCACTATCGCGCCCCCCCCCCCCCCACTGTGGAGCACAGGCTCCAGATGCGCAGGCCCAGCAACTGTGGCTCACGGGCTCAGCCGCTCCACGGCATGCGGGATCCTCCCAGACCAGGGCCCGAACCTGCGTCCCCTGCATTAGCAGGCAGACTCTCAACCACTGCGCCACCAGGGAAGCCCTGTATGGTCATTTTAACAATATTAATTCTTCCAATCCAAGAACACGGTATATCTTTCCATCTGTTTGTGCCATCTTCAATTTCTTTCACCAGAGTCTTATAGTTTTCCTAGTACAGGAAACAGGTCTTTTACCTGTTTAGGTAGGTTTATTCCTAGGTATTTTAATCTTTTTGATGCTATGGTAAATGGGATTGTTTCCTTAATCTCTCTTTCTGATAGTTTGTTTTAAGTGTTCAGAAATGCAACCAATTTCTGTGTATTAATTTTATATCCTGCAAGTTTACTGAGTTCATTGATGAGCTCTAGTAGTTTTCTGGTGGCATCTTTAGGATTTTTCATGTATATTATCATGTCATCTGCAAACAGTGACAGTTTTACTTCTTCCTTTCCAATTTGGATTCCTTTTATTTCTTTTTCTTGCCTGATTGCTGTGGCTAGGACTTGAATAAAAGTGGCAAGAGCAGCCATCCTTGTCTTGTTTCTGATCATAGAGCAAATGCTTTCAGTTTTTAACCATTGAGTATGATGTTAGCTGTAGTTTTGTCATGAAAAGAAACCTACTTTAAATATAAATATAGATTAATGTAACCCTGCTCTGTCATCTTGCTCCCAACCCCCCTCAACATTTAGGCATTGCCAAATTTGTTTTGCTCATTGGTTCAACATCTCCAACAAAAAGTATTGGTATCCACTCTTTGACTCCCCTGCCTACCAGTATCCTGGCTCAATTCTCCCAAGACAGGCACTGTTCTATTTTCCTAAACATCTATGTGTATGTTTCCTCCTCTGGTTGCTCCTGAAATCTTAATTACTCCCCATGTCTCCTTTATTGGCAAAGTTCTTGTGCAGTGGCCACCAGCTCTTTGAGTTGCTAGCAGTCATATTCCCTGTTTCAGTTAATGGCTCCACCATCGACCTGATCATACAGGCTATAATCCAACATTGTTGCTTTCACCACCTGTGTTGTATCATCCAAGAACTTCAGGTAAAATGGATCTCACAGCACCACAGATTGTGACTTACCAATAGCCTAACTTCATAGGATGACCTCACCTAATTAGAGTTGGTGGTTCTGCTATGATTCTCCTGGCAGCCTGTTAACAAATGATACTTATTGTTGGATGTGTGCATTTCTTTTAACCTAACTTTCTAGGGGCCTGGATGCCCCTCTTAATGCCCCTCTCTCCTTCACACACGGTCCATTAGTAAGTCTTGTGGGTGCTACTTCCAAAACATCTCACACATATGTCACACATATGTCTCCTTACCTTAGAGGAACACTTAACCTCCTTGTGGGTGGATTGTTGTACTTGCCTCCTGACTGGTTCTTTTTGCTTCCAAGCTCTTCTTTCTCCTGGCTGGCCTCTGCATTGTTGGGTAAATTTTGTTTTTACAAACAAAACTCTGATCATAAAACTTCATGGATGCCTTACAGGAAAGTCTAAACTCCTGGTATGCACAATTACTCAGTGTCTACCATATCAGCCTCAGCACCCATCACTCTCTCATGTACCTTCCAGCCTCACTGAACATCTCTCCTTTTCCAGAATACTCCATGTAGCTTCAGGCCTCTCTCCTCCTGTTCACACTTTGTCAAAATACCCTTTCCTTTCTTCTTCACCTAGAGAATTGCTCATAATTTCAAACCTCATTAAGAAGTTTTCTACTCTGATAATGGCCAGGAAGTCTAATTCAGGAGTTCCACAATGCACAGTCCTGGGCCTTGCCCATTATCTCTACTCTTTTCCTGGGTGATGTCATTCATAACAAGGCTTCAATTATTGGCATACATATGATCCACAAATTTATATCTCTCACACAGACTTTTTCTCTGAGTTCCAGGCTCATATATACAACCACCTACCTGACATTGCCTTTTTTATATTCAAGAACACTTTTAATCTTCATAAAAATTATAACATAAGCACTATTATTATTCTCATTTTGAAAACTAGAAAACTGATGCTCAGAAAAGTGAAATATATTGTGTAGGTTTGCGTAACTGATTAATGTTTGATGGAATTGGAACCCAGAACTCTCTGCCCTCAAACTGTTTGTTTTTTTTTTTTTTTTGGCCGTGTTGCATGGCATGCGGGATCTTAGTTCCCTGACTAGGGAGGGAACCCATGCTCCCTGCAGTGGAAGTGTGGAGCCCTAACCACTGGACTGCCAGGGAATTCCCTCTGCCCTCAAACTTTATGCTTTTTTTTTTTTTTTTTTTTTTTTTATTTTTTGGCTGCGTTGGGTCTTTGTTGCTGCCGCGGGCTTTCTCTAGTTGCGGCGAGCGGGGGCAACTCTTCGCTGCGGTGCGCGGGTTTTTCTCATTGCGGTGGCTTCTCTTTGTTTTTGGAGCACGGGTCCTAGGCACGCGGGCTTCAGCAGTTGTGCATGGGCTTAGTTGCTCCGTGGCATGTGGGATCCCCCCGGACCAAAGCTCGAACCCATGGCCCCTGCATCGGCAGGCGGACTCCCAACCACTGCGCCACCAGGGAAGCCCAACTTTATGCTTTTATCTAATGTTTCGTTATGGCCTCTGAAAATTTACATCAGGGAAATGGAGGTAGCTTGCTTGAAATAAAAATAATTATAATAGTAATAGTAATAATAAAGCTATTACTGTTAAAAAATGGAAACAATTTGTTTGAATAGGAATAAATCAACACTCTAGACAATTCAAAACTTAGACAATATAATAGAACCTTAGGGCTGGATGGCATTTTGAAGGTCATTCAGTCCATCCATCTTTCTTTCTTACTTGATTCTGGGACCTTTTTGAGGTCATAGTTTTTTTTTTAAGAAATATTTTTCATTTGAATGGATTAATATTACTTTTTCTGAGCAATGAGGAGAGAAAATGAATCACCTTAATATTATTTCAACTCTGACTCCAGTTGTGTCTGATGACCTACCTCCATGATTTCTTTTTACCTTGCAATTTGTGCATTACTAACCCTTCATTATCCTTTTTTTTTTTTTTTAACTCGTTTGGGCTGAGATTCTCTCATTTACTTGATATTGCCTTTTGGGTGTCTGAAGCCATTTCATGGTAAACAGGTTGAATACTAAAACACATTATTTTCTCTGCCAAACAGGTCCTCTCGCTGTGTTCCCTTTCCCAATGGTTGGTACCACCATTAGTCCAGTTATGCCAGTCAGAAACCTAGGAGTCATCCTAGATCCACTTCTCTCTCACTTCCCACATCTGGCTACCATCACAGCCTGTCCTATATACCTTCTACAGAACTCTTGACTATCCTTGTCTCTCCACTTCTACTGCCACCACTTGAGTCAACCTCTAGCCTGGATCATTGGAGTAGCCAAGTAACTGATCACTCTACTTCCTTTTCTTGTTCCTTCCATTTTTTTTTCTAGAGTGCAAGTAATCTTTTAGACACACAAATTCAATTATCTCATTCCTTGCTTAACATCCCACAATGGCTTCTCATTGCACTTGGAAAAGTCAAAACCTTCAAACATGGCCCTCAAGATGCTGAGTGGTCCACCCTACTTTCAGTGCCTGATATGCATCATGCTCCCTCCTACCGTGGGACCTCAGAACATGAAGTTTCCTCTTCTTGGAACACTGGCGAATGCAAAATGTTGCCTGTCATATCGGTAAACAAAGAATGTTGCAGCCATCGGCCACTACCACTGCCCCCCATGGTGAACCTGAGGGAACTCAGGGTGGAAACAAAGAGGATGCCCACCATCAAGCCCTCAGCCACTACAGCCACCGCCAACGGTGCATCCTGAAGGGACTCAGGATGGGAAAGAAAAGGATACTGGCCCTAGATAGCTAAGATGCATATCAAAGGAATTATTTCAATGAGCCCAGTCTCTTGCATGTTCCCATACATAGAAAAGTGCTAAATTCATTAACTTGAGATGTCTGGTTTTCTTTAATTAACAGTAATCTTTTGATGTTCCCACTACCTGGTCTTTGTTGCAAAACTCCTATAAATCCTGGCTCCTCCCTCACCTCTTCAGGGCAGTCCCTCAGGGCAATCTGAGAGGCTGCCTCTCGGACCTGAAGTCCTCTGAAAGTCTGCCAAATAAAACATAATTCTCAACTTTTAGGTTGTGCTTTTTTTTTTTGTTGTTGTTAACGCACTCTTTTCTATCCTTTTCACCCATTAACTAAGACTCTGCCCCCTAGTACAAAAAACCAAAGGGGGAGAAGACCATTTCTTCTCCCCACATCCAGGCAGGCACATGATCTAAGCCTGGACAAGCAAATAAATCTTGAGGGAAAGTTGCAAAAAGCACAGGGCTGATTAGAGGCTGGGCAGAGGGAGAGTTCAGTGTCGTGGTGGCAAGTACCCATGGGTGGCAGTCATTAGAGGCAGATGCTAGTTCCTGTAGCAGAGTCTTGACTATGCCTAGCCTCTCTTGGTTCCTGCCTTAGTCTGGCTCTTTAACATTTCTATCAATTCTGTGAGTCATCTGATACTCTTGCAGGAGGTCATTTTTCTGCTTAACTTAACCAGAGTCAGTGTCATGTTTATAATCAAGAATCCCAATGAGTAGTGCAGTGTGATTCCTTTATTAATGGCCGACTCATCTGTGGGAGAGGGAGTTCTGTGGCTATTTTGCCCATCATTGTGTTCAAAGCCCTTCATACAGTGCCTGGAATATAATTAGGACTCAATACATGTTTTTTAGATGAGTAGATATATCCTTCTCGATATTTCAGCAGCACTTTGCGCTGATGACTTTGTACTGTAATCCTGGTTTTGCCTTTAAAGACACATGCCTTGTCTTATTCATCTTTATGTTTTGCCAAGAGACTGACACTGCCGGACTCATAGTAGGTGCTCTAGGTGTATATGTTGATTAAATGGGAACCACAAATTAACTTGCTTTGTAGAGCTGGCTGGGAGATGCTTATCTTAGCATTGCATTCCAAATTCACGTCTCTTTTTTCCCCAGCCCACCCCATCTCAAGCATCTAAAGTAGGTCGCATACCGGGATACCCTTTGTACCTTAGTTAGTTCACTCTACACTTTCCTTTCCTATCAGCATAGGTCAGATTAAAGATTCCAATTGTCTAGGGAACTCAGCATTGGAATTCCAAAGGATGTATGTATATTTTTGTCACCATCCCTATGCAGTGGACTTTGTGGATTTTTCACCTCTCTATATTTAAAAAAAAAAATCAAAAATAAAACACTTCATTGAGGTATAATTTATACACAATAAAATCCAGCAATTTAAAGTATATACTTTACTGAGTACTAACAGATACATACTGTTATGCAGTCGCTACCACAACCACAGTACAGAACATTTCATCACGCCAAGACATTCCCTGTGTCCCTTTGCAGTCAGTCCTCACCTCCCAGCCCTTAGCCCCTGACAATCATTGATTTGCTTTCTATCCCTATAATTACACCTCTTCTAAAATTTCAGATAAGTGGACTTATACAGTATGTAGTCTTTGTGTCTGGTTTCTTTCACTCTGCATAATGCTTCTGAGATTCGTCCAGGTTGCTGCTTGTATCACTAGGTTGTTCCTTTTATTGCTGAGTGGTATTCTGTTACCTGGACATGGCACCATTTGTTTATCCATTTACCAGCTGATTTATTAGGGTTGTTTCCAAGGTTTGACTGTTATGAATATAGCTGCTATACATATTTGTATGGACACATGTTTTCATTTCTTTTGGGTAAATCTAGGAGTGGGATTGCCAGTTCATAAAGTAAATGTATGTTAACTTTCTAAAAAACTGCCAAACTGTTTTCCAAAGTGGCTATGCCATTAGGCATTCCCACCTCCAACATATGAGGTTGTGATTGCTCCACATCCTTGTAACATTTGGCATTATCATTCTGTTTAAATTGCATTGTGTTGTGGGTTTTTTGCTGTTGTTGTTGTTTTCATTTCTCTAATGCCTAATGATGTTGAGCATTTTATTATTTATAACTCTTCTTTGGTGAAGTGTCTGTTTCAGATCTTATACCCATTTTTAAAATCAGATTTTTTGTGTTCTTATTACTGAGTTGTAAAAGTTGCCATGCCTATTAAAAATCTGCTGGTATTTGGACTGGGGTTGTGTTGGCTCTATAGATCAAGTTGCAGAGAATTGTCATCTTAGCAATATTTAGTTTTCTGATCCATAAACATGCTGTATCTTTGCATTTATATAGGTCTTTAATTTCTCTCAGTAAAGTTTTGTAGTTTCTCAGTGTGTAGCTCTTGCAATTATTTCATTAGATGTATGCCTAAGTATTTAAGATTTTGGTGTTCTTATAAATCATGCTTTTAATTTAAATTTCTAATTGTTCATTCTGGTATATAGAAAAACAAGTGATAGGACCTTGTATCCTGCAATCTTGTTAAATTATTATTTCTAGTAGCTTTATTAGGCTGCAGATAAAGATGGTTTTAGTTCTTCCTTTCTGATTTGTTTACCTTTTATCTCTTTTCTTAGCCATGGCACTGGCTAGGGCCTTTAGTACAATATAGTACAATATTGAATAGAAATGATATGAGTGGGTATCTTTGCCTTATTCCCAATCTTAAGGGAAACCATTAAGTCCTTCTCCATTAAGTATGATGTTAGTCATAGATTTTTCATAGATGCTGTTTATATGGTTTAGGAAGTTCCCTTCTTCTAGTTTCCAGAGAGTGTGTGTGTGTTTGTGTGTGTGTGTGTATTTGTGTTTTAAATCATGAATGGGCATTAAATCTTGTCAAATGTTTCTTCCTCGTCTAGTGAAGTGATTATGGATTTTCTCTTTTTTTTTAATAAATTTATTTTATTTTATTTTTGGCTGCGTTAGGTCTTTGTTGCTGTGTGCGGGCTGTCTCTAGTTGCAGTGAGCGGGGGCTACTCTTTGTTGCAGTGCGCGGGCTTCTCATTGCAGTGGCCTCTCTTGTTGTGGAGCGTCGGCTCTAGGCACGCAGGCTTCAGTAGTTGCAGCTCGTGGGCTCTAGAGCACAGGCTCAGTAGCTGTGGCACACGGGCTTAGCTGCTTCGTGGCATGTGGGAGCTTCCCGGACCAGGGATCGAACCCGGGTCCCCTGCATTGACAGGCGGATTCTTAACCACTGCGCCACCAGGGGAGTCCCTGGATTTTCTCTTTTAGTCTGTTAATATGATGAATTCCACTGACCAATTTTTAGAGAATAAACCAAAATTGTATTCTTGAGATAAGCCCTATATGATCATGATTTTTTATCATTTTATTGGGTTGACCAAAAAGTTTGTTTGGGTTTGTCCATAAGATGGTACAAAACCCCAAACGAACTTTTTGGCCAATCCAATATATACTAGAGGATGTGATTTGCTAAAATTTTCTTCAAAATTTTTGTATCTATATTATAAGGGATGGTGGTCTATAATGGTGTTTTTTCTTAATGTCTTTGGTTTTGTTATCCCTCATAGAATGACTTGGGAAGTGTTCCCTCCTCTTCTATTTTCTCAAAGAGTTTGCATAAAACTGATGTTACTTCTTCCTTAAATGTTTTATAGAATTCACCAGTGAAGCCATATTAAGCTGAAATTTTCTTTGTGGGCAGTTTTTAAACTACAAATTCAATTATCTTAATAGATATAGGGCTATTCATGTTATTTATTTGTTACTGTGTGAGTTTTGGGAGCATGTGTCTTACAAAGTATTTTTCTGTTTCATCCAAGTTGTTGAATTTATTGGCATGGCATTGTTCATTACACTCTGTTATCTTCATTTTCATGTATGCAGGATCTGTAGTGACATCATCGCTTTCATTTCTAATGTTGGTGAATTGTAACCTCTCTATAGTTTTTCTCATCAGTCTGGCTAGAAATTTATAATTTGCTTTTTATCTTCTCAAAGAACCAACTGTTAGTTTCATTTATTTTTCTCTACTATCTTTCTGTTGCCTCTTTCATTAATTTCTGCTCTTTTTCCACCTTTTGCTTACGTTAGTTTATTTGCTCTTTTTAAAAAATTTCTTAAAGTGGAAAATTAGATAATTGATTTAAGGCCTTTCTTCTTAAATATTATTGTTTAATGTTATAACTTTCCCTCTGAGCACTGCCTTAACTGTATCCCACAAATTTTGATGGTTTTTTTTTAACATCTTTATTGGAGTATAATTGTTTACAATGGTGTGTTAGTTTCTGCTTTATAACAAAGTGAATCAGCTATGCATATACATATACCCCCATATCTCCTCCCTCTTGCGTCTCCCTCCCATCCTCCCTATCCCACCCCTCTAGGTGGTCACAAAGCACCAAGCTGATCTCCCTGTGCTATGTGGCTGCTCCCCACTAGCTGTCTATTTAACATTTGGTAGTGTATGTATGTCCATGCCACTCTCTCACTTTGTCCCAGCTTACCCTTCCCCCTCCCCATGTCTTCAAGTCCATTCTCTATGTCTGGGCTTTATTCCTGTCCTGCCACTAGGTTCTTCAGAACCTTTTTTTTTTTTAGATTCCATATATATCTGTTAGCATACGGTATTTGTTTTTCTCTTTCTGACTTACTTCACTCTGTATGACAGACTCTAGGTCCATCCACCTTACTACAAATAACTCAATTTCATTTCTTTTTATGGCTGAGTAATATTCCTTTGTATGTATGTGCCACATCTTTATCCATTCATCTGTCGATGGACACTTCGGTTGCTTCTGTGTCCTGGCTATTGTACATAGAGCTGCAGTGAACATTGTGGTACATGACTCTTTTTGAATTATGGTTTTCTCAGGGTATATATCCAGTAGTGGGATTGCTGGGTCGATGTGTTTTGTTTTTTACTTTCAGTGAAAAGTGTTCCTAATTTTTTAATTTTTCAAAAAAAAATTTCTGATTTTTATTGTGATTTCTTTCTTGATCCATGGAATATTTAGAAATGTGCTGCTTAGTATCTAACTAGTCGGGTATTTTCCAGTATTTTTTTTTCTGTTATTGATATCTAATTTAACTCCACTGCAGTTACAGAATATATTTTGTATGATTTTGATTCTCTTAAATTTGAGACTTACTTTGTCACCCTGAATATGGTTTATCTTGGTAAATATTCCACATGCATTTGAAAAGAATGTGTCTTCTGCTACTGTTGCATGGTATGTCTTATAAATATCAATTAGATTAAGTTGTTTGGTACTTGATTACTCACTGTGTACTCACTGATTATCTTGATATTTGTTCTATAAACTACTGACAAAGGATTGCTGAAGTCTCCAGCTATAATTATATATTTATCTGTTTTTTTCTTCCATTTCTTTTTTTTTTTGGCTGCATTTTGGTTTTTTTTGGTTTGCGGCACATGGGATCTTCGTTGAGGCAATGCGGGATCTTTCGTTGCGGCGTGCGGGCACTTCATTGTGGTGTGCAGGCTTCTCTCTAGTTGTGGTGTGCGGGTCTTCTCTAGTTGTGGCACGCAGACTCCAGGGCATGTGGGCTCTGTAGTTGTGGCACGCAGGTTCCAGAGTGTGTGGGCTCTGTAGTTTCCAGCACGCAGGCTCTAGTTGAGACGCGTGAGCTCAGTAGTTGTGGCACATGGGCTTAGTTGCCCGGCAGCATGTGGGATCTTAGTTCCCTGACCAGGGATTGAACCCACGTCCCCTGCATTGGAAGGCGGATTCTTTACCACTGGACCACCAGGGAAGTCCCTCTTCCACTTCTATGAATATTTTCTTGATGTATTTGAAGCTCTGTTATTAGGTACATACACATTTGTCATTATCAAATGTCTCTCTTTGTTCCAGATATTATTCCTTGTTCTGAAATGTACTTTGTCTGAAAATACTGGTGTCTTCATGGTTTATCTTTTCTATCCTTTTACTTTTAATCTATCTGTGTCTTTGTGTTTATACTGTTACAGTTTATGTGGGACTCCAGTTTCACATATTGATATTGTCTCCCAGGACACTGATGCTCTGTTTATTTCTTTCAGTATTTTTCTCTCTGTGTTATTCATTTAAGACAGTTTCTATTACTGTGTTTCAAGTTCACTGATCTTTTATTCTACAATGTTTAAGCTGTTGCTAATGTCATCCATTGTATTTTTCATTTCACCGATTGTTGTCTTATTTTCTAGAAATTCTATGGTTCTTTATTTATATCTTTCAGTCTCCTCCTGTTCATTCTTAACTTTCTTCTACCTTCTTTAATATATGGAGCATTTTTACAATAGCTTTTTAAAACATCCTTCTCTGCTAATTCCACTATTTTTGTCATTTTTGGCTCTGGTGATGAAACTTATTTTTCCCCCCATTATAGATCTTAGTTTTTCTGCTCCTTTGCATGCCTGGTGATTTTTTTAAAAAATTGAATTCTGTACATCATGTTGTTTACTTTGTTGGATGATGCATTTTGTTGTGTGCCTTACGTAGTGTTGGACTTTTTTCCTGATATATAATTATGTTACTTGGAATTAGTTGGATTGTTTCAAGCCTTGCTTTAAAGCTTTGTTAGGATGAATCCAGAGTAGCCCTACTACCAAGAAGGCAATATGCTCCTCAGGTCATTACCTGATGTCTATTGTATTCTGAGATGTTTTCTCTATTGCTGGTAGGGAACATGAACTGTGTGAGCTGCAGGCACTGTTTGGTATATGGCTTCCTTGGGTTTCTTTCTCTGGACTCAGGTGGTTTTCCCTCACACATGCATAGATCATTACCCAGCTGAAGACTTCAGAGCTCTCTCTCCACTAGCCCCCTCCTCTTGGAAGGAAAATCTAGCTGCCTTGGCCTCCGCGGATTTCAATCTCTATCTCCTCAACTCAGTGAGACTGCTGCACTCTGGATTATCATTTTGTGTTGTACAATGTAGAAACTTCTTCCAGGCAGAAAACTGGAGCAATTGTAGTGCTCGCCTCATTCATTTCCCTTCTCTTGGGGATTATAGTCCTATGTTGCCTAGTGTCCAATGTCTGAAAACCATTACTTTTGTTGTCTGATTTTCTGTTTAAGGCAGAAAGGTAAATCTAGTACCTGTTACTTCATTGTGGCCAGAGGTGGAATTACATACACATTAGCTTGGCCAAACTTAATCCTTCAACTCTCTGGACACACAAATGTGGAATTTTTGTGGTCTAGAATTTAATGGTTAAGGATATATATGACTGCCATAAGTTTGGAAGAACCAGGATGGGAAATGTTTTCAATATAATGTCTAAAATAACTCAGATGACTGCAGTACGGCTGGGAAATTATTCTAACCTGAATGTACTGCTCTGATTTCTTGTCTACAATTGTGGATATATATTAGAATGGTTTAGTAATGTTGAGTGTAGTGTGACAGCACCATTTACGTATAGGAAGCATTTTGAAGGATGGTAGGAGGGGAGGAAGAAGGCTCTGGTCTTGGCTTCCTTTGTTTCTGGGAACAAACCAGTGTTGCTATTATTAGATTTGTTAGAGGGATTATGAGAGCTGAAGTGGTAGGAGACCCCACCATTGGTCCCTTTGAGCAAGACTGAAGGTTGGAGAAGGGCAGGAAGGAGAGAGTCAAAGACCACTATCCATTTCCTTGACTTTCTTTATTTTTAATCAGATGAACTCATTTCTTGCACTGAGAGCTAGCTCCTGATACAAAGGACACCAGTTTTAATGGATGCTCAGATAGAAAAAAGAGATACTAGTTCTCTCTCGTCAGCAATTCTGGAGATGCCTTATAATGGCAACTACCAGGCTCTGGTTGCTAAATACTGGGTTTGCAGCTTTTTAGTATAATCATCCCATTTTAGTTTCAGAGCATATTCTAATTGGATGGTTTTGACTTATTTGGAGTTGTCAGAATCCATATAACATAGCACAATAACCTTAGGGATTTTGAAATGTGTGTCTCAAAATAGAGCTGGAATAAAAAGGAGTAGAATCTGTGTTGGTTTTAAAATCCACTTGGAGCAGAGGAAATTTACAGCTTGGGCTGCTTTGTGGACTCTCCCGACATCACTGCTGATTCTGCACTTTGGGGAACAGGTTGTCATTTCAGTGTTGCCAGGTTGTTCATTTTAAATGATCTGTTCAGAACAAAATACGCTCTGTTAAGAAAACTTTGGGCTAAATTCTTTTACCAAAATAGTTTACATGTCATACTAAAAGATGAGATTTGCCACATCAATAGTATTTTAGGAAAACCAGCTACAATTGATAATGAAGTGCCCTAAATACTTGAAAAGGTATGAGAGTTACAATTCATCAGGAAGCCGTTCATCTCCAGCTTTGTAATATTTTGAAACAGGGCCATCTAGTGGAATTCTCTAACTATGAAAAAATGGGTGCATCCTCTAAGATCTTACATTCAAATTTTTAAAATAAAATAAAAATCTTTTAATCTCAAAATAAAAATTTAAAAATTCTTTGTAACGCCTCTAAATCCAAATGAACTGTTCCTTATATAAATAGTCTGCTCAGAAATAAATATCTTTCCACTCAAATTCCTGTGTTGATTAATCTGATATCATAATCTTTGGGTACACATTCAATTGTTTCTAAAAGTTCTAAATTGTTTACTTTTTTCTCTTCCTATGAAAAACAGCCCCTTCTAGCCAGCCTCCTCTCATGCCTCCCCACCCCTCCACCTCCTCCACCCCTTCCACCAGGAAATCTCATTGAAGAATTAAGGAATGTAAATGTGAGACAGTCTGAGAATTATACAAGACAGTGTATGACGTGATAAAGACCTTTGTTACAAATGTAACTGCAGATGAACGATCAAACACATTGTTGGAATTGTATGAAGTGTCAAAGGGTGTTTCCTTGTACTGACTGGAGAGAACAGGCCCCTAAGGAGAGGTATATACAAATTTCTCCCTAACCAAATGGGATGGAGGGTTTGTTCACCAAACACATTTTGTTCTGTTCCTGGAAACTTAGCTAAATTACATTTCGCAGCATCCCCTGCAATTCAGTGGGGTCCTGTGATTGAGTTCTGGCAAATGGAATGTGGATGGATAAGATATACAGCCCTTCCAGTCCTGACTCTTAAGATACCCTGCACCAACCTCCATGTTTCTTTAGTCTCCCTATCAATCGCCATCTGGTGGGTGTCATTGCCCCCGTGGACAACAGGAACATTTATCAACTTGAGTACTTCAATGTCTGTGTGGAGCCTACCCCTGCCCTCTGATCAACCTATAACAACTGTGACATGTACATGAAATATGCTTTTATCATTTTAAGCCAATGAGACTTGAGGATTTTTTGTTGATTACCCTGATAAATACAGGAGAGAAGAAACAATGGAGGAAAGAAAGAAGATGATGTGAGAGAAGGGCAATAAGGTCCACATTTCCTTCAGAGACACTGGGGAGCATTCTGACTCTTCTCCAGGTTTCAGAGTAAGCACATGGTTGAGGAGTTCTGAAAACATCTAGCAGAACAGCTGGAAGGAGAAGCACAGAGTGCTTCCAGATAGGGTTTGAGGTGATGGGGTCAGAAAGGTGGGCTGTGGATAGAGATGATGAAGCTTGGACAGAGATGCTCCCCACAGCTTGAGACATGGTGACTGCAGTGTGAAGTGTTTACAGTATGAGAAATGGAACAGGGCTTGTCAGCTTTAGCCACGAGGCATTTACTTATGTTATCACGTGTTGTTTCAGGCTAATTAAAATTCTCAGTTAACTCTTTTCCAAGATGTCCTACAAGATGTGGTTATGTGCCTGACTCCATATAGTAATTGGTGTTCCAGGTATATTCAGGCTGGGCAGAGTGGGATATAGGAAAACCCTTCACCTGAGCCACTAGTGGAAGCAGTACTTGGCACACGTTTAACACACAAGGAGTCCTTTATTTATTTTTAACATCTTTATTGGAGTATAATTGCTTTACAATGGTGTGTTAGTTTCTGCTGTATAACAAAGTGAATCAACTATACATATATCCCCATATCTCATCCCTCTTGCGTCTACCTCCCACCCTCCATATCCCACCCCCTAGGTGGACACAAAGCACCAAGCCGATCTCCCTGTGCTATGTGGCTGCTTCCCACTAGCTATATATTTTACATTTGGTAGTGTATGTATGTCCATGCCACTCCCTCACTTCGTCCCAGCTTATCCTTCCCTGTTCCCATGTCCTCAAGTCCATTCTCTACATCTGGTCTTTATTCCTGTCCTGCCACTAGTTCTTCAGAACCTTTTTTTTTTTTTTTTTTTTTAGATTCCATATATATCTGTTAGCATATGGTATTTGTTTTTCTCTTTCTGACTTACTTCACTCTGTATGACAGACTCTAGGTCCATCCACCTCACTACAAATAACTCAATTTCATTTCTTTTTATGGCTGAGTAATATTCCATTATATATATGCGCCACATCTTCTTTATCCATTCATCTGTCGATGGACACTTAGGTTGCTTCCATGTCCTGGCTACTGTAAATAGTGCTGTAATGAACATTATAGTACATGTCTATTTTTGAATTATGGTTTTCTCAGGGTATTTGCCCAGTAGTGGTATTGCTGGGTCATATGGTAGTTCTGTTTTTAGTTTTTTAAGGAACCTCCATACTGTTCTCCATAGTGGCTATATTAATTTACATTCCCACCAACAGTGCAAGACTGTTCCCTTTTCTCCACACCCTCTCCAGCATTTATTGTTTGTAGATTTTTTGATGATGGCCATTCTGACTTGTGTGAGGTGATACCTCATTGTAGCTTTGATTTATATTTCTCTAATAATTAGTGATGTTGAGCATCTTTTCATGTGTTTGTTGGCAATCTGTGTGTCTTCTTTGGAGAAATGTCTATTTAGTTCTTCCACCCATTTTTGGATTGGGTTGTTTGTTTTTTTGATATTGAGCTGCATGAGCTGCTTGTATAGTTTGGAGATTAATCCTTTGTCAGTTGCTTCATTTGCAAATATTTTCTCATATTCTCAGGTTTGTCCTTTCCTCTTGTTTATCGTTTCCTTTGCTGTGAAAAAACTTCTAAGTTTCATTAGGTCCCATTCATTTATTTTTGTTTTTATTTCCATTTCTCTAGGAGGTGGGTCAAAAATGATCTTGCTGTGATTTATGTCATAGAGTGTTCTGCCTGTGTTTTCCTGTAATATTTTTATAGTGTCTGGCCTTACATTTAGGTCTTTAATCCACTTTAAGTTTAGGTTTTAGGAAGTGTTCTAATTTCATTCTTTTACATGTAGCTGTCCACTTTTACCAGCACCACTTATTGAAGAGGCTGTCTTTTATCCATTGTATATTCTTGCCCCCTTTGTCAAAGATAGGGTGACCATATGTGTGTGGGTTTATCTCTGGGCTTTCTATCCTGTTCCATTGATCTATATTTCTGTTTTTGTGCCAGTACCATACTGTCTTGATTATTGTAGCTTTGTAGTATAGTCTAAAGTCAGGGAGCCTGATTCCTCCAGCTCCATTTTTCCTTCTCAAGATTGCTTTGGCAATTCGGCATCTTTTGTGTTTCCA
Organism: Tursiops truncatus; assembly: GCF_011762595.2. Classification (NCBI taxonomy): domain Eukaryota; kingdom Metazoa; phylum Chordata; class Mammalia; order Artiodactyla; family Delphinidae; genus Tursiops; species Tursiops truncatus. The sequence goes on from NC_047039.1 coordinate 36,147,402, forward strand.
TACAAAATGTAAAATTTTTTGTTCTAGTTTTGTAAAAATTGCCATTGGTAGTTTGATAGGGATTGCATTGAATCTGTACATTGCTTTGAGTAGTACAGTCATTTTCACAATGTTGATTCTTCCGATCCAAGAACATGGTATATCTCTCCATCTGTTTGTATCATCTTTAATTTCTTTCATCAGTGTCTTATAGTTTTCTGCATACAGGTCTTTTGTCTCCTTAGGTTGGTTTATTCCTAGGTATTTTATTCCTTTTGAGGCAATGTTAAATGGGAGTGTTTCCTTAATTTCACTTTTAGATTGTTTGTTGTTAGTGTATAGGAATACAAGAGATTTCTGTGCATTAATTTTGTATCCTACTACTTTACCAAATTCATTGTTTAGCTCTAGTAGTTTTCTGGAAGCATCTTTAGGATTCTCTATGTATAGTATCATCTCATCTACAAACAGTGACAGTTTTACTTCTTATTTTCTGATTTGGATTCCTCTTATTTCTTTTTCTTCTCTAATTGCTGTGGCTAAAACTTCCAAAACTATGTTGAATAATTGTGATGAGAGTGAACACCTTGTCTTGTTCCTGATCTTAGAGGAAATGGTTTCAGTTTTTCACCATTGAGAATGATGTTGGCTGTGCATTTGTCATACATGGCCTTTATTATGTTGAGGTAGGTTCCCTCTATGCCCACTTTCTGGAGATTTTTTATCATAAATGGGTGTTGAATTTTGTCAAAATCTTTTTCTGCATCTATTGAGAATATCATATGGTTTTTATCCTTCAACTTGTTAATATGGTGCATCACATTGATTGATTTCCGTATATTGAAGAATCCTTCATTTCCTGGATAAACCCCACTTGATCATGGTGTATGATCCTTTTAATGTGCTGTTGGATTCTGTTTGCTAGTATTTTGTTAAGGATTTTTGCATCCATGTTCATCAGTGATATCGGCCTGTAGTTTTCTTTTTTTGTGTGACATCTTTGTCTGATTTTGGTATCACAGTGATGGTGGCCTTATAGAATGAGTTTGGGAGTGTTCCTCCCTCTGCTATATTTTGGAAGAGTTTGAGAAGGATAGGTGTTAGCTCTTCTCTAAATGTTTGATAGAATTTGCCGGTGAAGCTATCTGGTTCTGGGCTTTTGTTTGTTGGAAGATTTTAAATCACAATTTCAATTTCAGTGCTTGTGATTGGTCTGTTCATATTTTCTATTTCTTCCCGGTTCAGTCTCAGAAGGTTGTGCTTTTCTAAGAATTTGTCCGTTTCTTCCAGGTTGTCCATTTTATTGCCATAGAGTTGCTTGCAGTAATTTCTCATGATCTTTTGTATTTCTGCAGTGTTGGTTGTTACTTCTCCTTTTTCATTTTTAATTCTGTTGATTTGAGTCTTCTTCCTTTTTTTCTTGATGAGTCTGGCTAATGGTTTATTAATTTTGTTTATCTTCTCAAAGAACCAGCTTTCAGTTTTATTGATCTTTGCTATTGTTTCCTTCATTTCTTTTTCATTTATTTCTGATCTGATCTTTATCTGTGGCACATGGTGTGTGATATTCTGCCTCTGTTAGTAATGAACTTCACCATGAAGTTGCTCATTATATTAGTTTCTGTACACCCCTAAAACATTGGTTTAAAAAAAAAAAGCTTCAGAATAGGGATTTGTAGGAGAATGCCCCCTCTTAAGCAGCTTCACAGATTTTTCTGACCAACATAAGCAAGCATCCTTTTCCCCTTTGCCGTTTTGGAAATAATGATGCCTTGTATGGTAGGATGATACAGTGTTTTTCTTTAAAGCAGAAGTACAAGATGAAAGAATCTTACTGGGAGATAAAGGAATTTGTAGGGAAATTAAATATTTTTTTAAACAGTAGCCTTAAGCAGTACTTAAAGTGAAGACAGCACAAGGGTTTTTAAATTTTGACTGAAGGAAGGAAAGGGAACTTTGATGTGGAACGCTCATCTCAATTCCTGCTGGCAGACTCAGACTCGTGTGTGTGTGTGTGTGTGTGTGTGTGTGTGTGTGTGTGTATGTGTGTGTGTGTGTGTGTGCACGTGTTGGGAGGGAGCGGAGGTCCTGCACACAGTTCAGCCTTCTGTCCCACATCACCTGAAATCCATGGCCTCAATCTCATGTCTTCCCCAACTAGTGCACTCTTGCAGGGGTCAAACTGAACTGGCTTATAAAAACATAGCTGGAAGTATAGACCCTTATTAGACAGATCCAATGTTGAAGAGGTAAGTTTACTGACAGAAGACAACTTCTCGCTTTATCCCCTGGCCCCTTCTTTTCCCTGTCCACCATGCCTTAGCTCTTTCCAAGTTTTATGTGCTGGTTAATTAGACCTTATATAAAACCTAATTTAATTGATTTTATGATTTTTCAGAAAGTTAGAGTGACCTCTTGTGGGAATATCAAGTAGTTAATCCAGGTGCTGCCAACCGTCTGATTTTGTGAGTCCATTTCCTAGGTGTGTTGAGCTGGACATGCTCCCCAATTGTGCTTTATTTTTCTTAAACTCATCTTGATGGATTTCACAGCCATAGGTAAATGGGAAGGGGTGGAAATATGTTAGGCAGTAGCCAGTGGTATAGGAATATATTTTCCAAAACAATGTTGATTTCATTTCTTTGTTTTCCTTTTTAAATGTGGTGATGGTGGAAAGTGGGGGAAAGTGTGGTAGGGCTCCAGAGCAAGTCAGCATGAAGGCCCCGGATTCAAGAAACTGCTAGGGGTCTTTTAACTCTACTCACAAAGGAAACGCTTATTTGGGCTCTCAAATGCCTCACTGCGGACCTAAACACAGCCCTTCTGGAGATAATTAGCACTCAGGGACTTACACTTGTTTTTTGCTGTTGTTGTTTGTGGCTTTAATTCTTTTTTAAAAAAATTTTTTATTGGGGTACAGTTGATTTACAATGTTGTGTTAGTTTCAGGTGTACAGCAAAGTGGATCTGTTATACATGTACATATATCCACTCTTTTAGATTCTTTTCCCATATAGGCCATTACAGTGTATTCAGTAGGGATCTCATCATGACAGAGTTGAGAGCCTAACCTAAGTCAGCTGCATAAATCTTTAAAATTCTTTTATTTGGAAGAATTTCAGACATATGCAAAATAGTATATGAGAGGAGAATAATGAACCCCTACTTACCTATCAGTCGGCTTCAAGAATTACCACTCATTACTAATTTTATTTTCGCCATACTTCTTTCCTCCCCCTTCCATCGTTTAGAAGAAATCGCAGGCGTCATACCCTCTCTTTCATAAGTATTTTAGAAGGTATCTCTAACAGATAAGAACTCCCCTTTAAAAATATAACCACAATATCACCACCCATAAAAATGAACAGAAATTTCTTAATATCATAAAAGATTGAGGTAGTGTTCAAATTTCTCTCATTGTCTCCTTTTTTTAAAAAATAATTTTTTTAGAGCAGTTTTAGGTTTACAATAAAATTGAGAGAAATGTATAGAGATTTCCCACATATCCCCTGTTCTCACACATGCGTAGTCTCCCCCATTACCAACACCACTCACCAGAATAGTACTTTTTTTTTAAACAAGGATGAACCTACGTCGACACATCATAATCACCCAAAGTCCATAGTGTTCACTCTTGGTGTTGTGAATTCAATGGGTTTGGACAAATGTATAATAACATATCCATTGTTATAATAGTATCATACAGAATATTTTCACTGCCCTAAAAATCCTCTGTGCTCTGCCTGTTGGTGTCCCCACCACCCCCTTGGCAACCGCTAATCTTTTATTGTCTCCATAGTTTTGTTTTTTAGAGAATGTCATAGAGTTGGAATCATACAGTATGTAGCCTTCTCAGCTTTGCTTCTTTCACTTAGCTATATGAAATTAAGAGTCCTCCGTGTACTTTCAAGGCTTGAGAGCTCAGTTCTTTTTGTCACTAAATAATATGCCATTGTCTGGATGTACCACAGTTTATTTAACCATTCACCTACTGGAGGACATCTTCGTTGCTTTCAAGTTTGGCAATTATGAATAAGGTTACTGTAAATATTTGTGTGCATGTTTTTTTGTTGATGTAAGTTTTCAACTCCTTTGGGTAAATACCAAAGCACAAAATTGTTGGCTTTTATTATAAGGGAATGTTTCATTTTGGAAGAAGACTCCAAACAGTCTTCCAAAGTAGCTGTGCCATTTTGCATTCCCACCAGCAGTGAATGAGAGTTCTTGTTCCTTCACATCCCTCTCCCACAGCATTTGATGTTGTCAGTGTTCCAAATTTTGGCCATTCTAATAGGTGTGTAGTGGTATTTCATTGTTTTAATTTGCATTTCCCTGATGACATATGACGTGGAGCATCTTTTCATATGCCTACTTGCCATCTGTATAGCTCCTTTGGTGAGGTGTCTGTTAAGGTCTTTGGCCAATTTTTAAATTGGGTTGTTTGTTTTCTTATTAAGTTTTTTCTCCTAATCTATAGGTTCTCTCTCTCTCTTTCCCCTCCATATATTTTTGTTTAAGAAACTAAGCTGCGTGTCTAAAGTTTCTACAATATAGATTTGTCTGAATGTATCATTTTGGTGTCATATAAGGAGTTTCTCTCTCCCCTATATTTCCTTTAAGTGAGTGGGTAGATTGAGAAACTTGATCAGATTCAAGTTCAACTTTTTGTTTGGCAAGGCTACTTCACAAGGCAGTGAGGCAGTCTTCCACCAGGAGGCGCAGTTGCTCTCTTTTTGGGATGTCAACCTCCAGATAATCAGGGGCATTGATTGATTAATAAACCAACGGTTGCAAAACAGTGATATTCTAACTGCATCCATTCTTCTTTTATTAGGTTTTTATGTTCCTTTGAATAAATTTCCCCTCATCAACTATTTTGTTACTTTAAGATGTTACTTTAAGATATAAAGAGGACAGAAAAATGCTTGATTTTTCCTGTACTTATCAGTTTTCAAAATAATGAGTTGGTTCCCTAATACTATCAAGAAGTGATCAATAAGTTTTTAAAAAATCATGAAATTATGTATGTGAATGTATTTGATATTTTTCATTCCACTGAAGTCACTATACTTATTGACCAACGTAAGTCTATTGAAGTTCTCTCCTGAATCTTTTTGACATGACCCTACTAGTCTTTAAAAACTTCCCTGCTTTCTGCTAAGACAAGCTGTTCCAGGCTTATTTTATATTTCTTAACTCGAACCTGAAATTAGCTATTTCTCCAAGGTTATGGTTCTCACAGTGTGATCTGGGAGCCCCTGGGAGTCCCTGTGATCCTTTCATGGGGTTTGTGAGGTCAAAATTATTTTCATATTAATACTAAGGGCTATTTGCCCTTTTAAACTTTCATTTTCTCACAAATATATACAGAGTTTCCCAAAGGTTACATGATGTGCGATATTATGATTGAATGCAGAAGCAGTTCTAAGAATTCTGCTGTCATTTATTAAGCCAGACATTAAATAGATTCACAAAAATGTAAAACAATTGTACTCTTCTCACTAATTTTTGTTAATAGATACTTTGTTATTTTGAAATGTTTTGATTTTTAATTCAGTCAACATCAATAGATATAGCCCACATAAATAAAAACTCTTTGGGCCCTCAACAATTTTAAGAATTTAAAGAGATTTGGGGAGCAAAATGTTTTGAGAACTGCTGCTCCAAGGAGTCTTGGTTCCTTTTAATGGAAAATGGTATTTAGAGATCACAATCTAGGAGCTAAAGATGTTCATGGTTACTGGGTTGGCCATAGTTTTTAGGCCATTTCATAGGCAGAGTTAAGATAAAATTATATATTTATTTAAAGATAAAATACATCATGAGTTAATACTGTTTATTCCTGTCCAAATTTAGGACTACAGAGTTTTTACTTAAACTCATACAATTTACATTTGTATCTCCTTTCTCCCACAACAAAAGTCCCAGCATAGGGCTTCCCTGGTGGCGCAGTGGTTGAGAGTCCGCCTGCCGATGCAGGGGACACGGGTTCGTGCCCCGGTCCGGGAAGATCCCACACGCCGCGGAGCGGCTGGGCCTGTGAGCCATGGCCGCTGAGCCTGCGCGTCCGGAGCCTGTGCTCTGCAGTGGGAGAGGCCACAACAGGGAGAGGCCCGCGTACCGCAAAAAAAAAAAAAAAAAAAAATCCCGGCATAAATGTTTATTTTCAGTGTCACATTAACAATAGCACCACTACCATCACTACCAACCATATGATCAGTTAAAACAGTTTGACTGCTTTCTTTTCTTTTTTTTTAGTTCTTTTTTCTTTGAGGTATATCTCTCTATGGATGTACAGTAATTTGATAGTTTAAAGTTACCTGAAATGGTGTGTGTTTTTGAAATTATGCCAACAAGCAGATCAGTTAGACCCATGTATTTTTTCTTTTGATTTTTAAAGGCTGCTTTTTATAAATTCAGAGAAGTTTAGGTTCTATCTCTGTCTCTTGTAGCCTACTGCCTTCCTCTCTTCCTCAAGTAACATTAAAAAAAATCAGTAATTTTCCTTTGTTATTTTTAAACTTTAAGCAAATATATATATAGTATTACTAGATATAGTATATGTATATATATATACTTATTTAGTATTACTACCACCCTCCCCTTTTTGGATGAAAGGTAGTATACTATATACACTTCTTTCCACAACTTTTTCAATTAACAATATATGTATTCAGGAGCTCACTCCAGTTGTATATAGGGCACTTCATTGCATTATTTTACCATAATTTATTCAAGTAGCCATTTACTGAGGAACTTTGGGAGCAATTTCCAGTATTTTATTACATATAGTGCTGCAGTGAATAGTCTTGCACATACTTTTACCACGATATCTTTAGGATAGAGTTCTAGAAGTGGGATTGCTGGCTCAAAGTGTGAATGTGTATAATTCTGCTAGATATTGAGACTCTTTTTACTTCTGCAGTACAGATGGAAGAACAGACTGAGACAGCTGCTCAAGGTCACCTTACCAGTCACTGACAAGTCTGGGGTTTAAACTTAGATGTAACGGGTCTCCACAGACTCTGTAGGTCACGGGAAGAGGATTTGCAAGGTGGGAGAGGCAAAGGGAGAATTTTGCATTTGGAAGTCACATTCACTGAATCACATATTCTCACGCTTCCAACTCCCAGCGCACCAGTTCTTCCTTATCAGAACCTCTAGTCCTCTGAGCTCTCATACTTTCTCTCATTCATCACTTTCCTCCTCATCCGGTAACTGAGGTATCACTGCCGCCACTGGTAATCTGGGCCAGTAAACCCGGAAGGTGTGTGGAGGGCTTTGCGCATGCCCAGCCACTACGCGCAGATTGGAGCCGCTCGGAGGCAGGACCAGAGTGACGTCCTAACGGCGCGCCGCTCCCTGGCGTCCTAGCAAGGTCGCTTTGCAGTGCAAGTGCGCGCGTAAGTGACAAGACCCTGGTTCGGGGGCGCGCCGTATCCTGCTGCCTTGGTATCAGCGGCGACATGTCAGGGTATACGTCCGACGAGAAATTGCGGCTGCAGCAGCTGCGAGAGCTGAGAAGGCGATGGCTGAAGGATCAGGAGCTGAGCCCCCGGGAACCGGTGCTGCCCCCGCGGAGGATGTGGCCTATGGAGCAATTCTGGAATAAGTTTTTGCAGGACGGGGCCTCCTGGAAGAACGTGGTGAGTGACAGCCCTCCCCCACTCCCACCCTGACTCCCGCCCCGTCGCGGACCCCGGCCTGGCTGCTGGGACGCCTGCTCACTGTAGCCACATTAGGGACTGACTCGCTCCACCCCCGAAAGTTCCGGTAGTTCCCCAAGGGAGAATCAGATTCTACCGAGACTTAGGTTTAGCTGGGACGCTCACTGGTCCCAGGAATCATAGGCTGGGAGTCGGGAGTCAGGAGTCAGAGTCCGGAGCTTGTATGGCTTCGGGATGGTCTTGTCCTTTGGCTGTCAAATGTGATGAGAAGGAGGCGAATCTTCGCCTGGGTTTTACAGGACACTGCAGGCTTGCTTCTCTTTTGACTGTGGAGACCTTCCCTCAGAATGATGGCCAAGGATTCACTAAAGTTAAAATTCAATGATTTTAGTATTTGAAGACACTTGTCTGATTTTTGAGGTTGAGATTATAGAGACCAACTAACTCTGCACTCGACTACCAGAAGGCACAATGAGCCTCTAGCTGGTAATACAGCTCTATGTAATGACCATTAAAGAAGGGGTCCTATTGGTATGCTGAGTGAGTCATATTCAAGAGCCCCCTTTCTTAACCGCTACTACGTACGTTGAACACACGCTTTCATTTAAGAATGCCATTCCTGGACTTTGCAGAAAGTCACTCACTCAAGTGCTATCTTTATTTTCAGGGTCTCCTGATATTTTCTTGAGGTCGTTAATTAAATCACATCAATTATGAATGATGAATGCTGTATCTCAGAATTCCTTGCAACTTTGGCTAATAATAATGGTAATAATATAAGGAACACTTCGGTGCTTACTTTGTGCCTGGCACTTTGCTGAGGGTTTTACACGTGTTACTTTATTTATTTTTTTACTTCCATAAGGTAGAAACCATCCCTAATCCTCGTTTTAAATATGTGGAAACGGAGACCTGCAGGAATTCAGTGATTTACCTGTGGTCCCAGGGCTAGGAATTGAAGAAGTTCACTTTGAAATCCATGTGTATTTTATTGTGCTACAAAGTCTGGTGCAAATTTTTCTAAGAAAGTGGTATTAGATACTTATTTATGATGGTAAAATTAAACTCTAATTGAACTCTCCTCTCTTCTCACCCTTTGTGTCTCTGGCATTACTTAACTGATTTGGCAGCCACTGGTTGAATGTTGACATCCCACCCGTCAGCCAGTGATGTAAGGAAGTAAATAATCATTTGTTGAAATCTGTCTTACCTTACTTTGAGTTAACTTTTTCTTTCATAATCATATCTGTTACAACACTTAGAATCTAGATTGTCTTTTCCCTGACAGGATAGGTCTGTTTCAGTCAAATTGGCTGCCATGGAAAAGTTCCATTTTTAGATGTCTTTTGCCTTTCTTTTTAAAAATACTGTGTCTGAAGGCACCTCAAAGTGAGCTTGGAACACCCTTATCCCAGTATGTAAAACATTCTTTTTCCAGCATTAGTGCACTCAAGGTTGTCTGCCCTACAGGTAGAATGATACAAATGGTGTTTATTATGGATATCTGAAATTGATAAATTAGGGAAATGACTTTACCTGAAAATTCTGTAGTTCTGATTACTCTGGTTAAATTGATTAGAATTATTTCATTATTTATGCCATGTTTTATCTTAAACAAACTTATAATAAGGATATTTTTATAATAAGGATATTTTTAGAAGTCTTTTAAAAAACATATTTATAAATACAGTACTATAGTTTTGCAAAATGCTGCTTCTCTTAAGCCTCCTTTGCTTTGAACTCTGCAGGTGTCACCTAGCAGGCACTATGTTTAGTAAAAATATTCGGTGTACAGACTATATGGAAATACGTAGCATTTAGAGATTTTACAATAATCGTGATTTTTTATATCACTGATGCTTTTTTTTTCTGCCACAAATGTATAAAAAATAAGATATCTATTTTGTGTATGTTTTTTTTCCCCCAGATCTATAAGACGTACCGACACAGTATCTTTGCTTTTACTCATGTACTGATCCCTTTCTGGATTATTCATTATTATCTGAAATATCATGTGAATGTAAGTGTGCTTTAAGTATGTATTTTTCAGAATTTATTTTTAATATTGTACAAAATTATTTCCTATGTGGCAATGCCTTACCCGGCTCTACTTAGTGGAAATAATCTGCCACTTATAACTGATTTTGAATTACTTTGAATCCTTTTAGGTAAAAGGTTTAATGAAACTTAGGTAATGTATGGTTTTTCAAAAAGTTGATCTTTATATTAGTTGTTTACAACTTGAATTGCATTTCCTCATGAAACAATGTTTAAATGATCAGAAATGTAGTTGACCTAATAATACTGGTGCAAACTCAGCGTCCTGAGTTGGAAGGGAGAAAATAATTTCTGCTCCTTTTTTTTGAGCACAGATCTGGTATAAGATAAAATTCACAATAGATAAAGGTTATCTTTGTCATCATTTCCTTTTCCTTTGCTCTGTCTGGTTTTTCACAACTTACTTTCTTTAGAATTCAGCATGTCCAAAAGCTTGAATTTTTTTCACTGAAAGATCTTGCATTGAATTGAGTCTGTTGCCATATTTTAAAGGCTAGGGATACCCTGGTGTAGGGTGTTAAATCCCAGGCAGGGTGAGGAAGGAGTGCATTTTGGGGAGTGGCATGGAAGGGAGAGTGTTGGTAGTTGCCCAGCATGGAGTTTTGTAACCCAAAGAGTGAGGAGGGCATTCTTGTACCCAGTGAGGAGGCTTAAATCCTGAGTGGGTTGCTGAGTGGGTAAGGGGGCAGGGAATTGGTGAGTGGAGGGCAGCAGTGTCAGCAACCTGGTGTAGGATATTGGAACCTGAGTGAGGGGAGGAAGACATCAGGAAGGAGTGTGGTTTGGGGCAGTGATGGAGTTGGCAACCCAAAGTAAAGTATCAGAAACCGAATGAGGTGAGGAGGTTATTTATACTGGAGTGTGGTGGTGGAGATGACAGGAGATTGGTTATATACAGGAAGGTTGATCAAATGAGAACATATGTTGATGATACTGGAACCCTGAATTCTCATTGTCAGAAAAGGGAGTTATGCATATGGAATACAGGGAGAAAACCTTGTGGTACTGGAATGGAATTGGAAGTATTGGTGTGACTCATGATTTTTAGTATGTATTGATAAATATAGAAATAAATATAGCTGTAAATGCAGATTTACCTAGCTCTGTCCATTGATAGGGCCTGTGAGCATTGCTACCCCATGGTATCAATAACTAGCACATCTAGCAGCTGGGCTTACTTTCTAAATATAGTTTTCCACTGAAAGGATCCAGAGCTCCTTGAAGAAATGGCTGATTCCAGGGCCGGGGCAGGGAAAGTACAAGATGAGCTTGTGCCAGAAAGTAAAGAAGTGTGTTCAAAGAATGATGGAGATGAATCAAAAGGACAGAGTCAGCTTGAAAAGACTCCCACTGGAACAAATTTGAGCAGCAAAATAAATGATAGTAATAGATGAGAGCCAGCTGGATAAATAAAACGCAAATCCATGAGTCCATGCTCATATAAATTAATTAATAAATGGACAGAAGAGAAAGCTTTTTTTTTTGTACAGTAGAGTAAATAAGAAATGGACAAAAAAAGTCACCATTTGAGAATCATCATAGTAATATTTTATTCAGCCAGGGAACATCAAAAGGTGCTAACATTAATCCCCAAATTCCTACCTTCAACATACTTATTTGTTACAAAGAGTAACTTTGTAATGGAGGAAACCTGGCAGACATCATCTTAATCAAGAAATCTAAATTACATTACCAATAATGGGACAGACTGAAATTGTGTACTACTTGATAGGATGCAATAAGAAGAAAACAATATGTTTTGCGATGTTCCTGCCAAAAATGTATAAGCTGAATCTAATTGATGGACTTTTCTGCATAATAATTGGCTTGTTACCTTCAAAAATGTCAAGATCATGAAAGTTAAAGAACCATGGAAGATTTGTTCCAGATTGAAGAAGACTAAAGGGACTTGTCAACTAAATGTGAACTTGATTCATGGGCACAATCTGCTTCGTCAAAAAAAAAAAAAGAGATGGCATTGGCAGTCAGAACTTTAAACAGCCTACACGATGGATGGAGAACTGGTTATATAAGGGGGGATTTTTTGATAACTCCAAACAGTTATGGAGACAAGTGATAAAATTTGAATGGGTTCTTCAGACTAGATAGAAGGTATTAATATATCAATGTTAATTTTCTGATCCTGATGGCTGTATTGTGATTATTTTAAGAATATTGTCCTTATTTGTAGGAAGTACACACTAAAGTAATAAACCAGTCAGCAATTCACTATGAAGTGATTCAGTAAAAAAAAAAGTTTGGGACTGCGTAACAAATTGTAGCTAATCCAGTTGAGGTTTGCTTTCCTGTAGCCTGATGAAAGGAGAGTGAAACAAATAAGTGGGGTTCTCAGAAAATTCACTCTTATGTCACTTGTTCTCTGTTGACTGTGTGGGTTCTTTAAATTTCTGATTGCTGACAACACCTTTGTTTTCTTCACTAAGATTACCTCTGTTGATCGTCAACTATGGAATGCCTAGTATGTCTTCCTTTATTGCTGTGGAAAGAATATATAAGATGAAATTCCTCACTTCAAGGAGTTTATAATAAAGTTGGAAGATAGGTATGATTTGGGTAAAAGTATGGAGGAGAAAATCTGTTCCAGTTAGAAAAACAAGGAGTTAGTAGTTAGCATGGTCTTGTTTACCGAAGATAGGATTGCCTGGAACTGCGAGTCTCTTGGCTTAGTAGGGTGGAACCAATAAATGGAAGGTCCTGAAAGCTAGGCAGAGGAGGTTGAACTTTACGTGGTAGGCAGTGGGAAGCTTTCCATTTTTAAATAGGAGAGTGAGTTAATAAAGTGATATATTTAAACATAAAAAACCTTGATATGTAGGGTGAATTGGAGGGAGGAAAGTATTGACATCAGGCAAATCAGCTGGAGGCTATTGCAGTTTAGTAGATATTAGTTGATGAGAATCTGGTTAGGGCAGAGATAACAGGAATGAAAAAGTAAAGTGAAGCCAGAAGATACTTTTTCAGGTAGAAATAACTCAAATTAAGTTGAGTTTTATTTTTAAGTATTTATAGGACATATTAATGACCCTAAAAAGGAAAATCTTTTTAAACTTAAAAATCATACATCTAAATCAATTACACATTTTAACTAGAATCCTAAAACTAATCTTTTAGAATCTCTAATAGCCTGATTATCTTAAACATTACAGATACTCTATATCAGAATATATGGATTGTCCCAGTGTTTTCAGAACTTATTAAATTTGACATTCATCTGTTTATACCCTGGGTTAATTTATCTTGTTATATCTGTATTTAACTAAATATTTCTAGGATTAAAAAAACACTTATCTCCTAAGAGAAGAAAATTTAACAAGCTGAAGTTACTGGGTTGACAATTCAAGACATTAATATGGCTGCTTACCTGAGGGATTCATACTTCTAGGTGATTTTTCCTGAGCCACAGATGGACGTAGTTAAAGGTTTTATGTCAGTAGATGTCCCAAAGCCTCTCTTTTACGTTATTCTTTGTCTTGGTTTGGTTAGGCCTGCATCCTCTACTGTTGCACCCAGTTTACTTCAGCTAACACCTTTATGCTTAATTGAATTTAACATTCTCTCTGAAGACATTTCAGTATCTTCTTGCCTCTGGCCACAGTTTTTAGAGACATTTGAATGTCCTCACATTGTATTCTGAGTTTCTCTCCTGCTTTTGGCTCCAATTTGCCTGAGTCTTAAATCATGCCAATAATCTTTTAAATTTTTTGGTGTGGTATCTTGTACAGATGTGTATGCTTAATTAGTACATTTATTTAGCACCTCCTATGTGCAAAGCACTGTTCTTAACACAGGGATATACAAGGCAGATTGAGTTCCTGTCTTCATGAAATGTTTAGGGAGACTGGCAATAAGCAGATAAGCAGAGAGGTATATAATGTTATAGGAGGTGATAAGTCTATAGAAGAAAAACTAAGGGTAAAAGACTAGAGAGAGACAGGAACTGCTATTTTTATTAAGCTTCTTTGAGGAAGTGCTATTTGAAAAACACAAATGAAATGAGGATCTGGACCAAGCAAGTATTTAGGAGAAGAGCATTTCACGTAGAGGAATCATTAAGCATAAGGGCTCTGAGGCACAAGCAGGCCTAACTGATTGTATTAATACAAAGAAGCCACTGCAGCTACAGTTCAGAGAGAGAGAGAGAGAGAGAGAGAGAGAGAGGGAGGATCAGAGAGGTAGCCAAGGGCCAGATCGTTTCTTAGAGATCACAGCAAGGACTTTGGCTTTTTTTTTTGGAAGGATCATGAAACTTTGAGCAGAGGAGTAACAGGAGCGATGCATCTTAAAAAAATCACTCTACTCTGCCTGCAGTGTGGAGAATAGACTTTAGGGAGGGCATGAGCGGAAGCTGGGAGACTAGTAGGTGAAAATATGATAAAGGCTTGGACAAGGGTAGTAGTACTAGAGGTGGTGAGAAGCAGTAAGATTCAGGATAAAATCTCCTCCTGCTGAGGAGTCAGGGTTTTGGGCCTTCGTAACTAGGAGAATGAAAATGCCATTTACACAGATAGGGAACAGTTTGGCACTGAGGGACATTAAGTGTTGGACCTGATTAAGTTTGCAATGCCTGTTTGATCAAGTAGAGATCTTGAGTAAATAATAGGATGTATGAGTCTGGAGCTTAGTGAAAGTTTGGGGCTTAAGTTAAAAATTTGGGATATGAGGGAAAAAAAAGGAAAAAAAATCGGTGCCAGCGTTTCTACTGAAAAAAAAAATCGGGATATGATCTATTTTATTTTAGAAGAAACTCTAAAACTATAATTAACAGAGCATTACTTTTATTGCAGACAAAACCATATGCCATCGTTGAAAGGAAGCCCAGAATATTCCCAGTAAGTCTTAAAACATCTCTGATTTTTCTTCTGTTTATTATATTTCTCTTTCCTTTCCCAAGTGATCATTAGACTAAAATTTTCCTTTCTTCTCACTGAAAGTTTAAGTGCCTGTTTTGTATATTCTTAGAAAAAAAAAAGAGGAGGAAATAATGTGAGGTAGCAATTACAGTTGAACCTGGGATGTGGGCACATTTCTTTTCACCCTGGCTGTAAAGCTTGTGCGACCTTTGTAGTCCTAAAGTGAATTGAAGGTACGAACAGTTTTTCACTGGTGCCATTTCACGTAGGGTTAAGGACTTAGGGCACTAGCCTGAGCAGACACCTGAGCATTGTAACAGCAACTAAATTCCTCTGTTATTATTTCCAAACTATCATTTCCTATGGCAGTTTGACCGTAACGTCTCCATCTGTGAATTTATAATCTGTCAATGTGTGCTTTAAATTTTATGTTATGAATATGTAGGCTATTATCCTAATTTAAAATAAGTCTTCATCATTAAAAGATTACATATTAGTCCGTTGGTATCTTACTAGCTGTTTGTGAGGTTATTGTTTAGCAGAGTCAAATACATGTTATGTTCTTGTTCCATTTCTAGTCACAGATAATGAACTACCATCAAGCTCTAAGTTATATAATTTTAGAAAACAAAACTTGATGTAGATTCTTGCTTCTATCAAATGACATGGTCACAGTAATCCATTGACGACTGCAACAGAAGGGAATTTTAGGGAGAACTACCAAAGTTGGCTAACTCTTCCAATTGGAATTCTGCTTTAGGAAATAGTAGGGGATTTCTTCTGTATTTCATTGTGTATAATTGATGTGTGTCAGGGCCTAGGTAGGCTCAATTATCTTGTTGGTTTCAACAAGTTAGGTAATTATTTATTCTTCCATTTATACATTTGTTTATTGTTTATTTTGCCATTACTGTTCAAAGGAAAAGAAGGAGGACTCTCTTTAGAAGACCATATAGTGATTCCATAGCATCTCTCCTACTTCCGTATTTTTTGCCACTGTGGTTCTTTCCTGTTTCTGTACCTTTGAGAAGCTGCCCCTTTGAAGACCTGAAGAATGCTCATCTGTACATACCTTAGAATAGGATAGACAGTAACAAACAAACCACCAAATCTCAGTGGTTTAACAAAAGTTTATTTTCTATTGACATCACAGACTAGCATAGGTCAGACAATTATAGTGAGGCCATTGGGACTATGAGGCTCCAAGATCATAGGGAAAGAGAGGGCTGGATGTCTCAGGGGATGATTTTAAGGTCTAAGCTTGGAAGTAGCTTACATCACTTCTCTTCATGTCCTGTCGGCCAGAACTCATTCTCATGATCCCACATGTCTTTGTGCTTTTTTATGTTTCTCAGCCTCCCATACCTGGAGTTTCTGCCACAGTGTATCCTTCTAGTCAACAAATAGCTCTTTGCTTCCTTCTTCCCACACACGTAACACAAGTCCCTTTCCTAGGGAGAAACCCCAAGGTCCCATTACATCACTGCAACCTATGATCTTCAGATGATGTATAGTAATATCCGTCAGGGTTATTCTTGGAGATTCTTCTCTTGGAGATTTGAGGATCAATGGCAAGTAAACTGTATCCCTTGCCTCCCAACCACGCCCATTATTCAACGATGGAATTTGGACAGCATAGCAGTCACTTGGCTCTGAAACCCCAGTGGTCAAACACTGTAAAGCCTCCTAACCCCTGTGTGTGGGAAGTTACTTGAACAGGAACTGATTTTGCTTCTGGAAGAAACACCTTTGTTCATTGTTCTTCCTGGCCCCTGGCTCAGTCTAGGGGGATTCTTTCTTTTCCATTATCAACCTAGACCACATCTAAAATGAGTACTGGGAAGTATGCCCTCCTTAGGGTTGTACAGCCTTTAAAATCTACCTTCTGCTCACAGAAGGTTGAGGGCCACAGGTTGTTTTAATCAGAAACAGTCATAGGCTTTTATTGTCTGTATGTTTGGTTTGACCATCTAGTTCTCACATTTGGCAGGCATGGAAAGAAAAATACTTGGTAGGAGTCTAATCTTTTTGCTTCTAGTCAGTCCCACATGCCAGTATCTGTGGTTTCTATACATAGTTGTCTCATTTCTTTGTCCTTATTCTACTGCCTCTCTCAACTCAGTTGAGAGGCAGCTATGTGGAAGCCACCAGAAACACACTCTAGTTCAAGGGCTACCTTTGTTTCAGTCTGATCTTTGCCACGGTGCTGGGTCCCTCTGTTTACTGAGTTTTATTGGGCTTCTGTTTCTCAGAATCTTTTCAGTGTTGTTACTGTTTAGAGATTCAGAAACAATCAATCTGATTTTCTAATATTGCAAGGTCCCGAATTTTTAGATTCTTATTTTTATTTCTCCTCTCAAATCAGCCACTTCTTACCTGAGCTTATGTTTCTTAAAATACATTACTAAGGCAGCCACTAGTAGTTAAACACATACTATAACGTTTTTTCAGGTACTTCTCCTAGAACCTCAAGTTCATTAGACAGTCTGCTTCTAAGTTATTAGTGCCTTTTGTTTCCATCTTATAGCCTCCAATGCCAGTGTCCTTGTAGCCCCACTGCTAAGCCAGTGCCATGTGGTTCAATTTTTATTACAGCAGCATTAGTACCACTTCAAGTTATTAATTTCTGTGTTAGGGTAATGCTAGCTGTGGTAACAAGTTTTCCCCCAAGTATATAATGGCTTAAACATAATACAAATTTATACAGTCCTGAGCCACACCAGGTCAAGGAATGGTAGGTGGTGATGGGGATAATTCTACTCTACTAAGTCAACTCATGGACTATCAGGCTGATGGAACCTGCTGTCTTAAACAGAGAGCTGAAATTAAAGCTAAGTACTTTGCCTAAGATTATACAGCTTGTCAGTGGAGGGTTCCAGGATTCACACTACTTGGTTCTGGCTTTAAAGTCCATGCCCATTCTGCCATACACACTGCATCTAGCTTTGGAAAGACACCCGAACCAGCTGCCCAAGGAAAGTTTGCATTCTGTTTCTAATATCCATTCTGAGCCAAACGGTAAACTGGTGACTGCCTAACACATTCAGTTGCTGGGAATACATTACCGCCTTATATTGAAGATGTTTACCTGCAGCTTTCTAGGGCTTCTATTTCTTGGGGCCAAGCAAATAAAGATTATCCTTTTATCACTTTGTAAAGACAACTTTCATGTCCTTTCTAGACATTTTTGAGTGAAACTTTCCCTATTCTCTCCCTTACACCTTAAGATTTTGAATACTGGTTGCTCATCTTTAGACAGCTTCTATTTTGCCTCTGTCCCTTTAAAGTGTGAATGCCAGAAGTGAACTAGATTTTCCAGATGACCAAATAGAACTGACCAAATGGAACTATCACCTCTGCAGACAAGATTTTTCACTAATGCATCTTTGTTTTTCTAGGGTGATACAATTCTGGAAACTGGAGAAGTAATCCCACCAATGAAAGAATTTCCTGATCAACATCACTGAAGATTACTTTTAAAATTTCAAAGATGTTTGAGCCCAAGTTTGTTGCTACATTACCACACTTACTGAATATATTTTCTGGAAAAGTAACTTTAATAAAGTTTACTCAGATGTGTGTTGTCTGTTTCTTCCCAAACTGTATGATTCCCTCTGTACAATTTGAGACTCTATGACTTATCTAACAATAAGTAAAAACTGGACATGCTAAAAAAATGGTATGGGCAATCACCTACTTTTTCTGGCCATTTTTAATTTGGAAAACAGCATGTAGAAAATTATTTAGTCACATGATAGTTTTTTCTTAAACAGTACTTAATCTACTGTGATGTGAAGGTATACAATGTACTGAAATGTTGCAATAAACAAATAAAAGAACAGAAGTTCCACACACTTTTAAAGCCTTTCTGAAGCATTTCAAAAGAAGTATTTTAGAAACTTTAGATTAAAAGGCCTAGATGTAGGTTGCTTTGTTATGTGGGAACATAAAAGACAAATCTCTAAGTATATGAAAAAGTAGCATATTAGTGGCTATTATAAAGGACGGTATACAAATATGAATTTCGAAGCATTTTATTAAAGATTTTACTTTAAATCGAGACACGTGTCAGATAAGCATGAGGTAAAGAATTGTATATGCATAGAATCAAATCCAGAGGAATTACAAATTTTCATTTATCCCGAAGATTTTGGGTATTTCTTCCTTAGCTGTCGTCGTGCAGCTACAGTTGATGCATAGATGACGTATCCCCAGGAGAGCAATACGACCGCGAGGAGCAACTAAGAAATGCAAGAGGAGGAGTAAAAGCAAAAACACGTGAGCGGCACTTCCTCCTCCCCCCCATCAAGTTGGTGGGAATTTTAGTGACAAACTCGTATAAATGTGGTTCCGGAAGCGAGTACACCAAGCCGCTCCTACGTAAGAAGCGGAAGAGCGTGTCCTCCCGGAAGAGGCGGAGTCGAGGTGAGGGAGTGAAAGGCTTAATTCAGCAATGGATTTTGGAGTTTCTGGGCGCTGAAAAAATAGCGGGCTTTCGCCCGCGGGCCTCAGGAGTCGACTCCGTGGAGCCCCTCCAGCCCCGGGACCTACCGCTGAATAAATCCGGTCCAGGGTGCGGCGACTCACTGGCTTCATGGTAAGGAGACGGCGGCGGTCCGCGGGCACGGGCGGAAGCCGCAGGCCCTAGAGTAACCTCCGGGGCGGTGGCTGCCGGGCGGTGGCGGCCATCTTTCAGCCGGGCGCGAGTGCCCGCCCACTCGCCTTCCGGTGCGTTTCCCCTCGGCTGGGCCGGCCTCTTCCGCCCGGAGCTGTGGGCGGTGTCACGTGACCCTGGGCCAAGCCCGCCTTTCGGGAAGGAGGTGAGAGAAACGAGAAAGTATGTTGGAAGTGTTTTTTGCCACTTAGAAGGATAGGCTTGACTCGTCAGCCGGTCTTCCTTCAGTTCCAGAGCAGTATTAATACGAGATAAGGTACCGTCGTGTGCATTTAAAAGTTTATTTGGAAAAATCCACGTTTTAAATGCTACGCCGACGTCTCGTGCTCAAAGAATTAATGTTTCCTCCCGGATCTGTTCCCACAATGTAGGTAGTTCGTGTATTCATCTTTGATGTAAACAAGAATACCACCCGCTTTTATATAACTGACGAATCGTTGTGGGAATCCCTGTTAATTGAGCTTTTCTTCAAGAAACAAGTCTTTGAGAACGCAATGGCTTGTTGATGTCAGTGATACTCTGAAGAAGAAATAACGTGGCATGAATTACTCGGCAGAATGTAGCTGCCAATCAACAAGTATTTATTGAACGTTTGTATGCTTAGGACGGTAGCACGATCAAATATTAAACCGAAGGACAGAGTTTGGCACGCGGAGCCAAGTTCAGCCCTGGAATATTCGGGATACTCACATTTGAGGCGAAGAATGGGGCAGAGGGCCGCTTTAAGCACCAGACGTTATGTCTCTATAATCTCAGCTGTCGCCTAAACAGAGTTTTAATGCAGATTTCGGAGAGTGGGGAAGGGTAAAAACGTTATCTGTTTTGGGAAGATTTCAAGGCCCTATTCTCTTAGGTTGAATCCCTGTTTATCCCTGTACTGGAGTTGATCTGTCTCTGAAAACTGTAGGCCTCTGATTTGGGTATTCCATTCGAATCCCGGTGTTGTTTCCTAACTCTGCAGCCGGAGGTAGTCCCTTAACCTCCGGGTAACTCAGTTCCTTTATCTATACACCAGATACAGCTTTAGAAACTTCTCACAGAGTTTGGTGAGGTTTAAATGAGACCAAGCTAGTTATCGTGTCTTCCGGGTAAATTAGAAGCGAACTTTAAACTAGTGCCCCTGTAATCCCCAGAGATTAGTAGCAACCAGAGTGACGGTAAAATAGCGATTTCTGCCTCGGTAGGTCAGGCCTCTCTCATTCCAGGAGCGGAGGGGGTTGGGGGAAGGGCCGGGCTCGGGCCGAGCGCGCTAAGCCCCGCCTTCGGTGCCGGCGTCCTCTACCGCGCATGCGTTACGCAGGCGGGTGCTGTGTTTTGACTTGCTGGGGGTCGCGGAGTGGGTTTCGCTTTCTGCCACCGCTTTCTGCCACCACCCCCAAGCAACCATTGGTGATGAGCTCTTTACGTCGCAGGGGTCGCAGCAGCCGCCGGGGTCTCCGCTCTCTCGCGAGGAGGGTGAAGCGCCCCTGCCTACTCCCGCTCCTGAGGGCCGGCGGAGAAGTCGCCGGGTTCGCCTTCGCGGGTCTTGCCGTCACCGACCCAGCTTTCTGGGCCGTCGGGAGCTTGCCACGAGCTCCCCAGCCGGGCCTGCGCCGGTATCCTCCGAGGTGAGTGAGATCGGGAACAATGGGGCGCCGGGGTCGGAAGGGCTGGGCGATCTGGAGCTCCCGCCTGCAGCTAGGCCCAGGGTCGAGGGAGCTGCGGTCCGGGCCTGAGGCGCAGTGGCTGCCCGGCAGGCCGGCGTCCCGGCGGCTCCCGCCGCGCACCTGTGGATCCGTGCCGGTGGGCGGGGGAGGGCTGCTTTCGGAGAAGCACTCCCGAGGGCGCCAGCCCAGCCGTGTACTGGAAGGAGATTGGTCTCCGGGGGAAAAAGCCGACACAAAACACAAAACGTTAGAGTCTGAGTCGTGGCATCGCCGCTGTCAGAGATGTGACCTTGGGCGGGCCCCTAACCTCTCTGAGTATGTCTGTAAAACGAGAGTAACGGTATTTTAGTTCGTTGCGATTATGTAAGGTACGCGGTTCTTATCTTAGATCCTGGCAGGTGGCAGTTCTCAACCAAAGGAAGTGACTGTCGCCGTGACTGTTAGAGTTTGTGCACTGTTTACACCCCGTGAGCCTGTGACTTCTTCATCCATCAAGTCAGCGCCGCTTTCCTCACGGGCTGCTGATTGGTAGACTGGAAGGGGGCAGTACTGAGATGAGGCAAATAGTGATTTGAGAGGAAAAGTGAATAGAATTTTTGGTAGGTAATTTTAAAGATTGTTTAAGATAAATTCAGAAAGAGTTACCGAAGATTTAAGTTAGTAGCGGTGAGGGTTGGGCTTTTTAGCTTGTTTTTAGTCAATGACTTTGAAAGCTACAGAGTCAGCCAAAGCAGTCATGCTTATCTGGAATGAGTGGCTTTAGAGGGGAATGGTTCCCAAGCAATTCTTTTTATTGCTGAAACTGGAATTAAAATCGTAGGGTCTGGTCAGTATTTAAGTTTTCTAGGGTCTGGTTAGTAGATACTATAACTTCTGTTTGATTTCTTGGAATTGGTGATTAGATTGCAGTTCAGAGACATACATGATTTCTTTAAGGTCACAAAAGATTGGGCCCAAATTGTTTTTAATATTTGGTATATTTCTAGTTCATCCACTTGTGAACCCTTTTTAGCCACTTTGCTTGGATATATTAAGTACAATATTGATATTAATATGAAAATTATTTAGTTGTTACAGACTGTCATCTTTCTGGGCATTTTATAATCAGTTGTGGATGATGGAAATGATCAAAATTAACTTTATTTTCACATAACATAGGAAAACAATATTAAGTTCTTACAGCCCACCAAGCGCTTTGCTACGGGTTTATGTGGAATATATCCCTTCACACAGGCACCTTTTCAGGTGGGTACTGTTACTCAGCCTGTTTTAGAATTGAGAAAATGTAAGATTTTGTGAAATAAAATAACTTCCTCAAGATCACGCCATTAGTAAGTGGTTTTGATTCTCAGCCCTGGCTCTACATTAGAATTAACATCACTCCATCTGTGTAATCAGCCAGTGATTAAATTGTATATACAGTGATAATTTAAGGAATGCCGTAGAAGATGACTTTTATAGGAAGTCTGGTTTTATTAAATATTTAATTCTGCAGAGCATTCCTACTTTGTATCCCTGTGCAGTTTTTTAAATGTCCGGTTTGTGGTCTAATTTAGATTCTAGCCTCCCGACTCTTTATCACCCTCCACCTGTCCACCCCGACCCCCATCCCTTTTCCCTAGATAGGTATGCTCGTTGATTATCTGAAATTTCCCCCAACATGTGATATGGAGGGTTCTTACCCCTGTTAAAGCCAACACATTTGAAGATTTGGGGAAGGGAAGGTTTTGCTTAATCAATTTATTCTAAAGATGGTAAACTTTATTTAGAATTTGGGAGGCAGTTAAGGAAAGGGGTTCAGAAGAACTGATTAACTTATCCCCAATGGGGAAATTAATTTGAAGTTCTAATTCCTAGAGTGCTGGGATAGAGAAACTTTTTTTTTTTTTAATTGCGGTACGCGGGCCTCTCACTGTTGTGGCCTCTCCCGTTGCGGAGCACAGGCTCCGGACGCGCAGGCTCAGCAGCCATGCTCCATGGCATGTGGGATCTTCCCGGACCGGGGCACGAACCCGTGTCCCCTGCATCGGCAGGCGGACTCTCAACCACTGCGCCACCAGGGAAGCCCGGGATAGAGAAACTTTTACCACAGACTTCTTCTAGAACCTGAAGCACTAAATCTATCATCAGGTCCACCTTTACTACCTGACCCGGAACTCTCCCGCAGACCTCAAATCTTAAATCTGTCTGCTAGCCATCCCTGTTCTATGCCTTAATTTGTATTTTTGAAACAGTTTTGTTGAGATATAATTTATATTTCATCCATAAAGTTCACTTCTTTAAAATATAAAATACAGTGGTGTTTAGTGTATTTATGGAGTATATTTGTGCAACTCTAATTGAACATTTTCATCATCCTAGAAAGAAACCTCATACCCCTGCCCCCTGCAACCACCATTCTGCTTTCTATCCATTTGCCTATTCTGTAAATTTCCTATAAAATAGCATACAACATGTGATCTTTTGTGATTGATATTTTTTCATTTAGCATAATGAAAAAACTCATCCATGTTGTAGCATGTGTCAGTACTTTATTCCTTTTTATTGTCAAATATTCCATTGTATGGAGATTCCATATTCATCAGTTGATGGGTATTTGGGTTATTTCCACTTTTAAGCTCTTAGGACAAACACTGCTATGACTCTTCACTTACAAGTTTTTGTGTGGGCATGTTTTTGTTTCTCTTGCATGGATAGGTGTGGAGTTGCTGGGTCATGTGGTAATTCTACTTCATTTGAATTAGCAAATATTTTAATTTTAGTATTTAGTGATGATTTTGAAAGAGTAAATCCTTTATATGATGATTTATATTCATTGCTATTATTTGGTGTTTCCGATGAATACCATTCTTTGTACCGAAAGATATTCCTGTATAGAAATACAAAACAGGACTAATAATTTGTTCTTTTTTACCTACTATGGATGATGTTACTCATCATTCTTTAGACTGCTGCTGTCAATTTGGTTAACAGACTTATAAAACTAGGGAAGGGAGGACTAAAATTATAATTAGTTGAGATTTTGTTTTATTTGAACTTCAAGTTATTACCAAATAATTTTTTTTAATGAATGCATTCTGGGTTGTAATTTTTATGTGAACTGGAAATGTTTAGTAAACACTAAAATCCTGTATTCCAAAGAAACAAATTAAGATAAAATGTATTAACTTGAATTTCACCAGTCTTTTTTAAATTCTAGTTATCCCTTTTTTATATAGAAGAGCAAACTAAAGTCCAGAGTTAATGTGGATTTCTCCAGTTGATGGAGTTAGTTTTAGGTGAAACCTGGTCTTCAATCCAGATCTGATAATCTCTCCAGTGCCCTGTTCACTCTTCACTCCTTCCCCTAATGCACATGCACAGTCTCTTATCCTAATGGTTTTTATTATAAAGATTTTTTTTCTCCTGAGTAGGAGAATTTAAAAATATTAGAAGTAGGGGGAAATGCTGAGAAATTTATGTAATATTAAGGTTCCAGACTTTAAATATATTAGCAAAAATGCAGTTAGTATTAATATATTTATAATTCTCTTCTATTTAAGAACAAAGGTAATTTTTCATTTCCACTCTAGAAACAGAGGACTGGAAGTATTTGGAACCCCCTGAAGAAACTTGTTCAGCGTTAATTGGTTTCCTATTAAGTTATAGCTCTGAGAAAGCTAAGATGCCCTAGATGAGCAAGTTTAATTTGAAGTCTATGGTGAAGTACTTACATTTTACAATAATATTGATAGGTTTTTATCGCGGGCTTTATTTGTTTTTGTTAGACCTAGGTATGGCCAGTGAGTTTCTTGTTTAGAAAATTGCAATTCTATTATTTGACTAGATAGCAGTTGACTCATGATGGGACTTTCTGTGATGGTGGAGAAAGATCAGTAATAGGCCCAGGAAAACATAAAGGAAGAAACTAATATATAACATCTATAAAATGATTAGTATAGAAAGCATCTAAAGAGGGATTTCTAAGATAACAAGGCCAAAATGTAATGCAACTAGATTTCAGCTCTGGAAAATTCATTTTGTAAGTTATGGGTCTATATAAACTGACAAATTTAAAGCAAACAGAACTAATCTTTAAGATTCTAGTGATCCTTGTGAGAAAAGGTAAGGAAGGAGGCTGAAAACATGATTTCAAGGTACTTAGTGACTGACTGGATTAAAAGGCAAAGAAAAGCTTCTTAGGGATGCTGAAAGGAGTCCATGATGAACTGAATATAATAGTGTAGTAAGAATAGTGTAGTATATCAGTAGTGTAGTAATAATAACAGCAACTAACATTTACTCAGCAGTTGCTATAAGCCAGGCACTGCCCATGAGTGCTTTTATATTTTGTTATTTCATTTAATCTTCACTAACAGATCCTTTTTTCTGTGTGAAAGAATCTTCCACTAAAAACCACAGAATTGGTTCAAATAGGTGAACTTTCTGGTATGCAAATTTTCTCCCTAAAGCTATTTTTAAAGATACATGTATAATACTACAAACAAAACAATTGAGTAGTCCGTAGTGTTTGGGGCATATGTATGCAAGATATAAAACCATGTGTAGAAATAACTCCAACTGAGAATTATGATATTTTTGGTTTTTGTTTTCTAGAGAAGGATGGCAGGGGCGGCGGGGAAGCACATAAACGGACATTTAAAAAAATCTGGAAAAACCATGAGAAAATGTTAGCTGCTAACTCTGAGTGGAGGATACATGGGTACTTGCTATATTTTCTTTTGTACTTTTTTGTATATATCAAATTATTTTTTAAAAAAGAATAATAGGATATTATATAATATTTGAGAGCTTACTGTGGACCAGGCACTTTTTCTAAGGGCTTTTTTTTTTTTTTAAACGTCTTCACAAATCTTGTGAGGCAGGTTCAAGTATCAGTGAGCTACAGATGAAATTGAAGCATAAGGACGGTAACTAGTAACTAATCCATAGTCACACTGGTAATGTGGCAGCAGGATTCAAACCCAGGAAATCTGACTTTAGAGCTTGTGCTTTAAGTACTGTATTACTATGCTACACTGCCCTTTTATGTTACAAAGACAATAAACTACTTAACTATTTTTACCAAAGTATGTTTCACAGTCATTTGCATTTTTTTCAGATTTAGTCATTTCTTTTTTATCAGGTTACTGATGTATTTTTTTCCCTTTTACAGATAATGGCATCAGCCGCTAAGGAATTTAAAATGGACAACTTTTCACCTAAAGCTGGCACTAGCAAATTGCAACAGACAGTACCAGCTGATGCATCTCCTGATTCTAAGTGTCCTATATGCTTGGATAGATTTGATAATGTGTCTTACTTAGATCGCTGTTTACATAAGTTCTGTTTTCGCTGTGTACAGGAGTGGTCAAAAAACAAAGCTGAATGTCCACTATGTAAACAGCCCTTTGATTCTATTTTCCATTCTGTGAGGGCAGAAGACGACTTCAAGGAGTATGTCCTAAGGCCTTCATACAATGGTTCTTTTGCTACCCCTGATGTTCGACGATTCCGCTATCGTACAACTATGACAAGGGAACGAAGTGCTTCTATTTATTCACCTAATAGTACCATGAATAGAAGAACAACAACTCCACCAGATAGTGGAGTAATATTTGAAGGGTTAGGCATTTCAGCAAGACCTAGAGATGGTGAAATTCCTCCGTTTATGAGACAGATTGCAATACGGAGGCCAGCTACTGCAGATGAAAGATCTTTGCGGAAAATTCAAGAACAGGATATTATTAATTTTAGGCGAACTCTCTATCGTGCTGGTGCTCGAGTTAGAAATATTGAAGATGGTGGCCGCTATAGGGATATTTCAGCTGAATTTTTCCGTAGAAATCCGGCTTGCCTTCACAGATTAGTCCCTTGGTTAAAACGTGAACTCACAGTTCTGTTTGGAGCTCATGGATCATTAGTGAATATTGTCCAGCATATCATCATGAGTAATGTTACTCGCTATGACTTGGAGAGTCAGGCATTTGTGTCTGATTTAAGGCCATTTTTACTTAATCGGACTGAGCATTTTATACACGAATTTATCAGTTTTGCCCGATCTCCATTTAACATGGCAGCCTTTGACCAGCATGCAAATTATGATTGTCCTGCTCCTTCATATGAAGAAGGTAGCCATTCTGATTCTTCGGTCATAACAATATCTCCCGATGAAGCAGAGACCCAAGAGCTGGACGTTAATGTAGCTACTGTTAGTCAGGCACCATGGGATGATGAAACTCCAGGGCCATCTTATTCAAGCTCAGAGCAGGTACATGCTGCCATGTCTTCCCTTTTAAATACTTCCGACAGTTCAGATGAAGAACTTGTAACAGGAAGAGCCACATCTCAGATGCAAGCAGTACAAACCAATGATGACATAAATAATGACAGTGATTCTTCTTCAGATAATTGTGTCATTGTTGGGTTTGTTAAACCACTAGCTGAGAGGACCCCAGAACTTGTTGAACTGTCCTCTGATTCTGAGGAGTTAGGTTCCTACGAGAAAATGGAGACCGTGAAGGCGCAAGAACAAGAGCAGTCTTACAGTTCTGGTGATAGTGATGTTAGTAGATGTTCATCTCCACACTCTCTCCTTGGAAAGGATGAACAAATAAATAAAGGTCATTGTGATTCTGGTACAAGAATCAAATCAAAGAAGGAAGAGAAACAGTCTGTATCATTGTCCTCTCCCAGAGACCTGAGCTCATCCATCAGAGGAGACAGAGTATATTCCCCATATACCCGCAGACACAGAAGGAGGGGAAGATCCAGAAGTTCAGATTCATGTTCCCAGAGTAGGAGTGGGCATGATCAGAAGAATCATAGGAAGCATCATGGGAAGAAAAGAATGAAAAGCAGACGATCCAGAAGCAGGGAGAGTAGCAGACCCAGAGGTAGAAGAGACAAAAAGAGATCAAGAACTAGAGATAGCAGTTGGTCAAGAAGAAGCCAAACTCTATCTCTAAGTAGTGAAAGCACAAGCAGATCAAGATCTCGTAGCAGTGATCGTGGTAAAAGAAGGTCACGGAGCAGAAATCGAGATCGTTACTATTTAAGAAATAATTATGGAAGCAGATACAAGTGGGAGTATACTTACTATAGTAGAAACAAGGACAGGGATGGCTATGAATCATCTTACAGGAGGAGGACTCTGTCCAGAGCTCATTATTCCAGACAATCTTCAAGTCCAGAATTTAGAATTCAGTCTTTTTCTGAAAGAACAAATGCTAGAAAAAAAAATAACCACAGTGAAAGGAAATATTACTACTATGAAAGGCATAGATCAAGGAGCCTATCTAGTACTAGATCAAAGACTGCATCTACAGGGCCTGACCGGGTGAGAAATGAAAAGCCTGGTGGGAAACGAAAATACAAAACACGGCATTTGGAGGGTTCTAACGATGTGGCTCAACCATCTCGGGAATTTGCTTCTAAAGTAAAGGAAGGTCATTACTCAAAATCTTCATCAAAATTGGATGGAAGCTACAAAAATGAGAGTGACAGCTTTTCAGATAGCCGATCATCAGACAGAGAGACAAAGCACAAGAGAAGAAAAAGGACCCGGAGCCTAAGTGTAGAGATAGTTTATGAAGGGAAAGCTACCGATACAACTAGACACCATAAAAAGAAAAAGAAAAAACATAAGAGGAAGCATAAAAAACACCATGGTGATAATGCTTCACGTTCCCCAGTTGTGATTACCATTGACAGTGACAGTGATAAGGATTCTGAAGTAAAGGAGGATACAGAATGTGACCTTAGTGGTCCTCAAGACCCTCTACAAAACGAATTTTTGGTTCCTTCCTTCGGACCATTTGAAACTAAAGATGTAGTTACAATAGAAGATGAATTTGGTGTCCTGGGCAAGGAGTGTGACATTACCACACTTAATAACAACTTGAATAATGCCAACAAAACTGTAGATAATATTTCACCCCAGGCAGCTTCAATTGAACAGACTCTTGATGTAAGAGAAGAGAGCACCTTTGCCTCTGATTTGGAGAGCCAGCCCAGTAATGTCTCTTATCAAACTGAGTCATCAAGGCGATTGCCATCTCCACGGATATCATTAATGTCAGTGTCTCTTGGTAGAGACCATGATATGTCTTAAAACTGCCAAAGCGTCTCATTGAGAATTCTGGTGGTATAAAAAGGAAAAAAAAAAAAGAACAATGTCATCTACTGCAGTCTGTTTAAAGATGACACTTGGTGAAAAAACTCTTTTCCCCCTTAAAAATATTTTGTGTAGGGCTTCCCTGGTGGCACAGTGGTTGAGAGTTCGCCTGCCGATGCAGGGGACATGGGTTCGTGTCCTGGTCTGGGAAGATCCCACATGCCGCGGAGTGGCTGGGCCTGTGAGCCATGGCCGCTGAGCCTGCGCGTCCGGAGCCTGTGCTCTGCAACGGGAGAGGCCATAACAGTGAGAGGCCCACGTACCGCAAAAAAAAAAAAAAAAAAAAAATTTTGTGATTTTTTTTTTTTTTGTGTGTGTGTTAAAAATTTGTAAAAATCATTATTTGTTCAAAAAATATGTATGTCCCACCCTCAGAGATATGCACTTTTAAGTGAAGAAAATGATATTGCTAGCAGTTTATTTAAAACTTGGGATCCTTTTTAAATAAAAAATATAAATTTTAGAAGTTATTTCATAAAGCCATATGGTATTGACATATTTTTAAAGTAGTCAATGAGTATTTTTGAATTTTTTTTTGAGAGTTATTCTGGAAATGTGTTATAAGCTAGGAGAATCCCTTTGGACAGTCTTTATTTTTCTTCTTAAAAATTTGTATGATTCAAACCATTTCTTCAGGTTAAATTGAGGAATTTTATCTGCACAGTTTATCTTGACATCTGCCAAAAGAAAACTTTAAATATTTCCTTTATATACTTGTTTATCTGGACTGCCAGTAAAGCAAATGTGTATTCAACAAAAGAAAAAATAAAACAGTAACACTTTAAAACAATCCAAAAATTTTCCTTTGCAGTATTGATTGTTTTTTAAATCAAATTATTTTAGTGGAGCTAAACTCTTGTAAATAGTTAAGGATATCCTTGTGTTATAAATACTGAATTTCACAGTTTTAATGTGAACTACATTTAACCTCACAGTTTTAGTGATTATTTTAGTTCTTTAATCTGATTATGAAGAGTATCTTAATTTGCTGTCTTCAGCAAAATGCGGTTATGTAGTATGTAGCTTGCTAAAAACAAAAAATCTCTTGCTTGACTTCTTTTATATTGGTAGTTCTTTTACACAAAGTGGCTGTGTTTGTTTATGTTTTCTTCTGGTTTAGCGATGATAAAAACTGCTGTACCTCTATAGCCTGATGTAGGATTGCCAGTGAACAGCAGAACTTGGATGAGATCTAAATTTAGTCGTCACTTTGCCTTGCTCCCATGTTCATTCATTGTTCAACAGAAATTGGAATGTCTGCTGTGTGTGGCAGGTTTTTAGGGATTCAGTGACAGAACAAAGCAGGTATGCTCCCTTTCCTCATGGGATATATATATATATATATATAAACATTACAAACTATAAGCTCTCTGGAGACAAAGTATAATTTCCTGTAAG
Source organism: Tursiops truncatus (assembly GCF_011762595.2). Classification (NCBI taxonomy): domain Eukaryota; kingdom Metazoa; phylum Chordata; class Mammalia; order Artiodactyla; family Delphinidae; genus Tursiops; species Tursiops truncatus. The sequence continues at coordinate 36,177,850 of NC_047039.1, forward strand.
AGCATACAGTGGGGGCCTAATCTCAGGTGGAAGTAGTGGTTGAACTGAAATCCAGAGAACAAGTAGATATTAACTAGGAGTAGAGTTGTCAGCAAAGGGGATGTGCAGAGATCCAAAGGCAGAAAGGGAGTCTGGCATATTCTAAGGACTAAAAGAAGCAGGCTTAGCTAAAGGACAGAGAGTGAGGGACCAAGCTTTGTAGGCCCCGCTAAGAGTTTGTGTTTATCCTAAGGGCAGTAGGAAACTGGTTTATAAAGTAATGAGAATCTAAAGTTGACACAATTTTAGTAAGCCCAGATGTTGAGACATTGTGGGATGATTATAGCTGATCAAAGAATATACTTTGAAATTATGAAATGACTGTAGTTTTTCTTAAGTATTAAAAATGTAAGAATGCTGTTGTATTCCACATTCTGCTTTTGCATGATATTTTGGTGAATACCCATCTTAATACATGGCACCATCACATCATCCTCTTAGGTGTTCAAGCCAAAAATTTCCAAGTCTTTGATTCTTCGTTCTCCTTCAGCCCTCTCATCCAGTCACTAAATCTTGGTCACTAGATATTTTTCTAATATTTCTAATGTGTCTGTACCATCATCCAGTCTAGGCAGCCGTGATCTCTCACCTGTACTACCATAATGGGTCTGCCTGCATCCACTGTTTACCTCCATCCATTCTTGATGTAGCTTTCAAAAGACCTTTAAAAACATTTTTTCCCCCTTTCATTCTACTTAAAATCCTTCAGTAGCTTCCTATTATTCTTAGGATATTTATTAAAAGGAAACAAAAGTCCAACATAATATGGATTACAGATCTCTGCTTAATTAGACTCTAGTCCATCTTTAGCTTTTCTCTCACTTCATTTGTGCTCTGGCCACACTAGCCAGCTTCAGGTCTGTGGAGGTGCTGCTCCCTACTAATTCAGAGCCTTCATGCATAGCATTTTCTTCTGCTGGGAACTGAATTCTCTGGCTAAACTAGGTTAATGTTAAAGTGTGCCCCTCCACTCCATTATTTCCTCTCAATTACTTCCTCTTAACAACCCTGGACTCCTTTAGGGTATGCATCACAAGTTGCAGTTGATTACTAATGTCTTCTCTCTCACCAGTCTGAAAGTTCTTTGGCAACTGTGTGTGTTCTGCTATATCCCTTCTCTATTTTCTTTCACATAGGATATGCTTAAAGCGCTTATTGGGTGGATGTATAGGTGCTAGAGATTTTTTTAAATTGGCTAAGACCTGCTTTCTGCTTTCACAGAGCTATACTTTCTATAAACTTTCAACCTAACTGCATTCGTTTAGCCTATTCATCCAAATTTGTTGTCCATGAGACATTTCATTTTACCTCAGGTTTTCAGTGTTTTTGTGACTTATTTCTGTAAAGGAAATGCAACTAGGCATTTGCACTTGCTCATTCATTGGGCAAGCACTTGCTCAGTCTCATCCTCGGATTCACAACTGGAAAACTTGTTATTATTACTTCCTTGTCTAAATAGTCCAATTTGGCCTTGCCTCTTGGGGGAGGCAACCCAAGGGCTTCCCTAACCCATCTAGTCTGTAGTAACAATAGGTGGTGTGTACAGAGGAGCAGAATTTATGCAAGGTCAGCTGATGTCCTGTACTTACTGGGAATTATTTTTACATCACGGGGAATAATTGCAGTCCCCTCTACCGTAGGCTGTGGACACCTGAGCCAGCTGGTAATGCATCTCTGGACTTGGAAAATTTTTTCAGAAGGTGCTTTGGCGTACTGGAAACCACCAGCACCCCATTGTCCCCACGAATTGGGGCAGGGGATGAGAAATGGAAAGGGGTTCCTCCACACAAACCAGATTTCATCAGGATTCAGAGCATGGATCCATTTCTGTTGTTTGGTTTTTTTTTAATTTATTCATTTATTTATTTTTGGCCACACTGCGCGTCATGTGGGATCTTAGTTCCCCAACACGGATCAGACCCGGGCCAAGACAGTGGAAGCGTGGAGCCCTAATCATTGGACCACCAGGGAATTCCTGAGCATGGATCCATTTCTAACATTAACCTCATTAGACCTGTGTACTATCGAAATGGTGACATTTTAAATTACTATGATAATGTAGAGACTAGAAATTGTATAGACACGTCTGGTGATTGGTGCTTTTAGGAAAACCCACATGGGCATGTAAATCATAATCATTATGTAACCTACTCTCAAATGGTTCTAGAAGATGCGTATATAGTTGGAGAGGAGTAATGATAAGTTGTGGTACAATTTAAAAATTGGTGAACGAGGGTAAAACATACAGAAATCCTTTGTACTCCTTGTAATTTTCATGTAAGTTTGAAATAGTTTCAAAAGTGCTTCTTTAGGCCTGCAAGGTTGCCTGCATGTGAGAATGTGTCAGTGAGTTATCAGCCTTGTATATCCTGCAAAAGGGAGAAAAAATCACAAAGGCAAACATGTGACTGTTAAAGCCACTTTCTCCGTGAGAAAGAACGGAAGTCACTAGACAATCTACTCTTGATTCCATGCTCAGAAGCAAGCTTGTGAGGGTATAAAACCAAAGAAAGGAGAGTTTGCTTTATTTTTAAAATTTCAGGTGGGAGGGAGAGAAGATTTGGGGGAAGGAGGCCCTAGAATGGGGAGAAGTTGAAAATAAAGGAGAACGGTAAGTGCTGTAGCAAAGGGGATCCAGAAAACGGGTATGTGAATTAATAATGGATATAGAAGCAGAGGCGAGTCTTATTCCAAAGTGGCAGAAGGAAGTAAAAATGCAGAGAGACACTGGTGGGTAGATGATTAAGGTGAAGTAGTTCATTCTCTAAAGCCTCTCTTTTCTCCATGAAGTAGGAAGCAATGCCATCTTCTGAGAAAGATGCATCCCGAGTAGGATTGGGCTTGAGGAGAGGAGTGGAAAAATGTTCCTTGAGGGTCGTGGAGAGAGGCTTAGTTAAAAATTGCTGATGAGTTTTGAGGTCTCACCTGAGATACTGGGATGTTTAAATTTATGGGACCCTGAAATTTGTGATTTTGCCCTGGTAGCATTCAACAATATGGAAATAGAAGCAGAAACTAATGTTGGACATCTAGTATGCATTCAGTATTTCTACAGTGAATGAACAAATGGATGTATGGTTGATGTATCGCTGAATGTAAGTAGTCAAAAAAGGGGCAAGGGAATTGAGGGAGATACTGGTGAGTGTAGTTGAATTGGTGCATTCTGGTGTCTGGGCTGTGTAGGGAAGGAAGTGAAGCTATGAGGTGACCATTATACTTAGAGAACAGTGAGATATCAGGGGATTTATTTTCCAGTGAGGTTCAAGTAGGCATAGTGGGGATAGGAGTAAGAAGACTGAAAAAATATTTTAGAGAGAACCGAATTCCAGCCATGACTGGAAGTAACAAAAACGGGTGGAGGTGAAGGTGATTGGAATTGAGGATAATGATCTATGAGGCAGTCAAGTATTCTCTACTTGGAAGAACACTCTGGATGATGGTGGGAGATACAGGATGGACAAGAAAATGGTAGTTGTGTCACTGGTATTATATCTTGTCCTTTACACTCATGTTCTGCTGCAGCAGCTGACTCATGCACAGAAGAGAACCAAAGCTTGGTAAATGATTAATTCCTCATTTTGAGTTTTCAGTCAATACCTGAATCTCTTAGGTATTGGAAAACAGTAAGTGTTATATGGCCACTTAAAAAAGTCCAGTTGCTTGTTACAATATCATGGAAATTAGTAAATTATTTCCTACTTTACTTGCAAGGATATTGGGTGGTAAATACCATTGAATCTGTGCATGAGAAAAGCAAGTAAATTCTTTCCTACTTTACTTTGCAAGGATATTGGGGAACGGTAAATACCATTGGATCTGTGCATGAGAAAAGCAAGAGGTAAGGGCAATAGAATTCAACTTAGGCCAAGGCCTGAGTCTAAATTCATCCCAGTAGGAGCCGCAACTGCGATGTTTGCCAGTTAGGTGGTGTGCTTTCTATAGACATGGGGCAAAATTAAAGCATCTAGTATTTGCCTGGTGTAGGCTGGCTTCTGTTTCTCTGAAAGATCATCTGCACTTCATATAGGTGAACAGTTCTCTCCTAGGCAAGAGGCTATCTCTTTGCTTTTCTATCTGTAAAATTCATTTATTCATCAGATGCTGTGTACCTGTGGACCAAGATTATGCTAAATGCTAGGGTTATAAGGATGAATAGGAGGGCACCAACAAGAATTTTAAAGAAGGTGGGGATGGAACAATTAGTCTTGCTCTTAAGAAACAAGTAGAGATAATGTAGAAGGTTTGGAGTGGGGAAAGGCTCAGTAAAAAACTGTTTGAGAAGCCCTTTGCAGTAGTTCAAACCAGAAATCAAAAGGGCCTGTGGAACAGTGAAAATAGGGATCCAGGAGACGCTAGATTGAGTAGATTTCTGGGGGAGATGAGATGAGATTTGGGCACCATTTTGATGAGAATGGGCTGTGAGAGGCACATGGTGACAATATTCAAGGTAGGAAATACAGAAATAGGGACAGTTGGGGGAGGAAAAAGAGTTCAGTTTGAGACTGTTTGAGTTGCCTAGAGCTGTGCTGTCCAGTATAGTAGCCACTGGCCACATGTGGGTATTGACCCCTTGAAATATGGCTAGTGAAACTGAGGAACTTTGGAATTTTATTTACGTTTAGTAGCCACATGAAGCTTGTGGCTACCATATTGGCCAGTACAGGTAGAAAGCATTTCTATCACCTCAGAAAATTCTTTGTACAGCATGGAATAGAGCATACCATGCAGATGAAGATTTCTAGTGGGTAGCTGGAAATAGGAGTGTGCATCTTGGAGAAAAAATTGGGGCTAGAGAGATGATTTAAGAGTCACTGGGAATAGAGTAGTAATGAAGCGGTGGGAATGGATGAGATCTCCCAGAGAGGGGAGGTAGAGCAAGAAGAGAAGCAGACATAGGTGAGAATTCTAGGGAACACAACCTTAAGGAGGCTGATGAAGAGATGCTTTAAAGAGACTGAAAAGTGTTTCTTCTAGTGCCATGTACTTTTTTTTTTGGCCTCCAATTTTGTCTTGTATCTCCTGTGCTAAATGCGGTGTCCTGCGCACAGTAGGGCGTAAGCAGATTTTCCAAGAACTTACTCAAGTTCTTGAGAGTACCTCACTGTTAGCTTCATGTGATCATTGTATCAGGAAACGTTGCTCTGGGTAGAGCAGGTGAGGCCGCCTCCGAGGATATCTAATATGGTCTAGACAGAGTACAGCACTAGGAATGACAGTCTTTTGACCTTACTCAATCACCCTCTTTCGTTAGCACTTTTCCTTCATGCCCAGCTATGATTTTCTGGATTAGGTTTAAATCACTTCCTTGCAATACCTTCCAACTCTCTTGCCTTTCTGTCCTCATTCACCTAGTTTAGGGGTTGGCAACCTTTTCCTATAAAGGGCCAAATAGTAAGTATTTTCAACTTTTATGGGCCATATGCAATCTGTTGTATATAGTCTGTTTTTTTCTATAACACTTCAAAAATGTTAAAGCATTTTTTAGCTTGCAGCCTGTAAAAAACAAGCCACATACTAGATTTCCCTGCAAGCAATAGTTTGCGAACCCATTACCTAGCAAGACCTCAATCTGGATGAACCCAGCTCTTGTCCCTACATGCGTCCTGCGAAGTGTTCCTGAAGGAATCAGTAACTGTATAGATTGGTATCACCGTGAAAACACAATCACCAGCCTCAGCTTCATACATACATTACTGTACAAGTTTATTATTCTTCCCCATTGACATAATGAATATTTCACACCTTTTCCTCCTCAAATCTCCCATTTCTCTCTACCACACAACTTTCCATATTGGCTGGGCAGTTCTGGTCAGTGTCAAGGTCAGGCAAACACAAACTCAGCCTGTTTATCAAAAACAGTACCTCTAGCACATTATTAGGGACACTGCCTGCTTACTTGGTCTCGACTGGCTTTCTCATGTGTTCAGTCAACTGGTGGGCCTGCTGATCTAGGATGGCCTCAGCTGGGATTATGGGTCATTTGTCTTCTAGCACATTAGCCTGAGCTTGTTTCTATCGTGGTCACAGGGGTCCAAGAGAGAGCAGAAGTGTGCAAAGTCTTTTGAAACCTGGGCTCAGTATCAACACACTGTCATTCCCTCACTGTGTTGCCTACGGCAGTCATAATTCCAGGCAGATGCAAGGGGAGGGAAAAGAGACTCCACTGTTGATGAGAGGAACTGCAGAGTTACACTGTAAAAGGTGTAAATATTGGGAAAAGTGACTTGTAATTTTCGCTCTCTACCTACCATGACGTTCATCTCTCCACTCAGTGGATGAAGCCCTCTTTCTCTAGGCCTCTGTTCTCAAACTTTCACACGCATCAGAAGCATCTGGAGTTTGTTAAAACATGGATTGCTGGGCGCCACCCCCACAGTTTCTGATTCAGAAGGTATGGGATGCCAAGAATGTGTTTTTCTAACAAGTTTCCAGGTGGTTCTGATGCTGCTACCCTGCAAACCAGTTTGAGAACCACTGATGGAGGCTAATCCTCCCTATGTGCTCTGGATTTCACTTACCGTCGCTTTAATCACAATTTTGATGTCTCAGTTATCCTCCTTCCTCCTTTATCTCTTGTTTTTCAGTGACTTTGCTACTCAGAGTGAGGTCTGTGGACCAGCAACGTCAGCATCACCTGAGAGCTTGGTAGGAATGCAGAGTCTCAGGTCTACTGGATCAGAATCTGCACTTTAACAAGACCTGTGGGTCATTCGTGTGCGCATTAATGTTTGAGAAGCACCGCCTGTGGGTAGTTCTCATCAGCAAGCAAGCGAGCATGTTCTTGATGTCCTCCTCCAAGCTTGCCTCTCTTCCAGTGTCCCTGTTAATAGTTCTCACCACCATTCGTGCAGCGCCTCAGGTTAAACAAATGGGAGCTCTCCTTGACTCCTCTCTCGCATATCCTTCATCCAGTTCAACAGCAAGTTTTGTGGGATTTTAAGGTTATATATCCAGCAACTTCACCACTTCCACTGCTTTGATCCTAATCCGATATGCCATGTCTCGCACTGGGACTACTGCTATAGCTTCTTACCAGGTCACTGCTTCCCCCTTCCCCCTTGCAGTTTGTTTTCTGTTCTCCCTCTCAAAATCCTGCAGTGGTACCCCAGCATATTTAGGATCAAAACCGTTGTTCTTATCTTGATAAGTCTGTCAGGCTTTACGTGAACGGCCTTGGCCACCTCTGTCTTCCCTCTCCCCAACCCATTCCACCCCACAACCCTGCACACCTTTTCTTTTGCGGACCCAGTTCACTACTGCCTTCCCGCCTTGGTACCATCTCTATTTTTTGAGTGGAATGCTCTTCACGCAGTTGGCATGCCCTCACTTCGTTTGTGTCTTCCCTGATCAACTCATGTAGTATAAGTAGCCCCCGTTACTCTTTATTCCCTTATTCTGCTTTATTTCTCCTCATTGCCGTTACTGCTACCTGGCATCTACCAATACTTTCTTATCCGACTCCCACACTAGAATGTCATAAGCTCTAAACTTAACTTCTCCATTTTAGTCATGGTGCTACCATTTTCACAGTCATTCAAACCAGATACCTGGGCTGTAGCCTTGATTCTTTATCCTCTTCTTTTCTGCTGCCGTTCACGCAATTCTATCACTAAAATATATCTCTTCTTCTACTCCCACTGCCACTGTCCTTATCTAAGCCCTCATCATCTCCTACTTGAGTCACCTCCCAACCGAACTACTCGTTCTGTGTAGGAGCCAGAGAGTTCTTTCAAAAAATGTGATGAGACTATGTTATTTTTTGCTTAAAACCCTGCAAGGTGTTCCCAGTGCACTTCATTCCTTGTATTTCAAGGTCCCGTTTACCTCTTCATCAGCACTGCCTACCATCTACCCCTTGTTCTTGAAGTTCCAGCTACAAGTGTCTTTCACTTTTTCTTTTTGACCTATTTCTGTTTCTGTCCCCCTGCATGGAATCCCCCGTCCCAGCTTTTTTTGAATAGTTGATTCCTTCTCATTCTTAAAGATTCAGCTGAAATGTGACCTACTCAGAAAAATATTCTCTTACCATTGTATTAAAATAGTTTTTTCCAATGTCCATTATTTTCCATCTCATGACTCTGCTTGCTTTCTTTGTATTACTTCACATTTGGCAATTTCTTAATTGTTTACACTTTTACATCTTTATCGTCTGCTCCCTCCTCCAATCAGACTCCAAGCTTCTGAGGGCGACTGTTTTTCACGTATCTCCAGATACCCAGTTCTTTTCACAATACCTGACATACAGTAGATACTCTGTAAATGCATTGGATGAAGTAATGCCCAGGTGAGGTAGAGAGTCTGCTGAATCCTTTCTTCTCACCATTCTGTGACACTTCCCTTCTTCCCCGACCTTGGTCAGATTTTACGTACAGATCTATCACATGACTGTATCTCTGGGACTTCAGTTCTTTGAGATTCTACACTATAATTGTTGATGTTTAATAAATCCACTGTTATTCAAAGCTCTGTTGTTTCCTACTGGTAGCATAAAAGGAAGCGTGTCTTTTTTTTTTTTTTTAAGGAATTTTGGATCTGATTTCTTTTTCTCAGTTAAAAATCTAAACCCAACTAGTGGCAGAATAGCTTGTATAAGTGATAAAAATGGACGAAATATAAAGAACAAATACTTGAAGGCACTGAAAAAAAAATCAAAAGGCAGAAACTAGAGGGAATTAGACTACTGAAAGACAGGAACTGTACTGCATGAGAACTGCATTTGGCTTTTCTTCTAAGGGTTCCCCCCCCCCCCCAGTCCACATGGAGGTTTGCAGACAAGCAGAAAATCACAGGCATTGAATTAGAAGATGAACCCTGGGGCTGCCAAAGTGATGATACTGAAGGGGAAAATTCTGAAAGAAAGGAAACACAACGGGGGACTCCTAGAATTTGTATATAACCTTCACTCAAATCCTTAGCTGTCCTTGCAATGTATACAGGCAGGGGAGAATCCAAGGGGCCCAGGTAAGCAATAGCTGGAAGGCTGGAAAAGCTCAACAGATATCTCAGCTGGGAAGGGAAGGCCGAATTTGGAGTCTGAGTCCCACCAACTTGGAAAGGCAGTGGAAACATGTAGGGCTTTTCACTTGAAACCCCTCAGGACCCTGCCTTAGCAGAAAAGACTATACCCCTGAATAAGGGAGTCACCTTTCATTAAAGGCAAAACTTTAACAGATTTGTGAAACCCACCACAATGTGTGAAACAGGCCTCTGTAATTTCAAAATGAATAGCTGGTAAGTTAGCATGCTAGAACAAAAAGCAACACTCTTCAGAGAAAATAATAGAATCCAAAGTTTCTACAGCATGTCTGTAAATGTCCAGTGTAAAATAAAAAATTATTAGACATGTGAAGGAATCCATAGGCAAGAGAAAAAACAGTTACAAAAACATGCTGTGAGATAATCCACATGATGGAATTAGCAGACTAAGACTTTCAAGACACTATTATAAATATATACATGAACTTAAAGAGAAGATAGCTATAATGAACACAGAGTTTCTCAGCTGAGATATTGAAAGTAGAAAAAGCCAGTAGAACTGTTAGAACTTTTCAAAATAATACTTGAAATGAAAAATTCACTGGAGCCTAAACAACGTATTGGAGGAGCCAGAAGGGAAGTGACATCAGATGGAAAGAAACCAGTATCTACAAGTGGGAATGAATAGCATCAGAAATGGTAAAAAGCACAGGAAAATAGAAAAGACGCTCATTTTCTTATTTTATTTAAAAGACAACTGACTTTTTACAATAAAGCTTATAACGTTGTATTATGTGGTTTATAATATATAGAAGAGTAAAAGGACAATAGCACAAATGATGGGCTGGGGTGGATGGAATTACATGGTTGCAAGGATCTTTTACTTTATATTTACTTGATCTTATCATATTGATTATAAGTAGACTGATATAGGGGCTTCCCTGGTGGCGCAGGGGTTAAGAATCCACCTGCCAATGCAGGGGACACAGGTTCGAGCCCTGGTCCGGGAAGATCCCACATGCCACGGAGCAACTAAGCCCGTATGCCACAACTACTGAGCCTGCGCTCTAGAGCCCGCGAGCCACAACTACTGAAACCCACACGCTTAGAGCCTGTGCTCCGCAACAAGAGAAGCCACCGCAATGAGAAGCCCCCGCTCACCGCAACTAGAGGAAGCCCGTGCACAGCAACGAAGACGCAACGCAAAAATAAAATAAATTTATTTAAAAAATTTAAAAAAATAAGTAGACTGATATAAATTAAAGATGCATGTTGTAAACAACAGAGCAACCACTATGTGTACACATATATGGGTGGGGGGAGGAAGAGAAAGCTAAAAGAAAGAATTTATAGCTAAGAAGATAAAAGTAAAATATATATTTGATTAACCCAAAGGAATAGAGCAGAGGAACAAAATCAGATGCAACAAACAGCAAAATTGCAGTTTTAAACCCATATAATAATTAAATGGAAATAATTTAATGCTCCAATTAAAAGGCAGAGATTGTCAGACTGGATAAAAAAGGAACACCTAACTATAAGCTATATACTAGAGGTGCACTTCAAATATGAACAGAGAGGTTGAAAGCAATAGGATGGAAAAAGATATACCATGCAAACAGCATAAGAAAGATGTTACGGGTTTTGTAATAACACATGACGTAGACTTCGATATAACAAGTATCAAAAGGACATTTCATAATGATAAAGACATAATTTATCAGGAAAACAACAACCCTAAATGTGTATGCATCTAATAACAGAGCTACAAAATTTATGAAGGAAAAACTGATAGAACAAAAGGGACACATGGACAAATCAATAATCATAGTTGGAGATTTTAACACCCCCCTCTCACTACTTGATATAACAAGTAGACAAAATTAGTAAGGGTATAGAATACTAGAACCACACTAATAAACCAACCTGACATAATTGAAATTTATCAAACATTATACTCAAGAACTGCAGAATATACATTCTTAAGTGTATCTAGAAGATACTTGATATATCAAGATAGTCATTATATGCTGGGCCATAAGGCAAGTTTCAGTACATTTCAAAAGACTGAAATCTTACAACGTATACTTTTGGATCACAACAGTTTAAAATCAGAAGTCAATAACATCAAGCTGTTTAGGAACTTCCCAATATTTGAAAAATAAACAGCACACTTCTAATTAACTCATAGGTTAAAGAAGAAATCACAAGCATACTAAAAACTATTTCAAATGGAATGACATTGAAAATACAATGTATCAAAACTGATGGGATGTTAGAACTTAGATAAGAAAAGGGAAATTTATAACCTTAAATGCTTATATTAGGAAAGAAAGATGTATAAAATTAGTGATCTAAACTTCTACCTTAACAAGCTAGTAAAAGAAGAGCAAATTAAACCCAAAGGAAGTAGGAGAAAAGAATAATTTTAAAAAGGGTGCTACATCATGACCAGATGGGATTTATCCCAAGAGTTCTAGGTTGGTTTAATATTCAAAAATCAATCAGGGCTTCCCTGGTGGCGCAGTGGTTGAGAGTCCGCCTGCCGATGCAGGGAACACAGGTTCGTGCCCCGGTCTAGGAAGATCCCACATGCTGCGGAGCGGCTATGCCCATGAGCCATGGCGCTGAGCCTGCGCGTCTGGAGCCTGCGCTCCGTAACAAGAGAGGCCACCGCAATGAGAAGCCCACACACCACCACAAAGAGTAGCCCCCGCTCGCCACAACTAGAAAGAAAGCCGGCACATAGCAACAAAGACCCAACACAACCGAAATAAATAAATAAATATCAATGTTTAATATGTTAACAGAGTATATGATCACCTCAGTAGATACAGAAAAAAACATTTGAGAAATTCAACACCGATTCATGATAAAAACTGAGCAAACTAGGAATACAAGAAAACATTAATCTGATAAAGGGCATCTAAGAAAAAACAACAGCCAACTTGTTTACCAAGTGTAAGCTTGTACTGCTTACCAAACGACAGGCCAATAAATCAAGAGATGAGGTGTTGGGGCAAGGAATAGCGACTTTATTCGGAAAGCCAGTGGACTGTGAAGATGGTGGACTAGTGTACCAAAGAACCATCTTGCCTGAGTCACAATTCAGGCTTCTTTTATACTAAAAGGGGAGGGGGTGTGGCTGGTTGCTGCAGACTTCTTGGTGCAGGAATCCTTTCTTCTTGCAGCTGTCCAGGTAGGCCTGGTCACATGTTCCTATAAACCCCAACAAGACAAATGTTATTCTCTGTTCTGCAACTTTTAATCTCTATATGAATGGAAAAGTGTTACACCTTTAAAGGTCAGAGCCTTGAGAATGGGCTATCCTGTCTATTTCAGGCTGGAGGCAATATTCTTTTGAGTTTGAGGAGCCCTTGGTGCAGAGCCAGCATGACTAAGCACAGGCAACAGAACAGGAAGGTTAGAGCTAAAGGAATAGATTCAATATGGAGTCAGGTTTGTTCTTCTCTGTTACAAACTTTGTAATTAAAGTGAAACATTGTTTCCCTGCTGGGACAAATAATAAGGGTGTCAATTCTCAGCAGTTTTATTCAACTTTCTGTTGGAAGCCATAGGAGGTGCCATAAGGAAAGGAAGCAGAATGAAAGGCATAAGGATTGGAAAAGAAGAAGTAAAAAACATGTATTCAAAAATGACATGATTGTTTACCTAGAGATTTTTAAGAAATCTATAGAATAATCACTACAACTAATAAGTGAATTAGTGAATTCTATATACTAGCAACAAAAATTTGAAAATGAAACTTTAAAAACAATTCAATTTACAGTAGCATCAAAGAACATAAAATAGTTAAGAATAAATTTAACAGATATGTAGAAGATCTGTACTCTTAAAACTATACAATATTGCTGAGGGAAATCAAAGACCTAAATAAATGAAAATTTACGTTCATGGGTTCAAAGGCTTGACATTGTTAAAAATGTCACTTCTCAAGTTCATCTGTAGGTTCAATGTAATTCTGATCAAAATCCCAATATAGTCAAAATCCCAGAATAGTCAATATAATCTTTACAAAGAAGAGTAAAGCAGTATCAGCAACTAGATAAGTGGATCAGAATAGAGTTAGGAATAGACCTGCACACATACAGTCAACTGTTTTTTTTTGACAAAGGTGCCAGAAGCCATTCAATGGGAGAAGGAAGAGTTTTCAACAAATGAAACAGTTTGTGCCGAACAATTGGAAGTGCAGGAATAAAATGAAACCTTGACCTCTGCCTCACACCACAACAAAATTAATTTGAGATGGTCACAACCTAAACGTAAAAGCTAAAAGCACAAAGACTCTTAAAGAAAACACAGAATATATTTATGACCTTGGAGTAGGCAAAGATTTACTAAAGAGGACACAAAAGGCAGTAAACAAAAATTTAAAAAACCCTATAAATTAGATTGCACCAAAATAGATTTGTGCTGAAAAGACACCCTGAAGAAAATGAAATGATAAGTCACAGACTGGGAGAAGATATCTGGAGTACATATATTTGACAATAATGCACCATTTCACACCTGGCAAAAAACCAAACCAAACCAAGCAAGCGAACAAAAAAACTGACCGACGCGTGTATTTCCTGGATGTGCATCACCTGGAGCTGTCTCACACTCCAGGAGGGAAGGGACCATGGGATGGCCATTTTGGAAGACAGGTGACAGTTCCCTGTAAAGTTAAGACACTTGGCCACAGGACCCACACAACCTAGGGAAGGTGGTTACACACGCATACATTTTCCAAAACTCAGAATTGTAAATTAAAATCTGTGCATTTTATTTTAACTAAATTTTACCTATGTAAAAGCAAAATAGAAAGTAAGATGAATAAAATGAACATCAGAAAGCAATTCGCAGGGTTCCTCTTGGGTCCCTCTGGATCAGCCTGCGCCCGCGGGTGGGCGGGCCCGGCAGCCAGAGAGGAAACGAAATCGCGCAGGGAACCTGCGCGAGCGGAGACTGGGCGGCCGCCGCCTCCCACCCCTGATTGCTGTTTTGATTTTTCCTTGGCAGTCCTGGTTTCCCTGCAGCTTCGCGTCTCGGCGCTGGGTGCTTTTCTTGGACAATCCCTCTCGGCTTGCTGGGCTTTCTTGGGAGCTGAGCGCAGGGAGCGGAGCGCAGGCGATGCGAGGACCTCGCGGGGAGCGAGGAGCGGCAGAATCTGCACGCCTTCCGGGACCATGTCAGGAACATAGTGGACTCTACCTACATCCTGAGCTACGTGACCCCCTGGTTTAGGGACGGTGAGTGGTTCCCAGCGGCGCTTGCCCCTTGGGGCAAGAAAACAGTTCAGGACTTATTTCCGCCTTGCTTTTCCCCGGTCTTTCAATCAATACAGGTAGCCTACTGGGAACACCGGGTTTGTGGCAAGATCTACACAGCGTTTTAGACTAGAGATTGTCAGAGTTTGAGGAGCACTTGGAGGCCCAGATGGGGAAACTGAGTCCCAGCGAGGTGAAACGACTTGCTTAGGGGGGCACATCTATTTAGATTTAAAGCTGGGGAAACAAGTCGCTGTCCATTTCATTTATTTGTACTAATACTTGGCATCTCCTGTGTTTGTCTTTGGGCTGACATCAGAGATTCAGAATAAGATACAAGCCCTTCCTTAAAATACTTTAAAGTCCAAGGGTTTGGAGATGGAAGACTGTTGAGCACAGAAGTACACAAATGATTGCAAAGTGCTGTCAGAACTCAAAGGAAGTTGAGGCTTACTCTGCTGGATCTCGATCTTATTTGCATTACCAAATAACGAAATTTTTTTTAAATTTAATTTTTATTTTATATTGGAGTATAGTTGTACAGTGTTGTATTAGTTTCAGGTGTACAGCAAAGTGATTCAGTTATACATATATCCATTTTTTTTCAGATTCTTTTCCCATATAGGTTATTACAGAATATTGAGTAGAGTTCCCTGTGCTATACAGTAGGTGCTTGTTGATTATCTATTTTACATGTAGTAGTGTGTATACGTTAATCCCAGACTCCTAATTTATCCCTCTCCCCTAGGGTTCCCCTTTGGTAACCACAAGTTTCTTTTCGAAATCTGTGAGTCTGTTTCTGTTTTGTCAATAAGTTCATTTGTATCACTTTTTTAGGTTCCACATATAAGTGATATCATATGGTATTTGTCTCTGTCTGATTTACTTCACTTAGTGTGATAATCTCTAGGTCCATCCATGTTGCTGCAAATGGCATTATTTCCTTCTTTTTTATGGCTGAGTAATATTCCATTGTATATATGTACCACATCTTCTTTTTTTTTTTTTTTTTGATATGTGGGCCTCTCACTGCTGTGGCCTCTTCCGGATGCGCAGGCCCAGCGGCCATGGCTCACGGGCCCAGCCGCTCCGCGGCATGTGGGATCCTCCCAGACCGGGGCACGAATCCATGTCCCCTGCATCGGCAGGCAGACTCTCAACCACCGCGCCACCAAGGAAGCCCATACCACATCTTCTTTATCCATTCCTCTGTCAGTGGGCATTTAGGTTTCTTCCATGTCTTGGCTATTGTAAATAGTACTACTGTGAACACTGGGGTGCATGAATCTTTTTGAATTATGAGAGGAGCAAGACTCCCTGGAATGAATGGCTTTAGGCTTCAATTCAGGTGTTTCCATGTGGTTTATAAGTCCCTTGATGATGGATAATGGCCATTTTACAAATTTGTATTGAAGTGCTTTGTGGCAGAGGTGAGCAGAGGCTTGAGGAGAAGAGAAGGAAGGTGGTGCCTGGAAGGGTTGAGATGAGAGAAGGAATCTGCTCTAAGTGCCTACGTAGCTTTCCTGATGTGAGGTGGTTTTTGGAAATTGCATTAAAGCAGACAGGTAACTTGAGTGCTAATTGTTGTGCAAAAGCAAAGCACAGGTTGTGTGGAGTGAGGAGTGAAAGAATGCCACCAACACAAATAGACCCCTACTTTCTAGTTGTACCCAGAGAAAAGTAACAAAAGAGTAGCTTGGGCCCTTGGAGAATGTAAGCCATGCAAGACATCTGTCTTTTCTAGAAATCCTTGGAATGAGTGAAACCCTAACAATGCTAGGAATCCCATTCTTTCATGCACTCATGTATTGATTCAATTACCAGCAACTTAACCCCAGTTAAGGTGTGTGTTAGGCATTAGGCTAGCATTGGAGACAATTAACACATATTACTACATATATTATTTAATAGGAAGCATCCTGTTAGGAACTGAGGGTTCACTGGTGAGCTGGATAGAAATGGTTCCTGCCCTAAGGGATTAGAGTGCACATGTGAAGGCAAGTAACAGAACAATGGTAATAAAGTGTGCTGAGTGCTTTGATGGAAAACTGTAGTGTACTAAGGGAGCACATAAGTGGGATAGCTTTTAATATATATTAGTTTTAATTTATACTTACAATACAGTCACAATAAAAATACCAAAAGCTAAGTTAGGAAAGCAAGCTGAAGAACACTGTATAATATTTTCTTATTTTTGACTGTTAACGATACCATAGAGTTTTTAGTTCGAGCCCTTTCCTGGAGGCAGCTGTTTTCATTTAGTTGGTTTACATCTTTCCTGTTCATTTCTTTATATTTTATCACATAAACTCTTTGCTTTCTCCCCATCTCTTTCTGTTTTCTGTTATATTGATAAAGTTCTCTATCCCCTATTTTTTTTTTTCTTGGCTGCTTTGGAAGCTCTGGATTCTATTGGTTAACCTTAACTGTGACAAATATATTTTATCATCAGGATTCAGTGAAGGAGCACAGACACTAAAGAGCATTATGGCTGGATAGAAGCTTTTTGACTCATTTTTTTTTGCCCTCATTAGAAGGCAGTGGGAGCTTATCCATACACTCCTTATGCCCATACATTCCCCATACACACACACACAGATACACCAATATGTTTAAATTACACTAGCAACATCCACTATCTCTTACTATAATCCTTCTCTCCGCATGGTGGATATCGTGCATGAGGTGCCTCTTGCAACAGGAGCACTGCAGCCGTGTTTCTTCTGGAGAGTTTGCTTGGTAACTGGGGTACCTCAGGGCTTTGCTTATTCACAAGTTATCCAGGATGTTTCAATGTAGACCTGGGTGTGGGCTACAGATTTTTTGTAATATGCCTTTGGAGTCAAGACTAACCCTTATCCTGGAAGGGTGCTGGTGGGCAATATTCTAAGCATTTCTCCATTCCTTCAGTAACATATTCTGGACACATGCATGAGCCGGGTACTTTGTTGATGATTAGAAGACAAAGATGCAGATAAAATGAGTACAACATGCTCATGGTCATGGTCTAAGGGAGAAGACAGGCCCCCAAATGATTACCATATACTATGCAGTGTCAGTGCTCCAGTCAGAGGCATGTAAATTAACTGAAAGCACAGGGAAAGACCAAGAAATTCTGCCTTGGGGAGCTGAGGATAGCATCACAGAGTGGCCAGGATGGCAAAAGGAGTGAGAGATACTGCCTGCCAAAAATGCGAGTTTCCATGCATTGAACTCCCAGTGCTTTTGAGGAAAGTTACACTACCTAGTAGCAGCAGATATTGGGGCCAGGCAGCATCACAGTGGGCCCAACCATGTGCAGAGTAAAACTAAACTGCCCAGGATCTGGCAAGGCAGTTTACCTGGGAAGGTCTCAGTTGTGACTAGACGCATCTGGACCTCCATGTGGACTATCCGTAATGGCTCATAGGTAGCACGTCTAGCAGAAGAACAAACAGCAGCGAAGCCTGGGAGCAAGAACCCAGCTGTAAGGACTAGGTTTAGGAAAAGGATTAACTATTGCAAAGGGTTGTGTGCCCAAGGATGCTGGGATAGGGGACAAGATAGGTTACTGTTATGGATTGAATTATCCCCCAAAAAAGATATATTGAGGTCCTAACCCCAGGCTTCAGAATGTGACCTTATTTGGAAATAGGATCTTTACAGAGGTAGTTAGTTAAGATGAGGTTATCCTGGAGTAGGTTGGGCTCCTGATCAAATATGACTGGTGTCCTCCTAAGAAGACAGCCATGTGAAGACATAGAGGAACAAAGAGAATGGCATGTGAAGGCAGAGGCAGAGACTGTAGTGATGCGGCTGCCAGACAAACAGAGGGGAAGGTAATGTGAAGAAAGAGGCAAAGAGTGGAGTGATGTGGCCGCAAGCCAAGGAATGCCAACAGCCACCAGAAGCTGGAAGAGGCAAGGAATGCCTTGTCCCTTACAGCCTTCAGGGAGAGTGTGGCCCTGCCAGCACCTTGGTTTCAGACTCTGGCCTCCAGAACTGTGAGAGAATACGTTTCTAT
The DNA here is from genome assembly GCF_011762595.2 of Tursiops truncatus. Classification (NCBI taxonomy): domain Eukaryota; kingdom Metazoa; phylum Chordata; class Mammalia; order Artiodactyla; family Delphinidae; genus Tursiops; species Tursiops truncatus. Next base: position 36,196,138 of record NC_047039.1, read on the forward strand.
TGTTTTAAGCCACCCAGTTTGTGGTAATATGTTACTGCAGACACAGGAAACTAATGTAGATGGCTAAAATTAAAAAGATAGTAAAAAGTGTTGGCAAGGATGTATAGAAATTGGAATCCTCATAAATTGCTGGTAAGACTGTAATATGGTGCAGCTCCTTTGGATAACAGGTTGGCAATTCCTTACAGCGTTAAACATGGAGTTACCATAAGACCCAGCAATCTCATGCCTAGGTGTATACTCAAGAGAAATGAGTACATATGTCCACACAAAAACTTGTACATGGATGTTCATAGCATTACTATTCATAAAAGACAACATGTAGAAACAACCTAAATGCCCATTAACTGATGAATGGATAGACAAAATGTGGTATATCCATACAATGACATATTATTTAGCAAGGAAAAGGATTGAATGATAAATGATACACAATAGATGAACCTTGAAAACATTATGCTAAGTGAAGGACCACAAGGACCACATATTATCTGATTCCATTCATATGAAATGTCCCAAACCGGCAAATCCAGAGAGACTCAAGAAGATTAGTGGTTACCTGGGGCTAGGGGGAGGGGAAATGGGGATGACTGCTAATGGGTACGAGATCTATTTTTACAGTGAGGAAAAGGCACTAAAATTAGATTTAAAACTCTAAAAACTATTGAATTTTACACTTTAAAAGGGTTTGTTTTAGTGTTGCAGAGGAGGAATGCATTCTTTCCTTTCTTCTTTCATTCATTCAGCATACCTTTGTTAAGTGTATATTAAGTACTAGGTCTTCTTCTAAACTCTGAAAATACAGAGGTTAACCAGCCAGACAACTGGCTTACTACATTGGAATTTACATTCCATTGACAATGGGGAAAAAAATGGAAAATTATCAAATGTCAGGTCATGCGAAGGCAAAGTTTTGGTCACCAGCCCAGACGTGGAGTTAGTGTACAAAATCAGTATGACCACCAGCTGGTTGGTGGATAGTTTTCTGTTACCTGACCTCACTGTGTTTCTCTTTAGCTTCTTTTGCTTTCTCTTTTCTGCTATATTTCCTACTGTCTGTTGACCTGAAATGAATAGACTGCCAGATATTTCTCCAGCAAAGATGGGTTTTTTCAGGGTCAGCAGAGAATTGCAATCTGGGGTCTGCAACCATGGCAGCCGTGTGCAAGTCCCTGCAGGGCAAAGGGAGGAGAACACTTTTTTAGAGAGGAAAGGAGGCTGGGAGGGCTGTAGTAAACAAAGAGTCCATGGCTTTTCATTGGCCGAGTCGTTACCGGGAAAGAAGAGTCTGTCTTCTTCCTCTGCTATGTTCACAGGGCATGAGAGCGACCCCTTCTGGTCTCCTGACTATTTAATTGAGATTTCTGTTTATTAATTTTTTTACACGTCTTAGCGAAAGCCTGGAAAAAGGACAATGAAAGTATCTCTGTTTATCCTAACTCTGCTTGCTGTGTCCACTGTAACTGTTACTGATGACATGAGTGGTCCTATCCTCCCACTCTTTTAGTCCTGTAATTAATTTAGACTTTTGAACAAGAAGCTATCAAAATGTTAGAAGAAGCCTTTGTTCTTCCACCTAACCCGGTGCTACCCTAACTTCTCTCTTGTTATGGGGAGACTCTTGCAAACATCTTTAAGAAACTCCTTTTCTTAAGGACTGCCCTCCAGCATGTTCCCAGACTTCCACACCAAACTATTGAGAAGTTTTCAGAGAGGATAGGAGGGGGATTTGGTCAAGAATGGGCGTGATTGGCCTGGGCAGAGAACTTGCTGCCTTCCTGCAGTTCCTTTCGTCGCTGTGATTTGTTATACTCCCCAGTATCATTTGAGAAGGGGTCTGACAACCAACCCTTCCAATGATTAATGGTTTTACTTCCAATGATTAGTTTCTGCAGTTTTTTTTTTTTTTTTTTTTTTTGCGGTATGCGGGTCTCTCACTGTTGTGGCCTCTCCCATTGCAGAGCACAGGCTCTGGACGCGCAGGCTCAGCAGCCATGGCTCACGGGCCCAAGCCGCTCCGCGGCATGTGGGATCTTCCCGGACCGGGGCACGAACCCGTGTCCCCTGCATCGGCAGGCGGACTCTCAACCACTGCGCCACCAGGGAAGCCCAATAAGGTACTATTATTATTTCTATTTTATACAGGAAGAAACAGAGGCTTAGAGAAACTAAATAACTTGCCTAAGATCACACCACTAATAAGTGTTTGAGCTTGGATTAACAAAATGTATTTGTGTCCAGAACCTGAACACTTAACCACTGGAGTCCATAGCCTTTTTTCTTTTTATCCTTTTTTAATTAATTAATTAATTAATTAATTGGCTGTGTTGGGTCTTCGTTGCAGCACGTGGGCTTTTCTCTAGTTGCGGCGAGCGGGGGCTACTCTTCGTTGCAGTGCGCGGGCTTCTCATTGCAGTGGCTTCTCTTGTGGAGCATGGGCTCTAAGCATGCGGGCTTCAGTAGTTATGGCAGATGGGCTCAGTAGTTGTGGTTCGCGGGCTCTAGAGCACAGGCTCAGTAGTTGTGGCACACGGGCTTAGTTGCTCCATGGCATGTGGGATCTTCCTGGACTAGGGCTCGAACCCATGTCCCCTGAATTGGCAGGCGCATTCTTAACCACTGCGCCACCAGGGAAGCCCCCTTTTTTCTTTTTATTTGCTAAACTGTTTGATTGTATTTAAGTTTGCATAAAGTATTATTCTCAAAAGTAATAAAAGAATTTTATCTGAAAATAGGGCAAACCTGAAAAAAACTTGCAACACAAGAATTACTCAGATCACAATTAAAAGTACTCTTCTAGGTAATTATGCCTTAGATTTGAGGACTTTTGTAGATTTCAGTGATCTTGCTCAGGTCTAAAATAGCATAGAAAATAGAAGACATTCCCCATGTTCAAATTTTTTCCCCAAATTCAATATTTAATATTAATTAAAATACTTGAATAATTTCTTCACATTCCTGATTAATTAAACGTTCAGATATTTCAAGAAGGATACCTTTTGGATTGATCGTGGTTTTAAATTCTGGTTGTAAACACTTTAAAAGTAATCTGTACTCCTCCAACCTTTCAATTTTTTGGAAATCCCAACTTTCAATGGCATCATAAAGTCCAGAATAACCTGAAAAGTAGGAAGAAAATGGGGCTTTTAGAATGCCAACTAAAAAATACTTCGAGATTAATATCTCAAAATCATGATATGAAAGAGAACTGAAAACATATCTGTAAATCACCTCCATTATTTATGATCTTTCAAAAAGAAAATTCAGTATTCATTTTAGGCACCCCACATTTCAGGTCCTCTAACAACGTTTACCATCTCTTAGGAGAAAGTACTAAGGATAAATTTGAAGTCTTACATTTGGTCTTAGTATGAAATCTTCCTTCCAAGGTACCCCATGGACTTCACCTCAGCCTCTGATTTGCCTTTCAAATGAGTCAAACCGTCATGCTATTAAGTATCTCCTCAGTGCAAATTAGTAAAAAAGGCAAAAAGAAATAGAAATTTTAATTCCCGCCCCTCAGGGGCTTACCTCCTACATTATTCCAAGAAAAGAATAGTAAGTATAATGGGAAATTTGAGGAGAAAAATTTATTTTCTACTGTAATAATCCAAGAATGCTTGGCCCTAAGATTCTTAGCAGAATAACCAGGCTTGTCTGACTATAAGGCCCACACTCTTTTCATTAGGCTATAAAGACTATAACCACAGGGCTTCCCTGGTGGCGCAATGGTTGAGAGTCTGCCTGCTGATGCAGGGGACACGGGTTTGTGCCCCGGTCCGGGAATATCCCACATGCCGCGGAGCGGCTGGGCCCGTGAGCCATGGCCGCTGAGCCTGCGCGTCCAGAGCCTGTGCTCCGCAACGGAAGAGGCCACAACAGTGAGAGGCCCACGGACCGCAAAAAAAATAATAATAAAATAAAAATAAAATTAATAATAATAATAGTACCTTATTAAAATGGTATTTTTATAGGAATTGAATGAGATAATATCTGTAAAGTGCTTACATATCCCTGGCACATAATAAGTGCTCAATAAATTTTAATTATTGTGATTAATAATAAAAGTCACGTAAGTCCCACTACCCAGAAAAAAGCATTTGTTAATATTTTGTCATATCCTTCCAAATATACCTATGCCAATATACCCATATTTTGAATGGGTGTCAGATAGGTTCATTGTCTTCCTAATATAGCTGATGATGATACATATAACATCTCAGAGGAGGTAAGAACACATGGCTTGACATGTTGATATCACATGTAGAGGACAAGGATGAAGGAAAGCGTATCTTAAATGGTTGAGTTGGATGGGGCAAGAACGGTCATGAAGGAGACCTAGTGAACCAAAGTACACAATGATTTTAAATCAGATAGTAGTTGAATTGATATTTCTTCAGTAAAAACTCAAAATGAAAACTTTTGAACTTGATCAATCAACTGCATTTGTCTTGCTTAGATTTGTTCCAACAAGGGGCTGATGGCAGGTGCAGAGAAAATGGTTGAATGCCTTCTCAGATCAGACAAGGAGAACTGGCCAAAAACTTTGAAACCTGCATTGGAGAAAGAAGAGAGCAAGTTCAGTGAACTGTGGATGGTAGAGAAAGGTAGGGTATTTGGAAGGGTGGGAGGGTCTGAAAACATGCCCTTCCTCGTAGTTCTACTTAGGGCTTCCTTCAGTCCTGCGTGTTTTTCTCTCACTGTCAGAAGCATTTCCCCTGCAAATACTCATGGTTACATCTCTAGTGAGAGACCAGCATGAAATTGAGTTCTGGAAGGCAGGTGGTTTTTTAATCTACAGAATTAGTTAGGTTGTATATAACCCCTAACAAACCACTCTCATCCAGAATTAGCCCATCCTGCCCAAAGCATTTGGGTAAGGCAGAGTCTGAGCTCGCCGTCTGGGTTTAGATTATCAGAGAAATAGCTTGAAAATTCTAGAGTTAAAGGTTCAAACTCCAGGACTCACCCCCTTTTCAGAGTAGAATCATGATGGACATTGCCTGGTTCTCTTGCCTGGAAGCCATCTGGAACTGAACTAGAACAGGATTGGAAAAAAGAATCTGTTGTGATTAAGTATCTGAGCCATCATTTGGCTTCCTGAAGCTAATAACATCTTCTCGGAGCATTATTTTAAAGGCTGAGTTTCATAAACCATCTGAGCATCTGCTCTTAGCCTTTTTGTAGGCTTCTTTAAGATCACAAATTGTTCCAGAAATTATCTGTCTAAATATACATCTGATTTCTTGGATCGGGTCAGGAATGGAAGACAAGAGTGTCTGCTAAATCGTGCTTCTCTTTGGTTTGATTGTAAATCACGGGGGAGCTTGCTAAAATGCAGATTCTGTTTCATTCGGGGCTCAAGAGTCTGCATTTCTAACAAGCGCCTAAAGAAGTTGCTGGTCCATGTTTCACACTTTGAATAATAAAGTTCTAAATGACACTGGAGTTCAAACTCCAAATTGAGATTTCAATTTGAAATCACAAAGATTCCTTTGGTTGTTTTAAAAGGTGGAAGGAGTAGTTGTGAGAAATCTTAATGGAAGTTTAAAATTTTAGTATTATGATCTCTTTGTAGGGCTTTCACCATCAAGATCGTAATCAAATAATGTAAAGATTCTAAGATGTGTTTTGGTCTCATAAAGGTGCAAAAGATGTCAAAATGAAAGATCTTGAGGATGATGAAATGAAAACTTTGGATGTACAGGTTTTCTACCGGGAAGAACCAGAAAACCAGAATCTTAGTCAGAATTCATGCCCTTCTTCAGGTACTCAGCATCGTTTGTTCTTATCCATAATGATGCTCTTTAGGTATTTTGTGTGGGGTCATGTTTTGCAGTGCCAAAAGTCATAGCCTAATGAAAAGTTATTTAAGGAAAAGTCAGAAAGAAAAGAGAATTTATATTAAAATGGATACTTTCTCTGTAATTAGAAATGTCATTCTCTCCCTTCCATAGCTATTGCTAGCTTCTCCCTTTTTTTCCTTCTTTTTTGTCTTCTTTTATCACTAAGTATTTGCATGTATACATTGAAAATGCAAATAGAGTCCTCCCAGAAACTCAATGTCTATGAAATCCAAAATCAGCCCTGCTTTCTAAAGAAATACTTCTACTTTTTGTGAGTCACCTGCTCAGTTTCCTCTCAAGATCTCAGGGCTGCAGTGTATGTTGATGAAATGTGTGCCCTGCACAGACCTGTGGAGCTGAGAGGTTGAGTGGGGCTGAGATCCAGCCTGTCTTGTTTGGCAAACAATACACTGAGGGGCTGTGTCCTCCAAAAGGGGCTCCTTTCTCTAATTCTCACATAAGTTAGCTATGGCCCTATAAGGCCCACTTTATGTTTCTTGAAGCGTATTTTCATGAGGAGACCAGAAAGTTGCATAATAAGCCATAGTAAAGAGTTACTTATAGGGCTTCCCTGGTGGCGCAGTGGTTGAGAGTCCGCCTGCCAATGCAGGGGACGCGAGTTCGTGCCCCGGTCCGGGAAGATCCCACATGCCGCGGAGCGGCTGGGCCCGTGAGCCATGGCCGCTGAGCCTGCGCGTCCGGAGTCTGTGCTCCGCAACGGGAGAGGCCACGGCAGTGAGAGGCCCGCGTACTGCAAAAAAAAAAAAAACAAAAAAGAGTTATTTATAAAAGGGCATCAGGGAAACAATTAGGATCGATAATGAATAGTGTTAGAAGAAAGATGTGACTTGGGGATAACAACATGAGGTGAAAATTTATAGATTACTTCTGCAACCGAATGATACACATTTTTTGTTATTCCAGAATAAAATCAATGAATGTAAATTGCTTTCATTTTTTCTGACATGTAAAGGTCCTTAGTGAACTCACTTAACCTTTTAGAAATTCCCATTTTCTTTAAAATGTGTAGGTTGGACTCAACAGATGATTTCCAAGGTCTTTTCTAGCTCTTAATATTCTGTATGCTTATCTGTTAGTGAGAAAAGCCTCTGATTATTTTTTAAAACTTCTGATTCTATGAAGAGAGAATACCATGTGAGAGCCTGCAGAATTACAAAGCATGGTTGTTTGTCAATAAGAGATTACTTTGGGAGTTCATTATTCACAGTTAGGTGTTTTTCAAAGATCTAGGAGGGGTTTGTGGTTGTTTTGTCTCATACAGCATTTCCTTTAACTGGTGGCCATCTATCTTGCCCTGAATTAGGCCATTCTTGCTTTAATTTCTCCTTATTAGGCTTCCATGATTGTTTCAGAAAGAAATCTTTGTGGGTTTGTTTTTTTTTTTTCCTTTTTGCCATTGGTACTTTGTCATTGGGGAGAATTCTGTACTTCAAGTCAGTGCAGAAGCTGGAATGGTTAATTAGAGACAAGGATTCTAAACTTTCTTGAATGAGGCCTTTCTTTCTAGAGACAGAATTCTTGTCTGTTGGACAATACCTGTTGCCTTGATTCCTCAGAGCAGTCACTGTCTGGTAACTTAGTTTCTTTTGTTTTACAGAAGTGCCTCATACTTACAGCCCATTGAAGCCAAGAAATTACCAACTAGAGCTTGCTTTACCTGCTCAGAAAGGAAAAAACACAATAATGTGTGCTCCTACTGGTAAGCCAATTGCCATTACTGATATAGTTTGTTTCTCTTTTGCTTCCTTTTTTCCCCTTTATTGAACACTGGGACACAATGGGCAAGTTTCAGTTTTTTGATTGTTCCATTTGTCTTTTGAGACAACCATTCTATTAATATAGTCTCAAGGTATTTAAGGAACATGAGGAAGGAAAGAAAAATGCCCTCATTTATTTTTTAAAATTTATTTATTTATTTTTGGCTGTGTTGAGTCTTTGTTACTGTGCGAGCTTTCTCTAGTTGAGGTGAGCGGGGGCTACTCTTCATTGCGGTGTGCAGGCTTCTCATTGTTGTGGCTTCTCTTGTTGCAGAGCACGGGCTCTAGGTGCGCGGGCTTCAGTAGTTGTGGCTTACGGGCCCTAGAGCACAGGCTCAGTGGTTGTGACGCACGGGCTTAGTTGTTCCGTGGCTTGTGGGATCTTCCCAGACCAGAGCTGGAACCCATGTCCCCCTCATTGGCAGGCGGATTCTCAACCACTGCACCACCAGGGAATCCCCCGAAAAATGCCCCTTTTTAGCTTCCTGCAGGCCCTGACTGTCTGAATGCATGTTAACTAGGACGCAGCTTGGTTTTTCAGTCATAGTGTAAATCCTGCAGTTGTTAACCTGCCCACTTCACCAATTTACTGTCAGCTCAGTGGGTTTAGGGGAGCCTAAAATAATGAGCTTTCTACAGAAGTATTTTAGTATACTATTAGTTACATGTTGTCTTTCTCTTTATATGTTAAAAGGTTGTGGAAAAACTTTTGTTTCACTTCTTATATGTGAACATCATCTTAAAAAATTTCCACAAGGACAAAAGGGGAAAGCTGTCTTTTTTGCTATGCAACTCTCAGTGTATGGGCAGCAGAAATCTGTGTTCTCAAAGTATTTTGGAAGACTTGGGTAGGTATAAGTTGGTCCAACTTCTTTTTCTCTAACTTCATGTAACTGATGTGTTTTCTGCTTTGTGTTGCTTTTGGAAAACCATGATTCAAAAAATTTATAGTAGATTAAGCTTTTATATAATCTAGATGTAGTTCCTTCATGGATTCAAGTCTTTTTTGTTAGATAGACCTGAAATCCTAAATTCCTTTGATTAGCTCTTGTCGAATGAGTAAATGACTTAAGATAACTTTTATATTTAAATGGCACAGTTAACTTTTTAATGATTTTATAATTTATTTAATATTACTCTTTTCCTTACTATTTTCTTTCTCAGTGGCTTACAAGAGTTACAGTCAGCCCTCTGTATCTGCAGGTACCACATGGAATATATTCTACTAGCAATTCTTCCTAGCTTACATTTATTGATCACATACTATGTGTCAGGCTTCGTGCTGGCACTTAACTTTTCTCCAGATCTGTTCCTTTTGAACTTAGGGAGAATTTAATCCCTCGATATTCTGACCTGGTATTTCATATCTTTGTGGTTCGTCATTCACATCATGGTTGGTAATAGGAAATTTCTGTCATTTTCCAGGTACAAAGTTGTAGGCATTTCTGGAGTAACATGTGACAATGTCTCAGTGGAACAGACTGTTGAGAACAATGGCATCATCATTTTAACTCCACAGATTCTTGTGAACAACCTTAAAAATGGGACTATTCCATCACTCTCTGTCTTTGATGATATTTGATGAATGCCACAACACTAGTAAACATCATCCTTATAATATGATCATGTTTAATTGTCTAGATCAGAAGTTTGGAGGGTCTTCAGACTCACTGCCCCAGGTATCTCTAAAGTCAGATGGATTTCTCAGAAGAGTTCTAACCTTCCTAAATCCTGTTTATTTACCCTTGTGGCCATACTGAGGATGTCCTTCTGAGATCCTGAGTGCACATTGTACAACTCATTCGTTAATTTTGATTGATTCATTCATTTATTCACTTAACAAATATGTATTAGGTGCCTCCATGTGTCACGCACTGTGCTAGGCACTAGGGTATAAATATAAAAAGACATAGTACTTGCCCACAAACAGCTTAAGTTTTGTGGGGAGCAAAATATGTGAGAATTATGTTATAATTTATGGTGGTGGCACATGGTGGAGTGGTACAGAACAGAAATGACAGAGATCCTAAATGTGCTGTGAAAGTAAGGCAAGACCTAACAGAAGTTAGGATAGGCAAAAACTAACAAGAGTTTACAAGATGGTTTTCAGTAAAGGCTACTGTATGTCCAGAGGCAGAGAGTTATGAAAGAGCACGGGGTGCTCAAGAAGCTTCAAGTTCTTTTTTTTTTCTTTGGCCACACTGCATGGCTTGCAGGATCTTAGTTCCCTGACTGGGGATTGAACCTGGGCCACGGCAGTGAAAGTGCTGAGTCCTAACCACTGGACTGCCAGGGAATTCCCAAGAATATTGAGGTTCTTGATATTTCCTGAGTGCAGAGCGTGAAGTAGTGAATAGCAGCTGGTGAGGCAGGATGGGAGAGAGGGAATGACTGACAGAACAGGATTCCAGGAGAGACCAGAGGGTATGGGATAGGTAGGCAAGTAGATGCATTAGTACGGGAGAGCAGATGAAACACCATTTTTGGTGTCATCAGAGAGGAGTGGCTGAGGAGAGTCAAGACAGAGAGTAGACGGAGGCAGGAAGGGTAGGGAATCCCTGGCATATAACCTCTCTTTTCTCTCGAATGTAGGAGAGAGAGATCGTTCACTGAGGATAATCAAGATGGGAATGGAGGAGGGAGCTCAGGGTGTATGGAGAGGATTTGAAATGGTCGAGACAGAACTGAGAGGAACACAGAAGAATCGCCTGGTCATACTGGGGCCAAATGAGGTTGGAAACCATGACTATGGTTTACTGATCTCACATTTGAGTTATGTTCTCTAACCTTAATAATTACCCGTTTAGGAAGCACAGTTTAAAAGAAATTCAGTATGGTGCCCATAGACAAAATTCAGTAGAAATCACATTTCTTACAGATTTTTCTTCTAGAATAAAATTGGTAGTTAACTAGATTCCTTGCTTGATTGAATGATTCAGTCATTCAATATTTGAGTGGCTATGAGAGGAAGGAATAAATACTTATTAGGAGACCAATTAAACTAAATTCTTTACAAATGTTATCTTACTGAATTCACACAGCTACCGTTTTTTAAAAATTGAAGTATAGTTGATTTACAATGTTGTGTTAATTTCTGCTGCACAGCAAAGTGATTCAGTTATACATAGATATACATCCTTTTTAATAATCTTTTCCATTATGGTTTATCACAGGATATGGAATATAGTTCCCTGTGCTATATAGTAGGACCTTGTTGTTTATCCATTCTATATATAATAGTTTGCATCTGCTAATCCCAAACTCCCAATCCATCCCTTTCCCACCCCCCTCCCCCTTGGCAACCACAAGTCGATTCTCTATGTCACACAGCTACCTTTTTTTTTTTTTAAGTTTTTTATTTTTTGGCTGCACCACACAGCATGTGGAATCTTAGTTCCCCGACCAGGGATCGAACCCATGCCCCCTGCACTGGAAGCATGGAGTTGTAACCACTAGACCGCCAGGGAAGTCCCACAGCTACCATTTTAAATGGCTGTTGTTTCCCAACTTTAGAGACAGCTGAAGATACTTGTCCAAGGACACACAGACAGTGTGACATCGCTGAGATTGGAATGCAAGCGTGTCTGATTTTAGTCCTTTTCCTTTTCAGTATGTTGTTCTACACATCATGGGGGAAACAAGGGTAAAGAAAAGTCCTGCCTTGAAAGGGTTTCTTCTCTTGGCTTCTATGCTGATTTGTGTTTAGCTGCTGAGTAACTATTCAGTGCTGAGTAACTATTCCTGCATTTATTCAGTGCTTTGCCTAATGGGGACCTTTCCATTTTTGATGTCATGGAGAATGTCAGAAAAAAAAAAATAACGTTCTTGCTCTTTATCTGAAGTTAGTTTAAAAAACAGAACAAAACCTACTTTAGCAGGAAAGAGTTACATGAAGGGTTGTGGAAACATCATGCTATTTCCCAGACATCTAACGGTTTGGAGTGCTCCTCACAGGTCATTGGGCTGACTGCCTCGGTTGGCACTGGGGATGCCAGAAATACAGCTGAAGCCACAGAATATATCTGCAAATTGTGTGCTTCTCTCGCCACATCAGTGGTAGCAACAAAGACAACTTGGAGGAACTGGAGGAAATTGTTTATAAGCCCAAGAAGTGTAAGTGGGATCCAGTAACAAGCCCTTTGGGACTTTGTTACTCTCTGCTATTCTTAGTGCAGGGCCATTTAGATGAACCCTGAATTTTTACCCTTCCTCTGTTTAGTGGAAAATACTTAACCCCAGACTTGGGAAGTAATCACATTTCCAGCTTCTTTCCCCAACGAAGTTCAGGAGTGGCCTGTAGACAGCAAACATTCTTACTCTTCATTTCTGCAAAACTCTTATAAACGTACTGGCAGTGAGAGATGGGTGCTTAGAAAATCATGTAGATGGCTCAGTCCTTCCCTGCTTTCCGTGCCTGAGGCAGACACTGAGTTCCCATTCATCATTTGAATATGTATCTGGTAATTTTGGTTGAAGTGAAATTATCTCAACTATATTTTCCCTCAAAAGATCAGAATATGATTTTATTAATAAAATCAACTAACAAATGTTTCTTGAATATGAATGCTATATTAACCCAGCAAGGGAGATGGGTACAGAAGATGCATATGAGTTCATCCCCTTGCTCTCTGAATAGCATATGACTAAATGAGTAAAAGGCAGAACATACATACCTGAAATAGTCAAGGAGCTGCTTGTAAGGAGTGTAGAGAAGGTACCCGGTCTACACCTTTTAATATCACGTACAAATTTCTTTATAGTCCAGTCCCCCTGCCCCCTGAGTTTCATCTCCTCTCACGACCCATAAGCCCAACCAAGTCGCATTCCTTGGGCTCCTCAAACGGGTCATGTGTTGTGTTCTGTCTCTAAGCTTTGTCCATTTGCACATGACTGTGCTCACTCCTTCTTGCCTCTTTATCCCATGACACTGCCTCCCCGGGAAGAATGGGAGAGTCTTTCCCATGCTCCATGACACCTTGCACATACTGTGTCACAGCACTCTGTGTGGTCATTTGGCTGTGTATCTTTCTCTCCCCTAAGAAGACAGACCTCTCTGGAGCACAGAGCCTGTTCTTTCAGCTATCACCAGAACACGGCATGTGGTAGATGATTAATAAGTTTCTGTGGATACAATGCAAAAATGAATGTTAGGAACATTGTGAACACTCCTGGGGGTTGGGTGGGAAGGGAGAAGATCAAAGAACAGAGACAGTGTTTAAAATGTGGCATTTTCAGGAACAAGATGGCTATCAGACTTGTCAGAGCAGGGCCGATGTGTTGAGTAACAGGAAAGCCTGAGTAAGAAGTTGAATTAGACCCAGACAGTGAAGGAGATGTTAGAATCAGTGCATTAAACACTAGGGAGCCGCTGCAAGGTTACTGAGTATTTGTTTTATCATTCAGATGACTTGCCCGTGAGCCTGGGGCCTAGGGTTTTACAGAGGAAGTAACAAAGGCAGAGAAAGGTTTGGAGAGGCATGCTTTGAACTATGGAGTGTGCTTCCTGAAAAATACTCATTTTCCTTTGATGGCTCTAGTTTTCAGGAAAGTGGAATCACGGACCACCAACAGATTTAAATGCAACATATCTCAGTTGATGATAGAGACAGAGTTTGGTAAAGAGTATCTTTGAAGAACTTGGTACCATAACTCTCGGTGAGAATAACCTCATTTTGTACTCTCTCCATATGGGAACAGCCATCTATTGTTCACTGGTGTCTTGCACTCTCCTTAGTTCAGACAATGTGAAGACCATATCTAGAGGTTGACTTTCTTGATTATAGGTTATTAAGGAAACTTCTTAGTCCTCCTTTATTTTCTCTTGCTTTTTTTTTCTCTTTTTAAATCCAAAGTAAATCCATCTGGACATGCACACCTGAAAAATACTGTATTTAAATCAATTCATTGCTTTCGTGGCCTTCCAAATTAGCTTTCCATCCCGACCTCCCTATTTATATGAATGAAACCACCATTCCCATGAAGGCTCAGATTCAAACCTAGGGGTGATCTTTGATTCTTTCTTCTTTTGAGACTCTCATGAAGTCACCAAGTTCTGTTCTCCTTTTTAAAATTCATTAATTAGTTAATTAATTAATTCACCAGGTGTTGTGCCAGGTACTATGCTAGGTAATGGAAACACCAAGATTAAAGACAATCTTGCCCTCAAGGAACTCACAGACAAACAATGAGAATCAGATGCAAATAGTTGCCATGCCGTCGGGCAGAGTTACACACTGGGCATCATGGGAGCATATGGGAGCTTAGGCATGGACTGGGCTGCAGGGAAGACTTCCCGGGGGAGGTGATGCCTGAGACAGATCTTGAAGTCAGCCAAGTTAAGACGGAGAGGTAATCAAGTGAGGTCGAAAAGGCATCAGAGTGACTTCCCTGATGGCGCAGTGGTTAAGAATCCGCCTGCCAATGCAGGGGACACGGGTTTGAGCCCTGGTCGGGGAAGATCCCACATGCTGCAGAGTAGCTAAGCCCGTGCGCCACAACTACGGAGCCCACGAGCCACAACTACTGAAGCCCATGTACCTAGAGCCCTTGCTCTGCAACAAGAGAAGCTACCACAATGAGAAACCCATGCACCCGCAACGAAGAGTAGCCCCTGCTCACCACAACTAGAGAAAGCCCTCATGCAGCAACGAGGACCCAACACAGCCGAAAATAAATAACTAAAATAAATAAATTTATAACAAAAAGAAAAGAAAAGAAATGGCATCAGACGCAGAAGGAAGGAGAGAGTGCAGTAAATTTTTAGGACCTGCAAGATTTCGTGATAATTCTAACAAGTGAGTAGTAGAAAGGAGTGAGGCTAATGGGAGAGGCAAGGGCCAGTGAAGGGCCCAGTAGGCCAAGCTGAGTTTGAATTTTAGCCTAAAAGCAATGGGAAGCAGCGGGTGATTTTAAACTGATTAGTCCTGAGATGAGGACACCAGTGAATGAAGAGAGCCAAACAGAGGCGGTGGAGATGGGGTGGTGAAGGGAGGAGGCTTGTGCAGACAGGAAGTGTTCAGCTTTAAGGGCTAGCTGGCTTTCGGTGGGAATGAGAAGGCAGGGGGCCAGGGTGGCGTGGCACCTGTGTGTGCGCCAGCAGGTGGTACTGGTTCTAGCGCTAGGAGCAGCTTCGGCAGACACGGGTGAGTTCAGAGTGGAGATGTTGAATTCTTGATGTCTGCAAGGTAACTCCTGGTGTCTCGCCTTCTCTCACACTTAATTTGCTTTTCTCTTTCCTTTTCTTTCACAGCTTGATTTCAGACTTATTCTAACACCTCATTTGTCCACCTCTGTTTCCCATTGAACCCCCATTACCTGGCTCGTCTGCCTGAAATTACCAGTTTTATCTCGTCAGTGTCCTGCTGGCATCCTTGTTCTTCCAGGCCGAGCTCTAACCTGCCCATTTGCGCCCTGCTCGTGCAATCTGGTTCTGCTTCTCTTGCCAGGTTTCCCCTGTATGCTAGCTCTGTGACTTAGCATAATGATTTTGCTTCTCTGAGCTTCCATTTCCTAATCTGTAAAATGTAATATCTACCTCATGGGGTTGTGAACTGAAGTGAAATTTTAAATGTAAGACATGTTGGTTCTTGGTACATAGTAGGTATTCAGTAAACAAGCGTATATGTACTCAGACACACTACTGAGAGGAATATCTGTGTACAGAGAGTAAGGAAGAAAATTAGAAGGCAAGGCATGCTTAGAACCTTAAATGACTGGCCAGATGGCACAATGAAAAACTTTTTTTTTTTTTTCAGAAAACTTATCTCAAATTCAAAATAGGAATTTTGGAACACAGAGATATGAACAGTGGATTATCGCAGTTCAGAAAGCGTGCATGGTGTTTCAGATGCCAAAGATGAAGAGAGCAGGATTTGTAAAGCACTGTTTTTCTACACATCGCATTTGTGGGTATGTGGCTTCTTTGGAAAAGCATATTTCAGTCGTGTCACCTACTGGGAGCTGCACTGTGGCAGCTGAGAGAGCATCACTGAGGAACTTGCCAGGTGGTTCTTATGAAGCAAACTCCAAAAGTTATCCCATTCAGCGTCTTCTTTGCTCTCTGAAACCTATCACTAGAGGCAACGGGACAGAAACAAAGGCCGAGGTTGTATGTTGTGCCTCAGCATTCCCATAATTGGCATAATTGGAAAACACTGGGTGGTGATGCACATTATTGTAGATACGTGACCAGTGACAGCCATCTTTAAAGTTCAGTAGGTGGGTTGTGTTGCCATATCCTGAAGCACATGTCTTTCTGCTTTTGGTCAAGCCACATGCTGAGAAATCCAGAGTCTCTGGTTGTTTGCTGGCTAATCAAGAAGGTAAGCAACAACAACCATCATCACCTCTGCTTGTCGTGCCATTGAAAATATTTTAAAATGCACTCAGTCAGTATGAATTTGTAGAATTTTAATGAATTTAATTGACTATCTGGTGTAAGTGGTCAGCACCATCATTCTGAACAGGTGCCATTACAATTCAGTGATGGCTTTGGGTGTATAAAAAGGTTAAGTTGAATGTCTGAATTACATTTTTGTGTGATTTAATCTTTGACATGCACTTTTCTTGGAATTTTCTTTCTCTTCTAAGTTAGAATTCTAGAATCCAAAGTGATCCTAATTAATTAATGAGTCTAGCTAATTGAGGGTTTTTTTTTTATAGTGTGGTTCTAAGGTTTTATTATAGTACTGTTAGAGACCATTCATCTTAAAAAAAACTAAGTTGGAATAGATTTGAGACAAGTTTATTATTAAAATTAATTCTGTGTTAATTACAGCAAATTGAACTTGAGTACAGCGAATGCACTAGGCATTAGAAACATACTGAAACTGTTTTCACTTTCAACAGAGATACAATGATGCCCTCATTATCAATGAGCATGCTCGAATGAAAGATGCTCTGGATTACTTAAAAGACTTCTTCAGAAATGTCCAAGCAGAAGGATTTGATGAGATTGAGCAAGCGCTCACTCAGAGATTTGAAGATGGGTGGCATTTCCAGGAGAGGAAGGCCAGTGGAGCCTGGAGACTCCAAGGGCAGCCTACACATATTGTGTCACACTTAGTGACACGTGGTTACGCTCAGGGACTTGTCCCCGGCTTAAGAAGGTACTATACATGTCAGGACTATGATGCTTCAGGGAAATCTGGCGCTTATGAAAAGAATCTGCTGCTTATACTATTTCTTGTTTTGAAGAAGGAAAAAATAATAGGATTTGCAAAGGATACATCCCATCAAAATAGTCAATTGATAGTAGCATTTTTTGGTTTAACTTTTAGTAATTTTATAAAGGTTTAAAATTTTTTTGAAAAGTGTTTTAATGATATTAAGACTATAATTATATATATGTCTTTATAAAGAAGAAAACCAACACGGCTCATAATCCCACTGCCTTCATATTAAGAAAAATATAGGAAAATATTAACTGAAAAATCTCTCTTCTTCCTCTCTCAAATGCTTTTCCCAAAGGTAATTACTGTTAATTTTTTTTGCCTACCGGAGTATTAACTATACATATGTCTGCTGCTAAACACTGAACAACCAGATTTCTGGGGGAAAAAATGTATGCATTTATCAGTATATTTAATGTATGCATTAAATTGATGGTTATTCCTCATAAAATTCTGGTCAGAGATTGGGAGATAAACTGTTTGAACTATAGCTAAAGGTCACAGTGCTAGAATTTATAAACCTTTTGTAAAATGTTCCCCTTTTGCAGAGAAGCTGCAGGAACTAGAATGTATTTCCATGGATCCCAGCAATGAGAACCCTAAACTCAACGATCTCTGCTTCATCTTGCAAGAAGAGTACCACTTAAGCCCAGAGACCAGAATCATCCTCTTTGTGAAAACCAGAGCACTCATGGATGTAAGCTTCTTCCGCTTTGTGGGTAACAAATTGGCCCAGTACCATTTTATTCAAAAGATTGTCCTTTCCTCATTGCTTTGCAATCAAGCATCCATATATGTGTGGGTCTGTTTCTGGGCTCTTTATTCTATTCTGATTTTCTGTTTGTTTATCCTTACACTAATACCTCACTGTCTCAATCACTCTGATTTATAGTAAGTTTTAATACCCATAGAGAAAGCACTTCATACTTTTTAATTATTTTCATCAATTTAAAAAATTTTAGCTATTGTGTGGGTACCTACTGGTACCTCACTAGGGTTTTAATTTGCATTTCACTAATGACTAATACGGTTGTGCATTTCTTCATACACTTATTAGCCATTCATATATCTCCTTTGGTGAAGTATCTGTTCACATCTTTTGCCCATTTAAAAATGGGGTTTGATTGGGTTAATTATCATATTATTGTTGAGTTTTTGAGAGTTCTTTTTTCTGACAAAAATGTCCTCTGTCAGAAATGTGATTTGCAAATATTTTCTTCTGATCTTTTCATTCTCTTAACAGTATCTCTTACAGATTGAAAGCTTTAACTTTTGACAGAGTCCAGTTTATCATTTTTTTTCTTTTTGTGGATTGTGCTTTTGCTATTGTGTCTAAGAAACCTTTGCTTACCCAAGAGCACAAAGATTTTTTTCTATGTTGTCTTCTAGAAGTTTTATAGATTTACATTTTATATTTAAGTCTACAGTCCATTTTGAGGTATGGGTTGAGATTTTTTTTTTCTTTTAGCATGTGGGCATCCAATTGTTTCAGCATATATGGTGAAAAGACTATCCTTTCTCCATTGAATTGCCTTCATAACTTAAAAAAAATCAGTCGACTGTATTTATGTGGGTCTATTTCTAGATTCTCTATTCTGTTTCATTCATTTATACATCTATCCTTGCACCCATCCTACACTGTCTTGATTACTGTAACTTTATAGTAAGTCTTTAAATCAGGTAGTATGAGTCTTCCAACTTTTTAATTCTTTTCAAAATTGTTTTAGGTATCTTTCTTTACCTTTCCATTTTTATTTTAGAATCAGCTCATCCACATCTACAAGAAAGTCTGCTGGAATTTCATTTGGGATTACATTGAATCTATAGATAAAATTGGGGAGAAATGACACTGTAACAATATTGAGTCTTCCAGTCCATGACCATAGTATATCTCTTCATTTATAGAGGGCTTCTGTATTAGTTATCTAGTGCTGATAACAGATTACCCCAAAACTTAGTAGCTGGAAACAACAGACATCTGTCATCTTTTAATATGTATGGGTCAGGAATCTGGAAACAACTGGGTATTTCTGTCTCAGGGTGTCTCATGAGGCTGCAGTCAGGGTGCTGGCCATGGCTGCAGTTATCTCAAGGCTTGACTCAGAGGACCAGCTTCCAACCTTACTGTGTGGCTTTTGGCAGAAGATGTGCTTCGCTCACTCACGGGCACCTCTCCACAGGCTGGCCTCGCAACATGGCCTCTGGCTTCCTCTAGAGTGAGTGATCAAGAGAGGTTGAGGTCAATATGGAGGTCACAGTCATTTTATAGCTTCAACTTGGAAGTGATTCCCCTCAGGTCTGCCATATTTTGTTCATTAGAAGCAAGTCGATAAGACAACCTGCTATATTTAAAATAGATAACCAACAAGGACCCTGTATAGCATAGGGAACTCTGCTCAATATTCTGTAATAACCTAAATGGGAAAAGAATTTGAAAAAGAATAGATACGTGTATATGTATAACTGAATCACTTTGCTGTATACCTGAAAGTGACAACATTGTTAATCAACGATACTCCAATATAAAATAAAAATTAAAAAAAAGAAGCAAGTCAGTAAGTTCAGTTCACACTTGAGGGGAGGGGGTTAAACAGGATCTGAATACCAGCAGGTGGAAATCCCTCAGGGCTACCTTCGAGGCCACCTGCCACATATTCTTTGGTTTCTTTTATCAGTGTTTTGTCGTTTTCAGCATACAGATTCTGCACATATTTTGTTAGACTTATACCTAAGTATTAATGCTATTATAAACCGTACTTCTAATTGTTTGTTGCTGGTATATAGAAA
Organism: Tursiops truncatus; assembly: GCF_011762595.2. NCBI lineage: Eukaryota > Metazoa > Chordata > Mammalia > Artiodactyla > Delphinidae > Tursiops > Tursiops truncatus. Next base: position 36,215,719 of record NC_047039.1, read on the forward strand.
TACAACTGCTGTCTGTATATGGATCTTGTGTCCCGAGATCTTGCTAAATTCACTTATTAGTTCCACATACCCACTATTCTGAACCTTGCCTTTTTCACTTAAAAAATATCTAAGAGATTAAACCATATCAGATTACAAAGATCTATACCATTATAGTTAATTATTGCATAGACTTCAATTACAAGAAGCTTTTTTCCCTCAGGTTTATTAGTCTGAAAACTACTTAAGTATACTTGTCTGTATACTTTTTTTTTAATTGAAGTATAGTTAATTTACAATGTTGAATTTATTTCTGCTGTACAACAGAGTGATTCAGTTATACATATACATGCATTCTTTTTTATATTCTTTTCCATTACGGTTTACTTTAAGTTTTTTGCGTATATTCAATATTGAATTAATACAGATAGTATACAAATAGTATCCAACTGATAATTGCTTTGTATTTTCAGGCTTTAAAGAAACGGCTTGAAGAAAATCCTAAGCTCAGCTTTCTCAAACCTGGCATATTGACTGGACGTGGCAGAACAAATCAGAAAATAGGTATTTATATATAGTGGATTAGATTTAGTATACTATATATATATATAAGAACATATATAATATATTTGAATTCTTTCTTATTGCTTATATCAGTCGGGGTTCAACCAGAGAAGCAAAACCAGTAGGAGATTATACATACATACATATATACGTACATATATATATATATAGAAACATACATGTGTTGTACACAGACGCACACACAGGGATTTATTACAAGGAATTGACATAGACACTTGGACTGGCAAAGCAAGTCTGAAGTCCATAGGGCAGGTGCAGGACCAGGTGGAACCCCACAGGCATGAGCTATTTGGAGTCTCTGAGCTCAGGGGTCACCTAAGCTCTCTTTTAAAGGGCTGACTTGATTAGGTCAGGCCCACCTAGGATGAAGTCCCTTTTGAGTAACAATGTCAACTGATTTAAGAACTTAAATTACATCTGCAAATCCCCTTCACAGAAGCACTTAGGTGAATATCTGGGGACTGCAGTTCAGCCTAACTAAGTGGACACATCAGAAAGCCATCACAGTGCTCAAATGCCAGAAATTTGTAGACTTTGCCTCCTTCCATAAGTCCTATAGACAAAACCACAGTTTTTCTTTTAATATTGTTTGAGTATGTTACTCTCTTGCTCAAATTCTCAGCCAATAGATTAAGATTAACTGGAAACAGAAATGTTCTCTTTCTATTTTATTGTTATTCTTTAAACTATAGATACTTTATATAATATTATATATCTTGTAATTTTTAAAAAAGTCCTAGAGATAATCCTGAAATCTAGGTAGGGGGTTAAAGGATGAAAGGCTGGGCTTCCCTGGTGGCGAAGTGGTTGAGAGTCTGCCTGCCGATGCAGGGGACACGGGTTCGTGCCCTGGTCCGGGAAGATCCCATATGCCGCGGAGCGGCTGGGCCTGTGAGCCATGGCCGCTGAGCCTGCGCGTCCGGAGCCTGTGCTCCGCAACGGGAGAGGCCACAACAGTGAGAGGCCTGCGTACTGCAAAAAAAAAAAAAAAAAAAAGGATTAAAGGCTACCTCTGTTGTCACCCAGGAGGATTCTAGGTGGCCGGTCCTCATCCTGACATTCTCACAGCCATGCTCCCCATGCCTCAGTGACCGGCAATGACAGGTCCTTACTGTATCTCTTATTTAGTGTTATTTATAATAAGCAGTCCCCTTGCTGCCAGTCCTCGGTTGTCACCCTTGCACTTTCCCCTTATGCAAAATTTAAACTTCATGAATCTAAAAAGTAAAGTCAGATTTTGAAAAGTTGGCTTACCAAATGAAGTCCAACACCACATTACTGTGGTTGGAATTCAGAGTTCTCTGCCATATGACTCCAGCGTGAGTCTAATTTGATTTTCAAACTTTGTTATTCCTCCACACATAAGCACCCGGAAACTATTTTCATACTTGTTTGTTCGTCCGTCCCTCCATTCATCCGTCCGTCCGTCCATCCATCCACCCGCATTCGTTTAGAACTTACTCTGTTCCAGTCACTGTGTATCTGCCAAGCAGCGTTCCCCTCCTCCTAAGACTAGACCACCAGGGAGGGGTATCCCTCCTCCAGGCCCCGCAGCACCCAGTTCCGCCCCCATTTCATTGCTCATCACACTGAATTGTAGTTTCCTATTTATATCCTTCTTCCACAAACTAGGAGCTCCTTGTAGATAAAAATGAACCTTTTCACCATTCTAGCCTTATCTGACAGACCATAACTGCTGAATGAATATTTGATGAACAAATGGATAAGTTCAGAAATTAGTGAAGTATGGTGTCTGTCTTGGGCATGTTCATTGTTCAGTAGAAATGATGGTGGAAAAAAATTGTTTTGGCCTCAACAAAATATATCTCAAGATTTTGGCTTTCTATATACTAGGGAAAAAATGGAACTTTTATAAATTCAGGACTTCCCTGGTGGAGCAGTGGTTAAGAATACGCCTGCCAGTGCAGGGGACACGGGTTCGAGCCCTGGTCCGGGAAGATCCTACGTGCCGCGGGGCAACTAAGCCTGTGAGCCACGACTACTGAAGCCCGCGTGCCTGGAGCCCATGCTTTGCAATAAGAGAAGCCCCCGCAATGAGAAGATGTACATCACAATGAAGAGTAGCCCCCGATCACCACAACTAGAGAAAGCCTGCAGGCAGCAATGAAGACCCAACACAGCCAAAAAAAAAAAAAAATATATATATATATATATATATATATATATATATATATAAATTCTATTAATTCTGAGGTGGAGACCACTGAAATTCTTTCCTTCTCAGTGTATCAGTGGCTGGGAACTGCATACTGCTGGATCCTAGACTTAAATTCAAAGCCCGATTCTGCTGCTAGCTAGCTGTCAGTTTACCATACCTCCAAAACGTCAAGATCTTCACCTATAACAAAGGGGAATCATAACGTTTGCCACATCAACCTAAAAGGGCCTTGTGAAATTCCAGTGAGTAAGTAGATGTGATACGGTCTTGTTAGCTGAAAACTGCTGTGCGTGTGCAAATGTGCTAAAATTAGCTGTTAATATTTTTGCAAAAAAATCAATATTTGTTTTGATATACCATGACCAAAGCCACATAGCTAGTAGTTGCCACAGCTGGGATTTTAGGTCAGGCAGACTTGTGGCAGAGTCCAAGTTGTTGGACCCCACCTTAAAAATCCTCTCAAAAACAAAGACAAGGATAGGCCCTATCGCTAAGGGTTGTTGTAAGATCATGAATGTAAAGCACTTATCACAGTACCTGGCATGTCGTAAGTATTCCATAATTAATAGCTATTTTTTCAAGGGTAAAGTTCCCTCTTGGTGAGTTATACCTGCCTTCTGACTCTGACACAGGAATGACCCTCCCAGTACAGAAGTGTGTATTGGATGCATTCAGGACTGATGGAGATAACAAGATTCTGATTGCCACCTCAGTTGCTGATGAAGGCATTGTCATTGCTCAGTGCAATCTGGTCCTCCTATATGAGTATGTGGGCAATGTTGCCAAAATGATCCAAACCAGAGGTAAGAAAAGCTTTCATACCATTGCTAAATGGCTGCCATTTTATCTGATTTGTGAATGTGTCTGTCATTCCAGTCTTTCTCCTTTACTGTGACCAATGGCACAGTGGACCCTGGTATCATTGGCCCTAAACGTGGCTTACTTGGTCAGGACTGGGTGGCTACAGTTTTGTCCACTAACATATACTCCATTTTGGTTCTTGTTCACAATGAATACTGATTACTGGACCGACATTGGCTGACATATTTATTGAAGGATAATTCCAACTTTGATTGACGCTTTGGCAGTCACATGTGGACCTTTTCTGGTTGTGCTTAGGTGCTGGGCTCCCTGTATTCCAGAAGAGACACTCCAAGGAGTTGTGTCCCACTTGAACTAGACAGTCTCCTAACTGGTCTCTCTTACTTTTTCTAATTTCCATAACAACGGCTGCCACATCTTTTTTCCAGAAAAATAGCTCTGAGCATGTCCCTTGCCTGTTTAGAAACTCCAGTGTTTCCCCAATTTTCTTGGTGTTAAAGCATTTTCAAAATCCAGCACCCACTTATCTTTCCAACCTTATTCCGCATTCTTCCATTTTATTCATTAGCCACTTCAGCCTACCTGACTTTATCATTTCTTCCTTTTTGAAGGAATTATACGAGTACTGCTTCTGCTGACCTTTGTTTTTCCTCTTCTCCTGCCTCCACATCACCTGTCCCTAATTCTCCCAGCTGGCAATAATCTCTAATTTGAATGCCCATGACCCTTTTATCCATCTTTCTTTTTAAAAAAAAAAAAAATTATTTATTTATTTAGCTGTGCCAGGTTTTAATTGTGGCATGCAGGATCTAGTTCCCTGACCAGGGATCGAACCCTGGCCGCCTGCATTGGGAGCACGGAGTCTTACCCACTGGACCACAAGGGAAGTCCCTATCCATCTTTCTTTTTTTTATAAATTTATTTATTTATTTTTTGGCTGTGTTGGGTCTTCGCTGCTGTGCATGGGCTTTCTCTAGTTGCGGTGAGCGGGGGCTACTCTTCCTTGTGGTGCGCGGGCTTCTCATTGTCGTGGCTTCTCTTGTTTCAGAGCACGGGCTCTAGGTGCGCAGGCTTCAGTAGTTGTGGCACGTGGGCTCAGTAATTGTGGCTTGCGGGCTCTCAGGCTCAGTAGTTGTGGCACATGGGCTTAGTTGCTCTGCGGCATGTGGGATCTTCCCGGGCCAGGGCTTGAACCCGTGTCCCTTGCATTAGCAGGCAGATTCTTAACCACTGTGCCACCAGGGAAGCCCTCCCTATCCATCTTTCTTAGAGCAGTTATCATTTTCCACCTATATTCCGGTGGTTGTGAACATATCTTATTTCCCCATTTCCCCATCTGTTTATTATTCATCTTTGGGGCCCTCACCATGTCATCCTGAGGGTTCATGCCAGATTGTCTTTAAGCAGTATTTCTAATAATGTGCCTGTCCAGTCACACTGTACCATGGAGACCCCGAGGAAGCCTGCCTAAGGTGGGCTCCTTGTTTATCCGAATGTTTAATATGCAGGTGCACACCTGAGTTAGACCTCACACCCTACCAGCTCAGCTTTTCTAGAAAGTGGGATTCAGTGAACCAAAGTTGAATTTTAGAAATACCCCTATTTCTCTCATATTCTCAGATTTATCAGAGTTTTAAGTCAAAGACACCAAATAAAATATTTATTTTCTAATAGGCAGAGGAAGAGCAAGAGGGAGCAAGTGTTTCCTTCTGACTAGTAATGCCGATGTAATCGAAAAAGAAAAAATAAACATATATGAAGAAAAAATGATGAATGACTCCATTTTAAGCCTGCAGACATGAGATGAAGCAGTATTTAAAGAAAAGGTAAGTCTTTGTATCTGTGTTACTCTTTCAGAATCTGACTGTAAGTCACAAACAGTCCCTGTTTGTGAGCATGGCTGGTACCTGTTATCATATTGCTCTGAGTGTTATTTTACTTCACTATTCCATTCCATTCCATTCCCTGCACTGTGCGGCTTGTGGGATCTTAGCTCCCTGACCAGGGATTGAACTGCGCCCTTGGCAGTGGAGTCCTAACCACTGGACTGCCAGGGAATTCCCTGAGTGTTATTTTATTTTACTTTAAAAATTTTTTTTAACATTTCTATTTATTTATTTATTTATTTAGGCTGCATTGGGTCTTCATTGCTGCGTGTGGGCTTTCCCTAGTTGCAAGCGTGCGGGCTTTCCCTAGTTGCAACGAGCGGGGACTACTCTTTGTTGCGATGTGCGGGCTTCTCATTGCAGTGGCTTCTCTTGTTGTGGAGCATGGGCTCTAGGCACAGGGGCTTCAGTAGTTGCAGCACACAGGCTTCAGTAGTTGTGGCACACGGGTTTCAGTAGTTGTGGCACATGGGCTCAGTAGTTGTGGCTCGTGGGCTCTAGAGTGCAGGCTCAGTAGTTGTGGTGCACGGGCTTAGTTGCTCCACGGCATGTGGGGGTCTTCCCAGACCAGGGCTCGAACCCACGTCCCCTGCATTGGCAGGCAGATTCTTAACCACTGCGTCACCAGGGAAATCCCCAGAGTGTTATTTTAGAACCATAAGTTTATGCTTAAAATTTCACCCTGTGGTGAGCATCAGATTCATTCTGCTTTGAGTCTCAGTGAGTTAAAATATATTGTATTAGTGCTAATACCTGAAACTATGTTTTTAGATCTAAAAGGCAAACTGAGCTAAAATTGCTGTTAAGTTGACAGTTCATTATGAGCACTACACCCTAACACTGCAAGACACAGCTCTTCTTAGTCTTTTCCTCAAATCTCTCTCTCTCTAACATCCAGAGTCCTCAGGGAAAAGCTTCCAGTGCACTGTGCCTGGGAGGTGTGCCCAGTGTTGGAAGTACGTAGGTATGGATAATAGTGTGAACTTTGGAGTGGCGCACTGATTCAGTCCAGCATCTCGGTAGTGACCTTAGTTTGGTTGTAATTTCCTTTATAACACAGAAAAATGGGGGGGCAGATTGGGGAAACACACACATGCACACACACACACATACAGCCATGCTTTCTGCAGACCATTTGCAGAGATTTTATCTCAGACTCTTTGGAAGCATTGAACTCTGCAGGTCTGGGGCAGGAGCTTTAACATTAGAATCAGTGGTTCCAGTCCCAGTTCTGCCACTTACAAAATGTGTGACTTCAGGTAGTTCCTCTTTGAGATCATCATTCTCCTTGTTTGTAAAGTTGGGAAAATAACAGTATTTGACTCACAGGGTAGTTTGGGGGATAAAGTGAGACATATGCATTGCTTCCTACAGTGCGTGGTATAAAATAAGTGCTCAAAAATGGGAGTTGTTACTGGACAGAGGCGTGAGGCCTACTTTAAACTTCATGAAGATGAGTCTTACAATTTAGTAGACTGATTCCATAGGGTTCATAATTTTGAAAAGTCATAATTTGTAGCTCAAAAAAGTATTGAGAAGCAATGAATGATCTAAAGCAAACTAATACTTATTTTAGGAAAAAATTACAGTGTTATGTCAGCGTTGACTCATTTTAAAGAACATTTCTTCCTAAAGTTTGGAGAACAAGATATTTAAAAATACCTCTTCCACACTTTCACTGAACAGAATTGAAGGGCAATTCTTTAGTTCCTCTTAATTTCCCTCCTTAATTTTACTTAGGATAGGGTTTTTTCACTGAGCCACTTCTCCATTTTGTAGCATACAGGGACACTGCTAGTAAAGGCTTTAAAACCATGTTAGCTTTGGCATAATTCTTTATCTCCCTCACTGAGTAACAAGGTGCTTACACTCATATGTGGCAGAAGCAATAGAGTAAAAGTCTTGAGGCAGACGGAGGCTGGAACAAACACATAGACATTCTTTTGTAGGCAGTACACCTGGCCATAGAGTGGGGTGAGGAGAAAATGGTTTAATATCTGTTGAATTAGGCTATTTAATAGCATTTGGGATTCCCCTAACACCCACAGATCAAAAACGGGCAGAGGTGGTAAAGAATCAGCAAGGGCCCAGCACAAGTGCAGCCACGAGTCATTGGCAGCTGGCAATGCCATGGCAGCTGGGAGCTCAGAGTCTTGGTGTTGTCCCTGTCCTATCCTGGTGACCACCCTCCACTGCTCTGTTAAAAGAAGAAGACCTTGCTTTCAAAGGCTTAGGAGAAGTATAATAAGTTAGGGAAAACCGTATGCTCTTAAAACTAAAAGGAATTATGGTTCTTGGGGTAAGCCCCCTTTCTCTGGTGTTTTGTTAAGGGTTGGGCATTGGATCTGAGCACCTGGGCCCTTCATATCAAAGAAACTCTGCAGAAGAGAGGGAATCAGTTCAGAGATCTCTAGGGTAATCCCTGGGTAGGGGGGAGGGAGACTGTACACTTTCTTCTCTGCACCCACAGCTGCATTGTCCATTGTCTACGTGTGGCTGACCTTCACCAGAGCACTGTGGCCCTTGGGGAATCTCTGGTTACTCTCCAGCCATCTGAACATGTAGAGAGCCCAGAATCATCCAAGAACTTATTTCTATGATGGAAGCTTCAGGATCTGGTAGTATTTCGTTCTGGAGGAATAAAGTATAAAGGATATTTTTCACAGTTCTAGTTGTGGAGGGTCATTTGAAATCAAAATGAGGAAGCCTACTTTCCTTTCTTATGAGTAGAGAATAAGTTATGGGTTGAAAGTTCAATCTGACGGAATAACTTCCAACGTGATGTGTACCCATGACTGCACGCAATCGGGGTTTCATAGTTTCGCTCTTTCCACCTCAGTGCAGGGAGTTAGGCTGCTTCTCAACCACAGGTGGGCAATGGGGAAGCAGTGTGCTCTAGACTTAATTTGTGACTTTGGTTGAACCTCTTTATCCAGTTACTGAGTTTTACTTAGTTTTCAGTATAGCAGTAATAGTTAGTTTTAATTTATTAGGATTTATATTTATTGCCTTTAGTGACATTTAAAATATTTGAGGTTATTAATAGTTAATGAATTTTAGTATATAATTGAATATCATTAGATATAAGTGATTTTTTTTAATTGGATGCCCAAAGGGCAAGTTTATATTTTTACCCTCTTTCCTGTCAAATCCCCCCCACCGTGAGCCTGCATTAGGTAGTGATCAGAACTGTGTCTGAGAAAAAGAAATTAAAATTGCTCATAGGGAAATGTATATCATGTAACCCAGGAATTTCACTTCTAGAAATTTACGCAAAGGAAATAACGGGATTAAATATACATAATGCAACAGTTTTACGGCAGTGAAAACTTGAATTGAAAATAGGAAGCATTAAGCATCCTTTATTCTTACAAAAACAATGAAGGTAATTTCAAGTCGGATGGGGTGGGGAGTTGGGGGACAGAAAATCATATTTTGATTGTTTTCCTAACCTATATTCCAGGCCTAAATTTTTAAATATAAATCAAATTTTATTTGAATTTGAAGTGCTTTAGAGATCAATGGATTCTCTATGGATGATCAGTAACCAATACAAGATATACGGGGGTGGGACATTTCCATTCACAGTGACAACAATAACTGTGACTCATACATGCAGAACATGGGCTGTCCACCAAGCCCTGCAAATGCTTGTTTATTTATATCAACGGGCCTCACAGAGTTCCATGTGGTAGAGCCTCTTATTATGTCATGCTCCAGGAGGGAAACAGAGGCATGGAAGTTTTCAGTGTCAGTAGACCACACAGCCAGTTAGGGGTGGAGCTGGCAGGGCCCATCTGTTTAACTACTACATCTATTGGCCTAACCAGAAATGTTTGAAGTGTAAATAAGGACAACTAAAAAAATTTTACTTAGAGATAGAAGGTAGATTAAGACAAAAGAAATGCCATGCTCTTGAATGGAACGCCTGAATATTTTAAAGATGTGCATTTGCTGCAGATTCTCTTATAGGTTTATCATAACCCATAATCAAAGTATAAATGATTTTTTAAAATTTATTTCTTTATTTCTTTTTGGCTGCATTGGGTCTTTGTTGCTGCGCGCAGGCTTTCTCTAGTTGCAGCAAGTGAGGGCTACTCTTCGTTGCAATGCGCGGGCTTCTTACTGCGGTGGCTTCTCTTGTTGCAGAGCATGGGTTCTAGGCACGCGGGCTTCAGTAGTTGTGGCACGTGGGCTCAGTAGTTGTGGCTCGCAGGCTCTAGAGCACAGGCTCAGTAGTTGTGGCGCACGGGCTTAGTTGCTCCGTAGCATGTGGGATCTTCCTGGACCAGGGCTCAAACCCGTGTCCCCTGCATTGGCAGGCAGATTCTTAACCACTGCACCACCAGGGAAGCCCTAAATGATATTTTAAGTTGGTAAAATGGTTCCTGAGTTTATACAGAAGAATAAATAAATGAAAATAGCTATGACATTTCTGAAAAAATAACTCATGAATGGGTATTGCCCTACCCAATACTAAAGTACAAATCACCATCATTAACATTTTCATGGTTCTCAGCAAAAGACTAGCCTAACAGACCGAGGCTAACAACAAGGAGCATTAGAGCTACGCCAGGCAGCCCTGAGCAATTATTAGCTCACCTTACCTCCCAACAGCCCACAAAGTAAATGCTATTACTATTCCCATTTTGTATAATAATTGAGGAAACTGAGGCACTTGCCCCAAATCACACAGCTGCTGAGTGGTAGGAACAGGGTTTGCACCTAGGCTATCTGGTTCCACCTGGAACACTTGATAAAAGAGAGGCAGCGCCACAAACCACTGGGACAGAGCGGATCCTTCTACAGCTGATACTGTGGAAATCACCATGTTTCTTCTTCCTTTATGATGTTTCAAGTTTTCTTCTTTTATCATGTCCTTCTGTTTAGAGAACTTCCTTTTGCTCTTCTTTTAGGGAAGGTCTACTGGTGAACAAATTCTTTTAGTTTCCCTTCATCTGAGAATGTCTTGATTTCCTCTTCATTTTTGAAGGATATATTGCTGGATATAGGCGTCTGCGTTGACAGGTTTTTCTTTCAGCATTTGAAAAATACTGTGTCACTTTCTTCTGCTCTCCCATAGTGTCTGCTGAGAAATCTGGTGTCATCCAGATTGTTTTTCCCCTATAGGTCAGGTGTCAGTTTTTTTCTGGCTGCTTTCAAGATTCTTTCCTATGTCTTTAGTTTTCTGAAGTTTAATTATAATGTGTCTTGGTGTGGTTTCTTTGGGTTTATCCTATTTGGATTTGTCCAGCATCTTGTATCTGTAGGTTTATGTTACATTATGTTAAATTTGGGAAATGTTCCGTCATTATTTCTTCCAGTACTTTTTAAGCTCTGCTTTTTCCCCTCTCCTTCCAGGACCCTAGTGTCATAAATGTTAGATATTTTTAAATGGTCCTAAAGGTCCCTGAGTCTCTGTTTATTTATTTATTTATTCATTTATTTTGGTCTGTTTTCTTTCTGTTGTTTGCATTGGGTCATTTCTATTATTCTGTCTTCCAGTTCATTGATTCTTTCCTTTTTCCTCTCCATTCTGCTGTTGAGCTCATCCACTAAGTTTTTTATTTTGGTTATTGTATCTTTTAGTTGTAAAATTTCCATTTTGTTCTTCTTTATGTCTTCCGTTTCTTTGTTGAGCCTCTATATTTGTTCGTGTTTCGAGTGTTTATGATGACTCATTGAAGCATTTTTATTATTGCTACTTTAAAATCTTTGTCAGATAATTCTCACATCTCTGTCATCTCCATGTTGGCATCAATTGGTTGTCTTTTTTTTTCACTCAGTTTGAGATCTTTCTGGTTTCTGCTATGAAGAGTGATTTTTAATCAAAACCCAGAGATTTTCATACTATATGATGAGACTTGGGATCTTACTTAACCTTCTGTGTCAGCTGGCTTCTTTCTGATATCATTCTGTCAGGGGAGATGGGGGACATTGTTTCATCACTGTCAGGTAAAGGTAGAAGTCTTGGTTTCCTTCTCAGCCTTTGTTGATACCAGCAAGGAGAGGCTCCTTGTTACTGCTGTGTGGGGATGGGAGTTCTGGCCCCTCATGTGGTCTCCATGGACGCCACAGGTGAGGGGGGCTACCATTTGGCAGGACTGAAAATCCTGGCTTTCTCTGACACCAGCAGGTGGGAGTGTTGAGGTGCTTTGTTAACAGACCTGCAGAGTGGAAATCTAGGTTCCACACTTAGCCTCAGGGTTCAGGGTTTTTTGTTGTTGTTATTGTTGTTGCTGTTTTTTCCTGTGGTGTTTGGTAGAACAGCTATTGTCTGAAAGTTTTCTGTCTTGCTGGCTGCCCCTGTTCTGGTGGCTGCCCCTGTCCTGGTCTTTTGACTAGAGAGATAGGGTTTTGTTGAGATTTCTTTGTCTGTCCCCATAGTCATTTCTGGTTGCCAGCTTCTTCAGCTCCATGTCTGGGATATAAGAGGCAAAACGAAAACCCAGGAAACTCACTACCATGTTGTTTCTAGGGTCCCAAGGTTCCTAGCTGGTCTGCCTTCCTCTCTTCACCCTACAGAATCTTATGTTTATTTTATATATAATGTCCAGGGTTCTTAGTTGTACTTAGCCAAGGCCTAAATTTTGAGATAGAATGTGGTCATCCTATACAGACATTTAATTTTACTGTAATTCAACAATACTCTCTGTGGTTGGAAAGGAAGAGAGAAAAAAGATTTTAGGTGGTGAGGGACTCTTCTGCCTACTGTTCCATTCAGTGAGTTTATGCCTTGAGAGTGGGTGTAATTATTCCTGAAACAGTTAATGCATATCATATGTCTGTTTGTGAAGGATTTTTTTTTTTTTAAAGATTTAATTTTATTTTATTTTTGGCTGTGTTGGGTCTTCGCTGCTATGCAGTTGCAGTGTGCGGGCTTTGTTGCAGTGTGCGGGCTTCTCATTGCGGTGGCTTCTCTTGTTGTGGAGCGTGGGCTCTAGGCGTGTGGGCTTCAGTAGTTGTGGCACACGGGCTTCAGTAGTTGTGGCATGTGGGTTCAGTAGTTGTGGTACACAGGCTTAGTTGCTCCGCTGCATGTGGGATCTTCCCGGACCAGGAATCGAACCCATGTCCCCTGCGTTGCAGGCAGATTCTTATCCACTATGCCACCAGGGAAGTCCCTGTGAAGGATTTTTAAAGTTTTACCAACTACTAAAGTGGAAAGCATGGTTCATATCACTATTTCACGGACATCTTTAGTGCTTTTATGGGCATCTTTGATGAAGATATTAAAAGGCTAATTGGAGGCCACAATTAAACATTAACTAACAAAGAATTCTCCTATTAGGAGAATCAATAGAATTACCTATGAGATTTTTATGAACAAAGCCAGGTACTGTATGTTCATGGAAGTTGTATGAGAATGAATGATTATGTACATATATATGTGTGTGTATATATATCCTAGTTATATTCAAATTACATATTTGAGGAGGTTCTTTTGTTTGTTTGTTTTGTTTTTTTGCATCTAGGTTTGCCAGATACAGATTCATGAAAAATTCATCAGGGATAATCAAGGAAAAGTAAAACCTGTGCTTGATAAGGAAAATAAAAAACTGCTCTGCAGAAAGTGCAAAACCTTTGCATGTTATACAGCTGATATAAGAGTGATGGAGATAGGCAGTCTTTTTAACAAATAGCACTGGGTCATTTTTTAGCACTCATTAAAGCTTATTATCTATCAGTGAGATATTTATAGTAAGAATACTATTATTCTGTTGTTATCATGGCCATGGTCCATGTATTTTTAAAAGGCTAAAAAGTTTAAAAGAAACCCTTGATGTTCAACAATAAAGAAATAGCTTAAAAATTGCTGCACAGCTACTTAATTATATATTACGTAGCCATTACAAATAATGGTTATGCTAAATGCACCATGGTATCCTGGATTAGATCCTAGAACAGATGAAGGATATTATTAGAAAAAGTGGTAAAACCTGTAGTTCAGTGTAAATCTGAAATTACTCGAAAATAAAGTTTATTAAACAAAGTGATTAGGAAGCTTATATAGTATAATGAAAAACTTCTTACAAACTAATGGTACAGTGGGAAAATTAACGAGGATAGAAAGTAGTAAATATGCTATGATCATAGCAGTGCAAAATAATAGCAGCAATACCACCATCACCACCACCACCAAAAAACCACTTATGTTTGTACCAAAAAAGGCTAGAGGAAGTATACTAAAATGTATTAATATTTTGCAGTGAGATACCATGATTTTTTCTCTTACTACTATTTTGTGTTTTCTAAACTTTCTTCTGAGGATATGGATCACTTTTACAATGGAAGCAAAATCTCCTTATTTTAAAAACATGACATCTGCAGGGTAGCTTTCTAAAACTCTTAGGTAAGGGTTAGAAAAATCTCCAAAGACAAAAATTGGATGTAACTATTGCTGCCGATTGGGGAGGGTGGAGGGCCTGGGCCGGGTCAGATGATGAGTTATTACTTTAGGGTTCTGTTTAGTCTTCAGAAAGCTGAGTCTTTAATCAGTCCAACATTGGAGCAAGAAGCGTATTAGGGGTAATACTGGCAAGTTCCCATACCTTTCTGAGTCTTTTTCTTTAGCAGTAAAAGGAAGGTCCTTTCAGCTCCAATTTGGGTGATCTTCTGTTGAAATGGCCCTTTTAGACTATGTTTTCCCGAGGAACTGGTTATGTAGGATCTGCGTTTGTTCTGTGCACTGTGGCGTTTGTTCAGGTTTATTCTAACGTTGACTGGGGGCGGGGCCAGTGGACACATTAGTCCCTGAGCCTCTTCAGATACACATTGACCCTTTGTTGTTGTTCTCTGTATCCTTTGGATTCTTCCTGTCAGGGCCACTGGTGAACTCAGGCTTCACAGATCTTCAATAAATACCTCTTTGTTTCTGAATTAATAAAGAGTATCTATTTTGGGGAGCCAGGTTGCCTGGAAACTTCTTAGTCCTCCTCTTCCTGAGGTGTCCCCTGCCCCCTCACTTGCACCTCCACCTCCACCCTTACCTCCACCTGTGTCACTGGTGGTCAGGCTGCGTGGATTCTACTCTGGCCTTGAGGCAAATCCACATTTCCTTCTTACTCCATCTGTAAAAGAATTGGGATCCCGCCTTCTCATCATCTCTGATTATTGTGGAGTTTTCTTTTTTTTAAATCACAGTTATGTTCTGGTTCTAACGTTCTGTTTTGTATGCTACTCGATCCCTTCATCCGTAGGAATGCCATTTCACTATGGTTGGAGTTGCTTTCAGGGAGCATTTTGTGAGTAAGTTACACCCCAGACCAAAGAGCTTTGGGAGTTTTGAGAAGAGAGCAAAGATCTTCTGTGCCAGGGAGGACTGCAGCTATGACTGGGGAATCCATGTGAAGTATAAGGTATTTGAGATTCCAGTTATAAAGACTGAAAGTTTTGTGGTGGAAGATGTTGCAACTGGAGTTCAGACACTGTATGCAAAGTGGAAGGACTTTCATTTTGAGAAGATCCCATTTGATGCTGCAGAAATGTCCACTTGAGCTCAGGACCTCAGTCTGCAGGGAAGGGGTGACCTTGAGTGAGGAAGAAATTAGACCAGTGGGTGAATCACAGATCACTTGTACCACTGTCAGGATATTTTCCCTAAGGCTTGTACTGTACTGAGTATATATCACTTAACTTCTGTTGTTTTCAGCAGTTTGTACTGTATCACTTACATAAAACACGAGTGAATGAATCACAGCACTCAGTGAATCACTTTGTAGGTCAGTAGAGCTTGGGAAAAATGAAAAAGGCTTAACTTATTGCCATTCTTCCCTTCAGAACCCACTGCCAGTGTGCACCGCTAGCCACTCAGTACACATTGAGATAAATGAATGAGTGAATGGAATGTTGAAAGGTTTCCCATGCTTCCCTTTCTTTCCTTAACCTACTGTAAACTGGCTTTTGCCCTTAATAATCTACTGAAATTGTTTTTGTCAAGGTCACCAGCGACTCTGGTGGCCCAATCCACTGGGCATGTCTTAGTCCTTCCCTCTGTTTGACCTCTTTGCTGCTTTTGGCCCTGTTGAATACTCCTTTCTTGGAACTCCCTCTTGGCCAGTAGCGCTTCTAACTCTACCCCAGTCTTTTCTGTTGGCTCCTTTTTGCTGATCCTTTACACGTTGGTAATTCCAAAGGTTCAATATATATACACATACAGGCATAATAGTCACATACACTTGTGTTCTCTATGTGTGGCATCTGATCTTAAAATTCTACAGTGGACAATTTTTAGTTATGGGGGCATTTAAATAATACAGTACTCATTGAGAAGTTGGTTTCTGTTCTTTTGGTTTACTGTACATCTTGACCGATTAATTTGTTTTCTTAACCTGTGCCATTGTTCCCTTCGAATGGTCATTTCAAGCCATTTTCCAGTAATAGTTGATGGTCAACATTCGGACTCTGTTCTCAGGTAGGTCCCTTGGATGATACTGAAGAGGCAGTTTAATTTGGCTGTCCTTTCTATTTAAAAACTTAGAATACATACCCGAATGGCATTCCTGTGTCATTTAACAAGGCTGATGCTCCAGAGCTTCGTTTGGGGTTTTCCAGACATGGAGACAACTACCTGAGTTTTACTGTCTCCATCCAGGCCAAGGTATTTTATGTTCCGCTCAGGATAGCCTCTGTAGTAATTTAAGCATCTTCTTAAAACAGATTCAGATTAGTTGTTTGTAATTCACTAGGACCATCAATGGCTTTAACAAACCTCCAAACATCATAAAATGTTAATATGCTCAGCATAAGGGGTCGCATAACTCTTTTCAGATAGCACTTATATCTGAAGGCTTACTGGTGTCCAGGAGGCCACCCAGACCCCCAGGTCAGTCCTGGAGATCAGTGGGGTGACCTGCTGCAGCCACCTCTTCCTCCTTTTGATCTGATGAGAGTCAGAGAACCTGCCAGTTACATAACTTCTCCTAGGCTTAATTTTCTTCATCTGCGAAACAAGGATAACACATACCTGTAAGAGTTAGTAGAGAGTTTTTTTTTTTTTTTTAGTAGAGAGTTTTTAACTGAAATAACATAAAGTACTTGATATACATAGTAGTTGTTTGATAATGGTTATTAATAGTATTCTTAGTAAGACACAATAAAATGGGTTATTTAAGCCAACTTGCTTGCTAATTTTTATTCATTTTCCATTTATATTTTATTAGAGTATTAACGTTCTGGTCACCAGTTTTAATATGGGCTTTGTTCCCACACCACCAAGCAATTCACCAACGGAGTGTCCTACCATTCAACTCAATTCTGCCACTATCTGCCTGGAGATGGCGTCAGATCCCTACAAGTCAAGGGCTCAGTCCTACAAAACTGCCCCACCTCTTCCCTACTTCAGAAGCCAAATTGTTATTACCTGTGCCTCTGACCAATTGAATACAGATGAGAGGTTACAGCAACCTCCTCTGTGGGCTTAATTTGCTAGAGAGGCTCACAGAACTCAGAGAAACCTTTTACTTACTAGATCATCGGTTTATTATAAAAGGAAGTAACTCAGGAGCAGCCAGATGAAAGAGATGCATAGGGTAAGGTTTGGGGAAGGGGCTCAGAGTTTCTGTGTCTTCTCTGAATCTCTACGTGTTCACAAACCTGGAAGCTCTTTGAACCTTGTCCTTTGGGTTTAATGGAGGTTTCATTACGTAAGAATGATGGATTAAATCATTGGCCATTGGTAATTTATTCAACCTCCAGCCCCTCTCCCCTCCCCTGAGGTCAGGGGATGGGACTGAAAGGTCTAACCCTCTAATCACGTGGTTGTTTTTCCGGTAACCAGCCCCCATCCTTAGGGGTGGTCCAAGAGTCGCTCCTTAACATAACAAGAGACACCTTTGTTGCTCTTATCACGAAATTCCAAGGGTTTTAGGAGCTCTGTGCCAGAAACTAGGGACAAAGACCAAATATATATTTCTATAAATCCCAATCTAACAAGTATCTCTTTGTATATGTGAGTGCCCTTTTTGGACGCTGCTATTTAAGGACTCCAATAGGATGTATACAACATCCACTGGAAATCTATTTGAGAAAAGTTCTTGCAAGTATCTAAATAATTCAATTTGGATGAAGGTGAATAGTACAGCCAACAGAAGAATGCAGGCTAAAGCTGAAACAAGAAAAATAATTTCCTTGTTTGACTTTAGCCTGGAGTCAAGCCATTGCAGGCATAGAGCATGGAACAGAGTAGGCATTTGGTTAATATTTATTGAATGAAAGAAACCAGTAGGTAGGGTTTTAAGAATTGCGCACTCTTAACTGATGTCCAAATGCTGGTCGTTGGATTCTAGGTCAAAGGCTGCATTTCAGAACCAACTGGGGAGTCTTTTTCATGGCACATGCCCAGCCCCCTTAGAACATCCTGCCAGGGTGTGTCTAAAAACGTGTACGTTTTGAAGTTCCTCAGGTGGTTCTGATATAATCTGATAACAACCACTCGATCTGGTTAACTCTGTGGTCCCCACCAGTGCTCACCTTGTGATATTTTCACCTGAAATGAAAAGTCACCTTCAGTCAAATGCCTGATTGTGTCACAAGGCCAGTAAACTGATTCCCACCCTTAAAACTGACATTATTATTTGAATTTAAAAACAAGCCATCAGGTCAGTGTTTCCTCAAGTGTGTCGTTTGAAACCCAAGTGCTGTGAGATGCTCTGAAGAAAGCAGTTCTGTGGGCAGATAGGATTCTATATTGTCTGCTGCCCCCTCTCCCCTCAAATGAGTGATTTCCAGTACACACTGCCATTGTGTGTCCTTATGTCAATTCTGTGGTAATAAGGCCCGTTTAACCCAGTGGTTCCCAGATACCCCGACCCTGGACCCCTTTTATTCATGGGACGTTGTTAACATCCTGTAGAAGCACAATAGCAGATACTCAGCCCTGATGCTGACTAGACAACCAGAACCAAACTGGAGTATTAATTTCAGGATCATACCAGTAACTCTGTTTTATTATATTATGTAATAAAACTAAATTCCACTCAACAAATCTGTATTTAAAAAGTAGATCTCAGTTTTGGGGATGCAAATTATTAAACCTGTTAAAAATATCAGCTGTAATTCTATAATCTTTGTGCACAATGATTAGGCTGTCTGGGTGAACAAAAACTACTTGGATGTTAAATTCTGTTTGTGGTCATGACATTTAACAACTTCCAAAGAAGGTAGCCAGTGGAACCTTGGCTCCTGATTTTCAGAAGCAGCTCTCCGTTGCTCCTCATAACCTGCAGGGTGCGCCACACTGTCCTAACTCAACCCTGAAAGGCCAACTGTGCCAAAAATAAGGTTCTTCATTTAGGTGACTAGCAAACTTCCAGTATGTTTGGCCTAGGGAATACTGGGAGACAGATCTCTACAACCACAAATTATTAACTGTGACCCCAGAGCTGCCGGTGGCCATATCCCCCCGCACACGGCCCGCCCCAGAAAGAGGCTGTCACAAATGAAGGGCGAGAGGGGAAACGATAGGGAAGGAAACTGTTTGAGTCATAGATCCAATCAGACCTGCCGCCATGGCCACCCGTGTTCTTCAAGTTCTTTGAGCCAATTTTTTTTTTTTTTTTTTTTTGCTTTAGGCAGTTTGAATTGTGCTTCTAACACTACAACTAAGAGTCATGACTAATATATCCTTCTCCTAGATTATTCTTCACTTACATGAAGGCTGTCCCATAGCCAAAGACACATGTGCTTATTTGCTGCATTAAAAAAGTTGGTCAGTAAACTCACTGTGCACACCAAGGAGCGCTTGTTTCCCTAGGAGGGATCAGGCAGGAATGGATTTAGAAAACTAAGAACAAAGGAGATGGGAACCCCATAGAGAGGAAGGAGGGGCTGGGTCTAGCATAGAGCAGCACACTTCTAATCTGGAGAGTAAGCAGCCCAGTGCCTTCTTGAGAAACCAGGTAAAAGGGGTCTATTTGTTCAGCCTTGTGGAGAGCAAGGATGGGACACTGGCTGAGACATTTTATCAATGAACAAGATAGTGTGTTTGGAGGTAGAGGAGGGGAGTCCAGAAGTGAAGGGATCCCATTCCAGAAGTCATAGCTGCAGGAATCTGTTTCCTCATAAGCACTGATTGTGGGGAACCAGGCTGCTCCCACGCTCCGCAATGGAGGGCTAAGGGGTGGACGTCTGTTTTCTCAGCCCTTCTTAGTGTTTTTATCCTAGGACTGCTCTTAATTTGAGGGTCACAGCCTTGTCTTGTGCAACAGGGTTCTGTTTGTAATTTTTATTCATGAACAGAAGCTAGATCCCAGGACGTCAGAGGCAAGGACGCTCAATAACCTGCCTTGTCCGTCATCTGGGAAGAGGTGGAGACAGGATTTGATCCTAGGTGTTCTACTGACCAGTGCACAAACCCTGAGTGCTAAAGTTGAGACTTAAAATTCATTACAAGAAGATTAATTTGTAAGCTGTTAAGGTGCCCTGTTATGGACTGAATGTTGTCCCCCAAAATTCATATGTCGAAGCCCTCCCGGACACTGTGACTCTGGAGATGGAACCTCTAGGGAAGTAATTAAGGTTAAAAAAGGTCACGAGAGTAGGGCCCTTGAAAGACGAAGATACCAGAGAGCTCATTCATTCGTGCTTTCTCTCCGTGCACATGCACTAAGGGAAGGCCATGTGAGGACACAGTGAGAAGGTAGCTGGCTGTAAGCCAGGAAGAGAGCGAGCTCTCACCAGAAAATGAATTTGCTGGAACCTCAGTCTTGGACTTCCAGATGCCAGAACTGTGAGAAAATAAATTTTTGATGTTTGAGTCACTCAGCCTATGATATTTCATTATGGCAGCTGGAGTAGCTTAAGACATGTGCCCTGAAATGACTTCAGTGATGAAAATGAGCAGATAACCTAGATGAAAATAAAAAAATTATGATCCGTTCACCAGACTACATGATTGCTACTGCTACCAGGCTATTGCCACCTTCTTGTTTGCTCCCAAATGAGGTTCAACACAGCCATTTAACCTGCATATTACTGACGTGGTTACAAAAAGAGGAGAACTTGAAGGTCATCCAGGCTTCAGGATCCTGCAGTCTGAGATCTGCTCTGCTCTACATATCCCAAAACGAGGGGCACACACACAGCAGAATTCAGTATCAAAGTCAAAAAGTTTTCCTTGAAAATAGATTTAATCGTATTCAAATTAGAAATGTTCTGCATCTCTCTTCAAAACCACATCTAAAGTTCTCTCGATACATGAAACATTTTCTGGGGAAAATGTTTGAATATAGTAAAAGAAACCTCCATATTTCTTCAGTGTTGATCTATCAAAAGGTACATAATCAAAAAATTTCAACCTCAGCCATCCACGAGGTGTCTGGATCATTCACTCTGGAGGAAAAGGCGGGGCGAGGGGATCACAGTCATGGCTAGGATTTGAAGTGTGAAAAAGTTCTTCTCTGCCTTGTCAGTTAACTTTGGGACAGTATGCAGAGGCAAAGGACTCTCAAGGGAAAGGTTTCATTGAGCAGAGGGTAACAGAGGAACCAAAAATCAGGCAGGAGACATTTGTGTTCAGCTGAACAGTACAGGCTAAGAGTGAAAAATCAACATATTCTGTGATCAGTAACTGTAAAGGGCTCAGCTCTCCCTTCCTGGCACAACTGACAATCCCACCATTCTAAGCTTCCAAATTCTAGAAAAAGATAAAAAGATTAACAAAAATAGAGCATGTAGAGACTGCTGATTTTGTGTGCAGAGGATGGGCACCGGAACCTTAGGGCACCCTGGGCTGGAAGCGCCCCTGCGTGGAGGGGAGGAGAGGGGAGGGGAAAGGCTGGGGTGGAGAGACTGCCACGCCAGGGCCTGCGGGCTGTAGGCACTGCGCTTCCTCCCCGCTGCGGCCAGGATGCCCATCTCCGAGGAAACCAGGGCCTACTTGGCCATCTTGCGAATCATGTAGTTGAGGATGCCCCCGTTGTGGAAATAAGTGAGCTCCACGTCGGTATCAAACCTCATGACAGCCTGGAAGGTCTTGCCGGTATCCAGCTGGGAGGACGAAGAAGCAGAGAAGAATCGCTGAGGGAGGAAGCGAGCCAGCCCTTTCCAGAGGCATCCTGCCCGGCCTGCCCTCAGGCTACCCCTCCAAGTGTGGTCCACACTCCGGCAGTGCCGGGGACAGGCGCACGCTGGCCCCAGCCCAGACCTGCTGAGCAGTAAGTTGAATTTTATTTAACAAGATCCCCAGTGTACTGATCTACACGGTAAAGCAAGCACTGCAGAGAGTAAGTGATGGAAGTGAGAGACACCTGAGAATTAGAAATAGCCTCTCAGGGCAGTAGCTAGTAGTGGCGTTTGGGATATTTTTTAAACATCCTCCAGGGACTGCCCGAGGATGGAAGTGTCGGCAGTCAGCAGATGTTTCGTTAAGGTTGTCCATTAGGCACTGGCCCAGCTGCTGACCCTGGGACACAGCTCAGCAGCTTAGTCTGTCTGGGCAGCTAGGTCACCCTGGGACCATGGTGCTGGTTCTTCATCCTTACCTCATCCAGGGCACTGTCTTTTTCACCTTTGGGCTAATCAAAGTCGGCCGCTTGGGGGTGAGGCTCAGGACGGGGTGAGTGTGTCTGTTCACAGGTTTATAATAAAAAGGTGTTTTTTGTTTGTTTTTTTGAGATACGCAGGCCTCTCACTGCTGCGGCCTCCCCCGCTGCGGAGCACAGGCCCCGGACGCGCAGGCTCAGTGGCCATGGCTCACGGGCCCAGCCGCTCCGCGGCATGTGGGATCTTCCTGAACTGGGGCACGAACCCACGTCCCCTGCATCGGCAGGCGGACTCTCAACCACTGCACCACCAGGGAAGCCCTAAAAAGGTGTTTTGTTTTGTTTTGTTTTGTTTTTTTGCGGTATGCGGGCCTCTCACTGTTGTGGCCTCTCCCGTTGCGGAGCACAGGATCCGGACGCGCATGCTCAGCGGCCATGGCTCACGGGCCCAGCCGCTCTGTGGCATGTGGGATCTTCCCGAACCGGGGCATGAATCCACGTCCCCTGCATCGGCAGGCGGACTCTCAACCACTGCGCCACCAGGGAAGCCCTAAAAAGGTGTTTTGTTTTGTTTTTTGCGGTATGCGGGCCTCTCACTGTTGTGGCCTCTCCTGTTGCGGAGCACAGCCTCCGGACGCGCAGGCTCAGCGGCCATGGCTCACGGGCCCAGCCGTTCCGCGGCATGTGGGGTCTTCCCGGACCGGGGCACGAACCCGTGTGCCCTGCATCGGCAGGCGGACTCTCAACCACTGCGCCACCAGGGAAGCCCCTAAGAAGGTTTTTAAGGTAATGTGAAAATGCCCTTTCGCTGAGATTTCATCAACGTTCTCTGGGCTGAGATTGGGAGGAACAGGACACAGTGGGGCTGGCAGGTTTGGGAGGAAGGATGGAACTGATAACTCTATGAGTAAACAGAATAAATAATAAACCGACATAGTGTGGCATCACTGTGCTGGCAGGTCAGAAAGGTGCTAGTAGAACTCCTAAGTCTAAAGCATGTCTACTGAAGGATTTATTTTTCCTTCCAAATCCCACTGATTTCCTTCTAACAAGATTGATGATGAACACAGGGCCTTTGAGCTGGGCCTGGCATGGAAAGGCGCCGACTTACCTTGACCTGGACTTTCATTCGTGGTTTGAGGGTTTCTGGAATGCTGATAGTGTATCGTTCCCGCCCTGTGAGTCCTAGGGTGTCTGCATTCTCCCCAGGGAGATACTCGAGGGGGATCACCCCCATCCCGACCAAGTTACTTCGGTGAATACGCTCGTAACTCTCAGCCAGGACAGCTCTGATTCCCTGATGAGCCAACAGAGTAGTGTGGACAGTTTTTCTTTAGTTACACAGACACATTTTACTATGATCTATAACTGGCAATATACAGCAATGATCAATAAACCAGGATACTTGATTACCTAGAATATCCCATCCTCAAATGTTAGTTAACTGTAATATAATAGTAAGATAGCCCTAAAAGGTCTCAATATCTAGGGTACACTTTTAAGATCCCCTGAATCAGGGTTACTCAGGAAGCTTGTTAAAAATGTAGATTCTTGAGTCACAGATGTAGAAAACAAACTTATGGTTACCAAGGGGGAAGGGAGGGCGATAAACTGGGAGATTGGGATTGACATATACACACTACTATATATAAAATAGATAACTAGTAAGAACCTACTGTATAGCACAGGGAACTCTACTCAATATAATGACCTATATGGGAACAGAATCTTAGAAAGAGTTATACATATGTATATGTATAACTGATTAATTTTGCTGTACAGTTGAAACTGACACAACATTGTAAATCTATATTCCAATAAAAATTAATTTAAAAAAATGTAGATTCATGGGTACTACCCCAGGTCTACTGTATCAGAATCTCTAACAGGGAGCATGGGTAGGAGAAGACAGTGATTCTTTTAATTTAGGAGAACCATGGCTATAGAGCAGTAGTTCTCAAACTCTGCTGAATATTAGAATCACTGGGGAGACTTTTAAAAGCCCGATGTCCTGGCCTTTCCCCTTACCAGTTAAACCAGAATCTCTTAGAATGAGATCCAGGCACAGGTGTTTTTTTAAAATATCAAGGTGTTTCCAAATTTAAAAGCAAATTTATAGAGGAAGGGCAGATTCTTTAAGACAGTAGATATTTTGTATGGATTTATGTATATATGTACTGTATACTTATTTTGGGGGAAGTGGTAATCTTTGTAAACACAGGTCATTCACATCTCAAGCTCTGTGTAAAGGGCCTTGCAGCACTGCAGATCACAGCTGCCCTCTCTGCATGAGGACAGCCCGGGGTTGCCTAGTGGCCAAGGCTGGGCAGCTACAGAATGAAGTGTGTACGGCTGTCTCGGCAGACAGAACTTGGAGCAGTTCTGTAGAGAAGTCTAGACGTGTATGGTCAGGCCCCTCAAGATGGCTGTTCTCTTGCTCTTTGTACATCCCCTGCTCGACCAGTCCCTGCTTCACCTCCGCCCTACTCACATGAATGTGCTTGCCCCCTGCCCCTTAAAGTCAGAACGGCCCCACCTGCTAGTTTATTAAAGGGAAACATCTGCCCTAGTGGTGGTGGTTAACCTGAGGGGCTGTGAGGCACAGGCCCCAGCTGCTGGTTTCCCTGGTAACTGATGAGCCAACCTGACATCAATCCCCCCTATAAATGGTAGCCTCCTTCTCCCGCAGGGGAGGGAAGACTTGCTGTGTCCTACTTGCTGTTTGCTGCACACGGTGGGCTGTTGCCCCAGGACCTTGCTTCCGATGTGTAAGAGCCCCCCTCTATTAAACCACTAATGTCTCTGTCGCTGTATCCGGGCTCCTTCTTTGGTCTTGTGGCTGGTGCAGCCCAGCGAGCCTCTAGAGAGCCCTTCGGTGCCAGGTCTCTTCTTATTTCCCCAGATCTCACTGTCCCCACCTGACTGCTCCCTGTAGCGCCCAGCTCCCTTCCTAAAATCCTTTCTTCTGTAATTTCTTAGGTTCTTTTCAGCAGTTTCTAGAAAAGGCAGGCCTTTAACAAATTACCAACTAATAAGAACATCTCCCCCCCCACCCACTGCAAACTGATTGCCTAAAAAAAAAAAAAATAGGTGTGATGTTCAAAGACATTTTTCAGAAGCCTGGGAGTCTGGAGGGCTGCGTGCCAGACAGCCATTTTTTTTTTACTGTACTTGTGGATATCAACTTACTTACCATCTGCCAAGTGCATTGATTTGCTCGAGCCATCGTTATTTAAATTGATACCAGCTAAGCTATTCTACCCTATCCTGAGGATTAAAGTCAGTCACCAGGAGTGTGCCCTGCTTTCAGGGCAAGCAAATGCTCAAGAGGTAAAAGGTCCTGCGTGGCCCCTCCCATAGGGACACCTGACGCAGGTCAAGCCCTGAAATGGCTGAAGGTTCCAAAGAGCTGACTGTCTACATACAGAGAGGGCTTCCTTTTCTATTGAGCCTGTATGCAGACTTTTCACAGGCAGTGATAAGCAACTGTTAAAATGTGCATTCCCCGAGCTTATCCAAAGCTCAGGCTCCTTACTTTTTCCCTTCTGTGAACCTGACGATACAGTAGCAGTAGCTTATTCCTCACATTCACCTGGGACAAGAGCCTTGAATAAACTTCAGGTGTTAACCTCTGAGAACGTTATGACAACCATGAAACCTTCCCCATTAAAAAAAAAAAAAAGGCACATACTACACACTTCTGGATGGATAAACTTCGGGACCCTCCCCCCAGCTGTTCTGTAGACACCCCCAAAGATCCACAGCTCCCAGGATAGCAATGTTTGATCTAAGGGAAGCCGGTGAACTCTAGATTACCCTTCACTCAGTGAAGTAAATCCTGATCTACCAAGAAGCAGGAGATGAGTAAACATTCCCTGCTTTCCCGAGCTTGCTTTGCTCTTCTACATCTTGCAAAGTAAAGCAAAGCATTTTATTTCTGGCCTCCCTCCCAGCTTCCCTTCCGGTTCAGAGGGGCAGCTGCCTGCGGGGATGTCTCTGCATCCTACTCACCAGTAGGAAAGGGCCCTTGGCCGCCCAGTCTCGGGAGCTGCCTGAGCCGTACTCTTTGCCGGCCAGAACTATCAGGGGAAGGCCCGCCTGCTGGTACCGCTCAGAGGCATCGAACACGTCAAGCTGAGGAAGAGAAGAGGAAGGTTTTACAGACACAGTAAAGGCACAGAGTGTGGACACGGGGCAGTGAGTCCTGGTGGGACATGCAGGGGCAGAAGTGCCTGTAGTCGGCCAAGCCAACGTAAAGTCAATGGAACACTCAACCAGTCAGTTGCCTGGTCTACAAATTTCCAGTTAACTCCATCTACGTACCTCTGTCAAATTGAATTTTATACTGTTAAGTGAAATGCCCAATTGTCCTAGTTTTAGAAAAACATTCAAATCCTAGGGCATCAGGGGAAAAATAGGAAATTAGATCAGTTTTTTTTTTAACTCTTCCATTGATTAAAATATTTTACAGCTAAAGCAGAGAATCCCACCTAAACCTGGGTTTTGACTGAGTACCAGAAACTCAGTGATGGTCAGTTGTGAAGGGTAGCCAAACAGAAAGAAGGTCACGTGTTCAGAAATTACATAAAATGCAAACTCTTATTTGTCACCCTTCTACATGGAGGTCAAGGTAGAGACAGTAGAAACACTGATGGAAGCACCAATCAATAAAGGACAGGAAAGGATTAATGGACCTTTTAGTATATATGAGAAACATCTTACACAAATAGATTCATTTGTTTCTCACAGGAACTCTGAATATTCTGCTGAGCTGAGACTTCACAAAGAGATGATATCATTGCTGGTGAGTAATAAAACATTGTTTTCTCCTGGCTACTTAAGTCAGAAAATAAGACCTGTCCTAAAGAAGGAGTATTTGATTTGAAAGGAGCTCTAGAAAGGTGTCTAATCAAATTCTCAAGTAGGCTTTCACAAATTACTATTGCGGTGAAAGGATGGAGACAGTGGTTGATGTCACACGGCATCGCCTAAACCTGGGTAGGATTCTGTATGTCTTTAGCTGGATAGAGCTCATGAATATAGAAACTGTTTAAAAACAAACAAACAAACAAACAAAAAACCAGTGAAAGCCTGCTCTAGCCAAATAGCCTGGATCCTTTCAAAGACCAGAAAGAAACAACCTACCTGATATTTTCAGAGGTATCTATTAGTAGCTTTGTATATTAAGACTGTGGGAGTGTGTGTTTTTTAAAGTGCTTTCAAAACTATCGCAAAGCTGACAATCCCGTGGCAAAGCAGGTCTTGGAACCCAAGGTGAGTGGGACTAAGCAGGTCTAGAATTGCAAGCTCCTGGCTTTTCTCATACATGAGCCAAACTGAGAGTAGCAAGCAGCTTATAAAGCATCAGCTCCTGTACTCTCCCGCTCTTCCGAAGAAAACATAAAATTTAGTGGTTTCTTCTGTTATTGTGCCTCTGTATCCCTAAGTATTTAATCAGCCAGTTCTTCATTTCTCCTTTTTTATTGTTAATTTCCTACTTTGATGATTTAGTTCTTTTAACCACCGCGCTCCTTCCCCTCCCCCACCCCTACTCTCCGCGGCCTTCTAATATCATTGTCATACATTTTGATTATGTAAATGCCACTTATAGCTGAGCCATATAATATACTCTGATTTCCTTTTCTTGGCAATTAAAAAAATTTTTTTCCACTGGGATAAAATTTTTGCATGTGTGCTCACCTATTTCTGTGTCCCTACCTGTTAATTAATTCCCAAATGCACTGCCTAAAGTATCAATACAAGTCTTCTCTAAAGACATTCAAATCTATCAGGCAATCTAATTTAAAAATCTTTTTCATGGGGTGTCACTCTTGGAACCCAACATTCCTGTGTGGACTGATGGCTCTCTGAGGACATGGTGCATTCCTGTTCTTTCCCCAACATCCTGTTGATTCCCTGTATTTCTTTTTCTTGGATCCTACATCTTCCTCTTTTTTTGGTTTATTACCTCGTTTTGGTGTAATACATTTACTAAGTAGCTTCTTGAGACTGGGACTGAGGGTATTTTTAAAGTTTTTGAATAGCTGAATGTGTTATTACTTTAATCTCACTTGGCTGGAAGTATGAGGGACACAGATTTTAGGGTCCCAATAACTTTCCTCAGTCTGTTTCTTGGGCTGCTGTGAGCGCGTCTGATCCCCAGGACAATGCACATAAGCTGTTTTTCCCTCTCTGAAGTTTCTAGATCTCCTTACCTCTGCTGTTCGTGCCGCGCAGCTTGTGGGATCTTAGTTCCCCAACCAGGGATCGAGCCCAGGCCCTCAAGCCGTGAAATCGTGGAGTCCTAACCACAGGACCGCCAGGGAATTCCCAACTTTGCTGTCTTAATTTCATAATGATGTCACTTGGAGTGGGTCTTCTTTAATCATGTGGCTGGGCACTCAGTGGACCTTTGAACCTGGAATCTCAGATTTTGCAGTTGAGGAATTTTCTTGTGTTAATTCTCTAATAATTTCCTCTCAGATCTTGTCTGTTCTTTTTAGCATCTCTATTCAATCAGATGTTGGCCCTCCTCGGTTCAGTCTTTAATTTTCTTACATTTTCTAATTTCCCCTTTGTCTTTCTATATTCTGGAAGATATTCTCAACTAATCAACTTTTCCTGTGAAATTTTAGGGGCTTTTTTTTTTTTTAAGGAGCTCTTTCTTGTCTTCTGATTACTTTACAGCAACAGAAAATCATCTCTTATCACTGAGGAGACAGTTGTTTTCCTTAGTTTTCTTCTACTCTTTCCATTATCTGTTGTCCTTTATATTCCTCTGTTCTTTGTCTGTCTTCCAAGTTCAAGGCCTGACTCAAATGTCTCTTCATCTCTCAATCTGTTTCCTTATTTAAGCTGAGGCACTAAGCAACTGACTAGGAGTTCTGTGCAATGGCAGGGCTGTAAATGAGGGAGATTCACTGTGACAGTATCCTGGAGGCCTCCAAAGTCTGTAACTGCAAGTCCTTCCCCTTCATCTCTCGGGGATTTTACCATTTATTTGTATCTTTTTCACTTAATAGTTTATCATCCCTGCTATTCACTGAACAAATATCTCCTGGGCACTGACTTTGTGCTGGATCCAGGTGATCAGAGTATCTATGATGAATTTGCTTTACAAACATAGAACCAGTTACAAGTGAGGCAGTGTGTTTGGTGGTAAAGAGCGTTGACTTCGGACAGAGCCTGACTCCATGGGTTTTAATCTCAGCTCCTCAGACTTGTGAATTTAGGGAGTTACATGAGCTCTCTAGGCTCCACTTGCCAACTTAAAACAAGGAGAATTATGGTACCTTCCTCAAAGGGTTGTTATGAGGATTGAACAAGTCAGTATATGCAAAGAGCTTAGAACAGCACCTGGGATGGAGTAAGTTCCACAGACGTATTTGGCCGTTATCATTTTAAAATAATTTGTGAGGGTTATTTCTTAAATAGCTTAACCAGTTTTCATGCGGTTTCACAGCATTCACTGGGAAGGGAATTGACCCTGAGGACCTGCTGCTGTGCCAGATGCTATGCTAGGTGTTTTACGTGTCATTCCATTCCAGGTTAAGCCTCAGAGCCTTAAAAAGTAGATATTATTTCTACATCTCAAGTAAGAAAAATGAGGCTCAGAGAGGGAGACAACTTGCTGAGGGCTCCACAGCTGATATGAGGTGGAGCTGGGACTTGAACCCAGGCTTGTCTGACTTAAAGTGCAGGCTTCCCCACCTCTCATATGCCTGCCATCTGTGAACGGACAATTCCAGCTGTAATATGCCAACTCCAAATGGTTCCCATTAGGACCCTAGCAGGCCTGCACAATCCCGTACATTCCTTCTTTTCCTAGTGATATGGTAAATTAATTAAATGCTATTAAAGTTATATTGGGTTGGCCAAAAAGTTCATTCGGGTTTTTCCATACGAGGCCACCGGAAACCCAAACGAACTTTTTGGCCAGTCCAATAAAATAGCACTTCTTCATAAATATCCTCCACCTTAACCTGGAATTTCCCCTTCAAGTACTCTGAGCTGACGAAATCTCACTCAGAGGTTTTTAAGCTCAACTCCTAGGAGACTAGACTTAGTTAAAGCATGAAGCAGAATCTCTAAGCAGGAAAAGCTTTCCCAGTTTAAAGGGCCTCTCCATCAAGGATGAACTCTAATATACATGGACACCTGGCAAGAGGGACTGTACAAAGCAAGAGGTAGGATGAGCTGTGAAATAAAAAGAAGACCAAAAGGAAAGTGATGGTGCCAACGTCCAACCACCCAGAGCCTGAGAAATTCTGGCTTCTTAATGAAGTAGAAGACACAATACTCACAATTTCGCCAGTAGGCAGGTGGATAGTCTGTGGTGCCTGCTTGTTCAAGAATTTGTTTAATAAGCGGATATTGGCAAATGTCCCCCGCGCCATGATGGCGTCGTTACCTCGGCGGGAGCCGTAGGAGTTGAATTCTCGTGGAGTCAAGCTGATAACGAAAGCAGGAGGGGAACTGGTTTAGTGAACTGAGAGAAGATTAAACTTGGCTTACCCTGAGAAAAGAGAAAACCCACAAACCTAGGTGTTTCTCTAAGTCTGCTAAGTATTGTTCTCCAAGGCAGAAAAACTGTTCCCATGGCTTCAACTGAGGGCAGAGTGAGAGGTGGCAGGTGGGATTGTGAATCAGTATGCTCCCAGCAGCAACCTACA
This sequence comes from Tursiops truncatus, assembly GCF_011762595.2. NCBI lineage: Eukaryota > Metazoa > Chordata > Mammalia > Artiodactyla > Delphinidae > Tursiops > Tursiops truncatus. Next base: position 36,246,323 of record NC_047039.1, read on the forward strand.
GTCTTATAAATCTGAGTAGAGCAATCGGGAGGGACTTTAATAGGAGTATTTATTTTACTGATTCAGTAGGGTAGCCTATAAAGCTTCACAAAAGGTAAAATACTAAAAATGGGTAAAAAAAAAAACAAAGGAAGCAAAGGGAATACTCAGGGTAGGCCAGTCAGGTAGAGCCAAGAATGGGGACACATAAAATACCTTCTATAAACTAAACAGAAGTAGGTTCAAATTTGTCCCTGAGTTACCAGGAGCTCAGTGCAATGAAAAGACACATAACTGGCGACATGACTTAGAATTTTCATAAGATCAAAATCAGGGCAGTGCCAAAGAGGCAGACAGGAATAGCTATCGGTGGTCTTAAAATCAAAGAAAAATCTTGTCTGTGGGTCCCAATGAAAGGACACTTTGCAAAATGAGTAACAACATCTTAAAATGAACATGGTGACCAGTTCACTGGGCTGTTTCTTATAATGCTAGGAAGCGTGTGGTTAATGATTTATTAGTTAGATCTAATTTGAAGATTGAGAGTCTATGAATGGGCTTCAGGAGTAGGTGAGTGTGGCTATGAACCCCTGAAATTATGTCCAAAATGTGCATGTGCATTTTTATGAGAAGGTATATCTCCTTTCATTCAATTCTCTAGAGTATCAATAATCACCAATCTAAAAAGGTGTTGGTCACTGATCATTTTCTAGTTTCTTCCTCCAGCCTCAATCTTGTGTTTCTCTAGTTCCTCTGTTTGTTCTTAGAAGCCTTTTCTCCCATTCATTCACTCAACAACTTTTTATTGAGCACCAACTATGTGCCAGGAGCTGTTGTGGGTGAACAATGAACAAAACAAATTAAGATCTCTGCCTTTGCAGGGCTTACATTCTAGAAGCTGGAGACAAAGAAATTTTTTTAAAGAGCATCCTACGCACGTGTTCCTAGATTGTGGTTAATACCTCAGAAAAAAGAAAAGGTAGACCAGGGCAAGGAGAACAGGAGTATGGTGGGAGTGAACTCATGGAGGAAGACTTGAACTTGGTGAGAGAGTTAGCTAAGAGGGTATCTTGGGGAAGGGCATCCAAGAGGAAAAAACAGCCAGCTCAACCAAAGGCTCTCAGGCAGAAGGGTACTTGGCCTTGCTTGGAACATTCAATGAACAAGGTGGTGGGCAATGTGTCCCGAGCAGTGTGGGTGAGTGGAAGAGCAGGGACTCACTGACTCATCTTGAATATCACCTGCCCTTTTCTACTTGCTGATGGACTTGTGTCTCCCACTCAAAGCAGAATCATATCCCTTTAAAATCTCACAATATGTATCTGTGTATAGGCAGTTCCCATACATTTTGAAAAGTAGTTGCCCTGCGTTGAAGAAAAATCTTGACACAGACCCACTGTGCATCATCTCCTCTAGATGTGGGCTATCTTCTTAAACTTACAACACTCACATTTCTGGGGAATATGAAATATTCTTGGTCTGAATGAATAGACTGTCCCATAGGGTGCACTAGGAAAAGGCAGAGATGAGTGAGCAGGATAGAAAGGGAAATTCATGAAGAAAATGGGTTAGTCACTAGGCAAGTGAGATGAGGGGCAAGGCAGCTATCCTTTCCTACTGGGAAAAAAAAAGTGTTGAATTTCGTTCCTCAAATTGGCTCTGGGCCCCATCCCTGAAGAAGCTGATTCAGGAGGTGGGGACGGGAACCAGGAACTTTTAAATCCCCAGACGACTCTCATGAAAGTCCCATTTGGGACCGACATTGATTGATAGTGGTATATTAAATAATAGTGGATAATACTGTGAAAATCGGTATGTGACTGAAGGATTGCTGAATGGATGCGTAAACTGCAAATCCTTGAAGTGGATCTCTGTAAAGAATATGTCTCTCAACCAGGAAATATCAATGCATTTCCAGTTCTAGCCCTGTCGAGTGCTTCAAGTGTAACCAGACTCTGCCACAGGTGAAGAGCAGAGCCTTGTACTTTAACAGTCAGCCAAGCTGGGGGCTGGGATGACAGCTGAGTCTAATGAGTACACCTGCTCAGAAAGAAGGTCCTCATCCCTGCTGGGGTTCACGTGCTGATGGATCCTCCCAGGGAAGCTTCGAAGCAGCAAACAGAAAGACCAATTGGTTTTCAAGCCCCAGGGTTCTGTGAAAAACTGAAGTGTGACTCCAAGGAGACCTCATGAAAAGAGAACTGCTGGCCTCACTCTCTCCATTTCTGCCTTCAGGCCTTCCTCCCCTTATTCATTACTTACCCTCTGTTAGTTAAGTAGCGAGCAGCAGGGCTATTTCTTGCAATATTTCCAGCCGGAGAGATGTGGTCCGTTGTTACTGAATCTCCCAAATTTAACAGCACATAGGCGTCCACTATAGATTTAGGGGGCCGCAGATCCAAAGTCTACCAAAGAACACAGTAAGTCAGTGTTTGCCCAGGTTTTCTCCAACACGTCACCAGGGGAACCCCAACAGTAGCGGTCCATGGACCTGAACCAGATGACAGCCCTATATCAGCGCATAGAAAATTCTAGTTTTATTGGTTTTTTCAGGGGTGTTTAGAAAGGTGAGGTGAATTTATGCAAAATATTCATATCTCACTCTTGAAGGGAGGTGAAGTATTGGCACTGTCCCCTCAAAAGCAACAGGGATGCTGCTGCAAACGACATTCTCTTTCTCCACATCCAGAGAAGGCCTCAGATGCTAAGGACAGCAGGAGTCCTCCCCGTCCCACCCAGGGCAGTGCAGACTCCTTGATCATCAGTTTCAGAGAAGATTTCCCTTGTTTTTATGGATATAAGGTTTAAATATGGATTTTGCAAGGCAAGAAACTTTTTGAAGAACTCGTTTTGTTAAAAAGTAAAAAGTCCTACCAGGTCTTCAAAGAATGGTGGTGACTTAATGTATGTAGATTTGGGATTCCAGTAATATAGCTTATCTGATGGGGCTGCTAAGGCATTCCAGCTCTCATTCACAGTCTTGGGGAAAAAAGAAAAAAGGAAAGGCAGATCTAATCACAGTCCATCCTAAGGAAAATTTAACATGCAAACACAAACATATATTCAAGCTAAGAGCACAGTGAAAACCATTCTTATTCTAAATGGTCACACAACAGAGTTCCTCTATACTAAGACAACACCATGCTAAGTAATTTAAAAATACATGTGCTCTGTGATAGGCAGCTTCTGGAATGGCCCCCACGGACCTGCCTTCTAGGATTCACACCCCTAAGTGATCCCCTCCTGCTGAGTAGGGGCTGGGCCTAGTGACTCACCTCCAGGATTAGGTTATAAAGAGACTCTGCCTTCTGTCACTTTCACCCTCTTACCCTCGCTTGCTTGCTTACTTGCTCTGATGGAGGCCAGCTACCATTCTGTGAAGAGCAGGTGAAGCGACCCACTAGTAAGGCACTGAGGGCAGCCTCTAGCTGACAGTCAGTGAGGAGCTGAGGCCTTTACCCACAGCACGTGAGGTCCTTTATCCTGCCAACAACCACATGAGTGGTCTTAGAAATGGATCTTCCCCCAGTTGAGTCTTCAGATGAGACTGCAGCCCCAGATGACACCTTGACTGGGGCCTTGTGAAGGGACACACACCCTGTTAAGCCGCACCTCCATTTCTGACCCATGGAAACTGTGAGATAAAAAAATGCTTGCAGGCTTCCCTGGTGGCACAGTGGTTGAGAGTCCGCCTGCTGAGGCAGGGGACACGGGTTCGTGCCCCGGTCCGGGAAGATCCCACATGCCGCGGAGCGGCTGGGCCTGTGAGCCATGGCCGCTGAGCCTGCGCGTCGGGAGCCTGTGCTCCACAACAGGAGAGGCCACAACAGTGAGAGGCCCCCGTACCACAAAAAAACAAAAACAAAAAAAGTTGCTGTTTTAACTCACTAAGTTTGGGGGTAATTTGTTGCAGAGCAATAGATAACTAATACATATACTTATAATTTATGAAATAATCCAGATTGTACCCCAGGGGAAATTAGGTATGCTCTGAAGATTCTGGGAAGTAGACCTCCAGGTCATAAGGACATTAGCTAGTAAAAGACAGCTGCTATGCATTCAAATTGGCTTGAATTAGCTCTACATGTCCATTGACTCAGACTTTGGAGGAATACATTTAACCCAATATCTACCAAACTCCCTTGTACCATTTCCCAATGAGCAGCTTGTGGGATTCACAGTGCATGAATATGACCCCCGTGTGACTCTGCTCCCCAGTCTTCCCTCTTGTTTCATTCAAACCACCAGCCCCAGGCTGAAGCCCTTGGGTCAGCCTATCACAGAGACTAGGGAAAGTGGTAACATCCAAGGGGCTCAGAAAATGATGCTGAGCCCCATACATTTTCCCTGTATTTGTAAAATGCACACCGAGTTTTTTTTTTTTATTTCGGTAGTTTGATAGGGTGGTGTTTCCTACTGAGTGGCTTTTATTTTTATTATTATTTTTTAAGCATGCAAATACATCTGAGAGGTGCATTCAACCATTTGATGCCTCAGTGACACACTACAGTGACATCAGGGGGTCCTCAACCATAGTTGATGCACGCCCCAGGCTGCCTGAGGAAGGGGGGAGCTGTGGAGAGCTGGCCAGGAACCACACACAGCTGAGGCCTTTCCTCCTGAGGCTGCCGCTCACTTGTCCAACTCTGGGAACATCTGGGGAGTGTGGGGTCCAGAAAAACGTGAGTCTTAGGAGAAAAATGATGGGTAACCACTTCCCCAATCATCTGAAGAAATGTTACTTTGTATAGCTGACACCGCCACTGGCCTCAAGGGTGGCAGAGATGATGCATAAGAGCAGCTTTCCCTCACAGCTGGGCTGGGACCTCACCTCTATTTTCTGATAGACCTCCTTAAACATCCCAGGGATGACATACTGACGCTCCACTGCCTGGATCTCATCTCTGGTTGGCCAGATATCTCTCAGAAATACCTGTTGTCCCTTTGCATTTACCCCTGGGGAAAAAAATGTTTATTAGTGAGAAAAACATCTCATACCCCATTTTCATCGCCACGTACAGTCAGTCAAGTCTCGTTCAGGGTAGTTACGTTCTGTAAAGCCTACGTGCACACTCAGAGAATACTCAGTCACTGCCCCCAGGGGACACACAGGTTAGGCTCCCAAGAGCCTCCATCCACAACACTGTCGTCAACCGATCAAGACATAACCCTGTTTTATGCGTGTTTCTGTTTCATGACACCTTACTTCATACATACTGTTGATGCATTCACACTGAACTCGCAAGCCTGTCTAACACGAGGCTCGTCACAGCCTTCTTGGGCTTAGGAACGCTACACAGCACTTTAGCACTACTCTTGGTGGTCATTTTAAACAGTGAAATCACCAATAAAAAGCACAAAAATGTGAAAAACATGGTGCTAAACAGAGCTCGAACAGGACACTTGTTTGCAGTATAAGACCTGCAATAAAAAGGCAGAATGGGGCTTCCCTGGTGGCGCAGTGGTTGAGAGTCCACCTGCCGATGAAGGGGGCACGGGTTCGTGCCCCAGTCCGGGAAGATCCCACATGCCGCGGAGCGGCTAGGCCCGTGAGCCATGGCCACTGAGCCTGTGCGTCCGGAGCCTGTGCTCCACAATGGGAGAGGCCACAACAGTGAGAGGCCTGCGTACAGCAAAAAAAAAAAAAAGGCAGAATGTTGCCTTGTTCGACCTCAGCTGAGAGCAGGCACAGTGAGGGACTCAAGGTTTTCACACCTGCACCCCTCCCCGCCCCCACCCCGTGCACATCTGTGAGTGACCATGGGAGAGTGATGAGCATTGATTTTGGGGTTAAAATCCATTTTAATGAGTAGTCAAATTTGCAAATATGGAATCCATATATAATGAGGATAAACTGTATGTCTAAAGCTATGATTTCCTGAAAGTAAATTCCAGGGCACCATTTTCATATTATCTAATCTGCTTATTAGCATAGGTTGAGGAGGGTACAGCAAAGAGACCAGAGGAAAGGAAGCAAAGCATCCTGTCCCCAGAATTTCAAGAAGCTGTACTATGTGGATGTGTTCCTACAGAGGAGACATTAAAACAGTGCCTATCATTAGATTAAAGTGGGAGCTGGAAAGGAAGGGACTGGAGAAGAAGCCAGAATGGCAAGATCTCCACTACTTTGGGTATTTCTTTCCCTTTTGTCGTCCCTCCCCCTTTAGTAAATTCTTGTTTAACTATTTCAGTTATGTCTTAGCTGTGTATTGGGGCATAAAGAAAAGACTCCTCCTCTGATCTCTGGAGGGTCTAGCCTTCATTATTTATTAAGGAAAGCAATAACTTCTCCCAGTAATGTTTTCAGATACATTGGAAAAACTGTAACCCCCCAGAAAAGATCTTACCCAGTGGTTCTTTCTCAAAGTCAATCCGGATGGTCCCGGCAATTGCATACGCTATTACTAAAGGCGGAGAGGCTAAATAGTTGGCCCGGGTATTGGGGTGGACTCGCCCTTCAAAATTCCTGTTCCCAGACAGTACTCCAACAGCAACAAGGTCCCCCTGTGTGAGGCAAGGGGAAAAGCAGGTCGCAAAGAGAAGAGAATGCCTAGGCTCCATTTGTCAAAGTTTTCCCTTTAAGCTTCCCCTTCACCTGGTCCTCTTCCTGGGAAGAAGAGCACACAGGGTGACCCTATGGGAGACACTCTGGGTCAAAAGCAGCTGAGAGACACGTTCAGTGGTTTCTGCTCATGAGAAAATAGCAGGTTGGTCAGGAGGCGGCATCCTGGTTATTTTGCTGCTGGGGCCTGAGAACAGGCGGGGAAGACTGCAAGTTGAAAGCTAAAGGAAGCCACACTGACTGATAGGGATTCTATAATTAATGCAAAGCAAACCAAATAGTATTTCTCAACGCTACAGAATTTATGGGCCAAAAATCAAGCCAATGCAATTTAGTTTACATTCATTTGTCTGACTTGGAACCAGTTTTCAGACAACAGGAACAAATGATTTTGGTGCCTTCTGCAGTCAAAACCATGTTTAGGGAGCACACGTGTGCCAAGTGCTGCACTATGTCCTTCGTGTCCACTATCACCTTAATGCTCACAACTCTATGAAACAGGTGCTATTATTGTCTCCAGTTACAGTTGTGAAAACTGAGGCACAGAGGTTAATTAACTTGCTCAAAGGTATACAGTTAGTAAGTTTCGCTCAACTCCGAAGACCGTACTCTTAACCACATCCCATACTTCCCTGGACCTTCTTAAAATTACCAGCCTTTTGATCACACATCATATGAAACATGACAACAGCTCTTAAGACCCACAAATTCCTCTGTAATCACCTGCGTGATGGCTTCTACCACAGCTTCAGGTAAGGGCCCACTGTTGCCAATGCAGGTCATGCAGCCATAGCCCACCACATCAAACCTAGGTGCAAGAGAGAAGCACAGGATGGAGAATGACTCTCAGTGGGCTCACCTGTTGGTTACAGTTCCTGGAGACCACTGACTTAAGTAAGTTTAGTACAGGGCTGTCTCTATAAAGCTTTCATTCTTGGGAACATTTTGATCTACTGTTCATCCATTCTAAATCATTCAATTAAGAGTCCTTTTTATAATTTACCTTTTTAAAAAACTGAAGTATAGTTGATTTATAATATTATGTTAAGGTGTACAACAAGGTGATTGTCATATATAAACACACACATATTTTTTCAGATTATTTTGCACTAGAGGTTATTACAAGACATTGAATAGTGTCCCCTATGTTATACAGTAAATCCTTGTTGTTTATCTTTTTTTTTTTTTTTTTTTTGGCCACGCCACGCAGCATGCGGGATCTTAGTTCCCCAACCAGGGATCAAACCCACACCCCCTGCAGTGGAAGCCCGAAGTCTTAACCACTGGACTGCCAGGTAAGTCCCATATCTATTTCATATATAGTAGTGTGTATCTGTTAACCCCATACTCCTAATCCCACCTCTCCCCACAATCCCTGCTTTCCCCTTTAGTAACCATAAGTCTGTTTTCTATGTCTGTGAGTCTGTTTCTGTTTCGTAAATAGATTCATTTGTATTATTTTTTTTAGAGTCCACATACAAGTGGTAATATATAATATTTGTCTTTCTCTGTCTGACTCACTTCACTTGTACGATATTCTCAAGGTCTATCCATGTTGCTTCAAATGGCAATATTTCATTCTTTTTTATGGCTGACAAGTATTCTATTGTGTATATGTATCTTTAGCCATTCATCTGTTGATGGACACTTAGGCTGTTTCAATGTCTCAGCTATTATAAATAGTGCTGGTATGAACATGGGGGTGCATGTATCTTTTCAAATTAGAGTTTCTGTCTTTTCTGGATATATTCCACTGACTGCTGGATCATATGGTAGCTCTAGTTTTAGTTTTTTAAGGAAGCTCCGTACTGTTTTCCATAGTGGTTATACCAATTTACATTTCCACCAACAGTGTAGGAGGGTTCCCTTTTCTCCACACCCTCTCCAGCATTTATTATTTGTAGACTTTTTGATGATGGCCATTCTGACTGGTGTGAAGTGATACCTCATTGTAGTTTTGATTTGCATTTCTCTAAAAGTTAGTGATGTTGAGCATCTTTTCCTGTGCCTGTTGGCCATCTGTATGTCTTCTTTGGAAAAATGTCTATTCAGGTCTTCTGCCCATCTTTTGATTGGGTTGTTGGTTGGTTTGTTTTTGATATTGAGATCTATGAGCTGTTTGTATATTTTGGAAATTAATCCCCTGTCAGTCGCATCATTTGCAAATATTTTGTCCCATTCGGTAACTTGTCTTTTCGTTTTGTTTATGGTTTCCTTTGCTGTGCAAAAACTTTTAAGTTCGATTAGGTCCTATTTGTTTATTTTTGCTTTTATTTATTTTGCCTTGGGATATTGCTACAATTTATGTCAGAATGTTTTGCCTATGTTCTCTTCTAGGAGTTTTATGGTGTCATGTCTTACATTCAGATATTTAAACCATTTTGAGTTTAGTTTTGAATACGGTGTGAGACAATATTCTAATTTTATTGATTTACATGAGGCTGTCCAGCTTCCCAACATCACTTGCTAAAGAGACTCTTTTCTGCATTGCATATTCTTACCTTCTTTGTTGAAGATTAATGACCATAGCTGTATGGGTTATTTTTGGTCTTTCTATTCTGTTCCATATAATTTACTTTTATAAGTAATTTACTTTTTAAATTTATAAGAAAATTATAAGGAGTCTATCTGAATGATCTGGAATTTTTAAAAGTTGAAATCAGATATGCCATTTGATGTCTTTATTCACTACTCTTATTATATAATCCCAAGGACTTCTGACTTTTATGAGGCACATGACAAAAATCTATGTCATCCAAATTAGCAATAGTGGATTAATTAGAGAAACTGTATCTGGCAACAAATAACTAATTGACTTCAAGGAATCAGAACATTTTCAGGCATGGGAAATAATTATTTTCATACCAAAGGGCAGATTCAGTTGCAGAGCCAACACTAGCCCATAGCACACCTTCATACAACTGAGAAAAGACGCCCCCTGCCCCAGGAGTGCAGCGCTACAGCAGAGCACAGGCTTGATATCAGCCCCTGCTCTCTTCACAGACACCCTTGTCTGATGAACAACCAGTACAACTGTACAGGAGGGCCCTGCTCTGTCGGAATGTGAGGGTTTGTCTGTTTACCATCTGACAGAAGACTACGCAATTAGACACCATCAGATAAGCTTACATCCATTACAAGGTGACTTAGCAAAATACCTGTGGAATACAATAAAACAAAAGCAATGGTGCAAGAGATTTCTCCCTCACCCAAGCTGAGACAGGTAAGGCATGACTCCACTTTCTCGCAGGTAGTAGGTGACCACACCACTTCCAGGAGATAGGCTAGTTTTGATGTAAGGCTTCACGTTCAGGCCAGCATCCACAGCCTTCTTTGCTAACAAGCCTGTGAAATGGTAAACACAGACACGGTGTGTGGGGCTGCCCACTCTAGGTGCCACGGACATTTCAGGAAGGAGACTGACTTCAGTCTGCACTTCCTGCACTGCCTGACAGAGCCCCATTCATGTTGATGCTTTCTGCCATCTTTGTTGCCTGACAGAAATCAAAAGCTCGCTGGCCCAAAGTCATTTACATGTATTCAGTAAACTCAAAATTAGCCATGGACATGAAGAAAAAGATAAAAAGAGCTGTGCCTTTTTTTTTTTTAAAAAGAAATAAACCTGAACCATTCATGATTATATTATAGAATGAGTTTTTAATTTTTGGAGGGAAAGCAGTCTTTCTAATTATATTTTATTTAGATGAAAAATAATAGGAAGGGCCCCTTCTTAAAGTATATGAATTGTGTACTTGTTGGTGAGGAATACAGTCTGCCTAGAAGGTAAAATCTAGTCCTCAGATATTTCTTGAAGAGGAAGATCAAGGGCTCTTGGGCCACTTGACTCTGGGCAAATACAGACTATTTATTACAGGGACACTGGGTGCTCTGACTTAGGACATATCAGGGAAGTAGGAAAGAAATAAGGAGTCAGGGGTATAAAGAGACAAAAGGCTACAGACAAGCTGGTATCTTATCTTAAGGAAATTGGTTTGTCCAAAGCTTAGGTGGCAACAGATGAATTCCTGGACAAAGAAGGTTCTCCTTACGCACTTGTCCAATTCATAAAGAAAGAACTGTTTGTGGACACAAGAGGAACTCTTAGGGATATTTTAAAATTTGGAAACTAAAGGGACATTAGAGTAATGAAACTCTGCATGTAAATATTAAATAATTAAACAGAATTGCATAATAGGTAGATAAGTTTTATCGACCAGTGCCCTGTGCCATAATTCAGATGCACTTGACAATGCATCTAAGACAGACTAAATTCTACTGTACAAAAAGGCCTATCAGGGATTTTATGGAGAAAACAGTCTGTGAAATGAAAACAGGTTTTTTCTTCTAAAGTCTGACATAAGATTCTAGGCTTTACCAGAAATTCATCTTTCTTTCCTCTCTTCTCCTTCTTTTCTGTGTTGATTCTAAAGACTATACTACTTTAAATACTTTGCATTATTTATTGTATAAACATTTCTGGGCCAATTAATCTCTGCATCTGGAAAGGATAAGGCTCAGGGAACTATATGTAGAACTCAGTTAAGCCCCTGGGTCATGTCTTGGGAAATTTTCACCCACACGTCCACATGGCCATCAAAGGCACTTACCTGCTCCTAACATCACAGATGGATTACTGGTGTTAGTGCAGCTAGTAATGGCAGCGATTACCACAGAACCGTGAGCAAGGGTGAACTCGCTATTATTATAGATAAATGTCTTATGGTCATTATGATGGTCCAGAGCAACCTGGAATCCTTTAAATCCTTGCTATAGGAAGAAAAAAAGAAAAAAAAAAATATATGGTCAAAAGTTCTCACTTTGGAAGAAGAAGAAATACTTTGGTAACTATAGTTTTAAAGGCCAATTCTTAACAAAACATAAACATCTCAGCTGGTAAACTCTGAAATGCTACAGAAAAATTAAATATACTCTTTTTAAATCTTTATAAAAGGGAGTCATGATTTCTGAATCTGATTTTGCTTTGAAATTATTAACAATTCTTCCCCACCTCAAATACCGAAAGACTAAAACTACAAATTTAGCTTAGTCTCATTAGAGCTAATTAGTACAGATGTAATGGCTACACTGAGGGCGCTGATACTAACCTTTATGGAAATTTAGAAAAAGGTGCCATTTTGGCCAGATTCAACCAATCATAAGCAGTAAGGCTAACACAGTGCCGCTGAACATTTGGTAAAATGCTGGCATCCCGCGGATAAAATCCATCACAAATCTTATTCATTTGAAAAATCTTCATTGAAAATCTACTGTGTACAAGATACTATGCTGGGCACTTTGTGGGATACAATGGTGACTGTGTATAAATCCTATCCTCAATCTACAGTGTAGTAAAGGAAATCAGACATGCACATATTATACAGTACCAACAATGAAAGTAAAGGCTACGAAACACCATCACAGGGTTTCCCACTGATGCCATGAAGGTTCAAATGAGGGAGAGATGACTTTGTGCTATGGGATTTGAGGCCACATTGTGGAAGAGCTGAGAGATTAGGGCATGCAGACGGGGAAGGGACATGCAGGCAGGGGATGGCATGAACAAAAGTACAGTGGCCAGAAAAGTTTGGGCAAGCCGAGTGAACACCGTGGTGAGTCATGTGAAAAGGGGGTATGCTTTGGAAAAGGAGGGTTGAGTTGTGTTTACAGGCAATCAAGTGCTCTAAGGAAGCTGCCTGGCTCTTAGCTAATGCAGAGGGAGGCATCGAGGACTATAGGATGGAGAGGAAACGCCCGCAGCACCAAGGCTTCAGGAAGACTCATCATCGAGGGCGGTGAAGCCTGTGCACAAAGAAGCCAAGCATGGGGCAGGACTGGGGAGGATTTCCATCCACCTCTCCCAGGTCCCTACCTTGGCTCCAAGGCAGCTCTCAAAGTCCTTTTTCATGTCAGATACGGCAACTTTGTCCTGAGGCCTTTTGGGTCCACTGCAGCAAGGCACTACTGTTTTCAAATCTAACTCCACAACCTGTGCACCCAAAAGAAAAGGAACCGTGGAATTGACATTATACTCACAAAGAAAAAAACACAGCCATGCCAGAGAATTTAAAACACCACAACAATAAAAATAAACTAAACTACCACATTCAAAACCAAGGAAGTCAATGTCCATTTTACACTGAAGGGATGAATTTCCAAAGTTCCAGATGAGCACTTCGGTAGCATGGGACAGGCAGAAGCCTTGCCACCTCTCAGAAAGACCAGGGTGGGCATTGTGGCTGCCGCCAGGGTCTTTCACTCAGCCATCTTTGCAAAGCAGCTCATACATCCTTTTTATTGCTTAAGTTAGTCAATGAGATGGATTTTCTACTGAAATGATAGATAAACCATTGTAATTTTTCTAAGATGACTGGGGGAATGCAGCCATTAACTCATCAATGCCAAGAAATGGGCCCTAGTCTAATTGAATATTTCCTTCCATCAATGTAATATGAAACAAAACAAGGATCCTGCATCTGGTTTACCCTCCAATCTTGGCTGCTGAGAAAAATGTGGATTCAGTTTGCACCCTAGAAAATGAATGAAGATAAGTACGTCGATGGGTAAATCAGAACAAATTGATTCGCTTGCACCTCCATTTCTTTCCCCATCTATAATAATGATGTGCTTACCAGCCTTTAAATAGCTCCAGTCCTTCTAAACTCCTTTTCCAAAGATCTTCCACATAAGAGGAGTAAAGCAAAAAAGGGGAGCAGGGCTTCCCTGGTGGCGCAGTGGTTAAGAATCTGCCTGCCAACGCAGGGGACATGGGTTCAAGCCCTGGTCTGGGAAGATCCCACATGCTGTGGGGCAAGTAAGCCTGTGAGCCACAACTACTGAGCCTGCGCTCTAGAGCCCATGAGCCACAACTAATGAGCCCACACACCGCAACTTCTGAAGCCCACACACTCTAGGACCCACGTGCTGCAACTACTGAAGCCCTCATGCCTAGAGCCCATGCTCTGCAACAAGAGAAGCCACCGCAATGAGAAGCTCGCGCACCGTAACTAAAGAAAGCCCGCGCGCAGCAACGAAGACCCAACGCAGCCAAAAAATAAATTAATTAATTAAATGTATTAAAAAAAAAAGCGGTGGGTGGCGGGAGCATACTCAACCTAATGGCCAGGAAGAATGGGACAAGTTACGTTATTTTATGTCTACAATTCCTTATCTTTTTGATTTTTTTAGCCTTTTACCACACTGTTCTTCTGCGATAACTTGGCAGTGACTAATTTCCTACAAATACACCCCCCAAGAAAACACATTCACAACTAAAACCACAGGCTTGAGAAAGAGGAAACACATGCCCAGCACTGTGTGCTAAACATTTTAAATGCATTATTTCATTCTCTAATCCTTTATCATGACCTTATGAAAGGCACTCTCATACCTGGGCAAAGTCTGGGTCTTGAGCGGAGTCACTGAAATCCCGAAACATTCCTACAGCCTGAAGATACTTTTTAATATGCTTTACTTTTTCTTCATCACGACCTAATGGGCATTTTAAGAAGTAACAAGTAACAGATGTTAATATTTCCTGATTAAACTAATGCCTCTACCAGAAGCTATACAAGTAATGGGCATTTCACTTAAACACACACCAAGAGCTCTGCTGATATGGCAGCTTTCAGGCTAACAGTCTGACTCTCTAGCCGATGCTGCTGTTTACTAGGGGCCATTAACTGATCTGCTGTTCTATCGAAGTGACCATTTTCTGTAGAAGATTCTCAGTTATAAGCACTCGTCTCTCTTTGGTTATGGGTCTTAATTAAGAGGATCCTAAGCCTCGGCGAATTGTCAAAGCATACCTCCGGCGCATCTGCCTTCAACTGGCCACAGACCCTCAGCATTCCACGTTATTCTTGTTATAGTAATCCCCGCAGTCTCCCACCACAGATCACCAGCTGTGTGCCCAGCACTGTGTGCTAAACATTTTAAATGCATTATTTCATTCTCTAATCCTTTATCATGACCTTATGAGAAAAGCACTGTTATTATCCTCATTTATGGATGGGGAAATAGTGGCTCAAGAAGATTAACTTTCCCATGGAACACGGGCCGTAAATGGCAGAACCAGGATCCGAAGCTGAGTTTAGATTTGAGTTCAAAGTCCTAACTCGTGATGCTGTATCACCAGGAATATGACCCTGAAAGCTCTGCTGTTTCATTCTGATCAAGACCCTGGTTGCAGGAGATAATACGCACGGTTTGCCCAATGGACACGGAGTTCTCCCAGTTCTCTGACAGTTAAATAAGCCTGTTTGAGAGCTTGATTCTTGGATCCACAACAGATCAGCATTCTTTTTTTTTCGCCTCTTCATTTTAACTGAATTGTAAAGGTCATCAGCTTTCAGCATGGACCTTATAACAGATGACTGTCTGATCTTCGTTAACATTTATCATGACCTGTTGTTGGGCCCCAGTGTTCATTACATCCCCTGTCATCCTCTCCACGAAGACAGGCAGGAGAAATTTCTTTTAGGTTTCAGTTTAAGAAAGTGTTCAACTTCTCTGAAACCATTGGTTTCAAATCAGTAGATGTTACAAATTCGGTACCAGATCAGTAAGAGGTTCGGTGGCCACCTCTAGAGCCATAGAAACTAATCTCATCTCCGGATGTATTTTGCAGCTTTCCCCTCCCCACCATCCCTTCCCTTCTCTTCTCTTCTTTAGGTTGAATGCCTCAGCTATTTAATCGAGGGACAGAGGCAGAAGGTAGTGCTCCAATTCTCAGCGTTCTATGAACTTTAGAAACGGCCTTCTGTTTTCAGGGTTCTGCACTTACCTGTCTGCACCAGGTACTTGATACTGACTTCATCAACCGGGAAAAAGGCAGCAGTGGCTCCATACTCTGGACACATGTTGGCAATTGTAGCTCGGTCGGCAATGGACAACTGGGCTACCCCTGGCCCGAAGAACTCGACAAATTTGCCCACTACCCCAACCTGGCGGAGGTGCTGAGCAACAGAACAACAGTAGAGTTTGAGACTTGATAACCTGTATTTAAAATGCAGAACTATCCCCTTGCAATTCTCATAAAGTAGCCTTGTGAGTAAACACAAAAAATGAATTAGCCCAACATATGTTTGATTACTTTTAAAAATAAAACTTAAAAAGTAAGGCCAACTAAATACAACATGGTATCTTGGAGTAGATCCTCGAACAGAAAAGGGATTACTGAAAAAACTGGTGAAGTTTCTAGTTTAGTTAAAAATGTCATACCGATGTTAACTACTTCTGTTTCTGATAAATATACCATGGTTATGTAAGATGTTAACATCTGGGGAAGCTGGGAGAAAGGTAACAGGAACTCTGTATTACCTTTACATCAAGTCCCCTGTAAATCTAAAATTATGTTGCAACATTTCTTTAAAAAGAAAGAAAAAGTAATATAAAAACACAAATAATAAGAAAAGTTTTGCCAAATGAGAAAACTTCTTTCTAAAAATTAAATAAATTCTTTCAACTTGAATAAATTATGATTTGCACCTGTTGAATAAGCAAATGCCTTGTTTTCAAGGGTATAATGAACAAATATCCTGAACACAGGTATAAGTCAAATGTAACCAAAAGATCCAGGCAGTCTGACTCTCACACCTTTTCCATACAAGCCATCAGCCAGGGCTGGAGCCTCACGACTGGCTTGGCTCTGCATGAAATCAGCTGTATGAAGTGTGGACAACCACACGGACAGGCCCTTTTGGTTACATGGAATTCTGCCAAATTTTGTGGGCAGAGCCTATATTATTCCACACTTGAACGATGCGGACATCTCTGATGAGCTATAGTGTTCAAATAAATCTGATTCCGATGTCCATGACTATTAAATCAAAAGTATAGCATCCATCCCACATAACCCAAGCCTTCAAACGATACAACCCGAAAAACTTGTGTGATAATAAAAAAAAAATTACTTTTCTAATAGTCTTTCAAAATGAAACTGCCTTCTTTTTGCCAAGCAAGCAAATCACCAAAAAGGATTATTTCTGACAAGGGCAAATGAAAAACAAAACAAAACAAAACTAATATTTTCCAGCTTGGAGAAACATCTGTTACAATAATGTAACTTATAATACAGAGAATGGAATTTTAAGTAGTCAAAAATTATTCATAGTTTGTTATTTTCATATAAAGAAGAACCATGTGGAAAAAATGTAGAAGTAAAACATATGCATG
This sequence comes from Tursiops truncatus, assembly GCF_011762595.2. Taxonomy (NCBI): domain Eukaryota; kingdom Metazoa; phylum Chordata; class Mammalia; order Artiodactyla; family Delphinidae; genus Tursiops; species Tursiops truncatus. The sequence continues at coordinate 36,263,037 of NC_047039.1, forward strand.
GAAATGATTTCTTATAACCTCAAGACAGTGATTATCTCTAGAAATGAAGAGGGTGGCTTTAGCCATAAATATTACATTTCACTTCTTAAAAAATATACATACAGAGAGAGCTCTGAAGCAAATACAGCAAAATGTTACCATCTGTTAAGTCTACATGGTGGGCATATAAATGTCATTTTAACTTCTGTGTATTTAAACTATTTCACAGTTTCAAAGAATTTTTTTTAAAGAAAAAGATCCATGCAGCAACAGAAGAGTAAAATGAACATAATGATCTGGAACCTAACTGCAGAGTTCTCTCCTTATGTCATCTCTTTTAAAGTCATAAACGTACTGCTTCCTAGCACTTCTAGAGCACATGGAAACCAAGAGAGACTCCATCATGGACTTTCCTCCTATTTGTCACTGTGACTCAGACCACAGAAGAGGCAGCACATTGTTACCTTGGTGATGGTGAGCACGATGTCAGTGGATGTTACCAGGGGGTGGGGATTTCCCATCAGCCTGTAGCCAATCACCTGGGGAAGCACCATGCTGATTGGCTGGCCCAGCATGACAGCTTCTGCTTCGATACCACCCACACCTGTGTGGAAAGGCGTGACAGAGTAATGCTTTCCTTAGTCCTCACGATATCCCTCAGGCATAGTTCACTGTCATTAACAAGTAGTCAACCCACTTATAGTGTTTTACTAGTGTAGAGTTATATTTCCATAAAGGACAGTTATCTTTTCTCTATTTCCCTCTATAGAATTTTTAACAAGTGTTTCTCAAAGTGTGGTCCCCCAAACACCTGTGTCAAAATCCCCTTGATTCCACACTAAAAAGAAGAATGGGCTTCAGGAGTCGCTGTTTTTAACAAACACCCCAGCTGATTTTCGCCTATTCTAATTCCAGCTGCTTATTCCAATTCCAGCTGCTTATTCCAATTCCAGCTGCTTATTCCAATTCATTCTTCCAAACATTATACTGAGTGCCTAAAAGGCATCAGACACTTTTCCGGGTACTGGAAATTACTGGAAAACAGACCAAAAAAACCTCTCTGATATTTGTGGTCACTCAAATTCATGCTGCTGGGATGTAAGGGTATCAAAGTAAATCAAGGTATTTACATAGAACAGCGTAAGTGGAATAGGAACCTAGAAGAACACTCACCCCAACCGAGAACGCCCAAACCATCAATCATGGTAGTGTGCGAATCCGTGCCCACAAGACTGTCTGGGTAATAATATCCATCCTGATCAAATACCACTCTTGCCAAATACTCCAGATTCACCTGGTGGATGATTCCTGAGCCAGGAGGAATAATCCGCATGTTGCGAAAGGCCAGAGAGCCCCACTGGGATTGAAAAATGGGGAGAACACTGTGAATACCAGCACACCTTTATGCAGCTCACCTCCTTGGCACCTCTTCCTCATACCCCACACACATAACGAATCAACCAATGGAGCCAAACTCTGCCCATACCTTTAAAAATTCAAATCGTTCTCTATTTCTTTCAAATTCCAAGTCTTGATTCTTCTGTAAACTGTCTGCCCTGTCAAAGAGAAAGACTAAATGTATAAATTTTAAGGCGTAAAATGTTACTGGTCAAATTTATAGGTGATAATAAAGAAAATGGCAGTTTCATCTGCAGGCTTGCTGGGTGGTGGTATGCGTTCGTTAACGTGGGAAAGAGGTAATTAAAGTAAAAAGAATAATTATTTTTTGGTTCAGGTGATTTTTATAATGCCTTTAAACATGGTGGGTAGAAAACATTAAGTGGATTTAAGTTAAAACTCTTCTAATCATAAAGTCTGACTCTTAGGAACAGACTCAAGACATTTATGATGACAATAGCAGCTTAGATATTTAAAGAAGCTTTCTTTCTGTACTCCTTTCTTACCTATGACCTTGTTACAACACCTCTCTGAGCTGAGCCATATCTGGGCTGGCATTTTCATCTGTCTTATGTTGGGAGGTAGGGAACCAGTGATGCCAGGAGGCACAGGAATTTATAGAATCACAATCTCCTATCTTGCAAAAGGAGGTTTATGAGGAGGATGGTGACACTCAAGAACATGAGTAAAGCCCAGATTATATATATACCGAGGTTTGCTCCAAGTCATTCAGCTCATCAGGACTGACATGGACAATTCAGGGCATCAGGAAGCTTTTCCAGAATTTTTATAATCAAACTACATTGTTTTGAGGTAGAGTAAGTCATAGTGACAACTCGGCATGGTTAGCACACAGGAAGTGCTTACAAACTGTCATGGGTTGAGTGAACATAGGAAATGATAGTGAAATTAATAGCTAAGACCCAAGTCAGACTTCACTAATTGATAGTTAACACTTATTGACATTACTAGGAACTAGGCACCAAAGTGCTTTACATTTATTTTCTAATTTAGTCTTCAAAATAGCCCTTTGAGCTAGGAGCAACTAATATCCACATTTTTCAAAGGAGGAAACAGACACAGAGAGGGTAAGAAACTTGTTCAGGACCTCACAGCTAGTAAATGATGGAATTGGTATTGACACCCAGGCAGTCTGACTCAAGAATGATGCTCTAAGTCCCTATGCTGCCTCCCTGTAGTAGTAGTTGCAGAAACTGTAGCAGCGATGGTGGTGGTGGTAATAGCAACAACTACCGTAATAATAATAACAGCAGGAGCCAAAGTGCAAGACTGCACGGTGCATCGTAGGCTCTAAGTGCTTTACACACATGAACTCATTCAATCATCCTAACAACCCCTCACGTAGGTACTACCATTACCCCAATGTATGGAAGAGGAAGCGGAGGCACAGAAAGATTAGTTAACTTCTCCAAGGTCAGATGCTTGTACATTACAGAGTGGTCACCTGAACCCAGGTCTGAGCGGTCCTGGAGCCTCTACCTTAACCACTATACCCACTTTCTTCTGTCACTTGTTAATGATCTACAGAGCTTACCTGGTGCCACATGCTGGCCATACAAATGTGCAGAAGGGGCATGTGTGCTGCCCAGCTGGAGCTCAGAGCCTAGCGAGAGACACAGAGCAGCAACCAGGCAACCATGAGAGTGTGATTATCAATGTCATGATACGGGAAGTACAGGGTGCCATGGGAGCACCCAGAAAGGGCCATGAACTCAGACCAGGGAGCCAGGGATGCCTTCCAGAAGGCGATGACATCGATGTAGCCTGGAGGGCGAGGGGGAGTCTGCCAGATGAGCATGGGTAGGCGGGCACTCCTTGAGAAGAAAAAGACTGGAGGCACGCACTATTTACTCTACAAATACACATTCAGTTACCATGCGGATGTTTTTCTTTTTCTCTTGATGTGAATATTCTTCCAGATAAGTGTCAGTTGCTTTGATGGAATCAATTTCTGAGAGTATCTTACAGCAGGGGTTGGTCCACAAACTGTGGTTCATGAGTCAAATCTGGCCCAATACGGTATATGTTTGGCTGTCAAGCAACGAATAATTTTTATATTTTTAAAAGTTGGAAAACAAATAAACGGAGACAGTATGTGGCCAGCAAAACCTGAAGTATTTACTGTTGGCCCTTTACAGTAAAAGTTTGCTGATCTCGGGCTTCCCTGGTGGCGCAGTGGTTGAGAGTCCCCCTGCTGATGCAGGGGACACGGGTTCATGCCCCGGTCCGGGAAGATCCCACATACTGTGGAGCGCCTGGGCCCGTGAACCATGGCCGCTGGGCCTGCACATCCGGAGCCTGTGCTCCGCAACGGGAGAGGCCACAGCAGTGAGAGGCCCGCGTACTGCAAAACAACAACAACAACAAGGTCCTTCAGTCTGACGTCAGACTTCCTTTATGAATCCTCTCCCATCCTCCAGTCCAAACTTTTAGTTTCAGCTGCACTGTGGCCCTCATACTCTCTCAAACCGCACTTTCCTCATGCCTTTGCATGCTCTGTTCTCTCTGTGTAGGATGCCTTTCCAGCTCTTTGCTCTTTGGTAAACATGCCTGGGGACCCAGATTAAGTGACACTTCTGGAAGAGCCCCCCTGACTCTCCAAGTTAGTGATTTGGTTCCTACACTTACTAACTGCATTCAAGCTGTGCATTCCCTAATCTCTCTACTTTTCTAGACTAACCTACTTCTTGAATAAATACTGACATACAATAGGTCTGTTAAATGGATTTAATTTTACAAAAAAGAGGGAAGGCATCTTGGAACGTTATTCTTAATCATGTATGGCCCTGCCCCATCTCTTCTGCTGAGCTCCGAGCACATGTGGACTCCCAGTCATTATGCCTTGTCCTCTTGTCTCCAGAAGGATTTCAGAGTTTCTCAAAACAGAAGCAAGGTTGGAAGAGGACCATTTACCCCAGAGAATGCTGGGACCATCCATTCGATATACATGACATAGTCACAGGACAAGCAGAAGCCAGAAATGCTTAGGCTGCTTTAAGATATGTTAAATTCTAGGTTAAAAAAAAAGTTAAAATTAAAAATAAATTAAAATTTAAAAAACACCCTATTTACTCACTAAAACAAAAAATCTTTTATGCTAACCTTGGCTCGTTAACTTAGTTCTAGTTATTCGAATGAATAAACAGACCTAGAATTCAGATTTTTCCACCACTCAGAACTTTCCTAGATTTACCCAATCTGGTGAGCTTTCAATAAGATCTCTGAATGTGAATGGCCTCACACACTAAAGAGGAAATTTCTCCTTATTTATGTAAGTTGAAATCAGATTTGGATGTAGTTCAAAGTTTCTGAGTATTACATGTAATGGTACTCCAGAAATTCACAGACAGTATTTATAGAGAAGATAGTTTTGACACTCATGAAATCTGGTCAGAAATTGCTATGATATTCTTGTTGGTATTTTTAAAAAGGTTATTTCTGAGATAACTTTGTAAAACATTACAATAATGCATTAGTTAGATCCTCGATTCCTAAAGATGGTGTGAAGCCAATTACTATTATTCACAGCAGGGAAAGAGGTTAGAAATACTTAACTGAGAAAATTCACCATCCCACCACTCCTTACTTCATTCTGGAAATAGCTGGAAATAAGCCCACAGCACACAGTTCCACAAAAACTGAGACATCACACTTAATTCCTTACAAAAATGAGGAAAGAGACTGGGAGGTCAAATTGCAAAACCAAACTCAAGAAATAAAAACAAAACACTAGCAATGAAAATACTTCTCGGGCTTCTCTGGTGGTGCAGTGGTTAAGAATCCACCTGCCCATGAAGGGGATACGGGTTCGAGCCCTGTTCCAGGAAGATCCCACATGCCACGGAGCAACTAAGCCCATGCGCCACAACTACTGAGCTTGCACTCTACAACCTGCAAGCCACAACTACTGAGCCCATGTGCCACAACTACTGACTAGCCCACGTGCCACAACTGCTGAAGTCTACACACCTAGAGCCTGTGCTCCGCAACAAGAGAAGCCACTGCAATGAGAAGCCTGCACACTGCAACGAGGAGTAGCCCCCGCTCACCGCAACTAGAGAAAGCCTGTGCGCAGCAAATAAGACCTAACGCAGCCAAAAATAAATAAATAAATAAATTTATTAAAAAAAGAAAATACTTCTCATAGAAGTGTTTCTCTTTAATTAAAAAAAAGAAGTGTTTGCTAGATTTGGATATCATTTTGGATCAAAGTTCACCACTAGACTTTGCTATTTTCATCATAATGTTTTTAGTATTACAGTATAAATGAAAAAGGTCCATAAAAAATTGAAACCAGAGTTGATGGATGTCAAGGTTTAAGGAGGAAACCAAGTCACAATGAACTTGGTGCTGACTCAGATTCTTTACCTGCTTAATTGTCAGGAGCTCTTTTGAGTTTTGAGTCAAATAACTTTAGAAATTAAAACAATTACAATTCTGTCTCCACCAGTACTTTCACCTTCCAGGCCAGGGAAATGAAGGTAAATCCATGAACACCAATGAGTCTTCAAGAAAAAGTTGCCCATGATTTTGTGAGGCTACTTTTAATAATTTCTGAAGTGGGACTTTAGGAAACATACTCTCCAATAGGATAATAGTTTGTGTATTTTTAAGTCTTCCCTTTGAAATCAAAACATTAAATTGAGCTTATGTGATTTAAGGAAGAAAAAAAAAGGACATATTGCCCAAGGATGGGTTGAGTCCAAAGAAAAGGAAAGAGCTAGCAAGTATCCAGTCTGTTTGTTCCAAGAACCATCAATTCAGGAGACAAAGCAGTTTTCTCTCTATTCCTGAATTTCTCTGGTTTGGGTATTGGCAATACTAATTTGAGAATGACCAGTTTCTACATTTCTCTTGAGGCTGTATGGAACCCACTTAAATCCCCAAGGAAGCAAATAAACGTTTTTGCTTTTTTTTTCCTTTGAGTGGTTGGTTTCATATTCTTAAATGACTTTCTATTATAAAAACAATAGCTTTTTATTGTTAAAATAAAGAATAGTTACAATTGCTTAGCAGTTTGGCACTTCTCTTTCCAATTTTGTAATCTTTGCCTAGAGTTTCATTGAGCTGAGATCACTCTATACATGCAATTTTTATCTAGCTCATTGAGCCAAGACATGAGCATGTTCTAAATGTTATTAAGGATTAAAATATAACCGTAAAGGTTACTTAATAATTTACTTTAAGGATGTACCATAATTTAATAAATCACTCTCCTTTGTTGGAAACCTAGAATGCTTTTAAGTTTTCACTATTATAAATAATACTTTAATAAGCACTATTTAGTCATTAAGCTTTTGCTGAATTTCAGATATCTATGAAGTGTATGTTTAGAAGTGGAAATTCCAGGACAAAGGATATGGCACATTGCTTTTATCATTTCTAATTTGTAGTGCTATCAGCAGTGTATAAAAGTGTCTCCCTCATGACACATTTATAATTAATAACATTTATTTTCTAAACTATGTTGATAAGAGAAAATGGTATCTCAAGGATTTAATTTACCTTTTTATTGCTTGTAAAGTTGAAAAGGCTTTATAAACTGTTTACCATTTGTATTTCCTTTTATTGTGAAATGTCCACTTTCCTTTGCCCATTTATTTGCTGGGTTTTACTATTTTTTAATAGGTTATACATACTCTTTATATATTAGGGATATTAACTCTTTATTGAAAATATTTTTCAAGTTATCTCCTGGTAACTTTGAAGTCATTAAATCTATAGATTTTTTTTCCCCTTTGTTTCATTCATTGCTCCTAAATTTAGAAAGGTTTTTCTTATCAAGACATTTGACACTATATAATTAAATTTTCTTCAAAATCTTTGATGATTTAATTTTTAAAATATTAATGCTTTAAATTATATGAACTGTTCTCTTTACCAAATAATTAATTTTCCCAGCATTGTATGCAGAACAGTTATTTCTTTCTAACTAAAGTTCTATCTAAAGTTGGAAATAATTTTATTTAGTTATACTTCTAGGTTAAGATATCAGCCTTCTACTAGTACCTGGTTGCCCTCCTTGTATCCAAATCCTCGTTGTGTAATCTTGCAGTTACTGGAGTGTACTCCTTCACCCCTGACTTTGGGCTAAATTGTGCAACTTGCTTTGATTAATGTGATTGTGAATAGAAGTGATCCTATGTCAGTCCTCATCTAAGCCTCAAGAGATGCTGCAGGGTCCCGCTTGCCTTCTTGAGCCTCTGTGATCACCACATAGCTGCTTTCTCCTTTAGCCTGGGCTCCCAAAGAAGCACACATAGAATGGAGCTGTCCCAGCTGCCCTACCGATGTGCAGTGCAGTGTAAGCAGTCAACCCAGCAAGGCTGGGTGAGGCACAGCTGCCCAACTGCATTCAGCTGAGATCAGCTGAGCTCCCACCCAGCTTGTAGATGTGTAAGAAATAAATTCTTATTGTCTTCTGCTACTGAGATTTTATTGGTAGGATTGGTAGGTTGTTGGTACGATTTTAGCAGGAAGAGAGAAGTGGATATCCTGAACAATAGAAGGAAAAAAGGAAAAGGATAGAGTTTATGGACACCCACGTGGAGAGGCAGAGATGGCCAGATATGAAATAGTTACTTGGAATCAAAAAGGAATAAGACTCCAGTGGTTGGGGAAAAAAAAAAAAAGCCAAACTCTTTTAAAGTCAAACACATACTTGTATTGACAAGCTCTCATGGCAGAATTTGTATGTGTTTTTCACCCAGACTTCAAGCTTAAACACAGGCTGTTCTCACCCAAGAAGTAAATAGAAAAAAAAAAAAAAGACTTAATCCCCCCTGCCCCCACCCTGGGGAAAAAAAAAAAAAAACTTCAGGGGAAAATATTTATTAAGTTTGAGTTTTCCAGAATATACTTTTTAAAGATTTTTCTTCTTTTTTTAATTTTTTTAATTTTTTAATAGATCTTTATTGGAGTATAATTGCTTCACAATACTGTGTTAGTTTCTGTTGTACAACAAAGCGAATCAGCCATATGCATACATGTGTCCCCATATCCCCTCCCTCTTGAGCCTCCCTCCCATCCTCCCTATCCCACCCCTGTAGGTCATCGCAAAGCACCAAGCAGATCTCCCTGTGCTATGCTGCTGCTTCCCACTAGCCAACTATTTCACATTTGGTAGCGTATATATGTGGATGCTACTCTCACTTTGCCCCAGCTTCACCCTCCCACCCCATGTCCTCAAGTCCATTTTCTATGTTTACCTCTTTATTCCTGCCCTGCAACTAGGTTCATCAGTACCTTTTTTTTTTTTTTTTAGATTCCATATATATGTGTTAGCATACAGTATTTGTTTTTCTCTTTCTGACTTACTTCACTCTGTATGACAGACTCTAGGTGCATCCACCTCACTACAAATAACTCAATTTTGTTTCTTTTTATGGCTGAGTAATATTCCATTGTATATATGTGCCACATCTTCTTTATCCATTCATCTGTCAATGGACATTTAGGTTGGTTCCATGTCCTGGCTATTGTAAATAGTGCTGCAATGAACATTGTGGTACATGAGTCTTTTTGAAATATGGTTTTCTCAGGGTATATGCCCAGTAGTGGGATTGCTGGGTCATATGATAGTTCTATTTTTAGTTTTTTTAAGGAAACTCTATACTGTTTTCTATAGTGGTTGTATCAATTTACATTCCCACCAACAGTGCAGGAGGGTTCCCTTTTACACACAAAAAAGACTTACACTCTGAGATTTTGCACAAAGCAGAAAACCCAACTGTTCATCCTAGTCTCTCACCTTCTGTTGAAATCAACCTGGATGGAATGATCAATGACAAGGTCAGCAGGACAGACAGGGTTTATTTTCTCTGGATTTCCTCCTAACTTTTTCACAGCATCACGCATGGCAGCAAAGTCAACCACAGCTGGCACACCCCTAAGAAAAGGGAGATTAAGCAGAAAACAAATCGGTTAAACAAGTGCCATGGGATTTTTCAGCTTTTGCCTCTGCTGATAATATTGGCAATGGGGCTGTTTCATCGGCTGTTTCATCAGTGGTGCTAACAATGGATGTGTTAGAAAAGTGAAAGTGTCTAAACACATTCCCTTCAGCAGAAATCACATCAGTAATAAGTGCCGCGACTGAGTGGTATCTCTATATGCAATTTTATCCCTGCATTGAAGGTCACAGCCAACATGGTCTAAACAGAGAAGCTGTGGGAAAGCTGGCAATTAAAAACTCTGGAACTTTTTCTGCCATCACTGTTCCCTTTTCATATGGTGGGCTGACAAAGACCTGTACAAGATCACACCCTTCAACTTCAGACCAAATTTAAAGGAATGGATATAATTCAGAAAAGTAGGCTGTGAACCAAATTTATACTAAGTGAATGCTTCCTTTTTATTAGAGAATAAAATTTGGGTGATCTTTCCTCTAAAAAAAATGAAATTTGCTCTCCAGAAGGAATAAAATAACATCATTTCAAAATGAAACGGTAATGTCTCAAAATGAAGCCGTGATAGGGAGCAATTCCTGGGAATAGCAGGATGTGAACAGAGGCTTAACAGCAACACATCACGCCTTGTGAACTACGTATCTCCCCTCATGTGACACATATCAACGTTCCAAGGACAGCTGTTTGAAACCTGGCTCCTTGGGTGATAGGACATAGGGGCGAAAAGATTCCGAGATAGCTCCACTCCATACTGTTTCTTTCAACTTTTGCTAGTACACTTAGGACTAGGATCTTGAAGACCAAGGACAAAGATCTTTGCCACTGGAAAAGGTGGAGTGAGTATGCATCCTGATTTGCCTGAGATTATCTCTTCCCGTCTGGGATGACTGCCCTCTTTTGCTTTCAACCGTCTCTGAATGTTGAGTGAAAAATTATACAGTCACTGTGTTTTTTATTTTTGCTTTTAAGAAGCTTTCCTTAAAGGCTGACAAGGGATGCAGAGAAAAACAGAGTGAAGTGACATGAGGCTCACGTGAAGTCCTGCAGGATGACGCGGGCAGGCTTAAACGGCACTTCTATGTTCTTATGCTGCATGACATTCCAATTTAGGATATTTTCAACATCATTTTTCTTCACCAAAAATTGATCACAGTTCCGAATGGCTGCCTCCAGGAGAACTCTGATAGAAAATGGTAGTCGTCCTAGGAGTAAAGGAGAAAGTATAACACAACCAAACCCATGAGACATCTTATTATAAGAGCTCTCTAAAGCCAAACTCCATACAGACTTGATACAAGGCATCACACTATTCTTCCAGCAGGGAAAGAGAGTAAATTTAAACTGATTCCAACAGTTTAAAATATAAGACTATTGAATGGATTTAGGAGACATTCAGTACTAGAAAATACCAACAGCCTAGGCAAAAAGAAAATATTACACTTAAATCTTTCATAATAAATGGTTGCCTAGCCTTGGAATCCAGTAACAGAATTTCCCTTAAGTCATCATGAAAGACACGAGTCTAGATAATTTACTGTATTACTGTTAGCAAGTACACACATACAGTAGTATTTCTCATGAAACCTAGTGTTTAAGAAATGAGAAGATAACCCCTTTACAATTATTATAATAAGACTAAAGAATAGTCAGATACATCTTTCAAAGGAAATAAACCCCTAAACACCATGTAGTGTGGTCATTGGTAACTCTGTTTTCTAGAATAAAACAATGGTAATTCATTAAGAAAAGTTATTTTGTTTATAAAAGAAATGGTCCATCCGGATACATGACAATTATTTACCAGTATTATCCAGAAAAGGCAAGACTACAAAGGTAGAGAAGCATAGGAGTTGGAATAAAAAAGGCTTGTGTTTTCATCCTCTTCTGCTACCTACATAGTTGTTATTTAATCATATCATTTACTCTCTCTGGGCCTCAGCTTCCTCAGGGCTTCTTATGTTTTTAAACATAACATGATAGGGTTGTTATTCAGATTAAACAATATATATGTACAAACACTCTCTATACTAAATGTTATGTAAATGTTACATATATATAATCATTATTATCTACTTGAAAACGAGCAATGTAAGAAAGGTGTGTATTTGTGTGGTTAACCCAAGACCATTCAGCCATCTCTGCTACTCCCTCTTCCAACTCTCCTAAAGCCTAATTTATTAAGTAGCTTACTTATTATGCAAATGATATTCTAATTACTATCAGAGCACTTACATCATAGAGCCATGTACCTACCATATCTTGAATCCTCCAATTTATTCAAATTGAAGAATTTCTTTCCTGGTTGTGCAGGATCCAAAGGCTCAGCGAGGTGTGCAAATGGGTTGCTCATTATTCCTGATGGCCACGTGTCCCTGAAAAGGACAGAGAACATTTAACTTCTACTCTCAAAGCTGGACCTTATTTATTCAATGAGTGTTTGCCCTCTTTAACGATTATGATACATTCACTTCAAGAAATCACTTTTCTTCTCAGAGTAGGGGAAAGGTGGGACATAAATGAATAAAAAATGATATCCTTAGCAAAGAAAGTGGGCTCTGTGAAGCTATTTGTGAAAGCTAGGATTCACCTCTCAAGGGTGCATACAATTCCAAACTTCTTTTGCCTTATCTGTATACAACTTTCCAAAATTCTTGCACTGATAAGTCATGAGGAGGAAGGGAAATGAAGGATGTGTTGCATGGTGAATCTCGAATATGTGGACAGACCTCTGAACTGGACTCATGTTTTGCTTGATAGGAGGTTAAGAGGTCCGGAGCAGGTGACATTGTGCAACTGTATAAAACTCGAACTCTGGAAGAGCGGACTTGAAAGCAGCTGTTTTCTGTTGTAACTGTCTCTGCAGCGTTTTAAATAAACCTGTTAGTTGGAAGTCTTCCCAACTCACTTTTGAGTTGGTAGCAAGAGTGAGTTCACATCAGGTAATCTTTAAGGTACACTGTGGTGGCATAAATGCCCAAACTCCCCAGATATGTTTGGAGAGGACCCTCTACCCCAGCTCTGGGCAGAATTTCTCCTTATCTTTTTTTTTTTTTTGCGGTACACGGGCCTCTCACTGTTGTGGCCTCTCCTGTTGCGGAGCACAGGCTCTGGACGCGCAGGCTCAGCGGCCATGGCTGACGGGCCCAGCCGCTCTGTGGCATGTGGGATCTTCCTGGACCGGGGCACGAACCCGTGTCCCCTGCATCGGCAGGTGGACTCTCAACCACTGCGCCACCAGGGAAGCCCTCTCCTTATCTTTTTATAAATTATAAGTGGTGAACAAGAAAGGACACTGTTCCTGGCCTCCACCACACAGATAAACAGCGATTTCAAATAACTGTATAACTTAGAGCAAAACACTCCGGGGTGGAAGTCGGAAGACTTGCTTTCTAGTCCTACCCCTTGGGCAAAAGTCTTTTAATCGATCCATTCTCCAATAGTCTTAATTTTAAGATAATTATAGTAACATTCTCCTATCTAATCCAAGGTTTTTATGAATAAATATTCATAAAACCTATTTTGGGGATGACTGATATGGAATGATCAACATATTACTATAAAATGAAAACAAAGTACAATATCTTACTCAACTTATGATTGGGTAACACCCTGATAAACCCGTTGTAAACTGAAAATATCGTAAGTTGAAATGCATTTAATATACTTAGCTACTGAACATCACAGCTTAGCCTAGCCTACCTCAAATATTCTCAGAACACTTACGTTAGCTTACATTTGGGCAAGATCATCTAACAAAGAACCTATTTTATAACGAAGTGCTGAATATCTCATGTAATTTATTGAATACTGTACTGAAAATGAAAAACAGGGTAGTTGTCTGGGTACAGAATGGTTGTAAGGGTGTCGGTTGTTCATCCTCCTGATCGTGTGGCTGACTGGGACTCGTCACAAGAGAGTATTGTACCGCATATCACCAGCCCGGGAAAAGATCAAAATTCAAAATTCAAAGTGTGTTTCTACTGAATGCCTATCGCTTTTGCACCAAAGTGGTCAAAAAATTGTAAGTCAAACCATTGTGAGTCGAGGACCATTTGTACAGAAAACAACTGTTTGTGGGGATAAAAAGTGACAAGTGGGCCTTGTCTCCATAGACAGGCCCATGTCTTCGTTGAGACACAAAAGAGACAGCGGCCTCGAAGTCAGGATTGGGAGAAAGACTCAGCTTCATTGTATATCCTTTGGTATTATTTGCATTTTTAACTGTACAAATATAACTGTTTGAAAACTAGTTAAAAACTTAAAAGAGATAGATGATGAGCACACCCACTGTGTCTGAAGTCCAGGGCCAGGCACTTCTGGGGAGAGGCAGCTGAGTGAGAAGCAACCCCTGCCTTCCTGGAGTTACGAGTGCAGAGACAATGGGATGAGCCGGGCACCGGCAACAGGCGTGAGAGAATGAGAAGGAAGAGTGCGGTGGTCTGCCGAGCACCTTTTTACTGGGAATCGCCTCTTTCCCCTAGTCCCACGTGGTTTTTGCAGGAGCTGCCATTTGGTGGGGGAGAGGGAAGGCCAACTGACTTCTCTAGGAATTCCGGAACTGAAACTAAAGAAAGCCTAGCACCGGATGCTGGGGCGTGCCCTAGATCATCTGCAGTAGAATTACCTGGGGCTCTTTCTTGTTAAAAATAGGCTCCCGAGTCCCACCGCTGAGCTACTGAATCAGAAGGGACTGGGGGAGGCGCCAGGAATTCGACAATCTCCCAGGTGTCTCTAGCACGTGTCCAGTTTGAGAATCATTGCTGGACACTGTGGAGGACCAGGTGAAGAAGGTACACTTGATTCAGAAAGCAGGGAGGTACCATGGAAAGTATATGTTTGAGAGGGGGAGTGAATCGCAACCAAAGTACCACACGGTTCAGGAAGGGGGCCTGAACAAGTGAAGCAGGCAGCACAGGGGCTTGGCAGCCTGGGCAACGTTTGCCCGGCTAAGGGAGCGGCAGCCACTTGGCTCCAGCCGCGGGCTGCATGCTGGAATATGCCAGCCCAGTGTGGACAGAGCCAAGTTTTCAAGCGAGGCTGGCAATCTGGATTTCTACACGAACATTCTTGATTTATAAATGTCAGTAACGAGATTTTTCTAAACTACTGAGTGGGCCTGCAGCACAATGGCCAAACCAAACATGCCTGAGGGGCACGACCTGACCTGTGTTCTAACTTAGCCTAGCAGATGTCTTGGAGGAATGGGAGGTAACTACAGAGAGAAAACTCAGGCAGGAAACTCCGGAAGTGGTAGGAACCCCTCGCTGAACTGGGCACGGTGGGCTGTTCATATCTTTCAAAAGCCTTAAGTCACTGAATCATCCCTAAAGGGGCTCAGTTTGCCAAAATTCTATGGTTAAACCAGTTGCCAAATTGTACCCATATTTGCCATGATGCAGTGAGGACACAGGACACAACGTGTCAGTTTGCTTCCCCGTACCTTATAAATGCCCTGGCAGGACTCTGGAAGCCTTACACGATTCCTGCTGTTCCTACCACCCTACAAAGCCAGCTGGTATTTCAGGATGGATATAGTGACCAGTATGGCTCTTGTAGAAAATGTGTCGTATAAAGCACTCTCCATCTGCCTCCTTTTTTCCTTAGAGACTAGATAATTGTGTAGTTTCACTATATAAATGAAGGAAATTTTACTTGCAGAAGTTAGGAGAGAGAAGAGCCAGTGACTAATTACTAAGTATCAGCGCGTGCCAAGTGCTTCATACCATCTTCTATAACTCTGGCAACATCTCTGTAAATTCCAGCCTATCATTACTCCCATTTTACAGCTGAGAAAACTGCAGCTCAGAGAGAGAGATGGAAAAACTCGCCTCAGGGCATACATCCAGTAAGAGGCAGAGCTAGGTTTTGAACTCTGGCTTTTTCCACCAGCCCCTTGGGGCTGCCTCTCCAGGTGTGGCAACTCCTGGTTTGAAGATGGCGCTGGCTGGAGGTCACCAACCAGCCCCCAGAGCTGAAAAAAGCCAGGAGACGCATGGGCCTGAGAAATCCTCCAAGAGGCAGTTCTGAATACTAGAGTTGCCTTTCCTTCTTTCTAGGGGTCACCCAGCACAGTGGCCTGAGCCAGGCATTGATTGTCACATGTCCCTTGCCACTCTGAGCCACAGGTCAGTGGAAAGCAACAGGAGCTATGTTTTTGCAACCCCAAACTGGTTTTGCTTGGAAGTTGGGAAATGGACCTCCCCCACCACCACCACCCCCTTATAAGCCTGTTGGGTTCTGGAAATCAGAGCCACTCCACAGTTTCACCCATTCTATCACTCTTGTTTCAAATGACCTTATAGGAGTTCCCAGTGCTTTAGTACTCCCAAGAGGGAGCCAAAACAACCACGTGCCAAGCAGGGTGTGAGGGGAAAGATCTTTGGTTTGGGAACAGTCCAGATACAAAGTAGAATCTAGGCATTGTGAATGTACCTAGGTCTGCCTTACCCTGGCCAGAATCCTAGCCCATCCCCAAACCTTGAGTATTACCCCAAATTATCCCAAAATCTGTGATTTTGCTAGAAACACCACCAACTGGCCAGGGAATCCTGTCTACTTCCACAACCACAGAAAGCACAGACCCCACTGTTTCAATTCCTTTCTTATCTGCATTGTTCCTGCCTTTTTTTCTGTTTTGTCTAATCCCCATTCAATACTAATAAAAGAGAGGAATGAGCAAACAGAGAGGATCTGGGGGGAGAGGGTGGAGTGTCATCCTAGGTTTTTTTCTCTTTTGGAAGAGGGAAGAATTAGTATGCATGGAAATGTGTTCGGGTTGCTGCCTCTTGTGTTCCACAGAATAAGGTGGTACTGCATGGAGGCAAAGGAAAAAAAAAGAGAAAAAAAAAAAAAGGAAAGAAGGGCAAATGATATCTTTTAAGCAGCGCGTTTACAGCTCACTCAGAACTTGCCCTTCCTGAACACTTGTGTTGAGAAGGCTAGGACTGCTGATATCTGCCTGGCCTCTGAATCAAGTGGGACCCATGGACAGTTCTCAAAGAAAAGGAATCCAAAAAGAGACACTTGCACCATCTCTGAAACCCTTCACTACATCTGTTCACATTCGGAAAGAAAAGATAATTATTTGGTAGCAAAACGGTGTCTCTCAAAGCTAACCCATCCTGAAATACCAGCTGGGTGACTTGGCATGATTCTTACAGATACATTTTGTGCATCGAAGAGTGGGGGTGGGGAAGGGAGTGCTGGACACCAGATTTTTAAAGTAAATTACTAAAAATACTAAATAGTCGGCACAGGCAGGCAGATCTGAGACACTTAACACATGAACTACTCTCCCAGTAAAAAAGGTTGAGGGAGTTCAGTGCTGGGGATCCTCTCCAGCCACAGACAGTGTTGCTGCCAACTG
Organism: Tursiops truncatus; assembly: GCF_011762595.2. Lineage (NCBI taxonomy): Eukaryota > Metazoa > Chordata > Mammalia > Artiodactyla > Delphinidae > Tursiops > Tursiops truncatus. Next base: position 36,279,708 of record NC_047039.1, read on the forward strand.
ACCTTTGGCCTCAATTTAGGACACTGGCATGTGACTTACTTGGAGAGGCACCTTCACTTGTACATGTGTGGCTTGGCATTGATCTGTCACCACAGGCTAGGGACACTTTGATCTTAGATGCTAAGGAGGTAATGAGATAAATCAGAGAATGGTGAGCCTACCTTAAAGAACTTTACCTAGGACTACATCAGGGGACCAACATTCCCCTGATGAGAAAATAGAGGCCCTAAAAGGAAGTTGATGGCCTGGGGTCACAGGATTATAAGGGGTAGCACCAGGAGAAATATAGCTGATTTTCCCTCCAGTAAAAAAGCAAATTTCTGGCAGAGAAAACAAACAAACAAACAAAAACACCTTAAAATCCTTCATAAGTAGAGTTGAAAAAAGTACTACTTAGGCGTATCACAGTCTTCTGGCACTTTTGTAAGTTAGTTCTATAATCATTCACTGAACCTTCCGTGGTTCAAAATTCCAGAGAACTGACTGACAGCTAAACTTTGGGAAAACAACCTGTGGTTAAGTTTTTAACTGCTCTTGATGACTAGTTTATTCCAAGAGAGGCAGAGGAATGACAAATCAATTCTGTTGATGTAAATATCAGACCCACATACCATTCATATGCAAATGAACACAAAAAAGAAAGATACAGAGTAAAGTTAAGATATATAGATTGCCAACAGGCACATGAAAAGATGTTCAACATTGCTAATCATCAGAGAAATGCAAACCACAATGTCAGTGGTTTTGCAAATGAAAACCACAGTCTCACACCTGTCAGAATGGCTACCATGAAGAAGACCACAAAAAACAAATGTTGGCGAGGATGTGGAGAAAACGGAACCCTCAAAACGGAACCCTCGTACGCTATTGGTGGGAATGTCAATTGATGCAACGACTGTGGAAAAGAGTATGGAGGTTCTCAAAAACTATAAACAGAACTACCACATGATCCAGCAATTCCACTGCTGTGTATATACCCGAAGAAAACGAAAACACTTATCTGAAGAGATACATGCATCCCGATGTTCAAAGCAGCATTCTTTACAGTAGCCAAGATATGGAAGCAACCTAAGTGTCCATCAACAGATGAATGGATAAAGAAGATGTGGTGTACATATATACAATGAAATAGTACTCAGCCATAAGAAAGAATGAAATTTTGCCATTTGTAACAACTGGACTTGGCGGGTATTATGCTTGGTGAAAAAAATCAGACAGAGAAAGGTTATCACTTACCTGTGGAATCTAAAGAATAAAACAAATGAATGAATATAACAAAACAGAAACAGCACAGAACAGACACTTAGATCAATGGGACAGACTATAGAGCCCAGAAGTAAACTCACATACTTATGGTCAATTAATCTACAACAAAGGAGGCAAGAATATGCAATAGAGAAAAGACAGTCTCTTCAAAAAGTGGCGCTGGGAAAACTGGACAGCTACATGTAAAAGAATGACATTAGAACATTTTCTAACACCATATACAAAAATAAACTCAAAATGGATTAAAGACCTAAATGTAAGACCAGAAACCATAAAACTCCTAGAAGAAAACGTAGATGGAACACTCTTTGACATAAGTCATAGCAATATTTTTTTGGACCTGTCTCCTAAAGCAAAGGGAACAAAAGCAAAAATAAACAAATGGGACCTAATTAATCTTAAAAGCTTTTGCACAGCAGAGGAAAACATGGACAAAACAAAATGACAACCTATAGAATGGAAGAAAATATTTGCAAATGATATGACCAATAAGGGGTTAGTTCATATCCAAAATATATAAACAGTTCATACAATTCAATACCAAAAAAACAAACAACTCAATTAAAAAATGAGACCAGTTATAACCTATGTGGAATCTAAAAAATAAAACAAATTAGTGAGTATAAAAAAAGACACAGATATAGAGTATAAATTAGTGGTTACCATTGGGGAGAGGAAAGGGAGGAGGGCAAGACAGGGGTAGGGGTCTTCGAGGTATAAACTACTATGTATAAAATAAACAAGCTACAAGGATATATTGTACAGCACAGGGAATATAGCCAATATTTTATAATAACTATAAATGGAGTATAATCTTTAGAAATTGTGAATTACTATATTGTACACCTGAAACTTATATAATGTTATAAATCAACTACACTTCAATTTAAAAAAAAACTTAGAAAAAAGATCAGAAAAATACATTAAAAGAAAATTTTAAAAACAAAATTTTTATGTATTTATTTAGGCTGCACTGGGTCTTAGTTGGGGCACCTGGGATCTCCGTTGTGGCATGTGTGATCTTTAGTTGCAGCATGTGTGATCTTTAGTTGTGGCATGTGAACTCTTAGTTGCAGCATGCATGTGGGATCTAGTTCTCTGACTAGGGATCAAACCTGGGCCCCTTGCATTGGGAGCATGGAGTCTTAGCCACTGGACCACCAGGGAGGTCCCTAAAAGAAAATTTTAAAAACAGATGCTCATTGTGGAAACACTATTAATCAGCTATAAAAAATGAGGTAATCCTACCATTTGTGACAACATGGACTTTGAAGACATTATGCTAAGTGAAATGAGTCAGAAAAAGACAAATACTGTATGATCAGATTGCACTAATGTATAGAAGTAGAACCTAATTAAAAAAAGAAACACAACTCACGAAAAAAAAGAAAATGCAAGTGAACAAAAAGAAGAAAATGAAAGTCATCTGCAATACCATGGTTTGGAGTTTCATTTAACATGACTTTTAAATGTACTTGGATTTTTAAAAAATGATTAGACCTCACATTGTTTTGTAACTTGCTTTTTTTTCCACTCAGCAGTAGACCACAAACATCTTTATAGAGCCATCATGTGATATTTTATATCACTTTTAACTACACCATAAAAATCTATCATTCAGATATATAATTTATTTAAATCTCTTATTATTAAAATACACAGGTTGTTTCCAAGTACTAACATTCAAATACCGCTTGCAACTTTTGTATACATTTCTTCGAATAGCTCCTTAATCCATTTCCTTAAAATAAACTCATAGCTCTCAGTTCCTAGAAGTAGGACAGCTGGGTGAAAGGATCTGATATCTCCATTGGCTTGCACATCACCAGGTTGCCAGGGAAAGGCTGTACCAATTTTATGACCCTTCTCTGAAGCAGTGAGTAAATGAAGGTGCCTAAACCAGGCAACATAATTGGTCTTTACCTTTTGCCAAACTGAGAGATTAAAAAGCTAACCTTGGGCATTTCTCTAATTGCTAGTGAAGGTGAATACCTTTCCATCCCTCTGTTAGAATCTGAATTTCTTCTTTTGTAAACTCCCTGTCTGCCAGAAAGGGCAAACTGAGGGTCACTAAGATGGCTTCTGGAGACCAAATGTTCTCATCTCCGAGGGGACTTCACTGCACTGTTCCTGTGGGTGAGACTCAGCTCTGTAGTCCTGGAGAGGCAAGGACTGCCTGGGGCCTCTACCTGATCTTGAGACTTGCAGTGTGTAAGATTCCCCTTTACCTGAAGGGAGCCCTAAAATCTAATGCACAGTTTGACCCCATGCTCAGGTGCACTGGGAACCTAGTTGGTTATAGCTAAGTAAGTGACCAAGTAGCTTACCTCACAGGCAGAATCCCCACTGGGGTCAGTGAGCTTTGCTACCTGTAACCCAGACCATTTCCAAGCCCAGGCAGCAGTCTTGCCAATGGGTTTTGTGAGGGAGCCCGAGTACAGCATATGGACAGTACAATGCTAAGTCACTGCTCTTGCTAGAGGATCGCCTGGGACTATACCCCAGCTGACAGTCATGATGCCTGTTTGGTACAGCCAGATTTGTAGAGATGTTTGGAATAGTCGACTGATTTTAGCTAAATGCCAACGATCAGATAAAATAAGAGTCACGTTTTCGGGTGTTTTTCCAGCCTTTGGAGTATATAAATCTAAGATTTAGCTGCTTATGCTGTCGGAGTTGAATCTTCTTAGGTCTTATGATAGAGAAAGAGGCATGCATATGAATGGGCCCTACCACCAACCACAGGATTTCCACACATCAGTGGGAAAGAGCAGAGGACAGGCATAACCCTGGGCAGCAGAATTCCCCTCAGTAATGGGATGGGGAGAATAAAGTTGGGGGGTGGGGTGGAGATTGTGTGTAATCAGCTTCCTGGAGAGTTTGGATAGTCTGAAAGAGCCTTCAGGTGATTAGTTGAGAATCACTGCTCTGTGTGGTCTAAAGTACAGACAACACACCCTCAGAACTGTTTATTTAGGATATCTAAAGACACACAAGAGTAGATTTTTTTTAAATCTATGCTAACAACAGAAAGAGGTTTCTTCTGTATTCATGTGGTTTACCCACCTCTCTTCCTCTCTTCTCACATTTTCCTAAATATACCCTCCCTGAATTTTCATGGCTTCCAACTCCGAAGTTAAAGCAGTATCACTGCATCTTTTAGGGTTTACTTCAGTTCACTAAAAAGATTAGCTGTGCTTCATTTTTTTCTGTTTAAAGAGAAATTAATTGGTCCCACCCCCAAACTGTTGTGTATCTAAACATCATGCTACTTATAAACAACTTTTTGTCAAAAGTGAGATTCCAAGGATGTCTATAAACAAGATTGAGGTCAGAACCATTCAGGCCCTCAAACCACCATGGCTTGTCAACTCGGTTCTTTTACAAAGCGTAGAACTAGAAATATTAGTTCTTTGCTTTATTTGTTGCAGACGCATCTGGAAAAATGGAATAGCTGAATAGCTCTGAATTTTCCCAGAGACCAAGTCACTTCTTTGATCTTCTTAGCTGTTCATAAAAGTATTGAAAAAAAAATACACACACACCAAAAACAACACAAAAATCTCTTAAATGTGATACTTGTAACCAAAAGAATTTTAAAGCCATAAGTGCAATTGTATATTTTGGGAGAGAATGAAAAAGAAAGAAAGGAAAAAAAAAAAACAAAAATGGAAAAAGAGTAGTACTGTTGTAGGGAAAATGGGGCATGAGAGAATGGTCATGTCCCAGGCCTAGAGTCCTTGGGATGGCTGGCCAAGTGAGTGAGCCATAGTAAAGTGAAAGTGGGTTTATTTACAGAGGTACACACTCCACAGAAAGAAGCAGCCCCAGGGGTGGGGTCCTCTTGGAAAGTGAGAGCAGCCCCTGAAATGTGGGGCTGGTTAGTTTCTATGTGCTGGGCAATTTCATAGCTAACAAGTGGAATATTCTATCTTGGAGAGGGGGCGGGGATTTCCAGGAATTAGGGCACCACCCACCTTTTGGCCTTTCATGGTTGGCCTCAGAACTGTCATGGTGCCTGTCTGTGTGTTGTTTAGCATATGCTAATATATTACAATGAGTGTATAATGAGGCTCAAGGTCTACGGGAAGTTAAATCTTCTGCCATCTTGGACCTAGTTGGTTTTAACGAGTTTTTGTCATATCCTCAGGATATGTCATTCTTTTAAAGGTTGTGCCTTGCCCCTGTCCCTCCTGTCTCAGTGCAGAAGGAGGGTCTTAGAGAAAGAATGACATTATGACAGTATAACCAAATCCATCAACACATTTTTCTTGGGCACTAATTAATGCAAAGTGCACTTTACACCACAAAAGTCAACAAGACTCTGCTTTCAAAAAGCTTTGCCATCACACAATAACTTGTCACTTTTTGCTAAAATTTTAAGTTATCAGTCTGTTTTCACTAACTCATCCTGGACCACTGACCAGAATGCTCCACATATATTCCTAGAGTTCTAAAAAGAGCTATAACAGTTTTTAAATGATTCAGTTTCATTCTGAATAAGCCACATAAACTTTCTGTGCCTCAGTTTCCCAGTCTGTAATATAAGGTTACTTGATGATCTAAAAAGTCCCTTCTGGGTGAAAAAATTCTGTTTCATTCATTCATTTGTTCAACACATATTTATGTTAACTGTGTAATGTGTGCCGGGAACTGTATTAGGCACCAGGGATGAACCCGGGAACAAAATTGACAAAGCCCCCTCATGGTGCTTCCATTTCAGTGGAGGTAGATGGACTAAACAGTAAACAAACATAGAAGCAGAACATTAGACTGTGACCAGTTCTGTGGATAAAGCAGGACAGGGCACTAAGGAGTGTCGCCGTGAAGCGTATCAGGAGATCAAAGAAGGCCTCACTGATATGGAGCCACTTGAGAACGAGCTTGAAGGAAGTGAGGGGGCAAGCTCAGCGCAATCTTGAGGAGGGGTCAGATCATGTGCAAAGGTCCTGAGGTGGGTCTGAGAGAAGGCAAGGAGGCCAGAGCAGAGTGAGCGAGGGCAGAAAAGGAAAAGATTGAGGTGGGGAGTGGCAGAGTCAGCTACTGTAGGAACTCTGACTAAGGACAAAGTACTCTCCTAACTTTACACTTCGTTTAAATTGTACATTTCCAACATCAGAATTTAGGTTTGGTAAGATATTAACTCATACTATGAAAACATTAAGTTGCCATTTAAAAAGTAGCTACTTCCTGAAATCTAACCCTTCTGTTTCCCTGAACTTCATTAAGTAACACTGGAAATTTTCAGGATGTATCATAAAAATGATCATGACTCACTCAGCAGATGTCCATAGCCACTGCCAAAGGTAATGGTCAGGATTTGGGGGACCAGAGCCGTGACCACGGCACTGTCTGATCAAGCAGCTCCTGCCCCAGCACTGTGCTGTGCTCAGTGGCCAAGACAGCACAACATCGTATGAAATTCCCAAGAGAAAACTTCCCTGACACATCCTTTAAGCTCATTTTAAATTAACTGCAGTAGCACAAACTCCAAAGAACAGAAATAGTTACCTTTATTTTCTGGTATTACTATGAACTAATATAAACAGAGTTTCACAAAAAGTCTTGCTGAACTTCAGATTTATTATTCCAGAGATGCACTGAGAAAGGAAAGTCTTTGTGGGGTCATGAAACATTTGTCCAGAAAGTAAAGGAAGAAGCAGGGCAGGACCCCCTCAGAACCAGGTGTCCTGGCCAGTCCTCAGCTCCTGACCTCATCCTCTCCTCTTTTTTTTTTTTTTTTTTTTTTTCCGGTACGCGGGCCTCTCACTGTTGTGGCCTCTCCCGTCGCGGAGCACAGGCTCCGGACGCGCAGGCTCAGCGGCCATGGCTCACGGGCCCAGCCGCTCTGTGGCATGTGGGATCTTCCCGGACCGGGGCACGAACCCGCGTCCCCTGCATCGGCAGGCGGACTCTCAACCACTGCGCCACCAGGGAAGCTCCATCCTCTCCTCTTTAAGGCCAGTCCTCAGCCCCTTCTCAGACTGTGGGTCCCCTACCCTGCAGCAACCCACCATTGTCAGCAGGGCTTCAAAAATGATGCCTGCAGAGCCCCGAAGTCCTACTGCATCTAAGTCCTAAGAGTAGGGGGTGTGAGGGGGCAGCAACTGTAGTTGTTACTAGCATTACAGAGCAGGCCTCGTCGATAGCCATCCTTTAAGAGTGGCATGATTTCCTCAAGCTCCAAACTCATTTCATAGATCCTTGGTAACAAACTTTTCTAACTCAAATTTTAGGAATTAGAAAGAGTGTCACCACGAAAGGCTGGGTGTCAGGCTGCCGGAGGTCTCACAGGGCAGCATTTCTCTCCATGAATTCACCATGTTTCTGAGGTCATCTACCCCAACCCACTTCAGCACTGCTCAGACCCAAGAATGATGACTCGTACTAGTAGAGTTCCCAGAAGCTTGTGGTATAAGCCTACGTTTCTTGGTTTTCGAGAAGAAAGGCAGCTGCCGGGAGGACCTGAAGCTCCTGTTTTCTGACCAGCACGTTCTTTCCCCGCAGTGGTATAGCCATGTGGTTAGGAGCTGGGAAGCTGCAGCCAAACTGCAGGCGTGCTGAGAGGGAACTCAACCCAGATGGAGGGAACGTCCATCTGGCCTTAAGCCCAGCTCTTAAGCAATGATGCTCTAGTCCCATCTCAGCGCCCCACAGAGTGGCATGGCATCTACATGCAATGGCCATTTCATTGGGTCAAAGATGTGACAAGTAATAGAGCAGCATTCGACCATGACACATCTACTACCTGGGCCTCGCCGGCTTGTCTAAGAAAAGGGACTGACCCAGATTCATTCATACATTTGACATTGATAGACACTGATTTGACATTGATGGGAAAAAGAGATGAGTCCGCTTGCTCTTCAGTCACACACAGACTGGTCAGGAGTTTATGAGACTATCAAGCAGTCCATGCTACAGCAGCAGTGGATGGAGAGCGATAAAGAAGCACCTAGGGGTGCTGGAATTCCTTCGTGGTCCAGTGGTTAGGGCTCCGAGCTTCCACTGCAGGGGGCACGGGTTCGATCCCTGGTTGGGGAACTAAGAGCCTGCACGGTGCAGGCAAAAAAAAGAGAAGCATCTAGGGATAGCACCTAATCCAGCATGGGAGGGGGGTCAGGAAGACCTCCGGGGACAGGCACGCCATGCACAAGCCTTCCAGAACTACACTGAGGGAAGGAGTCGGGGGAAAAATATTCCGGGCAGAGAAAACAGCACATGTAAAGGTGCGGAAGGGCTTCCCTGGTGGTGCAGTGGTTGAGAGTCCGCCTGCCGATGCAGGGGACACGGGTTCGTGCCCCGGTCCGGGAAGATCCCACATGCCGCGGAGTGGCTGGGCCCGTGAGCCATGGCCGCTGAGCCTGCACGTCTGGAGCCTGTGCTCCGCAACGGGAGAGGCCACAACAGTGAAAGGCCCGCGTACCGCAAAAAAAAAAAAAAATGTGCGGAAGCGTGACCCTGTGGGAGCCATAAGGCAGTTCCATGTGGACGAAGGACAGGGTTCACGACGGGCAGGGTAAGAGGAGAGGGAAAGGGAGGGGCGGGGTCCACATCATGAGGGACCTCGCAGAAAGGCTCGGGTTTATCCTGAAGACAGGGAAGCACATTAAAAGATTCTAAGCTGGAATCTTCAAGACCTGATTTGATTTTCACTCTGGTAGTGGTTAAGAGCTGACTTGGGAGAAGGATGCTAGATGGGTGTCAGGGAGGCAGGTTATGGTGCTATTACAGTCATCAAGTCGGAAGAAGGGGGCAGGGGCAATAAATCCCAGGGAGAGTTAAGAAAGGAGAATGGACTGAGGGTGGGTGAGAAAGAGAGATCTGGGATAGCTCCTGTGTTCCTCATTTGAGCAAACTGGCAGAGCCAATGACCACAATGGGAACCGGGATGTTGGTTTTAGACATGGGGAATTTGGGATGAAGAGGAACAGCAGGCAGCGGCATATATGTGCCAGGAGCTCAGGAGGTCTGGGCTGAGAGAAGTTTGGACAGGCATTCTGCCATGAGTACTATATCACCCCATAGGCACTGCAGCCTGCTGACATGTGCCGAGTGCCCGTGGAGTGCCAGATATCTTATCCACATTGTCTAATATGGTCCCTCAGCAACTGTGAGATAGGGACTACCATCCCATTATACAGATGAGAAGACTGAGGATCAGAGAGGGTAACTTGCCAATGCCCTGTGGCTGGTAAGTGGCCAGATTGGGAGTGAAACCCAGGGCCCCTGATGTCAGGGCCAACTTCCTCGCACCCTGCTGCTTCCAAATAGGCATAGCATTTTATAGCCACTCCTCATCCCAAAACCCACATTCACCAAATGGATTAAAAAAGTTAAATCGCACTTTAAAACAGTCTTCAAACTGTAAGGTATATATGCGAGGACTAGATAGTCAACCTCTAATTTCCCCTAAAATATCCTTGATTTTGGGAAAATTTGTATGACAGATAACCTTTAAAGTATGGGTTGATGTCAAAAACCCATCACCAGGCATCACCAACCCTTAAAATGTAACTGATTCCTTATCTAAGCAAATAAGGCTTTTATGAAACATAGCAATTCTTAAGACCAGTCTGGAGGCTGGTCTTTATCCCACCACTATTATAGAACTGTCCTGCACGTATCTGCGTAGCTCTTGCATGTAACCAACTGTCCACAATGATTCGTTTCCTTCTCCGCTTCTCAACCAAAAATTCAAACCTGGCAATCCTGTAGGAGGACACTGTCTTCGACCAACATGCCTTCTTCATGAACTAGGCCACAATGTGTACAATTTGCTTTGTAATTTTACAGTAATGGTCATGAAAGGATGACGAGGTTAAGGAATAATTAAGTGTTCCATACATGTCAGTCTGAGCAACAGCTCAGGCAGTTCACACTGTTCAAAGATGGGCTTCCCCAGATTTCTTCTTAAGTCACGAAAAGAGAATGAGAGAGAACCCCAGCAGCACGCACGCACAGCAGCCTTGCCAATTCATCAGAAAGTGGATTGACTTCTACGACAAAGACTAAAGCAGAACCTGAGGAATCTGGGAAGTGATTGGCTCAGAGAGTGTGATATCACTTTGATAGTTCTACGCAGTGGGATATACACACTTACTTCGAGAACCTGGTCTGGCTCCCAAATATATGTAGTGCTTGGAGAGAGAGAGTTTCCCGTCTTTGCATGTTCCCAACATCCAATCCCAAAGCCCTTTGGTTTCCAATCTACACTTAAAATCAGACTCTGCCACTTTCTGCCGTAGACAAGATTCACTCTATCTGCCTAAGCCTCAGTTTACTTCTTTGCAGATTTAAGGCAACAATAGCTGCCCTGCACTGCCCTGCCCAGCTCACAAGGGCCACTGTGATAATTAAAGGAGGCAATAGATGAAAAGATGGTGTACACTGGGAGCAACTCTATACCTGTGAGCTGCTGTTATTCATGAGATTGATACCAACTTACTTCATGGGGCATGTGGACCCTAAACATAGCCAGTTTCTTCTACTGAAGATTTAAACCTACATCTTAAAACATAATAGATATTCTAATGTTGTCAGAGTCACTCTTCCCTACCAAGGGAAAAAAAGCATTCTAGAATAAGAGAAGACCTAAACGCTCCAGATATATGTGAAAAAAATGACAAAAGACCATAAAGACCATTTTCCTCAAAAAAAAAAAAAAAGATGTCTTCTTTATACTGGCTCAAATTGAAGATTCTTTTTATTGCAGTACTTTAAAATCTTCAAAAATCTTGCAGGTGAGATAAAATGTCCGTGGTCCTAGGCAATATCTGAAATTTTTCCTTTGAACATAATGCATTTCTTTTGTAATCAAAATTTTTCTCCAATGAACTTAATCAATTTAAATTAATTTAGCATCTATTTCTTGAGCATCTTCTTTGCATTAAGCATTTTTAAGTAGCATAGGAGAAAGGGAGATAAGGAAAGTCTTGTTTTACACGAAGATTATGATCTAAGGAGACTGAGATAAGCTCACAAAGAACTGTAATATGCTAAGGGTCATAAGAGAGGTCAGAGGAAAGTGACAGCTATAACTAAGGGAGTTGAGAAAGGCTTAACAGAGGAGAATTGGAAGAAGGAAAGAGGGAAGACTGATTTAGCCTAGAAGCAGAGAAGAGAGGAAATGCAGAAGCAGAGAAGGGGGACCACGCAGCAAGTGTTCGAAGTCTGCCCGGGGGTTTGGTTGTGCTGACATTAGGACAGAAGTTTTAAGATTTTGTTAAAGCAGTTAGTACATGCTTGTTACTAAAAGACATAACAAAGATACTTTGTTAGTTTATACAGTTGAAAATGAAGATGCTAACTCCTGGAAGAGGGAAAAAAAGAAGTGAGTTTGAGGAAAGGTCCCGATGAAACAAGATCGGTCAAATGCTAATGTTCATAATTGTTGAAGCCGGAGGGGGGGGTATACTCTCCACTTCTTTGGATGTCTGCAATTTTCCATTAAAAATGGCTAAAAAAGAAATGAAGGCCATTCAGTCTGGTCAGCTGATGGCTTCTCAGGTGATGGTGCTGATCCGATAAGAACATTCTAACCTCTAGGTCAGTTGGAGGGAACAGGCAGGGCTGAGGCTGCAGCTGACTCCACAGGCAGAAGTAGATACTGCACAACATAACTAAGGGCTGTTTTCGGTTCCCCATGCCTCTCGCTCCATACTTCTTTCTCAATTTCCCACTGGGAGGAAGGGAGTAGCAGGGGTCTGCTACTGGCCAAGTTGGTGCTAAGTCAGTCTAAGAAAAACGAAGCCAACTATGTTGCCCTCAATGTACAAATAACTGTAGGAGTTATTTTTGGTCAAGTCAAATTTTTTTAAAATTTTTTAATTTTATTTATTTATATTTGGCTGCGTTGGGTCTTCGTTGCTGCGCGTGGGCTTTCTCTAGTTGCGGCGAGGGGGGGTCTACTCTTTGTTGCGGTGCGCGGGCTTCTCATTGTGGTGGCTTCTCTTGTTGTGGAGCACAGGCTCTAGGTGCGCAGGCTTCAGTAGTTGTGGCGCGGGAGCTCAGTAGTTGTGGCTCGCGGGCTCTAGAGCACAGGCTCGGTAGTTGTGGCACCCAGGCTTAGTTGCTCCGTGGCATGTGGGATCTTCCCGGACCAGGGCTCGAACCCGTGTCCCCTGCATTGGCAGGCGGATTCTTAACTACTGCGCCACCAGGGAAGTCCGGTCAAGTCAATTTTAATATTTGTTTAGTACTTGCTAGAAAATATTAATAAGCAAAGTGAAGAGAATTAAAAACCCACTGTACCCCGCCACCAAGAGAAAAACCACCCAGCGTTTGGCACATCCTTTGCCTCTGTCCACGCGTGTGCACATCTGTATATACACGCACATGCTTTCTCTCCTCGTCACGGTAGGATCACAGTCTTGGGTAACATGTTTTTCAATTTTAAAACTGTACTTCATGGCATTTAATGAAACAGCGTTTTACAACATCAGTTTAAGGGCTGCACAGTAGTCCATTAGAAAACAGTCTGATCTGTGTGGATGGACCTAGAGACTGTCATACAGAGTGAAGTAAGTCAGAAAGAGAAAAACAAATATCGTATATTAACACATATGTGGAACCTAGAAAAATGGTACAGATGAACCAGTTTGCAGGGCAGAAATGGAGACACAGATGTAGAGAACAAACATATGGACACCAAGGGGGAAAAGTGGCAGGGGGGTGGTGGTGTGATGAATTGGGCGATTGGGATTGACATGTATATACTGATGTGTATGAAATGGATGACTAATAAGAACCTGCTGTATAAAAAAATAAATAAAATAAAATTCAAAAATTTTTTAAAAAAAGTCTGATCTGGTGCTTCTAACCTTGGACAGGGGCTTACGTCAAACAAATATTGTTCAGTAAAATGCTTTGGTCTGAGAGGGCTCTCTCTCTCAATATTACTTTGAGTTAATATATACTAGTATCATATATACTAGTTTAGAAATAGGATGCAGTAATTTGTTTTAGCAGGAGAGAGGGAGTGATGGTAACATTCTAACAGAAATAATCCTATCTTCCTTGAAAAAGTATAGGTTGTTGGGATTTTAGTTTTTTGTTTTGTTTTCAGGTTGTAAAAGCAAGACATGAATGCTGCAAGGCAGGCAGACATATGTTACCACAAAGAGTAACAAAGATAATTTCCCTGCCTTCCTTCCGACTCCACTGTCCAGAACTGGCTACTGTTGATAGTTTGGTATGTCTGTCTTCCAAACATTTATAAGGCTAAATATGTATGTAATTTCTATCTGGAATTTGTGCTGACAGAACAAGGAGCCACGGAAGGAATCCAGTGAGTGATCCCACCTACCACACAGCAGCATGCAGGGCACTGGGCTCTGGCAGAGGCTGAGGAAGGACCACTCACAGGGACACCCCTCTGAAAGTGGAAAGTGAAAGAGCACCAAGGCTGGGTGCTCTTATTCACCAGTCATATTCCAATAAACTCAAGGCTGCTCAACCACAAACAGAAATGATCATGGAGGACAGGAAGGCAACAACACGCCTCCCTGTTCTTTTGCAAATCACTTCTCAAACACTTGCAAACTCTCACACAAACCCCTCCACACTTGGCATGGGGTCCCCATGGGCACGTCTCCGAATGCGTGGGTCCTGTGTGCCACATCACTGCTACAGTCTGGACTTACGCACAGGTCACCTCTGCAGGAACAGAAATAACCAAAGGCATCTGAGAGCCTTGCCAGTTTTCAGGAGGCCAGCAGGGCTCATCATGCCTTATGTGGGGACCTAGTTCTTGGTTTGCAGAGTGGGGTCAAGCTTGGTTGCAACTACCAGAGGTTAACCATCCATGCATGGTGTGTGTTTCCATTCAGAGGAAGGATCACAAACAAGAAGCAGGCCCAATGATTTAAGCCTCTGAAGCATTTCCTACACCGGTGGCTCTCAAAGTGTGGTGCAGGGGACTCTAGGGATCCACAAAGTCAAAACCACTTTCGGGGCTTCCCTGGTGGCTCAGTGGTTGAGAGTCCGCCTGCCGATGCAGGGGACGTGGGTTCGTGCCCCGGTCCAGGAAGATCCCACATGCCGCGGAGCGGCTGGGCCCGTGAGCCATGGCCGCTGAGCCTGCACGTCCGGAGCCTGTGCTCCGCAACGGGAGAGGCCACAACAGTGAGAGGCCCGCGTACCACAAAAAAAAAGAAAAAAAACACTTTCGTAACAATGCCAAGATGCTATTTGACATTTTCACTCTCACATTTTCTGGAGTACACAGTGGAGTTTTCCAGAGGCTATATGACATGTAATACTGCAACAGACTGAATGCAGAAGCAGATATAAGAATCTAGCTGATGAAAAAGCAAATGAAAAACAAAAAAGGAATCTAGCTGCTGTCTCTTAAACCTGACATTAAAGAGATTTGCAAAAATATAATTAATACAATGTCACTCATCTCAGTAACGTTCTGTTTTGAAAAGGATGGTTATTTTCATAAAGATACGTTATGTACAATACGTCCAGTATTATGTCTAAATGCATTACTAAATATAGTAAAATATTCTCAGTTTTAGTTATATTTGGCAAATATTGAAATATATAACCCACATAAAAGTTCCTTAGTATACTGATTTTTAAGAGTCTAAAGGGGTTTTTGAGCACCGCCCCCAGAAAAGTTTGAGAACTGCTACCCTAGAGGCTGTCCCCGACTCCCTACCCCCATCCCCGCCAAGACACACACACACACACACACACACACACACACACACACACACACACACACACACACACACACACACACACACCCCCCCCCCCCCCCAATGTAAGGAGGGTTATGTATGTGGCAGGAAGGAAGATGTGCCATTCTGATGTGCTGGCTGAATTAGTTAAGGCAGCCCGTGCTCCTTCCTGGATCTCTGAATCTATTAGGATGGGCTCTATCCCCACCCCTTCCACCGAGGGTCTCTTCCCCCCGCACTCCGTTTTCCTCTTACCACTTGGTGTGTTTTCCCCCATGTGTCAGAACCTCTGAGGATTTCCCTATCCCGCCACCCCCAGCTCGGCGAGGACTCCCCGGTGAGGCCCGCACACCCTCCCTGAGGTTAGGACTCCCCAGTTCAGTCGGCCGGAACAGTCTCAGCGTGGACTCTGGGCGGCCCGCACAGCCCAGACAAAGAAGGCCTAGGAGAGCCATTTCCAGTCCCCAAGACCTGTCCTCGGCTCAGCACAGGCTGGGGACAGGGCGAAGGGGTCAGTCCCCAGGAACTAGTCCCCGATTTTCCCCTCGGCCTTCCCCGGATCCCCGCCCCGGGCCGCCCGGCGCGCTGCAGTCCGGGCAGTCCAGGCTCAGGGAAGGTGCCCGGGGCGCCGCGGACTCGCGCCCACCCTGCCAGGGCCAGGGCGGCCGGCGCTCCCGCCCGGGGCCGGACGTCGGTCGGGCCGCGACGTACTCACTTACCGCGAACTGCACTGCAGGCTCCGACCGGCGGCCGGGAACCAGGCTGCGGGGCACGATCCCCTGCGCTGCGCGATTCCAGACGCCGAGCTCCTCCCCTTGTCGCCCCGGGGCCACCGGCCGAGGGGCGGAGCCGGGGCGGGGCGGGGTCTGCGGGGCGAAGGAGACCTCGCCCCCCGCGGGAGGGAGGGTTGCTAGGGGCCAGCGGCAGGCTCCTCCCATGCGGGCCCAGGCCTGGGACTCGCTCACTCGGCCTTGGAGTGTGACTGTCCAGCTCTCTAGGAGGGGAGCCGAAGGGACGAGGGGAAAATACCACTTTTTAAAATGATTTGGCCGTCAAGCTGGAGGCTTCCCTATCTGGCACCCCGGTACGTGTGGTCACCTCCCCTCTCTCCCTTTTGCCCTCACCCCATCGCCACTTTAATGCCTTGTAAAGCGTGCTGAGTGACCTGGCGGGACTTCAACGTTTCCGTGGCTAGGAGTGCAAAGTTTCAATGTTTAATCAACTTATTTATTTTTAACGTGTAACAACTCTTCCTAATGTACGCTGTTCACCCTGTCAGAAGTCAGAGAAATGGCTCAGCATACACTGAGAGGGCCTTCTTCACCGCACCTACTTTCCGTAGGTTGGTTGGAGTTGCGCCCGCTGAGGTAAATGTGGGTGATTAGATCTTTCTAGATGAAAGGTGAGGTTTTCCTGCCCAACTTATATAGAGAGTTATTGTCGTTTTCTATCTTATCTGAATAAACAGCTTATAAGATGACTAACTAATATCTGATACTGATACTGACCTCTACTAGTTACCACGCTCCTACTCTTTGCAGGCTTCGATGATGGGGTCTTTACATATGTTATTTAGTTCGGTTCCTCCAGTTGCCCCATGAAGTGAGGAATATGACCCTGTTTTACAGACATCCATAGCTGGGATTCAGTCCTCAGCTCTATCTGACTCCTAAGCCCACACTTCATCATGTTGCACTGCAGGGTACAGCTATTCCCTGGTTATATTTAATTTTGAAAGAGAACATATTTGCTATATTTCATATTACTATAGTAAATATTACGTATTTACTGTATGGGAGAAGACTTTCTTCCCACCCACTTCCTAAAGTCCTTGCATTCACATTCATTGAGCAAACTTTCCTTGAGTGGCCACCATATACCAGAGGCTCACCACAAACCCCGAAAAATAATACTGGGGTCGCCTCGGAAGTTAGAGTGTAGGGAAAGCTGAGGGGTAGGGAGAAAAGACATCCAGCTACATTTTGGTTCTTACTGAGGGAGCCCTTCAAAAAGCAAAGTTTCTTAATGTTCAGTGATAACATACATATAATATAAGAGCTGGTAATCCTTGACAGGAAATAATTAAATCAGAACTATAAAAGGAATTGAGATTTATTAGTAAGCACTCTGGCCAAAACCATGAAGGAAATAGTTCCCACATCACTCTGCTCTTTTGCTCTGGGAAACGACACCAGTGATGTGCGGATTGCAAATCCAGTGACCTCTCTTCTGTTCTTGCCCTTGCTGACTGCTCTGTGGTGTTTGACACTGGTTGACAGGTCTTTCCTTGAGATGTTAACCTCCTTTGGCTTTAGAGCCTTCTGCTCTCATGATTCACTTCTGAATTTGGTCCCTCTTTCTTAGGCCCTTTCACTGCACTCTTTCTCCTCTCACTTCACATGTGACTCCATACATTGATGAATTCTGCTTCATTTACTTACTCTGTATGCAAACTTCCAGCTGAAGTCCCCTCTGCCTCTGTCATTGACCTTAACCCTCTTCAGATCTCCACACTCTTTGTCAGCAGCCATTTGTGGGGCATCACCACCTGAGTATTCCCAAGGCACTTGCCATTCTTCACATCTAAAGGGGCAGTTCAGTGTCTTCTCTAGACATCTGCCTGTCCCCTCCAACCCATCCAGTTTCTTCCTCATCCTGAATCCCACATCCTGAGTTTGGATTTCATGGTGTGTTGAGAAAGCATTTAAGGGGGTTAGAACCATATCACTATGCTCATACAAGTTTCGCCTAATAAATATTTCGGTCATGATACAAAAGATTCTGCAAGTGGCCCAGAGGAATGTGTAGACTTTAAGGGCCTTCTGAGAGGAAGCCCTCCAGGTGTGGTAACTGCTCAGGCACCATGAATCCGCTCCAGGGGCCAGTGGCAGAAGGGCCTTCAGTGAGGTAACAGCACTGTTCTATCAGCCTTACCTGCCAGAAGCTTATGCTACTATAAAGAGAATCATGAAGACTTCTCTGGTGGCACAGTGGTTAAGAATCCGTCTGCCAATCCAGGGGACACGGGTTCGAGCCCTGGTCCGGGAAGATCCCACATGCTGCGGAGCAACTAAGCCCATGCGCCACAACTACTGAGCCCGCATGCCGCAACTGCTGAAGCCCGCACGCTTAGAGCCCATGCTCTGCAACAAGACAAGCCACGGCAATGAGAAGCCTGCACACTGCAATGAAGAGTAGCCCCTACTCGCTGCAACTAGAGAAAGCCCGCTCACAGCAACAAAGACCCAACGCAGCCAAAAATAATAAATAAATAAAATAATTTAAAAAGAAAAAAGAGAAAGAATCATGAGGTTTTGGTCAGAGACTTGTTAAGCTCTGAGGAATGCCTCATTATACTCCACATTGACTTCAGCTGCTTGTATAAACTGGACCCCACTAACTTGACATCATGCTTTGCTGTCATGATGCATTTTCACACATATTATCTAATAGAAAGGAAGTGGTGTAAGAGAAAGGCAGTCTAGGGACTTCCCTGGAGGTCCAGTGGTTAAGACCCCGCTCTTCCACTGCAGGGGGGCATGGGTTCGATCCCTGGTCAGGGGAACTAAGATCCCACATGCCATGCGTGGCCGAAAAGGGAAAGAGAGAGAGAGAGAGAGAGAGAGAGAGAGAGAGAGAGAGAGAGAAAGGCAGTCTAGCATGGCAGTTCTCAAACCTCGAGGTTTATTGAAAAAACACATTCCTATACTGCACTCTTAGACAGACTGAGTGTGAGGGTCTGACTACCCTTTGAGTAACACCAGTGGTGTTTCCCAAACTGGGTGTTAGAATTTATTAAAAATACAGCCTCCTGTGCCCCGACCTAGAATTAGTTCAGGAGTAGGATCTGTGCTCAGAGTTTGAGGGCTCTAAATACTACAGGTGATTCTGCTTTTGCATGTTCAGCAGATTGCCCCCAGGGAGCTGCAAGCTGGAAATGTACCCTCCCTGAAGGTGGGATAATGTCAGTTTGCTCATCACCCCTAACACAGAGCCTGGCGCATAGAAGGTGCTCAGTACAAGTTTGCTGACTAATTAACTGCCTTCTACTCTGTGCTCTCCACTGGTGTTCAGTGTTCTCTAGCATAGTAGAACCATTCAGTATTCTCTAGCATAGTAGAGGGGAGATATCTGTATGGCAATGAATGAAGTATAAAGTGGTCCCTTCTGAAATTCCTGTTTGGTATGACTCAAGAATGCCTGAGTTCATCACTGAATGTATTTCTTCCTCATACCAGAGGAAGTTTGAGATAAATGTTTTCTGTTCTTCTACAAAAAAATGCTACATTCATAAAAAGGAAAGGCAGTTCTTAGGCTTCTGTTGGCCCCCCACAGATATCCAACTACCATCCCCTTCCATGCCTCTCATAGTCTTAATTTTTGCGCTTTCTTACTGCCTAAATGCCTGAACTCCTGAGCTGCCTTCCCGGGGAACCAGGGTCCTCTGGCCATTGGCTTCACAATTAAGCACCGTTCCCCTCAACAAAGCTAATAATAAAAACCAAATGTGATTAAATGTCCCATTGAATCTTTACGAGAACACTTTGTATCTGGTGGCATGTTACCATTTCACAGATGAGGAAACTGAGATTCAGAATGATTATGTAATTTGCTTCAGGTCACATAACTTGTAAATGGTGATGCTGGGATTTGAACAAAGCCTGGTCTTAATTCCAGAGCTGGTGCTTGAAACCCTGTGCAAACAAATATAATTTTATTTAAATGAAATCATTGGATACCATGAGATTATAAGTTATTAATTCTTTGCAGAAAGGAAGAGGTGCTTAAATGTTCTAGGAGGGAACTTTGGTCTGTTCCCATATGGTCTAGAATTCCTTATTCACAAATTTTCAGGGCTGCTTCTCCCTTATGGTAGTATGGAGATCCCTGCTGCTGCCCTGTGATTTAGGTGCACACAGGTAAAGAAACTCCCCATCCTGGGGATGGAGGTGTTGGAAATCAGGAGCAGTAATTTTACTGTTCTGAGGCTGCTCCTACTGACTTATTTAATACTTTTTTCCAGAAAATGATTTGATAATGAGTCTTTCACTGCTGAACATCTACTTGATATTTATGTTGTACATGCTTGTATTGTAAGTGCTCATGAAGTCCAGAAGGGATTCTTTCATTCAGGCACTGTGGCGTGTAGAGAGGTAATCTCTGTCCTCTTCCCGGCCGTCTCCCAAAAGAATATAAAATCTGAGAAGAAATGGAAATCACAGCTCTAAAGACTTAAATGGTGGCAGCTCAGAGAGGCAATTTCCCAGTACAACATCGCCACCTGCCGGATGCAGGCACTAAGTACACCCCTTTTAAAAGGTGGGGTGGCTATTAATGTGTTGCCAAGCTGAACGCCTGATCCATGCATAGAGGGCTTAGGACTCTGCAGCCTGCTGTCCCCACTTTTGGGTGGGTCAATTCAGACTTGACAACTAATAAGGAAAAGTTCCAGTCTACTTGCTTGTCAAATGGAGATTGTATAGTTAAGGACACAGTGACCTGGCCCCAACAGCATCTCAGTGTATATGAAAAAGGGGCAGCTATTGTTTTGGAGAAAGTTTCTTCTCCATTACGTATACAACCTGAAATAAATCCATTGGTTTAATGGGGCCCTTGACTCACAGAGGTTCTCCTTAAAGCCTAACCCTTGTTCACTGGTGGTTTGGCTTAGTTGGATCCTGTTAGTGTCCACCGGGCTGCTTCAGCTGTTCAAGTGCTGCTCAATATATACCATCTTGAAAACTGGTGTGGTTGTCCACATAGTGGGCAGAACTCAAGGCCATTCTCATAACTCTGGCCAATACTCCTTTTGATGAAAGATTTTTTTTTATTGATTCTTGGGATATTGCCAATGAGTTAGCTGCCTGGTCTGCTATCTGGTCTGCCAATTGAAATACTATAGACTCATAGATTAAACAAACCTGGCACCTCTGATGGGAACACTTTAGACCCAAAATGTGTAAGGGTGGGGGCAATTAATAACCTCTTTGTCCCCTAGATCCACCACTGCCAGTTGAGTCACATAGCAGCTGCAGCTGACATTCTGTGGACATGGCTGATTCTTAATTCTTCTGCTGTGCCTGATGCCATCGATAGCAGCTCTCAACACGGACCCCCTTTAAGCAGGTACAAACACACGGGCTGGCACAACCTTGTTTCATTCTGACTGTTATAAATTCACGTGCTTTTCTGATGCTTGAGAGGTTTTAGGTTATGCCAGCTACAACCACTCAGTGACACTGCCCGTGCGACTTAACCAATGTTAAGACTGATCCAAATCAAGTTTAATGAAAAACCTGATCAGAATTACCTGTGCCTGTTTGGGTTTGCATATGACAGGAAATGGGCCATAGCATATCTCTCCATTGGGGATGGATTTTTTTTTTGCTTGTTTGTTTTGTTTTGTCTTGGGTGTTTTTTTTTTTTTTTTGGCTTATCTGTTGCCTTCTGTAATTATTGGCAATGACACCAAAGATCAGCAGGTCTGTGTAAACTCTGTTTCATGGCTTGTAATGGATAATGGACTGGCCTTACACTAGACTACATCCTGACTGTCTGAAATAAAATCCTCTGGTCTCCCCGGGCCAGTTGTCTGACTCCAGGACCCCCAAAGGCATATTTGAGGTCAATACTACAGGCTAACTTTGGCTTGTTTGGAGTCCTATTGATAGTAACCTTAATTAAATGCTGTATGAGGCCATTTGAACAGATTTAGTTCTAGCCTCTGTTGGTTAAATTAATCGGAGTGGTCAACAGAGTGGCATGTGTTTGTGAATTTTGCCAGAAGCCAAGACGTGGAGGGACAACAGGTAGATTGATGGGGAAGGCAAACTTTCATGGGCCCTGAGCAGCCCTGCACATTTTTGCTGGGTATGCCAAGTACGCAAGATCCTGACTACTCTTTACCCAGGCCGTTCCTTAGGGTGGTGATTACAGAGAGCGGCTTTGAGCACTGAAATTATATAAAGTCAGGCATTTGCTTCAAAATTACTAGGTGGGGGGAAGAATTGAATGAGGGTATAGATGAAACAATATTGTCTAAGAATTTATGATTGTTGAGTCTGGGTCATGGGTACATGTGGGTTCAAAGTGCAGACTTTGTTATCACCATAA
The DNA here is from genome assembly GCF_011762595.2 of Tursiops truncatus. Classification (NCBI taxonomy): domain Eukaryota; kingdom Metazoa; phylum Chordata; class Mammalia; order Artiodactyla; family Delphinidae; genus Tursiops; species Tursiops truncatus. Next base: position 36,301,772 of record NC_047039.1, read on the forward strand.
AAGCAGTGAATTCCCAAGCTCAGTGCTCCTCTTCTGCAGCACAAACCTGTTGTATGTATTACATCCTTCTGGACCCTCCACATCTCCCCCATGGGACCCGAGGCAAGGACTTGATGCTCATGCTGCTCGCTGTGCCTTGAGTAATAACATTTTTCTTTGACTTAGGAGTCTCCTGTCTCCTGCCAATATTCATAAAATAGTAACAGGCTCTTACTAGCTTGTAAGTAGGGTAAAATCCCAAACCCTGATAGGTATCTGTGTTTTTTGGGGAAGGTGAAGGATGCTGTGGTGTTTGCTTGAAATCACCAGGCACAAATTTAGTTGTGTAATTTTGTTTTTACATTGAGGGGAAAAAATTCAGTTTATTAAACTTGTCTTGCAGCTGTGCCAAATTCTGCAAAGCTGGAAATTTAGAACTTTTAAATTTCGCTTTATTTAAAAGATTTAAAATAATGAAAAATCTCAGCCATTTACAAAAGTAGAGATATTAGTATTATGAGCATCCATATAGACATCACTCAGTTCAACTGGCTCATAGCCAGTCTTCTTATTTCTATATCTGCTTCCCGTCCCTGATAATTTTGAAGCATGTTTATAAAATCATATAATTTCATTTGTAATATATTTTATTTTAAAATCATTAACTGGAGTTTGCTTTGTTTTAAAGTATCTGTATTCTTTGAATTTCTCAAGAGGTATTTTGTGCACATAGGATATATTGCTCCACTAATAATAATTATAAAAAAAGCATCACAGTTCTCCTTCTCCCTGACACCTGAAATATTTTGGAGGTAACCAAAGCTGTACATAGTGGTAAATGTATCGCTTAAGCTTTTTATTTTAATAAATCTACATAAATACACATGAAGTTGACATTATTATATCACCAAAAGTTGACTCTAGAAGAAATGAAAAACTTGGCTAGTACAATAATCACTCAAGTAATAGGAAAAGTTATCAAAGAGATACATTCAAAAATGTTCTTACGTGAGATGATTTTGCCTTTTAAATGGACTTTTTTTTTTTTTTTTTTGCGGTACGCGGGCCTCTCACTGTTGTGGTCTCTCCCGTTGCGGAGCACAGGCTCTGGACGCGCAGGCCCAGCGGCCAAGGCTCACGGGCCCAGCATGTGGGATCCTCCCGGACGGGGTCACGAACCCGCGTCCCCTGCATTGGCAGGCGGACTCCCAACTGCTGCGCCATCAGGGAAGCCCTGGACTTTTTATTATGGAAAATATAAACGTATAAAAAAAGCATAAAAAACGTTATAATGAACCCCCATGTACCTGTAAACAAAAAGAACAAAGAGTGTCACCCTGATCCAAACGGTCAAATGGAAACCCGCTGCAGTCTCCCACGCCTTAGCACGCCCAGTCTTAGCACACCTAGTCTTAGCACGCCTGAGGGGAATTCAGGATGGAGAAAAATGGGAAAATGGCATTCTGTGCTTTGGGTATGGGGCCACTAGATAGTTAAGATGCATATCTAAGGAAGAATTTCAACGACCCCAGATTCTTGCATCTTCCCATTCACAGAAAAACACTAAAGTCATTAGCTTGAGATATCTTTTTTTGTAATTAGCAGTAACCTTTCGCCAAGATGTATGCTTGACTACATGTATTTTTCAGCCAAAAAATTCATATATAAACTAGTTCCTCCCCTACCTCTTCAGAGCAGTTCCTCAGAGCTACCTGAGAGGCTGTCTTCTGGGCTATTGTCCTCAGAAAGATCTCCAAATAAAACTGAAACTTACTACTTTTACATCATATGTTTTTTTTTTCAGTCAACATACCCATGACCCAGACTCTACAATTATAAATTCTTGGACAATTTTCTTTCTTCTATATCCTCACTCAATTCTTCCTCACACCTGACAGTTTTTGTTTTTTTTTTAATTTTTATTTTTTAATTTATTTTTGGCTGTGTTGGGTCTTTGCTGCTCCGCCCAGGCTTTCTCTAGTTGCAGCGAGAGGGGCTACTCTTTGTTTCTGTGCGCGGGCTTCTCATTGTGGTGGCTTCTCTCATTGCAAAACATGGTCTCTAGGCACGCGGGCTTCAGTAGTTGTGATGCGTGGGCTCATTAGTTGTGGCTCGCGGGCTATAGAGCACAGGCTCAGTAGTTGTGGTGCATGGGCCTAGTTGCACCGCAACATGTGGGATCTTCCTGGACCAGGGCTTGAATCTGTGTCCCCTGCATTGGCAGGCAGATTCTTAACCACTGCGCCACCAGGGAAGCCCAACCTGACAGTTTTGAAGTAAATACCTGTCTTTATACAATTTCATGTATTATATATTTTGTTTTAAAAATGTAACTATAGTATCATCACGTAACAAAGTTAAAAATAATTCCAAAAATCATAAAATATCCCATGTTCAAATTTCCCTGTCTTATAAAGTTTTTGGAACAATTTATTTAAATCAGGCCCATTATCTTTTCTCTGTTAAGTTACAGATTTACACTCTATTTTTTTTCTTGTAGTTTATTTGTTGCAGAAATAATTGTGTTCTACCACCTGGATTTTGCTAATTGCATCTCCATGATGTCATTAATATGTTCTTCTGTCCCCTGCAAATAGATACATGTATCTTGAAGCTTGATTAGATTATGGTTCCCATGTTTTGCACAAGAATACTTCAAAGATGATACTGTGTACTTTTATCAGGAGGTATATAATACAGTAAGTCCAGTACATATGAACCTTCAAGTTGTGAAATTTCCAGTTGCAAAATTTCAAAGATGCATTCCATCAAAGTCAGGCGTGAGTGAAACTGCAGCTTGCCCTCCATCTCCTATTGCTGACGATCCTTCAGCCCTACCATCTCCCACCTCCTCTCCCTCCTCCAGTCAGTAACTCTTCTTGCCTGTTCACTCGATGACAGCTCCTGTATGCCAGCTGTTGTACTGTACCACTATACTTTTCAAGGTACTGTACTGTAAGATTAAAAATGTGTTCTCTATCTTTTGTGTTTGTTTTTTATATATTATTTGTGTGAAAAGTATTATAAACCTATTACAGTACAGTAGTATATAGCCGATTGTGTTAGTTGGTTACCTAGGCTAACTTTGTTGGACTTAGGAACAAATTGGACTTACGAACTTGCTCTCGGAACAGAAATTGTTCGTATGTAGGGGACTTACTGTATCTGACTGTCTCTCTTTTTTTGTGAATGTGAGCAGGCATTGATGATCAATGTTTAGACTCATTAATCATTAGGGGTTGCAAATGAAGATATTCTAATAGAATCTCTTCAAGTTGAGTCCTTTTGACAGAACTCAGTCATCCTTGATACTGTTCCTTTTTTTTTAAACATATTATTTAAAAAAATTTTTTAAATTTATTTTTGGCTATGTTGGGTCTTTGTTGCTATGTGTGGGCTTTCTCTAGTTGCAGCGAGCGGGGCCTACTCTTCGTTGCGGTGTGCAGGCTTCTCATTGTGGTGGCTTCTCTTGTTGCGGAGCATGGGCTCTAGGCACGCGGGCTTCAGTAGTTGTGGCACATGGGCTCAGTAGTGGCAGCACGTGGGCCGTAGAGCACTCAGGCTTCAGTAGTTGTGGCGTGCGAGCTCAGCAGCTCCATGGTGTGTGGGATCTTTCCTGACCAGGGATCGAACCCGTGTCCCCTGCATTGGCAGGCAGATTCTTAACCACCGCACCACCAGGGAAGTCCCTTGATACTGTTCTTGCTTTCTGGTGTAACAAGAGCTTCCTTACTTGCTTTGTACATTTTCTGCTCCTGACCTAGAATCTGCCATTTCTCAAAGGAACCCTGGTTCCTCTTAGTGGGAAATGGTATTTAGAGTCATAACCTGGGCACTAGGGGTCCTCATTGCTGTTGGATTGGTCTTTGTAGAAACACTGCCTTTTCGGTGGATATAGTTTTTGTTTATTTGTTTATATAATACATCATTAAAAAAATTAAATATTATTTATGATTATTTAAATGATTTTTATGGTTGCAAAGTTGTGATATTGTGATTTGTAGTAAGAAACATATGTTTGGTCTTTGTCCCTGATCCTGGCACAGAGCTCCTAAAACCCTTGGGATTTCCTGAGTGATAAGAGCATAAAGGTGTCTTTTGTTATGTTAATGATGTGGCTTTCGGAAAGCACCTAAGGATGGGACCTGTTTGCCAGAGGAGCTAACCTGTGATTAGGGCTGGAACTTTTAGTCCAAACCCCTGGTCTCTAGGGAGGGGAGAGGGGCTGGAGGTTGAATCAGTCATAGCCAATGATTTAATCAACCCAGTATATGTAATGAAGCCTCCATAAACCCCAAAGGGACAGGGTTTGGAGGGTTCCAGACTGGTGAACATGTGGAGATTTGGGAAGACTGGTGTGCCTGGAGAGGGCATAGAAGCTCCATGCCCTTTCCCCATACTTTGCCCTGTGTGTCTATTCCATCTGGCCGTTCCTGAGTTATATCCTTTTATAATAAATTGATGGATCTCGTAAGTAAAATGTTCCTCTGAGTTCTGTGAGTCATTCTAGCAAGTTAATTGAATTTGAAGGTCATTGGAGCCTCCAATCTACTGTTGGTTGGTCAGGAGCACAGGTGATAACCTGGGCTTGTGATTGGTGTCTAAAGTTGGGGGTGTCAGGGGGACAGTCTTATAGGATGGAGCCTTTAACCTGTGGGATCTGATGCCATCTCCAGGTATAGTCAGTGTTCAGTTGATTTGTAGGACACCTAGCTGGTGTTGAAGAATTGCTTGTTGGTGTGGGGACTCCCACTCCACATACACACCTACATGGTGGAATTGTTCACCAGAACCTCTTAAAGTCAAATCTGTAAAACAAGGTAAATGTAGAGAAGTCTAGCTTCTGTCCCAATCTTCTTCAACCTATTCTTTCCTACCTCCAATGGGTATCTTGTTTTTTGTTTTTTTGGTTTATCCTTCAACTTAATTTAATAAAAGTAAGTATGTGACTGTGTTCTTATTCTTTCCTTTCTTAGACAAACAGCAGCATCCTACACACATTTTCTCCCTCTTGCCTTTTTTTTTTTTTTTTTTTGCCTAACCACATATCATGGAGATCACTCCATGGCTGTATATAGTGCCTTTTCTCATTTCTTTTTATGACTTTATAATATCCTATTATGTGCATGTACCATTGGTAGACTTTTGTCTCCAATCTTTGCTATTATGAATAGCATTTCAAAGAAAGATCATGTATCTTTCTGCATAGAGTACTAGCAGTGGTATTGATGGGTCAAAGTGTAAGTCCATGTCATTTTTGCTAGATATTGCCCACTTCTTTTCTGTATTAGTTGGGTTCTATGATGGACTGAATGTTTATGTCCTTCCAAAATTTATATGTTGAAATCCTGACTCCCCTAATGTGATGGTATTTGAAAGTGGGCCCTTTGGGACATGATTAGATCATGAGAGTGGAGCCCTCATGAATGGGGTTAGTGCCCTTAGAAGAAGAGTCTAGAGAGCTAGCTAGGTCTCTTTCTGCCATGTGAACATACAATGTTAGCAGTTGTAACTTCTTCTGCAACCCAGAAGAGGACTCTCACCAGGACCCGACCAGGCCAGCACCTTCATCTTGGACTTTACCTTTCAGAACCATGAGAAATAAATGTTTGCTGTTTTAGCCACCCAGTCTATGGTAACTTGTAATAGCAGCCTAAACTGACTAAGACAAGGTCACATTTGGAAACAGAGACCACACACCAGTTATGTGAACCAAAAGAATTTAATATAAAGGCTTGTTCATTAGGTATAATGTTATTAATAGCTGAAGGTAAAAAGAGAACTTTAAGGTATCAAAAGGCAGCAACTGTAGGCAGCTGCTCCCAACCCTCAGCTGAGGAAACTTAGAGGAGTGGTCCTATGGAGCTGCAACTCAGAACTCCGAGGAGATGGTACTGCTGGACTGGTGGGAGGTTCTGAGTCTGATACGGGGAGCCTTATGGGCCTGGGGCCCAGGCCTTGCAGGAGGAGAGGGCCAGCTGATTCTGATGTCTCTGTGGGAGACAGGGGTTTGCAAGTATGGGGAAAACTGAAAACTGAATTTGGCTGCTGCTCTGCAAAGGTACCTGCTGCTGCAGAGTGAAGGCACTGCAGGGCCGGCTCCTGGGAACGGCAAACAAACAGGAAGCCCCCAGGAAGCAGACGGGAAGAAGCAAGTCCCTTCGTCTTCCTGTAGCCTCTCAGGCTCCCACTGACACATCCTAACTTAGAGCCACCTGACCAAGCAGAAAGGTGGTTGGAGAGTCCTGGCCCCAGGATCAAAAAGCAGAGTACGAAAGGTTAGATTTGGAGCTGAGAGGCAGCAATTTCATAATCTCCACAGGTGTGGTAGAACTGTTAAGCATGTCAATTACCCAGTGCCTTTTCACCACAGCCTTAGCAATGGAATATTTCATCAGACTTGCAGATCTTTGCCATCAGATGATTCTTTTAAACAACAGGTAATTATCTGCCCTATAAACTGTTCTGAAGTAGAGAAAAAGATGGAAGATATAATAGTTCTTACTGCTTTTATGTTTATCATGCATAATGGCTTTAACAATGCTTGTAAAACACTACACAACTATACAGAAACACAGCTGACACAGACTAATGGACAACTCTATGACCAAGGATAAAATGGTTGTGCAAGATGGCCTAAACCATCTGTTGGCAAAAGCGAACAGTGGAATCTTCTGTATTTCTATCCCTTGGAAATTTTAGTTTATCCTGCTCAGATTTAAGCCTAGAACAGCTTTTGCTATAAATTAAGACTTTTCGTTAAAAAACGTTTTTACTCCTTGCTTATTTTAAGATTACTTACATAAAAGGGACCATTTAGAAAATACCCCTGTAGTTTGTTTTCATTTCATGTATATTTTGACATTCATACATATTTTTATGAAGGCCAATTTCTCATCTACAATTTTTATACCTGTACTGATAAAATAATTGTTTCTTGACTTCTCCCTAGCTAGGCATCCCAGTCTTTTAAGTATATTGAGGATCAAAATATGCCTCCTGCTGGGGAAAACCACTCAGAGATACATCCTCTTACATTCTAGACACATTCTTCATTAAGTTTTGAAATCTTTGATTGAAATCTGTAAAGGTTAAGTCATCATATAAATAGCAGCACTATTAACAATCACAAAATTAATGAGAATAATAATGAGCTCAAGCATGTAAAATGCTAGAGTTAGCATAAACATTGTAATGCCTCTTTGTATGACATTTTTGTTTTGCCATAGGGAAAAGTTCTGTGAGCTTTTTCCCTAAGTGGAGCCAATACGTTATTACTGCAAATAAACTGCTCATTATCTAAGTTGTTTTTGCAACTTTTGGAGAAAGCAAAATGAGGTATTCATGAAGGAGACATTTATGGCTGTGCAGTGAAATAAAAAAGTGGTTTTAAATAGAAATTAAGAACAGTTTTGTACATCACTTTCATTATCATTGTAAAAGTAAAACACGTACACTGCAGAAAACTTTGAAAATATACCCATGTGCACATGCACACACACACACACACACACATACACACTCAATTAAAAACTGCCCATAATCCTACCACCCATGAATGACTTATCACTGGCAGTATGTTTAGTTCTATTGGTCTCCGTCTTATCTCAATAGTGGGGAACACACAACAGGTAGTTTTGTATGTTGCATTTTTGTCAAAACATAACATCAAAAACTTTTCTCAGACCATTGAAAGTTAATTGAAACCATGATTTTTGTATTGCTGCATAATATTGCATCACACAAATAGATTGTATTTCATTGGGTTGGCCAAAAAGTTAGTTCATGTTTTCCATTAAGATGTTACAGCAAACCCCGAACGAACTTTTTGGCCAACCCAATATTTAACCATTGACCATTCTACATTTTTAGCTATGTAAAAATTTCCTTATTTTTCCATTATAAAGATGAACATTTTTATGCATAAAATTCTGACCACATTTATAATTATTTCCTTTGCACAAATTCCTAGAAGAAGGGGGTCTTCCCTGGCAATCCACTGGTTAAGACACTGTGCTTTCTACTTCAGGGGGCACAGGTTCGATTCCTTGTCAGGGAACTAAGATCCTGCATGTCACACAGCATGGCCAAAAAATAGGAAAACAAATTCCTAGAAGAAGAATTGCTGGGTCAAAGGGTTTGTACATTCTTAAAACTTTTAAATTATGTTTATAAATTATCCTCCAGAAAACTTATAATAGTTTAAATTTCCACCTTCTTAGGCAGAATAACTGTCTTTTGGGATCCTTCATAATGCTGGATATTAATTTTTTTTAATTTGATGGGAGAAATTGATAATTTGTACTTGTTAAAAATTTCTATTTCTTGAATATTAATTTATAAATAAAATTATAAGATCAAAATATTCCTGATTTAGCTTTGATCAAAATTATAGCTGAAACCAGAGGCCACACATTTCAGTAGCAGGAATCTTGAGAAGAAAAATAATTGTTGACAAGGATGGTTTGAAGGTGTAAAGCACTGAGATTTTATGCTATTAAGGAGACGAGGGCAAAAGCTGAAAACTTGATATTTTTAAAGTGTAATATTAACCAGAACCACACTGTTTTGGTTACTATAGCTTTGTAATATAGTTTGAAACCAGGACATGCGATACTTTCAGCACTGTTATTTTCAAGATTGCTTTGGCTGTTTGGAGTCTTTTGTAGTTCCATATGAATTTTTTTTTTTTTTTTTTGTGGTACACGGGCCTCTCACTGTTGTGACCTCTCCTGTTGCGGAGCAACAGGTTCTGGACACACAGGCTCAGCAGCCATGGCTCATGGGCCTAGCCGCTCCGCGGCATGTGGGATCTTCCTGGACCAGGGCACAAACCTATGTCCCCCGCCTTGGCAGGCGGACTCTCAACCACTGCACCACCAGGGAAGCCCTCCATATGAATTTTAGGATTGCTTTTTCCATTTCTGTGAAAAATGCCATTGGAATTTTGGTAGAGGTTGCATTGAATCTCTAGATTGCTTTTAGTAGTATGGACATTTTAACAATGTTAATTCTTCCAGTTCATAAACATGGGATATCTTTCCATTTATTTTTGTCTTATTCAGTTTCTTTCATTAATGTCGTATAGTTTTATTGGTTAACCAAGTAGATCTTAAGTGTTTCACCACACACACAAAAAGGGCAACAATGTGAGGTGTTGGATGTGCTCATTAGCTTGCTTGTGGTAATAATTTCTCAATATACATATATCAAATTATCACATTGTATACCTTAAATATACAATTTTTATTTGTTAATTACACCTCAGTACAGCTGGAAAAAATGGTTTAGCCCTTTGGGAAAAAGAAGTATAAATATTAATTAGGTTGGAGAATAAAGTTCTAGTCAAATTTTTAATATATATATATATGTATAAATATATTTTTGTCATCATGAATTTGGATCTGGCTAGTTTATCAGCAAGATTTTCTCCAGTGACACACTGATTTTTAACTTTGAGACTATTTTAAAAAACTATTTTGGAGTAGAAAATTTTATTTATTTAACACAGGTTATAGACATTTATATTTGGATTTCATACTATTTCACTAACTGATTATGACTTTATTGACCTTGTTATAATTAAACAAAAATATAAAAGATTCTCTTGGATATACATGGGCTATATGGTAGAAATATTTGGTATTTAAAGCAGAAACATTTAAAAACCAAACACAATTTAAAAATTACAATAGCAAGTATTGATGAGGATGTGGAGAAACTGGAACCTTCATACATTACTGGTGAGAATGTAAAATAGTGCAGCCACTTTGAAAACAGTTTGGACATTTTTCAAAGGTTAGACACACTTACCATATGTCCCAGCAATTCTGCTTCTAGGTATAAACCCAAGAGATATGAAAACATATGTCCGTATAAAAATTTATACATGAATGTTTATGGAAGCATTATTTATGATGGCCAAAAGTAGAAACAACCCAAACGTCTGTCAACTAAAGAATGTATAAACAAAAAGTGGTATATCCATATAATGGAATATTATTTGACAATAAAAAGAAATGAGGTATTGATACGTGCTACACCATGGGTGAATGTTGAAAACATCATGCTAAATGAAAGAAGTCAGTCATAAAAGACCACATATTGTATGATTCCATTTGTATGAAATGTCCAGAACAGGCAAATCCTCAACAAAATATTAGCCAATCAAGTTTACCAACTAAATAAATAGGATAGTATATCATGAAAAAGAGATTTATCTCAGGAAAGCAGGAGTGGTTCAACATTCAAAAATTAACCACTGTAATTCACTGTATCAACAGACTAAGATAAACTATAACTACCTCAATAGATGGAGAAAAATCATCTGACAAAATTCAGCATCCATTCATAATAAAAAGTTCAGCAAACTAGGAATAGAAGGGAACTTCCTCAACCTGATAAAGGGCATCTATGAAAAACTTACAGCTAATGTCATACTTAATGGCAAAAGACTGACTGCTTTCCCTGTAAGATCAGAAACAAGGCAAGGATGTCTACTGTTATCACTTCTATTTGATTTTATTCCATATACAAGCCAGTGAAATAAGCCAGGAAAAAGGATAAAAGGTATACAATCTGGGAAGAAAGAGCTGTATTCTATTCGTAGGTGACATTAATGACTATGAGGAAAATCCCAAAGAATTTACAAAAAGATTACTAAAACTAATATTAAGTTTAGCAGAATTTTAGGATACAAGTTCAATATATAAAATTCAATTGTATTTTTATAAATTAGCAATAAACAGTTGGAAATTAAAATTAAAGACCAGTACTATTTATAATAATATGAAAATTATACAATACTTAGGTATAAATCTAAAAAAATATGTGAGGGATCTATATGTGGAACTACAAAACACTGATGAATGAAATCAAAGAAGAGCTAAGTAAATAGAAAGCCATACAGTGTTCATGGATTTCAAGCCTTAATATTGTTGGGATATCAGTTCTTTCCAAGTTGAACTGTAGATTCAATGCAATACCAATCAAATCCAGCAGGATTGTCTTGGTAGAAGTTGATAAGCTAATTCTAAAATTTCCTATGATGGAAAGACAAATGAAATAGAATATCCATAACAATTTTGAAAAAGAAGAATCAAGCTGAAGCATTCACTGTACCTGATTTCAAGATTTATTGTAAAACTATTTTAATTAAGTTAGTGTAGTATTGGCAAAAGAATAGACACATAGATCAATGCAGGAGAATAGAGAGTCTGGAAATAGACATGCATACATATATGTATCTTTTTCAAAGAAAATTGATTATCAACAAAGGTGCAAATGTAAGTCAATGGAAAAAAAGGCAGGAACAATTATATATCCATATCTAAGAAAATCGGTTTCAACCCATACCTCATATTATATTTAAGAATTACTCAAAATAGAGCATATTCTTTTTTTTTTTAACCAAAATGTTATCTTTACAGTTTATAGAATACACAAACACATGTTTAACTAGTTCCCTCCACATGGTGGAATTTAAGGTGACTTTCAAGTCTCTATTTGTTTTAATTTTTGAATTTTATTTAATTTATTTTTTTATACAGCAGGTTCTTATTAGTCATAAATTTTATACACATCAGTGTATACATGTCAATCCCAATCGCTGAATTCAGCACACCACCATCCCCACCCCCACATGGATTTCCCCCCTTAGTGTCCATACGTTTGTTCTCTACATCTGTGTCTCAACTTCTGCCCTGCAAACCAGTTCATCTGTACCATTTTCTTAGGTTCCACATACATGCGTTAATACATGATATTTTTTTTCTCTTTCTGACTTACTTCACTCTGTATGACAGTCTCTAGATCCATCCATGTCTCAACAAATGACTCAATTTCGTTGCTTTTTATGGCTGAGTAATATTCCATTGTATATATGTACCACATTTTCTTTATCCATTTATCTGTCGATGGGCATTTAGGTTGCTTCCATGACCTGGCTATTGTAAATAGTGCTGCAGTGAACATTGGGGTGCATGTGTCTTTTTGAATTGTGGTTTTCTCTGGGTATATGCCTAGTAGTGGGATTGCTGAATCATATGGTAATTCTATTTTTAGTTTTTTAAGGAACCTCCATACTGTTCTCCATAGTGTCTGTATCAGTCTACATTCTCACCGACAATGCAAGAGGGTTCCCTTTTCTCCACACCCTCTCTAGTATTTGTTGTTTGTAGATTTTCTGATGATGCCCATTCTAACTGGTGTGAGGTGATACCTCATTGTAGTTTTGATTTGCATTTCTCTAATAATTAGTGATGTTGAGCAGCTTTTCACATGCTTCTTGGCCATCTGTATGTCTTTGGAGAAATGTCTATTTAGGTCTTCTGCCCATTTTTGGATGGGGTTGTTTGTTTCTTTAATATTGAGCTGCATGAGCTGTTTATATATTTTGGAGATTAATCCTTTGTCCGTTGATTCATTTGCAAATATTTTCTCCCATTCTGAGGGTTGTCTTTTCGTCTTGTTTATGGTTTCCTTTGCTGTGCAAAAGCTTTGAAGTTTCATTAGGTCCCATTTGTTTATTTTTGTTTTTATTTCCATTACTCTAGGAGATGGATCAAAAAAGATCTTGCTGTGATTTATGTCAAAGAGTTTTCTTCCTATGTTTTCCTCTAAGAGTTTTATAGTGTCCAGTCTTACATTTAGGTCTCAAATCCATTTTGAATTTATTTTTGTGTATGGTGTTAGGGAGTGTTCTAATTTCATTCTTTTGCACGTAGCTATCCAGTTTTCCCAGCACCACTTATTGAAGAGGCTGTCTTTTCTCCATTGTATATCCTTGCCTCCTTGGTCATAGATTAGTTGACCATAGGTGCATGGGTTTATCTCTGGGCTTTCTATCTTGTTCCATTGATCTATGTTTCTGTTTCTGTGCCAGTACCATATTGTCTTGATTACTGTAGCTTTGTAGTATAGTCTGAAGTCAGGGAGTCTGATTCCTCCAGCTCCGTTTTTTTCCCTTAAGGCTGCTTTGGCTATTCGGGGTCTTTTGTATCTCCATACAAATTTTAAGATTTTTTGTTCTAGTTCTGTAAAAAATGCCATTGGTAATTTGATAAGGATTGCATTGAATCTGTAGATTGCTTTGGGTAGTATAGTCATTTTCACAATGTTGATTCTTCCAATCCAAGATCATGGTATATCTCTCCACCTGTTGGTATCATCTTTAATTTCTTTCATCAGTGTCTTATAGTTTTCTGCATACAGGTCTTTTGTCTCCTTAGGTAAGTTTATTCCAAGGTATTTTATTCTTTTTGTTGCAATGGTAAATGGGAGTGTTTCTTTAATTTCTCTTTCAGATTTTTCATGATTAGTGTATAGCAATGCAAGAGATTTCTGTGCATTAATTTTGTATCCTGCAACTTTACCAAATTAATTGATTAGCTCTAGTAGTTTTCTGGTGGCATCTTTAGGATTTTCTATGTATAGTATCATGTCATCTGCAAACAGTGACAGTTTTACTTCTTCTTTTCCAATTTTTATTCTTTTTATTTCTTTTTCTTCTCTGATTGCCATGGCTAGGACTTCCAAAACTATGTTGACTAATAGTGGCGTGAGTGGACATCCTTGTCTTGTTCCTGATCTTAGAGGAAATGGTTTCAGTTTTTCATCATTGAGAATGATGTTTGCTGTGGGTTTGTTGTATATGGCCTTTATTATGTTGAGGTAGGTTCCCTCTATGCCCACTTTCTGGAGAGTTTTTATCATAAATGGGTGTTGAATTTTCTCAAAAGTTTCTGCATCTATTGAGATGATCATCTGGTTTTTATTCTTCAATTTGTTAATATGGTATATCACATTGATTGATTTGCGTATATTGAAGAATCCTTGCATCCCTAGGTTAAATCCCACTTGTTCATGGTGTATGATCCTTTTAATGTGTTCTTGCATTCTGTTTGCTAGAATTTTGTTGAGGATTTTTGCATCTATATTCATCAGTGATATTGGTCTGTAATTTTTTTTTGGTAGTATATTTGATCTTTGGTTTTGGTATCATGTTGATGGTGGCCTCATAGAATGAGTTTGGGAGTGTTCCTTCCTCTGCAATTTTTTGGAAGCGTTTGAGAAGGATGGGTGTTAGCTCTTCTCTAAATGTTTGATAGAATTCACCTGTGAAGGCATCTGGTCCTGAACTTTTGTTGGTTGGAAGATTTTTAATCACAGTTTCAATTTCATTACTTGTGCTTGGTCTGTTCATATTTTCTATTTCTTCATGGTTCAGTCTTGGAAGGTTATACCTTTCTAAGAATTTGTCCATTTCTTCCAGGTTGTCCATCTTATTGGCATAGAGTTGCTTGTAGTAGTCTCTTAGGGTGCTTTGTACTTCTGCGTTGTCTGTTGTAACTTCTCCTTTTTCATTTCTAATTTTATTGATTTGAGTTGTCTCCCTCTTTTTCTTGATGAGTCTGGCTAATGGTTTATCAATTTTGTTGATCTTCTCAAAGAACCAGCTTTTAGTTTTATTGATCTTTCCTATTGTTTTCTTTGTTTCTATTTTATTTATTTCTGCTCTGATCTTTATGATTTCTTTCCTTCTGCTAACTTTGGGTTTTGTTCGTTCTTTCTCTAGTTACTTTAGGTGTAAGGTTAGATTGTTTATTTGAGATTTTTCTTGTTTCTTGAGGTAGGCTTGTATAGTTATAAACTTCCCTCTTAGAACTGCTTTTGCTGCATCTCATAGGTTTTGGATCGTCGTGTTTTCATTGTCATTTGTCTCTAGTTATTTTTTGATTTCTCCTTTGACTTCTTCAGTGATCTCTTGGTTATTTAGTAACGTGTTGTTTAGCCTCCATGTGTTTGTGTTTTTTACATTTTTTTCCCTGTAATTCATTTCTAATCTCATAGCGTTGTGGTCAGAAAAGATGCTTGATATGATTTCAGTTTTCTTAAATTTACTGAGGCTTGATTTGTGACCCAAGATGTGATCTATCCTGGAGAATGTTCTGTGTGCACTTGAGAAGAAAGTGAATCTGCTGTTTTTGGATGGGATGTCCTATGAATATCAGTTAAATCTATCTGGTCTATTGTGTCATTTAAAGCTTCTGTTTCCTTATTTATTTTCATTTTGGATGATCTGTCCATTGGTGTAAGTGAGGTGTTAACGTCCCCCAATATTATTGTGTTACTGTCGATTTCCTCTTTTATAGCTGTTAGCAGTTGCCTTATGTATTGAGGTGCTCCTCTTTTGGGTGCATATATATTTATAATTGTTATATCTTCTTCTTGGATTGATCCCTTGATCATTATGTAGTGTCCTTCCTTGTCTCTTGTAACATTCTTTATTTTAAAGTCTATTTTATCTGATATGAGTATTGCTATTCCAGCTTTCTTTTGATTTCCATTTGCATGGAATATCTTTTTCCACCCCCTCACTTTCAGTCTGTATGTGTCCCTAGGTTTGATGTGGGTCTCTTGTAGACAGCATATATATGCGTCTTGTTTTTGTATCCATTCACCAAGCCTGTGTCTTTTAGTTGGAGAATTTAATCCATTTACCTTGAAGGTAAATGATATGTATGTATCATACATACATACATATCATATCATACCTTGAAGGTAAATGATATGTATGTATCGATATGTATGTTCGTATGACCATTTTCTTAATTATTTTGGGTTTGTTTTTGTAGGTCCTTTTCTTCTCTTGCGTTTCCCAATTAGAGAAGTTCCTTTAGCATTTGTTGTAGAGCTGGTTTGGTGTTGCTGAGTTCTCTTAGCTTTTGCTTGTCTGTAAAGCTTTTGATTTCTTCTTTGAATCTGAATGAGATCCTTGCCAGGTAGAGTAATCTTTTTTTTTTTTTTTTTTTTTTTTAAAATTTATTCATTTATTTATTTTTGGCTGTGTTGGGTCTCCGTTGCGGCGCGTGGGCTTCTCATTGCAGTGGCCTCCCTTGTTGCGGAGCACGGGCTCTAGGCGCATGGGCTTCAGTAGTTGCAGCACATGGGCCCAGTAGTTGTGGCTCACGGGCTTAGCCGCTCCGCGGCATGTGGGATCCTCCCGGACCAGGGCCCGAACCCATGTCCCCTGCATCGGCAGGCGGACTCCCAACCACTGCGCCACCAGGGAAGCCCCAGGTAGAGTAATCTTGACTGTAGGTTCTTCCCTTTCATCACTTTAAGTATATCATGCCACTCCCTTCTGACTTGTAGAGTTTCTGCTGAGAAATCAGCTGTTAACCTTATGGGAGTTCCCTTGTATGTTATTTGTCATTTTTCCCTTGTTGCTTTCAATAATTTTTCTTTGTCTTTAATTTTTGTCAATTTGATTACTATGTGTCTTGGTGTGTTTCTCCTTGGGTTTATCCTGTATGGGACTTGCTGCACTTCCTGGACTTGGGTGGCTATTTCCTTTCCCATGTTAGGGAAGTTTTCGACTATAATCTCTTCAAATATTTTCTCTGGTCCTTTCTCTCTCTCTTGTCCTTCTGGGACCCTTATAATGTGAATGCTGTTGCGTTTAATGTTGTCCCAGAGGTCTCTTAGGCTGTCTTCATTTCTTTTCATTCTCTTTTCTTTATTATGTTCCACAGCTGTGAATTCCAACATTCTGTCTTCCACGTCACTTATCCGTTCTTCTGCCTCAGTTATTCTTCTATTGATTCCTTCTAGTGTAGTTTTCATTTCAGTTATTATATTGTTCATCTCTGTTTGTTTGTTCTTTAATTCGTCTAGGTCTTTGTTAAACATTTCTTGCATCTTCTCGATCTTTGCCTCCATTCTTTTTCTGAGGTCCTGGATCATCTTCATTATCATTATTCCGAATTCTTTTTCTGGAAGGTTGCCTATCTCCACTTCATTTAGTTGTTTTTCTGGTGTTTTATCTTGTTCCTTCATCTGGTACATAGCCATCTGTCTTTCCATCTTGTCTGTCTTTCTGTGAATGTGGTTTTTGTTCCACAGGCTGCAGGATTGTAGTTCTTGCTTCTGCTGTCTGCCCTCAAGCATATTCTTAAATCTAAAATCTAAAACTATAAAAGTTCTAGAGGAGGGCTTCCCAGGTGGTGCAGTGGTTAAGAATCCGCCTGCCAATGCAGGAGACACGGGTTCAAGCCCTGGTGTGGGAAGATCCCACATGCCGTGGAGCAACTAAGCCTGTGTGCCACAACTACTGAGCCTGCACGCCACAACTACTGAGCTCCTGTGCCACAACTACTGAAGCCCGCATGCCTAGAGCCCGCGCTCCCAACAAGAGAAACCACTGCAATGAGAAGCCTGTGCACCGCAATGAAGAGTAGCCCCCACTCACTGCAACTGGAGGAAGCCTGCATGCAGCAACGAAGACCCAATGAAGCCAAAAATAAAAAATATAAATAAATAAAAATAAATAAAAAATAATTTAAAAAATGTCATTGCCATACCTAAGGTCATCTAGACTTTCTCCTACATTATCTTCTAGTTTTCTAGTTCTGATTTTGCATTTAGGTCTGTGATCCATTTTGAGTTAATTTTTCTGAAGGGTGTAAAGTCTGTGTTTTGGTTTTTTGTTTTTTTTTTTGCATGTGGATGTCTAGTATTTCAGCACCATTTGTTGAAAAGACTGTCTTTGCTCCATTGTATTGCCTTTGCTCCTTTGTCAGAGATCAGTTGACTATATTTTTATGGGTCTATTTCTGGGCTCTCTATTCTGTTACACTGATCTATTTGACTATTGTTTCACTAATATCATGGTCTTGATTACTGTAGTTTCATAGTAAGTCTTGAAGTCAGGCATTCAGGTAGTCTGTCCTTTAATATTGAGTTGGCTATTTTGAGTCTTTTACCTTTCTATATAAACTTTAAAATCAGCTTGTTTATATCCATAAAATAACTTGCTGATATTTTGATTGGGATTGTGTTGATTCTATAGATCAAGTTGGGAAGAATTGACATCTTGACAATATTGAATCTTACTATTCATGAACACGAAATATCTCTCCATTTTATTCAGTTTTTCTTTGATTTCTCTCATCATTGTACATATTTTGTTAGATTTATACCTAGACATTTCATTTTTAGGGGATGTTAGTATAAATGGTAATGTGTTTTTAATTTCAGATTCCACTTGTTCATTGCTGGTATGTAGGAAAGTGATTGACTTTCATATTTTATTTTTGTATCCTGCAAGCTTGCTATAATATCTTATTAGTTTCAGGAGTTTTTTTGTTGATTCTTTTGAATTTTCGGCATAGACAATCCTATCATCTGTAAACAAAGTTTTACTTCCTCCTTCACAATCTGTATACCTTTTATTTACTTCTCTTGTCTTATTGAATTAGTTAAATCCAGTTAGGAAGTTGGGAGTAACATATACACACTACTGTATATAAAATAGACGAACGACAAGGACCTACTGTATAGCACAGGGAACTATAATCGGTATTTTGTAATAACCTATATGGGAAAAGAATTTGAAAAACAACATATATATATATATATATATATATATATATATATATATATATATATATATATGCATCAGTTTGTGGTACACCTGAAACTAACACAACATTGTAAATCAACTATACTTCAATTAAAAAAAAACTTCCAATAAGATGTTAAAAGCAATGGTGAGAGGGGACATTCTTACCTGCTCCTAATCTTAGGGGGAAGGCTTTGAGGTTTTTGTTATTAAGTTTGATGTTAGCAATAGGTTTTTCTGTAGATGTTCTTTATCAAACTGAGGAAGTTCCCCTCTATTCCTAATTTGCTGAGAGGTTTTTTTTTTTTATCATAAATCGGTGTTGGATTTTGTGAAATGCTTTGTCTCCATCTATTGATATGATCATGTGATTTTTCTTCTTTAGCCTGTTGATGTGATGGATCATATTAAATGATTTTCAGATGTTGAACCAGTTTTGTGCATAGCTGGTTTAAATCCCTTTTGGTTGTGGTGTACCACATTAAAAAATTTATTTTTAATTTTTTACTTATAAAAATGTATTTATTTTTTAAATATGTATTTATTTATTTGGCTGCATTGGGTCTTAGTTGCAGCGCACAGGATCTTCATTGCAGCATGTGGGATCTTTCATTGCAGCACACAGGCTTCTCTCTAGTTGTGATGTGCAGGCTCAGTAGTTGCGGTACGTAGGCTCTCTAGTTGCAGGGCGCATAAAGATTTTTACTTACTTATTTATTTATTTATTTTGGCTGTTCCGGGTCTTAGTTGTGGCTTGCAGGCTTCTTAGTTGCAGCATGCGTGATCTAGTTCCCCGATCAGGGATCAAACCCAGGCCCCCTGCATTGGGAGCGTGGAGTCTTGCCCACTGGATCACCAGGGAAGTCCCTACCGCATGTTTTTAATACATTGTCAGGTTTGATTTGCTAATATTTTGTCAAGGATTTTTTCATCTATGTTCATCAGAGATATTGATCTGTGGTTTTCTCGAATGTCTTTGTCTAGTTTTGATATTAGGGTAATGCTGGCTTCACAGAATGAGTTAGGATGTATTTCCTCTGCTTTTATCTTCTGAAAGAGACTGTGGACAATTCGTAATATTTCTAACTTAAATGTTTAGTAAAATTCACCAGTGAACCCATCTGAGCTTAATGCTTTCTGTTTTGGAGGGTTATTAATTTTCCTTAATAGCTATAGGCCTCTTCAGATTTTCCTCTTCTTTTTGTGTGAGTTTTGGCATATCGTGTCATTCAAGGAATTGGTTGATGTCATCTAGGTTATCAAATTTGTGGGCATAGAGGTTCATAGTATTTCTTTATTATCATTTCGATGTCCATGAGATCTATAGTGATGTTCCCTCTTCCATTTCTAATATTAGTAATTTGTGTCTTCTCTCTTTTTTGCTTAGTTACCCTGGCTAGAGGCTTATCCATTTTACTGATTTTTTTTTCAAAGAGCTAACTTTGCTTTTTGTTGATTTTCTCTATTGATTTCCTATTTTCAATTTCACTGATTTCTGTTCTAATTCTTATTTTTTCTTCTGTTCACATTTGCTTCTTCCTGTCTGAAACTTCATAGTTTTCATTAAGGCTCTTATTTCTTGCTGTTTATAAACCTCCCTGATTTTAGGTCCTCTTAAGTTGTTTCTTCAGGTCAGAGATTCAATTTGTGAAGGATTGAGAGGTCAAGGGACTTGTGGGAAAAATCTAACAAAGCCTTTTCTTCTTCCTACAACAACTGCAACTATTACTAAAATCTACCATTTATTATTTACTAAGTGCTAGGTATTTAAAAACGTATCTTATTTAATCTTCAAAACAGTCCTACAAGGTAATTAGTATTATTTTCATGTATACATGAGGAAAGAAGGTTCCAGAGGTAAAATAACTTACTCAAGGCTGCATACTTTGTATAAGTGGAAGAATTGAATTTTAAACTCAGATCTGTAGAATAATAATATAAGAGCTGTACATATAAATAAATTCACTGCAGATATATAGTCATATAGATGTTGCAACATCACAGGGGTTTTGAAAACATCTTATGCTTTAAAAAATTTTAAGGGAAAACTTTTGTTTATGAGAAAGTGGCATTGCTTTGTCAGATGAAGGGAATGACTTATTCAAAGGTAGAGATTTGTTGGTGGGTGAGGAATGGTAAGACTGGTTCTGTCTCAATTTTTAGTATTAGTTTATGAAACATGCTTACAAAATTGATTGGCCCTTTTGGATGCCCATGTGTTTTGTCACTTATAAGGTGTAACAAATGAGGATTGAAATGTTGTCATGTCCAGATTTCACTCAGCCTTTAAAAGTGATTTAAAAATAATTGTCGGGCTTCCCTGGTGGCTCAGTGGTTAAGAATCCACCTGCCAATGCAGGGGACATGGGTTCGAGCCCTGGTCTGGGAAGATCCCACATGGTGCAGAGCAACTAAGCCCACAAGCCACAACTACTGAAGCCTGCGAGCCACAGCTACTGAACTCCGCGCGCCTAGAGCCCGTGCTCCACAGCAAGAGAAGCCACTGCAATGAGAAGCCTGCGCACCGCAACGAAGAGTAGTCCCTGCTTGCCACAACTAGGGAAATCCCGTGCACAGCAACGAAGACCCAATGCAGCCAAAAATAATAAATAAATGAAACAAATAAATTTATTTAAAAAAATAAATAAAAATATAAAAATAATTGTCATATCCTATGTTGGTTTAGACTAAGTCTATGCATAATACTTCTTCATCTTATTTTGGAAAATTTGGCTTGACTTCCTTTAGGAGGTGGGGATTGTGATCCAGCAAGCCTCTCAGCTGAGCGATAGTGCCATGAATTTAATTTCTATAGGTTTATTAGCTCCTAAAAGTAAAAAGCTTAAAGCAGGGGAGATGTATTTAATTACTGACAGTGGAAACTTCTTGAGATTCTTAGTGGGGGAAAACTTACCATAACATAATAAGGGAACATCTGATTCCAAGATATTATTTGCAATATTAAATTGTGCCAATAGATGGAGAAGTTGTTCCATACAAAACAGAATGCTTGGTTTCTCCATGAAGACTAAAGAAATCCAGGTTTCTGGCAAGTGGAAAATGGATTTCCTTAATAAAAATGTGAAACAGGAAAAGTGGGTTACTTATAAATATTAATAATAAATAACTTTAACAGGGGACAGGAATTTCACTAATTTCAATTATATCTACACGAAACCCTTAGTACCTGCACTGTTTTTACAATTTGGCCGTAGCACTTTTAGATCTGTACATATGAATATGTGTATGTCTATGTTTATTTTGTACAAAATGCTCTCGTACATAAAGGATTTTTAGCAATGTACAAAATTTTATAGGATAAAAAAGATAAAACATAACTAGAACTTCCTTGGTGATGCAGTGGATAAGAATTTGCCTGCCAATTCAGGGGACACAGGTTCGAGCCCTGGTCCGGGAAGATCCCACATGCTGCGGAGCAGCTAAGCCTGTATGCCATAACTACTGAGCCTGCGCGCTAGAGCCCACGAGCCACAACTACTGAGGCCGCATGCTCAACTACTGAAGCCCGCACGCCTAGAGCCCGTGCTCCGCAACAAGAGAAGCCACTACAGTGAGAAGCCTGTGCACCGCAACGAAGAGTAGCCCCTGCTCACTGCAACTAGAGAAAGCCTGCGCACAGCAACGAAGACCCAACACAGCCAAAAATAAAATAAATAAATAAATTTTAAAAAAGAAAAATCATAACTAAGTGTTAAACTGGAGCAAGAAAGAATGGAATATAGTTAGGGTAATAGCATGTCTTGACTTGATTCACAAATCTGACCTGGAGCTTCCTAGCAACTAATGCTAGTAGGAAAACAGGATCAATTGCATAATCTAGTGTCTATAACATAAAAACATGCCAAGTGCTAGGAGAGCTATAATAATTCTTAGGTATAATGTATTAAGATCAGGAATTATGTCACTTGGGGATTCATGAAGAGGATACTATGTAATGTAATAGATACTATTCTTACCTTACTCTTCACATGTGTCAGCTGGTGGTAGCAACACAGTGCTGTTCAGTTAAAGGAGTTGGAAGTGGAGGATGGAGGGTAAGCACCATGTACCCCCAAGCATTCCTTGTTGTGTAGCTTTCTGATTTAGTTTAGCTGAAGGATACAATTTTGAATCCACGAATCCTTCATAAATATTATTTCTCTAGCTGAGGGATTTGATAAGGCTGGAGGGTTGCTATGAAGACTAAATAACATGTTGCATGCAGAACACTTAGCTCTGAGTCCGGAGGGAGTGAGGCCTCGCTAAAAGCTCTCCACTACCAGCCTGGACCGTGCATAACCCCCAGCCAAAGGGCACACAGTACTTGCTGTGGCTGACTCGTGTGGTTATCTGTGTGGCCTGTTAAACGCAGTGGTGTAGTTTTCAAAAGTCGTTTGAACTAGGGTAGCTTTGGCATCCCTTTCTGGAAGGATTCCCTCCAGCTTCATATTCGCTCATTCATCCCGGTTCCAAACCTCTTGTACGAGGCTCCTGGGTCCTCTTCATGATTCTAGACTCTCTCTTGACACCTTCTCTAGCTCGATCCTTCTCTTGCTCTGTTTGTGATGTTCCAAGGACATTGCTGCTCTAGATCCTGAAACCCACGCCAGACTCCCACTGTCCCAACATTTCTAAGATACTGCTGCCCAGATCAGGTTTCCCTTTATTTCTAGGAAGGAAGATTAGACCACAGCCTTTAGGTTTTATGGCTTCATTCTCGGTCAATTTACCGTAATTTGTGTGAGTCTGTGACATATTTATAAAATTCTCAGAACAGCTTCTGGGGCTAGAAGCTGATTTGAGAAAAGTCCTTCAGCTCCACCCAGTCACCCCTTGGTTTATTCACATTCAGACCCTCTGCCTTCAAACATGGAATCATTGCAGCCTTAGGTTGGAAGTGACCAGAGGTCATTTAGTCCCTCTGCCCAATCACGCAAATGTCCCCCTACAGCTAGTCTCCCTTAGTTCTCCATTGTATTGATTGCAAATTCTACTAAATAGAATATTGCAATGATTTCGCGTTCTATAGCTGGAGGATATGCTAAGGGTATATTTTTGCTTACATTTCTGCATAGTTTGGGAGAATGTGCCCTGAGTTCTGTTTTGTTTCCATTTACCTTTTTCTGAGCAATTACTGACCCTGAGTATTGGAATCCACAAATGGATTCTTTTAACAACTATCCTGTCAGGATGCAACCTCTGTGTGTTATGTGGCTTTTAGTCCACAAATGTTTCCTTTTAATGCATCGATTACCTTAAGAAGTATTTATTTGAGTGACTTTCCCTGCATTAGGATTTCTCCACTGTTTTAGGAAACCTCCAGTCAGAAAAATTTACAGTTCACTTATTGTTATAGCTGGCAACAGCTAGTTAAAACCTTGCATCTCACTCTTACCTGCTTGAGATCGTCCCAAATCAATGATTCTTTGAATCTCTCCACAGACTTTGTCTGAATCCTGTGCACTCAGTCTTTTTTTTTTTTTGTAATTTATTTAATTAATTTATTTTTGGCTGCGTTGGGTCTTCGTTGCTGCGCGTGGGCTTTCTCTAGTTACAGTGAGTGAGGGCTGCTGTTTGTTGCAGTGCACGGGCTTCTCATTGCAGTGGCTTCTTTTGTTGCGGAGCACAGGCTCTAGGTGCGTGGACTTCGGTAGTTGTGGCTCGCGGGCTCAGTAGTTGTGACTCATGGGCTCTAGAGCACAGTCTCAGTAGTTGTGGCACACGGGCTTAGTTGCTCTGCGGCATGTAGGATCTTCCCGGACCAGGGCTTGAACCCATGTCCCCTGCATTGGCAGGCGGATTCTTAACCACTGCGCCACCAGGGAAGCCCTGTGCACTCAGTCTTAAGCAAGATATTTGTATCCTGACATATTTTTGCATGTTTCCATCATCCTTGAGAAAATCACACAAATTCTTTCTCAGCTCCGTGCAAAGCAGAAGTGCACCACTGTTATTTAGCCTCAAGTTAGAGGCTGTGTTGAGGAAAAGCAGCCACATGGTTTTGATCTTACAGTATCCAAATAGGAGCCTCTTTACTCTTCAGTGCAGCGCTGATGTTTGTGAAATAGGTTCCCAGGGTTGCCATTAGGGGACAGGTCAGGATTGAATATACTTCTAGAAGAAAGATCCACAGCATGCAGTCTTGGATTGTTTATTATTTTCAGATGATGCTGCCAACAACTTGGGACCCTACAGCAGCAAGCCTGTGGGGACTAGTCCCAGGGAGGCTGTCCAGTCCTCTGGGGAGATGTTTGGTGGTCAGGTCGCAGCAGATAAGTAGGGATTTGTCCTCCTGATAGTGGTATCTTTAATTTTCTTCTCTATTTTCTATTACGGTAAAAATTAAAAACACGCACAAAAAGACCCGTTATAAACAGCGCTTGGTTCCTATCAGTGAGTACATTTTGAAAGCCTTGGAATCTTGGGTGTATATTTTTGTGTGTGTGTATGTGTGAGAGCGTGTGTGAGTGCATGTGAAAACTGGGGGTCAGGCGGGGCACAGAGAAGAGACAGGAGGCGCTGGAGACACTGGGGTGGTAAAGGAATAGAATTAAGCTGAAAAACAGGTGCTGCCTACAGTTTTGCTGGAGAGCCAGCCCGGAAGCAAAATGAATTGCATTTCAGACGCCCCACTTCTCCCACCTCACCCTAAACTGCTTGCAATGTTCTGACTCCTAAACCTGAGTTATTGGTGACAAGTGAAATTAGGCAGCCTGGTTTCTAGGTAGCAGGTTGGATTGCAGTGAAATGTCTCTGAAATACCTCAGCCTTTGTCAGAAAGCTAAGCAGAGCTGCCTCCAGATGTTAGCTGGAGGGTGCATTGTAATCCTTCTGCACTCATTACCTGTATTTGCATTTGTGAGCTATAACCGTTGCGGAGCCAAATGCCGACTGAGAGGCTCTAGGAAAGACCCTTTAGCATGTAAAGCATCACGCTGGTTTTGGTTGTATGAGGAACTAGTGGTAGCTGGAGATCACCGAGGAAGAGTGCAGACGAATGGAAAGTCGGGAATGTGTGCTTGTATGTGGCAGCAGCTAGTGGGTTCTTCTTGATGGGATAACTTCCTACCATCTCTTTATTATACGGAACGAGGATTTGTCAACTTTGGTGCCACTGGCTCCTTTATATGCTAGGAGCAGCCTTGAATGAGCATGCTAGATTAAGGGCAATAGGAAGGGGACCTTCTCTACCAGAAGATGAAGCTGAGAGCTCATAAGTTGGTGGAGGAGACCGGGGTGAGGTGAGGGAGAGGTGCAGTGAACAAAGGGAACAAGAGAAGAAAGGAGAACAAATCTTGTCTTGCAAAGACATAAGCAGTAATGGAAATAGTGTGAAAGAGAAGAGAAATGGAAGAAAAATAATTCGAAACAAGAGATAAAAAGCAGGAGAGAACAAGATTCAACCCCTTGTTTAATAAGAGATGGTACAAACAAGAGAAAATATGGTGCATGTGATTTCTGGTCCTGGCAAGCCTGAAGTAGAAGCTGTGAACTATGATTTCAAAATGGTACAGAGGGAACACTGCACAGAAAATGGTGCTCTGTGTCTTCATGTTAGTATTAAAACTGAGTCCTGGTCCAACATGGGGAGAAACAGGGCAGGAAAGCATTGGTGTGGTCGTTGGGAACCCACGGTGTATGTGGCAGGCACACCTGCTCTGCCCTGGCAGAGGTGGTCCTGGAAGACCTGCCTCGTGACCTGTTCTTTCAGGGCTGGTCTAGCTGGTGTGTAGAGAGCTGAGGAGGTGCCTGAAACTGTCTTCTTGCTCTTGGTATGAGGATGGTGTAAGGGGACGAGGAGGAACAGAGAAGAGACATCACAGCTTTATCTCTACATCCTGTTTTCTCATTTATAAAAGGGTAAAATGTGAGTGTCTAACTCAGAGAGTCCTTGTGAAGAGTAAGGGAATGCAAAATTATTTAACCAAGGAGGCCATTGGACCGTCCTGCACCTATGTAAGCAAACCAAAATCTAAGCCTGTAAGTGCCTCAAAGTTACAAAATCAAAATGCTAAGGGCAACCAATCACAAGCAGCCAACTAGGCTTTAAGCTATAGCCAATCAACAGTTTTCTTAATTTGCTTCTGCACTTTCTCTATATAAGACTTTCCCCGAGCTCCTGTCAGTGGAGCGCTCCTAACCACTTACAGGTTTGGCGCTACTGGATTTGAATAGATTTTTGCTCAAATCTTAAAATGTTTACTATGCCTCAGTTTAACTTTTAACAAGAGATAATATAGCAAGGTTCCTGGCTCAATAAATGTTAGCTATTTTTAGTACCCATACATGTGGTCTTTAAAAAATGTACAAAATATTTATATAGCAGTTTTATAGGTAAAAATAATAGTTACAAAAGAGTACTCACAACAAACATACACACACAAACCTGGAAGGGAGCAATTGTACTCAAATCTTAACAGTGCTTACTTTTGGAAAGTGGATTATTGCTAATTTATCTTTCTTCTCATGCTTGTTGGTATTTCTACAGTGAATATTAATTACTTTGTAATAAGAAACACATTATTCTTTAAACAGCTATAAGAATCAATCCCAACAAGGTCCGTTATCAGTCCTTTTTCTCACACCTCCTCAAATATGGATTCAAGAAGCTCTAACATCAGCTCTTATTCTCACCCCTCCCCAATCTGGATTCATTTTCATTGGGAGCTTTATGGTTACCCCCCTGGTGCCTTCTGGGTCAGAGGGAGAAGTGTGTTTGCATTCTGGTAAGAGCTGGGAGAAGCTACTTTGTACTGTGTTTCTTAACTGTGCTTTAAGAAAAGCACTTGAAATTTATAACAGAAGACCGTATTTGCTCACAACTGTACTGGATAAGGAGCCAGATTTGCAGGCAGGCTTGGATCAGGCATGACTTCCCAAGATCTGAAATGAGAAGGCTAATTATTTGGAGGGCTGTCTCTTTGTACATACTTTATTAATCTGTGAGCATTGCTATAAAAAAATTGGCTTTTAGCTGAGGCAACCTTCTGAGGGTGGCTCAGAGGAGAAGCTGCTCTAGGTGGAAAGTGCCACTCTCCACCTGGGTGTGCGTATGAACCACTTGGGGATAGCTGGGAGCGCCTGAAAGCAAGCATTCTTCAGTGGAGCGATGCTTTCCCTGGGCTCTGTTTGGAAACGGAAGATGTCCTGTCGTGTTTCCATTGCCCCTCTGCTAGAATCCAATGAATAGCATCATGTGATATAGTAGAATCTGGTGATTCTAGGTGGTGATAATGGCTTTGAGGAGCAGGGAGGAGGGTGGTGATGTGGCCTCCAATTAGGTTGCCACAGTCCAATTGCCACAGCAAAGAAGGAGTTAAGTTAGATGTCTGTGCCTGTGAATTACTCTCCACCTCAACTTAAGCACTGCTTCATATTTTGATCTGCTTTGGCACGTTTTGATTTTGGACAAGGATCAGCCTTGTCCATGGTTCCAGAGGCTGTGGATGTAATAGAGGCATCACATGCAGTAACAGCCTTATAGAAAAAGCAATCTGTATAGATACAGATCAAACGGGAGCATTTCCATTGGAAAGTGCAGCATGGGTTGTTTTTTTTATCCCATTGGTAATGTGGCTGCTCAGGGTCACGTTCAGTGGTGTCCAGGTGTGTATGACACTCAGTGATGCTGATGGGTGTTGGACCCAGCCTCCCCTGGTAGCCTAGTTCTTAGGTGGAGAGGCTGTATGGGGAAGCTTCCTGAGCAGGGGGTCCAGGACTGGGGATACAGAACCGTGAACACTGGCCCCCCAGGTTGTTCAAGCCTTGGGCATGATTCTGATCGTTTGTCAGAAACTGACAGTGCATGACAACTGAAAATTGAAGTGCAGGGATTATTCACTCCCTTTATTCCTCATTCTTCTTTTAGTTGCGGCAGGCATGTGGGATCTAGTTACCTGACCAGGGATCAAATCCGGGCCCCCTGCATTGGGAGTGTGGAGTCTTACCCACTGGACCACCAGGGAAGTCCCAGAGCCTTTAGCCTTGAATTACATATTTGGTGTGGAAAATTTGCATTAATCTATTTTCATGTCCAATTAGATTGATGAACAGTTTGACTACTCAGTGCTATTCCACTTTGATTTTTGTTGAGGCTCTTGAAATGTGCTCTGTGTTGATTGATTGATAAATCCATATAAAATATTTGCTGCAGGCCTACTGTGCACCAGACCCTGAGCAGAGATACAGGGTGACCTGGCCAAGTGTAGTGCTTTCTTCACGGAATTTAATCTAATTAAAGGGACAGAAAATTAAGCAAATAATTAGGAGACAGTATAGTAAGTGCTCTGGTAATGTAAGTCCTATGTGTCTTGAAGCATGTAGCAGCGACCTTAGAAGGAGCAACGAAGTTGTTCTGGAGGAACAGACTTCTAGGTTGAGACCTGAAGATGAAAGGACTTAAGAAAGAGAAGGGGTGGGGAGAAGCCAGTGTTGTAAGCAGAGGGACGATTCTGAGCACCACTTCATAATCCCTTTCTGCTGGGTGTATATCTATTTAGAAAGAAAAGTCTTAAGTGAGAAAGAACTTCTTTGGTAATAATCAGATGATTATTACCAGATCTCTTATCAGGTGGAGCTTCATTTATCTCCTTCTTATGGCCATACCCGTTTGAGTTGGTGTCATGGCTACTTATGTGCATCACCAAAGGATCTCTGCAGGCTCTGGAAGGCCTTCATTTTCCTTGTATCACTCAGATAAAGGTTTTGTAAGTGAGCTTGTTGAATGTTGAATCAAAGAATAAACTGATAAAGTGTATCATAAAATGAAAAAAAAAAAGAATAAGCTGATTCAGGGCACATTAGAAATCCAATCTATATCTCAAAGCCAGTAGGGAAAGCAATTGACCCTTTGGCGTTATCTGGATTGGCCAGTGGCCTAGGTGTATCTGACCTTCCTGAAGGTTCTGGTTCTTGGCCACTCTCCTCTGATTTGCTATCCTTCTTCCTGTGAGGCTGACTAGGCTTAGCCTAGGATGGGCACGTTGGCCTATTCCCTCAAACATCTCACTTTAGCTACATTCAACTTGTTATGATTGTAGGCCTGTACATACATTGCTCATTCAACAAATATTTAAGTTCCACATATTTCAACACAATTGAGAGCTTCCTATGCCCTGGGCTCTGTAGTATGTGCTGACAATACAAGAACGAATAAGATAGGACCTTTACCCTAAGTTACTGGCAAGTATTATATGCCAAGTTTCAACTGAGCTAGAGATGGTGAGGGTGGGGTGGAGTGGATGGATGGGAAGTCCCAGCATCAAGATTTTAGGCAGCAGTTCTCCATGACATCGAAAGGGAATATGATTCAGGAGCTTCTAAGATAATTTCCATAGGAAAAAGGACCTGGTCCCTTAGGAGATTATAAACTTTTCCTCAACTTCCTTTCTTTCTACTGGGTATGAAGCTATTTATTTTCTTTCAGCCTGAGTTCTCTTTGGGTCTTGGACTGGATGGGGCTGAGGTCATTTGGGAGAGTCACACCCACCAGATTGTAGAATGGTTCTCTTGGTGGCTTGAAAGAATTGATGTGCTTCTGTGATATTGTCTTTCAGTTCCTCAGTTCCTGGCACAGAGCTCCTAAAACTCTTATTTCCTGAATGACAGAGATGATAGGAACATCTTTTGTTATAATGTTTGGCCTTAGTCCATAGTTCCTGACACAAGAGCTTCTAAGACCCTTGTAATCTCTGGGGTGATAAGGTGTCTTTTTGTATGCTAATGAGATTACTAGTGGCTGGGGGCACCTAGGTAGCTTCAGGATGGGGGCTGGTTGCCAGAAAGACTAGCTCATGATTAGAGGGTTGGAGCTTTCATCCTCATCCCTTGACCTCTGAGAAGGGCTGGAGGTTGAGTTGATGGTCAATGGCCAATGTTTAATTATGCTTACTTAATGAACCCTCTATAAAAACTCCTAAAAGACAGAGATTGGAGAGCTTCTGGGTCAGAGATTGGAGGGTGGCACACCTGGAGAGAGCATGGAAGCTCTGTGCACCCCACCCTATACTTTGCCCCATGCATCTCCTTCATTTGGCTGTTTCCCAGTTGTATATTTTATTTTATTTTATTTATTTTTTTTCCCAGTTGTATATTTTAGAATAAATCAGTGACAGTAAGTAAACTTTTCCTGAGTTTTGTGAGTCATCCTAGCAAATCATCAAACCTGAGGAGGGGGTCATGGGAACCTGGGTTTATAGGTGGTCAGTCAACAATATGGGAGGCCCAGGACTTGTGACTGGCGTCTCAGTCTTGTGGGACTGAGCTCTTAACCTGGGGGTTCTGTGCTGACTCTGGATAGTTAGTGTCAGAACTGAATTGTGGACACCCAGTTGATTCTGGAGAGTTAGAAAATTGGTTGATGTGGGAAAAAACCCCTACATATTAGGTGTCAGAAGTTTTATGAGTAAGAGCAGTTTAGAATCTCCAAAAGTAACACCCACGTGATGCTGTAATATTATTTTCAAGTAAATATGTTTTTAAAAAATATCATTCATTTGGAGTCTATCACTTTGGAATTTGTGATTTTTTTGAAACAATTTAGGCTAATTTTTATTTTCACATTTTCTATAGACAAAGTGGCTTGGACACAAGATAATACTGAAAATATACAAAAGATAAATGAAATAAACTGTCTCTAGCAACTCTAGAAGCACACAAATTTGACATACTAATTAAAAATAATACTTACCTTTTCATGAAGACAGGTCTCCTAAATAGAAGTCATGCTATTAGATATACTGTTAAAACATTTTGGGGCCAACTTTTTGCTAAGGGAGACTTGCGGTAACTAGTGCTGATTTCCAAGCTACAAATCACCTATATGTTTTATACAAAGAGACAAATTAACAATGACATAAATCTAATGGGTTGTTTATTTCTAGGAGTAGTGAAAGCTAGGAAACCATGGCAACCAATGTAGTCAGAGATGATGTTAAAAGGACATAGACTCTTGGCAAAAATGAATTGGAAAAAAAAAGTGTGAAAAGTCCTGAAATACTCACTAACAGTTCTAGGCAATTTAACTATTCTTTTTTCATTCTGATGGAGGAGTTACATCCCAGCAGGAGTGGAAGTTATAATTAAGGGTTATTTGTTGCTTCTTCTACAACTCCTATTTTATAATTGTAAGTTCAGTGGCAGAGGCTCAGTTAAAAGCTCATGGGCATGTTTTATAGTGAAGGTAGTGATAATGGTAGCATATTAACAACTCACAAAGAACTCAATATGTGCCGTGTACCTTAAGCTCTCAGATTCTCTCCTCATTAAAGTCATGTGTTAGGATCTACATGAACTCCAGAAAGCCATGAAAAAAATTACTGTGTCAGTTCACATACTGGTAAAAATCTTAGCTGCCAAAGCTTGGTCTATGGATGGAGAAATTGTTGATTTGCCATTAATGTATATTCTCAGCCATATTATAAACCAGTTGATGCTTAATCAACCAGAGCAAACTGCATGTATTTGTTCAACAAATAATAGTGCAAACTTTCTGATTCAAAACTGGATGGTAATGGGACAAGTCCAAACATCACAAAGTTTGCCCTTTTTACTGAGGTTCGGCCACTTTTCTTGAATAAATACTCCTTGGATCATTGTATGCCTTCAGTTAATTTATAGGGTTCTGAAAAAGTTAATTTTGACTTTTTTTTGGTCAGTATTCTGGTTGCTTTTAGGGAGGAATGGAGTTTCAGAGGTTCTTTACCGAACCGAACTCAGGTTTGCTTGCCCAACGTGCACAGCAAAGCCAATCTACTGACACAGGGGTGTGTTGAAGGAAAGTACAGCATTTATTTGCAGGGCACCAAGCAAGGAGAATGGACAGCTAATGTTCAAAAGACTCAAACTCCTTCATAGATTTTAGGCAAGGGCTTTAAAAGGCAACATTAGGGGTGGGGTCCTTGGGTGCATGATCAGCTTATGAACACTCTTCTGATTGGTTGGTGGTGAGGTAACAGGGTGATGTTTTGGGAATTTTAATCATCAGTCTCTGGCTCCCACCAGTCTGGGGTCTATGTGTTTGTGACCAGCAAGTAGTAAACATCCTCCACTGGGTTTTAGTTTCTACAAAATGACTTAAAGGTATGCATCAGATTGTTGTCTATATCCCTTGAGGAGAAACTAGGAGTCCTGTGACTCTGTTTTATTGCTGAACTATTGTTCAAAATATTAGTACTTTTCTTGCTTGACTGCTTTTCCTTTGTTTCTGCATTTTCTCACCTCTCTAATCATTAACTATTTAAGTCTGCTCTTTGGAACTCGAGGAGGGCCTAGGAGACTAAAGTTTTTTTTACAAACAAGAAGCAGGGGACATGGAGAGGCTTGTACCCAGGAAGGCCCTGCAAAGTCCTGCTCGGTTTCAATTCTTTTTTTTTTTTTTTTTTTTGGCTGCACCGCACGGCATGTGGAACTTCCCTGAGCAGGGATTGAACCCGTGCCCCCTTGCAGTGGGAGCGTGGAGTCTTAACCACTGCACCAGGGAAGTCCTCAGTTTCAATTCTTACTCCACCATTCTGGAAGTGCTTCTTTTCAGTCCCTTCATTTTTACTTTGTACATTTATCAGCATTAAAGGTCAATGAGATTAAATGGGCACCTGTGTACCCACGCAACTCTGCACACATGCGACAGTGATCCTGGGTGGGTGCCTGGCATGAGTGGCCTACAGCAATGAGTGTCTGAGCATCTGGTATTTCAGCTGGAACTTTTCTTAACCTGGAGAGGAACAAACAGTTAAAATGTGGAAGGAGAGCCAAGGGAACACCACTAGCCAACATTGTGCTCATGTGCATAGAGTTTCTGGATAAGTATCGCATGTGGTAGCTTAAATTTATGACATTTCCAAAAACTCCATTGCTACAGCTCACTTTTGTTTCATTTCACAGTACAGAAATATATCAGACAGGTTAAGTTCTTTTCCAGACTTCCATCTTTAATGTAAATTTGGATGCTTATGCTTAGTGATAGACTTGCTTCCTCAAGTTTTCCCCCAGTGGCTGAGGCTCCACCAATGATCTTTTCCCCATTCTTCTCTCCTTCAAGAACAGAGTTGAGAGGAGTGAATTTACACAGTATCGTATGAGCTGGGAAATACTTGCATAGACAACTGGGTTTTGCATTTATTAACTTCAAAGGATCAAATGAGAGGGTCTAGACCAAAGGATAGTAGTTGTTGTGTGAGAAGGCTAATTTGAGTTCAAAATAAGGAGTTATTTCTGACAACAAAACCTCTGAAACTAGCTTGATCCTCTGTTTTCCACATCTTCTCTGTTTTCCTCATTTTTCCTGGTGGAGTTTTTCCTTCTGTAGCATTTGACAGGTCTCTGCCTTCCATCACCATCTCATTTCATTATTGGTATGTGTTTCATTTCATTATTGGCATTTGTTTACATGTCTGTTTAGTCCAGTGGTTCTCAACCAGGGGAAATTTTGTCCCCCAAGGGACATTTGGCAATGTTTGGAAATACTTGTGGTTGACACAGCTGGGGTGGGGGATGCTACTGACATCCAGTGAGTAAAGGCTATGGATATTTCCAAATCCTACAATGCACAGGACAGCTCTCCACAACAAAGAACTATCCTTCCCCAAAGGTCAATAATGCTGAGTTTGGGAAATCCTGCTCTAGTCCATGAGATTTGAGGGCAGGGAGCTTGTAGCTAGGTATATGAGACATAATAAATGGTAAACACAACAGTTGGTTAAAGAACAGAGTCTGTTCGTTTCTTATCATTTTTTTGCAGTTGCAACCAGTGGTTTGAGGGCTTGAAATTATGCATTTGATTTTTTTTCTTTTCTTGGTTAGTAACTGAATGGGAAAGCCAGAAAGATCAAACAATCTATTTATTCCTATGAATAAACATCAAAAATACATGAAAAACCCCAATCTGAGGGGCACTGGGAGCAAGCCAGAAAATGAAATCCATATAACATTTCTTTAGAAAGGCATCATTCAGTCTTACCTTAGCTGATGGGGCTGGCAGTCCTCACTCATCAGAATAGGCATGGTCTTTTACCTGAGTTTGTTTTACTCTTCAGTGTGGCTTTTGGATGTGGACTTGATTTACTGCTCTTTGTTATGGACAGTTTCAAGATAGCTCAATACGGAGAGACGCAGAGAGCCAGGCAGCCAGTACACAGATGGCAGAGGGATGGGAGGGAAGCTGTAAATGGAAGAGAAACTTTCTGCATCCCATTGATTCCTGTGTGAAAAGAAACCATGCTCTTGCTGTTTTGAGAGAAAAGATAAAGAGCACGGAGGCAGAGATAGCTTGATTCCCTGGATCCCTAGGCCTCGCTCTGTAGTAGACGTCTCTGTAAAAGCAAACTGCAGCAGCTTGGCTGCATCTTCCAGATACCGCTTTTGCAGAGAAAGTGAACACAGGCCTGATAATACACACCTACATCTTCCATCTATCAGTATCCTGTTGGATATGTGTGTACACAAAGCAAAAGCACATAACCAGAAATGTTTGTTGAAGGGACTTGTGCATAAAAGAATGAATGCATAAATGATTTAGGAAGAGATGTGGGCTTTTATAACAATTTAAGTAGTTACTATATATTGAGTGTTTAGTCTTTGCCTGGACCTTTGCTAAATACTGTTTTCATTTAATCCTCATATCATTCCTGTGAGTGAAGAAGGTTTATCTTCTTTTCACAGATGGAAAAACTGAGGTTCAGAGAGGTCAACTAGCTTGCCTAAGGTTTCGGACCTTGTGTGGTAGAGTTAGGATTTGAGCCCAGGCGCACGCTGTACTGCCTCAAGGGAAGGGCTTCAGTTCCTGTGAAACCTGAGAAAGCAAGGCAGTGGAGGAGGTGAAATTGAGTCAGGGGCTTCAGCAGGCAACCTGGCTCCACTCTTTCCAGCAGAAAGCCCAGAAGGTGTTCTTTTTGCTGGTTTTTAATGAAGAGGCAAAAGGATCAGATGGCAATGACAGAATCCGTCCTCTGTGATAAGAACTGTAGCCTCTTTACTATACAGATATGGTTTGTGAATCTTCAGTCCACAGACTGTGGATGGGGTCCCCATAGCTACTACCATCCATGCATCACAGACTAGACCTTCCTAGCTAATGAGGAAACCAAGCCCCTGTAAAAACTCTCCAAGATTCTCTGCAAGATTCTCTGAGAGGATAGGTCCTTATGCATATGGCAGGCAGCTTTCTTGCAGCACCCCACATTTCCCTCCTCTGTTTTTGATCTGACCATTGTCAAGTACTATCAATGTGGTGCAGTCCTGAAGAGTATAGACTCTGGAGTCAGGCTCCCACCATTCATGTGCTACCCCTGCCACTAACTTACTGAAAACTTGGACAGTTTGCTTACATCTACTTTCCTCTTCTATAAAATGACAATAATGATTATGCCTGCATCACAGAGTTGTAAGTGTTAAATGAAATAATTCTTTCAAAGTGCTTAGCATGGTATCTTGTAAATAGCCCTCTTTCAAGCTTAGCCATTTTATTTTTTTATTTTTTACTACTTTTTTTGTTGGAGTATAATTGATTTACAATGTTGTGTTAGTTTCTGCTGTACAATGAAGTGAATCAGCTATGTATATAGCTATATCCCCTCCCTCTTGGACCTCACCTCCCACCCCCCCATCCCACCCATCTAGGTTGTCACAGAGCACTGAGCTGAGCTCCCTGTGCTATACAGCAGGTTCCCACTAGCTATCTATTTTATACATGGTAGTGTATTTATATCAAACCTAATCTCCCAGTCTGTCCCACCCTCCCCTTCCCCGCTGTGTCCACATGTCCATTCTCTATGTCTATGTCTCTATTCCTGTCCTACAAATAGGTTCATCTGTACCATTTTTCTAGATTCCACATATATGTGCTAATATACGATATTTATTTTTCTCTTTCCGGCTTACTTCACTCTGTATGACAGACTCTAGGTCCATCCACATCTCTACAAATGACGCAGTTTCATTCCTTTTTATGGTTGAGTAATATTCCATTGTATATATGTACCACATCTTTTTTATCCATTCATCTATTGTTGGACATTTAGGTTGTTTCCATGCCCTGGCTATTGTAAATAGTGCTGCAATGAACAATTGGGATACATGTGTCCTTAAAAAACTAAAAATAGAACTACCATATGACCCAGCAATCCCAATACTGGGCATATACCCTGAGAAAACCATAATTCAAAAGGACACATGTACCCCAATGTTCATGGAAGCTTAGCTATTTTAAACTCCACCATATCTTCCAGACATGATAAGAAACAGCAGTATTTGGAAACTGCCTGGGCAGAACACTCTTTAGAGAACTTCCTGTTGGGGACACAGGAAGTTTCTGGATTTGGAGAGAAAGTGGGGGAAGGTGGTGACTTCCAGCAAAATGGTCTGGCTTCCTCTCACCTTCTCTTCAACTTCTAGGCATTTTGGAGAATTTTATGGGCCTAAAACTGTGGGTTAAATTTTTTATTAAACATTTCATGACAATGTATGCCTGCATGTCTAAACATGTAATTTGTGTTATATACCTGGAATTTTCTGTTAAACTCTTTACTATATGTTTTCAGGGAGAGGCCCATTTCTATGACGTTAATCAAAAAAAAGTTAGGTACTCAAAAATTTTAAGCACAAGTTAAAAATGTAAATTCCGGGTCTTTATCCCCAGAGATTCTAATTTAGGAGATCTGGCAAGGCATAAATAATTTTTAACAAGTGTTTCAGGTATCTTAGAGGCAGGTGGTCCAGAAAGTGCTAGAACAATAACTGAGGTAAAGTTTGAGGAATTAATTATTTGCGAGAGGTTATCAAAATGTACATGATGGATAATCTGCATGGTTCCTATGTTGCTCTTTGGAGGAATTTTTCACAGTTTCTTTGATGAAGGTGAGAGCTGGCACTGCTGAGGTGGAGGGAATTACTCTTTACACTCCCCAAGTCTTTTTGGGCCTCTCATTAGATGCTTCATTGCACAGTAAAGCTGCACCCTTCCTACATCTTGAGCTGCAGAGTAATCGGACTTTGGGGTTGTTTCTGTCCACCACTCCTACGGATGGGGAAGAGCGGGATTGAACGAAACCTGCATTTTCACCCCCCCTGGGGAAAATCCTAAACTCCAAAGACAGATGTAATAGAAGCAATATTTAACTCTGCTTACAGTTATCTATCTCTGCCTCAAACAGAATTGACGAGTTCTCTTATTTGCCAATAAGAGAATGCACTCTATTCAGTCAAAACGCAAAAGGGATTTATTAAAGAATATAAGGAAGTTCGCAGAAACTCCAGGTGGGCTTGGAGGCCATGAAGTCAGGAATGGTGCTCCAACACACCTCAGGTCTGCTCCAGGGATGACCCTTGTGCCATTGCTGTGGGGACAGACATAGCAACCTACACTGCAGGTGCTAGGACGGGACACTAGAACCACTGTGTCTTCTACACTCCAAAACAGGACGCTTCCTCTGCCACACTGCGATAGATTCCTTATGGAGGCTGCTTCCTAATATTTCTCTCTTCTCTCTTCAAAGCTTACGTTTCATGCAGGTGTATCTGATTATGGAATCTGAGTCACATGCCTGTCCAGTGGGAGGTTGAAACTGGCTTAAGCTAGCTCTGGGAGGTGACGGTTAAGTTTCAGGGATTTTATAGGCCAGTTTTTAAACTATTGGCAACTTGAAGTAGGCCATCGTAGGAGGATTTTTACCATGGAAATTGGCAAGTGATACAAAGCAGTGAAATTGAGAAACATTTGCCATCACGTCATTGCAAAGGATGCTGTGCAGTTTGATCTCACAGTTCCTTTGGGAAGGTGGACCTCATAGTGGCTGAAATTCTCCAGACGGGAGTGCTGCTTAAAATGTGCTATACAGCCACTAAAATAGTGAACTATTGGTTTCAAGGTTTCCTCTAAAAAGGAAACTCCAAGGGTTTTACTCCCTTGTCAAAGTATCTTTTGGTGTCTGATGATGTAGAGTGAGATAGAATTGCAAATGTACTTCAGGTTATAGCCAGAATTTTCAGGTTCATCTCCTCCATTGTGCACCCTGCCAAGCAACTCTGTTTCCTTGAAATTGCTCAGAGTGCTTATTAAAGGACAAAAGAGAACCATGTGGCCTTTTGAAACGTTACTGCGAGGCCCTGGGCCACGGCCATTCTTAGTATGATAGTCTTCTAGTTTTGGGTCTCCAGGAATTATTTCTAAGAGGGACATAAAGAGAATAGACTCCACAGATAAAATGATGATGGAAATGGCCACACAGCAATTATGAGAGAAGTGGCAGAGGACACCTCTGTCCCAAAAAAATGGAGGGACTTAATCGGCAGACTGAGAAGTGGGAAATCCTATTGATGAAGAATCTCTCCATTGGGAATAAAGGAAATTGGGCTGACAAGGGTGTGAAAGGAGAACTATAGTCATCCCTCGGTAACTGCAGGGGGTTGGTTCCAGGGCCCACCTCAGATACCAAAATCCAAGGATGCTCAAGTCCCTTATGTAAAATGATTTGTAAATAGTTTGCATATAACCTATGTAATCCTTCTGTATTCTTTAAATCATTTCTAGATTATTTATAACACCTAATATTGATACAATGTACATGCTATGCAAATAATTGCTGATGTGTGACAAATTCAAGTTTTGGTTTTTGGAGCTTTCTGGAGATTTTTCCCCCTAAATTTTTTTTTTTTTTTTTTTTTTCCGGTACGTGGGCCTCTCACTGTTGTGGCCTCTTCCGTTGCGGAGCACAGGCTCTAGACGCACAGGCTCAGTGGCCATGGCTCACGGGCCCAGCCGCTCCGCAGCATGTGGGATCTTCCCGGACCGGGACACGAACCCGTGTCCCCTGCATCGGCAGGCGGACTCTCAACCACCGTGCCACCAGGGAAGCCCCCCTAAATATTTTTGACCCGTGGTTAGTTGAATCCTCAGATGCAGAACTGGCAGATATGGAGGGCCAACTGTACCTCTAGAGGCATTAGTAAAGGATAAGAAAGTGTAGATCCCATGCCCTTTTCCCTCCCACATTCTAATCTTCTCCAGGAACCAGGAAGAGTCCTGGAACTTCAGGGAACACAGGAGAAACAGTTCTAGCCCTGCCCAGGACAGAGAGCTCATCTTGACAGGCCAGACTTGCAGCAGGTCTGCTCCCAGTTAAGATCTTCTCAAACACAAGCATTGCGGGATCATTAGTCCTGCTGCACACACAGAGAGCAGTGGCCAGGCTGTGGTGATGCCCAGCTTGGGGTGCATAAGTGTCTGTAGAGCCCAGGAGTGGAGATGCAGCTCTAGGTTCCAAGCAGAATGCTTGAAGGAGACTTTCTGTGAAGGACACAAAGATTTCTTTCCGCCACAAAGGACCCTTCCTCAGTGGCAGCACTGACAACAACTGCTGTGAGGGGTGCAGGGAAGGACAGACCACCTGACCCAGCTGGTGCTGGAAGGTGACTTAGGGTACCAGTGGGGAGCCCCTGGTGGGTAACAGTCACTTCACCCACTGCCTATTAAAATAAAATAAAAATGTCACTGATTATAAAAGTAATATGTGTTTTTGTGGAAAATTTTTAAAATATTGAGAGGTATAAAGAAAAAAGTTTTAAATTAATATTACCTTGCCAACCACTTTAATATTTTTGACTTTCCCTTTTAGTCTTTTTTTCCTATGTATTTGTATTTTATATGTTGTTAAGCTCATACTGTATGTTCTGTAGGCTAGATTTTTTCTTAACCTTATGTCATAAGTATTTCTCTGTATTATTATATTTTTCATAGTCATCATTTTAAATAATTGCATTATACTTTATACATATGTATATATATGTATATCTATTCCATATAAATATCCATTCCATTATAAATGAGACTAGGATAAGCATCATTCTTTGTGTACATTTCTGATTATTTCCTTAAGTTAGATTTCTAGAATAGAAATAAAAATTGATAAGTATTTTAAAGTCTTTGATATGGCTTCCTGAACTAACTTCCTGAGTTACCATCTAGTTTAATGTGTTGAGTACAGCCTAATATTGTGGTTAAGCATGGGCTCAAGTCAGAAAGAAGTAGATTTGAGTTCTCACCCTGCCACTTCCCAGCTATCTCATCTTGGGCCTCTAACCCTCATTCCTTGTTCTGTGATGTGGGCATAGCAATGCCTGCCTTATAGGGTTGTTGTGTGGCTTAAATAAAAGAATGCATGTAAAACCCTTAGCCCAGGATCTGGCCCATCTCAAGTGTACTGGACACTTCCCAGACCAAACATGCTCGTGGTCTTGCCTCTGATACTGACACTCGGTAACCATTTCTACCCAGGCCCCGCTCACCTGGTGCAGGTGCAAACTGATAGCTCCTCACTTCCTGCCTAGGGCTTCTCTGACACCTGGTGTGGGCACTCTTGTGTATGCAGCGCAGAAGTGTGAGAGACTGAACATCCTGCAGGCCAGCCCTTGACCACGGGGGGAACCCTGGCCCCTCTCTTCCCTGTTGGATGGTTCTGAGAAATGTTTCATAAAGCTTCTCAGGTGGTGCTGTGGGATCTAGTGAGCAGTGGCCCATGGGGCGGTGGTCAGTTTGGTCCCACAGCCTGGGATTGGCTGTCCCTGCTCCCAAGCCCCTCCCCTCTTCCATACTCCAGCTCCCTCTGGTCCCGTTCCCAAATACACCACCAGCAGGTGAACCTTTGTCTCAGGGTCTGCTTCTGGGGAAACCCTGGCTAAGACAATTAGCATCAGTAAATGTTATCTTTTAATATTGCAAAATAGTATAATTTTATATTTCTCTCATGTAGCATATTCTACAGGAAATTCAGTCACCTACCAAATATTTCTGAGACTTCCTAGAAATCCTCAGGTGCCGCAGCTTTTGTTATTTCTGCAACTCCCCTTGTGTTCTCTACATCGCTACTCTGTACTACTCTGGCCTTCTTGAGTTGGCTTCTGCCCAAACTATGAACACACAGACTTCCACCAAACCCCACCAGGGACCCTTAACCCAGGGCTTTGTCTCTGACTTCACTAAATAAGATATTTCCCTTTTTCTTAGAAAAGAGAATTAACAAACTATGGCTGTTAAGGAAATGATACTAAAATCTATGTGTCCTTTCCCAGAAGATACATAATGCATATCTTAATAAGGGATGAGAACAAATAACAGTTTCTAGAGGCAAAGGAGACAGTTGATTTATTTTCCCCCTTTGAGAGGATAGCTCAGGAGACCAGGCTTTTGTTCTCATTTTCACATATGTAACCTCAGATCCATCCTCAACATTCCTATCACTCCCCTGGGCTTTTGTTCTAACTTCATCATTTCCTGAGAGGCTGACTGGAACTGTGTTATAACTACCCTTTCCCTCTATACTTCCACCAGAGTTGCCCTCTGAAAACACAAATACTATTATGGCACTCTGTGGCTTAAAACCTGTGAATGGGTCCTTACTGTCCAGATTGTAAATGGTCTCTTCATGGAACCCACGGTCCTTATGATCCAGTGTCTGCCTATTTCCCAGTATATCTGCTCCTTACCCTGCACTTTTGCCTCAAGTTCTCAGCATCAGCATCAGTTGTGAACTTGTTAGAGATAGAGATTCATGGGCCCACTTCAGACCTATTCAGTCGGAAACTCTGGGGTTAGGCTTGGCAGTCTGTGCTTTAATGAACTCTCCAGGTGACTCTACACATGCTGAAGTTTAAGAACCACCCACCTAAGCAAAGCAGGATTGGCCTTGACCTCCTAAGGTATCTGGAAATCCCTACCCTCCTTCAAGAGTCAATTTATCATCACCTCTTCCATGAAGCCTTCTCTGCCTTCACCTGACAGCATCTACCACTCTCTCCTCGGTGCCAACATGACACTTCCACTGTGAAGTGTAACGCTGCTTTGCAGTTTACTTGTCCATTTCTCTGACTAGACTCTGAGATGCTTGTGAGAGTAGGAACTCTCTAAAAGCTTGCTTTAACTTTGATCCTCTGCCTGTCTGTCTCTACACACACACAGACACACAGACACACACACACACACACTATCGCTTTTATAAAGAAGGAGATCACAGGATAGAATAGAAAGCCACTCTTCAAAGTTCCTTGGCCATTTCCACCAACTGGGATCTTTTTTGTCTGCCTCTCCCTGAACCCCACCATGAGGTTGTATGGCCAATTTTGCCCCAGATATCAAAGGCACAGATCCGCCCTTAGCTCTTGAGAAAAGGGGGCCTGTTGTCAGAAAATTGCAACTACAGATAAGTAATTCCCTGTTTGCTCTATGACACTGACTCTCTTTTTTAAATAGATCAATTGAAGCTGTAGTTGATT
Organism: Tursiops truncatus; assembly: GCF_011762595.2. Lineage (NCBI taxonomy): Eukaryota > Metazoa > Chordata > Mammalia > Artiodactyla > Delphinidae > Tursiops > Tursiops truncatus. The sequence continues at coordinate 36,344,412 of NC_047039.1, forward strand.
ATGTTTTCTCTTCAATCTTAGGGCTACAAAGACTCTTTACTTAGTAAAACTTAAGTCACTTAAAGAAACCTTTGAGTTGCCTGTTTAGGGACACTAGTCTATATATAGTCTAGGAGCAGACCCTTGACTCTCTTCTATCTGACTGTGCTCTAAGAGTCAGTCTTGGACTAGAGACAGTTCTGCTGTGGACTCAGAAAAGGGGGGTCCAGGAGAGCCAGGGAAGATGGAGGGGCGAAGGCCCTGCCTTTACTCTCCTCTCGTAATGTCTCTGTAGCTATAAGAGGTTGGGTAGTGGCTTCCAGTGTTGGCAAGCTGGAGGGAGGTTTGCTCTGTCTGTCTGGAGGGACAGCTAAGTCTCAGACATGTGGCAAATGCAAAGACTTCCCAATTGGCTAATGGGTCAGGTCTCACTCTATTTCCTTTATCTAGATATACCCAGTGGCTAGGACACTGCCCAGTATACAGCAAATTTGAAATAAATCGAGGCTGAATTTTTACGATTATGAATGCCAGGGTTTGTGGGTACTACACTACATAAAGTTATTTACCTTTCTCCCTGCAGTTTGGATTTGGATCCTAGACTTCCTTGAAAAGTCTTAATTTAAAAAGAAGAGAAGCAAGCAGCCTGCAGCTGCATTACAGGTTTTCTCCAGGCCAGAAGCTTTCCTATACATGATTTGATGAAGTAGCAGATGGCAAAGTTACAACCTGTGTAGCTCTAAGACTTAATAGAAACCACAATCAACTACAGTAATGGACTGTGTTGTAACCCAAATGTATGCTTTTTTGGTGCTCTGATGGGCTTGTCACTTATTCAGCCTCTTTGTTAATTAGGACAAAAATCCCTATAATTATACATTTTGAACAATAAATCTTTGGCCAATATCCTTTAGATATAATTTGTGTAACTGAATGCCCTCTTTTGAGTATCACTTTAAGAACTGAAAAGGAGAAAAGAGATAACTCTGACAAATCCAGGGCATTTCTGAATAAGCATGAATTGGATTGTAATAGGCTGCAATGAGAGAGCGAGAATATTTTGGGATACTTGATGTTCAGCAGAGCTCACCTGGGTCCTGGCAGTCAGGAATTCTGGGACACAGGATCTCTCCAGGAAAACTCTGAATTTATGCCTGTAATAGGCCGATTAAGGATTGATACGATTTTCATCATATCAGTGGAGTGATGTGATTGTGACCTCAGCTTCTTCAGGCTGAAGTTATAGATCCCAAGAGCCACCTATTCCGTTTCTGTGGGATGCTGGCAGATGTGGGCCCTGCACATGTATGGCGAGTGAATGAATGCCCCTCTGGTGGAAGGTACCCAAGATTAATAGAAAAGCCTGCCTCTTGTCAGGTATTATAATCAGGAATAGGAAAGTTTCCTCTGTAATGCAGTTTTTGCTTCTACTTCCAGGATGCTACAATTATAGGCTGGGACAGAGAATGGGGACATGAATAATGGAGGTGACCAGCATTAGCACAATACTCCATTCATCACTGATGAAAGGCAAAGTGTAACCCTCAAAACAATCCTGGAGAGAGGGAAAGGGAGGGCAGTGCAGGTTCCTCGGGACCGTGATTTACCAACGCACGAGAGGATGTGAGAGCCTCTGTGTTAGAAGGGGCCACATTTTTTGAACTTGAACATCTATTTATAATGTGACCATTATGTGGAGCTGATTCATTACACAATTGACATGTGGATATTTCCCAGGCAGGCATTTGATTTCAAATATATGCGCTCCCTGTTCGAAGGCCATCTATACCCCCAACATTAAGTAGAAACCAGGCTCAGACTCATCATTCACAGCAAACCGGTTTCCCCTTTATTACATGTACTCCGTACCCTTCTTCCATGGTGATGAGATTACATTATATCATTGATTTGAGGTTGGTAGAGAAAGGTTGTGAATCTGATTTTTATTGTGTCCCAATCAATACAGAATATTCTGAAGAAGAATAGAGGGTTAGAGACCTCTGGTTCAGGTCAGAATAAATGCGAAAAGTACTTTTGCAAGGGTAAAGACGATTCAATTTAAACTACTTCCCTAGCCAGAAGCAGGGAGATGGAATAGTACCCAGTCTCCCAGAAGAGGCTGCTATGATCTTTGTGCCCTAATCAGGCTTCCTTGGGCTCAGGTGGTCCTAGGGAGCAGTGGGAGTATAAGGCAGGAAAATCAAGGAAGTCATGTCACAGAGTCTGGATCAACACTGCAGGGCAGGGGATGGACAGAAAGAAGAGCTATGACTAGGGGTCTACCAGATGGCCGAGGGCAGATCCCAAGTCCATGGGTGACAGAATCAGGTCCAGGCACCACCACCTTGAAATCTGAAGCTGCTGCTTCCTTGCTGTCCCTGCCACATTGGACCTGGGCTGTACATGGGTCATTGGGCATTCCTGCTGGGAGGGGATAGGAAGGCAAAATCAGAGGAACAAGGCAGGGGCTGACCTCTTGTGAAGTTTTTCCTGAAAGTCTCTGTCATGGAATAATGACCTAGAAATCAGAAGGAAGGATTACTCTGACCAACTGCCCATGGATTAAAGAAGTGTATGAGACAGTACGGGCAGCAGGGGGTGGGAAAGGATGGGAAACTGCAGAGAGTGAATTCTCCACCCCATCGAGCGATCATACTATAAGACATGTCCTCAGATAGGCAAGCTTTGTCCACTGGCTGTCACTGTGTCTCAGGTGAGCTGGCACAGCTGAGACCCAGATCTGTCTCAATTCCTGGGCTCTCCAGTTCCTCAGAGGCACGCTAGCCTGACTCATGTCCATGGCTGTCTTCTGTGTCCAACTCAGGAGATTGTAGAAGATAGTTACCAAACAGGTAATTTGGGGGGATTTATTTGTCTAACAGACTTAATGACTGCCAGTTTACTTTTCTTACTTTGGTTTCCTTGAGCTGAGAGGGTTAAAGTGGTGAGAAAGCTCAGAATGGTAGGACTCTGAAGGTAAATTAGGCATAGAGAAAGCCTCATTTTCTGTTTCTGAAAAGTATTCTTTCCTTTCCGTTGTCTGCTGAGACCTGGAAGCTACTCTTTGCAGTGGGAATGGAACCTTTTGTTTCTGTTGGTTTCTGTGCTGTGTGACTCAGCCCTGGTTGAAGCTGAAATGTGACATAAAGCCACAATAGGCTGAGTCTAAGAAACATATGCTGTTTCTTAGACTTCCCCTGATAGTACCTTGTTTGGAGAGAATTATATATAACTGAAAGGGAAACGTATTCCCTACGGCCAGAAACTTGGCTTAGAAATGCTCATCTGGGGAAGTTATTTTTTGTTTGCCATTTAAATAAATCCACTGATATAAATCAATATTTGTGAGTATTAGGGAAGACCAAGTAAACAAACAAAGCCCTACATATTTATTGCAAACAGAACCGCTGTTGAGATTTCCTAGTGGAATTGAGGAATAGGGAGGGGGGTCATCATTTCCTGCACAGAGAAAATGAACTGTTTCATTAGTTTCGATACAGACACATTTTTCTTTAAAAATAGTGGTTAGTGAAATCTTGTCGAATATGTAGCTCTTAATAGGTATACGAAGCATCAAGAATATTAGGTACAAATAACAGCATTAGGATTAGGTCTCACCTCATCCCCACCGTCTGGATAGAACTCCCTAAAAGGAGAAAAGCAGCTCCTGACCTTCGGGAACTGGCAGGACACTTACAACTAGGCCAAGTGGACATAAACAATCTCACGGAACAGCGACATCAGACAAGGGCGTTCTGTGACTGTGCTGAAGTGAGAGAAAACACAAATAAGAAAACTTGATAATTTTGTCTAGGTGCAGGCAAAAACAAACCACAGATACCAAACGTCCCTCTCTCTTGGCTAATATGAGTGACTGTCACAGCTCTGGCCTCACTACATACCTTGTAGATAAGATTTATTAAGAATGTAGGCTAGAATTGCCCTTCTTTCCTGATGGCATCTGATCTACAGCAAAGTCCTGCTTCCTTCAACCCTCCCCCAGATCACCTAACCCATGCCCAGCTTCTAGAATTAATCCTTCCACACAGTTTCTTGCTGAGCTGCCCCACAGTTCCCCATGGTGTGCGTCCTCCCTCACTGCAATGAGCACTAAACCCAACTAGTTCACCTATAGGTGTGTTCCTGGTGATCTTTGGCTGGAGGCCATTGATTCTATTCACTGATTTCTCAACAGCCAATCCTTCCATCCCTTCTTTCCTGGAAACAGAACTATGATGTTTAGCTAGTAACACCCTCTTGTTCTCCAGGAAGGTCAGCCTCACTCCCAACACAGGATGCCTCATGATTGGTGTTTGCAAATGTTAGTTCTAAGGATGGGCATGGAAACCAAATCTAGTCAACGTGATCTGAGGGGAAATGGATTTATTGTGCTATCTTTTATCAGAAATATGTATTAAAAATTTTTAGTGACATTTATTATTTTCTTTCTAATTTTACAAGCAATACATGTTCATGGCAGACAACTAGAAATACATAAAAGCATAAAGTAAAACTTAAGTCATCCATAATCCCCACTCACCAGAGGTAACCATCATTAGCATTTTGAAGTATTTCCTCCCAGGGTCTACATATTTTTTTAATTGAAATATAATTGACCTACATCACTATGTTAGTTCCAGTTGCACAACATAATGATTTGATTTTTCTATATACTACAAAATGATCCAGTTGCACAGCATAATGGTTCGATATTTCTATATACTACAAAATGTCTAGTTAACATATGTCACCATACAAGGATACTACAATATCAGGAATTCCCTGGCGATCCAGTGGTTATGACTTCACGCTTTCACTGCCGAGGGCCCAGGTTCAATCCCTGGTCGGGGAAATATGACCCTGCAAGCCACCTGATACGGCCAAAAAAAAAAAAAGATTACAATATCATTGACAATGTTCCCCACCCTGTACATTTCATCCCTGTGACTCATTTATTTTTTAAGTGGAAGTTTGTACCTCTTAATCTCCCTCCCATATTTCACTCATCCCCCAACCCCCCTCCCCTCTGGTAACCGCCTGTTTGTTCTCTGTATCTATGAGTATGTTCTGTTTTGTTATGTTTGTTCATTTGTTTTGTTTTTTAGATTCCACATCTAAGTGAAATCATATGGTATTTGTCTTTGTCTGACTTCTTTCACTTAGCATAATCCATGTTGTAACAACATTCCTTTTATGGCTGCAGATTTCATTCCTTTTATGGCTGCAGAAATACCATTATTTTTAATGAATATATAACATTTAATTGTTGAAAGTCCTTATTATTTTGGAAATCTAAACTATTTCATTTATAGCAGAGGGTAAAAGCTGAGAAACTAAGTATGCTTTTACTTTCTTCCTCTCACAGCATTAGTTACATCCTAAGATATTAAAACATAATATAGTATTTTAGACCGACATTATTGCTACTTAATTTTTTATGTTCTAGTGCCTTTTTTCAAGGATAGTTTTTGATGTATGTACTGTTTTATTGAACATATTCAAATAATATAACTTCCTCCTTCCCTTCCTCCCTTACTTCTTCCTTCTCTCTTTTCTCTATTTCTCTCCTCCTTCTTTTTACATGGCTTATCAGCATTTTTTTTTTTTCCTTTCACATGAACAGTAAATCTGGGTCACAATATTTTTTCCTTGAAACTTTGTCTGTGTTGCTTCTTTGTCTTCTGAACTACTTTTTTGGGAAAGAAAAAAAATTTTTTTTCTTTGAATGTACATCTTAAGAATAATTTTAATCTTAGAAATATGTAAAAACTCTTTGAAAATCTATCAGTTTGCTTCTTGAATAAACTGTAGAGTCAGTTGAACTATTGATGAAACTTCCAAAAAAAGACAGCAAAAATGTGTTATTTCAAATACTGCATAATTAAAAGTCTAATCCTTGCTAACACCTGGCAGTATTTTAAATTTTAGCCATTCTGATGGGTACATAGTCATATCTTGTTGTGATTTTAATTTGCGCTTTCCTGGTGACTACTGATATTGAACATCTTTTCATGCTCATTGGCCATTCCTTTAACTTCTCTTTTAAAATGTCTTAACTGCTTTGTCTATTTTTTGTTGGTTTGTTTTACTTCTTCTTATTGATCTAAAAGTTACTTTTATATTTAGATACAATCTTTTAGCAGATATTTGTTTCACTTTAAGAAATTGAATTGGAAATTATAGCCAAATATATGGGTGTGATTTAATGAAAAAGGATTTATGTAACTCCAAACTGTCATATACACAAAAATGTTGGCAGGTGAATAAGCAGTTACATGTTTTAACCTGAAATGTTTAGTATACATGTATTCATTTCCTATTGCTGCTGTGACAAATTACCAAAACACAGTGGCTTAAAACAGCACACATTTATTATCTTACAACATCTATAGTTCAAAAGTCCAAGGGTCTTACTGGACTAAAATCAAAGTGTCAGCAGGGGCCTTTCCTTTTGGAGGCTCTTGGAGAGACTCCATTTCTTTGCCTTTTCCATCATTTAGAGGACTCCTACGCTCCTTGGCTTGTGGCTCCATTCCACCATCTTCAAAGACAGCCACAAGAGGCTGAATCCTTCTCATGCTGTCGTCTTTCTGTTGTTCCTCTTTTGCCTTTCTCTTCCAATTGTGAGGAGGACCCTTGTGATTGCACTGGGCCCTCCAGGGTAATCAGGGATAATCTTCCTATGTTAAGATCATCTGACTAACAACCTTAATTCCATCTGCAATCTTAATTTCTCTTTACCAGTATAACATAGCATATTCACGCGTTCTGGGAATTAGGATGTGGATATCTTTTGGAGACCACTGTTTTGCTTAGCATAGTATATAGATTACTAATTCTTAAGATTTCTCCATATTGTTTTTTTTTTTAATTAACACATGAACTTCTGGTCCCAATTGTATCAGGTAAGAGGACTTGTATAGTATCTAAGGAAATCTGACAATGCAACAGAGATGAATCTGACAGGAAGATAAATACCCCATGTAGGTGAGCATCTTGGAAAGGGACAGGGCCCCAGAACCCAGGTTCTACAGTTTCACTGGGCACACTTTTTTTTTTTAAAGATTTTTTTTTGATGTGGACCATTTTTAACATCTTATTGAATTTGTCACAATATTGCTTCTGTTTTATGTTTTGGGTTTTTGGCATGAGGCATGTGGCATCTTAGCTCCCCAACCAGGGACTGAACCCACACCCACAGCATTGGAAGGCGAAGTCTTTACCACTGGACCATCGGGGAAGTCCCTCGCTGGGCACACTTTTTGATCCCTCCCACTCAAGGGAACTAGAATACTAAAATATGGGAAGCAGGAGGAACACTTAATTAAAAATGATACAAACATCCTATTTAGAAGATTTACTGGAGGATGGTATTAAAGTAGATCAAGCAGAACACAAGGAATCATGGCAGGAACGAGGTAGGGAGAACACTGGTCACATTTACTCAACTTTGGTGGAAAAGACATTCCACATCTGGCATCAAGCATCACGCTCCCTGAGTGGAGGATTCAGGGAGGTGCTCAGGAGGAGCACAATTCAGGAACACGGGGGGACAATTACAAACTCTCTAAGAAAGGACGAGTGACATAGGGCAGGAAGTAGTTCGGCTGGTGGAGGCTGAGCCTGAGAATTTCTTACCAGATCTCACAGTCTTAACTGGATGTTCAGGTTGATGTGGCCTGGGTGTGGTGGTTTACAGTGTAGTTGGGGGTTATACTGGTGTGTGATATATGAATGATATAAAGGTCAAAATATAATCAATGCATCAAGTCCACTACTGTACAGCACAGGGAAATCTACTCAATATTCTGTAATAACCTATATGGGAAAAGAACCTCAAAAAGAATGGATATATGTACATGTATAACTGAATCAGTTTGCTGAACACCCGAAACTAACACAACATTGTAAATCAACTGTACTCCAATATAAAATAAAAATTAAAATTAAAAAATTAATTAAAATTAAAAATAATTAAAATTAAAAAAACTTTTTTCAAACTAAAAAAACCTCACAGAAACGAACAAACAAAACATCAAGTCCATGACCAGAAACTGATCACTCACTAAGGCCGCCATACTACAAGTCTTATAAATGGACATAAGTGCACTGTACATGCATTATACAGGCATGTATAGCTCCAATTGAGAACAAAGCAGTACCTGTCTTAACGGTAGCCAGTTGTCTCCTTCTTCTCTGCAGTTTGTTGTTAAAAGTCTTTTATCTCTTTATTCCAAACGTACCTCCTATGGAATGGAAGAATAGTCTCCAGGAGTTCCTGGCTCCTGCTTTAGAAGGATTGAGCCTCCTGATGAGACTGCAGGTTGCCGTAGAGTGTCCACATTCTCCTAGGGCCTAGGAGGCTGCGTGGCATGACCTTGCCTTCCTCACTTTTGAGCAGTTTACCTCCTGAGTATCTGAATGTCTCCTGGGCAGCAGAGAGGTCCCAGGTCAGCCCCAGAGTCCTGAAGAGACCTAGAGAAGAAAGTGACTGCATTTATCTAAGGAGGAGTACGCCACACTAGAAGCAGCAAGTGCACTGTTATAGCTACAAAGAGGTTAGTTATATAAAAAGAAAATTATGTAGGAAATTATCAATATTGTAAAAATTAAAGTAAACAGAATAAATGAAAAATAAGGCTCTTTTTCTGAAGACTAACTGGAAAACAATACTTCTAAGAATTTAATTTCTTAGCTACTGCTCTCTCTCTCTGTCTCTCTCTGTGTGTCTCTCTCCTTTCTTCCTTCATTTTCTCTACTCTCTTGATTGGCTGCTATTATGAGAAAATGCAGGCTGCAGAGAATCCTCTCAAACCCTGAAGAAACTATTGTAGTGTTCAGTTGGTAATACTGAGCTGTTTACCTGTTTTTCACATTAAATTCTATTGTCTAGGATCATTGAACCAGAGCAAATAGAGTAGACACATGGTTAAAGTGTTAGTGTAAAGAGCAGCAAAAGCTATCAAACACAATTTCTGATTGCCAGGGAGGCTTGTATGTTCTGAGGTTTCATTCTGTCGCTTGGAATCAGTGCTGCAGTCTATGCTCTGATAGCCCCCAGAGCCTCACAGGCAGCCTCCTCCTTTGTGGTTATGAGTCCAGAGGCACATGGGAGGTGTGTGCACTATATTCTCTTGTCCATTGCTCAGATTTTTTTTTTTTCAGATGCCACGCAAAACTTCCTTCTTTCATCAGTCAAAACAAAACAACAAGAACAAAAAACACTTGTAAACTGATTCAGGCAAGTTACTTCCTTTTGGCCTCCAATTATTTCACCAGACATTTGGATCTCAATGTGGGTCCATTTGTTATTAATAAAACATTCATCATGCTCACATGCATATGGATTTCTTATCACTTTGGTTTAGTGTTGAAACAAAAGGCTGCCCTTTAATTAGAGGCTTCTAATGAAATATTAAAGCTGTGTTAGTGACTCTTCACTTAATCACTTTTCATGTGGGCAAGGTTTGGTTTGTGGTTTGGTAAATGTCAAGGGTACTAGTTATGGTGATTTTGGATGACTCTCAGTGGTTCTCTGAATGTGAGCAGGGCCCATCTGGCCATTTGAAGATTTCAGCGTATGAATAGGCATTGCATATTCAGTAACCACTTGTAGATTCAAACTGTAACTAGCATTCTCACCACTCAAAGGCCCTGGTTTTCTATTAGTTCTTTGTAGTTGGCAGTAAATCTCAGAGCAGATGTTTTTTTCTTTGGTCTTGATGCATGTAAGGTAGAGGGAGCAGGGTAAATCTAGCTTTCCATGTGAATCTTCACCATCTTTAGTCCAGAAGAAAAAGACCAAATACTTTTGGAAAGCAGTGTGGGCTCCCCACGGGATAAAGTTCATTTAAGTAAGTGAAAAATGAATATGTAAGCTACTACATCAAGACTACAGTAAAAAAGGATGATGTAATTCTCAGCAGAGGAAAGTCGATGTTTTGGAAACTTTTGTCTTTGTTTCAGTTTGAGTTACCAGAAGGTTCATTGGCATGCACGTATAGGATTGTATCACTCACATGCCGTTATTCTCTGAATCTGGTATCGCTCGATGCCAAAACCACATAGAGTGCTTTTAAGGTAAAGTCTAAAAAATATAGATACTAGCTGACCTGTAGCTAACAGTAAAATGTTACTTTATTTGAGAGTCTCTCAATGTTATGACACAAGGCTCACCTTAGGGTCTGCAGTTATTTGTGTTAAGTCTCTCATCTTATTTAAAAATTGACAATCTGCATGAATATGTATTTTATTTATCTATTCCAGTAGTTCTAGGAGGGAGAGAGGGCAGGTGTTACTGTTCATCTATGGTAAATTAGGGGTCTATCATGACCTGTGAAGGCTCTGAGGTTTTACCCTACATGTAAGCTGATGAGCTAGCCTGTTATGTTCTCTGGATGCTGGTAGCAGACATAAAACTCCTAGGTCAGAGACAAAGGCAGCACAGCAAACAGCATGAGCATGATGTCAGCTCCATTTCTCCATGTCCTCCAGACCCCACGGGATGACATAGACGGACCTAGATGGATGCACATGCAGGGGGTTGTGTCATAGGAAAGGAATTTACTGTTTTTATAGTGAGTGCTAAGCAAACCTGCTCTTTGTTTGGGTGGAGACATTACCTTATCCTTCAAAGTTGCTTGCTGCAAAAACAATTTGGAGAAATAGCCCAGATAAAGTCCCCAGGGCCTTACATTCTTGGCACACCCAGAAAGAGTGTGCAAGGGTATTCACAGCCCATGGGATTGCCTCTCTCAACAGAGTCAAGGTTGAGCTAATGCTCAAAAGCCAGGTTTTCTGATGCTAGATTCAGTACTTTTTTGTTAATGTCAATTAATGTTAATGTTAATGTCCCTAATGTTTATACTTATACCAAAATGAATGCTAAACACAATACCAATAATTTATAGAGCATTAGCCCCACACCGGAGACTGTGGGTGCTAATTTATAAACATTGTCACTAAACCTTTTTACATCCCTGGAGAGTAGGTACCATGTTCTCCTTTAAAAATTAAAAAAGAGGCCCAATTAACTACATTTCCTATGTTCACACAGCTAGAAAATGGTAGACTCCAAAGCTCATACTGTTTTCAGAGGCCCAGATTGCCTCTTTTGTGGATATAAATTTAGTGGCACCAGCAACTCTCTATATCCAACTATTTCATTCACAGCCTTGCCAATCCTTGGAACCCTCACCATTAGAGATTTGGTCTTCTTTTTAAGAATCTGTTTCTTGTTAAAAATCCAAATTCCTTGGAAGGGGTAACAATGTCCCATCAGTCACTGTATACTTGAGAATGAACAAGTTGAAAAGGTTCTTTCATGTTTGTAAGTGCTGATGAAGTCGAGGGCAGACAGACGTGAAGATATACGTGTTGTTTTGGGAAGGAAAGGCTACCACAAGGAGAGAGGTCAAGGACTGAAAGAAAGTTGGGCTAAAAATAGGAGCACTGTCCACCACAGCATCTGGGCAGTGTGCTTCATGCTTCAGCCATGCTATTTAATGGCTGGATATTAAACATGAAGAACACACCAGGACTTGAAAATCAGCATATAGCTGATTCTGTTTCAAATCTCTACTTTACAGAAGGAGTTCTGTAGCCCCAAAGGTGTAGGCTTTGGAGCCAGAGGGTCTGAGTTTAATCCTAACTCACCTAATTCTCAGGGGTGCAATCTTGTATATTTTCCTAAACATGGAACCCCAGTTTCTTCATTTATGAAATTTGGATAATAGTAGGGTTGTTATGAAGATTAAATAACTTACTAGAGTTAAAGCACTTAGAAGAAAACTTGACATTTAGTAAGCACCTGGTAAATATAAACTACTATTATTATATGTTCTTATTTAGGCCACCTAAAGTCTCTTTTGGAATGAGAGATAATATATAAAACAAGAATATTTTAAAGACATAACCTCCTTTAATTTATTATAAGGTAATGTTAATAGTGTCTTCTTTATGATTTTTGGCTTACATGAAATTCCAGAAATAACTGAGAAATGCTCCATTAAGTTCAATGCCACTTACATAAAAATAATTATTTCTTGAATAAATTACAGCTAATTTAAGAGTAAAATCAACTGCAATTTTTTTGCTTACAAAAGCATTGCTTTGTTGATTTGACATTTGGAAATTCCTATTTGTATCAGTACTGTGCTGGTTTCTAGGCAGAGCACCCCTGTGAAGACAATGTAGACCTTCTACAAGGAGCCTAGTCTAGTGGAAAATACTGAGATGAACAGATTAGTATTTTTAAAGCAAGAAAATTATAAGAGATAAAAACATAAAGAAGAAAAGACAAATCACATATAATTTCACCTCCCAGAAATAACTCACTCTTTACAATTTTGATTTTTTTCAGCCTTTTCTTATGTATGAATTTTTTAACATGTATACTGTATATATGATGTGTATCCTGCTTTTTTCTTAACATTATATTGTATTCATTTTCTCATCATTAAATAATTTTAGGAAACATGATTTTAACGGCTGGTGTTATCTCACATGCACGTATCACAATTCATTTCAACATCACTCTCCTTGTTGTAAATTTAGGTTTCTAGTTTTTCACTAGACTATAGCTAAAACATGAGAAATATCTTCTATATAAGTCTTTATGTGAATCTCTGATGTTTTCTGCAGCATAATAACTCATTAAACAAGTGCAAATAATACATAAGTATTAAGAAGGGAAATTACTACTTAAAAATTATGAAATAGATGTTGCCAAGTTCCTTGTAGTAAGTTTGTATCAATTTGCACTATCAGCAGTATAAGCAAAGGTAAATTATGCTGCATTCTCAGTAATACTGGCTTCATTTTATTTTTGCCAATTTATAAGTAAAAATGATGTATCATAGTTTTAATTTTCATTTCTTTGGCCACTAGGTGAATATTTTTTGTCCATTTGTGTTTTTATTTTAGTTATTTGAATAAAATCGAGGTTTTCACTTCTTTTTTGGCCCGTCAAATGTCCTTTTATTTTGAATTGCATGTTAATGTTCTTTGTCAAGTTTTTCTTTGCGCTATTCACTTTTAATTGAAATTTATGTAGTAAGAACATTAAAACTTTGCCACATGTGTGGAAAAGTTTCTCCCCATTTCATTTTTTCTATCTGCAGAGAGAAGAAAAGAACAAACTTAGAGAGAAGCAGATTGACAGACTGTGCAGGCCCTGAGAGAGATAAAAACACTGTCTGTAACGTAACGGTAATTCTTATCCCCATTATACAGATGAATAACGGGGATAGAGAATTTGTAAATATCAGAGGCAGCCAGTAAATCTGTGGATTGCAAATCTCTCATACCCACAATAACTATGTGGGTAGGAATTGTAGAGGAGTGGGTCTGACATGATTAAATTTATCTTTATCACTGTATCGTATTATTTTACTGGTTATAATTAACAAGTATTTATTAATTTTTCTGTTTGAAAGAATATCAATTAAAGGAAGTGTAGTTGATGTAGTAAATGCTTCAGTGCATGTCTGTATCTTTGTTTTTTCTTAACACTTTATTTTATTTTATTATTTTTAAATATTTATTTGGGTGCACTGGGTCTTAGTTGCGGCACACAGTACCTTTGTTGAGGCATGTGGGCTCTTTGTTATGGCATGTGGTATCTAGTTCCCTGACCAGAGATTGAAACTGGGTCCCCTGCATTGGGAGTGAGGAGTCTTAACCACTGGACCACCAGTGAAGTCCTGTATCTTTGTTTACTTGAAAAAATATGTATTCTGCTGTAGATGTGTGGAGTGTTTTATAAATGTCAATTAGATCCTGTTAGTTGATAAGGCTGTTACATCCCTCAGTGTCCTTATCGATTGGTTTAGTAGTTCTATCAATTGTTGAGGGAAGAGTGCTAAAAGTCTCCACTTGTAATTGTGGATTTGTCTGTTTCTCCTTTTAGTTCTATCAGTTCTTGTTTCACTTATTTTGCAGCTCTGTTTTTTGGTGCATACATGTTTAGAATTGCTGTATCTCTTTGCTGGATTGACCCTTTTACCATTATGTAATGTTCCTTTTTGTCCCTGGTAATTTTCTTTGTTTAAAGCCTACTTTGTTCTGATATTAATATAAGCACTATTGCTTTCTTTTGATTAATGCTTGATATATCTTTTTCCATCATTTTATGTTCAATGAGTTATAATTAAAGTGAGTTTTTTTAAGACAGCACAGGAGTTTAGTCATTTTTGTTTCTATCTATTCTGTCAATCTTTGTCTTTTAATTATATATTTAGACTATTTACATTTAATGTAATTTTTGATATGTTTGTGCTTAAAATTGTCATTTAATAATTTATTTTCTGGTTTTCATTTCTCTATTTTCTTTTCCCTGCTTTTTTGTGAGTTACTTGAACAAATTTTAGAATTTTTGACTTTGATTCCATTTTGATTCAGGTATAGTGTTTTTGAGTGCATCTTTTTGTATAGATTCTTTTAGTGATTGCAGTTATGCAGACATAAATTATCACAGTCTACTGGTGTCAACATTTTTGTAGTTCAAGTGAAGTATAGAAAATTTACCTCCATTTTTGTCTCTTTAATCTCCATTCATATAACATAACATAATATGATATGATATAATATAATGTGGTATAACATAATATTTTATAATATTATCTTAAAAAATAAGAAAAAGACTCTGAAAGGTGGAGTGGAAAAGGCACACTATTTAGGGATCTTGGATTCAAGGAACGAGACAGTGATGAGTTCCATGAGATTCCTTTTTGCCTCTCATACATTCCAGTTTGGGTGTTGGAGAAGCCTGCACCCAGGAAAGATCAATGACCACAGATTAAAAGCCCACAGAAAAGCCTGTTCTCTCTAGGTGGGAAAAAAGCAATTTAGCAAGACAGAAAACTTTGACAATAACCACCTATTCCAACCAAACATCATGGAAAAACACAGGTGCTCTGCTACCCCAGTCAGCAAAGACTGAGTAGGGAGCCTAAATTTCCACTGTCATTTGGTAATAATAAGGCTTTATATTAAAGTTTATCTATATCAAATTTATGTTATAATATGATTTTTATTCTAAATGTGTTGAAGTTCATTTCATGGCTCAGAGTATAATCTATCTTGGTGATTGTTCCATGTACACTTGAAAATAAATTTTGCTGTTAGGTGGGGTGTTCTATACATTATTCAGGTTTAGTTAGTTGATAGTGTTGTTTAGTTCTATAATACTTAATGATTTTATGTTTACTTGTTTTATCAGTTACTGAGGGGAGTATTAAAGTTTTCAACTGTAATTGTGGATTTGTTAATTTCTTTCAGTTCCATCAGTTTTTGGCTCATATATTTGAAGCTCTGTTGTTAGATGCATACTTTAATGGAGGATTGACTTTCTTATCATTATGTAGTGTCCCTTTTTATCCCCAGTATTACTTTTCTTTCTGAAGCTAACTTCATCTAATATTAATATACTTACTCCAGCTTTCATCTGTATAATGTTTGCATGGTATATCTTTCTTCATCCTTTTCCTTTTTATCTATATATGTCTTTGAACTTGAAGTAGATTTGTTGTTGATAGCACATATTTGAATCTTGCTTTTCAAAATCCAATTTGAAAATTAAATTCACATTTAATGTGATTATTTGTATGATTGGATTAAAACTTACTTTTTTTTCTAGCTATTTTCCATTTCTTCTCTCTGTTCTTTGCTCCCCTCCCCCTTTTCTGCCTAGAGCATTTTCAGTGTCTATTTTATCTCCTCTATTAACTTATTTATACCTCTTTAAAAATTTGTTTTAGTTGTTAATCTAGGGCTTATCATATGCATATTTAAGTAATAAATTTTCAAATGATATTATACTACTTCATATGTACTGTACAGACCTTCAACTGTATATTCTTTTTTTATTTTATTTTTTTGTTTGTTTTGCGGTGCGCGGGCCTCTCACTGTTGTGGCTTCTCCCCGTGTGAGCTCCACACGTGCAGGCTTAGCGGCCATGGCTCACGGGCCCAGCTGCTCCGTGGCATGTGGGATATTCCCAGACCGGGACACGAACCCATGTCCCCTGCATCGGCAGGTGGACTATCAACCACTGCGCCACCAGGGAAGCCCCTCAACTGTATATTCTTTTTTTTTTTTTCATGTATACTGAAATGACTACCACACTGGAGTTTAATTGTATAAGTTTCATACACCAGTATAGCAACATCCATAAATGAAAGTCTTTTGATTGAATTACAGCAAATATCTTCATAAGGGCCATACATTTAAAGTATTAAAAGGTGCAGTTGAACTCAACAGCAAAATGTAAAAGCTATATCCTGTTAACACGCTTAATCTGAATTAACTTGAATCTTTCTATGATTTACCATTCAAGAAATTCGGATGGAATAAATTCCTTATCCAAAGCAGTTTGTTCATTTATAAAACTGTAAGTTAATTAGGATCACTACCTGCCCAATCAGATTGCAGAGGGCCCTTCTTCTATAATGTTTATGCTGCCCCAGATATTTATAACGTCACCTTAAAAAAAGAAAACACCTTGTAAGGACAAAGCTGAAAATTACCATTTTCTCTACTAAATAAATGCAATGTATGCAGAGCTTCTGGAAATAATTCTAAGGTTCAAATTCTTAATGTGAAACCAAATAGAGAAAGATTCAGAAGCAGTAAATTTTTTCCACTTTAAGAAAATGATACTTAGGTATCACAGGGGATAATTCAAGTTCATAATTAATAAGTCACTGAAAAGACACTGCATTCATTCATGTATCACTAGGTTAGAAAAGATAAGAGGACATGCTCAAGTCACTGAAATGGCCAAGAATCAACATTTTACTGGTCGTGTCCCAAACTATTACCATTTGAGTTGATACATTAACAAACAATTTAAGTGTTCACATTATGCTAAACATAAAGCACCTGTGAGCAGTGGAAACCAAAATATTTTAAAGCTAAAAATAAACACATGTTTAGACACTACTTCATTTATCGTCAAAAACAGTGACTACTAATGCCAAATGATTAACTTTAAAATATAGTGCCAGATCCTCTCAAGGAAATGTGAAAATACTATTATCATTGTTATTTTTCAATTTTATAGGAATTATGCCAGAGTTAGAAAATTTATGACTGTCAGTACTATCTTTGGATAGTTATACAGTTACAGATGGCTCTGTCTAGAAGACTGGAAAAGTGCTCATGGAATAAACACTATACCCTGATTGCCATAAATCAACAAAATGCCAACTGTGTCCTGTGGACATGGTAGAGAAAATGGCAATTTTGAAGAACGAGCGCTTCTAAAGGCTTTTTCTTGGAGGCAGCCAAGGTTTTTTTTCACATTACTAAAAAGACTAAGTAATGTGGTTATGATTACTTTAATTCCTACAACCAAACTTCCACTTAGGTATAGTTCCATGTTCCCACACTATTTTCCTTCTGTCCACCAAGCTGGCTTCGGTACTCCATGGTCCACTGTATCTTTTGGTCTTCCCTCTTTATAGTACAGTAGCCTGGTGGTGCTATCCATTGAGCAGGTAGACCACTAATTCATAGGTGTCCATCATAATGGCTGTGTTTGGAATCTGTCTCACCAGATGAGTTGTCAGACCACGGTAAAGAGACCCATAGCCTTCTTCTTGAACAAGCAAAGACAGTGTCTGAAAAAAGGGTCTATATTTTGTTCCCTCCTCACGCAGTCTTGTTCTTACAACTTCATGTGGATATGCTATAGTTGTGGCACACGTTTTTGAGGTGGCAGCAGCTAACATCATTCCCACAAAATCTGATGCTTCTTTTACAGACTCTTCTTCATTTTTCATTGTAGAAGCAATCTTATATTCCAGTAGTTTTTGCTTAATACTTTCATAAATAACAAAATGGATAACAGTCTCTGATATGCCAGCATATGAAGCAGACATGCCCCTATAAAATCCTCTAAGTCCATCTGTCTGATACACTTTATGGACACACTCAAAAGCGCCCATTCTCTTTTCCCCACGGTTCCTTGCATCAAGCTGTAACTGAGTCTTTATAAGCTAAATGGGGTTGGTCGCTGTGATTGCAGTAAAACCTTTCACCTTTTGCACTATGATCAGTAATGTTGCACATCCATTTTTATGAAATATTTTGGATTATTTTGTATTCAGTTTCTTGTGCTCTAACTTGCCCAAGATCTCTCTTCATTGGTAAAGAGTATTTCACCACCTTGATCTTTAAGGCTTTACCTTCCAGCTTTAAAACTTCAATGAGTCAGTCAACAATTACTGCCATTGCGGCTGAAATCATGTGTACCTGGGTAGAATCAGGATCAAATAAACCATTCAACTTTTCCTTGCAGTTTGAATAAGCAGCAAATTATATTGCTCTGGAAGGGGCTGCCCCCACTAAATTGGGGCCTAATCCTCTAAACAGGGGACGAGGCCCTTCTTTTTCCAAGATCACCTTTAGACAATGGAGAGGTCCAGGAGACACTACTCGATTGACACTGTCTCCAGCCATGATGTTCAGCTGAACTTCAGAGATATAAAGTGTCACAGAAGATGACTGCAGCCGTGTTTTTACAACTTCCAGTGGACATGTCAGAATAGCTCCCACCGTACTGCCACATCCTCCGGCAAACAGATGCACCAGCGTGTCCCTCTGGCTCATTCTCTCTCCCGCATGTCCTCTGGGCGCTGAGGCGGGACGTGGCCGCCGCGACGGTCGCAGCTTCCGCCCCCCAACTGTATATTCTTAATTTCTCCTTCCCATCCTTTGTGCTACTGTCATACTTTTTCATATGCTATAAATATAGAATGCATTACTATTACTTTTGTTTTAGAATAATTGAAAATAAGAAAATGTTAATTTTATCTTCATTTATTCCATTTAATTTATTCTTGTTTCTTTCTGGTACATCCAATTTTCAGTCTGATATATTATTTCTGCCTGAAGAAATTTAACATTTTTTGTAGAGTAGGTATATTGGTAATAAATTTCCTTAGTTTTTGTCTGAAGGTATTTAGTTTTCCTTCATTTTTTAAAAAATTTAATTTAATTTTTGGCTGCATTGGGTCTTTGTTGCGGCACGTGGGCTTTCTCTAGTTGTGGTGAGCGGGGGCTACTCTTTGCTGCGGTGCGCTGGCTTCTCATTGCTTCTCTTGTTGTAGAGCATGGGCTTAAGGCATGTGGGCTTCAGTAGTTGCAGCACACGGGCTCAGTAGTTGTGGCACATGAGCCCTAGAGCATGTGGGCCTCAGTAGTTGTGGCTTGTGGGCTCCAGAGTGCAGGCTCAGTAGTTGTGGCACACAGGCTTAGTTACTCCGCGGTGTGTGGGATCTTCCAGGACCAGGGCTCAAACCTGTGTCCCCTGCATTGGCAGGTGGATTCTTAACCACTGTGCTACCAGGGAAGTCCCTGTTTGTCCTTCATTTTTAAAAGATATTTTTGCTGGATAAAGAATTCTGGGTTGAGAGCAGTTGCACTCCTGGGTATATATCTGAAAAAACAAAAACACTAATTTGAAATGATATGTTCACTCCAATGTTCATAGCAGAGCTATTTACAATTGTCAATGTATGGAAACAACCTAAGTGTTCATCAATATATGAATGGATAAAGAAAATGTGGAATGTATATTCTCAATGGAGTACTACTCAGCCATAAAAAAGAATGAAGTTTTGCCATTTGCAGTAACATGGATGGACTTGGAGGGCATTATGCTAAGTGAAATAAGTCAGACAGACATATACTGTATATCACTTATATGTGGAATCTAAAAAATACAACAAACTAGTGAATATAACAAAAAGAAGCAAACTCAAAAGACAGAGAGAACAAACTAGTGGTTACCAGTGAGGAGTGGGAAGGGGGAGGGGCAATATAGGGGAAGGAGATAAAAAATGGTTATTATGGGATTATATGAACTCATGTGTGTGAAACTTTTGAAAATTGTAAAGCACTATAGAATTTAAAGACTCTTTTATTCAATTAAAAAAAATAAAGTGAATCCATATCAAAAGAGGGAGGCTTATTACCATGAAGAATATTTGCTGAATCAATAAATGAATTCAATATTAAAAAAAATAATTCTGGGTTGACAGTTTTTCTTTCAACATTTAAATGGTGTTGTCTTCTAGCTTGGATGTTTCTGATAGAAGTTTGTTGCAATTCTTGTCTTCATTCCTCTGTATATTACGCTTCTTTTGAAGAATTTCTCATTGTCTTTGTTCTTAACACTTTGAATATGATAGGTCTATATATTTTTTAAATGTGTCATGCTTGCTGTTCTCTGGACTTCTTGGATTTACTGCTTCATAACTATCATTAATTTGGAAAACTCTCATCCTTTATTTCTTCAGGTATGTTCTTCTGGCCCTTTTTTCTTTCTTGTCCTCTGGCATTTTGTTCAACAGCTCTTGGATGTTCTATTAAGATTTTTTTTCATTCCTTTTTTCCTGTTGGATTTCAGTTTGAGTAATTGCTATTGACTTTTCTTCAAGTCTATTTGTTCTTTCAAGTGTCAAGTCTATTGATGAGCAGTTGAAGGCATTCTTTATCTCTGTTACTGTCTTATTTATTTCTAGCTTCTCTCTGAAGAAATTACCCCTCTGATCTTAGATGTCTTCTGCCTTTTAAATTAGAACTTTTAACCTATTAATCAAAATTATTTTAAATTCTCTGCCACATAGTTCCACTATCTGGGGCAGAAGCTAGATTTTGCATAGGGTTTTAAGCTGCACTCAGAGTTGCTTATCACTACGTAAGTTTGTAGCGAAACATCACAGACCAGCAAGTTGGGCAGTTTGTTGGGAGTAAAATTGAAATAATAAAACAGAGGAAACATTCCGGCACTCTCTTTGTTAGAATTTTATTCTCACTAGAACACTTAAATGTGGTAAACCTAATTCCATAGCTCTAAACTCATAATCTCTTCATCACAAGAGCTTTATCCCTCCTCTAGCACTTAAACAAATGTTCTGAACATTAATTCAAGTATAATTTTTAAAGGAGTATATTATAGGTTCTTTTTGACCTAATTTGATAAGAATGTTTCTTTTTTTCTGTCATAATCTTCCCTCACTAATTTCTACAGGCAGTATGTCTTTAGAAAATGCTCCTAAGGCTACAACACATGGCCAGACAACTAACATCAAGATTTTTTCAAAATGCAGTGGTGCTTTTAGTTTTTGAAACAGTCAGCTGCAAAAATCATGTGGGTGGCTTTGAAGCATAAACATACACACAAATAATGTGATAATTCTTTCCAAAAAGACTTGGAATATTTTGCTCATCTTGATATTGGGGAGTATGTTCTTCCTTTTTTTGACATGTGAATAATATAAGCTTTATTTCACAAGCTTTTCACCCTTCTACCCACCCGTTTATCCACTCATCCATTCGTTTATTCAACAAACATCTTCTGAATGCCCATCTGCCAAATACTTCATGAATAATACAAAGATGCTTCTTGCAGGGAGTTTATCATTTACTGGAGGAGATAAGATGTAATGGTAAGGAAGAATGATACACAAAGTGTGATGTTGTCACTGTTCCGTAGAAGAAGAGTCTATGTGGAACACCCGTTTGCCCTTTCAATTGCTAATTTCCTGTCCACATTCTCTCCTGTGCTCAGTTGCACAACTCAAACTCAATAAGAATGAGACTGTTGGTGCTCCTTTCATGTTCTCTGGGGTGAAAAATCTCTCCCTGATGTACATGCACAATCCCAATAATATTTATGAGAGTTCCTAGTGCCAGCAGGAGGCTCTGCCGCTGAAACTGTTGGAAGACACTTGAACAGCTTTTCAGTGAAGATTAATGGTTTCAGAAAAGAAAAAAAAATCTTGGTCTGTTAGCTGGAAGTTAACTCGAAGGGATATAACAGAAGAAAGCCAGCGAGGATACTTCACAAGCGAGGTGTGTTTGAGGAGTTTATGTTGGAACTGAAGCTTTGATGAATTACTTGTATAATGCTACTGACAGGAAGATGTCAAAGTTGGTGGATAACAACAGAGAAAATAATGAGAGTTACCATTCCAGAATGCCAAAGCACACCAACAATGCATTTCTCCAAGAGAATAGTAAGCAAATGCATTTCTTTGGGTTAAATTCATTTGCCAAGGCAGACTTAGAAAGAAAGCTGGCCAAGGTGGAACTGCTGCTGTAAAGAACATGCAGATTATACTTCCAATAATGACTCAGGCTTTCAAACTTCCAGTGAGCACAGGATCCTGCAATTAAACAGTTGCACTTTCTCTGTCTTTTTGGTCTTCCCCATCTCTCTGGGTTGAGAATCTAGATGGAAAAACACAGTGAAGAATGAAGTACATAGAACCTTGGTTCAGGAATTTTAATTATTTCCCAAACACATATTGTGTTTTGATCGTTCCTCAAAAACACTACTGAGACAAATTTCATTATTTGGTTTGCTTTGGAATATTACCTCTTCTTATTGTAACTGAGATGCTTACGCCTTCTTTGACATCAGGTTCTTATAAGGCCTTCTGTAAACTTTGATTCAACAGTTTGAGGCTATCTGCAGGATCCCTCATTCCCTCACTCATTTTAGTGGTCTGGAATCACAGACATTCTGCCACATTCCACATTATATAGAAAGCTGCAGGGAAGAACCAGACAGGGTGTCCTCATCTTTATGAGTAAAACAGCTTTCTCTATTACTTGCCCTGCTATCAACATAGTCTACCCGCTACCACTATAGCCATCACCCGAGACAGAATCTGTAGCCAAATGTCCTCATCCTTCCAGAACAAGCTGTCCTACTGTCCTGGAGGGAAGGCAGTGTCAATATGGGTCTGAGCAGATAGTTAAATTGCCCCTCAGAGATGGTCTGGTATCTGTGGTTTTGACACATCTTTTTTCCTTCTGTTTTTTTTTTTTTCTCCTTAATTCATCAGAGTAAAAAATTATTCCTGAAGAACACATTTTAATATATACATGTAATACATTTACACTATATAAAAAATATATTTCTACAGGCTGTAAATCTATGTTTTCACTTGCATTTTGTGAACGTTAATGAGGTTAATACTCTTAAGAACAGGAATAAGAAATATTAGGTAGGCTTCGAATATCATATACTATTGGAAACTAACTGCATGTGAGGAGAGAATTATATTTTTTGAGGTTCGGATTTGGGCAAAGCAAGGTCTGAATGATTGTATTTCCCTGGATATTTCAACACGAAGTTGCTGTGACATATAAGAAGACTAGAAATTGTTTTGTAAGCATAATATGTAAATAACCATAACAGCAATAAGAGTGATTATTTTGTACTATCACAAATAATATTGTACTATATGTTAAGATGTTTCTAACATGCATTATTTCATTTAATTTTCACAACTCTTAAGATTAAATATTATTTTGTTAATACACATTTTATAGGCTTAAAAAAACGTTAAGTGATTTGCCAAAGTCACACAGTGTTGGAACTTAAAGCAAAGATATATCATCATAGAGCCTCATTAAATATCCCTTAACATCTACATTTTGCAATTTGTTGCTTGGTCAATGGCCCAGGGAAGGATTATTCACACACAAGTACTTCCAGATGCTGTGAGGAATTGCAGAGGGTGCCAGGCATGCATTGCTTTGGGTTCAGTGGGTTCTTTTTCTTTGCTCAGAAGGTCATTTATACCCTGAGGTTCATGTATCTACAACTGAGGACATATTAACAGAACAGCTAAAATCCTGACAGTAAAATTGATGGTAAAAGCTTAATTCTGCATTTTGGCAGTGTTTTAAATTCCTTTTTATTCAATTTAGTTTCACTTTGTTTTCTTTGAATGTTTTTGGCTACATTTACTGCTCTATACTGAGAGGCTTGCTGATTATAGCTTCACGCCTTTCCTCAATTTACACTAAAATATTGTAGTTAAATTCCTGAGGTGCATTGAAATTTTGGATATTAATATGCCTACATTATTTCCAAGTTAAGTTTGTTTTTCCTGGTTTTAGAAGGCCTACAAAAATGGTAGTACCATTTACTGAAAAATGTTCAGCAAGTCCTCCTAACGCTGTTTAAAGGTTGCTTCTGAAAAGCAGAAAGTCCTTCACTGGGTCATATTTGAATCCACACACTCATCACAAGTTTTGGATCCAGCCCAGGGTTGTTAAGATTCTTTTCCTTTTTTAAAAAATTAATTAATTAATTAATTAATTTTTATTTTTTGGTGCCTTGGGTCTTAGTTGCGGCTTGCGGTCTCTTTGTCATGGTGCTTGGGTTTCTCTCTAGTTGTGGTGTGTGGGTTTTTTCTCTCTCTAGTTGTGGCACACAGGCTCCAGGGCACATGGGCTCTGTAGTTGTGGTGTGCGGGCTCCAGAGCACGTGGGCTCTGTACTTTGCAGCATGTGAGCTCTCTAGTTGAGGCACGTGGGCTTAGCTGCCCCGTGGCCTGTCGGAACGTAGTTCCCCGACCAGGGATCGAACCTGTGTCCCCTGCGTTGGAAGGCGGATTCTTTACCACTGAACCACAGGGGAGTCCCCAGGTTCTTTTCCTTGACTGGCACAAAGTGTTGATTAAAGTTCTGTTTGGCTTCCACTCAATGGTTGGCCAGCTTCCAGCAGCAGTATTCCTAGCCTATCTGTATGACGACATTTAAAATATCATGTACTAGAGATGATACATATAATATCTAGAAGGTATTTTTAAGGAAGAAGGTCTTCCCATGTGAGCTATGCAACTACTTGCTGTAGCTCAGGGTTTTTTCCTCCTCAGGCAGTTCCCTCACCTTTTCTTAGCCAGAGCTCATTTTACTTACTTATTTTAACATAATACATTATATTTATTAGCTATTTTGTTTATCGGTTCTTTCACTCATTTGTGATTTTGTTTCTTCCACTAGTCCTCATTTCTTGAAGCCATAGTCAGGATCTGGCCCAAAGGAGGTATATAATAAATATCAGCTGAATAATAGAAATATTTTTTTCTAACTTTATTGAGGAATAATTGACAAAATATAATATATTTAAAGAGTACAATGTAATGATTTTACACACACATATGTGCAATACTTTGTGGAATAATTACCAAGATCAAGATAATTAATACATCCATCACCTCACATAGTTAACTTTTTTTGTGTGTGTTGTGAGAACACTGAAGATCTACTCAAGCAACTTTCAAGTATATGATTTTGTATTATTAACTGCAGTCACCAAAGTTTGTACTTCTTGACCTATATCTCCCCATTTCTCTCTCCCCCCAACCACTGGCAATCACCATTCTATTCCCCGTTTCTATGAAATTAACTTTTATTTTCTTTTAGGTTCCACCCAGAAGTGATACCGTACATTATTTGTCTTTCTCTCTGGCTTACATTACTTAGCAGAATGCCCTTCAGTTTCATCCACATTGTTGCAAGTGGCAGAATTTCCTTTTTTTCTGTGGTTGAATAATATTCCATTGTGTGTGTATGTATATGTGTATATATATATATTTATATAATTTTTTGTTATATTCACTAGTTTTATTTTTTTTAGGTTCTACATATAAGTGATAATATTTAGTATTTGTCTTTCTCTGTCTCACTTATTTCACTAAGCATAATATCCTCCAGGTCCATCCATGTTGCTGCAAGTGGCATTATTTCATTCTTTTTATGGCTGAGTAATATTCCATTGTATATGTATACCACATCTTCTTTATCCATTCATCTGTCGATGGACACTTAGGTTGCTTCCATGTCTTGGCTATGGTAAATAATGCTGCTATGAACACTGGGGTGCATGTATCTTTTCAAATTAGTGCTTTTGTTTTCTTCCAATATTTGCCCAGGAGTGGAATTGCTTGATTATATGGTAGTTCTAGTTTTAATTTTCTGAGGACACTCCATACTGTTTTCCAAAGTGGCTGCAGCAATTTTTTTCCTACCAAAAGTGTACCAGGGTTCTGTTTTCCCCACATCCTCACCAACATTTGTCATTTGTGGTCTTTTTTTTTTTTAAGTTTCTTTTTATTTATTTATATGTATATATATTTTTGGCTGCATTGGGTCTTCATTGCTACATGCGAGCTTCCTCTAGTTGCGGAGAGTGGGAGCTACTTTTTGTTGTGGCGCACAGACTTCTCATTGTGGTGGCTTCTTGTTGCGAAGCATGGGCTCTAGGCATGAGAGCTTCAGTAGTTGCAGCACGCAGGCTTAGTAGTGGCAGTATGTGGGCCCTCGAGTGTGCAGGGTTCAGTAGTTGCAGTGCGTGGGCTCAGTAGTTCTGGCTCGCGGGCTCTAGAGCACAGGCTCAGTAGTTGAAACACACGGGCTTTGTTGCTCTGCAGCACGTGGGATCTTCCCTGACAAGGGGCCAAACCCATGTCCCCTGCATTGGCAGGTGGATTCTTAACCACTGTGCTACCAGGGAAGTCCCTGTTTGTGGTCTTTTTGATGATAGCCATTCTGACAGGTTTGAGGTGATAGCTCATTGTGGTTTTGATTTGCATTTCTATGATGACTAGCAATGTTGAGCATCTTTTCCTGTGCCCATTGGCCATCTGTATGTCTTCTTTGGAAAATGTCTATTCAGGTCTTCTACCTTCTACCAGGTCTTTTTAATCAGCTTGTTGATATTGAGTTGTAATGAGCTGTTTATATATATTGGATATTAACCCCTTATAAGTCATATCATTTGAAAATATTTTCTCCCATTCAGTAGGTTGTCTTTTTGTTTTGTTGATGGTTTCCTTTGCTGTGCAGAAAATCCCATTTGTTTATTTTTGCTTTTGTTTCTTTTGCCTTAGGAGATACATCCAAAAAAATATTGCTATGATTTATGTCAAAGAGTATGCTGCCTATGTTTTCATATAGGAGTTTTATGGTTTCTGTTCCTTAATCCATTTTGAGCTTATTTTTGTATATTGTGTGAGAAATTATTCTAATTTCATTCTTTTACATGTAGCTGTCCAGTTTTCCCAGCACCACTGATTGAAGAGACTTTGTCTTCTCCATTGTATATTCTTGCACTCCTTTGTCTTAGATTAATTGATGATGAGTGATTGGGTTTATTTCTGAGCTCTCTATTCTGTTCCATTGATATATGTGTCTGGGTTTGTGCCAGTACCATACTGTTTTGATTAGCGTAGCTTTGTAGCATAGTCAGGGAGCATGATTCTTCCACCTCCTTTATTCTTTCTCAAGATTGTTTTGACTATTCAGGGTCTATTGTGTTTCCATACAAATTTTAAAATTATTTGTTCTAGTTCTGTGAAAACTGTCATGGGTATTTTGATAGGGGTTACATTGGTTCTGTAGATTGCCTTGGGTGGTATGGTCATTTTAACAACATAATTCTTCCAATCCATGAACACAGTATATCTTTCCATCTGTTGTGTCATCTTTAATCTCTTTCATCAGTGTCTTCTAGTTTTCCGAATACAGGTCTTTTACCTTCTTAAATTTATTCCCAGGTGTTTTTTTTTGACATGATGTTAAATGGGATTGTTTCCTTAATTTCTCTTTATGATATCTTGTTTTCAGTGTATAGAAATGAAAAAGATTTCTGTATATTAATTTTTTATCCTGCAACTTTACTGAATTCATTAGTGACCTCTAGTAGTTTTTTGGTGGAGTCTCTAGGATTTTCTATGTATAGTATCATGTCATCTGCAAACAGTGATAGTTTTACTTCTTCCTTTCCAATCTGGATCTCTTTTATTTCTTTTTCTTGTCTGATTGCTGGGGCTAGGATTTCCAATACTATGTTGAATAAAAGTGGTGAGGTGAGCATCCTTGTCTTATGCCTGATCTTAGAGGGAATGCTTTCAGCTTTTCACCAATGATTATGATGTTAGCTGTGGGCTTATCATATATGGCCTTTATCATATTGACGTGTGTTTTTCTGTACCTACTTTGTTGAGAGTTTTTTTTTTTATCATAAATGGATGTTGAATTTTGTCAAAAGCGTTTTCTGCATCCATTGAGATGATTATATGGTTTTTATTCTTCAATTTGTTAATGTGGTGTATCATATTGATTGATTTGTGGTTATTGAACCATTCTTACATCCCTGGGATAAATCCCACTTGATCATGGTGTATGATCCTTTTAATGTATTGTTGGGTTTGTTTTGCTAATATTTTGTTTTGGATTTTTGCATTTATGTTCATCAGTGATATTCATTTGTAATTTTCTTTTTTTGTGAATCTTTGTCTGGCTTTGGTATCAGGGTCATAATGGCCTTTTAGAATGGGTTTGAAGCATTTCTTCCTCTGCAAGTTTTGGAGTAGTTTCAGAGGATAGGTGTTAACTCTGCTCTAAAGAATGTTTGGTAAAATTCACCTGTGAAGCCATCTGGTCCTGGACTTTTGTTTGTTGGGAGATTTTTGGTTGCTGATTCAATTTTATTACTGGTAATTGGTCTGTTAATATTTTCTATTTCTTCCTGGGTTAGTCTTGGGAGATTGTACATTTATAGAAATTGGACCATTTCTTCTAGATTGTCCATTTTATTGACATATAGTTGTTCATAGTAGTCTCTTAAGATCTTTTGTATTTCTGTGGTGTCGGTTGCAACTTCTCCTTATTCATCTCTGATTTTATTGATTTGGGCCCTCTCTTTTTTTCTTGATGAGTCTGTCTAAGGGCTGATAAATTTTGTTTATCTTTTCAAAGAACCAGCTCTTAGTTTCATTGATCTTTTCTCTCTCTTTTTTTTTTTAGTCTCGATTTCATTTATTTCTGCTCTGATCTTTATGATTTCTTTTCTTCTATTAACTTTGGTGTTTTTTTTTTTTTTGTTGTTGTTCTTTTTCTAGTTCCTTTAGGTGTGAAATTAGGTTGTTTATTTGAGATTTTTCTTGTTTCCTGAGGTAAGCTTGTATTGCTATAAACTTCCCTCTTAAAAATGCTTTTGCTGAGTACCATAGATTTTGGATCATAGTGTTTTTGTTTTCATTTGTCTGTAGGTATTTTTTTGATTTCTTCTTTGATTTCTTTAGTGATCCATTGGTTGTTTAATAGCATATTGTTTAGCCTCCATGTGTTTGTGGGTTTTTTGCAGTTTTTTTCTTGTAGTTGATTTCTAGTCTCATAGTGTTGTGGTCAAAAAAGATGCTTGATATACTTAAAGTTACTGGGGCTTTTTGTATGTCCTAGCATGTGATCTATCCTGAAGAATATTGCAGGTGCACTTGAAAAGAATGTGTATTCTGCTGCTTTTGGATGTATGTGTGTGTGTGTGTATATATATATATATATATTTAATTGTTGAATAATATTTCTGTGTTCTCTGTGTGTGTATATGTGATATATATTTATCACATTTTCTTTATCCATTCATCCACTGAAGGCCATTTAGGTTATTTCCATATCTTGCCTGTTGTGAATAATGCTGCAATAAACATGGGAGTACAGATATCTCTTCAAGATATGGAATTTATTGATAGAAATATTTTTATAAATCCAATGTTGGCAAGAATGTGAGAAAATGAATGCTCTTATATTCTTCTGGTGGGAGTGTATATAGGCATGAACTTTATGGAGGGAAACTGACAGTGTGTGACAAAGTCCTTAACAGCTTACTCAAAAATTGTAGGGATTTATCCCATGAAAATCATCAGATATTTGATCAAAAATTTGTGGATCTTTGACACAAGACACTCATCACATTATGTATAATAGTTAAAAATTAAAAGCAACCAAAACGTCTGATATAGGATAACATGCAATTATTAAAAGTGATATTTTTGAAGATATTTAATAGAATTTTAATGGTATTAGTAAAATGAAAACTATGCATATAATTGGATAATTTTGAATTTGTGAAAAAAATCACATATACACACATGTATTATTTGAAGAAAGTTGAGAACAAATACAGTGAAATGTTTAGAGAGTTTATCTCTGGGTGGAAATAGTATGTGTGATATTAATGCTTTTTTTTTTTTAATATGTTCACTATTCCCTCCAAAATTGTTTGCAATGAGTATATAATTTTTCCTGATTAGTTAAATGTGTTATATTAAAAAATAGCTTTGTAAGAATAGTAATCTAATATTACTTTGTAGAAAATATTTCTTCCGGTCCCATTGAACTTTGAATAATGATATGTATAAATTAGAAAGCCAAGACGGGATTTTAAAATTGCTTTGAACTATTTGTTGGCCACTAAACAGTAGAACATCAAACAGAACAAGCATGTCTCTAAAAGCATAGTAAAGTCCATGCGTCTTCCTTGTTGTCTCTTTCAGCAGTGTAAGATGATTATATTTATGATTACAAGCAATTGTTTCATTAAAGTATCAGCCAGCCCTATATTCTTGAATAAATCAAAATCTTCAACATGAAGAAAGGTTGGTTTAATCAAGTTATGCATCATATAGACATTGATCCTGCAGGGGCTGAACATCTGTCTATACCAGGTTCTGGTAGTTTTCATGAAAAGTAGGTCTCTTTGCAGCAATATGTGATTCATTTAAGGAAATGTGGTATTTTTAGACATGCCCTCATGGACTATGTGAATGACATTTTTGGTGCTGTTGGTGCATAACCTGTTGGAGCAGCCCTGAATGCTTAGGAATTTCATTGTCAGACCTGAAATGGACAATAAAGTTAAGGTCATGAGGACAGGTTTTTAAAAAAATAAATAAATTTATTTATTTATTTATGGCTGTGTTGGGTCTTTGTTGCTGCATGTGGGCTTTCTCTAGTTGTGGCGAGCGGGGGCTACTCTTCATTGTGGTGCGCAAGCTTCTCATTGTGGTGGCTTCTCTTGTTGTGGAGCAAGGGCTCTAGGCACGTGGGCTCTAGAGTGCAGGCTCAGTAGTCGTGGCGCAGGGGATTAGTTGCTCCGTGGCATGTGGGATCTTCCCAGATCAAGGCTTGAACCCATGTTGCCTGCACTGGCAGGTGGATTCTTAACCACTGTGCCACCAGGGGAGTCCATGAGGACAGGTTTATTTTTTTTAAAAAAGGGAATTCTCTAGGGGTTCAGTGGTTAGGAGTTCATGCTTCCACTGCCAGGGGAACTGATCCCACAAGCCATGTGGCACGGCCAAAAAAAAAAAAAAACAAGGACAAACAAAAAACCCCCACGTAACTGAAAATGGCTACAAATGAGTTAGAAACATCTTTAGATTATCAATGAAAGAAGACATCACTTAAATTTTGGTTATGATACTGAAGGATAGAGAGATGTATAATTGTATGAATAAATGTATACTGTTAAAAGTTAGCATTTTTTTCATTTACATTAAATTCACTGTTTCTACATTAAGATGTAATTGATTGCATTTTAGGATGAAAAACATGGTAATTGCTGGCATTTAATCATTAGAATACTATTTCTTCATTTTGCAAAGGAGTAAACAGAGCTTCAGAAATGTTGATTAACTTGTTGGAGGCCTCACAGCTCCTAAGCCAAGGTACTAATTCATCTTGGTCTGCGAGCTATGGGCTTACCCTATAAACACTACGCTTTGAGGGCACTTGACTCTTTCAAGGGCACAGAATTAGCTTCTTTTTTTTTATTTGTGACATGTGGGATCTTTTAGTTGCCATATGTGGCATCTAGTTCCCTGACCAGGGATTGAACCCGGGCCCCCTGCATTGGGATCGTGAGTCTTTACCACTGGTCCACCAGGGAAGTCCCCATAATTGGCTCTTCAAAGAGGCCTGTATCTCCAAGGATGAGCTCAAGGCAGAGGTCGCCCAGGGCAAGTCCCTGGGTGGGGAAAGCAGTGATAATAACCTCAATTCTGCCACCTGTGACTGTGAGAAATTTTCCAGGGAAAAGTTGGGTCAGATTTTCTGGTTTGGTTGAGTCAACAGAGTTAACCGTAATAGGTGCAAAGCGTAGCTCACTTCAGTTCCATGTTTGGAGCCTGGCCTCCCAGTAAGGGCCTTTCCACCCATGAAGGCAGAGCTTGCCAGATCATTAAGCCTTCAGCGGGGAAGGAACTTATCTAGTGTTTTTGAGTTAACTGTGTTCCTTGGGTCAGTGGTGCTGAACTATTTGGACTTAGATTTTGTGTATTAGAGACACAGAGTTTTCCTGGCAACACTTGAAAAACATATTAAGACTTTGCCGCTTCTCTATTCACGTGTTCACCAGTAGGACACACTGTAGTTCTGTGGCCTAAGAAGGGTAACTGTGTACACGGTATTTCTCACAATAATCCCCCCTTTGCTCACTTCTTGCTGTTTTTCTGCCAGCCTAACTTGCCGGGGATTCTCTACTAGCTTTCTTTTTTTTTTTTTAATTTTATTTTATATTGGAACATAGTTGATTAACAATGTTGTGTTAGTTTCAGGTGTACAGCAAAGTGATTCAGTTATACATAGACATGTATTTATTCTTTTTCAAATTCTTTTTCCCATTTAGGTTATTAAAGAATATTGAGCAGCATTCCCTGTGCTATAGAGTAGGTCCTTGTTGGTTATCTGTTTTGTTTGTTTGTTTTTTGCTTTGTTTTTTATTCAAACGGAAAGTCACAAAAATTATAAACATCCTCATCAGTTCACTCAGTCCCGTGTGATTAATTATCTTTTCATCTTGATTTTTGTTAGCACTTTTATGAGTTCATCAGTTTTCCATCAGAGTTCTGAAAATGCTTATTCATTCAGTTCAGCAGTATAGTCAGTTACCAGAAACCTGTACTTGTCAGAGTCTTTTCCATGAATCCCTTGAAGATGAAACTCTTTTATAGGAACATATTTGCAAAAGCATCAGAGTACACCCAGAACTGTCTGTAAATGACAAAAGACTTAAAAATGACCATGCTTAAAGATTTGATGAAAGTTCTTAATAATGCAATTGACAAGGAAATTTAGTTATTTCTGAGATATACATTTTAAAGTAATAACTAAAATTATGACTTATAACATTATACAAGAACATATAAGATTTTTAGAAATTTCATGTAATGTCTGAAACATTTATATTAACATATTTCCATACAAATAACCCAAAGAAAGTTTAGTATTAGTTGTTTTGTTTGTTTTTTTTTTTATATACAGCAGGTTCTTATTAGTCATCAGTTTTATACACATCAGTGTATACATGTCAATCCCAATCACCCAATTCAGCACACCACCATCCTCACCCCACTGTGCTTTTCCCCGCTTAGTGTCCATACATCTGTTCACTACATCTGTGTCTCAACTTCTACCCTGCAAACCGGCTCATCTGTACCATTCTTCTAGGTTCCACATACATGCATTAATATACGATATTTATTTTTCTCTTTCTGACTTACTTCACTCTGTATGACTGTCTCTAGATCTGTCCACGTCTCAACAAATGACTCAATTTTGTTCCTTTTTATGGCTGAGTAATATTCCATTGTATATATGTACCACAACTTCTTTATCCATTTGTCTGTCGATGGGCATTTAAGTTGCCTCCATGACCTGGCTGTTGTAAATAGTGCTGCAATGAATATTGGGGTGCACGTGTCTTTTTGAATTATGTTTTCTTCTGGGTATATGCCCAGTAGTGGGATTGCTGGATCATATGGTAATTCTATTTTTAGTTTTTTAAGGAACCTCCATACTGTTCTCCATAGTGGCTGTATCAATTTACATTCCCACCAACACTGCAAGAGGGTTCCCTTTTCTCCACACCCTCTCCAGCATTTGTTGTTTGTAGATTTTCTGATGATGCCCATACTAACTGGTGTGAGGTGATACCTCATTGTAGTTTTGATTTGCATTTCTCTAATAATTAGTGATGTTGAGCAGCTTTTCATGTGCTTCTTGGCCATCCATATGTCTTCTTTGGAGAAATGTCTATTTACGTCTTCTGCCCATTTTTGGATTGGGTTGTTTGTTTCTTTAATATTGAGCTGCATGAGCTGTTTATATATTTTGGAGATTAATCCTTTGTATGTTGATTCGTTTGCAGATATTTTCTCCCATTCTGAAGGTTGCCTTTTCGTCTTCTCTATAGTTTCCTTTGCTGTGCAAAAGCTTTGAAGTTTCATTAGGTCCCATTTGGTTTTTTTGTTTTTATTTCCATTACTCTAGGAGGTGGATCAAAAAAGATCTTGCTGTGATTTATGTCAAAGAGTGTTCTTCCTATGTTTTCCTCTAAGAGTTTTATAGTGTCTGGTCTTACATCTAGGTCTCAAATCCACTTTGAGTTTATTTTTGTGTATGGTGTTAGGGAGTGTTCTAATTTCATTCTTTTGCATGTAGCTGTCTAGTTTTCCCAGCACCACTTATTGAAGAGACTGTCTTTTCTCCATTGTATATCCTTGCCTCCTTTTTCATATATTAGTTGACCATAGGTGCATGGGTTTATCTCTGGGATTTCTATCTTGTTCCATTGATCTATGTTTCTGTTTTTGTGCCAGTACCATATTGTCTTGATTACTGTAGCTTTGTAGTATAGTCTGAAGTCAGGGAGTCTGATTCCTCCAGCTCCGTTTCTTCCCCTCAAGACTGCTTTGGCTATTCGGGGTCTTTTGTGTCTCCATACAAATTTTAAGATGATTTGTTCTAGTAAAAAATGTAAAAATTACCAATGGCTGTAAAAAATGCCATTGGTAATTTGATAGGGATTGCATTGAATCTGTAGATTGCTTTGGGTAGTATAGTCATTTTCACAATGTTGATTCTTCCAATCCAACAACATGGTATATCTCTCCATCTGTTGGTATCATCTTTAATTTCTTTCATCAGTGTCTTATAGTTTTTTGCATACAGGTCTTTTGTCACCCTAGGTAGTTTTATTCCTAGGTATGTTATTCTTTTTGTTGCAATGGTAAATGGGAGTGTTTCCTTAATTTCTCTTTCAGATTTTTCATCATTAGTGTATAGGAATGTAAGAGATTTCTGTGCGTTAATTTGTATCCTGCAACTTTACCAAATTAATTGATTAGCTCTAGTAGTTTTCTGGTGGCATTTTTAGGATTCTCTATGTATAGTATCATGTCATCTGCAAACAGTGACAGTTTTACTTCTTCTTTTCCAATTTGTATTTGTTTAATTTTTCTTTCTTCTCTGATTGCTGTGGCTAGGACTTCCAAAACTATGTTGAATAATAGTGGCTAGAGTGGAAATCCTAGTCTTGTTCCTGGTCTTAGAGGAAATGCTTTCAGTCTTTCACCATTGACAATGATGTTTGCTGTGGGTTTGTCATGTATGGCCTTTATTATGTTGAGGTCTTTATTATGTTCCCTCTATGCCCACTTTCTGGAGAGTTTTTATCATAAATGTGTGTTGAATTTTCTCAAAAGCTTTTTCTGAATCTACTGAGATGATCATATGGTTTTTATTCTTCAATTTGTTAATATGGTGTATTACATTGATTGCTTTGTGTATATTGAAGAATCCTTGCATCCCTGGGATAAATTCCACTTGATCGTGGTGTATGATCCTTTTAATGTGTTGTTGGATTCTGTTTGCTAGTATTTTGTTGAGGAATTTTGCATCTATGTTCATCAGTGATATTGGTCTGTAATTTTATCTTTTTGTAGTGTCTTTGTCTGGGTTTGGTATCAGGCTGATGGTGGCCTCATAGAATGAGTTTGGGAGTGTTCCTTCCTCTGCAATTTTTTGGAAGAGTTTGAGAAGGATGGGTGTTAGCTCTTCTCTAAATGTTTGATTGAATTCGCCTGTAGACTTTTGTTTGTTGGAAGATTTTTAATCCCAGTTTCAATTTCATTACGTGTGATTTGTCTGTTCATATTTTCTGTTTCTTCCTGGTTCAGTCTTGGAAGGTTATACCTTTCTAAGAATTTGTCCATTTCTTCCAGGTTGTCCATTTTATTGGCATAGAGTTTGTTGTAGTAGTCTCTTAGGATGCTTTGTATTTCTGCAGTGTCTGTTGTAACTTCTCCTTTTTCATTTCTAATTTTATTGATTTGAGTTGTCTCCCTCTTTTTCTTGATGAGTCTGGCTAATGGTTTATCAATTTTGTTGATCTTCTCAAAGAACCAGCTTTTAGTTTTATTGATCTTTCCTAT
This sequence comes from Tursiops truncatus, assembly GCF_011762595.2. NCBI lineage: Eukaryota > Metazoa > Chordata > Mammalia > Artiodactyla > Delphinidae > Tursiops > Tursiops truncatus. The sequence goes on from NC_047039.1 coordinate 36,380,256, forward strand.
TGTTTTCTTTGTTTCTATTTCATTTATTTCTGCTCTGATTTTTATGATTTCTTTCCTTCTGCTAACTTTGGGTTTTGCTTGTTCTTCTTTCTCTAGTTCCTTTAGGTGTAAAGTTAGATTGTTTACTTGAGATTTTTCTTGTTTCTTGAGGTAGGCTTGTATAGCTATAAACTTCCCTCTTAGAACTGCTTTTGCTGCATCCCATAGGTTTTGGATCATCGTGTTTTCATTGTCATTTGTCTCTAGGTATTTTTTGATTTCCTCTTTGATTTCTTCAGTGATCTCTTGGTTATTTAGTAACATATTTTTTAGCTTCCATGGGTTTGTGTTTTTTACCTTTTTCCCCCTGTAATGCATTTCTAATCTCATAGCGTTGTGGTCAGAAAAGATGCTTAATATGATTTCAATTTTCTTAAATTTACTGAGGCTTGATTTGTGACCCAAGATGTGATCTATCCTGGAGAATGTTCTGTGTGCACTTGAGAAGAAAGTGTAATCTGCTGTTTTTGGATGGAAAGTCCTATAAATATCAATTAAATCTATCTGGTCTACTGTGTCATTTAAAGCTTCTGTTTCCTTATTTATTTTCATTTTGGATGATCTGTCCATTGGTGTAAGTGAGGTGTTAAAGTCTCCCACTATTATTGCGTTACTGTTGATTTCCTCTTTTATAGCTGTTAGCAGTTGCCTTATGTATTGAGGTGCTCCTCTGTTGGGTGCATATATATTTATAATTGTTATATCTTCTTCTTGGATTGATCCCTTGATCATTATGTAGTGTCCTTCCTTGTCTCTTGTAACATTCTTTATTTTAAAGTCTATTTTATCTGATATGAGTATAGCTATTCCAGCTTTCTTTTGATTTCCGTTTTCTCTGCTAGCTTTCTGCCCTTCTGACTTCCAGTGCCAGGTGCTGTGTGTGCACAGGGCTCTGCTCCTCCTGCATGGGAGGCCAAGGTGCTTCTCTGCTAAGGCTACCTGAAGAGGTCCAGGGACATTCAGATCAAGAAGCAAGCCAGCCAGTGTCCTCCAAGCAGCACAGCTGAGCACTCTGGTTAGAGCATGGGTCTGTGTGATCTCACTTAAGAGTTAAAAATCCAGTGAAAAGAGGTATTGGTACTCCTTCCTCTTCCTTCTCACCAAATAGATGTATTAGTAGGACAGGAAACATGCTAGTGAAAAATTACCACTTTGGGTGACATCAAGAGTGTTTTCCCTTAGATCAGCTTGGTGCTTTGTGACCACCTAGAGGAGTGTGATAGGGTGGGTACGAGGGAGGGAGATGCAAGGGGGAAGAGATATGGGGACATATGTATATGTATAACTGATTCACTTTGTTATAAAGCAGAAACTAACACACCATTGTAAAGCAATTATACTCTAATAAAGATGTTAAAAAAAAAAGAGTGTTTTTCCTTAGTTTGTGAAATCCATGTTTCCAGAAATAAGGCTTGTTTTTTGGTCAGTAATGCTTAGAAATAGCTGAATGAATCAAACCTGCATTGTTTCTTCTTTATTTAAAAGCTTACCTTGGCAATGACCAGTTTGAGTATGATCACAATGGTGCAAAGGAAAATTAACACCTGTTTTACCTTGAAAGAGCTCCAACATATAGGTCCTACCATATTATGTGGTTCCCATTGCTTAGAGACATCAAAAATTAATGATTCATTTGTGGATTATTTCCTGGTTGTTAGGAAACTATCTTGGAGGCATTTTTAAAAATAATATATTCAGGGGAAAAATTTGGCTGTTGTATGCTATCTACTAATAAGAAAAGGATGATAGATTAAACAAGAGTTACTTTCCCAGGGTAACCATTAAATATGTATGTAGGACACAGCAAATAAGCACAATAAGAATGAGTTTTGACAAGTTAACAGCACAATTTATCTTTAAAGTGCTGTATAAAAACAAGCTAATTAATCCTCTCACCCTCTGTATGATAAAGTGAAAAAAATTGTTACCCTTCCTTTTTTGTTGTTCATCAACCTAGTTTTATTTGAATAATTTTTAGTTTGAATGTGTTTTTGATCCTACTTGATGTCTTCCTCAGTGATAGATTTATTGCTGCCCTCCTGGGAGACCCATCTGATGATGTGACACTCCCAAAGAAAAGATTAAGTCAACAAAACTGGCTAGCCACTGCTTGAGAGCTCATTTATAACTTTCTGAAGTTGTAAATGAAGTGGAGCTTCACAGAGGCCCGTGGCTCCAGACAAGTAGACAAATTCCTACCATACATTTCTCCCTGGGGGGAAAGGTAAAAGTTAGATTTTTACCTACAAGTGACTGCCATGATTGCACTAAACCATCGAGCATCATCCTGCTGACAGCCTGCCTTATATTTACAGAAACTGACTTTGTGGCCAGTTTCTCAACTTACCAACTTTATCAACTTTTTCTCCCAGTATTATTGAGATATAACTGACATATAACATTGTATTAGTTTAAGATATACAACATGATGGTTTGATATATGTGTATATTATAAATGAGTAAGGGTTAGTTAACATCCATTACCTCACATTTCTTCTTGTGATGAGAACTTTTAAGATTTACTCTCTTAACAGCTTTCAAATGTGCAGTATTGTTAACAGTAGTCACCATGCTGTACCTTACATCTCCAGGACTCTTTTATAACTGGAGGTTTGTACCTTTTGACTACCTTCATTCATATCTACCCCCTCTCCAACCCCTGGCCTTTGGCAACCATGGTAACCACCAATCTCTTCTCTGTTGCTATTATTCATTTTTTTTTTTTTTAGATTCAACATGTAGCTGAGATCGTATAGTGTTTGTCTTTATCTGTCTGACTTATTTCACTTAGTATAATGACCTCAATGTCCATCCACGTTGTTGCGAATAGCAGAATTTCATTCTTTGTAATGGCTGCATAATATTCCTGTGTGTGTGTGTGTGTGTGTGTGTGTATCACAGTTTCTTTATCCATTCATCTGTCAGTGGACACTTTGTTCACATCTTGGCTACTGTAAATAATGCTGCAATGAACATTGGAGGGCAGAAGTGGCATTGTTGGATCATATATATGGTGGTCCTATTTTAAATTTTTTTCATTTTTGGTGACTTTTCATTTTCATATAATTTTAAATATACCTGGAAAAGTTGCAATGATATTATAAAGAATTCCTCTAGATTCTCTACTTCGATTGTGCCAACTGTTTTGATTTTACCCCATTTGCTTTATCATATTCTCCTCTCTCTCTCTCTCTCTCTCTCCTTTTTTTTTTTGAATGTGAAAAATGGAAAAATATAACGTGATTTTCTCAGAATTCTGAGTATATAAGTGCTCAATATTTAAAAGATTGGTATATACTTAAAATAATATTATTGGGGTTTTTCTTCCTTTATTTTTTAAAATTAATTTTTATTGGAATATATTTGATTTACAATGTTGTGTTAGTTTCTGCTGTACAGCAAAGTGAATCAGTTATACATATACATACATCCACTCTTTTTTAGATTCTGTTCCCATGTAGGTCATTACAGAATATTGAGTAGAGTTCCCTGTGCTATACAGTAGGTTCTTATTAGTTATCTATTTTATATATAGTAGTGTGTATATATCAATGAAATCACTATCTCAAAGAGATATCTGCACTCCCATGTTCATTGCAGCATTATTTACAATAGCCAAGACATGTGAACAACCAAAGTGTCCACTGACAGATGAATGGATAAAGAAAATGTGATATACATTTGTGTATATGTCAATCCTAATCTCCCAATTTATCCCTCCCCCCTTTTCCCCTTGGTAACCATAATACTGGTTTGTTTGAAAGACAAGACAGTAACAGCAGTAATATTTAATAGAGCCAAATAACTCAAGAATAAAAAACATATTTTGCATTTGAAGTAAATCTCTTACATTTAGAGCTAGCTCTGCCACACAGTAGGTATTCAAGTATTCAGTGAATAAATGATTATAAATTATTTAAAAGCATAAGTATTCCAAAACTGTTTATATTTCTTCTTCTTAATATACTTTATTTCTGCAACAAGGAGATGGATGGGAGTAACCTTTTTTCTGTAATTTAGAACATGAGTGTTTAACCTTTCAAACTTGCTTAATAATACAAACCACAGGCAAGAAGTTATCTTTACATTAGTGAATTAAAACATTGTGTTTTTTAACTTCTGCTTAAGCTTAATACTGCAAAAAGTCATCACATTCACAACTGTGGTAAGTCTTTCTTTTCTTTTTCTTTATTTTTGGCCACACTGCGCAGCACTTGGGATCTTAGTTCCCCCACCAGGGATAAAACCTATGTCCCCTGCAGTGGAAGCACAGAGTCCTAACCACTGGACCGCCAGGGAATTCCCACCTGTGGTAAGTCTTAACTTAATTTCTGCCGGTTTGGATTTGGAATCAGGGAATGCACTTATCTTTAAGAAAGAAGAATATCATGACATAAAAAGTTTAAAATCTTAAAAGAAATCTGAAAGTATCTGAATCAGAAGAATTCCTTTGTCATTATTTCATCATTTTTGGTAAGAAAATGGGATGGGGTTACTTGTGTCAATGTCTTTTTTGAGAGGAATCTGTTATCAGTTGGATTGTAGAAATACTTTTTTGGGTCAAGGCACCTGTTTGGCATTCCACTTTCCTTCCAAGTAGAGCACAGTTAATTTTTATTAACAAAATTTTATCGTCAACATAATTTACCTATATTGTCCTAAGAAATTAAAGTATCATTAGATGAATATTCTAATTATGTCTGTGTGGTCAGGTTCTAGAAGACGCTGTGTTATTTGTGGTGGAGACACCTGTGGTGATTATTTTTATGTGTCAACTTGACTGGGCCATGGGGTGCCCAGACATTTGGCCAAACACTATTCTGAGTGTGTTTATGAGGATGCTTCTGGAGAGACTAACATCTGAACTGGTAGATTGAGTAAAGCAGATTGGCTTCCCTAATGTTGGGGGACCTCGTCCAATCGAAGACCTGCATAGAACAAAAAAGCTGAATAAGAGGGAAATTTACTTCCTGATTATCCAGCTGGGACACTGGTCTTCTCCTGCCCTTAAGTGGAATTTACACCATCAGCTCTTCTGGTTCTCAGGCCTTCAAACTTAGACTGGAACTACACCATTGGTTCTTTTGGGTCTCCAGCCTTGCTGACTGTAGAACTTGGGACTTGTCAGTCTCCATAATTGTGTGAGCCAATTCCTATCGTAAACCTCTCTCTCACTTTCTGGTATCTAGAACCAATAGCCTATTGATTTGTTTTCTCTGCAGAACACAGACTAGCAAAACATCCTTTAGGGTACCTGCCCACTTCACAGTCACCCTCTTCCTTGGTATCTGCCTTCCAACCTGCGTTGATCGGTTTTATAACCATTTTATCCTATTTGACTCTGTCTTCCAGTCACAGTTGAGTAGTCCAGAGGTGGACATCTGGCTCCAAGTGGACCTTTCAGATTATTTATCTCAAGAATTTGAAATTGGGCCTGAGAAAGAGGGAGAAAGCATAGTTTCCTACTTGGCCAGCAAGTAACATTTAGACTTGGGAGCTGTGGGTGACTGTTTTGTCATGTGGGTGAGAAGCAGAGAAAGCTAGTCTGAAATGAGAATAGAAATTGTCACTGGTGGAAAACAAAGAAGGGGCTCCTGACCCACTTCTCATTCCTGTTTCCATTACTTCCTCAAGCCTGGATGCTTCTTGCCTTTGGTTTCTTGTAATACCCCGTTTCATACCCCTTCCTCTCCACCATGTATTTTATTTTTTACATATGTTGGCTGACGTTGGTGTCTGTACTTGCATCAGTAGCCTAACTAATACATTGGCCACGCTCATTTTTACTTCTTCTATTTATTTGTTAACTAGAGCCAATGAGAAAATCAAAGGAAAGGTAGGGGGGAAACCTGTTATGGTATAGCTCACTGAGGAGCAGCCACAAAACAGTCAGTTCTAGTTGGAAGCCAACATTTTCATGAAGTATCCTAAAGTGAAGCATCAATTTCTGTATTAAGAAAATACTGCACAAGCCAGTAGTATAACTTAACTTATTTTTGAAATGTTGATTTGATACTGTCAGAAGAGACTACACTTGTACTGCAAGAATGAGTTTTTTCTGCAAATTATTTGGCATTGTGAATTCAGGGTTAAGGTTTTGTTTCTTCTTTGTTAGAGTTTTGATCATTATTTGTGAACATGTATATGAAATCCTTCTAAGGTATTATGAGAACATTGCAAAATTCATTGTGAGAAGTACCTGCAGTACTCGCCTTGGGGTTAAATAAGATACGTGCTCCATACCTGGCACATAGTAAGGTCTCCGTAAATGTTAACTGTTATTTTCAGATTTAGAAGAAAACAGTTTAAGTGTTCATTTATTTATCTATCTTTTCAGTCCCACGTGATTCTTCCCACACACAATTTAGGCAGTATTTATTTTTGCTCTGCACCTATCTGCATGGAAGAGTACCATAATGGACATGAAGTAAAACACGGGGGCTTCTTGTCAACATCTAAACCAAGGCATTCCTGCTGCAGAATCTCCAGAGAGGGCTGTTGAAGGTGAAGACGTAACATAATTCAGTTTAATAGCAAAATGAGAGGAGGATTTTGCTGTACAGCTCCAACAACAACCTAGAACAGCAGGGCCCTCAGGTGCTGTACTTAGTCCTTGTCAGCTCCTCCTTCTGCCCATTCATTATCGATGGTTATGATGAAGCTGCCAAAGAGAGGAAGGAAGGGAAAAGGCGGGTAGAATTCTTATTAAGGTATTCCTGTTTCTGCCAAATCACTACTTGGTTATGTAGAGCAACACATCTATCTGGAGACCTTTTTAAAAAATGTGAACATTGCCTTATAATGAATACTAAATAAAACCCCTAGGTCCAGATTAATTTTTAATGAGCAGCAGTTGTGTTCTGCATGTAATAATATTCAAATTAATACATAATTAAAGTCGAGTTGTACAGAATAGTTCACTTGAGAATTGAGTAGCGGAGAACAAAATTGAACATCTCCAAAGGCGGCCCACAGCTCTGTCTCCAGATTTTTCAGGCACGAAGAGAAATCAGTGTTTCCTTGAGGCAAATTCACACTTCCCAGAGGCATTAGAGATTGTTGAGAACTTTGACCAGGGCTAAAACCTTCCATGTTACTTCATAGGAGGTGGTACTGGACACTAATTAGGACAAAATTGGCATATGTCACAGCCTTGCCCAGAGCTCTGTCACCTTCACAATGACTTTTCTTCTATAATTTCACTGGCTAATGATTTTCACCTTTCTTAAGGCAGGTTGTTGTGTCAAACCTTGTCACTTGGAAAAAGTAAGTAAGCAGTGCTGCCAATCAACGTAGCTTTAAATATAACTTGAACTTATTATATTGAAGATATTATAATGGAAAAATGGACATCTCCAAAATGACAGGGAAATACACTGGGAGTCCAATTACTTGCCCTGCAGCTCTACTGCAGGTGCTTTAATGAAAGTCCAAGTGGTTGTTTTGGAGAGGGCACCACTCTGTGGGGAGAGAGCAGCTATGGATTTCACCTGGAAAGTGCCTTAGTGAATAGCTGTTGCTTTTTTTAAACCCAGCATCAATCTCTCCTTCCTCTTCCATATGCTCCCCAATTTCCTTGGGGGTACCACGTCTCCCACACTCTCAGTTCATGTACTTCAAATGAGGTTGACCTCATCCTTGGCTCCAAGAGTGGGCTTGTGACTCAGAGGGTCACATCCACCTGGCCACTGTGATTGGTTTAGGAATGAGCATGTGACTCAAATTGGAACAGAGGCACTAAAACTCGGTTCTAGAATTTTAGGAAACTGCTGGGAGAGAAACCTTCTCTTTTTTTTTTGCGGACTTGGAACTGAGAAGAGGTAGACCTGGAACTGGGAACTGTGCTAAGGCACAGGCCTTCCAGAGAAAGAAGCCAACATACAGGAAAACAGTTGCTGAAAAGGGATGGGCAGCTTTCTATAACATTGTTCAAATACATAGACTCAGCTGTGCCTGGAATTGCTCTACACCGGACTTTTCACTTACATGAACTGATAAATTCCCTTTTTTGCTTACTCTTGTTTGAGTTTGATTTTCTGCTATTGCAACTCAGAAAGTATTGACGAATATGAGACTCTTAGAAGTCTGTGCCTTTTCTCTAGTGTTATCTTAATAGAATTCAGGACACCTCCCCTGCCAAGTTTGTGTGGTTGTTGCTGGTATTTGGGTGTTGCAACACTTAATATGATCTTTGGAATCTCCCTAGGCTCCTACCTTGAAGGGTAACCCATAAGGCCCAGGAAAGTGAGGAGGAGACAGAACTAGGAGGAGGAAAAGCTGGAAAAGTTAGTGATCCAGCTGTCCCACTTTTCTACAGAGCCCACTTAGAGAAGATTCCTCCAGGGCAAAGCCTCTCAAACTTTAAGGGGGTATATAAATTACCTGAGGATCTTGTTAAAAAGGCAGACTATGATTCACTAGTTCTAGGATGGGGTACGTGATTCTTCATTTCTAACAAGATTCTAGGATGCTACTGGTCCAAGGACCACACTCTGAGTTGCAAGGCCCTGGCATGGTCTCTGTCTTCACACTTAATCTCTGCATCAATCTAGAGTCTAGACTGAGTCCCCAGACTGAGGGTGGAATTCTTCAGGGAGTTCTACGTGAGAGCTTTTCCTATACTCTTCTACTCTCCTCTTGGCAGAGCTGTTGAGCTAGACAGGGTTTTGCCTAGGGTTCATGGGTAATGCTATGGATGAAATGTCTAGAAATACTTCCAGTTTCTTGATGACAAATCACTTATTTTGTTCTGAAATAATTTACATAACTTATTTATCTAGCTCTAAAATAAAAACTCCTACTTGGATTTTTGCTGTTAAAGTTTTCCCAGAAGACAGAACACTTATTACAGATGGTCAAAAGCTAGTTTTGCCCTCACCAAACTGAGACATACAGTATCTTTGCCTCACCCCCAGGGCTCCATATAGATTTTCCAAACCAACCACTAACTGGTCCTGGAGGAACCCAAAACCAATATTACAGTTTTAGAGAAATAGGTCAAATGTCCCTTTATATAATAAACACATCAGTTCTGAGCCCACAAGTTGTTTTTACCTTTCTCCCTAAAATGACAGGATAAGTAAGATGATAGGAAGAATTCCATGTCAGTACTGAAAGGGAGGAAAGAGTGGAAGGGAGGATTTGAATACTTTCTGGAACATATAAAGCAGATGGAAGAGAAATAAGGTAAAGGATCCTTCCCTGCCACACAAAGGAGGAGCCACTGCAGAAGCGACCAGATGATTCTAGTCTCAAGCTCAGAAGTGACTATGGGAGTTGGGCCAGTTTGTTGTGGGCATAGGGTTGCAAGCAAGAATGTAGGCTGTTTTGTCCATCTACAGAGATCTTTTCATAGAAGATTGGTAGCAAATACTACGTTAAACTAGAAGTCTAGTGCAAGTGAAGTCTTTACAAAATATGAGAGATGTTGGTATATATTTTAATGTAACTGGGATTAGGATAAAATCTGAAGAACGATTGGAGAGGGAGGGAAGGACAGTGAGGTAGACAATTAGGTAAACGTGGAGTGATGAAGTGGGTTGTGTGTGTCTGTGTGGTGTGTATGTATTTAAAATTGGTGACAATTTCTCAGAAAGAACATTAAAAGGAGACAATGCCATAAAAATTAGACTTTGGGAATCTGCCTCTTCTTAGAGTTATTAGAATAAGATATAAGCTTGATTAGTATTCCTACTGGGCCTTCTGCTTAACTTCCAGCAAGGGATTTTATTTACCTGAAATATGATTCCAATATGTTGATCGTAAGAAGACATTTCACTTATGAAAAAGGGCTCATCAAAAACTCATTAAAATACCTTTTAAGCTCTCCTTTAAGGTCATTTTTAGTATTTGTTGCACTGTTAATTAGAAAACTGTAGTTTCCTTTATTCTTACTAGAAACCCTCTCCGGTAGCATCTTTGACTCTGGTATTTTGCTGACTGCCTTGTTTCCCTGAATTTAACTCTAACAGAATAAATGGCTCTATTTTTGCTTTGCTATATTTTCTTTAGCTATTAATTTTGCAGCCTTGATCACTGATAAATCCAAAGCTTTCATTTATTAATTTTTTGAGATGCTCTTCACATTCTCCACAGAGTCAGAGAAGATGCCAATTAAATTTGTTACTGCAGAAGTGAGATCACAGAAAATAAATTTATATGTTCACAGTACTAACTTCCATCATGTTGAAACCCAGTTTCTTACAATTATAAAATGTCTTATATGTAAATTCAATATATACTTATTGTTGCATCTTTGCAGACATTCAGCAAATATCATTCAGTTATGGTCTCCAAGAAAACGCATAGAGGAAAAATGTAAGCTTTATGTTGCGTGTGTGAGAGAGATTTCCTGAAGAAGGCACAGGAAACCTACTTTCTAGTCCCAATTATGGGTCTTGTTTCCACAGCAAGTCAGCAACAAACACTAAGACAGGTTTTACAAAACCTGGCCATGCCTCAAAATTACCTGGGAGTTCTTTAAAAATACAACTTCCTGGACCCAGCTCAGAATCTACTGAATTAGCCCCTCTAGTGTTGGGGCCCAGGTATCTCTATGTGTGTAAATCTCCCCAGGGATTCTGATACTGTTATTCCTCTGAACATTGTTTGACAATCAGGATCTTATCCTGGGAGTATACAGAAATACTAAAGTATTATTTAATCTAGGCAAAGGTGCTGGTCTAACCAGGACCAATCCCTTGAGTCTGAGGTGGATGGAGGTGGAACACTTTCTCACTTGCGGATGAAAGATGTGAATTCTGTAGGCAGAGGCTGAGGATTCTATCTGAGAAAGTGATTAAATTAATTTTTAAGTAGAATAAAAAGTCCAAAACAGCGTTTCTGCAGCCAGTGGGAGGGGGTGGGGGGTGACCCAGATAGTGGGGAGGGGGCGCCCATGGCTGGTGGAAAAATAAAGTCCAAAAGTGGTAATAGAGAAGCAGTGAAGGGTGGGAACAGTGCTGCCATGCTGCATAACCCCAGGAACCATTCACAATGCAGTTGTATTAGCTATCCATCACTGTGTAACAAATCACCCCAAACTCAGCAGCTTAAAGCAACAAATATGTGTTATATCACAGTTTCTGTGGGTCAGACATATGAGTCTCTCATGTGGTTGAATTCAAGCTGTTGGTTGGGGCTGGAGTCATCCTAAGCCTTGACGGGGATGATCTGCTTCTAAGCTCATTTATGGTGCCTGTTGGCAGGCTTCAGAACGTCTTCTTCCAAGCTCACTCACACGGTTGCTAGAAGGCCTTGGTTCTGTGCCATTTGGTGTGGCAGCTTGCTTCCTCAGTGTCAGTAATGATAGAGGGAGAGGAGAGAAGAGAGGAGGGAGGAGAACAGAGGAGAGGAGAGGAGAGGAGAGGAGAGAAGAGAGAGAACCCTACAGATAGAAGCTGCAGTCTTTTTATAACCCACTCTCAGAAGTGACATCCTATCATTTCTGTGTGTTCTGTTATCAAAAGTGCATCACTAAGTCCCATCCACACTCAAGAGCAGGGGAATTAAGTACTTTTAGGGAAGGAGTGTGATGAATTTGTAAACCTGTCTTTAAAACCTCCACATTAGTCTATGTTTCCTCCTCTCCCAGTTGTGCAGTGCACAACTGCACGTGACAGTCCTGGCTGAAAATGGAAAGATCAAGGACCAGGTGTAGAAGATGAGAAAAACCTGAGTTACCTGGAGAAATTCTGAATAGAGAGCAGGGAAGCATGTGAAACAGTGGAACACAGTGGCCAAGGGCTTCGAGTCAAGCACACCTGGTGTGATTCTCAGCACTTCTACTTTCTAACTTTTGCCTGTAATTCCCCTGCTCCCCTCATTTTATTGAGATACAACTGATAATAATTTGACATCTTAAGTTTCAGGCTTTTTAAAAGAAATTGTATAAAGGTGGAATGAATGGGCAGTAAATTTGCCAACCCCGTAAGGTTGCTTCTCATATTAAATTCTTCCGTGAGCTCTTTTAGTTCCATGGCTACAGCATATCTCAGATCTACCCACTTTTCTCCCTACCCCCTGCCACCTCCCTGGGCCATGATCTCTGATGGCCACCATCTCTGATCTGGATGGCAGTAATGACCTCCTCACTAGTTTCCTCACTTCCACTCTTGCTTATTTACCTGGGGTTCATTCCCCACACAGCAACCAGTATCATGTTTAAAAAGTACAAATCAGATTGTGCCATACCTCTGCTTAATACATTCCGTGCTATCATGTGGCTTTAAAACAGGATCAAAATTCCTCACCATGGACCACAAAACCCTGCATCATCTGACTCCCACCTACCTTTCTAGACTCACCTTGGACCACCCTATCTCTGGCATCTTTTCTGCTCATCTAGCAAGCAGGCTATTTCCCACCTCAAGGCCTTTGCCCTTATTCTCCCTGCCTGGGACCTCTTCCTTCAAGTCTTTACATTGCCATCTCCTTTGTGTTCTTCTGGCTTTAGCTTAGACGTCACCACCCCAGAGAGTCTTCCCTGATCATGCTCTCTAAAGTAGACTTCCCCTCTCTGGGCATTTTTATCCCTTCATGTAATTATTTTCCTTCCTAGTACTACTATCATCGTCTGTAATCATCTCGTTATTATTTGTTTTCTTATTTATTGCTGTCTCCACTCACCTGGAAAGCAAGCTCCATGAGGATAGTGCCCTGTCTCTTTGGTTTACTTGTTGTTGTATCCTTAGGGGTTAACCCCATTCCTGGATTATAGTACACTCTCGATAAATAGCTATCAAATGAATGAATAAATGAGAAAACGTGTTAAATGCTTAGCACAGTGCTTGGCACATAATAACTGCTGATATATGTTAGATAATTACATTTTAGATATATTAACATCTATTTCACAGGGCTGGTGAAGTGATTAGTTGGGATAATATGTGAAAGGCACCAACTGTAGCCACCATTTACTGAATGCCTAGTGTTGCATTCATGTAATGGGGATAGAGAAGGATTGACATTTGGCTACTCAACATGTATTTGTTTGCAATCCCATAGTTGTTTTTTTTTTTTTTGGCTGCATTGGCTCTTCGTTGCTGCGCACAGGCTTTCTCTAGTTGCAGTGAGCGGGGGCCACTCTGTTGTGGTGCTTGGGCTTCTCGTTGCAGTGGCTTCTCTTGTTGCAGAGCATGGGCTCTAGAGATGCAGGCTTCAGTAGTTGCAGCACACAGGTTCAGTAGTTGCGGCATGCAGGCTCAGTAGTTGTGGCGCATGGGCTTAGTGGTTCCATGACATGTGGGATCTTCCTAGACCAGGGATCGAACCCGTGTCCCCTGCATTGGCAGACGGATTCTTAACCACTGTGCCACCAGGGAAGTCCTGCCCATAGATATTTAATTGAATTTTCAAACATTCACACTAATATTCAGATTTTAAAATCCCAACCTAAGAAGCATTGTGATCCATGTTGGGAAATGTGAGACAAATGAGCATATTGTTCTGGGCACAGTTTGTTCCATGAAGCAAGTTACTAACTAGACCTTATTGTTGGAAGCATTATTAATTCAAGTATTCCATTAGCTTGCCCTTCCTACACTTGACAAAATCAATCTTGTTTGTGCTAGAATATTTATTCTCCTGTAACAGGGATATGGCTGAAAAAAATTTTAGGTAATATCAGAAGAACTATCAGCTGAAAAAAAGATTCCTCAAGTATAAGGGCTGCTACTGGCAGGAAATTCACTCTGGGTGTGAGATCTCCCACTGTAGCAGCCCAGAGCCGCATCTCACTATGCTTCCCGTGGCAAAGAGCCTGGCACATGGACGATGCTCATAAATGTTTGTTAAAATACAGGAAAAGTGAATTAAAGTCTAGGCTCACACCTTCTGCACAATCTAAGGGGAAGGAATATGGGATTGAAGGCTTTCAGTACGTATTGGCTTAAGTCACCATCCTGTCGTTTACTAGCTGTGTAACCTAAGACAAATTATTTAATCCCCCCGAGGTTGGATTCTGAAACCATAACAAGGAAAAATGCTGTTAATTCTGTAGGACTTGTGTGGTAACAACTGGGAGATAAGGTAACTAGCTGAATGCAGTTGATCGTTTTTACTTCCCTCCCTCGCAGCTGGCCTCAGAAAGTTAGCCTGCTTTTCTGACTTTTCTAATCTTTTCAGCCTTTCTACAGCTAAAGGAGATCCACAAGCAATAGACTGGTCCGTAATCTCTACACACTCTGTTTCCTAGAAGACAAATCCAGGGGCTTTTGACTGTATGCATTTTAATATTATTCAAAATGTGAAACTTAAATAGGAGATGGCTCATACAATAAACACGATCACTGATAAATATTTTGTAGTTCGCTTCTGTAAAACTAACTAGAATCCCTGTTAGACTCCTAACCCTATGCCCTTGTTCTTGGGGAAGGGCTCATCAAACCTGCTATGCTTCCAACTTCTTCCTTCTAGAAGGGACCTCCTTCAAGCAGTTACGAAGAGACCAAGTAGATTAGCAGGTGCTTCTTTCTTGTTTCATGTGAACAATTTGTATCTCTGAGGCTCTTTAGCCTGAGTGATTTCCATTATAACTGAGTCTCTGCCTCACCCAGGAGTAGTCATCTCAAACATCCCTCACACTGGATAATGATGTGGTCTGCAAGGGTTGTCTTTGAATAAAAAAGAGACCTTTAATAGGTTTTCAGACTACCCTGATAATTCCTAGTGTATTCCCCTATACTTGAAAGAAAACTTCACTTGTAAGTTTTGCTTTAAATCTCAATTCTGAAACTAGGTTGTAATTGGATTCACTCAATTCATCAATTCACAAACATTTGAGTCCTTCCATGTGCTAGGATCTCGGGATTAAAGAGATGGAAAGACATGTTCTCAATCTCAAAGAGCTTCCACTAGAATGGGAGAGACAAGCACATATATGACAATTCTGTGTCAGAGGCAGAGGAGAAGGCACAGTTAGAAAGGAGAGAGGAGTTATTTCTTCCTACATTGGGAGGCACTAGGAGCTGAGCGTTAAAGAGTTGTTGTGTTAATTATCTACCCCCTAAATTTGTGGCTTCAAACAAAATCTATCATAGTTTCTGTGGGTCAGGGGCCTGAGCATGATGTATCTGCATGGTTCTTGCTCAGAGTTTTCCACAGGGCTGCAATCAACATGTCAGCCAGGGCTGCAGTCATCCTGAGTGTTTGGCTGGGGAAAGATCTGCTCCCAAGCTCACTCAGGCTGTTGGACCGCGGGCCTCATCAAGGCAGACTTGAGATGGTGGAAGAGGAGAAGCACATTCAAGGAAGAGGAACCCACGTGAGCTAAGCCATGAACGCATGAGCGAGGCCTGACCGGAGAATTTCAACATTTGACTGGAGTTCAGGGTGCAGGTGTAGGATGGAGAGTGATGATGGTGATGGTAGTGGTTGAAAGTAAGGCTAGAAAGATGGGGAAAGGGCTATGAAGGGCTTCGTGTAGAGAAATGGAGAAAATTGTGCTTTATCCCAAGGTGCTGGGAACCATTAAGAATTTTTAAGGAGAGTCATGATTACATATTTACTGTCAAAAGATCACTCTTTTGGCAGTGTTGATATAGGGGTTATTTATCCCACTTACAACTGATCCCATGAGACTCTCATAATCTACATGCATGCCAGCTTCTCTGGTCTGCAGAAGCAAGGCAGTTGCAGGCTGTACGACGAGCCATCAGTAACTTGTCACTAGGTTATAGGGCCCGTGTGTGGTGCCGGTGCTGAAATGGCAGAAGGATGGGTGGCTGATCTCTTTTTCTTGCCCAGGAAAACCGAGAAAACTTAGATCAGGAGCAGTTGCATGTTCATCCTTTAGTAGGATAAAATGTAATTAGCTTCTACAGATTGCTCACTTTAGCCCCTCTGACTGAGAACCATCCCACTGTCCCTATCTTGAAGTTTATTGTTTGGAAGTTGGAAAGTTTTGAAAAGCCATTAGCAAAGTACTAAAAGATAAGAAATATGGGCATACTCTGCCAGCCTTTTAGAGATTTAGAGGTTTTTGAAATATAACACAATAAAGCAATCATGCCTCAGTTTCTTGTTTGCAAAGCAAGAGTCTTGAACATGGTGGGCTCTGAGGCCCCGGAGAGTTTCACATTCTGAGATTTTCTGTAAGAGGCATAATTACTGAGAAATCTGCTTGTTTATTTTCTTTCCAGAGATTAATCTTAGGACAGGCTATATTCTTCCCATTTCAGCCTGACATGAATTCTTTGATGTTTTGGGGTCATATCATTGTGGAAAAGGCTTTTCTTCTTGTATTGTTGCAAAATGTGTAGAAAAGCAGTTGCTAAGATAACATTGGAACTTGTAAATGCATTTACTTCCTTCTGTACTGCTGACAGCCTGAACTTTTTTCCTTTTCTAGGAGAGACATTGCCATTTCCAATAGGGAGTATATAATGCATGACCAGAGGAAAAGCCTCGAGTAATAAAGTAGAAGTGGACGGTCTGTCGCCCTGCTGTCAGTCAGCTGGGAAGTAGTAAGAGGTCGTGCCTGTGCTGAGTTTGCTCAGTCATCTCTGCCCCACTCAGCTGCTGGTGGAGCAGAGCGGTAGCCAATCCAAACGCAGAGGCCTGTGTGGTTAAAGGGACTCTATTTCTCACTACCCACAGAGGTCTCTTGAACTTGTTGTCACATGAAGGTGGCAAAAAAAATTTGTGGGGAATGATTAACCCTGATTCTGCAATGAGAACTACATATAATTTATCATACATATTTATGCATAAAAGGAAAATGTGGGATTTTGGGGTGCTGTAGGTCCTCCTCAATAAGAAGGTGATGAGGTCCTCTAACCAGTGTAGAAGGCGTATTTAGGGGGCTTCACATATATATATATATATTTTTTTTTTTTTTGAGGGGTACGCGGACCTCTCACTGTTGTGGCCTCTCCCGTTGCGGAGCACAGGCTCCGGACGCACAGGCTCAGCGGCCATGGCTCACGGGCCCAGCCGCTCCGCGGCATGTGGGATCTTCCCGGACCGGGGCACGAACCTGCGTCCCCTGCATCGGCAGGTGGACTCTCAACCACTGCGCCACCAGGGAAGCCCTCACATATATTTTTAGTAAATTATTTTTAGCCAGGTGAGTAATATACAGGTGTTCATTGTTTTATTTGCTTGTACTTTTTTTTTAATAGAGAAAAGGTAGTGGAATTTTTAAAGTAGATTTATTGAGCTCGATATACATAACTGTACATATCTAAAGTATACTATTTGAAAATTTGACATATGTATATACCCGTGGAACCATCACCACAAGCAAGAAAATGAGCATATGCACCATCTCTAAAAATTTCTTTATACTTCTTTGTAATCTGTCCCTTCTGATCCTCTATACTGTTTCCAGCCTTTCCAACCATTGATTCCCTTTCTGTCACTATAAATTAGTTTGCATTTTCTAGAATTTTATATAAGTGGAATCATACAATATGTACTTTGTGTTGGTTCGCTTCTTTTACTCAGCATATTTATTTTGAAATTCATCAACATTGTTGCATGTAGCAAAGGTTTATTCTTTTTTTATTGCTAAGTAGTATTCCCAGCTACTCTTTGCTGTGGTGCACAGGCTTCTCATTGCCGTGGCTTCTCTTTGTTGCAGAGCATGGGCTCTAGGCATGAGGGCTTCAGTAGTTGTGGCACACAGGCTCAGTAGTTGTGGCTTGCAGGCTCTAGAGCGCAGGCTCAGTAGTTGTGGCGCATGGGCTTAGTTGCTTTGCGGCATGTGGGATCTTCCTGGACCAGGAATCGAACCTGTGTCCTCTGCATTAGCAAGCAGATTCTTAAACACTGTGCAACCAGGGAAGTCCCTGCATGTATCTTTTCAAATTAGTATTTTTATTTTCTTTGGATATATGCTCAGGAATGAGGTGTGAGGTGAAATTAGAACATTTTCTCACACCGTATACAAAAGTAAACTCAAAATGGATTAAAGACCTAAATGAAGAGCAGAAACCAAAAAACTTTTAGAAGAAAATATAGGCAGAACCCTCTTTGACATAAATCATAGCAATATTTTTTTGGATCTGTCTCCTCAGGCAAAGGGAAACAAAAGCAAAAATAAACTAATGGGACCTAATTAAACTTAAAAGCTTTGCACAGCAAAGGAAACCATCGACAAAATGAAAAGATAGCCTACTGAATGGGAGAAAATATTTGCAATGACAGGGGGTTAACGTCCAAAATATATAAACAGCTCATATAGCTCAATACCAAGAACCCCACAACTCAATTAAAAAATGGGCAGAAGACCTGGATAGACATTTTCCAAAAAAGACATACAGAGGGCCAACAGGCACATACAAAGATGCTCAACATTGCTAACTATCGGGGAAATGCACATGAAGAGCAGAGATTTGATATGAAGTCCAATTTATCAATTTGTTCTTTTATGTATAATGATTTTGGTGTTGTAGCTAGGAAATCTTTGCTGAAACCAAGGTATTAGTGATTTTTTTCCCATACCTTTTTCTAGAAGTTTTATAGTTTTTAGGATTTACTTTTAGATCTATGATCCATTTCAAGTTAATTTTTTTATATGTTATGAAATACAGCTCCAAGTTCAATTTTTTTTTTGCATAGGGATAGCCAATTGTTCCTGTACCATTTGTTGAAAAGTTCACCCTTTGTCACATATATGATTTCAAATTTTTCTTTCCATATGTGGCTTGTCTTTTTTTTCTCTCAGTGTTATCTTTTGCAGTACAATAGTTATTAATTTTGATGCAGTCACATTTGCCTATTTTCTCTTTTATGGTTTGAAATTTTGGAGTTGTGTTTTAAGAAATTGTTGCTGCTCAAAAATTTCTTGGCTAGGATTGAATTTCCATCTTTTAGTTATCTGTCCACAGTGTGATAGTCAAATATGGATGGAATATTCTTAGTGTATAGAATATACAAACATTATGAAGAAAATATGTATTATTTCAGAAAGTTAAGAGGGATCAAGGCAAATGTGAGTGACAAATTAGGGACAGAAGGAAGTTTGAAACTTTCTTGGGAAAAAAAGAAGAAAAAATTGCCATGGATTTATTTTTTTTTTGAGAACAGAAGAACAATGTTGGAGATGGAATAAAGTTTAGCATCAGGTGCTAAGCAGGTGGTGTGTATACTTGGACTTAAAGTGAAAGATCAACCATAAAGTATTAGTGATCATTACCTTGTTGTGTAAACAATTACTGGGAATCATTTTGGATACAGAAAAAAAACCACTCATATTCCTTTTTGTACATCTGCCCAGCAAATACCCAGTTTGGGACCCATGGGACAATTTGCCTTTCTTCCTCTAACATGCAGAGGACTATGCTTCAGTAGCTTTTCCTGTTCCAAATCATCACTACTTTCCTTAGGCTCTCTGGCCAACTCACACATCTCCTTGGTTCCGACAGCTGCCTCACCTTGTACGTCATTGAAGCTATCAAATGTGCTGCTGTCCCCTGCACCTAAACGCATATCTATATCCACAGCTATCCCTCCATCTTTTCCTCCAGTCCAGAAAAAATGAGAGTTTCCTCCTCTCATTGCAGGTCACTCCCCACCTCCCTTTGCCCTTGACACCCCTCCCCCTGATTCCAAGATGAACTTCCTTTGTCATTCCCTCTGTTTCTCGTATCCTCATTGCTGCCTTTCCACTGGGCTATTCTTGCAGTGAACAAATATGTTCATGGTTCTCTTATCCTAAAAATATTTATCCATTGGACCCTGTATTTCCCCTCATGTTTTTTTGCTTCCTATATTATTCATGTTTTTTGAAAGAGTAATATTGCTATCACTACTATTCCAGCTTCCTCTTCCATCCACTGCAGCCTGGCCTCTGCCACCACCACTCTGTTGAGACTCTCTCCCTAAGGTCCAAAGACTCCTTAATTGCCATATCTAATGGACATTTTTTCAAGACTATTTTTCTGGACCTTTCAGTTGCATTTACTTCTTTTTTGAAACTCTTACATCCTTGGGTACTGTGAAATTTTACTCTCTTGGTTCCTCTTCTGCTCCTCAGACTATTTCTTTGTCTGCTCAATGGATTTTTTTCTTTTAATGTAAGTGACTCATCTAAATGAATGATGAATGCATGCACACTGGAACTATTTTTGTTTCTTTGTCAAGCTTTTTAGATTGGATACTCAAATGAAAATTGTACTGTTAACTTTTGGTTTTATTTTAGTAGGTCATATGTTCTAACTGTATTCAATTAACTTTTTACTTAAGATTAGCCTGGCAGAGAAAGTATCCTTTTGGATCTGTTTACCTGTTCTCTTTGCAAGAATATGGATGGTCATTAAATCTGTGTACCGAAACAGCTGAATTCTGAGTATTCAACTCATAGGACTGAAATATATAGTGCTGTGCTTTAAAATTATGCAAACCTTAGAAATCTGTAAACGAGAATAGAATTTGGAGCCTAGAGGTAGAAAATGTGATTAAAAAGAATATGAGAGCTTCTGAGATTTTTTTTCCTGGGCAGGAGTAAAAAATAACAGACAAGTCTTATTTCTTTTTTTCTCTACCACATAAAAAGGCAACACAAAGGCTTAGAAATACAGAGTTGCTTTTGGCATTTAAATAGATTTTTGCCATATAGTACAGTAATCCTTGTTTAAGTCAGCAAAGGAGTGTGGAGGCACAAAGTTAAGGTTAAATTCTTTATACATGTGATTTTACTGCTATGTTTGATAGAACAGAGAGAAAACATTAAGTATGAACATGTTTTTTCCATCAATATTATTTTATTACTGGATAGAATGAGCCTCTTAAAAGTCTAGTCTAATTTAAGCCACTTTTGGTCATTTAAAAAAATGTCCATGGTCATTTTGTTTACTCAAAAATTTCAAATGTATAAATATTTTTTAAAAAGAGACATCTAAATGGCTTAAAAAGAGGTCTGTGAAGGTTTATGCAGGATAAAGCAATCGTGTTTATATTTATTCTTTATTTTATCACAAGAGATTTTGTTTCCTTTCACCCACTTACATGAAATATGGCTGGTTGATGCCCCATAAACAGCGCTAGCCCTCTGAAACTGAGCAGAGTGGCAGCATGCCTGACTAATGGCCGGTTAAAGTCTCTGATGCACAGGGATTAAATTAAATAAGGCTCTGTGTTGTCAAGATTTAGAATGTACTGATGAACCAACATTTATTCATCTGCTTTTTATCTAGCTTTGAAGGCTTGCAGGTCAGCTGCCTCTGATCGCTCTGGCTGCCTTCCAGGGAGGCTGAAGGGACCGGTGCAATTACAATGCCACTAGGTGGCAGTCTTTGATGGGTAAACCCCCTGTCTCACATGTAAGGGCCAGTTGCTATCTATTTCTCTCTCTCTCTCCCCTCTTCTTTTCTCTTTCTCTTCCTCTTTCTTTCTTTCATGCTATTTTTAACCTCTTATTCCCATGAAACATTTTATTTATGTCTTTATGAACATATTTATTATTTACTTATTTTCCATCTCTGGAATAGTAGGAGAGTTTCTGAATGCTATAGCAACAGGAGGGACCATTCATTTACACTTAATAAATGTACATAAAAGGTGACTGAATTTAAAAATCAAACACTAGGCTCCTACCAAAAAGAAAATTACATACAATTACCAAAGACCAATGTAAGTATAATCCATCTTGCACTCCCTAGGAAAAAAGTGATTGGCAAAACTGATTGTGTAAGGTTCACTCACTGGTCAAGAAGGAGGTGTTCTTAAATTCCATATATATGTGTTAGCATATGGTATTTGTCTTTCTCTTTCTGACTTACTTCACTCTGTTTGACAGACTCTAGGTCCATCCACCTCATTACAAATAGCTCAATTTTGTTTCTTTTAATGGCTGAGTAATATTCCATTGTATATATGTGCCACATCTTCTTTATCCATTCATCCGATGACGGACACTTAGGTTGCTTCCATCTCTTGGCTATTGTAAATAGAGCTGCAGTGAACATTGTGGTACATGACTCTTTTTTTTTTTTTTAACATCTTTATTGGGGTACAATTGCTTTACAATGGTGTGCTAGTTTCTGCTTTATAACAAAGTGAATCAGTTATACATATACATATGTTCCCATATCTCTTCCCTCTTGCGTCTCCCTCCCTCCCACCCTCCCTATCCCACCCCTCCAGGCTGTCACAAAGCACCGAGCCAATATCCCTGTGCCATGCAGCTGCTTCCCACTAGCTATCTACCTTACTACGTTTGTTAGTGTGTATATGTCCATGACTCTCTCTCGCCCTGTCACAGCTCACCCTTCCCCCTCCCCATAACCTCAAGTCCGTTCTCTAAGAGGTCTGCATCTTTATTCCTGCCTTACCCCTAGGTTCTTCATGACATTTTTTTCTCCTTAAATTCCATACATATATGTTAGCATACGGTATTTGTCTTTTTCTTTCTGACTTACTTCACTCTGTATGACAGACTCTAGGTCTATCCACCTCATTACAAATAGCTCAATTTCGTTTCTTTTTATGGCTGAGTAATATTCCATTGTATATATGTGCCACATCTTCTTTATCCATTCATCCGATGATGGGCACTTAGGTTGTTTCCATCTCCGGGCTATTGTAAATAGAGCTGCAATGAACATTTTGGTACATGACTCTTTTTGAATTTCGGTTTTCTCAGGGTATATGCCCAGTAGTGGGATTGCTGGGTCATATGGTAGTTCTATTTTTAGTTTTCTGAGGAAGCTCCATAGTGTTTTCCATAGTGGCTGTATCAATTTACATTCCCACCAACACTGCAAGAGGGTTCCCTTTTCTCCACACCCTCTCCAGCATTTATTGTTGGTAGATTTTTTGATGATGACCACTCTGACTGATGTGAGGTGATACCTCATTGTAGTTTTGATTTGCATTTCTCTAATGATTAGTGATGTTGACCATCCTTTCATGTGTTTGTTGGCAATCTGTATATCTTCTTCGGAGAAATGTCTAGTTAGATCTTCTGCTCATTTTTGGATTGGGTTGTTTGTTTTTTTGATATTGAGCTGCACGAGCTGCTTGTAAATTTTGGAGATTAATCCTTTGTCAGTTGCTTCATTTGCAAATATTTTCTCCCATTCTGAGGGTTGTCTTTTCTCATGTTATGTTTTCCTTTGCTGTGCAAAAGCTTTTAAGTTTCATTAGGTCCCATTAGTTTATTTTTGTTTTTATTTCCATTTCTCTAGGAGGTGGGTCAAAAAGGGTCTTGCTGTGATTTATGTCAAAGAGTGTTCTGCCTATGTTTTCCTCTAAGAGTTTTATAGTGTCTGGCCTTACATTTAGGTCTTTAATCCATTTTGACTTTATTTTTGTGTACAGTGTTAGGGGGTGTTCTAACTTCATTCTTTTACATGTAGCTGTCCAGTTTTCCCAGCACCAATTATTGAATAGACTGTCTTTTCTCCATCGTATATTCTTGCCTCCTTTATCAAAAATAAGGTGACCATAGGGTGCGTAGGTTTATCTCTGGGCTTTCTATCCTGTTCCATTGATCTATATTTCTGTTTTTGTGCCAGTACCATACTGTCTTGATTACTGTAGCCTTGTAGTATAGTCTGAAGTCAGGGAGCCTGATTCCTCCAGCTCCGTTTTTCTTTCTCAGGATTGCTTTGGCTATTTGGGGACTTTTGTTTTTCTGAGGTTTTATCTTGTTCCTTCATCTGGTGTATAGCCCTCTGCCTTTTCATCTTGTCTATCTTTCTGTGAATGTGCGGGGTCTTTTGTGTTTCCGGGCAAATTGTGACATTTTTTGTTCTAGTTCTCTGAAAAATACCATTGGTAGTTTGATAGGGATTTCATTGAATCTGTAGATTGCTTTGGGTAGTATAGTCATTTTCACAATGTTGATTCTTCCAATCCAAGAACATGATATATCTCTCCATCTGTTTGTATCATCTCTAATTTATTTCATCATTGTCTTATAGTTTTCTGTATACAGATCTTTTGTCTCCTTAGGTAGGTTTTTTCCTAGGTATTTTATTCTTTTTGTTGCAGTGGTAAATGGGAGTGTTTCCTTAATTTCACTTTCAGATTTTTCATCATTAATGTATAGGAATGCAAGAGATTTCTGTGCATTAATTTTGTATCTTGCTACTTTACCAGATTCATTGATTAGCTCTAGTAGTTTTCTGGTAGCATCTTTAGGATTCTCTATGTATAGTATCATGTCACCTGCAAACAGTGACAGCTTTGCTTCTTCTTTTCCAATTTGAATTCCTTTTATTTCTTTTTCTTCTCTGATTGCTGTGGCTAAAACTTCCAAAACTATGTTGAATAACACTGGTGAGAGTGGACAACCTTGTCTGGTTCCTGATCTTAGAGGAAATGGTTTCAGTTTTTCACCATTGAGTACGATGTTGGCTGTGGGTTTGTCATATATGGCCTTTACTATGTTGAGGTAGGTTCCCTCTATGCCCACTTTCTGGAGAGTTTTTATCATAAATGGGTGTTGAATTTTGTCAAAAGCTTTTTCTACATCTATTGAGATCATCATATGGTTTTTATTCTTCAATTTGTTAATATGGTGTATCACATTGATTGATTAGTGTATATTGAAGAATCCGTGCATCCCTGGGATAAATCCCACTTGATCATGGTGTATGATCCTTTCAATGTGTTGTTGGATTCTGTTTGCTGGTATTTTGTTGAGGAGTTTTGCATGTATATTCATCAGTGATATTGATCTGTAATTTTCCTTTCTTGTAGGATCTCTCTTTGGTTTTGGTATCATGGTGATAGTGGCCTCATAGAATGAGTTTGGGAGTATTCCTTCCTCTGCAGTTTTTGGGAAGAGTTTGAGAAGGACAGATGTTAGCTCTTTTCTAAATGTTTGACAGAATTCACCTGTGAAACCATCTAGTCCTGGACTTTTGTTTGTTGGAAGATTTTAAATCACAGTTTCAATTTCATTACTTGTGATTGGCCTGTTCATATTTTCTATTTCTTCCTGGTTCAGTCTTGGAAGGTTATACCTTTCTAAGAATTTGTCCATTTCTTCCAGGTTGTCCATTTTATTGGCATAGAGTTGGTTGTAGTAGTCTCTTAGGATGCTTTGTATTTCTGTGGTGTCTGTTGTAACTTCTTTTTCATTTCTAATTTTATAGATTTGAGTCCTCTCCCTCTTTCTCTTGATGAGTCTGGCTAATGGTTTATCAATTTTGTTGATAAAGAACCAGCTTTTAGTTTTATTGATCTTTGCTATTGTTTTCTTTGTTTCTATTTCATTTATTTCTGCTCTGATCTTTATGATTTCTTTCCTTCTAATAACTTCGGGTTTTGTTTGTTCTTCTTTCTCTAGTTCCTTTAGGTGTAAGTTTAGATTGTTTATTTGAGGTTTTTCTTGTTTTTTGAGGTAGGATTGTATTGCCATAAACTTCCCTCTTAGAACTCTTTTGCTGCATCTCATAGGTTTTGGATTGTCATGTTTTCTTTGTGATTTGTCTCTTGGTATTTTTGATTTCCTCTTTGATTTCTTC
The DNA here is from genome assembly GCF_011762595.2 of Tursiops truncatus. NCBI lineage: Eukaryota > Metazoa > Chordata > Mammalia > Artiodactyla > Delphinidae > Tursiops > Tursiops truncatus. The sequence goes on from NC_047039.1 coordinate 36,405,713, forward strand.
AGTGATATGTTGGTTATTTAGAAATGTATTGTTTCGCCTTCATGTGTTTGTGTTTTTTATGTTTTTTTCCCTGTAATTGACTCTAATCTCATAACGTTGTGGTCGGAAAAGATGCTTGATATGTTTTTAATTTTCTTATATTTAACGATGCTTGATTTGTGACCCAAGATGTGATCTATCCTGGAGAATGTTCCGTGTGCACTTGAGAAGAAAGTGTAATCTGCCGTTTTTGGATGGACTGTCCTATAAATATCAGTTAAATCAATCTGGTCTGTTGTGTTTTTTAAAGCTTGTGTTTCCTTATTAATTTTCTGGCTGGATGATCTGTCCATTGGTGTAAGTGAGGTGTTAAGGTCCCCCACTATTATTGTGTTACTGTCGATTTCCTCTTTTATAGCTGTTAGCACTTGCCTTATATATTGAGGTGCTCCTATGTTGGGTGCATATATATATTTACAATTGTTTTACCTTCTTCTTAGATTGATCCTTTGATCATTATGTAGTGTCCTTCCTTGTGTCTTGTAACATTCTTTATTTTAAAGTCTATTTTATCTGATATGAGTATTGTTACTGCAGCTTTCTTTTGATTTCCATTTGCATGGAATATCTTTTTCCATCCCCACACTTTCAGTCTTTATGTGTCCCTAGGTCTGAAGTGGGCCTCTTGTGGACAGCATATATATGGGTCTTGTTTTTGTGTCCATTCAGCAAGCCTGTGTCTTTTGGTTTGAGCATTTAATCCATTCACGTTTAAGGTAATTATCAATATGTATGTTCCTATGACCATTTTCTTAACTGTTATGGATTTGTTATTCTAGGTCCTTTTCTTCTCTTGTGTTTCCCACTTAGAGACATTCCTTTAGCATTTGTTGTAAAGCTGCTTTGGTGGTTCTGAATTGTCTTAGCTTTTCCTTGTCCATAAAGCTTTTGATTTCTCCATTGAATCTGAATGAGATCCTTGCTGGGTAGAGTAATGTTGGTTGTAGGTTCTTCCCTTTCATCTCTTTAAATATATCGTGCCACTCCCTTCTGACTTGTAGAGTTTCTGCTGCAAAATGAACTGTTAACCTTATGGGAGTTCCCTTGTATGTTATTTGTCATTTTTCCCTTGTTGTTTTCAATAATTTTCCTTTGTCTTTAATTTTTGTCAATTTGATTACTGTGTGTCTTGATGTGTTTCTCCTTGGGTTTATCCTGCCTGAGACTCTCTGTACTTCCTGGACTTGGGTGGCTATTTCCTTTCCCATGTTAAGGGAGTTTTCAACTATAATCTCTTCAAATATTTTCTCGTATCCTTTCTGTCTCTCTTCTCCTTCTGGCAAATATTTTCTCGTGTCCTTTGTCTCTCTCTTCTTGTGGGACTCCTATAATGTGAATGTTGTTGTGTTTAATGGTGTCCCAGAGATCTCTTAGGCTGTATTCATTTCTTTTCATTCTTTTTTTTTTTATTCTGTTCCATGGCAGTGAATTCCACCATTCTGTCTTCCAGGTGACTTATCCGTTCTTCTGCCTCAGTTATTCTGCTATTGACTCCTTCTAATGTATTCTTCATTTCAGTAATTTATTATTCATCTCTGTTTTTGTTCTTTAATTCTTCTAGGTCTTTGTTAAACATTTCTTGCATCTTCTCAATCTTTGCCTCCTTTCTTTTTCCAAGGTTCTGGATCATCTTCACTATCATTGTTCTGAATTCTTTTCCTGGAGGGTTGCCTATCTCCACTTCATTTAGTTGTTTCTCTGGGGTTTTATTTTGTTTCTTTAGCTGGTACATAGTCCTCAGCCTTTTCATTTTGTCTATATTTCTGTGAATGTGGTTTTTGTTCCACAGGCTGCCAGATTATAGTTCTTCTTGCTTCTGCTGTCTGTCCTCTGGTGGGTGAGGCTATCTAAGAGGCTTGTGCAAGCTTCCTGATGGGAGGGACTCATGATGGGTAGAGCTGGGTGTTGCTCTGGTGGGCAGAGCTCAGTAAAACTTTAATCTGCTTGTCTGCTGATGGGTGGGGCTGGGTTCCCTCCCTGTTGGTTGTTTAGCCTGAGGCAGCCCAACACTGGAGTCTTCTTGGATCTTTGGTGGGGCTAATGGCAGACTCTGGGAGGGCTCCTGCCAAGGAGTACTTCCCAGAACTTCTGCTGCCAGTGTCGTTGTCCCCACAGTGAGCCACAGCCTTCCCCGCATCTCTGCAGGAAACCCTCCAACACCAGCAGGTAGGTCTGGTTCAGTCTCCAATGGGGTCACTGATCCTTCCCCTGGGTCCCAGCGTGCACACTACTTTGTGTGTGCCCTCCAAGAGTGGAGTCTCTCTTTCTCCCAGTCGTGTCGAAGTCCTGCAATCAAATCCCACTAGCCTTCAAAGTCTGATTCTCTAGCTATTCCTCCTCCTGTTGCCAGAACCCCCAGATTGGGAAGCCTGATGTGGGGCTCAGAACCTTCACTCCAGTGGGTGGACTTCTGTGGTATAAGTGTTGTCCAGTTTGTGAGTGACCCACCCAGCAGTTACGGGATTTGATTTTATTGTGATTGTGTCCCTCCTACCATCTCATTGTGGCTTCTCCTTTGTTTTTGGATGTGGGGTATCCTTTTTGGTGAGTTCCAGTGTCTTCGTATTGACGATTGTTCAGCAGTTAGTTCATGACAATTATTTATTATCTGAGAGTCATTTCACCAAGGGAAAAGATTTGACGTCATCAATTTTACCCATAAAACCAGATTTCATCTTTCTATACTTGACTTACTGCATCTGAAAGCAACTTTTGAATAAAATAAAACCATCAAATCAGTAGAGAAAACCATTGCACTCAGGGGACCTGATGTTAAGATATGGATATTAAGCATATAAATTATGAAGTAACTGTTTTGAATAAAAGCAGTAGTCAAGTCAACATGTCTTGTGATTCAAACAGAATTATCTTTCAAGTTTTGCAGGATGCAAACTGGTAGCACTTTAAGAGTCAGATATTTAACAAAAAAAAGAAGCCAAAATGCATATAAAGTAAAAGAATATTTCATGATCACTTCAAGAATGCATGTCTTTGTTGGAGTGAGTTCTGAAAGTGGTCTTGTTTTTGTTTGAAAACCTTACCTAAATTCCATTTTAAAATCTGGTCTCATATTGAATTTGAGTTCTAATCCAGTGGGTAATATTGGGCATGGCCTGAGACAATATCAACTCTGTTTTGAGCTGTAGAATCTGGTAGTTGTTAGCTTTCTCTGTGCTTGCATCTCTCGCTCTCTCTGTCTCAACACACACACACACACACACACACACACACACACACACACACACACACACACACACACACACACACACACACACACACACACACACACACACACACACACACACACACACACACACACACACACACACACACACACACACCAGCACAGGAGCCACAGGATGAGATAGCAGAACCCATTTCTTTTTTTTTCATTTTAACATCTTTATTGGAGTATAATTGCTTTACAATGGTATGTTAGTTTCAGCTTCACAACAAAATGAATCAATTATATATACACATATGTTCCCATATCTCTTCCCGCTGGCGTCTCCCTCCCTCCCACCCTCCCTATCCCACCCCTCCAGGCGGTCACAAAGCACCGAGCTGATCTCCCTGTGCTATGCAGCTGCCTCCCACTAGCTATCTACCTTACGTTTGGTAGTGTATATATGTCCATGCCTCTCTCTCGCTTTGTCACAGTTTACCCTTCCCCCTCCCCATAGCCTCAAGTCCATTCTCTAGTAAGTCTGTGTCTTTATTCCTGTTTCACCCCTAGGTTTTTCATGACATTTTTTTCTTAAATTCCATATATATGTGTTAGCATACGGTATTTGTCTCTCTCTTTCTGACTTACTTCACTCTGTATGACAGACTCTAGGTCTATCCACCTCATTACAAATAGCTCAATTTTGTTTCTTTTTATGGCTAATATTCCATTGTATATATGTGCCACATCTTCTTTATCCATTCATCTGATGATGGACATTTAGGTTGTTTCCATCTCTGGGCTATTGTAAATAGAGCTGCAATGAACATTTTGGTACATGACTCTTTTTGAATTATGGTTTTCTCAGGGTATATGCCCAGTAGTGGTATTGCTGGGTCATATGGTAGTTCTGTTTGTACTTTTTTAAGGAACCTCTATACTGTTCTCCACAGTGGCTGTATCAATTTACATTCCCACCAACAGTGTAAGAGGGTTCCCTTTTCTCCACACCCTCTCCAGCATTTATTGTTTCTAGATTTTTTGATGATGGCCATTCTGACTGGTGTGAGATGATATCTCATTGTAGTTTTGATTTGCATTTCTCTAATGATTAGTGATGTTGAGAATTCTTTCGTGTGTTTGTTGGCAGTCTGTATATCTTCTTTGGAGAAATGTCTATTTAGGTCTTCTGCCCGTTTTTGGATTGGGTTGTTTGTTTTTTTGTTATTAAGCTGCATGAGCTGCTTATAAATTTTGGAGATTAATCCTTTGTCAGTTGCTTCATTTGCAAATATTTTCTCCCATTCTGAGGGTTGTCTTCTGGTCTTGTTTATGGTTTCCTTTGTTGCACAAAAGCTTTTAAGTTTCATTAGGTCCCATTAGTTTATTTTTGTTTTTATTTCCATTTCTCTAGGAGGTGGGTCAAAAAGGACCTTGCTGTGATTTATGTCATAGAGTGTCCTGCCTATGTTTTCCTCTAAGAGTTTGATAGTTTCTGGCCTTACATTTAGGTCTTTAATTCATTTTGAGCTTATTTTTGTGTATGGTGTTAGGGAGTGATCTAATCTCATACTTTTACATGTAGCTGTTCAGTTTTCCCAGCACCACTTATTGAAGAGGCTGTCCTTTCTCCACTGTACATTCCTGCCTCCTTTATCAAAGATAAGGTGACCATGTATGCGTGGGTTTATCTCTGGGCTTTCTATCCTGCAGAACCCATTTCTGAGGTAACCATCTTAGATGTTCTGCAGATGAAATCCACGCTGGAGAATATCAGACATTCTTTAGTTTTCAACAATGCCCAAGTCTGAATAGTAGTTTTTGAGGAAGAGAAATTAATGTAGTAGATAAAGACATTCAGCTGAAACTCAGAACCTTGCCCAGTTGTAGCCAAGCACTGGCCAGTCTCTGTGAGGACTTTAGAAGCCTGGACATATCAAAGAGCTAACATCCCTGTCTACAAGCATGGGAAATGGAACAATATGAACTCAGGGATTCATGGACTCAGAGAGAGTTACAGTTTCAGGAAGGGGAAAAATCAGGAGGATCAGAACCAGATCATGGTAGAGCTATTTTCATTATCTATGTTAACTAAGAATTTTCCCCATTTTTTGAGTGAGGAGGAAGTAGATGCTAACACCAAAACTGTACTGCATATTACACGTAATTGTGCTGAAGTTAACTTTGGTAAATTGTCAAGTTCAATCTATTGTGTGGTGTTAACACACCACTTCACACCTTATACTTTCTCTCATTACTATAAAATTCTTAGTAGAATAATTTCTTCATATACTGTTGAAGAGAAGTGGCAGAACTTGGTGGAATCTCTGCTGATAATTTTTTTTTTTTTTTTTTTTTTTGTGGTACGCGGACGTCTCACTGTTGTGGCCACTCCTGTTGTGGAGCACAGGCTCCGGACGCACAGGTTCAGCGGCCATGGCTCATGGGCCCAGCTGCTCCGTGGCATGTGGGATCCTCCCGAACCGGGGCACAAACCCATGTCCCCTGCATCGTCAGGTGGACTCTCAACCACTGCGCCACCAGGGGAGCCCTCTGCTGATAATTTTATGCAAGATTCTAGAGGGCAGAACAGGCTAGCATCCTCCAGCGGATGGTGTCTACTTAAGGCCTATGGCTTGGGTTAATTTAGAAGGAGAAAGAATTGTATGGTATTACAGGCAGTGAAGAAACTTTAGGTCTCATATCTAACCAGACCTTCAAATATTAAGGAAGTTGAGGTCAGGACAGTAAATGGCTTGTCCAAGGCCACCAAAGCAACATAGCAGGGCCAGGACCGGTATGTAGATCTCCAGGCCCTACCCCTTCTTCACCTTCTGCTTCTTGATTTCACCAAAATTGCTTGTTCTAGCAAGGGAGAAAATCTTTCTTAATCTGTTTCTGAAATAAAATTTTCTCTGCCATTTGCAACACTCCAGAGAATAGGAACATAACAGAATCATTGTTTTGCGTTAATACCTCCATTTCCAGCCATCTCGGCAATCAATCAGAACTTTTATCTTCTTGCCTGAGAGACAAGGACATTTAATTCACAACAATTTCCTTTCTCCTTTCTCTCAGTGACTCTATTAAATAAAACATGATGAATTACACTCTATATTTGCATGTCAGCTGAAACAGGGGCAAAGCTCTGCTAGAACAGAGAGGATCCTGCCCTTGCCTAAACCTGACAGAGGAGAAATGGAGGAAAGCGCTGGGAAATGCTCAAATTCTGCTCAGGTGAGCATTTTTCACTCAAGAAAAGGGGCCCAATTAACAGCCAGAATGAGAACTGGAAGCTATGCTAAATATTAATAAATAAATTCTAATCAGCAAAGATCATAGTCCTACCTAATTAAGGCTAGTTTCTAAAATAACACTTGAGTCTTAGAGAACTGAGCTGGGGTATAATCCGGCCAAGTATTCATGTTACTGTACTGGTCCTTTCAGTTAATTCCCTTCTTCCCATAAGAATAAGAACAGAGATTTTTTGAATCTGTTCATTTATGGAGACTGTTCATCTTTCCTCTTCTTCAGCGTGCCCTGGAATGCTTGTCTGGTATGTCTTTTAGAGCAACCCAATGTATCTTGCAATCTTTTGCCTATGGAGCTATTATTGACTGTAGTGTTGACAGGACTATAAAGGCATTGCCCAGTCCAGCCAGCTGGTTTTGTGCAGACAGAGGATGACATTTCTACTTCTATATTCTTTCCTACAGGGAGTTTATGGTTTGTTTGAAAACAAGGTTAAATAATGAGGTGTTGACTTGAATGCAGGTCTCCTGCCTCTTAGTGACAAAGCTGTTTTCATTCATTTATTTATTCATTTAAGATATCTTATTCTGCTGGGAATGTAAAGATAAACAAGATATAGTATCTTCCCTCAAGAAATTTACAGACTGGGGAGGGATTATAGCTAAATTAACTCTAATAATACAGTGTGATAAGCACCATTATGGAATGAATATGAGATTCCGTGGGAGCACATAGGAGAGGTTCATAATGCAATTTGAGGGATTTAGGGAAATTGTTAATTTACTTAATCCTTCTGTAACGCAGTTTAAGGAAAATGTCCTAGAAAAAGTAAAGTCTAAATTGCAACCTGAAGGATGGAGTGGAGTTAACTTAGTGATGCAGTGGGGGAACCAGGAAGAGAGAATAATCTGAGGTGAGAAAGCCTGGCTCATTCATGGAAAAATGTGCCATTTATGTACAGGATGACTATATATTGACATTGATGAGAGAAGAAGCTAAGAAATTTTTTAGGCTTCATAAGCTATATTTAAGATTTTGAACTTGCTATTTATTGTAATGGGAAAATGTTGAATGATTACCAGAACATGAATGACAAAAATACTTTTAGGCTACAGAACAATTACTCAGGCTAGGGTATAGATGATAGATTAGACAAAATCAAGAGAACAGACACTACCCCTACCACAGCCTGGATTCTCTGTCTATAAAGTCTTTTGTCACAGTTGATCAGAAGGAACCTTATTTAGTAAATGAGCAAATGTTGGAATTTCTATGACTTGGTAACCAAATTTCATAGTCTTGCCAGGTTCCAAAAGTAGGATTCCCCAGTGTTACCTTCCCCAGGGGAGCAAGGTTGTACCAGTCAGCATGGCCTGCTTATTACATCTAGACCTGTAGATGTTTCACTTCTTGTGTCAGGGAATCTGCAGCTCTTCCTAAGTCTTCAATTCCCCCTATATTCTGGCTGGTGATTATAGTTCTGGTAGCAATACTCACAGCTCTTTTTCCTCTTTTGATATTCCCTATTATTTGTCTCTTACTCATGGTCCTTGATTTTAATTCATTATCCAGTTAAGGGAGGAGGCAGTATGCAATCCCGGCCTCCAATGACTTTTCAAAGATTGGTGATCCTTTTCCAAAGGTGCATGACTCTGTACCATGGGGTCCACCAATCTACCTTAGGACGTGTTATGCTAATGAGGTATGCTATATGAGAAGTAAATAGTCTCCATTCATTTCTCTGAGTAACAAAGGGAAAATAGGAAACAATCATATTGCATGCTTCACTAGGTCCTCACTGCCCGTGACAGGCCTACCATCTTGCCATTTTGTAAACACCAGTACTGCTCTCAGGAATAATCCTCATGCAAATCACATCAGGGGACTGTTTGTTTGGCCCTATTCACTTTATTTCTTTTTTTTGCAAAATTTATTTATTTGTATAAATTTTATTTATTTATTTATTTATGGCTGTGTTGGGTCTTTGTTGCTGTGCATGGGCTTTCTCTAGTTGCAGCGAGCAGGGCCTACTCTTCGTTGCAGTGCACGGGCTTCTCACTGTGGTGGCTTCTCTTTTTGCAGAGCGTGGGCTCTAGGCGCATGGGCTCAGTAGTTATGGCTTGTGGGCTCCAGAGGGCAGGCTCAGTAGTTGTGGTGCACGGGCTTAGTTGCTCCGTGGTGTGTGGGATCTTCCCGGACCAGTGCTTGAACCCATGTCCCCTGCATTGGCAGGTGGATTCCCAACCACTGCTCCACCAGGGAAGCCCTGTCTATTTATTTTACATTATTTTCCATGGTTTATCACAGGATATTGAATATAGTTCCCTGTGCTATACATTAGGACCTTGTTGTTTATCCATTCTAAATGCAATAGTTCACATTTACCAACCCCAAACTCCGAGTCCATTCATCTCCGTCCCCACCGCCCCACCTTGGCAACCACAAGTCTTATCTCTATGTCTATGAGTCTCTTTCTGTTTTGTAGATAGGTTCATTTGTGCCATGTTTTAGATTCCACATACAAGTGATATCATACGGTATCTGTCTTTCTCTTTCTGACTTCCTTCACTTAGTGTGATCATCTCTAGTTGCACCCATGTTGCTGCAAATGTTGGCCCCATTCACTTTCGATCCTAATGTGAGTTTAAATTTAGAGGCCAAGATAGATCACTTCTAAAGTCAAAAGTTAGTGGCTTATACATATTCTAAGAGGAGCTTAGAAAGTAACCTGACAAGGTGGGGGGTGATAGGAAGGCTGAGGAAGATTTTTGGAACTGCCAGGACCTCCTTTTCCCATGATTCCTCTTCTTTCATTTCAGGCAATTTTCTGTATTGAACAGAAAGTGTTAACTCCTGCCTTCCAACATAGGTGTTCACACTGACCCTAGAGTTGATCAGGTCTCAAAGCTCCTATCCCCCTCCATGTCACTCACTAAGGTATTGTCTTACAAAAACATTGATCTGGCATTTATTGACCTAGAAACAACCCCAGAACATGCCCTGTTGTCTCCAAGGAACACTTTTAGGCAAAGCCATCCTAGGATTCCACACCTGTTTCCCCAAAACCTATAATATTTGTTTGGCTAACATTTCCTGAATTGAATTAAACTTTCAAAGAAGTGAATGGCTCAAAATCTCCACATGCAGTTTGCACCTTGCAAACAGTGTCCCAATGCTGATGGTGCAGTGTTGTGGGGTGGGTGGGGAGGAGGCCTACCATTTGGGACCCAGAGGTGACACCAGACCTATGTGACAGGGTCCTATCAAGGTGAAGCTGATGGATGGATTTGCTCAAGGGAGGAGGTTATTTTAATAAGGATTATCTGAGTTAGCTCAGAATAACCGGCTGCCTGTCTCCACAGGGAGCATCATTTGACATAAATAAAGACAAAGACAATGACTGAGTCTGAAAGAGTTAATTGAAAAGGAGTAGCCTGCTCTGATCTGCAGATTGAGCTCCTTAGGAGGATTTAGGGAAGCCAGAGTGAGTCCAACAATTGTACATGCAGGAATTTCCCTGGGAGACACCATAACTTGATTGACCTCAAATCAGGAAAAGGCCAACATCACAGCAGCTCAAAGGGTGTTAGTTTCCTGGGGATGCATCTCTTAATTGCAATGTTCATTAAAATGGTGCTTTTTTTTTTCCTTTTAGAGTTAGACAAGCTTTTAAAAATTATCAAAGGAAAGGAGAATGAACGAATGGGGCATTAATCCAATAAAGATGTTAAAAAAAAAAAGAATCACGATAGAACTAGTGGTAGCAGACCAATAACAATTTTCATGCATCAAACTACTAAAGAATTATTGTCCACATTGTTTAGTTGGCTATGTGTTTCTGAGACAATAAATGTATCTTGTCTAAGAAAGAAAAAAGAAAAAAGAATGGGGTGTTACGTATTTGACCCTTTTTCATCTAACCAAATGTCTTAGCCTTTGGATTGAAAGACAAAGAAGTTCGGTTGAGGACCCATTTCTCTATTAATTCCTCTGGGAATCAAGAATTAATAAGCATCTGTCTGAGAAGAGCCAGTATTGATTTTTCTCTTGACAACTATGAGCTACATACCATATATTCTCTACTATGTAATTCAGATCTCTGCTCAAATGTTGTCTCTTCAGACAAGCTGTGTAGGGCCACCACTCTATCTACATTAGAACCCCTATCATTCTCTATCAACAATTACCCTGATGCATTTTTTTATGGTATTTAGTATGATATTATATTACATACTTATTTGCTTTTCTTTCTAACCTGGGTGATTGTGACCTTCATGAAGGCAGGGACTTCAATTTACTATTGTATCTTCAGTACCTAGAATAGTGCTTGGCACTGTTAAAAATGAATGACCAAGTACCCTGGGCAGGAATTTTCATGTTTATTTCTAGTATGCTATATTCAGTTCTTTTCTTTGTTTGGAAAGCTATTTTACTGCAGATTTTAAAGTTCTTTTATGATGAAACAATAAAAAACAAAGAGAGGGCTTCCCTGGTGGTGCAGTGGTTGAGAGTCCGCCTGCCGACGCAGGGGACACGGGTTCGTGCCCCGGTCCGGGAGGATCTCACATGCCGCAGAGCGGCTGGGCCCGTGAGCCATGGCCGCTGAGCCTGCGCGTCCGGAGCCTGTGCTCCGCAATGGGAGAGGCCGCGGCAGTGAAGGGCCCGCGTACCGCAAAAAACAAACAAAAGAAAGACAAAGAGATAAAAGTACCATTAGCAATAAACAACAGAAAAGTTAGTCATAGTAGGGGAAGAAACACCAAAAATTAACAGCTGAAGAAATAAAGTGTCACAGAAATGAGTCACCTAAACATAAATATACTGCAAAAAAAAGTGAAGTGAACTATGTAAGAGCTGTAGCATAAATTTCATCATACAATTGGTATATATGATTCTGTTAGGATGATCAACTCTGATGAACTGTGTGACTAGTCATGCATTTTTTAATTGAAATTTTTATTGAGATAATTATAGATTCACATGCATTTGTATGAATTAATAAAGAAAGATCCTGGGAGCCCTAATGCCAGCAGAGCTGGTCAAGTACCACCTATCTTTAAGGGCAGAGAGCCACAGTGTTGATTTTAAGGAATGAAAAGGGGACAGTTCCAATGCAAGATGGCATCACAGGAGGCTCCTGAATTCACCTCCTCCCATGGACATGAAATCTACAGCTACACGTGGAGCAATTCCTTCTAAAAGAAATCCAGACATTAGCTGAACAACAACTACACACTGTGAATGAGAAAATACCCACATCAAAAAGGGTAGGAAAGGCTGAGATACACTCTTACTATAAACCTCACCCCTGACACAGTGACCTACACTTGGGTGGGAGCTTACAACTCCCAGTTTCTCCCTGAGGAGTGAAGGGCTTGGACCTTGATCATAGATATAAAAAATAACAGCCAATATTGGCAAAGATGAGGAGAAACCTGAGGAGTGAAGGGCTTGGACCCAACATTGAATACCCCAACTTTTAAGACTGCCACCTGTGAGGCAGGTCCCCCAGCTCAGAAAGCCAATGGGACTTGGCATCTCAGAGACAAGACTGTAGAGCAAACTAAGAAACAGTATGTATGTGATTACATTTAATTTAACATACGAAATAATCCTAGTTAAATATTTTTCTTTGAGATACCGCAGGGGCCCACTAAAGCATCCCAAACTTAACTGGAAGTCAAAAGAAATTTAACATTTGATATTTGGGAAGTTTGTCAAAAAGTTTTTAAACACTTGGTCAAATAAGATCATAGGTCACTGTGAGACAATACTTATTCCTTAACCAAAGTTAAAAGAGATTTCAAAAGCAAATACACTTCAAGGCAAAGAAACTCATACATCTGCTATTAAAAGTAGCATTTCAAGAAAACTTTGGAGGGAGAGACCAAATCCAGTCTTGCCCCAGACCTCTCCCAACAAAATCCATTTACCCAACTAAATTTAATCTAATCTTAGAAAATCTTGATCACATACAACTCTTTTTTCCAGTATTTTTGAAACCGAGCAGGACTCTGTGGGGCTTCTGGGCATGGAAGCCTTTTTGTCCCCTGTTTCTTGTAGGCAAGACTCAAGCCTCCATGACCTTCCCTGAGTTCCAAAGGGCAGATTCAAACGGTTGCTCATCATGGGAGGAGCAGCCAAGAAACCACCTGAGGCAAGATTAAAGGGACCAAGAAACAGTTTTTAAAAAGGAGTTGCTGTGACTATCTGCTCCCCCCCAACTCCCCCTAGCTCAGCACAGATGGAGCCGCTGGAAAAGCTTATGTTTGCCTTTCCCTCAAAGAGGCCTCTTCATACTTCACAAGCTGCTGCCTGAGGGTCAGGCTGCTAATGGAGCACACCTGTGGGGGCGGCTGACCTCCTCCCCGGAGCTCTCTCTCTGGCTCCCTCCAGGATGCCGGTGTCTCCCCCATATTCGTTGGAATATTTCCATAGAGATGTCAAATTGCCCTTCAGAAAGGTCTGGAAATTATTTTATTCTCTCTTTAGCAATGAATGAGAATGGAGGTTTCTCCTCATCCATCTTTGCCAATATTGGCTGTTATTTTTTACATCTATGATCATTAGCCATTTTCTTTTTAATATGGTGGTGGTTTTTTGTCTATTTGTTTTGGACCAATGGCTCTCAACTCTGGCAGCATGTGGATCTCCTGGTGATCTTCTAAATAATGCTTGCGTCTCAGCCCCAGCTGACTGAATTACTCACTTCCCAGGCAATTCTAACGTTCAGCCATGGTTGACAGCCACTGTTTGGGGCTAGGATGGTAACTGATGCAGAAACAAACTGCTGAGATATAGATTTTGTTCAGGAGCTCATAGTACAGCATGACATCAAGTCAGAACAACCACCCAAATAGGCAGATCAGCTGACAAATATTACTTAGTGAGCTCTACAGAAAATCAAGGCTCACTCTATTTCCAGTGACATAATATCAAAGCAATGTTTGTCGGAGAGATGGTGAGTTTGGACAACACAGCCTGGGCGTGAAGTTCTGAGTCCCTGCTTAGAGTCACAAGTTTAATGAGCTCCTGAGTTATCAAGTATAGAGGCATGGCTTCCTGGCAAACTAGGCATATTGTGTGTGTGTGTGTGTGTGTGTGTGTGTGTGTGTGTGTGTGAGAGAATGTGTGTGATTAAGCTTTTTATTTTGAGATAATTGTAGATTCCCATGCAGTTGTAAGAAATAGCATAGAGAGATCTCATATACCCTTTACCCCAAACTATAAGACGATATCGTAACCAGGATATGGGCACTGACACAGTCCAGATGCAGAACATTCCCATCATCGCAAGGAATCCCCCATGTTGCTCTTTTTTAGCCACACCCAATTCCCTTCTAAGGCAACTCTTTCCTTAACTCCTGGCCGATAAATGGAACCATCCAGTATGCAACCTTTGATAATTTTTTTCCACTCAGCACAATTCTCTCGTGATTCATTTAGTATTTTGTATTTATCAATAGTTTATTCCTTTTTATTTCTGAGTAGTAGTCTGTAGGATGGATATACCACAGTTTAACCATTCACCCACTGAAGGACATCTGGGTTGTTTCCAGTTTTTGCAAAGAAAGCTTTGATAAACACTCATGTATATGTTTTTTTTGTGTGAGCATGTCTTCATTTCTCTGGGCTAGGAGTGCTCTAGCTGGATAATTTGAAAATTTAGGTTTTTTTGCAAAACTGCCACACTGTTTTCCAGAGTGGCTGCACCATTTTACATTCACACCAGCAATGTATGAATAACTTTCTCTACATCCTCACCTGCATTTGATGTTGTCACTGTTTTGTTTCTTTTTTTAGCTATTCTGATAGATATGTAGTGATAACTCATCATGGTTTTAATTTCATTTCCCTAGTGGCAATTGATGTTGAACATCTTTTCATGTGCTCATCTGCAGTCTGTGTATCTTCTTTAGTGAAATGTCTGTTTATGCCTTTTGCCCACTTTCTGAGATTGGACTGTTGATTTTTTTTACTTTTGAGATTTGAAAATTCATTATATACTGGTCCTTTGTCAGATATGTGGTTTGCAAATATTTTCTCTCAGTCTGTAGCTTGTCTTTTCGTTCTCTTAACAGGGTCTTTTGTAGAGCAAAAGTTTAAAAATGTTGATGAAGTTCAACTTATCAAGTTTTCCTTTCATGGATCATGCTTTTGGTGTCAAGTCTAAGAACTCTTTACCTAGACCTGTATTATAAAAATTTTTTTCCTGTTTTCCTTTTTCTAAAAGTTTTATAGTTTTACAGTTTACATTTAAGTCTGTGATCCATTTTGGTTTAATTTTATATGTTTCTTTTTCTTGTTTTTGCTGATAGATGCTCAATTGCTTCAGCACCATTTATTGGAAAGGCAATCTTTCCTCCATTAAATGGTTTTTGTACCTTTGTCAAAAGTCAGTTGGGCATATTTGTATGACTCTAGTTCTGGGCTCTCTGTTTTGTCCTATTGATCTGTAATTTTTTTTTAAAGGTTAACAATCATTTAATATATTAATATTTTCACTTATAAACATGCGATTTGCATATACAGGGAAAAATGGGTTCTGAGGATACAACAGAGTACTAGAGACAGGCAAGCAATCAGAAAAAAAGATCAACCCTAGGGGAAACAAATGGAACTCCATCCCATGCTGGTGTCTACATAAACTTGGGAAGGAGAAAGAAAGATCACACAGTATCACAAGTAATGTAGAAAATAAATGTGGGTCATTCTGTCTCAATGGCAGGAACTTCTCCCATGATCCAGATCTTGCATCCCAGTGTGGCTCGTTTCATGAATGATGATCTGAAACACAACAACCAGCCTTGATTACCATAGCTAAATAATAAATGTTGAAATTGGGTAGACTGATTCTTCATGCTTTATTTTTTGTTTTCAAAATTGTTTTACTCTTCTAGTTCCTTTGACTTCCTATATAAATTTTAGAGTAATTTTGTCCGTGTCTATAAAAGATATTGCTGGGATTTTGATAGAACTTTGTTAAACCTATATATTAATTTAGGGAGAACTGACATCTTTACTGTGTTTAGTCTTCCAGTCCATGAATACAGTATGTCTCTCCATTTATTTAGATTTTTCTTCCTTCCTTCCTTCCTCCCTTTCTCCCTCCCTCCCTCCCTCCCTTCCTTCCTTCCTCAGTGTTACATAGTTTTCAGCATGCATACCCTGCACTTTTGTTAGATTTACTCATAACTATTTCATTTTTTGAGCAACTGGAAATGATATTGTATGTTTACTTTTGGTGTCTACACACTCATTGCTAATATATAAAAATATAATTGATTTTTGTATGTTTTCTTGTATTTTGTGACCTTGCTGAACTCTCATTTATTTGTTCTATAAATTTTTTTTTTTTTTTTTGTGCAGACTCCTTGGCATTTTCTCTGTAGACAATAATGTCATCTGCAAACATTTTTATTTCTTCCTTTCTGATCCGCATGGCTTTTGCTTCTTTTTTTTTGCCTTCTTGCACTGGCTAGAACTTCCAGCACTATGTTGGATAAGGGTGGTAAGAGTAGACATCCTTGAATTGTTCTTAATCTTAGGAAAAAATCATTCTGTCATTTACCATTAAGTACAATGTTAGCTACAGGGTTTTTTTTGTAGATACTCTTCATCAAGTTGAGGAAGTTCTCCCCATTGCTGTTTTTCTGAACTTTTTAAACTTATAAATGGGTGTTGAATTTTGTCGATTGCTTTTTCTGCATCATTGATATGATCATGTGATATTTTTCTTCTTTAGTGTGTTAATATGGCAGATTACATTGATTGAGTTTTAAAACTCATGGGTTGGGGTGGTGCTGGGGGTGGTAGTGGTCTCCTTATCAGGCAGCTGGGATGAAAGTTCCAGCTCCCTGCTTGGCCTTCTCTAACAACACCTTGCTGGGGTTTTGTAGCCTCCCAAATGTGGAAGTATAAATTCTCCACTCAGTCTTTTCTGGGCTGGTGGTGATAGGGGGTGGGGCCACAGTTTTGTTTTGTTTTTCTGGTATTTGGCTGCAACAGAGGAGTTATTACCTAAAACTCTTCTTAGGCTTCCCCTGATCTGGTCCTTTGGCTAAGAGGGAGCAAGTTTAGTTTTGTTTTTGGTTTTTTGACTTTACCTGTTGATGTTTCTGGGTTGCCAGCTTCTTCAGCTTGGGATATTTGAGGCAAAAAGAAAATCCAGGGAACTCACCACCATGTTCCCCTGGTTCTTTTGACCCTAATTGGTCTTTCTTCTCTCTTCCTTTCAGAGTCTTCTTCTGTTTGTTGTATATATAATGTCCAGAGTTTTCAGTTGTACTTAGCAGGAGGAATAGGGAAAAGTGTGTCTACTCCATCTTCTCAGAAGTGGGAGCAAGTATTTTTATTTTATTTATTTATTATATTTTTAATTTTTTTGTATTCATCCATTTATTTATTTATTTATTTTGGCTGTGCCAGGTCTTAGTTGTGGCACGCGAACTCTTAGTTGCGGCATGCAGACTCTTAGTTGCGGCATGCATGTGGAATCTAGTTCCTGGACCAGGGATCTAACCTGGGTCCCCTGATTGGGAGCACGGAGTCTCACCCACTGGACCACCAGGGAAGTCCCAGAAGCAAGTATTTTCAGATGCTGCTGCACTGAATGCATTAGATCGAACGAGTCAGGATAAGACATTTATTTACATATGGCAACTCTCCTTCCTCATTGTTCTGCACGACTGAAGTATTATTTGGCTACTGTAGCAAATGAAATCTTGATTAACTGTTTTTCATTACTGAAAATGTTGAGTATTTTGTTTCACATGTTTCATATAAGCCAAATATCCGTCTCTAGAATTATCTCTTATTACCCATTATTTTGTTACTTGTCGACAAGGCCCCAAATTGGGACTCTTGTGTGGAAAGAATGAAAATTTTAGGGGAAGCATAACTCTTTTTGTGGGATGTCCTTGGGGATGGTCTTAGGGAAACAGTAGGGAAAAGATAGGGAAGGGGGAAGGAGACAGACGTGTGTAGAGTCTATATGTTAGGTGCCTTACGCAGGTTATCTCATTTAATCTTATAGCTATATTACTACCATCTCTGGTTTTCAGCTGGGACCATGGCTTAGAGAGGTTAAGATGATTTAAGTAGATGTGTCAGGATTGTTATTTAAGCCTGTATACTGACAACAACTTTAGTTGTTCTCCCAACCTGCCTTCACCAGGTCATGAGATCATCACCCATTTATATTGAAGTTTTGCCCTAAGTTCCTGTCCTGTTTATTTTGAAGAATACATTGCAGATAAGACAGTAGAGATAAGATCTATGATTACATTGTCCTGCTGGCTTCAGTAACTGTCACGTGTACTTTATAAAATGATACCCAGCCAATGGAATATGACAATTCTCTTTCCTAGTATTTCAGCCTAGGCAATTGGATTCATGAAAAAACTTCTGAAGAGGAGTATGGGATAAGGTTTTTTTGGAGAAAGAAAAAAATTATCAAAGGATGACAACAAAAGAATACAGGATAGAGAGCTATGTGTCTCAATAAAGCCTCACTAGCAGTTCAGCAGAAGAAACCTTTTAAACATTAAAAGTGAGAGAGTATTTTGACCCAGTCAAGTGTCACCCAAAAATAATTGTGGCAAATAATGTAAATTGGGTAATAGAATTTTGGTTCAAAATAGAAGTATCAATATAAAATATAAAAATTATATGATGTGGGACTCAGTAATATAGGCTAAAATACTGTAGTTTCATGAATTATTTTCTGAGGTGTGACAATGATATTGTGGATACATAGGAGAATGTCCTTTTATTTAGGAGATGATTGCCAAAGTATTTCGATGTCAAATGTCATGATGTTTGCAACTGACCTTCAAATGGTTCAGCAAAAAAAGCCACTTGGAATATTTTATTCCCATGTTCACTTTACTTTGTTGCCACCTTCTCCATTGGGCATAGTGCCTAGGGCCCAAAATATTCTTAAGGGTCCACAAAAATGTTTTTTAAATGTTCTTTTAAAATCAAAAGATAAAAAATGAATTTCTAGGTCAAATATTTTAACATATAGTATTAAAAATTCACCTTTATTCCAACAGAACCATAAATTATAGTTTTAAATCTATTTTTATGGAGGAAGACGCACACAAAAGTGCCTAGGGGCCATGAAATCCATAAGGTGGCCCTAGTTGCCACCATTAGGATTTAAACTCCATGAGGGCAGAGTTCAGTGGTCTTGGTCTCTTGGATATCATGGACAGTCAGCACAGTGCCAGGTGTGGCCATAGTCTCAATTAGCATTTGTTGATTGAGTGAAAGGACCACTTTGACTTAAGTTTTACGAACATTGGACATATTCTTTTGTTAAAGTGTATAAAACACTCTTCTAATAAGCCAAGAATATATTATTTTTGGATTATCAAACATTTTGAATTGTTAGCGTCTCTTTCCCTCTTTATTAGTATGGAAATTTGAGAAATGACTGCATAGGAAGGAAGGAATGGATCAATGATTGAGGAATCATTTGTCAAGCACTCACTATATGATGGGCAGTGATCTACATTCCAGGCACTCTTTATCTATGCTTTGAGCCCCATGCGTCTGCCTCTAAGGGGAAAAGACACGATGATTTTATGAATATTGTTCTCTAGATAATTTGCATGCAACAGCAACAGAAACAATGGAACAATAAGCATTTGTTGGCACTTATCATTTGCCAAGTAATGTGCTCAAAAACACTTTATGGGGGCTCCCCTGGTGGTGCAGTGGTTGAGAGTCCGCCTGCCGATGCAGGGGACACGGGTTCGTGCCCCGGTCCGGGAAGATCCCACATGCCGCGGAGCGGCTGGGCCCGTGAGCCATGGCCACTGAGCCTGCGCGTCCGCAGCCTGTGCTCCGCGATGGGAGAGGCCACACAGTGAGAGGCCCGCGTACAGAAAAAAAAAAAAAAAACAAAAAAAAACCACTTTATGGCAATGACCTCATTTAATCCTTATAAAAGATCTTGTATCAATATATAAAAACTAACAATACCTCCCTTTGTAGATGAGCAAACGGGGGCCCAAGAGGTTCAGCAACTCCCCAGTATCACACAGTGAGAAAGTGGCCAGGCCAGGACTTGAAGCCAGGTCAACTGATTCAGATGCCCATTCTCTTACCTGCCTCGCTCTGTCCTGCCTCCCAGGTGTGTCTCAGTCACTAGTGTCTCAAGCAAGCTGCCTTTGAAAACTCGGGGATTATTTTTAGCTTTTCAAATAGTTCGCACTTGTGCGCATGCCTAATTCTGGATTAAGTGCCTCACCCATAACTGTTATAGATTGTAATGTCAGGAACTGAGGTATTTGAAATCACCTTGTGACTCTAGGAAAGAGAAATGGATGTGGAAAAGAAAGCTGTACAGACCCTTTTGCTGTAATCTGATGCCCTGGAGTCAGTGCCCTAATGGGGAGACCATGATGCAGTGCAGGGTATGCTGTGGTGACCCCCTCTCGTGGAGAGCTGGACTCAGGTTCCGTCAGGCTTAGCTTGATTTCCAGCTTTTCTGTCCCTAGGACAGGGCAGAGCCCTGAATTTAGGTCTGTTAACCTGAAGTCTGTCTGTAGGAAGTGGGCAAGAGCTCCCTTTAGCACCGCAGCGTCCTAACGCCAAGTGAGGCTGTGGCTACGGCAGGCTTGAGTGCACTATTGACTGTGGAAAAAAACTAGGAGGTATCCAAGAACTGCAGGTTGCCTATAAGCCCTGATCTACTAAGAGAATGCACAGGAACAGTCGTATTTTAGGCAAGATGGACAGAACAGCTACTGCATGGTGTCCCAGTAGGGGCCCTCTGAAGAATAATCTGTGTTTTGATTTAAGAGGTGGGTAGACCTCCAGGGCCTGTATTTAGGCAATGAGTGGACACAGGAATGAGTGAGTGAATGAATGAGTCCCTCTCTCTGGAGGATTGCTTTTCTCCCCTAGGGACTCTCTAGCATTTGATCTTTCCTTATCTTATGGTAATTCTATAATCTATTGTATTTGCTGGCTTCCTTGTATACCGAAGAGCCCTGAAAGAGCTCACAGCTCAATCGGGGAAGCAAAGCAAGCACACAGCTTGTTAGAGTAGAAGGCTGTCCAGAGGGAACTGGAAGCATGAAGCGGGGTTATGGGAGCAGGATTTGGGAGAGTAACTGACTTATCCAGGGCAGAAGCTTAGGATCCGCATCGTGAGAAAGACCTTGTTTGAGCTTGTCTTTGAAGGAGTAGTTCACCTGCCAACTGTAAGGCAGAGCATGCCAGGAAGAAGGTGCATACATGTACGCTTGCTGAGCGGGGGGAAAGCGTGTCCCACTTTGCAGACTGCAAGGAGTGTAAAATGACGGCATTATAGGCTGCGTGGGAAGGGGACGGGGAGGCGGGAAAGGTGGAAGCAGGCCAGATGACGAGGGGTTTTAGCCAATGTGTTGAGGGATTTGCACTGAATTCCATAAGGCTCAAGAGCCACTGAAGAATTTTAGGCAGAGTAACATTTGACTTTTAGAAAGTTCTCGGCCACAGATTTGTGTGGAGTAGGGCAGAGGGGAGTGCTGCTACCACAGCACTCCAGGATTTTGAAGGGCTGAAAAGCTACTATAGGGTGAGTACTATTGTGCCAGGTTCAGATGGGGGAGTAAAGAGTGTCCCAGGCAGCGGAGGCAGCATGATCAACGGGCTCCATGCTCAGGAGAACACTGGGGCAGAGCAAGCAGTCCAGCGTGCCTGAGGCCTGCGTCAGTCAAGGGAGTAACGGGAGAGGAGGCTGGAAATGTAGGTTGGAGGAAAGCAGGTGGAGTGTGGAAGGCTTTGAATGAATGATCGGAGTTAGTGCAGGACAGACAGGGCAGGGCAGCACTCCACTTAACTGTCAGCTATTCTAATGAAGCGAAATCATTAGATCTGTGTTTTAGAGAGAACGGCAGATCTTTAAAAAACATGGGGGGAAGCTGGCGTTAGAAGGAGAGGAAAGAGAAGAAAGAGGAGGAGAAAGAGGAGGGAGAAGAAGGAAACTATTGCAATAATCTGGACAGGAGGTGATGAGGCCCTGCACCAGGGCCATGGCTGTAGGAATAATTTTCAGGGGACAAATGCTAGATACTTTATGTGACAACATAGAACCTCAGGGATGCTTGTTTAGCAGAAGGTTTCTTCCCAGTGGCAGAGTTAACACAGGACACATGGGTATGGATTACTGGAATTAGGAGGAAGTATGCTCATTGTATCTGTTTATAGTTCTGGTACCCAATATGGAAAAACGATCTTTAGCATCAATATCCTAGGGTAAACAAGATAACAAGATCTCACACTTCATGATGTAGAAATAAGAAGTCAATTTTCAATTCTTAAATGTTTATTGCAGCTATTGATTTATTAATTTTTAAGCAGAGAGTGAGATTGGTCCAACTTGGTGTGCCCCCTTTAATTGAAAGGAGTTGGGATTCAAGAACTCTCCGTTCATTCTTTCACTCTTTTGTGTTTGTATTACCTTGCATGTGTATGTGAATTTGGGGGTGATGTCTGTTCCTAGGTGGTGGCTATGTGGGAGTATGATGTAGTATTTGTTCTGAGAAGGATATGAGTCGATGGATGTGAATATAGCGTCCCCAGCGCTGAGTGTGTTCTTCGTTTAGCAGAGCACTTTGCACGCGGGCTCAGATTTTATAGGCAATTTTGTTAGTATGAGTGTAAAATTTTGCTAGATATGTCTCCAACTGACTTTTGCCTGAAGTTCACCTCTATTTGAACTGTGTAATCTTCCTTAAGATTCCAGGAGAGATTTTAGTACAAAGTAACTCTAAGTTATGAAGTGACACAATCACAGTACATGATACCCAGCTGCTAGTGGGTTCAGCAGGCTTTAAGATGAATTCTCATCATTTCTAAGTAGAAGTAGCAGCAGGAGCGAAGTCAGTATTTCTATGTTCCCAAGGGCCCACTTTTTTGTTTGGCCCTGACATACATACATTATGAATACAAACCTGCCTTACAAAATAAAATAAGAAGCAGTGTGGTAGATTGGATGAAAATTCCCATTTCTTCACTCAATCCCTGTGTTACAATTAGACATCCACAGCTTTTGTTGTGTGACTTTGCAGAACATCTCCCCAGAGGGTGTGGCATCTTTCCCCATCCCTTAGTTTGTGACAATGTCAAGTTCTGAGAAGAGGCCTTAAAAGACACTTTGTGATTCTGCTTCTGTCACTTAGACCTCTGTCATTGTTTCTGAGTGGAACATATTCCAGGTAGCTATTAGTCCGAGGAAAATGAAAGATGCATGAAGCTGAACTGAACCCAACCTGTGTTCTGAAGGAGAACTTCCCTGGTCTAAAACATACAAATTTTAAAAATAATTTTTGAGAAACAAAAAATGAATACTAAAGGGAAAAGAAACTCTGGAATTGTCAGGGGACCCACAATCTTTGAATTTTATTTACCTTGGTCTAGTGGTAGGCGTCTCAAATTGTGTGACACAGACATCACACAGAACAAGAATGCAATGTCAGGAGTCTAGTTCTTGTCCAGTCTGAGACATCTTGGCATGTGACTTCTTTGAGTCACAATTTCTTCATCTGTTAAACAAGAAAAAATATCTGCTCTGGGGACCAAAGAGAGTATTATTATTACAGTGATGACAGTGATTATTATTATAGAGCACCTTGGAAACTCTAAAGTATAATACAAATGTCAGATATGCTAGCTCTCATTATCCGATATTTCTCAGGGGGGTTTAGTGTTATGATTTTTAAAAAATAAATTTATTTATTTATTTTTGGCTGCGTTGAGTCTTCGTTGCTGTGCGTGGGCTTTCTTTAGTTGCGTCAACAAGGGGCTACTCTTCATTGCAGTGTGCGGGCTTCTCACTGCAGTGGCTTCTCTTGTTGCGGAGCATGGGCTCTAGGCACGTGGGCTTCAGTAGTTGTGGCTCACAGGCTCTAGAGTGCACGCTCTGTAGTTGTGGCGCACGGCCTTAGTTACTCCGAGGCATGTTGGATCTTCCCGGACCAGGGCTCAAACCCGTGTCCTCTGCATTGGCAGGCAGATTCTTAACCACTGCGCCACCAGGGAAGCCCCTAGTGTTATGATTTTTTAAATGCCCTACCTGTATTATAAGTTTTGTGACCATCACTTATCCCAACATACATTTCAGAGCTCTGGATCAGGAGCTAGAATTCTTGAGTTCTCGTTCCCAATAATTTTCTGAATACAAATGTTTTCTGTTTTTGTTTTTTTCCTTTGTTCCTCTTGGCATGTTGTTTGACTGATCTTGTAGAACCTATTTTTTCATCTTCTCATCTGTTTCAGAGTGAGAAGAACCAAGCTTGGGTTTTCCTACCATGGACAAAACAGGTTTCAGCCTATTAATTATTTGATATTTAGAATGGGTAGAAACATTTCTAAAGTGAAGAGTGTGGAATGTTAAGAGACCTTTGATTATTGGAGAGAATCTCAGTGTCAGAGAGTCCCATCTCAGTCTTCATAATTCTCTAACCTTGTCGTCTTTTATGGGTGTATGTTAATTTGTTTACTTGTCTGTATCTCCATATGCTGTCTGCTTATAGGGTGAGGCCTATCCAATTTCCCTTACTAGGACATACTGCTTTGTGTACTCTGACATAAACTTATAAGTTTGCCCTTGTATTCTCTGCCTGCCATTAATAATAATGACAACAACAACAACGAGAATAAATAATGTAGTGATTAAAAGTACAAGCTTTGCAACCAGACTGCTTTTGTTCAAATTATAGCTTTGTTTCTTAGCAGCTGTGTGACCTTGATATCTTGGTGCTCAGTTTCATCATCTGTAAAAATGATAAAAATTGTAGTGTACCTCCTAAGGTTGTTTTAAGGACTAAATGAGCTCATACATGTAACATGTGCATAGTTTGTGTTTCCATCAGCTATCAGCTAAAATGAAAGATGATCAAACACATGAAGTATTGATTAGAGTCCTCAGAAAGGTATTGGCTCAATAATAGGGCAAAATTTACACCAAAGGCATTTTGGATTCACTAGAAGAAAATAAAAATCAACTTCAGTGAATCAAACTAATTCCAGGTAATGTAACTGCACTCCTGTTCAAAGCCCACAAACATTTAAAGTTATACAAACAAAAATCCCCAAACCATCCAACCCAACAGTATACAATTCATAATGTCTGGAATCCAATAAAAAGTACCATGTGTTCAAAGAAACAGGAAAAATTAATCCATAACCAGAAGAAAAATTATTCAATAGAAGTATATCTATAAATGACAAGAATGAAGAATGACAGAATTAGTAGACAAAGATGTTACAACATTTATTATAAATATATATGTTCAAGAAAGATGAGAAAACATGAGCAAGTCAAAGGAAGATATGGAAGGTAAAAAAGACTCAACTTGAACTTCTAAAGATGAAATATACATTATCTAAAAATGAAAATTACACTGGATAGATTAACTGCAGATTAGACATTGCAGAAGACAAGCTTAGTGAATTTGAAAATACAGCAATAGAAATTACCCAAAAAGCTAAATTCCCAGAAGAATTTACTACATTGATTCTCATATCAAGGATATTGAATAACTAAGGAAACTTCTTGATATGTGTACTTCCAAATATTCAGAAGTAAATGGTGAAGGTGTGATAGTGACTGTAACCCAGTGAGGTCCTTTTTAGGAGGTTAAGCTAATATATATTATTTCTGGAACTCCAAACTGATAAAGTTGCAGAATTTAGAAAATCCCCATGGTGAGGAGTTAGTATATCCTCTAGGTTGTCTTTTGGTCCTGGGTGGTCTCTATAAAATACTGCTCCTTGAATAATCCTTTAGGTAGATGTTGGGTAGCAGTGGGCTACTCAAGACTTGTTTTATTGAGGACAAGGAAGAGGAAGTGATCTGTGTAGGAGTGAATAATCTGGAATTATTACCCAGGTCTGACCATACTGCCCCACAGCTGCCTACAAAATGCACCTATTTTATAAAATAAAGGAAGCCACCTTTCAAACCATCAGCAGCAAGTGTATTTGGCAGAATGATTAAAATTTTCATTTAAAATATCCTTTGATATGAGGAAATATACCCTTTCTAGAAACACTTCAGTTATTCCATTGCTGTTGTTTTACCAAGGTTTCTTCCTGACTGCTTCAGCACTTTTCCAAAGAATGTCTTTGCTTCCGTAATTCAAAAGGGCCATCTTAATTCATAACCCTCTTATCATTAGTAAGATCTGCTTCTCTACAGGTTACCTTTGCAGGTGTTTTCTTTTGCCAGTGTTGCTGCTCTCTCCTTGTTCATAGTCTTCTTTGGTCTGGCAGTCGATTTGCCTCTGATTATTATATATGGATCTCTTCCCTTCACTAGCACCATTTCCTCTCACATCCCTCTTCATTGGAATTTAAATAAATGTATCCCAATTACAGAGAGAGTAATCTTCATTCTCTAATCAAAACTTATTAACTCCAGATGATCCATTCAGCCAAATTTCAACAAGAGATAGAAAAAGGTTTCTAATCCAAATGATTATTATGATGCATAACTTACATATCATGTGTATCAGAAATGTAATTAAATTGCATGTTATTTACTGACTTCATCATTATAGCTGCATGAATGAAACTTAATCACTTAGTTGCTTTTAACCACATTTAATTTATAAACTGTCATGCCAAAAAACTTACTTCCACGCTTCAATTTCTGTAAAATAGTTAAAATCTCAGAGGAAGCAAAAGATTATAAAGCCTGCATATATGATTACAGGATTATTTATAGTGTGAATCTGGTACTTCTGACTTCAAAGTTGTAGAGATTGTATAACAGCATTACTCAATCTTTCTCTCTGACTGAGACCACTGGAGAATTGCCTTTTAGCTCATTGCTCGTGCTAATTATTGTAAATCTCCTCTTGTGAAAAATAGAAACAATCATTATTGTAGTTTCTCAGGAATTTGGTGAATATCATGCAAAATCAAAAGAAAGGGGTAGAAATAACAAACTTTTATGGCTATGGCATGACAACTGGAAATGCCCTTGGAGAGTATTAGACTGATGTTAATAGTCCAATTTCCTCTCTTTGTAGATGGGTAAACTGTAAAATTCTAGGGAACTCTGTTGATGCCTACCAGTCAAAGGCCACTAGAGACAGTTCAGGTCACAAGAAGTTGAGTTCATTACTTGATGCAACAAGGGAGACTGACCTGATGAGCAAGGATGGGCATCAAAATAAGAGGTGTAGGGAGATTCGTTATAGAATTTTACTTTATGTTAGATGACTTGAAGGAGGGTTCAAGGAGGCAGGGGTTTGCTATGGATAGGTACTATCAGGAAACGGGAGTAATTCTATTTGTATTGTATCTAGGATGCAGGGGGAACAGAGTGGGGATAAAGCTGTAATTGATTTTTCTAAAAAAAGCATCTGGAACTCATGATAGATGGGTGTGGGAGATGGTTGGATATTTCTGTAGTTTGCATACTGTTCTTATGTTTGTCTAGGATCAGATATGATTACAAAGTGCTCTTGTGCTTTTCTCACTCCATCACAATCTTAGAGTGACCTCAGCTGATGTTGGTGCTCTTGTGACACGGCTTATGTTCAGTAGAAACCCATGGTCTAGCTGTGCCAGCTTCCAGCTGACAGATATCAAGCCTCTGTACTATTTTTTTTTTCATCTTTTTTTTTGAAGTATAGTTGATTTACAATGTTGTGCCAATCTCTGCTGTACAGCAAAGTGACTCAGTTATGCACATAGAGACATTCTTTTTTATATTCTTTTCCATTATGATTTATCCCAGGAGATTGTATATAGTTCCCTGTGCTATACAGTAGGACCTCGTTGTTTATCCATTCTAAATGTAATAGTTTGCATCTGCTAACCCCAAACTCTGAGTCCATCCCTCTCCCTCCCCCCTCCCCCTTGGCAACCACAAATCTGATCTCTGTCTGAGTCTGTTTCTGTTTTGTAGACAGGTTCATTTGTGCCATAATTTAGATTCCACATATAAGTGATATCATATGGTATTTGTCTTTCTCTTTCTGACTTACTTCATTTAGTATGATAATCTCTAGTTATATCCCTGTTGCTGCAAATGGCATTTTTCTTTCTTTCTTATGGCTGAGTAGTATTCCATTGTATATATGTACCACATCTTTATCGATTCATCTGTCGATGCACATTTAGGTTGTTTCCATATTTTGACTATTGTGAATAGTGCTGCTATGAACATAGGGGTGCATGTATCTTTTTGAACTATAGTTTTCTCTGGGTATATGCCCAGGAGTGGAATTGCTGGATCATATGGTAATTCTATTTTTAGTTTTCTGAGGAACCTCCATACTGTTTTCCATAGAGGCTGTACCACCTTACATTCCCACCAACAGTTTAGGAGGTTTCCTTCCCTCCACACCCTCTCCAACTTTTGTTATTTGTAGACTTTTTAATGATGGCCATTCTGACTGGTTTGAGGTGGTACCTCATTGTAGTTTTGATTTGTATTTCTCTAATAATTAGTGATGTTGAGCATCTTTTCATGTGCCTATTGGCCATCTGTATGTCTTCTTTGGAGAAATGTCTATTTAGTTCTTCTGCCCATTTTTTCACTGGGTTGTTTGTTTTTTTGTTGTTGAGTTGCATGAGCTGTTTGTATATTTTGAAGATTAAGCCCTTGTCAGTTGCATCATTTGCAAATATTTTCTCCCATTCTGTAGGTTGTCTTTTGGTTTTTTTTTTTTTTAATTCTTTTCACTGCTGTGCAAAAGCTTGTAAGTTTGATTAGGTCCCATTTGTTTATTTTTGTTTTTATTTCTATTGCCTTGAGAGACTGACCTAAGAAAACATTGGTAGAATTTATGTCAGAGAATGTTATGCCTTTGCTCTCTTCTAGGAGTTTTATGGTATCATGTCTTATGTTTAATCTTTAAGGCTTCTGTACTTTCTCACTAAGACACCCCAAATGGGAAGAATGGGAGAGGTAGTGTCCAGGCTTGAATGTAAATTTCTTGACTTCTAGGACAGAGGCCTTTTCATTAATGCATGCCAGACCATGGAAATCTGTAATGTGGGGAAACCAATAAAGTGGGCAGTACACAGAATTCAGA
Organism: Tursiops truncatus; assembly: GCF_011762595.2. Classification (NCBI taxonomy): domain Eukaryota; kingdom Metazoa; phylum Chordata; class Mammalia; order Artiodactyla; family Delphinidae; genus Tursiops; species Tursiops truncatus. Next base: position 36,434,219 of record NC_047039.1, read on the forward strand.
ATTTGATAAAATCAGGTCCAAATCATGGCTTTGACACTTAATTGATTTCTCTGAATTGCTTTTTCTCAGTGAGGCCATTGAGTATCTTTAGATGACTATGGTTTTCCAATTCTGTTGTTAATTTTTCAGGAGGGTCCAAAAAATAGAATTTTTCTTCAGCTTCAGGATAAAAAGTATAATAGATGCCAACTTATCCTGGAGGCTTAAATTTATTTTAATTTAAAGTAGATTTAGATTTTTTAATCCTATAGTTTTTGAAATCTTAAGTCAGTACTGGTAAATAGCTGATATTATCAGTCCTTGGAATGTAATGAGATAATTTCCTAAATGTTGTTGAATGTTAGGGAAAAAATACCACACAGTGTATTTTTCCTCTTGCCCAATTTCAAGGCAGTCATCAAGAAATACTACCTAAGGTTAGTAAAGTTGTACTCTTTCCCATTAAGCTCAGATTGGTAGTATAAATATTTCCTTATAACTCTCAAGTAAAAAGTCTCAAGGATAATCTCTCCTGTTATGTATTTCACTTTAACTCTTTCCTTGAAAATTGATCACAAGACATATTTCTATAAGGTATTTACAAAGAATATTTTGGGTTTCTTGAAAGGACACAATCTTAGGAAAAGAATAACAAGACAACAAATATATACATGAAATAAGGTCAGAAAGCAATATGTCTGTAATTGCTTTTGAATAAAATGTTCCTGTAAGTTAAATTTATGAATAAAACCATACACATTTTCTAGAAGCTTTAGTTTTATCTTTCAGTGTTTCTTATCCTAAGGATGAAATGTGGAAAAGGATTTCAATTTTCAGAGGAAAAATAAATTGCATAAATAAGGAAAATGATATTCAAACAGAGATAAAATGGGCAAGTGAAATTTCTAGAAATTACAAGTTACAAATAGAAAGTCTCTTCCTTTTACATTATAATCAAAAGAATGTTCTGTGGGCACAGTGGTTCGTTATAGGGCTGAGAAAGCTTGGAGAAAGGATTTGGAAGTATTTGCTAGAAAGTAGAAGAGGGGAGCACACCCCCATAACTCTTCCAATCACAGAAATGCTGAATGAAATATACAACCACAGGAAACCTTAGGGTAGTGTCAATGTCAAAGGTAAGGAAGAGGAATCCCAAGTATCTAGATACCAAGAGGAACTCAAGCCAGAACAATGAGCTAAAATTAAAATCTAACACACTGTGGCGCTGTGGAAGAAAGCTGAAGACCCACAGCAGGTAAATGTGGAACTTCCCTATGAGGTTATCTCTTATGAGGAAAAAAATTCCCACTGAAGATGTCAAAAAGTATCAAGAACTTTTTTGAGGGAACAAGTCATTCTAAGAAAGTCAATGCAGGTAACAAATTGATGTATTAACAGCCCAAGAATTTCCAATAACAAGCAATGTATTGAGGACTCTAAAATAAGTATTTTAAAAGAATGATCAGAGATGAAAGAAAGATAGAAACCATAATGTAAGAACAGAACATCATGAAAAAAGGAAAATTTTACATAAAAGAACCAAGCAGGAATTTTCAAAATAAAAAATAAATGAATAGGACTTTAAATTTAAAAGTAACAACAGTAATAGCAACAACATATTTGGGAGTTTAAAAGCACGGTGGGACTAAAAAAAGTAGATGCTACTAATAGTAAGTCCTAAAATATCATAATCACAATGAGGCATAAATGAACAATTGGAAACAAGTTCAACAACTATCATTTGGGTGAAAGAACAGCTTGTGTTGTATTTATGCAGTGGTGTACTTAAATGGTGTAATTTAAAATGAATAAGATCAATATGTAGTAACATGGTTAGAATTAAAAAAAAAAATCATTGAGAATGAAAGCAAGTTGCAAACCACTGCATATTGCATGATACCATTCACATCAGTTTGATAAACCCATAATATAATACAGTATGCTCATGGATAGGTAACACGTAGTTAAAATGTAAAAACATGGAGAGAAGAATACACACAAACAGTTTAACAGTGTTAGCAGTTGCTTCTGGGGAGCGATGGAGAAAAATTGAACTTGGGCCATTTTCATTTGGAACTCCAGCTACATCTGCATTGTTTTATTTACTTATATTAAAAAGTGAAGCAAAAATAACAGTTTATATGCCGAGAAGAGAGGTACATTTTTATGATACTTTCTGTACTTTTTGATGTGTTTAAAAATTTTTTACAATTAAAAATATAGGGGGCTTCCCTGGTGGTGCAGTGGTTGAGAGTCCGCCTGTCGATGCAGGGGACACAGGTTCGTGCCCCGGTCCGGGAGGATCCCACATGCCGCGGAGCAGCTGGGCCCGTGAGCCATGGCCTCTGAGCCTGCGCTTCCGGAGCCTGTGCTCCGCAACGGGAGAGGCCACAACAGTGAGAGGCCCACGTACCAACAAAAAACAAAAAAAAAAAAAATAGGGAAAAATAAAAAATATGAGAAACAGAACAACTTTCAGGTGAGCACGGGGTTTATCACATCTCACAATCTCTCTGCTTCCCCAAGTATGGGAGTGACTGCAGTGAGAGCCACATTTTTGAAGTACAGTGGAGTTGCCAAATAGAAATAAAAGTTCTCATGTGAATTCATGCAACCTGAGTATGTGGAAAGAAGAGATTATCTTTTTATTTTTTCTTCCAGTTTTATTGAGATATAATTGACATACAGTGCTTTGTAAGTTTAAGGTGTACAGCATAATGATGTGACTTATGTATATCGTGAAATGATTATCACAATAAGCTTAGTGAACATCCATTGTCTCATATAGATATAAAATTAAGTAGAAAAAATATTTTTGTTTGTGATGAGAACTCGTAGGATTTACTCTCCTAACAATTTTCATATATAACATACAACAGTGTTAATCATAATTATATTTATCATGTTGTATATTACATCCCTAGTAATTATTTATCTTATAACTGGGAGTTTGTACCTTCTGACCACCTTCATACAGTTCCCTCTCCCCACCCACCTCCATCTCTGGTAATCACCAATCTGATCTAAGAAGGGATTACCTTTTAAATGCAATGTTTCTCTGTCTATATTTATGCTATCATACCCTCACTTTTGTTAGTCTTGTTAACAAGTCTTTTCCAACATAAACAGAAGCTCAAGTGAAAGAAAAATAGAGGTGGTAACATCTGAGAGGCAGGGTACTCCTCTGAAGTTCTTTAAGTTCTCCTGGAAAAGAGGTCTTTCTCTTGACCTCCTGTTTTTGGTACAAGGTGGTATATGACAACAGGTAAAAGCTAAGAATCAAGGCTTCCCTGGTGGCACAGTGGTTGGGAGTCCGCCTGCCGATGCAGGGGGCACGGGTTCGTGCCCCGGTCTGGGAGGATCCCACATGCCGCGGAGCAGCTAGGACCGTGAGCCATGGCCGCTGAGCCTGCGCGTCCGGAGCCTGTGCTCCGCAACGGGAGAGGCCACAACAGTGAGAGGCCCGCGTACCGCAAAAAAAAAAAAAAAAAAAAAAAAAAAAAAAAGCTAAGGATCAGCCGCATAGAGCTGTATGGACTCTGATCATAGTAGAATGAAGCCATTTGAAGAATCCATTGTTATTCAATATCAGTAGGGGAAAAACTCCAAAATTCAGTGACCAAAGAATAGTCTGACATCCAGGAAGTATGTTTCTATAGTAATAGAACATAGAGAATTTGGAATTAAATCATTTTAGTCAATTAATAATTTAAGAGACAAGTTTAACATGTCCTTTGCTTTTGATGTTAACTAGAGTTTAACATTTTAATTTCCCCAATTGGATGTGAAATAATGCAAATTTAATCCTGCACTGTTCTTCCCTATTTACTTTAACTGATGAGTCTTTCACAGGTTTCCAGCGTGAGATTTTTCTTTTTGAAACATTTATGATTGTGCCAAATATGTGTAGATTTCTTTAAAAAATATCTTGTTTTTCAAAGCAATTAAAAGTTAGAATAGGCTCCATTAAAATTCAGGAATAAAACTTGTCATTAAATGAAGTAATCTGTGTGCTGAATACCAAAGGACTTGGCAGTTCTAGATTGATGACTGAGCTTAGGCTAAGGCAGAGTAACAAGGCTTTTGTGACTGAAACATGAATTAAGCTGCAGTTTTAGAAAGTCACAGGGAAGATCATTTGCATATATAAGAAGTAGAGTGAGGCAGATTTTTCTTTAAACATCTTTGGAAATTCAGGTTGATCCAATAAATGTGAAAAAAGGAAGAAAGTGCTTGGGCCTCAGAACGGAGAATAATAGAGTATACATAACAAAAAGAGATAATCTGGGCATATATCCCATAGGACAGTGTTTCCGTTTCATTCAGGGATGGGTGTTGCAAGTGAAGGTGTGCCAAGCAGAGTAAAATGAAAGAGCTCTTGGCGCTGTAGAGGAGCATAATTTGCCACCCCAAAATGTATCTCTTTGGCATGAGGATTAATTTAGGCTGACTATTTTGAAGGCCCGAACGATTCAGGAAGAACCTTTGACCTACCCACTAACTGCCTAAAAGAATGTAGATAGAAAACTTGTCCCTGGAAGGGAGTCATCACCATAGATAACTACAGTGTGAACTAGGTGTGTAGACAGGGAGCAACTAGCAGAGTCTGTTAAAATTCCTCTCTGTGTCCCATTGTCTCTGCATGACCCAGCAAACATTTGTTTACCAAACATTTGCTTTTCCATCTCTGCATGAATTGCCTTCTTCCCCTTTGAAGTCCCAAACCACTTTCCCCAACATTCTATTTTATCTTTAGCTGAGGATAGTGTTTAAGGTAAGTGCTTTGGCCATTTTGGCAAGTTACTCTGTTTTCCTGAGTCTCTCCCATGTATACATGTTATTAAACTTCTGTTTGATTTGCTCCTGTTAATCTGTCTCATGTCAGTTTAATTCTTACACCAGCCAGAAGAACCTAGAAGGGTAGAGGAAAATTTCTTCCTTCTTGACAACACCTTTTCTGGAATTAGGGTTGGAGTAGCCAGAATTGACATACGCTTTATGAATGCCCTTTAATGTTCTTGTCCAATGCCTGGAAAAATGATGTATATGACTATCCGGAACAGGCAGAATTTAATTACACATTGAGTTTTAAGGGATCTACACATAAACTATCTTTTCCTCTCTTATGTTTCTCTCACAATACCCACCCTTTTAAAAATGAGGTTAAGAAAGGCCCTGAGGTACTGTTACCGAACTCAGGTTTGGCTGCTTGCTGCACAAAAGCCAATAATCGAGAGGCAAGTGTTGATAGAAAGGAAAGTTGCTTTAATCAGAAAAGCCAGCAATCTGTGGAGAAGGTGGACTCATGTCCCGAGACCAATTCCGAAGATTCTGCTCAGCCATGACAATTTTTAAAGGGAAAAAAGAGGGAAGAGTCTCAGTGGATCATCGAGGCAGGAGGTTGGATTCTGTATCCCTCTCCATTGTGTGCAGACTGGCTGACTCTTTCTTCAGATGTTATCTTGCCTGTGTGATCTGCCTGCAGGATTGCTAAGGGGCCTGCTGGGGGTAGAGAGCTAGTCATTCTTTAACTACTTGACTCTTTTATTCCTACTTCTTTTAATCTAGGGAAAGAAACAACAGGTTAGGCGAGGTAGTGTGTGCATTTAGTAAAGCATAAGTCAGGAGTTAGGTTAAATGTTACCTGGTGATCTCACTTGTATAATTAACATTTAAGGGGAATAGAAATAGACAAACAGGAAAGGGGCAAAAGAGCTGCTTATAATACTTTCCATGGATTCTTTGTTCCATACTGCTATGACCTCTGTTACAACAACTTCAAGCCACTTAAATTCTAGAAAGAATCTGAGCCTTAATTATCATGGAGCTGGGTGAAGGGGGTAGAGTTTGGATATAAGAATGCTAATATATAAACCAGTTCTAAAGAGAGGATATGAGGGATGTCTTATTTTGGGATATCAAATATGTAAAATTCACTGTCTAACTGAGGAGAAATTGTCCAGGGGATTTATTTTATTTTTAAAATTTTTAAATAAATAAATTTATTTATTTATAGCTGCGTTGGGTCTTCGTTGCTGTGTGCAGGCTTTCTCTAGTTGCAGTGAGCAGGGGCTACTCTTTGTTGCGGTGCGTGGCCTTCTCATTGCGGTGGCTTCTCTTGTTGTGGAGCACAGGCTCTAGGCGCAGGAGCTCAGTAGTTGTGGCATGTAGGCTCAGTAGTTGTGGTTCGCGGGCTCAAATGATATGGCTCGCGGGCTCTAGAGCGCAGGCTCTGTAGTTGTGGCACACAGGCTTAGTTGCTCTATGGCATGTGGGATCTTCCTGGACCAGGGCTCAAACCCATGTCCCCTGCATTGGCAGGCAGATTATCAACCACTGCACCACCAGGGAAGTCCCAGGGTGTGTATTTTAGATGTACACTTTTTACATTTAGCTATGCGTTCTGCCCCACATTCCGCTGGTTTCATTGCTGGTGAACAGGCCTGGATGTCAGGCTGAGCTCCATGGCCTGATAACTGCTTTATGCTCCTTTCCTTGGACTCATCCTGACCTTGTCATTTAAAGAGAGATGTTGCCATCTGAACATAGGCCACGACTAACTGCTACAAGAGCTTAAGGAGAAACCGGCTCCAGCTAGAGGGAGCAGGCTGAGCTCCTCTCTTCCCTCAAAAACTCCTCCCTTAGTCAGATGTTGGAGGAGGCAAGTGTCAGTTACTGACATACAAAGACTTTCATCCTCACGTCAGGGTGAAAAGGTAGGGAAAAACCAACATTATTCCTCACTTCACAGGTATTTATGGAGGTACTATTATGTGTAAGGCAATGTGTGAGACACTATTGCCAATACAAGCATGAGGGTCTCTATTATTGAGGAAATTACAGTGTAGTAAAGACTAGAGAATCTTGGGGTTTTCAGGAGGTCAGTATTTTATAAACCTTTTCCCAAATCAAGTTCTTAACCATCCGAGAGAGACAAAACTGACATGAAGATAGGATCAAAATGCCAGCTTTGGTATGATGGAGTTTTTGAAGAACGTGGATTTGATGTGAGGCAACCATGGGATTCCTAACAATACACTTAGATTTAGACAGATGTGCCCTCCAGTCAGACCCTCTTCCATTTCCTGCCAGGAGGGTGGCCCCTGTAAACCATCGGTGCGGAAGAATAGATCTCAGCCTGTGTTTCCTGCAGAACTGAATCTCAGGAAGGAAGTTTTGCATATCCAACTTTACCAACCAGATAGACGCTTTCTCTTCCCATAGAAGAATATATCATCAAGAAATATCTTTTTAACATAATCTTCTAGATTGTATTTTATGAGGGTCTCCCAAATAAGAGAGATGAAATCAGTAACTGTTGGGTCTGCCAAAAAATGTTATTGCTTAACATTTTTTTTGCTTTCTTTTTTCGGTTTATGTGTTCCCACCAGGTGGTGCTCTTCCAACAGTTCAACATCTAACCCAGGCCTCAATGCTACCCATTATTGTCCTTCATGTCTTCCATTTAATATGCTTCATATTTAGTATCTATTTTCATAACCTTTTGGAGCATGGTCCTAATTCTGTCACTCCACCTTCAGTAACAGTCTTTAATCGCAATTCACGCTGGAACACTTTGAGTATTTTACACAGCTGATCTTATGGAGTCTCCTTCCGTTGGCGTTCATGGGATGCTGTTCAGTAGTTACCCAGATCCTTTTCCCTCTGCAGGAATCATTACGGTCTGCTCTCTGATGTCTTTCCTCTGTTCCTTTGCTAGATTTTGTTCGGTGCTAGACACTGTTTCTAATTGAGTAACAGTTAAAACAATTAAACGGTTCCCTGTTTAAACATTGCTTCTGGGACTTCCCTGGTGGTCCAGTGAGTGAGACTTCACATTCCCAGTGCAGGGGGCCCGGGTTTGATCCCAGGTTGGGAAACTAGATACTGCATGCATGCTGCAACTAAGAGTTTGCATGCTGCAACTAAGAATCTGTATGCCACAACTGAGAGTCCACATGCTGCAACTAAGAAGTCTACGTGCTGCAACTAAAAGATCCTGTGTGCCACAACTAAGACCCAGTGCAGCCAAAATAAATAAATAAATATTTTAAAAAACCAAAATAAACATTGCTTCTGAAACTTGTCTGCATGTTGGCGTCACCTAGGATGTTTAAAAACACTGTTGCCGGATCCCAACCCTACTGATTCTGATTTACTTGGTCTGGGTGCAGTCCTCCAGTAATTCTAAGGTCAGCATTGTTTGAGAACCACTGAACCAAAATATGTTCTCCTTTTCTAATACTTTCTTTAGGATCATTTAGAACCTTTTGCATTCTGTGTTCATCTATTCTGACTTTTAAGTTCTGACTTCTTCCATGTCTGTTTAGTCTGTCTGCTAACATCTCAACAATCCCCTAAGCCATTCTCTCTCTCGCTTCTTAACCAGTATGCTTAACCAGTATGCTTTTCTTTATTTGATTTTCATTCTTCAATTGCTCCTATTCTAGTAGGGAGCCTGAAGCAATTCAAGAAGTTGCCAAATTTTCTCTATCATAAGGATCCCACGTCTTTTTATTTGGTAGTTAACAAAATCTTCTCTTCTTCGGGTGAAGCCTAATTTGGATCTAAAATCTAAAGCCAGTTTCAACACAAATGGTGGGGTGGTTCTTAGGCCTATGGGCAAATTTCATGAATGTAAGGTTATTTTCTTCTAGTCTTCTGATTCCTGAATGAGGAGTGGATTTGGGACTGTGGACAAATCCCTTACTATCTACCCAGACATGGTACTAACATTATAGCTAGACCCTTACTAGTGTTCTGTGGAACTCTGTTGCACAATAGATCTGTCTGAGAAACAGTACAATAATTTTGCCTATCCATTGATGCTTTAGGAAGGCTCACCCTACTACAACATTGCACTCAATGTGAGGCCAAGCCACACCTGTGAAATTCAAGGTCAGACTGCAGTGGCCTCCATGTGAGGCCCACATGGCAGATCTCTGGGTATGTTGCTTTGGCCTGGTGCCTGCAGCCCAGCCTCTATGAAAGAGCCACTTACCTCTGGTTGCAGCTGTTATAAACTTTGATGACCTGACAAGGTTCAAGTGCACATGATAATCACTTGCTAAAGTCTAAATTTTAAAGCTGTGCATTCAGAACATAGCTAAAAACAGAAAACGAGCAAAACAAAGTAAATAGAAAAACTCCTTCAAGTTACATGGCACAATGACGGCTGCTGAAACCAAATGTCTAGAAACAGTCTTCTCTTGGGCCATAGCAGATGCTTCAATTTCCAGGTATTATGTCAATACCCAAGTTCTACTCTGTCTGTTTCTCTTTGTCCTTGAGCTAGGGCATTAGAAGGACAATATCTAACAGTTCCTTTGTCCATTCAATTAGAGACAAAGGAATTACAAAAAGGAATTAGATATCAAAACACCAACTTGTTACTAATAGGGCTTTTGGAAAATATGACTTAGTTATATGACAATAGTGGTCTTTTTAATGCTGCATCCCAGAATTAGATAGGTTTATCCAATCACAGAAAACCTGAGAAAGCACAGACAACTCTTGAAGAGAGAAGTAGCCAACTTCTGTAAGACAGAAGGCTTGCAATAGCAGACCACAGCACATGCTTCCTGAAGTCCAGCTGGCCCAACTTGCATTTTATAACAAATTCATCAATCATCTTGTCATTCTTCCAAGAGTGCTCCACTAACAAAAGTCCCTCAATATGAGAACAGGAAGCCAATGAGGAGGAGGTTCCCTCCAACAAAGGAGGGAACACAGAGTCCATTACACCAGCAAGGGTGAGTGACACCATAAAAACAAACTCGGCTGCCGTAGTTCTGAGGAAGAAAGAACTCACTTATGATGTCACCATGAGAAAGACAACTCTTACATTAGATCTTTTTTTTTTTTTTAGAACATAAGAAGCTTTAATGAAGTGGCCAGTTATTTTAAAAAACCAAATGTTTTAATAAGAACAAATAATACAAGGAGAAATATGATGGGGGAAAAAACATTGACCAAAACCTTAAAATAAGTAGGAATAAATATAAGGAATAAATAAAAAATAAATAAATATAAGGAATAATAAATATAATAAATATAAGGAAAATATAAATAAATATAAATCTATTACATTAGATCTTAGAGGGTAGGAGACACTGCACAAAATAGGGGAATTGTAGAGGCATCCTTGGCAAAAACATTGCAAGAGAGTAAGAGAAAAGCTGAAGATGACGTGAGTCGTCTCAATTCTATCAACACAATTTAAGTTCCAGTGTCCTCCCTCGGCCTTAGTTAGCTTATCTTGCCCTAATTATCAAGTTAATCCTATTTATTATTTTATAAAACATCTTTTATAAAATCTTTTCTATGGCTCTTACAGTGCATAAGTGGTCAGAACTGGATCTCAGCACCTCTAATCCAACATAGTTTCTGGTTGGTCTTCCAATAAGAATCATATCTTGGCAAGTTGTGGTCTCAAAGGAATGAAATCTGGACACTGTCAAAGGTCACAAGGCTGGCAGTGACCAGCTGGAGAATCTGGCTTTCTTGTGGGACCATGTAGTAGGTGGTGATGGCATAAGGAACAACTTGAAGAAGGTAGTTTCTTTGAGCAGGACTGCAAGTTTATCCTAAAATCAGGTGAAGCTCCATCTTCCTGCCTTGACATAGAGAAAAAAATGGTCTGATAGGCTTCCATTCATGGAAGAACATCCATCCCTATGTTCACCCCACACCCATGAAAAGAAGCACAAGTTATTTTAATGCACACGTTATACCTTGTAAACATATAATTAGGAAAAACATCATCATCATGTGACTCTTTAATGATGTGAAAATCTTTTACACAACACATACTTAAATATAGTAGAATTTTAGCTCTCCTTACAATCTTAACTAGTCAGGAAAATAAATCTAGAATTATGTATTATGCAAATTTAATACATTAAAAATTTATCTCAAGTGAGAGTATGGAGGTGAGCACAGTAGAATGCTAATAATCTTTAAAGGTAATACCTTTAGATGACTCTCATTGTCAGGTCTTGCCTGGACCTTGGTCTCTACTGCTCTACACTTCCCATAACTGGAAACATCTGGCTGCAGACTTCATGATATCACTTAAACCAAATTTTTGTGACTTAAAATGGAGGTGGCCATGTGGGTAACCAGGCCTTGACTATTCTAGTTCTGATAAGTGAGCTTTTGCCGCTTATTCTCAAAATTTGGCCTCCACGTAGGACCCAGACTTCTGAGGATGGGTCTACTTTGCACTCGCTCATCTTCCCCCCGAGAGCAATTCACAGTACCTCTTTGAGTCTTATCATTGGTCCTATTTTAAACATGAGAGAACCTCTTACCTTTTAGGGACTGTTGTGAGGATGAAATGAGGTGTAATGCACGTGAACCATCCAGACCACAGGTACTCAATGCATGTAAGCCCCTACCGTCCTTCGTTCTCTTTCTAGGCATTTACTGAAGGCCACATGTTGTACTTACCATCCCAAGGATCTAAATCATTTGATGACAAATCTGTTCAGCCATCTGCTATAGCATTTAGAAGCCCCAAATATATAACCAATGCTGGGCACACACATCCCAGCCAAATGCACTATAACCCTCACAGAAGCTAGCATGATGTTTGTTGTCCCTCTGAATGATAACAAGATGCCCCAATAGAATTTAAGGGTATGCAAAAATTTCTGTGGTGCTGGTCACAAAAATATGTATTCTGTAAACCTCAGCTTCCTACATTTTTATCTCTCTTTTTTTTTTTTTTTTTTTTTTTTGCGGTACGCGGGCCTCTCACTGTTGTGGCCTCCCCCGTTGCGGAGCACAGGCTCCGGACGCGCAAGTTCAGCGGCCATGGCTCACAGGCCCAGCCACTCCGCGGCATGTGGGATCTTCCCGGTCCGGGGCACGAACCTGCATCCCCTGCATCGGCAGGCGGACTCTCAACCACAGCGCCACCAGGGAAGTCCCATTTTTATCTCTTGATCAATTACTGTCAGATGCCTACTATCCTGCTCTTTTTTCCTGATTTGCCTTACCTGGCTGTTTTGTACTATTTTAGTCAACTATTTACACACCCAGTAGCTAATTATAGAAACTCTAGCACCTACTAACTGGCTGAGTGACCTTAAGCAAGTTACTTATTCTCTCTGAATCTCAGACAACTCATTTGAAAATCCAATAATAATCTCAAAGAATGATTGAAGATAAAATGAGATGATATATCTAAAGCAGCAGTTCTCAAACATTTTTGACTCAGAGCTCCTTTAACTCTTCAAAATTATTGAGGATCTCAAAAAGCTTTCTATTTACATGAGTTCTATCTATTGATATTTACTCTATTAAAAATTAAAAGTGAGAAATATTTTATATCTATTTGTTAATTTATTTACAAATAGCAATAATAAACCCATTACCTGTTATCATAAATGACATATTTTTAATTAAAACAGCTATACTTTCCAACAAAACTTTAGAGAGTGACATTATTTTATAGTTTGCCAATCTCTTTAATGTCTTGAAGATGGATGGATTCTTGTATATGTCTCTACATTTGATCTGTTGAAATATATTGTTTTGGTTGAAGTACATGAAGAGAATGTGGCTTCACACAGATATGGAGTTGGAAAAGAGAAGAATGCTCCTATAGCCTTTTCCGGTAATTGTGGATATGTTCTTTTGATATTCCATGCAAACTCAACAAATGGTAGTTTATAAAAAGGTTAGTTGCACTCTGGAATCTTAAACCATATCAACGGACATTCTGTATTTTGTAATATTCAAATCCATTGGTCTGGATTTCACTTTGAATGGATCTTTCACCTAGGTATGATTTCATGCATTGTACATGGGTCAGTTGGAAAATATTGGTTTACCGAGTTGTGCAGGTCTTCCAAATGTTGACATATGGATATCCAAAAAAAAAAAAAAAAATCACATTTGTTAAATTCACAACCTGTTGGATCAGAAAAGTCTTTAAGTATTGGAAAGCTGTCAAGCTCATGGTGGTATACAGGTCTTCAACATTCTAGTTTTCACTTGAAAGTTCCAATTTTATCAGTGGCCACAAATATTGTTAGTTGTTTTTCTTGAAGTGACAGATTCACTTTGTTCATTTTTAAGAAAGTGTCTGCCAAATGCCCAAGCCTAAAGACCATTATTCGTGTTTCAGTTGTTATTCAAGTAAAAATGGTATTCCGTGAAAGAATTGGCAAGTGCAGCCTGCAACTCAAATAATCACACAAGTGGTCTTCCTTGAGGCAACCATAACACATACTTCAGTAGGTAGCAGATGGACTTTATGTGTGCTTTTCATTTAATCATTTCAGTATATTAAAATGATGATTAATCATTAATCATTTCAATATTCATTTCAGTATATTAAAATGATGGGCACTCAAGAGGTAAAATTTAATAAAATTAATAATGTTTACTGCTTCATTAAAAATAATCTTAAGTGAGGCTGGATTTTAGTTTTTAATTTTTTCTTACAAGTGCATGGCTGTGAAGAGTAAAATTATTACTGTACATTTTAATTTGGGGGCCAGTGCCTAGATTCATACTAAGGGGCCATCAGGTTTTCCCATGATTAATCTTGCATCATCAACACAAATGCCAGCACAATGAAGAAAGACATATAACTTCTCAGCATTATTCTGAAATTAGTTTTGACTTTGCAGAGTCCTTGAAAGGGGTTCTTGAACCATACTTTGAAGAGCTAATATATGCTTTAGATATTACCTGGCTTAGTACAGAGTAGGCCCTCAGTAAGGAATGTCAATTCCATTATTATAATGTAAATATTTTATAGTGTATCTGTGTGTAACCTGTGTTTCAACCTATGGTGTGGAGAGTTGAGTTATCACATTATCATCCCGGGTTGATGTGAAAGGCCCTCTCTCCAAGCTTCTACCTTTTAATAATTTTAACCTCTTCCCTTTGTTCCCCCAGCCCTACGACTAGTAGCTGCTTCCTGCAGTTACACCTTCTGTGATAACTAAAGTGTCCCCTTTGTGCCTTTTCGGGTAACCAAAACCTGGTGTGGAAATAAACAAAAATCACCCAGATGAAAACAAATAGAGGCTATTTGCGCAGAATATCCACCATCGCCTGCATTTGGCAGAGTCTTGAAGGCAGGAATGTGAATGGGAAAGCCTTATAGTGAGAAAATAAAGTAAGGGCTTCGGGTGTGCCCTGATTGGAGATTGTGTGCATGAAGAAGCTGGAAATGGGCTAGGCTAGCTAGAAGTGAGCCATCTTATGTGATTGATTTTGAGGGCATATTTGGCTTTTGCTTGTTGGTCCTAAGTTGGAAGCAGGGGCAAAGATATGGTAGCTGGTTGTCATTGACCAACTCCTGACCAAACTTGGTGGATCGTTGGAGAGGTTGTGGGATCAGAGTTCCATTGTCACATATGATCTGGCCATTGTCTGTTTGTATATTCAATTGCTCACTGGTTAACGATTCTTTATATTAAGTTCTCTCTGTTGAAATAACTGGTATGGTTGCTGTTGCCTAGGGGGGACACTGATAAAATCACTAAGCTGTGTGCCCATAGTTAATGGGCCCACGTATAGTTAACCTTAAAAAGTTGCTTATAATATAGCAAAATAATTGAGTAAACTATTGGATAAGTATTTAAATGATCAAAATCCACTATTATAGTTCCCCACAAGGATGAAAAAGTTGGAGAGAATGAAACAAGGTACAAAGCTACGGTGATGTAGAGGAGCCAAAATTTCTACCCAAAATACGTTTCTTTGGCATGAGGATTGATTTAGGTTGATTATTTTTAAGAAGCAGAAGTATCAGGAAGTTCTTCTTGTTACCTCCCCCTTTACTCCCTAAAAGAATTTAGGTGAAGGGCTTGTTCTGGGAATAAAGCTATCACCAGAGATATAAACAAAGTATATGGTCTAGGTATGGTAGGGGAGACTTGATGGGGCCTAGAGATCAGAATCTGTTTTGTGTCCTATTGTCTCTGCATGGCCCAGTAAACATTTATTTATCAAACATTTGCTTTTCCATCTTCATGTGAATTGCCTTCTTCCCCTTTAAAGTACCAAACGCCTACCCTCAACATCCTCTTTTGTCTTTAGCTGAAGATGGCATTTAGGGTGAAGACTTCAGCCATTTTGGCAAGTTACTCAGTTTTCCTGGGTCTCTCACATATATACATGCTATCGAACTTGTTTGCTTTTCTCCTGTTAATCTGTCTCATGCTGATTTAATTCTTAGACCAGCCAGAAGAACCTAGAAAGGTAGAGGAAAATTTCTTCCTCCCCAACAGTGACCAACTCAGGTTTGTCAGGGACTAAGGAGTTTCTGAAATGCGTGACTTTCGGTACTAAAACTGGGGCAGTCCGGGCAAACTGGGACAACTGGCTGCCCTATGACAGTGCCCAAAGTTGTACTTCATTAACAATCATTTGTCTTTTTTCTCCTACCCAAACAATACAATATGCTCAAATCAATATGAGCAGCATTCTGTTTCTGATTCTCAGTACGTGGGGAAAATCAAACACCTGGAAAAAAATGAAAAAACAGAAACCCCAATTAAGTAGAGTTGGGAAACCAGAAGGGGGCACGCTTACGCCCTATGAGGATTGCAGAGACCAAGAGGAAGAAAAAAGACTCCTTTCCTGGCAAGGACTCAGCCAGTGAAAAGCCATGGACTCTTCGTTTACCATAGCCCTCCCAGCCTCCTTTTCTCCTCTATAAAAGTGTTCTCCTTCCTATGCCCTACAGGGACTTGCACGTGGCTGCCATGGTTGCAGACCCCAAATTGCAGTTCTCTGCTGATCCTGAGTAGACCTATGTTTGCTGGAGAAGTATTTGGCAGTCTATTTGTCTCAGGTCAACACACCAAACTTGGTTGTGTGAGAGGCATGAGTAGTTTCATAGCCCACCCTCCACTGAGAATGTCCCTCTTTTTCCGAGTAAACAATGATCTGAGTTTTGAGGAGACAAATTATTTCCTTAATCCAGTCAATCATTACAGCTGTTATTTAAACAGTCTGTGCCTCTTCCACACTTAATATGGTTCAATTTACCAAAATAATTGAAAAAAAAAAAGCTTTCAGAAACACAGTATATTTTTAGGAGTGGGAAATGCTCCCCACCCCTACTCCTTTACATTATGCTGCCTGAGGATGATTACAAACATTCACAGGTGATATTTAAATTAGGCAAAAATGTGTATTTGTTCCAAAACAATTGAACAAAGGAAATGGAAATAAACACAAAGTGTTTCATCATCTGAAGACATTTTCTCTAGCTTCCTAACAGAGGGCAATTTAATTCCAAAAGATTGTATGTATTGATTGAAGTACTGGCCTCTAGATACTTAACAGATGAATGAAACCCATGAAGAGGGCACTTACTGTTCACATTTCCCAGTATGAGAGAACAAGTATTAATAAAGGGTGAGAGTTAATTTTAGAAAATGATACTTGCCCCCAAAAGATTGCATTTATTGAAAATGTTCTACAAAATAGGGTTGTAGGTTATTAGCCTAAAACAACACAAGGCTTAAAAAGCGAAAGGGATCAGAGAGAGCAGCTTCCAGGGAGAATGTCTCCAGCTGCTGCTCTGGAGATGTCAGCCTCAGCTGCCTGAGGCAGAACTGGGTCTTAAGGGAGCGTCTAATCTGGGGAAAGGCTCTTGTAGCGTTGTGGAAGTGTGTAAATATAGGCTTCTCAATTTTAGCTCTTCTGTGACTTCTGTTCACTCTCCACATTTCTAGTTTATAGGTCTCTTCAGTTGTTCCAGATTGTTGTCTGCCTGTGGACTACCAAAATGGCTCCTGTAAGCGGACCTGCCTTAAGTAATGGAAGGTGTGATCTCTTCAGGGAGTTTATATTTGAAATTTATACGTTAAAAGAAAAGAGGGCTTCCCTGGTGGCGCAGTGGTTGAGAGTCCGCCTGCCGATGCAGGGGACACGGGTTCGTGCCCCGGTCTGGGAGGATCCCACATGCCGTGGAGCGGCTAGGCCCGTGAGCCACGGCTGCTGAGCCTGTGCATCCGGAGCCTGTGGTCTGCAGCAGGAGAGGCCACAACAGTGAGAGGCCCGCGCACTGCAAAAAAAAAGAAAAGAAAAGAAAAGAAAAGAAAAAAAAATACCTGCAGATCATGTGCAGTCTCTTAAAAGAAGTATCTGTCTCTGACATATGACATATAAAATTAATAAATCACCTTGCAGTGTGTTAAGTGACTAAGGAGATGAGTTAGGAAGAAGAGGTATTAACAGTTTCTTAGATGATCAAGTTCTTTGGGTGGTGTGCTAGGTTTTACAAACATTAGCGATTTTAATCTTTACAAAAATCCTATGATAATATCCATGATTAAAAAGATGAGTAGGGACTTCCCTCGTGGTGCAGTGGTTAAGACTCCTCACTCCCAATGCAGAGGGCCTGGTTTGATCCCTAGTCAGGGAACTAGATCCTACATGCATGCCACAACTAAGGAGCCCACCAGCCGCAACTAAAGAGCCCACCAGCCGCAACAAAGGAGCACGCCTGCCACAACTAAGACCCAGTGCAACCAAATAAATAAATAGAAAAAAAAAAAAGGATGAATAGACTGAGGCTTAGAGAGGGTACTTTGTCCAAGGTTGTTCAGATTGCTGTCAATTGACTTAGTCCATTTGGTCTGTCTTAACTATTAGGTTCTTTTTTTGATAAATCACGATAGTCACTGTCAAAGCAAAAATTGCATGGGACAATGCTAAACAGGCAAAAATTTTATTCAAGTCTATTACAGTAGTTGTAAGAGACCACAATTATGTCTGAGCTCAACTCTG
This sequence comes from Tursiops truncatus, assembly GCF_011762595.2. Classification (NCBI taxonomy): domain Eukaryota; kingdom Metazoa; phylum Chordata; class Mammalia; order Artiodactyla; family Delphinidae; genus Tursiops; species Tursiops truncatus. The sequence goes on from NC_047039.1 coordinate 36,451,964, forward strand.
CTGTAACAAAGAGCTGGGGTAGAGGATCTTAGGTTATCTTTGTTTGCTAATTGGCTTTATCCAAAGGAAAAATAAACTTTTTTGTATCTTCATGGCATGCAATAATTTTACAGCTTGGAGTAAGAAGCCCTCCAAAGTTAGGTTCATACCCTCCCAGGGAAACTGGGAGATAGGGGCTTTATCTTCTTCAGTGATTACATTTCAGAAGGATGGCTCCGTGGTATTTGAGAAAGATATTCCTGGGTTGTAAAACTGGCAAGAAGTTATTGAAAAGATTTATATATCAAAAGTAAAGAGAAAGAATTTACAATTACATGTTTTTTGAGGTAAATACTCTAAGAAAGGGAGGTCAGGGGTCTTAGAGGCAGGAAGAAACATGTCTGAAAGCTAGTCAGGCTGAGGGAAATGCTGAGGCCCTGGGTCTTGGTCAGTCCTCCCTTTTGTTCCAGAGAAGCCAGGCATCCACTGAAATGCTTAAGAAAGCGAGTCCAGGTAGTTTGTTTAGCACATTTCTGTGATTGAAGGACTAGTTGAAACGTCTGCTGAGACCTGTCAGTAGAGGATATTTGCCAGATGGTGTGAGCAATCAGGCATTTAATGACGGGGATTCCTATGGAAATTAAAAGGAGAACAAAGATTAATGGTTGGGGCCAACTTAGATCCTGAGTCCAGAGGGCTGCCAACTGAAGAGATTCCTAGACATTGGGCTTGAGGTGTCTTTAGATGGTGCAGTGAGGATTGCAGTGGCATTCTGACAGATTTCCCAATTGGCAGTCACAACATTTTTGGTGATAGCTTAGACGTTAGAGACGTTTTGGTAAGATTGTCCACGGTCATGGTTATTTTCCAGAGCAGAGCGTGGAAGATGTGGAAGTTGCAGTGAACTTCCTAAGTGGCTCACACAGCTGCAACTCCAGGCATGAAGGTTGTCCACTGCCAAGTGATAAGACCTTGAAGTTTGTATCAAGTCATCTGGCTTCAGCTCACAGGGCTTCTTCAGAGCCTGGGGGAAAGGCTAGCTACAAGACAATCTAGGATCCCAGTAAGGATTTGGGTTTGGGGTGGGGGGTAGTGTCAGATTTTAGTTTTCAGTGACTCCAAGTCAGAAGGGTGGGAGAAAAATTAAAAATGTAAGTTTGTAGGGTTGAAGTTAGATGTTGAAGGAAACTGCAGAAATTTAAAATTTGGTAAGGGCTGACAATTTGCACAAGATGACAGGATCTAGTATAATTTACAGCTAGGTGACAATACAATGCAGTTTACAAAAAGGTAAAAAATAGCTTGAAGATGATTAATAGGGCCAGAATCTGATAGTGCATAAGGCTGTGCTGTAGTTTTCTCTTGAAACATAAAATTTCTCTCCACAGTCACCTCACTTTTGATCAATGATAATCAAAGTAAGGTTATTTTCCATCATAAAAGAAATGTGGCCTCATTAGGTTTGACCTGGTTATTTACAGAGGTACAGCAAGAACGGTAATTAACCACATATGCCTTTTAAAGTTTGCTTTGCTGAAAGCTCTTATAGGGAATTTCAGACTGGACTTTTAGAAGCCTCTTGAGCCTAGGAAGCTGAGCCAAGAACTTGTCACCAGATTTTATCTGCGGTACTTATAGATTTGGATGAATTCCTCTCTTCTTGAGATGCCCAACAAGTCCTATTTTCTCGGCCTGCCAGGAGTGACTTTTCTTACTCATCTGTAAAGCTGGGAACCTATAAGCTGGGTTCCAGGCTAGTTTTCCTAAGAGGGATTTGTAAGCATTGGTTCCATAAAGTTGATCTTAGTTCCTTAAAATTATCTGGTCATATCTGGTTTTATGCACATCATTTCAAATATGACAGTATAGTCAAAGCCTTGGTTATATTTAATATTTCTAATTATGTTCTGTTAAAAGGAGGACAGATTTTTAGTGAACCCATGCAAATAATTATATTGCTATAACAATAAGAATACTCAAAAGTTTCTGAATTCTAGGGGAACCAACAGGAAGAAAAAGATAAATGTTTCCTGTCTGTTTACAAAACATAATTTAATAAATTTTTATGAGTTATAGATAGCTTAAGAGAAAAAAGGGTTCTTTATATCAAGGAAGCAGAACATTAAAGCATCAATAATACTTCAAACAAAACCCATAATCATCCTTTATCAATTCATACAGTCCTGTGAACTAATTCTTGTTCTGTGGACTAATTCTTGTTCTGCTTGATCTTGGGTTAGCAATCTCATGAACCCATCAGTTTCTCTACCAGAGTTCTGGAAATCCTGACTCAGTTTGGTAGCATGATGTGCTCAAAGTTATTTGAGCAATGCCATCAGAATCCAACATAGTTCTTTTCTGGATCTCTGAGACAGTCCCTTTTGGTTGAAGATGAAGCACTCTGTCCTGTACCTGATTGCAAGAGCTTTCAGGGAAGCATCATTTCTCTGTGAATGACAAAAGACTTAATATGGCTGTGTATAAAGATATAATGAGAGTTAATTATAAAAATAATGCAGCGGACAAGGATATTCTCTTGTTTCTGTGGCATACATTTAAAAAAAAACGCTGGAATTACAATTTGATAACACTGTATTGTTGTTTGATATCAGCCACAGCAGCACCAGGACATATTATGGACATCAGGGACACTGACAAATTTCTAGGAATTTCGTATAATTTTTGAAACACACACACACACACATTTACATATTTGCCTATACAAACACAACCTAGGGAAGGTTAAGTATCTTTTCTTATTTGAAAATGATTCCCAAGCAATTCAACATATCAAAAAAAACTAGTTTTTTTGCACCTCTCTTTTTACAAGATGAAAGATCCTTTGTGACCTTTCCTGGGGCCCTCTGGGAAATCCCACATACAGTTTTAGTTGTAAAAGATATCATTTAGGATTAGATTTTGGAAAGGCAAAATATCAAATGTTGTCAGGAGGTTTGAACACTGTGTTAAATTGGATTATGAGTCATTGAGAAACCATGCTTGGCTGCCTATTTAATTGAAATGACAATAAAAGATTTCAAAAGTAAATATAGGAGGTAACGTAGTTTTAAAAAAATTTCTTAGCTTTGTTAAAAGTGATAAAATTTGGTTCTTTTAAATAATCAAGGACATGATAAAGTCAACATAAAGCAGAGAGATTATTCTGAGACAGAGTCTTTACTTCCTAGGTGGATTAGTCAGAAGGTAAAAAACAACTTTTACAGCCTCTTATTAAGAGCAGACCAATAATCCAAGAAACTTTTGTCATTTTATCAGAGAGAAAACCAAACTCTAGTTTTGCGTCAGTATACCATTGATACTAAAGCTCATTTTTAGAAACTCGTAAATTCTTAACCAGGTTTGACCACTAGAAATTAAATTCCTTTGCTGCAAAATTACAACTTTTCAAATCCATTCTGGTCGTGTCCTACATTTTCCTCTTTCTCATTCTGGAACAACTGTTCCATCGTACATACTTTGCATACTTTTAACACAAAGTTGTCCTTCTGCCCTTACTGTTTCTAATAGTTTCATTGATACACACTGATTATAAATTTTAAGTACTAATAACTTTTCTCTAGAAAACTAAGAAATAGATAATTGTGAATTATATGTCGTATGCCAGCATTTTCTAGCAGACTGGCAAGGTTATGAATATACAATCTCACAATTTTTATAGGGATTTTCTTCCTCAGAGTATAGTTTCTCAATGTGGTAAAAAAAGAACATATTTATTAATAGACTCAAATATCTAGCCTTTCTGTACCGTGTAAAATAAGAAGCTAAAGTACATAAAATTAAATTTATGCTTAGTAATTAATGCTTCAGCATTTAATCTTACTTAGAAATGATCTAGATATTTAGTGAATAGCTATTAGTTAATTTAGCATAGGTCTAAGATGGTAAATTACCAAAAATATTTTGGAAATTATTTTTAAGCAGACTTATGATAAAACATAATTATTTTTATTTTTATTATTTTATTTTATTTTATTTTTTTTGCCGTACGCGGACCTCTCACTGTTGTGGCCTCTCCCGTTGCGGAGCACAGGCTCCGGACATGCAGGCTCAGCGGCTATGGCTTACGGGCCCAGCTGCTCCATGGCATGCGGGATCCTCCTGGACCGGGGCACAAACCCATGTCCCCTGCATCGGCAGGCGGACTCTCAACCACTGCGCCACCAGGGAAGCCCAAAACATAATTATTGTTGAAATAAACCAATTATATAAGATGCCTGCTTCCAGTTAGTCCACCTACAGCTTCCTCATGCCAGCAGCCTCCAATCAAAGCATACCTGAAGCTTACCCTGTTTTCCCCTATAAAGACTTCTCACTCCTCTGTCTGCCTTTGATTCTCTGCCAAGTGTGGGTCATGGTGACTGGATCCCTTCTTATAGCAAGCTATGAATAAATACTTGTTGCTAGCTCTCATTTGGGTGAGCTTTATTTACTTCCATACACCCATGAGAAACCATTTATACTATCTACTTTGCTATTTATGAGCTATTAATATTATCAATGAAAAATCCATTTCTAACATTCATTAAGCCAATTGACCCAGTTTCTGGTACAGCAGGAGATAGATAACTGAGGTATTTGTTATAGTTATGTTTTAGAATGTGGCTTTTCTCATCATGAAAACATCTACAAATAGCAAATGCTGGAGAAGGTGTGGAGGAAAGGGAAACCTCCTACATTGTTGGTGGGAATGTAAATTGGTGCAACCACTATGGAAAACAGTATGGAGGTTCCTCAAGAAACTAAAAGTAGAGTTGCCATATGATCTAGCAATCTCACTCCTGGGCATATATCTGGACAAAACTATAATTCAAAAAGATATGTGCAGCCCTATGTTCATAGCAGCACTATTCACAATAGCCACATCACAGAAACAACCTAAATGTCCATCGACAGTTGAATGGATAAAGAAGATGTGGCATATACATACAATGGAATACTACTCAGCCATAAAAAAGAATGAAATAATGCCATCTGCAGCAACATGGATGGACCTAGAGATTATCATACTAAGTGAAGTAAGTTAGGAAAAGAAAGAAAAATACTATATGATATCACTTATATGTGAAATCTAAAATATGACACAGGTGAACTTATCTATGAAACAGAAACAGACTCACAGACATAGAAAACAGACCTGTGGTTGCCAAGGTGGGGGGTGGGGAAGGGATGGATTGGGAGTTTGGGATTAGCAGATGCAAACTATTACATATAGGATGGATAAATAACAAGGTCCTACTGTATAACATAGGGAATTATATTCAATATTCTGTGATAAACTATAATGGAAAAGAATATGAAAAAGAATGTATATATTGATATAGGTATAATTGAATCACTTTTCTGTACAGCGGAAATTAACACAACGTTGTAAGTCAGCTATACTTCAATAAACTAAATTAAAAAAAAGAATGTGGTCTTTCTGATTAAATGCTGGCAGACCATAGGTAGAGTGTGAATTGATCAGGGAAACTGATTTCCTTAACCATCTTAATTCCTTTGTTTCCCTTATCTTTCTTAACCAAACCATCAATAAAACCTGTTGGATCTTCCTGTAAAACATAGCTCAGCCCTTCCAGTTTTTTTCACTCCCACCATTACTATCCAGTCCAGGACACCAGCCTGTCTTGCCTGGATTAATGCAATCACCTCTCAACTGGATGTTCCTCATTCTGTTGCCTTATGTATCTAATCTCCACAGAGAAGCCAGAGGAATCTTTGAAAAATGTGTATCACTTCATGTCGGTCCTGTTTAAAACCCTCTGATGGCTTCCCTTTCCATTTAGAATAACATAAAAATATCTTATTTTGGCCTTCTAACCCTTACTTACAGACGCTATCCCTGGCCTCTCTCTCTGATCTCATTTTATTCTGTCTTCTCCTTCACATGATAGTCCATCTTTTTCTTAAACATGTCTGTTTTTTTCCCCCATTTATACTTGCTCAGGAGGCAAAACTCCCCAGGATCATCCTTGACTTTTCTCTTTCTGCCATACCTCACATCCATTCTATTGATACATTTTATCAACTCTCAAAAGGCATTTAGCCTCTAACCACTTCTTACACCTTCTATCCTAACATCCTGGTCCAGGCCATCATCATCTTTTGCCTTGATTATTGTCATAGCTTCCTACCTGTCTCCCGCTCTACAGTCTAATCAGCAGAAGAGCCAGAGTCAGTCTGTTATATGCATCTCCAGTTACATCATCCTCTGGCTCAAACTTGCCCATCTTGTTAGCTGCTACTCAAAACCTTCCCGTCTCACCCACAGTAAATGCAGTTGCCCGGGTTGCCCTATGTTACCATAGGCATGGAAGGCTGAACCAGCTCTCCTCTCCACCCTGGTATTATCTCCTCCCACTCTCCCTGTCATCCATTTGCACTCCTGTCAAATGGGCCTTATTGTGGTTCCTTTACTATTTCCGTCACCTTTCTCTCTCAGAGCCTTTGTACCTTCTGCCTCGAATGTTCTTTCCCCAAATATTTCCATGGTTCCCGCCCCCCCCTCCTCATTTCTTTCAAATCCTTGCTCAAATGTTACCAGATAAGTGAGAACTTCTCTGACCATCCTATCTAAAATAGGAAGCTGTTCTCTGATCACCTTATATTCAGTAACCCTTCATTCTCTAACGTGACTTGTATCCCTTATTCTACTTAATCTTCCTTCTTAGAATGTCTACTATTTGACATATTATATATTTACCTATTTGCTATTGGTTTATGGTTTATCTCCTTTCAGTGAGATATTTGTTCCATGAAGGCCTGGACTTTTCCTGTTTTGTTCACACTTTATGTCCTGTACCTACAACATCACCCAAACCTAGTAGGCACTTGATGTTTACTTGTTCAGTGAATGAATATAACACTGGACTTTTCAAATATGTGAACCTTTTTCTTGATTAAACCAATCTAAATTGCATTTTCATCCTTTGCAACAGGTTTACAACCTTGGCACTTTTGGCATCTTAGGCCATATAATTCCTTGTTTTGGGGGGTTGCCTTGTGCTGTGTAGGCTGTCTACCAGCATGCCTTCCCTCTACTCACTAGATGTTAGGAACAAGCTCCCAGGGGTAACAAGTGAAAATATCTCTAGACATTGTCAAATATCCACTGGGGACCAAATTTGCCCATGGTTGAGACTCAGCTTAAATATCATTGCCATTAAGGTTTGACTGATTTTTCTCTCTGTCTGAGTTAGCTACCCTTTATCTGTGCTTTTATCGTAATTTGTGTGTATCTCCCTCTCTCTCTCTGTGTATCTGTGTGTGTGTGCGTGTGTGATTGTTTTGTATGTATCTATATTGTAATTATCTCCTTAATTGTCTATACCAACTGAGTGGTGACATCCTTGAATGAAAGAACTCTGGCTTTTAATCTCTGATTCTCAGGTATTTAGCACTGTTCTAGTACACGAAGGTATGAATAAGTGTTTTTGAATGATGGAGTGAATGAATGGCACTCATTTTCCTGGCTAGGTAAAGGCACTGAAAACAGATTTGATGTAAGCCTCCCCATTTGGTAGTCAAGAAATCAACTAGGGCTTTGACAATCCTATGATAAATAAACAGAACTGTAGAGCAGAAAATTCTGAGAAATGAAGGGCAGTGAAGATTAGAGCTGAGTGCCCACTGTAGGGAAGTAACTCATATCAAAGAGAATCATTCAGAAGTCTGTGCAAGCATGGCTGCTATGGGCTATTTGAATAATTTAGGCATTTCTACATCTAGTGCACCAGGGGTGGGTAATTTTCTGTTCTATTTTTCCAGAGAATGAGATGAAGCTATCACTGACGTTATTTCAAAAATGTTCCTGAAAAGGGAAATCTGAGATAAGTGATACAGAAACAAGCTTGTGACTCATTTGTTTTAGATATTGGTGAGCTGTTTAAATGAGAGTAGCAGCAATTTGGTTCTCTTATTTGGACTATTTCACTGAAAGTAGGAAGTGCAACTTTATATTTTTTGAAGTTCTTTTGGTTCTTCTGGTTTGATATTCTTTCCTGCTTTGCAAAGATAAATAAGTAAAGCTTGCGTACTTTATTCTGCATTATTTTTTCAAATGTCCAAATAGATTTAGCATTTTGATAATAACTGGAGCTAAAGTGAAATTTAAAATCACATAGAAATGTTTCTAATATCTTCATCGAAAGAGATTTAAGTATGCATATTTTCAGGCAAAAGAGGAATCTGCTGTGTATGTAAAATATATTTCTGGTGATCAACATTAATGGGAGTAGAAGATGCAAGCCTTCCTTTAACCCTCAACTCAAAAACTTCACATCCATTCTGTGGGAAAATGGAGTGGAAGAGAAATAAAACATGCCTGGAAAAGATAGAATAGTCTTTGCTCATCAAGATTGAGGAGGTAAACTCATATCCTTCCCACCCCTGGAAATTTTAGGGAGCACTTCTTTCACATGCCTAATATCACTTTATCCTTAGAAAATCCTGTGGAATGAACAAGACATATTTTTGTCCCCATTTTATAGTAAAGGAAAATGATATCTAGAGTGATTAAATGACGTCAATAAAGCCATGGCTCTGGTAAGGATGTATCCATTTAGCAGAAAGTAGCCATCCAGTCCCACTTTATGAGGCAGACTGAGCTCCCCTATTGCCCAACTCACTTCATGTACACGTGGAGTGATCTTTGCTGCAGAACCCTCAGGAGGCTCATTGATGTTCATGATCAGATTTCATGAGCTGCAGAGGAATTAGGAAATGGATCACTATGGGGGAGGTCCTTACACATACAAAGAATCCACTGGAAACACGAGTGAGTTATCTTCTACTGCCTCTTCCCAACTTTGTGCTTCAAAACATGCCCTAGAAGGAGGAGAGATCAGATGACTCATTTCCTTTGATGACTAGTGTATGGTACTTTAGGAAATTAAAATAGAATGGCCTAAGTTTAGTGTAATATCAAACTTCCATCTCCAAATGGAATCAGAAACTATAGCCCAAGAATCATGATCCTGTTTTTGGTGTCCCTATTCCCCTTCTACATATTTCTGTATGGCAGCTAACTGTAAAGGGCTTCAGATGAAAATAGCTACATGGAGCTGGGAAGCTGAAAACACTAGATTTAAAAAAAAATTTTATTGAAATATAGTTGATTTACAATGTTGTGTTAGTTTCAGGTGTACAGTAAAGTGATTCAGTTATACATATATAAATATATATATTCTATTTTAACATTCTCTTCCATTATAGATTATTACAAGATATTGAGTATGGTTCCCTGTGCTATACAGTAGGTCCTTTTTATATATAGTAGTGTGGATATTTTAATCCCAAGCTCCTCATTTAACCCCCCCCACCTTGGGTAACCATAAGTTTTGAAAATACTAGATTGACTTGAAAGAAGAAGGAAAAGTAGTTTGACTCTCTACTGCCTGCTGCTACAAAGAAAAGAAAATTTGGTGAACCAGCCCCAATCTGCAGGATATTTTGGAACCAGAGTGAGCACACAGGAACTCCAGCACTACCAGCTGTCGTCAGCAAGCTCAGAGTTGAGTGTTATTTTTCTCCAGGTTCTGGCATAAACTCAGCTAGAGAAGTGTTACCTAGTGGCCTTCCTGTCTTCTCTATTTACTCCAAATTCCATCCTAAAACTGGTTGAACCTTTAAAAAGTGAAGTGTGTGGAAAACTTTTGTTATGCTCCTTATTACGCAGTTTTACCATGTTTTAATGTTTTCTCTCATACTTTATCAAATGCCAACAACGTCAGCATAAACAACAAAAACCTAAAGCAGCCATATGAAATTTGTGACTACTGTTGCTATAAAGTGATAAGATATACTATTTCCATCAGTTACTCATTGTATTTATTATCTTAGTGCTGAACAGGTAATAACTGCTTAGTAGATATTTGTTGAATGAATGAAAGAATAAATGAGTTACTATCAGAGCCTTTTAATGTTTCAGGCACTGTGTTATGTGCTGGGATGTTTTAGTAAGTCAAACAGACAGGGTCTGTGCCTTTCAGAAGTTTGGAGTCTACTGTAGCACATACCCATTGATGATCATACACATATATAAACTGTGATTAGAACTGTGAAGGAAAATTATCTCTTTGAGAAAGTTTTCTACATTCTTTAGAAATAGGAAACGTTTTGTTGCCTTGAAGAAATGGTTTGATTCTCCTTATATAATTGATTAAACTTGATTAATTTCCTCTTTTTATTCTATTTGCCAAGAAACTCAACTAATTTGAGTCTAATTTCAGAAATTATGATGTGTTCTCATTTTATTGATCTTAATATTCTAGTCACTCATTTATTCATTCCATAAATACTTATGGAATACCTACTATGTACCAGGCTGTGTATGTATGCCAGGCATACATTATTAAACAAAACAAACATGGCCCTTAGCTCTGTAGAGGTTAAAAAAGAAATTAAATAGTAATTACATTTAAAATATAGTAACCACAGGTGAAAAGTCTTACAGGGCTAGGGGAAGCATGGTACTATGGGAGAGAATGATGGAGAAGGAGAAGGAAGACTTCTTATTCTCAAAGGAATTGATTTTTTTTAACCTTTTTATTTTATATTGGAGTATAGCAGATTAACAATGTTGTGATCGTTTCAGGTGCACAGCGAAGCAACTCAACCATACATATACATGTATCCATTCTCCCCCAGACTCCCTCCCCATCCAGGTTGCCACATAACATTGAGCAGAGAGGAACTGATACTTTGAATGGTGAACTGAAAGATGAATTATGCAGATGATGAGAGAGACAGTGTGTGTGTGTGTGTGTGTGTGTGTGTGTGTGTGTGTGTGTGTGTGTGTGTGTAGGGGAGGTGGCTTGAGAGCTGGGAGTGTGTAGGGCCCAGTGAACCAGTGCAGGCAAAGGAAGCATAACATCTCTTGATGTGGAAAGATCTAAAAGAAAGCCCAGTTGGTTGATGCTTATTGAGCTAAAGGGAGAGGGGCACTAGATGGCATTCGGAGGTCATGCAAAGCTTGGAAGGCTCCTTTAAGGATTTGATTTTTATCTTAAGATTATTAAAAAGCTATTGAAAGGTTTTCATGGGAGAGGTGACATGATTAGAATTTATTATGTTTAAAATAAATTAAACATTAATTTATTATGTTCATAATAAATTAAAATTTATTATGTTTACTCTCTCAGCTGCCCGTGAAGTAGATTAGAAAGCAACAAACAAGTGGGGAATTAAAAAAAAAATTACTAAAAATATTGCTATCAACCATTCATGTTAAGATTTTCACTAATGTGTACGATGTTGTAGGCTTTTTGTTTAAATTTATGCTTTTTATTACCATAAGGAACATTCTCTCTTGTCCTATTGTAGTTGTTTTAAATAGTCCATTTAAACAGGTCATTGAATGTTGTCAGGGATTTTTTGGAGAGGAGCTTTGAAGGTAGATGACTGAAAGGAGAAAAGAGTAATGGGAAATAAGAAATGGTGTGAGAAAAAAAAAAAGAGGCTGAAGACACCAAAAGCATTGTTTTATAAGTTTGTTAATGGCTGGCCATGCATACCTGAACTTGACTGGAGATGCAGTCCTCATTTTTGTTCACCTGGGCATACAAAAGCCTCATTAATAGTAGGACATTAATATATGTTTGTAGAAATAATTAACTAATTAATTAAGACATTCTTATCTTTTCCCAAAGTCCTTGCACTCCATAAAGGAAGCTATATTGGGGAGATTTTTCTTCTTTTCCTTTCCCCTGACTTCTCTCTCTATTAGAGCAGAGCTGATCATGAAGTCCACGATGCTGTGGATCTTGTCGTTTGTTTTTGGTGGGAAGGGCAATAAGGCAATTAATATAGCAATATGACCTTTTCCTTTTCCCATGATGGAATTGATTATGTTTCTGTGGGTTCATTTTTGGTGCAACTTTATATACTCTCTTTGCCTGGAAAAAAGCCAACTCTGAAGTTTGAAATGCTTAAATTCCATGATAATTTCCTTAAGAAAACCGACGAAGAGTGTGCCTGCATATGAATTCGTGTTTTCAGCAAAGGCAGAGGAGAATGTGGTCTGCATTTCAGTCATGCTGTCACTTAGGTGGCTTGTTTGCTCTGAGAGTGGCTCTAACTGGCTTATTAGTCCCTCACACATATTTGTCAATGGTGTCTCATTAGGGACTTGCACAGTGTTGGACAAGAAGTGCCGCAGGCTATCTTTCAACTCTCGATCACATCCTGACCGTCCAGTGAAAACCTTTAAAAAACACACTCCATCTACTTCACATACAAGGTACCCACAGCCAAATTAAGATGCTAATGACTGTGCTGATGACTCCAGAGTAAAGATGCTAGAGTGCTACTGAGAAGGAAATGTTTCTCCACTGCCATATCTATTTAGAATATTTCAAGCAACTGGACATTTTATTTTTGTGAAAAGTCTCTGGCTCTGTACGTTTTCAATACAGAAAGATACATTTTATTTTTTCATCACTGAAGACTGTAATAGTTGTGATGGGTCAGATATGAAAATGGAGTGTTCTGCATATCATCTCAATATCTTCCCTCCAACTGTATGAAGCTGCTCTTGACCTTCTGACCTCATCACAACTCCTCTGGGAGAGGACATTCAGATATCTTATCTAGATCCCAGGCCTTCTTAGTAGCCCTTCATTCCTGCCCTCTCTAGCGAATCAGAGCCTCTCTAGTGGCTCATATGTTTCCACGAAGCTGTGCCTTACTCCAAAATATCTTCCTTCAATGGCATAATAAATTATTCAATAAAAAGATAGCTTAGTATAAATTTATTACAAACTTCCTATCTTTATATTCTAATCTTCCCATCCTTCACCCCACATCTGTTCCTTCACCAGTTTTCAGTGGCACCTCCATCCACCATCAAGGCAGAAGCATGGATGTCATCCTCGATACCTCTATCTTTTCCATTCCTCACATCTGACCATCACATCCTGTTAATCATACTTTTAAAATATCTCTTCAGTCTGAGCTTTTCTTTATTTCCATGGTTACTGCTCTATTTCAAGACACATTTTCTTCTAAATGGACTAATAGAGTGGCCTCCTAATGGGTTAATATCTATACCTAAAAATGAAGAGTTTGCTAAGACAATATAGCACCAGTAAGTTAAAAAAATTCTCAGGAATAAACAATGACAGATGTTCATGTTTTTGCAAAAATTAAACCTCAAAGCCCTATTGGAATATTGAAAGTGTATAAGAAATGTTGAGTAAATGCGGACCCATGACATTCTCTTAGATGTGATAGATACCTATTCTCTTTCTGTTTCATATTTCTAGTTCAATCCCAATTAAAGTATCATGAAGATTAAGTTTTAGATTTCACAAAAAATATGTCAAATAGGACACAAATAGCTCTATATACAAGTGAATGCTTTGTAAAATAAGCCAAAGAGTATTTGGAAACATAGCCAAACTCAAAACCAAGAGAGAGAAATCGCCATGAGACAGAAAAGAAGAAAACATGCAACATCAGAGCTGTGAGCAGGGGCTTCTGCCAACATCTCCATGGGGTTATTAAAAATATATTGAGATATTAACAGCTTGGTTCTGTGTTTTAGATACACACAGAAGGAGAAATGTTTAACCATAGATCTCAAGTTCCTAGGGAACTAGTACTAAGCTTCTTGCCTAAAGTCAGAATCATCAAGGGCTGCCCCATCCCTGAAATGAACACCAGAAAACTCCAACCTTAGCCTATCAGAAACAGCAAGAAAATTTACCTTCCATTAGCCTGTCCATGGGGGGCAAAATACCCTTGAAAAATGAGAACTTCAGGATTATGTGAGTTGCATGTGAGGGATCAAGAAATTAAGAGCCAGTGAAATACCTGGGACTTGCAGTGTTGAGCACGAAAGTGCTGGTGTCAGACATTTTCTCAGTCCAGAGCATATTTGACTTACCAAAAAAGGAATACAGAATGACAGGATGAAGATGAGCTCCCAGTGAAACTGTTCACATCACACAGAAGGAACCATTGTGGGAGAGAATCACAGATCCAGTAAGTGGAGAATTTAGATGCTTAGAACTAGAAATAACAAGTCTGAAAAAAAAAGTTCATAATGTTTATTTAAATTATTCAAAGAGATAAAAGAACAGTAGTCATAAGATAGGAACCAAAAATGTATAAAAGGAATTAGAAAGTTTTAAAAGGTCTATATGTAAAAAATATTCTGAATGCAAAGACTGAACGGTAAACTAAACAGCTGAAAAGAGAATTTATGAACTGGACAGTAAGTCTGAGGAAATCACATAGACTGCACAATTGGGAGAGAAAATGATGGAAAACGTTAAAATATTAGTTAAGGAATATGGAAGCCAGAATGAGAGCCAATACGTGTCCAATAGGCATTATTTTCATTAGTCATGGTTAAGAATTTCCAAAAGTGAAGAAAAACAAATTCTCAAATAGAAGGAGTATCTTGAGTTTCAAGCAGGAAAAATATGAAAATAAATCTCACACAAAGAAATCATGGTAAAATGGAATGATTTTAAAAATAAATTACTATAAAAGTTATCAGAAAGGAAATAAAGATTACTTATAAGTATACATTTTAAATTTGCAACATACTTCTCATCAGTAATAATAGATCTCAAAATATAATGGGTTTACATCCTCAAAATGCTGAATACTGTTGAATGATAATTTAGATTTTAAATTAAATGTGCATGATTTCATTAAAGTTGGGTCTGAATAAGTGAGGTTATTCTGTGGATTTTAAAAAAGTTTCAGTGGTCTAACACAATGAAAGTTTCTCATTCGTTTCGGTTTGCTGCAGGAACACTCCAGGTTAACTTTTCTCCATACATTGACTCCTTAATTCTGGCTGCTCAAATCTCTTGGTTCTAGAACCTCACCATGAGGCTTCCATGTTTTTTGCAGCAGGAGAGGAAAGGACATAAAGAACTTTCACCTGTTTCTTTTCTGCTTCAGTCCAGAATTGATATGTCACTTCTATTCACAGACCATTGGCCAGAACTAGTCAATTAGCCCCATCTAGTTTTAAGGAAAATTAACATTGGGAAGTGTTGTCGTTCACTTGCCTGGAAAGAGAAGCAAAACAGATATCGTGAGCACTAATAATGACTACCATAGTTCAGCTCTCTTGTCACCAGATCTTAGTTCACAGTTCTACCCAAACACAGAGCTTACTAATCCCCTTTTTAACTGAGAAAACCCAAATGTCTTATTCAGTCACAGGATTATAGTCTAAGTCCAGGATCTCTGGAGGATGCAAAGTAGTCCCTCAATTAGATCCAGGTATAGCTCTTCTTGGCCTAGGGAACTATAACACACAGTTCTCCACTCTTAAAACACAACGTATGATGGTGGAATGAGTTTTGCTTACATACAATAAGTACTTCCATTTAGAAATGGGACTGATATAAAATACACAGTAGTCACTGGTCTGTAACAACTCTGAAATCCTGATGGCAGATATTAGGAGGACACTGTAATCTAGTGGTGGGGAATGTTCCTTAGTTAGGCCCTAATCGGACCTCTGAAGCAGCTCTCTTACCACTGTGGCTCTACCTTATGGTGAGGTGCTTCCTTTTTATTACATATCCCCTTTGGCCACATCTGAAGTGCTGTCGTGAAATACGCCCTCCTTGGGAGGTATACTGCTTTCTCATTCTACTACCTGCTCAGAAAAAGGGTTATTTTATTTTATTATTCTTACTTTTTATAAATTTATTTATTTATTTTTATTTTTGGCTGCGTTGGGTCTTCGCTGCTGTGCGCGGGCTTTCTCTAGTTGTGGCGAGCAGGGGCTGCTCTTCATTGAGGTGCGCCGGCTTCTCATTTCGGTGGCTTCTCTTGTTGTGGAGCACGGGCTCTAGGTGCACAGGCTTCAGTAGTTGTGGCTCACGAGCTCTAGAGCACAGGCTCAGCAGTTGTGGTGCACGGGCTTAGTTGCTCCACAGCATATGGGATCTTCCTGGACCAGGGCTCGAACCCGCGTCCCCTGCATTGGCAGGCAGGTTTTTAACCACTGCGCCACCAGGGAAGTCTGAGAAAGGGTTATTCATGAACAGTCACATGAATTTTTAGTTCAAGCTTTTAGTATAACTGTCAAAATTTGTCGGACTTCATTTTTATTTGGTTGAAGTCAGTTCCATATGCCAGTAATTACCTCTAGGGTTCTTTTCAAAGTAATATTCTCCAGCTATGCTCTATATTTTTGCTTTCTTCTCTGCATATTTTTTTCTCTCTCAACTTCATGAGGGCTAAAATGCAGATGTCAGGCCCCTGAAGAGTAGGTAATCCTTTATTTTCACTTTTGTTCTGATTAATTTTATCCAGTTGAAAGGTTTTATGGGATATTTTTCCTCAGTGCCTTTTTTTTTCTATCTTACATTTTATTGCTTGTAACACAGGAAGATTTGATTTTTCTAACATTGCGATGCCATGAATTTCTGAATTGCTGGCCTTCATAGATAGACAATCTAAATTTTAAAACCATGAACTTAAACTGGTGCCAGTCTGCAAATTTGTGAGATTATCTTGAGCATTGTTCAGGATTTTAGATATAATCCTGGAAAAAACTAAGAGCTGTATTGATCCAGGCCATGGGTTGTTCAGCCAGTTGTGATAGAATAATTGAGAAAAGGAGTTGCTTATATAGATAAGACAGTGTCATACACAATGGGGTAAAGAATCTAAGCTGAGTTAGATCAGAAGAGGACATAGCAAAGGGTCTGAAGAAAAAATAAAACATCAGATGATTGACTTTCTCTATGGAGAGGAGGACAAATAGCTTTTCTTTTCATGGATCATGGGTCTACCTTCATGGAGGTTGACACAGTGCAGAATTGGGCAGCTGAGATTGTAGTTCCAGAAGGTCTATTAATTTATCTGCACAGAAACCAGCATTAAATATTGATGTACTACCCCTCATCTCTCACCCAGAGGACTCCTAAAGTCTTCAGAGAAGACTGTTCTTCCTGGGGGTGTTGCTATGGTTTACTGGCTGCTCTTATCCTCAGATTATTGGGAATCCAAAATATTTCTAGCTGCTTGGATCACAAAGACAATGCAAATGTGATAGAGATAAAATGAGAAATGAATGTACCTTGGGCAGGTGTCATTGTGAATCACCTCAAATATTTAGAGAAAGTACCAGACAGGTAGTACATGGGGAAGACAAAGCCCAGGCAAACGTAACTCCTGAAATAGCTGATTGAGTACAAGGAGACTAGTTCTGGACCAGGCCATTTGTAAAACCACAGAGTCAATGTGATTATCAGCACTATTATATGTGGATTACAGTGTTATGTATGAAGACTAATCTGAAGTATTGGAGTATTAACAATGGAAAATAATGTCTTGACATAGGAACCTGATACAGTGTGTGACTTATATCACCCCTTAGGGTAATAACACAGCTGTTAATATTTTATACATTGGAGTCTCCTGAAATATGCTCATGAAAGTTTGTCTCCCAACTCAACCCCTACCCCACCTTAGTACAAAATATTCTATTTTTTGAAAATAGAATTTTCTATTTTCAAAGTTTGTCTCCCAACCCAACCCCTATCCCACCTTAGTACAAAATATTCTATTTTTTGAAAATAGAATTTTTTGAAAATATTCAATATGGCAGGAACAGGCTTCCTGCCATATTGCATAGCATCCATATGCTGGGGGCTTATAGTTATAGCACAGCCTGGTTGGCGGCAGAGAGGAAAAAGAGGGGTGTATACTATAGACAAATCAGGGTCCAAGCCATATCCATATTTCATTCTTTTTGCTTAGACCCAAAGTACAAAAGGAAAACCAAACTCTATTACTTTATTCAAAAATAGAAATGTTTATGACAGAGAGAGGGAAATAGAAAGTGTACCCTGAGCTAGTCTTAGTACTAGGATGAATAAAATAATCGCATTTATGTCTAACTCATCTTTAAGTCATACTTTCCTCACCTAATTTAAAGCTGTTGTTAGTGAGCAAAAGTGGATACACAGCTTTCTGCTATGTATAGTTAAACAGGGAATCTTCAACGTTTCCCTGAATACAATCAAACCTATATAAGCTAGTATCATATAAATACACCATCTTCAGCACAGATGGTTTCCATGCAACACGTTAAGTCATTGGCTATGTGGTTTTTACAAATGGTCTGGTCCAGAACTAGTCTTGTTTTCAATCAGCTCTTTCAGGAGTTAGGTTTTCGTGAGTTTTCTCTTCCCCATCTACCACCTGTCTGGTGGGAGTAAGTCACTCTCTTCCCCTTACAAATCCAAATGGACAATGTCAACCCTGATATGAGGTCAAGAATCAGTATAGATTCACATTAGGACATCGTATCTTGCCAGAATGCATAAAAGCCCATTTTGTTTTCTAGTTCTTGATGCAGATTTCTAAAAGGAATAAAATTAATGAGAATATTGGATTCACAGAAATCTGAGTCAGGTCTATGGATGCCAGCATTGTGATTATGGGGTCATCCTTGACAATCACAGAGATGGTTTTTAAGAGTTCCCTCAAATTGCACATTACAATTTTTTCCTATAATCTTGAATCAGCTCAGAAAGCTTATTAATTGCTCGAGCTACTCCAAGCTTGTTTGGGTAGAAAATCACCCTGAAACCTATTAGCTCATTCTTCTCTCAGCATGGCCAGTTATACAGACCTGAGTATCAGTTCCAGAAAAGTTATTTTTTAGGATGTCATTCAATATTTCATCAATTCCCAGAACACTTGGTGGCTTGGAAATATCCTCCATAATCTTTCTTCCCCCTGAAGTGTGTATAAACAAATCTAATTCCTTGTTAGATGCTAATTGCAATTGCCATATAACTGTGTTTCTGAAACTTTCTAAGAACATTACCCATATGTCAGGGTCTTTCTCTAATTGCCTGGTTATCCTAATGAGAGGATTATTTTTTCTTCCTCCTGCTGACTCCACCCCATCCATTTGTAAGCTAAATATCTACTGAAAAATTTCTTCAGTGTAACTAAAAATTACCAGCATCGGACCAGTGATAATAATTTTAATAGGTAGCTCTGTAAAAGCATCATTAGTATAGGTTGTGTGAGGCTGGAAATTCTCCCTCATCTTTGGTATATTTCTGAATTAACTCACTTTATATGGTAGCTGAAAAACCTTCTGGAAAACCAACAAACAAACCCAAGTGAAATTGATTAATGTTTATATATAAACATCTCTGAAAGTCTTTGGGTGTGTGAGGATGCAAAATTTCAAGGAAGAACCTTAAGAGTTGATGAGGGAGAATGTAGGCTGAGAGAGGAAAATTGGTGTTCCAAGCTGAACTAAAATCCTTAAGGTTGTTGGAGAATAATGGTTCTGCATGTAGTGCAGGGACTCTTATTTTAACATGACCCAGTGTAATGGACACTGTAGTATGCTGCTGAGAACCCCCGCTTCAGGACCATCCCCCAGCTGACAAAATATTAACTGCCAAGGACTCATAGCTGAGTCTGCTTCCTAGAACCACTCTTGGTACCAAATATCTTGGGGTGAGTCCCTCTATGGAAATTACCCTCAGCAGAGGGGAGTTGCCTTGGTCAAGGTTATACTCTGGTTCCTGTGGGATTGGCTGAGGCTTCTGTTGCAATACACCTTTGTTCATTTTCTCTTTCTTTAATCCCATTTCCTTCACTTGCTTATCGGTGACAAGAGATTAGGAGATCACAGTCCCTAATAGACATTCTGCACCAAATCTCTGGTCCATAAATAGGTCCATCATTGCTGGTAATCTGAAGTTGTGCTGCTGATATTTTTATAGCATATATTAAGTCATTTACTTGGGTAATTCTTACACTTGGGAAAGGAGAACACTCAAATATTTCAAGGACTGTTGGACGTAGAGTCTCAACTGACGTCGATACCTGGGAACCCAAAGTGTCATCATAATCCCCTGGTTAGAATCAGAGTGTAGGTGGGCCAGGTGATAAATAAAGTTCTGCCCAAGTTTGTCAAAAAGCATGTCCACTAGGGACCATGGACCAGTAGTCATTACCCAGTTCCTGAATACAAAATTAGAGTAGATGTACTTAATATTTGGCAGAACACCAATTTTGGTTTCTTAGCCTGTGGATTAAGACTTATTATGGTGGGTAAGATCAGTTTCTTCCTCTGCCCAGTCCTGGCTTTTCTTCCTCTCTTTCAGACAGTGGTGTGCTGGTAACTGTTCAACAATAGAATCTCCCAGTGTGTGTGTGTGTGTGTGTGTGTGTGTGTGTGTGTGTGTGTGTGTGTGTGTGTGTGGTGTGTATGTGTGTGTGTGTGGTGGTGGTGGGGACACCCTTATTTGTTGCATTTGCCAATTTCCAAGACATAAATTCCCACTATGGCCAATTTTAAACTACCAACTGGACATCATTGAACACAGAGGTGCGAAAAGATGCACATAATTGCTTCTTGCAAGTTGGTACAGGTTGGCTCCAGCACACCACTGCAGATGTTGTTTCTGAGTCTACTCCTCAATAAACCCCCAAAATGAAAGTATCTGTCTCAGAGTCCCTTTCTGAAAAAAGCTATCCAAAGCATCCAGCCATTTCTCATTATGCATACAATTTGGTGGATTATGTAGAAACCCAACACATACTGTGGGATGTAGTCTTAAGGAGCTCCATGCAAGGCAGGAATATTCACTTCCATACCCATTTTAGAGGAGGGACAAGCAGCAATCCCTAATGAAGCAACTGTGGCGTTGGTGGTGTGGATTGTGTAGAGGAATATGCTCGGCATGACATGTGTCTTAGCAAAGTAGTAGGTAATGAGTCTGGAGCAAGTGTGGGTAGCGGCCTGAGCCAGCAATGGGGCACTGGAGCTGCCAGACTACCTATATTAAAAGATGTTTTGATGTTACAGGCAGCAGCATGTGATACTGGCTGGAAAAATATCAGTGCTGAGATCTGGGGCCTTTGTGTTCTACCGTGGTAATAGTAACTATATTCCAGGTTCTGTGCTATGCTTCTTATATACATAATACATACTGTAATATATTTAATACATATACTGTGATGTATACACCACAATCCTGAGAAAAACACTAAAATGTGGGTGGAATTATTCTCATTTTATAGATGTAGAAACTAAGATGGAGGGAGGTTAAGTGATGTTAAGTGAAGTTAAGTGACCTATATATTCCTTAAAATAATAAATGAAGAAAAAATAGAGTGACTAAGGAAAAGTAAGTTTAAATGTCTGAACTATTATTTAATCCTTTGTGTAATTTGTATATAGGAAAATATATTTTAAAACATAAGTAAAAGCCATTTTGCTGTTTTCCACAGGGTCTGGGAATGCAGCAGTGGGAAAGCCAGTCCTTGTCAAGGTCCTAAACAGTCTTGGGTTTAATTTCTCATTGATTTGACTTAGCTCACCAGGGTGATGCTTTGTCTTGGGAGAGTAATAATCTGCATCAAGCAAATTGATAATTGGTATCTTTATAGAACAGAATATAAATGGATCAATTTGGAGATCTATTTGGAGAAATGACAGCGTAGAATATCTGTAATTGTTGATCAGTGCATTCTCTTTGCCTTAGAAACAATTATTTAAGAAATAAAATCAATTTCAGATGATAGTATTTGGTAAGTAGAGGGTCAAAATAAATATAGCAGTATGGTTTTATATCACTTTATATATTATAAATTATAATTCATATAATTATAATGAACTACAATCATCTTATCAGTCAGAGGACTTCTCCCCTTATCAATCTTGTTGGAGCACATTCTTCAGTATCCACATGCAAATATTCTTTTAATTACCCAAATCATTGGCATTATCACATCCAGTATTATAGCTTATGTTTCATTAATTATACTTTTTTTAAATTAATTTATTTATTTTTGCGGTATGCGGACCTCTCACTGTTGTGGCCTCTCCCGTTGTGGAGCACAGGCTCCGGACGCGCAGGCTCAGCGGCCATGGCTCACGGGCCCAGCCGCTCCGTGGCATGTGGGATCTTCCCGGACCGGGACACGAACCCGTGTCCTCTGCATTGGCAGGCGGACTCTCAACCACTGTGCCACCAGGGAAGCCCACAAGTTATATTTTAATGAGGTTTTTTTATGGGAAGATAGTTTCTTATGGATAGTCCCATATGTGTACAGAAATATTATGATCTTGTAATGAAAGATTAAATAAAAAGGTGATTTGAAAACATGAGGCATTGTCTACATACAATATGCCCACTCATTCACCCCTCTATTTCATAATCTAAGAATCTGTGGACTGAATCTCATATTTATTTGAAAGATTCTTTTCCTCTTTATTCTGAACGGTCTATTTTTATTTGCTGTATTAAATATCACCATGAAATCAATAATAAATATACTTAAGAATATTAACAAAGCAAGGCATGTACTACCCCATCTGACTTAGAAAATGCTTACTTGTCAATCTTCAGTAACTCACATTTCAGTGGATCACCCTGTTCTAAGGAAGTAGCTAGTTTTCCATGGTGTGACATCTGCAAAAATGAATCCTACTTCCTTTGCACAGAGACAAAGAGATGAGTATTACATGGATTTTCACAGTAAAATTTGAAATTTCAGTAGCTACTGTAAAAGCCTATATCATTGACATTTCTGATTAAAATGGTAGGTTGTTTTACCCCTGAATGATTAATACTGACAACATGCTTTTCCACATGTATGTGAGTTTTGCTATAAAGGGAACATATTGTCCAAAGAGTACCACAAATTAATGTGTTCTTCCTACCAATTTCACCTTTGCACTCCACCACATCCCCTTTAAGAAAACCAATACAACAGTTTTTGAGTTTGCAAATAGATGAATTAAGAAATAAATTTATGAAGTGAGTTACTAGGTAATCTAGAGCGCTTACAACCTAAATTGCTTCATAAAATTTAATTTCCACTAATTTTCCGTACACTCAGGCATGCCACCAGATGACACAGGATTAAAAGTAATAAAAGATAAAAGTCTAGTGAAAGGAATTAAAGGCATAACCAAATATAGATGAATAGCCTGACTGATACTGAGACCAGGAGAATTGTTTCTCTCTCTGAAAAGGTCTTTCCACTAGTTTGCCATTGTTAAAAATGATGTAGTTAAACAATTACATCTGTGACATGCTCTTCACTTAAACACAAGCAAAGATAGAAAAAATAAGTTTTCTACATTACTAACTAATAATGTTAATAGGATGTGTCTTTTTTGTGTGTGAACATCAGTTTTTGTGGAAATGTTATCGACATAGAGAAATGTGATTCCTCATTACATGGCAACTAGGCGGTTGTTACTAGAAATATTCATAATAAGAAATAAAATAAATTTAAAAATGCATTTTATGATGTAATTTTTGGTTTTAGTTGGATTCTTTCTAAAACTTGGTATATTAAGTAGGATTTCATCCACATTTTAATGTTCAGCAAACTGAAACTCATAGATCTTAAAGGACTTGCCATGGGATCCACAGTTTATAATAGTAGAGTCTTTTCTTCACTGTATGCTGCATCCAACTTTAAAGAATACTAAGTGTAGGACTTCCCTGGTGGCGCAGTGGTTAAGAATCCGCCTATCAATGCAGGGGACATGGGTTCGAGCCCTGGTCCAGGAAGATGCCACGGAGCAACTAAGCCTGTGCGCCACAACTACTGAGCCTGTGCTCTAGAGCCCGCAAGCCACAGCTGCTGAGCCCGCGCGCTGCAACTACTGAAGCCCACACGCTTTAGGGCCCAAGGACCCACATGCCCGCGTGCTTAGAGCCCATGCTCCGCAACAAGAGCAGCCACCGCAGTGAGAAGCCTGCACACCACAAAGAAGAGTAGCCCCCGCTTGCTGCAACTTAGAGAAAGCCTGCATGCAGCAACGAAGACCCAATGCAGCCAAAAATAAATATAATTAATTAATTAATTTAAAAAAATACTAAGTGTAGGCAACTTGCCTTGCCAAGTTACAGAGAGTAGTAGTAGCAGAATGAAAACCAAAGTCATGAAACTTTGAATATTTAGAAAAACAAAGTTGTAAGACAGACTGTTTAGAAAACTTATTTTGCAAAACTCCTTGTGTGGGCAGAATCTAAGTCTATAGTCTGTTTACAACAGAGTCCCTAAATATTCATCTTAAGTGCTGTGGCTTAATCCTTCTGTGCTTAACACAGAACTGGTAGAACATTGTCCTTTTCTCCTTGAAGCCTTAGGTGCTTCTCTTGCAGTGCTTCTGCGCTCTCATCATGGGAGCAGACAGCATAAAATGATCTGTTTGTGAAGTGGCCACTGTGCCTCTTCACCTTCCTACGACTGTTTTCTTGCAGCACCCACTTCTGGGCATTGCACATTGTGGAAGTTGGACTGATGAGAAGGCTGCCTCAGCTGAATCTAAACACCAGACTGTTTGACCATGGAAACTACATGCCAAGGAGGCCTGAGCCTGTAAAGTGATAGACAGCTGGCTTAAAAATTTTTTTTTAATCTCACCAGGCAATATTTAAAATCCACTTAATGGTATTTGACGGCTAGGCTGATTCTGATATTTTAGTCATTCAAAAAGTGTCAGTTGCTTGCCTCGTGGTTATGGATTTTAGAATTTACGTATACGATTTTTAGATTTTAAGTTGAGAATTTGTTCTCACTACATTTTTATAAAATCAGTATTAGGATAAATATTCTCTAATATATTTTCTTTGTTTAGTTTTCTTTTTTTTTTTTTTTTGGCTGCATCAGGTCTTAGTTGTGGCTTCTCTCTAGTTGTGGAATGCGGGTTTTCTCTCTCTAGTTGTGGTGCACGTGGGCTCCAGAGCATGTGGGCTCTGTAGTTTGCGGCACGCAGGCTCTCTCATTGAGTTGCGTGGGCTCAATAGTTGGCGGAGCGCAGGCTTAGCTGCCCTGTGGCATGTGGGATTCTAGTTCCCTGACCAGGAATCAAACCCACGTCCCCTGCATTGGAAGGCAGATTCTTTTACCACTGGACCACCAGGGAAGACCCTCTCTAGTATTTTGGATAATAATTTTGGAAACATTGATAATAAACTACTAAATTTAAGATAAAAAGGTGTTCTTGTTTAATTTTAGGAATGTTTCTACTTTTTTAAAAGTGTCTAAGAGAAAACTTTTTAAAATTTATTTTTTATTGAATGAGTCTTTAAATTCTATAGTGCTTTACAGTTTTCAAAAGTTTCATACAATTTCATATAATCCCATAATAACCCCCTTTTTTTCCCTTCTTACCCCTATGTTGCCCCTCCTCCCTGCCTTCTCCCCACTGGTAGTCACTAGTTTATTCTCTATATTTGTGAGTTTGCTTCTTTTTTGTTTTATTCACTAGTTTGTTGTATTTTTTAGATTCCACATATAAGTGATATCATACGATGTTTGTGTTTCTTTAACTTATTTAACTTAACGTAATGCCCTCCAAGTCCATCCATGTTGTGCAAATAGCAAAATTTCAGGAATGTTTCTATTTATCAAGCATTCAATCTAAAGTTCTAACAATTGCCCCATGTGATTATAATCCTGGAACAATATGCTGTTGGCAATTTGAAGGAATAAAATATGAAAATAAATGTGGTTAGAAGTTAACTGACCAACTTCATCTTGGGAGTAGGAAAATCATTAATCAGGTGTTATCTTAAAAACACATTAGTGGTTTAGGTGAGAAACAATTTTTATATTTAATGGTCCCTGTGGGCAACCTGCAATTACAATCTAATTAGTACGTGCCAGCTGTTACTTTATTCATAACTGTTTGGTTTTTTTTTTCTGTTTTGTTTTTTGCCTAGAAATGTACTTTTCCCAATATATAACTTGGCTGTAGGAAATAACTTGGCATCACTTAAGATTTCAATGTTCATAATTTCTTCGTTTGTCAATTAAAACCTGACTTTCTTTTTGGTTGTTGTTTTTCTGAATACAGAATCAAAGCATGTTTATATTTAAAAATTTGAAAATGCAGAAAAACTAAAAATAAAAGTGAAAATAAATCCCTTCATTTACTACCTACTATTCAGAGGTAACCATTGAAATACTATGATGTTTGTCATCTGGTAATGTCTTTTAGGGAAAGTATTTTATTTATTTTTTAACAAAAACTGGGTCTTACCATATTAACTTATTGGATATCTTTTTTCTCTCAGTTAATTTATTGTCAAACTTTTTCAAACAAATGGATATACTTCAGCTTGGTTAATTTTAATGGCTCAAAGTTTGGCTATACTGTGGAAATTCAAGCAAAAACTGTATGTGGTAAGTGTCATGCACGTGAAAGAAGAGAAGATTATAAGAAAGGAATAAAGAAGAAAACAGATATCATGGGTCTACATAGAGATATAGAGTGTAGAGGACATAGTTTTACTTTCCAACTCAGCAAGTGCTGGAATTTTTGAGCCTTCAAAGTTTTCTCATTATGTTTGTATACTGTCTAGTTATATCAAAGCTATAATCTCGCTTGTAGTACCTTATCACATGCAGCTAGAATGAGCAGCTGATGCTTTTAGCATTCTACCTAGATACCTCCTTGCTCAAGGTCATGAATTCATTAGGTATATTTTCTGTCTTTCAAGTTATTATAGGTAATATTTTAAAACAAATTTTTACCTCTATATAACATGCTTTGTCATTTTCTAGCTTCCTATAATGGTTTTCTTATTCTTCATTCTCCTTTGAAGTGTTTGTTAATTTCCATTCAGCCCCAAAGGCAAAGCTACATGTTTTAAGATATACTTCTTTATTCTTATGAAGTTCTGTATAGTTAACCATTTCCACAATAATGCTGCATGACAAACAAGCACAAAATTTTTATAACATTTAATAAAATTATATTTTTTCCCTCATCTGATTCGCTATTTCAGGTTCTTTGCATTTCTGTCTAAGTTTTAGCATTAGCTTGCCAGTTTCAACAGAAAGCCTTGTATTTTTTTTTTTTTTTTAGCTTTGTAGTATTTTGATTGGGTTTGCATTGCATCTATAGACCAATTTAGGGAGAATTGATATCTTAACAATATTGAGTCTTCTCATTCATTAACATGGTATGACTTTCCCTTTGTTTAGTCTTCTTTAATTTCTCTCAGCAATGTTGTATAGTTTTCAGTGTAGGGTTTCTGCTCATCTTTTGTTAAAATTTATGTTTTGGAGATGCTATTATAGCTAGTATTTTAAAATTTCATACTTTAATTGTTAATTGATAATCTATAGAAATGAAGTTGATTTTGTATATTCATTTTTGTCTAGCAACATTGGAAAACTCACTTCTTAATTTAGTAATTTTTTGGGTAGAATCTGTAAGAATTTTTATTTACATGGCAATGTAATTTGTGAATTGAGATACTAATATTACTTCTTTTCTGATCTTTAGTAAAGATTGTGAGTATAGAGCTGTATACATGGATATAATTTTCAGAATTCTCTGAGTTTTCACCAGTCCCCAAATTCCCTACTAATATTATAATCTAACTGTTCTCTGGGATTTGTAATCTCATTTTGAATTTAGGAAAATGGAAGCAGGGCATGGGTAGGTTTATATCCCTTTGGCACCTGACAGGCACAGAAGAACAGTTAGATGATTTTCTTACTGACACAACCCCTAGTTTTCTGGGTCAAAAGCATAGAAAGTGTGAAAGAACAAATATTTTCCTGCCTATATTTTTAGGCTTTTTATTTTCCCATAAATTGAAGCCAGTGTATGTCATTTGTTGAATTCTGAATTGTTTTTCTAAACCCTAGCCCTATCAGCCTTGCAGTTGTCAATCCCTCCAAGATTATAGTGTTAGACTGTCTGATAGTTATGTTTTTCTTTGTGGTTTGGGGTATTTATCTTTTTTCTGTCTTTGAGTATTTTAGTGAGAAGTTGAAAGGAGGTTGCTGAGACAGTCGCCAGAATGAACTGGAAATACTACTATTTTTTTTTTACTGAAAACTAAATCCCCAAGGCCAATTAATTTATCAGTGTGTTCCAATCCATTTACGTTTCAAGATGAGACAATATCAACTTTTGCATCAAAAGTTTTATTCCTAAAATTTTTCCTATCATTAAAAGACTAAGCACCTGTGGAGGCCCAGGGCAGGCAGCCCCAAAATATGCCTCACTGGCATATTGATTGTTTTGAATTAAAGTTACTTACGAAACAGCAAATGCAAGACCTTCCTCTGGGTCTCCCTGAAAGCAGGAAATAAATCTATCATGTGAAAGGTGCCCTCTGTGTATCTGGAGGTAGAAGGACAACCTTATCTCCAGGGAATCTGGGCCAAGAAGCCTGTAGAAACAAACTTTGTTATCCTTTAATTTACTACTGCAAGCCCAAACTCTGTTTAGATTCTTCACTAATTAAGCACCCAAAGCCTAAGTTTTTTTGTTCTGTCAATTGCTCACAAATGTATTGTTTCTTGGTTTGAAAAGTATAAACACTGCCTTCTTTGGTCCCATTTCTGAGACCTCCATGCACATGAATTAAAATTTGTTTCTTTTTCTCCTGTTAATCTGCCTTGTGTCAACTTTATTATTAGTCCAACCACAAGAACTCAAGAGCTATAGAGGGGGAATTTTCTCCCTCCCTGACAACCTTTTCCTTATTATTTGCTATAATTGTGCTCCTTATAGAAGCACTTCCATGGTATCAAATGAGCTGAGGTTTGAATTACTCATATATTCTGTAAGAGTCTGCCCTGAGATCCTCAGGGGCTTCCAGATGGAGGAAGGGTGGCAGCAATATTGTATGCAGTTACTGTTTCTTCACATCTTGCTCTGGGCAGAATATTTGAGGAAATATATCTTACAGACAACTCTGGAAAACACTTTTTAGATTCTGTCACAAATCTAATTTTTAAAAATCCATGCAATATTCTTAATTTTGTGAAGGTCATATGAACCCAGAGAATTCTGCTACAGCTCTTTTTTTGTTATATGGAAATTCTCTAATTTACTGCAATTTATTGACAGCAGGAAGTTGAGGAGAAGTGAGACAGTAGGCGGCCAGGAAGAGGAGAAAGTGTGAGTGTTCCTACTCCCAAACTCCACTGGAATCATGCAGCCATAGACGCTGGCTCTTCCATGTCTCAGCTGGGACTCGGTGTCCCAAGAAACTGAGTGTTCAAGAACCCTTGAAACTGCATGTTTTTATGCATGTGTTTTCTCCTAAATATTGCCCCTATCATTATCTCTTAAAAATAAATAACTTGGGCTTCCCTGGTGGCGCAGTGGTTGAGAATCTGCCTGCCAATGCAGGGGACACGGGTTTGAGCCCTGGTCTGGGAAGATCCCACATGTCGCGGAGCAACTAGGCCCGTGCGCCACAACTACTGAGCCTGCGCATCTGGAGCCTGTGCTCCGCAACAAGAGAAGCCGCGACAGTGAGAGACCCGCGCACCGTGATGAAGAGTGGCCCCCGCTCGCCGCAGCTTTCTGTGCGAAAGCCCTCGCACAGAAACGAAGACCCAACACAGCCAAAAATAAATAAGTAAATAAATAAATAATAAAAATAAAGGAATTCCCTTAAAAAAAATAGATAACTTATCTTCTATAGTATTTAGAAGGAATGTACTTCTTATTCTCATTACTAACCAACCAAAACTGGAAAGATCTGGAGGAGGGACACACAGAAGGTTGATCCTCAAGGCACTTAGATGTTGAATGGCACACTTCATTTAACCTGTGCCACAATGTTATGTGTAAAGCTTTATCATAATGGCAACATGTCAAGGCAGAGTTAGAACATTATTTAGCAACCTATCATCATTTATGATTTCCGATTAGGTTAAACCCAGTATAAAACATTCTTTTAATGGTATTCTGCTTCTCTAAGCAATTATTTCTAAAGCAGAAAAACTTTGGTTACAATGAGCTGCACCAACAAGAGATAATGTGCTCAGGGATGTTCCGTTTGCTAGATTATTGTAAGTCGATCTGCTCCTGTAGCTTAGTCACACTGGCCCTCTTCGTGCTCCTCTCACATTTCAAGCTGTCTGTCTACAGCAGAGTCTGTCCACTGCCTGTTCCTTCTTCCTGGACACCATTTCCCCAGATCCTCACCAGAATCATCAGTCTCTCACTTCCTCCAGGTTTCTGCCCTAATGGCACTATTACTGAATCGGGTTCATTTACCTGCAAGCCAGGGTTTGCAGCAGAGGAAAGGTATATTCACGAAGCAGCCAAGCCAGGAGACGAAGAACAAATCTCAAATCTGCCTCCTTGAAGACAGGGTTTAGGGATATTGATGGGATAAAGAGGCAGGGTGGTCTGAGGCTTGTGGAAAGGTGATTGGAGGTAAGAAAAGTGAGGTAACCAGTGGTCTGTGCAAGTGTAGTTGAGCGTCATGGCTCTTCAGAGGATGCGTGTTCAGAAAATAGTGGCATTAGCATGTTTTGAGGGTGGAGTTTTTTAATGTCAGAGGGCCATCTGTTGGCCACTCATGCAGGTCCAGTTGAATGGTTGGTGGTCTCAACTGGTCTGAACTGGGCAAGAACTAGCTCCAAGTTCCCCCAAAATAACTTAAACAACTGTTTCTATAGTGACCCATAAGTTAGAGGTGTTGTCTCTAAGGAAGTTAGTGGGAGTTTAGTTTAAAATCAACTAAAAATGAGTGACTGAAAACAGGTGAAGCAGGTTAGGTTTGGAGGCCTAATCAGGTTAGCCCTTGATTTTAGCCCCACTACCTCTAAGAGGTCTTCCTTGACAACCCTATTTCAAATAATACGCTATCTTTGTCTTTTTCCTCTTATGTGGCTTTGGTTTTCTTTACAGCATTATTACTACTTGTATATTTGCCCATTTCTTGATAGATTGCTTGCCTGTTTTATGCACTAAAATGTAAGCTCTATGAGGACAAGAACTTTGTTTTGTTCACTGTGAAGGCCTAACACCTAGAACAGTGTTTGGTACTTCACGGGCAGTAGGTTATTTTTTTTTTTAATTATAACTGAATGAATGGCACCTTCCTTGATCTTTCTAACTAGGCCAGCATCCTCATTTCCGTGTTTCATAGAATTTATTACAATTGGAAAATACATACTAATATTAACCTCTCTCTCTCTCTCTCCACACACACACACACACACACACACACACACACTTTCTCCATTCTGTGTAATAGAGACTTCAAATAACAGTGGTTTAAACATGTGGGAAGCTTATTTCTCTCTGGTGTAATACTGTGTAGGCAGGTAGTCCCAGGTCTGGTAGAGCAGCTTTGATCCATGAGGTCGTCCAGGGATGACCTCTTTCTATCTTGTTACTCGACCATCCAGGGGTATAGCCCTCCTGTGCATGTACAGGTAATCATCATGTACACATGCCTGCCACCAGGAAGGGGGAAAGGAGAAGGGCAAACCCTCCTCTCCTTTTATAGTGCGATAATTTCCAGCTGCAGGGGAGTCTGGGAAATACAATGTTTATTCTGCCCAGATAAAAGCTCATTTATCATAGAAGATGAAAGAAATGATATTGGAGCAGGCCCTGCTACAATCCTTTTGTGTAATAATTTAATTAATGTTCCTCTCTCCTACTGAACTGTTGAACGCTGGTGATTTTTCTTTCCTTTTTATCCTTTCCTTTTTATTGGGCCCTAGCACAATGCCATCATGTAGTGGTCACTCAATGACTATAGAGTTAAATGTTTATTTTATCACTAACTATTTATATAGTTAAATAATTGTTTTATCAGTGACCCAGTTCTCAGCCAGGCATGCCCATTTATCATAGGAGGAACTTTTTCAGGAGGAGGAAGGTAGGAAGATTATTCCATTATTCTAGTTGGAAGGAGAGGAAAATTCAAGGTAGGAAAGTGTTGATGAAGATGAGGCAGGAGGAGCTGAGGAATTTAAGCCTTTTCCAGGAGAAGGAGCCTGGGGGTGGGAACTGTCTGAGGAGATCAGGGAATGTGAGGTGATGGGTCCTTTGTGGTGCTCCCTAGGGGCTCCCGCAGGGAAGAAGGGGGAGGCACCCAGGTGTGTTTCTGGGGATCCTGGAGCTGCTTGGGTCCTGTGGTCCCTTCTTCCATTCCCTGAGCTGCTCAGATTCTTCATAAAATCACTTCTGCTGAGCTTACTTTCTGTTATGAGTCTCTCTCTTTCAAACAAACAGAAAATCAAACAAAACACATCCCTTAGAGAAGAGCCTTGAAACTTGTACTTGGATTTATAGATAAGCCTTAGTTTACATATAAACTTCTTCATTTATAAGCAAACATTAATGGAATGTTGAAAGAAACATGTATTTCTTATGAAGTTAGGCTTAATGTATATAATAGAAAAAAACCTATTGATTAAAAACCTGTAGATACATGAAAAGGATTAAAAAATTAATGCTGTTAAATATGATAAATATTTTCTATTAAAAGTAACATTGTTGGTGAAAAAAATCTCATTTTCTGTAATATTAATAACATAAAATAAACTACATAGAGAAATCACATTTGAAAGTTATTAAAGGGGAGCAGAATTTGCTGCCCCAAAATATATCTGTTTGACATAAAGATTATTTTAGGTGATTATTTTTAAGAAACAGCAGACATAGGAAAAGCTCTGAAAACTAAGTAGCAGTTACCCTTTTATAAGGCATGTTAATATTCATAAGGAAAACCTCCATTTGTAAGGGTGTCTCCCTCTCTGTACTAGGAAGAAGATGGTGACTAAAATCCCTAGAAACTCTTACAATGGAGAAGGCAATGACCTAAATTTGCATAACAACCTCACCCATGGTTTACTGTCTTTTCCTGATAGACTTCTATAACCAGCTACCCACCCCCAGCAATTCTTTTGTCTTTAGTTGGGGATGGTATTTAAGGTGGTGGCTTGGGCCTTTTCAAGGAGTTACTCAGTCTTCTGGGTATCTCCCATGGGTATCTCTGGGTATCTCTCCATGTGAACAGGAGGTTTACATGTTATTAAGCTTCTGTTTGTTTTTATTACAGGGAGGGCTTGGCCAAGAACCTAGAAGGGTAGAGAGAAAATTATTTGTCCTCCCCTACATTATGGAGAGAAAATTATTTGTCCTCCCCTACATTATGAAAACCTATTTTTCTCTGAGGACTTCATATACCTAAAATAATAATAAAGGAGTGAGGAATGATCCTTAAAAGGAATAAAGCAAACAAAACAAGAAAAACCAGAATCTTCTGAAAATGGTGATATTAACTTGAGCAGAAAAAGAAAATGATAAATACAAATGGCATTTTAACTATCAGGCCTTTATCGTGTTACCATCATAATAAGATTCGGTTGGCTTTGACTAAGGTGAAAACAATTTTGCATCTTACTTTGAGTCTCATGGTAAAAAACTGCAATATGGAAAGGTCACTTTCACAACAAATTGTATCAAGGATGAAAAGTGAACAACAGTAATGCTGTCTTATTTTGCTGAAGTTGTCTGTGAATTGAAAGTAGCAAAATTTGTGACTAAATGTGTGGTTTGCCATGTTGGTATATCAATATTTGGATCCACAAATCTTTAAAAAAAAGAAAGGTGGCTTCTATTTAAGTTGAAATATATATTTACCAAATTCTAATACATCACAGGATCCATTTTTATGCTTCTCCCCTTACTTAATATCATACTTATTTTACAAGTTAAAAATTAGTCTGAGACAGATGGGCCTTGTATGATAGGCTAAATAATTGGGAAATTTGTTTGAAAGGAAATGGTGAACCATATAAGAGTACAGAGGAGTGAAGTAGTGAGAGCTTGGCTTCAAAAAGATTGCTCTGTGACAATGAGGAAGATTAATAAGAGGCAGCCAGTTCTAGGGAGGGAGATTTGTAGCAGGGGATTTGACACTTGAAATCTGGTGTTCTTTCTGTCTCTATTAATGTGTTTGCTAAACTGCTGGATCGTGTTTGACCTTCTCCTCTTCCCCCTCTCTCTCCCCCTCCTCCCCTTCACCCCTCCTCCTTTTCCTCCTTCTTGTTCTTTTGCCTTCAAATTGCAGTTACCTTTCTGAGAGGGATGATTTTTACTTAAAATTTTTGCTGTCCTAGTGACAGACCTGCTGGACGTCAGGACTAAGGAGAGATTTGAGTCACTGCCACCATGTTGGGTTCAAAATCCTTACTTCTCACTGATGACTAGAACTTTGTATTGGGTTAAACTCCTTCATATGTAGGAAGGCTTTTTCTATAAAGAGTTTTCAGGTTCCTGCTTACAGACCGACCAATTTGCCAGACCTGCCCAGATATATGTGAATCCCAGGAACTGATATAGCTCAAGGCTTTCTCAGGGGTCCCGAGCCCTGTAAATAGGCTTCTATTAGGCCTATCTTGTCAGTTTGCTAAACATGCCTGAACCTGACTGAGTCCCAGCAGTGAACAGGAGTGTCTCAAACTGAGTTCTGTGCTATATACACCAGATATGGTAAGAATAAAATAAAAAAACCAAATTGATTATGTTTGTATCAAATTTAATACCTGTTGATTGGTCTTCACATAATTGATCTTCACAAGAACATTGTTAGGTATACACATTTCTTATGATAGCGTGTCTTACCATCCTATTTCAAAGCCAAGAAAACAGTGGGATGTGTGACGTGAGTGGGAGAGACAAGGATAGAAATTAGCTTTCTGATCACTGAAATGGACGGTAATAGGATTTTGTTGCTGCAAGAATCAGGGGAAGAGGTATGTGAAACGATATGGCAGTAACAGACATCCAAAGGGACTGAGGAGGAGCAGGAGAGGAAGACCCACCTGGAATCCAGAATCAATATGAGGTTTCTGGGGATAGAAATATAACAAAACAACATACTTCTGAATTGGTTTTCAACAAATTACAGAGAAAAACTCCAAACCCAAGTAGGTAAAGATCATTTAGTTAAAACATATATCTATTACATCTGACGGCTTTTGTAGAACTCTAGTGTTTTGTTAATACTGAAAGTAATCTACTGCATGATACCATAGTGAATATAAGATACACCATTGTTTTATGCATCATTAAATTTTTAAAAATGCGGCCAATTAAATATAGCAAGCTAGCAATCGTAACATGCATCTTGATTTCCGAAATGATAAAATATTTAAAAATATTGATGCTGAAAATGGCCTCTGTGCACTGGTGCCAAATTGAATCTTGGAGACAGGGTTTTGGGTGAAGTAGAAAAGAATAGCTTTATTGCTTTGCCAGGCAAAAGGGGACACAGCAGACTCGTGCCCCTCAACAACTGTGTGTCCCAACTTGGGAGGATTTGTCAAGGAGATTTATAGCAATGGTTCAAGGGCAAGGTTGCTGATAAGATTATGGTGCATGCAGGGCCTCTACTCCTTTAATCTGGTCTCAGGTAATCCCTTGATGAGCTTCTCTGGTTCCTTTAATCTGGCCTCAGGAGATCTTCTCTGGAATGAAGAATGCTAATATCTTCCATATGTTGGGGGTTTTAGTTCTGTAGAAGAGCTCAAAGATATTGTTATGTATATCCCTTGAAGCAGAACCAGGACCCTGCTCCAAGGCTGCACTATTGTTTCTTTTTTTTTAAACATTCTTTTTTTATTTTTTGATTAATTAATTACTTTTTTTGGCTGCGTTGGGTCTAAGTTGCTGTGTGTGGGCTTTCTCTAGTTGAAGTGAGTGGGGGCTACTCTTCATTGCTGTGTGCGGGCTTCTCAGGGCTTCTCATTGCAGTGGCTTCTCTTGTTGCGGAGCATGAGCTCTAGGAGTGTGGGCTTCAGTAGTTGTGGCATGTGGGCTCAGTAGTTGTGGCTCACGTGCTCTAGAGCACAGGCTCAGTAGTTGTGGTGCACGGGCTTAGTTGCTCCATGGCATGTGGGATCTTCCCAGACCAGGGCTCGAACCCATGCCCCCTGCATTGGCAGGCAGATTCTTAACCACTGCACCACCAGGGAAGTCCTACACTATTGTTCTTTGGTTGCTCCTCCCTTTTCTCTGCATCCCCT
Organism: Tursiops truncatus; assembly: GCF_011762595.2. Taxonomy (NCBI): domain Eukaryota; kingdom Metazoa; phylum Chordata; class Mammalia; order Artiodactyla; family Delphinidae; genus Tursiops; species Tursiops truncatus. The sequence goes on from NC_047039.1 coordinate 36,487,754, forward strand.
CCCTTCCCTGATTAACAACTGTTCGAATCTGCCCTTTGGAACTCAGGGAAGGTCATGGAGGCTGGAGTCTATTTCCCACAAACAAGAAACAGGGGACATGGAAAGGCTTCCGTGCCCAGGAGCCCCACAGGGTCCTGCTCGGTTTCAATATGAATCTCAGAAGAATTAAATGTCATTAGTTATATCCTCCAAATATATTTTTATGGGACTGAGCAAAACTCGTGCACATTAGTTGATGAAGTTTATTGCACAAAAGACAAGCTTTTCTAGCTGGTTAAGGATCTTGATCATTAGTTGTATGACAATCTGGGAAAAATATGAATTTTATAAACTGTCACAAGGAAAGCATGGTACTTCAATATTTGGGTATTTTACTCCCAAGAAATATTTTATGTAAGTTACATCAAGGGAGATATCCCAAGTATGTAATGTTATAAAGATTTTTTAAATTATGTTTTAATATGTTTAATATTATGTTTAAAATTATGTAATTTTTTATGCTTGCTTCCTTGCAATATTTCTTAGAGAAAAGAAAGAAACATGTTTATAAGTACTCTGATGAAAGGAAATGTTTTTATTGGATAATATCATCATCAATCACCTGAAGCATAAAAGAATCAATTACTAGGTCATGTACAAGGAACTTAACAAAGAAAGAACCTTTCTCTTGAAATAAGGGATGGTCTCTAGTCTGCTTGGTTACATTTAAAAACTCAAGGAAAATAACAAAACCAGTAAAGACCTGAGAAACTAATGTGGGAATAATACCTGATTAAAATGTAATGTTAATGTTGATGGAAATAAGATCAAGTCAATAACACACACTTTTTTTTTTTTTTTTTTTTTCGTTACACGGGCCTCTCACTGTTGTGGCCTCTCCCATTGCGGAGCACAGGCTCCGGACGCGCAGGCTCAGCGGCCATGGCTCACGGGCCCAGCCGCTCCGCGGCATGTGGGATCTTCCCGGACCGGGGCACGAACCCGTGTCCCCTGCATCGGCAGGCAGACTCTCAACCACTGCGCCACCAGGGAAGCCCCAATAACACACACTTTTGATGCATGTTTCATTGTGAACAACTCACTGTCTTGTTAAAATAACTTTGTAAGAAGAAAGAAGTATACCTGACTCTTTGGCTAAGAAACGTTCTAAAACAAGGGAAAAGCATACTTTATTAGGAATCTCAAGACCTACGTTCCAGTTGTAGATCTGCTGATAAATAATTATGTTGAATTACAAAATTGAATAATTACAAAATTCAACTTATTTAGGCTTCAGTGTCTTCTATAAAATAAACAAACCAGAGTAAGTGACATGATGTGTTAAAAAAAAAATCCCTTTCTACTCGAATAATTACAAATATAAAGAGGGAGTAAAAAAAATGATCCTATTATCAAATTGACTAAATTTTGTAACATAAAGTTAGTATAAAATATACATAACATTTTGGGACAAATATCTGATAACTTTCCCTGTCAATAATCCCATCCCATCATCCCCTCTACCATTTTCTACTCAGAAAGTAGAAGGATTCTGTTGAAAATGCATGAGAAATCAGGGAGAGTACCACTTTCTAATATGATGGAGTACCTTGCAGCCTACCGAATCTTCCTGTGAGGGAAAAATAGTTAAATAAAAAAAAAAATCTGGCATTTAAAAAAAATTATTTTACTACAGTATACTTGATTTACAATGTTGTGTTAATTTCTGTTGTACGGCAAAGTGATTCAGTTATACATATATATGCATTCTTTTTCATATTCTTTTCCAGTATGGTTTATCATAGGATATTGACTATAGTTCCCTGTGCTATACAGTAGCACCTTGTTGTTTATCCATTCTATATATAATAGTTAAATCTGGGATTTTGAAGGGATCCGTGAACTACCAAGATAGAAGGAGCCAAAGTCCTGGAGAGAAGGGAACTCGGGAATGTGGGCTTGACATTCTACATTGCTTTAATTCTAAAATGGGGAGAAGAAGAGGCAGAGAATCCAAGTAGGAAGCCAAGCAAGGAACAGTGGGTGAACAGAATTGTCAGTGGTCTTACAAGACTGGGAAGACAAAGATGAGAGTTCATGGCTCTCATGCCAGCCAAGCCAAATTCCAGAAAATAACGGAAGCACAGAGAAGTTGGCTCAACCTCAGTACTGACTTTCACTTTGAGACATTTGGTGATTTGCATGTGACCTACGCCTGGTTAAACAAAGTGGAAGGCTCAGGTAAGAGACTGAGAAACTAGGTAGAGCCTTCAAGGGTCTCATTGTCCTGGGGAGATGAAAAATAGGACTCAGTAACTGCCAAGGACTAGGGACCCGTGCAAACCCCAGGGCCAATATAGAGGTAAATCTAAATGAGTTTTACCTGTGCAGAATAATAAAAATAAGGTCACATTTGGTTACATATGTATGTTAAATATGTAATTAAATATGTAACCTGTATTACATATAGGTTACTTATATTATTAAAATATATGACAGCAATAACCCAAGACATGAGAGACATATGGAGTTATAGTTCTAAGGTCAGAGCATTGTCAGGCAAGTGACATAATTAATAATGTATATTAGATCATAATAAGCCAAGGAAGCACATTTTAATCTCAAAGATATTCTTAAAAGAATAATAAATAAGCTAATCAAGGAGAAAATTGGAATATAAAAATATTCAGTTCTTTTCAGAGAAGACAAAAGAGTAAAAAGAAAAAGAACATATAAAATAACTATAACATGGTAGATTCAAATCCAAATATTATAATTATATTAAATGCCAGAAGATTAAATATTCCAATTGAAAGGCAAAGATTATCAGTGAATGAAAAGAAAAATACCTATAATTCTGCTTACAAGACACACAAATAATGAGCAAACAGTAAAAGTTAAAAGGATGAAGAACTATATACAATGCAAATTGTGTGTTGACAATATGTGGAGAAATTGGAACTCTTGTACATTGTTGGTGGGAATGTAAAATGGTGCAGCTGCTATAGAAAACAGTGTGCAGTTCTTCAAAAAATTAAAAACAGAATTACTAAATAAGCTAGCAATCCTACTTCTGGGTATATATTGAATTGAAATCAGGATCTCAAAGAGATATTCATACTCCCAAGTTCATTGTAGCATTATTAACAATAGCCAAGATATGGAAACAACCTAAATGTCCACTGACAAATAAATAAATAAATGTGATATATATAGCATGGAATATTATTGAGCCTTAAAACGGAAGGAAATCCTGCCGAATGTGGTAACATGGATGAACCTGGAGGATATTATGCTAAGTGAAATAAGCCAGTCACAGTAGGACAAATACTGCATGATTCCACTTATAAGAGGTATCTAAAATAGTCAGACTCATAGAAGCAAAGAGTAGAATGGTGGTGCCCAGGGGCTAGGGGAAGAGGGAAATAGGTAGTGACTATCCCGTGGGTCTAAAGTTTCAGTTATGCAAGATGAATAACTTCTAGAGATCTGATGTACAATATAGTCTCTATAGTTAACACTACTGCATTGTACACTGAAAAATTTGTTAAGACAGTAGATCTCAAGTTAAGTATTCCTGCCACACACACACACACAAAAAACGGGAGAGACAGGAGAAAACTTTTGGAGATAATGGATTTCTTTTTTAATTGAATGAAAGTTTCTTTAAATTCTACAGTGCTTTACAGTTTTCAAAACTTTCACACACATGATTTCATATAATCCTATAATAACCCCCTTTTTAAAATCCTCTACCCCTATCTTGCCCCTCCCCCTTTACTCTCCCCACTGGTAACCAGTAGTTTGTTCTCTATATCTGTTATCCTGCTTCTTTTCTGTTTTACAACTAGCTTGTTGTTATTTTAGATTCCACATATAAGTGGTATCATACAGTATTTGTCTTTGTTTGATTATTTCACTTAGCATAATGCCTTCCAGTCCATCCATGTGCTGCAAATGGCAACATTTCATTCTGTTTTGTGGCCGAGTAGTGTTCCATTGTGTGTGTGTGTGTGTATATATATATATATATATCACGTCTTCTTTATCAGTTCATCTCTTGGTGGACACTCAGGTTGCTTCCATATCTTGGCAACTGTAAATAACACTGCTATGAACATTGGGGTACATGTATCTTTTCAAATTAGTGTTTTTGTTTTTTTTCAGATGTATTACCCAGGAGTGGAATTGCTGGGTCATATAGTAGTTCTATTTTTAGTTTTTTGAGAAAATAATGGATATGTTTTTTACATTGATTATGGAGATGGCTTTGCAAGTATATGCATGTGTTCAAATACATCAAATTATATACATTTAAAGAAATGACACTGCAGTTTGGTGGAAAAAGGATGGCCTTTTCAATAAATCATTCTGGGTTTTTGAATACTCATCTGAAGAAAAACTGACTGTTGCCCCTTGCTTTGTAGCATACATGAAAATGTATTTCTGATGGGTTATAGGTCTAAGTGCTAAAAGCAGAACAGAAGATGGAAGGGTACCTTTATTACCTTGTGGTAGGTGAAAATTTCTTTATAGAATATTAAAAGCAGTATTGATAAAGGAAAAAATATAAATATCAGATTTCACATAAGTTAAAAACTATTATTCATGCGAGGGTTATATTAAGAATATAAAAATACAAATCACCAACTGGTAGAAGACAATACATCTCTCTGACAAAGGCCTTGTATCCAGAATATGTAATTCCTATAACTCAATGGGAAAAAAAGACAATCCAATTAACAAAATGCACTCTCTCTCTCACCCCCAAACAGAGATATCCAAATGGCCAATGAAAAAACAATAATGTACTCAACCTTATTGTTTCTCAGGGAAATGAAAGTTAAAACCTCAGTGTCAAAATTAGATACTATTATAATACACCAGAATGCCTAAAACGAAAGACTGATAATACTAAGGGTTGATGAGGATGTAGAGCTACTGGAGCTCTCATACAGTGCTGCTGGGGGTTTAAAATGGTAGAACCACTTAGAAAATTGTTTTAGCAGTATCTAATAAGAGTGGCTATACTCTTACCATTTGATCCAACAATTTCACTCCTAGGTATACACCCAAGAGGAACAAAGGCATGCATATGTGCAACAAAAACATGTACAAGAATTTTCAAAGCAGCATATGTTAATAGCCTCAAACTGAAAATTCCTAAAGGTCATTTAACAGTAAAATAGACACATGAAAGTTGGTATATCATACAATGGAATAATATACATCATTGAGAAAAAATGAGTTACTGCTACATAACACAATTAACTCTCACAAGCTTATTGTTGAAACAAGAAAGCTAATGAAATATACAATGATATTTATAAGGAATTAATAATACACAAGTTAACCTATGATGATGGAAGCCAAGATAATGATTACTTGTTTTTTAAAAAATTTATTTATTTAATTTATTTATTTTTGGCTATGTTGGGTCTTCGTTGCTGCGTGTGGCCTTTCTCTAGTTGCAGAGAGCGTGGTGCTACTCTTTGTTGCGGGGCTTCTCATTGCAGTGGATTCTCTTGTTGCGGAGCACGGATTCTAGGCACGCGGGCTTCAGTAGTTGTGGCTGATGGGTTCTAGAGCGCAGGCTCAGTAGTTGTGGTGCACGGGCTTAGTTGCTCCGCGGCATGTGGGATCTTTCCAGACCAGGGCTCGAACCCGTGTCCCCTGCATTGGCAGGCAGATTCTTAACCACTGTGCCACCAGGGAAGCCCTAGATAATGATTACTTCTGGTAGCACTGTTAATGACTCGGATGCTAAGAAGGTGGGATTTTTGGCTGCTAGTCATATTCAGTGTTTTGATCTTGGTGGTAATTACATGGATGTGTTCACTTTGTCTCATACTTGAATAAAATATTTAAAAGACTCATTGGATTCTAGATAACAGGGTGACAGAATTTATCTTTAATATTCTCAAAGGAAATCTAAACTGGAAATCTAATGTCAAATCTAAACTGAAGATTCATAAAGGAGATATTAGCTGCCTCCCGTTTTACCTTTAAATAAAATATATGAAATATCTTTGAATGTGAGACAATAAATTAGATTAAAATATATGGTCAAGTTGCAATTAAAATCTGAAGATTAAGCACCTTTGCACTGTATAAGTCAGGGTAGAGAGTCTGATTATTTAAGAAAAACAGTCTATATGTAATGAACTTTGAGATAGCAGAATGTCAGAAATTATTACAGAACTTGATATAGATGTAACAAAATATGTGGAGTGAGACACTTTCTTTTATTCCAAGCAGAGGGCACTACTGCTTACTTTATTAGTACTAAATATATGGTACGCTTATATTTTGTTAATCGTACTTGAAAGATGAATTAAACATATTTATGTTCAAACTAATTTTTGAATAGCAATCTAGCAAAATATTTCCTTCGTGTGTGTGTGTGTGTGTGTGTGTGTGTGTGTGTGTGTGTGTGTGTGTGAAATATACAGAATGCCAAAATCTTTTTCTGGAAACATAAAGCAGTGTCCTGTGTTGTGTCTTCCCGGCTCTGAGGTGGCATGACTGGTTTCTGGGTGAAGGTCTTTGGTCATTTCACCAGCATACAAGGCTGACCTGTATCATGACAACAATCATTGATTAACCAGTGATGCTGGCAAGCATAAAAAAATGAATGATGTCAGATATTTTACTGACAGCATCCACTAAAGTGTGAAAGTTACAAATATCATAGAAGATCAAGAAAGAATTTTGATTTCCTGCAAATGTAAATACCAGTGCTTCTTAGTAGTCTTTAAAAATGTTTTGTAGTTGATTAAACTAGTCTTTTGGTGATTTGTAATTATGAGAAGCCATTATGCCTGTCTACTCATTTCTGAAGGAGGGAGAGAGAGAAAGAGAGAGAGAGAGAGAAAGAGAGAATCTATCACATGGAATAATTTGATGTGGAAAACTGGGAACATCTTATTTGCCTTCATATTTTGGTAAAGTGATGTGCATTTGTGTGTATGCATCATTTATTTTCTCTTTCTAGGAGAAAGATGCAAAGGCAATTATTTTCTACTGTACTTTCTAATCTGAATGGCTTTAAAAATACGAGAGAAGGATGAGAGGAAAAAAACCATCTTTTCAGACTATGTAAAGTGAAGGTCATTTTGTTTGAACACTTGCCTGATTATCCCTTTTGCTCTGCATGTCAAATCTGCCACTTTTTCTCATCTTCACTGCCACCCTTCTGGCAAGTCATCATAAGCTCCCACCTGAGATCTTTAAAAAAAATTTTTTTAAACATCTTTATTGGAGTATAATTGCTTTACAATGGTGTGTTAGTTTCTGCTTTATAACAAAGTGAATCAGCTATACATATACATATATCCTCATACCTCCTCCTTCTTTCGTCTTCCTCCCACCCTCCCTATCCCACCCCTCTAGGTGGTCACAAAGCACAAAGCTGATCTCCCTGTGCTATGCGGCTGCTTCCCACTAGCTATCTATTTTACGTTTGGTAGTGTATATCTGTCCATGCCACTCTCTCACTTCATTCCCGCTTACCCTTCCCCCTCTCTGTGTCCTCAAGTCCATTCTCTACATCTGCGTCTTTATTCCTGTCCTGCCCCTGGGTTCCTCAGAACCTTTTTTTTTTTTTTTTTTAGATCTCATATATATGTGTTAGCATATGGTATTTGTTTTTCTCTTTCTGACTTACTTCACTCTGTAGGACAGGCTCTAGGTCCATCCACCTCACTACAAATAACTCAGTTTTGTTTCTTTTTATGGCTGAGTAGTATTCCATTGTATATGTGTGCCACATCTTTATCCATTCATCTGTTGATGGACACTTAGGTTGCTTCCATGTCCTTGCTATTGTAAATAGTGCTGCAATGAACACTGTGGTACATGACTCTTTCTGAATTATGGTTTTCTCAGGATATATGCCCAGTAGTGGTATTGCTGGGTCATATGATAGTTCTACTGTGAGTTTTTTAAGGACCCTCCATACTGTTCTCCACAGTGGCTGTATCAATTTACATTCCCACCAACAGTGCAAGAGGGTCCCCTTTTCTCCACACCCTCTTCTGCATTTACTGTTTGTAGATTTTTTAATGATGGCCATTCTGACTGGTGTGAGGTGATACCTCATTGTACTTTTGGTTTGCATTTCTGTAATGATTAGTGATGTTGAGCATCCTTTCACGTGTTTGTTGGCAATCTTCTCTGGAGACATGTCTATTTAGGTCTTCTGCCCATTTTGGATTGTTTGTTTTTTTGATATTGAACTACATGACCTGCTTGTATATTTTGGAGATTAATCTTTGTTGGTTGCTTTGTTGGACATATTTTCTCCCATTCTGAGGCTTGTCTTTTTGTCTTGTTTATGGTTTCCTTTGCTCTGCAAAAGCTTTTAAGTTTCATTAGGTACCATTTGTTTATTTTTATTTCCATTTCTCTAGGAGGTGGTTCAAAAAGGATCTTGCTGTGATTTATGTCATAGAGTGCTCTTCCTATGTTTTCCTCTAAGAGTTTTAGAGTGTCTGGCCTTACATTTAGTTCTTTAATCCATTTTGAGTTTATTTTTGTGTATGGTGTTAGGGAGTGTTCTAATTTCATTCTTTTACATGTAGCTGTCCAGTTTTTCCAGCACCACTTATTGAAGAGGCTGTCTTTTCTCCCTTGTCAATTCTTGCCTCCTTTATCAAAAATAAGGTGACCATATGTGTGTGGGTTTATCTCTGGGCTTTCTATCCTGTTCCATTGATCTATATTTCTGTTTTTGTGCCAGGACCATACTGTCTTGATTACTGTAGCTTTGTAGTATAGTCTGAAGTCAGGGAGCCTGATTCCTCCAGCTCCATTTTTCTTCCTCAGGATTGCTTTGGCTTTGGGGTCTTTTGTGTTTCCATACAAATTGTGAAAATCTTTGTTGTAGTTCTGTGAAAAATGCCATTGGTAGTTTGATATGGATTGCATTGAATCTGTAGATTGCTTTGGGTAGTATAGTCATTTTCACAATGTTGATTCTTCCAATTCAAGAACATGGTATATCTCTCCATCTGTTTGTATCATCTTTAATTTCTTTCATCAGTGTCTTATAGTTTTCTGCATACAGGTCTTTTGTCTCCTTAGGTAGGTTTATTCCTAGGTATTTTATTCTTTTTGTTGCAATGGTAAATGGGAGTGTTTCCTTAATTTCTCTTTCAGACTTTTCATCATTAGTGTATAGGAATGCAAGTGATTTCTGTGCATTAATTTTGTATCCTGCTACTTTACCAAATGCATTTATTGGCTCTAGTAGTTTTCTGCTGAAAGATCAGCTGTTAACCTTATGGGGATTCCCTTGTATGTTATTTGTTCCTTTTGCCTTGCTGTTTTTAATGTGTTTTCTTTGTATTTAATTTTTGATAGTTTAATATATAACTTGGCATGTTTCTCCTTGGATTTATCCTGTATGGAACTCTCTGTGCTTCCTGGACTTGATTGACTATTTCTTTTCCCATATTAGGGAAATTTTCAACTATAATCTCCTCAAATATTTTCTCAGTCCCTTTCTGTTTCTCTTCTTCTTCTGGGACCCCTATAATTCGAATGTTGGTGTGTTTAATCTTGTCCCAGAGTTCTCTGAGACTGTCCTCAATTCTTTTCATTCTTTTTGCTTTATTCTGCTCTGCAATAGTTATTTCCACTATTTTATCTTCCAGGTCACTTATCCGTTCTTCTGCCTCAATTATTATGCTATTGATTCCTTCTAGAGAATTTTTAATTTCATTTATTGTGTTGTTCATCATTGTTTGTTTGCTCTTTAGTTCTTCTAGGTCCTTGTTAAACGTTTCTTGTTTTTTCTCCATTCTATTTCCAAGATTTTAGATCAGCTTTACTGATCATTACTCTGAATTCTTTTTCAGGTAGACTGCCTATTTCTTCTTCATTTGTTTGGTCTGGTGGGTTTTTACCTTGCTCCTTCATCTGCTGTGTATTTCTGTCTTCTCATTTTACTGTGTTTGGGGTCTCCTTTTCACAGGCTGCAGATTTGTAGTTCCTGTTGTTTTTGGTGTCTGTCCACAGTGGGTAAGTTTGGTTCAGTGGGTTGTGTAGGCTTCCTGGTGGAGGGTACTGGTGCCTGTGTTCTGGTGGATGAGGCTGGATCTTGTCTTTCTGGTGGGCAGGGCTGCATCCGGTGGTGTGTTTTGGGGTGTCTGTGACCTTAGTATGATTTTAGGCAGCCTCTCTGCTAATGGGTGGGGTTGTGTTCCTGTCTGGCTAGTTGTTTGGCCTAGCCACCTGAGATCTTGATAGAATCTTCTAAAAATTTTGTCCATTTGTGGTTTACCCTTCCTTAATCCTTTCTCCATTCCAGAGAGTAAGTAATCATTTTAATGCCAAAGGGCATTGTGGAATTCCCTTGCTTAATACTCTTGATTGATGTCACATTGCGTTAAGGATGAAAACCACATTCAGAGTGCATCCTTCAGAGTCCTGACTGATGTGGTCCCTGCCCACGTCTCCAGCTTCATCTCACAGAGCCCCTCCTTCTCATGCTGCTCCAGCCACAGCCACCTTCTTCCAGTTTTTCATACACTCCTGACTCCTTCATTCCCCAGAGAGTCTGTTCATACTTGGGACAATCTACCTCCTATTCTTTTCTCATCCACCAACGTAAGTTAAGTCTCTCTGCAACATTTACTCTTTCATTATAATGCACAGTGTATGCATTCCTTTGTTTATTCATTTCGAATCTCCCCATCCCTCTAGAATGCATGTTCCATGAGGGAAAGGCGTATGGTTGTTTTGGTTTTCCTTATATTTCTAGTGGCTAAGACAATGCCTGGCATATAGCAAGTGTTCAATAGGTTAAATGAATAAATAAATAAATAGTTAAATAAATGAATAAATCTGATACAAAAATATCAATCATAAAGCAAAATTACTAGTTTTATCTTATTATCTATTCATTTAGGATTTCAATTCAGATTTATTTCTAATATATTAAAAAAAACCCTCCTGTTTCTTCTCCATTTAACTCCTGTAGTTTAGAATTTTGAAAGTAGAAGGAAGGTAAATATCGCTAAATTTAAATTTCCCATTTTATAGATAAGGGAGACTTTATGGAATTTATTGGGTTATTTATCCATAGGGTCCCCACTTGAATTTTTGTGGAAGACAAGGGTAATTGCAGTATAAGCTTTCTCTGTTATAGCATTATATATATTCTATAGAATGCAATATATTTAGGGAACAGATTGACTTCTGTGTATTCAGACATAAAACAGCATCGTGCCTTAAAAAGTGTTTTACAACAGACAAAATGTTTAGAAGGCAAATACTTTTCCAGATGATACATATCAAAGCTTTTAGGCATAATCTCTGTTTTCATTAATTCATGCTGAACATTGTAAATTAAATCAGACAGTTCCTTTTCAGGTGTTTTTCAAGTTGTTTTTGATTGATGTTTTGATTATATCTTTTTCTAATTTCCCTAATATGTAGGTAGTGTTTGTACATCTCCTTTAAAATGTATCATTTTCATGGTAGAGCTCCAGAGCTGCTGTGCAAAGGATAGGATTTTCCTCTGAAACTCTGGGTTGATCACATGAGGTTATCTGGACAAGAAGTTGATCTGGACTTGGGTTTCCCCCATTTTCTTCCAGCTGAAGGGGTAGCACCTAATCTCAGCATCCTTCAGAACCTGTGGCTTTTTTCCCAGTTAAGACATCCCATAACATCGTATCCCCTCTACACCTGTGCATATGCTTCTTCTGCTCTTAATATCATCTTTATCTACTCCATTTATCAGAGCTAAATCTTACTCGTGCTTTGGGTCAGAGCATATTTTCCTGATGACTGTGCGGCTGGGTTAGATGCTCTTCAAGCACATTCTCAGAACTTTCGTACTATCTCTGTCATAGTCTTTATCAAAGTGTACTGTGATGCCAATCACTTTTCTGCTTGCTATGAGAAGTCGGAGTTTTACTGCGGACCTGGTCTGGGTCTGTTGCTCACCCAGTACTTAACACAGTACCTGTCATGTTTCTCAATAAACATTTGTTGCATGAAGAAACTACCACTTAACAGCATAATTAAAAAAGAACACTCAAAAATACCAAAATTTATCCTACATTTTATAAAGGTAAATGTCCTGCAGATGAGCATGAGGTAAGCATTCTTTTTCGGCTTTAGATATTATTAAAAAGGAGACGCAGAGGGAGGAGATATGGGGATAAATGTATATGTATAGCTGATTCACTTTGTTATAAAGCAGAAACTAACACACCATTGTAAAGCAATTATACTCCAATAAAGATGTTAAAAAAATAAAATTTTAAGATTCTAAAAAAAAAGGGAAGCAGCCATACCAATATTCACTAACATCTCTTGTTAGCACTTAATGACTCACAGGATTTATATTTGACACCGAAGTCAATCTAAAATCACAAGTTAAGGTAAAATATATTCTTTTAGATCAGACTGATAGAAGTATAGGGCCAGGGTAGCAATTATTTTTAGATTGCATTGGTCTGATATTCTTTAACTTTTATGTTCCCTCATTATTAATGATACCCAGAGAAAAATCTGGAAAGCAAGAATTCACTAGCATTTTAATAATCACTTTTCCACTCTCTTGGCCACAATCCATTGGTACATTACTATCCCTTCTTTTGGTGTCTGTGATGTGTGTTATAGCTAGAATGATCATTAATTCTAGGCTTCCCCTGTGGTCCTAGACTAATTATGAATAGTGTCCCCCTTTTGCTCCCCAAAATGTCCTTAATTAAATGACAAATTACATACTCATTCCAATTACAAAATCAGAACTAAAAGAAGTGGCTGAATTATTTGCATTGTATTCTTCCTGTGTTATCCTTTGCTGTTAGAGAGGGGTGATGCGGGTTCAGCAGCAGGTGTGGCTGATCAGTATCTTGCTCTGCCAATGGTGTGAGCCCTTTGATGCTTTAATTACTTTGAGGAGAGGCAGGGATGGAGGAGAGGGCTGGTGGTTTGCTCCAGGCTTTGGCTGTCTGTCTAGACTGGAGGATAAGTGACCATGATCTCACACAACACACCTCTGGCAACTTACACATGCAGGAGTGAATGTGAGGGAGGCTGAGAGAAAACAGCTTTTATCGAGGGCCTAATATACTATATGCCAGTGATTCATCTGGTCTGGGTCTTTTGCATTTATTACCTCATTCAGTTTTCCCTACAGCTCTCTGAGATAGATATGTTCATGTCAGATTTACAGATGAGAAAACTGAGGCTTAGCCAAGTGAGGCAAATTTCCGATGGCCACACACACATGTTTTATCACGTTGGGTCCTGCATGTGGAGAGAAGATGGGTGGTACTAGTGTGTAAGTTATCAAGTGTAAAGGTATCTGCCAAGTTTCCTTACACCAAAACTAAGTGTGCTAGGCACAAAATGGTACTTCAGTTTTACTTATGTTTGAATTTCTATTAACTCCCCTGAGAATGAGCATTTTTCCCTAAGAGACACAATATGGCCTCTGAGGCCTTACCTTCCCCGTCCCCGCCTCCCCCTCCAGACTGATCTCACTCCAAGCACACCCCTCACTCTGTGTTCCAGTCACACTGGTAGTCCCTCTGTCCCTGGAATCCAACATGTTCTCTTTCTACTCCATATGATTGTGCACATTGTTCCCTTCACGAGAAAGTCTCTTCTGCCACCATCGCCCGTGTTTCTGCCAGCCCATCCCTGGGTTATTGCTTCCCCAGTGAGGTCTCTTCTGGCTTTTCAGACCTGAGTTAGTCCCTTTGTCACATCCTGTTATAGCATATGTACTTCCTTTTTGGTAAGGTGCATTACACCTGCAATTTCTTACAAGATTTACAACAGCCAAGGTGATATGATGTGTACAGAATACCACCATATTGCTAGTACTTGGCACATCGTATTCACATATATACAAGCCAGCATTAAATACTGGTATTCCACCTTCTTGAATGTGGTTTCCAGTTATTCAGCCTGACAGCACCTTCATGTCTAAAGTGTAACCAAACATTTTGTAAAAATTTTCAGCATTAAACAATATGTTCATGAAAACAAACAGAACCAAAGAGCTTTAGCTACATGTGTTGGAAAGACTTTGCACTTATTTGAGTCCATGAAGATAAAAAAGAAATACATAAGCCTTTCTGTTACTATGGAATTGTTTTATTTTATTTGTGAACGGGTTCACCAAAAGCTTAATTAGCACTCTTTAGAGCAAGGAAATAATGCCTGACATGGTTCACCATCTATCTGGAGCCAAATTAAAAAGAAAAATGTAAGGTGTGAAAACTTGGAGGCACTCAGAATGTATCAATTATTTATATTAACATTCATTATCTGACTAAAAGGCAGGATAAAGGCTTTGGGGGAATTGTAGGGTATATATAATTTCTCTCTAATTATTCTAATTTACTGTAATTAAGACACTAAAATAATCCTAAGAGAAAGCAGTAATGTCTTTTAATATCAACTGAGAGGGAGGGAAGTTATTTTCAATTTTTAGCTTTATTTACTATAACTTTTAATATGAGAGAAAGACCAGTCCTGACTTGTTTTAAAATTATGGTTTTTAGAACTCCTAACGTGAAATTGGATAAAGAACAACTCAAAATTATAACATTTAAGTTAAAGTATTTATTAATTTATAAAGTCTGTCTCATCAATGCTACATATGAACTCTATTAAGATCATGACTTACAGAAAAAAGTCACCTTTAATATACATTTTTCATAATTTAAAGAGTAGAGAAAATACAAAGAAATAAGTATGAGTTAGCTATCCTCTCTGCAGAGGTCATTTCCAGATAGTGATAAGGCTTTGGAAGGCAGAATTACAACAATAGATATAAAAAATATGATATTTATTATTTAAAAAACCCACAGGAACTATCAAAGTAATGCCATGCTGTATTTCCCCTCATGTAATTTTGAATCCATTTCTATTATAGTTGGGTTGTCTTGGATTGAAAGAAGCATAGTTTAAAATGAAAGTCCACACCATTATTACTAGATGCAGGTTATGTTACCACTCAAGCCACTGCCTCTGGGATTTGGGCATCTTGGAAGCTGAAAAGGTTTTAGGGCACCCTGCCAGTGGTGTAGGCACAGCATGGAAGTATGACAACTTTTGATTATTCAAAGACCTTTCAGAGGAAGGTAAGTTGAGGCTTTATTCATGAGGTATTTTTATGACACCTACTTGTTTGAGTACTGTTAATTCCCAGCAAGTCAGGGAAAAGCTATGTTTTTAATCTTTCTTTTCCCAGAATATCCAAAGCAACATCAGATAGAATGATGTTTATCTTTTGAATTTTTTTCACTGGGAAACATAACCTATAGAGAGGGTGTATACAATATATCCGCACAGTGTAAAGAATAATACTGACAATTAACCCCGATATAAGCACCATCCAGTGCTTCTGGAACCCTCCATCAGCTCCTTCAACCTCCTGCTCTCTCTGAGTAATTATTGTCTAGGATTGTGTGTATTCATTCATTTACTTTTCTTTATCTGTTCACCAGAAATGTAGGGCATCCTTGAATAATATTGTTCAAGTCTGATGTTTTTGAACTTTAGAAGAATGGAAATGTAATATGTATACAGCAATTTGCTTTTTTTGTCACTCAACATCGTATTTTTGAGATTTATCCATCCTGATGTGTGTAGCTTAATTTATTTCATTTCACTGCAACCCATTACATGAATGCACCAAATTCCATTGTGTGAATTGTTCAAATTCTATTGCATACATTTCATTGTATGAATATATAAGATTATTTGTCCATTTTACTGTTGCTGAACATTTGAGTTATTTCTAGTTTTCCTCTTTTAGAACAACGCTACTGTAACCACTAAGAGCAATCCTATACACACCCCTGGTGCACACTTGAGGGTTTTCCAGAATTAGGGGTTTAATAGCTAGGAGTGGAACTTCTGGGTCACTGGTCACTGGTTGTTCAACTTTACTTTATAATGCCGAATTGTTCTCTAAATTGGCTTTTACCAATCCCCACATTAATTAGCACTGCATGAGTGTTCCCACTGTTTCATATAATTGGTAAACAATATCTATTCTAATTTTTCCAGTGGACTGAAAATTATCCAAGAGAGAGAAAATTTACATATAGTTTTGTTTGGGATGAATTTAAATTAGTGCTGTACGTGTTGCAAGAAATGTCTGTATTTTTAAATAAGAACTACATCCATACTTAATTATAAAATTGCTCCGCTCATGGCATCAAGGTGAGTCTATAAACATGCTATGCACTGATTAAACAAAAGAAAAAAGAGTTAAGATATATTACACGCTGAGACATCAAAATCTTCCTGTCACTTACAGTTAAACATTACAGTTAAACAGTTAAAAATTATAGACACTTGTTGGGGGAGAACTCATGCCTTATATGTCAGAAATATGTAATTAGTAGCAAGATATTCTTAATAGGAAATGTATTTCAGTAGATTGATTTTGTGCATTTAGCTACTGAGAAGGACACATAAAAACAGAGTTATTTATGAACTTTATTCCATAAATTGATGCTTCAGTCTTTATAGTATAAGATATATGTATATTCATATATGTATATATTTGTATGTCTGTCTCTATGTATATGCATATATGTATATATTTTGTCAGATGAAGGAAATATACCAGGAGTATTACTTTATATCAAGTAGATGAGGCATGTAATTTATTTACAAAATCTGTAACAAGGAAATTGATAATGTGTAATTTATCATCTGCTAACTTGACATTCTGAATAACTTCAATATTAGCCCTAAATATGGGTCTAAGTGTTCCTCTTGTGAGATAGATGGTATAATTGGCAATTAAATGAGCTCTATGTGTAGCTCAATACATGGAAGCATTGTGCTATAGAATATGTATAATCTATAACTCAACGGCAAAAGCACAAACAATCCGATCAAAAAATGTGCAGAGGATCTGAGTAGATATTTTTTCCAAAGATTTACAGATGGTCAACGGGTACATGAAAAGATATTCAGCCTCACTAATCATCAGGGAAATGCAACTCAAACTTACAATGATATCACCTCACACCTGTTAGAATGGCTATTATCAAAAAGATAAGATAGGGGCTTCCCTGGTGGTGCAGTGGTTGGGAGTCCGCCTGCCGATGCAGGGGACACGGGTTCGTGCCCCGGTCCAGGAAGATCCCACATGCCGCGGAGCGGCTGGGCCCGTGAGCCATGGCTGCTGAGCCTGCACATCTGGAGCCTGTGCTCCGCAATGGGAGAGGCCACAGCAGTGAGAGGCCCGCATACCACACACACACAAAAAGATAAGATAAAACAAGTGTTGGCATTTAAAAAAAATTCTATGCAAAAACTTTATTTTTAAAAGTTCAGTAATCTCATAAAATAGAAACACTAAGTGGGAATTTCACTCATAAAACTCCTTAGTAGGGCTTCCCTGGTGGCGCAGTGGTTGAGAGTCTGCCTGCCGATGCAGGGGACACGGGCTCGTGCCCCGGTCCGGGAAGATCCCACATGCCGCAGAGTGGCTAGGCCCATGAGCCATGGCTGCTGAGCCTGCGCCTCCGGAGCCTGTGCTCCGCAACGGGAGAGGCCACAACAGAGAGAGGCCCGCGTACCACAAAAAACAAAAAAAACGAACAAAACAAAACAAAAACTCCTTAGTAGGTGCCTTAGTAAGATGTGAGGAAAGAGAACCCCTGTGCACTGTTGGTGGGAATGTACATTGGTGCAGACACTATGGAGGTTACTCAAAAAATTAAAAATAGAATTATCATATGATCTGGAAATTTAACTTCTGAGTATTTACCTCATGGAAATGAAAGCATTAACTCAAAAAGATATATGCACCCTCATGTTCATTGCAGCATTGTTTACCATAGCCAAGACATGGAAGCAACCTAAGTGCCCATTGATGGATGAATGGATAGAGAAAATGTGGTATAAGTATACAATGTAATATTATACAGCCCCCAAAAGAAGGAAAACTTGCCATTTGTGACAACATGAATAAACTTGAGGACATTACGCTAAGTGACGTAAGTCAGACAGAGGAAGACAAACACCATATGATCTCAGTTATATGTGGAATCTAAAAAAACAAATAAACAAATAAAAAAATGAACTCATAGATATAGAGAACAAATTCGTGGTTGCCAGAGGCTGGTGGTGGTGGGGTAGGTGAAATGGGTGAAGGGGGTTAAAATGTACAAACTTCCAGCTGTAAAATAAATAAGTCGTGAGGATGTAATGTACAGCATGGTGACTATAGTTAATAATACTGTACTATATATTAGAAAGTTGCTAAGAGACTAAATCTTAAAAGTTCTCATGATGAAAAAAATATTGAAACTATATGTGGTGATGGATGTTAACTAGACTTTCCATGGCAATGATTTTGCAATATATACAAATATTGAATTATTATGTTATATACCTGAAACTAATATGTCAATTATATCTCAATTAAAAAATATATTATTGCAACATGACAAACTTTGGCCTCTGATGGCAGTAACGTATTAAGGTTAATTTTCTGATTTTGTTGCTTGTATTATTGGCATAAATAAGAATGTCTTTATTTGTGGGAAATATACATCAAAGTTTTCAGGGTAACGGAATCAGGTTGGCAACCTATTTTCAAATGGTTAAGGAAAATAGTTACTTCTACTATACTTGTAACTTTTTTCAAACTTTCTAATTCTTTCTAAAAATATTTAATAAAAAGGATACTACTAAAATAGAGTGCTACTAAAAAAGACATAAAATACTCATTATACAACATATTCCTTTTAATTAACTAAACATATTTTAATATCTATTTAAATATGTGTTGATTGAACTATTTATAAGAATACTTTTAACAGTGAGAAAATCATCTTGTCTTGTAGTCCAAAGCTCCCCAGAGACCGACACTGTGCTTCTTTCTCTTTACCTCTGTTGGGTATAAAATTCTCAGAATACCAACCTGCATTTTGGCAAGTCTTAAAGTGGGAAAAGCACATTATTGCAACTTACGCTTGCTATGGTTGAGAGCAGTTTATTATATTCCTTTTAATTCAGGGGTTCCCAAACATTAGATTGAACCCTACTTTAGATATTGTAATTTTCTTTTCATCTTTTTAAGTGTGTTTCTGTGGCTATACTTCATGTTTTGCCCTGTTGGTCTGTACGGCTTAGGCGGGATTCCCAGGCATTGGGTGGTAGTGTTGGTGGCAATACCATGCAGTAGTGGCCTTCCTAATAATTCAATGCACATTTAATCAGAGTTTAAGGTTCCCACAACCACTTAGATCCCAAGCCTTGAAAAATGAAAGTTTGTCTCCTGTCAACACAGCAAAAGCTCATTCATCTTTAAAGGTTTATCACTAATGTTCACCTCTTCCAAGATTTTCTCAGTTCTCTCACTACCCCAACCCCCCACCCAACCTCAAAGTCATGTTCCATCTCTTCCAGATGCTTCCATTGGCATGGATCCTCCCTTCTTGGGAGGCTGCATCATAGATTTCAGTTTCTCTAGTTTAGCACTTGGCTCAACCTACTCACTTTCAGGGTCTTTGTGCGGAGGTAGCATGTTTGAAGGTGAAATGGAGCAGGACCTTAGAGTCCTTGCCCCCCATGTCCTCAGCCTGCCTTTTGACTATTTAAAAACTTTAGCCAAAGAATAAGTTTAATCAGAGAAGTGACAAAATACTGAAACAAGGAAAACAGTCCAACAGACTAAATAATAATAGTTTAGTCGTTAAGCATAGTCCAGGACCTTTAGTTCCTCTTCCAGGGCTACAGAAATATTCTGAGCCATATCATTTGAGCTGTCTTATGGATACTAAAACCCTCACCAAGTGGAAGAAGTTAATTACCTTATTACAAGATTGTAGCCAAGACATAAACTGCCAGTAATTCTGAGAGCTGACCTCAAATAAATAGTAACAAACCGACCCTGGAAATGAAGATTAACTATACTTAAAACAATCAAAATGAGGCTGATCAGACCACCCCATAACCAATTTCAAGATGACTGTCAGAGCTGATAGTACTGCTTCCGCATGTAGCACCCTCCCTTCACCTATAAAAGTTCTTGCTAACTGATGCCAGCGGGGGAAGTTGGCCTTTGGACAAGAGTCTACCGCCCCACCCCTAGTAGCAGGCATCTGAACTAAAGCAAACTTCCTTCCCACCAACCTTGTCTCTTTATTGGCTCTAGAACGGCGAGCAGCTGGACCTACTTTAGGTAATTGTTCGGCGTCCAACGCGAGGCCCTGGTCCCGCGAGATCTGGCTACCTGGGGTTTTCCCCAAGTAGAGCAGCCGGTCGAAACAACGCGATAGGATGCCTGCGAGGAAGCGGTATCCCGTGTTTAAGGGCCTGGTAGGGGTTGCCGAAACCATTTGTTTCAGGTATCCTACCTGTTTCTCCCCTGCTCGCCACTGGCTGCCAACGAACGCTTTTCCTTGGTGGAATGTAATGATGCATCTGGACGAGCTGACGAGCTCGAACACCAAGTAAGTCCATCTGCGTGCACCCGGGCAAACTTCTCTTCTGAGCACAAAGTGGTATTTGGGCATTTTGCCAATTGCTTCAGACGTGAGTCTGATGCTGAGTCTGTTTGTGAGCCCTGAGGGTCGTTTGGGTGTTTTGCAAGTTGGTTATTAAATGAATCCGATGCTGAGGCCTGTTTGCGAGCACTGAGGGTCGTGTGGGCGTTTTGCCAGTTGGTTCTGACGTCTGTCTGACTCTGGGGGCTGTTTGCCAGCACTGAGGGTCATTTGCGGGTTCTGCCAGTTGGTTCTGCCGTATGTCTGATGCTGACATCGTTTGCGAGCACTGAGGGTCGTTTGGGGTTTTGCCAGTTCTGACTTGTGTCTGACGCTGAGGCCCATTTGAGAGCACTGAGAGGCGTTTGGGTGTTAGTTGGTTATGAAATGTGTCTGACGCTGAGGCCCATTTGCGAGTAATGAGGGTCGTTTGGTTGTTTTGCCATATGGTTATGAAATGTGTCTGATGCCGAGGCCGTGTGTGAGCACTGAGGGGTGTTTGGCCAGATGGTTATGAAATGTGTCTGACCCTGAGGCCTGTTTGCCAGCACTGAGGGTCGTTTGGGGGTTCTGCCAGTTGGTTCTGATGTGTATCTGATGTTGAGACCCTATTGTGAGCACTGAGGATCGTTTGGGCATTTTCCCATTTGTTTCTGACGTGTGTATGACGCTGAGGCCCGTTTTTGAGCATTTGAGGGTCATTTGACAATCATTTGCTCACTGTCAGTTGCAGGGTGGGGCATCGGCCTTTGGAAATGAGTCCACCCTGCCACCCCCAGGTGCAGGCATCCAAAATAAAGCAAACTTTCCTTTCCACCAACCTTGTCTCTTTATTGGCTTTCAACAGGCGAACAGCTGGACCCACTTTAGGTGAGGGTTTGGCGCCTAGCGCGAGGCTATGGTCTCGCGATATCTGACTCCTTGGGGTTTTTTTCCCGGTAGGGTTGCCGGCCACACCAAAGTGCTATGATGCCTGTGAGGTACCGGTATCCCGTGTCTAAGGGCCTGAGAGGGGTTGTTGAAACCATTTGTTTCGGGTATCCTCCCTGTTTCTCTCCTGCTCGCCACTGGCTGCCAATGAACACTTTTCCTTGGTGGAATGGCAAGATGCATCTGGACGAGCTAACGAGCTCCAACACCAAGTAAGTACATCTGCGTGCACCCGGGCAAACTTCTCTTCTGAGCACAAAGTGGTATTTGGGCATTTTGCCAATTGGTTCAGACGTGTGTCTGACGCTGAGGGCTGTTGGCTAGCACTTAAGATCGTTTGGGAGTTCTGCCATTTGGTTCTGACATGTGTCTGATGCTGAGGACTGTTTGCCAGTAATGAGGGTCGTTTGTGGGTTTTGCCAGTTGGTTCGGATGTGTGTCTTACGCTGAGGCCTGTCTGCCAGCACTGAGGGTCACTTGGGCGGTCTGCCAGTTGGTTCTGATGTGTGTCTGACGTTGAGGCCCATTTGGGAGCATCATTTGGAGAGTTGGCCTTCGGAAAAGAGTCTACATCTGCACCCCCTGTTGCAGGCATGCGAAATAAAGCAAACTTCCCTTCCCACCAACCTTGTCCTTCTATTGGCTTTAGAGCGGCTAGTAGCTGGACCTACTTTAGGTAGGTGTTTGTTGCCTAGTGTGAGGCTGTGGTCTAGCTATATCTGGCTCCTGGTGTTTTCCTCAGGTAGAGCTGCTGGCGAGAACAACGCATTAGGATGCCTGCAAGGAGCCGAGAGGGCCTGAGAGGGGTTGAGATGGGTTGTTGAAACCATTTGTTTTGGGTATCCTCCCTCTTTCTCCACTCTCACCTCTGCTGCCAATGAACACTGTTCCTTGGTGGAACGGAAAGATGCATGTGGACCATCTGACGAGCTCCAACACCAAGTAAGTCTGTTTGCCTGCACCCGGGGAACCTCTCTGTTGAGCTTGAAGTGCTATTTCAGCATTTTGCCAGTTGGTTCTGACATGTATCTGACGCTGAGACCCGTTTGCCAGCCCTGAGGGTTGTATTGTGTTTTTCCAGTTGGTTCTGATGTGTGTGTGATGCTGAGACCTGTTTGCGAGCCGGCAGGGTCCTTTGACCATCATTTTCTCAGTGGGCGGGTGGAGTCATCCTTCAGACAGGCGTCTACCTCCCACCCCCAGTTGTAGGCATCCGAAGTAAAACAAAGTTTCCTTTCCACCAAGTCTCTTTATTGGCTTTAGAGCAGCGAACAGTTGAACCTCCACTTTTGGTAAATAAGGGAGCCCAGAATGGTTGTCGTTTAAGGATATTCTCAGACCCATGGGGTAGGGCAAAGGAAGGCAGAGTTATATCAGAGAAGGTACTCAACTGCAGCGTTCATTCTTCAGCTTTCCAGGTGCATTGTCCACTGTTGTCAGGATCCCAGCAAGATTTGTCTCTCATAGGTAGCTTGTGGTAACCAGATTGTCACATAGAGCAGAATGCCAATTCATTATTTCTCAGTGTAAACTAACAAACTCATCTAGATCAGAATGTTTCCGACAACCTTAAGAGCACAGTTCTCCCTCTATTAAGGTTCCAAAGACTAGATCAGCTGCTTGTTGGCAATGAATTAAAAACCTTGGTAACTAATGGCACCAGGTAATGATAATTGAATGTATCCACCTCCACTGTGAGGCTGGTCCTGGCTCAGGATCACTTTTGTCCCCTTGCTGGAAGAGTTTCTTTCCTTTAGGTCAGTACTTGATGGATATTATGGAATTCTACCTCCCTGATCTAATTTTCTCATGGCCTTTTACTAAATATATCCCTTCTGTTCATTTCTTCTTTCTTTAGTTACTTTTCCTTATGTTAAATGAATTTTAAAACATTATATTCAGCTAGAATTAAGTCTTTTTCCTGCGTTAAGCCTAGAAACTTTGTCTGGAAGTGACTTCTACTTGTAGGTGATCTCTCTAAAGAATGGATTTTAAGCATTTCTTTTTCTGTTCTGAGAGTACCTTGCCCTTAACCCTTTGCAAAAATTAACATACAGTCAGCCCTCCATATCCATGGGCTCCACATCCACAGATTCAGCCAACTTTGGATAGAAAATAATCGAAAAGAAATTCCAGAAAATTTCAAAAAGCAAAAATTGAATTTGCTGTGCTCCAGTATCCATTTACATAGCATTTACATTGATTAGGTATTATAAGTAATCTGTAGATGATTTAAAGTATACGTATGGGGGGATTTGTGTTGGTTATGTTCAAACACTATACCATTTTATATAAGGGACTTGAATGTCTGTGGATTTTGGTTATCCGAAAGGGATCGTGGAACCAATTCCCCATGGATACTGAGGGATGCTTTTTAAATATTTTCATTAGGCTTTGCATTTTAAATACTATCTTTGCCTTGCTGCGTACACTTAGCAAAATGACTTCTATATGGTAGGTGCTCAAAATTTAATTTAAAATGTTTTTGTTAGATCTCTTAGTGAAAATAATGGACTGCTAAATGAAAACAAATTAGAAATAATAATAATCCAGAATACTGTCCTTTCCGAAAAAATAATTCTTGTTTCTAGGTTCCCATCTGGTTATTTTCTATCTGAATAGCTGTTTTACAAAATTAATAAGGATATGTACAATTTTGTACTCTTATTTCTGCTGTTTTCCATTCAATTATGTCTAAAGTATTTCCGAAGTGTCATAAATTTTTATAATTATCATTTTAATGGTTGTGTAACATTCCATGGAGTGGAAATGTCATAATTTGCATAACTATTCTTCATTTTAAACAGTAAAATTGTTACCAGCTTTTATTGTAAAGAATACTGCAACAAATATCTTCATATCCATAGATATTTATTTTTAGGTTATTACTTTGGGATATATATATGCAAAAGTATAAGTTTCTGTGCAATTGAAGTATGAAAGAATTAAGAAAGTTGCTGTAAATGAGCTGAGAATTGGTTTCTGTGTGTGAGGCCCTGTCATGTCTGCTGCAGAAAGGCAAAGAAGCTTGTAGATCCTTGAGGGATACTGCCTTAATTTAACAGCTTAAATCTGGTGAGGCCTCTGACCTGGCTCGTTCCCAGCTCTACAAAGATGACATTTGACCACCAAACTTTAGTCTTGCTTGCATGAAAAAACACAAAGACAAGAAATCTGTATAGACTGTTTCACTTCTATCTTTAAATTCTGACTAATTTTTTCACCATGTATGTGCTGGTTTGAATATAAATCAAGGTGAACACAACTTGAGGGAGGGAGGGTAAGACATCTTCTTTACCCGTCTTGAATGTGGAGCAGGCTGCATGCCTGGCCCAGCTCATGGTGCCATTTTATAATGACATTAGAATGACATTTTATCAGTGTTTGGACACTGAATGCTTTATTCAATCTTAACTACTCTTCCCATAAGAGGGGAGAAGAGATCTGCAAAGAAAGCAGTACGCAGCAGATTTGTCTCGAAACCCCAAATCAGAGCTCTGGTAATCCTGGTGGGGCTTCCCTGACCTAAACTTCATAAGAAATCTTGGAGTTACTGCTCCATTCTGAGCAGACACAAAGTTGTATTTATTATTACTTAAGCTGGATGAGATTAAAAAATAGAGCAAGCGTCTGCCAGTGTGTCAGGCTTTTTTGTTTATTATCTTTCTTTCTGTTTGAAAAATAGAGGCATTAATTATACCACTCTTTGGAATTCAGATAGTATCTATATATCTATATCATCTATATCTACATCTACATGTGTGTCTATTTATATATTCAAAATATAATGAAGCATAATAGACTTTCTATTTTAATATCATCCTCTTTCCTTAATAAATTGTAGACCTTCTCCCATTACAATCAATAAAGTTGTTTTTCTTTTAAGAGTTTGAAAATATTCTACTGAGAACCATGCTGATATTTTTATTTTATTTCCCCAGGGTAATCCCTCAAAAAACTTTTTCAGAAAGTGGAGTGAGTGCTATATTTTCTGAATCCTGATGTGTCTGAATATGCCTTTTCTTTTGGCCCATGGATATGGATAAATCTCTCTGGGTACAACACGTAGTCACAGTCCTTTTTATCCAGAACTCCATAACATTGCTCCATTGTTTTCTAGCATTAATTTTATAGATGAGATCATAAAGACTGGCTAATTTTCTTTACTTTGTAGGCAACCTATTTTGTTTTTCTTTATGCAAGCTTGTGGGATTTCTTCTGTTGTTGCAGTTCTGAATTTTCCCTAGGATATGTCTAAGTGTGCACTTTCTATTACTATTCATGATCTGTACTCAGAGGGAGCCCTTTCTGCCTAAAGATCCAAGTTCAGGCCCATTTCCTTTTATTATTTTATTTATTATTGCTTCCCCTTTACATACCAGGTTTCTACTTTGCCTTCTCACTTGGGAAATACTTTTTTAGGAACATGGGAGGAATGGTTAGGGCTACTGTTAGTGTTGTTATGGAAAGAATTTCTGTGCTCTGTTCATAGTCTTTCTAAACTTGGATGTGTCCTATCCTCTGAGTTCCAGAGCTTTCAAACTCATAGAGAGTTGAAGACAACTTTAAAAATATCTCTATAATGAATACCAGGAATTTCTTAGAAGGATTTTTAATTGACTCTACTATTATTTGACTAGATATGAGCTAAAAGGAACTAGGCAGTAATTGTAACTGATAAATTTTCCCTCCCTTAGGAATCTTCATGAGCGTGGCATTTTAAGTGTAACAAGTTTAATAAATAAATCTGCCTTGTTGAAACGTATTTATATTCTTATCACCCTCTAGTGATCAGATCATGTCAATCTTCTATGTTAATAGCAATAATATGTATGTCTATTTCAGATAAGCCAATTTAATATCTTAGAACATTATCTTCCTTGGACTACTTATTTTTTTGCCTTTGCTATTGAAAAGAACACATTTCTAAATAACCTACGTGGTACTAATACACAGATTGTTTCTACACACCTTAGATCAGTAATTCTCAACCCTGTTTGTTCATTAGACTCACTGGAACACTTTAAAAATGACCATTGCCTGTGCCATATCCCAGAACAATTAAACCCCTGGAGCTGGGGGCTGGGCTTCATTATTTTTCACAAGTGCTTCAGATTATTTTAATAGGTATCTTAGTTAAGCATCACTGCTTTAGTAAAACATGAAACACATTGATTCTACATTTGTCTAATTATTTGGTCTTATGCATGGGATGTTATGGTGACCACACGCTGTAGACTGCACATGGGGGAAAAAGATCAGCAGTGCTTTGGGCTCTGGACCAAACCACTTCCAAAGGTTTGCAGCAGCCATGCAGAGCAATGGAAAGCCATGCAGTTCCATGCAGATCAATGGCCATGCACACGTGTCAGATGTACCTGAGTACTTTGATGCAAACCTGTCACTCAGGAAAAATAGCACATGGGAAATTGAATATTATATTTAGTGTTTATTCACATGTAAAGAAGACTTCATTCTAGGAAACACCTATGAAACATAATATGGGGTGTTACTTCCAAAAGATCCGTTGTAATTATAAACTCTCCTTTAAAATCTCACATCAGTTTGCTCATTCTGAGAATTTCTGCACTGAAAAAAATTCCAGTTTAAACTGAGAATGGTATATAGTATGGTTTTCTTTGAAAAATTCTTTGTCATATCATTAGGAATATATACATATATTTTCCTAGACATACCAGATATATAATTCCTAAATTCTTAGACACACCTAGGTATACATATATACCAGGCATGTAATTCCTAGACACATTAGTCTAGTTGAATATTTTATGTCTTTGAAAATTTTTACAAGCACTGTGATGCTTGAGACATACATATATATATATATATATATTATATGCTTATTATATGTAGCTGGAATTTGTTCACTAATACCATTGCTGCTGCTACTACTACTATTACTACTACTACTCTACTACCACTACTACTATTACTGCTAGTATTATTACTAACAGTAATAATAGCAAACAATTATATAGCATGTATTATTTGCCAGACATTATTCCAAGCACTTTCACACATATTAATTCTGTTAATGTTACTCCAGTGATCCTCTGTGGATGGTGTTACTATTATCCTCATTTTACAGATAAGGAAACAGAGGCATAGAGAGCTTTAATGATTTTGCAAGATTCAGTGCAGGAGTTAGAATTCAAACCTGTGCTCTCCCCTACTGTATGCTACATGTAAGTTATCATTAAGTATCTAACTGTACTCTAATTGGAAACATGAAACAAGATCTAAAGAGCTTGGAAAACAGAGCAGAAAAATGTGCCGGAATAAAGAATCTCAAGCAAAATAAATGAAAGAACGGCTGCCCTGGGATGTATGGGTTTGAGTTTTAAAGAACTAAATCAGATTGCAACTGAATTCAGTCTTAGGATCTAGGAAGCAGGACATTGAAACACTTCATTTATTGGACTGCAGAATGTAATAAAACAACTGGCTATTCAAGTGAACCAATTTTTAATTGCAAAGCAATATCTTTGGGCTTGTTAATTGGAATTATTTTATTAGCTTTTAAATTATGTATAATAGTTTTTTTTTTTACTAGCGTGGGATAAATTCAGCCTGTGAACAAGAATTTCTTTTTTGCCAAAATAGTCCTTGTTTCTGTCATAGATTTCCCCATATCTTCTTTTTAATCTAGAAGCATCAAAGTGCCTACCATCTCTGTTATTAAGTTGATCTTGCTTTAAGTAGAATAATTATCTCTACAGCTTTTTTCTGTGTACATTTAAGTTATGACATATGACAATCATAAAAAGGATATATGATGAATTAATTGATTAATTAAGAAAAATGATAAACACCTGTGAACCCTCTACCACTTTTAAGGAAAAGAATATCGCCAATACAATTGTAACCCCTTCTGTGCTGTTCCTTATCCTCCTGCTTCCCTCCTCTGCTCAAGGGTAAACGCTATTCTGAATTTTATAAATATCATGTTCTTGATATTACAAATTCATATATATAAAACTATATAGTTGTTATATATCATGTATTATATTATAAACATTATATTGTTAATTTTTGTTGAGTTATGGAATCCAGATAAATGGTATCATGATATCATACATGATATCACGATAAAAGGCAATTCTTCTGCATTTTGCCTTTCCAATATATGCCTTTCCATATATTGGAAATATATGCCTTTCCAATCTACCATGTATTTTTTTTAGATGTTTCAATGTTCATGTCTATAACACTAGTTTATTAATTTCACTCTTCTATGGTGTTCTATTATGTGAAAAAATATATATATATAAAGAATTTACTCATTTTCCTTTTCATGATGAATAAGCTTCTTTCTAGTTTTTCTCTATCACAGATGATCCTGTTATGATGTCTCTTGTACATATTTTTTGGTGTTCACATGAAAAATTTCTAGGGGTGGAAGTGATGGGCGATAGCATAAGCACATTGTGAAATTTTACACAATAACTCCCATTTGCTTAACAGAGTCATTGAAACAGGGAACATTCCTACAGTGACTAAGAATTCCCTTAATTCCACATCCTTACCAATACGTGGCATTGTCAGAATTTTAATCTTTGCCAGTCTATTAAAAAAAATCAAAGTTTACCTCACTTTGATTTTAATTCGCTTCCTCAGATATTAAAAGTGTGTTTATTGATCATTTGCGTTCCGTTTTTTGTGAAACATCTTTTCTTGTCTCTTGCGTCTTTTTCTGATGTCTTTATTCTTACTTTGTAGGAGTTCTTTATATATTGTAGAAATATATTTGTCTATTATAATGGTTTTAAATATTTTCTGTTTTGCCTTACTTTTCACTTCTTTATGCTGTTATTTGAAGAAAAGAAATTTAAAATTTTGTTGTAGTCAAATTTATCAATCTTTGTAGTTTATGATTTTATGCCACAATATTTTACGCCATAATATTGTTAATATTTGTAATTATAAAAAGTAATGCATGTTCATACTGAAAATGTGGAAAGTGAACAAAAGCACAAAGAAAGAAGGAAAAAAGAGATGAGGAAGAAAAGAGTATAGAGTAAATACAGAAATTTTAGTTATAATAAGTATGGAACTTAGTATGTCTTCACACGTTAGTTGAGGTTTTAAGTCTTAAATTTCTCATGAAGGTCTTCAGAACACTTCCTTTTTTCTTTATGTCTTTTTCTTTTTGGAATTTTATTTATTTTTTTATACAGCAGGTCTTTTATTAGTCATCAATTTTATACATATCAGTGTATACATGTCAATCCCAATTGCCCAATTCATCACACCCACACCCACCCCCCCGCCACTTTCCCCTCTTGGTGTCCATACGTTTGTTTTCTACATCTGTGTCTCAATTTCTACCCTGCAAACTGGTTCATCTGTACCATTTTTCTAGGTTCCACATATATGCGTTAATATACGATATTTTTCTCTTTCTGACTTACTTCACTCTGTATGACAGTCTCTAGATCATCCACGTCTCTACAAATGACCAATTTCGTTCCTTTTTATGGCTGAATAATATTCCATTGTATATATGTACCACATCTTTTTTATCATTTTGTCTGTCGATGGGCATTTACGTTGCTTCCATGCCCTGGCTATTGTAAATAATGCTGCAGTGAACATTGGGGTGCATGTGTCTTTTTGAATTATGGCTTTCTCTGGGTATATGCTCTGTAGTGGGATTGCTGGATCATATGGTAATTCTATTTTTAGTTTTTTAAGGAAACTCCATACTGTTCTCCATAGTGGCTGTATCAATTTACATTCCCACCAACAGTGCAAGAGGGTTCTCTTTTCTCCACACCCTCTCCAGCATTTGCTGTTTGTAGATTTTCTGATGATGCACATTCTAACTGGTGTGAGGTGATACCTCATTGTAGTTTTGATTTGCATTTCTCTAATAATTACTGATATTGAGCAGGTTTTGATGTGCTTCCTGGCCATCTGTATGTTTTCTTTGGAGAAATGTCTATTTAGGTCTTCTGCCCATTAATGGACTGGGTGGTTTGTTTTTTTTTAATATTGAGCTGTATGAGTTGTTTATATATTTTGGAGATAAATCCTTTGTCCGTTGCTTCATTTGCCAATATTTTCTCCCATTCTGAGGGTTGTCTTTTCCTCTTGTTTATGATTTCCTTTGCTGTGCAAAAGCTTTTAAGTTTCATTAGGTCCCATTTGTTTATTTTTGTTTTTATTTCCATTACTCTAGGAGGTGGGTCAAAAAAGATCTTGCTGTGATTTATGTCAAAGAGTGTTCTTCCTATGTTTTCCTCTGAGAGTTTTATAGTGCCCCGTCTTACATTTAGGTCTCTAATCCATTTTGAGTTTATTTTTGTGTGTGGTGTTAGGGATTGTTCTAATTTCATTCTCTTATATGTAGCGGTCCAGTTTTCCCAGCACCACTTATTGAAGAGACTGTCTTTTCTCCACTGTATATTCTTGCCTCCTTTGTCATAGATTAGGTGACCATAGATGCATGGGTTTATCTCTGGGCTTTCTATCTTGTTCCATTGATCTATATTTCTGTTTTTGTGCCAATACCATGTTGTCTTGATTACTGTAGCTTTGCAGTATAGTCTGAAGTTAGGGAGTCTGATTCCTCCAGGTCCGTTTCTTTCCCTCAAGATTGCTTTGGCTTTTCAGGGTCTTTTGTGTTTCCATACAAATTTAAAAATTTTTTGTTCTAGTTCTGTAAAAAATGCCATTGGTAATTTGATAGGGATTGCATTGAATCTGCAGTTTGCTTTGGGTAGTATAGTCATTTTCACAATATTGATTCTTCCAATCCATGAACATGGTATCTCTCTCCATCTGTTGGTATCATCTTTAATTTCTTTCATTAGTGTCTTACAGTTTTCTGCATACAGATCTTTTGTCTCCCTAGGTAGATTTATTCCTAGGTATTTTTTTCTTTTTGTTGCAGTGGTAATTGAGAGTGTTTCCTTAATTTCTCTGTCAGGTTTTTCATCATTGGTGTATAGGAATGCAAGAGATTTCTGTGCATTAATTTTGTATCCTGCTACTTTACCAAGTTCATTGGTTAGGTCTAGTAGTTTTCTGGTGGCATCTTTAGGATTCTCTATGTATAGTATCATGTCATCTACAAACAGTGACAGTTTTACTTCTTCTTTTCCAATTTGTATTCCTTTTATTTTTCTTCTTTGATTGCCATGGCTTGGATTTCCAAAACTATGTTGAATTACAGTGGCAAGAAGGGACATCCTTGTCTTGTTCCTGATCTTAGAGGAGATGCTTTCAGTTTTTCACGATTGAGAATGATGTTTGCTGTGGGTTTGTCGTATATGGACTTTATTATGTTGAGGTAGGTGTCCTCTATGCCCACTTTCTGGAGAGTTTTTATCATAAATGGGTTGAATTTTGTCAAAAGCTTTTTCTGTATCTATTGAGATGATCATATGGTTTTTATTCTTCGGTTTGTTAATATGGTTTATCACATTGATTGGTTTATGTATATTGAAGAATCCTTGCATCCCTGGGATAAATCCCACTTGATCATGGTGTATGATCCTTTTAATGTGTTGTTGGATTCTGTTTGCTAGTATTTTGTTGAGGATTTTTGCATCTATATTCATCAATGTTATTGGTCTGTAATATTCTTTTTTTGTAGTATCTTTGTCTGGTTTTGCTATCACAGTGATGGTGGTCTCATAGAATGAGTTTGGGAGTGTTCCTTCCTCTGCAATTTTGTGGAAGAGTTTGAGAAAGATGGGTGTTAGCTCTTCTTTAAGTGTTTGATAGAATTCCCCTGTGAAGCCATCTGGTCCTGGACTTTTGTTTGTTGGAAGATTTTTAATCACAATTTCAATTTCATTACTTTGATTGGTCTGTTCATATATTCTGTTTCTTCCTGGTTTAGTCTTGGAAGATTATGCCTTTCTGAGAATTTGTCCATTTCTTCCAGGTTGTCCATTTTATTGGCATAGAGTTGCTTGTAGTAGTCTCTTAGGATGCTTTGTATTTTTGCAGTGTCTGTTGTAACTTCTCCTTTTTCATTTCTGATTTTATTGATTTGAGTCCTCTTCCTCTTTTTCTTAATGAGTCTGGCTAATGGTTCATCAATTTTGTTGATGTTCTCAAGGAACCAGCTTTTAGTTTTATTGATCTTTGCTATTGTTTTCTTTGTTTCTGTTTCATTTATTTCTGCTCTGATCTTTATGATTTCTTTCCTTCTGCTAACTTTGAGTTTTGTTTGTTCTTCTTTCTCTAGTTCCTTTAGGTGTAAAGTTAGATTGTTTATGTGAGATTTTTCTTGTTTCTTGAGGTAGGCTTGTATAGCTATAAACTTCCCTCTTAGAACTGCTTTTGCTGCATCCCATAGGTTTTGGATCGTCGTGTTTTTATTGTCATTTTTGTCTAGATGTTTTTTGATTTCCTCTTTGATTTCTTCAGTGATATGTTGGTTATTTAGAAATGTATTGTTTCGCCTTCATGTGTTTGTGTTTTTTACGTTTTTTTCCCTGTAATTGATTTCTCATTTCATAGCCTTGTGGTCAGAAAAGATGCTTGATATGATTTCAATTTTCCTAAATTTACTGAGGCTTCATTTGTGACCCAAGATGTGATCTATCCTGGAGAATGTTCCGTGCGCACTTGAGAAGAAGGTGTAATCTGTTTTTGGATGGAATGTCCTATAAATATCAATTAAATCTATCTGGTCTGTTGTGTCATTTAAAGCTTCTGTTTCCTTATTTATTTTCATTTTGGATGATCTGTCCATTGGTGTAAGTGAGGTGTTAAAGTCCCCCAGTATTATTGTGTTACTGTCGATTTCCTCTTTTATAGCTGTTAGCAGTTGTCTTATGTATTGAGGTGCTCCTCTGTTGGGTGCATATATATTTATAATTGTTATATCTTCTTCTTGGATTGATCCCTTGGTCATTATGTAGTGTCTTTCCTTGTCTCTT
Organism: Tursiops truncatus; assembly: GCF_011762595.2. Classification (NCBI taxonomy): domain Eukaryota; kingdom Metazoa; phylum Chordata; class Mammalia; order Artiodactyla; family Delphinidae; genus Tursiops; species Tursiops truncatus. The sequence goes on from NC_047039.1 coordinate 36,521,073, forward strand.
GTAACATTCTTTATTTTAAAGTCTATTTTATCTGATACGAGTATCGCCTGCAGCTTTCTTTTGATTTCCATTTGCGTGGAATATCTTTTCCATCCCTTCACTTTCAGTCTGTATGTGTCCATAGGTCTGAAGTGGGTCTCTTGTAGACCGCATATTGATGGGTCTTATTTTTGTGTCCATTCAGCAAGCCTGTGTCTTTTGGTTGGAGCATTTAATCCATTTATGTTTAAGGTAATTATTGATATTTATGTTATATGGCTATGACCATTTTCTTAACCGTTCTGGGTTTCTTTTTGTAGGTCCTTTTCTTCTCTTTTGTTTCCCACTTAGAGAAGTTCTTTTAGCATTTGTTGTAGGGCTGGTTTGATGGTGCTGAATTCTCTTAGCTTTTCCTTTTCTGTAAAGCTTTTGATTTCTCCATCGAATCTGCATGAGATCCTTGCTGGGTAGAGTAATCTTGTTTGTACGTTCTTCCCTTTCATCACTTTAAGTATATCATGACACTCCCTTCTGGCTTGTAAAGTTTCTGCTGAGAACTCAGCCGTTAACCTTATCGGAGTTCCCTTGTATCTTATTTGTTGTTTTTCCTTTGCTGCTTTCAATAATTTTTGTCTTTAATTTTTGCCAGTTTGATTACTATGTGTCTCAGCGTGTTTCTCTTTGGGTTTATCCTGTATGGGACTCTCTGTGCTTCCTGGACTTGGGTGACTATTTCCTTTCCCATGTTAGGGATGTTTTCGACTATAATCTTTTCACATATTTTCTCAGGTCCTTTCTCTCTTCTCCTTGTGGGACCCCTATAAGGCGAATGTTGTTGTGTTTAATGTTGTCCCAGAGGTCTCTTAGGCTGTTTTCATTTCTTTTCATTCTTTTCTCTTTATTCTGTTCTGCAGCAGTGAATTCCATCATTCTGTCTTCCTGGTCACTTATCTTTTTTTCTGCCTCAGTTATTCTGCTATTGATTCCTTCTAGTGTATTTTTCATTTCAGTTATTGTATTGTTCATCTCTGTTTGTTGTTTAATTCTTCTAGGTCTTTGTTAAACACTTCTTGAGTTTTCTGGATCTTTGCCTCCATTTTTTTTCCGAGTTCCTGGATCATCTTCACTACCATTATTCTGAATTCTTTTTCTGGAAGGTTGCCTATGTCCACTTCATTTAGTTGTTTTTCTGGGGTTTTATCGTGTTTCTTCATCTGGTACATAGTCCTCTGCCTTTTCATCTTGTGTATCTTTCTGTGAATGTGGTTTTTGTTCCACTGGCTGTAGGATTGTAGTTCTTCTTGCTTCTGCTGTCTGCCCTCTCCAGAACACTTTTATACTGAACAATTAAGATTTTTGTAAATTATTGATTTGAACTCTACCTTTTTTAAGGCTCTTTAGCTCTTGTCCATCAAATTTAAATCATATTTTCCTATTTGTTTGCCTTAATTCTATGGTGGTTTATGATATCAGGATATTTAAACTTAAGAATTAAGAATTCAGATCTATAAATCACTTTTGTTGTGATTGGTTTTTCTAATTTAGGAAGTCCTGTGATGTCTCAGGATTAGTTAAATATTGTCTATCCTTTATTGTACACTTGCTACACTATACTATACACACACAGTTTTTAAAAAAAAATTTATTGAAGTATAGTTGATTTACAATGTGTTAATTTCTGCTGCACAACAAAGTGACTCAGTTATATATATTCATTTTCATATTCTTTTCTGTCATGGTTTATCACAGTAATTGAATATAATTCCCTGTGCTATACAGTGGGAACTTGTTGTTTATACATTTTATACATATATGCATCTGCTAATCCCAGACTTCTAGTCCTTCTCTACCCCGCCAACCCGTGACAATGACAAGTTTGTTTTTTGTGAGTCTGTTTCTGTTTCGTCGATATGTTCATTTGTGTTCTATTTTAGGGTCTGTATATAAGTGATATCATATGGTATTTGTCCTTCTCTTTCTGACTTTGCTTAGTATCATAGTCTCTAGGTCCATCCATGTCGCTGTAAATAGCATTATTTCATTCTTTTTTTATGGCTAAGTAATACTCCATTGTGTGTGTGTGTGTGTGTGTGTGTATATATATATATACACACACACATATATATATATCTCACATATTTACTCATTCATCTGTTGATGGACATTTGGGTTGTTTCCATGTCTTTGCTATTGTAAATAGTGCTGCTGTGAACATACGAGTGCATGTACCTTTCTGAATTATAGTTTACTCTGGGTATATGCTCAGGACTGGGATTGCTGGGTCACATGGCAACTCTATTTTTAGTGTTTTGAGGAAACTTAATACTGTTTTCCATAATGGCTACACCAATTTACATTCCTACCAACAGTGTAAGAGGGTTCCCTTTTCTCTACACCCTCACACACTCTTTTAATGTGATTAAAAATTTAGTGCATTCTGCTATTTAACTTGAAATTTGACCTCCCAACACTTATTGAATAATCTGTAATATCTCCCGAGATGATTATTTTTTATATAATCAAGTTCCTGTATGTACTGTGATCTGCTTTAGGGCTACCTAACTCATGCAGGTGTCTGACATTTTTGATTCTTGACCAAGGACTACACTCTAGTATTTTAATAGTTGAATTTCATAAATGTTTCATATATTTAGTTTCATAAGTTTGTGATCCTTAAAACTAAACATAGTCTTCATATATTTAAGGTCCTTAAAATTTGAAACAGAAATGTCTAGAGGACTACAAGATACTTGTATCATTGACTTCATGTAGAAATTATATATTACTCGATTTCTGCTCCTAATGATGGTTGCTCAAAACTTGTTCCTTGCCAGAACTGCTAGAGGTGTCAACGTTTGAAGGAGTCCTTCAGAAATGGGTTGAAGTGCTCTGAATGCTCTTAGATAAAGAAAAAAAAGGAAAAAAAAATTAAAAAAGGAAAAAGATGTTTCTGGAAAAAAATATCATGGGTATAGAATAGAATGAGAATAGAATGCAAATATCTCCTGGGATAATTGATGCCTGGCATACCTTCCACTGTTTCTCAAAAACCCTTTTCTTCTACCAATTTTGACTCTTTCCCACTTTTATCTTTACCTTCAACAGTATAAATTGCCTTCCATCATAAGAAAAATGTCCTGTGTTCAGGACTGTGTTTAGAGTTCTCCAGAGAAACAGATCCAGTGATAGAGATAGAGAGAGATGCTTAGTATAAGGAACTGGCTAATGGAATTATAGAAAAGTCCCAAGATCTGCACTTGGCAGGCTGGAGACTCACAAGAGCTGATGGTGTCATTCTAGTCCAAAAGCCAGCAGTCTCAAGATCCAAGAAGAGCAAATGTTTCAGTTCAGGTCCAAAGTCAGGAAAAGGCCAGTGCTCCAGCTAAGCAGTCAGGCAGAGGGAATCCCTCTTATTTGTGGAAGGAGGTGGTCAGCCCTTTTATTTGGGCCTTCAATGATTGGATGAGGGCCACTGACATTAGGGAGGGCAATCGAGTTTACTCAGTCTGTTGATTCAGATGTTAATCTCATCCAAAAACACCCTCACAGACACACCCAGAATAATGTTTGAATGAATATCTGAGCATCCCATGGCCCAGTAAAGTTGACACATAAGCTCTTGTGATGGTTAATTTTATCATTTCCCCATTTTGTACCTGCTACAGGAAGGTTACATAAAATCTTATCGATGGCCAACTTTCTTAGTTTATTCTGATATTTCAAATTATTATTCCAGCTGGAAATTGAAAGTGAAAGTATATTGATATTTCAAAACCTTTAAATTAGTTTGCTACAGGGAGTTATTACATCAGAACCATTGTCTATCCCTGAATTCTTGGATATTCTGAAGTGAAAGGAAATATAAAGTACAGCACTACAGATCAGCTAGAAGCAATAGGACTGTCAAACCCTTTGAAAAGATATATTGGGGAACCAGAAGTGTCAAAGAAGAAACGTGAAAACCATGTTTCTGCTAGAGCAGTTGACATTTTGAAACCTATATTTCTCCTTGGAGAAGCCCCCACAGCTTCTATAGTTAATATTGTTCTGAGGGGGGAATCTCAGAACAATATTAATTGAAGGGGGGGTGTGAAGAAATGAAGTACTAAAACCTTTGTCATACTCAATCCCAAGTGAGTGATGCCCAGAAATAGAGCTTATATCCATGACTGATGAACAGATACTTTGAAAGCCTATTACATTTTACATGCCTATGTAATAAATTGTGTATGTTTTCCCCAGAGAAATTTAATTGAAATACTTGAAATCAAAGTATTTTGGAGAAAAGCAAACATCAGAATGTTAAAATGCATCTCAGATAGATCAATCTCATAAAAAGGAAAGCCAGACTCAAAATCACTTAATTTAATTCAACCATTCAACATTTATTTCCTACATGAATAACACTATTTTATGTACCTAAAACATATCTATGGGATGAAAGAGGAAAAGAGAGAAAGAGTAAGCATGTGTAAGTAAGGTGTATAAGCCTACAAAAATATATTAAATTGGTAGCAAAAAATTGTTACAGTGGTTGTTTTGTTGCAGAACAGGAATAGAGAGTCAGAGAGGTCACCTACTCTTTACTTAAAATAATGTTTCATGGTGTGTATGTATTTATCATTTACTATGTGTGAGGCACTGTGCTGGATAGCATGAAAGTCAATGGTAGACAAGATAGTCATGTTTTATGACATCATGGGGCTGAGATAGTAACCAATTGCATTAAGCCATGAGGTGGTTTTATTGCATGCTGTGATCCTAAATGAATGCTATCTATCTTTCATTTTTATGATGATATCAATATTAAAAACATTTAGATTTTCTTGGAACAATTTAGACATAAAAATGTAAAAAATCAGCATTAGTGAGAAATACCTAGTTTCTAAGAAATATTTTAGGAATAATTTTCAGTATGATTCATGATATGGTAAATACTCGTCTACATTAGTGATACACAAGTTCCATGATTCTCCATTTATCTTTTGTCTGATGCATTTTGGATGAGACAGTACATTTTCAAACCCCCTTTTTTTTTGTTTTAGTGGTACGCGGGCCTCTCACTGTTGTGGCCTCTCCCGTTGCGGAGCACAGGCTCTGGACGCACAGGCTCAGTGGCCATGGCTCACGGGCCTAGCCGCTCTCTGGCATGTGGGATCTTCCCAGACTGGGGCACGAACCCGTGTCCCCTGCATCAGCAGGTGGACTCTCAACCACTGAACCACCAGGGAAGCCCTCAAACCCTTTTACTGGAACATTTCATGCTGTTTTCCTTCTAAGTTGTTTAATTCACTCCACTCAGTCATTAACTTACTCATTCAGTACAGTTTGATTGATTGGTACATGTATGGTTCCTTAATAGGAGCTGCATAAAAGAGGAATCAAACATTAATTAGATGTAAACCCAATCTTATGAACCTTATTGACCAGTCATGTAGTGAAAAGAGAACACGTACTTAACCCTTAATTTTCATAATTATAACTTAAGTGTCATAAAAGATGAATGGGTAGAGTTCTATTTCTGTTCATGCAACTACAGAGAAGGGGCATTTGACATAATACCTGAATAGTATTTACTCTTTTGGAAAGTGGGGAAGAAGGGGGAGAGACCTCTATGTACAGAGAACAATGAAAACCAAACAAAGGGTGCTAGGTGAAGCAGCCTTCAGTTTTCTCATGCATGCAGTCTTTAATGGCATATATTAGAGAAAAGACTGGTGAAACTGGGGGCAGATTTGAAGGCCTTAATAATATCTCAAGATGTTTTTTGTTTGTTTTCAATGGGAAGCTGTTGAAGATTTTTGAACAGCAGCATCTTTAGCGTGAATGACTAAAGAGGTATTGCTGCAATTACCTGAAATACTGGGTACAAGAGATGTACCCATTTGGGAAGCTGTGTGTGTGTTAAGGGTTAGGTTCTGGTGAGTCTTTCTTGGAATGTTCTATTAAGGAAGGGGAGATGCAAGACCAGAATTCACAAGTGAGGCAAGAGCTGTGGCAGTAAGTATTAGAGTCACTATCATTAACATAGATGTTAGTGCTCAAATCATGAAACTAGATAAGACTTCCTAAGAACAAAGTGAGTTAAGGTAGGGAAGAAAAAAGTACCTAGTGTATAACTCTGAAGTGGGTGGAGAATAAAATAATGATCTACAATTAAAAGCTGGGAGGAGGAAAACCCCAGGAAACAGAGCAGCAGTTGCAGTGGTAGAAAGAGAAACAGAAAAGTAGAGAAGTATCATCCTATAGAAGGTAAGACAAGAAAAAAGTGATGAAAAAAGAGATGATGCTGTCAAATGCATCAAAGAGATCAAGGTAAAAAAGCACTAAGGAAATATTTATATATGAACTTGCAGAGGTGAACATTTTTACTAATGAATGACACACAAACTCAAGTTGCAGATGTTAAAATACGTTACTCTTAAAGGGTGACAATCCATACTCCACTCATAGAAAGAATAGTGGCTGTTTGAGTGGAGGATAGGCAGTCTACCTGAAAAGAATTCAGAGTAATGATAATAAAGATGATCCAAAATCTTGGAAATAGAATGGAGAAAATACAAGAAACGTTTAACAAGGACCAAGAAGAACTAAAAAGCAAACAAACAATGATGAACAACACAATAAATTAAATTAAAAATTCTCTAAAAACAATCAATAGCAGAAGGCAGAAGAAAGGATAAGTGACCTGGAAGATAAAATAGTGGAAATAACTACCACAGATCAGAATAAAGAAAAAAGAATGAAAAGAATTGAGGAAAGTCTCAGAGACCTCTGGGACAACATAAGATGCACCAACATTCGAAGTATAGGGGTCCCAGAAGAAGAAGAGAAAAAGAAAGGGACTGAGTAAATATTTGAAGAGATTATAGTTTAAAACTTCCCTAATATGGGAAAGGAAATAATCAAGTTCAGGAAGCACAGAGAGTTCCATACAGGATAAATCCAAGGAGAAACACGCCAAGACACATATTAATCAAACTATCAAAAATTAAATGCAAAGAAAAAATATTAAAAGCAGCAAGGCAAAAGCAACAAATAACATACAAGGGAATCCCTGTAAAGTTAACAGCTGATTTTTCAGCAGACACTCTGCAAGCCAGAAGGGAGTGGCAGGACATAATTAAAGTGATGAAAGAGAAAAACCTACAACCAAGATTACTCAGCAAGGATCTCATTCAGATTTGATGGAGAAATTAAAATTTTTACAGACAAGCAAAAGCTAAGATAATTCAGCACCACCAAATCAGCTCTACAGCAAATGCTAAAGGAACTTATCTAGGCAGGAAACAGAAGAGAAGGAAAAGACCTATAATAACGAACCCAAAGCAATTAAGAAAATGGTAATAGGAACATATATATCGATAATTATCTGAAATGTAAATGGATTAAATGCTCCCACCAAAAGACATAGACTAGCCGATTGAATACAAAAACAAGACTTGTATATATGCTGTCTAAAAGAGACCCACTTCAGACCTTGGGACACATACAGACTGAAAGTGAGGGGATGGAAAAAGATGTTCCATGCAAATGGAAATCAAAAGAAAGCTGGAGTAGCAATTCTCATATCAGATAAAATAGACTTTAAAATAAAGACTATTACAAGAGACAAAGAAGGACACTACATAATGATCAAGGGATCAATCCAAGAAGAAGATATAAGAATTGTAAATATTTATGCACTCAACATAGGAGCACCTCAATACATAAGGCAAATACTAACAGCCATAAAAGGGGAAATCGACAGTAACACAATCAGAGTAGGGGACATTAACACCCCACTTTCACCAATGGACACATCATCCAAAATGAAAGTAAGGAAACACAAGGTTTAAGTGACACATTAAACAAGATGGACTTAATTGATATTTATAGGACATTCCATCCAAAACTAACAGAATACAGTTTCTTAAGTGCTCATGGAACATTCTTCAGGACAGATCATATCTTGGGTCACAAATCAAGCCTTGGTAAATATAAGAAAACTGAAATCATATCAGATATCTTTTCTGATCGCAATGCTATGAAACTAGATATCAATTACAGGAAAAAAATTGTAAAAAATACAGACACATGGAAGCTAAACAATATACTACTAAATAACCAAGAGATCACTGAAGAAATCAAAGAGGAAATAAAAAAATACCTAGAAACAAATAACAATGAAAACGATGACCCAAAACCTATGGGATGCAGCAAAAGCAGTTCTAAGAGGGAAGTTTATAGCCGTCCAATCTTACCTCAAGAAACAAGAAAAATCTCAAATAACGTAAGCTTACACCTAAAGCAATTAGAGAAAAAAAGAAGAAAAAAATGCTAAAGTTAGCAGAAGGAAAGATGTCATAAAGATCAGATCAGAAATAAATGAAAATGAAATGAAGGAAACAGTAGCATGGATCAATAAAACTAAAAGCTGGTTCTTTGAGAAGATAAAAAAAAAAAGGTAAACCATTAGCCAGACTCATCAAGAAAAAAAGGGAGAAGACTCAAATCAACAGAATTAGAAATGAAAAAGAAGTAACAGTTGACACTGCAGAAAATACTAAGGATCATGAGAGATTACTACAAGCAACTATATGCCAATAAAACGGACAACCTGGAAGAAATGGACAAATTCTTAGAAATGCACAACCTTCCAAGACTGAACCAGGAAGAAATAGAAAATATGAACAGATCAATCACAAGCACTGCAATTGAAACTGTGATTAGAAGTCTTCGAACAAACAAAAGCCCAGGACCAGATAGCTTCAGAGGCGAATTCTATCAAACATTTAGAGAGGAGTTAACACCTATCCTTCTCAAACTCTTCCAAAATATAGCAGAGAGAGGAGCACTCCCAAACTCATTCTTCTAGGCCACCATCACCCTGACACCAAAACCAGACAGAGATGTCACAGAAAAAGACACCTACAGGCCAATATCACTGATGAACGTAGATGCAAAAATCCTCAGCAAAATACTAGCAAACAGAATCCAACAGCACATTAAAAGGGTTATACACTATGATCAAGTGAGATTTATCCCAGGGATGCAAGGATTCTTCAAGATACACAAATCAATCAATGTGATACACCGTATTAACAAATTGAAGGATAAAAACCATATGATAACAGATGCAGAAGAAGCTTGCAACAAAATTCAACACCCATTTATGATAAAACCTCTCCAGAAAATAGGCATAGAAGGAACTTACCTCAACGTAATAAAGGCCATATATGACTAACCCACAGCCAACATCATTCTCAATGCTGAAAAACTGAAACCATTTCCACTAAGATCAGGAAAAAGCCAAGGATGCCCACTATCACCACTGTTATTCAACATAGTTTTGGAAGTTTTAGCCACAGCAATCAGAGAAGAAAAAGAAATAAGAATCCAAATTGGAAAAGAAGTAAAACTGTCACTGTTTGCAGATGACATGATACTATACATAAAGAATCCTAAAGATGCTACCAGAAAACTACTAGAGCTAATCAACGAATTTGCTAAACAGGAGACAGAATTAACACACAGAAATCTCTTGCATTCCTGTACACTAATGATGAAAAATCTGAAAGAGAAATTAAGGAAACACTCCCATTTACCACTGCAACAAAAAGAATAAAATGCCTAGGAATAAACCTACCTAAGGAGACAAAAGACCTGTATGCAGGAAGCTGTAAGACACTGATGAAAGAAATTAAAGATGATACCAACAGATGGAGAGATATACCATGTTCTTGGATTGGAAGAATGAACATTGTGAAAATGACTATACTACCCAACTCAATCTACAGATTCAGTGCAATCCATATCAAACTACCAATGGCATTTTTCACAGAACTAGAAGAAAAATTTCACAATTTGTATGGAAACACAAAAGACCCCCGAATAGCCAAAGCAATCTTGAGAATGAAAAACGGAGCTGGAGGAATCAGGCTCCCTGACTTCAGACTATACTACAAAGCTATAGTAATCAAGACAAGATGGTCCTGGCACAAAAAGAGAAATATAGATCAATGGAATAGGATAGAAAGCCCAGAGATATACCGACATACATTTGGTCACCTTATGTTTGATAAAGGAGGCAAGAATATACAGTGGAGAAAAGACAGCCTCTTCAATAAGTGGTGCTGGGAAAACTGGACAGCTACATATAAAAGAATGAAATTAGAACACACTCTAACAACATACACAAAAAAGATCTCAATGTATTAAAGACTTAAGTGTAAGGCCAGACACTATAAAACTCCTAGGGGAAAACATAGGCAGAACACTCTATGACATAAATCACAGCAAGATCCTTTTTGACCCACCTCCTAGAGAAATGGAAATAAAAACAAAAATAAATAAATGGGACGTAATGGAACTTAAAAGCTTTTACACAGCAAAGGAAACTCTAAACAAGATGAAAAGACAACCCCCAGAATGGGAGAAAATATTTGCAAATGAAGCAGCTGACAAAGGATTAATCTCCAAAATATAAAAGCAGCTCTTGCAGCTCAATATCAGTAAAACAAACAACCCAATCCAAAAGTGGGCAGAAGATCTAAATAGACATTTCTCCAAAGAAGACATACAGATTGCTAACAAACACATGAAAGAATGGTCAACATCACTAATCATTAGAGAAATGCAAATCAAAACTACAATGAGGTATCACCTCACACCAGTCAGAATGGCCATCATCGAAAAATCTACAAACAATAAATGCTGGAGAGGGTGTGTAGAAAAGGGGACCCTCTTGCACTGTTGGAGGGAATGTAAATTGATGCAGCCACTATGGAGAACAGTATGGAGGGTCCTTAAAAAACTAACAGTAAAACTACCATATGACCCAGCAATCCCACTACTGGGCACATACTCTGAGAAAACCATAATGGACAAAGAGTCATGTACCACAGTGTTCATTGCAGCTCTATTTACAATAGCCAGGACATGGAAGCAACCTAAGCGTTCATTGACAGATGAATGGGTAAAGAAGATGTGGCCCATATATACACTGGAATATTACTCAGCCATAGAAAGAAACGAAACTGAGTTAGTTATTTGTAGTGAGGTGGATAAACCTAGAGTCTGTCATACAGAGTGAAGTAAGTCAGAAAGAGAAAAACAAATATCGTATGCTAACACATATATATGGAATCTGAAAAAAAAAGGTTCTGAAGAACCTAAAGGCAGGACAGGAATAAAGATGCAGATGTAGAGAATGGAGTTGAGGACCTGGGGAGGTGGAATGGTAAGCTGGGACGAAGTGAGAGAGCGGCATGGACATATATACACTATGAAATGTAAAGTAGATAGCTAGTGGGAATCAGCCGCATAGCACAGGGCGAACAGCTTGGTGCTTTGTGACCACCTAGAGGGATGGGATAGGGAGGGTGGGAGGGAGACACAGGTGGGGCTAGATATGGGGATATATGTATACGTATAGTTGATTCACTTTGTTATGCAGCAGAAGCTAACACACCAGTGTAAATCAGTTATACTCCAATAAAGATGTTAAAAAAAAGAAAAAAAATACTGTGAAGTTTTTTCATTTTTTTCTAGTCCCTAATTATGTTCTTTTTATTTGAAAGCTTAATTATTTTTCCTTCCGTTAGCCTTGTACATTTTTGAAGTGGAATTCTGCCCTTCTGAATTTCTGAAGCTTGAGATTGAAGATAAAAGGGCTATATCCTCTCACTTGAGTTAGTTCCTGAGCGTTCACCTGATTAGCTTGGAATTTCTTTCATATGCCAATATAAAGGCGCCGCCCCCCCCCAACAATGGCATAAACAAAGTAGAAATTTATTTTTTTATAAGAGCAGTTCAGAAGTAGAAGTCAAGATCAGGTTTTACAAGATCCACGGTATCAGAAAGCAAAGATCTTTTTGTTTTATTCCCCAGTTCAATGACTTGTATTCTCAAGTTGTTTCATAGTACCCTGTGGGTGCTTGAGTGTCACTATGTTAGTATTCTTGGCATCAGGAAGGAGGAAGGGGCAAGAAGTAGGACTTCTCCTCCCTTTTAAGGAGACATTTGGGAAATATTCACAACATTTCAACTTAAATTTTCTTGGCCAGAACTTGGGCACATGGCTATACTTGGCTGCAAAAGAAGCTGGAAAATATAGTCTTTTACGTGTATGGCAATCTCTTCTTAAATTACAGCCAGAGTAATCATGTTGTTTTGCTAAACAAAATCTTTTCATAGACTTTCCATTAATGATGAATCAGTTAGTTATTCCTCAGTTTGGTGTTTAAACTCTTCATAATAAACCCAAACATACTCTTCCAAATTTATTTTGCATTGCTCGTACACACACACACACACACACACACACACACACACGCTTAAACCATATTAAGGTCAAGAATGTTTTACAAACACATCTCTTGCTTTTCCTATTTTGTACTTTTTTCTTTGCTTTTTTCTTACCTAGTGTTGCCTCTTTCTACCATTGCTTACTGAAATCTTATTTGTCTAATAAGGCCAATGACAAATACCACATCTTTAAAAAAATCTGTACTAATTCCTGAGTAGTATATACATTGTACTCCTTTGATTTCCCGTTGCATTTGATTTGTATATCTCTAATGATATTTTATATATTTTACCACTTGTATCACATTTGGTCTTGCCTTAAATTCCCTGTAGACACTCAGCTCCTTGAAGAGTCAAAGATGTAGTTCATCTCATTTATTTCCATACATATTCTCTGAAGCACCTAGTTTCTGATTTCTGCATAGGAAGTACACAAAATAGTCATAATATTTAAAGGAAATTTAATTTCTATAGAAGTTTATGCCTACTTCTTAAGTACTATGGAAAAGAGCACAATTACATACAGAAATGTTTTTAGAACTAAGCTCATGATATGTTTGAAGTAGGCATTTTTGAAATACAGCAGAGGACCAAGGATATCCTGATGAAAGTGGGTAAGGGTCACAATGGAGCTGAATATGTTTATCCTAAGGGGGCGGAGAGGAGTCCATTTGTTTGTGGAACCCAAAAGCTCAGGGAAGGGATCCAAGCATGTCTGTTGGAGAACCTAGCCTTTCTCATCATTTCATTTAGAAAGAGGTCTTCCCTGAGCAAACATATTACAGGATTAGAGCTCAGAATCTGATCCTGTGAGCCCTGGCAATCCCCAAGAGAGTTATTAATACAAACCTGCCCTAGTTTTCTTGTAGATCTGATATTTCATATAATAGTCGCTTAAGAGAATTCTACTCCCTATTTAAAATGGGAGGTAAAACTTTGTTCTACTAGTGGTAGATAGATTATTGCAGAAATGAAGTCTGGATCAAATGTCTCTTGTGTGGGAAGGAGCGGCAGCCAGTTTCCTGCAGGAGAACTGGGTCTTTCTGTGTCAGCGCAGTAGGTGGCAGATCTAGATTTAAATCTCTCCTCTACCACTTTGTGAGCTTGGGAAAGTTGCTTTAATCTTTGAAGCTTAAACAATATGTATTGTTGTATGCCACCTGGCATTGTAATAAATGTAATTATTTATAAATATTGGATGCTGCAGATTAAAACAAAATCATATCATAAATCACTGAGTTAAGGTATTTGGAATGCCAGAGGGACAGTTTCCAAGAGAACTGACAAGGTAGAAGTTCTTTGATGGATTCAGACTTTATTAGACCAGCGATCTGTACTATCCATTCCCCCCAGAAATAGGCACCCTTTTCCATAGTGATAGGCAGTACTGTGGAGCAGAAATCCTCTCTACTGGCAGGAAACTCTTAGGAAAGGAAAGAGATGCTGAGGCTAGTTTAGTTTATTCATTTCTATTACCAATTAAGATAGAGGGGTCTTGAGAGATCAGGAGTGTCACCATAATTCTGCTCCCTTGGTGAGAGAAGCTTTCCATTCCAACACTCCCCAACTTTGTATTCTCAATCTATTGGACTTAATCACCCAATGATATGATTAAGTAGAGTATAGTCATGAGCCAACTCCATCCCAGTGGTGAGCAATACTCAATCCCAGCACAATTCTCTTCTCTTCCAACTTTAAGAGATGACTCGCTCAATACCCACCACTGCTCCCTTGGGTCATTCCTCCTGGGACCACTGATGGGCATTATACTCTGTCTGCAGAGATTCCAGTTTCTCTGCAGGGGCTCCCAGAACTCTCTGCAGTGGTTCAGAAGAATATGTTATTAAATCATCTCCATGATTTACAGGCTGAAATTTTATACCCTATTCTATGCCTCATCCAAAGTATATGTAACCACATTGTTCAGTATATCATGTAAGAAGTTCTGCAGTGAGAATGAGTGCTATATGAAACACACAAACACATAAATACCTTCCACCAACAAAATGCCAGTAACAGAGTCACCTCACATTTGTCCTCTGCATTTGTTAAATTCTCTAGGAGAAAATAAAATTTAAAAATAGAATCCCTTTATAAATAAGGTCAAAGATTATAACTCCTAGAGTATCAAATCTGAAATAAAATTGTATTGCCCTCATAAGTCCAAAGTCCAAAATTCTTAGATTAGAATCCTACATCATTCTCTCCAGTCTGTTCTGCTCATTTTTAGCTAGAGTTTCTTTATGCCTGGGTAAACTTTAGATTCTGTTAGCCACGACAGCCTAGAATATATCTCATTGGAATGGACATTGTTTTAGGGCCTCAGCAATTGTATGAATGCAATGCATTCAAAGTTAGCCCTGCCACAGTTTATTTCATGGCCTTGGATAAAGTTGGTCAGTACTATTCTGACAGACTTGATCAATAACAGAAAAATTAGAACCCCATTAGTTCCTGGTGGAGTGGTGGGAATCAGTTCCCTGGCTTTTCAAAGCAACAAGTATTGTCCCATGCTCTGAGATAAAACAGATCTGTAGTCAACTTTTCCCTGTAGTTGACTCTTTACACAGGGTTCACTTTACTCAGAGGTCACCTCTTCAGAGAGAGATTTCCCATCTCCATCTCAAGTCACCCTTAACACATCACTTTCTGTATTTTTATCACACATCACCGTCTGAGATTATACGTGTGTCTTTTTTGTCTAACTTGCTACTAGACTATAAATGAAGGGAAGGACATTGTTGTCTTATCCTTGGTGCATCCCCAATGTTGAGAGAAGCTCCTTGGACATAAGAGTCAATCAATGTTTGTGAAATAAATGAATGGAGTAAAAACCAAAACTCTCCTGTAAGACCCTCCTACACACCAATATCTGATCTCCATTCTTGAGGGAAAACTACCTCTAATTGTTTTTAATTTTTCTGGTTATTATTTGTATTTTTCAATGTATTGACTTGGGGAATTATTTTGACTCCTTCCTGTAAATAATGAGGAATTTTAGCTGAGTTGAGCTGTGCACGCATCTCCTGAGTGTTGTTAGTTAATACTACTTTGAAGACTTCATATTATATACTAAAACTTATTTCCTTATATGGCAGATGTTATTAAGTGACTCACTCAATACCCACTTTCTTTTCAGCTTTGGCTGTGCCCCCTTCATCCTGTCTGGAATAAGAACATAAATATGGGAGGGGCAGTAGCCATTCTGTGGCCCTATTAGAGAAGAAAGACAGAAAGATCCCAGCTCTTCATGAAATTGTAATAATGTACCAGTGCAGTGCTGAGGCAGACACACTCACGTGTGTTCTCCTTTCTCGTAATCTTTGTTTTCCTGTAACTTATAGTTGAGTACATTACTACTGATAAATTGTTTAGCCAACTTTGAGCCATATTTCTTGACACCCCATTATGCAAAATGAGGAAAAAAGTGTTCCTATATTATTCTCCTGCATTCTCCTCTGCCAGTTTCTCTCAGCTACATCATTGTTTTGCTATCAGGATTTGTAACTCTTATGCTGTTCTATTACGGTGGTTAATTCTCCTAGGATTTGCCTTCAGAGTTAATCTAAAATTTGATAAATAATGAATAGCAATATAATTATGCAAATATCAGTCACAATTAGAACCTCATATTATGATTGGACTCAGAGGCAAAAAATATAATTATAAGCCACAAAACCTGGTAGCTCAAAGAAGAGTCTTGGATTACGGTGAAATGTAGTCTTACAATTCACTAAATCATGTTTCATTTGGTTTGTTTCATATTTGGGCTTTCTTTTATATATTTTCTTCTGAAGTTTTTGCCTTTTTCTTGTTATTTAAAAAATACTTTCTTCAGATCACTAATTTTTAACCCTGTTTCTAAATTAACCCCCTTATTTGATGTATTTAAAATTATTTCCAAATTTATGCATAGAGATATACAAATTCTTTCTCCTAAGACCAGTACATGATGTTGCCTCCATTTCCTATCCTCCCACTAGGTATGTATTTATTTATTTTTCATCTTTGCCTAGTAGATATGTGTAAAAAATATTTCAAAATTGATTTGATTACCAATAATTGTGAACAATTTTTGTTACTGTTTCACTTTTCTTCTTTTATGAATTATGTGTTCCTGGTTTGTGTGCATTTTGCTATTAAGGTAGCTATCTTTATTCTACTATTTTTATAATTCTTTTAATTTGATTTTGGTATATAAACTTTATCATTTTATTACAAACACTTTCTCATTTTGCTCTTCGTTTTCTGTTTTTATAGTGGATTTGTTTTTCTGCGTTAAAGATTTTTTTTTTAATACAATAATTTTAAGGTGGAAGTCGGTCAAATAAAAAAAAAAATCCCAATATGACCTCTGTCTCAATGTCATTCTAGCTGAACCTGAAAGTTAACTCTATCAGGTCATATTCTAATGTTACTAAGTGATTTCTCACAGAAATATTAATTGTGCTTCAATTATATGCTAAACAGTGCTCTAACACAGAAAATAATGAAGTATAAACCGATGTAATCATTGTTCTCATGAAGCATACATTCAAAATTAAATTTAAATTTGTTATTCAGAGATCTCAAGTTTGTTTATGAACACCTGTCTGTCTAGGTAATACAAACGGTCCTTGAGTTTAGGCTTAAGATCTTTAAATTGGTATTCCTTTGCTTTGATTTAAGAAGTTAAATTTTAATTAAAAAAAAAAACCTTTTGTCTTCATAAAGAAATAGGTTATATATCTGTTTTTGCTTTTTATATGATTTTGGTTTTTTTGGTTTGTTTGATACTATAAATCCTTAGAAATATCAGGAAATACATTATGTAAATGTTTCCAAAATACGATTGGCAGGCACTGTAATATAGAGAGGGAACAACTGGTTTTAGAGTCAAATACTTAGGTGAGTTTCTGTCTTGAGGTCTCCACCACTTGCTTGATGAGGTAATTTTCTTAATGTATTGATTATAAAATAGAGATAATAGTAATAACTACCTTATAAACATCCTGTGAAGTGTAAATAAGAAAAGGCATCAAGAGTTTAGGACAAAGCCTGGAATATATACAATAGCATAAATACTTGCATTTGTTACTCTTGATTATTAATTTTAATAACTATAGTGGTGAGATAGGTTGTCCCATTATAATTTACGTTAACTCCAAACTCCTCACGAGCATAATATCCAGGAAAAAAGTTACCTTATGGCTCTAATATATGATTTCACTAACTTAAAAAGCAAGTGTTTTACTGGACAAAAAATGGGAGAAGGCGTCAATGTGAAAATGCACCAAAACAGAAATAGACTCACAGACATAGAAAACAAACTTAAGGTTACCAAAGGGGAAAGGGGGGGACGGATAAATTAGGAGTTTGGCATTAACAGATATACACTACTATATGTAAAGTAGATAAACAACAAGGTCCTACTGTATAGCACAGGGAACTATATTCAATATCTTGTTATAACCTATAATGGAAAATAATCTGAAAAAATATATATACACACACACACACATATATATATAACTGAATCACTTTGCTCTACATGTGAAACTAACATGACACTGTATATCAACTATCAACTATACTTCAATAAAAATAAACGAATAAAGTATTTGTCACAAAGGGGAAAAAAAAGACTCTTTTTCTACTCCTGGACCAAAGTTACATTTTTATTTTGAGACTCTTAGAGCTCAAAATTCTATTAAGTACTTTAAAACTCATCTGGTAATAAGTTTAAAAATATATAGTCTAACTTCTTCACTCATATTTAAAGAAATTGAAAATCTGAATAAAAATGAATTTCAATAGACAAGCAGAGTTTTTTTGATATAGTAAGAAAATATTTTGTGCAAATTTAGATTTTAAATGATTAATGTTTTTATGTCTCACTTGTCCCACTATAATTTTCTTAAAAGAATGTATTTCAGTGCCTTAAATATGAAATTATTTAGTGTTTTATTTGTTTTTGACATTCTAAAGAAGTTTATTCCAGTCAGGATAGTGCTGTGAGTTCAAACTTTGCTGCATCTCCCTTTACTAAAATTGACCCTTGAATAAAGTGAGTTTGAACAGCATGGATCCACTTATATTTAGATTTTTTTCAATAAATACTATAGCACTTCATGATCTGCAGTTGGTTGATTCTGCAGATGTAGAACTGCAGATACAGAGGGCTGACTGGGCCTTGAGCATTTGCAGATTTTGGTATCCATGGTGGGTCCTGAAACCAATCCCCCATCGATACTGAGGGACGACTATATATAACAATGATAGGTAAAAATGAAAAGAGAACCATAAATAGACTAATTTGAAAAAGTAAATCATCTTGGTATAAACTCTCCAAGTCACATAAATTTGAGATTTCAAACACTTTAAGAGAAGTTTCTTAACTTCCAGGGATGAAAAAAATGTAGGCGACATACGGAGGAATATGAATCAGAATAGCTTTGTCCTTCCCAACAGCAACTCTAGATGGTTATTAGGAAATTAGGTTTCAGACTTCTGAAGGAAATTTATCACTACACTTCTATACCCAGCCAAAATGTCAATGAAGTGAATAGGTAAAATGAAGATGTGAAGCTCCTAGAAGACACGAGTAAGCTAAGAGAGAGGAATACATGTGCTTTAGGAAACCATTTCTACAATGCAGGAAAAAAGTGAGGGAATCTCCAAGATGATCATGATGGGAGGGGACAGCATGACAGCCTGTGTTAGGATTAGCTGCATGCTTTGACTGGGGGTCTCACAAGGCTTCAGTCAAGGTTGAACGTTCAATCAAGGCCAGACTGCATAGCCATCTGTGGAAATAGCGGCTTCTAAGATCCCTCAGGTTGCTGGAAAAGTTCATTTCTTGTGCCTGTAGATCTCATGGTGGCTTGCTTCTTCAAGGTCAGTAAGAAAGCACCTCTGACCTTCGGGAGTGCCCCAGTCCCTCTTTTAAGGGATTTTACCAATTAAGTGAAGCCTACCCAGGATATTCTTCCTCTTGATGAACTCAAATTCTACTAATTTGGGGCCTTAGTCACATCAGTAAAAATTCTTCACCTTTGCCATAGGCTATGGATTTGAAGCAAGTCATAAATTCTGCCTGCACTTGGGATTATATAAAATGACTCATAGGGGGTTACATAAGGGTGTGTCTGCCACAAAACGGTATGTGTATGGGGGTGTGTTGAAGGAAAAGGGAGGAAGGAGACTTCTCACCCTCTATAGCGACAAGTCAATATTGATAATGCTTAAAAACTGGAGAAATTAGCAATATTGAGACATAGAGGAAAATATTATAATGTGCTAAAAGAGGGAAGGTGATTTGTTTGAAAAGATGGATATGGGAGGGCAGTGATGGCAACTGCTACTTCTTATAGGAAAATTTGTATAATCATATGACTTTTAATGTAGGTGATGGCATAAGTTTGATAAAAATGAAAACATTAAGGGAAGAGAGTAAGAGGCATTTCAAGAGTTCAAGAAAGACCCAAGTTCTTAGGGAAAAAGTGCCCTTCAAGTTACAGGCAGAATAAATGTTCAACAGATTTTGATGCAGCTGCAGAATATTATAAAAGCACAGAGATTTCTTATATGGGTTAAAATTAAAATTATGAAAAATGCTTGGAACATAAAAGTAGACACTTATCAGGGATGATGAAAAAGAAATCTTTAACGTTATCACACAGAAAAGGAAGATTATCTACAAAGAAATGACAGTTAGAACAGGTCTCAATAAAGTGTGTCAAAAGAAAATGCAGAACCATATTAAACATGTCTCAAAACTGTCAATCTATCATTTTATACTTATATAAACTAGAATTTAAGAATTAAGGTAAAATAGAGACATTTCTAGACATGTGAAAATTAAGAGCTTACCATAACTCAAAGATTTTTCACTAGAAGAAATACTGGAGACAGGAAGAGTGTGGGATATATAGAGCACCCCGAACACAAAATTTTAAAAAAATAGCAGTTAATTACAATATATATTAATTATAAAAGTAAATAATAACTTTGGGAGCTTAAAAATGACAGAACTGGAACTCTAGACAAGAATAAATTATATTGGAATGACAATGCTCAATGAAAAATTAATGTGTGCAAAATCTGTGTTTTGTTTTGGAGGACAGAAATTAGAAACCTTATTCTTGGCTAACTTATAATTATGTATATTAAAAATTAATGACAAAGCTCTACACAACTATATTTTAGATCTTCAGACTTTATTCATCTTATAACTAAAAGTTTGTACCCTTTTACCAACCTCTCTTTCTCTCTGTTCCACTGTCTCCTCACCCCAGCCCATCACATACCTCCTCAGCACCTGGCACCACTTTTCTACTCTCTTTGTTCATGAGTTCAGTTTAAAGATTAAAGAGTTTAAAGATTCCACATATAAGTGGCACCATGCAGTATTTGGCTTATTTCACTTAGCACAATGCCCTCCAAGTTCAAATTGTTGCAAATGAGAGGATTTCCTTCTTTTTAAAGGTTGAATTCCGGTATACATAGATATAAAACCACATTTTCTTGATCCATTCACCCATCAGTGGATACTTAGGTTGTTTCTATACTTTGGCTATCGTGTATAATGTTGCTATGAACATGAGAATACAGATGTTTCTTCAAGATAATGGCTTCATTTCCTTTTGGATATATACCCAGAAATGGCATTCCTGGTTCATATGGTAGTTCTATTTTTAATTTCTTGAGGAACCTCCATAGTGTTTTCCATAGTGTCTTTACCAGTTTACATTCCCACCAGCAGTGTAAAAGGGTTCCCTTTTCTCCACATCCTCACCAGCATTTGTTATCTCTTGTCTTTTTGATAATAGCCCTAACAGGTGTGAGGTGATATCTGATTATGGTTTTAATTTGTCTTTCCCTGATGATTAGTGATGTTGAGCACTTTTTCATATACCTGTTGGCCAGTTATATATCTTCTTTGGGAAAGAAAAATGTCTATTCAAGTCCTTTACTCATTTTAATTTTTTAAATTAAAAAAAAATTTTTATTTTATATTGGAGTGTGGTTGATTAACAATGTGTTAGTTTCAGGTATACAGCAAAGTGATTCAGTTATTCATATACATATATCTATTCTTTTTCAAATTCTTTTCTCAATTAGACTATTATAGAATATTGAGCAACATCCCTGTGCTGTGTAGTAGGTCCTTCTTGGTTATGTATTTTAGATTTTGTAGTGTGTATATGTCAATCCCAAACTCCCAATTTATCCTTCCCCAACTCCCACCTTTCCCCTTTGGTAACCATAAGTTTGTTTGCTGAGTGTGAGTATGTTCCTTTGCAGAGTTTCTTTTTTTTTTTAATTTATTTTTTTATACAACAGGTTCTTATTAGTCATCTATTTTATACACCTCATTGTCTATGTCAATCCCAATCTCCCAATTCATCACACTCCTCACCCACCTGCTGTTTTCCCCCCTTGGTGTCCATATGTTTTTTCTCTACTTCTGTGTCTCAATTTCTGCCCTGCAAACTGGTTCATCTGTACCATTTTCTACGTTCCACATATACGTGTTAATATGTGATATTTGTTATTCTCTTCCTGATTTACTTCACTCTGTATAACAGCCTCTAGATGCAGCCATGTCTCTACAAATGACCCAATTCCGTTCCTTTTTATGGCTGACTAATATTCCATTGTATATATGTACCACATCTTTATCCATTTGTCTGTCGATGAACATTTAGGTTGCTTCCATGATCTGGCTATCGTAAATAGTGCTGCAATGAACATTGGGGTACATGTGACCTTTTGAATTATGTTTTTCTCTGGGTATATGCCCAGTAGTGGGATTGCTGGGTATATGGTAATTCTATTTTTAGTTTTTTAAGGCATCTCCATACTGTTCTCCATAGTGGCTATATGAATTTACATTCCCACCAACAGTGCAAGAGGGTTCTGTTTTCTCGACACCCGCTCCAGCATTTGTTGTTTGTAGATTTTCTGATGATGCCCATTCTAACTGGTGTGAGGTGATACCTCATTGTAGTTTTCATTTGCATTTCTCTAATAATTAGTGATGTTGAGAAGCTTTTCATGTGCTTCTTGGCAAGCTGTATGTCTTATTTGGAGAAATGTCTATTTAGGTCTTCTGCTCATTTTTGGATTGGGTTGTTTGTTTTTTAAATACTGAGCTGCATGAGCTGTTTATATATTTGGGAGATTAATCCTTTGTACGATGATTCATTTGCAAATATTTTCTCCCATTCTGAGGGTTGTCTTTTCATCTTGTTTATGGTTTCCTTTGTTGTGCAAAAGCTTTGAAATTTCATTAGGTCCCATTTGTTTATTTTTGTTTTTATTTCCATTACTCCAGGAGGTGGATCAAAAAAGATCTTACTGTGATTTATGTCAAAGAGTGTTCTTCCCATGTTTTCCTCTAAGAGTTTTATAGTGCCCGGTCTTACATTTAGGTCTCTAATCCATTTTGAGTTTATTTTTGTGTATGGTGGTAGGGAGTGTTCTAATTTCATTCTTTTACATGTAGCTGTCCAGATTTCCCAGCACCACTTATTGAAGAGACTGTCTTTTCTCCATTGTATATCCTTGCCTCCTTTGTCATAGATTAGTTGACCATAGGTGCATGGGTTTATCTCTTGGCTTTCTATCCTGTTCCATTGATCTATATTTTTGTTTTTGTGCCAGTGCCATATTGTCTTGATTACTATAGCTTTGTAGTATAGTCTGAAGTCAGGGAGTCTGATTCCTCCAGGTCCGTTTTTTTCCCTCAAAACTGCTTTGGCTGTTTGGGGTCTTTTGTGTCTCTATACAAATTTTAAGATTTTTTGTTCTAGTTCTGTAAAAACTGCCCTTGGTAAATTGATAGGGATTGCATTGAATCTGCAGATTGCTTTGGATAGTATAGTCATTTTCACAATATTGATTCTTCCAATCCAAGAACATGGTATATCTCTCCATCTGTTTGTGTCATCTTTGATTTCTTTCATTTGTGTCTTTTAGTTTTCTGAGTACAGGTCTTTTACCTCCTTAGGTAGGTTTATTCCTAGGTATTTTATTCTTTTTGTTGCAATGGTAAATGGGAGTGTTTCCTTAATTTCTCTTTCAGATTTTTCATCATTAGTGTATAGGAATGTAAGAGCTTTCTGTGCATTAATTTTGTATCCTGCTACTTTACCAGATTCATTGATTAGCTCTAGTAGTTTTCCAGTGTCATCTTTTGGATTCTTAATGTATAGTGTCATGTCATCTGCAAACAGTGAGAGTTTTACTTCTTCTTTTCCAATTTGCATTCCTTTTATTTCTTTTTCTTCTCTGATTGACATGGCTAGGACTTCCAAAATATGTTGAATAATAGTGGTGAGAGTGGAAATCCTTGTCTTGTTCCTGATCTTAGAGGAAATGCTTTCAGTTTTTCACCATTGAGAATGATGTTTGCTATGGGTTTGTCATATATGGCCTTTATTATGTTGAAGTAGGTTCCCTCTATGACCAGTTTCTGGAGAGTTTTTATCATAAATGCATGTTGAATTTTGTCAGAAGCTTTTCAGCATCTATCGAGATGATCATATGGTTTTTATTCTTCAGTTTGTTAATATGGTATATCATATTGATTGTTTTGCATATAGTGAAGAATCCTTGCATCCCTGGGAGAAACCACACTTGGTCATGGTGTTGGGTTTTGTTTGCTGGTATTTTGTTGAGAAGTTTTGCATGTATATTCATCCGTGATATACTGTAATTTTCCTCTTTTGTAGTGTCTCTTTCTGGTTTTGGTATCAGGGTGATGGGGGCCTCATAGAATGAGTTTGAGAGTGTTCATTCCTCTGCAATTTTTTGGAAGAGTATGAGAAGGATGGGTGTTAACTCTTCTCTAAATGTTTGATAGAATTCACCTGTGAAGCCATCTGGTCCTGGAGTTTTGTTTTTGGAAGATTTTTAGTCACAGTTTCAATTTCATTACTTGTGATTGGTCTGGTTATATTTTCTATTTCTTCCTGTTTCAGTCTTGGAAGGTTATACCTTTCTAAAAATTTGTCCATATTTCTTCCATGTTGTCCATTTTATCGGCATAGAGTTGCTTGTAGTAGTCTCTTAGGATGCTTTGTATTTCTGTTGTGGCTGTTGTAACTTTTCCTTTTTCATTTCTAATTTTATTGATTTGAGTCCTCTCCCTCTTTTCTTGATGAGTCTGGCTAATGGTTTATCAATTTTGTTGATCTTCTCAAAAACCAGCTTTTAGTTTTATTGATCTTTGCTATCATTTTCTTTGTTTCTATTTAATTTTTTTCCTGCTCTGATCTTTATGATTTCTTTCCTTCTACTAACTTTGGATTTTGTTTGTTCTTCTTTCTCTAGTTCCTTTAGGTGTAAAGTTAGATTGTTAATTTGAGATTTTTCTTGTTTCTTGAGGTAGGCTTGTATAGCTATAAACTTCCCTCTTAGAACTGCTTTTGCTGCATCCCATAGGTTTTGGATCGTCGTGTTTTTATTGTCATTTTTGTCTAGATGTTTTTTGATTTCCTCTTTGATTTCTTCAGTGATATGTTGGTTATTTAGAAATGTATTGTTTCGCCTTCATGTGTTTGTGTTTTTTACGTTTTTTTCCCTGTAATTGATTTCTCGTTTCATAGCATTGTGGTCAGAAAAGATGTTTGGTATGATATAATTGATATCATATGATATGATTGAAATCATATGATATCATATGATTTCAATATGATATGAGGTTTGATTTGTTACACAAGATGTGATCTATCCTGGAGAATATGCCATGCACACTTGAGAAGACCGTGTAATATGCTGTTTTTGGATGGAATGTCCTATAAATATCAATTAAATCTATCTGGTCTGTTGTGCCATTTAAAGCTTGGGTTTCTTTATTAATTTTCTTTTTGGATGATGTGTCCACTGGTATAAGTGAGGTGTTAAAATCCCCCACTGTTATTCTGTTACTGTCGATTTCCTCTTTTAGAGCTGTTAGCAGTTGCCTTATGTGTTGAGGTGCTCCTATGTTGGGTGCATATATATTTATAATTGTTATTTCTTTTTCTTGGATTGATCTCTTGATCATTATGTAGTGTCCTTCCTTGTCTTTTGTAACATTCTTTATTTTAAAATCTATTTTATCTAATATGAGGATTGCTACTCCAGCTGTTTTTTTTTTTTTTGGTACGCGGGCCTCTCACTGTTGTGGCCTCTCCCGTTGAGGGGCACAGGCTCCGGATGCACAGGCTCAGTGGCCATGGCTCACGGGCCCAGCCACTCCATGGCATGTGGGATCCTCCCAGACCGGGGCACGAACCCGTGTCCCCTGCATCGGCAGGCGGACTCTCAACTACTGCGCCACCAGGGAAGCCCTCCAGCTGTTTTTTGATTTCCATTTACATGGAATATCTTTTTCCATCCCTTCACTTTTAGTCTGTATGTGTCCCTAGGTCTGAAGTGGGCAGCATATATATGGGTCTTGTTTTTGTATCCATTCAGCAAGCTTGTGTCTTTTGGTTGGAGCATTTAATCCATTCACGTTTAAGGTAGTTATGGATATGTAAGTTCCTATTACCATTTTCTAAATTGTTTTGGGCTAGTTTTTGTTGGTCCTTTTCTTCTCTTGTATTTCCCACTTAGAGAAGTTCCTTTAGCATTTGTTGTAGAGCTGGTTTGGTGTTGCTGAATTCTCTTAGCTTTTGCTTGTCTGCAAAGCTTTTGATTTCTCCATCGAATCTGAATGAGATCCTTGCTGGGTAGAGTAATCTTGGCTGTAGGTTCTTTCCTTTCATCACTTTAAGTATATCATGCCTCTCTCTTCTGGCTTGTAGAGTTTCTGCTGAGAAATCAGCTGTTAACCTTATGGGAGTTCCCTTGTATGTTATTTGTCGTTTTTCCCTTGCTGCTTTCAATAATTTTTCTTTGTCTGTAGTTTTTGCCAATTTGATTACTATGTATCTTGGCATGTTTCTCCTTGGGTTTATCCTGTATGGGCCTCTCTGCTCTTCCTGTACTTGTGTGGCTATTTCCTTTCCCATGTTAGGGAAGTTTTCGATTCTAATCTCTTCACATATTTTCTTGGATCCTTTCTCTCTCTCTTCTCCTTGTGGGACCCCTATAATGCGAATGTTGTTGAGTTTAATGTTGTCCCAGAGCTCTCTTAGGCTGTTTTAATTTCTTTTCATTCTTTTTTCTTTATTCTGTTCCTCAGCAGTGAATTCCACCATTCTGTCTTCCTGGTCACTTATCTGTTTTTCTGCCTCAGTTATTCTGCTATTGATTCCTTCTAGTGTATTTTTCATTTCAGTTATTGTATTGTTCATCTCTGTTTGTTTGTTCTTTAATTCTTCTAGATCTTTGTTAAACATTCTTCCATCTTCTCAGTCTTTGCCTCCATCCTTTTTCCAAGGTCCTGGATCATCTTCACTATCATTATTCTGAATTTATTTCTGGACGATTGCCTATGTCCACTTCTTTTAGTTGTTTTTCTGCAGTTTTATCTTGTTCATTCACTTGGTACATAGCCCTCTGCCTTTTCATCTTGTGTATCTTTCTGTGAATGTGGTTTATTTCCCACAGGCTGCAGGATTGTAGTTCTTCTTGCTTCTCCTGTCTGCTCTCTGGTGGATGAGGCTATCTAAGAGGCTTGTGGAAGTTTCCTGATGGGAGAGACTGGTGGTGGGTAGAGCTGGCTGTTGCTATGGTGGGCAGAGCTCAGTAAAACTTTAATCTGCTTGTTTGCTGATGGGTGGGATTGGGTTCCCTCCCTGTTGGTTGATTGGCCTGAGAAGACCCAACACTGGAGCTTACCTGGGCTATTTGGTGGGGATAATGGCAGACTCTGGGAGGGCTCATGCCAAGGAGTACTTCCCCGAACTTCTGCTGACAGTGTCCTTGTCCTCACAGTGAGGCACAGCCACCCCCACCTCTGCAGGAGACCCTCCAACACTAGCAGGTAGGTCTGGTTCATTCTTCTGTGGGGTCACTGCTCCTTCTCCTGGCTCCCTATGTGCACACTGCTTTGTGTGTGCCCTCCAAGAGTGGAGTCTCTCTTTCCCCCAGTCGTGTTGAAGTCCTGCAATCAAATCCTGCTAGCCTTGAAAATCTGATTCTCTAGGAATTCTTCCTCCTATTGCCAGACCCCCACGTTGGGAAGCCTGATGTGGGGCTCAGAACCTTCACTCCAGTGGGTGGACTATTTGGTATAAGTGTTCTCCAGTTTGTGAGTGACCCACCCAGCAGTTATGGGATTTGATTTTATTGTGATTGTGCACCTCCTACCGTGTCTTTGTGGCTTCTCCTTTGTCTTTGGATGTGGGGTATCTTTTTTGGTGAGTTCCAGTGTCTTCCTATCGATGATTGTTCAGCAGTTAGTTGTGATTGCTGTGTTCTCGAAAGAGGGAGTGAGAGCACATCCTTCTAGTCTGCCATTTGAACCAATCTCTGCAAAGTTTTAAATAAGTTTATTTGGGGTTTTTTGCTATTGAGTTGTTTGAGTTCTTGAAACATTTTCATTAAAGCTTTCAGGTAAACCAAAAGCCAGTCTTTGTTTGTTTAAAGATGGTCTTCTTAGAAAAAGGAGTACTTTCAGATTTATATTGATCATTTGTCCATCTAAAAAGCCTGAAACAATTAATGTGATCCAACATTTTGCACATTGTCAAACAACAGTAATTGTCCTGCACTGTCCGCTGCCAATCTTAATATGCAGCCTAAGGTTCATGATTGTATGTAAAGAGTGGGTTAGCCATGCCTGTAAATGTCTGTGCTCTGCCAGAGTGCTTCCAATGATATTCTTGCTTTCTCTGAAATCATTTCTCTATCACCATACATCACTAAAAACTTCTTTATGTTATCATGGCCCATTAAAGTCTATTGTGCTTGGAGAAAAAATTGGTTATAGTCTAGAGATACAGGAGCTTTGATTAGTATTTAACATTCTTCTGAATTTAAAATAAAATCCATGTTCTAAATCACCTTTAAAATATTTTGTTTTATGAATTGTGTTACATTTGATATTGCTTTCCTCATTCTTGATATTTCACTTCCATATATATATATATATATATATATATATATATATATAAAATATGATCTTTCCGTAGTATTGGCATCTTGTTAAGCCCAGTAGATTCAAATCCTGTCAGCTAACGAAATTCTTAGTGCAAATATATAGATATAGATATATGTCTATATGTTTTTCCCCTCACGTATATCTATGTATGTATCTATATGTATGGTTAGGCCATTCAAGATGGCTGTTCTCTTGCTGTCTGTACATCACCTGCTTGACTAGTCCCTGTTTCACTTACACCCTATTTACATGACTATCCAATCGTCTTAATTATAGGGCTTAATCAGTAACTACCTTCATGCTTGCCCCCCCTGCCCCAGCCGCTAGTTTTCTTGGCAATTGATGAGCTAATCTGATGTCAGTTTCCCTTATAAATGGTAGCCTCCTTCTCCCCCAGTAGCAAAGATTGCTGTTGTGTCTTGCATGCTGACTTCTGTCCTAGGTGGAGTGTCGTGCCAGGACTTTCTTCAGACTAGCAAGATTCCCTATGTAATAAACTGTTGATGTCTTTGTCACCATCTCCAGGCTTGCTCTTTGTTCTCGTGGCTAGGCAGTTACAAGGTTTACAGGCCTGCAGGATGCAGTCCAACACTATATCTATAAATAAATAACCAAACTAAAAAGTTAAGATTGCTTTTGGTTGTTATAAAGCTATGAGGAATTTCTGGAACATGAAACACATGTCAGGTTGTTTAAAGAGGGAAACAACTGTGAAGATGTGGCAAGGGCAAGGCTGGTTCAAAATTTGGAAGCAAATCCCAAGTGCTTGAGATGTGGAAATGGCAGAAGCCTGGCACAGGTGCCTTTGGGCTGCTGTACTGCTGTAGAAACCCCAGATGGGCTGAAACCTCCAGCCCTCTCCCTTGCATCAAGAGGTATCTGCCATTAGGCATGGGTATTGAGTTTGGGAACTTAGGTAGGAAAAGGAACACAGAGAGTCTCAGGTGACTGGGGGGTCACCAGGAAGAGCTGGGAGCACCCATGCTGGGAGACCAGCTAGGGGCACACACTGGCTATCAGCTCATTCCTGCAGGATGTAGCTGACAGGAGAATGCAAGTCACCTGAGTGACAAGCCTGGTATAAACCCTAAGAAACCCCCATACTCGATGGCTTTATCTGTGCTGAGTTGACTACGTACGTATGTCATGCTGAACTGTTAACTCTGAAACCAAAACCTGTCCAGTGTGGAAAAGGAACTTGTGGGAAGCTGAAACTGATAGCTTGAGGTCCTCTAGAGATGTGACACATGTGTACTTCACTAATCTTGAGTGAAGATTGTTGGGTAAGATCTAATATTCATGTGATTCTTCCTTCACAGATCAAATCTTTGAATTGATTGAGCTCAAATTATGTGTCAGATTCAGTACCTGTGTCCTGTCATTAAACTGACAACAGCTCTCATCTGTCAGATGAAGAAACAGGCATGCAGCTAGTAAGCATTAGAAGTGGGTGCCAAACCAGCATTCCCAGCCTAAAATTACTGCACTGAAACACTTGAGGGAGGTCAAGATCAACATGAATTAGTAGCCGAAAAGGAAGAAACTTGGGAAAATTTTTGAAATGACATTGATTTCTCTCTGCTGAGAGTTAGTGAGGTGAAGTGAAGAGAGAACTTAGGCAGAGTTTTAACTACTGAACAGCTACCCCAGGAAAAGAGAAAGACAATAACGGTAATCTTAAGCAGAGCTGAGTACCAGTGAACATTTGAACTCTGAGTAGATGTCCTCTCTCCCTCCGTCCCTCCCTCTTTTTTGGCTGTGTTGGGTCTTAGTTGTGGCACACTGGGTCTTCGTTGCAGTGCTAGGGCTCTCTAGTTGTGGCACATGGGCTCCAGAGTGTGTGGGCTCTGTCGTTTGTGGCACGTGGGCTCAGTAGTGGCACAAGCGCTTAGTTGCCCTGTGGCATGTGGGATCTTAGTTCCCCAACCAGGGATTGAACCTGTGTCCTCTGCGTTGGAAAGTGGATTCTTAACCACCAGACTACCAGGGAAGTACCTTGAGTAGATTTTCTTTATTCTTTGTTTTTTCTTATCAGATTCAAGTTTACATGTCTTGAATTTATTTTAGCTTATAAAACTCTGATGCTCTGATCACTGAAACAAGTATTGTCATGCGTGTATTTCACAGTAAGATTGTAATTTAGTTCTCATGAGGATCTTAAGTTTTTATATTCTCTAAGATGTTGTGTGTTTGACCTTGAAATGATTGATAAGTTCTTTAGCTTTAGTGTTTCTTAGTTAATTAGTGTATATATTCAGATAGATTGACATTAACTACTGCCTGGTATTTTCTCTACATTGCATAGCAGATTCATTTAGAGTTTTAATTTAAACATTCCTCTTCAGCAATTCTGAAATATACAGGGTGTTTTCTATTCACTTTCAGGGCTTAAGAAACTCTACTTAGAAATCAAAGAGGTGAACTACACTAATAAGCAGGAGGAGAAGAGATAGGAAATCAATTTTATCAGAAATGAATAAGTATAAACCGCATTACTTTTAGGAGTCTGTGTTTGATTTGATTAAGGAATACTAAGTCGTGTACCTTTTTCTGTAGATGAAAAGTCTCTTCTAAATTTTTTATTGTAGTAATTGACAGATATATTTAAAACATGGATTTACTTTCAACATCTAAGCACATTTTATTTTATTTTTAAAATTTATTTATTTATTTTGTCTGCATTGGGTGTTCATTGCTGCGCACAGGCTTCCTCTAGTTGTGGCAAGTGGAGGCTACTCTGTTGTGGTGCGCGGGCTTCTCATTGCAGTGGCTTCTCTAGTTGTGGAGCACGGACTCTAGGCTTGCGGGCTCAGTAGTTGTAGCTTGCAGGCTCTAGAGTGCAGGCTCAGTAGTTGTGGTGCATGGGCTTAGTTGCTCCGTGGCCTGTGACATCTTCCTGGACCAGGGCTCGAACCCATGTCCCCTGCATTGGCAGGCGGATTCTTAATCCCTGCACCACCAGGGAAGCCTGCACATTTTATTTTTAACTGCAATTATATTTTCAAACTGAGATGCTTTTTCAAAGTGAGATAATACACCAAAATATTTTACTCTTCTACCCTGATAGTATTTGAGAATATTTAATCTCTCTTTTCATATTTTTTTAATATTGTGCACATGGGAAAAGCAAAGCAAAAGGGATTTTACATTAGCCTAAATACCATGTGTAGGTTATCATCACTCCTACTTATATTTCTAAATTGAAATAACTTTAGTTTATTTAAGCAGAATTTATAATATAGCATTTTGAAGATAAACACATGCCATGATCATCTTCCAAAGAAGAGGCAAAGCAGTTTGCTAAACAGAGACAGACCAAAGTGTCAGTCGCTGAAACTTCTTTTTGACTTTGCTGTGGATAGAGTGTAAAAGTCCCCAGAGCATATGATAATGTTTGAAGTGCTGGAGCACATTTTTCCCTATTAATTCTCCTTTATATTACCGCCCACATCAGATAGGCTTTCCTGCAGTTTACTGTTAGCCGTATGCTCTGAACTTAAATAACTCCGGGCCTATTCCCCTTCCTGAGGGTACTACAAACATCACGACTACTAATTGAAATGGTATAGTGAGGGCAGCCTTTCCTTCTCCTGCTACTTTGCGCTCAAAAATCTGACTATTGTTAATAAATAGGCTGCAGTGTTACATATGCTGCCTTACCTAGTAATCACAAACAGCCAGGTAGAGGGGAGGATGTGTGGGTTGGTAGTTTTTAAGTACAGGTGTAAAACCAATTGGAAATGGAACACCCTGCAACATTCACAGGATTTTAAATATTTTATCATAGGAAAACACTTGGGAAAATAAGGGTTACATCCTTCATTGTTTTTATTCGTTCATTAAACAAACATTTATTGAGGACCTGTTTTGTGTCAGCACTGATCTAGGCACTGGGAAAACTTCAGGGAAACAGAGGAAATCAGATCCCATCCTCATGGTTATTACATTAAACTAAGATATTTAAATTTACATAAAATATAAAATATACTAGAAAGTAGAAATAGAATAGAAAATAGAATTTT
This sequence comes from Tursiops truncatus, assembly GCF_011762595.2. Taxonomy (NCBI): domain Eukaryota; kingdom Metazoa; phylum Chordata; class Mammalia; order Artiodactyla; family Delphinidae; genus Tursiops; species Tursiops truncatus. The sequence continues at coordinate 36,553,383 of NC_047039.1, forward strand.
TCTATGGAGAAAAGTGAGTCAGGACTTGGTGGGATGGCCAGTGTAAATGAGACACATGGCCAGGAAAGACCTTGCAGAGAGGGGGACATCTGGGTAAAACCGGAAGTGAATCACATGGAATATTGGAGGAAGAGAGCTCAAGCAGAAGGAAGAAAACTGTAAAGGCCCTGTAGCAGGTGTGTGCCTGGAATGGTTAAGAAACCACAAGGAGAGTGGTGTGTAGCTCAAGAAAATTGCCTAAGAGAATAATGAGGTGGCCATCAAGCTAGGAGGAGCTTTGGATGTGGGGCCTTGTAGATTTTTATGGTGATGGAGGTAGAAAATCACTGGGAGCTCGGGGCAGTCATCTGACAAAGTCTGTCTTACGTTTTATCAAAACTTCTCTGGCTGTGTGTTTGGGGGAAAAAGAAGGAGCAAGGGCAGGAGCAAGGGAGAAAAATGGTGGAGATCACTCTCCATCCTTCTCTTCCTGCTCTGTGCCTCACAAGGGTGACCTGTATGACATGTATTAACTCTTAAGTGTCTTTGAGTCTGCCTTGTATTGGGGTCAACTAATGGGAGACACTCACAGGGGAGATTGGGTTGTGAGTAAAATTTGCATCTTTATTTACCCCCTTCTGCTGTTTCAGGTCCCCAACAGTTGTATGTGTCCATCCCTCAGGGCCCAGGCCCTCTGCATTTAGCTGCTTCTCTGGTTTCCTATAACAACTCCTTGGCCTAAAGGTGGTAATGTCTTCCTGCTAGTGCTAGCACTGGGATATCACATTATCCCTTGTTGATTTTCTAATCTCTGCTTACACCTTTGTAAATAGTTCCTTTATTATATCCTTCTTAACTATTCATATTTGCCATCTGTTTTCTGCCTGGAATTGCCTGATGTGCCAGATAGGAGACATGTCATATTCTAAGGAGATAGGATGGCGTCTTGGTCCAGGGTGATAGCGGTGGAGGTGGTGAGATGTGGTTGAATTATGGACATGTTTTGAAATCAGAACCTCCCAGGTTTACTGATGAATGAAATATAGGGTAAGGTGTAAAAACATATAGGTGATGCCTAGATTTTTGGTCTGAGAAACTTGAATAATGGAGTTGACTTTGGATATACATTCTTGAAGTTCAGGGGAGAAAGCTGAACTAGAGATAGAAAACTGGAAGTCGTATGTGTAGAGATGGTTGTTATGCCTTGATACAGGGTGAGATCACTAAGGGACTGAGATCTAGTAAGGGACTGGGTCCTGGAGCAGCCTGATACTTAAGAGTAAATGAGGAGTAATCTGAAAAGGAGAGTGACAAGGAATTATGCAAGAGGTAAAAGGCAATCCAAAAGATTGTGATATTCTGGAATCCAAGTGAAGACACTATACAGTGAGAATGAATAGACTGCTTGTAAGGTTCCAAGAAACTAATGCTGGCTGACTTTCAGTGTAGAGTATTACATTTAAAAATATACATATATGTATATATAATTAGATTTTTTTTCTTTTTTTTTTCAATACGCGGGCCTCTCACTGCTGCGGCCTCTCCCGTTGTGGAGCACAGGCTCCGGACGCGCAGGCCCAGTGGCCATGGCCCACGGGCCCAGCTGCTCCGCGGCACGTGAGACCCTCCCGGACCGGGGCACGAACCCATGTCCCCTGCATCGGCAGGCGGACTCTCAACCACCGTGCCACCAGGAAGCCCTGAATATAAGTTTTTGTTTTAATTTCTTAATAAAAGTTGCTAAGTAGACAAAAGTCATTATATCCTCTGATGATCACCAGAAATTAAATAGTAGTCAGCAATTAGTTGGATTCTCTAAGGTCCAGAGAATTTATAATATCCGGGAATTAGAACCCCATAGCTTAATTTTTCATTTATATAGAAATCAAGTGAAATTCTAAGCAGCATTACTCATTTGCTCATGAGCAAAGGGGAATAACTGACCTCATCACTGGGCTTTTAGGAAAAGCATCACGGTTGTTATTAACTATAAATGATGAAGTTAAACTGAGTTATTTCTCCAGGAAATTTCACTTTTCTACTAGAACATAGCCTGTTTTTCCATTTGTTTAATTTCTGTAGCAATTATCGGCAGTCCCAGTAATTGAAATTAGCTGCCTTAGGTTTTACTTGAGCTTCAGGCTTGTATGAGGGTGGTAGTGGAAGAGCTGTCTCCCCAGCAAAGTCCACGGTTGACCCATTTTTTTGCGCCTTAAAGGTTGCTTGCCATAATATAGCAATAAATTATGCTCTAATATCCTTGCCATAGTTTAGTAGTAGATGGGTATATTTTCTGCAGGAACAAATACGGAAAAACGGGGTTATAGAGGAACCTGGATATTGTGTCAGAATATTTGCATTTCATTGCATAAGTCATGGAAGGTGAGTATAGTGTTTTAAGAGGACACAGTAAAAGCAGCATCGGGGATACCTTTTCTTACAGTGGTGCGTAGGATGTTCAAGGAATGATGGAACATGGAGGCAACAACAGCAGTTAGGAGACAGCTACATAAAATAATGGCTTTCATGGACCCTGTGACCCAGGTTAACCCAAATTCTTATTGCTTCTCTGTTCTGTTTCTGTGGGTTTTGTCTTTATTTTTTCTCTGTATATTCAATATCTTGTTCTGGTAGCTCCTTTCCTCAAAACTTTCAAGGCATGAATGGCTGTGATGCCCTGATGAAGTACCTGCGTCTTTCACTAAGACTGTTCTGACTCCTGTAGCTGGTGATTTTCATCCTTGTCTTTGAAACCCCCAACACTTTATCTCTAGAGAGAACATGACGTCTTTTGCCCTTTTGAGCATCTGTGTTGCAAGGAGGAGTCACTCACTTCCCTCAGTTATTGGCATACTCTCATCGTGATGGTGTGTAAGGACCCTTGTGTTGTGTTTATCCCCCCCACCCCCCACCCCATCACTCTGGGTTTCCTTTCTGGATCTTGTTTGCACAATTTAGGGCAACACTGATTATCTGGGAGCTAATAAACAGTTTGATCTTGTAATCCTGCTCTTAAGAAGGATGACTAGGTGTATCAGGAAAATTCAACCCACTGTCTATAGAATCTGACCAGATCCTAAGATCTAGCAGTGGAGCCCATAGGGTGTGCTGAATCTGTGTATTGTCTGCCTGTGTCCTTCCACTGGCATCTCCACCTTAGTTAGGACTGGTCTCCACATCGGAGTTCCTCACAGGGCACTGAAGAGGCACTGCAGGTCACATAAGAACATGGATCAGGGAGGAGGGGAGAATGTTTTTTAAAAACATTAAAAAAAACTTTAAATGTTTTTGAGCTTCCAGTAAGATGAAAACTGAGATATGATCATTAGATTAACAACAGAGATCTTACTAATGACCTCAAAAAGAGTGGCTTTGGGAGATTATGGGGGTATTAAGCTGATTGGAGAGTGCTTAAGAGAGTATGGAAGAAGGAATTGGAGAGAGACAATATATACCGCTGTTTTGAGACTTTTGGTAAAGAGGAGCAGAGATTCTTCCCAAAATGTCTTTCTAAACCTGAAGACAGCATGACTGAGAGAAAACCCAAATCATTTTTCAGTCTTACATTTTGAACGACAAAGAGATGAAACAACGACAAAGAGATGAAACAACCCCAAAGACACCACAAAGAATAGAAACAACATAAAGTGATAAAACGCTGTAAATTCTGTAGTACTTTTTATTGCTTCAACACTCATTTATACTCATATTTCTAAGGAGAACAGTTACAATAGGGAGCTTGTATTACGTAGAGTCTTTGGGCTGGATGAATTATTATTCTAGTTAGGTCATTCAGAAAAATAGTACACTGTTTGATTTGAGATTTAAATACATTAGACTGACTGGATTTTCAAGGTAATAAAAAGTTTTCCCTCATCCTTGTGTTTTGTGTACCTGCTAATATATGGTGGGTCATGAAAATAATGCAGGGTATTATTTTTATTTTCATCACTTGGGACTGAAATGAAGCTGGCCAGAATGAGAATAGTAGAATAAGGATGAGTTATTGAATTATGGCTTTAATAATGAATTCCATTATTATAAAACATCATCCAGTGTTGCATTATTTCAGTCACTCAATAGTAAATGGAAAAGCAATTCATAATTAAATTAATGAAACCTAGCACCAGGCTGACCTTTCAGTAATTCATTTTATGGCTGAACTGCAAGATAGATATAAAATGCTGTATGATCTTTGACATATATTATGGAATTAAATGGATTAATGTCATACACATGCAGTTGAAAGAGTGTGGAGATAGGAGTATTTTTATATGTGACCTTCCTAATTAGGCAGTGAAATAGGCTATTAACAGAGGATCACATTGTTGCCATTATTTTCCTTATGGCACTATAGCTAGAGAAAAAGCCTAAGTTGAAGGCTCTACTGATTAACACAACATTGTAAATCAACTACACTTCAATTAAAAAAATATTGATTAAGGATATTACAAATGGTTAAAATGTTTGAATTCAGGATTGTGTGGCTGGTGCACAAAGGAGTGCTTTGTAGGGGACTTTGGCTTCATTTGGGCCATTTCCCTTTCTCTGTTGTGTGTGAGTCCTGATGTCACCCCTTGAAGGGCCATCAACTGACAGGAGAAGTTATAATGATATTAATGATGATGACGATGACTTGCATTTCTTTGAACCTATTAAGAATAAAATAGTTTCTAGTATAATTGTCCCAGAAAAATTTTTTTATGTTAAAGTGCTTTTTGTTTTATTTTATAAAATAGGCAGAGAAGTGACTAAATGGGTTAAAAGAATATGAACTGTGGAAGTTAAGTGTCTGTTGGGCAGGCTTAGGGAAGACAGTGAGGGAAATACCCCAGAGACAGGGAGAGGAGTGCAGAGAACCAGCTCCTTCCTCAGCCCCACCCAGATCCACCCCCTCAGGACGCTGTGTCCAGGTCTGTCCCCACCCTGGGTCTTCCCCTCACTGCACAGGTTACAGGAGATCAGTGTTGGGTTGGCTGTTCCTCCCACATCTCAGTGGCAAATGCTGACATTTTTGCTGAAACCCAAAAGCAGATATGTGGGAGCAAAGACCTGTATGTTTTGGAGTCTTTTTTTTTTTAATTGAAGTGTAGTTGACTTACAGTGTCGTCTTGATTTCTGCTTGGAGTCTGAATTTCTTGTTAAATCCTGAACGTCATGAGCCATCCCATCCAGCACCCTAATTTCCATTCCTGTAGGTCCAGTATTTACTGAAGTTCAAAAATGTAAATAAACATGTATGTTGTGAAATGATTACCACATTCAAGCTAAAAAAAATATTAAAACAAAAAGTACAAAGAAAAAGAAAAACAAACAAACAAGACTATCAGTGCCTTACTCCTGACCTCTGTTTCAAAGTATAAACAGAAAAGGGAATGTCTAGTTTTAGCTTAGGTCTTCAAAGAGGTTTCTAAAACTTACATCCTATCCAGACCAGTTCATTAAGAGTCCGCTGAATTGTAGCAAAGGAGGCAATTGTCATTAATGACTCTCTTTTCTGTCTACACATTCACTTCCTGTCTATTCCTTTCCAGCTATAGAGTCTTCCACTATTCTTATGGTTTATTTTTCCACAAATAACTCTTTAATGGAGACCTAAACATTTTTCCTTTTATAGAGTTAACCAATACTAGACTTATCAAATAATACTTTATTCTAAATTTTTGGCATGATATTCCTTCCTCCATTCTATATAAAATTAATAGCAAGTGATTATGTAAATATAAGATATAGATATGGATAGATTCTGGTTTGATAAATTGGAGTTCTTTTACTCTGCTCAGGTGATTTGTTGACTTGTTCTTGTTATTATAATTAAAGCTTTATAGCATATTCATTACCTGACAGAGAAGTTAAACTTTTTTCATTTTTTTCAAAATTATTTTAGCTAATCCAAAAATTTAATTTTCCCCAAAGTATCTAAAAATTTTTAGAAGTTTACTAAGTTGCCAGTTAAGCTATTAAGCTATTTTGTCATAAATGGGCATCTTTACAATATTTAATTTTCTCATCCACTGACAAGGTTTGTCCTCTCCATGTATGTACATCTCTTCACACTGCAGAGTACTATTCGTAGTTTTCTTCGTCTAAGACCTGTGGAGTTTCCCGTTAATATTATATGTACACACACACAAATACATGTGGCTTGTACTCTTAACACAATACGTTACCCTTCATTGTATTTTTCTTTTTTTCTAAAGTCTTTCAAACTTCTCTTTGTTGTCCTTACTATTGACTGGTATTTTTTCTCCACTTTCTCCTCCCTGATACAGACATTGAAAATGGTTAGGCGAAACTTATTATATATCCTAATATCACTTAGCTCTGTCATGTCAAAAAGTGACAAATAGATACTATTCTTGAATCAATGAAGGATAATTGTGGTTCCTTTACTATGATAGAGAAGTCATAGAAAGTGATTTGTTCACCATTATTATTCAAATATAGTAGGATTTATGTCAAAGATTCTTAGTGCAATATAAAATCTGATAATAAATCTAATATTTTGCTTCACTTACGAAGCAAATTATTAGCTATTTTCCCCCAGCTTACCAAGACAGATATTGCATTTTACAATTTGCACTGCTTTTTATTGTAGGTATAAAAATGAAATCATTTGATAAGATTTATAATGACAAGATAACTATAGTGTAAAAACAGAAAGGGTTCAAGTTCTATGACACACAATTAAAGGTTATAAAAATAAAAATATTCAGACTAAGCATTTTTCATAATCATATATTGTGATAACACAAATAATCTTCAGTGAAAAACATTTGTTGTCACAAACTAAAATCATAAGTAATTTCTGTTTAAATAATATACTTGAGCTGGTAAAAAATTTGGCTAAAAACATTTTTATAGGCTGCATACATACAATTTTATGATAGAAAACATTAAAGGTTTTATGTCATAGGAACTGTAAGGCACCCTTTATATTCTCAAGTCTGCTTTATAAATAATATAACTTTCCCCAACTTTTTACATATTTCATTTTTTTAATGGAAAATCTCAAACATTATAGATGCACTAAGATTTTGGGACAACCCAGGAGTACATAAACAGAACAAGATTATTTCAGATTATAGAGAATTCCCTTGAAGAAGAAATGAGATTGTAGTTGAGGAGAAATACTAGCCATTGTCCCAGAACCAGTTGGTTGCAATTTGAAATTATGGTAAGTGGAAAAGCCTGTATATAAACATCTCCTTGTTTTAAGAAGCTCATAAGTCAAGTTTATAACAAAGACATTACCTGTTTTTAGTTTCAAGGATTCCCAGCACAGTCAAGTGTTAGATGAGAAACTTCTCTTTGAAAATTAGTAATTCAGATAGAGATGAGAAACATGTCCTACACTGGGTAAATAAAAATGTTTCATTTTAGTAATGATAATCACAATTCTATTACTTTAGCAACTGAATTGGTAAAACTATTATGTTAAATATTCCTATTAAATATTCCTATTCCTATTATTGTAGGAGGAGTCCTTGAAAATTAACACATCTATTCTGATTTGTAGTTTGGAGAATAAACTCAGTAGTAGTGTTGCTTGCACCCAAAGTAGTGATTGTTTGCTATCAGCAGTGCTTTAGTAGTTGTTAAACATTCGTATAGCTCTTTTCCCCTGAAAAGTTCAAATCACTTTAGCACGGTTTAATCATTTACTATTAGAAATTTTGGTAAAGTCAGAAAGCAGCTGAGCCCTAAACATATATTTATAATGCTCCAAAATTATAAATTCTTCAAGGTCTTGAGCAGACACAAGTGGGAGGTAGTGTGATATGTGAAACAACTGACCCAGGTGGTAGGTTGTTGCCTCCATTTTCATTTTGATATAGTTTAAAGCAGAATGTTGGTAGAATTGGTGCTGTTTGTCTTGTTAGAGGAGAAATGGGAGGACTCTCCAACCTTGTTTATTTATCACATCAAATAGGTGCTGATTCAACAAGACAGCCTACACTCCCCACTTTTGATGGGAACTTTGCTTCTGCTCCAGGAAATGCCTAAGTTCGTGGTTATAAATGGTAGTGGTGATGGAGTTAATCAATCAGGTGCTATTTGGGAAATATAGATTCTAAAGGGTTTCATATCTCCTGGGTCCTCTAAATAAACTGTCTTCAGATGTCCCTGAGTTTCATACAATAAATTCTGTCCCTTGTGGGTCAAATAAGACAAATATAAATGTCTTCCATGATCATTCACTCTCCTTGCTGGCTTTAGGTTTTACCTGGTGAGAGGCCCATGGCCCTAGCGTTTTCTACAGTTCTAAGCCTATACTCAGAATTGGAAGTGACTAAAGTATGCAGAGTTCTGGGAATTTTCTTCAGAGAAGAACATAGTTGATTCTTTACTGGGATTATGGTTCTACCATAATTCTGGTATTCAGGACCTGGGGAGAATTTCCTTCAACCCAATCTCAAGATCTGAATTTTTCAGGCCGAGAACATCTGGTAGGGTGTTGTCCACTGATCGAAGTCCCAAAAGGTAATCTCCATGGGCTATAAGGAAGAAATACCTACCTGGTGGTTTAGCAATTTTTCTGTTTTCATCCTTGTGTGAAAGTCAGTCATAGCAAAAGGAATATAAACAAATCAGTATATAAATAAATAACACCTCCTTTTGTGTTGTCTCATTCACCAAGCCTTTATAGGCACTTGCTGTAATCAAAGAGCTGTCCTGTGTCTCTGTGAAAGCAGGTTGCTAACACTTGCTGTCAAATGTGAAGGAGCTACAGTCTCATGGAGACAGAGAGGCAAAGAGGTCAGTACATAACAGAATGTGATAAATCTTATAATTGAGAAAAAAGCAAAAAATGTACAGAGAATTAATTCTAGCTTGGGAAATGAGGGGAAATATCTGAAAGAGGTAATTGTGAACTAAGCCTTGAGAAGTGATTGTTGGAGAAGAGGTGTGGAGATATATAAAGCTGAAAGGAAAAGCTCATGAGCCAAAGCCTGGAGGTGTGGAAGCCTATAGAATGGTTAGGTTCTGGCAAGTCATCTGATAACATGGAAAGGGAAGAACTCGGAGCAGATATTGATGTTGGAGGAAGCAGATGGAACGTGTGTGTGGTGATTCCACATGCAGTCATGAGGATTGGGGACTGGTCCTTAGACCATAAAAAGCTATTGAAATGTTTTAAAGAGAGGGGTGACATGTTCTGATTTACCCAATGAGAAAGATTCTCTTAAATATTAATATATTTAATATTAATAAAATATTAATATTAATTAGATTAGTTGTGAGGCTATCACATAGTATAAACAATAAAGACTGGGATTCAAAGGAAACATAAATAAGTCAACTTCCTTCCCTAAAATATGAAGAGTTGTAGTAGAGAGGATCCATCTAGATCAGGAAATATGGAGGGAACATGAAGGAATCACTTTAGGTGCCCTCAGCCTTCTTCATGAAGCAGCCAGCAAGGAGATCGGGTGAGACGTAAGTTTAAAGGTTTCCAGGAGTGGTTTGGGGGAAAACAGCAATAACAGTTAATCAAAATGTGATTTGATTTGGAGTGTGCTAAAATACAGTGCTATTTCAATTTGTTATAAAAATGAGTCAAGCAGTCTTCTGAAATTCAGAATTGGGGGGAAAGGTGGGAAGAATTAAGAGGACCCTGTGGGTGTGCTGAATCATTCAGTACATCATGAGGCAGTGGCCCCATAGAAAACATAAAACATAGCTATGTATTTCAGGAATAAAATTTTTGAAGAAGAAACTCCCTTTGCCCGGGAATGGTAACTGCAAGGTTCACTCACTGGTGGGATAGCGTCAGGAAGACTTCTGTTTAGGAGCAGCTCTGACCTTGATATAGCTGGCCTTTCATCCCTTTCTGTGTTTTTCCTTTCTAGTTCTCCCCTGTCATCTTGGGCTGCCTGGTCCAGTGTGTGTCCCTTAATTGTTACTTTCAATTGAGAGGTAGATGATATGCAGATAAAATGAATGACCTACCGGTGATAGAAGACACTCATGTTCATATTCATATTTTTTTAATATATAAATTTATTTTATTGTTTTTGGCTGTGCTGGGTCTTCGTTGATGCACACGGGCTTTCTCTAGTTGCAGTGAGGAGGGGCTACTCTTCATTGTGGTGCGCGGGCTTCTCATTGCGGTGGCTTCTCGTTGCAGAGCACGGGCTCTAGGTGCATGAGCTTCAGTAGTTGCAGCTCGCGGGCTCTAGAGCGCAGGCTCAGTAGCTGTGGCACACGGGCATAGTTGCTCCACAGCATGTGGGATCTTCCTGCACCAAGGCTCGAACCCGTGTCCCTGCATTGGCAGGCGGATTCTTAATTACTGCGCCAGTAGGGAAGCCCCCATATTCATATTAAGGTCTTAGGATGAGGAGCAGCAAGTAGACTTTTGGGAGGGGTGTAGTCAGAAGATGCTGCCATAGGATGGTGTGTTTGCTGCTGTCCAAGTGAGAGGGAACTAACCTGTAAAATGGACCTACTATGACCAGTTACTGTGTTTAGTATTGGGTTGGCCAAAAAGTTCGTCCAGGTTTTTGTAGTATCTTACAAACTTTTTGGCCAACCCCAATACTTTCATATATTATATCTTTTAATTCTCAAAACATTTTTACAAGGCAGGTATAAATATTCCCCTTTTACAAACAATGAAATTAGAAACTAGACATCTCAAAATACTTACCCAAAGCTCATCTAGCTGGATAGCAATAATACTGAAGTTTGGTCAAAGCCCATTTGTTTGCAAAGACCACGTTCTTTCTTCTATACCACATTGACATCCATGTGTAATGTGTGTTTTAAAAAATCTAGTATTCAAGCTGATCCTAAAATTTGGAGCATCTGTTAGTAAAATGATTTATCTATATGCCCTGATATACTCTATTAATTTTTAGGGGCCTATTACTGTAAAACTTTTTAAATGTTTCCAAGAAGATACAAAGTGATGATTATTGTTATTGCCAAGCATCATGTAATGAGAGTTCACTAAAATTTCATTGTAACTCTATTAACCCTGTCTTCCCTAAAGAGAAAAAAAATCCAGTAAAATCACACTTACTTTGACCCAGAGGCTGCTTGGGACTACAGTAAATCAAGTGTGATTTTAAAAACTTCTGCTAAGAAAATAAACCAGTTCTCTTGCTGAGTGCATAGCATAAGTGCATAGATATTCTCTCCCATCTAAAGAGACAATATTGTAGGTTTCTTCTTGAAGAAACTTGACAAATCATCAGGCTATATCAAGATTTCAACTTCCCATACAAATTTCTTTGTAGCCTCTGCTACAGTGAATCGTCCTCCTTTATTTCCAATAAAACATTTGCAGACAGAAATCATTTTCAAATTTAATCATGACACCATGGTGCCATTTCTATATGGGGTCCTGGGTCATTTGGTGTATATTAACTGATTAGCTGTCAATGGTTTGGTCTATTAATCCCTCCAGATGCCTTCCTTATGCTTTAATATTTTCATGGCAAGAAAGCTGTGCTTCAAAATGAGATGTAAAACTTTCTAGCGGAAAACACCAGCTGTCTGGAAATGCTTGGGAGTTTCCATATGTAAGAGAAAACTACATCGTTCATTGAGGGTCCTGTGTGCCCTTGGCAATCTTGATATTCTAGAAAGAAACAAGATGTGCCTCAAGCAAAGAGGCTGGATTCACACAGGGACAATTACTAAGCTTGACTAGTGTGAAAGCACATTCTGTGATATTTTGTGATTAACCTTATGCTCTTTAGCTTCCTGGTAGGTGAAGCTGCCTTATGACTGGCTCAGGAATGCTTCTGAGAACGTGTGTGAGAAACCACTCAACTCACGTCTTGCAGTTCCTATTTCAAATGGTTCATACTCTGGTTTTTATTTTCTAGAACAGCCTGCTTTTTAGCCAAGAGGGATGGCGTCAGAACCTTTGATTCTTGGTTTTCCCATGATTCACAGTATCCTCCAGGTTTATAGTTCATTTGTTCAATCATTTAGTCATCTCCTTTTAGGGTCTATGAACTGGGGTAGGCACTGTGCAGATGGAAAATAAAACAATTTGATTTTAGCTTCATAAGACCTATATCAGATTTCTGAACTCCAAAAATGTAGGATAGTAATTTTGTGTTGTTTTAAGCCATGAGGTTTGGGATAATGTGGTACAGTGGCAATAGGAAAAAAATCCACCTTCCTTTTCCTGTAAAACTTGCCTTTCTGAATATTACAGTGCTTTCAGTGCATTAAGCCAATCAGTCATTTTTGTTGGAAATCAACACTTTGAATCAGTTTTGTCCTAAATTTGATTTGGACATGTGGCAGTTTAATTACCCTCTGGAATATGTGAAGCATATCATTGTCATATCTACTAAGATCTGAAGAAAAAGCCATCTAGCAATATTAATTATGTGAGAGGATGACATGTTTTTATCATATTTGAATTATGTCTCATCAGTTGGACTATCCTGCTTGTATGGTTGTTAAGGATGAGAAAGCATCATTTAAGTATGGGTTATACTAACAAAGATGTGATGTTGGATCCCTCATATTTTATTGAATAACATTTATTGTAAGTTAAAGAAAAATATTAATTTAAATATGTATTGTAACATGAAAAATCTGATGTATGTTTCTGTCTGTAGAATGACAGTATGTTAGTTTTCAATGTGTACCAAAATAATTTGGTTGGCAACCAAGTGTGATGATTTTCCTGACTGACTTTGAGGTAACAGGAAACATAGGGTATATTAAGAGAATATCTATATCTATATCAGGATCCATTTGTTTCCCACTTCAATTGAACATTAGTAGGCTTAATATTGGATGACAATCATTAGAGAAATTTAATATAAGGTTATTTATTCATCCATTTATTATGGAGCTTTATCTTGTTTTTAATGCTGAGAACTGAGTTCATCTGTTGGTACTCCTTTTAAAGGCATTTTATAAATTTTGGAAATGTTGAGGCTCAGTAGTTGAAGATACAAATTATTAGAGAAGATTATGCAATCTAGTAGCATATCTAATATGAAAGAATACAGTTTTTCTAAGTTTTTAAAGTATAATAATTACAAATAATTATTTATACAATTTAGCAATATTAATTAGTGTCATCAATTGGCTCTTGAATGCCTTTTAAGACAAGAAGATAATTGTAATCTTCCTTACATGATGATTCATACTCTCATGAATGATTTTATTCTGCCTGGAGAATTAGAATAGAAAAATGTGTATGTATGCACATTTAATTTTAGAATTCTAAAAATAATTAGACCAAATAATCAGTCCTTTATAGAAAATGCATTGTTTGGGAGACTGCATGTGAGTAGTTTTATTGAACTCACTGGAGGGGAATGTGAAAAACGAACTTTGCTGAAGGCAACCTTATTTTGATTAACGAGAACTCTGATAGAACTCTGCTGTGTGATGACTGTAATAATGATAACAAACTTATAAAGCCAGGAGTTCAAGAGATGAAACCTCAAGGGGGAAAATTCCAAAAAGAAAAACATATAAGACAATTTGTCCTCCTCAACTTTGTTTCTGGAAGAAGGTGAAAAAGTCTCTCCTGATTCTTTTTTTTTTTTAATTTTTAACTTAATTTAATTTTTTTTTAATTTAATTTTTATTTTATGTTGGAGTATAGTTGATTTACAATGTTGTGTTAGTTTCAGGTGTACAGCTCTGTGATTCAGTTATACATATACATATATCTTCTGATTCTTTATAATCTCAAGGCAATTGTCACATGGGTGGGAACAAAACTCATACAATTATCTTAGCCCGAAGAAAGACTGAAGAAGCAAGCCTGAAAATGTAGTTTAAATTTAAATCTCACTGGTAGTGCTGAAGACATCTGATAAAAGCAGATGTATACCTTATCTGGAGGAAAGCTTTAAATTTAGGCATCAAAGAATTCCACAGACAAAAGTTTCCCAGAGGAAAATGAGATTATAATCAAATATCTCAAAATAAATGAGAAAATAAGTCACCATGAATAAGACTCATTGGAAACAATAAATACCGATTCATCCACAGAGACTCTGGTACTAGGTCTATCACATACAGGATAAAAAATTAGTATATTTAGTACATTTAAAGGAAAAAAAACACAACCAGAACCAAGAATATATGTAAGGAAAAGAGATCATTTAAAAGTAACCAAGAAGATTTTAGTGAACACAACCAGTGAGGCTTTTAGAAATAAAAAATATAATATTTGAATTTAGAAACTCAAAGCAGGGGCTAAGTATCAGTAGACACAATGGAAGAGGGAATTAGTGAACTAAAATTTAAATCTGAAAAAATGTATGCAGAGTGTAGCACAAAGAACTTTAAGAGAACATCATTATTAAGGATGAAACAGTTAAGACTTTCCCTTAGATGCTAAAAATAGTCAAGGGTACCCACTAATGCCACTTCTCTTCATTGAACTGGATGTCCTAACCAGTGTTGCCTGGCCAAAGAAAGAAAGAAAGAATGAATAGTTGAGAGATTGAAAGATTGGAGAGAAGAATTAAAGTTACTCTTGTGTATGTAGAAAATTCAAAATATCAGAAGCATTATTTGAATTAATAAGGGACTTTGACAAAATTAATAGATATAAACTAAGTGTAAAAAAATCAATTGTAGGGCTTCCCTGGTGGCGCGGTGGTTGGGAGTCAGCCTGCCGATGCAGGGGACGCGGGTTTGTGCCCCGGTCCGGGAGGATCCCACATGCCACGGAGCGGCTGGGCCCGTGAGTCGTGGCCACTGAGCCTGCGCGTCCGGAGCCAGTGCTCCGCAACGGGAGAGGCCACAACAGTGAGAGGCCCGCGTACCCCCCCCCAAAAAAAAAATCAATTGTATTTCCACATACCAGCAATAAGCAGGTATCTTTTAAAAATACATAATTACCCACAGGATGAATAACACTTAAATCCAAAAAATATAAATATAAAAAATGAGAAAAAGAAAGCCAATCCAATAGAAAAAGCTTCACAAAGCCCATCATAATAAATAAATTGTTGACTTCGTTAATCATCACAAAAATGCAAATCAAAATTATAATTAGAAACCACAATACCCACCAAATTAGTAAACTTTAAAAGTCTGAAAATATCAAGTTGGGGTGAGAATATGAAACTTTTTAGAAAACAAAACAGTTTGGCATTATCTAGTAAAGTGGAAGATACTCTGTCTCCTATTCAGCTGATACAAACATATAAGAAATAGCTGAACAACTTAAAAGAAAGCTATGTCAAATCAAATCATACAAATAAAATTAATAAAATAATGAAATATCAGTGGCCAAGAAACAAATGCTCAACTTCACTAGTAAGTAAATAAATGTAAATTAAGATATCATTTCACTTCTAAAATTAATAATAAAAATAATATCAAGCTTTACCTTCTTGCTATAAAATGTTGCCACTAACTGCATGTGAGAGTGTTAATGGGTACAATCTTTCTAGAAAATAGTTTGGCAATTAATACAAAAGCATTCCTAGTTTTTGGCCTAGTACTTTGACCTTTTAATCTAGGAAATAATAAACAGGCACAGGGATTGACATGCAAGGATGATCACTGAAGAGCATTTCTGAATAGCAAAACAAATTTCAAATTTTCAAAATGTACAATAAAAGGGGAGACTTAATTTTTGCATATCCAAACATGAAACATGCTGAAACATGCTGTACAGTTAGTGTTATGAAGAAATTCTCAGCACAGATTGTCACATGATACAAACTTGTTAGAGAACAAAAGTGTTCATAGCATGAGCCCAATGCTATTTAAATATTGTATGCACAAAAATGGTAAAATGTTTAAAGTACTTATTATGTGGTGAGATAACAGGCAATTAAACAGTATATTCTCTTTATTATTTTCTGTATTTTCTACAATGTTGTATGTGATGTTTTTCGTATGTAAAAATTATTAGAAATATGTAGGAAAATCAGTATTATGTATTATTCACCATAACAGCATCCCTAATAACGTACCTCTGTTTTCTCAAAGTTTAGTATTTGCAAATATGTTTTCTTTGACCCTTGGTTCTAGGTTGTATATACAATTAATTCTTGATCTCCTTGCATCAGGAGAACACTTTTCAGTTCTCTCCCAAACGTATTTTCGTGTGAATTTCATCTAAATTATAAATATTTATGTATTGAAGAGGATCAAAATGCCCACAACTGCCTAAAATATAAGGAGTTCCTTGTACATCAGGAATAGCTTCATAAGCAGCCCCAAATAAGATTGTCTGTTTCTGCATATGTTCAATTTGTTCAGCAGTTTGGAAAGTAGCCAGAGCAACAAATGATGTGGACATTAAATTCAGGGCACAAGTCTCTTAGTCAATATTTGGTGTGAAGGAAATGGTAGTATGAGTTGTTACAGCAAATACTGCCTTTATTTCTGCCATCAAAATAAATAAAGCTCAATCCTTTCATGTATGCATTAGGAGATGAAATTCTGAAGAAACAGCTACTCATAGTTCATTGGCATTGGGATAAAGTTGGATTTTCAATATAACCCAGCAAATGTATCACTCTGAATATTTCATTTAACTACTTGTTGGTGGGCTGGATGATGGTCCTAATTCCTGGAACCTATAAATGTTACCTTATTTGGAAGAGGGTTTTTCTGCAAATGTGAGTAAATTAAGGATCTTGAGATGGAGAGATTATCCTCGATTATCCAGATGGGCCTTAAATGCCATCATATATATCCTGAATTGATGCTTCCCATATCCTTGTAAGAGGAAGGCAGGGAGAGATTTGACATTCACCCAGAAGAGAAGGCATTGTAACCACGGAGACAGAGATGAGAGTGATGCAGACACAAGCCAAAGAATACTGGCAGCCACCAGAAGCTGGAACAGGCAAGTGTGAACAGATTCTTCCCTAGAGCCTCCAGAGAGAGCACGACCCTCTTGACACCTTGATTTTGGACAATAAGCCTACAGAACTGTGAGAGAATAAATTTTTGTTGTTTTAAGCCACCCAGTTTGTGGTAATGTGTTACTGCTTCACAGGAAACTAATGGTTCATAATATAAATACAGAGTTATCAGTGACCATAAGTCATTGTTATTAAACCATTGGCTACATATTTGTGGGAAAAAGACAAGTGTAACTGGCGAAAACAATAAAATGTTTTTTCTAAGAGCAATCATTTCTTAAATGTCATTTTTCATAGTCATTTGTACAGCATATTCTTTCTCTCTTTAATACTACTTTCTCTCCTACATTAGCAGTTGTGTTTTTCTTGGCAATCTCTAACGATCCATGCTTCCCTATTCCAGCAATCATTTATCTTCTTGTTTTAATAAGTGCAAATGAGTCCATGACCTAGAGAAGTAATCAAAACTGTCATACAAGCTTTTCAAAACATGAGACCCTGAGGTTACTAATGCTAGAATTCACTATTAAGTTCATAATATTCTTTTATTTTCTCATTATGTAATAAGTTGCCCTAATCTTCCTGAACAAAATTAGCGAGCTTCTCCTAGTTCCTAGAAAACACAGTTTGGAAGCTGTGTCATAGTGCTCAGATGTTTGTTAGTTTATATTTTCATTCGTATTTTTAACTTCGTTTTTTTTGCGGTATGCGGGCCTCTCACTATTGTGGCCTCTCCTGTTGCGGAGCAGAGGCTCCGGACGCGCAGGCCCAGCAGCCATGGCTCACGGGCCCAACCGGTCCGCGGCATGTGGGATCTTCCCGGACCGGGGCACGAACCTGTGTCCCCTGCATCGGCAGGTGGACTCTCAACCACTGCGCCACCAGGGAAGCCCTGTTTTGTTATTTTTATCAAAGTAAAATAAATACATGATAAAAACTTTTTTAAAGGGTTATGATAGAAAGAAATAGAACACCCCTACACATACACATACATCGTCTCCACTTCTAGTCTCCGCAGAAATACCTTTTTATGGATTCAATTTTAAAATTTCCAGTTGTCTCCATTTATTAAGTAATGCACCTATACTATTATTTCTTGATTTATTATTTTTTCCATGTTTTCTATTGTGTCATAAAAGGTGAGGATTTAACTTAACTTGCACATCCTACAATTGTCCAGGATTGTTGGATGTTGGGCTGTGCACAGGTGATGGGGCTGTTGAACGGAGAAAATGCAAACATGAGGACAGTATGATACTGTGTCCTTTCCCTTCCTTTGGTTTTGGTTTTGCTTTTCCATCTCTTCCTCTCCCATTCATCACTCTGTAATTTTCCTTCTCCTGACTCAGGCTAGCTTCTCCCATCCTCATCCAAAACATCTGTGGAAAGACTTCAAGTCTTTTTACACAAAGGCCCACTTTCTAATCATTTCTCTCCTCTCATGGGGAGATAAAACCTATCTCCAGGTAGAGCCTTATGCTGTCTCCTCCCCTATATCTGAAACAGCACCTCTTTTGTATTTATATTATAAACACAAATTTCTTCAGTCTTTTCCATTCACTGTCCTTTATTTCATGTTCTCTTTGATTACCTTGGAGCCTCCTGTAGGACACTGAATGTGGGGAGAAGCTATGAGACTGAAAGTTTTGGCACCATCCATTGGAAAATGTAAGAAGCAGAAAAAACAAAAAACAGTTGCCAAATCATCTGTACAAGTACCATGCACAAACTACCCCAAATGGCAAACAGCTGCAATCTAAGAGGCAGGGTTAACTGCTTTCAGTAGATAGCGACTATTTTTGGTGCTATGTTCCAAAAAAATTCTGCTGTATTTGGATTTATGGGGAAAAGATTTGTGATTTTTGTCACGGCTATGTGGCTATTTTCTCCAGTTGAAAGGGTTTACTGAGCCAAAACCTTAATTGCTTCCTTCCTCTTTGACAGCTTAATCCATTTAGAGTTTTTAACGACAGATATGCTGGCCACAATGTTGATTTGATTCTTGCCTCAAGGCTGAATAGTAATCATACTTTGTTGCTCATATTCCTATTCAGTTTTATCTTTTACCCCTTAAGGATGAGAAAGTTTCTGAACTTTCCTTGTCTCTCTTTATTTTCGCTTGTAAAACAGCAAATTATTTTCTAAGCTTATCTCTCTTTTAAAGGTCTTTGTCAATGCAGCTAATATTAAACAACATATTCTATTATTATTTTGTGTTCCAGCCCTTTTTCTCTGGAGCTACAAATTCATGAGATGTATTATCTTCATTCTAAGTGATGGCAGGTGAAACTTTTACCATACAGAGTATGTTCTCTGACCGAAATGGAATAAAACTAGAAATCAGTAACAGAAAGACAGGAATATCTTAAAACATTTGGAAATTAAATATCACTCTTTAAACAATCCATGAGTCAAAGAGAGAGTCTTAAAGGATTTTAAAAATACATATTGAATAGAATTAAATGAAAATAAAATATAACCTATCAAGTTTGTGGCATGCAGCTGAAGCTGTGCTGAGAGGGAAATTTATAGCACTAAATATTTGCGTTAGAAAAGAGGAAAAGTCTCAAATCAGTAATCTGAGTTTCCGCCTTAAGAAACTAGAAAAGGAAGAATGAAATAAACCTAAAGCAAGCAGTAGGGAAGTAAGACAATAAGAGTATAAATCAATAAAATTGAAAACAGGAAGACCATAGAGAAAATAGCTGAAGCTAAAAACCACTTATTAAAAAAAAAGACTGGTAAATTTGATACAACTCAAGCAAGAGCAGCAGACATAAAAAGAGAAGACAAAAATCATCAATATCAGGAGTGGACTAGAGATATCAGTACAAATTTTACTGCCATTAAAGCGATAATGAAGGAATACTAAAAACAAATTTATATTCATAAATTCAACAACTTAAAATAGAACAATTCCTCAAAACTTATAAACTACTGAAAATCAAGATGAAATCAGTAACTGGAGTATTTTAGAACCACTAATGAAACTGAGTTTGTAATTTAAAAACTCCTAAAAAAGAAATCTCCATGCCCACATGATTTTGCTGGAGAATCTTACTAAACCTTTAAAGAGGAGTTAACAGTGGAAAATAGAAGAGGATAGAAGACTTCCCCACTTATTTTATGAGGCCAGTAGTATCCTCATTTGATTCAATGCAAATACCTGCATTAATACTTACTTGGGTCTGTGACATCTTACTGTGAGTGAATCCAGTACCATACAACGGTTTAGGATCCTGGCTCTGAAAACAGACTGCCTGGATTCAAATTTCAACTCAGCTATGTTTTAGGTCTTTCCTTGGTGAGCTGTGTAACTGGTCTGAGCTTCATTTGCCTTACCTGTTGAGTGTTGATAACAATAGTAGCTCCTTAGAAAAACTTTGTGCAGATTCAGTGAGTTAAACATGTAAACTCTTACAGTCTTGCGCATAGCAAGTTGTCAAATAGTATCCCTATTATTTTTTCAAGTTATTCTCTTCATTGTTCTCAGTTGATAGCCATCATGGTAGAGTTTCATTCTAGCATTGTAGTCTCTTGCTAATTGCTGTGAACTCCTATGTTTTATTAACTTTTCTTCTATGGTGTCTCAGAGTTCTCACATACGGCTTGGTAATTTATACTTTTAAAAACTTTATGCTCTGATTGTGTAAACACTCTAAAAATATTTGATTCATGTGAACACAACTTATCTCTTTGAGTCAACATGTATAAATTAACAGGAATGATAGTTACAAGATTAGTGGGTACTTGCGATTTTGCTGGCTGGAATAATCACATGAAAGCTACTTCTAGCAGCGTGTTGGGGAAATATATAAAAGCATTTCATATTTTTAGATTATGAATAGTGTAACTTTTAAAAAAAATGGTACAGTTACTTTTTAATTTAATTAATTAATTAATTTACTTTTGGCTGTGTTGGGTCTTCGTTTCTGTGCTAGGGCTTTCTCTAGTTGTGGCAAGCGGGGGCTACTCTTCATCACGGTGCGCGGGCCTCTCACTATCACGGCCTCTCATTGCGGAGCACAGGCTCCAGACGCGCAGGCTCAGTAGTTGTGGCTCACGGGCCTAGTTGCTCCGCGGCATGTGGGACTTTCCCAGACCAGGCCTTGAACCCGTGTCCCCTGCATTAGCAGGCAGATTCTCAACGACTGAGCCACCAGGGAAGCCCTGTAACTTTTATTTGAAAATTTAAAACAGCCCTCTTTCTCATATTTGAATTTTTAATATAATTCTATTTCATCTGATATTAATACACTCTCCCTTGCTTCCTTTTTCTTTGCATTCACATCACATGTATTTGCCGTACTTATTTTACTTTTTACCTCTGTAAACTATTTTATTTTGATTGAGTGGTTTAGTCTTATCTTTAACCTCAGTTGGACCCTTGGGGCCAGCCAGCGATCTTTCTAGTTTTCTGTGATTGGAACCTCCTTGATTCTCCATCCTAAACCACCAGCGCCTCTCCCTCCTGTCTCCCCTCAGAGAAGACCTCACCTCCATCAGCCAAACGTAACTGAAGTAACCAAGAGACTCATCATGATTTTGTACCAAAACTACAAAATAAATAACTGATTTTTCCTACTTTTTTCCTGCTACAGTGGGGGAAGTGCATTTTTTCCCATTTAAGCTTATTCATTTTAATTCTACTTTTGACTCCTCTGAGTCATCTCACGCATTTAACCCACTACCAAGTCCTCTGGATTCTACTTCCCATTTCTGTCAAATTCTCTTCATATCTACTGTCATACTTGTCCCAGCTACTATCACATGACAATAGACCTGTTTGGTCTGCCATTCCACTCTTGCTCTCTTCCAGTCCTCTACAGAGCAGCCAGGGTGATATTTTCATAAATGTAATTCCAATTGTATCTCCCTTTTGATTAATGTATTTCAGTGGCTTCCCAGCACCATTGGGATGAAGCCTAAACAGCTTAGAACATCTTATAAATCTTGCCTTTGCTTATCTTTTTAGTTTCTCTCTTGCTAACCATCCATTGTGTCTATGCTTCAAGTATAATGATCTGATGGGAGAAAATTATTTCTCTGGGCATCAAAATACTCAGAGTTATATGAGAGATAAGTAAATGAATAGATGGATGGATCATAGCAGTAAGGGTTGTGGAATTTTGTTTATGCATACATAGTTTACAAAATAATTTACCTGTAGAGATGGTCTTGTTTATGTTTTATAATTAAGTCATGAGTTAACTCAAAAAGATTAACTGAGTCAGAGAAAAAATATACTTCCAGCAACATGTTAAAATGTCTTTGTTAACCACATTTAGTGAGCCAAATACCATCAAATTCAGGACTTTCACTGATAAACTGAATATTGAATGACTCATCTCACAAGTGCTTTTGAAGTTATTTGCAAATATTCCACAAACAGTTTTCCTTTCTCTCCTTTTAGCTGGTCAAAAGCCATAAATGACTGCTTTGTATTTGTCACAATTAATATATCTTGGAAATAGGGGTACATCTCATTTCCAATGCAGTTTACATAAATCTCTGAGTCAGACATGCCACTTCTAATGAAATACCATTCACTTTTTCTGTCTGGGAAGAAATTTCATCTGGGGAGATGTTATTATGTCAAAAGGGCATTTTCATCCAGAAAGCTTATAATATTAGATTGATAAAACTTATCTTCTCCCTGTTTAAATTCTTTATCTCATGCTATGCTCAGACGTTGATTCTCTGGGCACATATTTTCATGGTTCCACACTGGAAAATTGAAGTCTTGAAAGGCATTAGTCCTTCAATCCGCTTTTTATTTAGTCAATAGCAAGGTAAAGTTGCATTGTTTTTAACCCCAAACCCCTGAAAGAAAGTCAGTTCAATTTATTTTGCATCAGATCTATGTAGGCACTGTAATTATGATGATAGTAACTCCTAAGGAACAGACGATACAAGTTAAGACCTCAAGTGGCAATTTGTGGCAGGAACAAATTATACCTGAAAGCTCCCAAATTATCTTAATAATGCTTTCATACAATTATGAGCCAAAGCAACATTCAGAAATCTTTATAAGTAAGAAGGTGGTTCATCAACATTGTGTTATCCAGGCATTTCAGGGTACATCTCTTTCTGGTTCCAAAAGGAAATCTTTGATAATTTAAGCAGGGAGATTATATTGAAATGTGTTCTTTGAGCACTGGGGCTTCATCGACCTCTTTGCTATGGCTGGTAGCCAATAGTGATTTCATACCACAGCACACCAGGGCGATTTGTGTGTGTATATGGATGTGTGTTATGGACTGAATCATGTCCCTTTCAACATTCAGATGTTGAAGCCCTAACCCCCAATGTGACTGTATTTGGAGATGAGATTTTTAAGGCGGTAATTAAGTTTAATTAAGTCATAAGGGTGGGTCCCTAACTTGGTCAGTCTGGTGTCCTTAAAGAAGAGACACCAGAGACCCACGTGCACACAGAGATAAAGACCTTTTGAGGGCACAGTAAGAAGGCCTCATCTGCAAGCTGAAACAGAGCTCTCACCAGAAGCCAACAATGCTGGCACCTTGGTCTTGGACATTTAGCCTCCAGAACTATGAGAAAACTAATTTCTGTTTTTTAAGCCACCCAGTCTGTGGTATCCTGTTAAAGCAACCTGAGCTGACTAGTACAACGTGTGTGTGTGTGTGTGTGTGTGTGTGTGTGTGTGTGAGAGAGAGAGAAAGAGAGTTCAAGAATGAGTGCTTGGGATACTGAGTGGGCAGCTCTGTAGAACTGTGATTTGATTGACAGAAAGATGCCAGTAGATATGGTTAAAAATTGTAAAACTTCTGTAAAAACATAGGATATGGAAACTGGCAGAAAGAGTTTCATGAAGAAGAATGCAATACAATGTACATCCAGGATTCTCAGGGCCGCTAATTGTTCTCCACCCCCTAATAGCTGCTGCTCCATGGTCTGCAGGGAGTGAGGATTCCGCTAGGTGTCTCTCTTACCATTCTGAGAGGTTACTGACATTCACTACTAACTGTTCTGGAGATGCTGAATAGATGACTATCTGTGCATTTAGCTAGTCCCAAACAGCCCAGTATATTCCTGAAAGTTATTATGAATGTTGGTGAAGCAAAGATCAATTTAAAAAAAAATCACTGAATCCATAGAGGGTAATGACAAGTTGAAATTATATGGAGTAATCACAGTTCAGAAACACAAAAAGGGAATCAGGTGGCTACTGAGGATCTGGTCTCAGACATGTCCCTGTACCACTGAGAACTTGAACTGTTTTTGAGCTGTACCAGACCAAAGGACACCACCAGCCATATTCAGAACAGTATCCGCCAGCTGCAACCTTATGGTCTCAAGGTCTCCCCTTGTAACTATGCAACCATTTTAGACCCCAACTAATCCTTGCTTAACAAACACCCTCACTTCTTGCCAGCTCCAGTTACAATTTTTGACAAACAACTTATGTAACTAACAGTGGCCTTTAAGCTTTTGCCTTTATAAGCTTCCTCCATTTTGTAGTCTGGCAGGACACAATTCAAGTGCTTCTTCAATCTGTGTCTCCCAGCTGCAGTTCTAACGAATCCCAATAACCGCCTCTTTATTTCAGTCAGGTCTCTGTTGCTGAAATTTGGATTAACAAGGGACAAACACAAATATATAAAATTAAAAATTTAGTTTCATAAATTTGAAAGCCTAAATAACACAAATAATATAAAATACCACATTAACTTAAGAAGTAGAGAATCTTAGTAGATTTATCATTTAGGAGAAAAATGAAAATATGAAGTCTGTTCCCCTGGCTCCAAACTACCTGAAATATATAGAGTTATTGGTGATTTTTTTTAATTTTGGGAAAAAAAATCCCTTCTTCTATTAGCTTTTCCAGAAAATATTATTCTGAGAATGCCAGAAGTGTCCAATACAAGAAAATCTAATAAAGTGGACTACCTTGATAGATTAAATAAGAAAATTTGTAATATCATCCTAGCAAATATTTATTGAGCGATGTTGCCTACAGAATTTTGCTAAAAGAGAATAAAAAAATGTAATGAACACCCAGGCCTCTCAGATGGGAAGACAGGGCCATACAAAATAATAACATCATAGGTGAAAACAATAAATGATTAAACACCAACATGATTCATATATAGCATACGTATAATAAGAACTTAGAAACTGAGGAGACTGATAGAGCTCTAAAGGTAATTTAGGCTGGACCATTAGACATTTCTCCATAAGAGTCAAAAAGATTCATATTGCCTACCTTAATAATTCACATTTGGAAAAAGATGCAGTACTTTATGCCTATACAGTATTGCTGTGAATACACATCTGAAGTCTTGTAGCATAGTATAAACTCCACCAAAAAAAAAAAAAAAAAGAGCAGAAGATTTTAAGAGTATGTTCCAATGACCCCTGACAATATTGTGAATTAAGCAATGAGGGTATCTTTGCTAACTCTAGCCCTGTTATCTGTTACTTTACCAATACTGGCCATTTAATGTCCAGAGAAAGCCTCTCCGACATACAATTCTCCATTGGTTATTGACACATTAGTCTAACCTTAGTCATTATGTAAATGTGCCCTGAGGTTTAGTTCTGCTTAGGAAATGCAAGATTTTGTCCCTTACCAAAGTCAGATTAACATCAGAAATTAAATAGGAGATACATTTTTGGAAATATTTAGAGCAGCTACAAGGATAGACATTTCTATACTTATGCCCTGGCACGTGTCCCCCTGCTCTCCTGCCTGGGAGCGAGGAAGCAGAGATGAGTAGTAGTAACAGCTTAGACCTAAGGCCAGATGGCCTAGGTTCAAATTCCGACTCTGTTAATTAGCTGTGTGACCTGGGGCATTCTTAACATCTTTATATATTAGTTCTTAACATCTTTATATATTAGTTTCCTCATCAGAAAAATGTGGTAAGTAATAGTACCTGTGATATAGTTTATGTTTCAGTCCTGTGTGGATTCAGTGATATCATCCATGTAAAATGCTTAGAACTCCTGGCATACAATAAACCCTTACAAAGGATTAAATAGTAGTCTAGTGACATCACTAGTCATCTAATAAAGCATCGTTGTACACACATCGCACTAACAGTAGTAGCAACTCCTTCACCTCCACTCCAGAAAATTGAGTGACATCCTACAAGTGGTTCTGATACAGTGTGGTCAAACTTTGATGGAGGTTTAGTACTTTCTACCTATACAACAGCATTCTAATTGCTCTGTCATCATTGATTCTCCTTAAAATGCTCTATGAGAAGCATGTCTTTGTGCCTCTGGAGTTGCTTTAGTTGCCTGAGAATTAGTTATTGGACTGGGTCTCTCCTGAGTAACAGCTTCATTGCAACAGCTTCAAATGTTGCCAGGAAATGCCTGGAAGTCCTCATCCCCAGACTCCCCAGACCTGCAGCCCAGGGCACCAGAGAAGCACTCCTTTTTCTTACACAACCATGTTTCTTCACACGCTGTGATCTGGCCTCAGAATAAAGAGCCCCCAAGCCTGCCTCTTCTGATTGGATGTTACCATGTGGCAGGGAATATGGATCACAAAGGTAGCATAAAATGTCTGATTGAGGGCAGCCAGCTGTTTATTGCTACATTATCTGCTTCCGAAAAAGAGACTATGGAGCTGCTGTCCCCACCCCTCCCACCTTTCCCCATACATAAAACTTGATGAGATATTAACATTTAAATTACAGCACTCTTTATTTTTATTCTCTTCTGTTCCAGAGGCTTTGAAATGCATTAGACTGTTTCAAACTGTCTTCTGGGGAAGCTTAATAAGACTTGCCGCTTTTCTGTGGGTCTTTCTCAACATGGGAACCTGCTATCACTCCCTAGGTCCACCAAGGGGAATTTCAGTGACTGCTGAAGCCCCAGGCTCTTGTTTGTCCATACTTCAACACAAATTCAATCTTCCAGGTACTTCAGCCCAACAACTTAAACCAAATAAAAGGTAAAATCTTTGCTCCCCTCCACCTGTGAATACCCTGGGTGTCTAGGCCCTTGCTTGCCTGTTCCCTTCCTGTCCAGGTACTTGTAAGATGAACACAAGTTGGTCTTTTTTTAAAAATTATTATTAATTTATTTATTTTTGGGTCTTCATTGCTGCTCTCAGGCTTTCTCTAGTTGTGGCGAGCGGGGGCTACTCTTCATTGCGGTGTGTGGGCTTCTCGTTGCAGTGGCTTCTCTTGTTGTGGAACACGGGCTCTAGGTGCACGGGCTCAGTAGTTGTGACTTGCAGGCTCTAGAGCGCAGGCTCAGTAGTTGTGGCTCACGGGCTCAGTAATTGTGGCCCACGGGCTTCAGTAGTTGTGGCACATGGGCTCAGTAGTTGTGGCTCACGGGCTTAGTTGCTCCATGGCATGTGGGATCTTCCTGGACCAGGGTCGGACCAGGGTCGAACCTGTGTCCCCTGCATTGGCAGGTGGATTCTTAACCACTGAGCCACCAGGGAAGTCCCAAGATGGTCTTTTAATTAGCAAGTTGGAGGGAGTGGAGCTACGCTGTCACTGGGCCTCTTGAGGACTGTTTTCCATTAATAATAAATGGAGAATAGTGTTTTCCAACAAGAAAGCCCTACTGCCCCTGCCTCCCACCACTGTGGTCACACTCTGACCTGCATGCCCAGCCCTGCCTACCTGTTCTTTTAAGGCCCAGCTCAAATGGTGCCTCTTTTCTGTGGCTTTTCCTAACACCTCTTACCTTCTCCACCATCCTCTGAACTATCGCAGAATGAGCCGCACCCATCTTTCTTCCCCTAGGATCATATATATAATTCTAATATAGATTTATTAGTTCGTGTCTATGCCCTATGTGCTAGTCTGTGATGACACAGTTACTTTATTCCTATTTGTACCATTTGGTACACGTTCACCTATGGTACTGTAGTGCTGACACGTAAGAAATGATCATTTAATTGCTTGATGATTTAAAGTGACCTATAATAGTAGATATTGTAAGCAAAAATAAGTAGAGTTTAAATATATTTAAAACATTCACCTACTGGGCATACTCTCTTCTTACTTTGGTTGTCTTCTCAGCTCTTCTGTTTACTCACTCTTCCAAAGCTCACAGTACCTCACTCCCAAGACTTTTGCCAGTTGCCCCCAATTCCATACGTGGATGACAATGCAGGAGGAGTGCTCAGAGTTCCGAGAACTGAAATGCAGGCAAGAGTGAAACTCCCTTGTCTCATTTTCAGTAGTGTTGTGCTCATATTCCCAAGGAACACGATGTTAAGATGAAGATACTGATTGTGCTGTTTAGTGTTGCAGGCGTCAACTATTCTGTGGCAGTGAATGATTCTTAAGTCCTCTTGGAACTTGTAGAACAAACGTGAAAAACGTAAAATAAGGTCATATATCTATAAGCCTTTTGAAAGGGATAAAAAGGCTGTTAAGATGTTGGTCATTTTTTAAATGTTATTTTAGTAATTTATTCATTCAATAATATTTATTGAGTTGCCTACAGTGTGCTAGCTACTATGTGAGGAGCTGGGGCTACAGTGGTGAACAAGAAAGACAAATCCCTGCATTTGAGGTAGGTTCCACTCTAATAGGAGACGTGGAGAATAAAACAGATCATTGTAATATTATATGATGAAGATTCTAATGGAAGAATTATAGCATGCCGTGAGAAGACAGAGGAAGGGTTGTATATTAGTCTGCTAGGGCTGCCGTAACAAAATACCACAGACCTTAACAACAGAAATTTACTTTCTCACAGTTCTGGAGGTTGGAAGTCCAAAATCAAGGTTGGAAGAATTGGATTCTCCTAAGGCCTCTCTCCTTGGCTTGCAGATGGCTACCTTCTCGCTGTGTCCTCATATGTCTTTTTTCCAGGTGTGCCAAGAAGTTGGTCATTTAAACTCCTAATTTGGCTCTTCTCTATCCTACTAGATACATTATCTGTCCCCAAGTAAATGGGAGTTATTTGAGGGCAGAAATTGTCCTCTATTCTATATACTGTTCTATATGTAAGAGACATACAGTGTGGTGATCAAGAGCTCAGATTTCAAGGGTCAAACTGCCTGAACTTGAAGCTCAGCCTAGTCACTTGCTAGATGTATGACCTTGGACAAGCCACTTATCTTCTCTTTGCTTTGATGCCCTCTTCTTAAAGATGGGCATAAAATAATATCTGTCTTATAGGGCTGTTGTGAAGATTAAATGAATTACTCTAACGAAAACACTTAGAAGAGCACCTGGTATTCTTGAAGTACTCTTATTATTCTAGTCCCATTCACAAGGACTTGTTCTGTCAGTGTTAGCATCTTAGTCTACATTTTACATTGTCTTTATTGACGTGGTTTAAACTGTTTTGACCTTTGTACCAAAGCAACTAAACTTTGACCCTGTCACAATCAGCCCTCGGTAGCAAGAAAACCTGGGAAATGTGGATCTTAAAGGCTACTCAGCATTAGAGATTGAATGTGAAAGTGATTCTCAGAATGACAGAGAAGTTTGGATTAAGAAAATATAGATTCAGTAGTGCAGGAATGGTTTCTTCCTGTGTTGCCTAATGACAGAGAAAATTTACCTGAGTTCTCTAGGCTTGTTTCTGCATCTGAGATGATGGGCAGTGAAATTCAAATGCATCTGTAGCAACTAAAACTGCTTAGATAAAATACTTTTTGGTACATTGCTGAAAGCATCATACTTCAGATTATTGAAATGACAAGGACTCTTTTTCTGAGTTTTTCTTTTGAGGGGGTGGTTTGTATGTGTTTAAAGAACATCTTTACTGAGAAACAATTCACATCTCATAAAATTCACTCTAAATTTAGAGTATATTTCAATGGATTTAGTATTTTAACAGAGTTGTGTAACCATCACAACTAATTCCAGAATATTTCCATCACTCCAAAAAGAAATTCCATATTGATTAGCTGTCCCTCCCTTTTTTCTTCCTTTCCTCCCTCCCTCCCCAATCCTAGGCAACCTCTAATCTTTCTGTCTCTATGAATTTGTCTATTCTAGACTTTTATATAAGTGGAATAATACAATATGTGGTCTTTAAGCTGCTTTCTTTAACTTATAATGTTTTCAAGGTTCATCCATGTTGTATCACGTATTAGGACTTCATTCCTTGTTATTGCTGGATGACAGTACATTGCATGGATATACCATATTTTGTTGATCTCTTCATCAGTTGATGGAAATTAGAGTTGTTTCCACTGTTGGACTAGTATGAGTGATGCTGTATGATCATTTATGGACATTTTTTTTTTGTATGTGGTGGTTTTAATTTCTCTTGGTTATATACCTGAAAGTGGAATTTATAGGCATTTTAAAACCAGTATTAAGATGACTTATTGAATTATTTTTGTAAGGGAGTAAACTCAAAGAGCCTTCTGCTGTGTAGAAAGATCAGCACAAGAAAATATCTTACTATTAGAGAGGTTTAAAACATGTCTTTAAGTAATTTTCTCAATTGTTCCCACCACTGTGTTCTGAAGAAGCAAGCAAAGATAATTCCCATTTTACAGATGAGGAAATAGGTTGTGCTGAGAAACTGGGTTTAAATCACATATCAGTCAAATTGGAGAAAAAGAAGAATAACAGTTGTTCTTGCATTCTTTCCAAAATTCCACCTGCTGCTTTACTAGGGTATTACTGTGTTCCTATAGCTGTAGAAATTTTTGTAAGATGTCTTATAAAGCTAGTTTTGTAAGACCAGACTAGTTATATAGCGAATTGAATTTTCTTTTTTATGGATGTATGTGGAACTTAATTTCTATACTTTGACACTTGGACTGTTGAGTGATTCTAGATAAAATTATAAAGTAGTATGCCATTGTACCATATTCAGGTTTTCAACCTCAATTGGGACCTCAAAGCCATTCTGCAGCTTTTGTTTTCTTGGTCGATGTCTACTTTAGGACGTCACAGGCTGTCAGGGGCCATAGGACATCACATCTGATGTCTCCAGCAGGATCCCGGGCTTTTTAGTGCAAGGATTGCTTCATATATTTTTCACTGTTGGTGTCAACTGGAGTGACTTGCATGAGGGTATTCAGTAGATTTTTAAAAAAATTTTATTTATTTATTTATGGCTGCATTGGTCTTCATTGCTGCGTGCGGGCTTTCTCTAGTTGCGTTGAGCGGGGGCTACTCTTTGTTGCGGTGCACAGGCTTCTCATTGCGGTGGCTTCTCTTGTTGCGGAGCAGGGGCTCTAGGCACACAGGCTCCAGTAGTTGTGGCACATGGGCTCAGTAACTGTGGCTCATGAGCTCTAGAGCGCAGGCTCAGTAGTTGTGGCACATGGGCTTAGTTGCTCCGTGGCGTGTGGGATCTTCCTGGACCAGGGCTCAAACCCGTGTCCCCTGCATTGGCAGGCAGATTCTTAACCACTGCGCCACCAGGGAAGTCCCTCAGTAGGTATTTTTGGATGACAATTATTCTGACTTCCTTCCTTCCTACCCAGTTAAAAGGGACCATGATCAAACCCTTTGCAAGAAGATGTTCATGTGCAGTTTATCAGGGATTTAATACAGAGGTTTTGATTATATATGTCAGTATGTTGAATTACCAAAATATTTATATATTTTATTAATGTACAGGCATTAACCAAGGCTGAAAGAGAGGCAAATTAATAATTAATTAGAAGGCAAGATGGTATATAGTAAGTTTAATGACAGATGACAGTTTGAATAAGATGGGAGCTCAGAGGAGTAACTCTTAACACAAACTTGAAGAACCATGGCAGACCGTGTCCCTTGAATGTTAAAGGTTGATTAAGAATTCCCTCCACATAGAGGAGAGATGGCACGAGCCAATTCATAGGTGAGAAATAACATGGCGTTGGGAAGGGGAGGAGAAGAGGCAGCTGGAGGGAGTTTGGGAGACAGATATGCAGGAGGAGGAAGAATTTAGGCTAACAGTCTAACTTGTATGTTACGCTGAGAAATGTGGCCTTTATCTTTTAAGAGAACTCTATTGAAGCCATGACTAGCCATTTAAGAGTTTTAAGCAGAGTTAACACACGATTATATTTAATTATATTTCACAACGTAGTAGGCTAAAAGGAGGAGGATATTTATATGTCATCGGGGTGAAGTTGACTGGGCACTCAACACAGAGGCAGAGTCCCCTGTGATCATCCCTAGTCTTTTATGGCCAATGTTCCTCCTCCTTTTTGGTTTCTCTTAGGGAGTACCATTGAGTAACATCCTGCATTCTCTTTTATTTTAGACATACCTAATATTCTCTTGTGACTGGGAGATAAGTGATGTTTGTATAATTTACATATTCATAGTCACTTGTTGAGGTTTTGTGTGGTATTAAAGAAGAACATACAAAATTATCTAAAAAGGCTGTTAAAATATTCCTCCCTTTGCCAACCACATATATTTTTGAAACTGGATTTTTAAAGATCACTTACTTTAACAAAAACAATGTATCATGACAGACTGAAGGCAGAGCATATATGACAATTCAGCTGTCTTCTCTCAAGTCAGATATGAAAGAGACTTGCAAAAGATGTAAATGATGTCATGCTTCTGGAAATATTTTATTTCAGAAGATATATTTTCAATAACTTATTATTTATATTAACACATAATTGGTCTATCTTGCCAATAAATGAGAAAATATTTTCTGAGAAATCTCAGAATCTTCATGTGCACAATCTCAGAATCGAATACAGAAAACACCAATAGATATAGCCTATATAAAAACACCCTTTGGGGGTCCTCAGTAATTTTTAAGAGTGTAAAGCATTTCTCAGAACAAAAACAGCAAAAACAAAAAATTGAGAACCATTGTGCTAGAACAACCATGGTCGCACCCTTTCCAACCCCTCCCCACCAACAGCTGCCCCTTGGTCTCCCTTTGGCCTGGAGGTACACACGTGAGCACCACAGTCTACCTCAAAAAAGGAGGCCCACACAGACTCCGCAAGTGTGTTCAGGACAGTCTGGGTGGCAATTTCAGTTTCCCACGTATCCAAAGTCTGGTCTAGAAGAAGGAGGAATGGGGGTGTGCACTCTGTATGAGCCACATGCAATTGCTCCTGTGGATTCTTTATTCCATGGGGAAGGGGCACAATCAGAGGAGGGGCAAGGATGGGCAGAGACCCCTCTTGTTGGATGTAAGGGTAGTACTGCTCACACTTGTACTTTGTAGTAGCAGGGACAGAAATTGCTCCCATAATTTGAAATAACCAATCATTACCTGTTCGTAGGTCAACACTCTTTTCATTCATCTCAGAAAGCATTGAGGGTCTTTCTGACCCTCTCTCTAACCTTCGCCTACTACTCCTCTATACTCAGTAACTGAGGTAAAGAAAGAGAGAGCAAGTCTAAAAATGTACCAGTTTAACCCATTTGACATATTCTCAAATTTTCAAAAGAATTCTGGGCTGTGTTAGCTACAGGGCAGATCTGAAATCCTCTCAGCAGATGCTTAAAAAATGGGCCAAGAAAGAACAAAACCCATTCCATTTTAAGCCAGACTGCCAATGTACTCATTGGAATCTGGGCCAATAATTCATGCAGAGTGATGCTGCTTACCAAATTGTTCCATGCCTTACCCCTTACGTCCGTCATGAGAAAAATCCTAGGCTCCAAGAAGCTTCAAAATTAAAGAATTAAGACTCTAAAACTGAACTGGCTGAAAGCTCACCACTTTATGCTTTTTATCAATGTATATCAACAAACACTGTATGAGAGAAAAAACTGCTTTCTGATATTTTTCACGTTGAAACATATATAATGTAGGCTCTACCAGGAAGAATGTGTAGAGCAGTAAGATTCCTATAGTCAATACTCACTGGCAGTCTGAAGAGACTCTGAGTATTAAACAGATAATATGGAAAATTGGTCAGAGACTTATCTCTGGTTTCCATGGAAATTAACATATTTATCTAAAGAGTGGTACAGTATAAAATTTCAGGATAAATTTCATCTAATGCAATCACTTTGCTTTTAGGAACACAATGTAGATGTTGAAGCTAAAGAGTAAAGAGAAAGTAAAGCTGAAGTTGGAAAAAAAACTGTTATAAAGTCATCATAATAATAATTATTTTAATAAAAAAATCTACTTTAAGTTTAAGAGAAGTCCTGTACTTAAGTTTCAGAGATTGGTTAGTGAAAATATGAGTGTAAGATCTCTCCTTCTTTTTCCTAAACACAGTGGAAGATTAAATCAATTATTATGAATAGGCAATTACTAAGAAATATGAAATGAGAATAGAATGAAAACAGAATGAAACCGTTTAAACACACATTTAGGACTTAAAACATAAGTGAAAGCAAGTCCCTCCTTAATGAATTTACCAAATTCTTTAATGTGGGCATTAACTGCTCTTGCCTTTTAGTTGTTGTATAAAATTATAATGTTGGGGGCTTCCCTGGTGGCGCAGTGGTTGAGAGTCTGCCTGCTGATGCAGGGGACACGGGTTCGTGCCCCGGTCCGGGAAGATCCCACATGCCGCGGAAAGGCTGGGCCCGTGAGCCGTGGCCGCTGGGCCTGCGCGTCCGGAGCCTGTGCTCTGCAACGAGAGAGGCCACAACAGTGAGAGGCCCGCGTACCGCCAAAAAAAAAAAAAAAAAAAAAAAAAATTATAATGTTGGTTGCTGAATGAGGCCTTTGAGATACTCTTTACATCGTTGGTTCCCATACCTGACAGATAATGAAATCATCTACAGTAATGCTTCCAAACTCTATTGTTCACATCATCTGGGGATCTTGATTAAAAATAAATATTCTGATTCAGCAGGTCTGGGGTGAGGCCTGATATTCTGCATTTGAAACACATTCTCAGGTGATATGCTGCTGTTCTGTGCACCATACTTTGGATAGCAAAAGCCTAGAGACCTATATAAAAATACAGATTCTGTCCTCTCACTCCTAGAGATTCAAACTTAGTGCAATAGTACTTGAAAAGTTTCTTATTTTATAGATGAGGAAACTGAAGTTCAAAATAGTATAGTAAGTCCCCTACATACGAATGAGTTCCGTTCTGAGAGCACGTCTGTAAGTCCATTTTGTTCGTAAGTCCAACGAAGTTAGCCTAGGTGCCCAACTAATGCAATCCTCTATATAGTACTGTACAGTAATAGGTTTATAGTACTTTTCACACAAATAATATGTAAAAAACAAACAAAAAAATAAAACATTTTTAATCTTACAGTACGGTACCTTGAAAAGTGTATTATTTTCAGACACTCAGCATCCTACATAAGTACTCTGATTTCCTGAATTTAACTATGATGAGCTAATTTTTTAACTGAAGACACTATTTTCCATATTTTTCTCTTCCTGTTGAGAATCCTTCCTCCCAGGAATAAAAACTGGCAGATTTTTCAAGTCAGACATCCTGGGCTTGAAATAAAGATACTGTACTACTGTACTCTGTACAGTACTGTAAAGTACACAAAAGCACAACCACTTGTAGAGGATGCACACATGTGACAATACATGCCAGACTCGTGAACTAACTTATGTGATTGGACATGCGAATGCACATTCGCATCTCTGAAGGTTCGCAACATGAAGGTTCGCAACATGAAGGTTCATATGTAGGGGACTTACTGTAGAGTGATGTGTAACAAAATAGCCATCTAACCAACAGCAGGCCAAAGACCTCCTAATCCCAGTCTACTGCTGTTTTATTTACACAACAATGTCTCCCATATTATGAGAACTTTCCACATTTTACAGTTAGGATGTGCCATCTGTACAGTTTCATAGGGCTTCATGCTAAGAAGGGCCCCATGATTGGGGTTTAATGCTCTATGGTTGACATCTTGAAATTCATAGTTATTTTGTCTTTGAATTTACGTTTTGTAGTTGAAGTCCAATGGGACAAAGGAGCACATGTAGAGGGAGAGCTTGGAGTCTTGGCTCACACGTGGTCTTGCCTCCTGCAGCTTCTCACCCCTCCCTAGGATAGATAGTTGGCCCCCTGCTACCACCCCCTGATGCCGCAGGCTCTGCTTGGCCTCCCTTTCCCAATCTCTGCCCCAGACCTCTGCCAGCCTCCACCAAGAGTGGTGACAGGTTGAACTGGGGAGAGGAGGCTCATATCCCTCCAGCATCCTCCTCCCCTCTGGAGACCTGAGTGTGCATGTGGGGAGAATTAGGGTTGAGAGTGTTCTGTGGTGTCCCCGGGCATGGCATGATGGCAGCGTCCCCACACCAGCATAGCAGTGTGATGGCTTGACAGGGACTTCTCATCCTACCCCAAGCCACATACAAAGCTTGTCTCTGAGCAGAGGTTTAGATCCCTTGGGGTTGTCCACATGTCATGGATTTGAAAGCTATTCTAATTATATGTAATATCTAATATCATGTTACATATAGTTAGAATATCTTTCTAATTTCAGAGAACGCTCTGGTTACACATGCAAAAGGAGGGAGGGAGATGCAAGAGGGAAGAGATATGGGAACATATGTATATGTATAACTGATTCACTTTGTTATAAAGCAGAAACTAACACACCATTGTAAAGCAATTATACTCCAATAAAGATGTAAAAAAAAAACACTCTAAAATTTAAACCTACCTCCAATGATTCTAAAGTTATTAAGCCTGCCTTTAAGGTTCCCTACTAAATAACTTGGTACCCTGAGTTAGGAAAAGTTTTGCTTATCTTAATTTACTTCATGTGCACAATATCTTCAACAAGCACAATAAATTGGTTTATTTGCTGCAGCTTTGCCTGTCTGAAATATCCATCTCTTCCAGAATTTTGGTCATTTTTCTATTTCACCTTGGAGTGTTTTGGTAGATTGTAGCTTTCCAGGAATTGGTCCATTTCATCAAAGTTGTCAACATCATGTGCATAGAGTTGTTTGTACTAATACCTTACTATCCTTTTAATGTCTGTGTGGTATGTAGTGATAGCTCCCAGTTTGCTTCTCAAATTAGTTGTTTGTATGTCTTTCTTTCCTGTCAGTTTTACTGGAGATTGGTCAAGATAATTGGCCTTTTTAAAAAACGAGGTTTTATGTTCATTGATTTTTTTGTTATTTTTTTCTGTGTCCAGTGTCATTGATCTGCTCTTATTTTATTTCCTTCATTCTGCTTGCTTTGGGATTATTCTGCTCTTCTTTTTCTCTGATTTCTTTATGTGGGAGCTTAGATGATTAATTTGAGACCTTTCTTATCTTCTAATATAAGCATTTAATGTTATAGATTTCACTCTAAGAACTTCTTTAGCTGCATTCCACAAATTTTGATATGCTGTACATTCATTTTCGATCAGTTCAAAACATTTTCTAATTTCCCTTGAGACTGCCTCTTTGGCTCACTCATTTAGACTCAGTTGACAGATGATGCTAGTTTTTCTATATTTTTATTGATTTTCTATCTACCAGTTTCATCTGTTTCTGAAAGAGGAATGTTAACATATCAAACTATAACTTTCAATTTATCTATTTCTCCTTTTATTTTTGTCAGCTTTTGCTTCATGCAATTTGAAGCTCTCGTGTTATATGTATATACATTTAGGATTGTTATTTTTCTTGGTGAATTAAACCTTTTATCATTATGTGATTTCCCTCTCTTTTCCTCATGCATTTTCTTTGCTTTGAAGTCTACTTTTTTCTGATATTACCATAACTACTTTAACTTTCTTCTTATTAGTGGTTGCATGATACATCTTTTTCAACTTTTTTACTTTTACTATACCTGTGCATTATATTTGAAGTGATTTCTTATGGATAACAGATCATTTGTTCATATTTTATTTCTAATCATTTGTGACAATCTCTGCCTTTTAATTGATGTGCTTAGATGTCTTACATTTAATGTAATTATTTATATATTTTGACAGGTCTGTCATTTTATTATTTGTTATCTGAATGTCCCCTCTGTTTTAAAATCTTGGACTTCTTAATTTTTTAGATTATATGAAGATTTCTAGTATCCTTTTTAACATTTCTTTTAGTTTTTTAAAACTACATCTTAGTATATTTTTAGTGATTTTTCTAAACCCTTACAATCTATTTACTTACCTTTTCACAGTCGATTTTAAATTAGTATTTTACTGCTTCAAATTGAATGTAGAAAACTTACTGCCATATAGATTCAGGAATCTTCTCCCTTTATGTTGTTGTTTCATGTGTATTACAAGTTATATACATTAAAAAAGCCTATCAGGCAATGTTTTAATTTATGCTTTTAAGCATTGTATTTATTTTAACAAATTTAAGAGGAAAAAATATATTCAGTCACATATTTACCAATTCTGTTGCTCTTCCTTCATTTCTGAAGTTAAAAGTTTCCCTCTGATATGATTTCTCTGTTTATTAACAACTTCCTTTTGCATTTGTTCTAGAGCAGGTGTGCCAATGATAAATTCTCTTGTTTTTTATTTATTTATCTGAGAATGTCTTTATTTCATCTTCACTCCTAAAGAATATTTTCACTGGATATAGAATTCGAGGTTGACAGTTCTTTTCTATAAACTCTTTGAAACTGTTATCCTACTACTTTCTGGCCTCCTTGGTTTCTGATGATTGTCATTCAAATTACTGATTCCCTACATATAATATGCTGTTTTCCTCTGACTGCTTTTGTGCCTGTGAAGGGGGTGGTAGAATTTGGTTTTCATCAGTTTGATTGTGATATGTCTGGGCATGAACTTCTTCGAGTTTATCGTGTTTGGGTTTTACTGAGCTTTATGAGCCTATAAGTTTATGTATCTTGCAAAGTTTTCAGACATTACTTCTTCAAAATTTATTTTCTAAACTACCCTCCTTGTTTCCCCCTTCTGAGATTCTGATGGCATGAAAATTAAACTTTTGGCATTTTACACAATTCCATGGGGAGGGGGTAGCTCTTTTTTTTTTTCCAATATTTTTTCTCTGTGGTTCAAATTAGATCATTTCTGTTGATCTAGGTTTACGTTTACTGACTCTTCCTTTAGTCACCTCTGTTGTGCTGTTGAGTCCATCAGGTGTATTTTAATTTTTGGTTCTTGTGTTTTTCGGTTCTAAAATTTTCATTTTGTTCAATTTATACCTTTTATTTCCATGCTGAGATGATCTGTCCTTCCACTTGTTTCAAGAGTGTTGGCCCTTAGCTCTTGTAGCATGGTTATCAAGGCTACTTTGAAAGTCTTTGCATCATAATTCCAACATTTGGGTCACTTTAGGGGCCACCTTTGTAGTGGTGTCTGTTGATTGTCTTTTCCTTTGTGAGTTGTTGAGGTTTTTTCCATTCTTCACATAGCAAGTAATTTTGTGTTATATGTTGGATATTTTGAATATTATGTTAATAGATCCTTGCATCTTGTTTAAAGCCTATAGAAACTGTTAATATTTTCCTTTGTTTTAGCAGGCAGTCAATTAAATTAACTTCAGACCACAAGTTCTAACCAATGTCTTGTGGTCTGTGGATCCAACTCAGTTCATTTTTCACATTACAGTATTATTTAGACCTGTTTTGATTGCCCAGTCTGGGACTTACACAGTGTTCTTCTCTGTATTTCTGTTATCAAAGCTTTGGTATTTGTTTATGTCAGATCCATACAGATTGAGAATGAGCCCTCTCCTCAATATCTCTGACAGTCTCTAGTTCCCAAAGGGCCCCTCTTCTAGGTCTGATGGCTGGAAACCTAGGACTTTAGTTTCCCTTTTGCCATGCACTTCAACAGTTGAATATGCCTCCAGAACCAAGCAGTAGGAAGATAGAGACAAAAAGCATTAGGAGTCTTTTCAACAAATGGGGCTTGGCAACTGGATATCTACACACAAAAGAATAAAGTTGGGCCCCTGCCTCACGTTGTTGTATTACAGGTGATGAGTAGTTGAGTTGGCTTGTTCACTGGGGGGGGAGTTTCAAACATAAATATGTGAAAATCTTTTAAACCTTCCAGTCTTCTCTTCAGGCATGGAGGTAAGGTGGTGGTAAAATATTCTGGTCTTCTGGGAGCTGGTTGGATGAAGGGAGATAAAGGCCCCACCATTTAGTGTAAAGACATCCTGGAATTCTACCATGCATCATGCAGTAGCCCTGCAAACTTTTCTATAAGTCTCTCTCTCTCATTTTTTTTTTTTTTTTTAGATATGGACCTTTATTCCTGCCTCTTTGATGTTGGTTGTCCAGGTCAATTTCTTCAAAGAGTAAAAATTTGACCCCCTGCCTAAGAATGGGGTACAGTTGGCTTTCAGAAGTAAGAGAGAGGATCAGGTGTTCTAATTGCTTCCTATTTATATATATTTTTAACCGGTTTGATCCTTGCCCACTGAAGAACATTGTGCCTCCAAGTCCTAGGCACAGTGGTCAGGGGTGAATATTCTCACTTGTCATTAATATTTCTGTCTGGAGGTACTTAGGTTGGGCTCCTCCTGCCTTGATAAATCAGTTATTTCTCTCCATGTCTCCCCATATAAAAGTCTTTTATGCTATTTTTTTTTCCTCTTATATTTGTCTATGTGAACTTAAAACTCTGTTTTATTCCTATAATATCATTTAATGTGTTCTTAGGAGAGGAAGGCAATAAACAAGATTTTTTAATATGGTATGTTAAACTAGAGGTTTAATGTGTTGTTTTATTTAAATAAATCAGAGATAACTTAGAACTGATAAAAGCCAAAGAATGCCTTGATCCTTAGTATTAAACTTTATCTTTCCAAGTTAGATAATGCAGCTAGGAGAATAATGATGAAACCACGCTCCCCCAGTTCTCTGAGGAGGTTTCAGGAATGAATGAGTCAATGAGAGATAAGTCCCTACATCTGATGGATTATTTTGGGTGAGATGGTCCCGTGGGGAAGTGGCTCTGTTCTAATGGAAAATGTGAAGTGTGAAAATGAATCCATGAAAGGGATGAATTATGGTTATAGATAAGGTTGCTAAAATTTGCATATCCTTTCTGTTTGAAGGGTATCTTTGTACTCAACCTGACCCATTGGAGTTTTCTTGCATAAGAGCCTTGGCAGGGACCCAGCAGCCATAAGTAATTTATGGCCTAAGAGTGGTAACTTATGGCCTAAGAGTGGTAATTTATATCACATCCATCATCTTCTACTTCGTTCCAAGGGAAGAATGTCCTAACCATGAGAGAATCCTGGCCCAGGACCAGGGAGCAGGGCTGATGTGTAATATTCTACTATCCACATTATGTAAGTGAACTAAGTAAGGTTAAAATAGGGCATCATTAATGCATTTGGTTATTTTAGGAGCCATCTGCAATATACCACCTAAAGTTATACAGACTCTATGAGGGATCTTGATGGTAACTTCTGGTTG
This sequence comes from Tursiops truncatus, assembly GCF_011762595.2. NCBI lineage: Eukaryota > Metazoa > Chordata > Mammalia > Artiodactyla > Delphinidae > Tursiops > Tursiops truncatus. The sequence goes on from NC_047039.1 coordinate 36,594,369, forward strand.
CCTTAAGCATCTCTGTTCTGCTGTTCTATTAACATGTAAATAGAGTTGTTCTGTGACTTGTTTGTGGTGGTTTGAACAAAGCATTTCACTTTCAGTCACCAAAATGGAACTGCTGGAAATCTGTTCTCCAAGATTGAAGACAGTGAAGGTCATGGGCTTCAGCAAGGGAATTAGGAAGTACAGCTATGACTGTTTCAGGTTTGCAGAACATTTACCTCTGAGATAAAATCTTGGTTTTTATTTTCAAGGATATCTTAGAGTAGGCAAAGGTAATGAAATGTATTCTCAGAGGAAGTACACAATGATAGAACAATGGGAACACTTAAAAGGTGCCCTTAACCATTTTCATATAAAGGGAAGGCTGAAAAGGCTCAGTTCATTCATTTATGTTGTCATTATAAAATGTCTTGGTAGCCAAGGTTCATGAATGTAAATTGCTGGGGAAGCAATTGACATAATTAATGGAGGAGAAAATGTTCTTTTAAAAATGTTCCCACAATCAGAGGTTTGGATATAGTGTTCTTTGGAATATGTGAATGTTGGTGTACAAATTTGACTTGGAGATATTTTTTTCCCTCTTATGCATCCATTGGGCATAAATGAGTATTAGACTCTATACCCACCTTGTTAATTTAGAACAATGCTGTGTCTATGACATCAGTAGTGCCTGGGCATTTATAAATTTTGATCATCACATCATACCTCAGACATTACTTATAGTAAATAGTTAAAATAAATTTCCAGGCAAAAGTGACACAATGTAAAACATGATGGCAAACTTATAAAATTGTCAATTTATTTTCTTTTACAAGTGTCCATGACAAAGTCAAACACAGAAAAATGTCTCAAAGTCTACTTCATTTCTGTAGAGGCTTGATGCCATTTTATAGCAATGATTATAAAAATTGATCAGTTAAAATTAATAATGTATTTCATCATAAATAATTTTGACAAATATTATGCTCAAAATGTAATATTTACAGTTGAGATTCAAAATATAATTGAAGCTAAATTGGCTTTGTCTATCAATTTTATATTTAAAAGCATTGTTGGAAAATGGAGTTAATAATAGTACCTACCATATAGGGTTGTTACAACATTTCAATGATTAGTTCATGCAAAATGCTTAAAACAGTGCCTGAAGCATACATAGTAAACACTGAATAAATTGTATTTATTATATTATTAACAATATAACTTACAGTTAGCCTGACAGTTACAGTTAGAGTTTAATATGGTTTTATACTTCACTCTTAAACCATTTTGGCACTTGTTCGACTTTCCTATACTTAGATTAAGCTCTTAATCTTCATTTAAAAGTCTGGGATTACATCTTTCATCCCAGTAAATACTTCCTCCACCTTTACAAATGTAGTGAATGCTTTATCAATCCCAAATGTTCTCTATAACTATAATCTGGTAGTTGGGTCCCATAAATAAAAATCAAAACTTACAGAAAATCACCAATTAAATATACCACAACTACATCACAAGAGTAGACACACTTTTTTCCAAGGACATGTGTACGGTGAACAGTGTTTTAAAATACAGTTTTGCCTTAGCATTTCCTTTTCATATTCTCCACTAAGTAAAGGTTAAATCAAAGGCAAATTTTGTTAATGTGAGGTTCTCATACAGAAAGTTTATAATGAATATCAACTGGCACAAAAACTAATAAAAGATTTATTAGATGCTTTATTCCCACAAAACCCGCATACAAAATAGAATGATTCATACTCCTCAGACTTAGTTCTTATGTGTCATAAGTAGTGAGATTAGTGGAGACCAAATCCCTAAGACCAAAGTCAAATTGAATTTCGGATACGGTAAAATGAGGGTATCGTTATCTCCATTACTTCAGATTCTCTTAAAATTAAACTTAAAATGTATATATAGCTGCTTAAGTTTGGGATTGCTCTACCGTAGGTCCACCAAATCGTCCTTTAATTCAGCTCCTCTCTGTGGAATCTAGCCCCATCTTTTCTGGGAAAGTGAGTGGTGCTGCCAAATGCTCAGCCTTTACAAAATCTTGCTACCCAGTGTATTTTTTCCAGGAATTCGGCTTCTTCTGCTATGTTTCTCTGATCAATAGGGTGTGCCTTAACCAACTCTAAAAATTCAGAAATTGTGTGTTGACACCTGAGTCCTCAAAGCACCTGAACTTTGGGGTGGGTAAATTTGAGTTTACTGATTTTTGGCTGCATCCTGTCAGCAGCCCTTTATTTTATGACTGCCTTCTCTATACCTGGGCCTGGCTGTCTGGGTTAGTCCATGTTGAGTGGATATATCCCTTTACCCTTACTCCTATAGAAGTCAACACTTTGACTAGAGGTAGATTTACCTGGAGGCTAATTGAGCTTAAGTTAGGGTCTCTCACTTACATAGTCCCTGCCTGTACTATGACAAGGGCTGAGAGTTGTCAAGTGTCCTACATGAAGAAGGAACACTTGGATATAACCAGGGAGCATCTATGTAAGGATTTCTGGTTACCTGTCCAAAAACACCTAAGAAAAAGACCTGGATCTCTAACAGCCCAGTCATTTCTTATTATTCTTTTTCTTATCACAATAAATATTCAAGTTTGTACCTAATTTTGTGTTCTTTTGCTTAAAGACATCCCCCCATCCCCCCGCTGCAATCAGCTTAAGCTTCACGCAGGCCTCACACAACCTGGATCTGCCCCTGCTTTTGGCATTGCGTATTATTTTTGTAGCCTGCAATGTTCCTACCTTGTTGACTGGCAGGTGCATGGTAGGAGGATGTCTCCCTTCACATTACTCACTTCACACTTGGGGATACATCAGCTGTGCAAGAACTTGTACTAGTTGTCTACACTTGACCTCCAGTAGGTTTTGTCTGGGACCACCTACTGCATCCCCTCCTCCTTAATTGGTTTAATGGTGACATATTACCTGATTGCTCACTTTCTTTTTTCTTCTGATTCTTGTCTCAGCTTCCTGGACTGTTTAGCTTTTAATTTCTTCCCCACAGAACACTCTTTGATGAGAAATGTTACTAGGGAATCTTGGTGACTCTCTTAATCTGTGAAACAATTGGAATTCATGAAGCATTCCCTTATAGAAACACCTTTTTATATAAGAAGGTATTTAGTTCTCCAGCCTCAACAATTTCCATATCTTTGGAACACAGTCTACTTAAATATGCAAAGGCAGTGTCCCTTCTGTGCTCTGGTTCATCTTGAAAACTGAATTCTCTGACTAAATTCTTCCATAAAAAGACAGAGGCTGTCATATTAGGTTAAAAAACAAAATCGGCCAATGTGCTGTTCACAAGAAACTCGGTTCAGACTGTAGGGGAGGAAACATCTTCTTCTCCCCTTCTAGTTCTTTGACTGGCTTAATAATTAAATTGACTCAAAACAGATTAATAGAAGAAAGATAAACAAAAGTTTAATAACATGCTTATGTTGCAGGAAGGGGGATCCCTTCCAGGGCCTGAGAGTGGGCTCTGTCTAACACTCAGAAATGACAAAGCAAGAGACTTTATTGGGAAGGGGTGCCCAGGTGGAGAGCAGCAGGGTTAGGGAACCCAGGAAGACTGCTCTGCCACGTGGCTTGCAGTCTCGGGTTTAATGGTGATGGGGTTAGATTCCGGGTTGTCTCTGGCCAACCATTCTGACTCAGGGTCCTTCCTGGTGGTGCGTGCAGCCACTCAGCCAAGATGGATTCCAACAAGAAGGATTCTGGAGGTTGGTAGGACATATGGACCGGCGTCTGCTCTCTCCTTTTGACCTTTTACAAATTCTTCTGTTTGGTGGTAGCTTGTTAGTTCCGTGTTCCTTACCAGGACCTCCTGTTGTAAGATAACTCATGTAAGTGGTTACTATTGTGCCTGGCCAGGGCTGACGATTTTGGTCAGTGATTCCCCTAATGCATACATGGGAGAAACCAGGGAAAACTGAGTAACTCTCCAATAAAATAGAAGCATTCACCTTAAATACTATCTTTAGCTAACATCAAAAGAAGATGTTGGGGATTGGTAGTCAGTTACAGAGAAAAGCACAGTAAACCAAGGGTAAGGTTGTTAAGCAAATTTAAGTCATTGCCTTCTCCACTGATAATAGTTTCTAGAGATAAAGTCATCCCCCTCTTCCCAGTACAGCAGGGAGAAACCCTACAAATAAAGATTTCCCTTATACGTGTAAATTTCTCTTACAGGTAACGTCTACTCAGTTTTCAAACTTCTCCTGTGTCTGCAGTTTCTTAAAAATAATCAGCCTAAAATCATCAATATGCCAAAGAGACATGATTTAGGGTGGCAAATTTTGCTCCCCTATAAGACCAAGTGATAAAGAATGGCTGAAAATAATAGGATTAATGAAGAGCTACAAGGCAAATGTAAATATTAGAAAAGGCAAGAATGTCAATATTCCATTAGAAAAGCTTAGATATAAGATTAAAAGCACTAAGCAGTATAAATAGAGATGGTTTTAAATTATAATAGGCACAATTCCTATTTATGCAACAATCATAACCCAGTATGCATTTAGTAGCAAAAGAAAATATTTTAGAAATGTAAGGAAAATATATTAGAAATGTAAAGAGATATTGATAAAAATCAAGTTATAGTATAAATTTGGTAAAATTATTAGGGTTAAAGGTCAAAACAGGTAAGGAAATTGAAAAAGTAAGCATTGATAAACTATAATGTGCGTGTGTATGCGCGTGCATACATAAACACATGCCCATTGTCAACTAAAAAAATTGCAGAATCTTAAAGTTGAGAATTATGTTTTATTCAGTGGACATACTGAAGACTTAAGCCTGGGAGATAGTCTCTCAGATAACTGTGAGGGACTGTTCTGAAGAGGTAAGGGGGGAGCCAGGATATATAGGAGTTTTTGAAAAAAAAAAAAACCCAGGCAGTTGGAACATCCAAAGATTAGTGTTAATTAAAGAAAATCAGACCTCTCAGTTAATGAATTTAGTGCTTTTCTATGTATGGGAAGATGCAAGAGTCTGGGATCATTAAAATTATTCCTTTGATATGCACCTTGACTATCTAGGGCCAGTATCCTGTTTTGTCCATCCTGAACCCTCGGGGTGTATCATTCTGGGCAGCTGAAATGGCTGATGGCTTGATGGCTGCAACATCCTTTGTTTATTGATATGGTAGGCAACATTTTTTGTCCACAACATATATACTACCCGCTTTTCTTACGTCAATTTAAAAAGAATATAATGTATTTTGTTGAAAAGAAAGCTTTATATTTAAAAAGTAGAGATTTTATAGGTCTTATTCTTTGATAATAAATCAAAACATAAATGTATTTCTAAAAAGATTAACATCCTTGAATATTCATGAATCAAAGAGGAAATTACAAAATATATAGAAACAAATACAGCAAAAGCTATATTCAGAGGAAATGTATAGCTTAAAATATAAAGAATAAAGGCAAAATATAAGGAAATTAGTACTCATTTTAAGAAGTTAATAAAAAGAACAATAAGATAAATCAAAAAAAATCTGGAGAGAAGAGATAATGGTAAGACAAAATTAATGGAAAGGAAAACAAAAACATAGTAGAAATAATATACTACAACACTCTTTGAAAAGAAATAAAATAGAAAAACTGCTGTGAGCATGATTAAGAAAAAAGAGATCAAAAACATAAGATTAAGAATGAGGAAAGAAAAAAACTGTACATGTAAGAAAAATTAAGATAATAATAAGAAAACATCACATGCAAAATTAGATAACAAATTTGATAATGTAGGAGAAAATGACATACTAAAATAAAACTATGTAGGGCTTCCCTGGTGGCACAGTTGTTGAGAGTCTGCCTGGTGATGCAGGGGACGTGGGTTCATGCCCCGGTCCAGGAGGATCCCGCATGCCGCGGAGTAGCTGGGTCCGTGGGCCGTGGCTGCTGGGCCTGCGCATCCGGAGCCTGTGCTCCACGGTGGGAGAGGCCCCAGTGGTGAGAGGCCTGCGTACTGCAAAAAAAAATAAAATAAAACTATGTAAAAATGAAAAACTTGAATCGGTATGCCGAAAATTAAGAGAAATGAGATCTTTAGATTTTCCCTTTAAAAAGTACCAATACCCAATGAATTCACAGGTACAGAACAGATAATTTCATGATGTTTAAATTATTCCTGGCTAGAAAGAATAGAAGATCCTTACTTTATTCAGGAGGCCAGCATAATTCTAATGCCAGAACCTGTTTGTCTTTTTTAAGTGAATAACTAGCTACTTATTTAAAAAGATACAAATATTCCAATAAAATTTATTTTCATATTAGAAAGTAAATCTAGTAATATATCAAAAGAAAAATATTAAAGCTTTCAAGACACATAAGGATGGTTCATTCTCATACAATGAATCAAGTAAACAGATTAAATAAGAAAAAGCTTATGATTATACCCATACATGCTAAACATCATCTTCTAAAATTTAGCAGGCATTTCCAATTAAAAGAAAAGCTCCAAAATGGTTCCACGAGAAAGTTATTCAAATACAGTGTAGATTATTTTCACCCAAACAAGTGGCACAGTACTAACCTGGAGCTAGTCATGGATACATTTCAGAATTTCATTCCTTTTTTTGTCCTTGGAAGTTTCAGTTTACTATAGGATTTAGTATAACAGTAGGGGTAAGAAACTGTAGATGTGCCTTTATCTCATCTTATTAAAATTACATTTTCTCACTGTTACCGAACTCAGGTTTGGGTGCTTACAGCTCAAAAGCCAATAATCGAGGGGCAAGTGTCAGTAGAAAGGAAAGTTGCTTTAATCAGAAAAGCCAGCAATCTGTGGAGAAGATAAACTCATATCCCGAGACCAACTCCAAAGATTCTGCTCATGACAGTTTTTAAAGGGAAAAAGGGGAAGTAATCTCAGTTAATCATTGAGGCAGATTCTGCATCATTTTCCACTGCATGCAGGCTGACTCCTCATGATCTTTCTTTAAAGGTTGTCTTGCCTATGTGGTCTGACTGCAGGATTGCTAAGGGGGCTGATGTGGATAGAGAGCTAGTTATTCTTTAACTACTTAATTCTTCATTCCTACTTCTTTCAATCTAGGAAAAGAATCAACCAGTTAGGCACGGTATTGTGTGCATTTAGTAGAGCATAAGTTAGCAGTTTTGTTAAATGTTACCTAGTGATCTCATTTTTATAATTAAGGCTTAAGGGGAACAGAAATAGACAAACAGGAAAGGGGCAAAGCTGCTGCTTACGTCACCACAATTCTGGAACCTGCTGTACTTTTATGTAGATGAAATCTCTTCCTCTCTGGACTTTGAAGGGTGATCTGAAAATTACTGAAGTGTAGCTATTTGTAGTGTTTTTCTTTGGGGAACAGGGTTCCTGGAAGCACTAATTTTCCCCACTAGCCATTTTCAGCAGTTACTCCACCCATTTCTGTTGTACTTTCAGAGACCAGCTGATGCAGAGGTAATTTTCAATAACTCAGTTCTATAATTTTGCTGTCATAGACCAACACTGTGGTGCCCAATTCAATAGGTAAATTAAAGGATCTGCTGATAGAGGAGTATCGTGCTGTGCTTAACAGAAATAAGTCTGGTAAAGGCAACATTCCAGGAGGAATCTGCTTACCTCTCTGGGCACAAAATTTTGCCCACAGTAGTCAGGTACATTCCTTCCAGGTCATTTGTTTTTGACAAGATATCTGGAGGAATTTTAGAAATGACAAACAATGTAGAATGTGAATCACATAGTGATTAACTATGTGGTTAATAAGCATCGTTAAAACAAGTTGCAAATGACTTACAGCGTTTCTCATATGAAGTACAAATTACTCCCCTGTAAGTGGGCAGTGAGGACTTGGAGTCCAGTGTGGCTTTGAGAATGGTCGTCTTCGGCTTTGGCCTGAACTCCCTGCTTGCGTTGCCTCGGTTCTGCTAATCTTCCAGTGGGCCCATAGGTGTTCTTGCCATACACCAGTCTGTGCTAGAAGGTCATTTTTTGTGGCAGGTCCCTCATCAAAGTTCGGAATATTCTCAGTCTCAATAATCTGTAACTACTCTAACTTCCCTTTAAATACCGACACCTTGCTAATAATATTCCTAAGGATAATATCCCCATCACCAAATATGCTCTGTAAATGCCACTTGCTAATCATTATTTACTCCAGTAGTTTCTCTTTGTTGCTGGCCAGCTCCTCTGTTTCTTGCTTGCTTCTTTCTTCCCTCTGTTCTGTGTGTACTGAAGTGTTGGGACATTATCTGACTGTGTTCAGAAATTAACTCACTTCTGAGGATGTATCTTGTTGAACAGTATGCCCTTGTGTTCCTTCTGACTGTTGCTCAGATTACAAAGTTGTGTCCAGTGCTCTTACCTCTGGTGGTGCCTAATGGTAAGGGCACTACATACTTTTACTTTAAGATAAGCACGAAAGCTTAATCAAGATGACCTCTTTCCGTACCACTTGACCTACCTGGAAGGCAGAATTGAAGGGACATCCCTATCAGAGGCCACGTCCTGTAACCTCACCTGTATGGTGGATTTGGAGGCACACAAATAACGGCAAAAGATGGGAGAAATTTGTCATGGCAGCTGGTGGGTACCCTAAAGGGCACCTCATCCTTCTCTGGAAGGGGAGAGGCTACAATTCTTGGCAAGATATTCTTAAAAGGAAGAGCAGTGCTTCCTTTCTTCATGCAACCAAATATCAGATGTGCCCAGGTGGCTTACTCTCTACTTCATCCCAAAGAATTAAGCACAGATTCAAAATGTAAACCAACAGTTATGTCACCATGAAAAGATTGTTTGTGGTAGTAAGTTTAAAGGCTCCTATAGTTTGTCAATAATCTGGTGATGATCTGGAGAGTAGTCTATAAAAACTGAAGAAAAAGCAGATCCTTGAAGATATTTCCAGAATTATTAGAAAGATATTCTAATTATGTTCCCAGACTTAATATGAAGATGAATAGCATTAATAGAGAAGGTCTGTGTGAAGCACGTGTTAATATCATACTCTCAGCCTCTTCCATGTAGTAGGAAAGATGGCTATCAGTGGCTCTGACCTTCCACATTTAGGGGTCCGTGGTCAGAAGAAGGGATTCTTATTCCCTTTGTTGACTTCTCATAGTTACAGGAGAGCATTTTAATTTGATCTTCTGATTTAGTGGAGGAGTAGGGTTTAGATCCGCATCCCTAATTCCACTAAGTAATCTATCTTTGACACTTGAATTAATACTTCAACTAATCCCAAACCAATTGTTACTGGAGCATGAATTTCATCCATGAATAAAAATAAGGGTAGTGTGCAGGGAGGGAGTATCTATGTTGTTTGGACTCCTTGTCTTCTTTGCATTTTACATTTTGCTCATGTAGACCACACTCATGGGTTGATTAGCTTTCAGCTCAGGAGTGAACACCTGTAAGTGGATTTAATTGAAGAGACTACACAAGGTATTTTATACATTTTTCAGGATTTCTGGTATCACTCTGTGAGTGTCCCTTATTGATTTAGCACATCTATCAGTTGACTCTGCAGCCTGAATTTTTGGAATGCCAACTCTAAATTTCTCAGATTTTGAAGGAACTGTGTGGGCAGTGCATATTTTCATGAATAATACTAAGATGGAAAATCAGCACAGGGCTCTGCTTCTCTTGGAAATAGCAGAAGGGGAAGACAAACTAACATTTATTGAGGGTATGATAGAGTTCTAAAATGTTCCTCCAGATTTTTCCAACTTCATACCTGGAACTGTGAATATGATGAGAAATCACAATTTTTATTATGTTACATTACACGGCAAAGGGGATTTTGCAAAGACCATTAAGGTTACAAATCAGTTGACTTTGAGTTGATCAAAAGGGAGATTATCAGGGCAGGCCTCATGGAATCACTCAAGCTAATAGCACATTTTCTCCATTCATCCGGAAGGGAAAGTCAGAGAGAATTAGGGTACTGAAGAGGGGGCCTTATGTGAGGACTTCTAGGAGCTGAGTGACCTCCAGCCAACAGCCAGAAAGGCAGCTGGGATGACTGTAAGGAACTGCATTCTGTCAATAATAGGAATGTGCTTGAAAGAAGACTCAGCTCCAGATGAGAATGTGGCTGGCCGACACTTTGATTACAGTCTTGTGAGACCCTAAGCATAGAACCCAGCTGAGATCACCTGGACTTCTGACCTACAGAACTGCGAGCTAACAAATGAATGTTGTTTTAAGCCATTAAGTTTGTAGTAATTTGTCACACAGTAATAGAAAACCAATACAGATGCCTATCTAGTAGCCGGTATTAGTGTTTTCTACGTGGCATTTAATTTAATTATAGCAATCCTGTAAGAGACGAATCCTTGTAACTATTATACAGATGGGAAACAGGCTCAGATTATTTATATGACTTGTCCAAGGTCTCATAAATTTTAAGTGGCAGAACCCACACTGGGGGTGATTGGCTGTCTGTATCCGTGCAAGTAGCTTTCATTACCCTATTCTCAGAAGTCTGCTGGAATAACTAGCAAGGACACCATCCTTCTGGGAAAGTCACTCCAGATGAGTGTCCCAAAGGAATATATTTTCCCCTGAGCTGCTCTGTAATAGTAGACTAAAGACAAATCAGCCCCAATGTCTAAAATTACTCATTTTCTGTGATTTTTCTCTGTCTCTTTTAATGTAACGTGACTTCATTTTTTTGATTTTTAAAAAATATTTCATTGAAGTATAGTTGATTTACAATGTGTTAATTTATGCTATACAGCAAAGTGATTCAGTTATACATATATATATTCTTTTTCATATTCTTTTCCATTGTGGTTTATCACAGGATATTGAATATAGTTCCCTGTGCTATGCAGTATGACCTTGTTGTTTATCTGTCCTATATATACTAGTTTGCATCTGCTAATTCCAAACTTCGAATCCTTTCCTTCCCCCCTCCCCCTCCCCCTTGGCAACCACAAATCTGTTCTCTATTTCTCTGAGTCTGCTTCTGTTTCGTAGATATGTTCATTTGTGTTGTATTTTAGATTCCACGTATAAGTGATACGATACAGCATTTGTCTTTCTCTTTCTGAATTACTTCACTTAGTATGATAATCTCTAGGTCCATCCATGTTGCTGCAAATGGCATTATTTTCATTCTCTTTTATGACTGAATAATATTACACTGTGTGTATATGTATACCACATCTTCTTTATCCATTCATTTGTCAGTGGACATTTAAGTTGTTTCCATGTCTTGGCTATTGTAAAGAGTGCTGCTATGAATATAGGGGTGCATGTATCTTTTTGAATTTTAGTTTTGTCTGGGTATATGCCCAGGAGTGTGATTACCCAGGAGTGGGCAACTCTATTTTTAGTTTTTTCAGGAACCTCCATACTGCTTTCTGTAGTGGCTGCACCAATTTACATTCCCAACAACAGTGCTTTCTCCACACCCTCTCCAGCACCCTCTCCAGCATTTATTATTTGTAGACCTTTTAATGATGGCCATAAACACGACTTCTTCTTGGTCTTAGTATTCCATTTCTGAATCATGAATTAGGAGTGCTCACTGCCTTATTTATGTAGAGTTACATTTTTGTTTCTACAAGGACTTGTCCTTAGGTACCTCATATATTGCTTTACCTATATGGAATAGTACTAGTTCCAGCTGACAGCCTAACTATCTGTAGTCAAACGCACCTGCCAGGTTCTTCCCCACCCGCCCTTACCCCACTCTACAGTCACCAACAAAAGGGAAATAAGTTCCAACTTCTTACACCACATGCAATTCATGTACAGTATGAACCTTCAAGTTGAGAACTTTCATGTTCTCATGAAACTTCTTACACCACATGAATTCATGTACACTATGAACCAATTCATGTACATATGAACCTTCAAGTTGAGAACTTTCAAAGATGTGAATGTGCGTTCCATCAGCGTCAGGCGTGAGTGAAACTGCAGCTTGCCCTCCACCTCCTATTGCTGATGATCCTTCAGCTCTACCATCTCCCACCTCCTCTCCCTCCTCCAGTCAGTAACTCTTCTAGCCTGTTTACTCAGTGCCAGCCCCTGTATGCCAGCTGTTGTACTGTACACTACTGTACTTTTCAAGTTACTGTACTGTAAGATTAAAAATGTTTATTTTTTGTGTTTGTTTTTTATGTATTATTTATGTGAAAAGTATTATAAACCTATTACAGTACAGTACTGCATAGCCGATTGTGTTAGTTGGGTACCTAGGCTAACTTTGTTGGACTTGGAAACAAATTGGACTTACGAACGTGGTCTCTCAACGTAACTTGTTCGTATGTAGGGGACTTACTGTACTTTTAAAAATGTAATTTTTCAGAAGAAAACCTATCTAGTTCATTTAAGAGTAATCAGATTTACCTGTTAATCTTCTATTTGATCATCAGGGCATAGGCATAATTAATTCACTGAGTTATAACAATCCTCGGAAACATTAAATATAGCCCAAAGATATCATCTAAGTCTAATTAAGATTCAACAGTTATCTTTATAGATTTTCACATAGTAATATTATTTTATTTTCTAGTATTTTGATTTCACTTACAGGTAAAATACAACACTTGCTCTATGAATCCTACTTTGATATCAAATATATTGAGTGAATTTCTGTGATTTTCTTTTAAGCATATAAAAAATGCACAGTTTTAAAGAATTAAACATTTAGTATAAATAATTTGAGACAACTTTCAGGTGTATCATATGGGTGCTTAACTCAATTTGCATGATCCACATGGCCAAATTAATCTTTCTTTGTAAATTGGATATTTTCTGTGTTGAATTATTTTTTTCACACCAAAAGAGCTCTAGTTGATACTCTGGAAGGAAGTATGTAGGACATTTCCCACTACATCAGGTGGAGGACTTAAAACTCCTTCTACGTTATCAGTTGTAAAGAGTGAATCAAGAAGTATGTGCTTATTAAAAATGTACAATACATACAATTAAGGAGAAAATATTATTCTGAGTCCTGACTCAAAGAAGATATACTAAATATACTAACCTATTTTTAATTTCTTAGGTGTGTATGATTAATAGAATTATAATCATAGTACAAACAGACCCTGACCTATGATGGCTCGACTTAGACTTTTTGACTTTAGGATGGTGCAAAAGTGGTATGAATTCAGTAGAAACTGTACTTTGAATTTTGATCTTTTCCTGGACTAGCAATAAGTGGTATAATGCTGTCTCATGATGCTGGGCAGGGAGAGCGAGCCTCAGCTCCCAGTCAGCCATGCGATCACGAGGGTAAACCAATACATGTACAACCATTCTGTACCCATATAGCCATTCTGTTTTTCACTTTGAGTACAGTATTCAATAAATTACATAAGATAGTCAACACTTTGTTATAAAATAGGCTTTTTGTGAGATGGTTTTGCCCAACTGTAGGCTAATGTAAGTGTTCTGAGTACTTTTGAGGTAGGCTAGGCTGTTATAATGTTCAGTAGGTGAGGTGTATTAAATGCATTTTTGACTTATATCTTCAATTTACAGTGGGTTTATTGGGATGTAACCCCATTGTAAGCTGAGGAAGATCTGTATGTACAAAATGAATTATCATGGTTTTCTTCTAATATTTAAACATAAGTACTTCCTCACATATCTTAGTCTCTAAGAGCATCACTCTATGGCTGAATAATTTCCAAGATGAGGTTGTACCTGAATGCATTAATAATTTTGTTATTTTTAGATAGTTAGATGTGGCCAGTTTTCCTCTACTACCATGATACTTTGATGAGTATTTATTTTTGTATAAATCTCTTGCTGTATTTCCTCTATTCTGAGATAATGCCACTTGTTATCCACTGTGACAGATACTGTTCAGCTTAAAGTCTCCACTTACGCAAATAAACAAAATTCATTATACATTTCTTCTTCTAGGAGTTTGATTCATGTAGTCTCTTAATTTTTGTTTTCTTCAAAGCCAGCTTTCTCCATCCCCTGATACAGATCATTTAGGATCCAGTGATTAAGTCCTGGTGTTCCTCTTGCAGTCCATCTCCATCACAATATTTCCTGCTCTGCAGTATAACTAGTGATTAACTTTAATTACAATCATGACCACCTTATATAGCAGAGTCCAAAAGGGTGATTACAAATCATGTTTCATAGTATTCTTCAGTAAGATCAAGCTTCAACACAGCTACCAGGCTTAAATAACTAATTTGCATATCATTACACAGAATTCAGATGAACTTATTTTATCCACTCCCACCCATTAGTCATCTTATTACAGTTTAGAAAATTTATTAACTTTGTACCATGAGTCTGCAGGTGAAAATAAGAGGGCAGCATTCCATTACTAACGTGGTTATAATGATGAGAAAAATGTCCCCAGGTGTTTTTGTATTCTGCCTGATTTAATTGATTATATCACTCATAAGCCATCAGTACAGCATTGAAAAGTTTTTATAAGATTTAATTATTTAAGTGGAGACAGTTATTATAATTTACTGAATGTATGCTATAAACCTTGTACTATGCTGAGTTTAAAACATTATTCCATCGAAACCTACAAAAACACTGAGCCTATTTTAAATATGTGGGAATTGAGTGTTAGAGAAGGTAGGCAGCTGACTAGGGTTATGTTGTTGGCCAGTAGCGGAGCCCAGCTTCAGTCTCAGGATTACATCACTCCTGAGCCAAGGCTCAAAACCTGCTGTTTCCTACAGAATTTCCTTTGGGCTGCTGTGCAGAGATGGTTGCATCTTGTTGTACATGGTATATGAAGGTAACAGTCTTGCGCAATTTACTCACTGTTTTTTTTTTTTTTTAACATCTTTATTGGAGTATAATTGCTTTACAATGATGTGTTAGTTTCTGCTGTATAACAAAGTGAATCAGCTATACATATACATATATCTCCATATCCTCTCCCTCTTGCGTCTCCCTCCCACCCTCCCTATCCCACCCGTCTAGGTGGTCACAAAGCACCAAGCTGGTCTCCCTGTGCTATGCCGCTGCTTCCTACTAGCTATCTATTTTACATTTGGTAGTGTATATATGTCAGTGCCACTCTCTCACTTCGTCCCAGCTTACCCTCCCCCCTCCCCCCTCCCCATGTCCTCAAATCCATTCTCTACGTCTGCGTCGTTATTCCTCTCCTGCCCCTAGGTTCTTCAGAACCATTTTTTTTTTAAAGATTCCATATATATGCAAATCAAAACTACAATGAGGTATCACCTCACACCAGTCAGAATGGCCATCATCAAAAAATCTACAAGCAGTAAATGCTGGAGAGGGTGTGGAGAAAAGGGACCCCACTTGCACTGTTGGTGGGAATGTAAATTGATACCGCCACTGTGGAGAACAGTATGGAGGTGCCTTAAAAAACTAAAAATAGAACCACCATATGACCCAGCAGTCCCACTACTGGGCACATACCCTGAGAAAACCATAATTCAAAAAGAGTCATGTACCGCAATATTCATTGCAGCACTGTTTACAATAGCCAGGACATGGAAGCAACCTAAGTGTCCATTGACAGATGAATGGATAAAGAAGATGTGGCACATATATACAATGGAATATTACTCAGGCATAAAAAGAAATGAAATTGAGTTATTTGTAGTCAAGTGGATGGACCTAGAGTCTGTCATACAGAGTGAAGTAAGTCAGAAAGAGAAGAACAAATACCGTAAGCTAACTCATTGGTTTTTAAGACAGTGTTTATGGAGGGACCACTCTGTGACCTGCACTGAGCATCACTTATAATTTCACTCAGTGTTGACACAAGGAGGCAGTTAAAGTTACTGGATGAGGGAAGCTGAGTTTTCTCTTTTGGACATGATCTCTGAGTCTTCTGAACAGAGGCTTCAGAATTAAAGGCTGTTCTTAACTGGGGGAAAAGTTGAACAGATACATGAGTTTAGCGTAAGACTTATTGGAAGTCTGGAATATGCTAAAGCTTGAGCCCTACCCACAGAAAGTTCTGTTTCTAGAAGGGGCTTTCCTGTTTCTGGTAACTCAGGAAAAAACAATGTGAAGGTGGGAGGGTTTGTTTTGCTGTGATACAATAACTCACAGCAATGTGGGTGCAGCAGCTGAAGGCCTTGTAGAAGTAGGGGATGTTCTCTGACCTCTTAGGTCACATGCTAACTGAACTGAAAAAGTTGATAAGTTTGGTGAAAGAGAAGGTGAAACAAAGAGCTAAAATGAGTCTTACTGACCAGATTCACACTCCAGATCTGTACTTATACCTTTCACAGAAAGGAACATGTTCATATACTTACTATACCACAATCAGAAAAAGAAAAAAGAAAAGGTATTAAATTACCTCCCTTTTTCTTACTTTGGGAAAACGTAGTCATGTATAAGGTTGACAGACTCTTTATCAAGGTTTTAGCTGTATCATCATCTAAGAACTCTAAAGTGATAAAAAAAAATGAAAAGGTGAAAGAAATTGTAAAGTTAGAAAAAATGATGGGGTTGGGGAAGAAGCAGCAAAGCAAGAAGAAAGTGTGCACACGTGTTCTAGAATCATATGACACTATCAACTACTTCATGGGTATGGATTGTCCATGTCTGTAAATTCTTAAATGAAAACTTAATGGACAGATCCAAATGTATGGAAATTTGCAAAAGTTCACTACCAGTATTATTTGGTCATCATTTCAAAAATAACTTCATTCGTATTAAAGAGATTATATTTGACCATTGTGGGAAAATTAAGATCAAGGACAAATGTTAGAAAGACAAGGAAGAAATTTCTCTACACTCTAGCCAACACTTATCCAGAAAACAAACATTTTTTTCTAATTGAAGGGTGATGATTAAATTTATGTCACCTGCTAATGAGTTTGACTCTTTTCATGTGTTTATAGTCCTTTTGTATTTCTTACATGTGAAGTGCCAATTTTATTGATCAAGATGATTGTGTGAATTTTCCCCCCTTTGTCTTGATAGATTTCCTCATTCTGAACCATCCTCTCATACTTGCTGCCTATTTATGCTTTGTACATGGTAGTAGGTGCAGAAGAATCAATGGTGGATAAGAGAGTTTCTGACCTCATGGAGCTTGTCCTAATAGAGGAAATAAATACATTAAATGATAATAAATTGAGATAAGTGCTATGACAAAGCACGTATTATGATAAAACAAACAATCTAGTTATAGAGCTAAGTTAGGGTATGAGCAACGTGGCTTGGAGTGGTAAGAAATATCTTCAGAGAGGAAGAAAAACATGGAAAGCCTTCACAGACAAGAAAAAAAATGTATCATGCAAACAAAGTTTATAAAGAAATCCCTTAGCTCTTAAAATCTCACCCTTGCTCTCAGTATTTACTTCCAAGTCACTTGTTAGGCTAAGGACAAAGAAATGCTATTTTATCCCTTTGCAAGTCCTTCATGGGCGGTCTAGCACCTGTTTGGAGGTACATGACACCTACTGTTTTGTTCTTAGACTTTATGGTCTCAATTAACATTGAGACCGAATGAGCTCATTTTAATATTCAATTACACACCTAAATAACAAGCTTGTTCTGTAACGGGCTATAGCAAAACTGAATATAAGATATCCTGTCACTCTTCTGATTTGTAGATTGGCCCCAGTGAGTTGGACTCACCACCTTTCTTTCAAGCAAATTGAAGTTGCCGAATTATGGACACAGATTTAATTTCTTTTGGAATGAGGACTTCAGTGTATTTAATAAGATAATTATTGAATTAAGTATTTGGGCTTCCATACTAGTGAAGATATGAAAGCAGAATTTATGGAATGACTGATGCCATAGCCAGGAGGATGCATATGTTGGCTGAGAGCCCTTTTAGCTCCCGATATGTACATGCTGATGTTTCTTGTAAATTCTATTTCTATTTCAAGTAGGAACACAGGGTTATCAAGTATCCCAGGAGCTATGTCAGCGATGAATGAAGTGTGCAATCAATACCATATATAGAAAGAACATTTCATTAAACCATATTAATTGCTGATATTCAACATTTTTTACCCTATAATATAGCAATTTCATATGGTTCAAACTACTACTCATAAGTAGAGGGATAACATGCATAGCCTGTAACAGAGAATTTTAAATACATTTTCCACTCTGAGAGGTAGCAGAAAGTTGCCTTTCCAAGTGAGATGGGGCACACTGTGGTTTGCTTATATGAATCCTGTGGGGTCAGAATGACTGCTGTGTTAAAAGTTATTGCATTCAAATATACCTATGGTGCAACATTTCTCATAGAAATAGAAGGTACCCTGTTACGTATCATTAAGGTCACTAGGGTAGCCTTCCTACACTCCTCAAACGTTACCTTCCTGAATAAAGGTGGGTACAGATGATTACAGTATATGGAACTCATTCTTCCTTCCTATTCTGATGTTTCCTTTCTGCAGACACCAAGTTTTAGAATATGTTGCATTAGTTACACTAGTGTATCTTAAATAGCAAACACCTTTCTTTTTCAGTTACTGCAAAATGCTCCAACAGTCTGCTTAACTAAAGAATTCAAAAGGTCTCACCCTCTAGGAGTTTAAGTAAAGTTCAAGTAAAGTAAAAGTCATAGTCTGGTACTTAGAATAAATTGGTATATCTCTTTGGTTTTTCACAGCATAATCCATTGAGACAGAATCTCTTCACTTCTTGTTGCAAAGTTCATATTTGCTCAAAATGAAGTAGCTCCCAGGAGTTGTTACAAAGACTTAGTTTATGCTTATTAGTGTGTGCATCTTTTGAAAAGAAGGCGGCTACGTTTGAAGGGACAGGGTTAAACCAAGTTGAATTCAAATGATGTTACAAGACATCATATTTTGCTCTTTAGCTTGAGGAAAAATTTACAAATTGGGTACTAGGCAACCAAATAAATCTACACTGATTGTAATCACCATACTATATTTATATTACGGCTGGAAACTTCAAGTTTAGTTTCACAAATTTTGGAGTGTTGGCATCCTTTTAGAAAAGCCCATGAACATAACAGTGCTTATTTGACACAAGTCATTATAGGTCTATTGGTCATTTAAAAGCAAAGTTATTTTTCATTTGCCTAGCTGCCTGGGTAGGCTGCTCCAGTGCTTTACTATCTGGGTGACTTCTTTTGCAAATGTGTTAAGTGTCTTCAGTTAATTTATGCTATCCTATGCATGGATGGGAGAAAAAGCCCAGGCTATTTTTAAACCTAATAGACTTTGAGAACCTGGAATATAATTTGAAGCTCAAACCCTTAGGGATGGGAGTTCCACTACTGGCCAGTCACAACAAATTTTCAACGGCAGAAATGTTCCACAAGAATAGCTGTAGCCTACATGCTGACTTGTGGGCAAGTCAAAATCTGTGTCACGAAGTGATTTTTGAGGCAGCAGAGTATTAGGGTTAAGTGTGAGGCTCGGAATGGGACAGCCTGATTTCCAGTCTGGGATCCGCCACTTACCAGCTGGGCACATTTTTTAACCTTGCTGTGTCTCAGTGTTCTCATATGTAAAATGGGAATGATAATGCCAATCTCATAATTCAAGATGAAAGAAGATAATACAAGCACAGCACTGAGTGCTGTGCTTAGTAAATATTCCTGCTGCAATTGTTTGTTGTTGTGATTGAAGCTCCCTGGGTTCTCTTGAAGGCTACACATCTATATAAATTATCTTCTGAGGTCTCTGAGGGGGATTTTTCTCTACATTGAAAAAGTGCTATCTGTATAATCATCTCTGTGGCAGAGTTTCGCCTACCAGGAGGAAGCATCATCCCCGAGGGTTAGGGTCATACTCAAAGCCAATATACAGTTGTCCTTCGGTATCTGCGGAGCATTGGTTCCAGGGCCCACCGTGGATACCAAAACCTGCAGATGCTCAATGGTTGGTTGAATCTGGATTCAGAACCAGTGGATATGGAGGTACGACTGTATTAGGAACTGAGCTCCCAGGCCTTGCCCTCCACAATGGCTAGTCTACATTCCTGTCCTGACAAAGGAGCTCTTAGAGAGAGGACAATCTGATCGTCAGCAGAGAAAATCACTGCCAGACTGGCTGGGTCTCTGGAGTTAAAGCTAAAGGCACTTATACAGCCACTTCCTCAAAGTACAAGTCTTTCCCAGGGGAGCTGAATTGGGTGGCCTCCCTTTTTTCTCTCTCCTTTCAGTACCCCAGCCCCCTCTCAGATTGTGTGCTGGAGCCAGTCTGTAGCCTTTTTCGATGCCGATGTCATTTTAGTTCAGGGCCCCCATTACCCTTACCTGCCCCTGAGTATTGGTTAGTATCATCCTGGCCTTCACCAATATGTTTTCTTAACTTAGAATCTTAGGATCTCAGTGTCTTTCCTTCTAGGAGGCTCCTGGGCACCAAATGCAAATTGGTATGCTTCCTGCACAGAGCTCCACCTGACAAAAGGTGATGAAAGAACTGTTTTACTGAGACAGAGGAAATGGGCTCCAGGTTGACATTCTGATTCGACTTCCGTACATAGAAACCTCTAGCATAATTTTCATGCTCCAATTCATCCATCACCCTTTTACATTATTCCACCTAATTGCCAAATAAATATTATGTGAGGGAAATGTTATTATCTTTGTTTTATAGTTGAGGGAGTTGAAGCATGGTTCAGTTACATGCCCAAGGTCATCCAACTAATAATTGAGAGAGTTGGGACCTGAACTCAGTTGTGCTAAATCTAGCAATTATTCTTCAGAAATACAGAAGCCTATTTTTCCTTTGGTCATAACTAAAGTAATATTTTGTATATAAGAAATACAGTTGTCTGCTTTTCTATTTTTGTATTTTATATATTTCTCTGGAAATTAATTTATTTTTGTTTGTTTAAATTGATGCATTTTATTATTTTTTAAAAATTTTTATTGGAGTATAGTTGATTTACAATGTTGTGTTAGTTTCAGGTGTACAGCAAAGTGAATCAGTTATACATATAACCACTCTTTTTTAGATTCTTTTCCCATATAGACCATTACAGAGTATTGAGTAGAGTTCCCTGTGCTATACAGTAGGTCCTTATTAGTTACCTATTTTATGATAATGTTGTTTTTTTAAACAAGAATATTGCCTGGCTGAATCAGAAAAGTCTCAACATTAATTGAGTATAAAATATAGTGATTTGTATTGATGAGACAATTTAAAGAAATAACATCAGAATACTCTGGTCAAGCACTACTAAATGTAAGCTTAATGTTCTTTCATAGGCTTGGAAAAGAATAATTTGCTCTAAATCTCCTCCGGGTGCTTCTTACTCCAGAGTTCTGGACTTCTTTACTCAGATATGAGTCTTCTAAATGCTTGCTCTGGCCTGTCTTCTCCGTCTCAGTCCTAAAGTTGTAAGTGGCAGACTCGTGGGTTAGAGCTAATGAGAAGATGATGTCATTTTTAGCTTTCCTATTTTGCTGATTAGTAGAACATATGGGAAAGACTATCGATTTGAAGCCTCTCAGATACGGATCCATAATTTACTATTTGCAAACTTAGGCAAAAGTACTTAAACTCTATGAGCCTAGTTTTCTTATTTGTAAGAAAAAAATGATCATATGGGAAAAGAATCTAAAAAAGAGTGGATATATGTATATGTATAACTGATTCACTTTGCTGTACACCTGAAACTAACATAACATTGTAAATCAACTATACACTAATAAAATTCTTAAAAAATGATTGAGATAAGTCACGCAGTTCATAACTTACTCTTCTAGAAACTGAATCCTTGTTTACTTGACTCCTAAGCTGATGTTTGGTCCTCTAGACCATGCTGACTCCTGAGATCTCTCTCTGGCTCTTGTGAGCTAATTTTCAAAAAGAAAGTTACGGGGAATTCCCTGGTGGTCCAGTGGTTAAGACTTAGTGCTTTCACTGCCGGGGCCCAGGTTCAATCCCTGGTCGGGGAACTAAGATCCCGCAAGCCACGTGGTGAGGCCAAAAAAAAGAGTTACGAAGTGGCAACTGAAAGTCTGCCACAACCCTTGTCCTAGGAGTCATGCCCCTTTTAGTATCTTAGATGAGAAACTATAATCCTTGATATAGAATGTAAAATTTTTTATTGAAGTATAGTTGATTTATAATGTGTTAATTTATGCTGTACAGCAAAGTGATTCAGTTATACATATATATATACACATTCTTTTTCATATTCTTTTCCATTATGTTTTATCACAGGATATTGAATATAGTTCCCTGTGCTATACAGCAGGACCTTGTTGTTTATCCATCCTATATATAATAGTTTGTATCTGCTAATCCCAGACTCCCAATCCATCCCTCCCCCACCCCCACTTCCCCTTGGTAACCACCAGTATGTTCTTTATGTTTGTGAGTCTGTTTCTGTTTCATAGATAGGTTCATTTGTGTCATATTTTAGATTCCACATATAAGTGATATATATGGTATTTGTCTTTCTCTTTCTGAATTACTTCACTTAGTATGATAATCTCTTAGTATGATAATCTCTAAATCCATCCATGTTGCTGCAAATGGCATTATTTCATTCTTTTTTATGGCTGAGTAGTATTCCATTGTATATATGACCCACATATCCTTTATCCATTCATCTATCCATGGACATTTAGGTTGTTTCCATGTCTTGGCTATTGTAAAGAGTGCTGCTATGAACATAGGGGTGCATGTATCTTTTTGAATCATAGTTTTCTTTGGATATATGCCAAGGAGTGGGATTGCTGGATCATATGGTAGTTCTGTTTTTAGTTTTTTAAGGAACCTCCGTGCTGTCTCCACATGGCTGCACCAATTTACATTGCCACCAACTGTCTAGGAGGGTTCCCTTTTCTCCACACCCTCTCCAGCATTTGTTATTTGTAGATTTTTTAATGGTGGCCATTCTGACCAGTGTAAGGTGGTACCTCATTGTAGTTTTTATTTGCATTTCTCTAATAATTAACAGTGTTGCGCATCTTTTCATGTGCCTTTTGGCCATCTGTATGTCTTCTTTGGAGAAATGTCTATTTAGCTCTAGAATGTAAAGTTTTCAGTATGTATATTTTCCTTGTTAAAGGAGTTGTACATATCCTCAGATTTTCAAAGGAGTCCTTGTCTGAAATGTTAAAAACCAATTCCTTGTAATCTAAAATATCTCCCTACCTCAAACAATGAATGACTGATGACTGAGCAGGGTAGAAGTAGATCTGATAGTCTCTTGTAGTACCTTGTTTGGGTGCTTGTACCTAAGGATCCTGATATCCAGAGAACTTGCCGTAAATCAACATTCATTTGGAGTTTGGATGCCATCCCCAAGGACTGGCCTGGTCACTATCATTCTAGCAAAATCCTTTTTCAAGGTCACACATATATGAATGAATATTAAGGATTGAATATTAAATATTAAGGATTTGTAGAGAATGAGAGAAAGGACGTATGGCATAAAGAGAAAGCTCTGCAGGGTGTGGTGGAATTTAATAAAGGCATTGATAAGGTAGAACGGATCCTGTCATGTTTCATTTTTCTATGTAGAGTGATTGCCTTTGGAAGAGCGAGGTGGACAATGGGTTTGGGAGAGGGGATGGAAGTGACAGTTGTACATGCTGCTGAAGTGAGGTAAGCATCGACAGTACCCCTGCCCTGCCCAGGGCTGGGAATGTTGGTATCACCTCAAGTTCTGGAGGTGTCTGCATCTGTCTGCAGAACAACTGCTCATCTCTAGACTTAATGGGAATCCCCTGTCTGCACATGATTTGTGTTTTTTTTTTCCTTGGAACAGGGGGACAGTTTACTCTTCATATAGGGTGAAAGGACATGTCTATTGATGCTGGCAACATCATGGAATTTCTGGAACAAGCAAGAGTATAGTCTATAACTCAGGAGATGTGAAGCAGGCTGCGGTCTCAAAAAGATATTTTGTAAATGGAGAAAGAATATTTTTGGATGTTTAAAGAACTAGATAATACATGCTTTTCTATGATAAAGGTAGTCCATCCCTGTTTATTTACTTTTATAGAGCTTTACTCTCTACCTAGCCTAAAACAGATTAATTTTCTCAAGCCACATTAAGAAAAATAAAGTCTAAAAAATTCCTTTACTTGCACTAAGAAAGGAGACTCATGTTTAACAAGTGCCTATGATATGGCATACTGTAGGAAAAGAATGATCACATTCTAATCCTAGTGAATTCTCACAATCCTGTTCTTGTATGATGCCCAGAGTGGAAATAACAAAACAGAGAGGTAAGTGAGGTTCTCCTGTGACACACAGCCTGTAAGTGACGGAGCTGAGAATCAAACCCAGCTCCCAGTGGGTTTGTCCAGTGAACCATTCATTGCTTGACACCTAATTAAGTAGAATTCCAAGTAGGAGAGAGATATTCCCTGTGGAATTGAGTAGAGGAATTAATGCTGCAAGAAGAACTGTCAGCATTTTATTATGGAGCAAAGTTTCACATAAAGCCCCTTCTCAAGTGCACCAAACTGAGCTTTAATGGCATTCCTATTTTGATAGTGTACCCAACTGGAAAGCTATGAAAGTGACACCGCATTTTCCTACTGTAGGATTAACTATCATTATAAAAACTAATTAATAAATATTTTATGGGCAGAGTAACTTAACATACTGTCACAATAGGTTATCACACTCAATTATTATTCATCTATTCACTAATACCTGTTTATTGATAGACTATATGAGCTCTGTAGTAGGTGCTGGGAAAACCACAGTGGAAAAAAACCAGACTTAGTCCAATATGCATTATTTAATGGAAAAGCCCATTTCATTTGAATTTTTCTATTTTCTGATAACATAAATTATTCTTAACGACTTTAGGGCATTGCAGGAGTAGTCCTCACCTCATGCAGGCACAGAAAATAGCAGTGCAATGCTGTTAAGTGTGAGCTCAAGGACCAGAATCAATGCAGAACAAGAATATTGCCATTCATTCACTACTTGGCCTTATATCTCACTGTGCCATCCAAAGCTGTAGGGATGTGAATGTGGCAGATTTCAAATCAGCAATTCGAGCAAACAAAATGAGTCCTGGATTTCCACTGTGCAGTGCCCTACATAAAAAGATGATAGGCTAATATTTAATTAATTGAACCAATGTTAATAAAAAACTTTAAGGGGAAGAGATTATGACTTCTCCTTCCAATAGTCACATGCTGCCACTGAGAACTAGAAAAGCTGGATAGAATATTTTCAAATGCGTACGTTTGAAAGCACTTCAGGCATTCGTTAAGTCGAACCTGATATTCACCTGTTTTTCCCTTTATAAAAAAATCTGCCAGTTTTTAAGTGGCAAATCTAGACGCTGAGACGCTGAACAGAGCTTTGGGAAGTCACTTTTGATGTGAAGATAAAATCTGTAAAATCAAAATGACTTACAGTGGGCCCAGCAAAATTAAAGAAACAAGGCCGATACCTACAGGTATGCTGGAAAAATAGTTATTATTTTATTTAAAAAACCCTAAGCTTATGAATGTGCCGGAGCATTCAGCCCCCTGCCCTCCCCGCACCCCCACCCCCAGCACAGTTGTATTGCAAAGAAGAAATACCAGGCTATCTGTAGCCAGTTTATTATGTTAACTTCATAAAAATATGTATTTACTTTATAAAATAAAAATACTAATTTATAAGTGAGCATTAAAAGACACACAAAACTGGAAAAATAGTGGCAGGCTACGTGATGGGCGACAGCTGGTATTTTATATTATGAATTTTACAAAGCATTCAGGTAAAAAGCAAACACGTTAATAAGAAAATTTTGCACCGAAAATTGGAAATCACAATGGGAAAAATACAAATGGCAGTTAAATGACAAGCCTTCAATAAATGCTTTTAAATAAGTGGATGGATAAATGAAATATTTTATTGGCCATAAATTTGGCACAAAATAGGCACTAAATAAATATTTTAAGTGAGTAAATGCAAAAATGAAATATACACTGGCAATAGATCTCCAAAACGCAAAATAAAACAAGGTTTTGCCTTTTTTATAGGTCAAGACAAAAGAAGTTTACATGTTAATATCCAGTGCGAGCAGAAGGGAGAAAAAACTGACATCCTCAGACTTTACTTGTTGAGAATATAGTCTATTAAAAATACTATAGAGATAAATTTGCATGTAGTTATGAAAATCATATATACCTTTAGGAACCAATAATTACATTTATTTTATAAAACTCTGAAAGCATATTCAGTGGAAGATAATTCATAACATACTAAATTTGGTTAGAATTTAAATGTCAAATGAGATTATTTAAACAAACTCTTGTGTAGTCAAGAGTTTAGAAGGATATATAAAGATACTGAAAAATCTTCACAAGGTAATATTAAATGAAAATTAAAAATAAGGATAGCATAATCTTAATTACATTTTATTTGCATATGTTATATGCATTCATAAAAGACTAGAAGGATAAATATCTTCATGTTATCTGTGTTTATATCTGGATCATGGAATTGCTGTTGGTTGTGTGCACGTTCAGAGTTCTTTGTGTCTTTCAAGTGTTCATAATGAACATATTTTGGGTAATAAAAAGAGATACTTCTATAAATGTTATAAATGTATAATAAAACAGAGATGGTGAGGTGGGCAGAATTTCAGTGCACATTTGTTTTTACTCTCTCAGGTTTGCCTGGGGCTCTGCTGAGATGTAGACACATTATGTTTTATGTCCAAGTGGTGATGGATTTGTGTATAAAATTATTTCTTCAAATGCCCATACAAGTCATTATACCCAATTGCCACAAGGTAAAGAAATAGTCTTTGGAATACTGAGAGTTGACATTCCTGAGCCAAGTTAGGACCAGGCAACATCCTAAGAATGTTACATGGGTTATCACATTTCAGCCACACAACAGGTCTAAGAGGTACATCTTATAATCATGCCCATTTTTCAGATGGGGAAACGTGGACTTAAGTCAATTGCATTAAGTTCAGTTAGCTAGTACCTGGATTTCCCGATGCTCCCATGAGGAAAGCTTACGAACATTCTTTCTCTTTTGGAAATTTAGTAAATCACTTCCTTCACTTTTTCAAACTTGGGGCTGATCTTGCAGCGTGTCTGAAGAGAGCTGACAAAGCTGGAGGAGAGTAATCCAAAATGACATGGCTGCCTCAGATCTCTCTGCCTCGGAATTCACAAAGGGAGACTGAAGCCAGTTTGCTCAGGAACTGCACGTAGGAGGCACTGCCTTGTCAAAGAGCTGTCAAATAATTCCAAGAGACATCTGCCAAAATAATGGGCCAGCAATCTGGCATTCTCACGACCACATGAGGAAGAAAAGTGTTTCTCTCTCATACAGAGCTACTGAATTCTTATTTTTAACATTTTAAGTGTGATAAATAATTCTACCTTCTAAGTCAGAAGGGCTAGGCATGTGAGCTTCAATCCTGTATATGTTTCTTATACATGGGTTCTTGTTTGGGGAAAACGTTACCTTCCTTCAGAATAAATGTTAAAGTTTCTCAACTCAAGTGTGTACAACCTCTGTGTTTCTCCTTTCTGGTTGAGTTAGACAATTAGTAGTGGCTAAATTAATATTAGAGCATACTACAGTACTGAATTGAGGGCATCTGAGTATAGAGACTTGAAGCTATATAACTATTTTCCTTTCTTTTTTGAAATTAATATGCTGCGGTCAATTAAAATCCCAGGAAACTTGAAAAGAAAAAAAAAACCTACGTAATAGCTGAAAAAAAACAAAAGCAGTCATTTGTTCCCTCCTGAGTTCATTCAACAAGTATTTACTGAAAATTTACTGTATTAGATGCTGGGGATACAGATGAATAATCCAAGGATCTTGTTAGGCAGGAGCTCAGAGTCCAGATAAAGACACAAAACTGAAAACTAATAATTTAACATAAAACGTAGCCTCAAACCTTGTTTAGAATGAGGGTGATTATAAACACACACATACAGTGAGAAAAAAACTTACGATGCAGAAGAGCAGAAGTAGGGTCACTTAACCATTTGGGGAACAGAAGGAAGGAGGGGATGGGAAAGAGGAAGGGGGAGACAGAGAGAGACAGGGAGGGGGAAGATAGGGTATGTGTATTCTATAGGGCACTTAGACCTGATGCATTCAAATCCTTTACAAGGATATGCATATTCTTTGACCCAGAAACTCTGCCTTTAGGAATTTATACTGAGGAAACAGTCCTGGATATTCACAAAGATTTAGCTATGTTTCACTGTTATTTATAGTAGCATGGAATTACAAATAAGTAATATGACCCTAAATAATGTTTTTAATATGACATAACCATAAAATGTATATTATTCTTTTATTTCCCATGATGCTTGAAAAGAACAGATAATAGCATGTAAAAAAAAAAACCAATAAATAGCCTTAAAGTGAAAGAGCATGCCCTATTATAATATCCCTTTTGTAAAAAATATATATAGTACATAAATACTCTGAAAGTTCTCTATTCAAAGATTCATAATTTGTCCAAATTTCTGAAATATGTTGTGTCTTACAATTGATGTCAAAACATTTTTGGCAGCCACTAAACAAGGGAGAGCATTGAGACATGGTTGTTGTTATCTGCTCATGCAGGAAACTCATGGTGTCTAAGGAGAATTTGTTGATTGATTATCACTTCAGTTAAGTTCATTGGTAGCATCTCAAGTATTTATAAGTTAAATATGGATTCTTAATTATTGCTAAATATATCTTCCACAATATTACAGTGGGATGAAACATTGAAATTAATAGTTATTTTAATACAGCAGACAGCCTGTCATACACAAAGTCATACAGTTAAGGAGTAAAACCACCACTTCAAAAAGGGTCTTTGGGGACTTCCCTGGTGGCTCAGTGGTTAAGAATCCGCCTGCCAATGCAGGGGACATGGGTTCAAGCCCTGGTCCGGGAAGAACCCACATGCCGCAGAGCAACTAAGCCCGTGCGCCACAACTATTGTGCCTGCACTCTAGAGCCTGCGAGCCACGACTACTGAGCCCACATGCCACAACTACTGAAGCCCGCGTGTGCCTAGAGCTCGTGCTCTGCAACAAGAGAAGCCACCGCAATGAGAACCCTGCACACCGCAACGAAGAGGAGCCCCTGCTCACCGCAACTAGAGGAAGCTCGTGTGCAGCAACGAAGACCCAACGCAGGCAAAAATAAAAAATATGTAAATAAATAAATTTATTTTTTAAAAAAAGGATCTTTGAAATTTGCTAAGAGAGTATATAATCTTAGGTGTTCTCAACACACACACACTGAAAGGTAACTGTGAAGTGAAGCTAATTAACCTGATTTTGATTGTGGTAATCATTTCACAATGTTTACATGTATCAACTGGTCACTTTACAGACTTTATACTTTTTTCAATTACACCTCAATAAAGCTAGGGGAAAAAGGGATCCTGGAATTTTTAAAGATGTCACTCAGGTGCCAAACATCTGTCAAAATTTTCCATCAGACTTGCTAGGAAAGTTTTTTAATATTCTGTACTGTTATTCAGTTTAAACAAAACAAAACTAGGCCTTTAATGAATTTTGAAATGGAGTTGAAGCTCCAGTAACCTTTGATTTTCCTTGAAATTGCATTAATGATCATAAAGGGCCTCAAAAGATCAAGCACCTGTCAGGAATTAGGAAAAGCAGTGTGCTTTCGTGATACTTACACCATGGTCTGTGGCCAGAGTGATTCACACAATTTTTAGTCTCGGAGGGTGAAGGAGGTTTAGATTCAAACTTCGTGGTATGAAAGAAGAAAATGTTATAATATGTATTAATAATGTATTCAGTATTTTTCTCAGCAAAGTTTTTCTCTCTGCATTAAAATTTCTTTTTCCCCCTAAAAAGCTGTTATTGAATTTTTAAGTGGTTATATAAAGTGGCATATTAGAATATAGATGTGAGAATTAAGAAAATATATTTTATTTATATTCATTACATATACAGTCATACTTTCTTCACACCCACATAGCTAAAATATTGTAATGCCATATACCAAAAATGTATCTCATAATAAAATTTAAATTGGTTTTTCAGTTTTTTCTTTTCTTCTTCATAGTGTTCTAAATTACTTTCACAATTTAAAGTTATTCAAATTAATACTTATCTAATCTTTTAAAATTTGTATTCTCCTATAAACCAGCTTTAATTTTTTCACATTAACCTTATAACATCACTTTGATCCCTTATTTCTATAATTTCTAATTATAGAAATTAATGCAAATTTCTATAATTTCTATGAAAGTACAGAAATTATAAAGCTATAAAACTATTATAAAACATAGAAATGATAAAACCATGTTATTCCTTTAACACTTGATTGTTGCATTTATCTCTTCTCATAGAGTATAACATTTTGCATTTTCTGTTTACTCATCCTTAAATGAGAGGAGGTAACTTATACATGGTATCTACCTAAAAATATTCTCTTTGGATTCTCTCTTTGTTCAAACTGCTTTAAAAACATTGATCTTATCATCTCTGGAGTTCAGCAATGTATGTAGGAAGTGCAGAGGAGACAAAGCCAGGGCGACTCAACAAGGAAGACCCATTTGGTGAGTTCCTGGCTGTTTCTTTTTTTTTTTTTTAAAAACCATTTTTTTAAAAAACAAATTATTTATTTATTTATGTTTGGCTGTGTTGGGTCTTCGTGGCTGTGCACAGGCCTTCTGTAGTTGTGGCGAGTGGGGGCTACTCTTTGTTGCGGTGCGCGGGCTTCTCATTTCGGTGGCTTCTCTTGTTGCGGAGCACGGGCTCTAGGTGTGTGGGCTTCAGTAGTTGTGGCTCACAGGCTCTAGAGCACAGGCTAAGTAGTTGTGGCGCACGGGCTTAGTTGCTCTGAGGCATGTGAGATCTTCCCGGACCAGGGCTTGAGCCTGTGTCCCCTGCCTTGGCAGGTAGATTCTTAACCACTGTGCCACTAGGGAAGTCCTGTGGCTGTTTCTTGACGCCTCTGGGACAAGGGTCTGGCTTTCTGTTCATCATTCCAAAGCCCAGTTTAGAATTCGAGTATAGCAGATCTGACCTCCCTTCTCAGTCCCCCTGTTTTCCTACTTGACTTGGTGTTGTTGCAAAATATATTTATAAGTTTTCCAATTTTAAGCCATCCTCACATTCCTGAGATGAACTCTACTTGATCATGGTACATAGGTCTTTTGCTGTTTAAATCTATTTTCTGGTATTTTATTTACAAATTTTCCTTCTACATTCCTAAGTGAGTTTTGTCTATTTATTTCTGCTGATTGCCATGTTTTGGCTTCAAGGTTTCTGTAGTTTCAGAAAATGAATTGAATAGTCTTTCATCTTTTCCTGTGCACAAAAGAAAATTATACAGAATTGAAATTGCCTGTTCTTTGAAAATATGAAATAAATTTTCCTCAAAACTATGAAAGGATCTCTGGTGAAATAACTATTTTTATATGATTTTAAGGTATATAGACTTGTAGGAGACAGAGATATATGGCTGTATGTAAACCCAAGTAAGAAATTCAGTTCATAATAATGTTAAGCTGCCAGTTTTGCTGAAATCATTTTGAGTGATTTTTGATTTGTTCTTATTTCTCTATACTTTCCAAATTATGTATTGTGAGCATGTTATAGGTATAACAAAAAGTTAAAATATATTAACAAAGCTTATAGATTCCTGTATTACTTAACACTTAACTCAGATGTGCTTTCTGAGCCTTCAAAGTAACTATTCCAGTCAATTTTCAATTTTATGTAATACTGATATATATATATATATCTGAAGCAGAGCACTAAACTTATTCTGCATAACTTGGCACATAGTTTCTTTTCACAAAATCAACCATCAAGAAAACTTCACTAAAAGCCTTATTACATAAAAATAATTCACTTTAAACATGATGAATATTGTTAAAGTGCCAATATTAGAAGAGCTGTGTAAAGTCCCACCTGTTTGTTTGATGGATCATAAGTCTAAGAAACATGGACTTGCAATATATTGAGAAGGAAATTGACATACCTTTTTGGTGGAGTGTCTTTAAAGTATAAGATTAAATAGAGAGCAGTTTTTTTCCCCAGAAAATAATTCCTCAGAGAAGAGGTAGATACCTTAGATGCAATTTATTAATAAGTGTTTCATTTCACAAGTTGATTTATAAGTTTATTGCAATCCTAATCAAAATTCCAATTTATATGGCAGTGTAAAGGTTCAAAAAAGCCTAGACAAGGTGGGAGGGCTTTCCCTATCAATTTTCAACATTTATTAAAATGTTATAGTAATTAAGGCTGTGTACTATTAGCACAGAGCTAGACACATCAGAATAAAGGAGCAAGAAATAGATCCATGCATATATGCATACTTAATAAATATGAGTCTTTAATAAATGATGCTGGGGCAATTAGATAACTATATGGAAAAAATAATATTGGACTACACAAAATCAGTGGGTGCATACAGACCTAAACGGGAAATGCAAACTATAGGCTTTTGGAAGATAATATAGAAGAATATCTTTATTAACTTGGAGATACAGAAAGATATCTTAGATAAGACAAAGATGTCTATATATTAAGGAAAATGATAAATCCAACTACAGTAAAATTCAGTGTTTCTGATTGTCACAAAATATCATGAAGAGGTATAAGCCAAAGAATGGGAGGGACTATTTTACAGAACAGATAACCAATAAAGGACTTGCATATGGAATATTTACAGATCAATGTTTTTTAAAAAGAACAAAGCAATAGAAATCTGGACCAAATATTTGAATGGGTACTTCACAAAAGAGTAAATCTAAATGATCAATAAAAATAGGTTAACGTACTCAACTTCAATAGTAAATCCAATTTAAAATGATAACCACCAGATTGGCAAACATTAAAAATGAGGATGTAGAGCAATAGGAATTATCATATGCTGCTGTATAATGTGCAAATTGGTGTAATAACTTTGGAAAACAGTTTAGCATTTTCTAGTAAATCTAACGACATGCATACCTTATAACCTAGCAGTTTTATTCCTGGGAGTGCATCTGAGAGAAATATATGCCCAAGTGTTAGAAGATATGCATGGAGATGTTCCCAGTAGCATTTTTTGCAATAAATAAAAACTCAAAACAACTAAAATCCATCAATAGTAAACTGGATAACTAACTTGCAGAGTTTTGCAGAATGGCGTTTATATAATGGAGTAATCAATAAAAGTGAAGCATTAGAGCAACATGCAACAACACAAATGAATTTTACAAATAAAATATGGAAAAAAGGACTCGAGCCACTAAAGAATACATACATTTATATGAAGTTTTTTTTAATACAGCAGATTTTATTTGTTATTTTATACATATTAGTGTATATATATGTAAATCCTAATCTCCCAATTCATCCCACCACCACCCCATTCCCCACCCCCGGCTTTCCCCCCTTGGTGTTCATACATTTGTTCTTTACATCTGTGTCTCTGTTTCTGCCTTGCAAACCTGTTTATCTGTACCGTTTTTCTAGATTCCACATATATGCGTTAATATCTGATATTTGTTTTTCTCTTTCTGACTTACTTCACTCTGTATGACAGTCTGTAGGTCCATCCACGTCTCTACAAATGACACAAGTTTGTTCCTTTTTATGGCTGAGTAATATTCCATTGTATATATGTACCACATCTTCTGTATCCATTCGTCTGTCAGTCGGCATTTGCTTTCATGACCTGACTATTGTAAATAAGGCTGCAATGAACATTGGGGTGCATGTGTCTTTTTGAATTATGGTTTCCTCTGGGTAATATGCCCAGTAGTGGGATTGCTGAGTCATATGGTTATTTTACTGTTAGTTTTTTAAGAAACCTCCATACTGTTCTCCATAGTGGCTGTATCAATTTACATTCCCACCAACAGTGAAAGAGGGTTCCTTTTTCTCCACACCCTGCATTTGTTGTTTCTGATGCCCCTTCTAACTGGTGTGAGGTGATACTTCATTGTAGTTTTGATTTGCATTTCTCTAATAATTAGTGATGTTGAGCACCTTTTCATGTGCCTCTTGGCCATCTGTATGTCTTCTTTGCAGAAATGTCTATTTAGGTCTCTGCCCATTTTTTGATTGGGTTGCTTGTTTTTTTAACTATTGAGCTGCATGAGCTGTTTATATATTTTGGAAATTAATTCTTTGTCCATTAATTGGTTTGTAAATATTTTCTCCCCTTCTGAGGGTTGTCTTTTCATCTTGTTTATAGTTTCCTTTGCTGTGCAAAAGCTTTTAAGTTTCATTAGGTCCCTTTTGTTTATGTTTGTTTTTATTTCCATTACTCTAGAAGGTGGGTCAGAAAAGACCTTGCTGTGATTTATGTCAAAGAGTGTTCTTCCTATGTTTTCCTCTAAGAGTTTTATAGTGTCTGGTCTTACATTTAGGTCTCTAATCCATTTGGAGTTTTATTTTTGTGTATGGTGTTAGGGAGTGTTCTAATTACTTTCTTTTACATGTAGCTGTCCAGTTTTACAAGCACTACTTATTGAAGAGACTGTCTTTTCTCCATTGTATATCCTTGCCTCCTTTGTTGTAGATTAGTTGACCATAGGTGTGTGAGTTTAATCTCTGGGCTTTCTGTCCCATTCCATTGATCTATATTTCTGTTTCTGTTTCAGTACCATATTGTCTTGATTACTGTAGCTTTGTAGTATAATATGAAGTCAGGGAGTCTGATTCCTCCAGCTCCGTTTTTTTTTCCTTCAAAATTGCTTTGGCTATTTGGGGTCTTTCGTGTTTCCATTACAAATTTAAGATTTTTTGTGTTCTAGTTCTGTGAAAAATGCCATTGGTAGTTTGTTAGGGATTGCATTGAATCTGTAAATTGCTTTGGGTAGTATAGTCATTTTCACAATGTTGATTCTTCCAATCCAAGATCATGGTATATCTCTCCATGTGTTTGTGTCATCTTTGATTTCTTTCATCAGTGTCTTACAGTTTTCTGAGTACAGGTCTTTTACCTCCTTAGGTAGGTTTATTCCTAGGTATTTTATTATTTTTTTGTTGCAATGGTGAACGGGATTGTTTCCTTAATTTCTCTTTCTGATCTTTCATTGTTAGTGTATAGGAATGCAAGAGATTTCTGTTCATTAATTTTGTATCCTGCAACTTTGCCACATTCATTGGTTAGTTTTAGTAGTTTTCTGGTGGCATCCGTAGGATTCTCTATGTAGAGTATCATGTCATCTGCAAACAGTGACAGTTTTATTTCTTCTTTTCCAGTTTGTATTCCTTTTATTTCTTTTTCTTCTCTGATTGCCATGGCTAGGACTTCCAAAACTGTGTTGAATGATAGTGGTAAGAGTGGACATCCTTGTCTTGTTCCTGATCTTAGAGAAAAATGCTTTCATTTTTTCACCATTGAAAATGATGTTTGCTGTGGGTTTGTCGTATATAGCCTTTATTATGTTGAGATAGGTTCCCTCTATGCCCACTTTCTGGAGAGTTTTTATCATAAATGGGTGTTGAATTTTCTCAAAAGCTTTTTCTGCATCTATTGAGACGATCATGTGGTTTTTATTCTTCAACTTGTTAATATGGTGTATCACATTGATTGATTTGCGTATATTGAAGAATCCTTGCCTCCTGGGGTAAATCCCACTTCATCATGGTGTATGATCCTTTTAATGTGTTGTTGGATTCTGTTTGCTAGTATTTTGTTGAGGATTTTTGCATCTATATTCATCAGTGATATTGGTCTGTAATTTTCTTTTTTTGTCGTATCTTTGCCTGGTTTTGGTATCAGGGTGATGGTGGCCTCATAGAGTGAGTTTGGGAGTGTTCCTTCCTCTGCCACTTTTTGGAAGAGTTTGAGAAGGATGGCTGTTAGCTCTTCTCTAAATGTTTGATAGAATTCACCTGGGAAGGCATCTGGTCCTGGACTTCTGTTTGTTGGAAGGTTTTTAATCACAGTTTCAATTTCATTTCTTGTGATTGGACCGAAAATAGAAATATTTTCTATTTCTTTCTGGTTCAGTCTTGGAAGTTTATACCTTTCTAAGAGTTTGTCCATTTCTTCCAGGTTGTCCATTTTATTGGCATAGGGTTGCTTGTAGTAGTCTCTTAGGATGCTTTGTATTTCTGCGGTGTCCATTGTATGTTCTCCTTTTTCATTTCTAATTTTATTGATTTGAGTCCTCTCCCTCTTTTTCTTGATGAATCTGGCTAATGGTTTATCAATTTTGTTTGTCTTCTCAAAGAACCGGCTTTTAGTTATATTGATCTTTGCAATTGTTATCTTTGTTTCTATTTCATTTATTTCTTGTCTGATTTTTATGATTTGTTTCCTCTACTAACTTTGGGTTTTGTTTGTCCTTCTCTCTCTAGTTCCTTTAGGTGTAAGGTTAGATTGTTTATTTGAGATTTTTCTTGTTTCTTGAGGTAGGATTGTATTGCTATAAACTTCCCTCCTAGAACTGCTTTTGCTGCATCCTGTAGGTTTTGGATCATCGTGTTTTTGTGGTCATTTTTCTCTAGGTATGTTTTGATTTCCTCTTTGATTTCTTCAGTGATCTCTTGGTTATTTAGTAATGTATTGTTTAGCCTCCATGTATTTGTGTTTTTTATGTTTTTCTCCCTGTAATTTCTTTTTTTAAAATTTATTTTATTTATTTTTGGCTGCATTGGGTCTTTGTTGCTGCCCGAGGGCTTTCTCTAGTTGTGGCAAGCATGGGCTACTCTTCATTGTGACGCATGGGCTTCTCATTGCAGTGGCTTCTCTTATTCTGGAGCATGGGCTGTAGGCACATGGGCTTCAGTAGTTGCAGCACGTGGGCTCTGGAGCACAGACTCAGCAGTTGTGGTGCACGGGCTTAGTATCTCCACCACGTGGGATCTTCCCGCACCA
Source organism: Tursiops truncatus (assembly GCF_011762595.2). Classification (NCBI taxonomy): domain Eukaryota; kingdom Metazoa; phylum Chordata; class Mammalia; order Artiodactyla; family Delphinidae; genus Tursiops; species Tursiops truncatus. Next base: position 36,631,003 of record NC_047039.1, read on the forward strand.
GGGCTTGAACCCTTGTCCCCTGCATTGGAAGGTGGACTCTTACCCACTACACCACCAAGGAAGCCCCCTGTAATTTATTTCTAATCTCATAGCATGTGGTTGGAAAAGATGCTTGATATGATTTCAGTTTTCTTAAATTTACCGAGGTTTGATTTTTGACCCAAGATATGATCTTTCCTGGAGAATGTTCCATGAGCACTTGAGAAGAAAGTGTAATCTGCTGTTTTCATGTGGAGTATCCTATAAATATCAATTAAATCTATCTGGTCAACTGTGTCATTTAAAGCTTGTGTTTCCTTATTAATTTTCTGTCTGGATGATCTGTCCATTGGTGTAAGTGAGGTTTTAAAGTCCCCCACTGTTATTGTGTTACTGTTGGTTTCCTCTTTTATAGCTGTTAGCATTTGCTTTATATATTGAGGTGCTCCTCTGTTGGGTGCATATATATTTATAATTGTTATATCTTCTTCTTGGATTGATCCCTTGATCATTATGTAGTGTCCTTCTTTGCCTCTTGTAATATTCCTTATTTTAAAGTCTATTTTATCTTGATATAAGTATTGCTACTCCAGCTTTCTTTTGATTTCCATTTGTATGGAGTATCTTTTTCCAACCCCTATATGAAATTTAAAACATGAAAAACTAAACTGTCTCATCAGGGGATGCTCCTGTGGTTTAAAACCAAAAAGAAAACCAAGGAAGTCGTTAATTAGGGTTATGATACTGGTTACTTCATTTGGAGGGGGAAGGGAGTGATGGGAAGACACATGCAGAGGTCATTAGGGGTACAGGAAGTGTTCCATCTGTGACTGCATGGTGGTTACACAGGGACTCACATAATAAATATTCATCATTTAGCCTTCATGTACTATTCTGTGTATATTTCACCTAAATAAATAAATAGAGAAAGAAAAGAAAAAGAAAGAATAGGAAAAAATTTCTTTGCTTACTAATTCCTGGACCAGTTTAAATCCCATGGGAAATATCTATTCCTTGAAGATTTGATAAATTCACTCATGCAAATCTCTGGACTTAGATTTTCTTTTAAAAGCAATTCTTTGATAATCTCACCTTTTTCCTTAATATATATTTATCTGCTTGGGTGTCTACTTCTTGAAATGATTATTTGCATTTCCCAAAAATGTTATTTTGGGGAGTGATTTTTCAATTGTATTACCACAAAGTTCAGCAACACTCATCTATTTTAGATTTTGTATATGGGTTTATGATTCCTGTCTTTTGGCCATTCCTCAGTGTTACTCCTTATATATCTAATATTCCCTCAATTGATAGGAATTTCCAGTTTTTGCTACTACAAACATTGTTGTGAAAAGCATCCTTGTGCATATACTTTCACCTACTTGTGTCTTCATTTCTGTATGTTTTGCACATATTTCAATTCACACTATGACTGTTAATGTATGAGGGTATCCATTTTCCTTACATCCTCATTGAATCTTAATATTACTACACTGTTTAATTTTGCCAGTTTGATCAGTAAAAATTGAATTATTTTGTAACTTACATTTTCCTAATTGGCAGCAAGCTTAAAACTTTTTTTGAACACTTATTGCCCATTTCTATTTCCCCTTACATGAATTTGTTTTACCCACTTTTTTTCCTGATTTATATTTTTACTATGAATTTGCAATTTGGTGAAGAAGAATATTAACTCTTTGTCTGTATGCATGTTAAAATTTTCTCCACCATATCAGCTCTTTTGTTTTTTAATGTCATTTTTTAAGTGTTTGGTGTCTTCTGCAACAGAAGATTTTGTATTTTATATAAGAAAATATTTCTATTTTTTCATTTAAGACTTTGGATTATTTTCCTTTCTTAAGAAAGTTTCACTCATTTTATTTTTTAATTTTTTTGCGGTACACGGGCCTCTCACTGTGTGACCTCTCCCGTTGCAGAGCACAGGCTCCAGACACGCAGGCTCAGCGGCCATGGCTCACGGGCCCAGCTGCTCCGCGGCATGTGGGATCTTCCCGTACAGGGGCACAAATCTGTATCCCCCGCATTGGCAGGCAGACTCTCAACCACTGCGCCACCAGAGAAGCCCATCACTCATTTTAAATCATGAAAATGTTACTTTATACTGTATCTATGTCTGTATCCATATCTATATCTATCTGGAATTTATTTCTCTCTGTGTTGTGATAGAGGGTATATATATTTTAAAAATATTTAAATATTTTCCTTTATTCATCAGTGTTTTCAGTATACATGTGGTCTTTTTTTTTTTCTTTTTGTGCTGGAGGAGGGATAATGAAGCTTTTAAAAGTATGGTCTTTGAAGTCATTTGGCCCAGTGACATGTTTGGTATGTGGATGGGAGAAAATCAACTATATTAATTTTCTCTTTTCAAATTCATCAGCCCCACTTTATCTTAAAAATAATTTTTTTTTTATTTCTGGCTGCACTGGGTCTTTATTGCTGTGCACGGGGTTTCTCTATTTGTGGTGAGCGGGAGCTACTCTTCATTGTGGTGTGTGGGCTTCTCATTGCGGTGGCTTCTCTTGTGGAGCACGGGCTCTAGGTGCGTGGGCTTCAGTAGTTGCAGCACGTGGGCTCAGTAGTTGCAGCACGTGGGCTCAGTAGTTACAGCACATAGGCTCTAGGGCATGTGGGCTTCAGTAGTTGTGGCGCGTGGGCTCAGTATTTGTGGCTCGTGGGCTCTAGAGTGCAGGCTCAGTAGTTGTGGCACACGGGCTTAAGTCGCTCCGCAGCATGTGTGATCTTCCTGGACCAGGGATCAAACATGTGTTCCCTGCCTTGGCAGGCAGATTTTTAACCACTGCACCACAAGGGAAGTCCCAGCCTTGCTTTATCTTTAAGATTTTGTTCCTACTTAAAATTTTCTTTAATTGCTAATAATGATAATCTTTTTCCTTGCTAATAAGGCACTTAGTGATCTGCTTTTCTTTCCACTAATTTTTGCCTTCACTGGAGCCATATATATTTTTTAAATTTTTATTGGAGTACAGTTGCTTTACAATGTTGTTAGTTTCTGCTGTGCAGCAAAGTGAATCAGTTATACGTATAAATATATCCGCTCTTTTTTAGATTTTCTTCCCATTTAGGTCACCATAGAGCACTGAGTAGAGTTCCCTGTGCTATACATTAGGTTCTCATTAGTTATCTATTTTCCATAGAAGTGTATATATGTCAATCCCAATCTCCCAATTCATCCCACCCCTTCTTCCCCCCTTGGTAACCGTAAGTTTGTTCTCTACATCTGTGACTATTTCTGCTTTGCAAATAAGTTCATCTGTACCATTTTTTAGATTCCATATATAAGCGCTATTTTATGATATTTGTTTTTCTTTTTCTGACTTACTTCATTCTGTATAACAGTCTCTATGTCCATCCATGTCTCTGGAAATGACACTGTTTCATTCCTTTTTATGGCTGAGTAATATTACATTGTATATATGTAGCACACCTTCTTTATCCATTCCTCTGTCGATGGACATTTAGGTTGCTTCCATATTGTAGCTATTGTAAATAGTGCTGCAGTGAACATCAGGGTGCATGCATCCTTTTGAATTCTGGTTTCCTCTGGATATATGCCTAGGAGTGGAATTGCTGTCATATGGTAACTTTATTTTTAATTTTTTAAGGAACCACCATACTGTTCTCTGTAGTGGCTGTACCAGTTTACATTCTCACCAGCAGTGTAAGAGGGTTCCCTTTTCTCCACACCCTCTCCAACATTTATTGTTTGTAGATTTTTTAGTGATGGTCATTCTGACTGGTGTGAGCTGATACCTCATTGTAGTTTTGATTTGCATTTCTCTAATAATTAGTACTGTTGAGCATCTGTTCATGTTTGTTAGTCATCTGTATGTCTTCTTTGGAGAAATGTCTATTTAGATCTTGTGCCCATGTTTTGATTGGGTTGTTTGTTTTTTGATATTGAGCTGCATGAGCTGCTTGTATATTTTGGAAATTAGTCCCTTGTCAGTTCCTTTGTTAGCAAATATTTTCTCCCATTCTGAGGGTTGTCTTTTCATCTTGTTTATAGTTTCCTTTGCTGTGTAAAAGCTTTTAAGTTTCATTAGGTCCCATTTGTTTATTTTTGTTTTTATTTCCATTACTCTAGGAGGTGGGTCAAAAAAGATCTTGCTGTGATTTATGTCAAAGAGTGTTCTTCCTATGTTTTCCTCTAAGAGTTTTATAGTGTCCGGTCTTACATTTAGGTCTCTAATCCATTTTGAATTTATTTTTGTGTATGGTGTTAGGAAGTGTTCTAATTTCATTCTTTTACATGTAGATGTCCAGTTTTCCCAGCACCACTTATTGAAGAGACTGTCTTTTCTCCATTGTATATCCTTGCCTCCTTCATCATAGATTAGGTGACCATAGATGCATGGGTTTATCTCTGTGCTTTCTATCCTGTTCCATTGATCTATATTTCTGTTTTTGTGCCAGTGCCATACGTTTTGATTACTGTAGCTTTGTAGTATAGTCTGAAGTCAGGGAGCCTGGTTCCTCCAGCTCTGTTCTTCTTCCTTAGGATTGCTTTTGCTATTCAAGGTGGAGCCATAGTTTTTGATATGTAGTGTTATCTTTATCTTATTTCTAAGAATTCTATGATTTCCCTTTCTTTTTTTTTTTTTGGCAGTACGTGGGCCTCTCACTGTTGTGGCCTCTCCCGTTGCGGAGCACAGGCTCCGGATGCGCAGGCTCAGCGGCCATGCCTCACGGGCCTAGCCGCTCCATGGTATGTGGGATCCTCCCGGACCGGGGCTCGAACCTGTGTCCCCTGCATCGGCAGGTGGACTCTCAACCACTGCACCACCAGGGAAGCCCTGTGATTTCCCTTTTGATTTCTTTTAGAGCGAAGAGTTTTGTAGGAGAATGATTCTTATAGAAATGGTTGAGTATTTTTTAATTTTGTAAATAAATAAATAATTAAATAGGTTAATGTAATTGCATTCACCTCAGTCTTTAATACTTGCTTTGGAGGAATCACTGAGGGTGTTATCTGCCTTATACTTGCCTAATATGTGATTGCTTTGTATAAATGCTCCACGGGCATTAGAAAATAACTTTCCAAATCTCCTTGCGATTTATAATGTTTCATAGAGTTTATTGGCTGGATTTGTATTTGTCATCCATATCCTCATAGCCTTAATGCTTTATCCCTCAAAGAGTTAGAAAGGTATATTAAATCCTCTGACCACTATTGTAGAAAAGTACACATATTTTGTTTTTTTAATTTATATTATCCTTGCCATTATAACATTTAGACACTATAGCCAAAAGAACATTTCTTTCTGGTTATGAGAATTCTAAACTCTGGTCTTTCAAATGCTGTTGCAGACCAAATTGTTATAATTTTATAATGTTTTACTCCATGGTAGAACAACAAGAAAATATTTAAACTTTTAAAAAATTTTAATCTTTGGCCCTGTAAAGAAGTTGACAAACAAATTACATACTATACAAGGCTATGCTTCCAAGAAAGGCACCCATGAAATTAAATTATGCATTTAGAAGGTGCTCTGTCTAATACTGACAGGTATTAATTAAAGAAATAATTGTCTGGATTTTTAAAAAGACTTTTTATCCCTTTTTTTCAATAGGCTGGTTCAAAGTTCCTAAACTGGCTTCTACGTTGAACAAAAATACCTTTATTTTCTCTCTCAAATGAAGACTATCATGCAGATGACTAGAACCATGTCCATTTCAGTTAAACTTGGGATTCTATAAAGATTCAATTATATATTTCAATAAATGCCCTTGAATTAGGGAACTGCCATGTTGAAATTAAATTAGAGCTGTGTTTTTCAAATTATAAATTTTATTCCCCAGGGAATCATGATAATATACCAAGTGGTACGTTAAGCCACAGTATTGTGGAATGGCTTCTTAAAGTGTCAGTTATATTCAGAAATATAGTGGAAGTGAAGAGGGGTAAGGGTAGGCAACTGTGGGAATTAAGTAATGCATCTAGCTAGTAATAAACATTTTTATATTAAACGTATTTCTCTTTGTGAATAGAAAACAATACTTGAATGAAAATATTATCAGTCTTTACACATAGTAAATATTTAAATATAGCTGACCCTTGAAAAACTCAGGGGTTAGGGCTGCTGACCCTGTAAGCAGTGGAAAATCCAGATATTATTTATAGTTGGCCCTCCTCTCAATATCCACAGCTTTAAACAACCTCAGATTATGTAATAATGTAATATTTAGTATTGAAAAAAATCTGTGTATAAGTGGACCTGTGCAGTTCAAACTTGTGTTTTTCAAGGGTTGGTTGTAATCGAAAAGCATGTGTGAAGTGTAAATATCCTTCTCGCCCCATAAATTCTCATTTTCTAGTCCTTCTCCCCAGCACAGTGGGTTTTGTAATTCTACTACTCACTGCTACCTAGGAGTTTTCTATAGTTCCCAGTGCAGGACTGTCTGATAAAGCTGGAATGAAACAAATACGTGTGACTCATACATCAGAGTTACTTGGTCTGTATATTTCTTTTGGACCAGGTATTTATGAAACATTTTCTTTAGTTCTAATAGTTTTTTTCTTTTTTAGTGATCTCTCTTAGATTTTATAGTTAATCATACCTTCTGCAAATAAATATCTCATTTCCCCCCTAATTTATAACTTCTTATTTTTTTATTTTCTTGTTTAAGCTAATATTATCAACAGTATTTACTAATAATTATGTTTTTGTTTTGTTTTCCTAAATTTGGCTAAAATTCTTTAAGAATTTCTTCATTAAATGTGATGACAGTCAATTTTTGTTATGTTAAAGAATATCTGACTATTTCTATGCTGTACAGAATAGGGATTAAATTTTCTAGGATGATTTTGGCATTGACTAAGATAACATAATTTCCTTTTTGACCTATTTTAAAGTAAGTAATTCCAGTTTGTGTAGCAGAATTTACCCTTCAACTTTTTGATATAGCTATCACAGAATGCTTTGATCATTGTGAACAAGTACATAATTTTCATCTTAATATCCCTTTGTTCATTTTAGTCATTTGTAGGGGAGCGATTGAGGATTACAGTTTTGTTCTCATAATGCTGTCTTTTCCATAAATTAAAATGTATTTTAATAATAAAAGAAAAGCTCAATGAGCAATATATTTTTCAGTGGTTTTAGAATTAGGGTATAGCTGCAGAAGGATTTTTTTTTTCTGATATATTCTTCTAGGATCTTACAAAGCTCACTAAAACGCTAGACCTTTTGGTGAAACATTCAAGTATATATCTCAAATGTTAAGACTGAGACAAAATTTTCTCCCAGTGTTATATTGCATTTTTTTTATTACTGTGGGTATTAGCAACACAGTAAAAAGCTACCTTAATTTCTTATGCATTTTTAAAGGGAAAAAATAGTAAACTTTAAACCTGTTTTATATTCCTTCTTTGAGTGCTCACTTTAATATCAACAATGTTGTCAATGGACTTTAATTAGCTGTCTATAAAGAAACTCCACTGAGTTCTCTTCTCTTGCAGAGTCAATAAAACTACTTTCCAAGCTACTTTTTCCTCCTACTTCCACTCAGTTTCTGCTTATTATTCTTCTGATGAGATTCTTAACCCCTTTCAAGATGAATTGTGTGTATTTTTTTGAGTGGCTTTCTTTGGAATCCAATTATTATTTAATGTTTAATTATTAATGTGCAAAAAGGGTTAGGCTTGACAGTCATTAAATCTCATAGTATAATATTTTAAAATGGAGTTACCTCATGCAGAGGATGTTCAGGTCCACGCTTTCTTTGAGCACACTACAGTAAACTGCCACCTATTGTTGGCCCTCTTGTCTCAGGGCTCTCCTTGCTGTGGGATGTGCCATCTGTGGATGTACTTTTGTAAAGAAGAAGTGAATGACAGCACCAGCCTATTAGGCAAGAATTTATAAAACATTGATTCTGGACCCTTTCCACTGCTATGTGATGGGACTGGAGCTGAGTAAGAAGCCCTAGGTTTGTCAGGTTCTCTGAAAAAGGCACTTCATCCCTTAGGAAAAGACGCAAGGAGCACATTATTTGAGTGAGTTTTCATGAAAACCAGTGCATTTTAAAGCAAAACTAGAAAAAAATCTTGGCTAAGCTAAGTATTCATTATGTGGAAAAGAACTGCTAGGGAACCAAATAGAAAGTAAAAAATCAAAATTTTGAAGTGAAGAAATGACCCTCTACGAAAGAAGTTGGGCAGAAATGGTAATCTTCATTCTTTGGAACCATATAATTAACATGCAGTTTTCACCCTACATAATTAATGCATTGTGCTAGTTACCATTGGGCCAGAGGGTCACACTGAGATTTCTGGCAAGCCAATTGAGTGCCACCGTATAAAGAACGCTCAGTGATTACATTGCATACAAGGATTATTCAGCTTGATAGTTAAAAGAATTAATTCTCTCCACATTGAAAAAGAAACCATTACTGTGGAGAAGGTGTAATTACCCTGAATGGATAAGCTTCAGAGTGTGATATGGTGATTTTAATTCTTAGTGTGTGTACAGCTTGGTGAAATGGAAAGAGAATTCATTCACAACAAATAGTCTTGCTTGCTCTGCACTCCCTTCCCCCACCATGTTTGCTGGACTCCTTGTTAGAATACCTGGTTTCCAGTTAGTTATACTAGGTGTGACTTTTACCAGGTTGCTTCTCTCCTGTCTTAGTTCATTTCTGTCTAAAGGGAGGGCATTCACATTACACAGAAGTTTAAAACAAACAAACAAACAAAAAACAGTGTCTGACACAAATGGTTCCACTCTCTTTCCATGCTCATGGCAGAAATTACTGTTCAAACATGACATCTCGTACTGAGCCCAGATGAGTTTTCTCAGAATTCTTCAGGCTTCCACAGCCTCTATCAATAGGTTGGAGTGTGAAAGCCAAATTGACCACTTGGTAGGTCTCCGTTATAGGTAAAGGTTCATATCACATCCCACAATTAGGAAAACAAACAAACAAAGGAACAAACAAAAACAAAGCAACGAAACTTCCAGCCCTGAGACAAACCAAATGAACAGTCACTATGTTTAATTCTAGTCACAAAATAAATGAAATCGTAATCGTAAGTGTTCTCCTAAGTTACTGACATCCTAACAAAAGCGTCTTTATCCCTGATTTTTGTAATGTTGATACTGGAGACTAGGTCAGGATCTTCTTGGATATGATAATTGTGAGAACATTGCTCTTTTTTCTACCATGAACAGACTAACTGTAAATCTGATAACTTGGTAATTTTGCAGATTAAAAGTAAGTAATTTAATGAGCCAGTTTTTCTGAAATCCGGCTCCCTAATAAACTGTCTTTGTGAGCAAATGACTTTTCTTACCTGAATGCTTTTGCCTCTATATCTTCCTTCCATAGGAGTAAAAACATGAAATGACATCTACCTGTTATATTTGGACGAGAAGGATCTGGAAAATCATTTTCTGTTCAGAAAGTCTGGGATCAGTGCTCCTTATCTGGTAGAAAAATAGGATGATCCAGGTTTCCCTCCCTTGGTTTCCAGCTCATTCATCTCATTGCTAATAGGCACCAGGTCCAAGATAGACAAACTTTTACTGATAGAATTTTAAATATTTGTGTTTCATAAATTATAAAGTTGTATTGAATCAGTATTTGTAATAGAAACCTGATCTTCATACTCTGAATAGAAGCAAGACAGACAGTCACGGCTGTAGCTAATGGCTAAAACACTTTGGAAAAATGTACTCTATATTCAGAAGTGATATACTCTGATATATTCCTAAAAACGAAAACAAATTGTATGGTACTTTTTACTTCTTTTTATTATCTTAAACAAATGCTGAGCAAAATTATCTCTTGCAACACAATGGAACATTGCCTCTTTAAGACTAGCTCAAATTAAATATTACGTTCATGGGAGCTTACCTGAATCATTGATTGCATGTTTATCTGAAAAATATTTTATGATGCATAACTGTCTCCTTGTTGAATATGGGAGTAAAATATTTACACTTTTATTTGTTTTTCATGTTTAAAAAAGATGGTGGTCCCCTGCACAAAGGGGAACAAATGAGGAATCCCAGGGCTTGAGTCCTGTTAAGAGTTAAGATACAAATTTGTCTCAAGGATTTTAACCTGGCAGAGCCAATTTGAAGAGGAAGGGCTGGAGGAAGCTGTTTTAAATTGGAAACGATAAACTCAGTGCATCAAAGTATGGATGTATTTAATTCTGTCACACATCCTGAGAAATCATAGGAAATGAGGACACCAAGCAAGAATGGCTGGAGTTTAATGGAGTGTCTCACAGGAAAGGTAGAAAATATGCAATGAGGGCATTCTAGACGAGTTAAACCAACAGTAATGTGTTGCCTGTGCCTTTTGTCCTTAATGATTTGAGTTGAGAGTGGGACACCACTAACAGAAACTGTTATTTCCAGTTGCTATAGGAACAAAATAGTTCGGACAGCAAGGGCTGGGGAATGTCTGGGTCTCACAGTTATCACCCAGTGTTGAACCATGAACCTCTCCAATGAAGATATGGAGAAAGATTGCTGGTGTGGTTCAAGAAGGGGGAGAATAGCTGATGGAAGGAGAAATCATTACACGAAGTCAGAGTTAGATTCACTCTTAGGATGGAAGGAAAGGCAGTCCCCATGGAATCTGAGCAAGGTAGTGGGTACCAACTCTGGTATCTCAAAGATTTTTTTAAAATCAAGTTCCTGGCGTCCTCCCCACAGATCATCTCATCCCACAATGATCTGGGATTCGGGCTTCTTTAGGGAAGCTTTACAGGGAGTTTAACAGAAGGTAGGGTGGAGATGAGGTGAACAAAGCAGAGGTGAGTGAAGTCTAAAGGATTGCTGGACTCAGTACTGGGCGGATACCCAGGGTGTATACACTCTCAGGTGCCTTACTTATGTGATGTATATTGGTGGATTCAGTGTTGCCTCTTGCTCTCGGCCACCTTAATCTCAGATCTGAGGGTTATAGAAATTGAAGCAAATGCAATTTTAAAGGCTTCTTCAGAGTTTGACACCTCCACTCACTTGCCAAAGCCACAAACTGAAAGTTTTTTGATGTAAGCTTGTCAGTGACACTTTGTGCCTTTGGAATGTCTGGGAGAACAGATTCATTATTTGAGTTGAACATCATGGAACGCTCGCTGCTCATCACCTCCTCTGTGTTGTCACTAGAATAGAGGCCAGATCCTGTGGGGGTGTGGAGATCACTTCCAGGTTCCGTGTGCTTGTGATTTGAGCTGGGAGGCGAGGGTTGTGACAGTGCGAGGGTCAAGTGGACTTGCTGGTGTGCGGAAGTAAAAGACATTGTAGGTTGACACTGTGCCTGGTACACAATCTGCTTCATCCAATTTCTGAAGCAGGCAGTGCTTAGATTTGGCCTCTTCCACCTCTCCCTAACAATCAGGACTTTCTTTAACTGGCTAAACCTTTCTTACTCATCTACTCCTAAGCCAGTATATCATCTTGCTATGACCTAACAGAAAACGAATAAGGTATTAGTGGCTTAAGCAGAAAGCCATTTCACAGATGTCAGTCAAGTACACTTGGAGATTTTCCTCAAGAGATTTCTAGACAGAAACAAGTATGTGTTGAAAGTGAATGACCCAACAACAGTGAATGTGCCGTAAGAAGGGGCTGTAGCCAGTTCTTGTCCACCTCCCTGCTCTTGATGGCTGCCAGAACTTGTGATGTATGAGCTGGAATCACCACTCATGTGTTATTTTTATCCCTGTCAATCAAGTCATTTACTAATTTCCTCAGGTGACCTACTTTTAATGTGAATGTATAATCTGGCTGTGTGCTTTTCCTGTTACGCTAATGGAGAATTCTTAGAGGGGAGAGGAAACAACGGTGATGTGTTAGTTTTGAGAATAAGAGCTTTGGGAGTGGGTTTGTAAAATAACAGCTTTGCATATGTGATGGGAGAAAATTGATAGAGAAAAAGTTTCCTGAAAGGTTCATACTTAGTTTGAAACTCTATGAAAAAAATTTAGAAGGAAAATGGTCACATAATCCCAGATCTCCTTGAAGTCATCAGCCTTTCTGCTTAGATGTGAGTATCCGTAGGACTGTTGAGTCCCTGCTTTTCAGAGGATGCAGCTGGCATCTCATCCCCCTAAAGATGCCAGGGACTTGGAGCTCCTGTCTGGCTATGGAGAGGTGGATGATGCCTGGAGTGACCATTTAATTACCCACAGGGTCTACTGACTTGAAAATGACATTCCATACAGGGTCTGGCAGAATCACTGCTTCCTCTGCTGTGATATATTCTGATTCTACTTGTGATCAAACAGATGAGAACAATTTATGAGTATATCAAAAAATAAGAGTGGTCTCACTAATGAGTAGATGTGGGCCCAGGCCTCAAGTCTTTTAAAACGAATGGATTTTTATCAGAAGTCATCTGTAGTTCATCAGGGGTAACAACTCATCATTTCCTGATTTTATGGCCTCTCACCAGCTCCTACCAAGTACCTAGGATAGGAGTTGGGAAGTTTGCTATTGGCAAATGATTTATATAGGCCTTTCTGCTAATTTGTGGATGGGCACATTCTGTCTTAAGAGTTTGTGATAAGTGTTCTCAGAGTTCCAATCATGGCCTCTGGAGTTAGGCTGGCTGGGTGTTACTCCTTCTAGGGCAAGGCATTTAATTGCCCTGTGCCTCAGTATTCTCAACTGTGAGATGACAATAATAATACTTACAGTGTAGGCTTGTTTCAAGGATTATAGATTTAAACCTGTACCTGGAAATGAAAGTTAGCTGTTATTGATAAAGGTTACTCATTGTATCTACACCCTCATATCATCAAAAGGGCAGAACTGGGGGCTTCCCTGGTGGCGCAGTAGTTGAGAGTCTGCCTGCCGATGCAGGGGACACGGATTTGTGCCCCGGTCCGGGAGCATCCCACATGCCGCGGAGCGGCTAGGCCTGTGAGCCATGGCCGCTGAGCCTGCGCGTCCGGAGCCTGTGCTCCGCAATGGGAGAGGCCACAACAGTGAGAGGCCCGCGTACCGCAAAAAAAAAAAAAAAAAGGGCAGAACTGGAATAGCTGCACCCCATTAGATAACCCTCATCTTTTGATACCTGTGTTTTACCAACTCTTGGTGCAATTTACCTTAACCATTTTTCTGCCCCATTACCGGGAACTTGGTAAGGCACCCGTTCCCAGTGGATTTGGGGATAGGGGACATATGTCCCTAGCAGACTCATTAGGAGTTTGCTAGATCATGGGTAAGTATTTTGTCTTGACTAGGCCTAATTTTGGTTATTTGAGATAAGCAATGGGACAGAAATTTCAGGACATCAAGAAGTCTAGAAACCATTCAAAGAATTATTCTGCTGCCTTTTTATTCTCTATCTGAAATAGTTTCACACAACACTCAGATAAAATCACATTTAGCTTTAGTCCACTGCGTGTGTGATGAATTCTTCTACAAGTGCTAGCAGATTTTTCTCCCATATTTGTTGGGGAACACCCACAGATGAACTTGTCTACCATAAGGATAATTCTAAGTGAACCGTTTTCTGGATCCTTTTATTATCCCTGAGGACAGAAGTAAGTTGAGTTCAATAAACAGCTGCATTTTTTGAGGCTAACATTAAAAAATAACTTGGCAGGATTTTTGAAATAAGATTCTCAGAGGAACTTTGCAAACATTTCATTTGCTACAACAATGGAAAATTTATCTTTCTGAGAACAGGAATATACAAATCTTGGTGTGATATTTTTTGAGAACAAAAGCTGTCATGATTGTTTCCTTGAAAAAAGGAAAAGAATTTTAAATATGTGGTGAAAGTTAAGAGGACTTTCAAGCCTATAAAATGGAATTTAACTAAGATTTTAATGAACTGTTGTCATACTAGAATACCTACGGATATGCATAAGATGAAGCAATGTTAATTTTTTTCTTGCTTCTATATAATACTGATACACCAGGGATCAGCAGAAGTGGCCCCATTTGATAAATGCTCAAAGTAGAATACATTTTAGCTCCAGCCTCAGTTCCCTTCCACCAGGATGCTCTGAACTCAGAATTAAGGTCTCAGTGAGATCCAGGTTCACCCAGGGGATGCCTTGGAGGTGAGGGATCCTGGGAAGGCTGCCAAGTACCAGACATATCATCTGAGAAGTCTGTCACCTAACTGTACTGCACATCATGACACCACTCTGCCTATCCCTCCGTTTTCTCCTAAAGGGAAGAAGGGGCTGCTGATGAGAACAAAATTCCTGGAGGCTTACTCTTAGCTCTGTTGTTCACCACTGCTCTGCCCTTGAGTCCCTTTTTTTATCCCTCTTGTCTTCATATCTGAACGTATCCCTCCTTCCTCACCCTGTTAGTCTTTAGTATTGGCTTCTCATTAGCATTCCTGCCCTTCTACATTTTTTTTTGTGCAGTATTGCAGAGGCTAGAAGCCTGGAAACAGCTTTTCTCTACTTCCTTGCCTGCGGGGTTCTGGTTTCAGAACCATCAATGAGAGGTTCTTACATGATGTTTGGAAGGCAGAGGAGGAAGGGCCAGTACTTCCCCAGTGGTGGTGAGCAGGTGCCTGGACTTCAGCAGGCAGCAGCTCTGGGGTTTTGACAGTAGTTCTAGGGTGTCCACCTGTGATTCCACAATGGTGGTTCTCTGCAATTCTTGTACATTCAGATAGTTGAAAGCTAGCAAAGGCGATTATGACTTTTACTCTCCTGCTTTCAACAGCCTGCCATTGTTGTGTGAGTCTCTGATACTTGGTATTAAATTATTTTCTGTGTAAAAACAACTTAGTCGTTGCTGTTTTCCAAACCAAACTGTGATTGTTAAAGTAGCCAAGTTTTATATAGCCTATGTCAAGCCTAAATAGGATACCCCAGTGGACACTAACTTTAGCAGTTATCACCCATGTTATAGTTTACGGTGGCGAGAGACTCCACTCTGTCTCCAGCCTTGAGACTTGGGATTCCACCAGGCAAGCATGCTCAGCCTCTTCTCTACATGGAGATGAAGGAAACTGTTTCTTCCTCTTTTTCTAATAGTATCCCTTTCAGAAGTATTATTTTCTCTCACTTAATAGAAAAGGAGACTGAGAGAGAGTTTCAGTAGCAGAAAAGCTGCCGAGAGGCAGAAGTCTGATTTGAACTAGGTTTTCTGTGCCATTTTCACCACACCTCTGAATTCTCATCTAGAACTGACCTTCCAAGAATTCCTTAAATCTAATTCTAATCCTCTATTTCCCTTTGGTATTTTGACTATAGTTATTTATTGTTGTCAGATTTAAAAATTTGCCTTCTAGAATACTTTCTAACTGTGAAAAACCTGCAAGAGTAATGATAATATTAAAAAAGTATCACTTATGAAGCAGTTACAAGTGTCAGACACTGTGCTATTTTATTGCTCATTTAATCATTAAAATAATCCAGGGGGTCATTCATTTTTATTATCTCTATTTTACAAAAATAAAAACTGAGACTCACGGAGGTCTAGTCCAAGGTGATACAGTTGGTTTATAGCAAAGCCAAATGGAAACCCACGTCTTTCTATCTCCAGTGCTTCTGTTGATTCATTTAATAAATTAGTTTTTGAGCACTCACTTTGTGCCAGCTACTCTTTTAGGTGCATTGGGGGTGGGTGAGGGAAACAAGTACCACAAAAAAATCAGTGTGGAACAGGAAATGAGGAGGTGGGTGGAGTTCAGATTGGAAATTCAGAGTGGTGACTAACAGGTACTCACATCCCTTGAATAAGTTGCTATGATTATTTAAGAATAAAATAAAAATATTTTTCTTTGAATCTGTATTAGTTTTTCAAAAAGCTACACATTTGTCAGCATACAGATAACTATTAAGTAGTTTGAAACTATTTAGCAAATGGTTCTGTTGGGCCTAGGGATGCTATTAAAAAAATTACTTGCTGTTAAGGATGCCGTAAAGTGAGAAAGTTTGAGAACCTCTGGGCTACAGGATAGAAGTGAAATAAATTTGAACTTTATTGATGTGATCTTAAAATTTAATCAATTGCTCTAAAATTTAGGTTTTTCTCCTTTCCTCAAAGCACATCTTCATCCTCATTAAATGTATGTGCTCCATGCTTTGCTTTAAAATGTTCCTAAAAGCAAAAAAGATACAGAGAAACACAGGGTTTTCCGGTTAATAAAATGATACATCTTCCAATGGCTATTATTAGTCTTACACAGCTTTTTCATTTTTCAAACCTTTATTAAAATGTCAGTTTTATAGGGAAATTAATTATGAAAAAAGAAATTGGGTCTTCGGAGCCATAATTTGGGAATAGACAAAGAATTGCTTCTTCAGAAAATGCTCTGATCTCAATCCATCATTTTGTGCTGTGAACTATGACCCCCACTCACCCTGGGGCTGCCCAACAGAGATACTGCAGGTCTCTAAAACTTGGTCCCCACAGAGATTCTAGGCTTTGAGCAAAGGCTCCACATTTATGTGCCACCAATGACTGTCTAAAATTGTTTCCCTAAAAATTCAGAACCCTTTTACTTCTATAAAGAACTTGTACACTGTGGTATGTATTATTTTTTCCTAAAACCTAAATTACCATGTGTTTTACCTGAATTTATCCACCTGCTGGTCAATTATTGTTGTGTTCAGATCCATTGTGAGTCTTCTGTCATTCTCAGAGAAATTCCTCAGAGGTTATGAACCAGTGGAATCTTGTTATAAGCAATCTCTGGACACTCAGTTTAAACTAAATACAGCCGGTTTTGTGGATGTTGCTTTTTAAAAAAAAAAAAACATTGTTAGTGGTATCCTTCTCAAACCCCTAAGTCCTCCCTTAGTCTCAAAGGATTTTAACAAGCTCCTGAGATGGTAGAGTAAAGGCTTTCTTTTCAAAAGGGAGAAATGGAGGTGTCAAGAGAATGAATAAAGTAGTTGTGGGAATAGTGTTAGCCCTGGCCCAAAGCACATTTAAAGATGGCACATTTATTTTCAAGTCTCAGTTTAAATGCCATTTCTTTAATGAAGTCTTTCATTTATTCACAGACGTGTTTAGCAGCTTCTATTTCACACTCTCACGACGCTCATCCTTTTGAAACACTCAGCTTTGAACAGGGACTGTAGTGTAATGGCTTCTTCCTGGGGAAGACATCGAGTCCTCTTGGCTAAGTAACAAAGCTCTTTTGACTTCCTGTATCTTCAGCATTTAGCACCCTGCCTGGTGCTCAATAAACATTGTAGAAGGAAGAAAGCAGGAAAAGGAGGAAAGAACAAAAGAAGAGAGAGAGAAATTAAGGGGAGGAATGGGTCCAAAAGTTATTTGTTGAAACCTGTGATGACTACAGTAATTAGAAGGACCCAGGGCTCTGCTTTTAAAGTATTACTTTTCTAATGTTGGTGGCAGTAGACCTTGAATGGCAAAGGAATAACCCCGCTCATGGTATCTGTCTGCTTGCCAAGTTCTATAGATGAAAAATAAGGGAAATAGCATAATCAGGAATTAAGTAAATCCATCAACCTTTATAGAAAACCTATTACTATTCTCTCACAATAATATATAGATAGATAGATAGATAGATAGATAGGTAGGTGTATAAGGAACAGGATTGCAAGGGCTGGACTCAAACAGCAGGCAAGTGGCTCAGATAACCAAAGGAATCACTCCCAACAGCACTGAAAAGCAGAAGTGAAGCATAAACAATGTGGTTCAAAGACTCCGAATAATACTGAATCATTCTTTCCCACAATCCCAGACAACTGGTCAGAATCAGCCTCACTGGTCTTTTCTCCTTAGAATGTAAGCCCTGGGAAACCAGGGAGCTTGGATTTAACCTTGCAGGACTTTTACTTCCCTCAGATAAACATCCTCCACAACTCCTTTCATCAAAAGCTTCTTTAATCAGAGGAGCTATAATGTCTGCTCCCATTTCTCTTATCTGTGAGTTGAAAGGATATTTGCGTTTAATACTTTGACCATCCGCAGGGTCTTCTGAATGAATTTGTACCTACCTGCGTGTGTCCAATAGGCCGGTAGCATCCCTTTGATCTATTGACCCAAGTCTAGTGATCACACTATCATCTTTTAAATGCTAGCCATTGATCAGAGGACTCCTGAGGAGAGAGTGTGATTGGCCTCCTGTGAAATCATTGCCACCTCTTCGAAAAGCAAATAAGCCTCATGCCAGACTCTATCCCCTCACGTGAATTGGCAGGGTCATTAAATTCACTTTCACCACAGCATAAATAATTCAGGTCAGAGAGATTAATTGGTTGATTTTTAAAATATTTATTTATTTTATTTTTGGCTGTGTTGGGTCTTCCTTGCTGCGCACAAGCTGTTCTCTGGTTGCGGCAAGCAGGGGCTGTTCTTCCTTGCAGTGCGTGGGCTTCTTATTGCGGTGGCTTCTCTTGTGGAGCACGGGCTCTAGGTGTGCGGGCTTCAGTAGTTGCGGCTTGCGGGGTCTAGAGCGCAGGCTTAGTAGTTGTGGCGCACGGGCTTAGTTGCTCTGCAGCACGTGGGATCTTCCTGGACCAGGGCTCGAGCCCGTGTCCCTTGCCTTGGCAGGCAGATTGTTAACCACTGTGCCACCAAGGAAGCCCAGTTGGTTGATTTTTAAAAGAAAGAAAAACCATAGATTTATAGTCATTGCTTGTTAATTTAAGTTGTCATAACAACCCAGGATGTCCAAAACACTGGGCTTTTCCTTTTGCTTTGCACAAGCAATAGCAATTAGTCAAAGAGCTAGGATATAAATTCTTCAGAGATAGAAAACAGTGAGTCAGAAGCCTACCAGATAGTATCCTGAAGAGTGATTCATAAGTGTATTCCAAAAGGGGAGGAAAATGGGGGACCTTAAAAACTGACACAAAGGAGGCCACTCAGTAACATACAGTCCCCACTGATGTCAGTTCTTAAGAGATTTAGCAGAACATAAACTCCTTGAGGGCAAGAGCTGAATCTCATTTACCTTTGTTTCTTCACTATCCCTTCCCCCCACCGCCCTTAGAATAGTTTCTACCTAAATATTTGTTGGTCAGAATCTCCTTCACTGTCAAGTACTTGGGCGCGGCACTTACATCTGATGCCCATTGCTCTTTACCTCTAACTAACTTACAACACAGCCTCTTGTGAAATTGCCCTCAAGGAAACTGCCTTCAAAAATGACAGTCTCTTTACAACCAAAATTATTAGTTGTTATTTTATTTAATAACTAAATTTAGTGGTCTGAACAGTCTTCATTCTACTGTAGTATTGAACAGTAGGATGTTCAGTTTCTTCTCCACTGGCTTCCAATGCACTGCATTATTTGAGGTCCTCTATCCTACCCTCTCTCCTCCTTCTTCTTGACTTCTCTTTCCTCTTGTGTGTTCTGGCCCTGCACATTCTACACACTTCTCTCCTTTATCTTCTCCTGTACTCTCTGGCAGAGAGAGGCCTTCAATCTTCTTCCCTGTATCTGGCTATTTCTTAGGAATGATTCAGAGAAGGCAAGTTACTAGGTCCAAGAGTATGTCTATTTTAAAATCTTAAAAAAATATATTGATTGATTGATGGATTGGGCTGTACCAGGTCCTAGTTGCTGCGTTCAGGATCTTTGTTGTGGCTTGTGGGAACTTCAATTGTAGCATGCGAACTCTTAGTTGCAGCATGCGAACTCTAAGTTGCAGGATGTGGGATCTAGCTCCTCAACCAGGGATGAAACCCAGGCCCTCTTCATTGGGAGCGTGGAGTCTTAGCCACTGGGCCACCAAGGAAGTCCCTCTATTTTAAAATCTCTTGATTCATGTTGCAAATTGCTTTCTAGGAAGATTATCCCTGTTTGCATTCCCACTTGCAGTGCATCAGAATGCCCACCTTGCTGTACCCACATCAATATAGAATGCTAGCTTTAGAATATTTGATAATTTCTTAGGTGAAATTAATATTACAGTGTTTTTTCTTGTGCAGTTAAGCCCCTCAAAATGCTCCATGCTCTAAGCTACTCCTGTGCTTTCTGTCCTTTTATGCCGGGCATCTCTGAGTAAATGTGAAGAGAGAGGAAGTGTCAGAGGGCCAAGATGTCAGGGAGTCAAAAAAGGATAAGTATCAGATTTAGTTTGGTTCACAAGATAGTCTCATGCTGCTGGGGACTATGACCCCCTTTTATGACCCTGTAGACCTGTGAATCCTGAAATTCGGTGCAAAGAGTGGGAGTGACTCAGTGTTTCTCAAACCTTCTTCAGTGAGTTCAGACTTGCTATAGTCCAGAAAGAGTTTAAGAGGGTGTTACCCATTATTTCCTCATCAGCAATGCAGTGGGTAGAGATTCTGCCTAGATTTTGGCAGGTCTTCCCTATTTGATATACAGGGCTACTGCCATTATCAGTGATTTTATACATCTTCATAAAAGTTGGGACTGGGCATACCAAGCATACGCAGTCTCCTGTCATGAAAACCTGGAAAGAATTCTCAAAGTCCCTTAATTTACTTCGGAAATATCACTAGCACATTTTATGAAAGGTGCAGACTTCTTACAGATGGCTTTATGAAGATAAATAAGACCCATACCCTGCTTTCAAGTAGCCCATTTAACCAGTTTAAAGAGGTAAACCAGATATCAACATGACTGAAGCATGGACATGACTGTACGCCAAGTGCCACTAGGTTAAGTACAGATGAAGAACAGGAATGAAAAACATAAGAATCATCAGGAAGGAAAATTTATAATCTGATGGAAATGGGCAAAGTTTCACAAATAATGTGGCATTTGATATAAACATAAAAGGATGGACACAATTTTCAAAGTAGAACAAAGGTCTGATTTGGGGAGAGGAGGCAGCATTTTGAATTGAAGAAATTGCACTGAGCAAAGGTTATGTAGGAGGAGGGCAACTTCTCTAGGATGGAAGGTTCGTATTTGAAGTGTGCATGCTAAATGTCAAGATGATGAGATTGTATTTCATTCAGAAGCCACTGGGAGCCTCTAAGAGCCTCTAAATAAGGAAAAGTTTTGATGCTGAGTTTTATTATGAAGTAAAATTCTGTTAGCCATGTGAAGTTTAGGTCACAATAAAGAATGGGAGTATGATACCTAATGAGAAGGCTATTATTCCATTAGTCTAGGAAGGGGGTAAAGTATACGTGAAAATGAGGAAGGAGATGCAGGAAGCCCTAGTGGAAACAAGTTAATGACTTAGCACCTAATTGAATTTGGGACAAGCGGATAGATTTCAAGTCCAGGTGCCCAGGAGACTATTAAAATTACGGTGTTATTAATGGATAGTGAATTCAGAAGAGGGAAATGATGTAGGAAGAGAAGTGAGTTTGAATTTGAATGTACTGCTTTTAATCTATCAGTTTTCATTTATTTATTTTCTAAGTAGGCAATTGAAGGTTTGGGAAGTAGGAGAGAAAAAGCAATTAGATACATTTAGGACCAATTAGCATGACTGATCTTGGATGAGCACATGACCGAAGATGGGTGAATCAGATTCCTTTCTGAGGAACAAAAGAAATGGGGAAATGCCAATCCTGCTTGGCTGGCAGCCACATGCCGTGCACTGTGAAGCAAGGTGGGCTGAAATAATGAAGCCCACAGAGGGACAAATGAAGAGACAGTCCTGTTGGCCCTCGAGTCCCTAAGACGTTGTTAGGGGAAACACTGACTGAAACTGCCCACCCTGGCCAGGCACCACAGTAACCACTTATATGAGTTATTTTACAACAGGAGGACCTGGTAAGGAACACGGAACTAACAAGCCACCACCAACTGGAAGAATTCAGGAAAGGTCAAAAGGAGACGCCAGTCCCTATGTCCTACCAACCTCCCAGAATCTTTCTCATTGGAATCCATCTTGGCTGAGTGACACGTACGCCACCAGGAAGGACCCTGAGTCAGAATGACTGGCCATAGACAATCCGGAAACTAACCCCATTACCCTAAAACCCAAGACTGCGAGCCACCTGGCAGAGCAGTTCTTCTGGGTTCCCTTACCCTCCTGCTCTCCACTCGGGCGCCCCTTCCCAATAAAGTCTCTTGCTTTGTCAGCATGTGTGTCTCCTCAGACAATTCATTTCTGAGTGTTAGACAAGAGCCCACTCTCGGGCCCTGGAAAGGCTCCCCGCTTCCTGCAACAAAATGACTGCATCCCTTTCCAAGTTACTCGAGCCTTATAATAAATGTATCCCTTTGCCTGAACTAGTTTGAAGAGAATTGCTGTAACCAAAGGAATCCTGACTATTAACACTATTAAAAAGTCAGAACTAGTCGTCAGATACTTCATTTCAATTTTAAAAGCGCTTTAAGATTTATTCTTTCATTCATTTAACATTTATTAAGTCCCCACTCTATTATGGGCGTTAAGATAGTGTCTGAAGACAAATTGGATATTGAATTGGAGAGAGGACTGAATGGAGGAGGAAGATTTTGAAGTATGTCTGGGCTGTAGTAAAGACAAACTGCACTTCATCAATGGGTAGAGTTCCAAATGCCCTTTTGTAAATTGGCTGTTTGACAGAAGAGATTACTCCACAGAAACCTCATTGTGAATGGTGGTGATATGCCCAGGAGAGCTGGGAAAAGCCCATTTCCTATATAATGGGACAAATTAGACATAAACCCAATAGTGTGACCACATGTAACATGTTTTTGTAAAAAGCTCATATGGGACAGCATCTCAGGACACCAGGCATAGATTGGACTTCGGTGAATTCTCATGGGTTGTTCCTACCTCTTGAAAACTGTGGCAACTGTAGTATGTGGAATGGGATTTTTAAAATTTTTGATGTATAAGGAAGGACAAGGGCAACTTAGTAGTGGCAGAGAGCTTCCTAAGCATGAGAACTATGATGAGGAAGGGGAATTCTTTCAGCTCTTGTATGCAGTTGAGTTCCCAGTTATAGTTACGGAAAAGATATTTGTAAGTCAGGCATTTCAGAGTAAGGCATATATGTCCAATAGGTGAATTTAAGTTTCTACTATCTGTGTAATAAGGACAAACTTATCATGATAATATAATTGTAAAGTTTCGTATTCTGAAATAAAATATAAATAAAAAGAATAAAGGTTACACATTCATGCACATATTTATTACATGCATGCATTCGTGTATACATTTAATATCTTTATTAGGTACTTCCCATACCTTTCATATGTTCAGCAAAATGCCAAACCCTGAGGATATAGAAGTAAGTAAACAGGAACTCATAGTCTAATAATAGAGCATAATAATTAGTTTAAAAATAATGAACAAAAACATTATTGGAGCACAGAAGCCCTTAACACAGTTGTGGCTTATTCTAAGATAGCCCTTATTTTTCTCCATAGCTCTTATTACTCCAAGACATATATATATATTTACCTCTTGTTTGTCTTTTCTCACTTGAACATAAGTCCCGTGGTGCAGGCATAAGAATGAATTCAGACCTTCCCAGACATTTATAGGAAAAAGTATAAAGAATAAGTACTGTTTATGAGTCTGTCAAAACAGCATGGACAAAGGCAGGGATGAAAAAACATCTCAAGTAGTTTATGTCACAGACTCCTTGTGGAGGAGTAGTAAGATGATAATAATAAAGACAAATAATAACAGCAAATATTACTATAGGGTTGATGATGTGCCAGGCACTGTCATGAGCATTTTGTGTACATCAATGCATGCAATCTTCACAAGCCTGTGGATTGGTAGTAGGATTTCTGTGTTACAGGTGAGGACATTGAAGTACAGAGAGACACTAAGCAGCTTGCCCAAGATCATATGACTGGTAGGGACAGGAGCCAAGATTTGAACCCAGACAGTCTGGTGGAAGATTAGGTTGAAAAGGTCAAACAGGGAGCAGATCAAAAAGACCTTGAAAGTCAGGCTAAGGAATGTAGATTATGCTTGGAGACAATGGGGAATCTCTGAAGGGGGACTTCTGCAAGAGGACCTATCTGATCAGATTTGGGTTTTAGAAAGAGTACTCTGGAGAGAACAGGGAAGAGGGAGAGTAGACAAGAAGTGATGATAGCAGGTCATGGGAGAAATAATGAGTCTGAATTAGAGCTATGGCAAAGGAGGTAGAAAGGAAAGAGTCAAAATTACTGAGGAGATACAAGCCACAAGGAAGATGAAATATTTTGCCAATTCACACTCTTAGTAGGAAAGTTTGAGACTGTCCATTTCACTGCCACCTTGCCCACACTGAATGATTCTATAATTTTAAATTCTTTCCAGTTGAATAGACAGATACATAATCATTGTTGTTTCTGTTGTCCATTCTTTGCTTGTTGGAGATACTACTTTTTGTATCCATATGTAAAATGTTCTTGGCCTATTTTTAATTATAACGTATTTTTTCTTTTAAAAAATTTTTATTTTATATTAGACTATAGTTGATTTACAAAGTTGTGTTAGTTTCAGATGTACAGCAAAGTGATTCAGTTATATCAGTACGTATACATATATCTATTTTTTCTATTTTCTGTTATTACAGAATATTGGGCAGAGTTCCCTGTGCTATACAGTAGGTCCTTGTTGGTTATCTATTTTAAATATAGTAAGGTTTTTATCTCAATCCCCAACTCCCAATTTATCCACCCCATGCCCCCACCCAGTTCCCCACACCTTTCACCTCTGGTAACCATAGTTTGTTTTCTATGTCTGTGAGTCTGTTTCTGTTTTGTAAATAAGTTCATTTCTATCATTATTTTTTACATTTGCATACAAGCAATATATATCTGTTTTTCTCTGACTTAGTATGATAATCTCCAGGTCCATCCACGTTGTGGCAAATGGCATTATTTCATTCTTTTTAATGGCTGAGTAGTATTCCATTGTGGATAGGTACCACATCTTCTTTATCCATTCATCTGTTGATGGACATTTGGGTTGCTTCCAGGTCTTGGCTATTGTAAACAGTGTTGCTATAAACACTGGGGTGCATGTATCTTTTCAGACCATGGTTTTCTCTGGATATTCCCAGGAGTGAGATTGCTGAATCACATGGTAGCTCTATTTTTAGTTTTTTAAGGAATCTCCATACTGTCCTCTGTAGTGGCTGTACCAATTTACATTCCCACCAGCAGTGTAGGAGGGTTCCCTTTTCTCCATCACCCTCTCCAGTATTTGTTGTTTATAGACTTCTTGATGATGGCCATTCTGACTGGTATGAGGTGATATCTCATTGTAGTTTTGATTTGCATTTCTCTAATAATTAGCAATGTTGAGATAATGTATTTTTTCTTGATCCCTAAAATCTCTGATATTCTTTTATATGGCTCCATGCAACTCATGTAGAGGCACTGTGGTCCTATCTCTTGTCTCTGAGCCCTGTGGGAACAATGAATCTGGCTAGCACCTGATTAGAACCCCTCCTAAAAGGAGATACAAATTAGACAGTATCTTATTTAAAACAACAAATAGCTTTGATGATGAAAATAGGTTGTTTACTTTGTGCATTGCTTAGTTTAATGTTCCCATTGACAATCCAAATGGTTTGAACCTGAGTCAGGAGAATGTAGAATTGGGAGGAATTATTTGAGAATTTTGAGCATGTAATGATGATTAAAACCATGGTTATGGAGTGCATGTATCTTTTCAAGTTAGTGTTTTTGTTTTCTTTGGGTATATAACCAGCAGTGAAATTGCTGGACCATATGATAGTTCTATTTTTAGATTTTGAGGAACCTCTGTACTGTTTTCCATATATTAATTTGAAAAGATGCGTGCACTCAGTGTTTGTTGCAGCATTATTTACAATAGCCAAGATATAGAAGCAACCTGTGTTCATCAACGGATGAATGGATAAAGAATATGTGAGATGTATACACACACACACAATGGAATATTATTCATCCATAAAAAGAATGAAATTCTGTCATTTGCAACAACATGGATGGACTTGGAGGGTATTATGCTTATTGTAATAACAAATAACAGAAAGACAAATACTCTATATTATCACTTATATATGGAATCTAAAAAACGAATGTACATACCAAAACATAAACAGACTCACAGATATAGAGAATAAACTAGTGGTTACCAATGGGGAGAAGGAAGTTAGGGGATTAAAGTTAGGGGTTAGGGGATTAAGAGGTACAACTACTATGTATATAATGAATAAGCAACAAGGATATATTGTACACCACAGGGAAATAAAGCCACTATTTGTAATAACTTTAAATGGAGTATAAACTATAAAAATATTGAATCACTATGTTGTACACCTGAAATTCATATAATATTGTACATCAACTATACTTCAAAAAAACAAAACAAAAAGCCCCAATGGATATGGATTATATCACCAAGGAAGTATGTATCAATTAGAATGGAAAAATTAACAGCCCGGGACAGCACCCTAGAGGTGTCCCTTCGTGGGTCTTGAGGGTGAGATGAGAAGATCTTGCAAACGAAGCCAGAATTACTGATTAGAAAGGTAGTGGACAAAAAGAAACAGAAAAATAATAAAATTTATATGGAGCAAAAGGAATTTTTCAGACCAAGGGAATAGTGAACAGATGCTGTGGAGAGATGAAAGAGGAAGAAGAAACTGCAACCTTCGTTTTTAGACATTAAGCAGCCTTTGGTAAGTTTAGCCACAGAGGATTTCATTGACTTTAGGAATGAGACTGGATTTTAGTATGTTAAATGCGTAAAATAATGAGGACTGGAGCCCTCAGCATTTACTACTTTTCAAAAAAAAAAAAGAAACTTGGCTGTTAATGAAAGGAGTTGGGAAGAAAGGACAGGATAGTGACTAGAAAGGGACAAAGAGTTAAGGAGGAGCTATAATTTTAGGATAAGGAAATTTGAGTACTTTCATGGTGGGGGAGGGGAGAGTAAGCAAGAGCGACTGCTTGCAAATACAGGAGGTGGAGCAGATCCTGGAGGAGGTATAAGAGGATGAGACCCACAGGACAGGCAGCACAACTATTCTTGGACAGAATAAGACATACGAAGGTGGATGAGTTCAGATCAATCCAGTAAATGTGTATTAAGAGTCCAGGTGTGAAGACACTGTATTTGGTTCCATAAAGGTTATGAGTCATCATGTGTGTTCATTTTTTTTTTTAACATCTTTATTGGAGTGTAATTGCTTTACAATAGTGTGTTAGTTTCTGCTTTATAACAAAGTGAATCAGTTATACATATACATATGTCCCCATATCTCTTCCCTCTTGCATCTACCTCACTCCCACCCTCCCTATCCCATCCCTCTAGGTGTTCACAAAGCACCTAGCTGATTTCCCTGTGCTATGCAGCTGCTTCCCACTATCTATTTTATGTTTGGTAGTGTATATATGTCCATGCAACTCTCTCACTTTGTCCCAGCTTACGCTTCCCCCTCCCCATATCCTCAAGTCCATTCTCTAGTAGGTATGAGTCTTTATTCCTGTCTTGCCACTAGGTTTTTCATGACCTTTTTTTTTTTTTTTTTTAGATTCCATATATATGTGTTAGCATATGGTATTTGTTTTTCTCTTTCTGACTTAAGTTCACTCTGTATGACAGTCTCTAGGTCCATCCACCTCACTACAAATAACTCAGTTTCATTCCTTTTTATGGCTGAGTAATATTCCATTGTATATATGTGCCACATCTACTTTATGCATTCATCTGTTGATGGATACTTAGGTTGCTTCCATGTCCTGGCTATTGTAACTAGAGCTGCAATGAACATTTTGGTACATGACTCTTTTTGAATTATGGTTTTCTCAGGGTATATGCCCCGTAGTGGGACTGCTGGGTCGTGTGGTAGTTCTATTTTTAGCTTTTTAAGGAACCTCCATACTGTTCTCCATAGTGGCTGTATCAATTTACATTCCCACCAACAGTGGAAGAGGGTTCCCTTTTCTACACACCCTCTCCAGCATTTATTGTTTGTAGATTTTTTGATGATGGCCATTCTGACCAGTGTGAGATGATATCTCATTGTAGTTTTGATTTGCATTTCTCTAATGATTAATGATGTTGAGCATTCTTTCATGTGTTTGTTGGCACTCTGTATATCTTCTTTGGAGAAATGTCTATTTAGGTCCTGTGCCCATTTTTGGATTGGGTTTTTTGTTTTTTTAATATTGAGCTGCATGAGCTGCTTGTAATTTCGGAGATTAATCCTTTGTCAGTTGCTTCATTTGCAAATATTTTCTCCCATTCTGAGCGTTGTCTTTTCATCTTGTTTATGGTTTCCTTTGCTGTGCAAAAGCTTTGAAGGTTCATTCGGTCCCATTTGTTTATTTTTGTTTTTATTTCCATTTCTCTAGGAGGTGGGTCAAAAAGGATCTTGCTGTGATTTATGTCATAGAGTGTTCTGCCTATGTTTTCCTCTAAGAGTTTGATGGTGTCTGGCCTTACATTTAGGTCTTTAATCCATTTTGAGTTTATTTTTGTGTATGATGTTAGGAAGTGCACTAGTTTCATTCTTTTACATATAACTGTCCAGTTTTCCCAGCACCACTTATTGAAGAGACCGTCTTTTCTCCACTTTATACTCTTGCTTCCTTTATCAAAGATAAGGCAACTATATGTGCATGGGTTTATCTCTGGGCTTTCTATCCTGTTCCATTGATCTATATTTCTGTTTCTGTGCCAGTACCATACTGTCTTGATTACTGTAGCTTTGCAGTATAGTCTGAAGTCAGGGAGCCTGATTCCTCCAGCTCCATTTTTCGTTCTCAAGATTGTTTTGGCTATGTGGGGTATTTTGTGTTTCCATACAAATTGTGAAATTCTTTGTTCTAGTTCTGTGAAAAATGCCAGTGGTAGTTTGATAGGCATTGCAGTGAATCTGTAGATTGCTTTGGGTAGTACAGTCATTTTCACAATGTTGATTCTTCCACTCCAAGAACATGGTATATCTCTCCATCTATTTGTATCATCTTTACTTTCTTTCAGCAGTGTCTTATAATTTTCTGCATACAGGTCTTTTGTCTCCTTAGGTAGGTTTATTCCTAGGTATTTTATTCTTTTTGTTGCAATGGTAAATGGGAGTGTTTTCTTAACTTCTCTTTCATATTTTTCATCATCAGTGTATAGGAATGCAAGAAAATTCTATGGATTGATTAATTTTGTATCCTGCTACTTTACCAAATTCATTGCTTAGCTCTAGTAGTTTTCTGGTAGCATCTTTAGGATTCTCTATGGATAGTATCATGTCATCTGCAGACAGTGACAGCTTTACTTCTCCTTTTCCAATTTGGATTCCTTTTATTTCTTTTTCTTCTCTGATTGCTGTGGCTAAAAATTCCGAAACTGTGTTGAATAATAGTGGTGAGAGTGGGCAACCTTGTCTTGTTCCTGATCTTAGAGGAAATGGTTTCAGTTCTTCACTGTTGAATACGATGTTGGCTGTGGGTTTGTCATATATGGCCTTTATTATGTTGAGGAAAGTTCCCTCTATGCCTACTTTCTGGAGAGTTTTTATCATAAATGGGTGTGGAATTTTGTCAAAAGCTTTCTCTGCATCTACTGAGCTGATCATATGGTCATATATGGTTTTTCTTCTTTAACTCGTTAATATGGTGTATCACGTTGATTGATTTGCATATATTAAAGAATCCTTGCATTCCTGGGATACACCCCACCTGATCATGGTGTATGATCCTTTTAATGTGCTGTTGGATTCTGTTTGCTAGTATTTTGTTGAGGATTTTGCATCTATGTTTATCAGTGATAATGGCCTGTAGTTTTCTTTCTTTGTGACATCTTTGTCTGGTTTTGGTATCAGAATGATGGTGATCTCGTAGAATGAGTTTGGGAGTGTTCCTCCCTCTGCTATATTTTAGAAGAGTTTGAGAGGGATAGGTGTTAGCTCTTCTCTAAATGTTTGATAGAATTCGCCTGTGAGGCCATCTGTTCCTGGGCTTTTGTTTGTTGGAAGATTTTTAATCACAGTCTCAATTTCAGTGCTTGTGATTTGTCTGTTCATATTTTCTACTTCTTCCTGGTTCAGTCTAGGAAGGTTGTGCTTTTCTAAGAATTTGTCCATTTCTTTCAGGTTGTCCATTTTATTGGCATATAGTTGCTTGCACTCTTCTCTCATGATCCTCTGTATTTCTGCAGTGTCAGTAGTTACTTCTCCCTTCTCCCTTTTCATTTCTAATTCTATTCATTTGAGTCTTCTCCCTTTTTTTCTTGATGAGTCTGGCTAATGGTTTATCAATTTAGTTTACCTTCTCAAAGAACCAGCTTTTAGTTTTATTGATCTTTGCTATTGTTTCCTTCATTTCTTTTTCATTTATTTCTGATCTGATCTTTATGATTTCTTTCCTTCTGCTAACTTTGGGTTTTTTTCTTCTTCTTTCTCTAATTTCTTTAGGTCTAAGGTTAGGTTGTTTATTTGAGATGTTTCTTGTTTCTTAAGGTGGGATTGTATTGCTATAAACTTCCCTCTTAGAACTGCTTTTGCTGCATCCCGTAGGTTTTGGGTCGTTGTGTTTTCATTGTCATTGTTTCTAGGTATTTTTTGATTTCCTCTTTGATTTCTTCAGTGATCTCTTGGTTATTAAGTAGTGTGTTGTTAGCCTCCATGTGTTTGTATTTCTTATAGATTTTTTCCTGAATTGATATCTAGTCTCATGGTTTTGTGGTCGGAAAAGGTACTTGATACAATTTCAATTTTCTTAAATTTACCAAGGCTTGATTTGTGACCCAAGATTTGATGTATCCTGGAGAATATTCCATGAACACTTGAGAAGAATGTGTATTCTGTTGTTTTTGGATGGAATGTCCTATAAATATCAATTAAGTCCATCTTGTTTAATGTATCATTCAAAGCTTGTATTTCCTTATTTATTTTCATTTTGGATGATCTGTCCATTGGTGAAAGTGGGGTGTTAAAATTCCCTACTATGATTGCGTTACTGTCAATTTCCCCTTTTATGGCTGTTAGTATTTGCCTTATGTATTGAGGTGCTCCTATGTTGAGTGCATAAATATTTACAATTGTTATATCTTCTTCTTGGATTGATCCCTTGATCATTATGTAGTGTCCTTCTTTGTCTTTTGTGATAGTCTTTGTTTTAAAGTCTGTTTTGTCTGATTTGAGAATTGCTACTCCAGCTTTCTTTTGATTTCCATTTGCATGGAATATCTTTTTCCATCCCCTCACTTTCAGTCTGTATGTGTCCCTAGGTCTGAAGTGAGTCTCTTGTAGACAGCGTATATACGGGTCTTGTTTCTGTATCCATTCAGCCAATGTATGTCTTTCGGTTGGAGCATTTAATCCATCTACATTTAAGGTAATTATCGATATATATGTTCCTGTTACCATTTTCTTAATTGTTTTGGGTTTATTATTGTAGGTCTTTTCCTTCTCTTGTGTTTCCTGCCTAGGGAAGTTCCTTTAGCCTTTGTTGTAATGCTGGTTTGGTGGTGCTGAATTCTCTTAGCTTTTGCTTGTCTGTAAAGGTTTTAATTTCTCCATCAAATCTGAATGAGATCCTTGCTGGGTAGAGTAATCTTGGTTGTAGGTTTTTCTCCTTCATCACTTTAAATATGTCCTGCCAGTCCCTTCTGGCTTGCAGAGTTTCTGCTGAAAGATCAGCTGTTAACCTTATGGGGATTCCCTTATGTGTTATTTGTTGTTTTTCCCTTGCTGTTTTTAATGTGTTTTCTTTGTATTTAATTTTTGATAGTTTGATTGATATGTGTCTTGGCGTGTTTCTCCTTGGATTTATCCTGTATGGGACTCTCTGTGCTTCCTGGACTTGATTAACTATTTCCTTTCCCATTTTAGGGAAGTTTTCAACTATAATCTCTTCAAATATTTTCTCAGTCCCTTTCTTTTTCTCTTTTTCTTCTGGAACCCCTATAATTGAAATGTTGGTGCATTTAATGTTGTCCCAGAGGTCTCTGAGACTGTCTGAAATTCTTTTCATTCTTTTTTTCTTTATTCTGCTCTGCAGTAGTTATTTCCAGTATTTTATCTTCCAGGTCACTTATCCGTTCTTCTACCTCAGTTATTCTGCTATTGATCCCTTCTAGAGAATTTTTAATTTCATTTATTGTGTTGTTCATCACTGTTTGTTTGCTCTTTATTTCTTCTAAGTCCTTGTTAAACGTTTCTTGTATTTTCTCCATTCTATTTCCAAGATTTTGGATCATCTTTACTGTCATTTCTCTGAATTTTTTTTCAGGTAGACTGCCTATTTCCTCTTCATTTGTTAGGTCTGGTGAGTTTTTGCCTTGCTCCTTCATCTGCTGTGTGTTTTTCTGTCTTCCCATTTTGCTTAACTTACTGTATTTGGGGTCTCCTTTTTGCAGGCTGCAGGTTCGTAGTTTCTGTTGTTTTTGGTGTCTGTCCCCTGTGGCTGAGGTTGGTTCAATGTTTTCTGTAGTCTTCCTGGTGGAGGGGACTAGTGACTGTGGTCTGGTGTATGAGGCTGGATCTTTCTGGTGGGCAGGTCCACGTCTGGTGGTGTGCTTTGGGGTGTCTGTGGCCTTACTATGATTTTAGGCAGCTTCTGTGCTAATGGATGGGGTTGTGTTTCTGTCTTGCTAGTTGTTTGGCATAGGGTGTCCAGCACTGTAGCTTGCTGGTCATTGAGTTGAGCTGGGTCTTGGCGTTGAGATGGAGATCTCTGGGAGATTTTCACTGTTTGATATTACATGGAGCTGGGAGGTCTCTTGCGGACCAGTGTCCTGAACGTGGCTCTCCCACCTCAGTAGCACAGCCCTGCCGCCTGGCTGGAGCACCAAGAGCCTGTTCTCCACACAGCTCAGAATAAAAGGGATGAAAAAAAGAAAGAAGGAAAGAAGAAGATAAAATAAAATAAAGTAAAAGAAAATAAAATATAGTTATTAAAATAAAAAATAATTTTTAAGAAAAAAAATTAAGTAATAAAAAAAATGGACAGACAGAATCCTAGGACAGATGGTAAAACCAAAGCTGTACAGACAAAATCACACACAGAAGCATACACATACAGACTCACAAAAAGAGGAAAAGGGGGAAAATATATGTGTATCGTTGTTCCCAAAGTCTACCTCCTCAATTTGGGATGATTCGTTGTCTATTCAGGTATTCCATAGATGCAGGGTACATCAAGTTGATTGTGGAGATTTAATCCACTGTTTCTGAGGCTGCTGGGAGAGCTTTCCCTTTCTCTTCTTTGTTCTCACAGCTCCCGGGGTTCAGTTTTGGATTTGGCCCCGCCTCTGCGTGTAGGTCGCCTGAGGGCATCTGCTCTTCGCTCAGACAGGACGGGGTTAAAGAGCAGCTGATTCAGGGGCTCTGGCTCACTCAGGTCAGGGGGAGGGAGGGGTACAGAATGTTGGGCGAGCCTGCGGCGGCAGAGGCCGCGTGACGTTGTACCTACCAGCTTGAGGCGCGCTGTGCGTTCTCCTGGGGAAGTTGTCCCTGGATCACGGGACCCTGGCAGTGGCGGGCTGCACAGGCTCCCGCAAGGGGAGGTGGGGATAGTGACCTGTGCTTGCACACAGGCTTCTTCATGGCTGCATTACAGCCTTAGCCTCTCATGCCCACCTCTGGGGTCCACGCTGATAGCCGCAGCTCGCACCCGTCTCTGGAGCTCCTTTATGCGGTGCTCTGAATCCCCTCTCCTCGCACACCAGGAAACAAAGAGGCAAGAAAAGTCTCTTGCCTCTTCAGCAGCTCCAGACTTTGTCCCGGACTCCCTCCCGGCTAGCTGTGGTGTACTAGCCCCCTGCAGGCTGTGTTCACGCCGCCAACCCCAGTCCTCTCCCTGGGATCCGACCAAAGCCAGAGCCTCAGCTCCCAGCCCCCGCCCGCCCCAGCGGGTGAGCAGACAAGCCTCTCGGGCTGGTGAGTGCCGGTCGGCACCGATCCTCTGTGCGGGAATCTCTCCGCTTTGCCCTCCACACCCCTGTTGCTGTGCTCTCCTCCATGGCGCAGAATCTCCCGCCCTCTGCCACCCACAGTCTCTGCCCGCGAAGGGGCTTCCTAGTGTGTGGAAACCTTTCCTCCTTCACAGCTCTCTCCCACTGGTGCAGGTCCTGTCCCTATTCTTTTGTCTCTCTTTATTCTTTTTTCTTTTGCCCTACTCAGGTACATGGGGACTTTCTTGCCTTTTGGGAGGTCTGAGGTCTTCTGCCAGCATTCAGTAGGTGTTCTGTAGGAGTTGTTCCACATGTAGATGTATTTCTGATGTATTTGTGGGGAGGAAAGTGATCTCCATGTCTTACTCTTCTGCCATCTTGAAGCTCCTCCCCTCACCATTTGTGTTCTTAGGAAGGTTATAGTTTAATGGGAAGATTGGTGACTGGGGGATGGAAGGGAAGGTGAGAAAGCTCCTGACAGATGTGCTAGATTTTTCTGTGAAGCAGGTAGTAAAGTCATCTCTGAAACTGAGGAAGAATAGGGACTTAAGAGTGTGAGAAAGATTCAGAAATGCTGAAGGGTTGAAGGGCCCAGAAGAGGTTAGAAATGGTTTCCTTGCAAAGATTTTTGAGTGTGTGTGATTTCTACCAACATTTTCCTGGAGGAAGGGATGTGTGCATTAATCCAGGTTTAGAGATGGGGATCTGAAAGGTGGAGTGGGTATAATAGAAAGGGAAAGGAGGAAAGTAGATTTCATTCAGAGATAGTTGCGGTGATGAAACATTTGTTCTGGGCTGGGCAGGGGAGGAACTGGTATAGAAGCCTAATAGTAGTGGACAAAGGAGAACATGTAGAGATAGGAGCTCTTGATAAAGCTGAAGAGCAGGCACCACTGGTAGTAAAGCAATGAGGGATCTGGAAGCAGAGAAATTCATATTAGGAATCTAGATAACAGGGTTAAGGATCAAGGATTGGGTAGCTGAAGTAAAGTAAAAAGAAAGGTCCTTGAGAGGGAAAAAGAAAAGAACTCGCATTCATTGTGTGTCTATTTTGTTTTAGACAATAAAGATGATGAGCTTAAGATATTAAAAGTCAGGAACTCAGATGGACCATCCATTCTGATGGCAAAGTCACCTAGGACAATGGTAGGGAGTTGAGATAGAAACAAAGACTAAAACACGGGCCAAATGCTATAATGAGTAGCGGAGAGTGAGCTGGTTTGTAAATTGCAGCAGTAAATGGTGTTTAAGGCAAGGCACAGAATACAAATCATGAGACTTGAGGGAAGAAGAGCTTTTGCAAGAGGGTGGAAAAAAATATATTATCTAGAATTGACACAGGACTTAAGGAAGAACCCCAGATGAAACTTTTTGCCCTGCAGCACATAAGTCAAAGGAAAATGATCAGTCCCTTGAGGAAAGAAGCAGGTGTCACTTAAGGCCAGATGGTAAAGGAAGAGTTCAGGGAAGGTATATCAATTAGCTATTGCTGCATAACAAAGAATTTCAAAATCTTAGAGTCTATAAGCATTTATTTAACTTATGTGTCTGTGGTAGATGGAGTTGGCTGATCTAGGCTGGACCTGGTTCAGTCAACTCATCCAGGGCATCTTTGTATTGCATGCCTGTCCTCCCGCTGGGGCCACTGGGCTAGCCCAGGTGTGTTCTTCTTCTGACAATAACAGAAGTGCGTATGTTGAGTTTCTGCTGGGTAATCACTGACAACTAACATCCCATCAGCCAAAGCAAGTCCCATGGCCAAGCCCGACATCAAAGCAGTGGGGAAGTGTACTATTCGCAGGAAAGTAGAAGAAAGAAGTGGATAATCTGATATGGCACAGGAGGGGCGTTTATAGTCAGTTGCAGTTCTGGAGAATACAAGTAGAGTGAGGGACATAAAGGAGATTCAGAGTTGGGAAGAGCATGAAGAAAGATGTACCAAGTAGAATGAAGAGAACAACTCAGAGGTGCTTGCATTTTGTGGAGCGTCTAATGTAGATTGTAGAGGAGAGAACTAACTGGAGGTAGCTGGGCTGAAGGATCCTTTTGGAACTCTGGTGAAAAGCTGTTTTGGAGAACTTTGTTTTAGGCAATATGTTCCGCAGGTTGAAAGGGCATGTACCAAATTCCCAGAAAAATATTAACTGATAGTGACATATCAGTTATACCAAGGCGATATCAAAGTAGTCTGTACTCCTTTGAGATTTCAGTCATGCTACATGCCTCTGCTCCCAAGTATGCCTGGACTAGTCAACAGAATCTGGCTCTCTCAACTCATGCTGGTGGTTGAGGTACCAACTGAGGTAGAAGTTCGAGTCTGCCTACATGGTAACTTCAATACTTACCGCATTTGATTACATCCAAGTGAATTCTGATTATGATTTGAACAGTACCCAAGTATTTTGATTTGGGGATTAGTTAAATCCTGTTTACACCCGGGAACTTTTTAGCTCAACACATTTGCAGCCCTAAACCAGCCAAGATTCTTCACTGTGTAAGTCCTCCAAGGATTAGCCTATTCCTGCTCTCCCCGTTCCACACATAAATGTTAATTACCCTTAAATACAGCCCATTTACTACCATCAGTAATGGAAAATTTTAAATGCCAAGCTAAGTGAGAGAAACTTGAATCTAAATAATTATTACATTGTGCTCTTTGTTCTCAATAGTGATACTTAGACTAGGGTTTCTGAGAGATGGGGAGCTGTGAGCATGCATGACCTGTGGGTGATAATTACAAGGAGAGTCTTGAATTTTTCAAGAGGCTTTAATGACTCCCAGGACATTGGGATACAGCAGCATGGATCTTGTTAAGAGAATATAAACTCAGTGTCACAGAAAAATCATTTTCTGGTTAGAATGTAGAGAGGGGATAGATACTAAACATTCCATCTGAATTGTTTGGATGGTCAATGGGGAATTTAATTTTATGAAATGTAGTTTTAAAAATCTTGCAACCTGGCAGAATGGTAACTAAGAGGGTGGAGGAGAAATGGAGGTGCAGAATTATATTATTTAAATTATATTTATAAAGACCACTGACCTACTTCATCCTTCCTTCTCTGAGGAAAAAGGCGTAGAAATGATGTCCTAAAGGCATGTGGGATCAGTTGGAATATATTAAGCAGTGAAGACAATAAGGATGTAACAGAAAAATATAATCTGTATTATTTAAATTATTGAAAGAATGCTAAGAATATTGTTACTAAGGTGACTATGATGCATAATGATGTGTGAAATTTTAAACCTATGTGGTCTTTAAAACAAATTCTTGATACAAAAGTAATAAAAATACCATGTAAGCTTTGAAAAGATATAAAAATATAAAGACTAACATAAGAATTGAAATTCAGAAATAAGCAGTTAAAATTGTTTCCCAGTGTTTTTCTTTTTAACTTTTGTTGACTGATTATAAAATCAATCAGAATTTCTCATAGAGCATTTATAAGGTATCAAAATATAATATAGTCTAAAATAAACGTTGTCAACATTATTTTCATCTACTTCATGAAATGCTACATTTATTCAAGGTTTAAGAATTTCATTCTGCATTATATTTGAACTTTTTTTTTTTTTTTTTTTTTTTTTTTTGCGGTACACGGGCCTCTCACTGCTGTGGCCTCTCCCGTTGCGGAGCACAGGCTCCGGACGCGCAGGCTCAGCGGCCATGGCTCATGGGCCCAGCCGCTCCGCGGCGTGTGGGATTTTCCCGGACTGGGGTACGAACCCGTGTCCCCTGCATCGGCAGGCAGACTCCCAACCACTGCGCCACCAGGGAAGCCCTGAACATTTTGAATTAACATTTTGAATTAACAAAGTTGAGTCAGTGGTTAGGAAGGCTTGTATTAAGCGAAATGTTAGAGAGGAGACTGACTTTGTACATAATTAGTTCATATTGAAACTTCTCATCTTATGACAACTTTTGAATTATTTACCATGGTATTGTAGAGTTTTAAGGAATTGAATTTTCACAAAACATGACTGACCCTCATTTTTTAGAGTCAATGTTATTAGGATCATAAATGTTCATGACTCATATTTCCACTGAATATATAATATTTCTTCTATTTAATGCTTTTAAAATAGAATTCTATTTTCTTGGATATCAACACTGCAACCACTGTGAGAATGAAAGCAAAGAAGCTTTATCTTCTCATCAAGGATATTTTTGCTTATCATTCTACATTTTTGTTCCACAGCTATAGGTAGGTTTCTTACAATCATCAACATTTATAAATTGATTTGACACATTATAGGAGTGTGTTTCATTATTAAAGGAGGGAATAACTTAGATATTTTATTGATTACCGTCATTCCTATATTTGATCTTATTTCTGTTATTTCAAGTAATATTTTCTGATGCTATGCATTCTTGTTTTACCATATTTCCCACATTTTCTTTGCTCTAACCTTTTCTTGCTTCTGATAGGTATATTATGTCAACATTTCATATAGAATATAAAAAGTAAGACAGCTTTTGATATAAAAATTTGTTAGAATTTCTAGAGAAGCAAACTCTCACCTGGGACTCTGGGAATGATTTTCTGAACACTAGAGAACTGACCCATCCAAGGACCTGCTATCTCTGAAATCACCTTGGAAATAGTGAGTTGGAGAATATGGTGCTTGAGCTGATATCCAAGGTGTAGGAAGCTGGA
Organism: Tursiops truncatus; assembly: GCF_011762595.2. NCBI lineage: Eukaryota > Metazoa > Chordata > Mammalia > Artiodactyla > Delphinidae > Tursiops > Tursiops truncatus. Next base: position 36,669,349 of record NC_047039.1, read on the forward strand.
ACGAGGAGCCTACTGCTGCCCCAGCTGCTGTTGCCACCACCACATCACCTGGGAAACTGGATGCTGGGGTGCTGACGCAGGAAAGCCTTCGTCTCTACAGCCCTATTTGCCGGTAGCTAAAATAGAAAAAGAGGCCAGAGAGAACCTCTGGTTCCCTTCCACTTTCCAAAATTTCAGTGCTCTTGTTTGATTGGTAAGAGCTAATTTTTATCCCAAATCTTAGCTCTGAAGGAGTCTGGAAATGCCCTCTAGGCTCTGTGAAGGAAGGTCCCGTAGAAGGAAGGTGGGATAGAAAGGAAGCTCACCCATCCACAGTATCTACCATAGGATAGTTGTAGTCTATTTATAGTCCTATTTGAACCTTATTTGAATTATTTAAAATTTTGTTTTACAAAACTAGTCTTAAACACTAATTCTATAATTGTGACAGGTAAATGGTGATTCTCAGGCTTTGTTTATACACAAGTTATTGTCTTCTAATCATTCCACTTTATATTTTATGCCTATGTTTCTATACGAAACAGAATGCAATATTATATATACATATATAAATGTATAATTATAAATATAATTTATATATATATATAGTTTAAATAACTTTTTGGCACTTGGTTGTAAGTTGATAGGCCTGTTATCAGAGTCATCTTCCATTGTCCTACTGATGTTCTGAATTTTTTTCGTAGGTGTTTTAATGAAAAGTTAAAAAAATGCATCTGAGAGAACTATGAGTATTGAAAATCATAATTTATTGCCTTAAGGATGTATAATACACTAAAACAACACATTCCTTCCCCAGCACAGCATTCTTCTATTGTAAAGCTATTTCTCAATTTTAGGAGTTTCTTTTTTTTTTGGTAGGCTTTTATTGTAAGTTGTTAAAATCTGGACAGTTTCCCCCAAGTAGCTTAAAGCAGTGAGTTTTCCTCAGAATCATCATGAGCTGAAATCATCCTTTACAGTATCTTTTATGTCAGTGAATATTCTCTATAAATATTCCAATTGTCTGATATTTAAATTAACTCAGTAAATGTTAATTGTGTCCTTAATATATTCTGGGACCCTAATGGATCCTGGGACTTGAACGATAAATGTCTCGTCCCACCCCTATGGAGTCCCGGCCTAGCATACTCTATAAATATAATATAATATATAAATCAATAAACACTGACAAAAAGACAAGTGAAACATCATGGAAGAGTGTCCTTAATTCTGCCTGGGGGTTAAGAATCAGGGCAGATTTCACAGAGGAGGCAAGAGTTTATCAGATCTCTCAATTTCCTAGTTAAAAAAACCCAACAAAACAAAATAAAAAAACAGAGGATGGTCATAACTATAACTTTAATTTAAAAAAATCAGAATAAATGTGAAGTACCTGGGATTTTTATTTGTGCTAAGACCTGTAGAAAAATAAAGGTGACTATGATGATAATGATAGTTAATGGATATTACTGATTGCCTACCCAGCAGCTGGCTGGGTACCCTGCCCCTTTCCCTGCTAATTTTCCTTCTGATGTCTGTTCCTCTTCTGAATTGTAGCAACTATGTGGTTTTGAAGGTTGATCCCAGTTCAGGTGTGAGCTCTAATGAGACTAAGTCAGTTAACAAAATCCCATCCCCCTGCCGGTGATTGATTTAAGCCCCCACCCCTTTAATAAAAAGAGTCCGGTAGTGCTTGGTCACAGAGATAGGTTCAGTAAGGAGTGCAAGACTAGATTTGGGCCAACGAAATAAATGTAAGGGGAATTTTGAAAAGGGGATTCTGGGAAACTTGCCCTTCTTCTTAACGGAAAACCATAAGAGCACTCTCTCTTGCTGGCCATTGGCAGATATACTAGGAATACTGTAGCCATCCGATTACCAGCCTGAAGATGAAGCCTGAAAATGAACACAGAAATTTTCCTCACTCCCTCCTCCCTCTCTAGGAATCACAGGGGAATGGAGACAGAGCCATCGAATTAAGTAAATCCTAAAACCTCTCTGACCTATGGATTTCCAAGTATGAGAGTCTATGAATGTTTTTACTGTTTAAGCCAGTTTGGCATGACTTCTCCAGTGCTTGCTATCAAAGGCATTCCAAGTAATTTAATAATTCACAGCTGAGAATAAAAAGGGCTAGCCTAAGAATTAAGATAAATATAATGCTACAACATTTTAAAAGACTGAAAACAAAAATAATAAAAGTAGGTAACGGTGAAACCTGAGAACCTAAAATATTACAAAGCTAAAATAAATGAGAATGAAAAGTCTAGGTAGAAAATAATTGTTACAAATCGATTTGACAAAAAAAAAAGCTAAAATTGGGCAGAAGCAACAAACTAAATCGTTGAAAAATGGTAAAAAATTTCTAGCATACTGGTAAGGCTCTTTCAGATTGAGAGGAACAATTGATCGGCACATTACTTTGGGAGTGATGAAGATTTAACATAAAGGATTTCCAGTGAAGGGTACATGACAGAAATTTCTGTCTTTAAAACAACGCATTCCTGGCTTCAGCCCTGGCAATTCTGATAAGGCAGGTGTGACTGAGGCCCTGGCATGCACAATTTTATGGACTGTTGAAAAACCACAAATTTGGATCTCAGTGTGACTCTCCCTGCCTGTATCTCTTCCTGTTGTATCTTTCCACGTGTGCCTCTATGTGTGAGTTGCCTGCATTACTGTCTCTACGCATATCTCTGTCTCTGCATGTAAGTCTTCATGCCTGCGTGTGTCTCTGAGTTTCCCTTTCTGTTTCTCTTTGTCTCTCATTGTCCTTCTGCATAGCTTTGTATCTCTGTATATCTCTTCTATGTCTCGGTGTCCCTCTGTATGTGTAGCATATCTGTGTGTTTATGCCTGTGTGTGTGCATCTCTTTGCCTGTCTCTCTGTGTCTCAGTATGTTTTCTCTTTGGTTCTCTGTATCTCTGTGTGGCCTCTTCTCTGTGTTTATTTGTATGTTTCTCTGCATTAATCTCTCTCGATATGTATCTCTTGTGTATCTCTTTTCCTGACACTTAATTGAGAGCAGACACAAACTCAGTCTGTGCCTAAAACAAACAAAAGATGTAAAAGCCAGGGACTTTACAGGGAACTGAAGTGACTGATACTCCTTAAGGTGACTTGGTCAGCCAGTAGGAATCCTTTCCCTCCTCCACCACTTTCCTCACCCTTCAGAGCAGTGAAATTGCTGGGCGTGGGGAGCACCTGTGTCTTTGAGTGCCTTGCAATGGACCCACAGTATCAGACATACCTGTTCAGGCCTCTTCTCAAATTCACATAATGCAGGACTGAAAACTCCCCACACTGAGGGCGGATTTGTTATTCATTTCAGTGATCTTAATCATAAAATAGTTCTGCTTGCATGCAAATATCATCACACAGTCATGTCACTTCTAACTCCTTACTGGCTCTTGGGCTCACATACCTTTCTAGGGCGTGGCCATCGAGCATAGCTCCACCAGCCCATCAAGGGACACCTGCAGCTTCCTTCCTCTGCAGAGCACTTTTGTGCAGTACTCACTTTGCAGTTTGGCAGGCAGTGCTCTCTTCTGCCTCATTTCCTACCTGCATCTGAAGATGCTGCACCTTTTCCTTCATGAATTCCTGACTTTTGAGACCTGTCATGTCCTGATCTGGATGTTACGTGGTTCTTCCATAGATCCTCATAGGAGTGCTTCCAGCCTGGCCCTTCGTTAATCATATTGTCTGCTTCTCCAGGTCAAACATTTATTCCTCCCCTCCTGCCCTTTTTTCCGTGTTTGGAAGTTCCAACACTAACACACTGTCTCCATTCCTTTATGAATAGTCCCCATAGAATTTTTTCTGATAAAATACAGTTCTGATATTTCCAAAGGTCGTTTTAAAATTTACTAGCCCTAGCTTACCCTTTCCACACCCCATGTCCTCAAGTCCATTCTCTACGTCTGCATCTTTATTCCTGTCCTGCACCTAGGTTCGTCAGAACCATTTAAAAAACATTTTTTTAGATTCCATATATATGTGTTAGCATATGGTATTTGTTTTTCTCTTTCTGACTTACTTCACTCTGTGACAGACTCTAGGTCCATCCACCTCACTACAAATAACTCAATTTTGTTTCTTTTTATGCCTGAGTAATATTCCATTGTATATATGTGCCACATCTTCTTTATCCATTCATCTGTCGATGGACACTTAGGTTGCTTCCATGTCCTGGCTATTGTAAATAGAGCTGCAATGAACATTGTGGTACATGACTCTTTTTGAATTATGGTTTTTCTCAGGGTATATGCCCAGTACTGGGATTGCTGGGTCATATGGTAGTTCTATTTTTAGTTTTTTAAGGACCCTGCATACTGTTCTCCACAGTGGCTTTATCAATTTACATTCCCACCAACAGTGCAAGAGGGTTCCCTCTTCTCCAAACCCTCTCCAGCATTTATTGTTTGTAGATTTTTTTGATCATGGCCATTCTGACTGGTGTGAGGTGATACCTCATTGTAGTTTCGATTTGCATATATATGGAAGCTTAAAAGAAAAATGGTTCTGAAGAACCTAGGGACAGGACAGGAATAAAGACGCAGATGTAGAGAATGGATTTGAAGACACGGGGAGGGGGAAGGGTAAGCTGGGACAACGTGAGAGAGTGGCATGGACATATATACACTACCAAACGTAAAATAGATAGCTAGTGGGAAGCAGCCGCATAGCACAGGGAGATCAGCTTGGTGCTTTGTGACCACCTAGAGGGGTGGGATAGGGAGGGTGAGAGGGAGACGCAAGAGGGAGGAGATATGGGGATATATGTATATGTATAGGTGATTCACTTTGTTATAAAGCAGAAACTAACACACCATTTAAAGCAGTTATACTCCAATAAAGATGTTAAAAATAAATAAAAGAATACAGGAATTAAAAATAATAAATAATAAAATAAAATTTACTAGCCCCAAATATGTTTGACAAGTCAGATAATAAGAGATGCCAATGATCTTTAGATCTCTGGAAAGAAAAGGACTAAAGCCCAGGTTCCAGTCTCTGGGCCAGCTGTATGGTCTTGGAGGAGGTACTTCTCCAGGCTACTATTGTCCTTGTGGAAAATGAGGAATTAGATCTTACAATTGCTAAGATATGGTTGGGCCTAAAAATTTCTAGTCATCATGGAAACAAATTTTCACAGAAATAAAAACATGTATTACCATTCAACTTATGACACTTAAGGAATTAAAAATCGCAGTCTTCCATGCTCATGTTCCAATCAATCAAATATTAGTTTACTTTCTCAAAATAAATTTGCATTTATATTTCACACATGGTTTATAATTTGGTTTAGTTTGGGTTTTCTAATTTAGACTTTTGTAAAACTTTGAGTGAAAAATAATACAACTCACTAGAACTCATTTCACTGCTAAGAGGCAGAATTAAGTCCTTAATTTCATCTCTCATTATGAATTCCAACAACTTAGCTTATATTCATTCATTTACAGTACATTAGTTGCCTTTTTTCACACATAAGAAGTTTGAATCGAACATATTTAGACTAGAGGGAATTTACTGAGATCAAATGTAGTATTTGGCTTTTTCATCACAAAACAACAATGCTATTGAAGACAATGGGACATCAATCAATACATTAGTGCCTTTTGGCTCTCCAGTTTTCCTGAGAATGAACTTGTCATCTTCTCAGAAGTATAGAATGCTACCTTTTCATGCTTTTAGAAAATCTTTTCTAAGAAATCAGTTCAGTCCAAGACCATAACCAAATAATGTAGTAAACAAATTATAAAAATCAGAAAGAATAATGGATACAAGCCACTTGGTTAATTAACACGTGAACAGGGAGAGGAGTAGAATGTTGATTAAATTATGCTGAAATTATTTGAGCAGGCATATCCAAGAACATATGTTTCGAATTTTGAGATAATTTTTAAAAGACTTGTGGCTTCAGAGATTTCTGCCATGCATGATAAGGGTGCCAGTACTATTATTAGCTGAGTCTTAAGTCACTGTGCCTGAGAAAAGCTCTGCTATGGCTTAAAACACTCAGCTAACTTAAGCTCATTAGCTGACACAAAGGAAAATAATAAAAGTAGGAAAAACATATAAATGGAACCAAATCCCACGTTTTATGTATTACTGATTTCCTGTATCTTTATTTTATTTTAACTGCCATATAATAGGAACAGTGAATTAAAACATCACTACCATTGTGTTTTTCCATTATTCCTAGTATTTGCAACAGAATTTTTGCTTTATATATTGGAATGCCTTGCTATATGTTGGATATAAATAGATTCATTATAGTTATGTCTGTGCCTTTCATCATTAAAATCTACTTTCTTATTTCACTTTAAGTATTTCCCATAAATTTTATCCACTTAAATATGAGAAGAATGGTGACAATATTAATATCAAGCAGATAGTTTTATCCACTGTTGTATTCTAACTTTTGAATTTTACTTTAAGCATGTCATTTGCGTATGGAAAAAGTTCGATATGTTACTTTATTTTTGGAATCATACACAGGATTCTATGTCCTGCTTTTCAACTTTTGTATCTCCTTTTATTTGTATAAAAGGTATGAGCACCCAGTTTTATTCAGCTTTTTATCTTTTATTGGGTTAATCATGAATGTTTTAAATTTAAAAAGTAAATCAATTTGTAGCATATATATATATATATACACATATATATATGAATAGTATTGCTTATCTTAAAACTTCTCTAGCTGTTATTAATCTTTTATATAACTCAAATAGCCCATAATAACTGTGGATCTGATTATATTAGAAAGAGAAGTGTATTTATGCTTTTGTCTTTTCAGTCCTCTACCATCCTATTAATCTAATTAGAACCATGAAAACATTGCTGTGAGTTTTTATGTTGTGTATTTCATGTAGTATATTTGTTTCAACACTTAGATAATTCTAACCAGCTGCAGGTATTGCGCTGAGTGTTCTCATTTACTGACCTCATCAATAAATGGATCTGTCAGCACCCATTTTAATCAACAATATCCCTATTCAAAAATTCTTTCTGAGATTCAGCTTTCAATACCTGGAGGTATTTCCTTAAGAAAATTTTGGTGAAAGGGCATATTTCCTAACTATCCAAAGACATATCTGATAATATCTTTCTTTTTCTTCCATATTTGAAGATCAGTGTGATTGCATAGGCAGTTCTTGAAATATACCCTTCTCTCCCATAATGTCTCATGTAACTCTATGTTTACTTATTTCCAAGTAGAATGTTTTTTTCCTTAGTAGCTTATACATTATATTACATTTATAATTTTATGAGATTACAGGGCAGTCATGAGGGCTTTCATAAATATCCTGCTTCACCACTTTTTCTAGGCGCTTAATAGGACTGTTAGTCTTTTACATGCTCATGTAACTTGCTTTGGTCAAGAAAAAGTGAGTGGATGTGACATGTGGTATGTTACTTTAAAAAAGACAACAACAGCACAAGTTCTAAGTCATGAAATTAGCAAATATCCAGGTGAATAATATGTGAAGATGAATGCACTGAACATCTTTCTATTTGCACAGGCTATAAAGGTGTGTGCAAATCACCTAATGGTTGATGGAAACTTTGTCAGCCAGAGTCCCTAGGGGAGAGGCAGAGTCCTCTGCTCACCCAAATAGTCTTCACTGTCCTTGTCTTATGCGCAAGGACAGGTATCAGATTTGGGAGTTGTTACTTCAGCATAACTGGTCTATTTGACTGACAAAAACTATATATTTGGGATCATACTTCTTTGTTATTGTAGATACAACCCAGTGAGTCCTATCTATTTTGGATATGTTTTCCTATTAAATCAAGAGGAAATATCCTCGACTATATGTTTGATTATCAATCTTGTGGTAGTTAGTCTTCTCCTCTGATAATATCTAGTGAGAGGTCAAGTCTCTGAAAATTAGTTCTTCAGATCCATCATCTTCTCTTTGGGGAGCTAGATAATATCCCTAACTGCCTGCATCTTGGAAAAGCACAGGAGACATAGTTTGAATAGAGGGATATAATGGGTTGTCCCCCCCATCATCTCTTTACTCTTTTAGGTTCTAGATAACTTTATTTTCTTCCATCCTATTTTATTCTGTACCATATAGATTCCGCCCTTTACTGATTTCAACAGAATTTTTAGCCCATTTAATGCAATATTCATTTTGCTAAATCTTTTCAAAATCTGCTGTCTGGTATCACATAAAGGACACTGTCACTTCAAGCATTAGTTACTTGCATTCAAAGTACTCAGGTAAGAAAACCCTTGAACAAATCTCTAAAGAATATCAGGGTCCAGGAAATAAAGCTAAACATGAGGAACTGATAAGGTAGCAGATTGGGGTGACAAACTTACAACGATTGGCAGAGAAACATTGGAGAATGAGTGAAGGTTGATAATCAGTTTGCCAGGGATAGAACATGTCTGATATTTTTTTGTATCTTATATCACTTCTCTTCAGGAACATCTCACCATATACAATTTTACAGATGAGAAAACTGAGTTCAGAGAAGTTGAAGAATAGGATGAGGATCTCATAGCAAGTAACCAGCAGAGTTTATAAATTAAACTTGTCGTTATTCCTGCACCACCCTGCCTTCTGGGAAGCAGGAGATTTGTTACCGAATCCAAGCTCGTACTGCTTGCCACATAACAGGCCAATAAATGGAGAGATGAGTTGTTGGGGCAAGGAATAAAGCCAGCAGACGGAGAAGACGGTGGACTAGTGTCCCAGAGAACCATCTTGCTGGGGTTTGGATGCTAGTTTCTTTTATAGGGGGTGAGGAGTTAAAGTAAAAAGAGGCATTAAGTTGTTGCAAATATTTCCTGGTTCTAATTTCTTCCTTCCTGCAGCCATTCATAGGTGGACCTTGTCAGAATGTTTCCTGTGAGCTTAAACAAAGGTATTTTATTTTATTTTTTTTTAACATCTTTATTGGAGTATAATTGCTTTACATTGTTGTGTTAGTTGTTGCTGTATAACAAAGTGAATCAGCTATACATATACATATACCCCCATATCCCCTCCCTCTTGTGTCTCCCTCCCACTCTCCCCATCCCACCACCTCTAGGTGGTCACAAAGCACCAAGCTGATCTCCCTGTGCCATGCAGCTGCTTCCCACTAGCTAGCTGTTTTACATTTGATAGTGTATATGTGTCCATGCCGCTCTCTCACTTCGTCCCAGCTTACCCTTCCCCCTCCCCGTGTCCTCAAGTCCATTCTCTGCGTCTGCGTCTTTATTCCTGTCCTGCCCCTGGGTTCATCAGAACCATTTTTTTTTCAGATTCCATATATATGTGTTAGCATACGATATTTGTTTTTCTCTTTCTGACTTACTTCACTCTGTATGACAGACTCTAGGTCCATCCACCTCACTACAAATAACTCAGTTTCGTTTCTTTTTATGGCTGAGTAATATTCCATTGTATATATGTGCCACATCTTCTTTATCCATTCATCTGTCAATGGACACTTAGTGTAGTGCTCAGGCATGGGAGGAAGGATTTTGGGAGATGGACCATCATGTATACCTTAAGGTATAGGCAACATCCCTTTAATAATTAACTTGTAGCAAAAGCAATAGAATATAAAGGTTAAAGCAAAAGAAACAGATGTATTATGGAGTCAGATTTGTTCTTCCCTATTACGGTTTTATACTTGGGACCAAAGAATATAGCTTCTAGGAACTTTAGTAATTCTTTTATTTGTCTAGTTCATGTCTGTATAATTCCTCTGTGTTTAATTCCTTATGTTTTCAGGAAAGGGCCAGGGCACACACACCAGGCGACAGCATTTCCAGATCTGACGCTACTATGTTGCTCTCCATAGTTTCATTATGTAATGTATTCATGGTCCCTGCTATCACTTCAGCCTTTCCTCACCCAGAACCAGTTAGTGCCAGTTCAGGCTCTCTGGCTTCTTCTGTTGGATTTGTACTTCTGACCAAGTACAAATCAAAAGTTCTCCAATTCTTTCTACTCCATAAAAAATTGTAGTACTAAGGCTAATTTTCATTATTTTTTAAGAAAGTGATTATTTGGGGGGAAATTGAATGGGGGCAGGCAGTCTATAAGTTGATAAAAGGCATGAAAGTAATACACAGGAAGCAAGAGATAAGAGCTCTGAAGGTAAATACTTAGGAATTAGCAAAAACTCCTGAAAGAAATTTAGGCTTTCAGAGACTGTGGAAATTACTGGATTCATGACAAAAATCCAAGGAGTAGAGGGGCAACCAGAGGCAATCTGCATAAGCTGTGAAATAAGCTGTGCAATAAACAGAAAATGATTCTACATCATTTCTATGGTATGATAAAAGGACAGAGTTGGAAAATAGAAATGCACAGGCAAGATTGGCGAGATTTAGAGGTGGCAGAGGGGATGTTGGAGGGATCTGATGGACTAGACAATGAGGTAGGGGCTGTGGCTTCATCTTCCTTGTAGATATACCACAGAGTAAAGAGGTCATCCAGTGTGATTGGCTTCCATCATTGATAGTGAAAAGTTCCAGGTGATGTGAGATCTTCTCATTTGCTTTCATATTTTGCAGTTTACTATGCTGTGACTGAAAGTAGGTTTTTAAAATTCATTGTGCTTGGGGCTTCACTGGTGGCGCAGTGGTTGGGAGTCCGCCTGCCGATGCAGGGGACACGGGTTTGTGCCCCGGCCCAGGAAGATCCCACATGCTGTGGAGCGGCTGGGCCCGTGAGCCATGGCCGCTGAGCCTGCGCGTCCGGAGCCTGTGCTCCGCAACGGGAGAAGCCACAACAGTGAGAGACCTGCATACCGCAAAAAAAAAAAAAAAAATTCATTGTGCTTCTTACATCTGAAAACTGTGGTTTTTTGGGATCAATTCTGAAAAATTTGAATCAGAATATTGGATTTGCCCACTTCTCTTTATTCTGTGTGGATTGCCAATCAGAAGCTCTTAGGATTTCTCTTTGGTCATTGGTTTCACCTAACCTCTCTTTCATAGTTTCACTTTCTTCAATTCTGAGTTGTATTATGAGTAATCTCTTCATTTTGCTTTTATAGTTTGCTGATGTCGTCAGTAGCTGTGTTTTATCATTTAAACATATAAGATGAATTTTAAATTTTAATGATTATATTTTGTATCCCTTTAAATATAGTCCTGATCACTTTTGATTGTCTCATTTCCTTATAATATTTTCTGCATTTCCCATTATTTCATTAAACACTATAACCATACTTATTTTGTACATTGTTTCTTATATTTTCAGTATCGATACTCTCCGTGTGTACCTTATTCTGCAGTCTGTAGTTTCTGACTCTTGATTATTGTGTTTCCTCACATTTCCTAGATTTAATTATGAGCTATTTGTTGGAACTTTCATTTTGGGAATCTTCAAAGCCTGCACTGAGTTGATTAACCTTTGTTTCTGCCAGTACTAGGGTACTAATCTGGAAACAGAACTTTAAATTTTGTCTCTTGGATGTAGATTTCACTGTATGAGAGTGCGGAATAATTCAAATTTCAGGACTGGGTGAGAGAAGGGCTAGGGATACAAATTATTAGGGAAGACAATATTACTTTCCCCACCTAAGTCCAACAAACACAGCCTGCCTTTCTTTTTGCTTCATTTGCCCAGCATGCAAGTTTTCCTGTGCCCCCTTCCATGAGGAGAGTTATTTTCGATACCTGTCTTAATGTGTAACATTTCAGTATGTGTAACATACTCCTTGACTTGTCAGAACTAAATTCTTTTCCACGGAGGGACTGGTAACCAGCAAATTTCGAGGTTTCTGGATTGAGCACACCTCTAGGGAAGCCATGGTTTCTGTGTGGATTTTCCACTCCAGATTTAGCTCAAAGTTTTTTGAACTGCTTTGTGTTTTCTGAGGATTTTTGTTTTTGGTGTTATGGTTCATGGAGGACATCCCTTACTGTTTTGTGAGCTCTGTAATGCTTTCCAAAGTATGTGAGATCTAATTTAGTGAGTATTTAGGTGTTTGGTAGAGAAGAAGGGCATTTCAGAATAGAATATTTATACACAGAAGTATGACAAACAGGAATAATCCATAATCCCACACCCATGAAAAAATTAATTTTCTTAATATAAAAATACTATATGCATATAAAAAATTCAAATCACCCCAAAAGTTATAAAATAAACTTCCCTATAATTCAACCTTCTTTCCATTCAAAACCACTGTTAGAGGCTTTTTGTTTTTGGCAGTCTTTCATAAGTATGTGTGTGTATATAAAATCAGTTATGTATAATTGTAGATATTATAAAAAGACACCAAAATAACCTCTAATATTATGTTAAATATTATCTGTATTATAAAAAGTATCATCAACACATCACAGAGATCACGTTTTGTACATTGTTCTGTTCTTTGCTTTTTTTGGCTTAATATACCTTAGAGATTTTCCACATTAACTTATAAACATGTACTTATTTAATTTTGTTTATTTTTTACTGAAGTATAGTTGACTTACAATATTATATTAGTTCCAGGTATACAACATAGTAATTCAATATTTTTATAGATTATACTCCATTTAAAGTTATTATAAATATTGGCTATATGCCCTGTGCTATACAATATATCCTTGTTGCATTATTTATTTTATACATAGTAGTTTGTACCTCTTAATACCCTAACCCTATCTTCCCCCCCCTCCTTTCCCCACTGGTAACCACTAGTTTTTTTCCTTTATCTTTGAGTCTATTTCTATTTTGTTATATTTATTAGTATACTTCATAGATTCTACATTTAAGTGATAAAATATAGTATTTATCTTTCTCTGCATTATTTCACTAAGCATAATTCCTTCCAGGTCCATCCATGTTGTTGCAAATAGCAAAATTTCATTCTTTTTTTATGGTTGAGTAATATTCCATTGTATAAATATACCATATCTTTTTTATGCATTCATCTGTGGATGGACTCTTTATGCTTCCTGTACCTGGGTATCTGTTACCTTTTTCAGATTTGGGACATTTTCATTCATAATTTCATCAAATACATTTTCAACTCCTTTCTCTTCTTCTGGGACCCCTATAATGTGAATGTTAGCACTGTTATTGTTGTCTCTGAGAGCCCCTAAACTGTTCTCATTTTTTGTTTTTCTTTTTGCTGTTCAGAATGAGTGATTGTTATTATTCTATCTTCCAGGTCACTTATGTGTTCTTTTGTATCACCTAGTCTGCTATTAATTCCTTCTAGTGTGTTTTTTTTTTCATTTATGTCATTGTAATCTTCAGTTCTGACTGTTTCTTAAAAAACATTTTTTTAGTTCCTTGTTAAAATTCTCACTGTGTTCATCAATTCTTTAATGTAGTTCAGTTAGCATTCTTATGACTGATGCTTTTAGCTGTTTATCTCTGTTTTATTAGTTGTTTTTTCAGGTTTTTTTCTTATTCTTTTGTTTGGAAAAAATTCCTCTGTCTTCTCATTTGCTTAACTTTCTTTGTCTCTATGAAGTTAGGCAAAACAGTTACTTATCCTCGTTTTGAAGGGATGTCCTTGTGTGGGAGCATCCCTATGCAGTCTACATGTGCCCAGTGGCTTTGGTGGGAGAGCTGGATCTGACGTGAGCAGGGCTCATGTCTTCCCAGGGTGAGCTGGCAGCTATCACCTTGTGGGGTATTGGGGCTGGAGATGGAGGGCTAGAGCTGGAACCAGTTGTGAGCCACGGCTTCTCCTATGCTCAGTGGCTGTCACTGCCCTATGTTCACATCCCAATGTTCTGGAGCAGAAACCCTGAGCGTTGGGTCCAAGCAGGTTCTATTCCTTCTAGGTGTGCACTCTCCCCCCTCCCAGCAAAGCACTTTCAACCCAGAGGGGAGCAGCTCTGGAACAAGAGGGGCCAAAATGGGCACCCATTGCAGGCTGGTGTGCATGGTGAGACAGTCTTGGCACATCAGTTTGAGATCCAGACTGCTGCTGATCTACCGCCCCCATGAATCCCAGTAATGACCACCCTCACCCTGTTCGGATGCTGTGCAAGGCCTGAGCTGGCTCCATCCACCCATCTGTGCACCCTCCTTGGCCCTGGCAGCCTTTGCCCTAGTGTGGAGCTTATAGGGGCTGGAGTGGACACTCAGCATGGGCTGAGATACACACAGGTAGTCATGGAAACCAGCCAGAGTCCAGTTTAATTCTGCTTCCTCTGCCTTGTTCCCAGGAGAAAGCAAGCATGTATGTGCTCTTCACGAGCAGAGTCTAGGTTTCTTACGGCTCTTCTTTTAGTCCTTCTGGTTTTCAAACCAGCTAAGGGGACTTTTCTTCCCAGCGTCAGACCCCAGGGCTGGGGTACCCAGCATGTGGTTTGAGCAGCTCACTCTCCAGGGAGGATCTCCAAGCTGGTATAATCCCCTTCCTTGTCTGTGTCCCCTTCTAGGGGTAGAGGTCCTGATGATTGCTTCTCTTCCCTTCCTACCTAACTTCATTTGGATCTTTATTTACAGCCTTGATTGTATGAGTCCCTATGACAGTCTCTAGTTTGTTTTCAATGAGAATTGCCCCATATGTAGATGTATAATATTTTGATGTGTTCATAGGGGGAGGTGAGCTCAGTGTCCTCCTACTCTGCCATCTTGACCTCCTCCCCTCAATAGTGTACCTATTTAATTTTAAGTTTCATAGCGTTCCATGTATAGATAAACCATAATTTATTTGACCATTATGGGTTGGTGAATATTTTAGGTTAATCCCTAATTTTTTTTTCAACACAAGTGAGGCTGCTACATGCAAGGTTGCACATACAACCTTAGAATTCTTACAATCTTAGAATTTCACACATACATACCAGCAGGGGAATTCCTGGGTCAGAAGGTCTTCGAATAGTGATTCTTCACTGAATTGAGTTGTGAGATTTATACTTTCCTTCCCTTAGGGAATTTGGATGAACCTGTCCCTTGTAGAGTTCATTATGGCCTCAGCTTCCTCACATATATTGTACTATTTGCAGATCCCAACACCTGCCATTTCTTCCCCATTGTTTCATTATAAAACTAAACAGAAGCAGTAACTGCCTCTCACAGAGTTGTTGCAAGGTTTAGAAAAATATATGTGAATGCCCGTGTATGACCCATATTTGGTGAAAATAAGAAATAACCGCTTACTCTTATTTTCTTTTACTGTAGTTATTAATGAAACTAGAGAGTGGAAAACCCATAATAGACTTATGGAAGAAACACTTTACCTGTGGGGGTCTTGGTTCAAAGATAAATACAGTAGGGGTTGTGGGAAATATTAAATCAATTAGCATAGTTGTAACCATTGCCTGCACTACTTTCAAAATGAATTGACTTGGTTTACATCAAAATGAATTGACTTGGTTTACATTAAAATACCAGTAGAATCTGAAAATGAAGGAAAGTAAGAAAAAAATTAAATCATTTCTATTGGTCCTTAAATTTATCATGAAGACCTGTATTTCCTGTTATATTTGGGAACCGGGCAGCTGTGCACTATTTTAACGCCTCGCTGGTTTTCAGCTTCTCATCCTCCCACTGCCTGCTTCCCTCCCTCACCACCGTGGGAGGCTGACTCAACAGACTTCTAGTTTTGCTTTCTGGTGGCTTCTCCCCATCCCCCGTTTCTTGTGAGACCACACTGAAGACAAATAAACAAGCATGCTTCACACATCGAAAGGAGACCCAAAGGGAAGAAGAATGAAATTGGGGCCACAAGGTTAAGAGAGGAAAGATGTGGTCACTCTCTTTCTGGGCCAGTACATGGTGGTTTCTGTCTGAGTGAGCAATTACAGACCTCTGTAATTACAGACCTGGTGAGCCGGATCTCTGGTCTTTTGCCCCAAACTTTGATAATTCGGCCCTCAGTGTAGTTCTTGAATTTTTCATACATTTTTTTTTCTTGATGCTCTGAGTAAAACGTCTCAGTAAAAACTGCCCATTTTCTATAATAAATTCCCAATTTCAATTTGCTGCTGTGACAGTGCTAAAGTGTTTCTCTCTCTCTCCCTCTCTCTGTCTCACACACACACCATTCCTGCAATCTCAGAACCAATAAAAGGTGCATCTAATATGAGAAATCATAGGTCAAAAGAGCTTGAGTTTCTACATATGCACACAGGAGTGCACAAATATTTATTAATAAATATCCTTCTGCCTTCCCATTTCTGTTTGTACAGCTATGATATATCTACTTTCCCAGTATGTCTATTCTCTCCTATTTGCACTCTTCTATAGGCAATGGCAAACATAGGTGTGTACATCCAGCTAAAGGATACACATGTACACAAATACATATGTGTATATATGTATATATACACACACAAAAACGTGTACCTCAGTATGTATGTGTATGTTCACTACATCCATATAATTATTTTAGCTTTATAATAGATACTATCAACATAACAATCTATAGTCAATCTAAGAAAGAAGTGGAAGGTGTTTTTTTTAACATCTTTATTGGGATATAATTGTTTTGCAATGGTGTGTTAGTTTCTGCTTTATAACAAAGTGAATCAGCTCTACATACACATATATCCCCATATCTCCTCCCTCTTGCGTCTCCCTCCCACCCCTCTAGGTGGTCACAAAGCACCAAGCTGATATCTCTGTGTTATGCGGCTGCTTCCCACTAGCTATTTTACATTTGACAGTATATATAAGTCCATGCCACTCTCTCACTTCGTCCCAGCTTACCCTTCCTGCTCCCCATGTCTTCAATTCCATTCTCTACGTCTGCGTCTTTATTTTTGTCCTGCCCCTAGGTTCTTCAGAACCATTTTTTTTTCTAGATTCCATATATATGTGTTAGCATACGGTATTTGTTTTTCTCTTTCTGACTTCACTCTGTATGACAGACTCTAGGTCCATCCACCTCACTACAAATAACTCAATTTAGTTTCTTTTTATGGCTGAGTAATATTCCATTGTATATATGTGCCACATGTTCTTTATCCATTCATCTGTTGATGGACACTTAGGTTGCTTCCTTGTTGTGGCTATTGTAAATAGAGCTGCAATGAACATTGCGGTACATGACTCTTTTTGAATTACGGTTTTCTCAGGGTATATATGCCCAGTAGTAGGATTGCTGGGTTGTATGGTAGTTCTATTTTTAGTTTCTTGTTTGTTTGTTTGTTTGTTTTTTTGTGGTATGCAGGCCTCTCACTGTTGTGGCCTCTCCCGTTGCGGAGCACAGGCTCTGGACGCTCAGGATCAGCGGCCATGGCTCACGGGCTTAGTTGCTCCGCAGTATGTGGGATCTTCCCGGACCGGGGGCGCGAACCCATGTCCCTTGCATGGGCAGGCAGACTCTCAACCACTGCGCCACCAGGGAAGCCCCCTATTTTTAGTTTTTTAAGTAACCTTCATACTGTTCTCCATAGTGGCTGCATCAATTTACATTGCCTCCAACAGTGCAAGAGGGTTCCCTTTTCTCCACATCCTCTCCAGCATTTATGGTTTATTCTGACTGGTGTGTGGTGATACCTCATTGTAGTTTTGATTTGCATTTCTCTGATGATTAGTGATGTTGAGCATTCGTTCATGTGTTTGTTGGCAGTCTGTATATCTTCTTTGGAGAAATGTCTATTTAGGTCTTCTGCCCATTTTTGGATTGGGTTGTTTGTTTTTTTGATACTGAGTTGCATGAGCTGCTTGTAAATTTTGGAGATTAATCCTTTGTCAGTTGCTTCATGTGCAAATATTTTCTCCCATTCTGAGGGTTGTCTTTTCATCTTGTGTATGGTTTCCTTTGCTGTGCAAAAGCTTTTTAGTTTCATTAGGTCCCATTTTTTAATTTTTATTTTTATTTAGAAATGGAAAATTTTATTTGAGCCAACTTGAGGATTATAACCCAGGAGATAGCCTTTCAGATAGCTCTGAGGACTGTTCCAAAGATGTAAGCAGGGAGGCCAGTATATATGTAATTTTGATGAAGGGGGTACATGCAATCAAGCTCATATCTTGGTAGAAGGTGACTACTATTGGCAAGGAACAGGTATCTTAGTTAACAGTTTTAGTGCTTTTCTAAGTGTGGGAAGATGCAAGAAACTGGGTTCATAAAATTGTCTCCTGAAAATATCTAACTATCTGAGTGCCAATTCTGCCATTTTTCCAGGAACGCAAAGTGCCTCCTCCTGATCTTCGCTCTGCCTTTTTCTTCAGGGTGTATGTAGGTCAGTGACTGCAATGGCTAGTGATTTGGTTCCTGTAGAACTGAATGGTGGGCAACCTTCTTTATTTACGGTTCCCTCTAGTCCAGTCTTAATTTTGACCAAAGTTTTGGAGGCATTTTGTGACCGATTCATTCCGTGGTGCTAGGAATGCTCATTGCCAGGTTGGGCAAGGATTTCTTTGATAGTCCACTTAATGTGCTATTTTAAGTGTAGGTCCTGTCAACAGTAGCCAAAATCTCTGGACTGCCTGTCTTATTAATCTCTTATGGTTCAGGAAATGGTTTCCTCTTGTTGCTTCTTTCCATATCTGGAGCTACACTATTGCAATCTTATAGAACTATATATTTGGTCAATTGATTCGAGTTGCCTCCTCATCATTTTTATTGGAGGCTCAGTCACACATTTGGTAATGCAAGAAACAATCTTATAAACTAGGCAGAATACAAGTAATATTAATAGTAACACTAATACAGTCATAAGTAAGTAATGTTATCTTCTAAGGCGTTACATGGCTGGCTCCAGAAGAAGAAAAATGGGTGCTTATGGTTGAACAGGTATTTCTGCTGTTGGGGAGGTCTGGTTAATGAGGAATGCAGAAGCCCAATGCACATGAGAGGGGAGGGCGGAGGCCCAAATGGGCAGAGAAGAATTTTATGTTTTAATTTTTCTTGTCTTGCCTTAAAACATGAGTTTTGTTTTATCACTGCAAAAAAATGAGGCTACATGATTCAAGTAATGATACCCTTATTCTAATACCAAAGAGAGGAAAATTCTGAAGAAATAATAGTTACGTTTAAATACAATACTGATTTTTTTGCATTGAATTGTGACATAATTTGCTAGGGTCAATGGACTTTATCACATGAATAAAAGAATGTATTTTATGCAAGATAAAATAGAATATCAAATTAACTTTGGAGAAGCAAAAGCAATATGACTTTTCTCTCTTTAGCGGGTATTTAGGAAAGTACACTAAAGATATCTGAAGAACACAGATGGCATTTAACAAATTCTGTGTCTTACAATATTAAAGATATTGGTGTGGTAACCTAAGGAAGGAAGGAATGAATAAAGGCTAGTAAATGCTATGTCAGTTATTTTACAGTGCTTCAATAGAAGGCAAACACGTTTCTTTTTTTTCTAAAGAGGTTATTTTTTTCCCTATAGTAATCATTTGTTTCTCAGATTAAATTCACATAATCAGTATATCATCAGTATGTTTGTTAAAGTTAGTTTTCTATCGTTTGTTTCTTTTGTAAAGAAACTACCCAGTGTTTTCTCAAAAGCCAAAAGCTGTTTATGATAGTAGATGCCTCTTCATAGTGTCACTGAAGTTCTCCAACTGTTGTCACATACTTGATTAATTTTGTAACCAGCTTCTGGATCTTGAGGTTACTAGGATATAACTGGAGTTTATTACGTATTTTAACATAGTGGTACAGGCAAAAAGGACAAAGTATTTCAGTTCACAGTAACGAATTTTATATCTCCTACCTGCTTATAGTTGTTTGACTTGGATAAAGTTAATCAAAAATCTCTGATTTTTGTTTCTCCTCCATTGAAAAGTGACACAAAACCAGCTTCCTGATTCCTCACAATTGTTATGAGCCCTGTTAGAGGATATGTGAATGTAGTTATTAATTTTGGTGATGATGGTCATATGCATATTTTCTGACAATTAGAACTGAGAAGAGGATGGGTAATGTTAAGGTCCACATATCAAGATGAGGAGGTTAGCCAACAGGCCAGGCTGGAAGGGTCACTGCCCCAGTGCATGAAAGCAGCCTAGGTGAATTTTTATGAATGACGCCTAAATACTTCTCAGAACAGTTAAAGATTTATATCCAACCCTGAGATAAATTAGTAATGATGATGCCAATGCACACTGGAGCATATCAGCAATCATTTCCATAAGACAGTGGGAAATAAATCATAGAGCTAATCACAGAAATTTAAGATGACATTTTTTTTTTCAAAAAAAATAGGTTAAAAAGTAGGTTAATACCTACTTTTATTTTCTCTAAATTCTTGTCTCACCATTTTGCTTATGCCTATTTATTTTTGGGTGTACTTTCTATCCCCACCCTTCCTCTCTCCTTCCTGTGTTCTTCTCTTTATAGCCGAGAGTGATCTTTGAAAACTATACTTCTTGGGTCCCCTTGCCCATTGAGTTCAGCTTACGCTCTGTCAGTCTTAAGTGGCTGGTGATTTAAAGTGTGGGGGAAGGGCAGCAAGTCTAATTCTCCATCTCTCTCCTTCAGGTGGGATCTTCAGCAGTGGCTGTTCCTCCATGATTCTAGACCTTTCTAGACAGCCCTATCTTGCTACCAGTTCTTTCCTTTATGGTCTCAGTCCCACCTGGAAGTCCACTTCATGGGTCCAACTCCTGCCAGTGGTCCCTCCTCCATAGTTCCAGCTTGCAGCTGGTAACCCCTCCTACAGGGCTCATATAGTGGTCTCTTGGGAAGCCCTTTCACGGGGGTTTCAGCTCCCTGCTGATGAGTATGCCTCCTGGATTTTGATATTCATCATCTCTTCTTTCTTTTGTACCTTTAGTTTTAGGGGTAACAGCAGTTTCTTGTAGATGATTTATCTCCGGGTACCTCATCTTCCCATGTTTTCAGCTTTTCTGAAAACTCTGTGACTAGTTTGCTGAATTAAAGTTCCTGGTGTGGTTCTGCTTTCTGGACTGAATACAGACTTGACATAGTCATCAACTAACATGTGGAGTACAGCCAGCTCATTAAAAAGTGAGAAACAAGTTGAAAGGAAGGAGATGGGTGAATGAAATACATCTGTTTTAACCAAATGCAGTTATGTTGTATATATATACCATGAGAACCTTTTCTTTTGATCTAATCATTACAATGAAATTTTGTTAGGGATTCTGTGAGAATATCAACTAAAAGATAGCATTTTAAAACTTGTATGGTTTGCTCATCAATCGGTTCCTGACTATAAAATCATTTTTTTACTGTGGTTATTTGTAGAATATTTTTGCCTAAATCCATCTGCTCTTTGCAAATAATAGTTTAGACTACAATTTGCCAAGAAATAAACTAGGATAGATTTTTTAAACAGATTCCCCAATAAATCAATGGGTTAATCATTTAGGAGGAATGAGTAATTTCCATTTGAAATTTAGATAGACACTGTCCTGAACATATCACTGTGTGTCTACATCTGTAGAACTGATAGAAATAAATGCATTAACAAATATATATAACACATCCCATCGTTAACTGGAGTAAATTTCCACATACAGTTATTTTCCAGCATTATTTTTATGAGCTAAAAATGAAAATACTCTGTATCTAGCAGTTGGGGAACAGGAAGGCTTATGTAAACAGGGGATGGGTGGTCAGGGGAGCCTGGCTGGAGGGCGAGCCCTCTGCCTTTCTGGGGTGATGAGAGGCATGAGCCCAGGTGTGCAATCCAACACATACAGTGTGGTTAGATTTCAAATTGCTCACTTGGCAAAAGCATACTAGCATTCTTGACAGTATTTCTGGAGATATGAAAAAAGAGAGCCCTATTGAGGATGTAATGACAGTGGGGAAAAGCTGGGATGCTGGGGCTTCTGAATTGACAATAACTATTGTTTTAATAAAAGCAACTGGGCTTCCCTGTTGGCGCAGTGGATAGGAATCTGCCTGCCAGTGCAGGGGACACGGGTTCGATCCCTGGTCTGGGAAGATCCCACATGCTGCGGAGCAACTAAGCCTGTGTGCCACAACTACTGAGCCCATGTGCCACAACTACTGAAGCCCGCGCACCTAGAGCCAGTGCTCTGCAACAAGAGAAGCCACCACAATGAGAAGTCTGTGCACCACAGTGAAGAGTAGCCCCCACTCGCCGCAACTAGAGGAAGCCTACGTGCAGCAATGAAGACCCAGCACAGCCAAAAATAAAGTAAAAAAAAATAAATAAAAGCAACCACCATTTATTGAGTACCATCCCACATTCAAAGTGTCAGGAATTTTAAATACACTAATTTATTTAGTCTTCATGATTGATAAGGTAAAATTATTTACAATTTGCAAGGTGAACATTAATTGCCCTTATTTTACAGATGACAGAACTGAAGATCAGGGAAGTTAAATAACTTGTCCATGGTTGGTTAGTTGAGTGGAAAATTCAGGATATGAAAAGAGGACTTTCTGACTCCAAAGTTGATGTACTTCCCACTATTCTATATAGTAAAACACTCCTATTTTTTCATCTGCACCTTGGGTAGAGAAGGTGTTGAGTGACCTATCTCCAGTTGAGATGAGATGTGGTGATAGTATTTTTCTATCGTGCACATACAAAAATACTAGATTTGGCACTGCTTACTATAGTAGGCAGAAGAATGGCCTCCAAAGATGTCCAGAATCTAATTCTAGGACCCTGTGAATATATTGCCTTCCATGGTAAAAGCGACTTTTCAGATATGATAATGTTAAGGACTTTGAGACAAGTCCTTAACATTATCCTGGATTGTTTAAGTGATTATCCTGGATTGTTTAAGTGAGCCCGACCTAATTGCAGGGGTCCTTATACAAGGGAGGCAGGAGGATCAGAGTCAGAGAAAGAGATGTGATGATGAAAGCAGAGGTCAGATTGGTAAGTGAAGAAAGGGCCATGATCAAGGAATGTGGGCAGCCTCTGAATGCTGGAAAAGTCCAGGAAACATTCTCCCCTGGAGCTTCCAAAAAGGATGCAGCATTGCTGACCCATTTTAGACTTCTGTCCTCTAGTACTGTAACAAAATAAATTTGTGTTGTTTAAAGCCACTAAGTTTGTGGCAACTTAGAGCACTTGGAAACTAATACACTTACTTGTTCTGTTTAAACTATGGATCTAAGTAGGCTCTGGGTTCTCTATTTGATTATTCTATATAGATACACATTTCATTATCCTATTTTATCATCATGAAAGTAAATTAGTGGGAGACAAAAATCAAATCTCTGCATCAATAATTGCATTGGTCAGTATGATTCTGAGGATATTAAAATAAATAACCTCACATATAGATAAAGAGGTTAATTTCCTCAGTCAGTTAATGACACTGTTAAGGATAAACTCCTGGAGTTGTGTATTGTTAAATGTTTCAACTAGAGAGAGAGAAGAACTCTGTGGTTAAAGGATGCAAAAATCACCTAGGGTGTAGGTGATGCTGGTCACCTCCTGAGAGGTTCTTGACCAGCCACAGGAAATATGCCTGGTATCTGTGTATCACTTTTTTTTTTTTTTTTTTTTTTTTGGTGGTACGCGGGCCCCTCACCGCCGCGGAGCACAGGCTCCGGACGCGCAGGCCCAGGGGCCACGGCTCACGGTCCCAGCCGCTCCGCGGCACGCGGGATCCTCCTGGACCTGGGCACGAACCTGCGTCCCCTGCATCGGCAGGCGGACTCCCAACCACTGCGCCACCAGGGAAGCCCTCACTTTTTTAATGGTATATTTTCACCTACAGGGTCGTATGCATTAATACCAGAAGTTATACAACGGTCAATTACGTTCTATTGGTTGCAAGACACAATGACTGGCTTCTTTGTGGCATATAAACACAGCTAAGCTCTGGCCTGATTAAGTACCAGGCTTTAAGCAAGGGCTAGGGCTTCCCTGGTGGCGCAGTGGTTGAGAGTCCGCCTGCCCATGCAGGGGACACGGGTTCGTGCCCCGGTCTGGGAAGATCCCACATGCTGCGGAGCGGCTAGGCCTGTGAGCCATGGCTGCTGAGCCTGTGCGTCTGGAGGCTGTGCTCCGCAATGGGACAGGCCACAACAGTGAGAGGCCCGCGTACCGCAAAAAAAAAAGGGCTAGTTATTTCAGCAGTAGAAGAAGCACCAGTCACCTCCAAGCCCTTTACTGGGGGTTTGGTGGATTCAGAAGGAAGCAATGTCTGTATCCTTTCCTCTCAACACTAGGTCCCAAGAAATAATA
Source organism: Tursiops truncatus (assembly GCF_011762595.2). Classification (NCBI taxonomy): domain Eukaryota; kingdom Metazoa; phylum Chordata; class Mammalia; order Artiodactyla; family Delphinidae; genus Tursiops; species Tursiops truncatus. Next base: position 36,693,363 of record NC_047039.1, read on the forward strand.
CTCACAGAGCATAGGAATCTTTCAAACTGACCGTGGCCGGATGTGGGTATGAAGACGATAGATTCTCTTGGATCAGAGTTGGACTGGATGGGGTCCCCACCAAAAATAAGCCAAATAACAACTGCTGCAGCCCCGTCCTAGAGTAGGCTTCTGTCTCTTAGAGCAGTTCTCTCAGCATCACTCATGGTGCATAATGGTGAAGACAGTTACTTACTAACCTATCGCTTCACGCAGAGAATATGAAAGCATTATTTAAGAGCAGTGAACATTTCCTAAGTCCTAGTTTGGACTCCTATTTTTTTGCATGTGAGAATAATGAAAAAGAATGATCTGGGGTATGAGGGAAACTGTCCAATCATACATGATACAAGTTAATTTTTTTTAGCAAGTAATGTCAGTTAACTTATGTAAAAATTCTAACTGGTGTAGGGATGAATCTGGCCATGGGACCCCCCCCATTGCCCCAAATTTAAAATAATCACTTTTTTTGAAATTAAACATCTCCTGTTAGAGTTTTATAGATGTTGTAAAATTCTAGATGAATTCTTAATTTGCATATTTTGAAACAACATTTGGAGCACAACCTTATATGATGGGAGATTTTAAATCACTCAGTATTGTGTTTAATTATGCTAACTCAGTATTCTGTAAAGTTTGACACTAAATTTGTATCAGAGGACAAATGAGTTTTACTAATTTGTAGGTCTTAAAAACATGAGAATAACTGTCATTTTGCAGTGGTTTTAATATGTAACTATAAAAAGGAGGAAAAACTGTCTTCTCAGACCAAATTAGAAAAACTTATCTAGGAAAAATACTAATAGTTTTTAAAAACTTAAATGTGTGGTATATGGAGTTAAGTAAGTTATGTAATGATTCTATCTTGGTTTTTCACTTTGGGGGAATGTGTGTTACAGAGATTCAAGTGATAGTGCTGGCTACTAGGCTCATTACAGATATTAGCTATTGCCACTAATAGTGGTGACCAGTGTCAAGCAACATCACAAGATTTAAAAGCATTTTCCTTCCTGGTATCCTAATGTCTAATTGGTGAGATCCCATCTCATAAGTATGTAGTTAAAATTCATGGAATGGAGAGTCAAACTTTACCCTTTATCAGAACTTCTAGTAGACGTTTGATGAATTATTATAATTAGTGATGACTAATGACTAAATGTTTTAAAATTTATTCCTACATATGTAAGAGATGATCCAATCACCAATTAATGTACTTGCCCATTTGCAATTAATATATCATGGAGTGGTCATATCCAAGCTTCCTTGAGAATGGTCACTAGCTAATGAAGATGCTTGCAGTCTCACAGAAGTTGCATCCTCCAGACAATCGCGTCCATGATTTAGTTAACATCTTAAGTATGTTCTGAACAGAAAGCTGTTGTGGAATCATTTCTTTGTGGCTCTGGCTTCAGTGGGTGGTAATATTTTTGAAAGGTGAAATAGGCTGTGGTTTTTTTCTTGTTTCATGTTCCAGGTGAAGATCTGAGAGAATTTACAGATGTGTCACTTTTCAGTGATCACTGTATCATACACCCATTTACCCTAATAGAAAAATCTCTAAAGGTTAAAAAAAATTATATGTGATTTATAATTGATAAATAATTAATTGAATGAAAATAATGATAATTGTGTAGGAAACAGTAAAGATCTTAGCTGAAATTCAGTAAGCAAGCCTAAGAAGCATATTTTACAATAGAGAAAACTGGAAGAAGCTTACTTTAAACTATTCGTTATTATCAAACTCTGTTGTAGACTATTCAATGTACTGTTTTAAAATTTAAAAAAATGAAATAGCAAAGGATAATATAATCACAGTTGCTATTTTTTGTGATGGTAGATTTTTGTTGATGAACTAATAAAATATTATCAAATAGAAAATTAGTTATTCATAGATTCCATGATTGCATACATAGAAAATAATGAATAATCAACTCAAGAATATTAGACAATAGTGAAAAAGTTCACTTAAGGTGCTAGGTAATAGAAAATAATTAAAATAATACAAGTGTTCTTGCATTATAGCAGTAACTACAAAAATTATATAATTGATAAATACTATTCACAGTATAACAAAGACATAAATATTTTGGGTAATAGGTAATAAGCAATCTGGATGACCTATATAAAGAAAACGATAAAATGGGGACATGCCCAAGGACATGTATTTTATACATCAGAGTGGATGTCCATGGAGGAGAGATTTGCTATGAATGGAACAGGAATGAAGTATGAACAGAAACTTGACCAAAACAATGACATTGGCACATCATGAACAGAGGGGTATGTTTAATTCATCTCCTTGTCTCTGAGGTTTAAAACTAAATCAAAGATAACTGGAGAGTTGGATCATGTTTCTAGTTCCAACTAAATGTTATGAAAATGGACATTCTGTCCAAGTTAATTTACGGTTGAATATTATACCCATCATCATTCAAACAGAAGTTTTCTTCGGCTAGTAAGTTTACCTAGAGGTATTACTGAACAAGCATATAAGAAATGTAGTAGTTGTCAATGACAAAGCTTTGAAAACTATATTACATGAAGATCTCATACAAAGGAAACTGGAAAATAGTCCATATGAGAAACATGGGGAAAAACTACCGTTGATATAGACAAATAACCCATATGAAAAGGAATAAACAAGAAGGCTTGAGTTCCTACCCATGTTACCTTTTAGACCCCTTTCCATTGCTAGCTTCATTTTACAGAAAAGTGAACCACAGAGAGATTAGGTAAGTCACCCAAGGACACATCTCAAATCAGTAAACATTTATTGACTTTCTGCTAGTGATGAAGACTGAACTAAATGCCAGACATTTCAAAAACAGAGAAGACAATTTTCTTTCTCTGGACTTGCATATAGTTTGGTGGAGGAGTCTAGAAAACAGTCATGAAAGAAGGCAAAGTAGATTTCAAGGCCAGGTCTTTTGACATCAACATTCACGTTATTTTCATTGCCATGCTATGTTCTATATCAGAATCCAAGTAATACATACTTGGAAAGAGAGAGAAAAATTGAATTAAATTTGACTAGTTACCAAAGAATTGGAAGTAACTTTTTTGCCCTTAATTGGCAAACATGAATGCATCATTCATAACAGGCAGAGTTCCTGAGGTAGGAAAAAAAATACCTGGCAGTTATTCATCACTATCACCTGTGGCTGATATCATCCTTTTCAAAGGACTGTTCCTATTTATACAATTTGACAATGGATTTCAAGGGTCATAAAAACATTTATATAATTTAATGCCATTATTCATAATCTTTGAAGGTACTTAAAATGAGGGAAATAGATACATTCCCAAAAATATTTATTTTTAATTAAGTATAAAGGGGAAAGGAGGAAATAACTACCTACTAGTGGGAGAATATTTTAATCAATTATAAATATTCAATAGAAAATCAAACCACTTCAGGAAACTATGATGAGAGAGAGAAGAAAGGAGGGAACCATGGAAATAAAACTGCTTCATTGGGTGAATTGGGAAATTTGGGAAAAATTGGGAAAATTGGGAAATTCCCATGAAATTGGGAAATTTCATTGGTATGTCCTTCATTTTCATTACTTTTTACAATGATTACATTTTAAATTAAAAACATAATGCCCAGTGCAACTAAATTCAAAATATATTAAAATGATGAATTAAGAATATTATAATATAGACTTTCTCTCACATTGAGTGTCCTTATGGGAGATAAAAAATGAAGTAGAATTTTTCAGTATCTGATAGAACTCCAACATCACCTGTCAATTAACCAAAAAGGAACTTAATTTAGTTGTAATTCCAAAATAGCTTTACTGGTTTCATCCATTTTAATAGCCTAAAATTCAGGCATTCAGATTTTTCTAAGCTTAAAATTTTATGTGGGAAATTAAGACTTTATCCTCTACAAAGAAGCATCAGATAAGCAAGGACCAAGCTTTTGCAACCTACGAGCTTCCGTACTGCACATTAACGCCCATTAAGAAAGATGAAAATAACCCATTTCTCTCTCTCCTTCTTGGCCGACTCCTGTTTTTGCTCACACACCTCATATAAACCTTCTATAGGGACAGTGAGTTCATTTTCCTCCTAGCTGTCATTTTGGAAATCTTTCTCTTCGACATCCCCCACTTTCTTAGCATTCCTTTTTAACAAGAAATATAAAATTGATGGTAGTTTTTAGTCACTTTCAGCCACTTGCTTGCCTCTGGAAAGTAAATTAAAGCTTCATGCCAAATTCTCATGTGCAAACCTGAGGCTGATACTTAATTAGTTCATTTATTTACTCTTCAAATAATGTTTACTAGGTACCTACAATGTGCCTGAATCAATCCTTCTAATATTCTCCACCCTCCGTCATAGGTCCACCAATCGAATGGGTTTTAACTGGGATAGTCAGCACACATCCCCATATTCTTGTCCCCATCCTGTTTTTTCCTTCCCTTCTGTTGTGGCAGTCCTTGCAGATACCTGTGGAGTGCCTTTCTTTTCAGAGTGCCTTCTGGAAATCCCAATGCACTGCCAATAAAGGGTATTTATACCCTCAAACTTTTCCTTGACTATTGGATTTACCTCTGGACCTTAATTATCTTTCCTTTTACCATACTAGTCTGAACAACCATTCAATTAGAGACCCTCTTATGCGCGCGCACACACACACACACACACCTCATATTCATAACTAACTACTTTGAAGCATGATGTGTAGTCAGCTTTTTTTCTGGCTCCTCTACAAGTAGATATTGTACATCTTCATTCTGTAGTGCTCCATACATTTAAGCACATGAATTTAGTCCACCTGAAATCAAGTTCTTTTGCACCCGAATTCCTGGTTTAGTTCATAGTTAATGAGTTTATTATCCCAACATAGCCCCACAGCTCTGGGATTCTATCTGATGCAATGGTTTCCATCTTTACTTTAGCTATCCATTCATCTCACTACATTTAATTTCTTTTTTTTTTTAACCATGCAGAGCTGTTCTCAGTGAAATGTTGATCTCTCAAATTGTCAGACCACTTTTCGTATCCTGCCTCCCTCATGAACTTGCTCCTTTCACTCCCACTTAACATACTGCTTGATAGGATTTGGAAAAGTCAATATAGAGGATGTTTGGATGAAGTCATCCCCTTTCTGGTTGCACTGCCCTTCACTCTTCAGTTAGCCTGTATCTCATGGTGAATTATTTTAGTGACATTCTTACCAGCACTACTGATTGCTTTGTCTACATTTTATTTATCTGTTTCATTCTGTTCTTGATGCATCAATAGGGGAAAAAGGGAATGAATCCAGGGCAACTGAATTAAAGGATTTCAAATCGGGATAAAATTGTATACACAAGTGAACCTTTTAGAAAATTTTGATATTGTGACCCTGTTCAATTAATCATTAGAAAATTCAATCAATAATTAAAAGGTAATACTATTATTTTTATATTTTTAAAGAAAATGACTTCATATTCTTTTTTTTTTAACATCTTTATTGGAGTATAATTGCTTTACAATGGTGTGTTAGTTTCTGCTTTATAACAAAGTGAATCACCTATACATATACATAATCCCCATATCTCCTCCCTCTGTGTCTCCCTTCCACTCTCCCTATCCCACCCCTCTAGGTGGTCACAAAGCACCGAGCAGATCTCCCTGTGCTATGTGGCTGCTTCCCACTAGCTATCTGTTTTACATTTGGTAGTATATATAAGTCCATGCCACTCTCACACTTCATCCCAGCTTACCCTTCCCCCTCCCCGTGTCCTCATATCCATTCTCTACATCTGCATCTTTATTCCTATCCTGCCCCTAGGTTCTTCAGAACCATTTCTTTTTTTTTTAGATTCCATATGTATGTGTTAGCATATGGCATTTATTTTTCTATTTCTGACTTCACCCTGTATGACAGTCTCTAGGTCCATCCACCTCACTACAAATAACTCAGTTTCCTTTCTTTTTATGGCTGAGTAATATTCCATTGTATATATGAGCCACGTCTTCTTTATCCATTCATCTGTTGATGGACATGTAGGTTGTTCCAATGTCCTGGTTATTGTAAATAGAGCTGCAATGAACATCGTGGTACATAACTCCTTTTGAATTATGGTTTTCTCAGGGTATATGCCCCATAGTGGGATTGCTGGGTCGCGTGGTAGTTCTATTTTTAGTATTTTAAGGAACCTCCATACTGTTCTCCATAGTGGCTGTATCAATTTACATTCCCACCAACAGTGCAAGAGGGTTCCCTTTTCTCCACACCCTCCCAAACATTTATTGTTTGTAGATTTTTTGATGATGGCCATTCCGACTGCTGTGAGGTGATACCTCATTGTAGTTTTGATTTGCATTTCTCTGATGATTAGTGATGTTGAGCATTTGTTCATGTGTTTGTTGGCAATCTGTATATCTTCTTTGGAGAAATGTCTATTTAGGCCTTGTGCCCATTTTTGGATTCGGTTGTTAGTTTTTTTGATATTGAGTTGCATGAGCTGCTTGTAAATTTTGGAGATTAATCCTTTGTCAGTTGCTTCATGTGCAAATATTTTCTCCCATTCTGAGGGTTGTCTTTTCATCTTGTTTATGGTTTCCTTTGCTGTGCAAAAGCTTTTAAGTTTCATTAGGTTCCATTTGTTTCTTTTTGTTTTTATTTCCATTTCTCTAGGAGGTGGGTCAAAAAGGATCTTGCTGTGATTTATGTCATAGAGGGTTCTGCCTATATTTTCCTCTAAGAGTTTTACAGTGTCTGGCCTTACATTTAGGTCTTTAATCCATGTGTATGGTGTTAGGAAGTGTTCTAATTTCATTCTTTTACATGTAGCTGTCCAGTTGTCCCAGCACCACTTATTGAAGAGACCGTCTTTTCTCCACTGTATATTCTTGCCTTCTTCATCAAAGATGAGGTGACCATATGTGTGTGGGTTTATCTCTGGGCTTTCTATCTGGTTCCATTGATCTATCTTTCTCTTTTTATGCCAGTACCATACTGTCTTGATTACTGTAGCTTTGTAGTATAGTCTGAAGTCAGGGAGCCTGATTCCTCCAGCTCCGTTTTTCATTCTCAAGATTGCTTTGGCTGTTAGGGGTCTTTTGTGTTTCCGTACAAATTGTAACATTTTTTGTTCTAGTTCTGCGAAAAATGCCAGTGGTAGTTTGATAGGGATTGCATTGAATCTGTACGTTGCATTGGGTAGTATAGTCATTTTCACAATGTTGATTCTTCCAATTCAAGAACATGGTATATCTCTCCATCTGTTTGTATCATCTTTAATTTCTTTCGTCAGTGTCTTATAGTTTTCTGCATACAGGTCTTTTGTCTCCTTAGGTAAGTTTATTCCTAGGTATTTTATTCTTTTTGTTGCAATGGTAAATGGGAGTGTTTCCTTAATTTCTCTTTCTGATCTTTTGTTGTTAGTGTATAGGAATGCAAGAGATTTCTGTGCATTAATTTTGTATCCTGCTACTTTACCAAATTCATTGATTAGCTTTAGTAGTTTCCTGGTAGCATCTTTACGATTTTCTATGTGTAGTATTATGTCATCTGCAAACAGTGACTGCTTTACTTCTTCTTTTCCAATTTGGATTCCTTTTATTTCTTTTTCTTTTCTGATTGCTGTGGCTAAAACCTCCAAAACTATGTAGAATAATAGCGGTGAGAGTGGACAACCTTGTCTTGTTCCTGATCTTAGAAGAAATGTTCTCAGTTTTTCACCACTGAGAATGATGTTGGCTGTGCGTTTGTCATATATGGCCTTTATTATGTTGAGGAAAGTTCCTTCTATGCCTACTTTCTGGAGGGTTTTTATCATAAGTTGGTGTTGAATTTTGTGAAAAGCTTTTTCTGCCTCTATTGAGATGATCGTATCATTTTTCTTCTTCAAGTTGTTAGTATCATTTATCACATTGATTGATTTGCATATATTAAAGAATCCTTGCATTCCTGGGATACACCCCACCTGATCATGGTGTATGATCCTTTTAATGTGCTGTTGGATTCTGTTTGCTAGTATTTTGTTGAGGAATTTGCACCTATGTTCATCAGTGATATTGGCCTGTGGTTTTCTTTCCTTGTGACATCTTTGTCTGGTTTTGGTATCAGAATGATGGTGGCCTCGTAGAATGAGTTTGGGAGTGTTCCTCCCTCTGCTATATTTTAGAAGAGTTTGAGAGGGATAGGTGTTAGCTCTTCTCTAAATGTTTGATAGAATTCGCCTGTGAAGCCATCTGGTCCTGGGCCTTTGTTTGTTGGAAGATTTTTAATCACAGTCTCAATTTCAGTGCTTGTGATTTGTCTGTTCATATTTTCTAGTTCTTCCTGGTTCAGTCTAGGAAGGTTGTGCTTTTCTAAGAATTTGTCCGTTTCTTTCAGGTTGTCCATTTTATTGGCATATAGTTGCTTGCACTCTTCTCTCATGATCCTCTGTATTTCTGCAGTGTCAGTAGTTACTTCTCCCTTTTCATTTCTAATTCTATTCATTTGAGTCTTCTCCCTTTTTTTCTTGATGAGTCTGGCTAATGGTTTATCAATTTAGTTTACCTTCTCAAAGAACCAGCTTTTAGTTTTATTGATCTTTGCTATTGTTTCCTTCATTTCTTTTTCATTTATTTCTGATCTGATCTTTATGATTTCTTTCCTTCTGCTAACTTTGGGTTTTTTTCTTCTTCTTTCCCTAATTTCTTTAGGTGTAAGGTTAGGTTGTTTATTTGAGATGTTTCTTGTTTCTTGAGGTATGATTGTATTCTGTAAACTTCCCTCTTAGAACTGCTTTTGCTCTATCCCATAGGTTTTGGGTCATCTTGTTTTCATTGTCATTTGTTTCTAGGTATTTTTTGATTTCCTCTTTGATTTCTTCAGTGATCCCTTGGTTATTAAGCAGTGTATTGTTTAGCCTCCATGTGTTTATATTTTTTACAGCTTTTTTCCTGTAATCGATATCAAAAAGTCTCAGCATTGTGGTCAGAAAAGATACTTGATACAATTTCAATTTTCTTAAGTTTACCAAGGCTTGATTTGTGACCCAAGATATGATCTGTCCTGGAGAATGTTCCATGAGCACTTGAGAAGAAAGTGTATTCTGTTGTTCTTGGGTGGAATGTCCTATAAATATCAATTAAGTCCATCTTGTTTAATGTATCATTTAAAGCTTGTGTTTCCATATTTAGTTTCATTTTGGATGATCTGTCCATTGGTGAAAGTGGGGTGTTAAACTCCCCTGCTATTATCATGTTGCTGTCGATTTCCCCTTTTATGGCTGTTAGCATTTGCCTTATGTATTGAGGTGCTCCTATGTTAGGTGCATAAATATTTACAATTCTTATATCTTCTTTTTGGTTTGATCCCTCGATCATTATTTAGTGTCCATTTTTGTCTCTTGTAATACGCTTTATTTTAAAGTCTATTTTGTCTGATACGAGAATTGCTACTCCAGGTTTCTTTTGATTTCCATTTGCATGGAATATCTTTTTCCATCCTCTCACTTTCAGTCTTTATGTGTCCCTAGGTCTGAAGTGGGTCTCTTGTAGATAGCATATATACGGGTCTTGTTTTTGTATCCATTCAGCCAGTCTGTGTCTTTTGGTGGGAGCATTTAATCCATTTGCATTTAAGATAATTATCGATATGTATATTCCTATTCCCGTTTTCTTAATTGTTTTGTGTTTGTTATTGTAGGCCTTTTTATTCTCTTGTGTTTCCTACGTAGAGAAGTTCCTTTAGCATTTGCTATAAAGCTGGTTTGGTGATGCTGAATTCTCTTAGCTTTTGCTTGTCTGTAAAGGTTTTAATTTCTCCATCAAAACTGAATGAGATCCTTGCTGGGTAGAGTAATCTTGGTTGTAGGTTTTTCCCTTTCATCATTTTAAATATGTCTGGCCACTCCCTTCTGTCTTGCAGACTTTATGGTGAAAGATCAGCTGTTAACCTTATGGGGATTCTCTTGTATGTTATTTGTTGTTTTTTTCTTGCTGCTTTTAATATTTTTTATTTGTGTTTAATTTTTGATAGTTTGATGAGTATGTGTCTTGGTGTGTTTCTCCTTGGACTTATACTGTATGCGCCTCTCTGTGCTTCCTGGACTTGATTGACTATTTGCTTTCCCATATTAGGGAAGTTTTCAACTATAATCTCTTCAAATATTTTCTCAGTCCCTTTCTTTTTCTTCTGGGACTACTATAATTCGAATGTTGGTGTGTTTAATGTTGTCCCAGAGGTCTCTAAGGCTGTTCTCCATTCTTTTCATTCTTTTTTCTTTATTCTGCTCTGCAGTAGTTATTTCCACTACTTTATCTTCCAGGTCTCTTACATGTTCTTCTGCCTCAGTTATTCTGCTATTGATTCCTAGAGAATTTTTAATTTCATTTATTGTGTTGTTCATCACTGTTTGTTTGCTCTTTAGTTCTTCTAGGTCCGTGTTAAACGTTTCTTGTATTTTCTCCATTCTATTGCCAAGATTTTGGATCATCTTTACTGTCATTTCTCTGAATTCTTTTTCAGGTAGACTGCCTATTTCCTCTTCATTTGTTTGGTCTGGTGGGTTATTACCTTGCCTCTTCATCTGCTGTGTGTTTCTCTGCCTTCTCATTTTGCTTAACTTACTGTGTTTGGCATCTCCTTTTCTCAGGCTGCAAGTTCATAGTTTCCGTTGTTTTTGGTGTCTGCCCCCACTGGCTAAGGTTGGTTCAGTGTGTTGTGTAGGCTTCCTGGTATAGGGGAATGGTGCCAGTGTTCTGTGGATGAGGCTGGATCTTGTCTTCCTAGTGGGCAATATCACGTCTGGTGGTGTGTTTTCGGGTATCTGTGACCTTATTTTGATTTTAGGCAGCCTCTCTGATAATGGGTGGTGTTTTGTTCTTGTCTTGCTAGTTGTTTGGTATAGTGTGTCCAGCACTGTAGCTTGCTGGTTGTTTAAGTGGAGCTGGGTCTTAGTGTTGAGATGGAGATCTCTGGGAGAGCTTTCACCATTTGATATTACATGCAGCCGGGAGGTCCCTAGTGGACCAATGTCCTGATCTTGGCTCTCCCACCTCAGAGGCACAGGCCTCACACCTGGCTGGAGCACCAAGACCCTGTGAGCCACATGGCAGTGCCCAGAAGCCAATCTCACATTGACATGAACAGTCTAGGAAAGGTGTTTCTGGTAGTCTGAGTCTACCTGCACGTGGTCATTCCATAAGGTGGCTGACAGGGACTTTGCCATCATCAACACATGGCTTCCAATGTAACAGAGGTCTTCTTTATCCCGCTGTATTGATAAATCTTCTCTTGTTCCTGGGTAGGCTGACTACCCTATGACGCATATTTCTAACAGAAGGTCACCCTCTGTAGCAGGCAATAATAGCAAATAATTGATAAGAACGTATACTTTGCTCTCTCTGCCCCCAGTCGCTGCAGTTTCTGCTGCTTTCAGGCCTAACAGCCTTGGTGACCGTTGGTTCCCGTCTGTAAGGCTGGCGGTGAGCCGCCCACGTGCGTGTGTCCACGGCCTCCCCATATTCTTATATAAATAAAACACACACAATATCAAAAATTACTAAGAATAATGACACCAAATTTTGCACTATCCCACCATTGAGAATTTTTAACAGTGTTGGCATTTGGTAACATCATTCTAGTCATCTCTCGATGCATAAAAAATAGATAGCAATGATGATATAAAAATGTAATCTCACACTAAAATGTATTAAATGTCATTCTAACTGAATTTAACATCAGGAAAAACCTGAGGCTAAAGTAAAGGGATTGCTAAATTTCAACAAGTATTTTTCATAGTAGAAGTTATTAGAACCCTATACGATTCCATGTATTCCATGTTAAGAAGTTGACACCCTGAAATTGCAACTACAGTTCAGTTATGGAGAACACCAATTTACTCACTGCTATGAAGGGTGAGAACATTAGCCATTTGGGAGTTTTCCCATCTCCTGAATTTTGTTTGTTATGTTTTTTGTTTGCTTGTTTGTTTGTTGAGGCAAATGACAGTGTACATTGTTCTATAAGCATAATTCTCATCATTGTTCAGTGTCAATTTTTTTTTTTTTTGCAGTTTTCACCACCTAACACATTATTCACCTGTGTTTGTTTTTGATGCTTGTGTTAATACCAGATCCTCCGCTTACTTTGTGGCCCTGGGCTTGTTGCTTAACACATTTTTCTTTAATCTGTAATAATAGCACCTTCCTCATGGGGTTGTTTGTACCAGGCAAATAGCAAGAGGTATAAAAGTCACTTGGATTCTATTTTATTCCAGGCTTTGTTTTTTACTGTTCATTGCATTTCCCCTGTCTTGTATGTTTGCATAGTCATATGGCATTTCTTTTCCAGTTGGTTCATGCTTAATATCCATACTTTCTTTCTTTTTTTTTTTTTTTGCGGTACGCGGGCCTCTCCCTGTTGTGGCCTCTCCTGTTGCGGAGCACAGGCTCGGGACACGCAGGCTCAGCGGCCATGGCTCACGGGCCCAGCCACTCTGCGACATGTGGGATCTTCCCGGACCGGGGCACGAACCCGTGTTCCCCTGCATCGGCAGGCGGACTCCCAACCACTGTGCCACCAGGGAAGCCCCATACTTTCTAATTGTTATGATATGGTACAGGTTAATTTCCCTTGTATGTCCTTGTAATTTATCTGGGGACTGACCTGTAGTTTGAGTCAGTCCCCAGATAAATTGATAGATACTGCTTTTTATTAACCTTTAACTAACCTAGGAAATTGGATTCGTGAGGGACATAGCTCTGGTGGGGCTGCATGCAGCCCTTGTTTACATTTAAGGTAATTATCAGTATGTATATTCCTATTCCCATTTTCTTAATTGTTTTGAGTTTGTTATTGTAGGCCTTTTTATTCTCTTGTGTTTCCTACCTAGAGAAGTTCCTTTAGCATTTCCTGTAAAGCTGGTTTGGTGATGCTGAATTCTCTTAGCTTTTGCTTGTTTGTAAAGGTTTTAATTTCTCCATCAAAACTGAATGAGATCCTTGCTGGGTAGAGTAGTCTTGTTTGTAAGCCTGATTCTTTCTCTTTTGAGGTGCCTTTAAATGTGTTGCATCAGGAATTATTTTACCAAACCAGGAGTGCAGTCTATACCCATGGGCTATGGCTTACTCTCCCAGGACCCTGGCAAAGAATGAGCCCCAGTAGCCCTTCCTGTATCTTGAGATTTTAATTGACTTACACTAAAGCTGCTCTCTTAGTCTATATTTTAGCAATTCAGGGATATGAGTTGCAGTTCTCAGGATCTTTTATATTCCCTCTTTCTTCTGAACTGCCTTTAGAAGGTGAAGTTGGGACGGAAACCCCTTTCTGTCATTTTCTTGAAGTTGTTGGTATTAGAGTGAAATTTCTCTGCTTCTTGGCTTTAGGAGGCAAGTGTCAGCTGGAAGATGTATAGTTCTCTAAGAACAGGAGTTGTGTCTAGATCTTTCTCTAGTACATTCACGTCCATATGTCCAGAGGGTCTTTGGATCCTATCTTAGGTTGAGTTCCCCGAAATGAGACTCTGTGATGAGGACTCCTGAATGAATTATTAAGGAAATGATCTCAGGGGAAACTGGGAAAGGAGAGAGGGAAACAGGGGAGCAAAGAGAAGATCTCGGGTGAATCCCAAGGAAGGCAGCTTCAGTATGATCCCATAATGGAACTCATGGCAAGGGAGCTGGGCTTGCATGCTCCCAAACTACCTCTATTCTCTGCTGAGGACAGAGGTACTTAAATTATTCTGATCTAAGGAGCTGAGAGTAGAGCTTGTGAAAGAGCCTCAGGTGCTGGCCTTTGGAAGTACAGTGAAGCTGGGCAGGGGCGGGAGTATACATAAAACTGAAAAGAGGAATATGAGGGGATCTGGAGGAAGCTCCAACATTATTTACTACAGATTTCCTGATGGCACAGTTGGACTTTCCCCTTGGGTTTCCTCGGGTCTTCCTATATTCCTATCTTCCACTTTTCGTATTCACTTTCCCACAGGCTTAGAATAGCAATAAGCCTATGAGTAGAGAACACTTTGCAAATTCAGTGCAGACACAATAATGACTAACCATGGTCCATAGGGTTAACTTGCTGATTATTTGCATAAAGCACTCTTAAAAAAAATAGGTTATTATAATGAAGCTTCTTATTTGTATGAGACTTTGCAAAGATATAGAGTGATGGTGACTACTATAGGTCATGGTGTCTCATAACCATCCTCCCATGCCAAGTATAGCTGCAGATGCCCATAAGAACCAAAATTCCTTGTTCAAGGTGTTTGTGCTCACAAATAGGAATTGCTCATTTGATGGATGTTAAATTTAAAATTAGAATTAGCATGTGAGACTATTCCTTGGGGTTATGAAAACTGATCATTTTCAGACTGGTCCTTAAAAAAAAACCAAACTGTGGTGCCTCCAGTTTTAAATGTTCTTCTGAATTATGCTATCAAGCAGCAAAATCTTTGCAAAGTTCAGGTCATGGATTTCATTTGGTCAAGGACCACACCCTGTATCTGCATGCAGGAAAGTACAGCTTTAACTTATCGTATGGGTTTTAGAGGAAAGGAAAATTGTCGGGAAAGGCAGTCTTATATGCACAGTCTTTTGATCCACAGTTGGCTGAATAAGAATGAACCTTGGGGCCTGGAAGACTTTTTTTTTTTTTTTTTCCTACTAAGAGATAGTATCCTCACAGTCTGTGCTGGACTTACCACTTTGTGTGACGATCTCTTCTCCTGTTTCAGACTTAGTGTGTACTCTGTTCTGTTTAAGCTTGTGTGTCATATGGCGTCTGGTCAGTCCCACTGCTAAGTCTGTCCCCTGCAGGGAGGAGACAAGTCCACTATTCTTTGTCATAAGAGGAGTGCATGAAGGCCAATGGCACTGCAACAGTGGCTGGAGGGACCAGCTGGGTATGGGGGACCAATGCCCACTATTGGAGCTGATCTTGCTCTACCTCTTTGCTATGTGAGTAAATCATTGTCCCATCCAGTGCTTGAGCGTGTTGTATTTTCCTTGGTGACACTGGTACCAAGATGTAGTGGGCAGAAGTGTTTAGACTTCTACTTTGGGTCATAGGTAATATGCAGCTTATTCAATAGAAAAGATTAAGCTCTTTTTTTGTTTTTTTAAACCAAATACTATGTTCCAAGACCCATGCTGCATGCTTTATATGTTTAATTCTTTAATCTTGTTTTTTTTTTTTTGTGGCCTCTCCCGTTGTGGAGCACAGGCTGTGGGCGCGCAGGCTCAGCGGCCACGGCTCACAGGCCCAGCCGCTTCGCGGCATGTGGGATCTTCCCGGACCGGGGCATGAACCCGTGTCCCCTGCATTGGCAGGCGGACTCTGAACCACTGCGCCACTAGGGAAGCCCGTTTAATCTTGTTTTATTGAAATAAAATCATTGTTTGGAAAAACACACAGATCTTACTGTTTAGTTTGAATTTTTGACAATTGAATGAAACTTTGTAACAACTGCATTAAGCAAGACATAGACAATTTTTATACCCCCAAATACTGTAATTTATAACTCTTCCCAGCCCTTCATAATCCCTTCCCCACCAAACGCTATCAGAATAGATTAGGTTGCTTATATTTTGATTTAATATAATTGGAATAATACAGCTTGAACTCTTTTTGTCTGACTGCTTTTCCATTACCTAATATTTTGGGGATTTGCTTATGTTGTTGCATGGGTCAATAGTTACTCTTTATTGCTCATTATTATTTAATTGTATGAACATATGGATATATTAAGTTTTATTTAATCCTCTTTTGGTGGATATTCCATGTTATTTTCATTTCTTCTATTGTGAATAAGGATGTACATTGATAAATACATATTTTGTGGGCATATATTTCCACTTCCCTTGGATGATAAATTCTCCAATATTTTTCCTCATTTAAAAGTGTATTTGGCTATTCCATGTCCTTTTTGCATTTGCATATAAATTTTAGATTTATTTTGTCTATTTCTTCTAAATAGGCTGCTCAACTTTTTTTTTTATTGAGGTATAGTTGATTTATAATACTGTGTTAGGTTTAGGTGTACAGCATAGTGATTCAGTATCTTTGCAGGATATATTCTGTTATAGGTTATTATAAGATATTGGGTATAATTCCCTGTGCTATACAGTAAATCCTGTTGCTTATCTATTTTACGTGTAATAATTTACGTCGTTTTTTTTTTTTTTTTGGCGGTACGCGGCCCCCTCACTGCTGTGGCCTCTTCCGCTGCGGAGCACAGGCTCCGGATGCACAGGCCCAGCGGCCAGGGCCCACGGGCCCAGCCGCTCTGTGGCATGTGGGATCCTCCCAGACCGGGGCACGAACCCGCGTCCCCCGCATCGGCAGGTGGACTCCCAACCACTGCGCCACCAGGGAAGCCCAATTTATGTCTTTTAATCTCATATCCCTTCTCCTGTCCTTCTCCCTTTTGGTAACAGCAAGGTTGTTTTCTGTGTCTGTGAGTCTGTTTCTGTTTTGTATATACATTCATTTGTATTATATTTTGATTCCATATATAAGTGATATATAGTATTTGTCTTTTTCTGTCTAACTTATTTTACAAAGCATAATATTCTCTAGGTACATCCACATTGCTGCAAATGGAAATACTTCATTCTTTTTTTTATGGCTGAGTAATACTCCAATACACACACACACACACACACACACACACACGACTTCTTAATCCAGTTACCTGTTGATGGGCACTTGGGTTGCTTTCATATCTTGGCTATTGTAAATAGTGCTGCTGTAAACACTGGGGTGCATGTTTCTTTTTGAATTAGTGTTTTCATTTTTTTTCAGATAGTTAGCCAGGAGTGGAATTGTTGGGTCATATGGTAGCTCTATTTTTACCTTTTTAGGGAACCTCCAAACTTTTTTCCATAGTGGCTGTTCCAATTTACATTCCCACCACAGTGTATGAGGGTTCCCTTTTCTCCATATTCTCTCCAACATTTGTTATTTATGGGCTTTTTGATGATTAGGCTGTTAAAATTTTGATAGAGAATTGAATTTAATCTATATATTAATTTGAAGAGAATGAACATCTTAACAATATGGAATCTTTAAATCAATGAACATAATATTTCTTACTTACCTAGATTTTCTTGAATTTCTTTCACCCGTGTTTCATGATTTTTAGTGTGGAGGTCTTGCAAATCTTTTGTTAGATTTGTTCTCAAGTGTTTCATGTCTTCTGATGCTAATGTAAATAATACTATTTTAAACTTCCTTTTCTAAGTTTTCATTGCTTGGGTGTACAAATACAACTGATTTTTATATTTTGACTTTGTATCTAGTGACCTTGTTAAATTCCTTTTTATCACAATAGACTATTTGAAAATTGCTTTGGATTTGCTACGTACAAATCATTTTGGAGTAAGGCAAAGGTATCCACTCCAAACACTTTTATTCAGTATTTTACTGGAGCTACTAGCCAGTGTAATAATGCAAGAAAAAAAATACACACACACACACACACACACACACACACACAATACTTTAGTGAAAGAGGGCACGAAGCTGTCATTATTTTCAAATGACATGATTATGTTTGTTTAATTTTTGCTACATCTTTTCAGAAAATGATCTATTTTTAATTTTTTTCTCAACTTCTAAATAACCTTGATCTCAAATTTTAAGAGATCTGGGTATTCTCTCATTTCATATATTTTATTTAAAATTTCATAAGAGGTTTTAATTATTACATAAAGTAGACAAGTAGTTTAGAAAGGCAAAGCAACAATAGAAGAAGTCTCTGATTCAGGGATTATGGTACAAAATGGAATAGATAGATAATCTTAGAAAGTTATCTGAAAAAACGTAACAGATTGGTGTCTATACGAAGAGTAATAGTGTTACAGATCTACATTAAAGTAATTACCCAAAGAACAGCATTGACTTGATTGAGCAAATGTGAGTAAGAGAAGGAGAAAGCTGCACATGGGAAGAGATGGGCTAGAAGTAGTTGGGGGGGGGGGGGGTGGTTGTATGTTTAGAAGTTACAGAAGAGGTGATATACAATCAGTTTTTCTATTGCTTTAGTTTGTAAGAAAATCATATGTAAGTGACCTGCACCCATCGGTATCATTTTATAGTTCAGTGAATTCAGTGCTTGGTTTTGAAAATTAGAAATGGCTTGCATCATTGTAATTTGAGCCCTTGGACATCTTTGTGTATTTATTATCTTCTTTTTAATGTAGAACTTAACTCACGAAGAAGATTACTAACATGCCCCAAATCAATAATTACAAAGTGGAAACAGGACTCAAATTTTGGTATCTAGTCTCTTCTTGCTGAAATGCCAACAAAATTGACAAAAGATTTTGTTAAAAGTATTGAAATGAAGCTATGGTTTGGGCTTTTAAAATTAATTTCATGCTCAATATTATGTAATGCTCTATACCCGTAAGTAGAAAAACATGTAAGGAGTATTAGATACAGACTTAAAGGTTCATTTTGTGGTGCCTAGTGGCTAAAATTGTTCAGGAATTCTATACTGATGTGTGTCTGACCAGCAGTAGGGCACTTGACATACTTTCTAAATGTCAAACCTTATTTTGAGGGTGTAAGCATTTGAAGCTTCAGACTTGTCTATTTTACAGATTTTAGAGCAAACTGGAAGAGGAATTTCATGATTGAACACAGTGAAACTGTTACTTAAGGCATACTAATAAGAGTACCAAAGGAGAAATTGCCTTATGTTCTCCAGGGAATAAGAGGAAGTAGAGTAAATGCTTAAAGATGACATTTAGATTGAAAAAGAAAAGTAAATTTGTATACACACACACACACACACACACACACACGCAAACAAACAAACTCACACTCTCAAAGACATAGCCCCATAACAAATTCATCCTGACTTCTTATCTGGAGTACTTTGTCCTATAGACTGATACTTATATTATGGACACATCATTTCTGTTATATATGAAAGAAAATTTTGATGTTACTAAATTAACAGAGGTGTTCCATTGACTACAGAAACAATGAAAATTAAAAAGGGGATTTCAGTTACATTTATTTTCAATTATGAAATAAGATGTTTTAGGATAAGTAAAAGGAAGTTCTATTTTAAATCCATAGGACTAAATCTAAGGCCCAAGAAATTATATAAGCTAACATAAATATGTAGTTAATTTAAGAAGGCCTAGACCAATAAAATGATGATAATTCTATATCATGTTACTAAGGAAAATACGTTTATCCAAGTGTTATACACCTTTGGTGGTAGATAATCATATTTATTCACAAGACATTCCTTAATGTTACTGTCAGGGAGAAACTGAGCAGAGTGAGTTATTTGTCTCACTAAGAAAGGTATTTGTTTACCCTCATGCTAAGACTAAGTTTCCTCATCTATCAAATGGGAATATTGTTATTTACTATATAGATATTTTGGTAGAGAATTCAATAAGATAAACTGTGTGAAGACATTTTGTGAACTCTTCAGCTTTCATTTCATTTATAAATTCCACTCATACAGTTACTGATTACTTCCCTGTACTGGGAATAGGAACACAGTAATGACAAAGTTGAAGTCCTAGAATCTGTGGAATTTATATTCTTTTGGAGGTAACAGATACTAACACTAAATTATGCCATCAATTATTCATAATTGTGGTATTGCTAAGAAGGACAAAATTCTGATCTGGATTAGGGCGGCAGTGAAGGTTACTTTGAAAAAGTGACACCTCAGATGAACTCTGAAGGTCAAGTTAGAATTAATTAGACACAGAGGGAACCAGCTCCAAGCAGAGGAAAGGCCATGTTCAAATGCTCTGAGGTGGAAAAAATAAGATTGTGTTATGAGAACAGAAATATAAATGTGAGGTTTGTTGTCAGAAAATACAGTGCGTGTGGCATAAAATCAAGCTGGTGAAGTAGGTTGGAGTGGCTGATTCAGGTCCTTGCCAGATCTTTATACTATGAGGGAATGATCAGGTGTGTTTTTTTTTTTTTTTTTTTTTTTGCGGTACGCGGGTCTCTCGCTGTTGTGGCCTCTCCCGTTGTGGAGCACAGGCTCTGGATGCGCGGGCTCAGAGGCCATGGCTCATGGGCCCAGCCGCTCCGTGGCATGTGGGATCCTCCCAGACCGGGGCACGAACCCGTGTACCCTGCGTCGGCAGGCGGACTCTCAACCTCTGCGCCACCAGGGAAGCCCTGGGTGTGTATTTTTAAAGGATCTCCCTGGCTACCCTTTAGAAAGTGAACTGAGAATGGATTTGGTGAAATTGATTTAGAGGCTACTTCAGTTGACCAAGGAAGAAGTGATGATAGCCGACCAGGCTGGTAGTAGCACAGATACAGAAAGGCATCCTGCAAGGAGTCACTGTAATTGACATTGCTATGAACGTAAATGTTATTCTGTGTTAAGCATGGTTAGGTTTTCAAAGTGAAACCTTAAGCCTCTGTGTCCACTTGTCTGTAATGCTTTGCTTATTGAGGTCAGATGAGCTGAGTGAAGGTCCTTTTTGCCGTCAAATGTTCATAAATGAATAAGCATGGGTGTAAACAGTGTGGGTAGAAATAAAAGTCACATTACTTAATATGAACAACCCCAATATACATGGTATTTAAAAAATAGGGAAGTTTCATTTTATCAGCTGCTAGAGGATGAATAGTTTGCCTGGAATTTCTGAAATTTACGCTTCATCCTCTGGTTTGAGGAGCATTATCTAAGTTCAGAGGCTTTGCTCCTAAATTTTAAGTAGAGGGAAGTGGTCTTGTGAAGTAGGGTAAAAAGTCCTCCTTTTTGGGAGTTGTTTGTTCAGTTTAGATAGTGACTTCTTATTAGGAGATGTGTATTACTGTGTCTCTCCAAGTTACCTCCTGATTTGGTTGAATCTTTACCAAGGAGCCTACTTGGGAGGTCACAGCATAGGGGAAATAGATGTACCCTAGATAAATATAAACCTTGCCTGAGAAGTAGGGCAACTTAAGATGCAAGTACAATTAAAAAAAATCCAGGCCTTGCAATGACTTTAAAGGCAAGTACATTCAAGAAATACATCATAATTTTTAGCTTCCACAGAAGTCAAAGAAATACTATCTATTCCACATATAATACTGTAAAATCCACATTTATATTTAAGATCACTAAGTATAATCAGAAGTGTAGCAGAGATCAAGTGGTCTTGGTTCATATTACATTAGAGCTGCTCCAAGAGGGCACAGCTCAGGGTGAAACCAAGAGTAGAAGACCAATACGGAAAAAAATCTATATATATATCATGCAAACTATGAAATGAAATAGACTTCAAGGCAAAAATTGTTACTAGAGACAAAGAAGGATATTTTATTATGATAAAAAAGTCAGTCTATTATGAATATATAAAATGCATAAACATATTGTCACCTAACAACAGAGCTCTAAGATATATGAAGTAAAAACTTACAGAATTGAAACTAATGAATAATAATAATAAAACCAAACACTCATATAGCATATATATGTTCTAGGCACATTCCATGCCTTGTTATGCAGGAAATTATTTAAATATCATTATAACCCAATAACCTTATGTGTAGGTACTATTACCATTTCATAAATGAGGCGACTGAGGCAGAGGAAGGTGAAGTAACTTCCTAATGTCACAATGCTAGTAAGTGAAAGACAGTATTCAAATCTAGGCAGCTTTACTCCAGAGCCTACCACTATTTTATTTGAAACATGCCAGTGTTTACAATTTGCAACTACTCCAAATTATAAAAATTGTGAGATGACAGTTCAAAAATATATTTTAAAGAAGGGGCATGGATTTTCAAAATTCTTTTGTGATGTGCAAGCAAAACTTGTTTGAAGACTAATATTTTAGAGCAGTTATGTTTAAATCCTTTACTGAGGACCAGGTAAACTGGGTTTGGTCCCCTCAAACAATTACAACCACATTGATAGCCTTCCTTCAGCATCTCTTTCACCTTCCTTGGAAAGCATCTACTGCCCAAGATACCAAGTCAGGACTGCTTACCCATGTCTGAGCAACTGATTTAATCTCTGTGACCCATGAATTCACCTTTGTGTCTAACAACATGTACTTGAAAGATTTACGCTAAAACATGAATTTGGATCCATTTAGCTGAACATGGTAAAGTAGAAACTAATCCCTTCTAAGTTCATGTAATTGTGGAAACTCTTCTTTTTAAAGAAAAGTAGAATACATACACACAGCAAACATTGAACAGTAAAAACTGAACAAAGAAAGAGATCTAAACTGGTATAGTGCTTTTTCAAAACGTAGTGGCCAGTTTGAGTACCTGAAGTGAAAATCACCACGCCCACTGATATATTTCCTTGCCTCTCATCATTTGTCCCGCCCTGAGATGCCCTTTCTGCACTCTGTCCTTGAAATTAGCAGTGGATATTGAATGAGCTGTTGTCAGTGGGCTGAATACTCATTGCATTGGGCAACTTCCAGGCTGATGATTGGTACTAATAGATGCCACTGAGTTATAGACTGACTAAAGAGAAGGCTGAGCTCAAGTGCTGGAGCTGAGGGCAAAATAGATGCAGTGACTCAGAAGGAGGCATGGGCAGACTGATGCCAGTCATAGCCACTGGCTGAAACAAAGATGGTTGCCAAAAAGGTAGTGTCCCAAACTGATGCTAATTAAGGCTTGCACATTGAAGCTTAGGCAGCAGCTGAGAAAATAAAGACCCAAAGCCAGGTCTTGAGCTGACAAGAGAACTGGCCATGGTGGATACCATGTTGAAAAGCAACACAGGATCGTGGGCAGAGACTGAGGCCATGGCCTAGGCAAGGACTGAGTCCATGCCTAGACATTGCCATATCAAGACAGAAGCCAAGGCAAAGGCCGAGAAATGGATCAGCAGTGGTTCCAAGGTTAGAGCTGGTATTAGAATTGCCCTTTAGTCAAATTCAAATTTCTAGTCACTAACATAATGTAGGGGTGATGGTTAGACAGCACTGTGAATATACTGAATGACACTGAATTGTACACTTAAAATGATTAATTTTATATAATGTTTTACCTGAATTTTTAAAAAATTGTATATCCTTGAGGAGCTTATAACCTAGATGCAGAGAGAAGAATAACTCAAATAAAAAGGTCAAAAATTTTTGTAAGTTTAAAAAAGCTAATAAAGTGCAGGAAAAATAACAGGTAAAATATAGAACAGATCTTTTTAGTTCAGCTGTGAAAAATTTAACAATATGTGGTTCTTTAGATAAATTGTGTGTAGCATAATTAAATTTGCAGGGTTGTTTTTTTTTTTTTTTTTTTTGGTGCATGAGAGAAAAATAATCTACTCCGAATTAGGACAAATTAATCCTAAATTGTACTGACCATTTTCTAGATTGAGAATCTGATGGGTTGAGTTTCAGACTAAATTTCCTTTCAAGACAGACTTGTTACTTTCGTTGAAGTCAGAAATCAGAAAAAGACCAGAAAGAAGTTTGGTTCTAGTCCTAGAACCAAATTTGGTCCCTTGTGGTGGCAACATTGATTTAATTGTTAAAGCTAAGGATCCTTTCATAGCTAGGACTACTGTAAACAATACATCCACATTTGCCCAAGGTTTCAGTTTTAAAATGGGAATGATTTCAATTTTGATCACAATAATCCCTACCCTCACAGTTAGGCTAAGAACTGTAAAGGACTTTTGGTAATTAGAGTAAAATTAGACTATCCATCAATCAAGTGATGGAGTATACGATCTCTTATCCTTCAGCTATAGATATGGGACTGGCTAGATTAAGATGGTTAAACTGCCAAAGTATTATTAATGATTATTGATACAAAAAGCAGACATGGTGGTTATTATTTCCAAATACAACACTTCTTAGTCACAAGAAGTAGAAAAAAACAAGTTAAGCATTTTGAAAGTGTTTTAAAATTTTCTGAAATATCTAATCGTAAGAAAAGGACTGCTCAGTAAAATAAGCACCAATCTTTAATCAGAAAGACAAAATACTTATTACCTTGCTCTATGAGACAGCATAAATCACAGTTTCCAAAGGAGACCAGTGATATTCTCTAAGCTAGGTTCAGTTAAAGTTCACTTTCCCCATCTTCTAATCCACTACTGGTCCATGAATGTAAAGTGTATACTAAAAAATATGTG
This sequence comes from Tursiops truncatus, assembly GCF_011762595.2. Lineage (NCBI taxonomy): Eukaryota > Metazoa > Chordata > Mammalia > Artiodactyla > Delphinidae > Tursiops > Tursiops truncatus. The sequence continues at coordinate 36,717,407 of NC_047039.1, forward strand.
ATGTTGGCTTACTGTAATGATGCCAGGGTGAGAAAGAAAAAGTTCCTGCTTTATGACCAAACTTTGGCTCTCCATATGCTCCCAATAAGCCTCAAGAATAGTTTTAGTTTTGCAGACTGGAATCAACACCTTTTATAAATGGCATTAATACAGATATTCCCCATAATGTTCTCTGGGTTAAACCTGGACTATTCCATGGATCCTAAGTATAAAAACTTGAACTAAAAATTCATGTTAGTTTCTAATCTTAATGTTAGGAATGACAACTTTTCTTTGGTATCCTATATCTGGTAGCGAACATACACGTCATCAATAAATGTTCCTGTTATTCATTATACTGAGTTAATGTTTAATCATTTAAGACTAGATTTTTGTACATTGCTGATAAAGTTGGCATTAGGATTGGCAAAGGATAAAAAAAAGAAAGACCATGAAAACTACGTGAACATACCATAGCAAAATCTGATTTAAAAGGACACAAGGCAAGCCAAAGACAGGGGAATGGTCGGCTCTGGAAGGCATCAGACACACCTCTCAAACAAAACCAGATCAAAATACAACAAACAGAAAAAGGAAATCTCTTGGGCTGACTTCATGTTATCACAGTTAACAAGAACATGAACCAAGTAAAACAATCTTTAGAGTGCACTTGCTTGTGTGCATGTGCGTTCACAGAATAAGATGAAAATGGAAATGAGAGAGCTAAGGAAACCAGTGATTCAAAAAGTACAGACAGGACTAGCTAAAAACTTTAAAAAATCAAGGGACAGAATAGAAACTGTTGAACCCTAATTTAATTACAAAGGAAAGTCTGTAGATAGTTGCACTTAATTCAGAGATGGGAAAAGATAGAGGGTAAGCACAGTAGACACTAAATACAGAGATGAGATCATAATTATGGAGACAAAGACAACTTATTATAAAAATTTTTAATGACCTTGAAATTAAAGAGAAAACGCTATAAAAACAGGACAAAAAATGTTTGAAGATACTTTAGAAAAAAGCGATTTTACTGAAGGACTAAGTCTACATTTATAAAAGGCACCCTCCATTCCAGGAAGAAACCCAACACTCAACACTCAAAACTTGTTGCAGAGATATTATTTTCCTTAAAGTTAGAAAGTTCTAATGTGTGATATTTGTTTGTGACAAGCTCATAAAGTTCAATTGGAAAAGAAATATAAATTATGAGAAAAATGGGCAAAGAATTTTGAGAAAATAAAAGTGGCCAAAAATATATTACAAGATATGAAAACAGACCTTTCTGGTAATTGAAGAAACTTGTATCAAACAATAAAATACTATTTTAAAAAATTTATCAGGTTGTCAGAACTTTAAAAAGTTTGAAAATACCTAGGTCTAGCAGAGTATCGGAAAACACACACTGCCATAAACTGTTGCTGGAGGAATAAATTTAAGTATCTATCTGTGTGTAGGGTTTGAAGATAACTATCAGACTTGATGGTGCTGTTGAGGGAGACATTGATTAGAGCAATGTATTACGTAGAAGGAGGAAAAGGCATGAAGGTTAGGTAGGATGCATAAATTAAACTAATGAATTTGGAAAACTATGCACAGGGGACAGACTCTGGGAGAGGAAAAAACAATACAAACAAAAAATAAAGAGAGGAGACAAAACAGTAGGATACTTGCCTACTTTTAACCACAAGAGTGAAGATAGCTCAGTTCATACAGGAGGAAACAGGTAGGTGAAAGGGCTCAACCAGAGTTTCATTGTGCAAGCTGCAAACCTATGTCTTTATGATAGCAGCGTTAGAGGAAAAGAAACGACAAACCAAATAAAAAACCAGTATGGAAATGAGTTCGCCAGTAATTAAGGGCAGAGCATCTCACTTAGCTCCATCCTGGGGTAAGCTTACAGGGAGTGTGTTGGGGTTGAGGAGGATTTGGAAAGGATTTCTAAGGACACTAAGAATGAGGTCAAGGAGGAGGAGGAGTTTGCCTTAACCATAGAAAGGTTCATTTGAGCCTGCAGGGCTTGGAAGTGAAGATGTTCTTTGGTAGACTGGCCTATTCTCCCTCAGATTGCTACAGTCCTTTTATATGAGTCGATATGATGAGCTTGTATTGATATCCATACATTTGTATCTATCTACATATGGTGTTATTCACTAATTAGCTGCTTCACCTAAACAAGGCTCAGCCTTTTGGAAAAGTAAAAGATGAAGTGCTTTTTCAGTTCTAGAAATCCTATCCTTATGTTGATTTTTGAAAAAAGCCAATTAAATGAGATTTAGGAATTTTAGAGAAGACACAAAATATTTTCTTGGCCCAACTCTCAAATATTCCTTAACTGTTCTTTTGATAGGAGATCATTATTTTTTTTTCTCCTTCAACATATGTATTTTCCAAATTCTAGATATGTTTAATAAGGGAATTGAAACTGTAATGACAGTTGGATCCACAAGCCTTCTTTTAATATTCATCATTATTTTTAAAGTCAAACTAAAAGTTATCAAAGTCTTTTATATTTTCCATATTCTTAAGAGAAAACACAAAGGTGCCAAAATCAACATTACATGTATTATCCTCTGGGATCATGAACAAATCTGACTCTGAATATCAATTTGAATATACTTAGCACTTAAAAATGGTTAAGGGTAAAAAACATTGCATCACAGTAATGTAATTTTGACAGAAACAGTAAAGCTGTCATTGAGCTTTTTCAGACATGATAGCATTAATAGTCATATTGTCTTGACCATTACAAAATAAAACAAAGGCATTAATACAAAGTTACAACATTAACTGAAACATGCTTAAAAATTGTTGATTTATTTGATTTTGAAGGTAAATATGAGATCTGTATAGTCACTCTTGAAAATTTACCAGATTTGTTTCTTAGGTGTTTCAGACTTTTGAGTTTAGTTTGTTCACTTTTTTAAGGTAATTTTTGTAACATGTCACATAGCTACAGTGAATCAGTTCTGCAAAGTTATTGTTGAAGTGGGAATGTGGATAGTAGTGAGTTACAGATTCACTGAGAGTGAGACAAGACTAAAGCTCTGAATAATAACTGTGAGGGCAAATCTGGCAGGCCTGGAAATAGCCCCGGTTATTGATGGTCATCATGGCTTAGGAGGTGAATTAATATTTCCTGTTTCCTGCTATACAGCAGACACACATTTCATTTTCACAACCACCTATGGCAAATTCCTATTACCTTCTGATTGATGGTGATGCTAGAGCTAGAAAAGTTGGTAAATGTGTCTTATATGTCAAATAATGGTAAAGTCAAGTTTCACATGTATGGCTTAATGACATTGTAGCTCATGCTCTCTCCTTCACATCAATCCTATTTTCCAAGCTGAGTTGGACAACAGTCCAGTGTGGGAGAGCTCACAGCTACAGGAAATGAGGACATAGCCGGAAACCACTGTTTAGAATGCTGACACTCAGTGTCAATGTTTCTTCCTTAGAAGCAGGCAACAGGTCAGGAATGAGAGATTACTGTGTGAGTTAGCAATCTAGATAAAGAAATCCAATAAAGTTCTTTAAAATTATCTCAAGGACAGGCCTCCTTTTAGGGGAAGAACCAATTCCCCAAATGTCATTGTCTGGAGTACTGGAGATAGAGGTGAGGAAGAAAGCTGCTGAGGGAGAAATGTCTCAATGTAGATAGATTCCTGTGGACAGGATCATCATCACGCATTCAGGTATTTTGTAAACCTCTGGCAGTTTCCATGTTAGCTTTCTAGCCCAACTACTACCCCCATGGTACAGAACATTCCAACTTTCCTCCTGGACAATTTATTCCTTCCTCTCTCAACTAGTTATTACACACTTATTATATGCCAGACACTGGTGATGGCAGTGATAATCTACATGGACATGGTCCCTGCCCTCATGGAGTTTACAATCTAGTGAGGGCTGGATGGTGCAGAGAGGTTAATAGAAGATTATGACATAATAGGAAACTGAATGTTAGAAGAGGGTGCCTTACTTTTTAAATAATGAGACCAGCTGAAATTTGAAGCATGCCATCTTGTCTGGGGATAGGCAAAAAGAAGAGGGAAACTAAACAGGTTAATTGGTAAGAGTGTACTGAAGCAGTATTTTCTCCAATGAAAGTACATGATAGATACAAGATAATATAAATACTATAAAGTGGTAGGAAGATTAAATAAAATGACAAATTGGTAGTCACTAAGAGTTTCATTTATCAATTTTTACATACTTAATTTTGTGTATTATACTACAGGAGACAAAAGAAGATAGGATACATCATCCTTGTTCTCAAGGAGCTTCCACCTAATTTCATGAAGGCATTTTTAGTTTTGGTCATTTGTAGATTTTTGATGTTGAAAACAATGTGTACAGACAACCATTCCCAGTAGACATGAGATTCTAGACAATATACCCTGAAGGGGTGTGCTAAAATAAGACTCTGAATTTCCTGATAAATGTAACAAAAATGTTTAGTGATATCTGAAAATATTCACTACATATCAACAAGTGAAAATACAAACTTATTCAACAGTGTAACATGATCCCGGTTTTGTGAAAGATATTTGGGTTTTAATGTTTATTTATGCAAGGAAGACCTCCAGAAAGCCAGCATATGGAGCACATAGTAAGCTCTTAGTGATATTTGTTGAAAGTATAAATGAATGACCAAATGAATAAGGATATGTTAATAGTGATTTTCTTTGAGTATTGGAATTATGAGTCATTTAAAATTTTCTTCCTTCTACTTGATAGTCCAGACTTTTCATAATATATACATAGTATTTTATAATTTAAAAATTTTGGTTTAAAATATATTTAAGAAGAGAAAAATCACAGAAGATCAGTTTAAGAGCTATCTCCAGAACAGGTCAAAGTAGGGATAATTTGCTATCTTCAAGACTGAGAAGGCAGGAAAAATATGAGTGCAATTTGTGGGTTGCTTTTATGCAAAACAGTCTCAAATCCTTTACCAGGACCAGCTGTGAGAGGTAGGTGGTTATTTTACATCTACTACTCCTTGTCTTACCACTGTCAAGAAATGTTGGGGAGGATGAAAATCTTGCTTCACTCTACCCTAGGAACCTCTCTAACTATTAACTTAATAGCTTTCCACTCTTCATATATCAAATCAAACCTGCTGGTGCACTGTCAGGGCAGCCTCTGACATTTCTTTACTAGACTGCAAACACTTTGATGTTAGATGTTATGCCTTACTCACCTTTCAATTTCCAACACCCAACACAACATTAGGCAAATACTGGGTATTTTTAAAAGGCCTGTTGGATTTTACGTGCACTGCTTTTCCAGTATTGGCCCTGAATTACTAAACCCTTCTTTATTTTCTATTCTGGTTTCCGAGGCTATCAAGAGTAAGTCCATAGACTAGCTGGCTTTGGTGGTAGCTCCAGATGATGGCCATGGAGCAAAAGGATGGGCCTTTTAAGCATCAGATGTGTGCAGTTAGTGTCATATCAATAGAAATGGTACATTACAGAAGTGGAGAGGATAGTGCGTGATTGGTACCCGTTTGTGCTGCACATGCCTGTGCGTGAACACACACGTGTTCACTTGTGCCCAAGCACAGGTTTTACAGGAAGGGATGCAAATTCTGTTAGAATTAATCAGAAAACAATGGTCTGATACAAATATAATCAGAAAACTTAAGCTGGCAAGCCAAAACATTTTTGAAAGTCTTACACCAGAAAACAAGTTTTCTTACACGCATAAAGCTGACTTATGGTGTTGCTTCGACCCCTTGTTTGCTGCACCATTACCTCCTGGAACCAGGTATCACTTCTGATTCTGCATCCTCTCTGTTTGAATTGTCTTTCTGTTATCTTGAAGTCAATGAAGCTACCTGACAGGTTGGCTGTGACATCACTTAACCTCCCCTGGAGGTTATCTCCACATCTCATTAACAATGAATTTATTTCTCCCATTAAATCAGCATTGGATCAAGTGGAGACATGAAACTTATTCTTCAGTTAACCAAGTTCAGGAACTGTATACTGGAGGAGGTACACAGTGTTACTCTTAATTGATGGTTTGTTGCTCCTCTTTATTCCAAAACCTGTAACAATTTATTTTTCTTTTTAATTATTTCAGAGAGTAATTCTAAGAGGCTCTCCTATCCTACATCTTTAAAAACACATTTCAGAATCTATTTTTTTCCTCATGGGGCAATTATAAATTTAAGTTCATATGGAATTCTTATATAGTCTTTTATCCTCTAGAAACTCAAATCAAGAGTTACATTTTACTAACACACCATTGTAAAGCAATTATACCCCAATAAAGATGTTAAGAAAATAAAAAAAAATAAAAAAAAATAAAAAAGAGTTACATTTTAAATAAGATTTACATATACTTTAATGAGAGGGTTAGTGAAAGCAAGCAGAAAAAAAGATGATAAGATACTTGGACTTTTTTTTTTTTTTTTTCTTTTGCTGTACGCGGGCCTCTCTCTGTTGTGGCCTCTCCCGTTGCGGAGCACAGGCTCCGGACGCGCAGGCTCAGCAGCCATGGCTCACGGGCGTAGCCGCTCCGCGGCATGTGGGATCTTCCCGGACCGGGGCACGAACCTGTGTCCCCTGCATCGGCAGATGGACTCTCAACCACTGCGCCACCAGGGAAGCTTGATACTTGCACTTTTAATTAAACATTGGAAGATACTTTCACTTTTTAAAGTCTTTGCTTTTTTATATTCAGTAATGTAGAAAATATGTGTTTATTGCTTAACTGTGAGTTTATTTCCCACGTATATAAAATCCTTGCATTTCCATTACCATTAATCTGTTGAAAAAAGGCTATAAATTAAGACAGAAGCTCCATAAAGCAGTATTTAGTAAAATCATGGAAATGACTTAAAGGCCACAAGAGATTTAGAGAGGCCTCCTGGTTAGAGTGTTGGACTAGTGATAAAGAGGAGATTTCTAGTTTGGGTTTTGCTACTAAATAAATGTATCAACATGAGATAGCTATTTTATCTTTTATCAGCATTCTCACATGTAAAGAGGAGCAAGGGTTGAAATGATCTTACGGACCATAGGTGAGACTAGGATTCTAAATCTGGTGTTTGTATAAATGTTATTGACTTTGGTTATTTGTAATATCATATTTGATTTTTATAAAACTTTTCATTTAAGTAATAAGGGGTTTGGAAATTATATATTGTTAGCCATAAAAATGAATAAGTAAATAGGTAATTGTTCATGTTAGATTTAGCGGAGGGAAGGCAAATACCTGGCAGATAATCGATTTCCCTTTTCAGCCTTGTGGTAATGATAGATATCATCAATTGATCATAACCTGTGACTTTGTTAAGGATCCTGAGGCTGGGATTGAGGCCAAATATTCAAGCATCCACCACCTATAGATGATAAAAACAAAGTTCAGAGTGATAAAAGATCATTCACAACATCATGTGGATGATAGATTCTGGAGCTAAGGCTTGAACTAAGAATTCTCATCTTTAACAAGTAAAATCCATTTATTCATGGATTAATGCTTATTAATATTTTAGCCCTGTTTTAGGTGACAATGGGTGACACATAACCAGGCAACAGGATTTAAAATAGCAAGCTTAAGAGAACACACACACACACCCATATGTACATACACCCAATCATACAATATGCATCAATTAGCTGTTGACACAATAAGGCTGTGTAATAAGCAGCAACAAAAAAAAATCTCAATGACATTCAACAATTTATTTAGTTCACTAGTGTGGGGGGATAAAAAGGGGAATCTTATTTAGATAGGATCTGTTGTGTCTTTGCTGTTCTCAGCTGGGCTCTCTTATATGTCTCTGGGTTAGCTAACCTAGGCTACCAGAGAGCCTTTGTTTCACGCTCCAGCTCTTTGAGGCTGTTGTATTTGTTTCCCATTTACCTTGGAACAGCAGATTATCCAGATATATTCTTCTAATAGCAATGATGAAAACACAAGAATGCATGTTAACATGGATAAAAACCTATTAAGGCCTAGGATCTGAACTGGCACACTTCATATCTGCCTCAATCAATTGGCCAAAGCAAGTCACATGGCTGAACCCAAAGTCAAGGAGAAGAACATCAAAGTCACATGCCCAAAGTTGTGGATGCAGGAAGGAGTGAAGAATTGGGGTCAATAATGCAATCTATCACACTATATAGTACTAACTATATTCCAAAAATGATTTATAATTCTTCAGAGATAATCAAGAATTCAAAATGATAGTGATAATGAGATACTTGACAGTGGAGATAAAAAATATAAGTAGAAAATAAAAATGGAGGTGACATTCACATACAGTATGCACATGATAAGATTTTCTTCAAATGTTGAAAGAAGGACACGTTTGGACTTGCATTTCATAGTGTCCAAAATAACAAGAGAAATGTGTTGCAAACTTCAAAAAATGGATTGTACTGGGGGAAAAAACAAGACTGTTCCATATAATATAAACTAAGTTAGAATCTTTGCTCTTATAAATGTACATTCTTTTCCTGGAGAAGGCTTTATAAAAAATGTAAAATACAATTTCAACATTGTATTTCTTTAGTCATTTAATAGAGAAAAGAACTTCAGAAATTATTGAATCCTATTTCTTCTTGGTTGTAAATTCATTCCTAATAGTCCTTTAAGATAGGTTTAATGAAGATTAACTCAATCAAGTAGACAAGTGAAAAAAACTTAATTAAAGATCATTAATTTCTCTTGGTGTACAGAATAGCAAGTATCAGAATGTTTGATTGTATTGTCCTATAGGCAAAGATCGGTTTGGATTTGTTGCATTTGAGCAAATTATGCTTGTAACCATTAATATTTCCCTTTCCACATGTAATTAGATAATGCTTTCACACGTGATTCCTGCTTCACTGCAGCCTGCTGTTTGGAGGACAGCGATGATTTTTAGGTTGATAGTCCATCTTCTGTGAGTGTTAGTCATCAAGCATAAATGAAGCTTGACTACTTAAAGTCAACTGTAGATTCTGCCTGGATGAGAGTGATTTGGAATAGCAATTCATTAGCCAAATTACTGTTATTTAGACTGACTTCCTATTTTTCTAATCATTTCAAAGTAGGTTAGCATTAGCAATAAACACATACTTGTTTAGAAATCAAATTTAGTATCACACAGAAGAAATGTTAGCCTTATTCATTTGTCTCCTGAGATGCATAACTCTCTATATAGTTAAAGCCCCTAAAATGTATTTTTAAATGATAAAAAGGCATGATACGTGAATATTATCATGACTACATTATTTATCATTTAGAAACTTAGGGAGATGATAGTAGACCAAAGAGTAATCTGGTTGTATCTGCTTCATTTAGGTGAAGAATGCATTCTTGAACGTAGTTCTTTTACTTCTTGATGTGGTTCTGGAAAAACTCTTATACATGTACCTAGATTTATAATGATATACATCACACCTATTTTTAAAATTGTAAAATTGAAGGTACCCATATGTATGAATGGGGCCAATCAAAATATGATAAAGCCATACATGGAATATCTTACAGCAATTAAAAATGAGAGAATATATGTGTACTTATATGGTGAGATTCCCAAAGTATTATACAATATAATTTATTTCTAAACACACATATTACAAAATCCTAAGCTATATAAATGGATGTGTGCCTATAAATAATCTCTTAACACACACACACTAATATAGGAAAATACTTTGAAAAAGATCTGGGAGCATATGTATCTAACTGATAGCAGTAGCTAACCTGGTGGAAGGAAGTGAAATTTGAGTGGTGGTCAAGGAGGATTTTAGCCTTATCGGCGTTATCTGTATTTTACTAGCATAAACAAATATTTTCATAGGAAAATCGGATTGAAATTCATTTTTCAGGTGAGTGATGACTGATGCACAGTAAATGCCTATATTTAAAGTGCACCATTTGATGAGTTTTGACATATGTGTATATCCATGAAACCATCATTGCAAAAATGACAGCAAACATTTCCATCTCTGTCCCTAGTTTCCTTGTGCCCATTTGTATTCCACCCCTTCCTCTTCCACTGTCCATTCACAACCACCATTCTGCTTTCTGTCACTACAGATTCATTTTAATTTTCTACAGATTTGTAGAGATGGACTCATACAGTATATGCTCTTTTCAGTCTGGCTTCTTTCAGCATAATGATTTTGAGATTTAATCATGTTGTTGAATGTCTCAATAGTACGTTCCTTTTTATTGGTTAGTAGTATTTTATTTTATGGCATAACACGATTTCTTTATCTATTGCTACTTAACTGTTAATGGATGTTTGGGTTGTTCCTACTTTAGGCTTTTACAAATAAAGTGGCTATGGATAGTCACATACAAGCCTCTTAGTGAACATATGCTTTTCTTTCTTAGGAATAAATAGCTAGGAGTGGAGTGAGGTCATATGGTAGGTATATGTTTAACTTTTTAAGAAAATGCCAAAATGCTTTCCAAAGTTGTACCATTTTACATTTGCTCTGGCAGAATAAGTTTCTCTGTAACCTAACACCTTGTCCTTTGGAGGTTTTTTGTTTGTTTTTTTTCAGGCATTCTAGTGGGTAGGTAGTGATATCCCATTTGTGAATTTAATTTGCATTTCTGTAATGACTAAGAATATTGAATATCTTTTCATGTGTATATTAGCCATTCATATATTTTCTTTGGAGAAGTATCAGTATCTTTTTCCCTATTTCTTGGTTGTCTTCTTTTATGGATTTCAAATATGTATACATTTAATATTTATTTTATGTGTATTAAATGTATAATTAAATATATAAATATATATTTAATTAAATATTATAGTAAATATATTAATTATGTATTAAATACATAACTTAAATAATTAAATATATACACATATATTTAAAATCCACAAGAAGGCATCCAATAAAAGAAGGCAACAGATCTGAACTTTTGGGTAAAGTCTAAATATAAATCCTTTGTGGATATCTATTTTGTAAATATTTGCTCTTAGTCTGTAGCTTGCCTTTGTATTTTCTGAAGTGTCTTTTGAAAAATAAGACATTTTAATTATGAAGTCCAATTTATCATTTTTAATTATACTTGAATTTCATGCCTTATTTCTGAATCTTTGCCTACCCTGTGGTAATTGAAATGTTCTCATGTTTTCTCATAGACATCTCATAAATTTAGCTAGAGGTGATCTAGCTGCCTTGACCTCCTTGGTCTCCAAATTCTATATTCTGACCTCGAGAGACCACCAGTCTGTTTGTGTTTCTTCCTCCCTGCACTGAAGCCTGGGGATACTTCAGGAGTAAGCTAGGACAGTGTCAGGGCTCAACTCAATTTCTTTCTTTCAGGAATTACTGTCCTGATGTCCAATGTCTGAAAAGCATAATTTTACATATTTCGCCTGGTCCTTTAGTTGTTTAAGGTGGGAGGGTGAATCCAGTCCCTGTTGCTACATCATGGCAGCAAGCTGAAGTCTTGAAATGTCTTTTGAATTTTTAACGTATTTTGTATTTCAATAGCCCCTTTGTATTTCTTTTCCCTGCTTCAAAAAATTAAGCTTCATAGTTCATTAGAGATAAGGTTAGGATTTTTCTAATCCTATCTTTGAAGGCTTTCCATTTATATGGAAAGTACTACCTCAATATTTAATAATAAAATCATAATGGTGATGGTGGTCATTACTATTGCATACTCATGTCAAGGCTTGTTCCAAGTGCTTTGTATGTGCTGTCTCATTTACTGCAATACCCCATGAGATAGGCAATATTATAATTTCTATTTTGCATATGAGAAAACTGAGCCTATCAAAACCAGGTAGTCTGACTCTTAACTGTATTATTTTATAGTTTCTAAATTTTATTTGTTCAATTCAGATTTTTCTCCATACTAGAGATTCTGCAGTGACTAATACACACAAACTCTCTCACTTCTTTGAATTTACATACCGAAGGCCTACCTATGATATTGGTGAATTTTCCAGATTCTGGTGAATGTAACAGACATGGTTCTTGCTCCTGTAGAGCTTATATTCTGGTGAGCAAAACAAAAACAAAGAGAGTACTTTTTCAGACTTCAGTAGAAAGAGAACATTCTGAGAACTTGACAAGCAGTGGAATGTTAAGGGGTAGTCTAGGCATATGGACAAAAGATGAGAAGTGTTAAGCACAGAGGGAGATGGTTTTGCTGGATACTTGGTGGAAGAACTGTGTTTTTATGTTGACAACCAAAGTGGCTGGACAAGAAATATAGCTTTCCTTGCAGATTGTAAGAATAACCTGCTTTTCTCAGTGATAATGGGGGAGACGATTACCATGATAACCGTAATACCTAAAATGTATTGAGTAATTGACTAAATGCTAAACAGTTCTAAAAATTATAAGGGTATTACTTAATTCCCATGGCAATCCATTGGAGTGGGTATCATTATTATCACTATATTATAGTCGAGGAAATTGAGGTTTACTGAGGTATGACTTCATGGACAGGAAAATGCAGAAATTTCACTCAAATACAGGTATTCTGACTCCAGAATATGCACTCTTCACCACTAGAAGCAAGTTTGATATTAGGAAGTTAATTCAGAAATCAAAAAATGTTTTAGAAGGGAAAGACTCTGGTTGGAGTTGGATGAACAGAGACCCTTAGAACTGAAACACTAACACTAGAAAATTCAAAAGTGTCTTTGACATCTTGTTCTGTTTTGGTGGAAGTCGGAATTGCATTGGAGCTAGGTTTAGGGTGGAGAAATGTCTTAAAATATTTAAAGTCCTGATAAATTAAAGAGGAATGTGTCTTGTGCAAAATAGTGTGATTTAAAGCCCCAATGAATTAATAATTATGTGCTGAGTGCTCAGTTAAAATAGATTTTGACGTTAATTGTGGTAATCTGTCCAATTAGATAGGTGTCTTTGGGTTAGATTAACGTTTCTCATAACTTTTATCTCTACTATGACATGCTGTTATAATAGACACCTTATATTCTAATAACTATTATTGCTTCAGTGTAACATACATATCCACACATATGCATAGATATGTATATATATACATACACATGTGTGCACACATGCACATATGACAAAGCCCGTCAAAGCAGAATGGGCAAATGTAATGATGCAATGTCAGGCCATCAATTCAGAAAAATTGTAGGTTTCATAAAAACATCTAAGAGCTTTTGAGTGTGTAAGTTAGTACAGGTAGGGTACTCAAGAGATCTATTTATTAAAAAAATATTTTTTAATTAAATTTAAAAAAAATTAATTTCTTATACAGGTTTTAAAGGTTACTTTCCATTTACAGTTGTTCCAAAATATTGGCTCTATTCCCCATGTTGTACAAGACATCCTTGAGCCTGTCTTACACCCAGTAGTTTGCGCCTCCCACTCCCCCACCCCGATAGAGCGCACACACACACACCCCCAACGGGTAACCACTAGTTTGTTCTCTGTATCTGTGAGTCTGCTTCTTTTTTGTTATAGTCAATTGTTTGTATTTTTTAGGATCCACATATAAGTGATATCATACAGTATTTGTCAAGAAATCTATTTGAATGATGCTAAAGGGCCATAAAGTAAAAAAAAAAAAAATGCTAAATATGAATCCATTTAATTCCATTGCTTTTGCCACTGAACATCCCAGTATTCATTAGTGTCAGAAACACAAATGGTGGAGAACCATTGCACAATACTATTGGTTTTAATAATATTGTATCCAAGATAGATAATTGTGGCAGAAGGCATTCAGATACCCTTTGCTTAGGTTTCTGAGCTTGAGCACATGAAGAATTAGATTTGAGCGTACCATTGGTAAATTGAAGCACACAGAAATGAGCCCAGTGTCTATAATTCAAGCTGTTTGCTAACTCTGTCTGGGAGGAGATTGAGAGAGATACCCAGGGCTGAGTATAGGATAAGAGACCTAAATCTATCAAGCTCACAGTGGAGTCTTGGTTTTAGAGTTTCTCTCATATTCTGGGAATCTAGTGATGCTGAATATGATTAAGTATACAGTGATATTGCACAATAGGATCCTTAAATACAAACTGAATATTTGCTGCTGCAACTTAAGCAATAGGTATTATCTCTTTTAAGGATGGAGGACAATTTTGCTGTATTGGATTTTTTTTAAGGAACAATTTCAAACAGACAGATAAACATAACACCCATTAAACAACCACAGCTCCATGAAATTTTAACATTTCCAGATCCCACTCTCCTTTTTTTCCACCTCCAAAGAAACCTGTGCCCTAAATTTAGTATTTAATGTGCCCAAGAGTATTTTAACACTTTGAAGTTATCCTGTGAAGTTATATGTTGTCTGTGAAGAAACATAAATGTCTTTATTTTCCATGGTATTTTGTAAATGGTACCATATTGCACATATCCTCCTACAACTCGATTTTTCTTTCAATATTTTCTTTTTGACACGTAACCATATTGAACATTTAACTAAAATTCATTTATTTGCTTTGTGGTGTCACATTATATAAACATACTGCAATTTATATATCCAATCTTCTGTGAATGGTTACTGAGTTCTTATTTTCAGTCTTTCACCATTGCAAGCAGTGCTACAATGCATAGTCTTATACAGGTTTCTTTGTTCACGTAACTATGTTTCCTAGGTCTAGGTAAACAATCCTCTGTGTGTCTCTAGATAAACTTTTGATGCAGAGAAGTTATTGATATAGTCAAATTTATCAACAGTTTCTTTTGTGGTTGTGTTTTTTGTGGCTTGTATAAGAAATCTCTGCTAGAATAAACATTCTAAAAATTTCAAAGGTTTATATCTCTAAATTTAGGTCTCAAAAGCAACAAGTATCCAATTTTATCTTATTTTTTCCTTATGCATATATGGTTGTTCCAGCACAATGGTTTTTTGTGCTATTCATTCCTTCTTTGCTAATTTTTATAACACCACCTTTCTCATATATGATTCTCTGTCTTGTTGGATTGGTCCATTTACCTAAACCTGTGTGAAGAGCATGGCATCTCAGTCATTATATGAAGGCTTGAGATCTGGTGGGGTTAACATCACCACTTCATCCCACTGTGTTCTTTTTTAAGAGTGGTTTAGTTATTCTTGACCCTTTGGGCTTCAATATAAACTGTAGAATCAGTGGACAATTCCAAAAGAAAATGTTTGGATTTTGATTTTTATAAATAAATTACTGGATAATTAAATTATAAGTTAATTACTGGATAATTAACATTTACAAGAATTTAATTTTTCTACCTGAGAACATAGAAACTCATAGAAACTTTATTCCTGAATAAACTTCATTTATTCAGAATTATTTCATATCTTTTAGTAAAATTTTCTTCATGTAGGTCTGCATACATTTGGTTTAATGTATCTCTAAATACTGATTTTTTTTGTTCTCAACAATACTATTTACTTCAATCTATTTTAATAAGAGGTTTTAATCAATTGTCGCTAGTATACAGAAAGATGATGTTTGCGTTTTTAAAATAATTGCTAAGCTTTTATGATTCCAAATATGTAGCTGTAGTCTCATTTGGATTTTAATGGGAATCATAACTTAGTAAATAAAGTTGTCAATTTTTTTTTTCTGTTCCAGTGTTGTTTTACCTTTTGTTTTGATATAAAAACAATGTTGCATTGGAGCAGTGAGAGAGATATCCTTGTCTTGATCCTAACTTTAATTGTATAGAAGTATAAAACTATACAGTTCTAAGGTAAATACTTGAATTATGTATTACTTAATATATTTTAAAAACCTCTGCTTTAAAAAATTGTTTTAATTAGTATTTTATGTAAGTTAAACTACATTTCTTTTATATTGAGCCTGATTATGCATAAATAAAGGCAAAGGGCACAATTCTTTAAAAATAAAGTTTATTTAAAAAATAATTATTGCACTAATTAAAATAGATCTCAGTTTCTAAAGGATCATAAAATTTTAGGACGTTTCTGAAAGTCAGAATCATTCAAGGTCAGGATGACTCATGCTTGAAAATAATTTTGTGTATGCCTGTAGGTGTTTGTATAAGCATAAAAAAAGTATGTGAAATGGTAATGACTATTAATAATAGTTACTCCAAGGGGTTGATTTTATAAGAAGGTGTGGACTTATGCAGATTATTAACTTTATACTTTGAATTATTTGCCTTGCCAAAATAAGCAAGAATTACTTCCGCAATTTAAATCATCAAATGAAGTGAAATGAATAAATAAATAACAATAATCACAAGCCAGACCACTCAGTGGGATGTTATAGTATACCTTTATGCATTCTATGAGTGATTGGAATAAACTGAGTATACATTTCCTTCAAACTCTGGGGTCATACAATCCTAAATAAAATGACAATAATCTCTCTTTTGTTTGCTGTACCCAACCTGTATTTAATTTCCACACCCGGAGTGAGGTTTGTCAAGCTCCAGAGTCTGGGTTTCTACTGACATCTTACTCTCTCCGGTGTACATGGCAGAAGAGAAAGGTCACATCAAAAGATGTAGTCATTGGGAGATCATCTAACTTCTCAGATAACCCCAAGAGCAGGGATTCCAGAAGGACGTCACAGAAACTCAGGAGTCAAGCATCAAACTTTACTTGGCAAGCACTGTGCATTTATCCTTCCTTCACACAAAAATAAGCAAGTAAACCTTGACTTTTAAGTGATGATTTTGGGGAACAGTATTTAAGTTAACTGCAAGTGATCAATAATTTTTTTTTTTACTATAAAAAATACCTGAACTTAACACATACATTTTGAAAATTTACTTTGCCTTTCAAAATACTTTATATAAACCTGCTAGTAATTATTATGATTATTTATTCTTTCATTAGTAGAACACTTTTGAACATGTTTTAAATTTCAAATACTGATCACTCTAGGTAATAAGGAAAGCGAAGAAGAAAATGTATTCTCTACCCTGAAGGCTTTTGATAAATGCATTATCTGATTTTTTTCTGATGATTTTCTTCACTGGAGTTGTGCAATACTGTTTTGTTTTTTTTCAATTTGAAAGCATCTTAAAATATAGTTCTTTTCTACCAATAACACACTTCTGCTCTTCGCCACGTAGTTGTCCTCAGGCCAAACACTGTCGTTTTGTGATCTTGTCTGTCCTTTCGGCTTTCCGATTGACTTTAAACTTTATTTTAAATGTTATTTTCTTATAAATATAACGTTTAGAGATGGATACAAAAGGAGCAGGGTATTTTGTAAAAGTATGTATTTAGTGAACGATTCAGAGGTCTGGGACTTAAAATTGCAGGCAGGGCATGTTTTTTTAAGGGATTACAAAGTTAGTGCTTTTGTGTAAATAACCTGATCTCTGTTGTGTTCATTTGTTTCATATTTAAAATCGGGTACTAAGGATGCTCACCTTTAAGGATACGGGTGAAAATCAATTGAAGTAAAATATGAAAATTCTTTGTTTACTTTAAAGAGTAATAAAATCTTAAGCCATGGAAGCAATTGTAAAGACCTTACAAACTTCGTTATAAAATAAATAAACTTGAGGGATCTAATGGTAATTATAGTTAACAATACTCTATCATATACTTGAAAGTTGCTAAAAGAGTGGATCTTAAATGTTCTCACAGCGAGAAAGAAATTTTCTAGTATGTGAGGTGGAGGGGGTGTTAGCTAATGTGAGGGTGGTAATCATTTCACAATATATAAGTGTATCAAATCAACATGTTGTACATCTTAATTTTACACAGTGTTAAATGTCAATTATATCTTAATAAAGCTGGGAAAAATAAATGGAGGATAGTATTATGCTTACAGCATTCCTTATGGCATTTAGAAGACAGAGTTCCCTATAAAATTAGTATTTTCTAAAGATAAAACTGTATAACCTCTGTAATAAAAACCCATGCTTCAAGACAAATTTAAACAAAAATAATCAAATATTTATTGAGCCTCTTCTGTGTACCAAGCAGGATGCTAGGAAGGCCCTGGAGATAACAACAGATGTCGTCTCCGCCTTCACAGAGCTTACAGGTTTTATATCGAAGTAATTGCTCCAAAACATCAAATTCAGAATAAATCATGGAAGCATTGCAGAAAATTTACAATGTAAACAAACATGAATGTATCATGCAGTTCACAATGAGGATAAAATAGAGGCATCGAAATAGCTCCTCCTGGGGGAAGAGGAATGCATGCTGCTGATTGCACAGAAATAGAACTGTATCCCAAGCAAATGTGCCATCACAGTGATAGGTACTGTGGGCGAGAAGTGGCTGAGGCCTGAGCCAGGTTTCCCAAAGGGATCACTCTCTGTGAGGCAAAATGAAAGAATCCGGAATATCACACATCAAAGGACACCCGAAGCTTATTGGTCATCTCTTTCTAACTAAACTTGCATGTTCACGTGGTAACACCCGCCTCCTCCAGCACATTCATCTGAGAACAGCTGCAGAATTAGATTGCTTGCATTTCATATTATAAAATATACTGTGCATCTTCTAAACCATAATGTAAATAAAAGAATCTGTCACTTTAAGAAGAGACCAAAGCAGAAAAGCCACACAGTTAATTCCAGAGATGTGAAGACAATGTATGATAAAATATAACTCCCATGGCTCGTTGACAAAATACAAAACATATCTTAATAAAACATTCCTTTGACATGACTGTAGGAGTAGTTCTCTTGCTTCACCATTAAGTATAATGCTGAATATTTATAAAACAATATTCATCATCCTTCTTAATCCTTAAGCACTAGAAACATTCTCATAAAAGTCAGGAAGAAAGGGAGGCACAATCATTGATTATTTAACATTGCTCCAGATGTACTAGCCATTTCAATTAGAGAAGAGAAAGAAATATGAGGAACCCATACACACAGGAGAAAGGAGGCAACAAGATTATTATCATTACTTGCAGATGATCAGGATGCATTCCTGGAAATCCCTAGCCTAGCAAATGACATTGAACACTATTAGAAAACATAAAATAGGTCAGTAAAGTTACTGATCCCAAGATTAACAAAAATAAATAGGTTCCCAAGATAGAACACAAACAGCCATTTTAAATATGCACCCACACCGTATGCATGAACATGCCTTTTTGGGGGCAAGGAGTTCTCGAATAGGGAGGGTTTGTTTATCCTGTCCTCAATTCGTGACACATTGTTGCATAGGGTCTGTGCAAGGCCACTCTCTGGTTTATTTAGTTATTTCGTTAATTCCCTTTTATCTCTCTACCCACTAACATTCCCCTAACACCCTAATAGACAAATCTGCTTGATGTGTTCTTGCAAAATGCTGTGGTTACGCTAATGCTGGTATGTTATTCCTTCATGTTCATGTACGCATTTTACCTAGACACTCTCCCAGTGACAACAACAGATTAATTTTTCAATTAAAAAGTTATTTTGAAAAGATGGGCTCTTAAAAATGTATAGTTCTGACGTTCCAGGTGTGGGCTTGTGTTCTGATTGCCTCCTATACACCCACTGGTGAGGGCAGGCTACGGGACCTAAATGGTAGGAGGGGCCAAACCCATGATACTAACACTGGACGGTGAGAGTCATAGCAGTTGCTGAGTCACATACAGCCACATTCCCGGAGGGGAGGACACCCCACACTATTCAGGGACACACACATGAGTGCTACTCTCCAGAGCGGAGTGACCAGGAGGGCTGTAGGAGGCTGGCTTTGTAGGACCAAGGAGGAGAGGTGCTCCCTGGTTTGTATGTGATTGGCTTATCTGAATACTTCTGTGGGCGATCAGGGGAGCTAAACCCATTAAATTGATGACCAGGCAGAGGGCAGCTGTCCAGATGTTAGGGGAACTGGGTGGGGAGTACATCAGGCCACAGCAGGCAAACTCATGGTTAGGCCTTCGGAGCCCTGCAAGGATCAAAGATGTCAAGGCAGCACGTGAAGTTTTAGACTTTACAGTACGGCTTGGAATTCTTACCCTATTTCTCATGTCAAGGTCTCCCAAAGGCACCATAAAAGTCATTCTTTTTATTTCTTCCCTAACGACATTTGAACAATGCCCGGTTAGTATTTAAGGTAAGACAACCCTCCCTCCTGCTTCATTGCATTCATTCCAATGCAACATGGGTCTGCGCTGGTATTTCTATGTTTCAAATGCATAAAACATTCATACATGCTGATTTTCTTGCTAGATCTCCTGTAAACCTCATTTGAAAAAAGAGAAGTGGTTCATAAAAGGTGTGATTTCTTATGGCTGTCGCTAGAATGGGCTGAGAGAGGTGGAGTGGTTTTATGAACTTCTCTTCCATCCTTGAAAACAATTCATACGCTAGAGAAGAAGTCCTTTGATCAGCAGACAATACGGGGCTGAAGACAGGGGATGATGATGGGAAGTATACAGTTTCATACTGAGGGAAAAAATCAGGCCCGCTTTTGGAAATGATAACGACTGGAATGCAGAGGCTCAGAGGATTTAACGGAGAAGAAAAATAGGTGCTCTCCTGTGCAATGTAGAGAAAGTGTTTCTAGACTGCTCTTCTTAGCGTAAAATAGGCCATGTGATCTGACAAGGTCGGGGGATGTGTCTGGATAGCAGCCCCAGCTTGTAGCACCTGGGGAAGGGAGAGCAGAGTGGGAGGCAGAGGTGACACTGGGGCCACCCATGGGTAGTGGAGAGAAGAGGGCATAGACAGGGTGATGACGTGTGTGAGCCAACCTTGATCACTGTGCTTCCTGGGTACCAGGAGGGAGTTATCTAGCTGTGTCATCCATCTAAGTATTTTGTAACATTCATGAGGTTTCTGTAACCCTGTGGCAGGAAACCTATGCTTCTCACTTACGTCATCCTTTTTTAGCAAGTGATCCAAGTCGGCGTGTTTACATGCCTCAGGGATTCAGGGAAAATGAACTGACGAATTCCTGAGCACCTCCTCTCTGGGTTTTTCTAAGATGGGCAAGCATTAAACACAAGATTTTGATCAGTTCTGTGAATGTAAATAGATGTAATAACTACCTCACAGCTTTTTAGTCACACTCATTTATGTTTGTCTACTTATAATTGCATTTGTAGGTACATCATCCCTTATTTATCTAATGTGTAAAGAGGCCTTATGAATCATGAGGTATTATTATACATGTTGCTTTTAGCATATTTCCTTTAATCGGGGTGATTTTATAGAACAGCAGAGGGAGGAAGAAAGGAAAGGATCTCATGCTCACTGTATAGCTGAGTATCTCACACTATAATGGGTGTTTTATAATCAGAAATCCTGAGTTTAAACACCTATGTCACATTACTAGTAGAGGGACCACTGTTAAGTTTCTTAGCATTTCTCAAACTGTTTACTCATTGATGAGTGACTCATAGGACTGAAGTTAGAATTAGATCAGGAGAAAGTACGTTGACCTAACTCACTGAGCATCAGTGCTTCATGTAATAGATGATCCGTATAAAGGATTTTCTCAGGGAAACCAAAGAAGAAAAGAATATTTATTTATTATAATGGAATATTGTATATTCAATCTAAGTATTTCTATTTAAAAATATCTAAATGGTGCAGAACCAGTACAGAGTACAAAATTGCTGGGTTTTATCATTGCTATATTTTAGTAGGGGAAATGTGAATTTCTTTAGAAATATGTAAAACTCAGTTAAGGGAAAAGTCTAACAGACATTAGTGTTGATTAGGTATTATCTTACATAAAAGGTACCTCTAATATTAAAAGACATATCTTTCTAGAATTAGTCTGGGTTGTGGAAACCTGCGAGTTATACAACCTGGTTCCATTCCAGGCTCTGTCATTAATTTGCTCACAAAGACCCTCTGTCCTTTCTTTTTTCATCTGAAAAGTGAGGGGGCTACCTTAGTTGGAGTCTACTGTAGACAGAATAATGGCCTCCAAAGGTTCATATTCTAATCCCCAACACCTACGAATATATTATCTGTCCAAAGGAATTTTTCAGATGTAATTAAATTAAGGATTTTTGATGGGAAACATATTCTGGATTATATGGATGGACACAGGGTTCTATATAAGATGACAGAATCATCAGAGTCAAAGGAGACGTGATAATAGGAGCTTGGATCAGAGTGATGTGATAAAGGGGCTTGAGCTGAGGAACTGAGTGGCCTTTAGAAATTGAGAAGTGCAATTAAAAATTTATTTATTCATCTGTCAAAGCACATTTGGGCTGTCAAGCCAGATTTTGGCTGTTACTACAAATACAGCTGCAGTGAACATTCACGTATAAGTCTTTGTATGGACATGTCCTTTCATTTCTCTTGGACAGACAACTAAGAATTGAATCTGGGTCATATGACTCATGTATGTGTAACCTTTTAAGAAACTGCCAAACTATGTTCCAAGGGGTTGTACTATTTTTCTACTCATTGCCAGCACTTAAAGTGGTCAGACTTTTAAATTTATGCCTTCTAATAGATGTGTAGCGATATGCTGCTGTTCTTTTAATTTGCATTTTCATTTCTCTGATGACTGATGCTGAACATCATTTCATGTGCTTATTTGCCATCCATATTTATTCTTTAGTGATGTATCTAATCAAAACTTGTACCCATTTGTTATTGGTTGTTTCCTTGTTTTAGAATTTTGAGAATTCTTTGTATATTACAGATGCAAGTCCTTTATGATATATGAGATTTGCTGATATTTTATCCTAGTTAACGGCTTGTCTATTCATTCTGTTGAGAGTATCTTTTAATTTGAATTATTTAAAATTTACTGAGGTCACTTTTTTGCCCAGAAACAAAAAACTATATTTGTCCATGTAATTAATACTTCTAGTGCTTCTAATTCTTTTATATAGATCCAGAATTTCATTTATTATCATTTACTTTCTGCCTGAAGGACTTTTCTCACCTGAATTGGTATGACAGACAGATCTACTGTTTCTTGACTACAAAAAGCAAAAAATAACAACTTTGTTTTTTTTTTTTAGCAGCAACATCTACCAATCCTGCTTCAGCTTCCCAAAATCACTGATCTAATCTTTACTTAGACTAGTATTTCCTAGATATTTATGTTTTACAGGGAAAAAAACCCTTACCTGCATTTATCTTTCTCAAATAAGAACTAGGGGCTTACATACTACCATTATCTATATCACCAAAATTTTATAAACGAAAAATATTAGAATAAGAGGACTTTTGTATAACCAAAGTGTAACTTTTTGAAAATTCCTATTTTTTTTTTCTTCTTCTTGCTTCCCAGGAAATGGTGGAAGTTTTGCTTTGGTCCATCACTCATCTGGGAATCACATTGGAAAGCCACCATCACAGAGTACACACAAAAGAATCTGAATCAAGGATAATGAACTGGCTTATCTGAGAGACAAAATAATGTCAACAGCAGGTATCTTGCCCCTAAGGAGTCAGTTCTCCACTGCAGGCTAGGGATGGATTCAGTTTCAGATTTTATACTTTACATTTTTCATCCACAAGGTTCATCTTCCCTCTCCCAGAAACTTCCACTTATTAAGTAGTTATCACCATGTTGAGTCATGTTACATGCCTCCTGCGTGGACTCTAGCACCATGTCAGAGTGATGTATCACTGCTCCTGGTTTTCAGGGTGTGGATACTCTTATCTAGGCTTAGGTTCTTTGTTTCATTCCCAAAAGAAGAGAATAAGTTCCCCAGACTGGTGAAGATGTGAAAACTGGTCTCTGAAAATTTATAATTGATACTGATAATAAAGGCACTAATCGTATGTTTTACCAAAGTTTTACACACTCATTAGGTATGAAAGGAAACTTACAGCATAAATAAAAACTCTTCAAACTTGTGACACCCCAAATCCCTTCAGCTCTCTCATAATAATGTCTGAACTTGCTTAATTCACAAAAATGAATACACACACAATTATTTTAATATATGAACAAGAATTTTTCAGACCTAATTTTATTAGACATAACTGGTTAAGTTTTCCTAGTCATCCAGGTTTCCTGCCTCTTCCTCATGAGAAATAATTAACTAAGGCCAAGGTCGTATCAAGCCATTCGTTTTTAAATATTATTATTGCTTCAGCTTCTCCCAGGTACATTGACCCTTTTAAGTCTTCCTAGAATGAGAATGGTAACTTTTTTCCAAGAGTCATTTTTTTGAAGGCGAATGAAATTGCAGTGATTTAAAGAACAGTTATTATTTCTACCCACTTAGTTCAAAATAAAGTATTTTGCCATATAAATTAGAGGAAGGAAAATAATTTTCACTGCTAGAGCATAAAACAAATTAGACATAATGGTACATAAAAGGCAAACCATAATCACTCTCTTCAAAATTAATGCCTTTTACAGGATATGAAGTCATTAAACAAAAACGTGTCATAACATTTTTAACCTATTCTAGTTTCCATGCTCCAGTGACCTATCTACTTTCTGTTGACCATATTCTGTGAAGCCAGTGCCAATAATTAAATAAATTGCATTGTACAAAACTTACAGTGATCTAATATGGCATGAAGCCAACTCTTTCCTTTCATTAAAAAAAAATTTCAATTACTACTTTATTTCTTGACTCTAGAAATTTCTTTTAACAAAATGATTTTATTACAAAATTCATTTTTCTCAGTGGAATATGGGACCTCTCCTCTGTGAAAGCTAGCTTATGTTCACAAAAATATGGGCATAAAATATTTTGCTTGTAATCATGTTTTTTCAGCAAGGGCAGAATACATTAGGCTTCGAATATCCATATAATGGGATTATCAGATGTGCATATAATCATAGTCACATGTGATTGTGTTAGAGATTCCAATGTGGATCTTCTAGAATTTCAGGTGAAATACTGCTCTAAATCTAAGCCTGGTCAACCCTGTGCTGGCCGTGAGTGATGCCTATTGATACAGCTGCAGTCTTATTCTCTCATTATATATATTACGTTCAGGTTTTAAATCTTGCTGAAATTTACTTTTTTATGAGTGGTAAGAGGTGTGAACCTAATTGCATTTATTCTCCAAATGTTTAGCAATTATTCCAGAAACACCACTGTGTCCCTATTAATATAATAAATGTATTTAATGTATATGATATATGTATAACATCTATAAAAAAATTATATATTTCAGCAAGGGCATAATACATTAGGCTTCAAGTGTCCATATAATGTGATTATTTTATACATACATACATGCTATGGAGCATACATGCATGCATGCTATGGACAGCATGCATAAATAAAACCAAAAGCAAAGGTGATAAAGAAAGACATTGATAAATTTACTATACCAAATTGTATTGTTTATGACAAAAGTCACCATAAAAATGAAAAGACTATTTAGATAAAATATTTTGGGTAAAAACAATTGTTCATTGATTAAGGACAAAATTTAATATTCTGAGTTCATAAAGAGATCCTAAAATCTCAATAGAAAAGTAGATTTACAACAGGTTATTCTCTGAAGAGGAAATGCAAATGACCATTAAACATAGAAAGAGATGCTTAACCTCACTTACATTTGGAAAACAATTAAAATAACTGATACACCTACTTTCATATATCAGATTATTATCAGAAATTGAAAGATCTGATAATATCAAGTGATTGAGAGGTAGGTACTCTCATAAACTTTCCCTATGGGAATACAATTTAGACTATTTATTTGGGCAGTCAAGCTCTATTAAAATTTAAACTATATGTCCTCAAGTATTCCACTTTTCCATCTCTCTCCTGATATTCACTCATACTTGATGCATATACAAGGATGTTCATTGCAGTATTGCTTATAAAGCAAAATAGCAGAACTTGCCTATATATCCAACAATAGATATTAAACTATATATAGTACATTCATAGTATGAAATTCTACACAGTAATTAAAGAAGAGACATAGGGTAGAAAAAAACAATGATGCATATAGTACAAATCTTTTATGTAAAGAGAAAACATGCAAAAACCATAGATGTATACATATATATACGTACATACATATATATGTATATATAACATTACTATATCTCTAGGTAAAGTTTTTGTAAATACGTAAG
The DNA here is from genome assembly GCF_011762595.2 of Tursiops truncatus. Lineage (NCBI taxonomy): Eukaryota > Metazoa > Chordata > Mammalia > Artiodactyla > Delphinidae > Tursiops > Tursiops truncatus. Next base: position 36,743,261 of record NC_047039.1, read on the forward strand.
TAGGAAAGATCTGGAAGAATCACAAATCTTGCCAGGTCACATCTGGCAAGAATACCAACAGACACTTTGACTTTATTTGAGTTACTTGATTTTTTTTTAACTATATGAAAGAACTGATACATTATTTGGCTAACCAAAAAGAGAAACATTTACTTTAAAAATACGTCTAATCTATGTTTCTAACCAATATTATTATGTTAGTAAATTATTTTTTAGTTGCAGGCATTGGATTTGAAAAGTAGGACCAGTGGAGTTTGAAACAAACAAAATGACAGTCCAAAAATTTAACCACATGGATTTAAGATCTCTAGACTAAAATTACCATTCTCTCCTACACTGACGTTATATGGCAGAACAGGGACCTAGATTAAGGACCCAAAGATTAAAATCTCCATTTATGGTAGCCAGAGTTAGAGCTTTGTGTTAATAAAACTATGTCTGCAGAGAGTGTAACTGTTTACAGTAAGTTCAAATGTAAAACCTCTTTAATTCTAGGAGTCGCAAGTCCTTGGGATGCTACTCTTCTTTGGCTAAGAATGTAATTTATATTATTTGAAAGGAAATAAAACAAATGTACACAGAGAACGAAAGACCTGTCAAAGAATTTCATATACCTTTATCAAATGCAATGTCCGAATAATATTTGACTATCTACATTTCCTCCTGCTCTCTGCTTGAAGTTGCATATATTGGGATTGATATGGCTGCAAAAAACTGTAAACCCACTAAATGTCTTAGTTGTAAGGGTATTTGATATAGTAAAAGAAGTCTAGAGGTAGGTGTAATCAGATTTATTTTAAAGGTTCAATGATATCAAGAATGCAGGATTTACATGCTTCTGCTCTACAATGATCAAAGTGTTGACTTTTCATTCTTGTGCTTTATTGCCTCACTGTTGCAAGATAGTTGTCACAGCTCCAGGCATCACTTCTCCATTCCAACATCTTAACCTCAAAAAAAAGATGTAGGGAAAATGCCTTTTCTTTCTGCAAGTTATAGCTATTTATCTACAGAGATAATCTCTCCACAAATTTCCCCATTAGAACTCCCTTTTATGTCATTTTACCTGGAACTTAAGTTCTAATGGTTATGCATACTATCAAGCGACTTCCATGGTTATGCATACTATCAAAAATACATGGAAAAGGGGACTACTGTTATCATGGTTGGCTTTGACTGATATTGATTTATTTACTAGAACCAGTAAAGGGACATAATTCCCCTGAATCTAAAGGATCTACACTTGCTTCCATGAGTGAATCGGCATTACTTAAATAAGGAGAAAGGGGGGAGGGGGAGGGTTGCCTAGCCTCTGAACAATGGGAATCTTGGTTGTTCATGTAATCTTGGTTCTCAAAGTAGCATTGCTCTCTGAGGGCTAAGAATTAAAGACAGAGATTGTTTGTACATATCAGCTTATTCTGTAGCCTCCACCTGCAGATCTAATTTTAGACAAAAAGGAGGAAAGATCTTCCAGCACTTTTTATTTCACTTCATAGGGTAGAATTGTAAGTCCAGTTGAGGTCTCAATTGTGCCATCTTTTTACCTTATTTGGGGTAGAATTCAGTTGTCTTGCTGCCCGGTTAACCAACAAACTCTGGATTAAGGTATTCCTAATTATAGCAGTGAGTGCCAGGAGCTATGAAAAGGGCATTTCTGTACTATCCCATGTAATCCTAACAAAAAACCAATGAGGTGGCAACTCTGGGAGATTTGCAGGGCATTCCTGGAGTAAGGGCTCAGTGATCAGAAGATTACTTAGAGAACAGAAAATCAGAGTAATTCTCAAGGGGCTCTTTTCATGGCTCATAAAAGTACATGATGGACATTATTCTGTCTCAGAGGAGACCTCAGATATTTAAAGGTCAGAATATTCTTGTTTCCAGTTCTACTGTTATTTAGATAGTGCTAAGTGTATATTGGTACATTCTTCTTCTGACCCTCCCCACTTAGTTCTAAACTTCATACATTCAGTCTTCCCTTTGTTAGCAGTCTATCTTAATGCAGTTTTTACGCACTGAATTAGATTTTTCTTTCTTGGCTAGAATTATATTTAAGTCCTGCTTCTGCTCAGAAGCTTTGGTGACTTTGATTGGATTTGGGAATTCCCAAATTTTCTCAGCCTTAGATTTATAGACAAGCAATGAGCTAAATACATATATGGAAAAATGTGCTATTTTTAAATTACTTGTCCTGTATTCACTCTTAGAAGTTAAGCTTATTTTCGTGCTTCAGATGTGATTTAATTAGTTTGATGTTCTGACATGTCTTTTTTTAAAATTTTATTTATTTTTTTGGCCGTTGGGTCTTTGTTGCCGCGCACAGGCTTTCTGTAGTTGCAGCGAGTGGAGGCTACTCTTTGTTGTGGTGCATGGGCTTCTTAGTGCAGTGGCTTCTCTTGTTGTGGAACATGGGCTCTAGGCGCGGGGGCTTCAGTAGTTGTGGCTCGTGGGCTCGGTAGTTGTGGCTTGCGGGCTCTAGAGTGAAGGCTCAGTAGTTGTGACCAATGGGCTTAGTTGCTCCGAGACATGTGGGATCTTCCCGGACCAGGGCTCAAACCCGTGTCCCATGGATTGAAAGGCAGACTCTTAACCACTGCACCACCAGGGAAGTCCCCTGACATGTCTTAAAATAATTTTTGTTAGTTGTGGGATGGGAAAAGAGAGAAGTGAACAGGGGTGAGATCCCTTGTTAAAGAGCCTAGAATATCAAATGGGACTGTAAGTAGTTATGTAATAATTCTAACAGTAGAGTTCAGTGATTTCTGTCCTGGAGCTTCCTAATTACAAGTATCCATTATTCTCTGAATCTTCAATATGAGGACTTAAAAAATTGTTTCACTGTCTGAATAAAAAACCTACTATAACAAATCCACAAGCCAAACTAGACAAAGAATTTAAGTTATATTTCAGTCCTGGTAAGAGATTGTAGAGTACACCACAGTCAGCCATGGCTTTTTTGCCTATAGAACCACATCTTTTTAAAACATAGTCGCATTCTTGCTTTCCTTTTCCCTTCCTTATTAAGTGAAAATGTTCTACGGAAGTCAACTGAGAGAAAATGAGACTTTCAAAGGCATAACCCCTCCCACCCACATCTTAGAAGGAAAAAAAATGTAAAACAAAGAAATGCACATTGGAGTGAATTCATAAAAGTCATTAGTAGAGTCATGCAGACACTCCCATAAAAATTGACACAAAGCAGAAAAGCATGGATTTTACTAAAAAGTCTAGATTCTGTGAAATCTGTGATAAGAGTAGATAACTGATAGCTTCACACAGCATAGAATCTATTACTAAAGGATTTGATATTTTTTTGTTTAGACAAAGACGAGAAGCCCCAAATAGTTACTGCCAAAGATTTAAAAGTTATTTCATCTTATGCAGGTATCAATAAAATGATGCCAAGGCATGTGTGCATGATCATAGTATAAGCAGCTATACAACATTATAAGTGCAATGACAGGCGCTGTCTCATGCCATTGGGAGCTGCCTGATCACAGCATTGAGTACCCATGCTGAGATTTTTCACCCCATTGCTTCTTCTACAATTTTAGATGATGGGATCTCATGTGTTGTCCACAGTACTTGGTAGTGGTGGTAACATCTGCTAGTTTGAAAAATACTGAAACCTGGACTTAGAAGTAGCCTATAGTCAGTGTGGTTTAAATGTTGGAACCTCCCTGGTAGAACACAGAGGAAGGAATCTGAATGTTCCAGGAAATGGGATTATTGAATCTATTATCTACTCGCTCTGCTATTCCCTAATTATGCCTCAACCTGGAAGGACCCAAAGAAAACTCCCTTCACTCAGCATAAGGAAATGTTGGTGAGGGTACATCAACATCCTTGAAAATCTTGAGATGATGAACTTTGGGGCATAATGGATCCCAGGGTGGTAGAGGCCAGTGTCAGTACTTAACTATCAATGATATGACATGTTCAGTACATCCTAAGGGTAGAAGATTTGACCCACAAGAAGGGTAAACATGTTTAATTGATCATGGATTCCTTAGGGGAAAATAGAGGGGCAGCTTACGGCATACTGTGCTTGACATATATGAGGAGAAACCTAACTGTTCTAGTTTCTAGACATAAGTTGGTGTACAGAGCTGGAATCCCTTAACATGGGTCGCTTTGAAAAAGAACACTGAAACGCTGCCACAGTTATATTCTATGTAACTTTCCTGCAGCTATCCTCTGAGGCACCTGCAGCCCATCATGAGGGTAATTCTGTGTGATGAAAGGGAAATGGCCATTGGAATTTCAGACATATCCTTTGGTTATTTCTCCAGTTCCATGTTGTATAGTGGGAAGTATAGCAACAGGCATTTCCCTGTTCTAGTGGTCTCCTGATCAATGAAGGGGCAAAGATGGTAGAAAAGGGCAAGAGGAAGCCTCTGGAACTACCTCCATCCAGAACTATCACCAACCATTGATGAATCTACAAAACTTTCACAACCAGTAATATATCCCTGGAGGAATTATGGAAGTTAGTTCTAGTTCTGTTTCTATAATCTTGAAAGATACAAGGAGGATGGTGATTTCTACTACCACATCTCCATTTAACTCAGCTGTTTGGCCAGTGCAAAACCCAGGTGAGTTGGGAAGAATTTTGTATTTTCACAGATATAATTAGACAGTTCCAAATATGATATATTTATCAGAGCATCTTGATGCAGCTCCAATTGTAAATTAGAATAAATTATTGTTGTTGTTCAACCTAATAGTAAAAGACCATTCTTCAGGGACGGCAGTGTATCTTTATTGTCTTAACTTTGAAATAGGTCATGTCTCCTGCTTTTAGTTAAGATACATTAAAGAGAGTTCTTAATCATATTGATATCCTATAGGACATTCAGTTCATTTGTTACATTAAAGATATTATACTAAATGGACCTGGTGAAGCAAGCATTCTTATTAAGACACATATTTGCCAGAGGACGGGAGATAAACTTACATGAAAGATAAGATCCTTGAATTTTCTAGGGTCTAGTGCTATGTCAGGACATCCTTGCTAAAAGGAGGAACAGGTTTTTGCATCTGGTACTGCATGGTAAAAGAAATAAGAATAATCCTTGGTGTGCTTCTTTGGATTTTTGAAGATATATAAGCAGTGTTTGGGTGTGTTGCTTCGATCATTCATAGTTTTGAGTGGGGACTGGACCAAGAAAGGTCTTTTGCAGCAGGTCTGGTCAGATGCAAGCTGTTCAACTTCTTGGGTTTCATGATTCAGTAGACCCATTGTTATTGGAAGTGTCTGACTTAGACAGGCATGCTGTTTAGAGCCTTTACCAAGCCTCAGATCTCCCTAGAGTTTGTAGTAAGGACATGATTTATTTTGCAGCAACTATCCTCCATTTGTTGACTTATATATACTACCAAATGTGAAATCGATAGCTAGTGGGAAGCAGCCGCATAGCACAGGGAGACCAGCTCAGAGCTTTGTGACCACCTAGAGGGGTGGGGTAGGGAGGGTGGGAGTGAGACGCAAGAGGGAAAAGATATGGGGATGTAGGTATATGTATAGCTGATTCACTTTGTTATAAAGCAGAAACTAACACACCGTTGTAAAGCAATTGTACTCCAATAAAGATGTTAAAAAAATAAAGATAAAAACCATAAAAAATAAATAAACTATCCTCCATTTGCAGAGTGGCTCCTGACTTGCTTAGCGGAGACTTAATTCTTGACTATTAATTAGGTGCCAAGTGACTGTGTGACCCCAGATGCCCATCAAAAGCTGGGTATTATTTGATCAAATAAACGATAACATTGGGCATGGACAATAACATTTCAATTTAAAATGTAAGTGTGTGACAGCCTGGAGGGGTATTAGGGAGGGTGGGAGGGAGGGAGACGCAAGAGGGAAGAGATATGGGAACATATGTATATGTATAACTGATTCACTTTGTTATAAAGCAGAAACTAACACACCATTGTAAAGCAATTATACCCCAATAAAGATGTTAAAAAAAAAAAAAATAAAAAAATAAAATGTAAGTGGCCCATAGGAGATTGTGTTTTAGCATGTCCAGAAAGCATAAGCAAATCACTGAACACATGGCTCAGATTCCCATAGTAGCTGTTTGTATAGCTCTTTCTTCAAATTTGGCTTCATGAGGATTTTCCTATGAATAGAATAACGTATTTATTGCCACCTTTCCCACACAACATTGCTTCCAGGGGCCACATTTTGCAACAAAGGGAAATACGACAATGATTCATATCAATATAAATCACTACTTTTCCAACATGCTTCATTACTTAGAAGCAGTTGGCTTGATGTACTTGAAATGGCTGGTTTAGGAACTAAGTTATGCATGCTGTTTTATGGAAAGTAATATATAATTGAAACTAATGGATATATGCTACCATTTTCCCATAGCCAGAGTGCAGATGTTCTGGAACTAAAAAGTATAGGTTAGAGTGGCCCCAACTTTTGTTTTACTATTGTTTTTTATTCTCTTGCTCTCAGTGTTTTCAGAGGTCCTGGTGCACAACAGTGGAATGTGTCCATCAAGGTATATGGGAAATACAGTTATGGTTCTACTAAGTTGGAAGCTAGCCCTGCCTCCTGGCTGTTTTAATGTCCTCCTGCCAACGAGCAGAACAAGGCCTTACTCTATTGGCTGGAATGATTAAACTTGGGGACAGTGGGTTGTCACTAAATTTCAAGGGCAAGGAGGACTATGTCTTAGTGCTTTCTTGTGCAACTGCCTTGACCGATGGACTGAGATACTAGAGGAATAAAATTTTGGATCACGTTACCAAGTATGGGAGCCCATTCAGCCAAGGCTATGGCAGAGGCTAAGGGAAACATGGAAAGGATGGTGGAGAAGGTAGCTCTGATGATCAATTTTGGCCTTGGAACAAGATATAAAAGAAGAGGCAGAAGCAGTTACATTTCATGTTGTTTGTTTTTCATCATTTCCTCTACCCCACCTTATTTGCATAGCACTGGTGGTGGTTAATATTTGAGATTTTAGGTGGGAACGTGACTGTATTGATATTATGGTTCTCGGGACTCTGTCCAGTCACATATTTTACCTGACCAAAGGAATAGAAAGAATGCTGATAGAACAAAAGGGGTGGCTTATACTGGATTGCTTCTGTTTGATCCTCCAGACCCACTTTCCACCTTTCTCTGTAACATGAAGATGCTGATTTCTAAGACCTGCATCTTGTCCTCTGGCTTCCTAATTAGATTTCCCCAAGGAGAGCTGTCAGTTGGAAACTGCAGGAAGAGAGGAGTGAGACCGTAATATTATTACCCCCATTTCCTCCTCACTGGGTTGCCACCAGCTCCATATTGCCCCTGGATTGAATACCTCACTTCTGGTCAAGCGAATGTCTCCACACAGCTCTCTTGGGCTCCCAGTAACCACTCTGTGCCCTACCTCATTAAGGTAGCCAGAGTATACCAATAGTCTTCCAAAAGACTCCAGGAGGAATATCTCGTTATGGTATGGTGTTCCCAAATTATGGCTAATTTTAAAACCAAGGTTTCTTCTTATGTGGGTGTTCTATGTTCAAGAAAGTTTGAAGAACCCTTTTGCCCTTTACTACTAGTCTTAGGCTATTCCACTATTGTTTTCCCTGGGGAAGGCTGGATTTCTTAAAGAAAACATTAAACTGTATTGCACATTTTACTACAAAAATGCTTAAGCTTATGCTTAAAAACATTATGACCCAATTCAAAGGCTCTCACAACCAAACACTCTGTAGAGAGCCTTGTAACTGTCTGTGACACAGAAGTCATTAGGATTTTTGCCTTGCAGTCCGATAGAGGTTAGACTGAAGGTTTGAGAACCTGTCCTAACTTCTTCCACATTTTCCCCATTAATGTGTTCATCTCTTGATCTTGGAATAATAACCTTCAGTTTTTCACCACTAAATAAAATATTAACTGTGGTTTTAATAGATGTCTTTTATTAGGCTGAGAATATTTATTTCTATTCCAAATTTGTTGAGATTTTTGCCTGCATTGCATGTTAGATCTTTCTCAAATGCTTTTTCTTCATATATTGAGATAATCATGTACATATTTTTTTTTTACTCTTGTTAAAATGCTGATTGAATTGTATTATTTTTAGGTGACAAACCAGCCTTTCATACCTTGGACAAATCCCACTAGGTCACGATGTATTATCCTTTTTATATGTTTTTTTATTCAAATTACTAAAAGTTTGTTAAGGATTTATTTTTGCATCTAGGAGCATTGTCTTTAACTTGTTATCTTGTTATGTCTTTGTCTGGTTTTGGTATCAGGGAAATTCCATCCTCATACAGCGACTTGGGGAGTACTCCATCCTCTCCAATTTTCTGGAAGAGTTTGTGTAGAGTTGGCAGTATGTCTTCCTTAAATGCTATCTAGAATTCAACAATGAAGTCTTCTGAGCTGGGGTTGCTTTTGTAGGGAGGATTTTTAATTATAAATTCAATTTCCTTAAGATATAGGGGTATTCAGGTTATCTATTTCTTCATGAGCGAACTTTGTGTCTTCTGAGAAGTTTTTCTATTTTGTCTAAATTGTGGAGTATATTGACATAATTTTTATTCATTATTTAAAAGATTTATTAATCTTTTAATATCTGTAAATACTGCTGTAATGTTACTCTCCCATAATTGATATTGATAATCTCTCTTTTTAAATTTCTGATCAGTTTGGCTAGAGTTTGCTTTGTTTTCTTCCAATTTTATTGATCCTCTTAAAATTATCAGAATTTAGTTTCACTGATTTTTTTTTCTATTGTATTTCTATTTTTTATTTCATTGATTCCTGCTCTTTTGGTGCAGGTCTGCAGTTCATGAATAATTCTTACAATTCTTATGTCTGGGAAAGTCATTTTTTATTGTGGTAAGGACACTTACTATGAGATCTACCCTCTTGACAAAATTTTAAGTAAACAATACAGTATCGTTAACTATAGGCACAAAGTTGTACAGCAATTTCTAGAACGTATTCGTCTTTTGGTGTCATATCCAAGAAATCACTGCCTAGACCAATGTCATGAAGTTTTCCCCTCTATTTTCAACTAAAGGTTTCACAATTTCAGGTCTTATGTTTAAGTCTTTAATCCATTTTGTGTTGATTTTTGTGTGTAGTATAAAGTCAGGGTCCAATTTAATTCTTTTTGTACGTGTATATCTAGTTTTCTCAAGAACATTTGTTGAAAAGACTATCCTTTCCCCATTGTGTAGTTTTGGCACATTTGTCAAAGATTAGCTGACTGCATGCATGGGCTTATTTCTAGGCTCTTAATTCTGTTCCATTGGTGTATATGTCTGCCTTTATGTTGGTACCATACTGTTTTACTTACTGTAAATCAGCTCCTTTTTTAAATCTTTGTTTCTCTATGTATAATGTGGCTTTTCCCTCTGACTACTTTTAAGATTTTTTTTTTATTAGAGGTTTTTAAAATTTTGATTATAATGTGCCTTGCTGTAGTTTTCTTTATGTTTCTTTTTCTTTCCTCTTTCTTTCTCTTTCTTTCTTTCTTTCTTTCTTTTGAGCTTTTTACATCTGGGGTTTACATCTGTGGGTTTCATCAAATTTGGAAAAATTTGACCATTATTTCTTTAAGTTTTTTAAAAAATATTCTCCCTTTTTCTTCTTGCCTCCAGGGGCTATAATTGTACACATATTAGAGTGCTTGAAGCTTTTCCATAGCATAACTCTGTTCATTTATTCATTCTTTTTCTCTGCTTTTCATTTCAGATTTTTTGATTGTTTTGTCCACTTTATTAAGGATTTTTATGTGAGGGCAACTGTTACTTTCTTTGGTTACTTACTTTCCTTGGTCAAAAGTGGAAGTACACCTTTTAGTGTTTTAATTTTACAGAGTTAAAATGAAATGAGGAATGAACAGTTGGATAAGTTAAAATTATTTTTCAGAGGGAAATGACATTTAAGGAAATATAGTTTATAAAATAAGATTATTTATAAGTAAAATACCAAACATGTTCTCTACGTCTAGTGTAGGTAGGTCAGGGTAAATAAATCAAACCAAGGCTTCTTACTTTCACACTTAAATACAGTGGACTCTTCATATTTAGATTTCAGAGTCGCAAATCATAGGTGACTCTGACAACTTCGTATTCTCTCCATGCACTTTGTCACCCGTCAGTGAGCTAGAGATGTCTGTTTACTTGTTTAAAACATGGACAAAGCAGGTTGCACTGAAATAATAGGAGCAGCTGCATTTCCCTTAATGTACCTTCTCTCATTAAACTCTACATAGAGCTAATCTATTCATAAATCTTCATTGTGTGCTTACTGTTTTCTGAGATTCAAGGGTTTTAAATTATGACTAATAAGAGCATCTGGTCTCTCTGGACCAGAAAATCAACTGTTTAATCCCAAAAGAATTGTACAGGCTTTTAAAAAAAATCACCATGGACATACTGAAAACAAGTAAAGGCAAAGGCATTATGCCATACTAAGTGCCTGTGTTCTATTTGTGTTCAAGCTCCTCAGCCAACTCAGCTACTTCTGATAGCAAATCCTTCTTGTTATAACTTGGTATTTTCTCCCCATCGAATTGTAATTTTAAAAATAGTCTCTTGGTCTTTAAACAGTAGTTTGTGAAAAAAAAAAGTCCTTTCTGTTGGTTAAGAAAATATATCTAAAATTGACAGTTTTCACTAAAACAAACAACAAAACTTCCACCAATCTAAATACTTACATCTTTTTTACCTTTGACCCTCATCCCAATTTGTTAATCCTGTTCATTCACAAGAAGAAAAAAAAAGTCTCTCAACAAGATTTCCTTCTGGAAGTCTTCTAAAGACATTATTATTAATTTGATGTATCAGTCATCTAGGGCTTCCCTAAATAACTCCATTTCCTCTCATAATTTAAATAAATGATTTTAAAAAATGTCTCAGTTCAGGCTGCTATATTAGCATACCATAGACTGGGTGGTTTAAACAACAAACATTTATGTCTCACAGTTCCAGAGGCTGGAAAATCCAAGATAAAGGTGCCAACATATCCAGTGTCGGGTGAGGCCCCCTTTTGGCTTGTAGATGACCAGCTTCTTGCTACATCCTCACATGGCCAAGAGAAAGATCATCTCTCTCATGTTTTTTCTCTAAAGGACACTAATCGCCTTCATGAGGGCTCCACCTTCATCACCCGCAAGCTACCATGATATTTTAATTAATGATTTTCTTTTAAGCAACATGCCCGTGTAATGGGAGGAAATGAAGTTTGAATACCAGTTTCTACATGTTGGATTATATCATGTGAAAACCAAGCAGTTTATCAGTTTCCTGACTTCTGGCTTCTCTGATGGCAGGCTTCCCTGGGTGCAGCGAGTCTGAGCCAGTTGTGGGGAGAAGAAGCCTAAAATATAAATGAAGTTCATAATTTCAATTATTACATGGGAACGGAATTTTAATTATTAAATTGAGGCTGAGTTTTTGGCATGAATGATAATGAACTTTTTAAAACCTAAGAGCAATCAGGAGAGTCACGGGAATCTCATCCAGGTCCAGGGAAGACAAAGTTGTTTTATGACCACATTCCATAAGGTTGTGCTTTCCAAGTATTGTTTACATATGTAAGAATGGACACTAATCTCAAAAACAAAAACTAATAAAGAAATCACCATTTTCAATAATCTGGATAAAAATAAAATGCCCACAGAGCGCAAAACAACAACAACAACAAGCAGTTTATATTTCTTTAAATGCTTGTGTTAAAGCAATCAATTGTATACCTAATTTTACCTCAGTATATACATACTTCATGAGTTATGGAATAAAATTCAATTTTATGTTAAAAAAAAACCCACCCCAAAGCCCCACCTCCATATACCACCATATACCTCCATATACTACAGGGGGGATTTAGGCTTTAACATATGTATTTCAGTGGAGAGGGGTGGGGCAAAACCATTCAGTCCATAGCATAATTGTTTTCATATGGAGAAAACACCTGTCACAGTGAATTTGTTTCACCGTACTAGAAACCTTAACAGAACAGGATGGCCATTGTGTGACTGGCAATTCAAACTGCTGAGGGAATGAGGACCTTTGTGACTGTAGTGTACGTTGATCCTCAGCCCTTTCCTATTAGATGGAATTTCACACATGCAGAGAGAAATTTTTAGAAAGTTCCTGTTCTTTTTCTCTTAGAAAATACAGTTTTGAAGACGTAGAACTATTAATTGATTAACAAGCTTGCTAAACTCTGTAGAGTTAATTTATAGTTGGTAAAATATCACCCCTTAAGAATCAAAACTCCTTTTCAGGGAAGTACGCAGAGTGGTTTTTACTAGAAATAACAAAGCATTAAAGTTCAGGTGCCTGACTTGTAGTCCCAGTACTGAGTCTAACTAGCAGTGTTATCTTAGGCAATTATTGATATTTAACCACCCTGTGACTCAGTCCCCTCTTTAGTAAATACAGGGATAACACTATATTATTTATAAAGCTCTTATAAAACCTAAATTTCAGATCTGTGGTTAACTTATTTATTTAAAGAGGAGGGAAAGGAAATTATGTAGTACTTGGCATGTGAGATCAAGATCTATTATGAGATAGGAAATGAGAAGTGGAAGGCTACTTGAATCTGGCACTTGAAGACCAAATTAACAAGTCTAAACTATTCATTATGTGGTCTTGGTGAGCCAGTTCTTTACTTTTACTTGTAAGATGTAGTGCACATGATAAATTGGTCAAGGATTTTTCTTGGTTGATTCTGGCTGCCTCATTGGCTTTGCTAAGTGACAGATTTATTTATTTATATTGATATAAAGCCTTTATTCAAAATTCAGGGATTTAAATCCTTTATCTGTGATGAGTTGGTGATAATTTTACAGACATCTTTATAGATAATGAATTTTTAATTAAAGGGAATGATGAGACTATAATGAGGTAATTACTTGTTAATTGCAGGTTTATGACTCATAAGTCACTACCCACCATCCTCTTCCTGAGATGAATGCTTTGGTGTATATTTATATATGTATTTATTTATTATAGAAGGGGTGTAAGGCAGCTAGCAGGGAACACATAAAATACAGCAAGAAAACACCAATGAGAGGTGGACAAGAAAGAAAAAGAGGGAAATCTAGGAAGTAAAGCAAATAAATAAATAACTAGTGCCGAGATCTCAAATTAAAACTGTAGGCAAGCAAACTTTGTCACATCCATGGGTTAAAATGAGATCCTGGTAAATCTCACAGATCCTAGCATATATTAGATATAAATAATCAGTGTTTAGGAAGAGCACATTAATTTCTAATTCTTAGACAAGGAGGAAGAGAAAAGCACTGGAAAATCAGAATACTTTGGTTTAAATCATAGAGTTGCCCACATACTAGCTGTGTGACCTTGGGAAAGTTAATTTACTGCTTTTACCTAATAGCTTTATCCACTGAATGGATATGAAAATAATATCCACCTCAGAGCATTGTTTTGAGGATTAAATTAAACAATGCATGCAAAGCAGTTAGCACAGTCTCTGAGACTTAAAGGGCTCAGGATAGATAAAATTTAGCTATTTTCATTTCTTTTAGAGAAGGTATAAATTGATCCAAGAATATGTACTTATAAAAACATTGTGCCAAGTCAGGGGCATACCAGTGTTCACACTGTTCTTAGAGACACTTGGTAAACACCTTGTTTACACTTGGATCTGGGATGCTGTGAGCACTAAGAGTGAGAGCCTTTCAGCCACAGTCCTTTGAGGAGATGAAATTTACCCTCATCTGTCTTCACAATTAATCCTTGCAATACACAACATAGAATCAAAAATATAATAATCAAGTAATGTCCTGGGTTCACAAACTTGACATATAAGCTTCTTTCATTGATGATTTAGTGTTGATGATTACATTCTAATGTACATAAAATAACATATGGTGTAATCGAGCTGTAGGTGATAAATTTGACATTGGTTTGAATCTGTCCTCCTCCTCCCCCTTTCTTCTTCTTTTCTTGTCATAAACCTCTTGCTTCATAAGTTAGAAAGATCAGTTCATCACTAATCAGCTAGAAAATAATATCACAGGTACTTCTTCAGAAGTGGGCAGTGCAGGAACTCAGGTCTTTCTGAGATTCTGTGGTTCATTGACTCTACTTGGCCTGTTCAGGGTCAAGAGGCAGAAATAGAAGATAATATGGTCCAAAAAAAGTAAAAATGGTGTCAGGAAACCTGGTATTTTGTTCCACTTCTTTCAATTACTTGTTCTATAACCTTGGTCTATTCTCTAGGCCCCTCAGTTTTTTGTTTGTTTGATTTTGTTTTGTAAACAAGAAATGAGGTCACCTCACTCTCCTTAGGAATGATAATATGGATTTGAACTCTTACATGTATGTTACATATTGGGAAAGAGAGGGGATATAAATAGAGGTTGTATGTTACAAAGTACTCTAAGTTTGGTTTCATGAACAGGTTCAATTCCTGCCTCCTACAAATGAGCTGCATGACCATAGACAAACCACTTAAACTCTCAGAACTCTTTTTCTTCCTTGTGGGGTGTGTGTGTGTTTGTGTGTGTGTGTGAAATATATTTTATAGCTACATACATGCATAATTACTTATATATATTATCTGAATATCTATATAATCTTATTCAGACTTCACTCTTCAGAGTTTTGAAAAATCTGTTTGGGCTGAAGTTTACCTTAATAGATTGCAAAATCAATAATGATAACACATTGTATGGTTCTTCAGAATAAAGAAGAGGACAAATTGCTTCCAAGATCTCTCACCTATTTTTGAAGTACCATCTGTTTGAAACAATGGATGTGCTTCTATAAATACTGAGCTTGATTTATAGAGTAACAAGTCAGTCTAATGTGAGAAAAGAGATGGGAATAAAATTAATCAACCTGCAAGTATTTAGAGATATTGGCAACTTATAAATGTTAACCAAATCAAGCAGCCCTCTTAACAACCACGCGTGTTTCATGAAACTTCTACCAATAATAGTATCTAAAATTTATTGCCTGGGACTCAGAGCAAGCCACCCTGGAACCCAGCCCAGCCCACCAGTGGACTGGCACCAGCCCCAGGAGCCCATGAGCCACGCAGCCAGCCGTGCCAGTACCTGGTTCCACCTACCAGTGAGCCAGCAGCCACTGCATGAAGCAGGGTGTAGCAGCCAACTGGGCCAGAAGCTAGCCCCACATACCAGTGTGCCTACAGTACTTGGCCCCTCCACGAGAGAAGGGCTCACACAGCCCACATAGGGGACATCCCTAGAGCATATAGCTCTGGTGACCAGGGGGCATGTGCTGTTGAGCCTCATATGATGTCTCCTGCATAAGGCCATTTCTGCAAGGTCAGGAAACATAAATGACCAACTTAATACATAGAAATAAACACAGAGAATTAGGGAAAATGAGGAGGCAAAGGAATATGTTACAAAGGAACAAGACAATAGCCTCATAAAGAGAACTGAACGAAGTAGAGACAAACAGTCTACCCAATAAAGAGTTCAAGGTAATGATCATAAAGATGCTCAATGAATTTGGGAGAAGAATGGATGACCACAGTGAGAATTTTAATAAAGATATAGGAAATATAAATAAGAACCAAACAAGGCTAAAGAATACAGTAACTGAAATAAAAAATATACAAGAAGGGAATCAACAGTAGATTAGAGGATACAGAGGAATGGATCAGCTACATAGAAGACAGAGTAGTGGCAATCAACCAAGCTGAACAGAAAAAATAATTAAAAGAAATGAGGATAGTTTAAGAGACCTCTGTGATAACATTAAGGATACTATAGTTCACATTATAGGGTCCCAGAAGGAAAACAACTTATTTGAATAAATAATAGCTGAAAACTTCTCTAACCTGGGAAAGGAAACAGACATCCAGGTTCAGGTACCACGGAGAGTCCCAAGCAAAATCAACACAAAGAGGTCCACACCAAGACACCTTTTAATTAAAATGGCAAAAGGTCAAGATAAAGAGCCTTAAAAGTGGCAGAGAAGAGTAAATAGCTCTGTACAAGAAAACTCCCATTTCAGCAAAAACTTTGAGGCCAGAAGGGAGTGACATGATATATTCAAAGTGATGAAATGAAAAATATCTACAACCAATAATATTCTATCTGGCAAGGCTATTATTCAGATTTGAAGGAGAAATAAAAGCTTTTACAGATAAGCAAAAGTTTAAAAGGCTTCAGCACCAATAAACTGCTTTACAAAAATGTTAAAGAAATTTCTCTAAATGGAAAAGAAAAGGCTACAACTAGAAATATGGACATATATACACTACCAAACGTAAAATAGATAGCTAGTGGGAAGCAGCCGCATAGCACAGGGAGATCAGCTCAGTGCTTTGTGACCACCTAGAGGGGTGGGATAGGGAGGGTGGGAGGGAGACGCAAGAGGGAAGAGATATGGGAACATATGTATGTGTATAACTGATTCACTTTGTTATAAAGCAGAAACTAACACACCGTTGTAAAGCAATTATACTCCAATAAAGATATTAAAAACAAAAAAAGCGCAGTGAGAGATTACCTCACACTTATCAGCATGGCTATTATCATAAAGACAAGAAAATGTTGATGCAGGTGTAGAGAAGAGGGAGCCCTCATGTACTCTTGGTGGGAATGTAAATTGTTGCAGCTACTATGGAAAACAGTATGGAGGTTTCTCAAAAACTTAAAAATGGAGCTATCATAAGATTCAGCAATTCCACTTTTGCATATTTTTCTGAAGAAAACAAAAACACTAATTAGAAAAGAAACATGCACCCCTATGTTCATTGCACCATTATTTACAATAGCCACGATACAGAAGCAATCTCAATGTCAATGGATAGATGAATGGGTAAAGAAAATGTGATACATACATACACACAAACGCACACACCGTGGAATATTACTCAGCTATAAAAAAGAATACAGTCTTGCCATTTGTGATCATGTGGATGGACCTAGAGGATATTTATAATGCTAAGTGAAATAAATCAGAGCAAGACAAATACTCTATGATTTCACTCATATGTGGAATCTAAAAAACAAAACAAATGAACAAGCATGACAATACATAAACTGACTCATAGATGCAGAGAACAAACTGGTGGTTGCCAGAGGGGAGGTGTGTGTGGCAATGAGTGAAATAGGTGAGGAATATTAAGAGGTACAAGCTTATATTTATAAAATAGGAAAGTCAGAGGGATGTAATGTACAACAGAGGAATATAGTCAATAATATTGTAATAACTTTGTATGGTGACAGATGATAGCTAGACTTAATGATAGTGATCATTTTGTAATGTATAAAAGTATTAAATCACTCTGTACACCTGAAACTAATATTTTAAGTAAACTATAGTTTAATAAAATAAACAACTTAAAAATTAATGAAGAGTTAAATAGTAAAAAATTATATAATAGAATAAATATTCTGATGAGATTTCCTCTCTAAAGCAGATGTGTCTTAAATTATGTGTTTAAGTTATGACTATAAAGTAAGTGTTTGTAATGTAATGCTTTTTTCTCTGAAACTTTTATTATATAAACATGTTCTCTCATGGAAAAAAAAAAAAAACCCACTTTGAGATACCACCTCACAGCTGTCAGAATGGTTATCATCAAAATGACAAAAAATAACAAGCACTGCTGAGAATGTGGAGAAAAGGAAAACCTCATGGCACTGCTGGTGTGGTTGTAAATTGGTACAACCATTATAAAAAACGTACGGAGGTTCCTCAAAAAATTAAAAATAGAACCACCATACGATCCAGCAGTTCCACTTCTGAGTATTAACCTGAAGAAAATAAAACACTATTCAAAAAGATATGTGCACCCTGTATGTTCACTGCCGCATTATTTACAATAGCTAAGATATGGAAGTAACCTAAGTGTCCACTGATAGATGAATGTATAAAGACAATGTGGTGGGAGGGAGATGCAAGAGGGAGGAGATATGGGGATATATGTATATGTATAGCTGATTCACTTGTTATACTGCAGAAACTAACACACCATTGTAAAGCAATTATACTCTAATAACGATGTTAAAAAAAAAAGATGTGGTATACACATACAGTGGAATATTATTCAGCCATAAAAACCAAAAATGAAACCTTGCCATTTGAGACAACATGGATGGATCTAGAGGGTATTGTGCTTAGTGAAATAAGTCAGACAGAGAAAAAGACTGCATGACTCATTTGTATGTGGAATCTAAAAAACAAAACAAAAGCAAAATGAAATCAGACTCATAGAGAACAAATAGGTCGTTGTCAGAAGAAAAGGGGCGTTGGGAGAGTAGGCAATATAGATGAAGGGGATAAAGAAATATAAACCTCCACTTATATAATAAGTAAGTTATGGGGTTGTAATATACAGCATTAGGAATATGGTCAGTAATATTGTAATAACTTTGTATGGTGACATATGGTTACTACACTATCCTGGTGATCATTTCATCATCTGCAAGTATCAAATCATTATATAGTACACCTGAAACTAACATAATATTGCACATCAACCATATTTCAATAAAAAATATTGCTTGTTTACTATAGTGGCAGGTACTGTTCTAAGTGCTTGTTTATTACTCGTAAAGATCCTAGGAGGAGACACTATCAGTATCTGTGATATCCTTTTAAGAAAATTAAGAGTTTGAGTTGCCCAGAGCCAACACAGTTAGTACAAGCTATCTGATTCCACAACTTGACTAATTTTTCATTAGTATTATACTTTATTGCCAGGGATCTTAAAAAATATGTTTAAATAGGTGAGACGTTTACATGTTTCAAAGATTGAAGGATCGAGATTATGAAAGATTGAATGACCCTTGAACAATGTGTGGGTTAGGGACCCTCACCCTCTGCACAGTCAAATATCCTGTATAATTTATAGGGCCCTGTGTATATGTGGTTCCTCCCTATTTGTGGTTCCATATCCGCCAGTTCAACTAACCTCCAATTGTGTAGTAATGTAACATTTACCATTGAGAAAAACCCGAAACCTGTGTTGTTCAGGGGTCAACTGTATAAGAAAAAATTTACTCTCACTCTTCTGTCTTCTAGACACCAGTGTCACCTTGCTAATGGTAACTAATACTTTCACTTTCTCATGTATACTTTCCAGGTATGGCACATGTTCTTTGTCTATCCTTTTTTTTTTAATACCAAAAAACAGAAACATAAAATATATACTGCTCTGCATTTCTGCATCTTGTGTTTTTGAGGTGTGTGTATCTGCCTGTGTTTGTGTGTATTCTTAATAATAAATCATGGAGATTACTTCATAGTCATGCGTAAAAATACTTTTCTGTCTACAGAGTTGGAGGAGCATAATTTAACAAGTCCCTTTTTCTGAACACTTAGGTTGCATTGAATATATTGTTTTTATTCCCTATGCAGAATAACCTTGTATATATGTCATTTGTCATTTGATTTTCAGTGTAGTTTCATTTTTTTTATAACAGTGTTATTGAGAAATAACTGACATAGAATAAACTGGCGATATTTAAAAAGTATAATTTGATGGCTTGTAACATATGTATATGACCATGAAATCATGACCATGATAAAAACAATGAACATATCCATCATCCCCAGAGGTTTCCTTATACCTCTTTGTAATTCTTTTCTCTCTCCCTTCTCTTCCTTACCCCACCTACAGGCAGCCACTGATCTGCTTTCTGTCACTATGGATTGTTTTTCATTTTCCATAATTCCATATAAATGGAATTATAAAGCTTGTCTTTTTTTTTTTGCCCAGCTTTTTTTTACTCAGCATTATTATTTTGAGATTCACTTATGTTGTTGTGTTCATTAATAATAGATCATTTCTTTTTCCATTTCATTGATTTTTTAAATTGTTTATTTTCTATTTCATTCATTTCTGTCTTGATTTTTGACATTTCTTTTCGTCTAATTACTTTGGGTTTAATTTTCCCATATTTTCCTAGTTTCTTAAGGTAGAGGCTGAAACCATTAACTTGAGAACTTTCTTCTTTTTTAATTAACAGGGTTCAGTGCTATAAATTTCCTCTTAAATGCTGCTTTACAGCATTGTATAAAATTTGATATTTAAAAATTTTTATTAAATTCAAAGTTATTTTTTAAATCACTTTTGATTTATTCTTGATCTATGGTTTATTTATAAATGTGTTATTTAGTTTCAAAATATTGAGGGATTTTCCTGTTATTGACTTCTAATTTAGTTCTTTTTGTGGTTAGAGAACATACTATGTGTGGCTTGCATCCTTTAAAGATTTGCTGAGACTTGTTTCATGGTCCAAAATATAGTCTATCTTGTTAATTGTGTCTTGTGTACCTAAAGTAATGTGTTCTGCTGTTGGGAGGAATATTGTATAAATACTAATTGGATCATGTTGGCTAATTGTATAATTTAAATTTCTACCTTTTACTGATCTTGTATCTATTTTTCTGTCAATTATTGGTAGAGGGGTATTGAAATCTCCAATTATAATTGTGAATTTGCTTCCCTTTGGAATTCTATTGTGTATTTTGAGGCTCAATTATTGGGGTGCATATACAGTATTGCTATGACCTCTTGATAAAATAACCAATTTACATTGTAAAATTACCATTTAAAATCTTTGATAATATTTATTACTCTGAAATAATTTTTCTGATATTAATATATCCATTCCACATTTCTCTTGATTAGTGTGAGCAGGGTATACAGTTTTCTATTCTTTAACTTTTTAACCTATTTGAACCTTGTATTTAAAGCTCTTTTCCTATAGGCTGCATATGTTTATCTGTACCCTACTTTTTAATTAATCTGAAACCTCTGCTTTTTAATGGGGGTATTTAGGCCATGTGAATTTAACGTAATTATTAACATGATACTTTAAATCTGCCCTATAGCTAATTTTAGTTGCCCCATCTCTTCTTATTTTCATCCTTCATATTTTGTGCCTTCTTTAGGATGAATCAAATATTTTAATGACTTTCTCTCCTTTATTGGCTCATTATCTATACTCTTTATTTTATATGTGACTGCTTTAAGGTTTATTGTTTACATAATTGTAAACTATATGTATCTACTTTCAGCTGGTATTATGACACTTTACATGTAGTCATAGAACCTTGGAATAGTACACTTCCGTTTCTCTCCTCCCAATCTTTGTGCTATTGTTGATTTTACTTTTATATATGTTAAAAATGTCATATTACATTGTTACTGTTTTTTGTTTTTGTTTAAAACAGTCAGTTATATTTTAAGTAGATTTTAAAAGTGAGAAGCTTTTTATATATTTATATATGTAGTTGCCCTTTCTGATTCTCTTCATTTCTTGTATAGATGTATATTTACATCAATATTCACTTTCCTCCTACTATGAAATTTTTCTTTTAATATTTCTTTTATAAGAGTCTGTTGCTGATGAATTCTTTCAGCTTTTGTATTTATGAAAAAGTATTTCACCTTTGTTTTTGACAGATATTTTTGCTTATTATAGATTTCTAGGTTATCAATTCTTGTTTTCCTTTCAGAACATTTAAATTCATTTGAGAGATACCCAAGGCCAGGAAAGAACCATTCCACAGGATTAGAGGAAACAATTTCTGGTACTCACACAGCACCAGGAGTTGTGTCTGTTCCCATCAGTCAGTCTTGAAAAACTTATATTCACAGGGCATTTGATAAAGGACACAAAAGGATCTGTGTCATCAATGGGAAATAATTAGCTCTAGTCTGAGCACTGCTCTGGTCCCATCTAACAAATCTTAAAAGCAAGACCCCAAAGAATCAGACTTTCTCCAAGTTACTTAACCAAATTTCAGAATAAAGCTCAAGAGTATTTATGGCAATGAAAAAAAAATATAGCACCCAACAAAGTAAAATTCACTAAATCAGGCATCCAATCCAAAATTACCTGACATACAAATAAGGAAGGAAATATAACTCATATGATAATAAAAAATAATCAATCAACTGAAACTTACCCAGAACTGACATAGATATTGAAATTAATGGACAAAGACACAAAATAGTTATTACAACACTTCCATATATGTTCAGAATTCAAGGAGAGGTATAGGAGATTTATAAAAGGCTAAAATGGAACATCTAGAGATGAAAAATACAATGTATGATAAGAAAAATTCACAAGATGGGATTAATGGCAGATTAGACATTGAAAAAGAAAAAAAAAGAACTTAAAGACGTAGCAGTAGAAACTAAAATGAAACTCAGGAAAAGAAAGAAGCACCCCCCCCGCAAAAAAAACCTACAAAGAAACATCAGTGAGCTGTGGAACAACATCAAGCAGTCAAAAATACAAGTAATAGGAGTCCCAAAAGGTGGAGAGATCAGGAGATAAAACAAATATTTGGAGAAATTGTGGTCAAAATTTTCTCAAAATTTGATGAAAACTGTACACCCACAGAACCAAGAAAATCAATGAAACTCAAGCATAAGAAACATTAAAAAAAAAAAAAAAACACTACACCATATTAAATCAAAATCGAATTGTTTAAAACCAGTGATAAAGAGAAAACAAAAAACTCAGAAATAGCCAGAGAAAAGTGATATCTTACTTACAGAGGAATGAAGATATTTTAAAGCACATGTGAGGAAACTACCAGAGGGAGATCTCTATAGCTTTCTGGAGATCTCTCATTGTGCAGCTCCCTCCTCTCTGATGCTCTATCCTAAACATTCTAGCCACCTGGGTCTCTGAGTCTCTCTAGTTCCTTATTTCATCCTCTATTCAGGCTGTCAGCTGGGTTCCAGCCTGGTTTCTCCTCCCAGCACAGCAGCTTGGGAGCTCTCCAGAAGCAGTAAGTTGGGACTACTAAAAGGTACACCTTGTTTGCTGCCCATTTATCACAGATCACCGTCCTTTGTTGTGTGATGTCGAGTCTTGAAAATTGTGTCAAACTGTATTTTGTCCATTTTTGGTTATTTCAGGGGGAGGGTAAATCTGCTTCTAGTTACTGTATCCTGGTTGAAAATGAAAGTCCTAACTGTAGTTTTAACCTGCAAATGCCTCTCATGGATGAGGTTAGGTCCCTTATGTGAACTTGAAGACATAACCATAGAAACTATTTAGAATGAAACATGGAGAAAAAAGATAATTGAAAAATGTTTAAGAATTGCTTACAATTCTTTTGTACGTGAATTTTCATGTTTTATTAATGACTTGTTTCTAAAGAGTTTTTCATGTTTTTCTTCTTGATTTGCAGTGTCCTTTACATATCAGGGAATTTGAACCGTTATCGTTGATGTGAGTTCCAATGCCCTGTGTTTTCAAATCACAGATATTTAATTCACTTCGAAAACAGCCCTGTGTACAGGCAGAGTTTTCAAGTGTGACTAAGTTTACATTTATCCTTGGCACCTGACTCTTTCTTCCTTCATGGAGGTTATATCCTGGAGCCCTCCTTGTCCCTACTGTAGCCCATCTTTGGTCATTTTGGTTCATCTTTATCCATTCTAATAAGTTTTATTATCTCTAGGTAGAATAGATGATATTTATTAGGAGAAGGAGTTGAGGCTCCAAAAAAAAAAAAAAACTCTGGAAAACATATAAAATCTGTATGTTTCCTCTCAGTAGACTTTAGGTCTTCCATTCCAATTATTTCTCTAAAGGAAAAAGAAGTGTTACCAGAAATCCTACTGTATGAAAGAAATGGGTAATGCTGTTACTCCAAAACTTGTTAATTTCATCTTATTGTATATCTTGGGCATTTATATTTTAAACATTGATTCTCTTGCTTTTTAAAAATATTGCTTAGAATACATGTTAAAAAGAATCCTAATTTAAGATAATTATTTGATGAACATTTGTTTAGTTTCCAGATGTTTTTCTCATATAGGTCTATGGTACCTTATCTGCAGTTATGAAACCCAAAAAGCACTTAAAATTGAAAGTATCTTCCCATTAATTTGGAAGTCATACCTAACCTTAACTGAATTCATTTGATGTCAAAACATGATCAGAACTTACTTTAAGTTATTTATAGTCTGTGTTTGTTCTACTTATTGTGAATATTCATAGATTCTGCTATAGAAATATTAATGTTATTGGTCATAAAATGCTTCCTCAAATGCCTGTGATGGTACTGCATAATAAATGTACCATATAAACTTTCTGAAATCAGGAAGTAATTTTAAATTATGAATAGTAAGTTGTCCCTAGAAGCAGACCTATAGAAATCCTGCAGTAAATATCTTTAAACATATATCGCAACCATAAGCGTATTGTTTTTAGAATTCCTAGAATTGAAATTGATGGTTGAGAAACAAGCAAAAATTTTTGCAGCCATTTAAATATTCCTCTCCAAAAAATTAACAATTTACACTCCCTCTGATACTGATTTTTATTATTCTCTTAAGGCTTCGCCAGACTTAAAAGCTGAAAAAAATAGCTACTTTATTCTTTAATGATTAAGAAGGTTGAGATATTTATAGTCTTATTTAAGCATTTATATTCATTCTCGTATGAGTTAACTTCATACTTTTATCCAATTTTCTACTAGGTTGAAAGTTTTGTTGAATGTATGTGCCTGCAATTAATTACAGATGATCTTCTGACATTGTTAATGGTAGAATTTTTGTTTATATATTTGCTTTGTGGTTGAAATGCTTCATCAAATTTTAAAATTTATCTTACACGGTCAAATTTATAAAATCCCTTATGGTTCCTGCATAGTTAGTTCTGTTACTGAAACATTTTCCCATTACAGGATTTGCCCATTCGAGGAGTAAGGTAGTCTCTTATATTTCAGTGCTTTAAAGAATGCCTAAGAATGAGTTAAGATTGGTACAAAAATGTGTGTGTGTTGGGGGGAAGGATAATTATACATAAATAAAAGTGATAATTTAAGTAAAATCAGGTACATGACCAGAAATTAGATAAGCTGTTGATTTACACAAAAGTATCTCATTTAGGTCAGTATCCTTAATGAGCATTTGATAAGTATAACACTTACAGAAATAACTTACCCAATTTGTAGGTGAGTCACATTAGAGTAGATTTGATCTTTGAGTAGATCTTTGAAGTACTTCAAAGATCAAAATACTAGAATATTACTCAGTACCACAAAAAACTTTATCTTTTCCTCTTCTAGTCAATAATCCCTCAAAGTTATCCCGTTTTGACTGTATTCCCCATCGATTTGTTGTGCTTGTTTTAAGATCTTTATATAAAAGAAATCATAGTGTATGTACCTTCTTTGTGTACCTACTCAACATTATAGTTTTTGAGATTCACCCATGTTGAACCCAGAGGCCACTTCAGGGCTTGGAACCAAGACTAGGGTCTCTATAGATAGAAGCTCTCTTTTTTTTTTTTTAAAGAGCAGAATATTCATAAGAAGATGTGATTGATTCCCTTTTACCAGGAGCAAGGTAAGGGACTCCTTAGAGAAGAGCACATAAAACTTGGGGTGGTTGACACCATTCTCTTAGCATCCTTGGGAAAGCTCTTGCCTGAAAGATTGCCAGGCCTGTGCACTAGAGTCCTTAATCCTCCAGGATCATGGAGAAAGGAGCAGATGCTGAGCGAGGAGAGATAGAGAGGAGTGGTCTTGATGCAGTATTTTATTTTATTTTTTGATATGTAGATTTCCCATGGGCTGAATGGAGGATGTGGAAAATGAAACGTCATGAGTAATTCTGTCAACCCTCCCCCAAGACATCAGTGGGCAAAGGATTTTTGAACAACAGGGAACATCTAATTAGTCCACAGTGAGTGAAGGCCTAGGGGAGATAAGGGACTGACTGTTCCTGAGCATCTGGAGTTCCCATACAGAGGGTGTATGTTTGTTTGCCCGGGCTTCCATAAGAAAAAACACAGACTGGGTCGCTTCAACAACAGGAATTTATTTTCTCAAAATTCCGGAGACTAGAAATTTGAGATCAAGGTGTTGTCAGGTTTGGTTTCTTCTGAGGCCTCTCTCCTTGGCTTTTAGCTGGCTGCTTTCTTGTTGTGTCCTCACATGGTTGCTCTTGGTCATTGTATTGTCTGTTTCCTAATCTCTTCTTATAAGCACATGAGTCATATTGGATTAGGGCCAACTCATATGACTTCATGTTACCTTAATTACCTCTTTAAAGGCACTATCTCTAAATACAGTCATATTCTGAGGTGCTGAGGGTTATGACTTCAATATATGAATTTTAGGGGCACAATTCAGCCCCTAGCAGAGGACAACCTCATAAGGCTTTTTGAAGAGCCCACCAATGCACCCACGTGAGAGGCACATTTAAAGTCATGCCATATAGAAGTGAGTGATGGCCACAGAAGTGGAAAGGAAAAAACAAAACTTGGAAAGGTGCAAGTACAAACAGATTCTCCTCTCCCCACCCCATCTCTCTCCTCTCTAAGCTGCTACTACCTCTGTCCTAGCCTATGCTGGGGAGGAGAAGAGTGTAAGTGCTTCAAGATACTGACTCTTTAAAATGATTAGTATTGAGATTTTAGGAACCAGGATGAACATTTTAATGACTAAAAGCATCTGGACATTTATGAAAAGCAGCTGACTTTTTTTAAAGGTATGACAAGATATATTGGGCACCCTTAACCCAGATCAACTGAATTAGAATTTCTAGGAGTGTCCCAGACAAAGTAATTTTTAAAGCTCCCTTTAGGATTCTACTGAGCACCTGGTATTAAGACACAGTGCTTTGGGCATTAATCTCCTACCCACTGGGGTCATCATCATCATCAGTGAGTACATTGCTACTCCTACATGAGGTCTCTGGTGGCTCCATGCTAATGCCACTCTGCTCCCGCCTCCTTTACCAGGTATAATTTGTAAACCAGAGTCAGGTTATTCATACAGAAGAAGTCTGTAACAAAATGCTCATTCACATTGCAACTTTTACACCTGATAGAAAATGTTTGGCTCTTCGGGTTTTTCAGGACCCATTCAATTTGTCCTGGAGACCTCTAGGAGATGAATATATTGGCATTCACATGTGTTGTATTTGTGAGTAAATCTTGTACCCCATCAGTACCTTAACATGTTGGTGGGCCAATTAGTAGTGAATAGTGTCACAAGCTTGCCCTGGAAATTCTGATTTGGTTCCCATTTGATCTCAAGGTTTCCAGGTCAAACTTTCAGTTTCATTCTTGATTCATACTCTTTGCTTTATAATTCTACACTAATCTACCTTCAGATCCTTGTACATGTAAGGTTGAGGCGCCTTCCTGCCTCAGGACCTCACATCTTTCACACAGTCTTTATTATCTAATTCCACTCCTAGTATTTTTTTTTTTTTTTTTTTTTTTTTTGCGGTACGCGGGCCTCTCACCGCTGTGGCCTCTCCCATTGTGGAGCACAGGCTCCGGACGCACAGGCTCAGCGGCCACGGCCCACGGGCCCAGCCGCTCCACGCCACGTGGGATCCTCCCGGACCAGGGCACGAACCTGCGCCCCCTGCATCAGCAGGCAGACTTCCAACCACTGCGCCACCAGGGAAGCCCCCACTCCTAGTATTTTATTCAGGATATTTAGATCAATGTGTTCTGTAGACCAGCAGCATCAACAAAAACTGGGAGTGTTTTAGAAATACAAAATGAGTTTTCCCACCTTTCAGACCTATCAAATCAGAATCTCTCTGGAGGTCACTCAGAAACCTGTGTTTTAACAAGATCTTCAGAGAATTTTTGTGTCTTCCAAAATTTCAGAAGCACTATTCTCGGTTATCCTATGTTTCAAATAAACCTTGAAATCTCAATGCCTTAACAGAATAATATTGTATGTAATAATGTAATAATATGTAATAATAATACATCTCATCAGTGTAGATCATAGGGCTCCCCTTGGGGCCTGTCCCCCAAGTTCAGGGATCCAAGTTTTTTCATCTCATGATGCCATCAATATGTTATCTCAATGGTCACTGTAGATAGAAAATGAATGATTGAGAAGGTGTTTCGAGATAAAGCTTAAAAATAGCATATGCCATTTATGCCCACATGTCATAGGCTAGAACTCAGTCACATGGCACTAATCAGACTGCAAGGGAGATTGGAAAATGTAGAGAAACATGTGGGATTTATGAGCACTGACAGTTTTTGCACCAACTAAGTGGCCTTTGTTTGTTTCAGTCTGCT
Organism: Tursiops truncatus; assembly: GCF_011762595.2. Classification (NCBI taxonomy): domain Eukaryota; kingdom Metazoa; phylum Chordata; class Mammalia; order Artiodactyla; family Delphinidae; genus Tursiops; species Tursiops truncatus. Next base: position 36,771,292 of record NC_047039.1, read on the forward strand.
CCTCCTTCAGTTTCCAGAAAATGTGTTACCTCCTCATGCAAATCTGATGCTGACACCCATGTTTGCTCCTTGCTAGACCCGAGGGTGCTTAAGGTTTAATTCTGATTAAAATGATTTACGTTTTACTTTTTGATTTATAGAGTTAACCAGTTGCCCTTTAACTGTGCTTAAAAACATATACTCTCAGAATTTTCATTCTCACATTATGAAAAATTGTTCACCACCCTAATTTTAATTTCATTTCGGTTATTAGAGAATTTGTACATGTTCTGATGACTTTATTTCTCAGATTTGCAGCCATGTTCTTAGTCTAACTTGCTGAGGCATTTCTTTGTCTATCTTTTTTGGTAAGGGTTTTTGCCATTTCTGAAGATATTTATTTTTCCCTAAGATTATGATTTTTTTTGACTGATAGAGTGTTTTGGAGTTAGTTGTGGCTAGGAATACATCACCATTTATATTTGCTGTATTTCATCTTTTTGAGGTTATTTAATTTCCTGCCTTCCTTACTTGAACATCATGAAGAGATTCTCTGTATTTCTCTACAACAACCAAGGTTGAAGAAAAAGAAAAAAATATATATAATAGGAATTCAAGGACATCTGATGAATATTAGAGATCTAATAAATATGAGAAAAGAAGAACATTCTTTAAAAGAGCTAAAATTGGGGCTTGCTTGGTGGTGCAGTGGTTAAGAATCCGCCTGCCAATGCAGGGGACACAGGTTCGAGCCCTGGTCTGGGAAGATCCCACATGCTGCAGAACAACTAGCCCGCGAGCCACAACTACTGAAGCCTGCGTGCCTAGAGCCTGTGCTCTGCAATAAAAGAAGCCACTGCAGTGAGAAGCCCGCGCACTGCAACAAAGAGTAGCCCCTGCTCGCTGCAACTAGAGAAAGCCCACGAGCAGCAACAAAGACCCAACGCAGCCAAAAATAGAATAAATAAATTTATTTAAAAAAAAAAAAAAGAGAGCTGGGGGCTTCCCTGGTGGCTCAGTGGTTGAGAGTCCGCCTGCCGATGCAGGGGACACCAGTTCGTGCCCCGCTCCGGGAAGATCCCACATGCCGTGGAGTGGCTGGGCCCGTGAGCCATGGCCGCTGAGCCTGCGCGTCTGGAGCCTGTGCTCCGCAGCGGGAGAGGCCACAACAGTGAGAGGCGCGCGTACCGCAAAAAAAAAAAAACAACGAGAAAACTAAATTGGCTGGTTTTACGAAAGGCGAAAAGACAAAGTGACAGCACCATTGACACAGGAGTCCTTCAATAAGCCAACCTACAATTTGTGAGCAGTCAGCAAAAGGGACACTTATGAGAAATAAGGCTCATTTTACAGTTTTGTCCCTCAGGGCACAGGGTGTTTATCTGATTCAGTCTCACAGCCAGAAAAACTGACTGCTCTTTTTTCTGGACTATGTACCTCTAAAAATGGGGTTCTATTAAGTAGCTCCTCAGTGGTCAGAAGAACTCATACCTGAGGATTTCTGTCTTTGGTACACCTTATGTTTTATACCCTAAATTGAATTTAAAAATTAGACTAAAACCCTTAAATTAGGTTACATAATGCCACTTCCCTATCATCGCTGTAGTCCTTTAGAGAGCCTATATTAGTAATTCACAATCCCTTTTAGCAGTTTCTATAGGATACTTGCTTGGCTGCCTCTGTAATCTCTAGAAGATGCCATAAAAACCTCCTGCTTTGTCTTGCTCTGTCTCTATCCTGTTCATCACCTGTTCTGTCTCAGCTTTCTTTCCCAAAGAAAAGGACTTGGCTAAATCTTTTACCCTTTTCCTCTGTCTGTTCCCAAACTCTTCTTGATCAAGCTTGATTGCGTACCAAATCTCCATCCAACCCCGAATCAAAAAGTCTCACTGTAGGGCTTCCCTGGTGGCGCAGTGGTTGAGAGTCCTCCTGCCGATGCAGGGGACAAGGGTTCGTGCCCGAGTCCGGGAAGATCCCACATGCTGCGGAGCTGCTGGGCCCGTGAGCCATGGCCGCTGAGCCTGCGCGTCCGGAGCCTGTGTTCTGCAGCGAGAGAGGCCACAACAGTGAGAGGCCCATGTACCGCAAAAAAAAAAAAAAAAAGTCTCACTGTAAAATTTATTTGACTTTTTGAAGAGTTACTATGGTATTGTTAGATAATCTATTAATTTCAAATATTTTCATTCTTAGGTTTTTTGTTTTTTTTTTTTAACTCCCCAAATCAGTAGCTTCACAGACTGTTTGCCATGGAAAAGGAAACTGAATTTTATTTAATTACAACTTTGTGCCAGTTCACTGAAAAAAAATTTAACTATATTTGTAATTTATAACATGTATAACATGTTATAATCCACATGTTAATTATTCAAAACTCCTTCTTTTAAATCCACAGAGGAAACTTGATTTATGTAGCTCCTTGCAGAAATTTTTTATTGATGATATATTTTTTATTCATAATATTTATTTAACAAGTAGAATGCCATTCATATTGCTCTGCTCTTTATTGTTTAACAATACATCTCAGAGTTTTTTCCATTTGAGGCACACAGATCTACCTCATCTGTTTAAGTGCTGCCTGGGGTTTCAGTATATGCTTACCTGGTCCAGAGCAGAGACAGTCTTCCTGACCCCAAAGCTAATATTCTTTTCTCCTACAGCATAATTCCTAAAAAATCAGAGTCTTCTCACTAAATTTGACAAATGAAATTACTGAGGCCCAAATGGGTCAGGTAACTAGCCTGAGGTCATGATGGAATTACTGGGAATGTTGGGACCCATGCCAGGTGCTTCTTTCCCCCTTGAGTTACAGTGTAGAACTCTTTTATAATGTTCTGTTTCAGAATAAGAGGTACATGAAGTGTCTCTTAAACAGAAAGTCACCTGGTGCCTTAAATGGGGTAGGAGAAAAAGTCTGCAAGTGATGGGTTAAATGTAAATCAGAAGGTTGCTGAGGGCAGCCATTCACTGTCAGAAAATGAGACAAGCAAGGGAATTGCTGATATATTTGGAGGAAACTTGAGTGAGGAAAGCACCGAACTGAAGTTCACACATACTTTTTCTACAGAGAATTCTTTACATTTGTCAGTTTGGTTTTAACTACTTTGCAGTACCAAAGTGCTATCAATGAGAGACAGAAGAAAAGGGAGAGATAGGGAGGAGGGGGAGAGGAGAGTCAAGTCCCACACAGTGGTAACCCAGGGAGACAATTTAATCCCCGAACTCTGGATTCCTAGGAAATGTGTGCCCTCAGGTCAGCACAGATGGTAGAGTTCAAGTAGCACATCTCTAATTTCAGCTCCCTCCTTGTTTCTATTTCTTCCATGCATATTTCCAATACTTTCTCGTGAGCTCAGCTATGCTTTTAAAAATGATCATTGTAATTTATCTAGTAATTTAATTTTTTAATTGTAATTTATCTTGGCATTTGCATTGGAGGCCTTTCCAGAATGTTTACTTAGCCATAATGCTGAAAGTAGATGTCCTTCTGATTTTGTTTTGGTAATTTTTATTCACGTATACATATGGAAAAGTACACAAATCCTAATTGCAACTTTATGAATTTCAAAGTGAGCACAAAATATTACTAACAGCAGATCAAGAGACAATACTACCAGCATCATAGAAGCCTCAGCCTACCCCCTCACTATTCCTATGCCCATCCCCTCGAGGGTAACCACCATGCTGACTTCTAACACCATATGGTAGTTTTTTCTGTGTTTTGTAGAAATGGAATCAAGTAGAATGTGCTCTATGTGTCACACTTCTCACATTCTGTGTAATGTTTGTGAGATATACTCATATTGTATATGTGTGTAGCTGTTCTTTTTTATGGCTGTGTAGCATTCTGTTGTATGTATGTATGAGAATTTACCCTTTTTGATGAACATTTTGTTAATATATTCTCAACATTTTTGGACATGTCTTCTGATGAACATGTACACATTTTTTATTGTATGTATCTCTCAGTATAATTTATACATCATTTATTGATGTGTATAGTTTTACCCTACTTTCTATTGAGTTGTCTGCATTTTACTGATTTGTAGAGTTTTTTATATTTTCTGGATATATGTTCTTTGTTAGACATAAATATTGAAGATTTCTTTTTTCTCTATGGCTTTCCTTTTTACTCTCAATGTTGTCTTTTGAGGAATGAGAATTTTTAATTTTAATAGCCTGATTTTTCAAAATTTCTTCTTATAATAAATGCTCTTTTGTGCCTTTGTAAGAAATATTGCCTACCCCAAGGTCACGAAGACATCCCATGTTTTCCTCTAAAAATTTTATTTACTCTTTACATTTAGATCTACAGTCTAGCTGGAATTGATTTTTCTACGGTCTGATTTACTTCAACAGAGCCAAATGACTTATTTCCATCATTATTCTGCTAAAACTGCTGTGCTTTTGTGAAGGTCATTACAAAACACTAGGTCTGTTCATATCACTCTGCTCATGGAACATATTTTATGGGTTCCATGGAAACCACAGATTTCAAACTCCTTAGCAAGGCTATGAAACACTTCACAATTATACCCCACATTAATTTTCAAGCATCACAACCTGTAACCCCATGTTCTTCCACAATGAATTAGCCATGTCTTTCTATCTCTGTGTTAGTCATGTGTTTCCCTCTGCATTGCTTTTACTCTTCTCTGTTATGTAAAGCCCTATTCTTGTTTCCTGGCCCAGAAATAAACAAAGAAACAAACATTCCCCATATCCAACCCCTACTCCCCAGGCAAATTTATCACTCCCTCAGCTGTTCTTGTACTTATTCTAATAGTTTCTAGACTGTATCCTTATATCTTCTCAATGTAATAGATATTATTAGTATGCTCATTTTGTAGATGAGAAAAGACCAGAGTTAAATTGTCCAATAATTAATACACCAACATTTAAATGGATGTGGAGATTGAATGGACATATTCTCATCCTTCTCTAATAGTTTATGATAACAGGTTTCCTAGCATTCAACATCATTTCAAGGGCATTGGTGTTTTCCTAAAATGTTGTGAGAAAGGAACCAAGGGACACTGCTGAAGTTGTAAAGAAAGCTCTTTTCTAGGCTTGCTCCACCCAAAGTGAAAATCTGTCCAGATACTCAAATCATACTAAACGAAGTTAGAAAGGAGGAGATAATGCAGGGATTGGGCATGATCTTCATTTCTGAAGCCCAGGGCCTTTGTTTGGTTCCCTCTCAGTAGGTCCTGGTAAGCCAAGTGTGAGGGATGCCTTGACATTTGGGAGACACTAGTATGTATAGTGATTGAGCCTTCTCAATTTCATCCTTATAATAAGGATGAGTTATAAGTTATAAGAAGGCAGATGAGCCTAAGAAATATTATTCGTATTGTGACACCTAGAATTTTATGAAAGAATAAATGATACAAATGAACTTATTTACAAAATAGTCACAGGCATAGAAAACAAATTTATGATTACCAAAGGGGAAAGGGAGGGAGGGATAAATTAGGAGTTTGGGATTAACATATACACACTACTATATATAAGATAGATAAACAACAAGGACCTACTGTATAGCACAGGGAACTATACATTTTGTAATAACCTATATGGGAAAAGAATCTGAAAAAGAATATATATCTATATATGTATATAGATATATATTCTTATATATATCATACATGTAGATATATATATTATATATATACATATATATATATAAAGCTGAATCACTTTGCTGTACACCTGTAACTAACACAACACTGTAAATCAACTATAATTCAACAAAAAATAAATTAATTAAAATGAAGAATAAGTTCTCAGAACAAGTCAATCTGTAAACCTCTCTCCACATTCCTTGCCATTTAGCCCCTCAGAGTCCTAAAATGCTGTATTATGCATATATCATGCATGGAAGAGCAATACTTCATCTGGCAATGTAATTTTTATTAATATTGGCATTATTGGCAGAATCTTACGATTTTTCACCCATGGTAATTAAAATAGTTGACTTTTGCAGTATCATTTAAAAATCAGTTTAATACTGAGTTGCCGTCTCTTACAGTGTTCTGTTATTTTACATAGCCAGTAAACTGCTTCTCAGCGTGGCTTGTATTTATATTCTTAGATCTTTTTAAGGAAGTGAGGCTTAATGAGTATGTGATTTTGCTACTCTGAGGAGTGGCAAAAATGATTTCAAATAAAATTGGGGGCAAGAAAGTAGATGACTATAACCTGGGAGAAAAATAAAATGGGCCCATCTCCTTTATAACTTCAGGAGGTATTCTGATCCTTATGTTTTCTTTCAGGTACCCTCCTCCTACATACTTTTAAGTCTAATTTTGCCTCTCGCATAGCCCTCTTCTCTGTGTTTGAACATCTTTACATTCATATTTTATACAATTAGGTTTCTTATTAATCCCCTATTAAGTACTTGGCACAGTTTTATAATGGGTTCTTTTCTTTCTTGAATTGTAATTATTCAGACACTCTACTGAGTGTTTGCAGGGTGACAGTTTAGGGCATGAATTGCCACACAGATATTGCTTATATTTTTATAATAAAAAATATATTGTTTTATGGCATTGGTTATTGCATCTTCTCAAGATCTATCTTACTCCAAAATTTATGTTTTGTCTTATAATTTCTTCTAGTCCTGTCATGTCTATTTTCTGAAGTACGGGTGATAGAACCATGGTAAATAACATGATGTTATTAGAACTAGACAATTTTGAATTGTGAAGTTGGAAAATTGAGAGTGCTCTTTTTTTTTTTTTAATAAAGAAGCCCCTCAACTTAGGCTAACTGTAATTGTGAGTTATCTGTGAGGATATTTTACAAAAGTAAAACTCCTGTTTTAGAGTTGTGTTCCATATGGAAAGAGGAAAGGCTTATTTTTATGTGGTCCCATGGTCAAAAGGCCAAATATAGTTTGTTTTGTGTTTAGAGTGCTATATTAAAAATGGGGCTCAAATAATGTTTTACTGAATGCTCATAAGTACTTTAACCTCTGAAAATTCTGTCTTTAGTAAGGTGATGTTTCAACTTGAAATCCGGGAACTCTCTATTCAAGCCAACTTAAATGTTATTTTCCTATATCTTTGTTTTTTAGTTATAATCATCATACAGTGTTATATTAGTTTCTGAAACCATAAGACTCCTAGAAGAAAACATAGGCAGTAACCTCTTTGACATGGATCTTAGCAATATTTTTTTTTTTGGATACATCACCTCAGGCAAAAATAAACAAACGGGATTTCATAAAACTAAAAAGCTTGTGCAGGGCAAAGGAAACCACCAATAACATGAGGCAACCTACTGAATGGGAGATGTTTGCAAATGATGTAATCATCAGGGGCTGATATTGAAAACATATAAATAACTCATACAACTCAACCTAAAAAAAAGAGAAACAACCCTAATAAAAAAATGGGCAGATGACCTGAATAGAAATTTTTCCAGAGAAGACATACAGGTGGCCAACAGACACATGAAAAGGTACTCAACATCACTAATCATTAGGGAAATGTAAATCAAACCTGCAATGAGGTACCACCTCATGCCTATCAGAATGGCTGTTATCAAAACGACAACAGGGCTTCACTGGTGGCGCAGTGGTTGAGAGTCCGCCTGCCAATGCAGGGGACACGGGTTCGTGCCCCGGTCCGGGAAGATCCCACATGGCACAGAGCCGCTGGGCCCGTGAGCCATGGCTGCTGAGCCTGCACGTCCGAAGCCTGTGCTCTGCAATGGGAGAGGCCACAACAGTGAGAGGCCCGTGTACCGCAAAAAAAAAAAAAAAAAAACCAACAACAGACAACAAGTGTTGGGGAGAATGTGAAAAGGGGACCCTTGTGCACTCTTGGTGGGAATGTAAGTTGGTGCAGGTGCTATGGAAAACAGTATAGAGGTTGCTCAAAAAACTAAAAATAGAACTACCATATGATCCAGCAATTCCACTTATGGTATTTATCTGAAGAACACAAAAACACTAATTCAGAAAGAAACATGTACCCCTGTGTTCGCTGCAGCACTATTTATAATAGCCAAGATATGGAAGAAACCTTCTAAGTGCCCATCAATAGGTGAATGGATAAAGAAGATGTGATATATATACAATGGAATATTGCTTAGCCATAAAAAATGAAATCTTGCCATTTGTGATAGCATGGATGGACCCAGAGTTTATTATACTAAGTGAATAAGTCAGACATAGAAAAACAGTTACAGTATGATCTCACGCAAATGTGGAATCTAAAAAAACAAAACAAACAAGCAAGCAAGCAAACCAGAACAGAAACAGACTCATAGATAGTACAGAGAACAAACTGGTGGTTACCAGAGGGGAGGAAGATGGGGGAATGGATAAAATATTTTTCTATATCTTTAACCTGTGGAATGAAATTAGGAAGTCTTCTCTTTTCAGATTACATAGGATCATATATAAGAATCTTAATTTAGGCCATCTAATTCATAAGAGATTCACAGGAAGGACACACATACATAATAAAGCAAATGTAAGTTAAAGTAATTTGTGACTGGCTCTTGCAAATATTACGACCCATGCCTACTAGTGGTCCAGTCTCATGCCAGCTGTCGCTTACCTCAAAATAGCAAAAATGCACATTTTACTCAATAGACAATTTTGAATCCACGTGAAGTGTTACGATGGGTTTTTACTGTAGCAACTTTAGTACTGGATCAATACAAAGGCACAAAGGTGTGAATTCAGCTTTCTAATCCAGGAGTTGGCAAACTACAGCTTGTTGGATAAATGTAGCCATGCCCATTCATTTGCATGTTGTCCACAACTGCTTATATACTACAACAGAGCTGAGTAGTTGCAAAAGAGACTAAACGTCCCACAAATCCTAAAGTACTCTCTGACCACTGACAGAAAAAAAATTTACTGACCCCCGGATTGGGGCTCCCACATGAAGGGATGGGGGAACCACTTATATATTTATTAGTTTGTACTATTTAACATAGGGTTAATTGTCCAGCTGGTGTAATTCTAGTATAAGGCATATCCAAGAAATGAATCAGTGTTAAATCTTATAGTCACTGGATCAGACCAGCTCAAAACCAAATATATGTTGGTCAGCAGCTCACTAACCTTGAAATCAGCTAGTGACACAAAGGATAAATCCATTTTCACATTTTCCCAATTAACAACTTATTCATAGGTTCAGCTTCTAGTAAAGAAGGAATAAGTACACTCCATTCTCTTTCTCCCATTGACAGCAGCGAAAACCTTAGACAAACTTCATGAAGCAATTGTTGGAGATCTCTAACAATTAAATAAGAGCAGGTGGACTGGGTAGAGATACCAAAGCTTGAAGAAGGACCACATTTTGGAGACCTATTTTAAATTGTATTTGCTTGTTTTGCCTTCCATTCCTCTTTGCTGAGACATCTGCATCTTCTGGAATTGTGCACAGTCACAGACAGAAAAGGCTCTTCAGTCAGAGGTCGCTGCAGGACAGAGCTCTTAAGACTTTCCTTGCCTGCACCCTAGAAGAGTTTCAGTAATGGAACGGCAACACTGTTGCAGCAAGAGTGGTGGTATGAGCAACAAAATTGGAGGAAGTGATGGTGGCAGTGGAGGCCCTCTCAGGCTCCTTTCTCCTGTGAATTTACCCCCAGGTAGATGCAGTCCAGGATATACCAGGAGTCAAAGGCTCTGCTCTTTCGTTGAGCCTTAGGAGAGGGGGCCCAGGGAACATGATCTGCCCAAGTTCTTTAGAGTCAGAGTAAACTGGCACAATTCATTTCAAAAAACTTGGAAAACTGAATTACTTCAGTTTTAGACGATCTTATTTACAAAGCAGAAATAGAGACACAGACATAGAGAGCAAACATATGGATACCAAGGGGGAAAGGGAGGGGGTGGGATGAATTGGGAGATTGGGACTGACATATATACACTACTGATACTATGTATAACATAGATAACTAATGAGAACCTACTGTATAGCACAGGGAACTCTACTTAATGCTCTGTGGTGACCTAAATGAGAAGGAAATCCAAAAAAGAGGGGATATATGTATACATATAGCTGATTCACTTTGCTGTGCAGTATAAACTAACACAATATTGTAAAGCAACTGTACTCCAATAAAAAAAAAAAAAAAACTTGGAAAACCTTGTCAAGAGCCAGGCAAATGATCATATCCTTTGATAAAATAATTAATTTGTAAGAATGTGTCCTAAGGAAAAAATCCAAATAATTTTAAAAGAAAAAAAATATTGGAGCTTTATTATGTGAATGAAATAGTTTCATTACATAATCAAATAACTTATGTTAACAAAAGATGTCAACTTGAATTGTGTTCAGCCTTTCATGGGATTATTAAGAAAACTGGGGAAGAAATTAAAATTCATATGAAATAGTATTGTGAAAAAAATGCTTCTAAGTTGGATTTGAGATATGAGTAAACTACTTGAACAATGCAAAAGGTAATTTTTAAGACTGTCTTTAAAAATAAATTTTCAGCCTTAATATATTAATGATACTTTGATGTTTTAAAGAAATGCATAGTGACTTAGTCTTCCTTTGGGGTATAGCAATTGATTTAAAAAAGCAATTTTTCTAAAGAATCCAATATTATATATTGGATAAATTCTTTTAGCATCAGAGATGTTTATAAACAAAATAAGTAGATGTGCACCCATGGCAAACATTTTGGTATAAGAATCAAAATTCTTCCTATTTTCAGTCAGTGAGAGTTTGGAGAGTATCTTCCAAGAAAACTGACAAAGCATATCTTTCAGTTTTCTATTCCTGAAATAATTCACTAGAACCTTTTTTTTTTCTGTTCTTTTAAATTTGGCTGAATAGCTTCCTTGTTATAAAGCATGTTGATAAGGTTGCTGGGATAAAAATGATCAAATGGTTCATATACCTAAAATCTCTGGACTGTGATTTTTTTAATTTCACACAGCTTTGCACTGTGTCTCCTGGCTGGGGATGGAAGTGGAAGTGAGTGACAATAGCACAGTATGTCAGTTCTAGTCATGTTCTCCACTCCAGTTGGGTGGAGTGAACTGAGACATTTAAGATACTGCCAACAGTTTGGAATTCAATTTAGTTAATCAAACACTGACTGCCTGCCTGCTCTGTGCCAGGCATTGACCAAATCCTTTGAATTCAGAGAGGTGATAAACATCATGGCTGCCCTTAAGAAGAGACAGGCACAATACAAGTAATACAAAAATACAAGGGCTATAATAAAGGAATATTCAGTGGTATGGAAATGCAGGTAACAGAATAGCCAACTGTTCCTGGGCTTGGGGGCAGACTGCCATACCATGGCATTGAATTGATCTTTGAAACACTGAGTAGAGAATGTCAAGATAAAAAGACTGAGCCATGAAAAAACTTGCATTTACCTGGGAGAGGACACAGATAGCATATCAGATCCTATTGAAATCACTCAGATGAGAGACAATGACGGTCCAAGTCAAGGTATCTCCACTGAAGATAGATGTGAAAAGACAGATTTTGGTGTTATTTGGGAATTATAGTCTACAGAATTTGGTGACTAAATGAGAGAAGCAGGGATGACTCTAATTTCCTAGTTTGAAGTATTAGTCAAATGTTGGTTGCATTCACTTAAGCCTTGCAAACTTTAACTTGACTTTTGGCTTGATAACCAACTTCCATACAACATTATATTTAGTGCCATCTTTTAAATTACATTTTGTATGTGAGATTTATTACAGTAATTTTTGGAACTCTAGTGAAACTCACTGAAAGTCTGAAAACTAGACAAATGAGTACTATCATAAAGAATTCTAAAGGTCAAAATAAAATGAAAACAAAAAGAAAAAAAGTTTTGCTGACATAAATCTTATCAACTTTAAATAACAGACTTTATTAAGATTCGTATAAATATCATACACCTTAGTATAATAAATACTAATTCCTATCAATTTGATTTATATTATTAATGTAATTCTGATTAACTTCACTTGGTAACTGTAATATTTTATTATGAAAATTAGCAAGCATAGAAAAACAAATAATTTTAAATGAATACTTGAACATCTACCATATGTATTCTATCATTAAGGTGATTTATCACATACCCATAAATCCATCAATCTTTCATTTTTTGATGTATTTCAGAGTGTTAATAGTGACTTTCCCATTCTAGGCAAGATGGAGTAACAAGGATTGGATTTACTTGCCCACCTGAAACACCATCACCAAAATTAGGAGACAAAACATGAAATAAAAGCTTTCATGACATCAAGATCAGGTAATGAAGGGCAGTAAACATTGTCCTACAGTTGCCCAAGTTTACTGCCTTGAGAAAGTTCTAGGCTATGGTTTAAGGAGAGATAACCCCGGGTAGATTGAAATGAGAGTCTGGGGAAGCACCCAGGTGAAATTACTTGCATGACAATAATGGCCAAAGCTCATTCAAGAAGAAAGAGATAACCTGATAGCCCTATATCTACACATAAATTGAATATGTAGGTAAATATCTCCATAGGAAGGAAGTTCCAGGCCCAGGTATCTTCACTAGTGAATTCTACCAAACATGTAAGGAAGAAATACCAATTCTATGCTAACTCTTGTGCAAAATTGAAGAAGAGGGATTACTTCCCAAATTACTCAATGAGACCAGCATTACCCCGGTACCAAAACAAGAAAAACAGAGTACAAGAAAAGAAATCTATAGACCAATAACCCTCATTAATATATATACAAAAAACCCTGAAAAAAGATTTTAGTAATCAAATGTAGTAGTAAATATAACAAATACAAAGTATGATCCGTCATGAACAAGCGAAATTTATTGCAGAAATGTAAAGTTGGTTTCACATCTCAAAATTAATCGACATAATTTATTATCATAAAAACAACTGAAAAAGAAAAGCCACATGTTTATCATGCTAAATGCAGAAAAACATTTGACAAAATCCAAAATCTATTTTTGAATAAACCACTCAGAAAAGTGGGCATCAAAGAGATCTCCCTCAGACTGTTAAAGAGTGTCTTCAAAACAAGCCCTGCAACTAACAGTTTTATTAATGGTGAAAGATTGAATGCTTTCACCTTAAGATCAGAAGCATATAAAGAATGTCTACTTTTGCTACTTCTGTTTCACTTTGGATTGGAAGTTCTAGCCAGTAAAATAAGGCAAGAAAAAAGTAAATAAAAGGCATCCAGGTTGGAAAGCAAAAAGTAAAATAGCCTTTATTTGCAGAAGACATGACGAACTATGTAGGAAATCTCACGGACTCCTAATAAAAAAACAAAACAAAAAGAAAACATCTAATATGTTTAACAATGCTTAGGATGGCTGATTAGTATGCAAAATTAATTATATTTCTCTACTAACAACAAACAAGTAGGGACAACATATATGAAATATTAAGGAATAAATCTGCCAAAAAATATCAGAAACTTGTACGCTGAAAATTACAAAATGATGCTGAGAGGAATTAATAAGCCCTAAATAGAGATGTACTGTGTTCATGAGTGTGATGACCCGAAATTACTAACATGTCAGTTCTTTCCAAGTTGACTTACAGATGCAATAAAATTCTAGTCATAATCCCAGTAGATATTTAGCTTATTCTAAAATGTATAAGAAGTTTATAAGAAAATCTAAACAACTAAATAGTCAAAATAGCTTTGAAAAAGAACAAAGCTGGGGAACTAGTGCTATCTGATTTCAAAATTTATTATAAACCTACAATAATCAAGACAATATTATATCAACGTAAAAATAGGCTAATATATCAATGGAATATACAACGGAATAGAGAGGCCAAAAACTAGACCCCCATCTATACAGGCAATAGATTTTCACAAAATATGCAAAGGAAATTCAGTGAAGGACAGGTGTTTTCATCAAATGTTGCTGGAACAATTGAAATTCCATAGGAATAAAAACAGTTGATCCATACCTTATACCACATACAAAAATTAACTACAAGTGGGAAGTGGGTTACAGGAGATAATCTGCAACCAATGAGTCATAAATGTGGTTTTAAAGAATTAGTCCCTTCCTCAAAGTGAGGCAGCTCCGGAGCTCCTGGTAGGTTAGGCTGAGTCCTTTATTGCAACAGAGTCCCAGTTCAGCTTCTCCCTTGACCTAATCCTGCTTCCTTTACCCCTCAGAGTTGTCCTTGAAAGTACCCTCAATATTCCTCCTGCACTAAACTATCAGAATTTCAGAGCCCATTTCGAAAAGAACCCAGCCTATATCAGTAAATGATTGGGAAAGACCATATTGGACAGCATAATTAAGAAACCAGATGTTTGCATTAATAAGTAGAGCCACCTTTACTTAAGCAACAGCTAGAAACACCGATTGATACATATGGTGTATTGGCATCTCAGATACATTAGGGGAATGGCTGAAGAGATATTGTTTTACAAAATGGTGAATAATCCTTGATGAGTTTCTGAACAAAACTAAGTATCATCTTCTCTCAATTTACGTGTAGTTCCACTCCAAGAAAATGAAATACATATTAAAATAGTACACAGATAATTTGTTTTGAGGATAAGATAGCTACTTCTAGGCTCAGACCATTTTCAGTATGGTTTTCTCCTATCTCAGTGACTGCTGAGACATCCAAAGTTGTGTGGGATGCATAATTTTTCTTTATATAGGTTTTCTCTGCACATCTAGCATCCCCATCCCCTGCCCAATTAATGCGAACACCCTTCAATCATTGTGGCTACCCTAAAACAATTCTGTAAGTTTCCAAAAGGTGTCCTAGTGACCCCATTGAAAAATAACAGTCATAGAGGGCTATATATGAATAATGCTTTGGCTTTATTCTGTAGGTATTAGGGAGGCATTGCAACCCTTCAAGTAGAGCAGTGACATTTGTGTATACGGGAAGAGAATTTTGGTCCCGGCGTGACTGATAAATAAGGAAAGGGTGTTTAAGATTGGAAACAGATATATCTGTTTTTAGACTACAGCAGCAGTTTAATCAATAAATGGCAATTGGCTGACATAAGGTAGGACCATTGGAAATAGATGAATATATTTAGAAGTTTTCAAGAGTTAAACCAAATATGGTGGGTGAAAGGTGTGATGTTTTGAGGGACCAGGTACTAGATGCTCCTGACGCGGAAGAGCAAAAGAGAAGGAGGACTAGGATGTGGGTGTTTTGTTTGTTTAGTGAATCGTCAATAAATACAGTTTTAGCTATTTTGAGATTGAGGTAAAGGCAAGAATAAAGAATATTTGGATGGAGAGTTCAGTATTCAGTTTGCCATATGTTTATGACTATTTAGATATACAGTTTTACTTATTAGTTAAATTTTTAATCTTTGCTCACTAAATTGGAAGCTCCAATAGAACTAGTATTGTTGGCCTGGTTTTCTGCTGTATCCCCAGTGTCTAAATCAGGCCTTGAACGTATTAAGCAGCCAATATAGAGTTGCTGAGTGTATGAATATATGCATCCCGTAGTTTGGGAAGAGATATAATTTTATGAATCATCAGCGTATTTTTTAAAAGAACTTAAGTAGACCTGATTGTCTATGGAAAGTTTACAAAGTGCTGAACCGAAAGATAGGAAACCTAGCTTTTGGTGCTGACCATGCTGCTAACCATGTGACCTTGGGCATGTCCTTGGATTTTTCAGATCATGGATCTGAGTTCCATGGAGGTGGGGGATTGGACAAAGACCTTTAGTTTTTCCTACACCATCAAAACTAATAGGAATGGGAGTTTTATTGTCAAGACAAAACAGTGTAAAAATTTGTAAAACAACAAAGGAGGAAGTAAGAAAACTATATTTGGAAGATGTAAAACAGATAAGTGCTGACTGATTATCAGACTCTACAAAAACAAATATTGTATTATTAGTGGGAAAAACTGAGACACATCCAGATTTACACTGTGTAATCAACAAAAAAAAATGTGCAGGAAGAGGCAGTACCAGCTACTTCTGGATCTAGGGGTGACGGGTGGAAATTTAAAAATATTTAAGAAGTAAATAGATCAGTGCTTCTCAATCTCTGCTGAACCTCAGGCTTGGAACGACCTGAGGAGTTTTAGAGACTTCTGGCACCTGGGTCCCACATCCAGAGATTTTGAATTAGTTGGTACCCAAGTAATTCTAATCTATTGAGGTTGAGGGACTCTGAGCTTGGATTGGAGCAGTGTGATTCAAGATTCTGGCCTGTTGAGGGGAAAAATAACCAAGCCTTCTGACATTGCTCTGACTTTTGAACTTGACATAACTATTGGAAGATGGATATGCTCCATCAAAACAAGAGAGTGTACCAAGAAAGATGAAGGTATAGGCTTCAGAAAATAGGCAATCAAACCAGGAGGAATACAAAAGGAATTGTGAACATCCAAGGAGAGGTAATACCCAGATAATGGCCATGCAGTAGAATTAGAGAGAAGCCAATCCAAATAGCAAGAACATGGAAGTCTCAGAAAAGATATCCTTAAACAAATTAAATTAATAATGTAACTAATGTGATCTACCATGTATAACATTTCATTTAAAGACTTTAAGACTTTAGGAAGGTGTGTGAAGAATTAGCAACATGTACAGAGAAATATTAATGAAAAAAACATTCAATCAAATAAACAAAACAGTTCTCAGTTGTGAGTAATATTTGTATAGGCAATATTTATGTATTTATGCCTGTACATTAGATATATATATCTAAACCATATATATGTGTGTGTGTATATATATATACACACACACATATATATAAATGTATAAACTGTATAAACACTGAATACTTATTTAACCAACAATTTCAATCTAAGTATTTCAGGAGGAAATTGTAGAAAAGCAGAGAAAACGATAGTAAAAGAGAACTGAATTATCATCTTCATAATTTAAAGTCAACAGATAATGTACTTAATTTGCGACGCAAAAGACAGCAGGGCATGCATGTTGTTTAGAAATTTGGAGACATGTGGAAGTCATAAAAAACAGCTTAAAAAGTGGGAAGTAGGTGCCTCTATGGAAGGGTCTGTGACAGGCCTTCTCATTACTAGTGCTCTTTGAAATTTGTTGTGGGAGTGTGTCCTGTCCGCTTTAGTACACTTAGCAGCATCCCTGGCCTCTGTGCCCTAGATGCTAATAGCAACCCCTCTCCCCAGATAGAGGCAACCAAAAATGTCTCTGTATTTGTCTTTCTCTGAATGACTTACTTCACTTAGTATGATAATCTCTTGGTCCATCCATGTTGCTGCAAATGGCATTATTTCATTCTTTTTCATGGCTGAGTAATATTCCATTGTATCTATGTACCACATCTTCTTTATCCGTTCAGTTGTTGATGGACATTTAGGTTGTTTCTATGTCTTGGCTATTGTAAACAGTGCTTTACAAACACTGGGGTGCATGTATCTTTTTAAATTCCAATTTTCTCTGATTGTATGTCCAGGAGTGGGATTGCTAGATCATATGGTAACACTCTTTTTAGTTTTCTTGAAGGAACCTCCATATTGTTCTCCAAAGTCGCTGCACAAATTTACATTCCCACCAGCAGTGTAGGAGGGTTCCCTTTTCTCCACACCCTCTCCAGCATTTATTATTTGTAGACTTTTGATGATGGCCATTCTGACTGATATGAGTTTTGATTTGCATTTCCCTAATAATTAGCTATGTTGAACGTCTTTTCATGTGCCTGTTGGCCATCTGTATGTCTTCTTTGGAAAAATGTCTATTTAGGTCTTCTTTCTAGCAACATTTAGTTGTAAATTATGGTTTACAAATCTCTACTGAATGGTTTTCCATAACCATGGTTGAGCAGGTAATCCTGGGTGCACAGAAATATATAAGACCTTGTCCGTGATTTCAGGTTACTTACAAACCTATCTGGACATTTGACAGAAACAGCAGTATAATCACAGAGAGGTCTTAGAGAGGTTTTGGAGTCAGAGGAAATGTTCTGAATTCCCAGCTTTTCCCCCACATTAGCTCTCTGTCCGTGAGAAATGTCTGGCACATAATACCCAGCAATGTGATTTCCAGTTGCCCTTCTCCCAAAAATCTTTCTCAGTTCTATGACTATGAAAACAGATTATGACCTATGTTTAACTGAATTGTGCAAACAATAAGTGCTATTGGTATTGCAAGGAAGAAGCCTCTCAGCTGTGGAAGAGTGGGGGAATATTCTTATAGGAGAGCTGCAGCTGCTCAAATGGATACGAAATAGGGCTTGTGTGTCTTAGGTCCTTAGGTCAATGTCAGCAAAGATTCTTCTCCTTTTAATGGAAAAGACAAACCAATAACCTCCCCACCCCATACCCAGTATAAGTCGCTGATGGAGTTAGCCTAATTTTTATATTGCCATCGTGACTGATAGTCTGTCTCTGACCACTTACAGTATTTGTTTGGTAGGAAATTCAACATAAAAATGGTCTGACGGGCTTCCCTGGTGGCGCAGTGGTTGAGAGTCCACCTGCTGATGCAGGGGACACGGGTTTGTGCCCCGGTCTGGGAGGATCCCACATGCCACGGAGCTGCTGGGCCCGTGAGCCATGGCTGCTGAGCCTGTGTGTCCGGAGCCTGTGCTCCGCAACGGGATAGGCCACAGCAGTGAGAGGCCCGCATACTGCTAAAAAAAAAAAAAAAAAAAAAAGATCTGGCTTGGAACTGATCATGAGGCTCTGGGAATAAATTTCTTTATTGAGTTTATCAAGGTTGTTGGTTTTTAACAAATGCAAAGAATTACATAAACAGAGTTGTGTTTCAGTGAATGAGAATTAAGATGCTTTTAAAAACTAGGTATAAATGTGGCTTTAAGTAGTAATTCTGTTAAGTCAGACAGTCTGGATATACTTTCTTTTGATATACCTTTGCAGGGTAATTATTTGTTTTTCAGCAGAATAATGTTCTTTATCTCAAATCAGTTTTGTTGCAGTTAATGCTATTATTATTTATTAGTATAGGTAAAACCAAGGGCATTTTCATTTGGCATGAAGTAGATTTTTATTTTTCAAACCTAAGAACAGACTGAAGTTTGCTAGTGAAACTGCTTTGGTAAATACCATCAATTCTGATGACAGATTATTTGCAATAATCCCAGGCAATTTTGTTACACTGCCATTATGTTTAGGCGATAGCAAATTAAAATGATAAAATGTCCTTATCTCTTTCCTGCAGCTGTTTTAGCAATCTCATAAAATGAGTTTATACCGTCAGCTGTACCTGTCCAGAAATATATAAATACAGGTGGCATTGTTCCTTAAGTATTCCACTAGTCACCATGCTATGTGGACAATCTAATGGTCCATTTTTAAAGAAAATGTTTGTGTCTGTTTTTCAATTATTTGAGAAATAGACACATTCTTTGCTTTGCCTGGTGTCAGGGTCATCTCACCATATATATTACAGTAAATTACTGTAAGAGGAGCACTTGGCATGTTGCATTAGAGTGAAAAGAAAAACAGATTGGCTGGAAATAAGAAGAATTCATTCTTTCTCCTCTCTAGTGTGTATGCCCTGACAACCACCAGGGGAACTTATTAACCTTCCTCCCATTGTCAATGTTTCTAGAAAGCAGAACTGAATTGAACAAGCTGTGCAGTCAAAAAACCTTTCTTTCATTCCCAACTGAAGATAAATGTTTCTTTTTTAGATCATTTAAAAGGGACAGTTTAAATATAAGTTTGGATTTAGTTTTGTTCTCCTCAATATACTTATATATGGGAAGTTTGTTTTCATTTATGTATGTACATATTTACTTGTTGTTTTCTGTTTATGAGTCTTTGTGAGATCTTTTGTTCTGAACTTGGGGTTTCACTCCTTTCACAGATGTTTACTTTCTTACCAAGAGCACCATGCTTGGCTCTATGGCCTGAACAAGTAGCTGAGTAAACTGAGTCCACCAGGAATCAAGTTCATAGATTCACTGAGGATCTACCTTCTCTGGTCACTTTGTACCTGTGGTCCAGCTCCTTTTTCACTGTACACGTTCCATGGTTTTCATCATTCACATATCTGTAGGTAAGTTTCTTGGAACGTGCTTGTTTCCAGTGTATCTTTGCTTTGTCCATATCATTGTGGCACGTTTTGGTTCAGTGTCCCACCTCATTTTTTACCACTCTTTTCTAAATATCTGAACCACATTGAGACTATCATTATTCTGAAAATAGGGCAAGATAGCTGCTCCTGTGATTTGGACCTAGCTAGTTTGGATATGGCTTTGCTTCCAACAGATACATCCTTATAGCCAAAGGAAGTTGATTACACTCTGTTGGGTACTCCAACTAGTTCTGTTTGGAAACAGTATACCTCAGCATGTCAAGATGGCCCTGTTTCCTGAGGGAATCATGGTCAATGGATGCCTGGAAACAGATATTTATTATTGTAACAAATGAATGAACAATTGGGCACAGTCTGGTTTCAGGTCAGTTTTAAGTCACTACTTTCCTTATGATGGTTGCTTTATAATTTGGACTTGTAGTGTTCAAGGGTGTAATATTTCCTTCGTGAACTTCATGCATCTTGATCTGGGACACAAAAGCATAGCCACTAAGACCAGGGGACATGCAGTCATAGGGATAGAGTTTAAATCCTTTACCCGCCACTTTCTCTTAGCAAGTTATTTAATCTCATGTAGTACTTGTGAAAGATTAAAAATTAAAAGAGCTGGGGCTTCCCTGGTAGCTTAGTGATTGAGAGTCCACCTGCCGATGCAGGGGACACGGGTTCGTGCCCCAGTCCGGGAAGATCCCACATGCCACGGAGTGGCTAGGCCCGTGAGCCATGGCCGCTGAGCCTGCACGTCCGGAGCCTGTGCTCTGCAACGAGAGAGGCCACAACAGTGAGAAGCCCGCGTACCGCAAAAAAAAAAAAAAAAAAAATTAAAAGAGTTATTTAAAGCAGTTATCACATTGCCTGGTATATGGTAAGTATTTTTTTAAATGTGAAAGAAAGAAAAACAGCAAATAGCACAAATACCATCTTGGTACACTTTTTGATTTGAAGACAGTGCTTTCTGAGGATCTCTGGAAACAGTCTAGCTTCCTAAAGCTCTCCATGCCAGTACTGAAATGGGCAGGACCTTGCAATCAACCTTTAACACTGGGGAAGATTTGGGCTCAGACCCATGTATGGTCCTCAAGACCTTCAAAGAAACTGAAAATGAGAGCAATCCAGTCTCACAGTTTGACGTAATGGCAACTGTCTTTTCTTTGGAAACACTGAAAGTTATTCTTCCATGCTTTGAGACTCACCAATACAAGTGACTAAAGCAATTCTTTAAAATCTTGGAAAAATGTATTAGCATTAGAGGTTTCAGAAATCACTATTAACCAAAAGCAAGTGCTATGTTCTTGAAAATAACAGACACCTCTTGTATTGTAGCTAAGATGGTGTTTTTGTTTTTGTTGTTAGTTTTTTGGCTTTGTTTTTATTGGAAAAAAACAGGAAAATCTCATTATAATGATTTTATCTCTAGTTTTATTCAGTGGCTTAGAACCTAAGTTCAGCATTAAAACTACAAGATACTAGGAATATTGTCAGTGATTTAAAATATGATGTATCTAGGGATACTTTTAAAGAACTATTGCCTTTGTGTTAACATAAAGCACTTATATCTAGATGGATGTAACAGTTTTTTGTGGGTTTGTGGAGACAAGATGCCGTTTTCTTGATTGTTATTAGGCAGTTATTTGTAAACATACTCAGTGTTCTTGTTGTATAAAATTATACTGTTATCTGTCCAATTTGGAGTGCATATCGTAGATCCTGACTGAGCGAATTTTTGGAAAGGAAGTCAGTATGAAATGGTATTTCGTTAACTTGTCTGCAGGCTTCTAAAGGAGATGAAGCAAATTAAATAATTCTTTGCCAAAAATGGAGCTACATACATGTCCTAGATATTTAGAATATTGACCTAGAGCCATTATTCTCAGCATTAAAGTGTTGGCCCTATATTTAAGCAATGAGATCTCAGTTTGTGTCCTTATTTGCCATGTGCAATGATCTGTTGGCTGTTGGTATCTTAATTCTTCTAACCTGTTTGCTTATCTACAGAGTGGGGGAAATAATAGGACACACTTTTAAGGACGTCTTATAAATTAAATAAGGTAATATACATAAAGTACTTAGCAAAGTGAATAATATATAGTATATACTTAAAAAATGGAAGCTCCTTCTACAAATACCATTAATACCTCTACTATCATTATTACTATTATCACTAGAAAAAATTTACCTTTGGTTGTCTCTCGTTTTTCCTTTCCTTTTTCTTACTTCTGTTTGTGGTGTTGAGCCACGACCTGAGATGTGAAATCCCCAAGGTCATACTTACATAGAAGAAGAGGGAAATCAGGTAGCTTTATGTCTGGTATAAATTTACTTATCATGAGGGCAAAAGAAACGCTAATCAAATCTGTGTCACACATATATATCAAGTCAATCACAGACTGTAGAATATATATTGTTCAAGCCCGAGGACTGCTTTCCCGTGATTTATATTGGCCTCAGAAGTCTCCAAGCCTAGCATGTACTGTGTGGTAGCACTGCCAGGACAAAAATCCACAACTGAGTGATTCGAAGAGTTCTGTGCAAGGGGAGTTTTTAGTCTGTAGTGAAAACCTGCGGTTCCAACTCCCCTCCCTGCCTCTTTTTCTGAATCTCTTCCAGGAAGTGACTCTTTGGGCATAATCAGAATTTTTCTGAGAGGCCTGCAAGAATGTAAAATACAAATTGTCTTTAATATCCTCAGTGAGCATTTATTCATCTGTTTGTTCATATATTCATTCATAAACTGTTGTATGGGGTTTCTATTAAATGCTGGGCATTTTGCTGGACTTTGGGGAAATTGTGATAAATAGGACAAAGTTTGTTTTTGCCCCTATGATGCTTACGAGAATGGAGGAGAAAACAAGACCTTGACCTTGTAAGGAAAGTGTGATGAGTGAGATGAAAGGACAAGTAGAGGTGCCATAGACACATGTAGTAGGGAACATGTAAACTGAAAGGACAGGTAGAAAAGTCAATGAAGGTTATTTTGTAAAGTAAAGTATTTGTGTAAGTTGAGTAAGTGGAATCAAATGAGAGATGAGTTGGCATCAGGATAATGTTCCAAAAAGAAAGAATAACAAGTTCAAATACCTAAGCAAATAAACACGAAGAAACAAACAAAAAACCCATCTTAGAGCTAAAAAAGCAGTGTAATAAAAGCTTTTATAGGGAGGGTGTAATTTATATGGTAGTTGATGGAATGCCACAGTTTTGAATGGTATTAATACAAATGGAATGTATGTTTCAAAAAGTTAAGTAGTGGGGCAGTATATGGATATGAGGTGGGGAGAAGTTAGAGAGGGGGCACCTTGTTTGGAAACTGCTACTGATGTGTTAGGGAAAGAGGCTGTTGGCTGAAGGTGAGGCCCAGAAGCATAGAGAGCATGGATTCAGGCATTTGGTTCTTCACCCATCATATGCCTTATTTAATTAACTGGTTTTATGCACAGTTCTTGTTGTGGTAGATACAAAGAGGAGAAAGGCATGGTTCTTGCTCCAGGGAAACCAGGAGGGAGAGGGAGAGGGGGACTGATGCAGAAGAAAGGAAAATGCTTTATAATTTACTAGGTTTAACACCATTTTTTTTCCCTGTTTTTTTGAACAAAGGGCCCTGTATTTTTGTTTTGCACTAGGCCTTGATCAAAGGTTAGGGACTCTAATGAATCATCTTCTGAGATTCATCCAACAAAATGGAAGTTAACAAAGAAAATTCCACTTATACATCACTCATTTCAGAGTCAGCTAACCTTTGTACCGCCCGAGTAATAACAGGGCTTATTACCTGGGAGGGAGGGAGGAGGGGGAGGGAAAGACAGAGAGAGACAGAAGGAGAGAGAGAAAGAGAGAGAGATTGAGATTGTAGTGTGACACTCCTTGGGTTACAGTTGGTGAGGTAAAGCGTTAGGTCATTTTACAGAAAACAAATTCACCCAAAGCCCATCCAATGAAGGATCAATTCCTCTAAGTATCATTATTATCTTTATCATCATTATCAGTGCATTATCAGTGCATCATTTTGAGCACTGTACTAAGTTCTTGATATGCACTGTCTTATCCAGCTCTCTACCATCCAGTAAACTGGCCTCCAGGCTCTATTTTTACAATATTTTACAAATGAGAAAATTGAGACACCAAGAGGTTAAAGGGCTTGACTAAGGTCCCCCAGGCAAGAGGTAGTAAAACTTGAATTTGGTCTGCCTGACTTCTGAGTCCATAATTTGAGGGAGTTAATAATGTCAAACAAAAAACCTGATAAAGTTTACAGAAAAAATACTGTCATAAAGCAGCAGCGGAATAGCAGGGGGAAAAAGGCAGCCCATTTTTGCTTTAAAGTGTTACACTTCTTTTTAAGATAAAGACAGTAACTATCTGGAAGTTAGAATTGGATTTATGACATCATTTCTCAAGTGATAGGATCTTTCACAACCAAGTTTTTAACCCATTAGAATGAATGTTGGAGACATTGTCTCCTTAACTGGGTAAAGTTAAATCAGATCCCCTCCAGTGGGAATGCAATTAAACAACACTCGGCTTATGGTTGGGAGGTCTGGTTCATCATATTTCTGCTCTTTTCTGGCTCAGGAAATTTATACAAGTCACTGAGAATCTCTGTGTGTCCATTTCCTCACTTTCAGAATCAGAAGAATAGTACCCATCTCACAGATTTGTCATGAAGAGTAATTAACCACGTATGTCGGCACCCAGCCAACTCTATGGCACAGGAATAGCCCTGCTAGGCAGTCAGTAGGATGGTTATGTGCAGTGCTGGAAAATGTATGTGGAGAGAGGGGCCATCACCAAGATGTCAGGGAGAGTCAAGCAAACTGGAAATGTGCTGATACTATAGGCAATCAATGTCATGCAACTGTCTGCTTTTCACCTCATGGTACATAGAGGGGAGGAATGTAATCATGCATCTAATCAGTTACTACTAGGAGGTGGACACAACTTCAGGCTTAAATATACACAGATAAGAAACTCAACTGAAGACTTAAATAGTTAATTCTATGCCGGGCACCATGAAGGAAACACGGCTTCCTGGATTTAAGGAAAAATGAAGGGGGATCCTATCAGCCAAGGTGAAGGACCTGTCTTTCCATGGGTGCTAGAGTTCTGAGAAGTAGACAAATTCCTTCTATGAAAATTTCTCTGTATTAGAACACAGGGCTTCAATGTAAGAGGTTACTGATATCACAGGTATATTATTGCTAAAATCATGTAATTTTTTGTTTTTGAATGATAGACATTTTTATGTCTTCAAAGCATCCATATCTATACATCTATACATGGTGAAAACTTTACTTATATTCAAATCCTCCATGAAAAAGTTTCCCATGAAGTTAGTGAAGTTATGCAGAATCCCTTTTCATAGAACACCTTGAAATAGGCAACAATAAAGAGTGAGAAAAATGAAGATTACTCAGGATATACATCAAAACTATCTTTTATGAATGATTGAAAATAGTGTTCATTTATGGGTATTTTCCACAATTATTACTGATTTACTAATTGAATTAACATTGCTATTTTATCTGCAACAATGCGGCCATCAGTTGGAACACTAATACGTTTTTGTGCTGGTCTGGTTCTGAGATCTATGATCAAAGATATTTTTTAATTGAATAGTCCATGATACAGTAGTCATTTAACTAGATTTGCTCAGTTTTCCTGGCATATTTATTCAATATATTCCACCGAGTGAATGTTTCAGTAAATAACCACTACATAGCCTACTTACATAATTCATTAATAGAGAGGCATGGAGACATATTTTTCAAATTAGATTTTAGATTTTATATTTTCAGTAATAGCCAATGATACTTAGCGCTGGTCTTTTGTTCCCTATTGCTTACCAGTGTCAGGTTGCATTAGGACCTAGATTGATTTGCTGACACTTTAAACTGTAAGGTCTATGAGGAAAACTAGTCAGGAAACACTGTTCCCCACTTTACCAAGCAGGAGCATAGAATGATGGAAACCCCACTCCTTGGTGCAAACTTGGCTGCACAGTGGAATCACCTGTGATGTCTGGGTCCCACTCAAGAGATTCTAGTTCATTAGGTGTGTGGTCCACCTTGGATATGGGGTCCAGCTTGGGTATGAGGGTTTTTTAAATCCCATATTATTTTAACATGCAGCAAAATTTGAGAACCACTGAATGAGCGCGCACTGCTGTGTAAGCAGGGTTTGCAAGAGCAAAGAACATCTTACTTCCCCCTTCCCTCTCTCCTTTCTGTCTTTCCTGGAAGCTTTTAGCATTTGTTGGACATCGATTATGTGTCAGAAAATGTTCCAGGTAGTAAAAATACAAGGCCGACAAGAGTGTCCCTATTTAGTTGTTTATTAAGTTAGTTCTGGCTTCTGTCTTTGCCTCTGGCCTTGCCTGCCCACATACCCCCCGAGTGTGCTGAACCCCAGTGAAAGTAACCTTCCCTTAGTCCTCAGTACTTCTGTAATTATTTCTCACAGGTGGCTGCTTCATCCACACTGAGTTACCTCCTACCACCTCTTGTGATCTCAGTTTAACCCTCACTGCATTGACTATCATCCCTGGGTCCCATCTCCTTTCATCATACCATACACGTCACTCTAGTTACACATATTATTATATATATATGTTGATACATTCTTATGTGTTTGATGTTTCTCTTCCCTCTGTACAGAAATCACCAGCAAGGAGCCTACACTGGGCCTCTTAATAAATGCCTAATAAAATACTTGTTGAATGAGTGAAATAATTATGAATTTGAGTATATGTAAGGATATCATGGTTATTTTTTGCTACATAACAAACTACCTTAAAACTTGGTTGTTTAAAGCAATAAGCATTTTTTGACCTCTTGTGATTCTGAGGGTTGATGGGGCTTACCTGGGTGCATCTTCTATTCCACATGATATCAACTGGGACTGCAGACACCTGGGGGCTCAGGTGGGTTGGAATATTTAAGATGGCTCCCTCACATGGCTGGTGTCCTGGGAGAGTAGGACTGCAGAGCTGGTTTCAGTTGGAATGTTAGGGCTGCTCAGCTTCTCTCGCATGAAGTCTAAGGTTCTTTGCCTTTCCACATGGTCTCTGCACTTGGTCTCTGTAGCAAGTAGTCAGATTTCTTAGTAGCTCAAGGCTTCCAAAACAAGCAATTCAAGGGAAGGGGCAGAGGCGGCCAGATCTCTTAAAGGCTGGGTGGAAAGCTGGTCCAGTGCCAATTTTACCATATTTTATTAGTCACAGAAGTCACAGGCCTATTCCAGAATACTTGAGAAAAACATAAAAACAAAAAAGCAAACTTCCCTTCTTTATGGTAGAGTCATAAAGAATTTGAGACCATCCTTAATCCATCACAGAAATTTAACCAAAATGTAAAACGTTTTTTCATTTTCTTTTCTTTTTTATGGGGGTGGGAGAGGTCAAGGGATCTTTTTATTTTAGTTTTCATTTTATTGTGGTAAGAATACTTAACATGAGATCTACCCTCTAACAGATTTTTTTAGTGCACAATATAGTATTGTTAGCTGTAGGCACAATGTTGTACGGCAACCTCTGTAACTTATTTATCTTGTATAACTGAAACTTTTTACCCATTAATTAACAACCTCACACTTTCCCCACCCTCTCCCCCCAGTCCCTGGAAACTACCATTGTACTCTCTGTTTCTATGAGTTTGACTATTTCAGATACCTCATATAAACGGAGTCACGTAGTGTTTGTCCTTCTGAAACTGGCTTATTTCACTTAGCATAATGTCCTCAAGGTTTATCCATGTTGCCACATATTGTAGGATTTCCTTCTTTTTTAAGGTGGAATAATAGTCAACTGTATGTATATAGCACATTTTCTTTATTCATTCATTGATGGACTTATAGGTTGTTTCTGTACTTCGCTATTATAAATAGTGGCACAATGAACATGGGAGATTACAATGTCTCTGTGAGATCACAGTATCTCTGTGAGATCTTGACTGCATTTTTTGGATAAATATCTAGAAGTGGGATTGCTGGATCATTTGGTAGTTCTATTTTTAATTTTTTGAGAAATCTTCGCACTGTTTTCCACAGTGGCTGCACCATTTTGTATTCCCCCCAGCAGTTTAAAAGAGTTCCAATTTCTTGACATCCTCACCAACACTTGGAAAAGGAAATAGTCAAGAGTGAAAAGAACGGGAGAAAATATTTACTAACCATATATCTGTTAAGGGGTTAATATCCAAAATATATAAGGAATTCCTACAACTCAGGAGCAAAAAAATGAAATTAAAACATGGGCTGGGGACTCAAATAGACATTTCTCCAAAGAAGACATACAGATAGCCACCAGGCATATGAAAAGATGCTCAGCATCACCAACCATCAGGGAAATGCAAATCAAAACCACAATTACATATCACTTCACACACGTTAGGATGGCTATTATCAAAAACACAAAAGACAAGTGTCGGCAAGAATGTGGAAAAATTGGAACTCCTTATTTACTTTACAAAACCCTAAGCCTCACTCAGAGCCCTCATTTGGCCAGGCTTCTGGAAACATTAATATCAGCCATTTTGGGGGATCTTACTAGCAGGGTTTAGTATAGCACAAGGCATCAAGTGTGTCTTTTTTTTTTTACTGCAGTATAGTTGCTTTACAATGTTGTGTTAGTTTCTGCTGCACAGCAAAGCGAATCAGTTATACATATACATATATCCCCTCCTTTTTTGGATTTCCTTCCACTTTAGGTCACAACAGAGCCTTGAGTAGAGGGTGTCTTTGATCAGCATCAGGCAGTCCTCACTGTTGAGAGAGCACCCACTGTAGCAACAAGCCTGGTCCCTCAGGGCAATCTGTGTGTGCCTTAGGGGCACAAGGGGGGGGGCGGCGGGCACTGCATGTGAGTAGAAATGCCCGTACCTGGATCTTGCTTTCCTTGTAGCCTCCCCCAGTCATTCGGCTCTGAGGTCTTTTCCATCCCTTGATTTTGCTAGGATAGAGAATAACTTCCTCTTTGTGATAGGAGGAATGAGCATAACTGGCTCTTGATCAAGTACTTCATTTCATATTCTTTGGTTTACTTTAGGTCGAAGACTAGATTTTTTGTTGTTGTTGTCCTGCCATAGTTCTCCTTTACCTAGCACAGTCTCCTCCTCTTTATTCCCCTTTGTTTCCCTTTTTATTTTGACCTGATTTCAGAAAAATTTCAAGAATACTACAGAGTATTTCTATACTACTTCATCAAGATTCTCTAAGTGTTAAGATTTGTTCTTGTCACTCTCGCTATTTTTCTGTATCATCCATGTTATACAATTCATGTCGTTTTGTGTGGAACAGTTCATGTCTCCTCATGTGGTACAGTTCACCGTGTATTTCTAAACGCAAGAACATTCCCTTACATAACCACTTAATAATCAAAATCGGAGAATTAACATTGATACACATTGAGTCTTTCATTTGTCCTAATATCCTTTACAGTGAAAGAAAATTCCCAAGCATGCCTTGCATTCAGGAATCAGGTCTCTTTAGTCTCCTGTATGCTGGAAGAGTTCCTCATTTTCCTGTGTCTTTAATGGCATTGGCATATCTGAAGAGTGCTGGCCTGACATTTTATAGAATGACTGTCAATTTAGGTTTGTCTAACGTTTCATCTTGATGGAATTCATGTATTTAGTTTTGACAGGAATACACTTTTGTTCTCGGTTCATCATATCAGGAAGAATTACTTGTAACATTAGCTCTCAGCAGTTGGGTTTTCTGCCAAGTTTCTGCATTTAAAGTTACTATTTTCTTTGTAATTAATATATATATAGTATAATTAATAAATACTTTGCGGCCAGATAAATATCTTATTCCTCATTGCACTTTCACTTTTTAACATCTAATGATGTTTTTGCTTCAACCAGTTTTCATTATGATGGTTGCCGAATGGTGATTGCTCTTTGTTATTCACTCCACCTGTGCCCAGGGGAAATTTTCCTGAGCCAAAAATGAGCAGTTCATTGTCAAATTTCTCTTATAAACAAGGCTGACAGATCCTGAGTCAAATTTTAACTGATTTTCTACACCTTTATCTGGTGGTGGTTATGTGATGTATCTGTAGATATGTATAATATATGGATATATATATATAATTTTATAGTGTTTGATTTTTATCTTTTACTATAAACCATGTTTACTCACTCATTAAGAAGAGCAAGAGGGTGAAAAGGAAAGAAACAAACATCTAATTTAGCTGCTTAAGTTACATAGCATTATATACGACTTTATGTATTGCAGGAAACTTAGGAAAATATGCTCCACCCTGAATCAGGAGATTTGCTAACATAGAGATCATTCAATGTTATAAATTAGAACTAAAAAAATAAATAAATAAATTAGAACTGTAGCTCTGTAATAGCATTGAGAGGTCATTTAATAACATTAAGTAATTTTCAGATGAAGAAATTGAAGCCATTGTTTTTCAAAAAGTCTTTTTTCTAAAAGGAAGAATAGATGGCCTTTCCTTAAAATAAAATTGTTTTTTTAAAGATGTTTATAAATTCAAAGATTTTGCATATTGATATAAAATATTTAAAAAATAAAATGATTGAAAATTTGCCTAAAATGAGGAATTACATCTCAGTTTCTTTAAGTAGGCAATTACCCTTTTCACTTTATAATGTGATATGAGTTACAAAATGACAACAATTTTAGAAATTTAATCGGTTTTTGCCTCTCCTCCCCCAATACATTCTCTGCCCTGCTTCTGTGCCTCCGGGGCTGACCCTACAGATGCATCGCCAGGGCTTCTTTGAATTCACACTTATAGCTGAATTTGGCCAATGGCAGATCAGAGTGAGGAGGAGAAAGGATGGATTATTTCTTCTCCCACCCCTTCTAGACCTTGGCTCTCTGGTTTTGGTCTGATTCTCTCTCTAAAATTACAGTTCATTTCAGGAACTTCTATTGGTCCAGCTTTCATCAGGCTCTCACTGTCTCCTCCCCTGCTGTTTTAGATCCAGATCTTTTTTTTTTATACAAGAACTTATGTTTATTACAAACAGAGAGAGAGAGAGAGAGAGAGAGCATGCGCAAGAGGGATTAGAAGCCTAGAATATAAGGTTACGAATTTAAAAGCATCTTACGTTTTGCTCTAATGGCAACAAAATTAATAGGAACAAAGCATCGTGTTGTTCTCTGGCACAGTAGGAGGGTATCTCTGCAGACCTGATGAGCAAATTTTGTGAAATATGTAGTATGAAGGAGGAAAGCTTGGTGGGTCTTTGCTGCACACATGGAACTGTCCATGTTTTGGATTGGTGTCGCCTGAATGACCTGCCACTACATGTGACTTCTAACATGGGGATTATCAGTAGGTGGGCCAGAAGATAACTTCTCTTCTGACTGGATGGGCAGTTTAAGGTCTCCATATTATCTCTAATATAGCCAACGAATTGCACATCATCTGCACTGCATATCAAGTGGGCCCCCAAAATACCACTGGTGAGACTGTATTGCAGTGCTGCTTTCACAAGCTCACCCTAGTCAGGGATTCTGAGGCTGGAATGTGATCCCCACGTCTCCATTCAATACCTTGCACTTGTGCTTTCCCAGCATGCTTCAGTATTTCTTATTGGTTCCTTTCCTTATCTTTGTAACTTCTCTCATTAAATTATCTTCAAAACCCCACATTAGTTACCTTGCATTTTCTATTGGGAACCTAATGAATGCAGTAACACAACTCAGGAATAGAATCAGAGGGATGAAGTTTCTATTAAATGGCTAATAAGTGATTGCCAATAGGAAACAGACCTGGGGAAGGTGTAGTTACACTTGCTTGTTTCATCTTCATCTGTGATTTCATCTTGCTTATTTCATCTTCATTCTGTGATTTCTGTAGACTTTCTGTAGACTTTCCAACAAAATCTAGCAGTAGTTCCTGGTTATCCTCCTGGAAGCCTGTGGATATATATTTTTTTCTTTTATAGAAGAGCAATTGATGTTAATTTTATTTACTTATACAAAACTATTTTCCAAATATTGTTGGAAGAGAAATGTAGGGTAGGAGACTCAGGAAATATTTTAATGCTTAAAAAAATTACGTGCCATGTGATTTTAAACTTTGCAAACTTTCCCATACATAAGCTTACTTTTGCTAAAATACAAATCAAATAAAATGCTTCTAGATTATGCATGGGAGTGTTGCTGGAGAGAAATAGAAGAGGGAATTGGGCCCTTCAGAGATAATCTTCTGTGTATAAGTGATTAAGCACTAGAATGGATATCATAGTCAAAGTCTAGCCTCATTTGTTTTACTGATGCTGCTTCATTTAGGCAACATGCCTCTTTATATCTTAGGCAATTAGGTAATGAATTAGAAGAATAGTTAAAGGAAAAAATATATAGATTAGAGAGTCATTCCAGTGAAGCTAGGGAGTGAATGGATATTTAAGTTACTCTCAGATTCATTAGTCTTAGTGTCTATTACTATAAAATTCAGAATCACAGTCACGTAAATACAATTATTATACTTAAATAAATCAAGAAAGTTTCATTTTTAAAAATGTCAGATGTTCTGTATTTCTCTGCTGGCAATATAAATCTGAAGTTGATCTATGCTAAACATCTGTCAAAAATACACATTTGTTTAACAGAATCACCAGTAGTTCAAAAATAAAGTGCTTTGAATAACACATCAGTAAGCAAAAAGTTTGTTCATTCTATTTAAAAATGCACTAAGTACCCCACAAAATACTATAAATTTTTATAAATGTGTTCATTATGAGGTAAAATTTCATCATAAAAATCTGTCTTATAGATGGAACTTAAAAACCAAAAAAATGCCAAATAAAAGTGGAAAGTACTTCCTTCCTTTCATTATCCTAGTCTAATTTCTTCTAATTTAGAAGCTGTTCACAAACATAAAAACAACAATCAACTAATACTTTTTAACTACATTCACTCTTTATGGAAGAAAAAAATCAAAATAATCTGTAGTCTTCAAGGAAAAAGGGGATTAGAAACTTATTTGACCGGACAGAGGATTTGTAAAATTTTCCTCAGGTTAAAAGATAAAACATTGCAGGAATTAGGTTGAAAACATAATTTAGCTTTCTCCAAATGTATTTTCATTGTATTTTTCTATTTTAGATTTCTAGACATTTGCTTTTGAGTTCTTGTTAAAGAAATAATTGAACAAACTTGAAAAATATAACCACATGGATTCTTTCATCACTGTTTCTTCCTGGCACTGAAAATGTTTTTCCTGGATGTCAGTAGCAAAACATTATGGCTGTAACCTGCTGGGGTAAATATAGTACATTGTAAATAAAATGCTATCAGTTCAGTGGTTGAGAATATTTGTTTTTCACCCCACACTTAACAATAGCAACAAAAATGTATAACACCACAAAATGTTCATTTCTCACTCTGAGTACTATTTAAGACTTTCAGTGGCTTATTTTAGAAATTGCAAGATTTTAAAAGCCTCCTTAACATATGGCAAGATGAAGCGGTAGCCTGTGATTGTTTTTATTTCAGTTTTAGGCTAATTTTATGCCAGTTGCTTTGTTGAGTTTTTTTATTTGTTTGTTTTCTGAGCAATTAATTTATTTAAGAAGATACTCGAAGATCACTTCCTTGCTTTCTCTTTTTCGATTGTTTCATTATTTATTATTCTGCTTAGGAAATATTTTTGAAGTAGGAGATGGGAAAGAGCAATATTAGTGGTATTACACTTAGGATTCTGCAACAATTTAGCTGTCATATTTGAATCTCTCAAGTCAGAAAGCTATAAAAGATCAAGAGATGAATGTCAGGAATCTGTGGTGAGAAAAGAAAGAACTTAATAGAGTGTTCTAAAGACTCTCCTAAGTTGTGTTTCCTCATTATAGGAAGGTTTCTTATTTGTAGTTAGGATAAATTATTTTGAGTAGAAGAAAGATAGTGCAAGATGAGCTAAGACTCAAAATATTAATATTGAAATACTGTACACTTTATTTATGAATTGATTTATTTTTAAATGTCTTTATTAAATTCATTAAAAGTTGTGCTAGATAGTGAGGAGAATTAAGAGGTACAAACTTCTAAGTGTAAAATAGGTAAGTTACAAGGATATAATTCACAGCATAGGGAGTATAGCCAATATCTTATAATAACTTTAAATGGGATATGATGTATAAAAATGTTAAAAAACTATGTTGTACACCTGAAATTAATATAATATTGTCAGTTATACTTAAAATATGTATATATAGCCATCCTTAAAAAATTACCCTGGTAATTACCACCCTGGTGGTGCAGTGGTTGAGAGCCCGCCTGCCGATGCAGGGGACACGGGTTCATACCCCAGTCCGGGAAGATCCCACATGCCGCGAGCGGCTAGGCCCGTGAGCCATGGCCGCTGAGCCTGCGTGTCTGGAGCCTGTGCTCCGCAACGGGAGAGGCCACAACAGTGAGAGGCCTGCGTACCGCAAAAAAAAAAAAAAAAAATACCCTAAATAGCAAATTTCATGAAAAATACTATCTTCTTAAAAACATTTTTTATTGAAATATAGCTGATTTACAATGTCGTGTTAGTTTCAGGTGTACAACAAATTGATTCAGATATACATATATATACATAAATATATACATATTTTATATATCTTTTTAAAAGAAAAAGGTTAGTTAGAAGTGACATTGTTTTACGTATTGCAAATAACTATAATGTCTGTCTTAATAATGACAGCTGAATACTTATATCAACTTTTCTGTATTCAATATGTTGCAACATATTATTTCAGTATATGAAGAAAATGCAGCCCCACTAAGATATGAGTGAAAGATAGGAAAAAAGATAGAAATATTAAAAAATCATTCATATAACACCAAAATTTGGCAGGTGGTAGTTTGTTAAAGGTTAGTCACAATATGGAATGTGAATCCGTATCAGTGTACTTTTCATACTCTGTTACATAAAAATCCCTTGGTCTGCCTTGACCTTTTAATATATCTTTTACCTGTGCATGATTTTCGCCATTTGGAAATTATTGGTTCACTGAATTATACAGTTGACACATTTCATTTTACAATATCAAATCAATATCAAAAAAATCACACTTATTAATATCACCATTGATCTCATCAGAAAATTCTTTAAGTATTGACATGTTGAATTCATTGTGGCAGACATCAGTTTTCCAAAATCCTAACTTTTGTTTGAAATCTTCGATTATATTTTTGGTAACATACTTGTTGATTGTTTTCCTTGAAGTGATAAGCTCCTTTTGTTCATTTTCAGGAAAATGTCAAATATCCAAGTTTTAATAACCATATTTGTCTGTTAGTCATTCTTTTAAGTAAAGCTAGTGTTTCACGAAAAAAGGAGCTAGTTTACTTTTCAACTCAGACTGTTACACAAATAATCATATTTCAGAAAGCAAAAGTTCTCACTTTATGCATATTTCTCATTTTGTCACACCATGAATTGTGCAGCATCTGTGCAAATGTCAACATAGTAAATAATATCTTAGTATCATTATGAAAATAGTTCAGCTTCAGTGGATTCAGGGAAAGTGTCTTGGGGACCCACAGAGCTCTATGGACCACACTTTGAGAACCACTGCTTTAGAAAATGTACGAGGCCCTTCACAGACATTATTGCAAGGTATCTTTGCAGCAAGCCCATGTGGTAGAAACTGACTTTGCTCATTTTACAGATTTTCCTTTATTTTACAGATAAAAATTATGAATTTTCAGTAACTTGCTCACTCCACTAATCTGGATCCTCCAGTATGAGCTCAAAAATCTTTAGGATATATTGTCAGTTTTTCATTTATATACTGGAAAAAGTTACTATTTATCTTCTATAGATTTTGCGATGATTAAATTAAAAGTCACGGATGGGCTGGTTCTTTGAAGGCAGTGAAATAATTCATTTTGGTTATTCTGATTAATCCTGACCCTTGGCTACATGAGGGAAAATAAGTGTGAAATATTTCCTTCCCTTTTTACCAGTAGCTCTCACATACTGCTTCCACTAGGTGGCTCTGAGATTCAGAAAGGGTTCTGGGGTGGGTAGTTGGAGCAGCTGGGAGGTGTGAGACAGACCTATCTCCAAGAACTTGAAGGAAACCCATACAGCAAATAGATATGTCTGACAACTATCTGAGCAATCACCAGGTGGCAGGGAGGTCCAAACATGGAGTATCTATGGACGGGGAGAACCCAGTAACAGAAAACCCAGAAGCAAGGAGTTCTCACATCAGGGAAGATTGCCAGTAGCTCCCAAGGCTTCCTGGTGGTCTGAGGTTAAGCTGCAGAGGCTGGGACTGTAACAAGGAAAGGTCGCTGAGGAATAAAATAAGCCATCAGGAGGCAGCAGTACCAGTACCCTCCAGGTCTGAAAGAAAACGTTGGGCATAAATCTCAATTACTGCTCTACACATAACAGTGTTAATGATAATATTAATTGTAATGCTATTACCATTTACTGCTGACTTACTGAGTTTCAAATACTATGCAGAGCACTTTAAGCATTCTGTCTCATTTAATCCTTGAACTTTGCAAAGGGTTAGTACTCTCTGCATTTACAGATGGCTAAGTTGGAATGCAGGTTAAACAGTGTGTTTCCTAACCTGTGTGTTTCCTAAAAACATACAGCTGGTAATTAATGGGACTAAGGAATAAACCTCTCTGTGCACCTATCTCCCTAGCTTCCTGCTGTGCTGCTGCTAATACCTGTGACTCTGATTCTATTATTGGAGGTTCTTATGAAATACATATGTGAAAATTCAGGAAGCAGAAGGGGGAGTTGAGTCAAAACGTTTCAATTTTATTCATTAAGTACTCGTTCCCTAGCCTTTACTTTTTAATGGGGTAGAATTAATTAAAATCCAGAATATAATCAAAATGATTTCTGTTTTTTTTCTAATGTTATAAGCAGACTTCTTGAGTAATATGAAATATTTTAACTTATGTATATTTTGAATGCATTTTTTAACACAATTACATGTGAATAGAAAACAGCACATGTTAAACTTATGCTTCTTTGTTCTCAGAAATGAATTGGAATTTTGTTACCTGGAATGAGAATAGAGGATCGATTTTTTAAAAGTGACTGACTTCTGGGGAAAATACAACCTTAGTAATTTCACATTTTGGACAAGATGAGCAGGTTCTGGCAAAGTTTCATGTTCATGCTTCCTACAGGGTAGCAATAAATAGGATTTACACCAGAGAAAAATATAAAGCTTCAAACAGAAACAGGTGATAAAATGTGTCTTGCAGTAACAATAGCATCCTATGTCAATAAAGAAGCAATAAATTCAAGTAGATACCCGGTTTGCCAGATCACACTATAGTATTTTAGAAAAATCACACAGACACACACGGATTTGTCTTTCAGTAAATAACCAAATTTGAGATTACCAAATCAATATTTTCCTTTATATGCAAAGACTTCTAAATCTATAGTATATAAAAAATACGTGAACTACTTATATTAAGGCAAGGAGAACTCAAAGCGCTCATTTTCACAAATGTAGCTCAGAGTCAAGGTTAATCAGAGTTTGAAATGAGTTAAATAGCTCCTTTAGAAAGTCAGCTAAATAAGAGAAATGAACCAGCCTTTTCCATTTTTTTTAACATTTCAACCAGAGTCAAATTAGTTAGTTCAAAATAAGGTCAATTCTTTGCCATTTGGATTATATTAAAATAGCTATTTTGGGAAAATAGCATACCACTAAATGACATTACCTATTAGCCTTTAATATATATTAAATATACGGGGCAACTAATTTCATTTATATTTTTTGATTTGATTTGATTTTGATACACTGTTCCTCTGTCTTGTTTCAGTTACTCTCTGGTGTAAATGCCAGTTTTAGATTGAACTGTATTAATCTTTTGGAGAAATTTGAATGCTGGGCTTTTTCTACTTTCCTTGGATTTTTTTGATGATTTCAACTA
The DNA here is from genome assembly GCF_011762595.2 of Tursiops truncatus. Classification (NCBI taxonomy): domain Eukaryota; kingdom Metazoa; phylum Chordata; class Mammalia; order Artiodactyla; family Delphinidae; genus Tursiops; species Tursiops truncatus. The sequence goes on from NC_047039.1 coordinate 36,809,123, forward strand.
TTTGTATGTAGGATGTTATTGGCAGGGAAATCTCAGTACAAGCTCTCTTTCACTCATTTACTAAACATGTATTTATCATTCACCTCCTAAGTGCCAGCACTGTGCTAGCCCATGATTCTGTATTAGTGAATAATACAGAGCTGTTTTTCCTTTATATTCCCATAAATGTCATTTTAGTAAGAAAAACTAATAATAAACAAGCTATTACTGTAGTCATGTATGTAATAAAGCAGAAGTTCAGGGCTTTGTTGGAGCATCTGTCATAAGGATTCACCTTTGTCTTACAGGGATAAGGTTCAGAGGATAGGTAGAATTACAAGGTAATATTTCAGAAAGAAATCTGTATAAAGTCTTTGAGGCAGGTTAGAGTGCATCTCAGGACAAATGAAATTTGAGGTACCTGAGACCTGTCAGTTGAGGGTCTGTCTTAAAAATAATTCTAGCAAGTTTTAATTTTATCCTAAAGTCTTTGGGAACCTATTGAAGAACATTAAGTATAAGAAAAATAGAGTTAAAATGTAGTTTTGGGTAGACTTATGTTACTTGGATGTAAGATGGAGAATAATTTGGGCTGTGATGGAGTGTGAGGATGTAAGGGAAGAGAAACAGGAGGCCATTTCGGTTGTCTGAGTGACAGAACATGGTGGCTTAGGCTGGCCTGATAGTACTTCGTGTAGTGAGGTCCATGCTCCAAACAACTCAACTTCTCACACAAAACCTATGAAATATGATTTTCCTGGGAAGTCACTTATGAGTCCTTCACATTACAAAAGAAGATCTAATCCTAGAATGCCCTGGAAACTTATTTTTTTTAATGAATCCTCTTGACTGTACCTTGAAATAAAATATTGTCTACTGAAGATTTTTTGGCCATTTGCTTCTGTTTATTTTACTGAAGCAGTAATTTTAAGATGTTTAGAGAGGCTTAGTAGTATCAAATGAAATTTGGTATTTAAGCAGTTTTTTTTCTATTTTGTCCATGTTTTATTTGCATGCTCTGCCTATGATTAATGAAGACCCTATTTTAGTAGAATCAGTAGATCTACAGATAGATAAATAGATAGATAGATAGATGTCTATGTATAGTATTTGTAAGTAAAGAAGTATTTTTGGTAAAGAAGCCAAGTTTTTAGCTACAGGGAAATTATTTTACAAATAAACATTTTATATTATCAGAAAGTATTACAGGGAACAAGGCACTTTGCAATCACTATCTCATTAGATACATGGAATAGATATTTCATCTTTTCTTACTTTTTAAATTAGTATTCTTCCTTTAAACAGTAAAGAGTAAACAACAGCTGGTCAAATTAATAATAACTTTTGGAGAAGTTTTTAGGTATTAATTATAAGGCAAATGGTAATTTTAGATACTTTATCATGAGGGAAAAACAGAATCACTGACAAAGAGCATAGCAGAGAAATGTATTTTTAGTATTTGATTATCATCTCGGAGATCTAACAGATATCATAACAAAACAGACAAGTGATACATGCCTTTGCAAAGGCAAAAGATTTACCAAAATAAACTTTATCATTGTAAAATTCTATTTTTAAAAATTTTTAACTGACCCTAATAATTACAGACACACCACTGTTCCTGCTTACATTTATGACAGGATGCAATTTCATTTTTAAATTCATTCAAACACGGTCAAGGGTAAATGAGAAATAAAGCACTTGGTCAGATTGTCAGAGGCAAGCTGACATTTGGTAAAGAAGGTCACTGGAGTCTAAATATATGGACACTGGCTCCTAAGGGAACTGAGAAGTGCTTGCTCTATGTCACACACATAGGTCAGTTTTCTCCCTCACCATGAAAAAATCTTGAGACCAAATACTAAGGTTGTAAGTTAAACTAATAAAAGGGAGACAGGTCCAAACCATGACTCTGAATAAGATCTAACCTCACTGACTCTCAAGAGGGTTTAATCCAAATAGCTAATCATGAAACAGATGCTCATCCAAATAATTATGACACTGATTTTATCCCCAATCATATACAAAATAAATGTAGTATTTTAATTTGAATAATCTAATTTATTATTATATTCTAATTCTAAAATATATTTCTAATAATTTCTTTTATATAAATATACACATATATTCTTTTAAATAGGGGAATTTTATAACTAATATTTTTTATTTGTAATAATGTTTTATAACTGATTTATAAGAAAACAGTGGAAAGAAGGAGAAGGGCGATAATCTGGGGAAAAAATCCACAGCAAGGAAGCACTGGAACAGACAACTGAAATAACTTAGTCCATCCATCTTATTTTTCAAATAGGAAACAAATAGATCATTCCTCAATTAGAATTAAGATGTAGTCCTCATAAATCTGTTTATTGTTTTTCCCATGACATTATCTCATGACTTCTGTAGTCATTGCTTAATCTGACATTTAAGACATTGAACAAAGTCTTTGATCCTGTAACAGGTCACATTTACCCCAAAGGGAAAAAAAAAAATCTCTTAGTTTGGAGAGCTGATACAGAAGTGCATTAGTTAGCTGGCCACTACTAAGATTGAATAGTTGTGTGATCTTACTAGGTCATTGAGAAGAGCTTATGTAAGGAAGTACATTACACAACTTTCTGCCCAAGGAAAGAAAGAAGGAACCATTTGTCAATTGAATCTCATCCACTGTTGGTTAAAGGTGGCTCCTTGGGGCATGAATTCCCCTCACATATGAGTTGAGTGTGCAGGAATGCCCATATGGTTGCTCTGAATGCCCCAGCCTGCCCACCAGTGAAGCCCCAGGGCAGGAATCAGGAGACACACAGATTAACACGAGTCAAGATACTGTTAAGTTGCACATGCATGAAATTACACAGTCAGTACAGAACTTGCTACTGCAGCACTGGTTAGAATAAGTGTTGGGTGTGGGAAGATTGGCAGTGTGCATAAGAAGTGTCTGATATAGATCCTATCATCACGGTTATATGGACGATGACCTACAGGCTCAGGAAGCCTAAGTTACCGAAAGCCACATGTTGGAAAGTAGCAGAGCCAGATTTCTGTATGATTCTAGAACCCATGTTTGGAACCACTGAGTGTTGTTTCTCAGGCATATATTGTTATTAAAGAAAACTTACATAATATATACCCAGCAGAACTTTTTCAAGTTGAGGTAGCTGCAGTAATTTTTCCCCTTTGTATTGCTTATAAAGCATGATTAAGATAAGGATGCAGTGCTCTGTGACTTCAGAGAGCCACTTCTAGATGAGGAGGTAAAACTCATCAAGAAGATGGGACAGTCTCCTCAATAAGTGGTGCTGGGAAGACTGGACAGCTACATGTAAGAGAATGAAATTGGAACATTTTCTAACACCATGTACAAAAATAAACCCAAAATGGATTAAAGACCTAAATGTAAGACCAGAAATCATAAAACTCCTAGAGAAAAACATAGGCAAAACAGTCTGACATAAATCACAACAATATTTTTTCTTTGGATCAGTCTCCTAAAGCAAGGGAAATAAAAGTAAAAATAAAGAAATGGGACCTAATTAAACTTAAAACCTTTTGCACATCAAAGGAAACCATCAACAAAATGAAAAGACAACCTGCTAAATGTGAGAAAATACTTGTAAATGATACGACCAATAAGGGGTTAATATCCAACATATATAAACAACTCATACAACTCAACATCAAAAACAAACAAACAAACGAAAACCCCAAAACAACAAACTACTTGATTAAAAAATGGGCAGAAGACCTGAATAGATATTTTTCCAAAGAGGACATCCAATAGCCAACAGGCACATGAAAAGATGCTTAACATTGCTAATCATCAGGGAAATGCATATCAAAACCACAATGAGACATCACCTCACACCTGTCAGAATGGCTATCATCAAAAAGACCACAAATAACAAGTGTTTGCGAGGATGTGGAGAAAAGGGAATGCTCATATACCGTTGGTGGGAACGTAAATTGGTGCAGCCACTGTGGAAAACAGTATGAAGATTTTTCAAAAAATTAAGAATAGAACTACCATATGACCCAGCAATTCCATTCCTGGGTATATATCTGAAAAAAAACAAAAACACTAATTCAAAAAGATACATGCACCCCAATGTTCATAGCAGTATTATTTACAATTGCTCAGATAACGGAAGCAAACTATGTGTCCATCAACCGATGAATAGATAAAGAAGATGTGCCCCCCCGCCACACACACACAAAATAGAGTATTATTCAGCCATAAAAAAGAATGAAATGTTGCCGTTTGCAATAACATGGATGGACTTTGAGGGTGTTATGCTAAGTGAAATAAGCCAGACAGAGAAAGACAAATACTGTATGATATCACTTATATGTGGAATCTAAAAAGTATAACAATCTAGTGAATATAACAAAAAAGAGACTCACAGATATAGATAACAAATCAGTGGTTCCCAGTGGGGAGAAGGAAGAAGGGAAGGGTAATACAGGAGTAGAGGATTAAGAGAAACAAACTATTATGTATAAAATAAGCTGTAAGGATATATTGTACAGTGTGGGGAATATAGCCAATATTTTATAATAACTATAAATGGAATATAACCTTTCAAAATTGTAAATCCCTAAATTGTATACCTGTAAAATATAATATTGTACGTTAACTACATGCAATTAAAAAATTGTAAAAAAGTAAAAAATATAAACAAAATAAAATGAAATAAAATGGAAAAAAGAAGATGGGAGAACACCTTAGTAACCTCTGCAGATGGCTGGCCCCCAGGCTGGCCTGGGCAAGTATCTCTTTGACAGCATCACCCTCAAGCACAACTAGGAGCTCTGGAAACCAGCAGCCTTGAGGAGCCCCTCTGCATCCCCCTGGTGTCAGGGCGCTGCCTGGGTCTCTTCCTGCTGCACTAGGCAGCTTTTTAACTGCCCTGGAGCCCTCTCCCAAGTTGTGGACCAAATGGAAATAAAGCTTTTTGCAGGAAAAAACATGATTCAAGGTTATGATTGATAACCAAACAGCTGGGAATTGCTACCACAACTGCTGAATCCATGAAGATATCTATTTGGTAAAGTAAAGTGATAGGGATGCCTTTGTGCTTCTCTGAGGAGACCTTAGGATTCTAACCACAAACCAATAACCAGAAATATGGATGCATTTTGTTTGTTCCTGGGTTAGGGAGAAAAGAACTGTCCACGAGGCAGTCAAAGGTTTCCTCAGTGTGCAAATCCAGCCCAGTCCCAGGTCTGTACCATGATTTCCCTGATCTTCCTGCTAAGAGGACATGTGATCATCTTGACACCAATGAGATACTGTGGGCACTGCCAGAGTAAAAGAGAGCTCAGTCTGGCCGTGCTGGAGGGGTCATGTTTCCACTGCCTTTAGAGCTACTGGATGACTGATCCTGGAAACCCCTGCTGCCTGATAATTCCAGGTCCTTAGGACTTCAGTCTGAGTGTGGAGGCTAGGGGAGGGCCCAGGTATTCTCTCCACTGTATTCACTCTTCTTTCCTTCTGAGCTTGAAAATTACCTCTTGGACCTTCAACATGCATTTACTGGTCTTAAAAAAATTATGAAGGCTAAAAATTCTAATTGCCTACATCAAAGGACTTCAGTCTAAACCCAAGTTATTAACTCACAGAAACAGCAAAAAACAAGAATTGCTATAAAATCCAGGGTAGAATCATTCGCTGTGGCAGTCCTGTCAGTCACATGTGTGCTGGTGGCTTGAAATTTCACTCCTCTGCATCGACCAAATTGACTTTTTCCCACCAACCCCAAAACAAACAAATGAGCGACCACTGATTTTACACATCAAGTGTGTCTTTGCCTATCATTATAGCAAATTGTAATTTTAATTACAATCTACAATGTCAGAAAAATACCTCCTTTTACTTTCTCTACCCTGAATGTTGAAGACCTTAGGACTATTAAAATGAAAAAGAAATTTGTTATTATAAAATGCAAAAGAAATTTGTTATTATAAAAGCCTTTGCAGTGCAGTCAATACATTTTCAAGTTTCCTTTTTTTCCCATTTTCCCTACACGAATTGATGTAGTCAATATAGTTTCAATTATGTTAAATACAAGCAATCAATGGTGTCTAAACAAGTGGTTGTCAAAGCAATACTTTATAACTAAGACTGTATGTGTTTCTTATTTTATTTAAAGATATAAAAATATAGAAAATACTTTTATATCTAGTAAATATTTTTATATCTAGTAGAATTTCTCTTTCTTCCTCTCAGCCCTATACTTCATAATAGGGAAGACAGAATGCCTACTTTTCTACGCTCCTCCAACTTGAGGGAAAATGAAAATGATGATGGTGTGTGTGTGTGTGTGTGTGTGTTTTGTGGGAAGGGTTGTTTGTATTCAGGCAGTTACAGCTTACTGATAAAGTATTGGTAGTTAAGTTTTCAAGTATTCCTTCCTGTTTTCTGAGTGAAGCTGCCTGTCTCACCATGGTGTCCTACCTCTATTCCCAAAGTCTCTTTAGAAATTAGCACAGAGATGGTGATTTTTTGTTGTTGTTGTTCACTCTTTGGCCATTCTTCTCTCTTTCCCATATAATGTGTTTGAAATTGTGTCCTAATTATAGTTCAAGTACATATTAATTTGTTCATCCCCTCATTTTTAATTTTATACATAGATTCATTCATTCATACATATGTAGTTAGTGAATTCATAAATTTGGCTAATAGTTATTGTTTTTTTTATTGAAGTATAGTTGATTTACAATGTTGTGTTAGTTACAGGTGTACAGCAAAGTGATTCAGCTTTATATATATATATATATATATATATATACGCACACACATATATGTATTCTTTTTCAGGTTCTTTTCCATTATGGGTTATGACAAGATATGAATATAATTCCCTGTGCTATACAGTAGGTCTTTGTTGTTTATCTATTTTATATACAGTAGTGTGTATCTGTTAATGACAAACTCTTCATTCATCCTCTGCCCCCAGCTTCCCCTTTGGTAACCGTAAGTTTGTTTTCTATGTGAGTCTATTTCTGTTTTGTAAATAGGTTCATTTATATCATTTTTTTTTTAGATTCCACATATAAGTGATATCAGGTGATATTTGTCTTTCTCTGACTTACTTCATCTAGTATGATAATCTCTCTAGGTCCATTTTATTGCTTTTTTTAAAATATGATGCAGGCACTATAATAAGTAAATAGATCTCAAAAATAAAAACAAAACTAAGCTTCTGCCCTTGAAGATCTTCCAGTGTGTTATAATACAGATTGGCCCTTTTTTTAAACATTAGAATATTAAAAATACCAAGCCTGATTAGGGAGATATATGCAGAGAGTAAAGGAGCACAGAGAGGGTGCCCAGAGGAGTGGGGTGAGATATTGTTTAGCTGAATCTTAAAGGCCCAAGTAACAGCTCTGGAAACTTTAAAAACATATCATTAGGCTTACTGTTGTAGACTTGATTAAAAGTTAAGGTTGAACTTTAAAAGTCACAGTCACAGCTTTAAAGAGGATAGAATTTTAACACACATTTAAGATAATAAATCCTGTCTCTTTCAGAATCCCATTCCTGCCTGTGTCCAACCTCCAGGTCCTTAAGAAACAGATGTCATGTATTGATTGCTTTAGCCTGTGTTGATCTCTAACTGTCTCTAATCCAACCTATAAGCCATTGACTTCCTTAGAAGCATAATAAAGTCAAACTGATTCTCCAGAAACCTAACTCACCCTGTAAAGGACAAATACAGACATTGTGTCCATTGTGGGGTTTTTGACTCCAGTGTTAAAGGAGTGTTCTGTTTAACACCACTAAAAACAAACTGACAATACACTTATTTCCGTAATAATTTTTCTTTTTTAGAAAAAATAAGCTAGCTTTTTTCCCTTAATGCAACAAACATTTTGATATGGCTCATTAGTTTGTATGTGAATAGACTTACTTAACCATGCTAAAAACTTGAAGTCAGGGTTCTAATTTATTGGATTCAAAAGAAAAGGAAAACACTAAATTAACCTGCTAGAGATTTTGACTTTTAACATGAATTTACTCATGGGAAAGGAACTCATTTCCATATCTTTTGTAAAGCATCTGGCATAATAGTGCCCACTTGGAATATTCATGGCATCTGGACCGTCTTACAATTATATTCAGTTATCAATGAGGAAACAGACTGTAAGAAGTTAAATTATATGCCCAGTGTGACAAGATGAAGGATGAAGACTGTGACCTGTGTAACACTAAATACTGAAAATACCACACTGTCTGTTCTTACTATTTTCTTAAAGCTTTCTTCGTAGACAAAGGCAAAGAGGAAACAGGCTAATTCTACACAAATCGATGCATGGCAGATCAATTCAAGTAGATAATTTTTGTTTGATTTCATTGAGAAAAACAGTTGCATGTCTTTTAATTCTGACTATAGGAATAAATCAGGGTCATAAAAATGAATCAAACAACACAGAAATCAAAATAACCTGAAATCTCAATATCTTGAAACACAGTACACTGATATTTTGCTGGCTGTCCTCTAATATATATCTTTATGAAGATGAACATGTACATTATACTACATATATGCACAGAATCATATCAGACACAGGATTATACAAAGGCTAAATTTTTAGGGCATCTTTTTTCTTGGCATATCTAACCTGTCTCTTTCTCTCTTCCTGTTTCCCAGGTGACTAGTATTTCACAAGCTTTCTTCAATGCCATGCAGTCATATATATATACACCTATTTGGTTATTGTCATTATTCATTTATAAAAATAGGGTTACACCGCATATATTTCAGTATATCTAGCTTTATCCACTTTACCCAGATGACAGTTACCCTAATGTAATTCTTATAGAATTCACGTGCCATAATTTTTTCCATAGTTTTCCTGTTCCTGAAATGCCCCTTTTCTCTTGAGATATTTTTTCTTAACAAACTATATTATAATAAACATCTTGGTGTTTGTGTATGTGTGCATTATTATGGACTGCAGTGAATGAGTATATATTCTTATGGACTGAGTGTGTGTGGGTATGTGCACACATTTTTCCAACATCTTTAGTGAGATATAATTCATATATCATAAAATTCACCCTTTAAAGTGTATGATTTGGTTGTATTTATGTGCAGACATTACCGTTATCTAAATTTAGAACCTTGTCATCACCCCAGAAAGAAATACTGTCATCCATTGGCAATCCCTCTCATTTCTCTTCTCCTCATTAATCTGTTTGTTGCTATGAATTTGTGTATTCTGAACATTTCATATAGATGGAATCATAAAATATGTGGCCTATTAAGGTTGGCTTCATTCACGTCACATTTTCAGACTTCATCCATGTTGCAGCATACGTAGATACTGCATTCTTTTTTATTGATGAGTAAGATTCCGTTGTAAGAATACACCATATTTTTTTATCCATTCATCAGTTGATGGACATTTGAATCATTTCCACTTTGGGCTATAATATATGATACTACTTTGAATATTAGTATACGACATTTTGTGTGAAAATTTGCTTTCAGTACTCTTGGATGTATATGTTGGTGTGGAATTGCTAGATCACATAAGAAGTCTATGTTTAAAATGTGAAGGATGGCCAAACTGTTTTCCAAAGTGACTACATTATTCCAATTCCACCAGTATGTAAGAATGATTTCTCTACATCCTCACCTCCACTTTTTATTTCCTGTCTTTAAAGTTTTAATTATTCTGAGGGGGTGTGAAGTAAGCTCTTATTGTGGTTTTGATTGGCATTTCCTTCATTACTAATGATGCTACCTTTAATATGCTTATTGGTCATTTATACTTTTTTTTTTGGATTAGAAGTCTATTCAAGTATTTTGTCCTTTAAAAAATTGTCTATTGTTGAGTTATAAGTGTTCTTTATATATTCAGGATATAAGTACCTTATCAGATATATGATTTGTAAATATTTTCTCCCATTCTGTGGCTTTTCTTTTCACTTTCTTGATGGTGTCCTTTTAATACATTAATTTTTTTTTCCCCATAAATCCTAACATACCTTTGTTTTCTTTGTCACTTGGGCTTTTGGTATTATATCTCAGAAACAATTGCCTAATCCAACATCACAAATATGTATGTCTATCTTTTGGGGAAGATTATATTGTTTTTAGACCTTACATGTAGTTCTTTACACACTATTCCATCTGACCCTTTTCCCTCGCTACACTGAGACATTTAAATCTTAATGTCTTGGGCTTCCCTGGTGGCGCAGTGGTTGAGAGTCCGCCTGCCGATGCAGGGGATACGGGTTCGTGCCCCAGTCCGGGAAGATCCTGCATGCCGCGGAGCGGCTAGGCCCGTGAGCCATGGACGCTGAGCCTGTGCGTCCGGAGCCTGTTGCTCCGCAACGGGAGAGGCCACAACAGTAAGAGGCCCACGTACCGCCAAAAAAAAAAAAATCTTAATGTCTTAATATAAGGGTTTATTCTAGACTTTCAGTTATATTCCGTTGGTATGTTTGTCCTTCCGTCAGTGCTGCACTGTCTTGATTTCTGTAGATTTGTTGTAAGTTTTGAAATAGAGGAATAAAAGTCCTCCTCCTCTGTTCTTTTTCAAGATTGTTTTGACTCTTCTGGGTCCCTTGCATATTCATATGAATTTTAGGATCATCTTGTCCATTTCTGAAAAAGAGCCAGGTGGGGTTTTGATAACAAGTGGTTTGAAACTTTAGATTAATTTGGGCATGTTGCCATTTTAACATTACTAAATTCTCCAGTCCATGGATGTGGGAGGTCTTTCCATTCATTTAATTCTTCCTTAATTTCTTTCAACAGTGTTTTGTAATTTTCAGTGACTCCCCATATTTGCCCATCTGTCTCTCTGATCTTAGGGACAGCAGCTTCCCCTGTGTCCTTCCCTCTCTTTTGGATCCAAGAATAGCTGTTTTTTTTCTTCCTGGTATGTTGAGCTTTTTAATTTTTGTTAGGAAGGAGTAGCTACTTCCAAGCTTCTGACATACAGAGCTAGGAACTAGAAGTCCCCTTTAATTCTTTAAATAAGATTTCCTTCAGTTCTTTGAAAAATATTGAAAATAGCTGATTAAAAATATTTTTTTTCTGGTTATTGCACTAAGAAGCTTCCTCAGAGATGGTTTCCACTGACTACTTTTTCTCTGCATGGGTCATGCTTTCCTGTTTCTTTGTGTTTCTCATATATATGCACATATATATGTACATATATATTTATATATATATATCAATTTTTTGAAATGACGTTTTGAATAATATAATGTCTCAGTTCTAGAAATCTGATTTCCTTTCTCCTTAGGGTTTCTTTTTGTTAGTTTATTGCCTTTAACATTCATTTAGTGAATTTGCTGAACTAATTCTTTTTTTTTTTTTTTTTTTTGCGGTACGCGGGCCTCTCGCTGTTGTGGCCTCTCCCGTTGCGGAGCACAGGCTCCGGACGCGCAGGCTCAGCGGCCATGGCTCATGGGCCCAGATGCTCCGCAGCATGTGGGATCCTCCCGGACCGGGGCCTGAACCCGTATCCCCTGCCTCGGCAGGCGGACTCTCAACCACTGCGCCACCAGGGAAGCCCTGAACTAATTCTTAAAGATCAATATTCCTTCTCTTGTGATTTTCAGTCTGTCCTAATCTTCACCTCCTGCTTGTCCAGGTCCTTGAGGTCAGTCAGAGGGGAGAGCTTTCGGCTTTTGCCTTTGTTTCCTGGGCACACACATAGCCCTACACATGCATGTGGACTTCTACATCCCCTGGAATATGTCAGAGCTTTTTAAATTCCCTGTTCTCATTCACCAGTTTTCTTTCTTTGTTTTTAAAATTCTTTGATAAGACATTTATTTGACCCAACTGGTTTTACTACCTCAGGCAGTTGTAATGTTAGCAGATGCCCCTGATTGATTTTGAAAAATGCCTTGGGGATTGGACTGTTTATAGCAGGGGTCCCCAACCCCCGGGCCATGGACTGATACTGGTCTGTTAGGAACCGGGCTGCACAGCATGTGTGAACTGTGCATGTGAGGGATCTAGTTTGTGCGCTCCTTATGAGAATCTAATGCCTGGTGATCTGAGGTGGAGCTGAGGCAGTGATGCTAGTTCTGGGGAGCGGCTGCAGATACAGTTTATCATCAGCAGAGAGGTTTGACTGCACAGAGACCATAATAAATCAATTGCTTGCAGACTCATGTCAAAACCCTATCAGTGAGTGGCAAGTGAAAACAAGCTCAGGGCTCCCACTGATTCTGCATTATGGTGAGATGTATAATTATTTCATTATATATTACAATGTAATAATAATAGAAATAAAGTCTGCAATAAATGTAATGTGCTTGAATCATCCCGAATCCATCCCCCCTCCCCCTGGTCTGTAGAAAAATTGTTTCCTGTTTCCATGAAACAGCTCCCTGGTGCCAAAATGGTTGGGGACCACTGGTTTATAGTAAGCAAGTTCTGAGTTAGGTCAAATAAAAACAAATCCTGGGAATGGGGCTTTTTCAGGAATCTTCCAGACAATAGAAACTATTCTCTAAGAGAAGATATTTGCAAATCATATGTCCAATAAAGGGTTAATAGCCAAAATATATAAAGAACTCATACAACTCAACAACAATAAAAACCAAACAACCTGATGAAAAAATGGGCAGAAGAGCTAAATAGATATTTACCAAAGAAGACATATAGATGGACAACAGGTACATGAAAAGATGTTCAACATCACTAATAATCAGCAAAATGCAAATTAAAACCACAGTGAGATATCACCTCATGCTTGTTAGAATGGCCATTATCAAAAAGGCAAGAAATAATAAATGTTGGAGAGGGTGTGGAGAAAAGGGAACCCTCATACACTGCTGGTGGGAATGTAAATTGATACGGCCACTATGGAGAACAGTATGGAGATTCCTCAAAAGATTAAAAATAGAATTACCATATGATCCAGGTATTCCACTTCTGAGTATTTATCCAAAGAATATGAAAACGCTAATTCAAAAACATATATTTACTCCTATGTTCATAGCAGCATTGTTAATAATAGCCAAGATATGGAAACAACCTAAGTGCCCATCAGTGGATGAATGGATAAAGGAAATGTGAGATATAGACATATAGACATATATACACACTCACATATATACATACACACACACACATATACACACACACACACTGGAATATTACTCAGCCATTGAAAAAAAGATAAAAACTTGTCATTTGCAACAATGTGGATGAAACTTGAGAGTATCTTGCTAAGTGAATGCCACCTCCTACTTTGCTAGCTCACTTCATTTAGTACCCCAGCCCAAATAATCCTTTGGCTCTTTCCAGGACTTCCAATGCATTGGTCCTAACACCTTTTCACTTTCCCTCACAACCACGATGCCCCCACTTCCTTCTATACCCAGAGTAAATTTCATGATAAATCACTATAAAAACAACCAGTGCACATCTCGACTTTCTTTTCCCTTGATCCTTCATCATATTTGCCCTTGGAAAAACTATAACCCTGGTTAAATACAACCATCCTTCCATCCATCTAGTCCACCTTTATACTTGTGTAGCTAAGTATGGCTGGAAAAAAACATACCACTACGCTGACTGATCATCTACAAGATGGATTCAGTGCTGTCAAATATATCACTCCTTCCACTTGCCTGGCTGATTCATTCCCACGTATATCTCTATCCCTAAGTTCACAAAGCCTCCTCTTCCATCTTTACTCCCAGCAGATGGTTGATCCCTAAGTTCACAAAGCCTCCTCTTCCATCTTTACTCCCAGCAGATGGTTGATCCCTAAGTTCACAAAGCCTCCTCTTCCATCTTTATTCCCAGCAGATGGTTGATCTGTATGTCTACTTCACTGAGAAAATGTATGAAATCAGCAGAAAGCATCCATGTACAGGCCTATCAGCACCTGACCACGTACTCTGCTTTCCTTCTTATTACCAGTCATATCATTGCTGTCTCTATGCAAAGCCAGTTATAACACTTATGTAGTAGATGCTTGCCTGCTTTCCTATGCAAGGATGTTAGTCCAGAAAGCCTTTTCTTTCCTACTTGGTTCTATTGCATTCACATGAGCCGTTAACAATCGCATCTTTCAGAAAAAATTTTGAAAAATCTATCTTGACCCCACTTGAAATGCCTACTAGTCCATTTATTTTCTAACCTTTGTAGAAAAATCCCTGTAAGTATTTTCTACACTTTATTTCTAAATCCTATTCTTCCACTCCATACTATTACTGTCAGTAATTGGGTCCCCCCAAATTCCCCAAAACCCATTGTAATGAACACCACTGTAATAAACACCATAATGCAAAACCCAATGTCTATTTTTGGCTTTAATGTTACTTATCAGAAATGTTTTTAAAAGTTTGTCACTCATTTCTGTTTTATATACTTTATTCACTTGGTTTATATCACACAACACTCTTTCAGTTTTCCTGTGGTTGCTGTTTATTTCTTTGTCTCCTCTCCTGGCTCCTTCACCAGTCCTTCATTTCATGATGTTAGGATACCAGTGGTCCCTTACTCAGCCTTTGCAGTTCTTTTTGTACACAGACCACATTGGTGATATTATTCAGTTTCATGCTTTAAATGCCTGTATATCAGCTGCATGTTGATAATTTCCTAATTTATATCTCCAGCTCAGACATTTCTCCCAAACTCCATGTATATGTGTGTGTGTGTGTGTATATATATATATATGTACACACACGTATATATATGTGCATATATATATACTCATACATATGTGCACACACACATATATCTTCCTACTCAACACCTCCACTTAAATGTCTAGTAACCATTGCAGTAGACATGTCTGTAGAAATAGGAGGATATGCAGTTTCATATGGTCCCTGTGTTGGAAAGAGTAATTAGGCCTAGGGTAGGTGTGGTAAGATGGTGGGAAACACTTGGTTTAGTCAGTCCTAACCAGTTAGGCAGGAATTTTTTTTTTAATCTGTAAATCAGATTCTAAAGGAAGAACCGATCACCTGTTATCTCATCTCTTGTCACTAGTCCCAAAGTATAGCATTCTTAGGATGAATTTGGCTACTGATGAAAACTATGTATTAATCCCTGTGAGATAAGAATTTAATTGCACCCAAAACACTTATTCCTCGAGAGTCATGGGGATGGAATATGCCTTAGTGCCTCTTTGCCAGCAGAATGTACTTGTGGTCCTACTTAATGGCCAGGATTTAGTTACCTTATCTTGTGCGCTACACACCCTTTGTAGCCCATCCTAAATAGTTCCTAATCACATACTCATTTCTCAAAACT
This sequence comes from Tursiops truncatus, assembly GCF_011762595.2. Classification (NCBI taxonomy): domain Eukaryota; kingdom Metazoa; phylum Chordata; class Mammalia; order Artiodactyla; family Delphinidae; genus Tursiops; species Tursiops truncatus. Next base: position 36,824,347 of record NC_047039.1, read on the forward strand.
CAGGTCATCAAAAGTAGTACCTGATTTTCAGGGAACTATCCCCCTCAGGATTATTGCATCCAATTGACTATTTATTGCTTGAAATTCAAATATATTAGTAGTGGTGGACAAATTATTGTTGACTAAGAATCTTTCTCTTGCTTATGGTTCAAAACTTATTTATATCAGATATTGAAAGGTTTTTGTAGTTAGATATGCTGACCTGTATAAGTTCTCATATCTAGGAATGGGGAGGGGGATGGAGAGAAAACTATAGACACTATATTTGACACTATGAATTTGACAATTTTAGATACCTAATATCATGAGTAGAATCAGGCAGTGTTTGTGACTGGCTTATTTCACTTAGCATAATATTCTCAAGTTTCATCCATGTTGCTGAATATGACATGATTTCCTTATTTTTCAAAGCTGAATAATATTGTGTTATGTATACATCATTATGTATACAGCATATTTTCTTTATCCATTCATTCATTGATGGATATTTAGGATGTTTCTATATCTTGGCTATAGTGAATAATGCTGCAATAAATATGGGAGTGCAGATTTTGGCCTTGCAGTGATTTATTAGATATGTCATCAAAGCACAGAAAACAAAAGCTAAATTAGATAACTAGAACTATGTCAAACTAAAAACTTCTGCACAGCAAAACAAAACAACAAACCAAAAAAAAGAAAACAACAACAACAAAAAACAATCAACAAAATTAAGAGGCAACATACAGAATGGGAGAAAATATTTGTAAACTTTATATCTGTTAATATAAAAAATATATAGGGAATTCCTACAACTCAGTAACAAAAAACAAAACAAAAAACCTGATTAAAAATGAACAAAGAACTTGAATAGCCATTTCTCTAAAAAGAAGATATACAAATGACCAATAGGTACATGAAAAGGTGTTAATCATCACTAATAATCAGGAAATGCAAATCAAATCCACAATGAGATATCACCTTATACCTATTAGGTTAGCTATTCTCAAAAAATAAAAAGGTAAAGATAAACATTGGTGAGAATTGGAGAAATTGATACCCTTGTGCATTGTTGGTGGGAATGTAAAATATTGAAACCTCTATGGAAAACAGTATGGTGGTTCCTCAAAACATTAAAAGTAGAACTACCATATGATCTAGCAATCCACTTCTTAGTATATATCCAAAAGAATTGAAATCAAGATTTCGTAGAAAAATTAATTTAATTTCCTTAAGAGGCCGAATTTAATTTCCTGAGTTACCAGGTTACCAGGGAGGAAAGATACTCTCCTGGAGCTGATATTAAACCATACTTTTCAAGAACCAATGTGTAGCTGAGTAGGTCATGATCAATAAGAGTGACAAAGAAAAGATTTGTTTGGTAGCCTCTGTAGATATCTGTAATGTACATATTCTTTAAGGTCTCTGTATTTAGATTTAGGTTTATTTTTCTTAATATCATTATGCTTTGGTTTTGCTTTTGCCTTTTTTGGGGTACATATGTTTATTTTCAATATGTCAGTTGGTAGAGGTAGGACTATATTTGAAATAAAGAAGCATATATATAGCTATAAACAAGTATACGTTTAGAAGGATATTCAATAAAATGTTAATACAGGTTATCTCCAAATATTGAAATTATGAATTATGGATTACTTTTAATTTCTCTCTTGTGTTTTTGTGTCATCCTAGTTTCTATAGTCAGCATGTACGATGTATGTAAACACACACAGTATGAAAAATTGTTTATTTATACTAATGAGACATTTACATAGTCATGAAGAAAAAACAGATTAACTGGAAGATTTAATCCCACTCTTAGAAAATTTCCTTGATACAGTAACATTCCATAAATTTGACTACAAACAAAAAGACAATTTCAAGGTTAACTTCATCCATTTAGATTGATGGGATTATTAGGAATATGGAAGGTAGTATATATACAGTGTATATATTTCAGCAGTGTATTTCTGACAATATCCCTAAAGACTTGATTTGGAAGTGTTGGCAGGATTTCAGTGTGATTAGACGGAGTCATAGTTTTTAAGTGAACGCCAGAAAGTAGGTAGATTAATGTTTGATGTCAACCCATGGGAGGTTCTGTGGCAGAGTTCTGAATCTGACTATATTTTATTTAACAATTTCATTAGTGAAAACAGATGCGAGCTTATCATAATTTAGGTAATAAGGTACCCAACCTAGCTGACCTCAGACCAAAGCAGCTTATTCAGAAAGAGGCATAATTAGAAGAGGCATTACGTGGCTTTTAGATAGAGCAAGAAGTTGAAAAGTGATTGTGTTTCTCTGAACTTGTAGAAATGGGTATTAAAAGTTGTCAGCAAGGAAAGGGGCTTCAAGTCTAGGACTGCTAGTTGCTTAAAAAGACGCTGAGGAGGTGACATCAGAAAACTTGATTTATAATGGATAAAGCCAACAAATTGTGTATACAAATGGAAATGAAATATATAAAACCTGTTATGTCTTGAGTATGAGTTTTTCTGAGAACAGTTAGGAACCCATTTTAAGTCCACAGGCTTCGTGTGTGTGTGTGTGTGTGTGTGTGTGTGTGTGTGTGTGTGTGTGTGTATCCACACAGTTTACAACATTTATAAGTCTCAATGTGACTTAACAGTGAAATGTGTGGATTATTTCTGCAAGTGTCCTTCTTGTCAAGTGCTCATAAATTGTATATAGGTTCATTGAGAAGCTTTATGGGGCTATCAATTTTCTGGTTAATTGATCTTGTACTTGATGATTCCAAACATGTTCAGCTCTATTAAATGCAATGTCATTCTTTTCCCAGGGGCCAGTTGATTTCAGTGTCTGTAAAAAGCCTGTTATATAAAAAAAGGAAGTGAATAAAGACAGACCTAATAGAGAATGGGCTTGAGGACACGGGCAGGGGGACGGGTAAGCTGGGACAAAGAGAGAGGCATGGGCATATATACACTACCAAATGTAAAATCGATAGCTAGTGGGAAGCAGCCGCATAGCACAGGGAGATCAGCTTGGTGCTTTGTAACCACCTAGAGGGGTGGGATAGGGAGGGTGGGAGGGAGGGAGATGCAAGAGGGAAGAGATATGGGGATATATATATATATATATGTATAGCGGATTCACTTTGTTATAAAGCAGAAACTAACACACCATTGTAAAGCAATTATACTCCAATAAAGATGTTAAAAAAAATGCACCAAAAAAAAAGAAAGTATTTCTGTAACGCTTTGCTCTACTACCATACACAAATTACAAAAAAAAAATCATGTAATCTTGGGAGTAGGAAATGCTTATCAAAGCATGACACAAACCGTATGAATCATAAAGGGAAAAAACAAATACAGTTCACAACACACGCACACACACACGATAAATTAAGGAATAAGGGAACACGTATTTGCCAGACATTTGAAAGGGGCTAATAATGTCTCTATAAACAATGATGTGACTTGTAAAAGAAAAACTGGAAAAGTATAGACAAAATGATTTTCAAGAATTATGCAAAGAGAAACATAGAAATATTTGACTTTTACTTCCTACGCTTCTGTATTTTTAGCAAATCATTTGCATTATTTTCTAATAAAATATATATTCAAGCTGAAGTCTTGTTACTCTCTCTACTTTTTTTGGTCTATTTACTCTTTTCCCCTTTTAACAATTTATAAAGAAGAAAACAATCTATATGGGAAAATGCTTCTACCTTTTTGTGTGATTCCTCGGGGAATGTGCTTATCTGTGAGCAACTTGTGGCGCTTCACAGTCTTTATTTCTTATTTTCCTAGTGCACACTTACTCAATTCACAAAATGTTATCTTTTTATAAATATATACTCATATACAGGAAAATATGGGAAGGACATATAATAAGTTGTTACTTGCTCTTATCCCTGGGTGGTGAGGAGTTATATATGGCTTTTTATTTCTTTTGAAAATAGATCTTATACTCTCTAATTGAAGAAAATGAGATTGCGTGTTTTTTGTCATCAAAAACAAAATGAGTAAAGAATGCTTTTTAAAAGGGGGTAATTAGGACTTCCCTGGTGGCGCAGTGGTTAGGAATCCACCTGCCAATGCAGGGGACACAGGTTCGATCCCTGGTCTGGGAAGATCCCACATGCCACGGAGCAGCTAAGCCCGTGCGCTGCAACTACTGAGCGTGCATGCCACGACTACTGAAGCCTGTGCTCCTAGAGCCTGTGCTCTGCAACAAGAGAAGCCACCACAATGAGAAGCTGTGCACCACAATGAAGAGTAGCCCCCACTCGCTGCAACTAGAGAAAGCCTGTGTGCAGCAATGAAGACCCAATGCAGCCAAAAATCAATCAATAGATAAATTTATAAAAAAATAAATAAAAGGGGAAATTATATTTCCTATAGGATTTATTTTCAATTCATAAAGATTAATGAGGTCTTTAAGTTGTATATTGGCCTTGAGTTTACTGCAGTTCTTAAAGATAGATATTATTTTCCATATTTATCAAGAAGATAAATGCTGTGAGAGATAATATTTATGTAGAGAAATAATTTTTCTTCACTATTTAGCAAAGAGGAGCTACTTCTCACCTTCCACAGAAGAGAAAGACAGTACATCTCTAGTATTTTACAACTATTAGTTCAGTGCAGCACATTTTTGTATGAAAGAATGTGCCAAACTGTGAGGATGTATAATCCCTTCACATACTTCTATAGAAAAATGCCAGTAGCTTCTTCCCATAAACTGAGAGAGAAGGATGCATTGTCATGAATGATGAGGAGAGGAGAGCACTATGTCAATAAAATGACATTTTTAGAATTTCAGCTGTATGAAAAAAGAGATGTCTGTGTGGATTTTTTTGTTGTTGATGTTATTAAAAATTTATAGTCTTAGATGTCACTTATATATTGTTATTATTTTATTCTTTTTTTTTTAAGAATATGTTGGGGGTAGGAGTTTATTAATTTTATTTATTTATTTTTGCTGTGTTGGGTCTTCGTTTCTGTGCGAGGGCTTTCTCTAGTTGTGGCAAGCGGGAGCCAGTCTTCATCGCGGTGCGCGGACCTCTCGCTATCGTGGCCTCTCTTGTTGCGGAGCACAGGCTCCAGCATGCAGGCTCAGTAGTTGTGGCTCACGGGCCTAGCTGCTCCGCGGCATGTGGCATCCTCCCAGACCAGGGCTCGAACCCGTGTCCCCTGCATTAGCAGGCAGACTCTCAACCACTGTGCCACCAGGGAAGCCCTATTTTATTATATTCTTTTAAGCCTATTCATATAATCAGAAACCACTTCATAATACTTATTAATAACTGTCTTGTGCCAAGCTCTGTTCTAAACCTTGGGAATACAAATTAATTGGCTCTAGAGAAACTCACAGTCAAGGAGACATTGTATCTTCGTCCAAAAAGGATTTGAAGCAATTACAGAGAAAACACAAGACAATTATAATGCCTGTGCCTGCCTTTGTTACGAGGAAACAATTAGATTTAAAGCATTGTAAATATTTCCATATCCTGAATCAGGTCCTGTTCTTTCTCCTTCAGTCTAATCTGGCATCTTGATGTACACAGATTTGTTGGCACAAAACAATAAGCAAGTTAAACTTAATTTGGTGGCTAGTACGTGAAGCAGGTAATTCCCGCTTCACGCATCCAGTTATTGGAATGTCCATCACCTCCATTACAAATGTTAGAAGAGTGGGCTCTGTGGGAAACTTGTTGACTTAACAGCACACCTATTGGAGACATGCCTCAAAAAGCATAGTAAAATCTCTTATTAATATCAATTATTATTACTGCAATATTTATCATCAATTCTTTTTTACCAATTTACAGAGAGATGAATATACATTATCAGTAAATGTATGAAAAGTTTCTCTACCTCTTGAATCTAAAAATAAAACAAAATGAGATTATTATCATTTTAGCATTTAAAACACTGTTATATCCAGTGCAGGTGAAGGTAGGAGAATTGTTAACTCTCATATACTGTTAGTGGGTTTGCAAATTGACACAAGGTTTTGGGTTTTTTTTGCAGAGCCATTTGATAGTGACTCTCATGTTAAGGTGAAACTTCTACCCATCCCACCACTGGGGTACCTACCACAATAGGCTTTGTTTTTCTTGTGCTCTCTTCTCTGGTTTCTTTTATCATTGCTCTTCTGCCCTAATTGCTTCTTTCAGTGGTCAAAGGGTTGACAAATTCCTTACTTATTATTATAGGACAGAGTACACTTAATATCTTTTGCTGTGGGAGTTGCTTTGCTCACAACAGGATATTTTCTGAGTCATTTGGGGGCCTATCCAGAGTGTCTCTTGCGTTATCTCTTTTATATACCAAAATGACGTACTTGGATTCTGTTTCCTATGTATATAATGCATACGTTTGTGCTACTCTTTACAATGGTTAGATCAGATTGCAGTGGGAGAAAGCATATTTTCTTATCTCCAGCCCCAGACCATTTCAATGCTTCAAAGATGAAAGGGGCTGGCATATCCATACATAGTCCCAGATTTAGGCTGAAGTTATTTCCTGCGTAACATGGTCCCTCTACAACTGATACCTGGACCTCTACCCTGATGTTAGGAAGTCCTTACAGAGAATAGGACACTAAGGGGCTAGAGTGAGTAGTCTGCTCTAAGTCTTTGCTGTACTATTTGTCAAAATGCTTTTGTGTTTGTGACCAGCTGCAGAAAGAAAGAACTTCAGTACTTCATGGAAAGAGAATCTTAGCAGACTCCTGAGAACTAGCAATAACCCAAGGTAAAGAGGAAGAATCGAATCCAGCACATTTACTGAGGGAGGTCCCAGAGCATCCATCATTGGGTGAGACTGATCTAATATGCGGGGTAATATGAATACAGGGGAACACAGTGATGGTAGAAACAAATAGTACATTTCTCTGAATGCGTTTCAGGGGCCAATTTCATGATAAAGATGGACCTGACTAGTAGAGAGGCAGATGTAACTTTGACATTGCCTGAGTTGTATCAAAGATAAAAGCATTATTCGTTATTTTGGTGATGTTTGTTTTCAAACTTGGTATCATTAAAAGTCAATGACTGTTCTTCAGTCTATCTCAGTTCAGTTATAGAGATTATTTCAAGTAAAAATAAGGACAGTTACATGCTACCAAGGGATCAAGCAGTTCCACCGTGTTCTGGTAGGTCCTACCTCTGAGAAACACATTTCTTAAAAGGTACTAACTTAGCACTATGTCCCTAGAAGGGCCAGCAGGGAGAAAAGGGGGCAAAAGATTTATCATTATGGCATATGGTTATGGGACTGAGGAAGTATAGGCTCCAATATCTATACAGATATTGGTTTGATAGTTTTAAGCAGATAACCTAAGAACCATTATGTAGAAGAGATAACATATGCATATATATAATATATGCATGTGAGTATAGTCATATATAACATGGAGAAGTGTGTATGGGTGTGTGTACTATGCATAATATGAGGTGTAATAAATGTAAATGTAATACCAAAACACATCCAGGACCCATCTTCACAATTCAATATTAACTTGCTCTCTGGGTAGTCCCAGCTGTGAAGGAGGCTGGAAAAAGAGATTTGGGTGTAGGAAACTGGGATTGCCCTGATAGTTTAAACCAATCACAATTCATCCACCAAGATTAGTATTTTTCTGCTTTTTTAAAAAAAACACCGTGTTCTGAGATTCAGGAAGAAGAAATGTGGCAACTGGGTGGGGGGTGGTTTGTCAGTAGTTAAGGTGCCTCGCATTGTTTTGACCTGATTTCCTTTCTCCTCATGCCTTATAAGATCCCCAAGAGGAAGGCATGGGTTTGGTAAGATTTTGATCACCTGAGCCCAATGTCAAGCACATGGATGGCCAAAAATACATATCTTATTTTTTTGCACGTCACTTTTTTTGTGCTTAGAAGATATTGCGACTTTTACACACTGAAGGTTTGAGGAAAGCCTGAATCAAGCAAATCTGTCGGTGCCATTTTTCCAACAGCATTTGCTCACTTTGTATTTCTGTATCATGTTTTAGTAATTCTCACAATATTTAAAACTTTTTCATTATTTTGTTTGTTATGGTGAGTTGAAGGCTCAGATGATGGTTAGCATTTTTTAGCAGTAAAGTTTTTTAAAATTAAGGTATGTACTTTTCTTAGACATAATGCTATTGACTGACTACAGCGTAAGTTTTATTTGCACTAAGAAACCAAAAAAATTCATGGGACTCTATTGCGATATTTTCTTTATTGCAGTGGTCTGAAACCAAACCCGCAATAGCACTGAGGTATATCTGTAATTGATTGTTAAATGAAATTAATAAATTGTTGGAAGTTGATGTCAGAATCCTTTTCAAAACCTCTGAATCACCTCTAGGAAAAGTTTGCAAGCTGCTTGGCCAGAAAGCTTTCCCAGATACTCTACAGCCAGCTGTCAGTCTTTCCCCATGCCATTCCTTCTGTCTGGAATATTTTCCCCTGTCAGGGTCTCAGTACCCCCAATCTCTTCAGTAAGATGGGATTTATACCTTCCACACCACCCGTTTGTTGAGCCTGCTCTAGCTGACGCAGACAGAATACATGCCCTTTCTTTCTGGGTTACACTTCACCCTTCCTGTGCTTTGCTGGGTCAGCATTTTATCCTCTGCTGAACTCTAAGCTGTTTGAGTGAAAGGTTACATGTATCACTAATATTTAGTATAGTGCCTGTCACAAAGTCAGTGTTTGATAATGATATTTTATTTTTAATTTATTTAATTTTTTATTGAAGAATCGTTGATTTACAATGTTAGTTTCAGGTGTATAACATAGTGATTCATTATGTTTATACATTATACTCCATTTAAAGTTGTTATAAAATATTGGCTATATTTCCTGTGCCGTCTGTTACATCCTTGTATCTCGCTTATTTTATACCTAGTAGTTTGTTCCTCCTAATCTCCTTCCCTTGTATTGCACCTCCCCCCACCCTTGTCCCCACTGGTAACCACTGGTTTCTTCTCTGCATCTGTCAGTCTGTTTCTGTTTTGCTACATTCATTCGTTTTAATTTTTCAGATCCCACATATAAATGAAAACATGCAGTATTTGTTTTTCTCTGTCCAGTTTAATTTACTAAGTATAATACCCTCCAAGTCCATCCGTGTTGTTGCAAATGGCAAGATTTCATTCTTTTTTATGGCTAAGTAATATTTTATTGTATGTGTGTATATACATATATATATATATATATACACATATATACATACATGTATATACACATAAATCTACAAAAGAGGATTGTGACACACAATTGGTAATCTCAGCATTTTTCCCCACATATGCGCAAAATCTAGACTGCACTTATTTTTCTTATAGTTAAACAGCTTCTCTTTAGCACAATAAATTTAGTTTGGCATTTGAAAAAAAAATATTTTATATATATATATATATATATATATATATATATATATATATATGTATGTCACATCTCCTTTATCCATTTACTTGTTGATGAACACTTAGGTGGTTTCCATATCTTAGCTATTATAAATAATGCTACAGTGGATATTGGGGTACATATATCTTTTTGAATTAGTGTTTTTTGTTTCTTCAGATACATGCCCATGAGTGAAATTGCTGGGTCATATGATAGTTCTATTTTTAATTGTTTGAGGAACTTCCATACTGTTTCCACAGTGTCTGTACCGATTTACATTCCCACCAACAGTGTACTAGGGTTCCCTTTTGTCCACATTTTTGCCAACAGTTATTATTTTGTCTTTTTTAGTGATAGTCATTCTGACATGTGTGAAGTGACATTTCATTGTGGTTTTGATTTTCATTTCCCTGATAATTAGTGATGTTGATCATATTTTCATCTGCTTGTCGGCCATCTGTATGTCTTTGGAAAAATGTCTATTCAGGTCTTCCACACATTTTTTAATTGGGTTGTTCTTGTTTGATATTAAGTTTATGAACTCTTTATATATTTTGAATATTAACCCCTTGTCAGACATATCATTTGCAAATATCTTCTCTAATTCAGTTGGTTATCTTTTTATTTTGTCGATGGTTTCCTTTACTGTGTGAAAGCTTACGTTTTATTATGTCTCATTTGTTTATTTATTTTTGTTTCCCTTGCCTGAGGAGACAGATCCAAAAAAGCATTGATAAGACTGACGTCAAAGAGGGTACCACCTATGTTTTCTTCTAGGATTGTTGTGGTTTCTGGTCTTACATTTAGGTCTGTAATCCATTTTGAGTTTACTTTTGTATATGGTGTGAGAAAATGTTTTAATCTCATTCTTTCACATATAGCTGTCTAGTTTTCCCAACCACTTATTGAAGAGACTGTCTTTTCCCCATTGTATATTTTGGCCTCCTTTTTCATAGATTAATTGACCATACATGTGTGGGTTTATTTCTGGGCTCTCTATTGTGTTTCATTGATCTATGTATCTGTTTTTGTGACAGTAGCGTACTGTTTTGATTACTGTAGCTTTGTAGTATAGTCTGAAGTCAGGAAGAATGATATCTCCAGCTTTGTTCTTTTTCTCAGGATTGCTTTAGCTAATTGGGCTCTTTTGTGGTTCCATACAAATTTTAGGACTGTTTGTTCTAGTTCTGTGAAAAATGTCATGGGTATTTTGATAGGAATTGCATTGAATCTGTAGATTGCTTTGGGTAGTATGGACATTTTAACAATACTAATTCTTCTAATTCATGAACATGAGATATCTTTCCATTTATTTGTATTGTCTTCAATTTCCCTTATCAATGCATTATATTAGAGTTTTCAAGCATAGGTCTTTCACCTCCTTGATTAAGTTTATTCCTAGGTATTTTATTATTTTTGATGTGATTGTAAATGGGACTATTTTCTTGCTTTCTCTTTCTACTAGTTCATTATTAGTGTATAGAAAGCAAAAAACTTCTGTATGTTAATCTTGTATCCTGCAAATTTATTGAATTCATCTACTAGTTCTAATAGTTTTTGGGTGAAGACTTTAGGGTCTTCTATATATAGTATCATGTCATCTGCACATAGTGACAATTTTACTTCTTCCCTTCTAATTTGGATGCCTTTTATTTCTTTTTCTTTTCTGACTGCTGTGGCTAGGACATCCGATACTATGTTAAATATAAATGATGAGAGTGGAAATCCTTGTCTTGTTCCTGATTTTAGAGGAAAAGCCTTCAGCTTGTCACCATTGATAATGATATTTTAAAATTATATACTTATTTTGCTGTGTAGTTCCTGTTTCAACATTCTAAAAGATACATATGAGCCTAGGAAAGAAAGGGTCAAGAGAGGTAGCTTCTCTCAAAGAGATACAAGAGTAACACAAGATTCACTGCCTTTTTCAAGTCCCTGTTTTTGTGATAATGGAAATCTATTTCCATTTTTTCCCAACTTTCAGACCTGGTCATCATTAATTGTATGTTTTTCAGAAACAGTGTTAAAATTTGTGCTGCTAAAATTGCCACCTTTAGCTTGAGTCAAATTTTATGAAAAGCTTAATTGTCTTTATTTTGACTTTTTCATGCTTATTTAAATTTATGAAGAGAGTTTCTAGTCTTTCATATTATTAAAGTACAAACACCAATTTTTCTAAAGAGGAATAACTCAGGGCCAGTTGTTACAGAAATTATTGATTATATTTGGCTTCATTTATTTGTTTGCAAAATTATCTTTTAAAAGTACCATTTAATTTTCTTTCCAGTCTCACTTCTCAAGAAAGTAATTAATGGACTAACTATAATTAAACACGAATGATAAAGCACAGGGAACTTTTAAATTAAATCATCATTGAACTTTTTCTGTGCTATCTATCAATTGGTACTCGGGTACTGAGGGCATTGAATACATTAGAGAACTCAATGCTCTCCTACTCTCACTACACCCCACCCATTTTATCACCACTTGCAGTTATATGTCTAATTTATTAATGTAATCAGAATATCCCATCTGAGTTAATTTCTCAAGCCCATAAGCTATCAAAAATGTATTTAAAAATACTCTAGGAGCTGCAAAAAGGTACCTGTCAACATTGATCTGTCTAATCCCTGTGAAATAAATAACTTATGTCCCTGAAGCTTAGACCCTGGTGAGGAAAATATGTCCGGCTGCAAAATATGTCAGCATCCATTTTATACTCCAGGTAGCAAATGTACCTGCAGCCCACACCTCCTGTCTCACATTGAGGTATACAACTTTGAGAAATATGAAAAGTAGCTTCTCTCTGGAAAAATTTGGGGCAGCCCACTAAAAATATCTGTGAATCTCCCTCCTGGAGAGTTATAGATATATAAAATATGTCTATTACCTTGATTGTGGTGATACACCTATTTCACGGGTGTATGCATACGTTCAAACTTATCTAACTGTACACATTAAATATGTGCAGTTTTTAAATGTCAGTTATACCTTGATAAAGCTGTTTAAGAAATAGAATTCATCTTGAAGCGGGTATTCATTTTCTTTGAAAACATTACCATGAATATAGCAACTTAAAACTCCTTTACTAACTCACAGGTCTACAGGGCACACATGGTGTGGCTGGGTTTCCTGCTCATGTGTTTTATGGCTGAAATCTAGGTGTCCTCATCTGGATTCTGAGGCTCTCTCCTAGGCTCACATGATTGAGTCAGAATTCAGTTCCTTGCAGTTACAGACATGAGGTTCCTGTTTCCTTGATGGCTGTCAGCTGGAGGCCACGTTCCATATTCCTTGTCACATGACCCCCTCAGTCTTCAAAACATGTGATGTAGAATCTTTCTGTAGTAGTCTGCTGGGGCTGTCACAACAGAACACCGCAGACTGGGTGGCTTAAACAATAGAAATTTATGTTCTCACAGCTCTGGAGGCTGCAAGTCCAAGATCAAGGTGCTTTCTGGGTTGGATTCCGGTGAGAGCCTCTCTTCCTGACTTGTAGATGTCTGCCTCCTTGCTGTGGCCTCTGTGTGTGTGCAGAGAGGGGGAATGGTCTCTGGTGCCTCTTGCTCTTAAAAAGATACTAGTTATATCACATTAAGTCCCCACACTATAACCTCATTTAACCTTCATTACGTTCTTATGACTGTCTCCAAATACAGTCATATTGGGAGTTAGGGTCTCAGCATATGAATTTTGGGGAGACACAATTCAGTCTGTGATACTTCCTCGTGTCAAATTCCTCTCATGCTTTGACACTCTCTCACTAGGGAAAGTCTAGCATCTTTTAAGGTTAGGTCATATGGTTAGGTAAGACCCACTGAGAATCTCTCAAAGTTAACTGATTTGGGACCTTAATTACTTCTGGAAAACCCCTCAGAGCAGCAGCTAGACTAGTGTTAAATGGAATAACTGTAAGTACATAGGGTGAGTGGAGAGGGTGTATTGTATCAGGGGTGAGAATCTTGGGGTCCATCTTAGAATTGGCCAACCCCACTTGAGTCAAAGGATATGATGCATATTGCCATGTGGCACTGGTGTGACGTTTTAAAACGGGGTACACTGGACAGTCAGTGTCAGCCCTGCTACTAACTGACTGGGCAAGTCACGTTACCTCTCTGGGCTTTACTTTTCTTGCCTGGAAAACAAGACTCATGACCCCTGTTGTTGTAGTGTTCTGACCTGATATGTTACTTTTTAGGAAGCAAGAACCACCTTTTTGTGCTGCTTGCCAGTTTTCCTTTCTTTTGCATTTTGCCTATACTTGTCTGTATTGCTATGCACTGACAGCAGTAGCAATTTCCTCAAAGTTTAAGATAGGATAAAGGCACAAAGGTGAAAAAATATATAGCTTAATTCTCCCCTTTTAAAAAGCCTCACAATGGAGAGAATTCCCAGGGCACTTAGATAGCCTCATGACTTGTAATCTGCCCCTGTAGTTTCTTTAGATGGTAGTAGCTAATGTCCACAAGGTTATATTTCAACACTAGACGATGGGCATTTCGAGAGATTTTAGTATTTTTTAGTGTTGTCCTTGTCATTAAAATAGGCTCCTTCAAAAGAGCAGAACACAGCATGGTAGTACAGAGTTCTGTGCTGTGAATGTCTGATCTCTTGCTTTTGTATTGCATGACTGCAACCTAACTCTTGGGGGTTCATGATGCTTATTTTCCCATTCTAATTTATCAGCACCACCTCTGCTTTTCTCTTCGGAGCTGCCACTCCCCTGCGGTGCTCACCAATGCGTTGTCAACAGGCTTTCTTGAATTTACACAGCACTGCCAGTCATCCTGACTGCCCAAAGCAAAAGAGGAAGGAATTCACTTCCATCTTTATTCTTTATCAGCTGGTGGTGATTCCTGTTAACCAACAATCACAACAAACCTCGCCAGCTTTTCAAACAAAAATGGATGTGCATCGTCCATTGTTTTACATTATTCAGTTGTACATTTCTCTAAGTTCTTTTAGGAGTATAGCGCCTTTGCAAACTTTTTCAATGGACCTTGAGTACTTATCTATGGTAGGAGATTATGTTAGGAACCAACGCAGAGAAAAAAAAATGTTCATGAGTCTTAACTGGCTCTATTCTTTGAGATGATGCCATTTGATTATTCTAGTGGACAATTGTAATTTCCATCTTGGTATTGCATTATACCCCTGGTTTCGTCCACCCAGTATAGCAGGTGATAATAATAATGGTATATGCTAACTTCTAAGGGCATTTCATAGGTGTCAGGTACTGGACTAAGCACTTTACATATATTACCTAATTTACTCCTAATAAAAGCACAGTTAAGTAGGTATTGTGACTGTCCTATTCTACATATGAAGAAACTGAATGCAGAGAGCCTAAGTAACCATGTTCAGCTCACAGAAATAATAGGTTGCAAAGATAATGGATGAACCAATTATTTCTGAAACCAGAGATTGTTCTCTGTTGGAACACATTATGAAATAGTCTAACAGGTTTAAAAATTTCTTTTTGCCTAGAAACAATATGGTAGGGTAGACAGAGTAAAAGGCTAAGTATCTACACAGAATTGGATTCAAATTCCATTCCAGTCACTTACTTGTTTTATATTTGGGTCTAAAGTATTTACTCTTTATACCTCGGTTTCCTTACCTCTCAAAGAAGAAATAAAACATTCCATGATGAGTATGTTTTTTTATTTCACATGAGATATGCAGTCAGTTAAGAACTGCTGTTGGTATCTGTGTATTGAGACGGATGCCCTTGCCATTTCAATAGGAAACTATTGTGATGGATTAGTGAAGTCTGCAATGAATACTGAGTTGGATAGAGTCATCATGAATACTCCATATTGGCTTTCCCTAGGCTAGTACATAATAGAATCTGAGAGATAGGAGATAAGGGTTCCCTTCTCCTATTGTCAGCTTTTCTAATTCCATGAGCATATATATAGAATGCAATTCAGCATTTAACCTTCTTTTCTTTGTCAAACATTGAGTGAGCTGCTATGTGAAATAAGATGAAGTATGATCATGAGGTTTCGTTTCTTTCTTTTTAATAAATTTATTTATTTATTTATTTTTGGCTGCATTGGGTCTTCATTGCTGTGCGTGGGCTTTCTCTAGTTGCGGTGAGTGGGAGCTATTCTTCGTTGTGGTGCGCAGGCTTCTCATTGCGGTGACTTTTCTTGTTGTGAAGCACGAGCTGTAGGCACGTAGGCTTCAGTAGTTGTGGCATGTGGGCTCAGTAGTTGTGGTTCACCCAGACCAGGGCTCGAACCTGTGTCCCCTACATTGGCAAGCAGATTCTTAACCACTGCGGCACCAGCGAAGTCCCTGATCACTAGGTTTTAAGACTTCGTGTTTAGAGGGAAGATTGCTGCCATGTCCTGCCTGCCATACACCACACTCGCTAGGGTGTCACTCCAGGACCTTACTTCAGATGGGTAAGATCTCCCATCCATTAAACCACTGTTAAAAAAAAAAAAGGAGTTTATGTTTGAGTCCTATTGTAGGATAGAAGAAGAAAGAAAAAAAAAAGTCAGACAACAGGTAATTTTGTTTGTGGAATAGTACCATAAAAAAGCATAAATTCTCAATCCATTATTTTATATCAGAGTAATCACTTGCACCATAAGTCTAGAATTTTCATGGAAATTAACAGGTAAAATGTCAACAGGAGCAAAGCATAATCTGACTGGTTAAAATCATTTTGCTTTCCTCTCAATATTTTCAGCACGTTTAAATTCTTAATATCTCCTCTTTTCTCCTAATTTCCCTAGATGCTGTCCTATCCCAAAGTACTGGCCCAGTATACCTAAACAGAGATTATCCTAGAGAAAGACTCAGACAAAAAAAATCACTCAGTGAATACTTGTAGGGGAGTTCATTTCATTTGTCTCCAGGCCCAGACTGGACCTAAAATAGGTGTCACTCTCTACAGCTTGATATCTCTGGGCACCCTCTTTGTGCTGTGGTTAGCCTTGTGCAGCTACAAGTGTCCTGGGAGATCAGCTAATGGAGACGGGCTGAGACTGAGCTACATTTCCAAGCACCCTCCAGAGGTGCTCACATAGCTGGTGCCCCTCAGAGCCACAATAGTGTTTGCCATCTCCTCACCCTGGTGGGCTTGGGAACCAGCTCAGCTTTCCTTTCTCAGATGTGACTTTTTCAAGTGACATTAAGTTCATAGGATGAATGTTCGTAGGCTAGATGGAGCAGGTCACATTCTAGATCTCAAATAGCATATGTTAAGAGAGGAGGGTATTGTCTTTTCTTCAAACTAGTATTTTCTTTCCAAAGACTATTTGGACACTAGATAGCCTTGCATATATATAGCAGTTTCACCTAACCAGAGGTTCATAGGTAGATAAGTTATCATTCACTGGCTCTGGGAGGGTTAGCTCCTAGCCCCTATTAGAACTATTAGTTTTAACTCTTCACCTAGGAGCTTGATGAAATAAGTTGGCTCTGAAGGCAGGGAATGCATGTGCCTACGTGTACAATTGAACCTTGAACAACATAGGGGGTGAGGGGTATTGACCATCCACAAGTCAAAAATCTGCATTCAGTTTAATAGTTGGTCCTTTGTATCCGCAGTTCCTCAGTATTCCCAGTTGCCCATCTGTGGATTCAACCAACTGGGTATAGTATAGTACCGTAGCATTTACTGTTGAAAAAAATTCACATAAAAGTGGATGCATGCAGTTCAGACCCATGTTGTTCAAGGTTCAACTCTATATGTGTGTCCATTTCATACATCCTTTACCTAACACATCTCACTTTGTGTTAAGTATCTTAGTTCTTAGAGGCCTAGAAGATTCCATTACACTTGAAATGTTTAATTGGTGGGAATAATGATTATGACTCTGGCTTTAGTTTACATTAATTATGAAAACAGACATATTGAGTTCTTTCATCAGATTTCTAATTTTGTGAATGACTATAATTTTTTAAAAGAATTTGCCCTATTAATGCATTTACCTTTTTTTCAGAGAAATTGAATATCTTTCACAAACTCTGTTTTTCATTATCATGCCTAAATAATGTCACCTGCTCCTTCAAAGACCTGAAGAATAAGGTAGCTTGGGTCTTCTGGAAATATTCATCCCTGATATGATCTTGCTAACTTTTTTCTTTTTCTGAGCTATGTATTACTTGATTCTAACATAAAAGTACCAATATGTTCACTTAGAAATGTCATAAAGATGGTTTGATTACACACAAAATATATATATATTAACAATCTGGCTATCCTTAGAATAACTTTGCCTAACTTTTAGGCTCTAATGTAATTGCTACAATTAACAAACTTCATTTGTAAAATATTTATGCACTGCAATCTCTATGTCAGTCTCTGCTCTAAGCTTTAGGGAGACTACGTAAACAGCACACACACACACACACACACACACTCACTCACTCACTCACTCACTCTCTACTGAGGAGCCGCCTGTATTAGGTTTTTATTGCTGCACTAACAAATTACCACAAAATTAGTGGTTTAAAATAAATCCATTATCTCACAGTTTCTTTGGGCCAGGACACAAAATGGCTCAGTTGGTTCTTTTCTTAGATTTCTTCAAGGTCAAATTCAAGATTTCAGCAGGAGTACATTCCTATCGGGAGGCTCTATAGGAGAATCTTCTTTCCAAGCTCATTCAGGTTGTTGACAGAATTCAGATGCATGTGGTTATAGGACTGAAGTCTTAGTTTCCTTGCTGATCTCAGCTTCCGGGGACTGCTGGCATGGCTCATGGTCCTCCTCAAAGCCAATAAATGCAGGGAATCAAATATCTATCTTTACCTCCTACCTTGTTCTTCTTCTGTCTCTAACTGCCTCTTTAGCCTTCTTCTTCTGCAACTGAGGGTTCATGTGATTATATTAACACCAGAAAATCTAGGATAATCTTACTTAAAGGTCAACTGATTAGTCACCTTAATCTCATCTACAAAATCCCTTCCCAGTTTACTATTTGATTGAATAGCCAGGGGATCAGAATCTGGGTGGACATCAGACTTCTGCCTACCACACTGCCTCTTCTCTATGACATTTTGAAGTTTTGTTTCCAGACCGTAGTTTGACCCATAGTCTACCAAAGTGCAGGTAACAATGAGAAGTGATTCACATTATTTTTTCATTGCCATTTTTCAGTCATTAGCAAGTATCTTAGAGGCACACTTGTGTTACCTTATAACAACTGTACCAATAATGGAATTGTCAAAGCAAACTCATCTTTTATTTTATCTAGTCCTCAATAATAATAGTGAGTAGTGAATAACCGTAAGTTGGCTTTCAAAAAAGTAAAAGATAATGAATGAGTAATGGGAATGCAATTTGCTGTAAAGTGATGTCTGACTCAGATTGGGTCTTATTGTTCCAAAAGGTTTCCAAGAGGATTATTTAAATTCGACTGAAGAATATTTGGATAATAAAAGAAATGTACTCTTAATCATTAGAGAAGATATTTGGCATAATCTCACAGATATTCCTTACCTTAAATATTTTCATGTGACAACTTCCTCAGGGAGTCAGAATTTAGAAGGGTCATTGTCCCAAACCTGCTGAAAATGATTTTAAGCTGTTCAAAATATAGTATGTCTTGTCATATGAGTGGTCAGGATTATATCCTTGATAAGTCAGATTCTGATTTACCTTTTCTGTAAAATTATTTTTGAGGGTATGTAGAGGTGGTGACAGGGGTGATGGTGATAAGTAAGGCAATGAGAGTGAAAAGCGAAGGAGACTATCTATGCTGTTTTTGTGTGTATGTATTAGAATATGCGTGTAATGGAATATTAAAATATTAGAAATGGAAAACATTTTGGATAAACCACATAATTATAATGCGGAAGTTCTTCATTAGAGTTGTATAATTATTTATAGCAGTTCAAATAAATTAGTGGTTGAGTTTTTTAATATTTTTATAGGTTAGTTTTCACATAAAATAATTTTATGTACTTTGTAGGTTATAAAATAATACTGGCTCTTGTGTCAAGGAAAACATATGGTTGCTAAATGCAGTTTCCTTTAGAGTATATTCTTAGCCCTGTGGATATTTTTCCTCCCTTTAAAACTATTAAAAATATTCCTCCCTTTAAAAATATTAATAATATTCTATGATAAAAATAGTTTTTATGTTGTCTACAAAACTTGTTACTTTTATTTAAGATCCAATAATGACATTGATATTGTGAAAGAACCCTGCAAAAATACAGGTTTGAAGAAATAACATAAATAATTGAAATTTGAGCTATTCTTGTTCTTAATTACACAAAAAAAGACTTGTGAGAAGTAGGGGTTATATGTGTGTGTGTGTGTGTGTGTGTGTGTGTGTATGTGTGTGTTTGTGTCAGGGTGAATCTAATATTTGAAATCAAATTTTATACATATTCAACATTTAAAATAAGTTATCGAGTGTCTAAAATGCACTCAGTGCATAGGTATAGGGGAAATAATTTTGAAACAGAGAGACATGATCCTGATTTTTGAGAAGTAAAGTTTAATTGGGTAAAAAAATTGTTAAAAAATCAAAAAGCCTGGGTAAGGACCTGTATGTGAAAGTTTATAAAATAAGCTTTAGAACTTAACAGTCTAAGTTTTAGGAGCAAATCAAAAATAATGTAACATAACTTCACACCGTTCTTCCCCTTCATTTTTATTATTTGTTTGCTTTTTATTTTCCCTTAAATGCAAGAAAAGATTCTAAAATTCTTTGCAGGTGCTTGTTTATACAGAGGACATATACACATGACATAAATCAGTTTACAGATGGCCTTCAATTATTTTAACCAAGGCAATTATTTCAGTTGACTTTTGAACAAATGTGAAATGATCATAAAACCCGACAGTGGCCAGTGCCCATTACTGAAAGTTCCATTTGGTATTTGAAGATAATATTAAGACTATAAAACCACTAGCTCATTACAGTCAATCTAAATGTCTTTCCTATTCTGTGTTTTCTATGCTTATCTAGTCTCTATGCTGAATAGAACTCCTAATGAAAATAATGTGAATTAGTACAGAGGCTGAGATTGAATTAGCATCACAGAATCTTCCACTGATGAGCTCTCTAAGGTAAAAAAGAACATGTGACCCAAGTAGCTTTAAGAATATTGTTGGCGGTTGCAACACTGAAACTCTGAGGGTAGATTCACTTTATTTCCTCAAACCTTAATGTCAGGGAAAATAGCTCATTTTTGGAGATGGATTGGCAGCATTTGAAAGACCAGAGTAAATGCATATCCTTCCATTGAATCTATGTATAAGAGAATTGCAGATTACAGAATTGTAATGAAAGATTAGCAAAGATCAATTGTCTTTGCTTTCTTTATTCCCTTATTTGGAGAGACAGTTAGTGTATATTTCCCAGTCTCCTTTGCTGTTAGGTGTAGCCGTGTACCTAAGTTCTCATCAGTGAGTCTGAGTGCTGGTTATCTGAATCTGCTTCCTGCCTGGACCATAAAACAGTGTGATGAACTCTCCCTCATAGTTTTTCTCCTCTGCCAACTGGATCCAATTGGAGATGGGGCCAAGGAGATGGTATAGCCAGAGATGTAAGGAAGCTGGATCCCTGAATTATTTCAGCAAGAAAGGCCACCCTACTGAAGAGAATACACACGATTGTTACATGAGCAAATAATTTTAATTTTGTTAAACCACTCAAATTTTAGAATCTATTTATTATCAATGGAATATTACCAAATAGACTACCCTCACTTAGTTCAGAAAAATGTCTCTTTTTCAAGGTTAGTATTTATTATTTTTATTATATTCTGAGACTGAGAACTCACAAGATCATGAGATCACAAGATCAGTAATCAAAAAACAGCTGTAAGTGGTGAGGAAAGTTTTATTTAGTTAAGCCTAGATCTGCTTATTTGTAACATTCACACTGGTTCCAAATCAAAGAATCAATACAAATTGCTGTGATTAGTTCAAAGCTATTATTTTCTTATCTATCCAACCCTGTTTTCAGGCAGAACAATATTTAACATTTTACCCATCAATTAATATATTTTGAGCAGGTCCTCTATTAAATGCTAGAAGCATAGGATGACAAAGGCAAACATGACCATGCTTTCATGAGGTTTGCACCCCTGTAGAAGAAAGATATTAAAACACATAATTACTATTTGTTTTATAGGGATTGTACACAAAGAATGGTTAGGTTTCTAAAACTTATCTGCTTTCATCACCACAATAAAATCATAGATTACACAGACTAGAAAGTAATACATATTATCTAATCAACTACTGCAATTCGTATGTGAAGGAACTGAGGCCTAATATAGGTACTGGTTACCCTATATTCACTTATATTTTTAATCTTTCATTGAAAACTGTATTTATACAATGAAATCATACTGTCAAAGTTATATCAATAAGATAACTTGGATATACTTAACTGAAGCATGTATTTTATATGAACTCTATTTTATTAATATTGAGCATTTCTCAGTTCCTTAATGATACTTAAATTTTATTAATAACTTGGTTATAACATATCTGTTGAAATGTCAGATATGTGGGGTTTGAATCACAGTTGTTATAATCGATTGGATAGTCCATTGTCGATCACCTGGTTTTAGAGTCAGGCCGTTATAGATGTGGCACTAATTGGTCTTGTTATTTTGGCCAGTATATGTAACTTCTCTTTGACTAGTTTTGTTCTGTTAATAATCCATGGGGATATAAATTGCATCCATTAGAAATGATTCAGATGAAAATAGAAAACTTTAGAAGCTCAAAGAAGAGGAAGCTTATTTATTTAGCTCACATAGCAGGAAGGCTGAGGTAAGTGGCTGCTGGCATCAGATCAGCATCATCAACAGTGATGTCATAGCCAACATTTCCATGATTATCTTCCTACCCCCATGCTGTTTACCTCACTGTCCCCAAATGACCACTGTATCACTTGACATTATTTCTGCCTTCTGTAGAAAGATGAGGGGAGAGTGAATGGCTTTGCCTTATTTATTTATAGTTTTTTCAAGGGATGCTATATTCAGGGAATTCCACATACCATAGTTTAGCCTGAATATTTTCACTTGGCTCCAAATGGTTATAAGGATAATGTAAGCTTTATACACTGTTATCCCAAATGAAATCTCAGCCCTGTGAATCATAAAAAAATCCAGGGAATGGATATTGGTAAGGCAAGTAGCAATGGCTGATAGAGCAGGGTCCTTGTCTTATAGACCCATATGAGAATTCAGTGAGATGACAGGAACAAAGCCCTTACCAGAGTGCCCTGAGCAGAGTAAGCCCTCAGTACAGCAAGCTATTAACTATTATGAACTATCCAGGATCACTGAACTTATCAAAATGTTATGTGTTTTAATATTAAGTGTGAATATAAAATATTGATGTAAAATACGAATTTCTAAGTATCCCCTGTAGCACGTGAGAGGATTATACTTCCCTGTTCTCTTGAAATATGATCAGTGAAATATGAGCAGAAGTGACTTGTGCTACTTCTGAGTCAGAGCTTTAAAAGTCAATATGCAACTTGCCAGGCTTCTGTTTCCTTCCTTGGCAGACTGGCAGAATTCCAGGTGGATATATGAACCTGGATCCTGGAGAGAGGGTGATGTGGAGCAGAATGGGCAGCTCCCCAACCATACCTGAAGTATGAGCAGGGAAACAAGTTTGTGGTTTTAAGCCACGAAGATTTTGGAGTTGTTAATTGGCCATAGCATAGCCCGGCCTGTATTGATTGACACATATTTCATTAAATTCTTTTGCTAAATAGGCCTTGCTATTTTTGCCCTTTACAAGTGAGTTTATAGAGATTCAGAGGTTAATGATCTGACAGGAATCACATAACTAGCAAGCAGTGAAATCCAGATTTGTACCCTGGTTTCCATGTTTTCACAGGTCATTCTAGTGAGTACTGCTTGCTGGCTTCAGGACAGTAATTGAAATGGAAGATGGCTTTAGTATATGAATTCTCACTTTTTATCAGTCACGGACTCAATGTTTCATTTTGTCCTGAAAATTTTATGATGACAAGGATCTTTACTATTGAGCATTAAGATAAAAATGAGAAATAAGGCAGCTTAGGATTTATGATTATTTTAATTGCCTTTAAATTTTCTCTATATTTTCTTACCTAAAAATTAGGGGCCATAGTTCTTAATAGGCTTTCACAAAGTACTTTGAGAATATCATATTAATGATTTATGTCATATAAAATATTTTCATAAGTTTATACCTATTATTCTAAATTTTAAGTTATGTCCAAACATTAACCATCAAGTTAAAACATTTATTAACTAAAAAAAAATTACATCTTAAATCCTCAGGTTTTACTTCTATAATTATAAAGGACAGGAAGCAAAATAGCAAAAGCAGCACTTATTTTCTTTGCAAACAGAACACATTTTACCTTTTCAGATTAGTAGGAACATTTTCTGGGTTTGGATACTGTTACTGCCTTTTGAGTTTATGAGTGAACACCTAACCTCAAGGGGTTGAATGTTTACTGTATTCACAATCAAACTACCTTTTGTCATACCTGATTCAGGAGGTATTTTCTAGTTTCAATCAAAAGTTTTAGAACATACCCAATGCCTATTTCCTTAAAGAAAAAGGGAAATTTTTATACCTTTGATTGCAGGTGATCTCTACTTGAACAAGACTCTCCAGGAAAAAAGAAAAACTGATCATTCATTTAACAAACATGGCGAGAGCCTTCTGTGTGCCAAAGATTGCCCTAGGTACTGAGCATGTAAACAAAAATATGAACTGGCTTGTACCCTCAAGTGTAGAGGTGGGGAAAAATAGGTCAAAATATAGTTATGATACCATGTGTTAAGGGCTACTATGGAAGTACATGCTTAGGGAAAACAGGAATACTCATCTAGGCTTTACTGAGTCACAGTAAGCTCTGTGCAAAAGAAAGCATGTGCTACCCTTTTCAGGAACATGTACATATCATGGATTAAGGTCTGGCAGTATATTAAAATGCCACATTCAGGAAAGTCTAAGAAGTTAGTTATAGTTGGATCTTAGATTTCCTGTAGAGGAGTTATTGTAATTGAAACAATTTAAGAGAATGACTGGCAAATATAAGGTACTCAGATCATGAAAGCCATATTTTGCTGAATGAGAATGGGTGCAATTTTGCTTACAGGTTGTGGGTATGCATGCTTTTACACATGGTTCCTACGAACAGATTTGTCTTTCAGAAAGTTTACCTGAGCATCAGTATGAAAGTTGGATTTGCAGAGAGTAAGGACCAGAGTCTGTGGGACCATTTGAAGTCTGTTCCGAAACTTCAGATGAGATGTAATGAGTTTAGAACAGGGAATATAGAGAGGAAATGTGAATTGGAGACACAAGTAAGAGAATATTGAAAGATCTCTATTGTTTTTTCATGGAGTGGAGGAGAGGTTAAAGATGAATCATAGGTTTCTGATTTAGGTGAGAGGGTGAGTGCTAAGCCATCTACAAGCTCAGGAAATACAGAATGAGTCACATGTTTGGGTTAAAGAAGAATGAGTTAAATTTGACATATACTGCAATTGACATTCCTACTGGAAATATACAGTAGGAAGTTAACCATGTAGGTCTGGTTATAATAGTCTGGACCATACATAGGAGAATTATTGTTTTAAAGATGGCAGGAGAATCCTTGATTTTGTGTATGATCAACAGTACAATTAGAAGAGAAAATATGGGGAAAACATGTTTCAAGTAACAGAAAGAAAGGAGATAATATAGAAGATTAAGGAGGGTTATACAGGTAGGGAAAGAATTAAGGCAAGTTAATGTTAAGTTGTTAGAAAACTATGTAGGTTCAACAAAGTATTATTTTACCTTTTATTTTTAATAGGAGGGACTTGAGCTTGCATATATGTGAAGGAAAGGAACCAGGAAAGGGTTTAAACCATGTTAGTATTGTTGCTACAGCAAGAAACATGATGACTTAGAAGCGGATAGGATCGAAAGCTTGGATAAAAGGATGTGAAGACAGAGGAAAGAGGTAGAATGGGTATGGAAACAGGTAATGGTGGTGGCAGAACATTTAAGACAGCATTATTACCTTTTTTTGCTATAAAAGCAAAAAAAAGTCATAGACTAATATTAACACAAAATGAATTCAGATCTAAATTTAAATCTGAAAATTATAAAAGTTCTGGAAGAACATCAGAGAACATTTTTTTGCCCTGAGGTTAGGCAGAGATTTCACAGATGCAACACCGAAAACATGGTCCATAAAAGAATAGGTTGATAAACTGACATAACTGAAATTACAATTTTCTGCTCTATGACAGACACTGAGAATGAAAAGGTAAGCCGCAGACTGGGAGAAAAACATTTGCAAATCACCTATTTGATAAAAGACTTGTTTTCAGAATATAAAAAGAGATCTCAAAGCTCAGTAAAAAGAAAGCAAACAGTCCAATACAAAATGCAGGAAAATTGAATAGACACTTCACCCAAGAAGATATTCTTTTGCCAAATAAGCACATGAGAAGTTGCTCAATGCCTCTGTCTTAATATAATGCAGATTAAAAAAAAAACACAGTGACATGCTATTATATATCTAATAGGAAGTCTAAGATTTTTAAAGATTGACAATACCAATTTTTGGCAAGAATATGGAGCAACAGGAACTCTCAACGACTGCTGGTGGGAATGTAAAATGGTACATAGTTTTGGAAAACAGTTTGGCAGTTTCTTAAAAAGCTAAATATACACCTATCATATGACACAGCCTTTCTGGTCCTAGATATTTACACAAGATTAAAATATATATATATATATATCCATGAAAAGACTTGTAAATAAATATCCACAGAAGCTTTATTTATAGTATTCTCAACCAGAAAACAATACAAATGTCCAGCAATATGTGAATGGATGAATAAACTGTGGTATATCCACTCAATGGACTATTACTCAGGAGTGAAAAGGAATGTATTGATACAGCAACAACATGGATGTATCTCAAAGAAGTAATGTAGAGTGAAAAAAACCAGACCAAAAAGAGTACATTTCTATAGAATTCTAGAAAATTCTACCTAATCTATAGTGACAGAAAGCTAGGTAATTGTTGCCTTGTACATTAGTTTGCTAGGGTTGCCCTAAGAAAGTACCACAGACTGGGTGGTTTAAACAACATAAATTTATTTTTTCAGCATTCTAGAGGCTAGAAGTCTAGGTCAAGTTGTCTGAAGTATTCATTTCATTCTGAAGTCTCTCACTTTGGCTTGCAAAAGGCTGCTTCTCCTTCTGTCCTCACATGGTCTTTCCTCTGTGTACACGTGGCCTTGCTGTCTCCTTCTGTGTCCAAATTTCCACTTGTTGTAAGGTCACCAGTCAGGTTGGATTTGGGCCCACCTTAACGGACTCATTGTAACTTAATCATCTCTTTGAAGGCCCAATCTCCAAGTAGAGTTACGTTCTGTGATACTGCAGGTTAGGGCTTCAACGTATGAATTTGAGAAAGGGACCACAATTCAGCCAGTAACATCTGCAGTGGAGGGTAGAGAGAGAGACTTCACAAGGACAGGAGAGAATTAGGGAGATGACAGATATGTTCTTTGTCTTGGTTGTGATGATAGACTCATGGTAGTATGTGTGTGTGTGTGGGTATATATATATGTTAAAAATTATTAAATTGTGCATTTTAAATATATGCAGTTTATTATGTGTCAATTATATCTCAATAAATCTATCAAAATATGTTAGAAGAGATGTGGATTAAACACTGTAAAATATGCTACAACGCAAGAGTACCATTTTAATGTAGCAGGATATATTCCAAGCCAGATGCCAGATATCAGCTATTTTTCTGAGTGACTTTTGTGGGCAAACCTTTGCTAGTTGAAGATATACAAATCCCTTTCTAAAATCAGAGATCTCACAATCTAATTGTGAAGACATTGCATGATGTATAAAAAGATGAAATGAGCAGTTTTATCATAAATTAGTTCAAAATATTTCCTGGAGGGAAGACTGGTTCAAGATGGCAGAGTAGAAGGACGTGCTCTCACTTCCTCTTGCGATAGCACCAGAATCACAACTAACTGCTGAACAGTCATCGACAGGAAGACACTGGAACTCACCAAAAAGGATACCGCACATCCAAAGACAAAGGAGAAGCCACAATGAGATGGTAGGAGGGGCGCAATCAAAATAAAATCAAATCCCATAACTGCTGGGTGGGTGACTCACAAACAGGAGAACACTTACACCACAAAAGTCCACCCACTGGAGTAAAGGTTCTGAGCCCCACATCAGGCTTCCGAACCTGGGGGTCCGGCAATGGGAGGAGGAATTCCTAGAGAATCAGACTTTGAAGGCTAGCAGGATTTGATTGTAGGACTTCGACAGGACGGGGGGGAACAGAGACTCCACTCCTGGAGGACACACACAAAGTAGTGTGTACATCAGGACCCAGGAGAAGGAGCAGTGACCCCAAAGGAGACTGAACCAGACCTACCTGCTAGTGTTGGAGGGTCTCCTGCAGAGGCGGGGGGTGCCTGTGTCTCACCATGAAGACAAGGACACTGGTAACAGAAGTTCTAGGAAGTACTCCTTGGCATGAGCCCTCCAAGAGTCTGCCATTAGCCCCACCAAAGAGCCTGGGTAGGCTCCAGTGTTGGGTAGCCTCAGGCCAAACAAGCAACAGGGAGGGAACCCAGCCCAACCCATCAGCAGACAAGTGGGTTAAAGTTTTACTGAGCTCTGCCCACCAGAGCAACACCCAGCTCTACCCACCACCAGACCCTCCCATCAGGAAACTTGCACAAGCCTCGTAGATAACCTCATCCACCAGAGGGCAGACAGCAGAAGCAAGAAGAACTACAATCCTGCAGCATGTGGAAAAAAACCACATTCACAGAAAGATAGAGAAGATGAAAACGCAGAGGTCTATGTACCAGATGAAGGAACAAGATAAAACCACAGAAAAACAACTAAATGAAGTGGAGATAGGCAATCTTCCAGAAAAAGAATTCAGAATAATGATAGTGAAGATGATCCAGGACCTCGGAAAAGGAATGGAGGCAAAGATCGAGAAGATGCAAGAAATGTTTAACAAAGATCTAGAAAAATTAAACAACAAACAAACAGAGATAGACAATACAATAACTGAAATGAAAATTACACTAGAAGGAATCAATAGCAGAATAACTGAGGCAGAAAAATGGATAAGTAACCTGGAAGACAGAATGGTGGAATTCACTGCTGCAAAACAGAATAAAGAAAAAGAATGAAAAGAAATGAAGACAGCTACGAGACCTTTAGGACAAGATTAAACGCAACAACATTCACATTATAGGGGTCCCAGAAGGAGTAGAGAGAGAGAGAGAACCCGAGAAAATATTTGAAGAGATTATAGTTGAAAACTTCCCTAATATGGGGAAGGAAATAGTTAATCAAGTCCAAGAAGCACAGAGTCCCATATAGGATAAATCCAAGGAGAAACACACCAAGACACATATTAACCAAACTATCAAAAAATTAAATAAAAAGAACAAATAT
Source organism: Tursiops truncatus (assembly GCF_011762595.2). NCBI lineage: Eukaryota > Metazoa > Chordata > Mammalia > Artiodactyla > Delphinidae > Tursiops > Tursiops truncatus. The sequence continues at coordinate 36,853,161 of NC_047039.1, forward strand.
TAAAAGCAGCAAGGGAAAAACAACAAATAACACATAAGGGAATCCCCATACGGTTAACAGCTGATCTTTCAGCAGGAACTCTGCAAGCCAGAAGGGAGTGGCAGGACATATTTAAAGTGATGAAGGAGAAAAACCTACAACCAAGATTACTCTACCCAGCAAGGATGTCATTCAGATTCAAGGGAGAAATCAAAAGCTTTACAGACAAGTAAAAGCTAAGAGAATTCAACACCACCAAACCAGTTCTACAGCAAATGCTAAAGGAACTTCTCTAAGTGGGAAACACAAGAGAAGAAAAGGACCTACAAAAACAAACCCAGAACAATTAAGAAAATGGTAATAGGAATATACATATTGATAATTACCTTAAACATGAATGGATTAAATGCTCCAACCAAAAGACACAGGCTCCCTGAGTGGATACAAAAGCAAAACCCATATATTTACTGTCTACAAGAGACCCACTTCAGACCTAGGGACACATAAAGACTGAAAGTGAGGGGAAGGAAAAAGATATTCCATGCAAGTGGAAATCAAAAGAAAGCTGGAGTGGCAGTACTCATGTCAGATAAAATAGACTTTAAAATAAAGAATGTTATAAGAGACAAGGGAGGACACTACATAATGTTCAAGGGATCAATCCAAGAAGAAGATATAACAATTATAAATATATATGCACCCAACATAGGAGCCCCTCAATACATAAGGCAACTGCTAACAGCTCTAAAAGAGGAAATCGACAGTAACACAATAATAGTGGGGGACTTAAACACCTCACTTACACCAATGGACAGATCATCCATACAGAAAATTAATAAGGAAACACAAGCTTTAAATGATACAATAGAGCAGATAGATTTAATTGATATATATAGGACATTCCATCCGAAAACAGCAGATTACACTTTCTTCTCAAGTGCGCAGGGAACATTCACCGGGATAGATCACATCTTGGGTCACAAATCAAGCCTCAGTAAATTTAAAAAAATTGAAATCATATCCAGCATCTTTTCTGACCACAATGCTATGAGATTAGAAATCAATTACAGGGGGAAAAAATGTAAAAAACACAAACACATAGAGGCTAAACAATATGTTACTAAATAACCAAGAGATCACTGAGGAAATCAAAATATGTAGGGACAAATGACAATGAAAACACGATGATCCAAAACCTGTGGAATGCAGCAAAAGCAGTTGTAAGAGGGCAGTTTATAGCAATACAATCCTACCTTAGAAACTACAAACATATCAAATTAGCAATCTAACCTTACATCTAAAGGAACTAGAGAAAGAAGAACAAACAGAACCCAAAGTTAGTAGAAGGAAAGAAATCATAAAGATCAGAGCAGAAATAAATGAAATAGAAACAGAACACAGTTGCAACGATCAATATAACTAAAAGCTGGTTCTTTGAGAAGATAAACAAAATTGATAAACCATTAGCCAGACTTATCAAGAAAAAGAGGGAGAGGGCTCAAATCAATAAAATTAGAAATGAAAAAGGAGTAGTTACAACAGACACCGCAGAAATACAAAGTATCCTAAGAGACTACTACAGGCAACAGTATGCCAATAAAATGGACAACCTGGAAGAAATGGACAAATTCTTAGAAAGGTATCAGCTTCCAAGACTGAACCAGGAAGAAATAGAAAATATGAACAGACCAATCACAAGTAATGAAATTGAAACTGTGATTAAAAATCTTCCAAAAAACAGAAGTCCAGGACCAGATGGCTTCACAGGTGAATTCTGTCAAACATTTAGAGAAGAGCTACTCCCATTCTTCTCAAACTCCTCCAAAAAATCGCAGAGAAGGAACACTCCGAAACTCATTCTACGTGGCCACCATCACCATGATACCAAAACCAGAGAGAGATACTACATAAAAGGAAAATTACAGAACAATATCACTGATGAATATACATGCAAAACTCCTCAACAAAATACCAGCAAACAGAATCCAACAACACATTAAAAGGATCATACACCATGATCAAGTGGGATTTATCCCAGGGATGCAAGGATTCTTCAGTATACACTAATCGATCAATGTGATACACCATATTAACAAATTGAAGAATAAAAACCATATGATCATCTCAATAGATGCAGAAAAAGCTTTTGAAAAAATTCAACACCCATTTATGATAAAAACTCTCCAGAAAGTGGGCATAGAGGGAACCTACCTCAACATAGTAAAGGCCATATATGACAAACCCACAGCAAACATCATTCTCAATGGTGAAAAACTGAAAGCATTTCCTCTAAGATCAGGAACAAGACAAGGATGTCCACTCTCGCCACTATTTTTCAACATAGTTTTGGAAGTCCTAGCCATGGCAATGAGAGAAGAAAAAGAAATAAAAGGAATAGAAATTGGAAAAGAAAGTAAAACTGTCAATGTTTGCAGATGACATGATAGTATACATAGAGAATCCTAAAGATGCCACCAGAAAACTACTAGAGCTGATCAATGAATTTGGTAAAGTTGCAGGAGACAAATTTAATGCTAAGAAATCTCTTGCATTCCTATACACTAATGATGAATAATCTGAAAGAGAAATTATGGAAACACTCCCATTTACCACTGCAACAAAAAGAATAAAATACCTAGGAATAAACCTACCTAGGGAGACAAACGACTTGTATGCAGAAAACTATAAGACACTTATATGATGAAAGGAATTAAAGATGATACAAACAGATGGAGAGATATATCATGTTCTTGGATTGGAAGAATCAACATTGTGAAAATGTCTATACTACCCAAAGCAATCTACAGATTCAATGCCATCCCTATCAAATTACCAATGGTATTTTTTATGGAACTAGAACAAAGAGTCTTAAAATTTGTATGGAGACACAAAAGACCCCAAATACCCAAAGCGGTCTTGAGGGAAAAAAACGGACCTGGAGGAATCAGACTCTCTGACTTCAGACTATACTACAGAGCTACGGTAATCAAGACAATATGGTACTGGCACAGAAACAGAAATATAGACCAATGGAACAGGATAGAAAGCCCAGAGATAAACCCATGCACCTGTGGTCAACTAATGTAGGACAAAGGAGGCAAGGATATAAAATGGAGGAAAGACAGTCTCTTCAATAAGTGGTGCTGGGAAAACTGGTCAGGTACATTTAAAGGAATGAAATTAGAACATTCCCTAACACCACACACAAAAATAAACTCAAAATGTATTAGAGACCTAAATGTAAGACCTGACACTATAAAATTCTTAGAGGAAGACATAGGAAGGACAGTGTTTGACATAAATCACAGCAAGATCTTTTTTGATCCACCTCCTAGAGTAATGAAATGAAAATAAAAATAAACAAATTGGACCTTATGAAACTTAAAAATTTTGCACAGCAAAGAAAACTACAAACAAGACGAAAAGACAACCCTCAGAATGGGAGAAAATATTTGCAAACGAATTAATGGACAAAGGATTACTCTTCAAAATATATAAACAGTCATGCAGCTCAATATTACAAAAACAAACAACCCAATCCAAAAATGGGCAGAAGACTTAAATAGACATTTCTCCAAAGAAGACATACAGATTGCCAAGAAGTACATGAAAAGCTGCTCAACATCACTAATTATTACAGAAATGCAAATCAAAACTACAATGAGGTATCACCTCACATCAGTTAGAATGGGCATCATCAGAAAATCTACAAACAACAACTGGTGGCAAGGGTGTGGAGAAAAAGGGACCCTCTTGCACTGTTGGTGGGAATGTAAATTGATACAGCCACTATGGAGAACAGTATGGAGGTTCCTTAAAAAACTAAAAATAGGGGCTTCCCTGGTGGTGCAGTGGTTGAGCGTCCGCCTGCCGAGGCGGGGGACATGGGTTCGTGCCCCGGTCTGGGAAGATCCCACATGCCTCGGAGTGGCTAGGCCTGTGAGCCATGGTCGCTGATCCTGAGCGTCCAGAGCCTGTGCTCCGCAACGGGAGAGGCCACAACAGTGAGAGGCCCGCATACCCAAAAAAAAAAAAAAAAAAAAAAAAAAAAACAAAAACTAAAAATAGAACTACCATATGACCCAGCAATCCCACTACTGGGCATATACCTAGCGAAAACCATAATTCAAAGACACATGCACCCCAATGTTCATTGCAGCACTATTTACAATAGCCAGGACATGGAAGCAAGCTAAATGCCCATCGACAGATGAATGGATAAAGAAGGAGTGGTACATATATACAGTGGAATATTACTCAGCCATAAAAAGGAACAAAATTGGGTCATTTGTAGAGACATGGATGGATCTAGAGACTGTCATACAGAGTGAATAAGTAAGAAAGAGAAAAACAAATATCGTATATTAACGCATATATGTGGAACCTAGAAAGATGGTACAGATGAACTGGTTTGCAGGGCAGAAATAGAGACACAGATGTAGAGAACAAATGTATGGACACCAAGGGAGGAAGGCGGGGTGTGTGTGTGTGTGTGATAAATTGGGAGATTTGGATTGACATATATACAGTAATATGTATAAAATGGATAACTAATAAGAACGTGCTGTATAAAAAATAAATAAAATTAAATTTAAAAATTAAAAAAAAAATTACTGGATGCCCAATCAATGAAAGCAATTACTAGTGCTTTCATTTTTAGGAGAAATAAATTAATAGGAAATAGCTGTGGCACTCAGGGAGCCTAAGGTGTAAACATAACTCCCTTTTACAAATTCTATGCAGACCTCATTTAAGTTTAGATATAATACTTCCAGAGATACATGACATCATACAGCAGCTCAGGCCAATTTGGAGAAATGTCAACTTTTAGACTCAGTGAAGGACAGAAAGCAAGAGTCAGTGAAAAAAGCCTTAGCACAGATGATGCAAACAGGGATGAATAACTGTTGAATTGTACCAGTGATAATTTTGCTGAGTGATATTACTGTGGTCCAACATGGTCTCAGTACAACAGTCACACTGCTAAGATATCACTTTAGTAACCTGATGGGTTATTATTTGTGGGCTCAGTCTTAACAAAATGGCAGACTATTATAGATTGAGGAGACTGGTAATTTTTTTCCAACAAGTCTGGTCCAAAAATTAATAAAAGATAAGGGAGAGGCAGAGAGCACTTGTGCTAGACAACACGTTTATTTATCGGATTATTTTAAAAAGAGGGCACAGGTTTTGTTTTCCATTATTTTCTCCATTTTAATTTAGTCTAGATTCTTCTCCATGTTAGTAGAGACTGTGCTTAACTGACACTAGATGGTATTGTGGCTCCTTCAGTTCAACTGGCTTCCTGAGTGAGAGGCACTTTCTGTCCTTGTGTAATTGGTGTGCTGCATGTGTGTTTAATGTAAGATCAGTATTTCCTAGAAAAAATAATAGCTGTTTGTTTATGAAATATGGTTTAAGAAAATATAGGACCAGCTTCTTTTCTAGTTTTAAACATTTAAAAAAATGCGTTTGTGACGCTCACAGTGCATATTCTCAAATGCTACATTTGTATTTTGTCAATAAAATACTATTGAGAATATAAGAAAGAAGGAGCCTAATAGGTCAAAGGAGAAAAGGCATTGTGCTGCCTGTTGATGTTATGTTTAAATGCTGCTGAAGCTGGTTAATCTTTCTCTGAAACAATACCATGGAAAGACCAATTTTCATTTTCTTTCTTTCTTTTTTTAATTTTAGTGAGCTCTTCAAATCAGAATTTTATCTTCTAGCATTTAAATGTAATGCCAAAATTTGAATACATAACTGATCAAATAATTTTATTACTGACAAAGATAATATTAATAACATTTGCAACAACATTATATCCAGAATTTAGTAACACTGAAAATGTTGATGTTTAGTTTGGATATTTGCCTTACTTGTTCCCTTGATCTGGAAAACTCCTTTTCTTTTCCACTTCAAAAGATATCTGCCCATGTTTCAAGGTCCTGTTAATGGCACTTTCTCAATAAACCCACTTCGCTCTTCCAGTCTGAGTGAATCCCTTATGCTCCCATCATGAAAAATATATGTTTTGCAGAATTTAGGGTAGCCTGTTTTGTCACAATTACCTTGGTAAATATGCATCTTCTCTATAAACGGATAAACATTTTAGAGCTTCGGACAATATTTTGCTCCCTTTGATTCACTGTTCTGAATGCAGGGTAAAGAGTAAGACTTTAGGACTTCCCTGATGGTGCAGTGGATAAGAATCCGCCTGCCACTGCAGGGGGCGCGAGTTTGATCCCTGGTCCGGGAAGATCCCACATGCTGTGAAGCAGCTAAGCCCGTGCATCACAACTACTGAGCCTGAGGTCTAGAGCCCATGAGCCACAACTACTGAGCCCATGTGCCACAACTACTGAAACCCGTGTGCCTAGAGCCCATGCTCCGCAACGAGAGAAGCCACCGCAGCGAGAAGCCCACACAACACAACGGAGAGTAGACCCCGCTCGCCACAACTAGAGAAAGCCCGTGCACAGCAACGAACACCCAATGCAGCCAAAAAATAAATAAATAATATTAAATCTTTTTTTAAAAAAAAGAGTAAACCTTTAATAAATGTTCATAAATTGAACTTTTTACTTAAAAAAGACACATAAAGACAGAAATCTTGAATCAAGCTCACATTTACTATTCTATGAATAGACTCTGAGAGTATGAAAATTACTCTTCACTCTGTACATGTAGGTAAGTATTTTTTTATGATGAAGAGTCTGTGGTTTATTAGAGAAGAATAGTTTATTTCCAAACTCTTCAATATATTCAGGTAGTAAGTTCCCAGAGATCAGGACTATTTTGGCTCCATTCAAGAATTCTACATATTTCCGTATGAAATGTTTTATTCCTTTCTGAGCAAACCGTTTTTTAAAGGCAATTAAATGTGGCCATTTTTCCAAGTGTTGCAAAGACAACATGTAGGAGAGCCAGTTAGGGAACTAATTAACCTTTGGGTGTAAATTAGTTCAGGCAGCTGAAGTCTGAAGGGGAAATGGGGAGCAGTTCTGCCATTTTAGAAAATGAATAATATAGACAATTGCCCTTTCTTGATGAGCTGTTTCAGAGGAATAGGGTCCAGGAGAATGACACCAATTCCATGGCCAGCTGCTGTGATAATTAACCAGAAGCACTGAGGTGTTAGGACAACTAGAAGTCTTGGGTAAACATTCCAGGAATGCCTAATATTAATACAAATGGAACAGGAGTCAGCAAGTGTTGCTGGAAAGGACCAGAGAGTAAATATTTTCAGATTTGCCAGCCATATGGTTTCAGTTACATTATTCAAATATGTCACTACTGCAAAATAGCCGTCAATAATAAATGTTAAATAATAAATGAGGTGGCCAGAGTTGGCTCTTGGTCTGCATTTTGCCACTCCCTGGTTAATAAAGTACAATTAAACATTTATAATATTTTAGCAGGTTTGTATAAAAGAATAGATTTAAACATGCTGATAGATGCTAAGTTTTAGTGAGAAATTGACCATATTTCAAGTTAAGCAATTATATATTACATTTATTTCAACTCTTAGTAAAACTTTATGAAGCCTTTTTAAAACTTTCCAGACTGAATTAATCTCCTCTCATTTCTCCCAGTCATATCATGCATCCTATTCCACAGTATGTTTTTTATTGGTGTCCGTTTCTTTTTTCTTAAGATTTATTTATTTATTTAATTTATTTTGGGCTGCGTCGGGTCTTAGTTGCTGCACGTGGGATCTTCGTTGAGGCATGCAGGATCTTTCGTTATGGCGTGCGGGCTTCCTCTAGTTGTGGCCTGTGGGTTTTCTCTCTCTAGTTGTGGTGCATGGGTTCCAGAGCACGTGGGCTCTGTAGTTTGCGGCACGTGGGCTCTAGTTGAGGCGTTCAGGCTCGGTAGTTGTGGCACACAGGCTTAGTTGCCCCGCGGTGTGTGGGATCTTAGTTCCCTGACCAGGGATCAAACGTACATCCCCTGCATTGTAAGTCAGATTCTTTACCACCGGACCACCAGGGAGGTCCCTGGTGCCCATTTCATATGTGTATTTTTCCTTCACTAAAATGTAAATGCCTTGAAATTGAGGATTATGAATTATTCACATTTGTTTCAAAACTTTGAAATATAAAGACCATATTTCAATATCAAAATATTCTATGGAATCCCAGATGCATGCACTTACATTTTAGTATCCATTGAAGAGTACATAATAACAAAAGCTATGAATTTAGAAATGTTTAAAACAAATTGTATTTAATTGCAATATCTAAATATGCTAAAAAAAAGGCAGAACATTATCTAGGAAACATTATTCATTAAGTTCATAAATAGCACTTGGTGTAATTATGGGTTACATGAAATTTGCAAAACTCCACAATTCTTCGGGGATAAATCAGGCCTACTCTCAAGTGTTAACTTTAAATACAGTGTCTTCTTCAGTGATGGTGTGAAAGTGTTTCTGTAACACAATTTTCTGTAATACATATTTATGTAAAGTAAAATTTTATGAATACTTAAATATTACTAAGCATCCAACCAAAAGAAATAATAAAAGATGAGGCAATATACAGATACAAACATGCTTTCATAGCAATGAGAAGTTGGAAATATTAGAGATACCTGAAGCCATTATAAATGAGTGTAAACTGTTAAAGTGAGAGCCAGGGGTATCGGCAAAAACTTAATTAAAAAAAAAAAGGCATTGAAATGTCACATATTGTGGCTGAGAAGCCAAGAAGAATGTAGGAGTACAGAATTCAATCCATCAGAAAAGAAATGAGTTGAACTCAATGTGGATGGAGTTATAGAATAAAGTTCTATAACTTTATTCTAAGACTTCTAGTTGTCCTAACATCTCAGTGCTTTTGGTTAATTATCACAGCAGCTGGCCATGGAATTGGTGTCATTCTCCTGGACCCCATTCCTCATGTATCTAACCTTGGATTGTGAGGAGTTGGATACTTGGGATCTCCTGAGGTGTAGTAGATATAAAGGACTCAGTATATCTACCTGAGGGCTGGGTGGGAATGAAAACAGTTGCTTAGAGGTTAAAATAATCTTAGACCATCTGAGAGAGTAATTCTGTTTTCTTACGTGTGTAAGGGGTAAAGATTTGAGTACAGGGCTGGTAAGCTAAATAAAGTAAATATTAATTTTATGTAAATTCAGGATAATCTGTGTCTTCTGCTGTTTAGATAATTCAGCATTTTAACCTTGGAATTTCAGTTGGCAGTAGTACATCATTGATATTAAATTTGTGATGCCAAGTTAGAAAGAAAAAGTCTGATTAAATATATAAATTATTTGAATGTTTAAAAGAAATTGATTTACTATATGTTTAACTTATTAGTTTTGTAAAATTTTATTAAAGGATCACCAATGTTTTGCTTCTTTGGGTTCTGTTTTCTCAGGCACTCAAAGAGAAAAGCAAACATTTTAAATCTAAAATTGAAGTTTAAAATGTTTAAGGAAATTTGCCAAATTTTATGAATGGAGTTAAACATTTAAGGAAATTTAGTCTTTAACTTGAGACAGTCAACATTGTTTAAAGAATAAGTTAAATGTCCTTTTTGTACAGAAATAGCTAAATTTAAAAAGCAGAAAAAATTTGTAGATTGAAATCTTAAGAAAAATAAAGTTTAGAAAGTTTGTGTCTTTAAAAAAATATCACTATTAATTTTAAACCAAAGTAAGTTTAAAGAGACCCCTCTCCCTCAACAAAAACTCTGTGGTTGCCAGGGGCTGGGGAACGGGGGAAATAGGGTGATGTTGATCAAACGATACGAACTTTCAGTTAAAAGGTAAATAAGTTCTAGGGATCTAATGCACAGAATAGGGATAACAGAGTTATAATGGAATAACATAGAATACAGTTAATAATACTGTATTGTATACTCGAAATTTGCTAAGATCTTAAGTGTTTTCACCACACATTAAAAGGTAACTATGTGAGGCAATAGATGTGTTAATTGGCTCATTGTGGTAATCATTTTACAATGTATATGTATTAAATCACGTTGCAGAACTTAAAAAAATCAAATTGTAAAACCTAAATATTTATTTTTAAAATCATACCTCAATAAAGCTGGGGAAAATCATACTGTCATCTAATTATAGTGGAAAACTTAAATCAGTTACATTTGGTAATGATGATAATACTGGTGAGAGCTGACATTTATTGCATCCTTAATAGGTGCTAAGCACAATTGAAACAGGATCTTTTAAATATTTTAAACAATAATTTGAACGATCTTTTATCTTTTCCATTTTTGGAAGAGAAACTGAGGCTTATGACGATTAAGTAACTTGGCTAAATCACATAGCTAGAAGGTGGTAAAATTAAAGAGGGAATAAAATGTGACCTTAAAGATAGGGAAAATGCTTAGGGCTTCCCTGGTGGCGCAGTGGTTGAGAGTCCGCCTGCTGATGCAGGGGACACGGTTTCGTGCCCCAGTCTGGGAAGATCCCACATGCCGCGGAGCGGCTGGGCCCGTGAGCCATGGCCGCTGAGCCTGCGCGTACGGAGCCTGTGCTCTGCAACGGGAGAGGCCACAACAGTGAGAGGCCTGTGTACAGCAAAAAAAAAGATAGGGAAAATGCTTAAGAACTTTCATTTTCTTTCAGCAAAAATTTTCCAGAAAATATTTAAGAAGTGGAATGTGAATTGAGTTTTCAAAAGTAAGAGCAAAAGAAATTATTTCTTCCCAGAAAATCTAAAAGAGAAGAAGAAAGATTTATAAGCCTGAATTCCAAAATCCACATTTTATTTTTTGGTAATTGCTTGTCATTTCAGAAGGAAGGAAAGTCTGAGTTGAGATGCAGAGAAACATCTCTAAATCTGGGGGCAATATTTTCGTTTTTCTGATAAATTGATTTGAAATAAATTTTCATATATGCACACATATATAATTCTATATACACATATATGGTATATATGGGTATTAAACACAATACAGGACAAATAATGCAAAGATATCTAACAGTGGATTTGTAGGTGTGGGTTTAAATTTAGCTGTGCAGTAGCAATATTTATATTGGCTTACTGTCAGCGATGCTATCTTGGTATTGGATTTGTCGTTAATAAAAGTCATGTGGAGATACACAGATTATCTATAGGCAATTTACCCCAAATACTTTTATAATAAAGGAACTAATAATCTAGGATGAATGAACAATTCCTACTGCATGTAAATGAGTATCCTACTTCCTCAGATACTCAATACTGATAAGAACTACACACGCAAAGTTTCTTTTTTTAAACAGATTCACATATGACATCATTAAGAACAAATCATGACATTCCCTTTCTCTCTTTTTCATCTAACTCCCAATATTACATATACACAAACAGAAACACACATATTACAGTTGATCCACATACATATAAATATAAGAAATTATAGCTAATAAACGTGTGTATGTACTAATATATTTGCCTTCAAAAACTGATTTGTAAACAGAACACAAAACAGACACTGCATAGTTCTGTGAATAAAGATGATGTACAATGACTGTTTGGCTCCCCTGAGATAGAAGAAGAAATTTCAAGTCATCAGTCAACAAGTGTTTATTAGTTCCCTGAGTTCTCTTACAAATGTAAGAAATAGAAAAGATCAATAATGCCATTTACCCAATCCCATGCCAGTATCAAAAAAATTCTAAAAAATACATACTTCTGCTACATGGATTTTTTTTCCTAGTAAGTTACTCCTTTTTTTCCCCCCCAAAGATCAATTTTACTTAAAAACTTTCCAAAGTGAACACATGTTTATTCATAGTGAGATCTGTTAAAATAATCTCAATTGTATGAATATTTTGTTCCAAGTAAAATGAGAAAAGGTGGAATTAAAGGCAATTATTAGAAAAGATTCTGGAAAGCATGAATGGACTCTCCGTTGGTAGACATGGAAATGAAGGCTAAGGCAGAGGAATGAACTGCCTGCCAGAGCATTAAAAGTGTGTCCCAAGACAGGCACACAGCCCCTTAGCAAGGGCTGGGAGTCCCACAGAGACAAGGCATTTAATGAAATCTCTGTCCAGTCATTAGCTGACCACTAAGCTAATCAAGCAAGGATTTCATTGGCCATCCACTACCAAGAATACAGACTTAAGAGATTAGTTCAGGAAAATCACTAAACAAGCAAACAGTATTAATAACAACAACAAGTATCAACAACACAAAAAACTGAGGATTGGAGGGTCTGGTTTACAGGGTGGCCACATTATTTGTGTCCCGTTTTCAACAAAAAATCATGAGAAATATAAAAAACCCAGGGAAGTGTATGGAAGCTTCTTTAAAGAAAAACTAGGCTATTCACCAATGGAAAGGTGAAGGTCAGAAACTTTAAGGAGAGTGGAGAGACTCCTTTTATGTTAGGCAAGGTTTGAGCATGATTTAGATTCTTCATTTTTTATAGGAAACTGATGCAGGGCCTGTTGAGACACAGCCAAAATGAAAGCCCTAAGCAGTTGTTTACTTAGATTATCAGGCTATTTATTAGTCTGGAAATGTTCATTAAAAAGGGACATCTTGGAAATAAGGGATGTTCAAAGGGAAAAAATAATCTGTCAGAATGCAGTGCCTTAACATTGTATATAACTTATTGTTGAAGGTGTTTTTGGCACTTCTGTATATTTTATTTTACCTGCTGTTACCTCTTATAAAACACAGATTGTATATAAAATTGACCTGAATCAGCATTTAGGGAATATACAATAAGTCAGCAAGAAAATTCACCAAACTGACACACTGTATCATATAAAAACATAAATTCCCAGATTAAATAAGGTTGCGAAGGAACCTCTTTTATCTTAGTTTTAATACATATTAAAGAAAATGTACAAGAAAGTCTTTTATAACAAGTGAAAATGTCAAATAACAAAGATTTTATTATAACTGCATTACATATGTGTGAAGTATCTATGATGTACTTTCTTTTTTCACTTGAAATTCCAGTTGGGAAGAGAAAAAAGAGCTTCATTTGATTTGTCTTACAATGAGTGAAAAATATGGCTAACTCTAGTGATTCCAGATCTTTTAACTACTGGTTGCTTTGGATTCTCATAAAGTCTGAGTCCGTGAGTGTGTGTGTGTGTGTGTGTGTGTGTGTGTGTGTGTGTGTTTGTATACTAGATTCGATGTTGCTGCCCCTGAGGTTAAACCTCTTTTGATTAGAAATGTTTTCACATGTGATTTCTTATATCCTTGAAAAATCTGTGACAAATGTAATGGAATTTTGTAGCTCAAGATGAATAAATCTTCTTGTCCAAATATTTCACATCAAAAATGAGGAGTCCTAAATTATTTAAGCCATTTGATCCTAATCATTATCAGATACTGTCTTACTTGACACTAAAATCCATGTATTCTGAATCTCAGAGTTAATAAATAAAATCTTGATTCTATTATGGATATCTTGGTTGCAGGTCTTGAACCTTCATCTTACTGACTTTGAAGCTCACATTATTTCCTCTATACTGTGCTGTCTGATTTTTAACTCTCTACCCGTCATTGTCAAGTCAGGAAAGGGAAACCATACCAGTTATTTTAAAGAAAGAATTTAATATAGGAAGCTGTTTAAACATATGCTGGATACTCAACTGGGAAAATGGGTTACAGAGGTAACAGCAGGAAAAATCCACTCCTTAGGTTAAGGGAACAAAGCTGGGGTCCAGACCCCTGAGGAGGGAGCCTGAACCTTGCCTCAGAAGTCAGAACCTTGCTCTCAGATCTGTCTGTAAGGCTGGGTGCTGTCTGGCTAGTATTCACATAGTTGAAAGGGTATCATGAGGTTCTTTGGAGGAGTCTAAAAAAATACTGGAAATTGGAGTCATCTGCTACTATAGGAGCTAACTACAGCTGCTGGGGCGAAGGACCACTGCTGGCTTGATGCTGACAGTAACAACAGGCAAACGGGTACAAGTCCATTCTTCCCCCTCTAGCCTTACGGTCTCTTTCTAGTGCCCTTTGTGGGGAGGACCTAATAGGAGACTAATCAGCAAAGGAGAAATGTGATTTGCAGAGTCCCAAAATCACAAGGTAGAATATTAAATGATAGGTTTGGAACTGAAAGACGATTGTTTTTATGATACCAACCATTTTTCTTTAATAATGACATTACCAGCACTCAGTAAAACTACTAAAATTATATAGTTCTGTTATCCCTTGGGATTTTTATAGGGTTTATTTGTAGAGTTAATAATCCAGTATTATCTTATCCTTGAACAGGTTTAAAACTTCACTCTTATGAATCTGTTTTATGTAGTTCAAATCTTTCATTTATATGCTTCCATAGTGTACTGATTATAAAATTATACATAATCATGTTTAAAAGTATTAATTCTTTTAAAGAAAAAATCCTTTATTTAAACATGTTTGGGGAAATGAAATATCCTTGGATTTCTCAGTGATCACGGTAGACCCTAGCCTCAAGAGACACTTCATGAGAATCAGATCTGTAGCCTTTGTTAATTACTCTGATCTGAAAGGATGATACAACCTCTCTTATCTGCTAGAAAGGGCCAAATGGTTACAGAGCAGGCAAGGTCCCTAGGTGAAACCCCAATAAAAGGTTTTGCCCCCAATTCCAGTGTGTGCGCGGGTGTTTGTGTGTGTGTGTTTGTGTGTGTGTGTATGTGTGTGTGGTGGGGGGGAGTTTCCCCACATTTCCAAGCAATTCTCTGATACTAGCTGGGTGTCCTGCAATTCAAATTAATTGTGACAATATTTACCCAGAGTATCCAATTCTATGGGTTAAGGCTTCATCCTGCAACACTGCCATCTACTTCAGATGCTAATCACAAGTTCAGGTTGTTACCTGTGCTTTTGACCAAATGACTGTAAATCAGAGGTTCCCATGACCCTCTTCTTGGGTTTGATTACTTGCTGGAGTGGCTCACAGAACTCAGGAAACAAGTTTACTCACTAGATTACCAGTTTGTTATAGAGGATCTTAAAGAATGTGAATCAACAGCCAGATGAAGCAATGTATAGGGCAAGGTCCCAAACAAAGAAGCTTCTGTCCTCCTGGAGTTAGGGGCCTGTTAACAGTGACACGTAGTAGCAATCTGGTTCACCAACCTGGAAGCTCGCTGAGTCTTGTTCTTTTAGGTTTTAATGGAGGCTTCACTACATAGGCATACTTGATTAACTTACTGGCCATTGGCAATTGATTCAACATCTAGCCCTACTTCTCTCCCAGGAGGTGGGGTGGGGTGGGAATGAAAGTTCCAACCCTCCAATCACATGGTTGCCTCCCCTGCAACCAGCCCTCTTCCTTGGGTTACCTAGGTGCTTTCCAAAACTCACCTCATTAACATAACCAAAGACTCCCTTGTAGCTCTCACTACTTAGAAAATTCCTGTGATTTAGGAGATCTGTACCAGAAGAGGCGATCAAATCTATCTTTCGTATTTTAAACCACAATATTACATCCAAGATGCCAGGAAGACTGGGGGTGGCTGTCTTTCTAGGTATTTACACGTCAGAAGGGATGTAGCCTAGAATTTGGAGACATTCTGGGTCATAAAAGATGGAGACACATAAGGCTGTCTGAATCCCACTAAGCTTTTATTTACATGCTGAAGGGCTGGAAGAAGGAAATGTCTCTTTTAGGAGGGGAGCGGAACAACTGCCTCCTTCCCCTTTATAAGCAGAGAAAGATATTTTTTTCTACTGACTCACCTGTGGGTCAGCTACTTGAGTAGGATGCTTGCCCTGGCTCTCATCACATCACCTTAGGGTTAAGGACTAGGGCAAGGGTGGCAGCTGACACACTTACCATTTACTATGAGGCATTCAAGAAGAAATCTTTCTCTGACCCAAAACATCTTATATACACATGTACAATAAAATTAATGAAGATGAACATTAAAAACTCAGCAATATGATTCAGTATGCAAAATCATTCATCATCTGACTTAATTATCTAAAACATTAAGCCTAGTATTCACTCAGATTTAATCTGTTACAGTTTGTTCATAAAATCCATACAGATAAAAAGGAAAATGCTTAACTGTAATGTTCTCTTTTATCTTTTGAGATTGCTCAATGTGATCCTGATATTTTGTAGGAATATTTTCCTTTTATTTTTATTTTTCTTTAATATGAAATTATTCATTAGGTAACTGTGTAGGTATCTCAAGTGTTTGGAGAAGAAGATGTATACTCTTGGATGGTTTGGAAAAAAGGAAGCAGATGCATATAAAGAAGTGTGTGGGGGGAACAGGTGTGGCAGGATGTCACCAGCTTGTCAATCTAAGAAAGAGACATGCTTAAAATATTCGTAAATTTTTGCAGCTTTTTATGGGTTTATTTTTTTAATTAATTAAAATGATTCTGCTTTGTTTTTACCTTTCTCAAATCAGGTGCTATTTTTTTTTTATCCAATGAATAGTTATTAAACTCTTACTATATTTCAGGATCTGTGCTAGGTACCAGACAAAGCAAGCAAAATCTCTTCTGTAGAGCAGGAAAATAAACGTGAAACACATAAATATGCCATATAGCAGTTCCTTACAAAGTTTTTGAAGGAGAAAATGGGATAAGGTGGTTAGAGAAGATAACTCTCTTGAAGGTACATTTGCAGAAGCTCTTGAAGGAAGTGAGGAGTGATATGGTTCTCTGGGAAGGAACCCTCCAGGTGGAGGGAACAGCATGTAGAAAAGCCCTGAGGTCTTTAGCTATTAGATAAGACATATGCATTCCTTGGATATGTTTCTCATTTTTCCTCTTAGCTACAAGGCCACTCATCTATCTTGACTCTTTTTCTTGAAACACTTCTCAGGCTCCTTTTGGTGGCAGGATGACTGCAGTAAGTCCAGGGATGTGAGTATCCATGAACTTATCAACTTGGCATGGAGAATGTGATCCATAGAGTAGATCATATGCTCTATCCCTCAAGACCTAGGCAGAGGGGAGTAAATGAAGTGCAGGAACTGAAAGTAAGAGAGTGCATGGTGTCCCAGAGGGAAATCGGGGTAGAGTTTCCAAAAATAGGTAACAGATTCTGGGAAACCAAAGCCAATAACTATCCACTAAAACTCCCTTTAGAATTCTTATTTGTCCTCGAAATGTAGGAATGTGGAGGGAAATACGATGTATGATAGTAACTTCTAGTCAGAAGCAGTTTTCAAAATATGTTTTATATAAAAAGAACCTTCTGGTATAAAATCAGGTTTTTCAGATTCTACTTAGCATGTAATAAATAGTGAACCCAAGAAGACTTCCCATAACATGGCAGCAAAATGGGAACCTACTGGTATAAATGAGCTATTACACACAGTCTGTACTCAAGATGTACGTGGGACCCATCGACCCAGGTCACGTAAGCACTTGGTTACTTGTAGAGGCAGAGTGTAAGCATTATGCACAGTGGAAATTTCTTTTAATAATTTTCTACAATGTATATTGTATATATAGTACCTGCTTTAGAGACTAGAGAACTTTCCTATTGTACATTTTACCCTACAGACCTTCTGCTTCTCCTTTTATCTCTTACTTTTCTCAATCATCAGTTAGATCAGTGAATAGAGTTAGACCTATCACACAGATCTTACCTGTGGGAATAAGGGGAGGAGCTTGCCAAATGACTTCCCCATAGCTCTCACCTTAGACTATTGTGGAAATTTTGCTCAGAATGAATAAGGCAGATAAGTGATTGAAAGATTTTTGTTGCTGTTGTTTTTGTAAAGTGCTTTGTAGGGGAGCCATTCTTTTCCCTCTTTTCCTTCCTCTGCAGGTAAAATAGGAACTTAAGGCCTCTAGGAAATGAGAGGGAGAGAGCTTCTGATTTTTTTTCAAGCAATGCTCATTTCTTTTTATAGAAGAAAATGTGATCAGCGATAAAGGGCTGGGAAAGAATGGAAAAACCACTATTGAATGGGGAGACGTCAGTGTGTCCCCCCACCTTGCCTCCCTTCATATCATTTCAAATTCACTGCCTGCCACACTTCCTGTGTGTTCTTTTCCTCAGCTCCAGTTACTTCTGTGGCATGAGGAGATGAGTCAGGCCAGCTCTGCCTCTGCAAAATAAGCTAGCATTACCCTGTGGGTGGCCAGGGACTAATGCATAAAACAATTGAGGCACCAAAAACAAGTAGAAAAATAATTGATGCAGTTGATGCAAGCCCAAGCTGTTTTTTTCCAGTTCTGATTTACCAGGGATTAAGCTTATATTTTTGTCTCAAAACTTCTGTGTTTATTTTTAGAGAAAAAAAATGTAATTAGTCATCATTTTCATACACCTAACAATTTTGTGTGTGTTTTATAACTCTATTTTCAGTGATGGAGAGCCCTTAGTGTTGTAATATGTGGTAGTAGTAGTAGCAGCAGCAGCAGTGGCAGTAGTAGCAGTACTAGAAATCACTGTTAAGAGTTTAGTATGTCCCATATATTGTGGTATTTTATAGGCATAATTTTTATTTATTACAATAAATAAATAATAATCCTATGAAATCCTCCTAGTAACAATCCTATGAAATTTGAATATGCAAATCAAAATTCTTTCTAACTACATTAAATTGCATGTATTTCCTTGCCTACTGTTGTAGATACTAATCTACTGACACATAAAAGTGAGGGTATGGCTTTTGATTCAAGTAAATAGCAGTAAAAAATAAAGTAAGTAAAAGAATATTGGTATAAAGTCATCAGGAGTTATGTTCCAAAAATTGGAGGGTGGTTGTCAGAATTTAGTGGGAAATGAACTTGTGTGTGTGTGTATGTATGTATGGAGAGAGAGAGAGATTGAGAGGGAGAGAGAATAAAAGAATGAGATTTGGGTGGCAAAGGATTGAATATAGAGATGTGGAGGTCAAGATCTGAAAGAGGGTCAAAGGGGCAACAGTGAATTCAGTGGGAAAATGAAAGCTGGTAGGAGGGAAATGTTAACGTGAACTAGGACTGTAGTGTATTTTTTTTTTCCTAAAATAATGGGTTTATTGAGATGTAATTCACATACCATAAAATCCACATGTTGTAGTGTATCTTTTAAATGATGGAAAGACATTCCTATTAGTTTATGTAGATTATATATAAAGAATGTGCACTTCTCTGTGAGTCTCTTAAATCACACACTTATTGCTCCAATGACCTTATTTAAAAATTAATGAGGTTCTCGTGATAAAGGAATTGCTCAATTTGGGTAATGTCACAAGGAATTGAGAATGGGTTCTGAGTCCCTGTTGAAATGAAAGTAAAATGTCTGGGGATTATAATATTTAGTCTATTACTAGGAGAAAATGATTGCAAATAAAGTTATCTCTGGACCTGAGGTGGAATCGGGTGTGGCAAGGAGAGGGATCAAGGAGGGATTTTCACTGTGGTTTTTGTTTTTTTAAGAAGTAATTTAAGAAAGAATTAAATTAAACAAATAATGATTAAATAGCAACAGTATAGGACAAAACATTAAAAGAATAATTGGATATTCTGGTTTTATTCCAAAACAAAGATAGAAACGGAAAATCAGAAAGCAAAAGTTTCACTAGCCATCTTTCACTGAACCCATCTGTATGATTACAGAGTTAAAAAACAGGGTGTTTTTTTTTTTTTTTTGAAGAAAGCAAAACAAAAGTGAATGCATATTTAATGCTAAAGATAGAAGGTCAAAGAAGGTTGTTTTGTTATTTTACCTGTTTCCATAAGAAATATTTGCAAGCAATAGTCTTTTTGTTTTTCTGATATACTTTGGGAATTGGCCAGGTCAAGGGAGAGAAAAATATGCTCCAACCTTCTTTTAAGGAAGGTTTTGTGGGTTTTTTTTTTGTTTTTTTTGAAGGTTTTGTTTTGTTTTAACTGTTCCCCTCCTTCTTTCATTGAGATCTCCTTCAGTTCAGAGATGCTTGCAAAGAAATCATGTTTGCTGATTTTAAAAAATATTAAAATTTATATGTGAAAATAAATACAGTAATGAGCTTAAGCTTTGCTTTTTATAGTTTCTGCAAGATTTGATCACTCCTATGTGTTCTTCTTTTTTTTCAAAATAGAAAAAAAAAAAATCCGTCATTTAAATGCTTAGCTTTCCAGTGCTGTTTCTGTATGTACAATTTTCATTAGGTTGTTATTTTTAATTAATTTTAATTTTTCCTTTTGTGAATTTAATCTATTTAATTAACAATTTTCTATATTTCTTATACTTCTAAAAATAATTTTTATAATTTTATGTATTTCTTATACTTAACTTTTAAACCATGTATTACCTAACTTTTGTCCTTTTTAAGCTTATTTTTACCTCCCTGTAATTTATTTTTTAGCAAAATAGACACCGTGTTTGAGTTGGTAGGTCGACATAAGGTCATTATTAGACTATTCTTGTGTAATACAGCAGAACAATGTTTATATCTCATTTCTCATCAGTCGTTTTTTTTTCCTTTTGATTACCAAATTGGTTTAATAACTTAATTAGAAGCAGACTCTGAGTAATCCTGTGTGCCACTAGCTTGTTCACATTTGGTAAACAAGACAAATACTGCTATCTACATTTTCCAGATGGAAAACTATAGCTAAAACATTATCATTTTCTCTGCCAATCAAAACAAACAATTTTAAACAGCCTAGCTCCAAGACACCTTCTTTCAAAAAGCCACTCTTAATTCTCTAAACATGAAATTCATCACCCTGTGATTTTTCCTAGAACCACTGCTTACTCATTGCAAAATCAACAATATTCTGTCCTACATTATTAAATGCATGCACGTCTGTCTTGCTCCACTAGATTATAAATTTAATGAGGACAGAACTCATATTTCTTTTCACCTTGATATCTCTCAGACAGCTATCATCTGCCTCTTGTGTTGTAAGTACTCAGTAAATGTGTGTTAAATGAAATAATGTATAGACTCAGGATACAGAGGCTTAGTTCACCCAAGACCCAGTCTAGTGCTCTGTTCCCTAAAACCTCTCTATTCTTTGGACTTTTGGTAATGCCACATAAAGTCAGTGTGGAATTTTTAAAAACTGGATTACATTTTGAGACTTTGCACAACAATTCCTAACTGCATGATCTTGGGAGAGTGGTTTGATCATTCTGAAACTCAGTGTCTGTATCTATTAAAGAGGGGATATTTGCCTTCCCTCCCTTTCTTTATAATGATTTGTAAGTATGAACTAATGAATGTTATAAATTTGATATGTTTTAAAAACAAATTCTCCAGAGATTTAAACTATTATTATTTAATGACAAATAATTAGATCAAAAACTTTTTTAGATTTTTAATAATTTCACAGGAATCAGTAAAAAGGGCTGGGTTTTCTAGATATATCTATTCTATGGTATTTATACCCACAAACCCAATTTTTAAAGTTATAGTCATGATTTATTGGATGCTAGACTGGCAAATATTGTAATATCTTTGTGAACAGGAAGAACTATGAATTAGACACCAAGGGCCAAGAATAATCATGATGAAATGAACCCTTCTCTTTTTATCCTTGTCTGTGTCTGCTGGGGAGACCCTGGGGGTTGAAAGAGGAGCATCTCATGCACACATGCCTCTGGGTTTGGAGTGAAGTAGTTCTGGGAATAAGATAAAGTCTTTCTGATAGCCTCATTTTTTAATCATTCATGTGCAGTTCCAGAGGGCTACTTCAAATTCAAAATGCTACCAAGAAGAAGCTCTTACTGGGAATAATATCTTTTTCATTTAATGATGGAAGACAATGACTAAATGAAACAAAGAGGGACATTAGAATTCCAACAGAGATTAAGCTGTGCAAAAGAAAATGATGCTCATTAATTGCCATTGTCCAGTTCTGGTGGATGTGATTTGTCAGGTTGATCTGGCTGGTCACTCTTCCTGCTCACATGTTTGTGGATATTCCTTTTGTAACTTTATGGTGCGCAGTTGAGATAGGTTTTCCCAGATAGAAAAACACAACAACATTGAGGGTATCAGGTTGCTAGTTACAATTATGCACTGTCATGTTGGTAGAGTTAGCCTTATTGTGAAACATAATAATATTCAGCCTAGGGGTTCAAGTCTATAAGCTTGTTACACAAAATCATAAATGTTAAAAGTTTTGTATTCTTTTTCTTTTTGCATTCTTTCTATGATAATCCCACACCTACCATCCCTTCTCTAGCCCCAACCATTACAACAGCACACTCAAGCAAATATATTTACTAGATGGAAGCCATGTATGCAGAAGGGAAAAGGAGAAAAATCTCATCAACGTGTTGCCACACATTCCCTCTGTAAAAGGTGCAGTGAAGAGATTGATAAATCTGCACTATGTGCTGCTCTGCAGAAATAATTCCTTGTTTCTTATGTTTCTCACTGGAATATTCTAGTATTCCATTTTGAAGAAAATGAATTGAAGATTTGTCTTTTTAGGAAGTCATTTCTAAGGGTGCCAGACCCTATTTCTTTAGTCCTTCAACAATCACCATTCTTATTTCCTGAACTTGTCATCCAGTTCCTCTCCTCCAGTTAATCCTCTCATTCTTTTCTACATCCTCCTTGGTATGGTGACAAACTACAAATTTCTTACCAGTCTGGAATTTCATTTAATTTAGGAAAAATGTCTGTCCTTTTGGAGTCATTACAAAAGGCATGGTCCAATATTCCCTCTATTCATGGGGCCAGCGCCTGCGTCTTTTTACCCTGACCTTAATTATGATAAAACATGTGCTATGGACTGAATGGTGTGACCCCCTTGCCCAAATTCATGCGTTAAAGCCTTAACACCCAACATTATAGTATTTGGAGATGGGCCATTGGGAGATAATTAGGCTTAGTTGAGGTCAAGGGGGTGGCACCTTCATGATGGGATTGGTGCCCTTCTAAGGAGAGACACCAGAGAGCTTGCTCTCTGTCTCTCTATCCACATGCACACACTGAGGAAAGTTATGTGAACATTGTGAGAAAGGGGCATCTGTAAGTCAGGAAGAGAACCCTCACTAGACCCTGAGCATGCTGGCACCCTGACCTCAGACTTCCAGTCTTCAGAGCTGTGAGAAAATAAATTTCTGTTGCCGAAGTCACTCCATGGTAATTTATTATGGCAATCCATGCAGACTCTCCAGTGCCCAATACCTTAATATGTTAAGTAGTTTTACATAATTTTCAAATTCTAGCTTTAAATAAAGCACTGAAATGCATAGATACATTAATATTTTGCCATTAATAATTTTTTAAATGAGATGTATACATGTCCTTATTAAATGCATTTTGTATTAAGCTGTAGTAATTCAAAGTATTAAAAGTCAATATTTAAGATAGTGAAACACTTTTGATTCTTTTATCTATTTTGCATTCACTTTCTCACAAGTCACATTTAATGTGATCCTTTTAACTAGATAAAATTTTTTCTTCCAAATCTTATTTTAATATTAAATGCCCATTATAAAAATCTTTTGATTATTCCAAGATACACACTAATTAAAAAATATTTATTTTATGGTAGAAACTGTGATATTAACTTGAATGCTAATACTCCCAGTCAAATGAAAATTTTTATTTGAAAACATAAGTATTTATTTAAAAATTTTAAATTTGTGGTGTCTTAAGGCTGCTCTCATTATTTTTATTTCTGCATTTTGTTGCTACTCTCACTTAAATAGGATCTTATGTATCAAATACTACATTCAAGTATAAGTAATTTAAAAGTGATAAGCAAATCAGCACACTAGATTGGGCAATCCTGACGTTCTGTAGCATAACATAATGACTTGAATTCATAGAACTTTAAAAAAGATTAATAAGTGATTGCAATATTGCTTCATGAGTATAATTCAATACAAGTTTATTTTATACTCCTGCAATAGACTGAAACAGCCAGAATAATGTTTGACCACATATCTGTGCACTGGGGGCCAGCTAAGTTGACACATAAAACTAGCCATCACAATATGTCTGCTTTCCATTAATCATCACAACTGACGCTTCAGATTGTATATGATTGCATAATATGGTAATTGGTGATATGGGGGACTGCAAAATGAAACAGTCGCTGTAGGTTGGTGTATCTGGTGAGGGAGTCATTGATATGCGCAATTTTTAAGTTCAAAATTACCAAATGGAAGAATAAGAATTCACCCCTCATCCGTGTGACAGCCAAGTTCATTCTCTAACCACAGGATACTTTGTCTCTCATATCACATCACTTCAGGCAATTCACTGCTGCACTTAATAAAGTGAAACTTGCCCAACTTTGTAAATATCAAAGGAAGATGCAGCTTACTAGACTGCATAGTATCTCTTCCGACCCCTCTACTTCAATGAGGCAGAATTCTGGGGACATATGAGAAGTAGAGCCACTAGAAAACTCACAAAGCTTGGTGAGACCTCTCTGAACAAGCCAGGGTCTGGATTCAGTTGGGTGCCTGTGACATGGGAAATGTATAGTATAAAAATACCACACAATTCTGTCTCCCAAGTGGCACAGGAGTCTAATAATTTAAGTTTTTCTAGCATCGCTCCCGCCCTCCCTACTAAAAAAGGTTTTGACTTAGGTTGGGAGAGCCTGAGAGCCAGAAACTAAACCGGGTGCTCAGGAAATGTATAAAAGTTCCTGAAACAATGACTAGGAAGGAACCCTCTGACCCATGACAAGTAGAAAAGATGGATAATTTTTAAGGCATATTGAATCATGGAAAATGTTAGGTGAGAGGAAGTTGATGGAAGAAAGGAAAAATTGCCATCATTTTATTGTTTAAAATGATGATTGGCTGTAGTGTTTTCATTGACTCTATTGAAAAGTACATATTTTTAATATGCATGTTAACGTACTCTTTTAATGGGCCCATGTTGTATAGTCAACATATTCATGCTTTCATTTTTAAAGCCAAAAACTCACAAAGGAATCTGTGTTTAAGGTACTAATATCAGAATAGATATCTGACAGAATTCTGGAAGACATTTACTCTATTTGTCGTTGTGAAGATCTGATCATAATTATGTTACAATACATATTCTGTAATGGAATTTCCACTCTATTATTATGTCTGAAAGGACAGTACTTAATATTTCAGTACAAAAGAGTATTATGAAAGTTTTATTGTCAGGGTACTATTGAAAATCTAGTAAATAATTTCTCAGAATGTATGGACACTTGGAACCTAGGTGTAAGAATTTTAGTTGATAACTGAACAATTTCTATTTTCATAATTTCCAAACAGAACACATCTCCAGAAGGCATATTCCAATTGGATGGCAAAAGTCCCTTGTTAAGAGAGACCATAAGGAAACACTATATTTTAAACAGTTTTGCATAAGACCACATGCAACTTCTGAAATTGCTGTATGTTATAGAAACAATTCCAAAATGAGAATAAGACAGTTATATGTTAAAACATAGAGAGTCTTTAGTAATTATTGATAAAAGAGGGATATAGGATGGAAATTAGGCCAGGCATAGTTTTACTCACCATCAATTTATACACCCATTTCAATGAAATTTATATTAAGAGTAACAGGTGCTTTTGTGAATTATATTTATTTTCTGTATAGAAGTATTAGCAAGTGGAATGAAATCCGATTTTAAAAAGAAACAACAGGGCTTCCCTGGTGGCACAGTGGTTGAGGGTCCGCCTGCAGATGCAGGGGACGCGGGTTCGTGCCCCGGTCCGGGAAGATCCCACATGCCGCGGAGCGGCTGGGCCCGTGAGCCATGGCCACTGAGCCTGCGCGTCCGGAGCCTGTGCTCCGCAGAGGCCACAACAGTGAGAGGCCCGCGTACCGCAAAAAAAAAAAAAAAAAAAAAAAAAAAAAAAAGAAACAACCACTATTATTTTTCAAAGGATGATTTTTTATAATACAGCCATTAATTCAAAACAGTGGGGTGACATTACATTAGGGCAATAGAAAGTCGCATTCCTCTATTCAGGCTGCGTATGGCTAATGCACTTTGTTCTGTCATTTGACAAGCTGTTTATTTTATTTTATTGGCCGCATCGTGGAATGTGGAATCTTATTTCCCTGATCAGGGGTCGAACCTGGGCCCTCTGCAGCGGAAGCACAGAGTCCTAAACACTGGACCGCCAGGGAAATCCCTGTTTTTCCATTTGAAATGATCCAAAAATGCCA
Source organism: Tursiops truncatus (assembly GCF_011762595.2). Classification (NCBI taxonomy): domain Eukaryota; kingdom Metazoa; phylum Chordata; class Mammalia; order Artiodactyla; family Delphinidae; genus Tursiops; species Tursiops truncatus. Next base: position 36,879,138 of record NC_047039.1, read on the forward strand.
TTTATGAAGGAAGAAGAGGAAGTAGAAGAGTGTGTTGAGATACAGCTGTGTCTTCTTTGGCCCAAAGAAAAAGCTTTGTGTGATCCAGAATCCTTATGAATTTCCTGCCTACTCATTCCTAAACTTCAAGAAATTCGAACTCATCTTTTACATTAAACATTAACAAAGAAAATCATATTATTTCGCTCACATTTATGACTTTTGATCACATTTATGACTTTTGATCCAACTTGGCCTTTGATGTGTGTGATCTCTATATCTATCCTTTAATTATCCCTTTTTCCTTTTCCCAGATTAAATATTTTCTATACTTTGATGACTAAGTTCAAGTCATCTCTCCATTATTCATTCTCAGAAGTATAAGTACTTCTCAAAAGCAATGTCATCTTTTGTCTTATGCTTTAAAAAAAGTTGTGAGTATGGGCTTCAAACCCTGTTTTTCTTTCCTTTCTTATGACAGGCCTTCTAAGCATAGACTGTTTCCCTATACTGCCCTCAGCATGGGCTTGAGTAACAGTTTCCCACTCCACTGGCCCTTGCCTGCCACTCATCAGGCCATCCTGCCGCCCTGTGCAAAATCCTCATCCAAAGAATCACTCACAGGTGCTCTCAGACCAGCCCAGTCAGGTACCACATGGCATCTGTCAGACATTGCTTTTGTTACCTATGCTGGGAAATGTCTGCCCACCAGGCATCTCTGCCTCTCATGGGCACCAGTACCATAGCCACTTGTGTGCACTGTTGCTTTGGCAATGTGTCAGCACAATTGCCGGGCACTTCTGATGCTTTCATTTAATACCACCGTGTCTGCCAAGCCTTGCTGACATCACCTGCCCACCACAACAGTGGACCACCTGGCCCTGTGGCTTCTGCCATCTCTTTCCAAGAGCTGCTGGAAAAGAATGCTCAGAATTTAAACCTGTAAAGTGGTCTGTGATAACATGGGGGACAATGAACCCCACTTCATCTCTTCCTATTATACTCTGACAAAGGGGTCTTAAAGGACCATCCTGTTTCTTACTGAGATTTACTGAAGTGTGTTTATTTCTTACTCAAAGCCCTGTTTTTGCCTAAGACCTAAAGAGGAGTCCTTGGGAGTTTGGAGATGCTCAGATTTGAATGACAAATCTGACAATGATGATTTTTTTGTATGAAGTGTAATGAAAAAAGAATAAATAAATTCATTAATGGTTGCTTTGGGCCAGGTTGCCTCATAGACCCTGAAACAAGGATTTGTGAGCAAATAATGTATTAAGTGTTCATGAGAGAAAACAATAAGAGAATGCAGAAAGCAGAACCTAGACGGGGGTGGGGTGGGGGGAGGCCAAACAAAGGCCTAATTTAGGTAAAAATCTCAGCTCCAGTCTGATCCCTAGGGGAGCTCTAATGTGCAAATTAGGCTTCATCAGCCTTTCTTCTCAGAGGAGCTGGGCTTTCATACTTTCCATCCAGTCATTGGCCGAGGCTGCCCCAGCATGGGCGTGAGAGAGTGGACTCCCAGGCACTTTTAGCTGCCTGAGTAGGTAAAGTGGCTCCAGCAGGCCAGGGCAGCCATTGAGGGCAGTCATAGATGCTGGTCATTAGAAGCAAAAAATCCCAAGGCACATAAAATTCAGGGCAGGTGTGCACAGAAAGGGTTAACGGTATCCCTGGGCATCATGGAGGCAGAATACTGACTGGTCCACTGTGCTCATCATTTCGTAGGTGGCTGTATTGGTTTCCTAATATGAGAACAAAACAATCTTGTAACTAACAGAGCCCAAAAAGGCCAAAGCTGTTAGAGTTTCACATGCATTAGAGTTTAAAAAAGACTTTTTTTCCCCATTTTTTTTTGCAAACTAAACTTGGCTTAAAGGATTCTCTAAGATTTATTTCATAAAGTCATCTATTTTTGAAACTGAAGGAACCTTAGTGACTATGGACAACCTCCCACTGGCTTGAGATTTCTTCTCCTGCAAATATCTTAGACAATATCTAGGTAAGTTAAAATGTTAACTGTGAGGTGTTAAATAAATCACTAATAGGACAGTTATAGCAGATGCCTTTGTTAGTATCTTTTAGATAATTTTTGTAATAGTTATTTAACTTGCAAAATATTTCAAACATATAGAAAGAACAGGGAATAATATAACAGATACCCATGCTCTCATTATTAGTTTATATAGACAAAAGTATTTGATTAAAATTGGTTGAGCTGTGTTTTCTGTATCAAAAAAGAAAATGCTACAAATTCACCTAAAGTGTCAGACTCCATTTTCACCAATCCTCCCAGTAATTACTTCTCCTCCAGAAAGAATCAATCTCTGAAGAAATCATGTATTATTCCTTAGCTTTTTTGTGTGTAATTTTGCTATATTGTATGTAGAGATAGACACACATGAGTATTATCACACTGCATGTATGCATTTGCTGCTAACTTGTTTCACTCAACATTTTTTTAGATTTATTCTTTTGATATTTTTACATCGAATTTATTCGTTTGGGCAGTATACAGTATGGCTAAGTGTTTCATAACATTTCCTGAGTAAGGTACAAAGTTATGTTGTATTCCTATTTTATTGTTAATCAAAACAGTGCCATTAGGGCTTCCGTGGTGGTGCAGTAGTTGAGAGTCCGCCTGCCGATGCAGGGGATACGGGTTTGTGCCCCGGTCCGGGAGGATCCCACATGCTGCGTAACGGCTGGGCCCGTGAGCCATGGACACTGAGCCTGCGCGTCCGGAGCCTGTTGCTCCGCAACGGGAGAGGCCACAACAGTGAGAGGCCCGCGTACTGCAAAAAAAAACCAGTGCCATTTGAATTTTATGCCTGCTATGTACCATAACAAAGTTTTCCCATAGCAGATGTGGCTTTGCTAGGCTGTACTGTATGCATATTTCCACCTTTCTAGGTTTATTTTTTATAGGTGTGTTTTTTAAAAACCTCACTCACAAAAATAATTTATGAATTCTCTCAAAAACATCATAACATTTATTTTAAAGCAATTTATTACTAATGAACCTGAAGCATCATCCTTAAGATAATGGACAAGTATGATTTGGTGATAATCCCCACCTCCAGAGGGTTAGTGCATAGTTATTTCTCCCATTTTGCAGATGAGAAGGCTGAGGCTCATAGAAATTAGATCATTTGTGTAAGACCAGAGAGCTTGGTTCCAGGTTCAGTGAATTCACACCTGGTACATAAAGCTTAATACAGTCTGATGGCATTTCATTTGGGGGAATTATGTTACAACAAACCTTGTTGATATCCATTCAAAGTATGCATAGGGTATTCAGTTTTCCCTCCAACCTCTCATATTACATCAGCAACCTTGACCCTAGTATGGGATTCAACTGGAACTCTTTGATTTTGTCATCTTTCTTGTTCTCTGTTCCACACAGGGTAAGTCATTTTGCTGAGACAGGATTTAAAAACAGCCACATTACAGCCTATCTAGAGACAATACAGTGTGGCATCCAGACTCCAGATTCAATTCTGAGCTGTGCCATTATTATTAATATGATCATATACAAATTACTTAATTTTAATTTCCTCATCTATAAAATAGGGGTTATAATAGCACCAGCTTAACAAAGTTGTTGTGATGATTAAATGAATAACAGAGTGCCAGGGAGGAGTGCCTGTCATTCAGGAGGCGTTATATGCTTGTTTCATATTACTATTATTCCAATTTGGGAATATGGTGATTAGGTGGCACATATTCAGCCATAGGTTCCCCAGACGGTGATGCCCGTCTGGACTCTCCAGTTGGTACACCAGGATCATGTTTACAAAAGGGCAGTCAAGCCTTCCCCAAAAGCTTCCTCTTCATGAACTTTTCTTTAACATTTGATTGAAGTATAGTTGATTTACAGTGTGTGTTAATTTCTGCTATACAGCAAAGTGATTCATTTCTACATATATGTATATATTCTTTTTCATGTTCTTTTCCATTACGGTTTATCACAGGATATCGAATATAGTTCCCTGTGCTGTACAGTAGGGCCTTGTTGTTTATCCATCCTACATATACTAGTTTGCATCTGCTAATCTCAGACTCCCACTCCTTCCCTTCCTGCCCCCCCCTTGGCAACCACAAGTCTGTTCTCTAGGTCTGTGAGTCTCGTTCTGTTTGTAGATAAGTTCATCTGTGTCGTATTTTAGATTCCACATATAAGTGATATCATATGGTGTTTGTCTTTTTCTGTCCAGCTTATTTCACTTAGTATGATAATCTCTAGGTCCATCCATGTTACTGCAAATGGCATTATCTCATTCTTTTTTATGGCTGAGTAATATGCCATTTTGTATATATGTGTGTGTGTGTGTGTGTGTGTGTGTGTGTGTGTGTGTGTGTGTAAATATATGTATATCTGAAACATCTTCTTTATCCAATAATCTGTCAATGGACATTTACGTTGTTTCCATGTCTTGGCTATTGGAAATATTGCTGCTATGAACATAGGGGTGCATGTATCTTTTTGAATTATAGTTTTGTCTGGATATATGCCCAGGAGTGGGATTGCTGGATACTATGGCAACTCTTTTTAGTTTGAGGAACCTCCAAACTGTTCTTCATAGTGGCTGCACCAATTTACAGTCCCACCAACGGTGTAAGAGGGTTCCCTTTTCTCCACACCCTCTTTCATGGACTTTTTTTAAGCAAACAAGTGGTAGGATTGAGTATGACATTTATGACACAAGAGTATGAACAATATAGAGTTTTTCAAACAGTCACTCCAAGTTCAAGTAATATCTAGTAAACACACATAGGAGTCAGGAACGACTGCAGTGTGGTTCTGCTACAAGGGAACCAGTGAAACGATTAACATGATAGGGCTGTTATAATGTCTGCCTATTACGTGACAATCTCTGTGAGGCATGGATTAAAGCGACTGATGAATTTCCAGGGAAATGCAGATGGAATCTCATTTTCATGTATTGTTTAATAATAAAGATAATGATAAAACACACATCTAACCATGTATCCCTGCAAACTTTCCTTTCTTCACATACAAGCCTCTGTGCCCACTTCCTCATTTCTTGTTCACCACCCAATCCCCTGCGATTTGGTTTCTTTCTTTCTTTTTTTTTTGTAGAAAGGCTTTTTTTTTTAAAAAAAAATTTATTTATTTATTTATTTGTGCTTGGTCTTATTTGCAGCAGGCGGCTCCTTAGTTGCAGCTCTTTCTTTAGGGCTCTTTTTTGTTAAAACATGAAACAAAACAACTCTGAGAGCATTAACATCTAAACTGCACTGACTGATCACTTGAGTAATTGATTTTAGTTGTAATGAAGAGATAGCCATCACACAGTTAAAACAATGAGCCATTTCTGTCCTCATTTACTTGCGCTTTTGGTGGCATTAAACACAGCTGGGCATTCTCATTGGTAGGGTTCTCTGGCCGCCCATTTTATCTTATCTGAGATTTCATCTTCATCTGCCTAACAAAGTATTCTGTTCACTCCCATTTTTATTATCCCTTCACTTATCATAATAACTTCAGTGACTTCATCTACCTCCATAATTTAAATGCCATTTATATGCTGATAACTTTGAAATAGATGTTTTCAGTGTCAGTTTCTCTGATGGAACAGAGACCAATGTGAGCTTGTCTGGGAAATACAAATTGAGCTTTACGTATGTTGGTAAGTCCTAAAAATTTTAATTGAAGAAATAATCATTGGGTGGGGCTAATGGCGGACTCCAGGAGGGCTCATGCTGCGGGGGTGCTTCCCTGAGCTTCTGCTGCCAGTGTCCTTGTCCCTGTGGTGGGCCACGGCTGCTCCCCCCCCCCCCCCCCCCCCCCCCCGCAGGAGACCCTCCAACACTACCAGATGCTGATAGGAAAAAAAAAATTACTGGTGACAAGGTGGATACAAGGAAACTGATTAGGAGTCCGGCGGCCAGGCAAGGGTTACCTGTGTCTTCTGATTGGGGTCTCAACGAAGGTGCAATCGAGGTGCCCTCCCGACTGTGGCTCCACGGTTCGAAGAATCCACTCCCAGACTCAAGGAGATGGCTGGCCCCAGCTTCGTGCTGGCTATTGACGGGAGGCACCTTCGGCGCCTAGTGAGCCGTCAGCTCCTGGAGGCCACCAGCCTTTCCTGAAGGCAGCCCACAGTTACTGGCCACACGGTCTTTCCCCACACGGCCACCGCTTCTTTAAGCCCCCCAAGATTTTCTAGAGCAGTCTGCTAGCAAGATGGAGTCTGAGGTGAAGTATTAGCACTGAGCAGCGTCCATCACTTTGCTACAGCCCACGGTTAATAAGCAAGCCAAGCGGCCACCAAGCGCTCCCTCGGGTGCGGCTGGCCTGGCGCCTCACAGAAAACGCTGCCTGCGCAGAGGCTGGGCTCTCGGAAGAGACGCCACACCCCGCGCGCCCGGAAGCTGCCTTCCCCGGAAGTGCTGCGTCCACTTCCTGGACCTGAACCTTGAGGAGCGGTAGGTCAGCGGGGGCCCGTGGGTGCTGCTCTTCTCGGGCGTCGCCTGCTGGTGGCCCTTCAGCCTCGGCCGCCACAGCACCACAGCCTCGGCCACCACAGCTTTGGTCACAGCCTCGGCCGGCCCCGGGGAAGGCTTTTTTAGTTCGGCTCCGAGGTGGAGCGGAGTTGCTCCTGAGATGACGGACCGGGACTGCTGGGGAGTGTCCCCCGCCCACAGACTGAGCCGCAGACAGGGACACGGTGCGAGCCGAGGACACCCGGCTCCTCTCAGGGCTCAGCGCCTGCCTGCCTCCCACTCCCAACGTGCCGCAGGCTGAGACCCGCGCTCCTGGCCAGGACTTCCGGCCGCTCACACAGCCGCAGCGCCTGGGCCAAAGGTGCTCACACCAAGGTAGGAAAACAAAATCCGTTTTCATTTCTTAAAGAGTTGAAAATTGCGTTCCAAAACTTGGCAGGCATTAAAAGGATGAGTAAACTTACAGGTGTAAATGCAAACCGTTTTCCAATTCAAGGCAAGTAAGTGCCCACAGGGTTCTGGCGGGAAAACCTCTGGTGGGAAAGGAAACTGGGTCCTAAGGCTCAGATTTAAGGGCGGTCATGGGATTCCACAAGGGAGTGAACACCAGGAACCTGAGAAGTCCCTTTAGAGTCACAGCATATAGCATAGTGTTTCCCCAGCTTTATTGAGGTATACTTGTCGAATAAAAATTGCATGTATTTAAGGTGTACAATATGACGCTTTGATACAGGTATATGTTGTGAAAGTGTTACCATAATCAAGCTAATTAATGTAACATGTCCATCACGTCACAGAGTTATGTTTGTGTGTGTGTGTTGGGGGTACAAACACTGAAGATCAACTTAGGAAATTTCAAGTGTACAATACGGGATTATTAACTATAGTCAATATATTTCTTGATCTGTTCTTTTTTAGCTTTAAAATTAAGGCTACTGCATTAGTTACATTGACTTCCCACAGTATTGAAGAAACAAATGAATGAATGACATTTGGTGTAAACAATCAGATTTCTTGACCTCTCTCTTTTTAAAATTAAAACGAATGATCCCAATTTAGGGAATAAAAATATGACCTTCTAGATAAATTAAGTGACACACTGGTTTCCTCATATAATATGCCAACATTAATTTGTGTAAATAGAAATAAATGGAGTAACTGGAAATAATGATTGACTTAGGTGCCATTATAAAAGAAACACTATTCCTCTTGTCTTTCACACAGATGAATAAATGTAAATATATAATTTGTAATCAATAGAGTCAGTAGAGTCAAATAAGGAAAAGCTGAAGCTTTATATAGATTCACTGAAAAATAAAGAATTAGGTAATGTAAAAAAAAAAAGAAATAATTATTTCTGGTTTGTCTTTGTGTGTTTCCCAGTGCTACACGTACTACATACTTCTGATGTTAAGGATTTAGAAAGTACTTGATACATACTAAATGAATGAATGTCCTAAATTCTTATAAAAAGCAAAAGCAGCTCCTCTATTTGCCTGTTTGAATTACTAGTATAAATGTATTAATGCTAAGTATAAGTTTTAAGGAAAAACATCTCCTCATAAATTGAAAACTTTCATCATTTTTTATAAAATTCAGCAGGAGAGCTCTGCGTGGTCCTGAAGAACACACCATGTGTTCCCAACAAGTTCTCAGAACTGCAATTCATTATCCAGCTGTTCTGTGGTTTACGTAAATTACTTTTCCTGGAAGAACTTACAGCTATAATCAATCACTCACTCAAACGATCAGTTAGTGAGGTTGATCAACAACGTAAAGTCAATATTCCCCAACATTCTCTCTTTCCATTACTGATCTGTGATGTAGAAGTGATTTCATGTTTGTTGTGCCTTGTTCTTGCTATTTTAAGATATAGCCTTAACTGACATTACAAAGACTATATAAGATCTAAGTTTCTAGGGAATAGAGAAATTATATTGATAATTAAATAAATTATGTGTTTTAAGATGGTTTGGCTCCAGTAAGTTATGAACTCATGGGATTCCAGTGATAATTACATCAATTTGGTGATAATGATATGTTAAGTGATTTCTCAGGTTTTTTTCCCCCACTAATTCCTAACAATAAGCCTGTGAAATAGGTATTATTATTCCTGTTTTGGAAGTGAGGAAACCACACAAGGAGTCTTGAGAAAGGATGGATAGAGCCAAGGCAGAGTGTGTAGGTAGTGATGCTAGTGGGGAAGGAGAGAAGAACCAGAATAAACTGGTTTCTGGGACATCGGAGGATTAAAGAGCTTCTTGAGAGAAGAACTGGTCGATAAAGTCAAGCATGGAGAGAAATTATGTTAGGTGATATGGGGAAGTGGTAATTAGATTTGGGAGTTAGAGAGTTTTGGTGAACTTGGTAAAAACCACTTTAGTGCAGAGGCAGAGAAGGGGACCAGAGTGCTCAAGGTGGAGGAATGAGTGGGAGGTGAGGAGCTGGCCAGGAAATGTAAATCATCTGGGGAAACTCCATGCAAAGGGAAGACATGAGGCAAAATAATTACTCAAGGAAGAGGTTTTTTGTTGTGGTTGTCATTGTTATTTTGCCTTTTTAAAATTTTTTGGTTCGTTTAGAAGGTGATACTGGCTAGGAAACTTATGAGATGATCACAAGCAGAAACCAGGAGAGAGGGCTAACTGAAGACCCAATAAGTAGGTGTGATGATGGAGAAGGATGGTAAGGTGGTGGGAAGGTACTGAAGCCTAGATGCAGTGCTCAGTTTCAGTCAGGAGTAACAAGCAAATGATAGAATGTCAGGGGAAGATTGAGATAAATATTTTAACAAGTAGGTCGAGGGTAAATTGCAAAGTTAACTTCTCTTAGGGACAAAACAGAAGGCCCACTCCCCTGGGACCCCATGTCCCCAAGGCTTAGAGTCTGATGAATCTGATCAGACCTTCAGCAAATGAGGTTGTTAGGGGCTCTGCGACAGGATATTTCAGATAATCAGGGAAGGTTTCAAGCTAGTTAGGTGCACACATGGCAAGCAAGTTGTGCCGGAGAGGGTTAACCAGTAGTTCTGGATTGCTGAAAACCTGCCCTTTGCAAAGAAAGGCTTTTCTCTAGGACTGGCCCCTGGCTGTCCCCTGAGAGATAAGTTTTGAGCCCTTGGAATATGCTGCCTGAGAAGAGTGTTTTCATGTGACCAGATGAGTTTATCCTAAACAATGTGATTTATGGTGTGCACCGGTTTTTGCTCTCAGGGACTGAGGTTTGAGTATCTGAGGCCAGTCATGTGGGCGCTGCCTGCACCCCCAATAAAAATCCTAGACACGGAGGTCTGCGTGAGCTTCCCTTGTTTGGTAACTCTTCAACTATGTTGTTCACACATCCCTTCTGGGAAAAGTACTACTCATACTATTCCACTGTGAAAGGCCACCTGGAAGTTTGCTCCTGGCTTCTCCTAGACTTCACCCCATGGGCCTTTTTGCTTTGCTAATTTTAATCTCTGTCCTTTCACTATAATAAAAAAAAATGTGATCATGAGTACAATAGCTATCCTGAGTCCTGTGAGTTCTTCTAGCAAATCATCAAATCTGAAGGTGGCTTTGGGGATCCTGGCCCCAGTGTTATAACACCCCAGTCAGGGTTATTTACTACTTTTTAGAATGTGTCTGTCCTTATAGTTTAGTCAGTCATTTATTTACTATTTATTTATGCATGGGGTACCCATTGTGGTCCAGGCACTGCACTGGGCACAGAACATATAGTGGTGAGCCTCTGTCTACAGGGTAGCCTCACAGAGCTTGGAAGAACTATAGAGCAAACTAACAATCTCAGGTATGACAAGTGCTAAATAGTAAGTACAAATTCACCAAGAGACAGGCTGGCTGGGGGAGTGGGGGTCAATGTATATAGATGGTGTGGTCTCCATAAAAAGAGATGCTTTCTGGAAGGGTCATAAAAAGATCCAGATAGAAGAAAAGCAGATGTAAAGGCCTTGATGGTGGGAATAAGTTTAGTATATTCTCTTGAATAGAGAAAAAACAGACAGACTGGAGAATAAATGAATGAGAGGCAAGTTGGTAAGAATTGAAATCAGAGCTTGGAGAATATGATGTATCACCTAAAAATATATTTTTTTTCTCAATATTCTGTGTTCACATGGATAATCTCTCTGACTTTGACATCTGGAAAGTTTTTACTTTAACTTTGTCTTTATCCTCATATATATTTTACTTGATGTTTTGATTTGATATAATAATTATTAATCATTGCTACCGTGTTAACCAATTGTATTTGTATTTGAACTAAAAACACATGGAGAGTATAATGTTTTCGGACATATGTCTTAATCTTTATATTTTCTACTGTAGCAAAGATGATTTGAATTTGTAATTTAGTTTTCCCTAGAATTATAATAATAATTCTCAAAATCTCTAGGGTACATATTTCCTATCCAATTGAAAACAATTAAGGGATATATAAATAGGATATAAGAAATCATCTAGAAGCTTTTCACATTGAATTACCATCTTGTTTAAATACTTCTTGATATAGACACTCATTAATGACATTCCTCTTTCCTTGAGCACCTGTTCCTGGTAAAAACAAGGGCTATATTGATTTGCTGTAATTTATCTTCTGCCAGGATTTTTGTCTTGACAGTGTGAGAAGATTAATTGGAATTAATGGCATTTGCACAGCTAATTAAAGTCACTCTTCCTAAAGTCAGATCAATTCCTTTAATCAGAGGAGTGACAAAGCTTTGCTTGCTTGTTATAGTCTGCATGTAGATGTTGCCTGGATGAATAAGAATCGTTGCAAGCATTAGGCATAGAATACAGTAACAACTTGGATTGCCAGGAATTTCTCTGGCATTTATAGAATATCGCTATGCCACTTACATATACACTAGGAATGTTTTGAATTAAATGCAATTCAACAAAATTAATTTACATATTTTATTTATAGTTTATTATGGAGCTTCTTACAGTGGTTGGCATCCACAGGCATAAATCCCCAGGGTAATTCCTAGCCAGATTCACA